>NC_092471.1:3245000-5745000 GCF_047495875.1 Pithys albifrons albifrons | reverse complement strand
TTGAATGACTGATATCTAATTTCACCTGCATATATATATATATATATTTATATAAAAGAGAGAATTAAGACTGTCAAGTACAAGTCTACACTAAAATGCTTCTCCTAAAGTGAAGGGCAGATTCCAAGTCCTACAGATCTCTTCTCTGCTGATAGGACTCCAATTTAATCCAGAGTATTCCACATATGTAGAACTGAAGTAACACTGCGGGGGAATCAGTCTCATAACATCAGAAAGTGTGCAAAAACTTTCTAAATAGAGAAAAACCAAGTGAAAATGCAAAGAGAAAAGACTTGATTATTTTCCTATGTAAGTATTAGAAAACACAATATGATTGAACCACAAAGCATACACATTTGAGGTGTGATACTCCAAGTGCAGTATTTCTGCAACAACAAATTTGGTGAAACTTGGAAAATGACTAGATACATAAAATATCAAGCTGCAGTGTCAGTTAAGTGACAGGTAAATTAAAGCACAACAGAACAAGGACACTGATTTGGTTCAAAATTCTATGTCTGCAGCAAGAATTACATAAATAAATTGGCAGGCAGGCACAGACATTTCGTATAGACGATGACAACAAAACCAGCAGAGAGTTATGAAATCGTGAGTTGTTATTACAATTCTCAGAGACATTTTCTGACCTTTTTCAAACTACTTATATTAGGGAAAGCTCAGATACAAACATCAGAACACTGACCACACATAACTTAACTAATTGGTTGGTTGCGCAGTTGTTGGGGGACTGCAGTCTATGAAGTCAGTTATATTGCTGACTCCAAGCCCTGTTAGCCAATTTGTGCTTCCATGGGTTATGCCTGAGCTGCCAGGACAGCTCCCTGACCTGCTGCCACTCACTTTCCTAAAGACTTCACAAAGGCAGACAGCAGGATGGTGATGAATCCAATTTACTCTGGTGGCTCAAATGTTGTTCCCAACAACCCTTTTCCTTCAGATGTGGTCAGAAGAGGCATTCCTGAGAGGAACTCTTCTGTGCTGAACAGGAGATGGGCCAATCTCCAGGTAGTGAACTGACATTACACTTGAGGAAAGAGCCATCACAGAAGAGTGTGTCTGTACTAGAATATTCCATCTACTTTTGCAAGAAAGACTGGAAGACCCAGCAGGACTGGTGAAAGGGTTGTCAGGCAGTGGAACAGGCTGCCCATGGCAGTGGTGGAGTCACCATCCCTGGAGGGAACTGAAAGATTATAGATGGGGCAATGGGGATGTGGTTTAGTGGTGGACTTGGCAGAGCTGGTGTGATTGTTGGACTGGATGATCCTAAAAGTCTTTTCCAATTAAATGATTTTATGACTTGGATAAATTTCATGATTGTTAGCTGTGAAAAAAAACCAAAAAATGGGGGGAGCGGGGGAGGAAAGAAAATGTAGTTTTCTCTGGCATCTGCAAGACCAAAATTGCAAGACAAATGTAATACTGCTTATAAAAATGTCTGGAGAAACTTTCTACAGGAGTGACCAGAGACACAGAAATGATCAAGTCAGGACGTTTAGAAACATTCTGGCTGAAAACAGTCCCATTATCAACAGAGGCAAAACAATATTACATTTTTCCCAGTCCAAACTGTGTAAACTGAAACATCTTCATTATAAGTGGCTTAACCTACAAGGTGTGATATTATACTATAATAAACTAGGAATTTACTCATGGTCAATTATCCCATATCAGCTGGGGGCAGGTGGAAGGGGGAAAATGAAATTCCCAGCTGAGTGCCAGTAATTTCTTAAATAGCTGAAACTCATTTGCTTGTTATAGTCCAACCATCATTTAATTATCATAACAGTGTAGAACATGTGGCAGTTACTGACCAAAATCTCCAATTGAATTCTCTGCAGTACAAATATGCCAGGTATAAACCAAGTGTGAATTTGGCTTCTGGAAAGGACTATATATGCAACTCTCTGCCCAGGATCCTAACAATTTTTGAGAGCTTCTGTGAGGAATGACTTGAATAAAGTATAAGGAATTTGGTACCTTGAAGAAGCAAACCTACTTTAAAAGGTAAATTCTGAGCCTTGCATATGCAGAACCCTCCTAGACAAGTTGCAAGTGAGTCCTGCTGTTAGTGCATCACACTGCTCTATTCACAGTAAGGAAAAAAGAAATGTAAACATGAAAGATTTTTAGAAAGTGCACTTCCTTAGAGGCTTTTTTCCTCTTTATATTTCAACTTGTTCCATTTCCACTAAGCCTGTTTTTTGTTTTCTTTTCTTTTCTTTTCTGAGAGAAGTTGAAACATGATTCCTTAAAAGAATGCCAATAACCACATGTCACTATCCATAGTGTCTTACAGAAAGCTCTACTGTACCTCCTGCATTACCTTTCCCAATATTTTAGAACAGAATAGCATGAAACTGCTGTTCTTATGTCACAGAGGTTAGTCCTCTTGTGAGACTGTATGGAACAGCTAGAAAAAAATCACTATTCTCTGAATCCAAATATACAAAATAATCCTAAGTGGCTACCATTTTACTGATAGTGTGTGAGACATGATTGTGTCATTTACTGAATTCAGCCACTAAATGACAACATGAGCTGGAACTGTGTGAACAATTCTCTTCAGAGCCATATGTCTGCAAATTGTCTGCAAATTGCAAGCACAGTAGAGGGGGAAAAAAACTCTAACAAAACTACACTAAAAAAATCCTCCCCAAAACCCCCAAGTAGTTGCTTTGAAAATCCAATTTGGAATAATATCACTCCACCTAAATGAAGTGACTTCCCTCTTCCCTTCAAATGCTTACATGTGAATGTGTTGGGACATGATTCAGAGACATTGCACATGTCACAGATAGAACTGTTAAGAGTCACAGAAAGTAATAATACTTTGTGTGCCTTATTTCAGTGTTAATATGTGAGCTCAAAAGGACAAGATAAAATACATTAAATACAGATACAGCAATGGCCATGGAGAGATACAATCCCACCAAAGACTCCAGAATACAGACATCATTTACAGTGATTTGTAATAGAAAAAATCTTGCTTTTTGCTGGCAGTGAACTGCTTTTTTTTCCAGCAAGCAAAGCATGTGCATTTACTTAAATCTGAATAAAACTTACTTAAAAATTAGTTACCAGTACCTTGTGAGAGCCAAATCAGACGTAAAAACCCAAATGTAACTTACATGAAAAATCACGATGAAGTTTCACATCAAGACATTGTATCTCAAAAGTCATGAAGAATGTGAACTAAGAAGAATTTTCTGCACAGGGTTTGTTTTGGTGCTGCTCCCCTCTAGTTAACTGAAAACTCACCATGAATCTTTCGGTGTATACTGGTTTTTGCTTGAACATATGTAAACACAAACAGTGACACAAACGCAAACAGATCTGATCTTTCCCCTCAAAAGAAGGATGAGGAGCTGCTCATATCATCCCTGTCCGTTCCTGTGTGTGTCAAAGTCCTACAGAATAACCAGGGATCCAAAAAAAAGACTTCAGTCTTGGAAGCTTGGCTGCTCTTTCCAACTTCACCTGGTCTAATAGAAGATATTACCTCCTCTTTGAGATTCTGCTTTCCTTAAATCCTTGCACACCAGTCACATCAAGTCGCCTTGTCAGGAAAGAATCAAAGCACATAATGTATCCCAGTTTAACCTCCTTTCCCTTTCCCTGTGTGTCTGAGGAACAGCTGGCTAGCTGGGCCTGTGAAGGCTGTTGTGTTCACCTGAAGAATCCTCTCAGTACATTACACAGCTACAACTGTCTCTGCAGAGGCAGCTGTTGGGAGCCACAAATTGGGTTACAAGAGGTTCCAAAATCCTCCCATCTAATCTTAGCTACGCATCATTTACAACTCTACTTCAAAACACCAAATCAAAGCAAGGTGCTTGTGTCTTACAAGTTTTTTCCAGCAGGCAAGTAGGCATCAATTAGACCAAGCCATCTTTTACATCTAATCTTTTCTGTCAGGTGGGTTTGTATTGCTGTTGATTCTGGTTCTGAAGCAGTTATTTCAAAGGTGGGAAGCAAGCACTGTCACCTACATATTTGGCTTGTAACTTGTTACTTCAGGTTGCTCCATCACACAGAAACAGAGCTGACTCTGCTGCTGAGAAACAAGGTCTGTGTAGTCCATAAATCTCTTTTGGCACTTCTCTGAGGTGAGAAGCCTACAGGGCTTTGCTTCAACCCTCTCTTTAGAATACTCCTGACTGACTGCTCTCCTTGAGGGTCGTACACAGCACAGTGCACAACAGCACTATGGCCACTCAACACCAGTTCCATTACTGATTTTAGACCCCAAATGTTCTTTAGGTCACAACAAATTGGGAATAACAACAACAAAAATAGTGCAGAAGATAACTGAAAGACCTAAATCTCAACTTTCCCAAGTTAAAACTGTTCAGAACTGGAGTTCCCTGTGTATGCTCTCAGTACTTGCCAATTCCACTTCTGAGTAAAATCCATGATTTCAACTATTTTATAGGACAAAGACTAAGTCTTTCATCCTGATCTCAAAGCACTCCCCTGGTGTGGGATAGGGCCTTGGTTTCGCTCAGTGTGAAAAGCTGATCACAAAAGTCAGTGCTGAGTCAATTACCTGCCTTTTATTAGAGGGAAATTTTAAATAAAGTATTTGATTTGTGAAATTTCTTGCTGGAAGTTGAACAATGAAAAATACTGAGCCCAATCATTAGTTTGCATTGCATGTACAATTATTTCGCCATATTAACACAGTTGTGACTATTTGAGAAAACAAATTGTTAAGCTTGTACATGTGAAGATGCACAGGAAATATTTTAAATTCAATTTCCATGAGCTCATTTGAATTATTTGAGTTGTTTAAATATTATTCAAGTTAGGCTCATCTTATTGGCAACAGAAACAATGCCATGTGACTTATTATTTTAGATTCCTGCATCTCATCAGTGCAGCTGGAGAAGTGAATATCGAATTAACAATTGATCATTAATTCATGACAAATGGTGCTGAATAAATCCACAGAGAAAACAACTCTGAACACTTACTCTTCTGGCAAGTGAACACTCATTCTTCTATCCATCAGCTGATAAGGCCAAAATATGCTTCATAAATTTTAGACTATAATTCAGTTCTAAGTTGCAGATTAATACTGATGAAGTGACATTTTATTTTGACACTTCATTTTCAGTGGAATGGGCTGAAAAATTGTTTTGTAGGTCCTAACACACAAATTTAGAAGATTTTTTTTTTTAATTTGGGGTACCTGATGCCACATGAAGAACCAAAATTTCTTTTCAGTTCATTTAATTCCTTCAGCCTTTGTTAATATTTCAGGGTACTGCTCTTTCTTGTCCTAGCAGGTGGAACTCAGCACTGTAGTACATGTGCTAAGCTGAAACCTTCTCCTTCTACCCCCAAACACTCAACTCTGCCCCTATAACAGTCATAATTTTGTAACTTTGAATTACAATTTAAAATACATATGCTGATCAAACTTATTTTAACAAAACTCACTGGAAAACAAGGAGTAGAGAAGGGAAATTGGTGGAAGCTGCCCCCACCCACACAGCAGCACCAGGGAGTTGGGGCTGACACAGGGTGCTGACTTTAGCTAAAAAAGGTGCAGTTGGGAGAGAACATTGAAGTCAATCTTTTATGAGATATCTAATACACTGACTTAGGTACAAGATAGCCTTTTACTACGTAGGTTACATTCACTCCTGATTAAAAGCATCCACATGGGAAATTTTACACAGGACTGTAGCAGTAAAGCAGCACCAATACATCTATATTGCTAAATCACTTCATTTAGACAAGCTGTACATTTATTTTCTCCATATATAATTCCTCTAAAATCAATGTATTATCAAATTTACTTTGGGGAAGAGATAACTAGACTAATTGGCAATTGAAAAACTATCCAAGCTAAAACACTACAAGCATGGTACATTTTTCTAAAAAAGGAGGTGTCTGGGGAACTTTATCTCCAAAGTAGCTCTGAAACAGAACAATTCTACAATGCACAGAGCTTGGGGAAGGAAAAAATAGTCAACACACAGTTGTACACACAGGCACAAAAAGATATCTGGAATCCATCATTCTCCTCCTAATTGACAGCTAGTTAAAGCCAAATGTGCTCTGATACAGTTACATTTGTAGTTTTTGGATGTCTTTCTTGGCAAAAGACCTACAAACACCAGCCGGTCATAATTAGAAACATGTGAACTGGCTGAAATTCGGTTTGCCATTAACTTCCAGACACTTCCATTCAGCCATCATAATGGCTTAGTGACTTCATCATGTATCCCACAGCATGAAGCTGTGGAATTACATCCTTTCTTAAATTGGCGAGGCATTCTACACTAAATAGAGATGCAAGTGCCTGGGCTTTAGTCTGGCCTCAAGGCAAAAAGCAAGGCAAAGAGATTGGAACTTTTCCAAAGCTATACCAGTGAACTATAAAATCCCCAGGGGGCAGAATGTTTCTGTTTGGTGAGATCTGTAACTCGGTTACCCAGTAAACATTAGCTCAGAGGATAAACACGTATTAGGTCAAACTGGCAACAATGATGTCAAGCCACAAGATCATCACGAGAGAAAACGGAAGTTTGCTACTGGCTCAACCTGTTTGCTCAGTCTTTGCCTAACAGGTGACATGAGCCTCCCTTACGTTGCTTATCATCACAGAAACCACCATTGCTCCTACTACTAGAAAGCTGAAAAGGACATCTGACAAGGACGTGGAATTATAGAACAAGGGGAATGGTTTTGAACTGACAGAGGTCAGGTTTAGATCGGATATTAGGAAGCAATTCTTCCCTGTGACAGTGGTGAGGACGTGGCACAGGTTGCACAGAGAAGCTGTGCCTGCTCCATTCCTGGAGGTGTGCAAGGATAGTTTGGACAGGGCTTGGAGCAGCCTGGGATAGTGGAAGGTCTCCCTGCCCATGGCAGGGGGCAGAATGAGATGATCTTTAAGGTCCCTTCCAGCCCAAACCATTGTCTCATTCTGTGTTTAACGCAGGCCATGATAAAATGCAGTATTGACCATGGGCATGTAATTTTCCCAGTGTACCACGCACGGGGAACACAGATATTTACCCATCCTCTGCCATTCCCTGTTCATGAGAGAGTCTGAAACTTCTGCATCTTGCAGAAAAACTGTCTCCTTACTAAAGGACAAAGGGAACAAATCTCCTCTGTACAAGTGCATTTTGTCCTTGCAAATTATATCTGCTAACTTTGCTGAGATTTATTTTATTTTTAATACAAGTTGGGGAAAAAATTCCTTGCTTAATCCAGTTTTCATTAAAGACAAATCAAAAAAATGGATTTCAGAGTGAGCTGCCCTTCAAGGCTCCCAGACACCAGCAGCATCCCATTGCTGGGGCAGCTTCACCCCCCAGCACATCTGCACTGCAGGCCACAACTTTCAAACAGCTGATGCAAAGCTGACCATTTCAGATTCTATCCTTGAGTTTATACTTGAGCTGTTGGGAGCATTTTAATTCAAATAATCTTAGTTCCTTTTGGAAATAAAAAAGTGATACATAATACAACTGCAGCTAAGCTGACTGCAGTCATCAAAGCCACCCACCATTTACTCTGATTAGAAGAGTCTTCAAATCTTGCTCCCATGCACATGTTCTGAAAAGGCTTTACTGAAATGGCAAGTGGGGGTATTGGTGCAAAACTCCAAAGGAAGTTAGATGGTGATGCTCACTTAGGTACGAACTGCACAGGCATATCTGGAAGGAAGAAACTGACCCTTAGAAAAGAGATTGCAATTCTCTATAAAAGACATTACAGAACACTACTTGTATTGGAAATCAGTGATCCACTAACTGCTGAAAATCAGGAAATGGCACAGCCTCTATACAGTACCACTGGCACAAGTGAAAACTCACAAGCATAGACAGGCCTAATACATGATTTGCTGACACACACACATGCAAAAAGTAAAAATCTTTATGAATCATTTAACAACAACTTTCATGTTAATTGTTATGACTGACTAACAAATAATTATTATTACTGCATCCTGATAGGGCTGAAAACAAGCCATATAGATTTAAAACATGGAATTTCATGATTCTAATGCAGTTTAAGGATTCTGGGAAAAAAAGTATATCCATATTCCAGAATACAACTGAATTTCTATGCAGTAGGGTTACAATTGTACCTAGTCTATAGTAAGAGACTCACTGACTTCAGCAGAAGGAGAACTGCACAAACATTGACTGCTTCTGAAAAGTCAATGCTATTTATTTACAGACTTTTTGGCACCGGGTACCTCGGAGATTTGCACATGAAGGGAAGCAGCATCTGCCTACTTCTCGACACTGAAGTGAAAGAAAACACTCAAGTTCAGTCCTATACAAGGGAAATGAAACCAAATAAGACATAAATCAAAATCATTGGCTTCAAAAGCCAGAGACCTGCTAAAGACATCAAGCACAGGGATGTTCTCTCACTGCACAAGTATCACTGTGTGACAGCAACAGCACCACACAACAGCGATGGAGTAGAGAGGGGCAGTCAGGGATGTGCACCAGAGAGTTACATGGCACAACTTCTGGGTCTGATTGAATGGACTGAGCACCCACTTGGAGCTGGAACTCTTCCAGCCCATTTCTGGAGCCCTATTACACATGCTGGGATCAAATCCCTCCAAGACCATGCAGCATTTTCTCTCCTGGGCTTATTCTAGTGACTTGTCTCCCCCCAGGTTCCTGAAAACAACACAGAGAAATCAGGGTGTGGTTACCAATGGCAGTTAGTGTTTATATTTGTAGAAGAACATAAATAACACCTACTCACAGTGGGACAACTCAGGAGACATGAAGGAAGAGTATTATACAAGTACACAATAATTTCAGAATTCTTCTATATTAAATTCAGTGAACATCAACACATTACAAAGAGGGCAGATGAGTAAATGTTACAAGAACCACACAAACACTAGCAGAAATATAAGCTAAGTTACTGCTGTGTGACCTCAAGAACTAACCATATTTGCTTGTAGAATGTTGGATTATAATCCTCCACAACCTGCTGGAGAGGGACACATTTTATATTCCACCTGTCTGATTCCCAGTGAAAGATTATATATTCTGCTTTCTGTGAGAAATGAGAAGATACTGTGATAAAAGTTAGCTGATCTCACAATTATATTTAGGAAAAAAATAAAGCACTGAAGCAACCAAGACAAATTGCATGAAGGCATCACAATCTAATGAACAGGGCACTGGCATGTTCCTGCAGATCTGAATTTTTTTCTCAGTTAAACAGGAGGAGTGGACTGTTTTGCAAATATTTAATTTCCAAGCTTCTAATTACAGTGGCTGAGTTTTTTCTCCTGAGGAAACAGGTGTTGACACAAGATCTGACAGATCCTAGCAACTGGCATTTGCTGGTCCCTTTCTCAGTTTTACAAACACACATGGAAAAAAGGAAAATGCACGATCTAACCTAAGAGACAAATATTTGGGCTGTGCATCAGGAATTTTTTTGATCTGTGTTTGCACGGAGAGCTGCTTGTAATCTGGCTCAGCTCTTCTAGAGATGGAAGTTTCAGCAAGCTCCATTTTGAAATGGCACCATCCTGGCTGAGAAAACCTGCACACATGGGTCAGTTATTAGGAAGTAATTAAATACATCCACAATGAAATCCTTTCAATTTTCAGTGAGGGGGATTTAATCTTGTCATTTTCCCTAGACACATCAAAAAAGGGAAATAAAATGCATAGAAGAAAACATAGAGGATATTTGTTGTACATAAAAAAAGAAAAAATAAGAAAAAGAAAACCTATGAAGATTCCAGTTCAGATTAAAACTACAAGTGGAAATAAAGTCAAGTTTACAGTTTAAAGTATATCCTAGTTCATTTGCATACTCTAATACTGCTACAATTTTAATGCATTTGAGGAAAGCAGGATAGCCAGAAGAAATGCTACCTACTGCATATTGTTTTGCTGCACTGCCCACATGTTGCTAATTACAGCCTCCCTGCCTTCACTCTAAAATGTCTTGCTTTTGTGGGTTTTATTCCTTGTCCTTAATGTTGTTTAAATGTAAGGGTTTGTCTGAATTACCATTTTATTGTAGTATTAAACTTGTGTTGAGGCACATTTATAGCCCCATGTTATCACATATCAGGCAGTTCAATTATTAATATAAGTAACCACTATTTAATTTGTTCCTTCATTGTGTCCCCACCCTCCCTACCCCTCAAAAAATTATTATTTACTTGTCCACTGGAACTGTTGTAGCCTATTGGTTAAATATATGCATTCTTTGGACTGAGCACTGTTTTGGAACTGCACAGTACTCACCCTTTTCAGTAGCCTATTGTCTATATTCCTACGGAGGAGTTTTTGGAAGGGCATTTTTGGCACAAAGCACTAAAAGCTCTATGGGCTGGTTACTATATAGACACAATAAGTCACACTTTGTTCCAGCTTCTGCCCCAATAACATAAAAATCAACTAAAGATATTTTACACTACTAAAACACTCAATAGCTGGTGAACTTGCCTCACCTCAGCTTTTTTCTGATGTTGAAATATTATTACCCATTGCCCCTCCATTCCCCTCAAAAGATATACTCAAAAGAAAGATGGTAGCTGTTGATATCAGTGTGTCATGTCTGCATCCCACACCCCAATCAGAGGTAGCCCATCCAGCAAGTGCACTCTGAGCCAACCAGCTCAGATGGAGTCCAGGCTGTCACAGCTACACTGCTTGAGGGATCTGAGCTCACATCCTTGTAGATATTTCCTGAAATCAGCTATTTCAGGGCTATCTGAAGGAGTTCGAGATGGCACTGAGCCATATGGCATATGTATTAAAGAAGGGGGTTATTTCACCCTGTTCAAACCTATTCTCTTTTATATTAAACTCCTTTCTATGTAAATAAGAAATCAGTTCAAGGACTGTTAGATTATTTGCTACTTCCATATCATTCAAAGGCATTCCAAATTCAGAGATGAATTCAGCCAGAAGGGACTTTTGAAAATGTCTGGTCTGACCTTTCATGTAACACAAAATCCAAAATACATGAGCATAAAAGTTAATGTCTTTACAACAGGGATGGAACTAGATGATTCAACCTGAATTGCACAAAATGCATCCATTTTTAGTGCTGTCAAGTGATGCAAGTCACACACATTCAAGTCCCTGTGGTGCATTACCTGGGGTGATCTTTCCGGATTTTACAAAACCTGAGTTTTCACAGAACCATTTTGCTTACTCTTCTATGCATTGCAGGTTATTACATTTTGTCCAGCACACAATCTTTTCAGTAATGAAGAATATTTCAGTTCTATATTTACTTAAATGTGCACAATAGGCAAAGGAGAGACTGAGACTTAAGCCTACAAAGTAGACATGGTCCCAACAGATGGAGTCTACCCATGCTGAAGAAAAAGATAAAAATCCTCACAAGTCCTAATAATCAAAAAATAGTGGAAGAAAATGTGCTCCAGTCTAAATGTGATAGTCAGTCTGCACCAACCATATGAATATGATATAAAGAGAACCTGCTGCAAACACGCCTGCAATGTCCAGGCACTGGTCCATCTTCATATTGCAGTACCACCTTCTTTTCTTATCTACTTCAGTTTGACAGCCATGTGATTTCTCAGCCTCTACTTAAATTAACTGAATGATAAACTAAACATAAGATTCCCTTCCAATACCAGAAACATTTCTAATCCATTTAAAAACTCTCCTCACTACGTCTGTATCTCTTGAAGCTCTGACACCAGTACTGGGTACAAAAATTCTAGTGACAATCTTGGTAAGGCTGTTCCCAGAAGCAAGATCACACTCCTACTTGTATTTTATACACTTTCTTCATTTATCTAAAAGATCTTGTTTCCTTCCAGCCACAGCACTGTCCTGAGAGCTCCTGTTTAGGGGCTTTCTTATGTCAGCCCCCTAAACCTCACTGAAGTATCTTAAAAAAGCCCCAGGTCCATGGAGTCTACACTCATTGTTCCCAAGCAAGTTACTTTGCATTGGTTTTATTAAAGGTAGTCCTTTGCAATTGGGATTAACTGACTAACAAACATGGATAACTTAATAAAAGCAGCTTGTCTTCTCTTTTGTTACTGCTCCATCAATATTTGCAAAGCCTGGAAGCTCTAAAAAAAAAAAAAAAAAAAAAAATCACCCCCCCCAACCAACAACACAAAACATTGACAATTAAATTCACTGATAATAATATGAACTGTTAGACCACAACTCAGTTCCATGCTGTCCCTCCAAAAAGAGCACTACTCGCTCATCTCACTGTCTTCACAATTATGTTTTGATACCCACCATTATCACAATTTTTAAGACACCCAGATAAATCCAAGCTTCTACATCCAAATGTCATGCAGTATTAAGTTCTGAAGTTAAGCACACAATGTCAGTTAATCTACCTTTATCAACCTGCCCATAATCCACTTCAAAAAAAAAAAAAGATACTAATTGTCTCTCTGACAAGCTATTTCCAAATGACTGTGCTACTGTTAATGGAATTTTTAGCTGCCAAGCTTTACTGACGAACTCCTGAATCAAGTGTTTTGTTATTTTACATAGAATCAATATCAGTCCAATTTGTCAACAGTTTCCTGGTCATTCTATTTCAACTCTTTAAAGCAAGAAAAAATATATACATATTATCTCAAACTCTGTGGCATTTCTTTGGTTTCCAGCATTGGTTAATTAGTGATTGTTCTTATGAAATTCCTAATACTTTTTCACAAAGTCTCCTTTGTTACGTATGACAACCCTTTCATTTATGTACAGCCACAATATACAAAATGGATACATCCACCTTTTTCATCCCAAATTCCAAGCAGATATACAAAGTCAACATCTCAATTTATTAGTTTTGCATTAATATGATGTTCCAAGAATTGCTCTTGCATCAAACCTTCATTTAATGAAGGGCTAGTTAACTATTTCATTACTTTATAGCATGAAATATTATCTCACAATAGATGACATGGAATCAAAGCTGATACCACAAAAGGTGTGGTGAAGAAAATACCACAGAAATTAATTTAATTATGGAGCTGAAATACAGCAAACACACCAGATTTCTGCTTTCAGTGGAATCCCCACTTTCTCAAAGAGGAAGTGTACTGAGTATCTGAGACCTGCCAAGATCATCTCAGTTCACCTGTGAAAAACTCAAGTTTGTGACAGGCAGGAGTGAACAGGTAATCAATAACAAAGCAGACACCCTGCATAGGAGGAGGTTGCCCTGATAACAGGCTGAAGGGGAAGGACAGACAGTTGGTGTCTGGGGACAGGGAAGAGTAACAGAATTGCCTCTGTACTACTGTGGTAATAATGAGCTTATGCAAACTAAGAAAATGCAAATTTTTGAGATGTATGAAACAGCTAAATCTAGGAATATCTTAATAACAGGCATAGATAGTACAAGAGGATAGAGAGTCCTTTTTATAACCAAGTTCTGCACCACTTACAAATGCACAAACAACTTCAGACTATAAGGAGGAAATAAAAATGCTCTTGAACTCTCTAGAGAGATTTTTCATAGTCTGGCATACACCTAAAAGAAAAGAATGACCCTCACAGTCACCTTGACACAGAATTTCTTCCTCTCAAGTTCATACCACTGTCCCTTTTTCTGAGCAATCTCACTGCAGAGGAGGAAAAATATCTGAGCTTTGCAGGTTGGTTTCTCTGGGAGAATAAAGTTAGTGACACAGAGGCTGCAAACATTCTTGTGCATAAAAATCCCCCAAACAATCCCATCTTCTGGGATTTGCAGCTCACAGTCAGCTCTCAGTTCTCAGGGAGCAACTGCAGACCCAGGACAGAGCTTAATTTGAGTTGGGGCAAAGACTCTCTTGCCTAATTCCTTTTACCCAGAATCTCATATAGCCAAAAGTTAATGGATTCTTGCTAGGAAGACTAAACATTTGCCAGTACACCAAGAAGAAGAAAAAACTAGAAAGGTCTGTGCAGCAGCAGTGCTTGGCAACACCTTCTGAATCACAACTATGAGACTGCCAGTACTTCAGTACCCCACCCCACCCAGACAAGATTTGTACCACATGCCTGAACTCTTCATTGTACACCCATGTAGAGGTGAAGTTTTAAAAGAGGGCTCTAAGCAACAGCTGATGCTCAAGATTTTTCGATAAAAGTAGAAAGTTTTGACTATTTTGAGTTGGTATACTTTCAAAGGCCACTGCTGTTTCATAAAACTAATAAAATATAAAACCAAGGACAAATGCCAGAATCAAAATCATAAGATTAGAAAGTCAAAATTAAGCTTGCTTTTCATTCCAGAAATTGAAATTGTTGAAGAATCCCACCTCTGTCTTCCACTACTTGAAACTGGAAATGTTTCTGAACTATCAAAAACCTCACAATGCACAAATCCTGAATTTCAGCCAGCTTCAGTAAACAGTTTATCAACACTCATTACTCACAGTCAGTGTACCACTGCACACAGCCTTAGCATATGCTGCCTGACACCCAGCCTCCCAGGGAAAAGAGCGGCTGCTCTAAAGATCTGGTTACTTAAGCCTGAGAGCTAAGAGACATAAAGGAGATGAATCTGTAATTATAGCCCAGTTACTATGCAAATACTTCAGCACACTATCTCAGTAAGAAATCTAGGTCTTGCCTTTCAGAACAGTTTCATTATTAGAAACGATTATTGCCTTTATTCTACCACTGTGATATTTCATGCATCTTATATAGCACAGATAAGGAGCAAACAAGAACAAACAGCTTTTACCTCTGCAATCCTCACTGGCAGCATCAAAATCGCAGCCCTGAAAGGACTAGAGATGAGAAACACCCAGGGATTTTAAATCTGTGGCTAGCAGAAAGCCTGAATAATAACTTGCATCTCATATTTTAAGACTGCAGATATTTTTTAATGAGTTCATAAGGTTACACGCAGGTGAACCTGCACAGGTCAGACCCACCAAGATTCCTGGTGTCATGCAAGTGGTGAGTCTGTAACGGGTCATTAGCATGTTGTCCTTGCTGTGAAAACATTTTTTAACTCTGTTTTCCTCTACTAGGATTCTCGACTGTGCTTGTGTGACAGAATTAAGACCGAAATTTCACTGAGGAGCACATATAAAAAGGCACTGGCAGAAGGCTGCTGGCAGTTCCAGCCCCAGTTAGCATGGTAGCAGGGAGCAGGCAGCCAGGAATGCACTGATACAGACTTTGCTGTTCTACACGATTATTGCTGACAGGCACCACGGCTGACGCTGGATGTGCTCGGCCGAGTGCTGGGCGGACACAACTGGAGTAAGCACACTGCACTGCATAAGCACATCAGACCTAGCTATGCATAGCATGGCTTTATCTGGAGTGCAGGCAAGCTGCTTTAAAGCAGCTTGGCTGAAACATAATTCAGAACGGAGAAAAATCCACAGGCAAAGACTTGCCATTGAAAATGTCCTGCACCTTAGCCACAACTTCATTATCTCACATTCACTGGACTACTTCAAACATCCAACATGTTATTCACAGCCACACAGTTTTCACAGAATCAGCAGAGGAAGGAAAAAAGATGCTTAAAAAGAACTTTCTGCTCAAGGAAGTGAAAAAGCAAGCTGTCCTGCATACTTCATCTGGTGCCTCACATTTATTAAGGACAAAATAATTTCTCTCTGCTCACGTAAATGGAGCAGATCCAGTATCTCTCCCTAGAGCATCAGAAGCCACAAGGGCCAGCTAGATTAGGTTCTCAGGACTGATGCAACCTGTGTGAGGCATTACTTCATGAAGTGGTGAGTTAGCAACATGTTTTTTGCAAAATATTTCATTTACATCTTCTGTCAAGCAAATAAAAGCAGTAATTGTGGGGAGATGTGTTTTGATTTTTCTGTGCTGCTGCCTCATCCCGAGATGTAAGCACCGTGTCAGGCAATTCACAAGTGACACCTCATCTTGCAAACAAACATTATGGTTGATCATTAAAGATTGCCGTGATATTTGCAAAAAGGATAATAGAGATCTGGAAAAAATAAGAATGGTATCTGATACAAGGAAACAGATGTTTTTATGGAGTCCTGGATAAATTCACTGTAATTTTTTGCATCTCCCTGCTTGCTATCTTTTCTCATTTGAAGGACAGATCTGTATTCATTTCCAAACAGAGAGCATATTGTTAAACATGTTATACAGCTCCTGAATCACACTAATTTATATTACTACATTTTTAATTTAATGATTGATATGTTGGCTTTGCAAACTGACTGTCAGAATAATTCACATAGTATTAAAAAACCCAAGTGTACAGTAGTTTTATTAATGCACCCTTAAAGAATAATGAAACCTTCAGCCTTGCTCTAATGAATTCTGGTGAAACACTTAAGAATGACACTATTCATATATGCCTGTCCCTCAGCTGGGGAGGAGGGTGAGAAAAAGGAGAGAACAAGGAAGAAAAAAAAAAAGCAAAAATTTCTAGTGATAAAAAGGAAACATTTTCTGAAATAACCTTCAGATATTAAGTCCTGGTAAGAGAACTGGCAGCTTCAGACATTCACTTATTTATTCCCCAGCACCACAGGATTATGAAGGATTGTTTCTTGGTTTGTTTCATTTAAAACCCTAGGCACAGCTATTCCAGGCTCTCTAGCAGTACCAAGGCAAGATCTCTATAACTAAGGTCAAGTCCTGAAGCCCTAAATAAGCTTTTCAATGGTTGTTTTGCTTCAGGGGCAAATACTGTTCTCAGCCCATATCCATGGCTCCAGAGGCTCATCAGCACACTGTGAACATGATGCATATGAGCACAGGAATGCTTGAAGCCCTGGGTACAAGACAAGTGCACACAGTGCACGTGTAGGATTTCTTTTCAGATGGTCTAGCTATCTATGGCAAAGGGAAGGGAGGAATGAGATTAGACTACCAGCCATTGCAGAGCAACTTTTTGTATTTCTGCCTAAGGATACTGTAGTACAACTTCTGATATTGCACTGCTAAACATCAGTACATTGTGACTTTTCCCCCAAAATCTGAGGTTTAATAACTTTCAGTAAGTCCAAGACAGAGTTACAAAGCACAAACCTGGATTCCTAACTGCTGTTAGCATGTCAGGAAGTATTATGCAGAAAGTGGAACATGGTTATAGTGTCCAGGCTGGTTGAAGGACACACTCGATCAATAAAGCTACATGAGCAGAGGGATGAGAATACGCCTTCTGAGAATACTTTCCATCTGGCAACCTGCACAGGGCTTCAGAATAAAAATCAAAACTCCACAAGACACTCAAAGTGTGAAGTGTTGTGTTTCAAAAACACCCAATCCAAACAAAATAGAGAGAGAAACCCAACCTCCAAGAAGTTACACTGAACTATCAGCAAACAGATTTGTAAATCCTATTTGATGACTCTAAGGATGGAAGGACTCGGACAGTAGCACTGAGGCAGGCTGACTTCTTTCAAGGTGTCTAAACCCCATCCCTATCATGATGGTGAGGAACACAAGCTTCAGAAGCAAAGCACCATGGCCTTTTCTCTTTCTTTTGTAACATTTTATGTTCCTCTCAATGATAAGACATGAGTTGCAGTCCCTCTGGAAGAGAGTGAAGAAGAATGTAAGAATGAGGAATTAGAATTTGGTTACCTGTCACATCCTAGTCTCCAGAAACTCACTCCTTCAGGGACTTTGGATTTGAGATGAATGGCACACTAAGACCCAGAAATTAAAAGAGTGTCATCATTGCTAGGACTCCTGCATAGAAAATTCTTCAGGCTCCCAGAAATGGACATAACACACCTGATGAGACTGAGGAGCCAGGAGTGACAAATTACCTGACTGGCCACAGAGGGAGGACAAAAATCCTCCCACCCTCATTATCCCCTACAAATATGTTGGGGGTATTGCATTCTAAATTTTACTGTTTAAACTCCTCACAATTTCAAAATTCCGTCACTCAGTTGTTGACAATAAAACTCCTCTGCAAGCCTGAAAGTCTCAGTCCACAAAGGACAAACCAATGAAAATGAAAGTATCTTTCTCAGGAGCATCATGAGATGAGACTTCTAAACCTGGTTCCAACCCTGATATTTTTCTTCTCCAAAAGAAGCTGGATGGTGCAGCACACAAGAGTTACACTGACTGACTTCCCACAGAAGACAATGGGTGTAGCTTTTTCTGGTGCCTGCAGTGGTTGTGTTAAAGTATATGCTATTGCCCAAATCAATACAGAGTCTGACCGATCCACTTTTGCCCAGTTATGTTTATAACAACACAAAACTACCTAGATATTCCAAATTGCTGAAATACAAGGAAAAGCACATTCTAAAAAGAAAAAGCAATAAATGGAAGAGAGTGTAAATCACAGAGACTGTGTGCTGCAGAACACAGCCCTTCAGAGGCCAACAGTCAAGTTCAGGACAGTTGTTGTGAGGCGTGGAAAATTGCAGTGCACTTCACAGAATCACAGAATCAATTAACTTGGAAAACACCTCCAAGACAATCAAGTCCAACCTTTGACCAATCCCCACATTGTCAACTAGACCAGAGCACTGAGTGCCATGTCCAGTCATTGCTTGAACACCTCCAGGGATACTGACTCCACCACCTTCCTGAGCAGCCCATTCCAACATGTGTCAACCCTTTCGGGGAAAAAATTCTTCCTGATATCCTGAACCTCCCCTGGAGCAGCTTGAGGCTATGTCCTCTCATCCTGTCACTATCTCCATACTTCATTTGTGTGACACTTACATGGAGGATGGGAGCACTCACTGCTTGGGTGAAAATACCTTTGTTCTCACTCAGCTCTATTGTGCATCTAAAGCAGGAATCATTGGAAGCAGAATTTCCTGTGATGCCGAAATCTTGTTTACTACCTGTCTCTAGTCAGTAAATTCCAGCTTCTGATTAATGTACTGTATGATGCCATGCAGGTCATTTCACTTTCCTCTTTTGTTACAAGTACAAATGGATATCTTACTCCTCCATTACATAAGATGCAAAAGGAACAGAATTAAGGAAATGACAAATATTTTTCCAAGAAAAATCCCCAAATTTTAGTCATTGATTTATTTTTAGCATCAGTGTTCTGAAACATAGTACTTAGAGAAGGAGAAATATTAAAATTCCAATATTTTAGGTTGAAAAATAGTGACTTCTTAAGGGAAAATTCTTTGTACTGGTCAGTTCAACATTAAAGTGCACCTCCTCTGCAGAACACTGCCCAACAGAAACTGTTCCCTGGGCTTCCTGATGTCCTTATGCTTCACGGGAGAAGCCCAATACTTAGATCATCCCTCTTGAAAGTCCTTCCACCCACCATCTGGACCCCACCACATCACTCTGAGAAGGAATGCAGTGCTGCACCACGGGAAGGGGGACAGGAAACCCATGTCCCAGCTGGACACACCCACTCCCTGCAGCAACCCTGGATCAGCAAGCCTCAGTAAGGACAGTAAAGACTTTATGACAGTTCATTTAACTGAAACATTGCATGCAATTCAGACACAACCGGTCCCACAGCCAGATCTGTTTCTGCTGTTAACCTTTCAAATCACCTGTGAAAACACCACCTCTCTCTCTCTCTCAATTAACAGCCATCAAGGAAATGAGAAGCTGCCTGAATCCCTCAGTGACAAGTAAAGGGTGTTGTTTTCGTTCTGCAACACCTAAATACCAGGGTAATGCCAAGTTTACATTTGGAAATAGGGATGAATTGCTACGGATTCCAGAACTTGGACCTATAAAGGAAAAGCGTTTTCAAAGTTGTCAGGAGAGAACCAAACAGATACTGGGTGCACATTAAACAAGCTTCAGCCCAATTGAATCAGACCAGCAGAGATTTCCCAGCTTCTACAATGTTTCAGCTGAAGATGAGGAATTTAAAAAACATCTCAGGAGAAGCAACTTAAAGCCTTACTCATTTTTATGTCAGGCTTGTGTCAGGATGGGTCCTCACCCAGTTTTCTCTGCTTTCTTCCAGCTGGTAACACTATTTGGATTCTCCCTCAAAGGAGGATCCACTACAATGCAAAGGCTCACTCTGCAAAAAATATAAGTGGTTTTTTTTGCTGGTTATTTTACTGTGCCATAGCATAAAATTTTACCAGGAAAAACATATTTCTCTGCTTTAAAAGTACATAAGTACACAACATAGAAAAAGATCATGAATGCTGTTATGAGGGTATGGCAGCCAAGGCTAAAGACCTGAAATGGGAACCGTATCCAGCAAAGTGCTGAGTTTCTCGTAATATTAATGGCATATTAGGACACCATCCTTCTTTTGCAAAATGTGCAGAAAAATCCCAGCAATTATGAAAAGATATCACCTTTTGGGATGGGGGAGCAGAGGTGCTGGAGGAACAAGAAGGACTAGCTCAGGTTTTCTTGTAATTGTCCTGACATACTCCATCAATAGAAGCACACTTGGGGCCTGTGTGACACTACTGCCAGATAAGAGACATGTTTACTGGCTCTTACAAAATTTTTGTGACATTACGAGTAAGAATTATTCAAGACTGTAACCCTGATCTAGGAGACAAAGCCCAGTACAGTCAAAACAAACCAGCAACAGAACCCCTGCAATGAAGCTGACAGGCAAGGCAAAGCCAGTGGCTCAGAATTCCCGGTGCACAGTCCCTCATATACGTGACGGAAAGGGGATGACGGGAGGGCACAGAAAGGGCAAGGAGGTACCAGATACTGCCTTTGTCTGGGAAGCATCTTATTAAGTACATGAAATCAACAGCTAAAAGTCCTTTTCAGCATTCATGTGTTTCTCTTCTGCCTGCTATGAAATGAGTTCTATTTTAGAATAGTAAAGCAACAAGATGTACCAAGTCAGTATTGCAGAGAAACTTTAGAATGGAGCCATGGCACGCTACAGATACAGTTTTTTCAGACCTTGCCAACACATCTGATGTATTTTCCATGCTCTACAGAAAATCAGATGTCACTGAATTTTCTCAGTCTTTCAAAGAGTGTCTTAATTATGCCACAAAATTCCCAGCAGAAAAGAATTTCAAGCCAGTAAAAAGAACCCAGTTTATGTTGAACAAAATACGTTGGCAAATATTGGTAAGAAATAAAGTTAGCAGTCCTGCTTTTACCTTTTGTTTGTATCTATTAGTTCAGGAACCAGAAAAAGAAATCCTGGAAGTGGATTGTAGAATCATAGAATATCCTGAGTTTGGAAGAGACCTACAGCTTTGTATCTTATATTGTGGCACCTAGAACTGCACACAGGACTTGAGGTGAGGCTGCACCAGTGCAAGGCAAAGTGGGGAAATCACCTCCTTCAACTGGCTGGTGATGCTGGGGGACTTATAACTGCAACCATTGACAAGTACTCATTACACAACTGAACACAGAAACATTTTGGAAACTACCTCAGTTGCTCATATTTTAGCACGAAATATTTTTAATATAGTAAAAAGGAAACCCTTTCCAATGCGAGAAGCACTTTCTTTTCCTGATTTAGGCTTCCTGAACAAAGTAGGTTGCTTACCCACCTCTCAGGTATGAAGTGGTTGCTGGGAAAATCTTTCCCTCTGACATGCCTAGTTCTCTTCACAAGGATATTCTTTGAAGGCAAGGACTGACTTTATTCTTCATGATCTGTGCAATTGCTTCTATCACTGTCCTGCAGCATTGGCTAGTTGTGGTTTTGTGGCATGGACATTTTTTATTAAAAAGAATTAAATGAACCACTTCCTGCACCTCAGGCTGAGTGATTGTAAAATAATCACCGTTTCTGTGAACACAAGGATAATTTAAAAGGGTATTTGAGAAGTTCCAAATTTTACTAAGTCTTTACTGAATGCCATATAATGTCTCAGTCCTCACCCAAGACATACTGACTTAATCTATTAGCAGCTCCATACCTTCACTAGACACTGCTGAAGAGCAGTACATATTCTCATTTTCTGTTTGTTCATATCAGTTTTACACTGTAAATCTGTCAGAAAATATGAAGGAGATTCAGACTGTTTTGGTAGAACAGTACTTCTGAATTATAAAAAACCTGCATCCATCCCTCAGCCTTTCAGGAGGTTCACAGTTTGATGCCACTGAAAAATCCAGACCAGTTACTACCCCATAAGAACTCTGTTTATTAAATTGATTTTCAGCAAGTGTCTTTTTGTATTCCAGCAGTGCCAAACAAAAAAATAATTAATATTTTTAAAAACTACTGAATGCAAAAGAGAACAAAAAAAAGTTTCTAGAAATTTTCATTCCGACTCTGTTTCTTTATTCACTGAAAAAGTGACAAGTATCATCACATCACAGTCTCTACAATGCATGTACTGTATCTTTACACAACATTTCTTCTCTTTAACCAGAAAAAGAACAAAGGAAGAAAAAGATAAATGTAATATTAGTGGTGGATTTATGTACTGCAGTAGAAATGAGATGAATACACAACTATCAGGCTTGTCAAAGACATATTTGGGTAGTGGCAAACATTTCAGAAAATCTGCTAAAGTCTCTTGTCTGTCAGATGAAGAGCAGATAGAAATTCAACATTAAAAGAAAAAAAGAAAAATCCAGGATGAAAGTAAAAATGTGAAAAAAAAAAAATTCCAAAAACTCCAAACACTTTCGGGGAAATTCATTGTTTTCTGAAGAGAATAATCAGCTCCAAGTGCCAGTGTCTATTTTGCAGCACATTCAGACAGATCTAGTCTAGCAATAACACACTACAAATACTTCCAGAGCTGCACTAGCCCTGCGCTTCTCAGTCTGTTTTGGGGGCGTTTTTTGAACGTGCAAGTTAAAGGTTGATTCAGTTCTCCTCTGCAAAACCCTTTATTTTCAAAGGTTGTATAGCTGGATTTACTGTGGTTGGTTATTGCAAGAATGAGAGGAAGGAGGGTGTAATCCTACAAGCCTTGGAAAATTGGAAGAATAAATCATGCTGGAGACTTTTTCTTTTATTACATTTACTTTTAGAAGAACAGTATAAATAAAAGACTGCAAACAAGAATGAACCAGAAATCAGGAAACAGGAATCATCTTTTCTTCTATTCCTTTCTCATTCCTGCTAAAGCTTTTTCTGTCTTTACTCTAGAAACACAACACTCAAAATCTATTAATATTCCTGGTTTTCCCCAGCTATCTGTCATTATTACGGGAAGTGAGAAATGGCTGTCAAGCTCAAAAGCAAAGCCAAGCACATTCCAAATCCCCTCCAGCCACGCTTGTTCCATATAAGGACTTTGCTGCTATTATGGCAGTGAGCAGAGTAAATAATTTAAAAAAATAATTAAAAATGTTAATAATTAACAATCCCAAAGCACCATGTTTTTTTCCAAGCAGTTTGTTCTCCAAGCAGAAGCAGGGATCTTTTATCCCACACAGTGCCTATCAGTGCCCAGGACACAGGAGACAAGGAAATTTAGATCACACAACATGTATTGTACTGGTGGGAAAACATAGTTAAACAAGACAAAAATCTATACCCAATGGAAAAATCAGCATGGATTCATCAAAATAGATTGTGCTGAGAATGGAAGTACACAGATGTCCCTCAGAATACCACCTTATATCTATGATCAAGGACTTCATCCTCCTTGTCTCCAGAGAGCAACTAGGAGAGAAGAAATATGAATATCTTCTCAAGAGACGTAGGCTTAAATAAAGTCTGGAAATAGTTTGTTATTTCATATTCCAACTGTAGGTCCAGACTTTAATGACAAGACAAACACAAGTCAGTGACTTCCAGTCATAATGACAAATTCAGCGACACGCAGACATGGCTAGAAATAAAACAGACTATTTCATGACTCCCAGCTTTCTGGGAAAAGTCCCTTTAATCTGTCCAGTTGAAAGTCATTTCAAGTCATTTACGGCTGTTGATTCGTAGTGTAGCTCAGATTTCGGTCTGGTCAGACAATAAAGTGCTCTGCACACACAACCAAGGCTGGAACTCCAGCAGTACTATTGTTTTACCTCCTTGACTGTTATTCAAAATGGACTGGCACCCAAAACGCAAAACACTTCCAAAAGCCCAGTCCTCCTTCTCTGCCCACCACACTGAAGTTAAACCTTCCACCCAAAGACCTTGGCTGTAGCTCCTCTACTCTTCATCATCCCCTGCTGTCTTACTGAAGGCAGGACCTCCAATGCTTTTGCTGGGAATTGCCTTGTGTAAACATCATGATTTTAACCAGACTGTTGAGTCATTCTGCTACAACTGTTTTAATGAAAGTTGAAAAGTCGTCTTTCTGACCATTTAAAAATACATTAAAATACAGCCCTAAGGCAATGAACAAGTGGCAAAAGAGTAGCAATACCAATGAAGTCTAGGATTTCCTTGACTCTCTTTTTGTTTTTCCTTTCTTTTTTTTTTTTTTTTTGGCCAAGCAACCTCATCAAAGTCGGGTTTTTGAGGAAAGATAATGTACTTCACTAAACCAAATAATGCAGCCAAGAGAAGCAGACAAGCTTTCAGATACAGAGTTCTTCAGGTCAAATATCACAATAAAATAATTCTCTAATTATTGCAGAAGTATACTTGTCTCTATTGATAACAAATGTGCATTTGAGCTTTACCACTGTTTATTAAACCCTTAACATTTTGGTTTGGAATGCACACAAGCTCTGTATACCACTGGAGCAGAAGACTTCTCCATTTGAGTTTATGTATGAGAAAGAGCAGCGATTCTAAAAAAAAATTATCCCCAATGTTTGCAGTAATGCCTGTGACATAGAGCACAGTGCAAATACTTTCACCTTCAGTATTTCAAAGTATTTTCTTGTAATTCACTAAATTCCTCCCAGGATATTTTAATTTTATTTTTACTCAATATTGAAAAAAATATATGTGGCAATATCTTCTCCAGATTCACACCTCAGCCTTCCATTATTGTCACCACCTTTCCAATCACTTCAGAAAAACCCTGGCAAATCCTACACTGGATCTTTCCTCTGACCTTGACATGGTTCTGTATCATTCTGGACCCACCTTTGGTCTGCCCAGGAAGGAGAGTTTGCCCAGAGACACTTGCCATGTTGTTCAGTAGAATCAAGGGGAAGAAGGCTCTGCTCACTTATCCCAAGGGATCCCTTACATGGCTCCACTCCTCAGCAGGGAAGTGGCTGCTCTGCCCCAGAATCATCAGGTTGAGCCCCAGTGAGGACTTGGACCCAACAAACTGTGGCAGCCCTTGCTGGGATATGGAAGAGGCCCCATCATGCTGAGCCAAGCCTCAGAGGAGGAAGGAAGCCTCTCTCTCAGGAATTTGTGAGGGGCTTGTGGAGACTCTGCCTGTGGCACTCAGAACAGGAAAAGTTGTTGGTCTGCAAACAATTCCTTGAGGACATCCTCTTTTTACAGATATGGAGTACATTTGCTTTTTAACCCTTTCTTTACCTTTTCTCTCACAAAATCTGTCTTCCTACACAGTGTTGTTTTATTATTCTGTGTTACAATGTAACATAGCTAAGGAAATGATGTCTTTGGTCTCTTTTTGGCATAGCTACTTTGAACAAAGGAGAAGTTCAAGTGATCATTTGAAGGGCATGAGGTCTAACTACACTTGCCTTGTTACCCCCCCCATCTTTCAGTACACTTCGAGTTCATTTTGGAATGCAGAAAATGCTTCCTGTGTTTTGTGGTTTTGGGTGCAGCATTTCAACAGCTAATGCATTTGCTTAAATAATGAAAAAAAAATGTTACTAAATTCTGATTTTCTCAACTCCCCGAGTCTCTGTTATAAAGTATTTAGTAAGTGACACTGATCTCATTTGTGACATTCTTATTTCTAAGTTAGTGCTGATAATCCCACATGGTGTTAAAAGGGGCCCTGACTTACCAAAGGCTCTGTCTTTTAGACAAAACATAAAAAATCCCCTCCTGGGATTTATCACAAGCACATGAAATCTTCAGTGATTTATATGCTCAGGTATGTTTTATTCTGGACCCTACTCCAAAGCACTGAGGTCTTTACACACAGAGAAAGAAGCAAAAATCCCAATGAACCTCTGGACAAACCTGTGTTCCCCAAACCTTTGTATATTGGTGGATGGAGGGAAGGAGGTAGAGCACAATTCGTACATGAATGGGTGTACTGTTCCTTTAATCCAACATAAATGTCAGAAGCAGCCAAGCTGCCCAGCCCCACTGCCAGAGCAGCTGAGTGAAACCAGGTCATCCCACAGATAAGGGGTGTTAGTGCCAGGAAAAGGGAAGTGCCAGGAGTCAGGAACAACACCAGCCTCTGGCACCCACTCAGGCTTCTGCCACTGACTACAGAGACCTGACAGAGTTTGCAGAATTTGCAGAGCAAATCACCTTGTTTGAGACTGTGCTTTTCTCCAAGCTCTTCCGTGTTTGTTTTAGTCTTCTGTCTGGCCCAGTAACTAATCAAAAGAAACATCTGATCACGTCTGTAATAGCAGTGCCTCTGACTGACACAGGTCTGCCAAGGAGACCTCAGTCTTCATTTGGGGAACTGGGGAGCATCTTCTTTTCCTTACTGCAGAACTCTTTTATTCCTCCTTGAGTTAGTATTTTTGTACAACTGAATTGTACCTAACTTTATTACCCTCCATCTCATAGTCATAAAAATTCTTTTCATATAACATTCTAATCTTCCTCTTTATTGACTATGCCACCTAAACTTCTGTAAAAGGCAGATTTCATTAGCACACTCTTGATTTTTCATAAAGTTCCCTAGGGAAAACATTAAATCTGATCAGGCCTAAATGTGAGCAAGTTGAATTTCAGAGGCAACTTCCACCATTGTTTTGAACATGAAACCTGAGGCCAAACCCAAGCCAATGTACTAAACCAAAAAAAAATCTATTCCAATAACCTGTACAATGCATTGTACACCCAGGGCACCAAAATTTAAGGCAGGAAATGGCAAATACAAAGGTTTGCTCCATTTACTGATTTGCAGGTGCTGCTGTGGGGTTTTATCCCCTCCAATGAATAAGAATGGACTCCAAGTTGAGAGGCCTTTTCTCATATTTAGAAAATTCATCTAGAGACTGACTGTAGAGATTTGTCTATCAATCCTTCACACTTGGCGCTGCCCTGAACTGATCACCCCTTTAATTAACCATGTTAAACTAACTCCCTGAAGCTTATGATGCTTCTGTCACTTGCCTGTGGGTTTCCTCTTCACTACAAGCCTGAGTGCTTCCATTAAGTTTACAGTGAGAAGAAACCAATAGAGGAAATGATGAAGGATATCCCTGAGCTCCATTTGAAAGGCTGTTAAAGAAAGGCTTCACAGCAAAAGAGAATTTAATAAAATCACACTTTTTTTTCTTTAATGTCTAGGGAAAAGAAAACAGAAAGAATGTATTTATTTGACTGTATTTAAATGCCTTTTGTAATAGCAAAAAAAAAAGAAAAAAATTGCCAAGCAACAGCACACTGCCACAGAGGACATAGTGCATGCACCAGCTGTGCTACTGTAGTCCCCTGCCCTGGGGTATCCAAGGTTTCCTCTTTGAAAATGTGAATATTAATACCACGTATATGAGAAGGAGCTGGAAACAAAGAAATATTTACTTGGACTGTAAATAGATGGACTATGTCCTTATAGAATCTTCTGAAAAGCCTCCTCTCTACATTAAGGATGCAGTGGCCACCTTGGAGATCTACAGAATTTTGTCAGGTCACTATTTGTGGCACCACCATTATCTCCTTTAATGAGCATTGCAAATGATGAACTGTCAAACAATTAACACATTTCTCCTAGTCTTACACTTAGGATAACACATATTTCCCAAGAGTGGGAAAGAATTTATCTGGCTTACTTTCAATTTGTGCAATGAGAGTACAAATGTAGCCTCAAGAGCAGCAGGTCTGGTATATTATTACCACTTTCTGCAGGTACACATTTAAAAAGTTCTGCTTTGGCTCACAAAACTGATAATGATGAAGCAAATATGACTGTTGGTAAATATGCATTTTGCAAAATGAGTTAAGTATTTTAGCACCTTGAAAAAGTAATGGAGATGGTATGAAACTGCTCTTCCTCCTTGTCTTCCTCTGAACAAAGATGAAACCAAAACTTTCACAGCTCTAAATGAATTTATATATTTTTCAGTGGTTATTGCTTCATGTAGCCACCATCTTTTTATCCAAACGGTTTGTTGGGGTTTTTTTAACCAGATATCATACAGCCCAAACAATATGTAAATTATTTAGAAATGGAACAGATAGATACAAACAATGACCTCTAAAAATTCACTGGAACTAGTTTACAGGGGGCAGGTTTCCATTTCTGTGTGTACAATTCCTCTGGATAAATGAGAAAATAATTCGGCTCCCTCCAAAAAAGTCCTTCATGCAACAAACACAACTTGAAGCAAACTGCAACATTCCTGTTTCTCTCACTGAAAAATGGAGAGTTGGCCTGCCAGCAAATGCAAACTGGAATGGAATGTGCCAGATCTGAACAGCTGTATGTATCCCACTTCTCCTGAGGCTCCATCACACGCCACATGCCAGTCACCATAATTAGTGAGAGTTAGAAGGAAAACTCACAGTGCAGTCAGGAAATGTACAGCATTATACATAAATAAAAGATTACTGCTCCACAGTGCTCTTGTCTCTTCTAATTCCTGTTTTTCCTCCCCACAGACCAATAGCAGTGTTGAATTCTGATAAAGCAAAGTGTGGTTCAACCTCAGGCATTTTGTGTGGCAGAGAGCAATTAATTGGCATTAAAGCAATACATAACAACACATACTTTTCTGCCAGGGAAATGACCAACTAAAGAGTTAAGTTTGGCATTATCAACAAGCTTCAACCACAAATTTAAAAGCTTTCTCCATTTATCTATCCCAAATGTGAAGTTACTGCTCTCCATTTCATCTAAGCATTTAAACATGTTTTTAATTCCAACCTGCCTGTATAATCTATGGAAGCAGAAGACATATCACATGCTCAATATTAAATCCATGCTTAAATGTTTGCTGAACAGAACTTGAAGAAATTAAGAATTGGGTGATAAATCTTGGTAGCAGAAAATACAGTAAAATTTGTATCTGTGGCTCTCCAGACTACAGAATGGAGCAGGAGCAGTTGCATTGTGCCCCTGTAAGATATAATGAACCATGACACAGTTCCTAATTTGTCTTTTGTTTCCTGGAAACACAGACCTGCAAAAGCAAAGTGATAAAGGGGAGATACAGAGCCAAAATTTTACCCTTCCTCCTGTTCTGGAGCCACCACTCACAGAAGGATTCTTCTGTTTTACGTTTGAAAAATCACTATTAAATTTTTGCCTCCTTCTGCAAAGGGCAGGGGTTGGAACATCTAGCAAAGAATGAAGAATGTTCAGCATTTTCTCTGGTTTTATTTTCAAAAGCTGCATGGTTGACAGAATATATGAGACACAGCAAGATGGACAGTGTGCCTAGATCTTTCAAGTTTACAACTGTCAAAATTGCTAAACTGTGCTATTTTTAGTGAAATTACAATTTGGAATTGGCATGTTGATTCCACACAGTTGGAGCCTGCGTCAATGCCAAGGAACATACTTTGATTTATTGCTCTTTTATTCAGGTCAGGAACCATAACCTCCAGAGCAGGGAATTCATTGGTTTTAGTACTCTAAACAAGAGGTGAACACGGCCTTCAGAATTAAAGCTGTTTATGCTATGAAGGAGAGGACAATCTTCAAAGTGCTGAAACTTGTTTTCCCTAATTAGCTAGAACTAAATTTGATTACAACCTACTGAAACAGACAACAGAGTAGGAAAATAGAATTGTTCAACATGTCTAAGGGAAATGAAAACTGGAAATCAGAAATTAGCCTGAGTGTAAAAAAAAAAACAAAACCCAACCTTGAAGAGAAACAATAAAGAAAAAAATTAAAAGCTGAGAGATAATTAATTTTAATCATAAATCATTCCTTAGATAAATGGGTACTGGCAGCATTTTAAGATGGTGCTGGTAGAAACATTCTAAATGTCTTGAAATTAAAATAGAAACCAGTCAGCTTCTGACAACAGTTAATTTCTCTCTTCCATAGAACCTCATTTCAAATGTTATTTGTGCATTCTCTATGCTTTGATCAATAATGTACCAGTACCTAAAGTACAAGCAGCAGCATCTGTACTCAAAGGAAAGAAAAGAAAGAAAAAAACCCCTACCCTGTAGAGTGAGGAAGGTGCTAAGTAGTCCACCAGAAAACAGAAATGGTTCTCTAAATCACTGTCTCAAAATTACAGTAAGGAAGTTGGCAGTTGCACAAGAATTAGGAACATAAACATCCATCGCTCCCAACAACACAGACACGGTTCATTCTGGTCTTCCTGATGACCTGTATAATAACAGGAGGCATTTACTGCAGTGTGCCCAGTGAAAGAACTGTCGTGATTAGTGCTGCTAGGAGAGAATGAAAAGCAACTTGGTCTTTGTAGCAACCTGGCAATTCACAAACAATTCCTCTCAGACCGGTGGTGGCTAAGTTTGAAAAGCCTAATGTTATGACAGGTGTCAAGGAGAAGCATATAAAAAAGGTGATCTTAAAACAAAATCCATGAAAAGATAATAACCTTTTAAAGCTAGCATCGTTCCTTTAAAGTGAAAACAATTAAGCACCAGTTCAAGCAAAGTAGCCAAGGGGAATGACAGAAATCAAACATTTTTATTTCCAGATTAAGAAACATTAAGAGAAGAAAAACACAAAACATAAAGAATAAAAAGGATTGGTTCTGCATTGCTAAACCATAAGGGACAAAAACCAGTGTTGGCATAACATTTTTCATTAACTACAGCAAAAGCAAAATGTACATATCAGTGTTACACATCCCTTTCTTGCCTAAGGCTCTGATTAAGTTCCCCAAACTTCCTTTTCTCTACAGCTTTTAATGCACCACCACATATTTTTCTACTATCATTGAACATGTCAGAGAAATATCTCTGCAGCATGCTAAATCTAGGTTAAGAATCATGGAGACAAAGAGTGCTTTTTTTCTGCTTGGGATATTGAAATGGCCATGGTGAAGGATTTTTTTCTAGTCAACTACATCCATACCTGTGAAAAAGCAATCTCACTTTTGCTACAGCATCAGGCACAAGTACCCAGGTGATTCAAAGAAATTATTATTTGATTGATAATGGCCACTGGAGAATTTCTCTTGCATAAGAAACTATCCTGGTATGAATCAGATAAAAGTGGCATGGTCTCCTCCCATATAAATTCTTTTCAATTTCTGCTGTATACAGGGAATACAGCAGAGGGAAACTGTGGTCTATGGGATTTTACAGAAGCACATAAGAAAGAACAGTTTCTTAATTTTTCATCTCACTGCATCTCCGAACTCTAAAATGTTTCCTTGACAGAATTCCCTTTCCTTTGCAAAAGGCCATAACACTTGCAATCCATAATAACTGATGTATTGTAACATCAGTCTTTCTGAAGGCAGGAACATACTGCTCCTGACACAGACACTTGGTCTGTTGAGACCTGAATAGTTACCGGTACACTTGTCTGGGTAGCAACATGCACACATTGAGGGGCTTACAACCTCTCTGTGAGGAGTGCCAAAAAGGCACTTTTACCTCCCTTGGCTCATGGTCCAGGTAGGAGAGGGGGAGTGCCTATAACAGCACTCATGATGACGTACACAGAAACAAGATAGTGCATATGGATATTGCAGGTGTTATAAGTGAGCCAAAGTTGTTAACAAACTTTCCTCTGCAAGTGTGATTTCCATTATGCAACATGCAATTAGAATTGTGTCTACTTCAGCTCTCTCCAACCTCATGAATTTTTGGAAAGTGGGGTAATATTTCAATATCAATAAAACAAGACCAGCTGTTGAACTGATATAGAAAACTTCTTTGGCCTCCACTAGCAAGTGAAATTTTCCCTGCAGTATGAAGGAATTTTTGCCGGATTCAGAATGATGTTATGTGCATTTGACTCGCACACGCACTCCCTTCCCCAAAAACACGTGCTCGCTAACAGAGGAGCAAACTGCATCCAAAGCTTTCCGATCCGCCTCCACAGGATGTTATAGAACAGCTGCAAAATTTGGGTTTCTCGTGTCCGCATGCAGATGGCTGTGTTGGAGGAAAAAGAGCTCGAGCATTCCTTCTGCCCCTCCCTGCACACTCTGGAGGTTGCCTGGGGTGCCCTGACAGCTACAGCTCCACCAGCAGCTCTGTGGTCAACGATTCATGCCTCAAGGTGAAACTCATGGGAAAACAGGGATGAGTTGCACTTCTCACCAAACAAATGGTGAGAGAAAAAAAAAAAGAAGACAAACATCAACTACTGAATGTTCAAATCTGCTAACAGCACTACTGATTGTACCTTTTTGTTGATATTTCTGCAAACGCCTCAGTAAGACAGTCATATAAGGCAGGTGAGAAAACTACATTATTTTAGGCTTTTGTAGTTCTGAAGACACTGGATTTACACTGGTTTGGAGATCAATGTAAGAGTACTGAGCCATCTGCATAATATTATATCTCAAGCCTTGACTAACTTTTTCAGGCACCTTTGAAATCTTGTTTATGCACTGAGCTCAGCATGAAGCAAATATACAATTTTTGTACACTGTCAAACTTAGTGCAACTAAGACAATTTCTTAGGACAGAAGCCCAGAGTCAAGTGGTCTTCTCACAGCTACCAGAAAAAAGTAGAGTTGTTTCTTCTAGTGAGGCTCCTACCCTGTGCCCCTCCCTGTAGGATCAAAGTATTAAGTATGGTGGTGATTATGATGACCTAAATGGAATACATGTATTTCAACATTATTCAGGAGTGTCAAAATGAATTTTGTACTACTAAAAAAATAACATCTCCAAAAGAATAGCCTGAGGTTTAGGCAATCCAATTAGCATTTGAGTGTGAGCCCAAGTAATTCATGTATAGTCCAAGTAAACATGTGGTCCAGGAAACTCATGGTCCAATATAACTGTTTTGACATCTAGGCCAGAACTCTAGAACTAAATATTTACATTTTAGTTCTGATTTCAGGTCCCCACCAGGCCTCTTGGAGGCTGCAAAGTAGGATGCTGTTTTTCTCCGTTATTTTGTTTTTCTACACATCTCTGCATTGCCAAAATCTGCCTGGAAACTGAATATGGGAAACTAATGTAACAGGGAAAGTCAGCATTTCAGAATTCAGAAGTCAAAAATGTTGATAATAGGGTTTTTTTTAGGACGTTAAAATTAGTAGATTTTTAACAACCTTCTGCATACCAAGGAGGTTCAGTCTGGCTTAGAAAAGTAAGTCAAAACAAAATACCAGAACTTCTGTTGTGCCATATATCAACAATTACTGTTAACGTACAGCATTTGATTTCATTCCTATTTCACATTTCCACTGACACTTTCCATAAAATCAGTGAAAATTTAGTTACCGTATTTCTCATGCCAATCTCCAAAGCATCAAGAAACTTTCAGACTATGTCTAGAAAAATATCATTTAATATTGCCAGTAAAACATTTCATTCAGAAGCAGTAAAATGAAGAATTTCTCCTGTCTTAATTTTCATGCACTATGTAATGTGTGAAATCTCTCCTTGGCAGGGAAGTTGGAGGAAACGGCATTATTTTTTGTCCTCCTTGCTCTATTTCCTTCCTTCATCAATTTCTTAATTCTGTACTGGCCTAGAACAGTAAAAATGATTCAACTTCCTTACCTGATTAAAACCAAACCAAACCAAACAAGAAACAAAAAAAACCCCAAAATCCCCCCAGCTCTATTTCCTACAGTAAGAATTAAAAGCCAGTTATTTTTAATTTAAGCATCACTTAAAGGATCATCCAGCTTGAACTATTATATGCCACAAAAATATTTTCAGTCATTTTCTGTCACTAGAAATAGATCAGTATTAGTATTGTTACAAATTTTGTGACAACCCATCACCAGTTGGAAACTGCTGACAAGGGCAAGGAACCCAGTGGTGCAAATCTATCAGAGAACTTTACATGACACCAGCATGGTGTGAGAGTGGAAACAGCAAATACCATCTTCAGCAAATGTCCTCATTTGCAGTATCTGGAAACTGGGTGTAGCTGTGTTCCAGAAAGATGAATTTGCCATGGAATAGGCATGGAACAAGCCTGCTGAGAAGAAGGGAGTCTGTCTGAGCCTGATTTGTTTAGCTTTCCAAAATGAAAGCTTCAAACTGTTACAATTGCTACCCATAAATACATCCAGAGAACATATATTCAAGCTAAAAAATAACAGTGATAGAGGAGCAAGTGTACTGCAAGTGGCCATGATTAAGTTGCAGCTGAAGTCACATAAAGTATTACTGCCTTTGGTGTAATGGGATTCCAAAACTCTCTCTTCCCATTCACAACTGGAAAAAATGTTTGACTTGTTTGATGAGAGAACTTGATCAATTTATACCACAATTTGTACCAGTCAGATTTCTGATTTCTGTAACTTTAGCATAATGCTGATGTGACTTTGGGATGGCATCTTCTATCTGGCCCAAGACATATACCTTAGTGTAGATCTACCTTGATGCCAGACCAACCATTTCATGTTTTCAGTTCCAGGACAATTTTTCTTTACAAAGCCTATATACTTTTCTTTTTAACTGAGTTAAGATGCTATAGGGACACATAGGTTTAATATTACAGGGTCCAATGTACAGTGAACTCCACCTCAGGCTGGATATCCAAAACTGCTGAAGGAAAAACATCCTTTTCACACTCAAGCTTTGCAACATTTCCAAAGCTTTTCTTCATTTCCAGAAGTCTCCTCTCCATCTCTATTCCCTTTTAACTAGCTCTACCATCACAATCACAGGCAGTCCGTGTGTCTACACCACAATGGCAGACATTATACTCTCAATATTTTATTACAGCTATTAAAAGCCATCACAGGATTGGTTTGTTTCTAAGCTGAACAAAGCCATATTAAATGAAAAGCACAGTGCAGAAGTAGAGGAAGAACTTTACAATCATAGTTGACAGTTCAGCTATTTATGCTGTAAATGCATCATAAATAATTTCTGAGGTCTTCATACATTTCTGTACTTGGTCTCTAGCAGGCTCATAAATAGATTGATAGACCTTTATTAACCAGTGAAATCCAAACCTTAAAGTAAGGCAGTGCCACAGCCATTTCTCACAGGTGCAATGACAGTTATAATTTCCACAGACCTGCTCTTCACAAGCAGACATGGCAAATGTAGAAAACTGTTTCAAAATGAGAAAAATCGAGTCGATTTTTCTCGCTAAGGATCTCAAACACATGAGAAGAAACAAATTTCCAGAGACCTCAACAGAGGAAGAAGCACACACTATTTCAGCTTTCCTAGGACTATCTCCTGTTGTTATTCCATCTAGCTTCCCTTTACCCATCATTTCCCACTCAGCTACTGACCTTATGACTGTTCCCTCCTTGCTGCCTTCTGTACTACTTTTCCTTTCTTTGTTATAAAGGTTTGCTAATGGGTCCCCTTTTGCTGACCTGTAGCCCTTAAAAATCTTTTAGTTTTTCTCCAGGTCCTCACCTCTTATTCTAAGATCTTGCCTCTCCTCTCCTCCAACCTATGCCTGCATCTATTCCTCTATTTGTTGCCAGAGTCCTTTTCCCTCAGATCCTCATCCTGTGCCTTCTGATCTCAACCCCTTTTGGCCCGTTAATTACTCTGCCACCTACAGCAAAGTTTCACAGCAGCTTCCTCCTCCAGCACTCGGGTTGCACAGGGTTTTGGTTTCCTTCTGATGACCAGCAACTTAATGACCTGAAGAACTGAGCACATGGAACTCCTTCTCAACTGCTTCATGTTTGCAACGGGACATAACTAATTCTTCTGCAGAGATGGCATATACTGAAATATATTTCTCCATATGACAAAAGGAAGACACTTTCTTTTTTATTAAGTAAAAAAGTCCTTTTTTTCCTGAAATGTTTTTCTAGGGTTTTTCCTGCTTTTTCAGCAGAAAAAAAAACTCTAATAAGAAGGAATAAAAATTTTCCAAGAACATTGGAACTTATAAACAAAGGTATTTATATAAAATTAAAATGATTTATAACCTACCAGTCTTAAAAGTAACATGGGAAAAAATCTATCAAGACTTCTTAAATTAAACATACTACCTGTCAACACAAAAATTAAAAAAAAAAAAGAAAATAAATTTTAAAACCATAGATATACAAACTGTGAAGAATTTGTCCACCAAGTTCTTCTGCAGGTATCTATTATTTGACAACTGCTGGGTGCTGAGCAATGATGGGCTCTGGTCTGACCATGCATGGCCATTCTTGCTCAGCTCTTACCTCATGCACCTTCCCTTACACCCTGCACCTTCCCCTCCCACACAGTCCTGTTCTTCCAGCCAGCCTACAGTCTCTGAAATATTCCTGTACACTCCTAGAGCAGAAACCTGTAAACTGGGTACCTCAGATGATTCAGAATCTTTAATGTCTGCCTCAACTTTTTTAATTACTCTTGGCAGACAGCCTGGCCTGAAGAGGCACCTGGACAGCTCCAGCACAACACAGCAACAACGAACAGTGAACACAAAAGGTAAAAACCAGTTTTTATTTAAAGTCTTAAAATAGTCAATACTTTCAAGGCCAATTTTTTATTCAATTGCTCAGAAATGATAATTCAAGTCTGCAGCTGAATCCTCACTGCCCCCCTCTGTACATAACATGCCTAACTGTGCTGCTCAGCAGCACATACGGGTTTGTCAGAGCGGGCTGGGAGCCTGAGCTCAGGCTCTCCAGGCAGAGAAGTGATGAGAATTTCATGCAGAGATTTCTCAGCTGTGGCCTCTCTGGACAGACTGAAGACTGAGAAAGCACAAGTATGTTCCCCTCATATCCCAGAGTTAAAGCAGGGGAGGAATAAATTTAGCAATACAGTTCTTAGCAAAACATTGCTGAGGATGCAGATTCCATAAGGCAACTCTGTGAGTCTTTGAACCACACCTCTTCAGTACTATCTGATAGTCTTTGAAAAGTGAAGCATCCAAAAGAGTTGGACCTTGGCATATACAGGACTTAATTTTGTTCTGGCCACCAAGGAGTTAAGTAATTATAAAATATTCAGCTTATGCTTCTAGGTAGAAAAAGTCATGCAAGATGAAACAACCATCCCTTACATACCCACAAGATTTTTGAAGTGCTTTATAAATATTAGCCAACTGCCATATTTCAAGTTAAATTGTATAGGATCCCAAAATGAGAGATCAGTAAACAGGAAAAATGTGTCTTGCTTTTAACCTGTTCTTTACAAAATAAGAGGGTGAAAGGGGTTGGCTAGGAAAAAAAAACAGTGGAAGAGACACAAAGAAATTCAGAGATAATAAACACCTTTATTACATGGTCCAATGTAATGAAGGACCCAACAAGTGTTAACTGGTAAAGGAATGAAAAAAATAAAGTATGATGAAACCAAGAATTCTGGGCAGTAAAATGAGCACAGCCTCAGAAGGAATGTGAATCAGGGATAATTATGACAGGACAGAAATTTCTAATTGTGTAGCAAGTATTAGAGATACAAAATGGCAGCAGAGCCACTGTATGTAGCAATACCGTAAAGAAATAAGAAAAGAACAGGAAGGTCACCTTTTGTGAACACAACCAGTTTTGAGAAACATAGCAAAAATTAGTAAGGTTGAATAAAAACCTCCACAATCAGACTTGAATATAAGCCAAAGACATTAATGTTATCATATAGATAAATTCTATGAAAAATGATTCCATAAACTAAACAGAAAGGAAAATGGTAGAAGGCAAATATCACCTGGAGCTGATTACTGTGTTTCAGGGATTTGGCACAAATAAGGGCTGGGAATCTCCCACTGCAGCCACCCTCCCTGCACTACCTCATCACTGAATGGCTTTATGAGGTATTCTCTTTGACAGCCATAATATTGACATAACACTGGAGGAGACTTACAAGAGCACCTCAGTATTTGAAAGAAAATTTGGATCTAATATCCAATCCCCAAAGGATTCCAAGCCTGTAATATAATACAGCTGTGAGAGGTTAAATCAGGAGAGGTATTTGAACAGCGCCAGTGAGGCCTCATCTGGAATGGTGTACACAGTTCCACCCAAGGAAAATAAATTCAATCTGCATTAGTAGCAGAATGACTAGGGGAATTAAAACTTATTTTAAGGAGGAGACTCTTGGTTTGTATAACCCTAGAAAATGAAATCTGACAAGGACGTTTTCAATTTTCCACTCCTTCTTATCACAGAACTAAGCAGCAACAAGAAAAAAGAGCATTTTACCTAAAGGTTGATGCTGGCACAAGAACAAATGATATAAATTAACCATAAACACACTCTAGGTTAGAAATTAAAGTATAAATATCAAGTAAGCAAGTTGGAAAAAGCGAACAAAACCAGCAGATATAAAACATCACAAGTAAGGCTAATGAATATAAAGAAATTATTACATAAGCATGGCTGCATGAGACTGGACTTGATGACTGACAAGGTTTCTGTTTGTCTGTATGCCTGTTTCCCCTGTCTATGAGTCAGGCTTTCTCTGCCACAGTCTGTGCTTCCATGGATCAGACCAGGCTGCATTAGAGGAGGCTGAGGAACCACATGTTGACCCAGCAACAGAGTCTGACTTATTCACGCTGTCAGAAGGATCCATTGTGAATTACTGGCTCATGTGAATTAGGGACTGGAAAACCAAGCTTGCCAGATGTGCTTTTTTCACATATTTTGACAATTATAGTTCAGCTTAATCATTTATGATAATACTTCATAATGTTCTAGCAAATACTCTGGTGTATACTTCACAAAAAAATAATGAAGTCTTAAGTAACATGGCAACTCACTCAGCTTTTAAATCTTTGCTGAGAAGCAGGAGGAAACAGTCAGTGTTTTGTGCAAATTATGGAGAATTATTGTAGTAAAATTAGGAACATTTCCATTATTGCTTTCCCATCAATTTCTTAAGAATTAACTACTGTAAAATTGTCATGGTTATACAGCAACAAGACACCCACAAATAAGATCAAATAAGACCATAACTTCACAGCTTTAAAGGAAGCAATGCCATTAAAGAGTAACATGGGGTTACACAAAAGAAAAAATGGGAAAGGACTAACAATTTCTGCGTCTACATCCAATTTTGTACTCTTAATTCTCATTGCAAGTCAGCTGTCAAGTCCCATAGCAACCTTCTACTCCCTTGCTAATCACAGCTTCCTCAGCAAAAGCTGCAAATATCATAAAAATGTTTCTTTCATTTAAAAAGAGTTTTAAAAAATTATTCTAATCGAAATTTTCCATCTGACTCCTTTATTACAACTTCTGGCCAGGGTTGGATAAGCACCAAGAAAACTAATCATGTGATTCGGCAAAGCTCATTTACAGCACAGACAAAAGTTGATATAAGCAGTTAAACATCTTGTGTCAGTAACACTGACACTACTTCAGCTGTGAAAAATGTCAACACTTGAACAGTGCCTGTACTTAATTTTAAGGAAATTAAGGAAGGCAGTGGCATTCACAGAAATTTCCTATTTCCCAACTTCCTTGTTTTGCTGATTGGCAGCAGTTGTCATTATAACATAAGGTGGAAAATAGGAACAACTTGCACAGATCTATCATATGCTTCACATTCTGTAAGTGTTTAGGTGGAAAGAGTTATTGTTCCAAAGCTCAGAAAGAGGTAACAGAGTATTCACTGCAGATGCAAGTCTGAGGCACTCTCCATTTCATAACATCAGAATCCTTCCAAATGTTGTGCCAATGGAAACAGTAAACTGACAAGAAATGTAGATCAATGTTCTTTAAACATTTCAGCTTTTTCTGATAAGCAAACATTTCAGTCTGTGTAATATTGTCAAACTACAGCTGCAGAGAATTTTGAAGAGGCTCCTATGTGCGCTTGAAATATTCCTATTTCTTTCTACCAGAAAATGTTCTCAAGAGAGCATCACGCCAACACAATCCTGCTCACACTGCAGTCACTTCCCTGCATTGACTGTGGCAGAGAGAACAGGCAAAACCTCAAGGAAAGCTTGGAATTCCGGGTCATTGCCCCACTAAGGTACTTCACAAGTTGCACCGGTGCAAACAGTAAGATAATTTGTCCCTAGACTTGTGAATGAAAAGCAGAAATGACACTGCAGAGAGAGAGGATTTGGCAAAGCAGGCAGAAGGCTACAGGTATTACAGTGCCATTAAATTAGCATGTAATCTTTCCATCACAAGATGCAGCATTTTCCTGAGAAATGTGATCTTTGCAAGATACCAGATTATGAAATCTGTCAAGTAATCAAAAAGCTGATTTCTTGGCACAGAAATTTTTTTCATGAAATAAGACTTTGAATGACACAAAGAAATTACAGAAAGGTAGTGAGTACTTCTAGAGTGATATGGAGAAAAATAATAAAGAGCTTACACTGAAAGGCAAAATATTAATATTAAAACGATTTTATGCATGTGTGAAGGAATCTATACAACATTTAGGTTCCATCACTAAACTTAGTCCTATGTAACAACAGAGGGAAAAGCTATTTGTACAATTCAGTCCATGTTCTGCATGTGCACAAGAAATTTGAAAAGCAGGAAGCAACGTAGCAAGTGAGTTGTATTTCTGTAATCTTCTTTCCTCATGAACCAGTAAAGCTCTTGAATGGCTCACAGCTAGGAAAACAAGAAAATATTCTATAAAAATAAATGATGATTCAGTATCCACTTTCTTATTTTTTTCTTTGTAGCTTTTTCCGCTTTCCACTTTTGTTATCAAATCCAGGAAGGAAGAAAAAAAGTCTGTCTTAGGCAGTTTCTAGATGAGACAGCAATGACTACTTGCTTTTCAACACACACTATTTAATAGTTCTGTTTGATGATAAAAATTAATCTGCATGCTTGTGAGACACTGAGTAGGGGTGTTCTCCAAACAGTAGGTTCTCTACTTAGAACATAAAATTCAAGAGGAAAAAAAAAGAACAGGAACTTTATTTCACCTTTCACAGGTCAGAAAGCAGTAACATGGCTTGCTAATCACTTTGTAATGCCTATCAATATTTGGCTATTGCTTTCCCAAATAAAAAATTAACCCCGATAATTTACTAAATAATTCATCATTACTCTTCACAATAGAGAAGATTCATCATATAAAGGAAAGGCAGGAATAACAGTAGAACTAGAAAACTGAATTTTCATGTCATATTTCAAAGAGATTGAGCTCTGCAGGTTTTACAAAAACTTCAAGGGAATTTGAGTTACAGTATTTGAGCTCATTACAAGAGCTCAAAATCGAAGAAGATCAGAAACGCCAAGAAAAAACAAAAGATATGTCTAGCATTTTCCAGAAAATCAACTCATGTCTATGATTTTACATCAACATATAAAAGAATAGTAACAGCAGAGTCAAACACCTTTGCATCAAGTTGGTTCTAAAAAGTGACATTAAAATATTGTGTGTTTGTATGCATTTATGAAGGCAGTAGAGCCTTCATACTGGTGCAAGCTGAGGTATGGAGCCTTGCAACCTTGTGGAGCAAATTTAGCAACAGTGCTTTAGGGGGACCTCATATCTATGCATTTCAATGACTTTTTAATGTCATTATTTCAGTGGTCTTCCACCTGACCATTGTATCCCTTTTGAGACACTGCACAGTTGCCTTGCACTTCCCCTCTCCTTCACTGTTCTTTGGCTCTTGATTCCTGCTCATCCTTCAGCTGCTCTGGGCTGTGGGAGCACCAAGGATGGGTGGCTGCTCTTGGGAATTTCCAGTCTCAATTTTACATTTCAGAAAATAGATGCCTATGGGAAATCTGTGAAGAAGATACCCACTCAATACATTTGTATGCTTGTTTAACATGATTTACCACTGCACAGGGATATTTCAGACATGTACGATGAACATACACATATGACTAAATCAGCACCAAGGGCTCATTAATGAAAAGGACCATTTGGACTGCTATGGTCAATGCATCCCCTGATGTGTAACAGAATTCCTGGTATGACTTCATACTCCAGTACAGTCCCAGGTTGCCATGGAAAGCCAGGGAGGAAGGCAGAGTGTGAACAAAGGTGTCAAGTGATACGGGCTTATCCAATAGTTCAATATGAGAAAAAAGGCCTCAGAGGTCTTATCTTGTATTGATTCAGCTCTTCATACAACAGTTAAAGCAAAAATCTCTCTTCTCTGGACAAAAAATAAAATAAATAAAAAACAAGCAATCTTACAGCATAGAGATATTTTGTTCAAGACAGTATTTACTTCTCTACAGGATTAAGCAGGCACCTATTCTCAAGGAGCACAGAGGATAACCTGGATTAACTTTCTTGCTTCTCCTACTGTGAAAAAACTTGTTTGCCAAATACTTCTGAAGTAACTGAGACATCCAGAAAGTCTGCTTGAATCTAGAAAGTAGAGAAAAGTGGTAGTAAAGAAAAAAGCTTGGAAAACAAACACACTGTCAAGAAAAATAATGTACTGAATGGCTATATGGCAAACACTTATTGGTATATATCTGACTTCCTCTGCAAAAATACACCAGGGGCCCAGAAATGGGAAGAAGGAAAAACAACATACAGCAGAACAATAAGAGATACTGAAGGGAACATATATAATAAAAAGAGCTATAAACACATAGGAAGATAGTGACAACCATTTCCTTGAAACTCAGCACCTCGTTTGGTAACATAAAACATTTCCAGCAATGGGAAATCCGTGCATTTTGCTCCTCTAATTCAGAATATCTATTACATTCATCCAAGGATGCTCTTTTATAATTTTGAATGTTTAAGACCTGCAAACCCCACAGTAACTCCTCACTAGAAACAGAAAGCAGTTACCCAAGCTGGTGAAAGAGGAAGTAAATACATATCTGTACTCTGACCTTGACATGAGAGAGAGTGAACAAACCTTTTCACAAGACCAGTCCAGAATGGACAAGCTGCAAGCAAACCACTTCTCAGTTATGCAAGCAAACTCACTGACATGATAGCATAAAAGAAAAATATCCAGCCCTTCATAAAAGCATGTAAATAGCTGGAAGCATGGAAGGACCTGTGTGCTCCGCAGGTCTCATCCAGAACTTGCAAAGAGTCACAATCTATTGCTTCTTCAGTACATGCCCTGCATGCTTTGAATATCTGTTTCTTAAAAAGAAGCTCCAAATGTTCAGAAGGCTGACTGTCTGCTATAAAAATCATATTCAAATCTATTTCCACAAGAAGACTGCTATCTTATGAGCATATTCTAGCAAGGCACAGATAGAGATCATTGAGATACGGATAGGACAAAGTGGCAACAGATGTGTCATATTGTCCAAGAAGGCAGTTCATGTTCACAAATGCCTGAAAACTTCTCAGATGTCCATTGCAGTGAATCACAAAAAGAATCAGTATTTAAAAAAAAAGAAACATTGTCTTGTTATTCTTGTTTGATACTAAGATGAAAATAACTATTAAACCCATACATTGTTTTTTTCTGTTGTTATAATGGTCTGGAAGGTGACCACTGTCTTGGAATCACGACAGCACTTAAGTAATGGGAAGCACATAATGATAACAGCAACTGACCCCCTCCCTCGCTGACAGATGGACAAATCTGTGTTACCAGAGATGCTTTGTTCTCCCTATGCAGAGTCAAACTAGACACAGCAGCAAACACAGTAATAGCATGAGCAGCACTACCACTTCCCCACTGCTGAGCATCCTTGAGAAACTATTAATTAGTTAGAAAGTTTAAATAGGCATCTTCCACTGGTTTCTTTGTGAAACCATGTTATTCATCTCAATTAAGTGGAACCCCACAGAATGGCTGTGGGGAGTTCAGAACAACATCAACTTTTTCAGAAGGATTTTTCTTATTTCACTGATTTCCTTTCTTTTGTTAATTGCCTAAATCCACCTTTTCCTGACTGCTCTCCCCTTGGGAGGTAAAGACCACTTAGCTATTTATTCACACGAGCAAAGGGACTTTGAAAAAAACCCCACCTGTGTTCACATTTTCAGACATCTGAAAAATGAGACTAATTCATTAGTAATTAAAAAGTATAGCTTTTTAGGAGCTCATCTTATTGGCATACTGGAAGGTAGAGGGAAGAAAATAGACTGGCTTTGGAGAATGAGGTTGTCAAATGTGCCTATGTTTGCTCACATGAGAAAGGTGAAATTCTCACACGGTTCATCCTTCCCATTTCCCCATCCTGCCAACTTCATCTGTAATGACTGATTAAACCTCCCAAAGCACTCTCAGGGGACTATCAGTTGAGGGCTGATGATGGCCAGGAAGATAATTCAGTCTGCATCTGTTACCATTTCTGTAAAGTCAGAGTACCTGGGAGTTTATCATCTAAGCATTACCCTTCTGCCTATAAAGAAAGATATAGGTGCAGGTTATATTGCTAGTATCAGTTTTTTTAATGGGAAACTACAACTCACCTGTTCCAATACAGGAACTGCAATCTAAGCTTTGATGTGAAGAACTGTCTCAAAACTATATCTATACAAAAACCCAGAGTACAGGATACTCTATTGACTTTCAGGATAGTTTTTTGTCATTTGCCATGAAGTAATAGTAACACACTTAAAGCCTCAGCTTCTGGAGGTGTGTTGTTCTAGGGTTTTTTCTTAAATAATCGCTTCTTTCACAGCTGTAAAAGAAAGCTAGAAAAGTTTTAACTCTACAAGTATCATGCTTACAAATGTGAAACAAATTTTTGTAAAAAAGAAAAAATACACTGATCTGACTGTTCACAATTCATGATTCTACATTTCGTTTGATTTGGATTCAAAAGAGTTGGCTTCACCTTTAGTTCTTCCTCTCATTTTCAGTATTTTCCTATCTCAAAATGTACTGCAGTGCTTAACTTGGATTTTCTGTGCTAGATTTTTATTCCCACTAATACTATGCTTTCAGGTTTCTTTTTTAACATATAATTTTTGTATTTATTGACTGAAGCAAGAATTAAAGTATGCCAATTGTCCAAGGAAGAAAGGGAGAGAATTTTCAGTCCTAATTGAAAATAGAAGTGCTGCATGAGGCTATAGTCAGAAAGAATTCCTTTTGGTAGCAGTATTTAAGACTTATCAAGAAAAGATTGTCTGCCATAAAACACTTTCCAAACTTCTGAGTGTGCCAGTCAGTCATCCTTGTTCATTAACAGCATTCTCAGCTACCCATCAAAAGATTTTCAATACCCAATTCCCAGTTTATTAATGCCTTGCAAAGATCCAGGCTTCTGGTATAGTGGCTAAATTTCTTTTGCCTCCTGAAATTCTTTCTGCTGTTTTAATGAAACAAATATCATCTCCAGATATTTAAATAAATAAATAGAGCACAGAGAATGGTAAGCTGTGTGTTTTCACCTGCTCTTCAGATAAAATACTCAGGACTGGACATGTGCCCAGTGACTGAGGCATTCAGCCAGCCCAGCAGCATCCCTGGCCTTTTACCTCCTACTCACATGATTTGCTCTGCACTCCTCGAGCTCCTCTGGGACTCTGGTGACCACAATGGCTTTGGGTTCTTTCACCCAGAGACCTATTCAATCACTCAGCCAATAACACAACTGATTAAAAGCAATGGCCTTTTACAATGTTCGTCTCCACAACTTCATACCCTTGCATAACAGACCAGAACACAAGGAGGTATTTCATCACTTTCAAAGCAGCAGTCACTTGAAGGTTCATTAAAAACACACAGTCTGCTGTGCTCCAAGTGTAAAACCTCTGACTCTAAAGTATATTAAAAAGATGAAAGCCAGCAAAAACTATCTGAGTTAGCTGAGTTATCCTGATTTAGCAATTACTTTACTGGTATATAAAGATCTAGCAGAATGAACCTGGCATTTGTCTAACAGAATGCATATTTGCTAATAGCCTTCATTAAAGAAAAACATCTAAAAAGCTTTGAGAAACCCTGAATCTGACACAGTAAATAATAGTTTTAGGTACTCAGAGTCAGTTTGAATGTGTGTCCCATGTTTCGGTTGGAAGACTCATCCCTCATAAAAGACTTTCCTCACTTTTCCTACAAATAGTTTCTAAATACAGCTTGGGCCTCTCACAATTATGACATTTTATGGTTTATAGAAACTATAACTGCTTAGGAAGAGCAAATTCACCTCATTTTGTTAAAGCTGTGCACAGAGTTGGCTCCACTCAGATTTTGGAAACACCCTGCTAATTCTTCAGCCACAGGTCATCTTGTTATAAATACCTATAAATATATCAACAATGTAGATATGCCACTCGATGGAATAAAATACATTTAAGTTGGAATATTTGTTGTGATGTGAGCTCTTTAAAATCATTACGCTGCCTCAGCTCAGTTGCAAGCCATGCAAGTTCCAGCAGTAGCTTAGAAATAGCCTATTGAACATGAATGAGTAATTTGAAAGCATGAAGAAGCATTTATATTTAATCACAAGCACCAAGTGAAAACACTTTTACATCATAGTATTGACCCTGGTTGGGATTATTATTGATAATTTTGCCAGTAGTACACAAATAGAATACCCTTCGATTATGGTGTTAAGTTCATTATTAACCATGCAAATCTAAACTCCACAAAAAACCTGTTTTTTAAATTATTAATTAGTGAATGACAACATAAGTGGTTTTGTATTGAGTATAAACCTTTGGAATCAATGAAGCTGTTTCACATGAAAGAAACTGTTTTATTATTTTAAACACCTTAATAGTGTCAGGAGACTTGCCCCAACATTAATCCCAGGCAGACAACATATTCAAAAATACAGCTCTCATCGGGTACAAGACTCATTAATAGATTGCAATAAATATTATTTGCAGATACGAGTATATGAACTCACCAGGTTTTGGTCTTTGCTGAATTCTTCTCAGCTACAATTAACTCAGGACCAATCTTAGGCACTTCTCTGGCAGAGGTCTGTGAACTTTGTGCTTTGACCTTGAGTGCAAGTATGGGCTGGGCAAAGAAGATACTACAATAGCAAGTTTGAAAACTTCAATTGTTGGAGTCTGATCCAGAAATTGGCTGAATATTTTAAGGAGGTTAACAGAATGGTGTCAGTTGGTGCTGCTTATTTTGTTTGAGACACCTGGGAATCTAACACTGAAGACAATGACAACCCAACACTGATCAATTCTGCAGTAAACTGGGCTTGGTGACTTGAAAATTTAAAAGGAACGAAACATTGAAGAAGAGTCACGTTCCCCATTAAAAAAAACGAACAAAAACAAAATCAGTTTCAAACACTAAGCACAGTATCATTAAAAAGGGCTACACTGGGTTAGAAACAGCTGTGGGTTTGCTTCTCTGAGTCAGGTGACATTCTCCGTGTCCAGACATGTTCAGAGGAATTTGTATTGTGAAATCACTTCCTCCAGTATGGTCTGGAACATCTTAAAAGCAAACCATGTTTTGTCTTAGCATCTAAGCCACTTCCTAAAGGCTTTAATCTGCGTGAAGTATCATCCATATGTTCCCTTCTTTTCTTATGCCCAAAACCCAAAAGCACATCACTAACACTGGGACTGTCCTACACAGGTAAAAAATAGAGATGTGGTTATGAGATAACCATTAGGCTTCCATCAGCTGTGGCAGCTCTGATGAAAATAAACCCCATACAAATGACACTGCAAAACAAGTGATGGAGTCTTGCAGCAGAGTCAGAGGCTAAAATCAGAATCTAAACGCAATTTCAGTGAACCAACGTTTACCCCAAATTAACTTAAAACACCCAAAACCATAAAAAACCCCCTAATTCACAATAACTCAGGTATTTGCTTGTCCTATTAAGAACTCCATCAAAGGAAATTAAAAGCTTCCAAATTCTTTTTCCAGATTTCAGTGGAATATTTAACTGTTGATAGGAGGAAGCAGTTTTGCATTGCAATAATAGCTGACATAAGATAATTAAAGTCAGAAATGGCAACAGGATCTTCCTGGGGAAAAGTCTGTTCCTTTGGAATACACTTCCCCTCAGCACAACAAAAGCCCAGATGTGGGACCTTCAAATACAGTGTATTATCATCACAGGGCAAATAACAAATTTATTCATAGTTTCTCTGGGTTTTTTGTTAACAGAATAAAAATATTTCTCCACTTTGACCTCATATTTCTTGTGTTTACTGCATATTCTTCTGTCTCTTGTTTTGAATATTTTAATTATTCTGAATAATTGTATTCTGGCATTTTTCATAATCATTAATTGCACTAGATGACTCTTGTGATCAGAAACAAAGCATTGGGGAGGGATTAAATGACTGGAACCATCCTCAGAATCAATAACTTTGTACATACAGATGATGGGGTTTTTTTGTGCACAGAATAATTTATCAAATATTTTCATCTTTATTGCTGATGCAGGAGCAAACTTTTTTGTTCGTTCTTGAATTTAGTGTTGTCTCAGATTTATTACTATCTCTAATGTACAACACTTTGAACTGGCACAACAAATAATTCATCTGTGTTGGATCCAGCCCTATGCCTGGATAACAGAAACTTATAAAATGAATGAAAGGAATTAAAATGAAAACAGTACACAGGAAAAAAAAGAAATGTCTTTGGTGTTTGTTTTAAAATGATTCATAATTCAATTAGTATAGATCACAAGTTTGTTGGTTTGCTAAAGAGAGCTCTCCAGGGTATAAAAATATTTATATAATGATTGGAAAAGCAAATAAAATCCACAAACAAAATTAATTTAAATTATAACAGAAAATTTGTCAGTCTTTAAAGTATAAATTGGAACCATCAGGAGAAAAATCCTTTAAAGAAACAGTTGCAGCCAAAACAAAAACTACAACCCCAACTACTCCGAGCTTTCCCTTATTAATATGCCGCAACTTCAACTTATTATTCTCAAGTATTTTTGCTGCAAATAATACAGAGCAAATGTCCTGCTTTCACAAGTCTGAATCCTGATGCCCCTAGTTCAGTTCCTTGACTCAGCTGGACATTCATGGCCACAGGCAACTGTTGAAACAGGTTTTTTCAGTTTTCCCCCATTTCTAACGTGGGGGTCCAAGATGAACCACAAATGTCATGGCCTGAATGCAGCAGCCCCTCCATGGCAATACACCCTCAGGGAGGGAAATGCAGGATACTGTCACCAAACCCAGAGTACAGGCAGGAAAACGGGACTGGCTTGTTCATTCCCACAACTTTAAATCAAACAATTAGAAATACTAAGTATTTTATAACCTATTTAGAGTTCTTTCTAATCTGACTACAAACTGATGGACATCCCAGATATTTCTTAAAGTAACAGCAACAAAGAATGAATGTCTTTATTTTCTATCTCCTCCTTCACATGGGCTGCAGTCTCCCATGAATACATAGATGTCCTCCTGGAAAGCATCTCCTCATCCAAAAATAATCCAGTTGGCATCTCTGAGCCTGCTTCATGATGCATGTGAAAGCATGATCACCTGGAGGCAATCAGGACATTTACTTCAAGTACACACTCCTGATCCAAATCAAAATGCTAATGTAACCTCACTCATCCTACCGTACAGAACTATAAACATCCACACAATTCACCAGCTATAACAGCAATGATCTGCAATTAAAAAATGAGAGCAAACTGCACAATCATTTTCTTCCATGTATTTATGTGTAAGTGTCCCCGCACCACACAATGACCCCTTAGCATAAAACACAGAGATGTTTCATCACAGTATAGTTAGTGACACATGGAAAAAATTCAAATGTGAAATTTAATGTTATATAAATTAAATTATACTCACACATTCTGCCTCAGTAGCGTGATCTGAATTTGGGAGAGCCTGAAGCTCCTACTAACTACAAGTTATCAGTTTCAAGATGTGTTCAGCAGCTGCAGCTGCTATTTGGGTACCAAAATACCTACCCCAAATAAATACATGCAAAATTTCCAAAGAGTTCCAAATGTTCTGAACTCTTCCAGAAATCTGACTGTGACTAACATGCAGTGTTCCTTAAACGTGTTTAGCCCAGCCATCCATACTATGACTTCTGCAGAGGTCAAGGAATTACACCACTCATCTGGGCAGATAATGAAAATAAAAATTAAGTAAAAAAACTTCCAGAGTTAGGTTGAGACAGAGTGGAATTTATGAGCAAATTATTAGAAATTATTAAATGATGGAGCTTAGCTTTAAATGGTGTGAAATTACTTCAGGACCAGCAGAACTTCATTACTCTCTCTGTTTGTGCATAATGGATTTTTGGTAGTATAATTTCTCTCCTGAAAAGCTCCATGATATTAAAATGTCTTTGATTAACTAGTCAAGAAGCAAAGTAAACAACAGACATTTTTGTATACTAGTATCCAAATAACTCAGGAGAATAACTGGGAGTGCAATGAAAACTAAGCACAGCCAGAAATGCTTTGTAAATATTACAGTAGATGCTCCTGCCAAAATATTGTCGACTGGTACAGATTGCACAGTGCCATAATTACAGTAGATGACACAAAATTATTATAAATTAACAGTTTATAGTACAAAGTCATGCATTATGTATTTTTACTAAGTAGCTACACAAGCCTATAAAATAAAGAACTGTGAAATAGTGTAAAAAGTGATTAAACTGATCTAAACTTTGTCTACAACATGCACAAATTACAGGCTCATTTATTCCCAATGTTTAAATTCAATGCACTGGGGACGAAGGTGTTGGGACTTAATATTCCATTGCTATATAAGGATAACAATTCTAAATGAAGGTAATATACCTAAATTTTAATCTCAGGCCAAAGGAATTGAATCAAAAGTTTGAGAGTGGGAATGAAGGAATCCTTCATAACGACAGGACCCCCTGATATGCTACAAAGAGATTCCAAACTTTGTCTCTTTTGTGTTACAGAAGGTTACAAAGATCAATATACATTTGATATGACAGGAATTGGTAACCTTTGATGGTGTGAGTTGTCCTGCCTTTTTACTCTAACAGAAAATGAAGTGAAATGTCAAACAAAATAGACTAATAGCCCCTTAACAAAACACAAAAACCCCTTTAACTGAAGATCAGAGTAGGTGGCATGGTCTCTTTTGGCACAGAACAGATTTGCTTCATCATTGCCTGGTTACCTCAACAACATTTTAATCATGTGATCCCAATGCAAGCACAACCTCAACCAATTTTCATAAAAGTAATTATTTATTGTTTCAGTTTTATATGATAACTCTCACTGTTCCCCAGCTATGAGGACTTGACAGCTAATTTGGGTTGTGGATCTCCATTATTTCATAAATACATATGGTATAAACAGTATACTAAATTTTCTGTCAGTGTGATGCATTTTATCTTATCTGCATCTGTGTGTGAATATTTATTTTTAGACTGTCTGAAACATAATACTGTTTAATACATTCAGCAAATATTTTTCATTATCTTTATAGAGAGATTTAATCATTGCTGTTAAATTCCATGTAAAAAGTAATTCTCATTCTGGGTTTTATTTATTTACAAACACATGGTAATAACCCATTGCCCAGCCTGATATGGTGATCATAAGCAACAGGCTTAACTTCCATTTAAATAAGACTTATTTATGTAGGTTAACATATACATATGCAACATATTTATGTATATATGTGAGAAGTATATTTGCATACATCTGTGGCTCACTGATCTCAGTTTTAGCGACCATTTTTAAACTCAGTTTTCCACAATTTGTTGTCACTTCTACAAACCAGAGAGGCATTAGAAGTTTTGTGTTTCAAGAATAGAAATTTTGTCCAGCAGAGGAACATTTAGGACTGAATTGGGCTGTATTTCTCTTATCATAGAATCATAGAATCGATCGGGTTGGAAAAGACCTCCGAGATCATCGAGTCCAACCCTTGGTCCAACTCTAGTCCATTTTGTCTCAGCTCACAGCGTCTTTCAAGAAAGATACTGGTTTTCTTTAGAGTACCTTTGTATTTTGGCAATGCTTGGTAACTCATTTGGATCAAGCTGAGAAACACAAAAGCCAGTTGTTTATTTTACAGTTGAGGAAGACTTTATTCTTGCAAACATTCAGCGTTTATGGTCAATCTCCCTTCTAAAGATAATTTTGCTTTGACTGAATTTAGTTACAGTGAATATAATTCTGCCTCTGATTAACCTATTAAAAATATTATTAATATAACTTTGATTTATTACATATAAATACATCTGTTCTATATCATTCCATATCATCTAGCAGAAGTTTTCTTGCAAAAGAAACATGCAGAGCATTCTTGCACAGTCACAGTAGTTGTTAAATTTAGGAAGCAAATCTGTCTCTGACTTGCCATTTCCTTCCTGCTTCAATCTGGTTTATTAAGGATTAAAAATAATCTTGTATGTCATAGTATAGATGTATGGCAAGACCTTGTCCTGCATAGAATTCCCAATATTCCGTGACAATAAAGGCAGACACCTATAAAAACCAACAGTGGGAGATCTCCCATGCATGTTATGCATTACAGGAATCTGATCCAAGACAAAAAAGCCCTCATCAGCATGAAGAGTGAAATACAAATTATTCAGAAATCTCTGAAGTGCTGCAATCACCTGTAGTTTTGTCACCCAGGCCCAAAAAGGGCTTCAACTTGTCCAAAGACCAAATTTATTCTTGCAAAGAACAGATAAATGAACAATAATAGTAGATGTATAAAAATCAGAGTTAACAGACCAGCTATATCTGGGCTTCTGTCATGTGACAAAATTCCAGTTTACAGAATATTTTGCCATAACCCTACTCCATTTATCAAGACCAGTAGTCACTTACATGGATAAAATACATATTTCATACCTATTAGAAGGGAAGATTTTTTTGCTTATTTTCATGGAACATGACACTGATGAGGAATTATTGGTACAGAACACTTCAGAGAACTGAAGATCCTACTAAACTAAAACATTCAAGCAAACAAATCTCTGATGTGTCCACCTAAAATCACAATGTAAAGAACACGAGTACAGAAAAAACTCAGAAAACCTTTTTCCATTTCAACTCAAACTATTTTAAGCTGCTCACAAGTCTTTAGAATGTCATAACCAGTTAAATAGTAACTTAAAAATCATATACTTTTAAAAAAAATCTAAAACGCTTTAGTTTTTCCACCTCTATTTTACCAAATAGTTCTACAAAAGATCTTAGGCAGAGCACATACAAAAATACTCAGCAGTTTATGTTTAATCCTTCCAAAAAGAAGTCGTGCTCAAATGCCAAGAATTCCTTCTAAGTGAGGATGAATATGAGCTAATCTCTCTTCTGACCATTTAAACAACTCCTGAAGGTTGGGACTGGTTTTGCTCCATGGCAGCTCTTTCCTAGAACTGGGAAGACCAAAGAGGGTTTTTTTCTTGGGATGAAAGTTTCTACAAACTGGTTTTAGTGATCAAATCCAGTCTCCATGTCCTGGGATTTACCCTGCCTACCGAGTTCAGTATTCCTGGAACCTTAACCAGTTGTCAGCTAATTTCCCTGAACCAAGTAGGATAATTTACAACTGTGAAATGTCAAGAAGGAGGAGGAGGGGAACCCAATACTAAAACAAAGTATAGTTTCTGTGATAGTTCTAATATTGGCAGATGAAGTACAGCTAGCAAAGTGATGCACTGATAGCCACAAACAAAAACATGAAGAGATTGAAAGCAATGCTAAGCTGCTACCTGGTTTGCATAAAAACTTAGCTATCATTTTCTTTTTATGATATTTTCTTAGTGGTTGATTTCTTTTCTAATGACAGTGACACCTTTTCATTGCCACATCATCAAAAGTTTGCTAAAGTCTTACACTGAAACCTCACTGCTACAATCACAGAGGACTCAAATTAGCATCCTAATGAATTCTCCATGGACTTGTGCCCTTATGTATTTTCCCCATTTTAATCTCATATTATAATAGCACCATAACTGGGTCCCTACAGATTCCTACCATGATCATTATGAAACAGTTAACATGACAGCTACACCACATTAAACTGAACAGAAAGTAAGAATCATTGTAAAAGAACAGATTCTAAAATGTAACTACTAGATACAAATATTAGTATCTGATTTATTTTGGGGGTTTTGTCCATAATATTCCCAAATAGGTCAGTTTAAAAAAGCTACCTGGAAGCCTCTCCCTTCCCAAAATTTTAATATTAAAAATATTCAACTGGAAAAAATGCAAGCCATGCAGCACAAAAGCATGTTAGCCATTAACTAAACCAGTGTTTAATGGTCAAGTGAATGAACATCTGGAACTTAGAGCATCACCTTCTGAACATATACACCCCAGCACACAACTAAACCTGAGCAACCACCATGCAATGGGTTTAAGGATGAAACCAGAATCAGTATTAGGAGCAGCATATGCTTATAATAACCATCCTTATTGTGCTATGGTAATTATGTCATTAGACAGAATCACAGAAGGAAACAATAAAATATTAATTTCTCCTTTTATGTGGCTGCTGAGTGGTAAGAGGAACAAAAACATTTGGCATCTGTAGCAGAGGTGCTGAGCCTCTTTTTGCAGACCTCAGTTGTGATTCCTGCTGGAAGTAAGTCAGCATTTTTCCCTCCCACAGAGGTGTGTCACAGAGAACACAGAAGAGAAGCTGCATATCTTTCCTGCAGCAAAGCAAAAATATGGAGAGAAATCCAAAGACAACAGCTAAAGTAATTTTCATGGAGAAGTAGAAATGCCAGAAAGATGGAGTCCCATAAATTCCTAAGAAAACCTTACATCTCCACTTCACTTCTGTCTGAATTGATAGTGGATTAATTGCTTAGGCCTATCATATTTTAACAATCCGAAGGGGGAAAAAATGACAAAACTTTGATGGTACTTACATTCAGAATAGAACGAATTATAATAATTAAAAATAAATGGCAAACTTGGTCATGACAGAGTGTTACTCAAGGAAAGGTTGAGTCACTAAAAATTTGCTTATTAAACTTCTCAAGTACCACATGAGTTACAGTGGTAATGAATAGCATTAGTGACAGCTTGCCATAAGATAGAACATTGTGACAGTCCATTTGCCATAAAGACTCTTGTACAAAAGGATTTAGCAAATACTTTTCAAAGATGAATCTGTTGAGGGCTTAGACAGCAAGGGAAGAATAGACAGAGATGAAAGTGACTGTCCAGCTTACAGCTGGAGAATGCAGTGCTACAACAGCTCACATGGAAGGATGAAAGGATGAAGTAAACTCAGGCAGTTGACAGTGTTCAGCCTTCCTTTTGTAGGTACAATGGGAAGCATTCAGGCCGTGCTTGTGGAGTCACTCTCCACATAACCAGGAAGCAAACTGCTCTTAAGAGGGTGAATGAAAGTGGCGTTTAGAGCAATAACGCAAAATCCAGGCTGTGCTCTTGTCTTGGTTTGAGATAAGCAACTGCCAACCCCCCCAAGCACAGAGAGAAAAACCTCCCTCCTAACACCAGGGAAAGGGAGGAAAAGAGAGGGGAAAGAAAAAAAACACTTCAAACTGCATTTATACTAAATCTACATATATTTTTCACAGAAAGAAAGAGACAATTAGAAGAGAGTACAAATATACACTCACGCAAGTCTACAACAACAAGTTCCCCACCTCAACTTCTTAACGAACACACAAATTCTACTGTCTTAACTACACATTACTTAAGAAGAAGCTTATTCCCCAGGGAGACAAACTCAAGCAGAAAGGAGAGACCCAGAACAACGCATTTTACTTTCCTGAGGTACCCTGTGAGCCAGTGGTGGGCCTGGTCCTCTCCATCCCCCCTGGGACAGCATCGTGAGTCCTCCCAAGAGGAGGGCTGAGAAGCCACTGCCTTAACCACTCCCACACTGGTTCCTGCTTCCCTGGAGATGATGTCATAATGTGGTATGGAATACAAAGTTACTGGCTAGAAGAGGTCAGCTGTTAGCTCAGCCCAGCTCAAGTCAGCTGACAGCTTCGGCCTAGTCCAGACTTCAGAGCCCAAATCTAGGCCCACCTAGGTGAACCCATAACAGCTCTGAACTGACCTGACACACCTTCAGGCATCGTGAACAAAAAGGGAAACTGAACTTCCTCAAAGTTTGCCCTGGTCTTACTGCTTGACATGGTTGACTCATGGTTGACCTAAAGTACTTGAATTAACTATGCCTATGTTTATTATAACTTACAATATAACGAAAAATTAAAGATATTCAGACACAGAAGGTTTCTGGTATTTTTCTTTGTTAAAAATACATTGTAAAAATACTCTCCTTTTTGTTTCCAAAGTACAAAATACAGCATAGGTGAGCTCTTGCATGATCTTTCAAAGATCTCTGGCAGAACACAGCTGTTTTTGTCCACCTTGTCATGACGTGCCACTTAGGATTATCTAATGTGAAAAAACTCCACAAGTGGCATGTTTGTACAACAAGCCTCGATGTTAAATGATGTCCAAGTGCAATAAGGTCTTTGGGGATACACTGACTTTCTCCTCCAAAAGAACTTCATCTAACTGATAGTAAAAAACTATTTTGCTACAGATACTGTCAAGTTATAAATTTAAAGCAATCTTCAAAAACAGGTCGATAGCTTAATTTAAATTTTGTAAAAAATAAGAAATTTCTAAAATGTGATGGAATGATAATTTTAAATTGTTTTTCTGATTTTTTTTTCTTGCCATGTTGAGGACTCAATTTGCACAGTCTTACAGTAGTGATTTTAATCTTAGCCTTATTATGGTAAGAACAACAGGACATAAAAAGAAACATCTCTCATAATGACATAGGAGGAGGATACGTATGGGACACTGAAGCTTAGTTAGAACCCAACCGACAACTCATTTGCCAGTGCTTGAGCACTGAAATGACCAAAAGAGTTTTACTGTTCTTCTTATATATTGAAAAATACCCTAATTGATGGGAAAAATTATAAATCACTTCTGAAAGAGCTATGCCTATCAAAAACCTGAAGTGTTATTAGTAGTCTAGCAAACACATGAAAAGGACAAAAAAAAATCTGCCAGAGTCTTGCCAGTGCTCCCTTGAAGGGAGAAATTACCATCCTGCTCTTGTATGAGCCAGCCCAAACACTCCCTCTGAAGTGTGTGGTGACTCTTTGTAGCTGCAGGACACTCTCTGCTTCCAGCCTCATTTACTGTGTGGCTTCCACGGCCTCCACAGCATTAGTACTTGGATAGGTAACATTCCATCTAAAAAGCAAACTGGTTCCTCAAAAACACTGCAAGGAAATTGGTGTGTAAGTGGCAGCTAAAGAGAAAAGCAATATTGTGCTGCTCACAGATTTTCATCAGGGCACAGCTCAGGAGGGGAGGGTACATTTTCTGGGGCTCGTACCTCATGCTTCACACACTTAAGTGACACACGACAGAGTCAGCAATGTATGAATGTTCCTGGCAACTCTAAACAGAAACAAACTGCATAGCCTTGACATGACTTCATGCTATGCTGCCCGAGATACAAACTCAATTAACTTTTCACAGTGTTTAATGGAGATTCTTAGGGATTGCTAACATCACTAGGATCAAGATGCTCCTCCATCCTCTCTGGAAACGCAGCAAATTTGTCACAGCACAACCTACAAACAACTAATGGGCAGAAATGTTTTAAAATAACAGTTTCAAGAGCTAACTTCAACACTGTAAGGATGCTGCAAAACATTTTACAAAGATTTCTTATAATTTAACCTCTTATATATAGCTCCTGCTATTGCCTTTTAAGTATTCCTCTTAAATTCTATCATGTAAAAATTATGAACAAGGGAATACATTTTAAGAAAATACAGTGGAATGTACCTTAGCAGGCAAAGAAAAAACACACAGCATCAAGCCATTTGTGAATAAAAACAGTTATTGAATGGAGTTTTATGTTCTGAAACATGAAGACCTGTTAGGTTTTTACACTTCCAGAATGCAGTAGTATTTTATACACTGTTAAGATGTGCATAGAAATAGCAGTTCTTCTACTTTGATAAGCATTTCTCCACACAAAAGCTCACAAACACTCCCCTCATATCTATCTAAGAACTGCTATTTAAAAAAAAAAAAATCTGCACTCTACCCTCAAAACATTTTTTTTAAGGAAAAAGAATGTATCAAGCAGTCTCTTTTGCAGACCACAGCAGTTTTACTGAATGGCAAATACTCATTGTTATTCACTGATATGCAGAAGATATTACTGACAATTCCCGAAGTGTTCCCTCTTTCATAAACAGACTGTTGATGGCTGGTGCATAATCCATCTGAGAAGTGCAATAAAAGGAAAAATATCACAAACTGTATACAGGGCAGACAAAAAACCAGGTGCCAAACTGCTACAGATAATAGACAATGCATTTTCTTGACTGCACACAATTCTCATAGTCAGTGGCATTATTTGTGAAGAAATGTAAACTCTTACACCTCACCAGACTATTTCTGTGCTCCCAGAGATTTCTCAAGCACAACTGAACTGTAAAGAGCATTTCACTTAATTTACTACAGTATTAAAAGAAAAAAATATCCTATACTGATATGATGACAAAAGTCTTGTTTTAATTCCTTGTGGTGCATGGGATTTCAACTGAAAATGCACTTCTTTATGGGATAAAACTACACAATTCTCCTGCCTAGACAGGTCTAAGTCAAAACACACCAAATCCTATAGAACATGAATGCAACAGCAAATCATCAAGTGTAATGATGCTTTTTGTCACCAAGTATTATTTGTAGAGAAGTTCTTCATATAAATATTTTATTTTGTTGTCTATACACACAGCCTTTAGCATACTGGTTGTCTTAATATCAACTTGGGCCTCTAGGTGCTTTTGTTGTATGAACCACAGAAGCAATGAAAGCTGAAGTATTTATTATGAATAATTTGTGGCAAGTTCTATGATTTGTTTTGAAACTAACTGTTCACAAAGAGTCACAATTCTGAACTGTTTGACAAAGAGGAAAATAATATCAGTGGATAAATCACTGGACATTCTTCCAGTGTCAACCTGCAGCCAAAGCTCTCCCTGGGTGCCCCTGCAGCCACCAAGGCTGGCTGTCTCACTGAAAAGGTGGAGCAATGACTGGAGCCCAGGAACATCCCAGAAGCTCTTTGAGGCCATTTCCCCACCTCATTCTGGGTCACAAAAGACAAGCCTCCATTTGGGTTCTTCAGAGCAGCCCCAGTTCTGAGAAGGGCTGCAGGGGGTTATTGTGTGGTGTTGAATTTTTTTCCGCAAAGCCTTAAAACATTTCCAGGGCTGCAAAGAGTGAGGGTCTGGCAAAGCAAAGCACAGAGTGAGCAGAGCTGTGACCAGTGTGTGGACACAGAGCATGGATCAGCTTTCACAGCCATGCCAGCATCCCAGTGAGGGCACAGGGAGCAAGTCACTGACACTGAACCCAGTCAGGGAGGGGCTGGCAGCAACAGCTACAAGAGAAGAGATCCAACAGGAGCAGTTGGTAACAAGGATGAGAAGGAACACCTACTCTTGGCCACCACAGCTATGAAGGTCAGCTCTGTAGATGACCAATTCTAACAAGACTTTATTATCTAAGGTAGCAGCTGTGGATAAAGGGGTTTGCTTAGAGCCAAGGAAACTCAGTGCCCAGTTTAGCCGCAATAATCCACGCACCTGAGGAGCATTTGGCTCACTTGGCAAGACTTTCTTCCCCAAATGTTTTGAGGAAGAGGATAAGGAGGGTGAGAAAAAGGAAAGGTCAAGGAAGGCAACCAGAAAACTATCTCAGTAAGATGAGTTTTCTGTATTGTTGAGTAATCAGAGGTGGTGGTTGCTGTAGGATTGGGACATATGCCACACAATCCTTACTCTTCACATTACCTAGTTCTGTCTTCAGCAGCAGCAAGAGGGTCAGCAGTTATCCATGTTGGCAGGAAGGCTTAAGGCTAGTCTGGCTCCTTGTCCTGATGCACCAGAAAATCCGTCGGTTGATTTCCTTGCACCCCTGCTGGGTGACACCAACACAGCAGAGCTGCTGAAACTCTGCACTGACACCAGTTCATTCCCTAACTGTGAGCAGCAAATGCTGAGTGGGATCCAAAAAGGGAGCAGAGGAGTGAGCCCATCTCTGCAATTCCATTGTCAACAGTAGAAAAAAGATTTAGTTGGGATGATAACCATTTTGGAGAATGGTTGGGACAGAGGACAGGAGGTGAGAAAAATAATTCTGCCTGCTTTTGGAGCAAGAGATTTTTCAAAGTGATCTGTTACCCTGTTTACAGTCTTCTCCTGTTTATCCCCTTTGTTTCCTTAAGAAAAAGATAAAAAATTCTTTCTTCTCTCTTCCACCACATCTCTTTAATACAAAAGCAAGCCAAAGCCAGTGCAAGGAAGAGAAGTAGTTAAGGGTTCATTCACCCTTAACTTCATGAATGAAGAAGCTTAATTATTGCAGGTAACATGACTCTTGACCTGGACTTATTTCTGCTTTTTTGTTCTCTTTACCGTATTTTTCATAGCAGTCCTTTCTGATTGCATTCAAATATCTTCGTGCCTTTTGCTCCTCAAATACAAAATCTAACCTTTGCTTGTGACACACCAACACATAGAGTGCAGCTGCAATTATATGAGTAGGATGTCACTCAGACAATTTTGTCAGATCAGGTGAATAGTATACAAAGAAAACATGTATAGGAAGGTTCTGCTATAAATTTAATATTTTTTTCATATTTCTTATTACTTTTAAGTTACAAATTCAAAAGAAGTGTGAGAACACTACTGTCCACAGGCTTACTGGAGTATGAAACTTGCCTCTGTGAAATTTAGTGTTATATCTCAGTAGCTGAACTATTCTGAAATGTCAGCAACAAAGTGTCATTATGAATAAAACGTCTGAATTGAATCAGATTTGCAACTGTAAAAGGCAGAATGCCTATTCCCAGCCTTACAATATTCACTATGCTATCACTGCTACTAATGCTGCCTAAGTCCCGTTTATAAAATAAAATTTGTTTGTTTCTTTTATGAACATATGGGAATTTAATTATAACAAAGCTGATGCACACAAAAAATTGCAAAAAAACATTAAATATATACTGAGAAGTCTATTCAGTTTCTGCTTTCACAGTTCTGCATACAATGACATCAGACAAATTTGTATTCCACTTCTAAACTCAGACATATGCATCACAATTTCTTCTAATCAAGATATATAAAGGTTACAACCATCTGCTTCCCAAACTGCCTCCCTAAGTTATAAGATAAACTGAAGTTTTGAATTTTCATTGCATTTAAGGGACTGATTTATTGATATTTGGGGTAAAAACCAAAACACAACAAAAAGCAACAAAGGTCAAATCAATAGCTAAGAACGGTTCTAATGGTGTTTTGTGATAAAGTCAAAACATGACTGATAAGGTCATAAAGTTCAGTACTTGAATATGACTGTTATACCTGCACTCTATTCCTTTTCAAAATTGCATTCTAGTGCTCTTAACCCTCTACTAAGAATCAACACAGGAAACCAAAGGAAAGCAAAGAAAGAAGTTTCCAGCAAAAGTTAAAAAAATCCTATTAAGAAAAACCCCTTTTCTGAAGCACCAGTTAAAAGGAGAACAAATTGATGCAGATCATTAACTGGGGTCATGCAGCATCAGCTTTCTTATTAAAAAGTCACAATTAAGAGAACAGAAAATGTCACAAGAAAGGCTACCTGCATTTTTCTCTTTGAAATGTGTTACCATGATATATTTTTAAAAGAATAATTACATAATTGGACCATATGCTGTATGGAATACAATCGGATCTTGAATTTGCTTTGGGTTCCTGATTGCTGCCACAGTTAATACTGGCAGCCTCAATGATTGAAATGTTCTGCAGACAGACATCTACACAAATGTGTACTTTTCTAAGTAACACATTTTGTTTCTAATTATTTGCCTTATGTCAGTTGATAATTTAGGATCTACGTAGGACACGTTTCCCAATTAATCTCTCGGAACCCTGAAGCATGAATTTCTTTTGTATGTAACAGCTGGCATATTCAAAGACAGAAATCTAAAACAGGAGCTCAAAATCCCTCCAAGATACCTTGAAAAGAGTTTTTGAAATATTGCAAACCAGAAACTACCATTACCAAAAACTAATCACTTCCAGCCTAAATAATGCAATTTTCGATTAATGCAACAAACAGATCAGCAGAGAATGAACACTCAGTTCTCAAGAGCAGTGGAGTCTGTGATTTCACAGCATCAGAACCCAGACGCTGGAGAGCTTTACAGACCAGGAAGGTTTCCAGCTAAAACACTGGCATAATACACAACAGCCAATGATAACCTTTTTAAAGCCCTAAGCAATCACTTCTCAAAAGTTGTTATTTTTGGAATTTGCAGTTAAAACTGCTGAACAGGGATGACAACAACTGTGGTGTATGCACAGAGCCTTCACTAATTAAACTCAGCCTCCTACCTGGTCTACATAGCAGACACTTTTACTAGATCTAGTTAGGTTTTACCTGTAAGAGTCAACTTGATGAAACCAATCTGAAAAAGGTTTTTAAGAACTTCATAATATTTCTAGTCATGGACAGAAAGATGCACTACCGATGAGTCTAAAATACTGAATTTCAAATTTTACCTCCAATTACTTCAGGTCACACCACTATCCTCAGTTTTCTAAGTCTTCCTTTAGCAGCAGAAGGCTGCCAGATGTTTTGATGGAGGTCTCTCAACCTTTCAGGCTGGAACTTGGCTGTTTCCCATGAGAAAACCCCAGTGTAGAATGAGGCACACCTGTGCCAAAGGTACAACCCATGTGGCTCATCATGGGATATGGAAAACAGCAGATCCAGGACACAGTGAGCATTCCAATTCCCTAGGTCAGTATGCTGAGCTATTTGAGTTTTGCTCTTGCCACTACAATACTGATACTTTTCCCCTTCTAACAGGTGGAAAAATAGTTGTGAAAAGTCACTTGCATGGCTGTGATTTTACAAGAAAATATTTCTCTGCCTTAATTCACACCTTAGAATCTCAATTTGATGCTCAAATACAGCACACATACCTCTACATCCTCAAATGCGGATCCATCCTGTAAGAAAGAGGTGTTACAAACTTCTAAATTTCAGGACACAGAAAGTTGAGTTTTATCACAGATTAGTTGTTAGTTTCCCATCTCCTGTTTTAACGTCTGGCAACATGACAGGTTTGGTTTTTTAATTAATTTATTCTGTTGCTATGGTGATGGTTCATCTTGTCAATCAGCAGCAAAAGACCAAGGCACACCTTTCTATTAGCAAATGCAGGAAGGCAGTATTCTATAGGCACAATTAAGAATTTGATCTAGTTTTGAGAGAATTAATATATATCCTCACAGTAAGAAGTCCAAATGATGTTTGTCTCCTTACCAAATTTATTGTTGTCATTAGAGTGCACATGGGTAAGGAAATGCAATCATCTGAACTGAGGATTTGGATGAATGTTCTACCCAAGCCCTGGGAAGATGAGACTGCTGTGGTGAGGATGGGACAAAACAGATGACATTTTAAATTACTTCTTCTCAACTTACATCCCATTTTAGTAGGTTTTCATATGTAGTAGTGCAGCCTGTAACTTTAATAAAACAGCAGGATGAGTATTAAATTGAGAAAACTAACACTAGCTAGAAATCTTTTCATACTATATATTAAATGACCCCATTAATAAGGCAGCTTTAGAGTAAGCCTGGGCTGAAAACTCCATGTTTCCTCCCAGAAAATGTGCCAGCCCCACTAAGGGTAAGGATTTGGTTTGAAGACCCAAACCTCTCCCTTCTGCCCAACACTTCATGATACTGCTGTCCATTTTTTTCACTTCATTGTTTTAGATCAGGAGAAGGCAGACACAAGACCATCACAAGACTATTTAACTTAGCCAGCAGTTTTCAACACTTCAGCAGACTTTTCCTCTGGATCACTTACTTTTAGTATTTCCCATTAAATTTAATCTGGAAAAACATTGAATAAAAGTTGAATCCTTTTTTTATTTCAAGACTCTTCAGAGTTTTGCACTTCTCTCATGATCTTGGTTCATGTTTTAGAATTAAACATTTCACTGTGCTTATTCTTGCAGATATTTTGAAGAAATAATCTTACTATTGTTTGCACTATTCTTTATGCTCACCAGTTAATCATTTTCGTTTGCTTTATTAATTCAATTTCATTAAACTAAGTTGCAATATCATTGCTGCTCACAATTTCTTAATAATTTCAAATTTCTCTATTAAATGATTCACTATATGTTACATGGATACTTAAATTCCTTAGGGCATTTTAATAGTCCCTCAACATCAGCTGCTTCACAATCAAACTTTTGTTTCTTTATTTATTCTTAAAATGTGTGTTTAGATAATACTGTTATCATTAGTGCCTACATGCTCTTTTTTTTTATTATTATTAGACTTGTCTTCACTGCATTAGCTCCCAAATAGCCTTTGAGTACACGGATTTTTCCACAATTTCTCTCACTTATCAATGCATTATTATCATCAAAAATTATGTTTTGAGTAATACAGTTATCACAATCAAAATATCAAGAATAAAATTCCTCCATGATCAAAGTTCTGGCTCTCCTGCAGCCTTTTTTTCCTTCTAAATCAGCAATACATTTTCATATCTGCTTTTCTTAACTGCCCTCAAGGGCATTATAATAACTGGATTGCTTTATTGTTCTTATCTATTAAAGCTTTCTGATTTATCAGCCAAAACACATACTTATTTCACTGTAACTGCCCAACACCACCTCTCAATGGAATCAAAACCTTGCTTTGCTTTTTCCTGTTCCTCCCACTATAAATTTTATTGCTTTCAATTAAATTTTTCAGGCATATTTCTTCCTGGAGAAGCTCTGATTTCTGTTCAGGAGGCTGCACTGGGTATGGTCCTGGCATTTACTTTAGACAAAGACAGGTGGTTTTTCTCTTCACATTTTCATTAATTCTAATAGGTTAAGCATTAAGGGGCCTGAAGTTGGACTCTTATCTTCATTTTACCTTTTTTTCCTTCATATCTAGTCTAGAATTTTGTGCTGCATAATTTAAGGCAACCTGTTAACTCCTCTCAGGCCCCCTGTGGGGCTTTGAACATTTTTACCAATGTCACCTTCCAGAAACATGGAAAATCACTCCAAAACCTGTCAGTAAACCTGGATTACCAGCAGCTGCTGTTACAGCAGGATCATTTTTATCCTGTGTTCCCAGAGAAAGAGCTACAGACAGAGACAGAGACGAAGATGATATTGCTGAGGAGGAGAAAAAGCACTGCTGGGCAACTCTATTAACAACTGTGTATATTGGAGTCAGATGGAGGAAACTAAAAGGGCCACAACTTTTACAGGATGTACATCCCAGGAACGACAGACTTTTATTTCACTGTATCATGAATAAAGGTATAATTATGCTCTGAGTTAATGGAAACACAATACGAATGGTGATATTTCCAACTGATATTTTGGTTCCCAATGCACACAGAACAAATTTTCTCAGAACAGTGATACTGCTACAGCTCCAGATTTTAGAGGTCTATGTTGCTGGGTTTTATCATGAAATGTGTCCGTGTGAGGTAAGGAAAATCCCTGAGTGCTTCTGATATCATTTCTCTAGACAGCAAATGGTACTTTTGAACAATTAACACAGTATATATAAAGCTACCAGCCAGTCATTTGAGAATTGCTGCACTAAATCCTGTTTATGATGCATTTTCATCAACACTAACATACCAGCAACATGTAAATTTTGTTAAAGACAAATTCCATTTAAATACAAGTCTCCATACTTTGGGTTACTCTAAAGCAGAATACTCCTGCAATAAGCTTCAGCTGCAGGGACACAAGAGCTTCTGTACCCAACGTACATTAATTATTAAAGAGATGTCTGAGGAATGGCAAGATTTGGGTTTGTTTTTGTTTGAAAAAACAGCTGTGCTGGAAAGTCCAAGACCAAAATCTTGAAGATGAAGCACAAAACTATATGACAGTAGGAGAGGCCAAGCAAGGACAGAAAATAAAACTTTTCTATTGACTCCCAGTATGAAGAATCAACTTTTCCGTCTTATCTGCTGTGAAATTAATCAGATTTTCACATTATAGTAGTACAAAAAGCTACCACCTGTGCAATTTCCTGAGCTCACTGGATTTGCTTTTGTCTAGCACCTTCTGTGCTGCCCAGTGTCATTCCCGTTTTGTTCATAGGCTTTGACAGTGTGAGTACATTTTCTCTCCAGAGCAGACAGCCCCCAGCTGTAGCTTTCCACATTGTGAAGCTGACACCACACAAATCAAGATGTGCCTTAAACTTGTCCTTGAAGTGCTTCGCTTCTGTACTGACCTCTCAGCTATTCATGACAATTTTATACCAAACAAAAAGAGGGGGATTTCTAACACTTTCCCAGTACATACAGCCCACAAATAAACCAAAATAGATAAACCTACAAGAGTACCACTACAATAACATTTAATCTCAGCCTCAGAATTCAGCTTTTGAAATCTTTTTCTATGAACAGCCAGGTATATAAAGATAGATAATATAGCAATACCTGAGATCTTCATGCAATAACTATATATTTGTTAAAATTTTTCAACCGCACAGAGCAGCAGTAACTGAAGATGACTTTGTAGAAATTTACTTCTATTTGAAGTTCATTGATTCTCATTCCAGACACTTTTATTTCACCAGACAGTAGTTTTTGAGTAGTTTTGCTATTGATCATCTTCTGACACAGCAGGCTCCTGAGGAAAAAGTTAAACTAACTAGAACTAATGAGCAGTAAAACTCCCTAGCACAGGTCTAACAGTGGCCAGTGTTTAAATGTTGTGGTTAAATGTTTTGAAATTGTCTGGATAATGAATCTGAATGGATCTATCACATTAAATCAAGAAAAAGAATTTAACAAAATATTCAAATGACTAATACATTAGTTAATCCAGGAGAGAAGTAAACAATAAAATGTGTGCAAAGGAGCCTCATTTTAACTTGATATGCTTCTCTTCTCCATCAGTCATTGTAATACCTTCCTTTTCTAGACAAAATTAGCAATGCTTTAAATTGGCCTTTTAAAACCAATTGAAGGTACTGACAACTGTTTCCATATACTTTCAAACTTTCCAAATTGAAGGTTATTTCCCCCCTTTATTTTTTTACCTTTTTTCCCCCTAGTTCTTCAACATTTCATGTGTTTGTCAAATGCTTTTTGGATCTTACCATATCCCTCCTTTCCAATGGAACTGTAATTAATTCCTGAAGGACTCAATTAAGATTTTGAGAGGAAATCATTCTGCAGGAGTGAGACAAGGAGGGCTGGTGCAATGCCCAACTAGTGGTGATTAGCAATGTTACTGTTACGTCTCTGAAAATAACAACTCATCCCAATCCCTGCAGAGAAGAATGAGTATTTTAAAAGTTCAGTATTCATTTATTACAATGTATGCAAGACAACACTTTTGCTGACTAGATATGAACAAAGTGTTCTTATGATGCCTCTGGGCTGTTTTGAGAGCATTCTGCTGCCACACAGGTGCCTTGTGATCTCAATGAGTAAGATTGTCTTGGAATAACCAAATTTGTATTGCAACACTCTTAAAAGCACAGCTAAAACTTGATTTGACTTTTTCACTTACTGGTGTTTTCAGACATTCTGGGTGTTACAACACACAAGTGTTACAAAGCAAAACATTCTCTGTAGGTGTCGAGCTACAAACTGTTACCTGTTACCTCCTTAGGTGAACTCCAGCACTTTTTCAACTGCAACATCTGCAGTTTGCCCCTCTGCTTAAGCAACTCCCTCTTCTTGCTTTTTTCCACAGAGTGGGTCATTTTAAAGATATTTACCCAGAAAGGTTCCTGAAATCAGGCCAGAGTGTGCCCTATTTATTAACTTGCTTTTTCCTGTTGCATAGTAATGACATACAGAAATCTGTCAAAATACATATCTAAGTAAATATAGCTAAATATTAAAACATAACATTGCACAGATACATGTTTTTAGGTTTTATAGCATCAAAATATATAATAATCATCTTCTGAGAGCAATATAATCAGCAATGAGGAGCATGGTTAGAAGTGTTTCTAAGCAAATTTTCTCTTTGACAATGGTGTCAAAGAGAGATTGAGCTTCTCAAGAGCTTGAGAAGTGTCAAATAAGAAGAGAAGATGGAAAGAAAAAGAAAAAGGAACTTTTTGAAAGCTGAGGAAAAGCCTGAATAGACAAGCCTAATGAAAGGAGATAAAATCTTACAGACCAATGTAGAAATATTTGAAAGCTAGATCCAAGATGAAATCCTCAGGCTACATGGGCTCCCACATGATCTGGGTAAGAAAGAGCTGGTTAATTTTCTTGAAAATTGGATTGCAAAAGCTTAACAGCTTGCAGTTGAAGATGACCCACTTTGCATTGAAAAGACATACAGAAAAACCTTTAAAATGAGACAAGAAGGAAAGAAAAAAAGAAAGAAAGCCTGAGTAGGAGGAATCAGTATGCTTGGCCTCTCAGATCAGATATATAAGGGATCTTCCTCAAGGCAGCATATAAGGATAGTAAACTTATCAAATATACTTTATGTCTCTTTTTAATTCTTTTCCTTCTGTCTCATGTTATATCACAGCAGCAAAGATCAAGATTAGCCCTACCAAAGAAAACAAGTGTGGTGGCCATTTCCACTTCTGTTTCCCAGGAAATAAGGTTTCACATTTCTTTTCCAAACAAGATTGGGAAGTACAGGCTACCCATACCTGTGACAGAATTCACATTCCTGTTACAGCATCCTCTGTTGTTTCAAAGACCTTCACAGTTCTACAGCTTTGAAAAATTCCAAGCAAAAAGGCATAGTCTAGCAGACCATAGTATTAATTATCTCAGTTGGTTAGGACATGTTGCTAATAACACCAAGGTCATGGGTTTGATCCCCTTAGGGGCCATTCACTTAAGAGCTGGACTCGATCCTTAGAGGTCCCTTCCACCTCAGAATATTCTGTGATTCTGTTCTGAGTCTTCACAGTTCAGTTTTAAATGTTTTTTGGAAAAACATTGCTTTGACAAAAGAAAATTTCACTCACCTCCAGGTTTTGATCATCACCACTGAATATCAAATGGCAACAAACAACAAGCAGCAAACATTTAATTTCAAAACTGGTTGTGACCACAAATGCATTGATTTTTACAAACTTGCACCTGTTCAGTACCTCCAAAGACAAGGTCTGAGATACCAAGTCACCCTTATGAAAACTGAAATTAGTGAATAACTTTTACCTTACTTTCACCATAGGATGGTGTTCAGCAGCTCACCTTTATTTTTTTACCAAAATTCCATGACAGTCTTCTCAAATCACATAAACCTCCCAAACCAACAAACTTTCCACAGATTTATAAAGGATTTTCTATGTTCAACACCTACTACAGTAATGCAAACAAACCTTTGAGATAATGGCATGTTCAATTAAAATGCCATGCAGATCTAATATTTTTACCTGACTTTTTACTGCTTTTAGGAGAGATCAAAAGAGAGAATTGCAACATTTTAAAGATAACTGTAGGAATTTTACACTTCAAGGGCTTTCCTTATGTTAGTTTTCTCACTTGTTTGCACTCATATAAATGAATACGGGGTTGTACAACATCTCATAGTGGGACAGCTGTCTCAAAAACTAAATTAAAACCATTTCAAATATTATTAATTTTCAAGTGTTTCAAAACCAGTTTTTGTAGTTCTATCTACAGTATGTTGATCTGTTCTAGATGCCATTCTTGATTCTTATTTGTGCGTCATTTCTCTGTTGTGTATCAAGTTATTCCATTCCTTCCTTCAGAGATATATTGACATTGTCTATTTAAATCACTGTTTATTCCATGTATTCAACTTTAAGATATATAATTGACCCACAGTGGAAATAGGGAATGCTTAGATTTCTCTTAAAGTCCTGTATAAATATACAGTCCAATTTACTGCATTTAGATCTTTATTTAAATGAAACATGTTGTTTCTCACTGTGACTGTAATGAAGGAAAAAAGAAGTTACTTCAGCTGGAATACATAATTAGAAAGTTACTTAAATGGATTTTGAAGATTCTCAGAGTTCTTTTGGGGGTTTTGTTTCTTATTTTAAATGCTTTTAAAGGTTTTTGAAATGGTTTGGAGAACATTGAATGGCATTCAAAAATACAAAGTGGAATGTATAATGGAAGGAACATAACATTTTTGATAATTATTTCATTTTTTCTTTTTTTTTAGATTGCCAAATCAAGTGTGTTTTAAACTAGTCTCCTGTGTGTGTATGTAATGAAAAAATATTCTATTTCAGCAGATAATTTTTCAGTTGATTTGCTCGCAGCAAAACAAAATGCTCAGCTAAAAAGATGATAGAAAATCTAATGTGTTATTTACATTTTTAAAATCTTACTATTCTTATGGTTTGAAAATAGTGATTTCTTTATTGGTGACTGAAAAAAGACATGGCAGTGTTATCTTTCTTTCTATTGAGATACTACTGCTCCAGGACCTCCTGTAATATTACTCAATTGTATGACCATCAGCATTAACATCCTGGGCTTTGACCCAATTATTTTCTTCTCCTTCCAGACTGCCATTCCCCATCCACAACATGCAAAACCCCAAACTCCATCTACAGTATGTTCCAGACAAATATCTCAATAACTTCTAAAACTGAGTAAAACATCCATTCACTTCTCAGATGCCTCAGTTCTTGAAAACGTCACATACCCTTTGACTTAAATTTTCAATTGAGTTCACTAAGAGCTTGCAACTCATCATATCTGCTATTCATGCCATTTTATTTTCTTTCTTAAATGTTTGACCACGTTATGTTCTGGATAAAGTCTAGGTCTGAACTACAGCATTACATATTTTTTTGTCTCTAATCTGCTCAAATATAAATATATTCTGCTGTGCTATCACCTTCATAATTCTTCCTGAACTCCCCCAACAAAGCTGCTTTTCCTCCTAAACGCCCTTCATAAAATATACTTTCAGTTCCAGGTATGTAACGTGAGTTCCTTCAGTTCAGTTTAAACCATCTCACTATCTCTCCTAGGTGCTTCTCCTTGGGAACACAAAAGTAGTTATGAACTGTTAAGCCTTCAGAAGTCCTGCCTGGTGACATCCTGAGCCTGCAGTGGCTGAATACACCGAGGCTGCCTGGGAGGAGGGAGCAGCAGGTTGGAGGCAGCAGGTTGGGGTCTGCTCCGTGCTGTTGGCCTGGCCATCCCCTGCACCAGGGGCTGGGCTGCCTGGGGAGCAGCACCGATAGCAGTTTTACAACAAAGCAGACAGTTATTCTTGTTCATTTGATATGTTATCAACCAACACACAGAGTGCTACTAGAGAGAACTGGAGGCAGTTTTCTGGCTCTCTGTATGCCATGCCCTCCTGCCCATCTCCACATGATTCACCTCAGCAGCAGCATTCCTCATCTCTCCCCGCTGTGCTTGCTGCTAGCAAACCCTGAAACATCCCAGAGATTCCTCAAATTATACATGTCCAAAAAAGAAAAAAAAAACCAAAACCCAGCAAAACCAAACACAACCCCCTCTCCAAAAAAAGAGAAACAAACTAAAAAAAACCAACCCAAAAGCAACGACCCAACACAAAGAACCACCACAGAATCTAAAAACCAACCAATCCCCAAGGAAAATGAGGCCTGTAGTTGTAAGTACCCACCAGCAACACAACTAAGCAAAACTGTTGGCACTGTGTAACACTCATACACACACTCCTATATCACCATATCTCCTTTCAGCGACTGCTGTAAACATTTTAAGACACGATATACTGACACTAAAAATAGGAAAGAATGAAAATGTCAACATCACAAATTGCCTAAAAGTACATTTAAAAAAATGCAAGTTGTTCCCCCCCCCCCATACATTTCTGCTTAAACTCTAAAACTAATGTGATGACAGAACATGAAAAAAACACAGCCAGCCACTGTTCTGCACCACGAAGGACAAACTGACAAATTGTGAAATAAGTACCACCACACTGCCACAATGGGAAAATTTTACCAGAGAACTTAAAACGTTCTTTTCTCATAAAAATAAAATGCCAAAAATACAGTCTCACAAGATGAGTGCTAAGCCTCCTAAGCAGTGAAACATTAGGCAACACTTGAATCCAAACCAGCAAAATAAGACCACTGACATCAATTTATATCCTTCAAGTCTTACCTTGTCTTCCCAGATCTTGATTATGAAGCTACATCAGTTCCCTGGACTGAAAAAGAAGGAATTACAATTGATAAATAAGTGCTGTCAGCAGGAGTTTAATTTCAGTTCTCTATCAGCAATACAACTAAAATTTAACTTCAAGGGGAAAACAGTTTTTCCATCTATACAGCATGGGAGAGAAAGGTGTTTAACTCATTCTGGTGTCTTAAAACTTCTGTTGTTATAACACTGTTGGATTTCATACATTTTCAAAATTTCCAATTTGACTTTTCTCAAATGGAAAACACTTGTGGCTATCGACAACAAAGTAGCTGAAGTTTTACTTCAAATAAGACAATGGTGTTTATAAGGACAATGCAGAACAAGTCAAGACAAACCCAACATGCACAATTTGCACCCTCTTTGCCACATCATATGACAGGAAGTCAAGTTAACGTATTAAGGTACAATATTAAGCAGACTTATTAGTGAACCTAATTAAATCTACTGGCACCCTCAAAATACAGCAATTTACAGATCTTTAGAAAGTCTCTCCTTTGTCTACAAACCATTCCACAACTGCATCAACAATAAACACAAGCTATTTTTGCAATTTATATACATGCTAAATTAAAATCTATCTGAAAACATCCATCTATCAATTTAGCAGATTAGTCAAGTGAAACTATTAAAAATATATGACTAGGATAAGAAGTGAAATCCACAATTCAATAATTACAGATACAACTCACTTTATTTTGACCAATCAGCTCTTAATTGTTTAGCTTAGTAAGACAAAAGTCAATTAGTACTTCTTTAACAGACTAATCCTTTTGTTTTTAATTGTCATATCAATAACACTGGTATATCCCTAAAGAAAAGTCAATAGTTATTACATCAGGTAATTAAAATCTGAGTTAAAAGATAACTCATTGAGTGTTTATTCAGAAATCTCAAGTTCTTAGAACTAAAACATCTTGTCATGGGAGGGAAGGCTCATTTTCTTCCGTGACAACGAAGAATGTGTGGCTCTTCATACTATTAGAAGTGACTTTTTGATTGGCATAATGAGAAGAACAGTAAAACAGATGGGTCTCCTGTGAAGATGCACAAGATTCCCACTGGATAATATAAAATGCTGACAGATAACAAAAGAATCCCACACTTGTTATTCACTGCAGATTAAAATTTAAACATCGTCTGAGCAAGCCAAGGATTTGAACCAAGTTTGTTAGCATGGAATTCTAAAATACAATAACCTGAAACAGGAAATAATTGTTTGAGAATACAGGTCTATTAATGACTCCAGGAAAAAAAAAATCCCTACTTGCTATAATAAGTCCAGGAACACTACAAGGTTGTTACACATTCCTCTGCTCTTCATGAATTTGAAAAGCTTTTGTAGAAGTCTGAGGAGTTACGTGTAACAGCACGACACATACTACTTGCTGAAATGAATAGTCAAAGCAGACACAAAGAAAGATCAAATATTGTGCCATGTCAGACTTTTTCAGAATGATGCTATTGAACAAGTTGTTTTATGTATATAAAAAAGCCCAAAATATAGGAGAGTATAGAGTTTGATAGCTGAGTGTTAGCCAAAATTGCTGCTATTTTTTTATTGTTTCTCTAGTAGATAAGTAAAAAAAACCCAAACTCTAAAACACCCAAGATATTCAAACCATTAGGATTTATGGTTGAACTCAAAAGTTTTGTCAAAATTAAAATTAAGAAAAGACAAAGCAGAAATCCTACTTCTAAAGGGAGGAGAGACAAAGCAATCAAAGATTCAGTATATATAAATGAATCCAAAAAAAAAGAAACAGTGAGAGAGGAAAAAGAGTAACAAACATTAGCAAGAGGAACAATGCTATGTGATAATTTTAGAGATGGATGATCAGTGTTGCTTTGGGAATACAGTAGTTTGTGGAGGATAAAGAAAATTTTGAAATGCCTGAGCTAAATAACTCTGTATTTCAAGATGAATAACATCCCAGGTAACAGCAGAAAAGCTGACATTCTCCAACTGCAAATGCCATCCAAAAAACTCCCAATATTTTTTCACAGGTCAATTTATAAATATATTATATAAATAACTGTATTGTGAGCTCATATACACTGTGCACAGATTCATTCACTGTGTTTCATACCTCAAGCTGCAATTCTACAATGATCATTTTTAAATAAACTGCTACTTAAACCACAAAGTTGACCTTGATGAAATCATAAAGGAGCCTCCAAATACAGTTGGCACATAGGAGAAAAAACCCTCGAATCATTAACACCTTTGAATATGTATATTCTATATGAAATAAATTGAGATTAGCTCAGATATTAAGCATTAGATAAAATTCTCTTGTATTTACAGAATATATCTTGGGTCTGAAAACTAATCTGATAAAATTAAAACAAACTCATTGAGGAGCTGAGATTAAGGGAGAGGCAGAATAAGAAAAACATGTTTAAATGTCAGATTTTAAATGCTCTACAACACCACTGTTATATCTCTAAAGGAAAAAAAAAGATGCAAAAACTAGCAAGTTCAAATTTTGGCAAAGAGGACTGCTATGAATAGAGTATCCATATTCCTAATCCTTCAGCTTTGGGGATATAAGTCTCTAACAATTTTTAACAGGCTTTTGCTAAACAATGTTGATGATATTACAGTTTTCATGTTTACATATATATATATATTGTGTGCATTTGCACTCATGCAAACACACACTACAGCACTGGTAAGTTTTACCATACCAATAAATGAAAAGAGAAGCAACATTTGTGCCCTCTAGTAAAAAAATAAGTTCAATGATTCTGATGCAAAACCCACCAGCTTTCTTCCTGCTATGTAACACATTGTTTTTATGAGTTGAAGAGTTAAAAAGCCAGCCTTAAAAAATTACATTATTTCAGCCCTGGAACAGATTGCTTACAGAAGGTGTGAAGTTACTATCATTAGAGATCTTTTAGTATAAGTTCTGCCAGCATCTATTTGTGCTTTGATTTCATCGTGCATCAGGAGACAGACCAGACATTCTCCTGAGGTCCCTCCTTTTCTGAAGATCCAATTTTCCTCTCCGTACTATGGAATGCATACGAGAAATCAGAGGAAGTGCAATGGGATTTTTATTCATAGCAAATAATACTTATGAAAATAGAATGTAGGAGGCCTATCTATCACCTCTGTGATTTGACTACTAAATCACAATACTTCAAAGCATGTAATCTCTTCCCTCATGACCTAGTAATGCGTTCAGGAAAAACTGCAAGAGCCAGAGATTTATTCCACTTCCAAGACATGTAGTTTGTTGTATGAACCAACTAAAGCACAATATATATTAGAATTAAACCCTGTCCACCTCTTCAGAAACTACTTCAGGAAATTCCTATCAAATCTGTCCACTGCAGTTAGTTTTTGTGACAGAACTATTACAGAGAAATAAAGTGTCACTGGTGAAAGGAATGTCAAGCTGCTTTGAATTGGCTAAACAGCATCTGATGTCCTCAAGGATTACAGTGCATTATGACCCTGCCCTGCCAATCTGTTTAGCTTCTGACGCTTCACCGTATGGGGTCAGAGCGGTGATTTCTCATATAATGCTAAATGACCTAGAAAAGCCTGTAGCGTTTACATTGCAAACACTTGTGAACATTGCAAAGACTTCAGCACTGATGAAAAAGCTTTAACATAAGTATTTTGATAGAGTCTCATTACATTCCTAAATTGGACTATCTTTATTCCTTAGTGGCCAAGATAATCAAATAAATGCCCACCTGTGTGGATTTTACACATATATGGCACGTCTTTTAACACATCTCAGCTAGGAAATAGACACAATGTTTCTGATATCACCTTGAGACTTGGACAGTGTCATTTTTCACTGATTGTGGCATTTCATGAAAATTATCATGGCTTGGTAGGCTAGCAATGCTCCTGGGGAAATGAAGATAAGGTGATAAAAAATAACAAAAAAGTGCTCAAGCTTAAGAAAATCATTCTGAGCAAATAGCAGACTGAAATGGTCATTATAAATAAATAAAAATACTTTCTTGTGATGAGAAGTAGTCTAGCAAAGCAAGCAACAAGGTCAATTAATTATTCTCCCCCTCCCTCCCTCAACTTTGATATTATAACATTACAACATTTATAACTCTGAAGAGAAGGGGGGGAAGTATGCTAAGCTAAGAAAGAGAAAAAAAAAGTCAAGTTTGCCAAATAAGTAGATGCAAGAATCTGGAACAATATAGGAGTAAAGATGATGTCAATAAAGACGTATCAATGCATTCTTTAAACTTTCAAAACTCGTGGTTTCAATGGGAGCACCAGTCTAAAAATATCCAGGCTGCAGAACCAGAAACAATGAACAGAAGGAGCTCTAAAAGTTGAAAGGTTTTCTAAAGTTTTATTTCCTTTTTTCATAAGATAAATTAGACTCTGTTCACAATTAACATCCATAACTGTATATGTTAAACCGACAGAAACAGCACAAACATTCCATTCCCCAAAAACAAATGATGATGTTGCTTCTACAAAACACTACTATATTCCATATAAACCCCCATCTTTTGAACATATGCATGTTTTAATCTCTAAGACAAACATTAACATGAGCACTATGGATAATTGGAAAGCAGAGAGAGGAATGGGAGGAGAAAAGAAATGCAGGGGAAGCGGTAATGGATCAATAGGTTAACCATCTTCAGTTGTTATTCCCCACTGCAACAGGCTAGAACATCTTAAATTAGCAGAAATAGCTTAAAAGGATACAAAGGGGTATATTCTACACATCCAAGAAAGCAATTTTGATGTGTTTACAGAACTGTCAGAGGGAGCAATGTCAAATAATAAAGTGGATATGATTTGATTTTATAGACAATTATGGGTGAATGTTGAGTGCTGTGTTCAAGAGCAGAGACCCAACTTCCATTACTGTTAATGGGAGCACTGACTCCAGCTAGAGTTGTAATTGTGCTAGAACTGTAATTGCTTGGCACGCACATGCCAAAGTGCTGCTCAGACAAAAATATGTTGAGGACTTCTCAGATGTGGAGGCACTAGAGAATCTACAGTGAGTAAGACACTTCAGCAGGGAAAGAAATTCTCAGCACCTGTAAGAGTATTTTCTATTTTGGGATTATTCCTCTTGACAAGAAGTAATTGTCTGCTTCTCTTTGTTCTCACACTTACATTTTACTTGCCCTTCCTATACAAAAATATAATAAAATTGCATTTAATTCCCAATTTACAAAGTTGCTCTGCTGCACTTTCACTGAGACTCACCATCAAACCATTATTTATCATCCATGACATTCCTTCCCTTCCCTTTTTTTTTTTTTTTGCTTAAGGGAAGGGTTGACTAGAAAACAAGAATTCAATTTAATGAGAAACAAAGCTGGATAGCTTAGAAATGCTCTGCAAAACAGGCACCACTCTTACATCCCACACAAACAGACGGTAAATCTTGCAGATAAGGCTCTCACCTGCAGAATGGCAGACCCATGTTGATATCACTATTCTTCCCAATAAACAAAAAAGAACATAAGAACAGCCATACTGACCTAGTTAGTTCACTGTCTCCTCACTGATAAAGATATATATTAGATGTTTTCACCTATAATACAACAAGATGCAGCTCAGGAGCTTCTTAAATATTTACATATGTAGCAGACTGTAATGATTTATTTTTCTTCTAAGAATCAGTCCTGTTCTCTCTGAACCTGTGTGAACACTTCCCATCTAGAGCATCCTGTGGCAAGGGGTTCCAAAGCTTTTACTAAAAAACCCACCCAACTGAGGTGCCCTCTCCAGCTCATTATTTCCCACACAGGGCTAAATATCTCCTCAAGCTGACTATTTGAGATAGATGAGTGTTCCTGAAGACCCAAGCTAAAGGACTCTCATTCTCTTTAGGAAGCATTGTACTTAGTGTAATTACAAACACTTTCCCTAAGACCCAGCATGAGAGAGTAGCTTTGGTCCACTGATTAAAGCACTTCCCAAGGATCTGGGAGAACCTAATAACTGGAATTTTTCCAACAGAATATATATTTTGCTGAACAATTCACATCAAGCTGCTGAGGACAGAGCAATGACCTTGTCCTCATCTTGAGGGAAATTCCACCTTTAAAATCTATTAGAAACTATATACTGTCCCCACAGATGGGTATTAAAAAGACACAGCACAGAGACCAGAAGTTGCACAACATTCCGCTGTTTGAAAACGTGAAAAAACCCCCAAATATTTCTTAATCCTCATGTTCTCAGAATGGAAATTCTCAGAAAGGAATTCACAATACTGTCACAAAAATTCTTTGACACTATTTTCCTTTTTAAATACAAGAGTGTTCAAAATCTAAATACTGATTCTAAATACTGATTTAACAGTGAAACCCAGGAAAATTTGAATTCTAGACTATTACATTATAGACCAAAAGGTGACAAGAGGCAGGTATACTTTCCTCACTACTTGTTCTGACAATGACTCAAGTTTTTCTCTATGAAAAACTCTTCTTGTAGTACAAGCACCAACTTTAGGGGGGGGGGGGAATAAAACTTCTCATAGAGTCACTTCGGTATTAACTAAAAAAAACCCTAAAAATAGTGTAATGAGCTCAACTAACCAAAGAGATGTTTACAAACAGTATTTTGCCTTCACATAAAAACTCACAGAAGTTCAAAATACCCAGTTGCATTCCCAAGTGTTTCAATATACAAATTTCCACTTGAAAAGACATAGCTCATGCTATGAAAAAGGGTCAGAATTTTAGGTGGGGTCACTTCAGGTAACAAGAAAATACCCACATGTACTCAATAACCATCCTTTATTCTTTATGCATTTGAAAACACAAATGCACATACAAACCCACAATTTTTGCAAGTCTAATTTCTATAGTCCTATTATTCCATAAAAATCTCAGCAAGCACAAATAGCATTTAAAATAGCAATACTCAGAGCACAGACAAACAAGTCAGCACCTATTAGAATGACAGGAGCTCAAATTGGTTGGAGCTTTGACAAAATCTGTCTAGACCTTTTCTTAAAAACAAGCACATCTAAAAAGATCAGAACAGCTTTTAAGCTCAAATGCCAGGTTTTGTGAATACACACAACACAACAAATAATTTTTTGTATGGGGAGAATTAAAAGTGAGATCAGAAACAAATAAGACTTGTAAACTACTCTCTTCCTATTGCATCCCTTACTCCCAGGCTTGCTCTCATCAAGCTATTTTTCAGGGCTCCCAAGGCTGCAGAACTGTAACACATCTCTGTTATAACCCTAAGGTAAAGCATTTCACTTGCTTCCTCAGCAGTCTCAGCCTCTGCTGCACTGTAGGTTTCCTGCATGATCTCTTCTATCTTATTCTTGCCCCAGATTGCGCAGCAGGAGTTTATTTCTTCTTCAACATGCCCATGAGAAGGAGCAACTTAGTGCCAGGTGGCTCCATCTGACCCTACATCCGACAAGACAAACAAGGGCTTTCTGTTTGCCCAGCCACAGCCTTTTAAAGAATTCTATAATGTGCAAAGTAATAAAAACAGTCTCTATCCCTAATAATTGTACCACATATCTCTTCTGATTGCAATTCCATTGGAAAATTTCTACAGCAAAATAATTTCACAGGATTAGAGGATGTAGTTCTGAAAGTAAGAGTGTTCTGGAAACTGATGGATTAGTCAGGAGAAGTTCTTGGGTCAGTTGAACAGAAGGACTGAAGTGAGTAGGTACCAAAAGGCAAAATTTCAAAAAGTTGGATAAAAACACTACTATGCAGGTTATCCACATTTTATGATCAGTTAGATGAGATGTTAATTTTTAGTTCTTCTCTATCCTTGGTAAGTTATTTTATAAGCTTTTTAGTACAGGTTATTTTTAGAAACATAAATAGGCAAAATTAAAAGTGAAAAAACCACCAACACCCAAGCAAAATCTTCCATTCAGAATTCTAGTTCAGATGCACAGGACACATGCACAGAAATAGATGAGGTAAATTGTGGCTCCAGTTTATTCAGTATATTGGTATTTCATCCTCTCGAAAAGGACACAGCCAAGGCCCATCTCATCTATTTATGCCACATTTGTTACTACAAGATAGAAACTCACTGGGAATTCTTGTACTTTTGCCTCTAACAGTGAGGAGCTTCTGCAAAGAAAAACTATCCTGAGCCCAGGACAAGCCTTATTTTCTTAGGACTATCATGCATTCCAGGAGAGTAACAGCTACATCCATTACAGGAAAGAACAGCAAACAAACTACTGTGTAACAACAAACATGAGCAATAAACCTGACAGGATGCAAAACTTTTCCTTTAGCAAAAGAGACCAGAATGTATTTCATCCTCTATTTACCCTTTACTGATGACAACACCAGACTAAAATATTACTAGCTGGGAACACAATTTGAGATCAGCTTGAGCAAGTCATCCAACTCCACCTGGCCCAGTTAACATGCTTTTATCCATGCTCTATCCATTTGAGATGTTCTTAAAGAGCATTAGCTTCATTGAACAGTTGTGCCTTATGAAATGGGGTCTCTTTTTCTTCATAGACAAATAGAGATAAGGCGTTTTATTGAAACACTACACGAAGAATGTTCTTACTGTGGCTTCTCTTTAAGGTGATGGAAGATCTCTACAACACAACAGAAAATTTGCATTATATTCATCACTATTCCATAACTGTAATGTTCATCAGTGATCTAATTATCAGTTCTAGCAGTTCCATTCATGATGTTATGCTTTAACACCCAAGAAAAATACAAGACCAAATTTGAATCCCATTTTTGTTCTTCAAAAAGCCCTAAAAGACATGTACAGTGACAGGTCTGAATTACACTTTTTCATCACAGACTTCTGTGTGTTCTTTTTCTCCATTTTTTCCCCTGAAGGATTTTTTTGCTCTATTTTGTTGGAAATAAGTCTCAGTTTTCCTGGAACTGCCAGACACGGAGCAAACAGTAGTTCTACAGAAGAACTCAAACACAGGGAAATCCCAGACCAGCAGTCACAAAGGTGTCTGTAAGACTAAGGGCAGGAACAGTGTCTGCTGTGCCCTGTGTTTCTTGTGCCTGCACTGCAGAGATTTCTGCCCTCCCAGACATTGTCCAGGGAGTCCAGATGAGGATATACAAGCTCTGTCCTCACTGAAGAAGATAAATATGAACAAGAGCAAAAAGGAATTGAACCAGAATCCCTCAAATACTTCTGGGACTTCCTGGCCTAAGCATGAAATAACCTGACAAGTAACAGAGTTGTGTTCCTGATGTTGATATTAATCTTTAAAGTTCTAAACAAAGTGGGCATTTCAGTCCAAGATTCTGATGCAGATTTGAGCTTTTCAGAATAAAATACATGAACAGGATCTTATTATCTGAAATTAAACCAATTCTAAGGGAATTATTAATTACCTGGAGATTGACCTACTCTATACAGGTACCTCTTTTCAGAATGAGGATTGTCCTGCTCTGGCTACAAGGGCTGGCTTAGCTCACTCACCTGGTTACAGTCCCCATTCTTATCTGCACTATTGGCCCTTTATATTACGAATGGACAGTGAATACTAATGAACTTACAATCCTTATTTGCAGATCCAAACTTAATCAATCTTTCTTTTTAAAATATAAATAAAATTAGAAGTACTATTTCTATCTCTATGAACAAGATGTCACCATGGGGGAAATTGCCCAGGAAGATGACTGTTAATGTGATTTGATATGCAATTATGAAAAGACACACAAATATTTTTCCAGTTAATCTGTGCAGTGAGGCTTGAGTATATCTGTAAACTAAAGTCTGGCATATTTTAAAAGGTGAGCTCTTCAGATCCTTGAGGGCTTTTGTTGGTGGGTGGTTGGTGTTTTTTATTGATGATTTGGTTGTTTTGTTTTGGGTTTTTTTCTTGTTTTCGTTTCATTTAGTGTTTGGTGGGGTTGGAGTGGATGTTTAAAATGTGATAAATTGTTTGTACAAATTATTTTGCAAGCTAGATAATAATTGAAGAAATCCATTCCTCTGTGGCAAACCTGTCAACTTCAGAATTATTATAATTTATCACTAGAAGCATTTTAGAAAGAGGGATTTGAATTTCAAATGTCTGATACAGTAACATTTGTGCATCTACTTCTAAAACTTCAGAAGTGAGAAAATTTGGGAACACAAAAGCACAAAGCACTATCTATACTTAAAAAAAAAATCTGATCACATTTGTGCTGCATTCCTAAGAGTAAAACTAACCAGATTCTTTTCAATGTCTATGAACCTTTTACTGAAATACAATCAAGTGTTTTCTTACCAATATGAACACTTTAGTAAATAGAAATAAGGCAAATCTGAGTTTCATCATGAAGACCATAATCTAGGCATGAGTTTCTGTTTCTGGGTCTTAACAGAGCACTGCTAACATTCCATTCAAAAGTAAAACACAAAAACTGCTCTGTAAAAGAAATGAGAGATGAACAATAAGATCAACAAACTAACCAACAGACTGCCTCACCAGAAGATCAAGGAAACCTTCAATAGCTTTGGGGAAAAAAATCTACCAAGTTTTACATCACAAGTTGCATCCCACTCCATGTATGATTGACATAAGGAACATATTTGTCTGAATTAGACAAAGCATTCTAGAAAAAATATGAACTGATGGAAAACTAATTGAAGAGTTGCAATGATCCAACTAAACAACATGGATTCTTACATTTTTCATGTCTATTATCTCTTTTCCCTGATACTAATTACTCAAAAGTGCTCTGGAAATACACAGCAAACATGACTTATGAAAACCAATAGATTCACATCTTTATTGAAACCAGTACTTTCAAATCTAATGGAGAAAAAAGACTTCCAAGAATCTAAGAACTTTCACTGGAATTCGTGGTTTCATTTTGCTAATCATTGAACATCAGAATGTGCCCCTCTAGCAGAACTCAAGGCAGCACATGGAGTAATTTCTGGTATGATTTAAACCTGCCAGAATTAACTGACCAATTTATAGATCAGGATATACTGGACAGCAATGCTGAAACTTCATGTGATATGGTTTCTATTAGGCATAAAAATGCACTAAGCAAATTGCACATAATTGTGAAGACTTGATGTAACCTCAGAAGTTACACTTGCTTTGGAAGAGGATTTAGAGTATTTTCTTACTTTCGATACAGATGGGCAGAAATAGTGAGGCATAGACCTTTCAGCAGCTTATTATTTTACACTATATAAAAATAATCCAGCCAAAAAGTCCCTCAGAGAGCTAAAGACTGCCAAAATGAGAAGCTGGGAAATACCTCAGCACTTAATAACAGAGGTTTTTGTAGTTTAAGACCCTAGAAGAAATTTGAAATTAGCTGTAAATGCAGTTAAATGCATCTGAATCACTCATTACGAGAATGACATAAGATTTCTTCCCTTTCTAATAAGCACTTAACAATTAAAATTCATTATTTTACTTCTTGCTATCAATTACTTGTCATAATTGCAAGCTCCAACAGAAATTTATCATTCAATGCTACCTCAAAGCACTTCAATGAGGAGGGCAAGCAATCTAGAATTCTCTGGTCCATTTTACAGCCCAGGCCTGCTGAGTTCAGCCTTGGGCACAAAGAAGGCTTGTCTGGAAGCATCTGGATAAAGAAAACATTAATGCTTACTGAGTGTAATTACCAATTGTGCACAGTTCAAATGAAACTCATTTTCCCTACACTTTCAAGGTAGGTATTACATCACCAGCACAAACTGTGGTTTTGCTAATTATTCAAAAGAATGTGCCTTTTTGGAACAGCAGAGTGTGCAGTTTTATAACCAGATCTCTCTGATACAAGTAAACATTACCCTGTTTGGGTTTAAGTCTGCAGTGGGTTTGGACACTCACTTTAGGATGTGATAATAAACACACATTACCCTCCAAGCACGTTGTCCAATTTCTGAACTCACGCACTGGGTATAATGAAAAATAATTCTGTGACTTTTGGGACACTTGGCTTAAATCTTCTATTTCACCAAAAGGGAGGCTAAATTGTGTGGAAATAGCATACAGGGACTCTAAAGAGAGTCGTAGATGACAAGTTGTAAAAGCAAGTCTTTTCTAATATCACAGAATATTCTGACTTTGAAGGGCCCCACAAGGATCATCAAAGTCCAGCTCCTGGTCCGGCACAGGACAGCTCCAAGAATCCCACCACATACCTGAGAGTGTTGTCCAAACACTCGAGCTTTTTCAGGTTTGGTGCTGTGACCACTGCCCTGGGGAGCCTGTTCCAGTGCCTGACCACTCACTGGGGGAAAAAAATCTTTTCCTAATATCCAGGCTGAATCTTCCCTGACTCAGCCTCATGCCATTCCCTCGGGTCTCATCACTGGTCACCAGAGATGAGACCACCCCAAGTTGCCTTTTTTGTTCCTGTTTGCTCACAGTAGGACTAGCAAGCAGTCCATCTGCACAAGTAGATGTCACAAAGCATTTAATATGGGCAAAAGTTCACTTAGAATCCATGAACATACTTTGCATAGGAGAAAACAAATAGTTATTCAAATCGTAATTTTTTTCTCAACATTCAGATGATTTAACTTATTTTGGTTTCGACCAGTGATTAGCTAAGATTTTTCTCTAAATCCTTCTTCCACCCATCACAGCTCTTATTAAATTCAAATTTGTGAGGATATTTTCTAGAAATATCTAGTGGAACTTATTAAAATAGATGCAGATAATATTAGAATTCATTGGCAGGCTACCAGGAAGAAAAAAATTATAGCCAGAATGTTATCTCAGCTACTGTGAATATAGCTGGTCTCAAGTCAAATGACCTTCACATATGTCCTCTTCAATCTGAAACACTACATTATTCTGTGTAACAACATCTGCTTGATTTAGACCTGGCCTGGACCTCTGAGCTCAAGTTGACAGGGAAAAGCTATTCCTATCACCTCCAAACCATATTCATAGCTCAGGACACTGTCAAGTCCTCCTGTCAGATCTAATCCTTCAGTGGATTTCAGAAATACAACAGCTTTAAAAATGGATCTCTTGTTTGGGAAGAGATGCTCCATGTGCAAGCTCTATACTGGAGAGTGCCCCACTGCCTCCTGCTTTTCCTCTGCTTCTGTGCCGCATGCTGTGCAATCGTTTCCCTCAGCTTATTTTTCAAGTGGCATCTTGGAGTGGAGTAGATATTCCCTTGAGTGTATTTTCTTTCTTTACCATCACTCCTTTCTATACAAACAACAGATTGCTCTGCTGCTGCCCTTTAAATTTAGAGAATACAAATCCCACACCACAGATGCCTGGTGAAGCGAAGAGGGTTGTTCTTCCACAGACTCTCTGGGAGTCAAGTAACTCCAGTCTTGCTCATTGTCCCTCTTCAGAGGATACAGACCTTGAATTTTCCTCTTCTGATGATGGCTCTCAGTATATGATTTATAGACCATTGTTAGAATGTCAGATCATCCTAAACAGTCCTGAGCTGGTCTGTAAATTTTCCTCTACTATTATTATTAACAGTACAGTGTTAATGTTGCATAATTGTCTAGAAGGATTGAGCTTTCCATGGAATTGTACCAGCTGCTTAGGAAAATGATGATAGACTAATCAAGAGAAAGAATGGTTTCAGTGCATGCACCACAAATTGCACTGTCTAGACTTGGTTTCATTATTCACGTTTTCACAAAAAAATTAAATCTACTATTTAAGAGAAGGAGGAGTATCTTCTAAGCATCATCTAAAATTAAGGTTGCTTGCATCCCTGACAAGAATATGAAGAGGGAAGTGTTGGGAGATTTAGTAAAATTAATTAAATTGTAAGAGGATTTCTAATAAGGTTATAGGCCATAGAGCATCTAAAATTCTCTACCTTCTACTTCTGGTTCAAAATTTTAAAAAAGGGGGGTGTGTGTGTGCAGGAATCTGTATAAGCTGCATCTAAGAGTTTGTTCACAGGGAACTTCCACCACTTTAGAGGAAAATATTAAAATGTTACAGTTAAACTATTCCCACAGTGACATAAAGCAAACTGGCAAAGAAGTTACTTCATAAATGTCAGTATTGTCAGTCCTCCTGGTTCAGGATGTGCACACACAGAGAGCACCCAAAATAAGGACATCCTCGTGGGGCAGCTGAAGCACACCCAGACAGGAGGGAGGGTGGAACAACCTTCCAAAACACACACAAAAAGGCCCACACTTCCAGAATGTAGCTGAATACCTTCCCCCAGCCCATCTGGTGAACTCTGGGTTTTTCTCTTCAGTTTTTGAAGTTATTTCAGGCATAACTTTTCAATCCTGAGTAAACCTATCTCTCTTTCTCCCACAAACCTTCTCAGTGAATTTAATAATATTAAAATAATTAAAATAACAATAATGACAAATATTATAATGGTAATACATGACAGAATTTTAAAAATTAGTCAATCTTTTAAATAATCTTTATTATTTCTACAATTTCTGTTACAAATCAAGGTTAAAGTATATCCTGGATTACAAATGTTTTTGAATTTACACTTCCAAAATCAGTTTGTTAACCATTTCAAGACACCTTGAGGGTTTTTTTCTGTTTGTTTGGTTTTGTTCCTGAATTTACAACTCTACTAAAGGTCACTAATATCCTAAATTTTTTTGTGAAACTAAGAACAAATACCTTCCCCCTCCCCCAGATCTGTTGCATGGAGAGCCATAATGCTTTAAAGATGTAATAAAACAACATATAGAAAATAATCTGATGACTAGCAGTGGAGGAAAGGGGCAGCACTGAAATGAAATTGTCACTATTAAAATACTAAGACATAGATCAGAGAAGTGGAATGTGGTTCAATTACATGGGCCAACAGTTATACATATAAAGGGATCTGCAGGCTCATGAGAAATCGGGTGGAATTAAGTCACTTTGGGATAATTCTGTAACATGCAGTGACATATTTCAACATATCAACAGCCTGATTGAATTTTAAGGGCTCATTAGCTACCAAAAAAAATGAACATTGATATCACGTATATTAACAGAAATAATGAAATCTGAAAAAACCCCAATTTTCTTGCAACTTCTCTGCAGGCTTAAAACAACCTCCATTCACCTCAACATTCCTTAGGGATTCAGGAAAAAACATGTTATATGAGAAATATAACCATCAAATTTCCATTGCTTGACATAGGACTTCTACCACTTTTGCTCAGTAATCCATCCAAAAGCATTTTATACAAACAATGTTCAGTTCAAAGAGGTCATAGAAACAAAAAACCTTCAGCCACAGGAGTGTCTGTTATTAAAGGTAAAACACAAGGTTCTGAGGAAACACTATTAGTGTGTGTGATGGTTTGACCCTGGCTGGACATCAGGTGCCCACCAAAAGCACTCTCGTGCTCCGCTCTGCTCCTCAGCGACACAGAGGAGAGAAAATGTAAGGAAGGCTCCTGAGCTGAGACAAGATAAAGGAGGGTTCACTCACCAATTACTGTCATGAGCAAATCAGACTCGATTTGGAGAAAAATAATTGAATTTATTACCAAAGTCAGAGCAGGATAATGAGAATTAAAAAAGAGAAAATATTAAAAACATCTTCCCGCACCCCTCCCTCCTGCATGGGCTTAACTTTATTCCCAGTTTCGCAGGGAGACAGGGAACAGGGTTACAGTTGGTTCATCACATGTTGTCTCTGCTGCTGCTTCCTCCCCAGAGAGAGAAGTCCTTCTCCTGCTTTAGCCTGGGCTCCTTCTGATAGGAGAGAGTTCTCTATCAGCTTCTCTAACATGAGTCCTTCTCCCTCAGGGAGCAGCTCTTCATGCTCTTTTTAACTCCTTAAACATTTTACCCCAGAGGTACCGCCAAGCATCACTGATGGGCTCGGCCTTGGCCAGCAGCAGGTCCACGTTGGAGCCACTGGCATTGGCTTCTCAGAGAAGTCACCCCTATAGCCCCCCTGCTACCAAAACCTGCCACGTAAAACAATATAGTGTGCTACATATTTTTTCAAACATATACAAAGCAGCGCTTTTAGCTACAGAATCCTCAGAGCCGTGTTAAACTATAACTTAAATGTTGTTCTTTTGGTCTGAACCACACCAGCCCTTCCCACACTGGAACTCCTGGTTATCTTTCCCTCCATCCAAGTCAACTTGCAGTAAAAGTTAATTTGTAGATTAAAATTCAGTGTGACAAATACAGGCCACAGGGAAGAAATCCACAGGAAGTGATGGAATAGTGTAGAGATCCAACTGCCTCTTGAAAATCAGCATTGAGAAGAATTCTCTCAAGCTGCAGAATTTCTCACTGATGTCAGTTTTTCTGCCTCTGCAAAGACCACAGATTACATATTTTCAGAGTGAGATAAAAAGCAGGTATTTTCCTGCTTGTCAAGACACCTTCCAGACAATGCAGCTGTCTCTGTGCAGAAATACAAATGTCTTGCGAAGGAAGAATGACTCAGATCTGCAGATACCATAACCATTATCCATCAAACAAGAAAAGGAAAGCAAACACAGACTTATTCCAGTCTCGAAAAACATGGGGTTTTTTTGCCTGGAATATTCTCCCTTTAATTCTTTTAATTTGTTTCTATCATAAGCTATGTTTTTAGGATGACATTTATATATTTTCAAATATTCAGACATGCACAGTTTAGTTGTAGAGAAAAATGCTAGATTGACTGTTCTGGAGGTGTAACATCTCCAATCACAAAATAATACAAAAAAAAATCATAAGGGTGAATATCCCGATTATCTTGCCAAAGAACATTAAAACTCTTTCAAAATAAGATCCTCAAGCAGTGAAAACAAGCCATATTTCAGTTGTTAATACTATTTAGTCATTAGTTTCTCCTCAAAGACACAAATGTTCAAACATTAATTTGCGCCAAACATAAAAATTCTACTTTCTGAGCTGAAACTCTAAGACCAAAGAAAACATGAGTTGATACTATGAGACCTGACTGGCTTTGTCCATCTTGCACACATACACCCAGAGCTAAACACATTGGCGTCTAATAATCCTATTTGAGTGGTCTTAATTTAATATGGCTTCAAGTGACTTAAATCAGTTTCTCAGAAAAATATTTGCTCACTTCCCTTCCTCCCTACCCCCTGCAGTGTTTTGCACGTGATTTCAGCTTTATGGGGGAAGATGACTATAAAAATTTAACATACATATTGCTGTGCCTGGCAGAACTTCAAGCATCCCCTTGTTACAGTAATACTAGAAATGTCTTGCCCAGATTTCTACCCCTAAAATACCTCATAAACAGTTAATAGAATAAAATAGTAGAGCGATACTGAGTCAACTGTTTCCAGAAGTTTCCACTATATTACTGCCAAAGTATTTCTGCTTTGGTTCCTCAAAAGTACTGCGTAGGCTTCCAGAAACAGCTGTGAATTTGACAGGAAGGAGACCCTCCAGGAAGACTGTTTCAAATCCCAAAAAGAAGGGAGTAAGCTGTTTCATTTTGCAATTATTTTCTTCTAGTTCTACAACTGGTCTCTTCCTGTTCTTCAGAGAATTTTTCCTAATGCCTTTCTTCTCCAGAAGTCAATGGCTTAGTCAATTTTCAATTTCAACGCCCTTTACAACCATTGACTTTTTTGAAAAACAAAAGCTTATTTAAACCTCTGGCTATGATTTCTCAAACTACTAAAACTGTGGTCAGCAGCCTACACCACAAAAATAGCTTTTCTGCTTCCTTACCCTCTAACCACTTGGTGATCACTAGTCTGCCAACGCTGATGTCTTCTTTTGCCTCTCTGTTCTCAGAGAAATGTTGGGTCAGGAAGTTAAAAAACATAAGAATTTTCTTTTTTTATCATCAGTCATTGTATACCTCTGGGATTTAAGGGACATTAGCCATGAGCCATACTTTTGCTACAGAGAAAGAGAGAAGGCAAACATCAGAGATAGATAAAGTGATAGAATAAAAGCCAGTAAAGTGCTTTGATGACAAAGGTTATGCAAGCGTGAAGGAACACTCTTACACTTCTCATCAGTAGGGAGGAAGGGACTTTGAAGCACAATTTAATGGCCAAAAAGAAGTCATGAACTGACCAAAAGTTTCATTTTGGGCATGATGTCCAACAATGACAGAATAAGCAATGCTGCCATGTATCACCCTGCACAATCCTGACATGCATAAAAAAGAAGCTGATAAAACATCAGACCTTTTAAACCATGCAATTTTCATGCCCCAGTCTCAGATAATGTTGAATGTACCCCCTAGAACCCTTCTCTCCAGAGAAGGATATGAATCTCTAAATTGCACAGCAGAGCCTGAGCAAGAACAAATGTACTGAAAAGCAGACAATACATGCCAGATTCGAAGAATCAAATAAAAACACGGGAGTATTGTAAATTATATATTGAAAGCTGATACTAAGATTTTTTTAAACACTTAAAATTAACAAGGCATTCTTTGTCCTAGTGTATTGCTCCAAAGACAAGTGGAGAATGTCAAATAATGTAAAATAAATTAAAATTAGATATCTCACTACATATGTTTTTTTCCCAAAATATTCAATAGGAAAGCTCTGTTTCTTATTAAAACAGATATTATTCAGGTCTGTTTTGTTTAGGATATGACAGTAGGCCCCTGCTCACTATCTCACAAGTCCTTCTGGGACAGCATGTTGTGTGCTCCCATATAACATACATTTCTCAGTGCAGATGAGACTCATCTGACACCTCCTGCACCTCATGTGCTGCAAGAGCCCTTTTTTCCTTATCCAGAGCTCCACGTGCGAGATGCAGGCAGAAGGAAACCCAAGGAAACCTTATACTCCCCAGACACATCCTCATCCCCCTCTCTGCTGCATCCATGTGTAATCCTGTCTGTGAGACCATACGGACGAGTGAAAGCCTCCAGAATGAACCCTAAAGCTGTCGCAGCAGGACTAGTTCCACCAGCCCCTCCACCACCCAAAGCAGTGAGATTGTCAGAAACTGCTAATGAAATCCTTTCCCCCACTTAATGAACATGGTAAGCAGTAGATGGAAAATATCATATGGAGGCCACTAAATCAAACACAATTTCCTTACTTAGCAATAGTATGGCAATTAAAAGTTTGGAATACATATATATGTATATAAATAAAAATAATGGGAGAAAAAAGACCTTTAAATCATCCATAAACTTCAATCTCTTCTCCTGTTTTCCACAACCTGATTTATAAATATAATATTTAAATTTCAAGGAAGTAATCTTCTAGAGAATGTGAAAAAAATCCCAAACTAACAAAAAAAGCCAACCAACCAACATCAAAAATAATCAAGCAGAGATTGTGACAAGAATTTTGATTTTTTGTATTTTTAGTTTCTCTTAACTTGATGGTTGCAGTAGATTTTTCTGTCACAGCCAGGTCATGTTTCTAGAAATAATGGACTCTCTAAGCAAAAATCACCTTTATTCTTAAAATTACGTGAAAATCAGATGCAAATTATATTAACTTCTCTTCCAAATTATCCCATGAAATAATTTTGATAGATTGTAATAAATTTTTAAGTAATGTTTACTTCTATAATGTAGCAATAGCTTATGACATTTCTTTGATGTATACTGAATTTTATCTATTTTTATTGTACTATAGAATGCACCTGGTTCATATATTGACATCTTTTGATGTACTGAAGTCTTCATACAATTTTGTTATGCATCATATTTTAAAAAATGGATAAACAAATATATGGAGAATATTTATATACTGTATGCACCAGATCACAAGTAAATTCAGTCAGTTGTTCATGAATAATAGAGAACAGAATTCTGATTGAAAACAACTGCATGCATCTAAAACTAAAATTTCTTATACCAGTAACCTGTGTGCTGCACCAGCAAGAAATAGTCTGCATGTAAATTCTCCTAAGTATACTCATTCCCTAAGATACAGAATCATGAAATGATTTGCGTTGGAGGGGACCTTTAGCTCATCTAGTTCCAATCCCCTGCCATGGGCAGGAACACCTTCCACCAGACCAGGTTTCTTCAAGCCCTGTCCAGCCTGGCCTTGGACACTTTCAGGGATGGGGCATCTGTAGCTTCTCTGTCCAACCTGTCCCAGTGCTTTACCACCCTCACAGGGAAGAATTGCTTAGTGATACCTACTCTAAGCCTACCCTCTGTTAGTTTAAAGCCACATGACTTCTAAGTTTTTCATGCAAGTAAGATGCATTTTCTCGACACCTTCTACTCAGCACAGGAAATGTAAAGGGAACCACACCATTGGCAATTCTGTTTCTCCTCTGAAAGAGGCAAGGGGGAAAAATTGTGTCAGCTACAGATCTCAGAGAACAGGAGTGACAGGTGAGCAGGACTTTCACCTTCCAGGTGTGTGCTCTTACACGGCAACACACACAATCTACATACAGCCCCTGTACTTCCTAAAGTTCAACATCACATTAAAGGTGACCACTTCTTCACAGATCACTGGACATAAGCCAGAAAAGCATCCAGGTGAGTTTCTCATCTCACAAAGGGAGCATCTGTTGCAAACCATTCTGCTGGCAAAGGTGATTAAGAAGAATTCTGGCAGTGCCTGTTCAGTTGAGTCACCAGGGAAATGAACCCTTGACAGCTGCCATCAACTCCGAAACAAAACAGAACTCCTGCATTTTGGCTTGCTTGAAGGATTTACAAACAAGTGGCTGTCCAAATACCTGGAATGTTGGTGAGAAAGTAGGCTATGAAATGCCCAAAGAAACTCAAAGACAGAAAGCAGCTGTAGGGTTCCAAAAGAAAAGGAAGCGGTGTACATAGTGCAGCAAGAAACTCGAGAGGTTGGGCAGCACAGAGACAGTGGCGGATGCGTTTCCCCTCTCATGGCACACATCAGGGTGTGTAATGGAGAGAAAGGCGGAATTTCAACCTCCCAAAAGATTGTGAATGTGTATCCATGAGGAGAACACACAGACTTTGAAAGGGGAGTTTGCAACATGGTGGTTAAAAGACCAACACAGAACTTTGAACAGATTATTAAGCATATGCACTGACAAAAATCTCTACAGCATACGTCATATTTGCATGTGTTAAAAGAACATAATAAAGTTGCACAGGTTTTTATCATCACTTTTATGACCTGATCTTATTTTCAATTGTGTTACCAAAATCTGGTGCTTCTCATCTCCCCTTTCCTGGATAAATAATTAGTTGCCATGGAAACCAATATACGTCTAGCACAGACAACTAGTTGCAACAGACATCAGTGTGAAATGTCTCCTCTTCCTGAAGATAGGTGGGGACAGTGGTGACCATGAAACCATCTTCATATTATAAACAGCTTCACAGTGTTCTTGATGACAAAGAACATTAACTTTGGATAACATTGCAAAGCTGTGCAAATAATAGCATAAGGAAAGAACTTATAATAATTTTTCTTATTTTAATGGAAATGAGCTGAGATTATATACTGAGCAAGTGTTTCATCTTCCTCATTTTACAGCTATTTAAACAGATTCATTGCTTTTCAAAAGCAAATCACAATCCAATCTACAAAGGAGCAGTTGGGTAACTCTTGGACCTCAAATGACAACAGGGTATGTGGCTTTTTCACTTCCACTACTTTGTAAAACTTGGCTGGTTGGTGAAAAAAAGGTTTCCTATCGTTACAGGGATCTCCTATGTCACCTCAGGAGAGTTAGTTTTAAGTGAGTAATCAGAGCTCTTTCATCAACTCCTCTCACTTCAAGATATAAATGGCCCTCAGAAATATGGGGTGTAGAAGCACTCATGTCAACATTTACCCTCCCAGGTATTCCTATGCAAATAAATGCATACTGCTGGATGGATGAGATCTGGTCCCATGAGTGGGAATGTGCAAGCCTACCCCTTAATTAGAATGCAGCTTCCTGTCATTTAAAAGCTATTTCATATGCAGATACAGTAAGAGTAAATGAAATCATTTATGCCTGCGATTATTTCAACATGAAAAGCAATGTCAAAGTATGAAACTATGACTGAAAACTGACATGGCTTAAAGGTTGTAAATACCACCCTGCATTTTCAGAATTCTAACTGCATAAATATAGTACTTAATTTACTTTTTTTTGGCAAAGGAAGAGAAAAAGTGATAACAATTTGGAAAGATATGAAATAATATGGAAAAGAAGAAAAATAAACATGTTTTAGATGAATTTTGCATAAGATCCCTTTAAAATATTTAAAGCCTCATGATATTGGATAGTTTTCTCAGTCTCACCATTTCTATCTTCCAAATACTTTGTTTTACATTAGTTTGAATTATCAATTAATATAGAGTGCTTTTCCTGTAACCCATGTAAATGGATAAACTGAGGAGAGCAGAAAGAAAAAGGCAGTAAACAAGAAATTTTTATAAAACAAAAGGTCCTGTTTGCTCAACATATTTCTTCAGAAGGTAAGAAAGTGAATTTCTCTAAAGGAGCTAGACACAGCAGAAATTATGCATACAACCCACAGTGATACAAGAGCAAGATAAAAGTGTGCAAAGATTGGACATCCCAATTTGGTTTTGGTTGGTTGTTTTTGCTTTGTTTTGTTTTAATAATTGTTTTGTGGGAGTTTAGTCTCTCAAAAACAGACTTTTGTGTTCCAGTGAGTAAAATGTATATTTGTTTTCAGACATTTTTGATTATTGCTGCAGCAAGTTCCCCATGAATGTTCCCTTAAGTTCTATGTCTGTTCCATTCCATTGTGTAAATCCCAACATTTAAGCACCCTGAGCATCTTACTCAGAGACACCTGCACCTATTCATCTCTGCCGTTTCTTTTCTGAAAGGGAGAGTCATAAAGCAGGTACAGAACTGCAAAGACACCTCAAACAGTCCTGCCACTGCATTGGAAAGGAGATCCCTGGAAGCTGCATATGGCAGCGTGGCAAGCATAAGGGCAAGACAGGCAAAGAGAAACATTAAAACAGAATATCAACACCTGCACTTCATCTTAACATGCAGGAAGAAATTTTTTAACCCAGACTGTCACACAAGAGGAGTTGGAAAATATGATTTATTTTCTTTATGTTTTTATTATCCAATAATTATCCAATTATTAATTGTCAAAAACATATGGACTTATATAAATTAAAAGACAAGAAAAATTGAAACTAATTGTTTTATGCAAGTATTGGACATAATAAACACCTTGACTATCTACCCAGAAAAATCCATAATTAAACTTTCAAATCAAGATTGATTTTTGTGGCACTGCACATTATACTGGTCCTATCTCCTCCAGCAATCAACCAACAAATCACAAAAGATTAACTGTGTAAGCTGCTGCAATGACAGGACTACACACATGGAATATGCCTGCAAAAATACAACCACTTAAATAATAACAGCTCATTAAGCTTTTGTTCTTTAACACAATGTTCAGCTGAAGCCCATGATTTTGCATGTGATCCTCACCCTGAAACGCGACTCTTGCATTCCAGCAGGCTGATTATTTCAGCTGCTCTCACAGTCCTTTGGTTACATTCACAGTGGAACTGCATTCAAATTGTGACCAGGGTGAACCTGTTAATGGGATAATGATACCACAAGTGACTACCTATCTGTGCCCTGATGTCTGTCACAGACCTGCAACATAACAGGGTAAAGATATATCGAGAGACTACAAAAATATCTGTAACTATTCACCAGAAAGCATTTCTAGCTATTGTTATAGAAGGGCATTTTAAAATTTTGCCCACTTTTCTAAGGAAAGACAGCAGCCACAATCCCAATGTGAAGTGCAAATTGGCAGTTTAAGCACCCATCACACTGTTGGATGTCAGTCATACCTGATAACTTTTGAGCTGATTGACCAATTATAACCAGTATGACCATTAAATTCCTGATTGGGGAGGGTGGGGTGGAAGGGACAAGGAATTAACAGATTGATACAGATATAATATCAAAATGAGTGCTCTTTGCCACAGTAAAGGCTTCTATGTCGGTTCAATAGTTCTCTCATCAACCAATCAATGATTAATTAACTAGAATTAATTATGGTGTTTATTATCTATTTTTCAGCTAGAACATGGAAAAGGCTCAAGAAATCTGTGGAAGGAGGGGCAGTTGGAGGTGGGAGGAAATGCATGAGCTTGTTAACACTTCAGGAAAGCTCAGGAAATATGGAATATGGCGCTGAAGTGGAAGAGACTAACATAAAAACTGCAGGAAGCCCAAGTCCATTAAGCACAAATCAATTTTGTAATCATCTGCCCACCAAGCACTCCAAGACGTTTGAGAGCCGGTTTCTTCTCCTAGAAGAAACCATATTAAAAGCAGTATTTTCAAAACTAATTTGTGGGATAAAAATATGCTGAAAAAAGATGCAAACATATGATGCCATCATTATCTGTCACATGCCTATCTCATTGTTTCAGAATTTCATCACCTAACACTTAATACCATGCTCTGCAATCCATCATCAGTTTCACAGTGACAAAGTTTAATGGGCAGCAGAGCAATTTTTGCCCTCAGGAATTACTCTAATAAAGAGAGGAAATGTGAGGACTTATGAAACACACAGTGCTGTACAAACTGAGAGCATATAGAGGAAGGGGGACAGAAGGCAGGAGTAAAATTACCAGGCACAGCAGTGGGAGCAGATACTGGTATTTCAGTCTGGAAAGCCACTCCACCTACAGGCTCTATGTTTGATATTACACTTCTGCCCTCATCAATCAACTTGTATCCCACTGGGGAAAGCAAGCATGATGACAGTGGCAATGTGTGTATTTGGGGAGAGCCATTAAGAACACTCGTGCTAATGGATTAGTGTCTTGTTGATCAAGTGGCTGAGTTATTTCAGAACAGTTATTCCTTCCAGAAAAACTGGACTCTGTCTTTACCCACTGGGGGTGTCATTCACAGGGCCCTCTGGATGCCCAGAGTGGTACTGAGGTTGTGTAGGGAAGAGTCTCTGGACAGTGGAATTCCAAGAAAGCACTGGCACAATACATGATGCCAGGATGATCAGATAATACAGAAGCTGAGAAAGGTGGAACAACATATGGTATTGCAGATATTGGTAAGGAGAAGAAACACTGGTCAATGACCAGGCAGAGGGTGGTGTCTGTGGTTGCTTTCCCTCAGCTCACCAGCAGCTGTTCTGTTAAACCATCTGAAGGATACAAGAGCCCAACCAGTACTACTTTCCACTAGAAAAAAAGCAACAAAAACAGGAGCTAGAAAGTTATGAGCAGATCTCCCACCATGTGCTTGAGTCTCTACACTGATCTACTTGTAAATCTCTGTGTAGGAGTGCCTCAGCTCTCCTCCCTTACCATTTGCTCTCTGAAAATCCTCTGATGTTCCACAACTTGCATTAACATTGGAGCAATGATATACCCTACAATGACTTAATTTCCATGTTGGAATGAGTTTATGAAGAGCAGAGTGGGGCACATTTCCTTGGCAGGAATTTAGGTCAAGTGCAGTTCTACAAGAGTGTTCAAGTACTTGTGTGTGAAATATTTATACATGGATGAGGCATATATTTTGACATGAGGAGTACCAGACACAGACAAATATCTATGATCTCCCATCTTAAGTGGAGGAATAATAATTCCATTTCCTTTTGCACTATAGTCTGTTTGACAGCTCAAGTCTAGAATCCACAACACTGACACTAAGCCAAACTGTCACTGACATTTCCATGTCTGAGAAATCCTGAATCTCACAGGTAAACTGTGAAAGCTGAGAAACAGAGAGTGAAAGTGTGAGGCTCATATCTGCGACTCTACACAAACTCTAAAAAGTCACTTGGTATGACCTCTGCCTTCTTGTAACTGGGGGAAGCACAAAGCTGGGAAAATAGGAATGAATGAAAATCCACAGAACTTTTTGCAGACAGAAGAAACATATGCTCTGCATAGTTAAAAAAAAAATTACTCATATGTGGTAGACTAGATGAGCCAGACATTATTTAAAGTGAAATATACCCTTTAAATCTAGATAAAGAATTCAAGAAATACGTTTATGTTGCCATTTTTATACTCTGTTGAACAGGCTGGAAGGGACATATTACAACTGTGAATTTGCTCAGCTGATTTTTCTTTTGTACTGATAGGAAAGGAGAATGCACAGAGGGCTTTCTTAGGGTCAAAAAAAGAACTGAGACCTACTGACCTCTATAATTACAATTTATTGATTTAAGTGAGATGTTTATATCCCAGCAGCACATTTAATGCTGTTAACGTTTACACAGTCAGATATATCTCATTTAGATGACATTCACACTCTCACTATTCTCCATTTCTCAAAAGAGAAAGAAAAAAAGCTCTTCTAGGTTAATGCACACACTAAGAAAATTTTAGCACTTCAAAGGAGGTAACAAATGTGGCTCAAGAACACCGCAAGTCTAGAAGACAAATCGCACACACTCTCAGAGCTTGAGTAAAGCTGAAGTTCCTTCAGACAAAGGAGAAGAACAAAAGCACATCTTATCTGTAGTGGCTCTTTATCAATTCATTTATACAAAATCTTTCAGACACAAAATAGCTTCCACTAAAAAGGAGAATGGCTAAAGACATTTACTGGAAGCATCAAGGACCAGCTCTTCCTGAGATATATTTTGTCTAGTCAATTAATCCACTAAGAAAACAAAATGTTCGGAAAAACACTACAAATCAGTGACTGTTTGAAATGTTTGGTTTAAGCTTATATTTGTGCATTTTATAAAACCAGAAAATATGCCCAAAGGCAACAGTTAATATTTCATAAAAGATCCCAGCATTATTAACTGCCATAGAACATTGCTCCTTAGAATATCCAGAGGAAGCTCACAAAGGAAGGAATAGGTTTATTATCCCCTTATTAAATAGAGGAAAATTAGTCAAACCACAAAACAATAAAAGTCTTACAACAGGTTCATGGAAGAATTAGAAACAGATTTCTACCTTGATTTTTTTGTCTGCTACTCATAAAATTGGGGGATTTTTCCTAAAAGCTTTGAATAAACTGAAAGAACTGTACCTGGTTTAAACCAACAAGGAATATATCACTTCCTAAATAATTCATAATCTCTTGGACTCCAAAAGAATGAGAGGCAACAAGAGCAAATTAAGACACATGACATTTCATCTGAACACAAGAAAAACATCTGCCTGTCTTTCTTTTAAAAGAGGGGTCAAACACTAGAACAGAAGTATCTTCAAAACCCACTGGGCACAGCCATAGGTGACATGCTGTGTCTGCCCCTGCCTGAGCAAAATTAGTGACTCTGTGAAACTTGTCAGGCACCATTTATCCATTTCCCCTCTCTGATATCCTGAAGTATTAACCAATATGTGGTATGCATAAAACTGAATGCTATTACCTCAACATTCTCAAGTGCCATGTCATTCCAGAGTGGAATTCACTTAAAACCACAACAACCTTCACCATCCCAACCTGCACTCAATTCTTCCAAGAATTTCATATGCTTCAATAATGTATGTTTTTCACTCTTCTGAAAGGCACTTGGGGGATACAAATTTTACTCCAAATTTGCAGGGAAATTTAGGGACAATTTTTGTAATCATATTTTGCAAAGCACGTGACTGGTACTTGCATGATCTTGTCCAAATAACCTGCTACTTCTTACTAAAGATTTTGCACCCAAGTTGGCTTCCCACAGTACTATCACCCAACCTTGAATTTTAAAGCCAGTTTATTCATGTAAGCCATCTTAAAATGCACATTTTACAGGGGAGAGCTGTCAGGCATGGAGGAGCTGAGTAACAAGCTAAATCAGCAGTACAAATAGGAGCACTAGAACTACCTGCTTCAACAGTTTAAATAATTGTGTGATGGATGAGGAATAGAAGAGGCATGGAAGGTATGAGAAAGACTGAAAACTGAAATTCTCTACTGATCAGCAGAACTAGTGCAATTTCAGGATCCTTAGTCTGCTAACCCCTCTGTCCTTCAGCATAACCTAAAAACCACCTGAAAAGCAGAGGAGTAAAGTGCGTAGACAAGTTCCACACTCATTAAATTCTTGGCCAGAAAGGACAGAAATGCCTGAGCGTAAGTACTACCGGAGGAAGAGCTTGAACTGGTGACCTCACATGGGCACTTGACCAATTCCCAGAGTTAGAATTTACAATATGACCTAACCTGTTATTTCAGCAGCATCAACCAAGAACCTGAACTTGAAAACAAATACACATATTTTTAAACTGGCAGGATAGAAAATTCAACATGTCTATGCTCAAATTTATAAGATGAAAATACATGCCTATGGTTACAAGACCACCACCTAAGTGACTAAACTCAGTGTTTAATTTAAATTAACTTCAGGGAATGAAGGTCACAACAAAGGTTTGCAAAAGTTTGTTAACGTTTCCCAGAGTTGAGTATTTTGTGAAGACACTGTGCTAGGCTGCCAAGCTGAAGAGCCAATTTGGATTATTAGGAGTTGATAAAGAGTGACATTTTGTGTTCAGGAAGCATCTGACAGGAGCTGCCATGCACCTTGTCACACTGCAGAGACTACAACTGCTGATAATGCTAAAAAAACCAGCATTGAAACTGTTCACAGGCACTCACATTATAAAAGAAATCCACAGTAACATCTTCAAATCAACAAATCATTATAAGAACTATGTCTTAGTGGCCCCAAATTTTTAAGATTTTTTTATTTTATTCACTGAAGAAAAATGTAGAATGGAAAGTGCTCTCATGCTATGCCTTTTTAAAATTTGCTTGGTAGTACTATTTTAATTTCTTTTCTCTCTCTCATGGAAACAAGCTCTGTATTTTGAAATGACATTTGGCACTGGGCAGAAATGCACACACTGAATACACACAATTATACAAGTGATATTTGCAACTATTTCTGTTTATAGCTGGCTATCCACAAATGACTGGTCCAGTGCTCTGAAATGTGACACCATCCAGAAACCATACACAATAGCTCAGAAATTACACAGTTTGTATTTCAGCCTCTTAATTTCATTATAGCTCAGCACAATTGAGAATTTCCCATATTAAAACAAAATGTCTGATTGCAAGTAATTTATAAACCCAGCTACATAACAAGGAGTATATCAGGATAGTTCTGAGTTTCAAGTTAGTGAATCCATGAATTCACCCAGCATGTCAGAGAGATTTATTTTACCACAGGCTGTTCATGGATTATGCTGAGAACACAAGTTATTGAAAAAAGTAACTTAGAAGCTGTGATCCACCTTTGCATTTTGAAGCCTGGATGCCTGACAAAGACCATATCTATATGACCAGTGCCTTAGTCTTTGCAATTTACCTGAATTTCCAAGTAGAAGACACTCAAGGACAGCTCAAGTCTTATATAGGCAAGTAGCAGTGTGTGCCCAACCTGCACCTTGGCCAAGATCAGCTAAAATCCAGGTAGTCCATTTATCTGGACCACAAAGCATTTAGCTGACTGGGAGCATACAGGACATATTTATGAATTTCCATCAATACTGAACAAGCTTCCAAACTAAGAGGTAATCTTATTGCTACCTTTCTAGCTCTTATTAGCCTGCTAGATTGATTCCTACACAAAATCTTTTATTATTTTTAATATATAGTTTATTATATGTGGCTTTAAGAAGCTTTTAAAGAATCCAATGAATCTTTTGCAACTGACTATGCAACTTCAATCAGCTCATATTAAAACATGACTGTTATAAGGACAAAATGAATTAATATGGCAAAGTTCTGTGCACTACATTAAGTTAAAGAATATTTGACAGGTGTGTATTTATAACAGAATTACACAGACATATAAATTCGCTGCACAATAAAATGTCTACACGTTCAGTACACTGCTGTTCTATTCCATTTATGTGATGATTTGTGGTTTCTAAAAGTTGTTAGGCATTCTAAAAGCCAAAGTATGAATGGGATTACAATCTGTCCTAAAATTTACTGCATTCAGTAAAGTAGCAGAGCACTCAAGCTTTGAAGTCATGTACTGCAAAGGCTGTTTATTCCGCACATAAACTCTTTCAGGATATTGTGCGGACGCAGATATAAGGGCTGCGGTAGAACAGACTGCTAAACAGCTCAAACATTAATTTATTATCTCCAAAAGTTGTGTTCAGAGAGCATACAGAATGAAACAAAATGGGGATTGGTCAAATAAAAAGAGTAAAAAGACTAAAAGAATCTGGCATAACTAGTTGGCTGCTCTGCAGTTTAGAGTTTGAGTATTCTAAGGCTGTGGGTTATGTGACTGGAAGATGAAACTGAGCAAATGGATTTATAAAGTAGATTTTTTAATCTATATAATTAAAGGCTATTTCATTTCTCTACACTTATATATGCAAAAAGGGAGTAAAGTCAAGTACAGGAGTTTTAAGGAGAAGATTTTGGAACAAGAAAGGGAATAGCAAAAGCAGCTGTGTAAAACATTATTTTCCCTCCATTAACCTGCCTAAATGCCATGGATTTTGTCCTCAAGTTTAATGATGGTCAAGAAGCCATATTCTTGCTTCTACCTACTGCCTCTTCCATATATTCCTTGGATCGTGAACAGAAGAGAACAAATGTATTCACACTGGTGTATGGACCCCAAATAACCAAGAATGTAGGTCTGGAAAACAAAATATCTAGATCCAAAATCAACTATGGTAAGGTTTCTTCTATGAGGCAGTAGAGGTAAATTTATCTATTGAGGTGGAAGTTTCTGTTAAGCTTTATATATTCGACTGTTAACATTGTTTTAACATCCAAATGGCCAGGGGGCTTTTCTTGTTGGGTTTTGTTCTCATTTTGTACAGGTTACATAAAAGGTTTGGATATTACCTGCAAGGTAACACTACAAAATAGCAACCTCATTGTCCTTTTGATTTTGTAAAGCTTGATGCTAACTTGCAGTACAGAAAGATACATTTAAAATAGTTTGTTCTTTCCTGAAAACTCCTATAGCAAATGACCTTACATTTGGTACTGTTTCTCTGTGTGTGTCCTGGATTTGCTGATGGAAAAGGAGAAAGCAGAAGTGTTTCCAGTCTCATACTAACTTCAATTAAAAAGAAATCTGAATGCATAAGTTTTCAGCACAGAGCTCTCATTTCTTAGAATGCAAAAAACAAAAGCAGAGAGGCAAGGGACTTACCCAAGGAAACAGAACTCTAGACCTAGAGTGAGATAACCTAAAACTCAAGTCCTGTATTTTAGCCAGAAGAACATTTTTTTCTCTCTGAAAATTAATGATGATTAGTTCTAAATGAAGCATAGTCTTCACAGGGTGATTTTCCATACCCAGCAGCTATGAACACTAACGAGACAACCAATTGATATTAAGAATGCTGTTGGCTTCTGTAATCTGTGTGTCAGGAGCTGAACTGAGAGGCCAAATCATATTATGAATTTCACTGAGAAAACCAGAAGAAATCTTTGTGTAGATGAATGTCTGGTTGGAATCCATGATCTGGCTGGTAAACCTCCGCAGACCTCTCAGAATCTAAAAAATAAAATTTTAGTGCTTGCAATGCCAACACCTGAAGCATTTAATAAAAAGCTACTTCACAACATGAATTGTATATTGGAGATGTACTTCCAGCTTAATGAAAAGAGTTTAGAATGTGTCTATTATGTAATGAACCACCCAACCTGTATATTCAAAAGCAGCAGCTGCATAACCAAGACCTTCAATAATCCACTGTCTCTGGTGACAGTGCCTTTTCTTTTTTTCTTTTTTTTTTTTTAACCAAGAGATCATATGTCTGCTAGTAATTCTTGTGCAGTAGATGCCTCCTGGGCCAAAAGAAGATTATACAGAATGTTTTGCTGCTGTACATACAGTAGACAAAATGGAGGAACTGAAGACCAGAAGATTCCAAATTGCAAGTATAAAGAGTATCTGGGGCCTTGCATTACATGCACTGAAATTCCTGTACTGGACATGTCAGCTACAGGAATTTTTTGCAAGTATGCTCTATTGCAAATTTCAAGTTTCACCACATCAAGGCACTGATAATTTTCTTTCTCCAGCAGGAAACTGGGCCAAGTTACAGTATCAAGAAACAGTCTGTTCAGCCACAGAACACTCTGTGTGGCACAGCACCAGCTGTAAAAAGACAGGAAATCTTCCTGCTACAGAGAGAATTTATTTTTTTGCAGTAATAGAAGATCAACTCCAATACTAAAAAGAAACCAATTTCAAGCAGGAGACTGCAAGAGAACTACCATCAAAAGCCAGTTTGATGGGAGAGGCTTCTTGTTCCTTGTTATTGCACAGCTACACTCCAGTCCAAAGCAACACAGATGCTTAGAAAAGTTGCCTTCATGAAAATTTGTCTGAAAGTCATAATTATTTGCCAGCATACCATTCTTTCTTAGAAGTACACAGAAACCATGAAAATGTTTGTAGGATACAAGATGGGGAGTTCTCAACAAGAAAAGCCAGTTTGACAAACACATGCCATGTGCAACGACAAGGACTGTGACTCCTCTGAGTATCCTGTATAAATTATGAGCACAGTAGCCAGTTGCACACCTTGAACAAGCAATCATTAATGAATTGCTATAGGAATATTGTCCCATAATTGATCTCTTCATCAAGTACTTTCAAACTGCCATTAAAATCAAAGAGAAATCTATTATTTACCTCTTTCAAAATTTTGTGTAGTTATTATCATGTCGTAGGGATAAAGAAATTTAATCACAGCCCAAAAGTTAAAAGATTTGCCAATGACTGCATGTGCAGGTCCAAATAATAAAGTATTTTTCTAACAAAACTTCTGGATGATCTGCAGAAAAACCTCATGTGAAAACTGCATGCTCAGTTGTCCATGTCATTGTGAAATACACACCAATTTCCACCGTAACAACAAAAAAGAAATCCAGTGAGTGTGGTTTCCTTAGTAACTAGCAAAATATTATCTACGTTATTCATATTAACTTTATTTACAGGACCCTATAGCTAAGAGATACCAATTCACAAAGAGCATACACATTCCTCATTACACAACTTGTTAGCTTTGAAAATTCAGTGATGTTTTTAATTTAAGTCCTAACATTCCCATTTAGTTCTTTGCCACAAAAACTACATCCTGCTGTTTTGTGTCAAACTTAGTCTCCTTTTTGTTTCTAAGTAGAGTTCTGTTTCACAGTGATTATCAACTCCTTTCAAAGATGTGTTTGACATGAATGAGTCTCCTTTTTTCCATTCTTAACATGCTCTGCATACAGGTGTGCTGTCCTCATTCCACTGAGAGCACAGCTAATTTCAGGCAGGCATCTGTTTGTAAGATTTCTTTACAAACTAATCTTAGTAAGATGAAAATCCTTCTCACTCTAAGGCATGTTCCTGAGGGATTTGTGGCATTACCTCTGCTGTGCCTTTGAAAATGCAGGCATCCAGTTCAGTGGGAGAGACATTCCACCAGGGTGTTGCTGACATCAGAGACAGTAAGAAGCAGTAATGACTTTGCCACCACTTTAACTGAGGCTGTCCAGAAGAGACTTACATTTCCCATTTGTGGTTTTAGACATCTATCACACAGTGACCTCATTCCCTGTCCAGGTTATTTACAGTGTAAAGAAAGTTGCCCCCTCAGTTTCCACAGACATGCGAACAAAAGCATATAAAAATCAATAGTAAGGATAAAGCCCCACTAACACATCACATACTGTTCATCAGTGTTAACAACAGTTTGCAGCTGTACATTTTGAACAGGAAATGCTGGAAAGTTTTGAGATCAGGGAAAAAAAAAGTCCACTGAAATTTCACTTAAAAGAAACATGTAATTCCCTCCCCTTAATAACCTGAATATTAGACCAAACAATGTTGGTATCACTAACTGTCCCACTCTTAGGGTACCAGACCTGCTTCACTTAAAAGAAACATGTAATTCCCTCCCCTTAATAACCTGAATATTAGACCAAACAATGTTGGTATCACTAACTGCCCTACTCAGGGTACCAGACCTGCAATTCATGGCATAGAGGTATTTCTGCTGGACTTCTCATAACTTCAGAAATGGACATGTAGGAAAACGTAAAGGAAAAATCAGAGAAACTTTCTAATGTCCAAAATTTAAAGATGCACTGACACCTGGATGAAAGTTAAGGTGTTAAAATGAAGTTCTCAGTTTTCCAAACAATTTTGCCTATTGCTTCCAATTCTCAATTACATACAACATTTGAATGCAAAAATACAACATCAGCAACATGAGCCTACAGTGATTATATCTGTTATTACAAATTGCACACACATCAAAAATAAAGATCAGCATACAGATTCCATTAGTTATCAACAGAACCTTGCTAACATAAGGGTTATAAACACTGAACTTCAAAAGAGTGGAAAAACATCATGTTAATCATGTGTTCTTATTGAACAATTAGAATCAGGATGACACTAAGATCTAAACCCCAAACACAGGGAACAATTAACCAAAGTTTGAACTGGTATACTGTGAGATTCTCTTAACAAGGGTCATTTTAGATGCATAAAAGGTTTTATAAATAGTATGTCAAACTGAGAAAATTTAAAAAAATAGCATAGCTCCTCAAGCATCTTTTACATGAAAAGTGCTCTTTTCTTAATGATTAAAATTTAATTTATAACCAATAAAAATACTTATGTGATTACATCTGCTGCTTAGCTTCTTCTCACTATTGATGTTAAAAATTGTTCTCCCTCATGCACTTTGAAAATATGAGTTTAAAGAGACAGGAGGAGACTGAAGTGTTCGACAGCAGAGACGGAGGCGTTTGCTGAAACCGGGCCAAGACATACCAGTTTTCTGATCAAAGAGGCTAAAAGCAAGTTTTGTGGGGGAAAGAATTGTTTTTAATGAGACTAACAAAAAATGGCACTTACTAGGAAGAATCAATAGCCCAGAGCACTTATCAGACCCTGAACAACTTGAGTGAAAATCAGCTCCCCTTTGCTGAGGCTTTATTCCAATTGCAAGTGAAGAACATTCACTGCCCTCCAGATCAGCTCCAGGAAACCAAGATGTTTTACTCTCTTACAATAGCAAATGGGAAATCAACCATCCTCTACTTCATGTACTACCTAGACAGACACTCCAACTACAACACTCTACACTAAACCTCAGCTTTTCTGATAGAAAACTCTGGATAAAACAGACCCAGTGAGGCCTTTTCTCATCAGCAAAATGAGAGCACATCTCTTGTGAAAGGCATCATTAGGTGTAACTCATTCACCACAAAGAGCAGTGGATACAAGTCAGATTTCCTTATGCATTCTCTTTCCAAAATTTATTTATTGTTTGCTCCTTTACTTAAAAGAGACAAAACCATCTTCATAGTCAAACAGACTTTAAAAAATGGGCAAATAACATAGGAATGTTAAATCTCATATTTTTAACAGCTCTTTAATACACTTGTTATCTCAAAACAGACATTTCTCAGTGGTTTCAAGCAGTTATTCCAAAGTCACTGGAAATTAAATGGTTAAGCACTTCTTAAAAAACCCCAACCAACCAAAAGCCTCCCCCCTATAAAAAACCCCCACAAAACCATAAGGAAAACATTCCTAAATGTCTTTGCATCAGTTTGTAACTAAATGTCATTATGAAGTAGAAATTGCTTAAAATTTTTCCAACAGCCCTCTGTTATCCATATGCTTTTACACATAGTGTTTTTCTGCAACCTTCTTTACCTCTCCAACAAAAAATGCTGATTTCACAGTTGACAGTATATTTATAATTCAGTAAAAGAAGAACTAAAAGGGAGTTGGCTTAGTTCCTGTTCTCAGGTTGTTTCCTTCCTGGTGCTTAACATGTCCTAACATATCCAGTTGTGGGGTTTCCGTGTTCTAGTAATCTTTTTATTTAATTATTTTAATTTTTTTTTTACATATTTGTTAAAGACAACTGTCTCATCATCATAAAAATCAGGGGATATCTCAGGATGCCCAAATTCATACATATCCTAATGCCATAAAGCATGTTTCAAGCTGCACTTCAGCACAACTCTTAAGGCAGGGGCAGGCAAAGCAAAGAGAGAGAAAAGGTGTGAAGTTAATGTTTTTTACTGCTAATCCTAAATTAAACATAAATAGTGTTGGAAAACTGACCAAATGTCCTCCTCTCTCCTTTAAAATCTAAATCGAAGCCAAGAAAAAAAAAACAACCCCAAAAACAAAGACTTGCATTGAACTTGAAAAGTTATACAGAGGAAATTCCAATATCCCTTTCACCTATGCAGAATGAACAAATAAAGCCCAAAAAAAGCATAAACTTATCCTCTCCATTTTTAAAAAAAATGTTATTTTTATTTACTTTGGGGGGAAAAAGATAGATTTGTTTTTTCTAGGTAACCTCTGCCTTGTAAAAGCTTAGCATAGATGGATTAGCAGGAGTGTAAATAGTTGTCTCTATCAAACAATCCCAATCTTGTGTTTCTACTTAGACTTTCACCTCGACCAACCTTGTACCTACAGGAATTCACTTGCACTACATGGATACACCAGTAGCTCTTTCAGCTGCTGTGTTTAGCCTTGTCCTTCAAATATAAGTTAAAGGGGCAGATTTACAGTCTGAAAAACAAGGTGCTTGAACACTAACAGCTCTGGTGGAGCAGACCCAGAAGGCTTGCAATAATTCTGCACATGCTTTTATACAGTTATTGGATATCCTTTCTTGAGAGGAGTGCTTGACAAGGGACATAGCATGTGTTTCCACTCCCTTCAGGAATTTGATATAAGGTTTGCTAGAAACCACTGCAAAGGCAGGGTGAGTCTGTTTATCAACTGTGTAGTGCTCTTATTTCAAGCAAGCAGCTGGGTGATCCTTTGCAGAGTGCGACCACTCTGTGACACTCAGGAATCTTATGGTAGACAACAGTAACACTGCACATGAATCAAAATGTAAGAGTATAGTAATACCAACATAAAGGTGCAGAATTCTCCTATAATAGGGATAAAAAATTACATATAACCAGAAATTCCACTTTTCCCATGCTCAGATCCAGCCTCACCTTATCAGAAATTTAGTTAAAAAGTCACAAGTTGGAAAAAAGATATGACCAAGCACCAACTACCTAAGGTTAAGTATCCAAGAGTACATATCAACTTTAAGAATTTACACTAAATGTAAATGAAACCTAAATGCTTCACAGCTTAAATGACCTCTGAATACAAAATCTATGCCACAGAATGAAAGCAGATGATGTTTTAGATCTCAGGGTATGTCTTTGAGTTTGTATGTGTGTCAGTCATCAAAGTAACAGCAGACTGGCATGTAAACATACTAAAATTCACACACACCACATGCACACTCCTTTACTGTAGCTTTCCAGGGTTTTCACATCTCCTCAAGCAGAGATTTATGGATGTGATACCACAGGGAAATCACCAAATCACCAAACAGAATCTGGAATGCAGAACCCATAGAGAGGGACCAAGCCATGTTCCCAGGCTTGTCTGAGGAGCACATTATTGCCTTCTTGAAGCCATACAAGCTCTGTGCCTGCTGCACTGACCCTTCCCTGGTTCATTTACATTACGTTCACTAGAAGTACAAACCCACCCCATGTCTGGTTAGCTTCATTTATCTATATCAACATGTCATCAATATTGGGCATTTAGAGAAGAAGAAACATATATAGGACATGGACCTGCTAGGATTCATCAAACCTTCTTTATTGAAGTCCTGCTGACTTACAAAACTTCAAGGAAAACAGATTGACTAAACAGAACAAAATCCCAAAATAATCACCACAACACAGCCTTATTTTTAAACATGAACTTCTTATAACTGTATGCGTTATGGCAAACATTAATCTTGTTCCCTGAATTCTATTTTTAGGAAACACAATTATATTCAGTCTGAAATGTTGTATAAACCTAAGCATGCTGCAATTGAAAAAAATAATTAAAGCCAAAAAAATGGAGTCTCAGAAACACTGCATCAGCCTTTGTAGTGATAGCAAAATAGTTGAAAGATTTTGCAAGCTGTATCTGATCCAGTTTGAATTTATTGGTAGCATCTTACAGGCAAGAGACTAAGCTACTTTAGAATATAGAATTAAATGGTTTGGTTTAATATCCACATAATACTTCTTTGAAAAGAAATCCTTTATTCTATTGCCTCTAGAACAAGGGAAATGCAGATTTTTCTCCACTGGCTGTCAAGGTTTGTTTTTTTCTTACGTACATGTGCTGTGTGAAATTCAGCAATTTCATTTCACAGGGTGTCTTTGGCATTAGCCACAGTGTAATGTAACTGGAACTACTGAAGTTCATCTGATTTCACACCTAACCCAAAGCAGCCTCACAAATTACACATTGCTTCAATAAAAAGAGTCATAAATTGCCTAAGTTTTTCTGGAAACAAAGCTGATATTCCTTTGAGTTTTGTGATGAAGAAAAGCTTGCCAATGAACCCAACACGTGCTTATGTTTTGTAATAAAATACCCACATAGAACCATGAGATTTTCACATGGTTTTATAGATGTCTGGTTCAAACTAGCTTGGTGTTGGTTGGTTGGTTTTTTATACCTCAGAAAACACAAGGATATATAAAAATCATATTTTATGCACAACTTCTATCTCAATATCATGGAAAAGTAATGTCAGATTTTCAGATATAGAACAATATTCTCCATTCATCAACTATGTCCATATTTCAGTCCATCCTAATTTCTTCAACCAAATATAAGGAAATACATTTGGAGGAGACCATATGACAGCAGTTGCTAAAGAACAGCAGTTTTTAAAGCTTTCACAATTTCATCCAGAGCAACATGGTATCCTGGATTTTATGATCCCAGCCTCATGCTTCCACCATACCTCTGCCACAAATTCTAACATATTCCCACTTCTGAAGTCCTTCTTCTGTTCTGTGCCTCATCCAAAAATGCAGAGCCCAGCAGTGGTCCTACCTCTGTAAGGTGCTGCAGAGCACACAGCACAAGGAGCACAAGCTGAAAGCTCTTCCCAACTAGAAGCAAATAAGACATCCTAGCTCAGCTGTTTACGGTGCAGGTTCTTACCTTCAAGCATGTGCTAAACAGAGAAACTGCCCTCAAATTATTCCCATTTATTTCAGGGTAAAATGATCTACATATGCTGAAGTAATAAAACCAAAATACTGATTTGGAAAAAAAAAACAAACAAAACCAAAACCAAACACAAAAACACAAACCAAACCAAACTAGTTTTGGCAGAAGTCTGGAATGAGGCAACTGTACAGGGCTCATCTTTTGTTCATTACTGACTATTGCAGAGGGTGTTTCTAGAAAAACAGGAGAAGCAGCATAATGAATTCTAGCACAGTAATTTCAGTTGCTGAATGATCTTCAGAAACTAGTTTGGGGCTGTGGTGGGGAATGAAGCCCCAAAACACACATACCAGTTGTCACTGGTGGGGATAAAAGACAAGAAGATTTAAGGACATCAGAATGTGTTAATCTCAAGGAAAAATGTCTCTAGGGCTACTCTGTTTGAAGGATATTCACTGCATATATCTTTAATTACAAGTCAACACACATTTTATCCTTTAGCCACAATTTATATTCCTTTTATCACCTCAATGTGGAACAACAATGTGCTTTCCCACTTTCATCTAGAATCCACACCATTAGATACTCAGCACTGTCATACCACTTCTCTGCAACTCCCTTTTCCCTTAACAGTCAATCAACAGCAGCAAACACACAGAGATGCAGCAGGATGTACAGTTCAACTATTGCCATTTCAGATGTGAAAAGAGAATTTTCAGACAGAAAGAATTATACATCAGTAGGCAGGGGGGGAGAAAAAAAAGAAAGAGAGAGAAGGAGGTGTGTCTGTTCTCTTACATCTCCCTCTTAAGATGCACATCTTATTTTCCTCATTTGTTTCAGTCTTCATTTCTGGCTGCAGGAGAGAGAAGTTTCATCACCCACTTGTTTTTAACATCAGCAAGCTCTTTATTTTGCAACCTTTTTGCTACCTGCTACTATTTTCCCTGGCAGTCTGTTCAGTGCCAAAGTGATAGGGACAAGAACATCAGCATTAACATCACAGAACAGATCATTACATTCCTGCTGTATCCCAAAGCACAACAAACTCCCAGCATCCAGGAATTGTGGTTGCAGGCAGTGGTTAACCAGCAGGCACTCCCTCTCTTATAACAAAACGTAATTGTATATCTTCTTACTAAAAAGCTGATTCTTTATCTATATCATTTTTTTTTCTTATAAATCACAGAGATGCACTTCACAGGAATAGAAAATACCATTCTGGATAAACATCCAATGTCACTTTGAGACTTGCAACTCTGCATTTCATGCAAATTAATTTTAGTTTTTCTCAATTTAGAATCAAGCATTTAAAGTGAAATTGAAGCACATTGATGAATTTAATTAGACAGATAGCTTAGAGCCTGAAGTTATTAGAGACATACATGCTCATGCCCTGGGTGACATATGCACTGTTTTTATTATTATATGACAAACTGCCTTTTTTTTTTTTTTTTTTTGTATGAAGCTCTCTCTGGACTAAGTAATTGGTAGCTGTTCATGCATGTTTTAATAGTTTTAAAGAAAAAAAACCAACAAACCACATTTCTCCACAAAGGCTAGCTACTAGGAAAGACTTCTTGAACTTCATTTATTCCTATGGCAGATTTCCCTAGCTGGCCAATTAATTACAAAGTATGAGAGTCTTCTTAAAAAATAAAAAAAAAACAAAACCAACACATAACCTAAGAAGAGTTATGGTTCATTGTTCTTATCTTGAACTGTTTCTGCTTAAAATGGTGTATTTAATATTTCCAGTACAAGGCTGTAAGTCTTCAAAAGTAGCAAGTAAGGCTACATTTCTACATGCTAATTTTCCCTCATTCAGCTAACGCAGATCACATAATTAAAAGCAATGTCACAAAAAGGTCACACACTGTGCCTGCCTGTAACTACAGGAACAGTGTATTCTGCTCTGTACTACTGTGCTCAGAGAAACCACAATTACCCGAGGAAGTCACAAACCAGCATGACAAAAAGTGTCATTCTAAGGAACTGATAGAGTTCTTGCAACAAAAAACGTCACTGTAGTGCAAACACAAAGCTTATATGGGAACAAAAGACAGCACTTCACTCAACTTTTATCACTGAAGTCACATACTCTGCAATGTTAACTTTGGTAAATTTTCAGCTCTTCCCACTGACAGTTTTTACACATCGATGTAGCAAAAAAATAATGACAACAGATCAGTTTAAATGAGAGCTTTTATAATCATCAAGTTAGACTTGCACCTTCAGAAAAGCAACATGGCACTTCAGCTACTGGAGTTACAGGACTAAACAATCCATGAATCCACGAGGACAAAAATGTCTTCCTAACACTGTGAAGTTTTTGTAATATTGAAGTGAAATTTGCAATAATTTCTCCATATATAAATATATTGCATACTCACTGGCTGTCAGACAGTAAACTGAGACACTACAGCAATACAAGATAATACAATTACAAGAAAGCTCCTCTGTTAATACAGAGCAGCAATGGGATCTACGCTCTTGACTTCTAATGTTGGCCACCTCATAACTTCTAAATAGCTGCAGCTACCAGGTGTGTAGTCAGGATCAAAGAATTAGACAAAGTGCCCAACAGTCCAACCAACATCAGAGGCTTGCATTTGGTTTGGATTAGCTAAAATTTTAATGCATGTGGGAAACTAAAATTTAGACCTATAGAATTGTAACAAACATTCTGGTAGTTACGTTTCAAGATGCAACCACCAAAGAGAGGACAATACACCATGAACCCAGGCATGATTTTGCTCTGCTTGTGAATACCATTTCTTTTTGCCCATGCATGCTCTTTGTAGAACTTTCTAGCTCTCCTCAAGAACAGGAGACTACTCCTAAAAAGAGAAAATTAATATAGTAAAAGTAAAATTCTTGATTATAAGGATGCGAAAAAGATACCACCAGATTAATAAAAAACCCAGCAAACTAAAACAGAAAAATTCCTTGGTGAAACCTCCCTTGAATTTCTACAATTTCAACAGTACTAACAACTGATGAACAACTATTTTAAAGTGGCACTAATGGCAGAGGGGAAGAAAAAGCAATTTGGGCAGAGTCTTTCTGGATGTGCATCTGATATAATACTGCCTGACCTGACACAGCAAGAGGAGAAGATTTCTAGCAGGGATTCACAGTATATACACATAAAACAGAGACTTGACTAAATGTTCTGTCCTAACCTGCTGCTTCCCATTCAAGTGTCTACAAAAAGCAATACCCAGAGGTTAAGTTAACAAGGTATTTCCTGAAACTCAACAAGCTAAAACATGAGGAATGACCCAACTAAAGCCGAGAAAGGGAATTAATTGCCTGTTTGAATACAGCAGTGAATCAAGCTTACTGAAATAGGCAACTTTCTAAGCATGACCACCCTTTTTCTTGTCCTTTTTTTTTCCCCACGACACCTTTGTGGTAAAATTCTTAAGTACATTGTTTACTTTCTGGTACAAAAAGATACATCTGCATTTATTTTACTTCCTCATCCTGTTTAATTAATCTATTCTGTCCCCAAATTTTTAGCAGCATATTTTTTTCCTGCTCAGTGTAGAAGCTTCAGGGGTGAATGGAAAAGCGAGTTAGTTTGTTATGTCTTTTATTCCTTTTTTTTTTCCCCCATTAGTTTTATTTATTCAGTAAAAAAAAAGAACTCAGGAAAATTATTAAAGAAAACATCCCAGAAGCAAGTTAGTCTAAATAAGGTTGACTTTGTCAATAAGCTTAAACTGACATCTTAAAATTACAGCTGTTATTCTTGGAAAATCAGTCCTTTCCAATGGATAACACACGAGTACAATGATGAGCAAAAAGAGCATGTTACTGAAGACTGTTCCCTTGGCAATGTACTCCAAAATCATATATCAGAGATAATACTGTTATTATGAAATTTTTTATCAAAAACTGAAAATCAATAATCTGTGATCGCTCAAGCTTGCTGTAATGTAAGTCATCCAGCATATCAGAGGAAAAAATCTATAGTAAACTTTTCAGTATTATGACTATTTTTGGAATGAGAAGAGGATATAAATGATAACTGAAGCGCAGTTTGCTAATAAAGTTGCCACAAAAATTGTCTTTGGTGCCTGAAACACTATGCTAAATACATAAAATAATGAGATACGCTGGGTCCTTCCTATGTGCAATCAGTGCTGTGGGTCTTTTCCCCCCTGGAAAGGTTTAAAGGTGCTCTCATATCATAGAGGATTGACTGTGATCTCTGAAAGGGACATCCTTGACTTTCTATGCCAGCAGCACTCAGATCTATTCAGATCCATTGCCTAATGCAGAACTGCTTACTACAAATGATCAAACTCACTTCATTTTTGTAAGGGCTGCAATAGGACCTTGGCTCCCTGAGACTGCCTATGTGATAATATACTCTGCTTTCCAATCCTGTGTGTGTATCACTAAATTAATCCACCTCCCACTGCATTTTTTTTGTTATTTGTCTACAACATATCATAATAGCAGGATAATTTTCTCTATTTGCAGAAACATTGACTACCCACAGTGTTCAGACATGCATAGCCAGTAGTGCAGGAATGTAAAATTTTGATTAAGGTGAGATATATTTCAAATTTCCTGATACAAAAAGTCTCAATTCCATGGTTTCAAATATGAAGGACATGCATATCTGGCACAGACAGTCATATCACTGCAACGAAATGGTGCATTCCACCTGGTAATCTAGATCTCTAATGATATTGGATGCCTTTTTATTCTCCATCAACGAACAGAGTCCTTCTTTGCCTGTTTTTTTCTGACAGGAATCATTAATTCCATCAATAGGTTTTTCTAGGAAAAAGCTGAGTATAAAAGAGTGGGAAAAAAATCACTGAGCAGCTCTATTAATTTTGAGAATTCAAGTCTGTTCTCTACATATACACTAAATATAGAAAGTCTCATGACTGTCATAAATATTCATCTTACCATAACCATTAAATTATAATATAAGCTCTCATTGAAAGAAGCAAAACCAAAACAGTTTCCAGACTGAATGTTGTTTGGAGCTCAATGAAAAGTAGCAGAAGTTGAAAACCAATTACACTGTCATGACTAAGTGCACAGCTTGCATTTTGGAAAGACTTTGTTCTTAGTATTTCATGCTGGGCCTTTTCCACTTTTTCATATCTGTATTTTTCTGTTAGGGCTTCTGAGATCATTTCACATGTAAAGGACACTCAGAGTCAGTAAAGACGGGCTGCTTGACATAAGGAATTTTCTGAACTGTGTTAGAAGAGCAGGACAAGATCTATTGCACCCTGTTCAATGAAGTGGGAAAGCGTCACTCATGCCCATTCTTAGGCAGAGACATTAATGCTCAACACCTTACAAGGTACTCGTGGGCACAAAGCAGAAAATTTGGTGCATGGGAGTCTCAGCAAAGGAAGACTTCCAGGTTAAAAAAAAAAAAAATCTGGCAGCTGAGAGCTGCTTTTTAAGCTTTAATGAGTATGTTAATGACCCAAAACAAAATGAAGAAACCCATAACCCTAGACACTCATTAATTCTGTACAAAATATATTGGCCAGAAATCATTAATGTTGCGAGAAGCTTCTGTAGCTGTTGCAGTTTTAATCGACTCTCAAATCTTCTGTAATGATGCACTTATGGCACAGGTTATTTTATTTATTTGGATTTCAACTTCATAACAGAAGTATCCAACTCAGATGCTGGGTTATTAATAGAACAAAAAAATTATTATAGACCTGATATATTACTTTACTTACAAGTAAGCATAACTTCTTAAGGATGTGAATTCTACTCCTGTGCATCTGTAATACACTATTATTCTGCTTCCATGGTACAGTCACCTCAAGCACACTGACAAAGACAGGAAAAGGCCCAGGAATTAGACTCTGGGTGTCAAAAAGGTTCTAAAATCTCCTGCACTTGCAGTGATCATAAGGAGCTGCTAAGTTTTAAAAATAAGTAAGAAATCTTTGCCTATACATTTTAAATTTGGATTTGCTCCCTGTTAACATTCCACTTCACAACTTTATTTGAAATGAGTGACTTTCTAGAGACTCACCTAACCCATTCTCTGCCTTTTCTTCACTACTGGTCACATAGATCTAATAAAGCTCTAGCAGCTAAAGAAAGACTCTGGCCCGAATAGCAGAGTTGTTACTCAAAAAAATCAAATTGTAAAGCAAAATCAATTCAACTTTTAGGTCTTGGTGAAAATTCAGAAGTCTAATCATTTGTCTGGCAGGATCTTTCTGGCTTATTTTCCTGATCTTAACACAAGAATTTTAGAGATGTTAACTTAAAAGAAAAAAGTCTTCTTTATGACTGTGAAATAATCTGAACTTTCTCTGAAGTCACTGAGTCAACACAAGATCTTGAAAGATGGTAGCTTCCTTTTCAGAATTTTACACATGGAGCTCACTTAAAAAGGCACATTTTAAAAGTAAAATATTACTATTAACATGCAAATCCACAGCTACAGATTTCCCAGGAAAGTGATGAAAACTCCCCTCTAATCATGCACAGCAACCCCAATTCATGGTAAGTCAAGTGAATCTCATTATCTCATCTTTTGCAGGCTGCAGATGAGGTTCCATTTTGCAGCAGCAAACAGGAACCAGTGGCCCCTTCACAGGAGGGAAGAGCTTTGACAAATGATGACTGACAGCTATAGTTCTTGTCCAAACAATGAACAAGCTATTTGGGGATTCTTGGAAGAGAGTGGCTTTTCTTACAAGAGAATAGCTCTTTAAGTGAAAGGAGGATGGCCTCTTCTGAGAGACTTCTTTTTCTGTCTTTTCATGATTCAACTTATAGTTCCTTAAGTGACAAACTAAGATCAGGGACTTTTTTAAAAATTACTGACCCTAACAAAAACTTCAGGAAGATGTAATCATGAAATTTCAATTCAGTTGATACAGTAAATCCATGCTTTGGGAAAATACCCATCATTTTTGTCAGCTTTTTCCTCTGGGATACATGTTAAATATTGGCTTTAAGAGAGACAGGAAAAAACCCCAAGATACAAATAGAGTTTTCTTGGATAACATTTCCCTAAGGAAAAAGTCAAGGTCTGCAATAATGGCTGTAATTATTTTTGTTGTTGGGTAAATGAGGTGATGTAAACAGGACACAAAAATGTTACATTTTGGTATAAAAAATTCTCAATATGTGCCCTCCAGAAACACATCTCTGTTTCCATCAGTCACCCTTTTAAAAAGTGCTTACTTGCTTTAAAGCAGCATTTTCATCTAATGAGATTAACAAAGCTGAAGCAGCACCTGGATTGCAAAACAGTCTTCATGTCAGATCTTCACCTGTACAGGGAGAGAAACTGGTCCCAAGTACTGGTACGACTGGAATATTGTGTGCCCCAGCCTTTCACTTCAGGTGTGAGAACCAGGCCTGGAGAAAACAGAACAAGCTGTGCAAGGCAGGTTGCATCTACATACAGTGGGAACAGCCATCTAAGAATATATGAACTTTTCGGTATTTGGAAGACATTTGGCAATTCTTTCTAGAAAGATCCTGATTAATGTGAGATTTTTTTGTGTGTGTCCAAAATTCTTGACCTCAAAGGACAAAAAGGGGATAAATTCATGACAATGTAGAGAAATTGCAACAATAAAAACTAAAACATAACCCTTAAAAGTAAAACAGAGTTTGGAAGAAGTGAGCAAGTTAATATTTATATCTTACAGCAAAACAATTGAAATTTGGGTCATGAGAATTGATTAGATTCAGGCACAGCCACTGTGCAGCTCATCACAAACAGGGCTCATGACTACAACCAGCATGGTAACTTCTCTTGTACACTTCTTTCTTCCCAGAGAAAACCTCTTTCCTCCCTTCTTTCCAACAATTACAGACCTTCCTCTCCTCTCACCTTCAGAATACAGTCCATTAAAATACCTGGACAACTTGCTGCAAAGAAAGGTCCAAGTTCTACAGAGTGAAATAAAGTTCTTCAGAGTAGAATAAATAGATTTCTCTCTATTTCATCCAACAGTCTTCTACCCTCCACTGCCAAGGAAAGAAGAGCCTTATGTATCTGCTGGGAAGGATCCACAGGGATCTCCCACAGTGTGGAAATCCCAAACTCCCAGGCCTAACCCTGTGACAATGACACAACCCCAGGCTTTATGGAGGCTGCTCCATACAGATAAACTCAATGCACTCAGCTCAGAGGTTAAAATTTACACCAGAACTCATCTGCAAGTTAAATATGGTAACTGTAATTAGTCACCATCAGAAAGAAAAGATTGGAACTTTGAATTGTTTATTTAGGGTGCCAGCAGCACAAACACAGGAAAGAGATGCAGGCTCCAAGGTAGGAGTGTTTTCTCCGTCTCTGCCATTTGTTTTCACTCAATGACCTGCCCTGCAGTATTTGTGGCTTGTTTCTTCCACTACATTTCCTTTACTTGACACATTGTCCCAGCACATACCAGCCTGTCAGCTCAGACATCCCAACTTTTTATAATTACAGGAAGGGCAGTGAATGAGTTTCTTTGCAGACACAAGAGCTCAGGAATAACCAGCAAACCCTTTGTACCCTCACAACTTTTGAGAGTTGCTATCAAATCAAACACAGAGGCAGAGAACAGAGCTGCTGTAGAACAGGTGATGCTTCTGACTTCATCAGGAGACAACCTCTTGACCCACTGAGGCTTTTGCATTCCAAGGCACTCAAAAACTGTGACAAAAAGTTTTAACTCCCTAGTGCATCTCTCAAGAGCAGGGATGGTGTGCAGAGCAGGCTGCTGAAAACCCAGGCTTGGTGCCCAGCCCATGCCTTCCTAGAAACACAGAAGTAAGGAAGCATAAAAAAAATTAAAAAAAACCCAAACACAGAAAACAAACCAACAAAAAAAATCAACACAACAAACCCCAAACCAATAACATGTAAAGAATGCAGCATAAGGGACAAAGGAAGTGAACATGACTGATTCATCCAAGTATTCTGTCAGTTTGCCACTAATGAGTAAAAGGGCATGGGAGAAAAACAAAAAAAACACCAACTCATAGACTGCTGTGGGTGGAAAAAAACATCATTTTCAGGATATTTTATGGCTCTAGGACTGCAAATGTTGAAAATAAATAGTGCTACCAATTAAATATTCAACATTTCTGCATCAGTGGATGCAAAAAAATTGATTTGTCAGAATTTTAACTTCAGAATTCTGAAATGCAAGAGTAGGTGGGGAAATCCTACCACAATTTTATATGAGTATGGCAATCTTGTATGTCCAACATTTTTCCTTTTGCTGCAAGTATAAGCCTAACAATGCACAAAGCACCCAATTTCTGAGCTTGTATTTCAGCTCCTGGTTCAGACAGACGTTAAACTCAAGTCAGCACACATTATACAGTGTTTGAAAGAGAACGTGCTGGTCAGCTGCCACTCAGCAGCTCCTGACAGCTCCTGCCCAAGCAGGATGTGCTTCCCATGACTTCTCAGCTAACCTCCTTTCTGACTTTGAGAACCAAGCTCACTTTCTTCCTCTCGAGCTCACTCCTCTCAGCCTAGGTGACTTCAATTTCCACTTTAATGAACATCTTTCCAGTGCTTCTCATTAACCTTCCCTTTCACTCTCGAGCTCTGGACTGTCTTTCACAGTCACTGGCTTGTTGATTCAGGGCCTGACCCAGTAAACTTGTATGCTCATGAATAACTTCACTCCTGGGAATAGCCAGGCTGAATTTTGTACAGTTTCTCCCAGAAGTTAAATTCTTACATTGATACGTTGAGCAAGATGGGAGGTTTTTGTTTGTCCATTTTTTTCATTATGACCTTCCAAGTCTTGTTTCTGGCCTCCTCAGTATTACTGTTGTCCTCATTTTATTTTTGGTTTTCAGGCTTATTTCTTAGACCATAGTGAATAATTTATAAAGCATAATTGGCAAATACCAGAGGTATGTACACTGCAGGTAACCACATAACTGTCATTATACAGAGGTCACAGATTCTCTGAATTTTTTTGAGTTCCATTTGATAATTTCAAGTATTTGAAAAAGTAGCTGATTTTTTTCTCAAGTCTATGAAATGTAATATACAAATTTGCAGTGGTTTAAATCAAACAGATCACAAAATAAGCTGTGGGCTGCCTGACTTGTCCATACCTTCCATGCAGGAAACACACAGTGAAATCACATACACCCACTAACACATTTGCATTCACCTCTGTGAACATCCATCCTTGTTAAGCTCAGTGTTTTGACTTTCTGTAGAAACAAACAACTGGAGAAAGGGAGGCAAACCAAGAACACTTGTATAGAAACCTGAATATTAATTTGCAGATATGTTTTTCCAGTATTTACCCAGCTTTTTATGTTAGTACCTTTATCTGTCTGTTATAAGCAATTTTATCTTATTTCCTTAGAATTAATATTTCCTAGTTTTGCAATTCTTTGCACTTTTCCACTTCTAATCATGTTTCCCTAATGTCTTTATATTCATCCATACACTGTCACTCATTTTACCCCCACAATGTGCAGTATGTTCTTTCTGTTTTACTTCTCTCTCTCTTCATCTTTATAACCTACTGATCCTCACACTATTTAACTTTGTTTTCCTACTTGGTCCACCACATTTTCCCTTTCTTAAGTTTCTTCCTCCCCACCTTGAGTATTTAGACTTTGAGCAATTTAATTAAAATAAAAAAAAAGTCACAGCTGCCAAAATGATCCCTTTATTCTTATTCTCATTTATTTTAATGTTAGAATTTACTCAATTTAAAAAACAAAACAACCTCTAAATATGGAGTTTAGAGTGTCTTCAAGTAAGTACGACAACTTTTCATTGTCAATACTCAATATTTTTATAACAGGTAGTTTTACATGTACACACTGAAAACCTAAATGCCAAAAAGTTTATTCTAGAGAAAATAAGAAGATAGAAAGCGATCCATGTAGGAAGAATTGAATAGCAAGGCAAACACCTGAAAATTATGATAGCAGAACCAGCACCCTCCAATGGAAGCTGAACAGAGTGGATTATCTCCACTGTTTGACAAGGCAGCTGACAGTAATAACTACACTAACATCCCAGAACAGCCTTGATCTCATCACTTCCCCTCTTTGATTTGGCGATGACTGTACCTTCAAAATTAAATCTTGCTCTCATCACTGATGCTGTCTAATGCAAAGACAATGCTCTGCAGTACCAGGAGCAGAGCCTCAGTGCTGTTCCTGCCTCTGCAGGCTCTGCTGAGGGAGCTCCCAACACTGAGCAAATCAGAATCAAACACCTAAATATTCAGATACATCACAACCAGTCAACTCAATCACATAAAGAGACACTCATGTATTATTCATTCTGTGAAATCTGGGAGTTTTTCCAGAGAATATGCCACCGACTAGAGATAGGGTTTATCAACTGTTTTAAATCAGCATGTTTTATCTAATACAATAACAATTTATTTACTGAGGATATTTATACCGTTGGAGCTTTCCAGACTTAATTGATTCTTTTCATCAAGACACTGTGCACTGGGAAAACCAGCTCACAGAGGAGTTTGGAAAGAGACTGTGCAGAATGTCTACAAAATTATTTATATACTAATGGAGTAAAGTTATGGATCTGTTAGCATTTCAATTACCAGATTCTTTTTCTATGGAGCTATTCTACTAGGCCATCCTCATTAAAAAGATGGCAAAAATAGTTTTTCATTTTAGAAAACAGTTTATGTGGACTTAAATAATCAATCACCAAAGCAACATCTAGGCAAGTCAATTGGTAAATACACCACTTGCATTGACAAAAATCTTAATACAAAAAGCTCATGTAAAATGAAAAAGTTGACTACCAGTGTATTAAGAATCTTACAAATACACAACTACAGACCAAGTGAAATTCAGACTAGTATTTTCCCCTAAGCCTCCCATCAACCACTTGAGTGAGATGAGTTTTACCACAGTAAGAACAGAGGTCAGTGTTTGTCCCTGATGATTAGTATTACCATGCCCAAATTTCAAAAATCATGAGACATGCATCTAGAATTAAGAAATAATCCAAAAAATGAGATTAATAATTAATAGTTGATGAGATAATCATTTGATGTTCAACCCTGATTCTGTTTATTCCAAGAGCTGCTATTGTAAGACATACAAACATTAACTCATGAGAGATAAGAAATACTACACAGTGTAAATGAACAGAACCATTCCAGTCACGAAGGCCCAAGTCACCAGTACACCAACAGTGGGGCTGGCTGGATTAGTAGGAAGCCAGATCGTTGTGTCAGCTTGAAGCCAGGGAAATCAGGAGGAGATAATTAGCATTCCTTTTAATCGTAACAAAAGCTAATACGAGAGAAACACTCACAGACTACACTCTGTTCCAATTGAAAAGAACAATTGCAGAATAAGGTTTAATACACGAAAGCAAGGACACTCCTAATTACCTATCTTCAGATGGCTGAGTGCCAAGCAGCAGTGTGAACAATTCTGTTGTAGATGGAGTTTGGATAAATCGCAGTGAAGAGGAAAGACAATGCAAACTCCTCCAACATATTGTAGTTGTTTAATTGAATAAATGCAAGCAGATGTTGCCAAAGCAGGTAAAGAACTTCTGCTTGTAAAGGGAGACTACATGTTAGAGAATCTAATTTCATTTTTGTATGAAAAATCTTTATATGAAGAGTGTGAAAACCTAGCTAGGAACATCAATCTCACTGATAAAGGATTTCCTCCCTCCTTATTTTTAAATCTTTATTAACATATTCTAGTTACTCTAAAGAGTATTTTTGATATGATATTTCTAACAAAACTACTGTAAATCCTTTTGCCACAATGCAGTTTCTGCTCAGCACTGGCTGGAGCAGAGCTGAGTGATGGACCAGGAGGGTGGCAGTGTTGGAAGGGAAGAAGCAGCAGAGCTCTGCCATCACCTGTTGCCAGCTCTCCAACCCTTCACTCTCTCAATGCACTCACCTTTCTCTAAACATGAGTTCTTCTCCATACACTTCTTTTCTACAGGTTTTCAACTAAGCCAAAGCAGAGTTTTTTTGTCTTTTATTGGCTGCTTGGGATTTCTTGGGGAGGTAGTTTTGGGGTTTTGTGTTGTTATTTTTTGTTTGGTTTTTTTTGTTTGTTTGGTTGGTTTTTTTTGTTGTTGTTGTTGTTTGTTTGTTTTTTACCCAGAAACCCCTTTCTCTGGAAAGGTAAATGTTCTTAGGTTCCAAAACCCCCAGATGTTGATTTCGGAGGCTATTTTTTTTTAAAGCATAGTTTTCACAGCTTCTGAACCCATCCCTGAATTAATCTGTCTGCAACTAGCACCATATCCAAGCAATAATTGCATGTCATAGTAAGGCCCAGTAGTCCCAAAGGACACGTCTTTTAAGGCAAAATAACTTGGAGAAGGGACAATATGCAAAGTGACAGCAGATTAAAGAATGATGAAAATTAAAAGTTTAAAAAGCATGAGAAAGCAATTAACCAACAAAATGATGTTTTCAAGCATATAGAAACTCAGAGCCTGTGACAGAATCAAAGTTTCCTGGAAAAAAAAAAAAAAGGAAAGAAAAAAGAAAATAGAAAGGCAGCTAGGAAAACTAGCAAAAATTAAAGTTTTTGTCTTTTTTTTTTTTTTTTTTTTTGTGAAGAGTGTAAGATAAATGCTATTTCAGCTCCTAATCCACAGTACAAGGACAAAGATAGAGCTATTAAGGCAAGCTATGCTAGAACCAAGTCATGTAAGAATCATCAGTAAGGCTCCAGAGCCAGTCTGGACTCCATTAACAGTGGTTTGCCCGTTTCATCCAGGATACAAATAAATTGTCAAGAAACTAATAAAATATTCAAATGAACCCTGAGAACCAAAATTTAATAGCTTCCTGGTCTGAAATGGAAAACAGATCAATAGATTGATCTTAACCTTTATTTAGTCTTAAGTCTTTCTACATCTTTTACATGGAGGAAGGAATTAGCAGTTTTTGTCTAGAGACTTTTGCTCCTCTCCTCACACAGGTCTCTTCCTCTGAAACAACATGAAGATAATACTGATTTCTTTCAAAAAGCTTGTAACAAAGTCCATCACAAAAGTTTGCTAATGAAAATACTTAAAGATGAAAGGTAAGGCGTCTCTGCTCACTGAAAGTGAAGAGAACAGAGCAGAAAATGGGCTTTTTATGAAGGAGTAAAAGAAGTAAAGGTTTAAAAGTATAAGATTGGACCAGAATAAAATATAGCTGAAGAAATTTGAAAGGACCTATGGAAGACAGTTGGTCTTGTGTCATGACATGTGAATATGTAACATTTACAACTGCAAGGCAATGCAAAATTTTACCTACTTGCATATAATGCTAAATGCTAAACAAACTATACCTCAAACAAAGACCTAGACATTGGTGTGAAAAGTCAGCAAGACCGTTTACTCACACAGTACTGGATAAAGAGCAAAGAGAATTAAATATGAGACAAAAAGCATCTGGAGAAAATCTAACCATGATATAAAATGAAAAGTACAGTTTCCTCTGTAATAATCTAAGTTCTTTTCCTCCTGCTTCAAAGTGACAGCAGGAAGAAAAGCTGTTAAACAGATATGAACTGCCCCAGAAAAATAAGATATGAACTTTTTCTCCCTCTGAGACTGTAGTCAATCTCTAGTTGAGTGAAGGATTGTCATCACAGGACTGGGATACAGCTCTGTCCTAAAATGAAGCAACACACGGATCAGCAATTTAGAGATTGTGATTGTTCCAGACTAAATGACTTTACACAAGTTACTTAACCTTTCCTTACCTTGGTTTTCTAACCTTTTTAAAAGGGTGAGGCATTTTTTGTTCAAAAATCCCCATCAAAAACTAAGCTGTTGTGATGGTTATTAAAAAATTAATAGGCATTTAATTAGGCTAATTCGCAAAGTTATTTCTAAATCCTTAATTCTGTGTAGATGAAAACATCATTTGTAACCAGACAACCATCTGAGTAGAAACCAATATAAATCAGCAAGAGCTATTCCAGTAACAGAAACTGTAGCTACATCATTAAGAACAATTTTAAATGCTTACAGCTTTCGCAATCACTTGCATTTTATTTTCAAACTTTTTTTATTAGAACATCGACCAGTCATTACCCCAGCACAGCTAAAGTGGGACAGAATCAATGCCCTGCCGACTGTCTCCTCTGCTCTTTGTGATAAACACTGTCTCACAAGTTTGAAAAAATCCATTTTGATACTGCTTTCCAATTAAAGCTGTTAAATGCTTTTAGAATGACTACATTTTGTTTGGTATTACACCTAGATATGTTGCTAAGCTAATATTTTAAACAGAAGAGCACTGCACAATTCTAGTCATTTTCTTATCAAATTTCAAGCTAAACAAATTAAGTTGTCATTCTTGTCTTAGGATTCAATGTGAGTTATGATGTACTTGGCAACTTTCAGAATTCCAGTCACTCATTTCAGAGCAGCACTGACCCAAATGCACACTTAGGGAATCATGTCAGTAACCCTGTACCAGGAGACAGCCCTTTTCATGTGACACAAAGCACACCAAAACAAAGCAAGCAAGTCTCACTAACACTAATGGCAGCCTCATTTAATTATAATAGAAAAGGCACTTTTCATAGAGTCATGCAATGGTTTGGGTCCAAAAGAACCTTTAAAGATCAGCTAGTTTCAGCCCCCTGTCATGGGCAGGGGCACCTTCCACTGTCCCAGGGTGCTCCAAGCCCTGTCCAACCTGGCCTTGAACACGTCTAGGCGTGAGGCAGCCACAGCTTCTCTGGGCAACCTGTGCCAGGGTCTGTCCACCCTATTCTAAAAAAACTCATCCTCCTGTCTGATCAAAGTCTACCCTCTTTCAGTTTAAAACTGTGACCCTTGTCCACTCACTACGGCCCTGGTAAAAGTCTCTCTGTCTCTCTCATAAGCCCCCTCTGCACAGAGAAAGGCTGCACTGAGGTCTCCCCACAGCCTTCTCTTCTCCAGTTTGAACAGGAAGGTTTTCTTCACATTTTGGAAGCATCCACAATGCTCTGATCAGTGGAGCTTCCACACAGGCTACAGACAAAGATCACTCAGCCACATGAAACTTCTCTGCAAACCCTTTCAAAGTCACTCTCACTCTAGACTTGACCAGTATATTCCAGTAGTGTTGTACCTCTAAATACCCAAGTCAAAACAATGTCTGCCTCAGGTCAGTTAAACAACAGATTGTGAAACACTTTATGTTCATTAAAGACCATCTTCCACTTGAAATTAAAATAGCTGTTCTTTCCTTCAAACCAGTGAACTTGGGAAACATTCCTTCTTGGGTTTTTTGTCCATGCTGACCTCTGTCTTTGCTTCTCTTACCCTTTCACTCTACCTTCATGCTGTATTGTCTCTCTGCATTAAGCTTATAATTCTTTCCATTTGCAAATTCACTTAATCATCAACGTAACTTTCCTCTAAGTTATGCATACCTCAGCTTAATGAAACCATATTTTCACATCTTAACAATCTGTGTCACCAATTACAATTAATATTAAAAAATGTAAACAAGTATATCAAGATCTAGTTAACAGACCCATCACAAAGAAGCAGGAATAAACCAAATAACTCAAGTATTCCCCAAATCCTTGTTCTCTAAGGGTTATTAAGAGATAATATATTTTTTAAAAAATCACTGTTTTATTAAAAAGCCCCAGACTTCTATGGAAGAAGTTATCAGATTCAGATGAGCTGTCTCCCATGACTTCTCAGTGTACTCAGTGGTTTAAACCTAAAGTAGTCCCACACCATCTAAATTAGTATTTCACTCACTGCCATTACACCAGTTTACACTGAACACACCCTGCATTTTGCACCCAATGTTGTTTCTGCTGACCATCTTCCTGAATCACTGCCCCAAGATATTATTAATGACTAGGATGCAAGAAATATTGTTTTGATAGCCTGGAACCCATTACAGCTCAATGATCAAAATCTTCTCACCCAGCAGGAGGCTGTACCTATTTCAAGGCAGTGCTGAGTGTCTCGAGAAACAAAATTAAATGAAGTAACATTTTAAACCACAGAGTACATCATGGGGGGAAGGATGTGTCATTAGGGTTCAAGGCAGCTTTACATGCAGGCTTACATTTAGCATGGATAGATATTTACATTTGTAACATTAAATTATTATTCAGGTTATACCAAAGACTTAATTGGAATCGACAAAAAACCTGAATTCGCTGCCCTTTGTATCAGCCACTCAAGAATAAACTATACTAAGTCAAACCAAAGATATTCTTTCCCAGATATTTAAGATAAAGAACCATACAGGTTATTGTTCATTAACGGTTTTGGAAATAATTTTCCATAGTAACTCATGTCTATTTCTGCTATAAAACAATTGCTTTGTGTAGCTCATACTTTAACACTTCTATATTGTTTGAATACAGCAAAAAATCCACAAAAAAGATTTTTGTAGCTAGAGATGATTATGAGATTCTTTGCACTCTATTAAAAAAAAGGGCAAAATTTACAGGTAAAAATGCAGAGAGGGTCTTACTATTCAACCAAATTCAATCAAAAAGAGTGATGAAAGACACTTTTACACCATAGGAGGATACATTGGCAGTCAAAACAATATGAGTTTACAGGAACAAAAGAGAATTCTTGATATGAAATCAAGAAGTGAATCAGAATAACATTTCTCAAGTAATTAACAGTGACACCATTCAGGTTTAAAGTTTGATAGCTGCTATCTAGTACTTCCTAACATTTTAGGTTTTTATGGGAGAGTGGGAAGAAGCTCTAATTAGTGCATACAAATGTTTGCATTAGTGTGAGAACTGTTAACAACCTTTAATTGCTAGCAGGAATTTGTATGCTTTAGGGTAAAATAAGTATAAACACCTGTAGCCCATAAATTGTTGTCATTCTCTCGCCCTGGAGAAGTTGAACTGCTGCTGACTCAGCATGAGCAAAATGAAAGTGCTCTTCCAAAAAAGCTCCAGAAAGCACTTTCTTAGAGACTACATATGACAATGTGCAATAAATCCATAGGACAGGTTATTTCATGTGTTGCTTTGCATTTTGAAAAATCAGGAATAGAAGAAAATTCCCAAGCCCACCCAATGTGATGATGTTTTTCAATAGTTAAGCCTCTAAATTAACTTGTAATGGAAGTGCTCCTGGCACTAGAAACAAGCCACATTGTGACACTTAAACTTCCAAGACCCATTTGCTAAACTCTTCCCCCCAAAACTGCAAACCATGGTGGATAATATTTTAATTTTCTAAATCTATTCAGGAATTTGTGTCTCTATCTGTGCCAACAATAGTCCTAGAGAAAAATATGAGTACACACACACAAAATAAAAAGATACTGTTACTCTAGAGCCGTTGGTTGTCTTTGTTTTTTGAAGAACACACATAATCTGAGATCTTTTGTTGCTAAAGAAACAACACCCTGAAGGAAGTTGTTTGTCTTTCTTTCAGGAACAAATTAGGTCAAACCAATGAAGTAGACAGTGAAGCAGCCTGAGTTGGATCTTTAATTAGCAGATAGTTTATAGAATTAGCTCTGGTTTTTGTTTTTGCTTTTTCCCAGTTCTTTGGTTTATGGAAATCTGTGTCCACATGAGAATTCGATTACCAGGGAACCATTTGTGCACCAGTGCTCACACTGATTGCCTATGACATCCATATGAGGGTAATAAGATCAGTCTTGGGAGGGTCTAAATGCACCACGACTACTTCCAGTTTAGTGAGCATTTCTAGCAAAAGCAAGTAAGTTTAACATTCAGGACTATTCCCCCTCTTTTACCATGGTCACTTTAACAAGGAGTAGCCAGTTCACTGTGCAGAACAGACAGTGAGCATGTGAAAGCCAGCGGAGTTCTGCACCAGCCCCATCAACCAGACGGGGCTCACGTCTTGCCTCGTGTTCAGATGGAACATTCTGAGAGCCCTTTTTTACAGATATAAATATCCAAGCAGTTCTCACTCAGTCCATTTGTTAATACTGACCATAAACTTATGTTAGTGCCACTAATTTGCTCCATTTTGCATTCTTAGGAAGAATTCTGCATTGCAGAATTTACTGCTCACTTGAAGACCTTCAATTTCTGCTGCTCAGATGAGCTCTGGCTGTACTGCTGATTAAACATATTGCTAATGTTTCAGCTGGCATATTTTCCTGGGCTATGGAGGTGTGTGTGCTTGTGTCTCAGTGCTGATGATTTGTGAATACTTATGAACTCATCCACAGGCACAGTATTGAAAAACTGTTAAAATGTAAATTATGATGCATCAGTGACAATAGCTTGACAATACTATGACACTAAAAAGAGGCAAAAATATGCAGGACAAGAACATTCATGTCTGAATTGAAAAATTTTAAAAATGAAAAGATCATATGCAGTGATGAAGGCTGGGGAAGAAATATGGAAAAATAAAAGGTAGGGAAGAACAGAAGCAGAAGTGAAGTTGTAACACAGAATTATACAGACTGATGAGAGAATTCAAAGCAGTTAGAACGTAAAACTCTAAAATTATTAAACAAATGCAGAGAAAAAAAATCCATCCAATTGATTTACTAAGGCAACACAGTCGGTAGAAGGATTAAAATAATAACAATGATAAAAAACTAGGACTAAAGTACAAACACATGATCAATAACCAGTAGGTTTCTGTTGAAAACACAAGAATACTTTGAGGAAGGCACCTCTCAGAGCTGGGGAGGAGAAGGGGTTGGGAGGAACACCCAAAGTGGATACAATGCATGGCTGAGTGTCCACAAATGGAAGATCATGTTTTAGATATTTCTACACACGAAATAGTGAATAAAACAGTGATTAATCATATCAGAGCAAGCATTCTGGTAACAACTCTGGAGTTATTTCACTCTGGGGGAAAACAAGCAAATCACATCTACACCCCTAAATAATAAATAAATTTTAAAACAAAACAAAACCCACGCCCAAAAAACCCCTACATATTTACACACAGATTAAAAAAAAAATATCTCTAAATCTTTGACAGAAGTTCAAGCAGATATTTCAATGAGAGGTTTTTAGGTCTAGAGACTGAAATATTCCTTTCTTTCTGAGGTGTTTGGCATATGACAAAAAACAGAACAGAAGTATTCTTCTGTCACCACTTACAACTGTTAGATAACATATCTTGAATTTCCAGGGTTAGCAGGTTGTCATGAGCCCTATGTTAACAGAAGGAGTATTTTATTCTTGAAGACACTTGCTATTTCTGGAAGTTAAACAAGATATTCCAGTAAAGCAGAAAGGATCATGGAGGGAAATTAATATTCCAATTCTCTTTCTATACTGACTTTTAAGATACATGAAATAAGAGAAAATTAAATCACTTTTTTTGGTGGAAATGTACATTCCAAATCTATCAGGAGAATGTTGGGGTTACAATGTTACCTGTCCTTGCCATTTGGCACAAGTTGCAGGTGTTTAATATCAGAACAACATTGAAATGACCAAATTTGAGAACAGGCTGAAGTCACCTTTTATTACAGAATCTTCCAGTGCTTTGCACAAAGATATTCAGGAGCTCTCAAATATTATTTTTGTCTTCTCCTTATATGATCTTGAAGAGTCAATAAAATCTCTGCTCAAAGAGATATCTCGTCTGGTGCTCCCCATTCACAGAGCTCTGCACGGCTCCACAGCAGGTTCTGTTCTCCTTTTTTAAAACTATGTATATTGAACTTCATTGCAGAAGCCATTCCAGGGTTTTAGTAACAGTAATTTATCCATAAAACCTGAATGGGGTCACAACCTCCTTGGCCTTCCATGTGATATCTTTGTGAATAGATTTCATTTCAGAGATACTCCTGGTGGTACTAAGAAAAGAAATAAAATTCTATGGCTGTGAACATTTCAAACAGAGGTCTTTTTTTTCCTATGATTTTTCAAGTTGCTTGAAAATTTTTAGTACTTTTCTGCAAAAAATGTTGTCCTCCATTCATTTGAGTCAACCCCATCTACGTTCTTATTTTTGGCAAAGTTTTCCCTCTGGTTAAATCATTACCTACTAAGCAAACCAGAAATTGGTAAATTTAAACTGAAATTGTTTACAACTGTCTTAGTTGGCATCTGACTTTTTAGGAGTAAAAAATCAGATGTAGAGCTTGCAAAAGAAAAAACCCTCAGTCAGAGACTTCTCTTTTTATACTTCATAGTGAAACAACTTCTTTTGAAGTTTGTTTATTCTCCTTCAGTGCATATATATATATATATATATATATATATATATGAGTGTGTAGAGTTTAGAGATTAACACAACCACTCATAATGCAGCATTTCTGAGCATCAGGGAGATCTGAATGCAGACCTGATATTTGATCTACCTTTCTCTGTACTAAGCCAACAACATATTAGACTCTACCCTGGCTAAGAACATTTGTGGCTGTGGGGACACCTCAGGGTCATATGGAGCATATACTGAACTTTCACCTGTAACAGAGGAAGACATTTCAGAAAAAAACATCCTCACAGAGGTCTTAGGTAGGTATGGATGTTTCCCAAACACCTCCTTTCAAAAGGCAAGCCTGGAGGTTCCCCATATCAAAGTAAACTGTGATTTTCTAGCAAACATTACCCAGCTGAGAAAACTTGCATTCAGATCCGTTAAGAAGATTAACAAAGATATCCAGCATAAGATTCATTATTCAGCAAAGCCCTGAAACACACTTTCTCCTAATTGAATATTTGCAAGGAAATTCATATGGTGTTTTATAGTACAATTTTTTGCATCATCAATTAGCAACTGAACCAGTTTCAAACTCTGAACTCTTGAAAGCTTCAAGAACAAAGTAAGTGTTGCAGCCCACACATTCATTTCAAGAACCAGCTGACAAGAAATGGTGAACCTGTTTGATGTTTCTGGAAAAACGTGTTCATGTTGCTCGCGTACATGAGAACCCAAACAAAAGAACCCCCCACCACTGGAACAACCTCAGTAAAACCAAAACATTTCTCAATCAAAGTATGAGGAACCTGAACCACACATTCTAGAGCAAATGACATTTCAACTGATGCTTTGGATGATATGTGTTTTTATCCTCTAGGTTCTTATGCAAATCCTCATCAGGGCTGCAACAAATTCTTATCATATATGCACATTTACTGTATCAAAATCTTTGCAATTCTGTTCTGAAGACCCACAGGATACAGATGAGTGTTAGTTATTGGTCCATAATGGAACCTTGTTTCCACATCCTACATGTACTCCTGTAACAGAATTGGCTGGGGGAATTAAAGGTAAGACAAGAATGAAACACCACAGAGATGGGGAAAATGCACAAATTCATAGCAGGTGACTCCGAGATAGCCTGTTCAAATTAAGCTAATGCTGTCTAACTATACTTCCATGGGAATAACTATGTACTCTTTAACATTTATTCACTGTGTATGATTTGCTTTCAAGGACAGAACAGTTAATGACTTGGTCTTGGGATCTGAGTCAAAAGCAAGACAGGCAAGAAAAAAATGAAAAAAACCACACCACCTTTAAAAGAAAATTAGTATATACACGCATATTTTCTTCATTTTACCTTAGTACAGGCATAAAAATAATCTCATACATCAGGAAATAGTGCATTGCATCAGCAGCTATTGGAGGTATTAGCAAAACTGCAGCTTGATTTCCTTTGAAGTGACCAATATATCTGTTTCTGAGGAAGAACAAGAAGGAGGGGGGAGAAACTGAAAATCCATTGCATTTGTAGCTTGGCTTCCAGTATTTTCTTTCACCTTTTTAGCATGTTTATCAAATAACTCTTCCTTTTTTTTTTCCTTTGCAAACCTGTGTGAGAACAACTTGATGCTGGCACTGTACTTTATTCATATGAAAATGTCAAGCCAAGTAAGGAAGCAATAAAAAACAAAGGAGAAATATGATGAGAATTTATAATATGATCTTAGCAGGCATTTTGATTCTCTGATGTTCAGCATTGTCTGCAAAAATATAGAGCCAGATTAATGAAAGGTATGAGAAGAAAACATTTTTCATGTGTACAGTTTTAACCAATAAAAACACTCATATAATATCCACTTCAGTACTCAGCAAAATATTTCTGGTGTTCATTTCTATATTGATAAAATAGGAATTGTAGCTATCAAACACTTTTTGATGTTATTTAAATTAACATTTTCCCTGCATGTTTTTACTTAGTAGTCACAGGTTCTGGTTCTGGGAGTGGATGTAACAGCACTAAAGCAACAGATATGCACATCACAGAAGGAGGGCGAGGAGGGAATGAGAATATTACTGTAACTGTAAATCCCAATCCCTGCTTCAATGCACAGGGTTACCAAGCAGCTACAAAAAAATAGCTCAGGGTAGCCTTTAGTGCTGTTCTCAAAAGTGGCAGGAACTGTCAGTCCTTAAAAAAGCAAAGCACAACAGCAATCCCGTGCAAGGGTGTTTGTCCTGCAACACCACCTCTCATTTCCCTCAGTCTGAGCCATTCTGTATCCAGTGCTTCATTTGCATCTGTGATTCTCTGCTGGGACAGGGCATCCCTGGCTACATTTTCTTACAGCAGGGAGCACATTTCTTATGCATATGACTCCTGTCTGACAGATGCTGTTTGTGGCTGTTGATGTTAAACAGGCTGTAGCTGCTTGTAGTGCAACACTACTGATCCATCTTCCCTCTGTAGACAACAAGCTGCTCTGTTTAAGAGCTGGTTCTGTCCTCCTGACATGGACAATTAAAACTTGAGATAACTCAGCAAGATCTGGGATTCACAGTGTGCTGTGAGGTGACCTTAGTTCAGAGTGATGTGGACACTGGGTCCTGCCACTGCATGTTCTTCTGCAATCATATGTAGGTTGGGGATTTTTGCCCCAATATAATATTTTCTTTGTCTGCTCTTAAATTCTTCACAGTTTAGAACCACTGTTTGGCATGTCTGAAAGCACCTAAGGCAAACAGACAACTTTCACAGAGGTTCCACAGAAGTCAGTGTGTCTTGGCAACAACAGCTCCTCCTGCTTAACACAGACAATGCAAGACAGAGCAGAACAGGACAAAATATCGAAGGTAAAGCAATTAAGAGCTTTAACAGGCACATACACAAAAAAAAAAAACCTTCCCTGCTCACCAATGAAAAAGCTCATGGAGACTGAAGAGCAGAAAATAAGCATTTCCCCCCCCCCCCATCTGTAGTCAAATAATCGCGTTTATCTTTAGTATTTCCTTAATTGAACATATAGAAGGACACTCTGTACCTTAAGCCTCTCAGATATTCCCCTCTCCTCCTCCTGCATAATTATTGTTTGCAATATTACACCCAAAGAAAGCCCAAGTTTGCTTCTCTCAACTTCACTGAAAAAAGTTTGAAATTATTCTTTGTCCAGTCTTTTTTGAACCTGAAGATTGCAGCTGGATCACCTTCTCCAGCTTTGGAAGTACCATATCCACATTGTGCATAAGCTGAAATGCTTTAATTACCTCAATACTCAGTCCTCCTAAAAAGCTAAAAACAACCACCAGAAGTGCAATGCAGCATCCAGGTGACCAGCACTTCCCTCATTCTAACAGTGCCATGTTTCAGGCAGCCTCAGCCACTTTTATCTGCTGCAAACTAAACAGTCCACACAACATTTTCACACAATTTAACCATGACTATTATCCTCATTTTCATTTTTACTTCCACTCATTTCTCTGTCTCTCTCTCCCTCTCTTACTTGGTTCTTTTCATCCAAAATTTTTTGTCTACCGTATTTGTTCCTGTTGTTCTATTCTTAAAGGTGTGTTCCACATCCTACTAGTCACAGTTCCCTCTCCACTTTAAATTCAAAGAATCCCACTTCAGCTGTAAAATCTCTACACTAATCTTTACAGCACAAGGCAGACAAATTCTTTTCTCACACTAACACAATCCATTACTTATAAACTACTTCTGAGATGCAGAGGTGAGAGCAAGAAAATTCAATTCTCACATCTGTGTGCTTTCCTGTATCTTATCACTTCATTTTTGATTGCCAGCACTATTAATTTGATTGTGCTTCATGAAGAACTTTCATTCATATTGGTTTGACTTACTTGAGCAAGAGAGAATTTCTTCCCTTCCACTCTACCTCCCCTTTTCTGCATAATGTAAATCACTGTGTATATTTATAATTGTTACTCTTTAATAACAATATTTCTACATCTTGGCCTGAAGATGGAAGCTAGAAGTTCACAGGCATGTAATTGGAAACAGCTTTGTTTAATGACTTCATTGTCTCTGGATGGAAATTAAACTTACAGTATATTTTATTTATTTAACTTTTCGTAATTCTGGGCAATTGTACAAATTTTCCCACTTGGCAGTGGAAAATTCATCCTAAGAGCTCCCAAAAAGGGCCTAAAAAGCCATCCAAAGCTGCAGTGTAAAACTCCTCTAAAAGAGGGGAAATAATGACCCACTTGGAAGGTGTCCCTAGTGCGATTCATCAAGCACTGGTTGAAGCTTACAGATTATGCACAGAATCTCAAATGGGAGACAGTGTGGGGCTGCTGCCTAAGTCAGCTACATTACTTTCAAAACCTGTTCTGTGGGCACAGGCAGTAATCAAATAAATACTGATATTTTTTTATTCATGTCTGAAAACCAGAGCAGGGTTTACAAACATGATTTTTAGGACCAGTTGAGAAAAAGCACTAACATATTTTGCCAGTGTTCATTATATTTGATTGAGTGTGTGTAAATACAAGGTGTTTGAATGCATATTTTGCAATATGGGTACAATAACATTAACTCAATGAACCCCAAAGCTCTGTTTATAGCAAACTCTCATCATTCTTTTATGGCTCAAGGCCACTCCCATGAAAGACGAGATTGAGTTCAGTAAGAGCAAGATAAGGGCATACATGGAAATATATGTTTTCCTTTCCTTTTGGTTCTGTAAATCCCTGTTGAGCACCTTCATAAAGGGCAGTGAATACACCTTTCAAAGTTCAAATACTTCTGCAAAACATTACCTCAAATATTTGCTTAATAATTCAAGAACTTCTCTCTCGTATTCTGACAAAAAATAAAACAAACAAACCCAAAAATAAATAAATAGTTTAAATATTATCTAGTTAAAAAAAAGCCACTTGAAAACAGAATAGAATAAGTTTGGGGAAATGGAAATACTTTTTACATATTCTCTACTCTATGGTATGACTGTGGAAGGGAAAACACTAAGCTCTTCCAAGTACTAAACAGAAAAGAACCACAGCAGACAATCAAAAAGTGGGAAGACAGTAGGGATAAACTAGACTCAGGTCTTCCTGTTTATACCTTCATTTTGGGCAAGCAGTAATTACTTGATTCTTCCTTTCAAAGTCTACTTTTCCGAGGGTCCATGCTGTTGCTCAGTAGCTTTTCCACTGAAATAACTTTCATGTGTAGTTAATGGCACATCACAAATCTTTCAACCTCCCCAATTTTAGCAAGATAAGCACTTACTTTCACTATGTTTCAAACTGTGTAAACATACTTCAAGAACTTTTATCAAAACCAGTGGGAAATATTTCCTTTTTCAGTTACCAAAGAAACCACATGTACCTGGGCATGTGATGATCATGCCGCTTTTTAAAGGATAACCTGATATTCCATTGACACCAAGATCTAACTCAGAAGGCATTTTGAGACTGGAAGACTTTTACCTTGAAGAAAATAAAACGCAAAAGTCAGCACAGATGTTACTAATCATTGAGAATTAGCAGTATAGTGCAGTGCAGTACTTTAGACCACTGTCTGCTCTACTACTAAAATAGGAATGTACAGTATCAAATCACACCATCGGTGTAACATGCAGAGCTGTAAGAACCACTGATTTCTTTTGCCATTCAGACTGGTTTGCTATTATTCACTTTTTTTTCTTTCCCTTTCTCCTTATGTAGAGAATTAAACTGGGAAATGGTTTTCTTCAACTACTGAAATGTTCACACACCTCAGTACCAGTTATTCAGCTACCAGAATTGTATATTTATTTCTTCCCTGCCCACCCCCCAGAAACTTTTGCAACCAGACAGAAAAAAACCCCACTGATTTATGAATAAAGCACAAAACCAACACATCAGCCTGGTGAAGGCACTGCTTAAGGTAGTCAAAGCAGTTTTCCAGGTATTCTTCAGTAATGGCACTAAATTGAGTCTTGAGTACAACAAGTTAAATTGTGGTTAATTTTGTAACAAATATCCCCTCAAATAGGCAGTTCCTGCTACTGGTGAAAACCTTTTCAATGGATGGGGAAATCTGAGTTTAGCTGCTCCAAAAATAAAGGACTAAGGCTTAGCTGGGAAAGGGCACTCCTGGTACAGGAAGGAGTGTGTGAGAATGGGAATGGGTCAGACTGGAGAGACCTGCAGAGTGGGACTCGCTCTCACCATCACCGAGGCAAGAGAGGCTTCAGATGGAGCTGCTGCTCCTCAGAGAACACACAGCCCAGCACTGGAAAAAGGCTGCTCTCCTATATGTTGACCTTTCCTGCTACAGCAGTGGCAGCTCAGCTCTCCAGAGCTCTAATGCAGCCAAATTAGTCAGAAAAACCATTCTGTTGCCCTGGGCAACTGCGTGCATGACACTTTTTGTAAACACAAAACTTTCTGTAATGCTTCTTTCTGTTTGGGCATATTACAAAGTGTCCATCCCTGAATCTCACTTTTAAACGGCATTTCTCGTTAGCATCCACTTAACACAAAGATCAGAGACATGCACAAGGCCCCAGTATGGTTAGAGACATGAAAATTCATTTCTACAGAGCCTTTTCTCTAGAATCTACAACCATACTACAAAACTGTCCAATCTGGAATCAAAATGAAAGCTATAGTCCATTTCTATTTTTATACAGTATTGAATATTTAGATGTTAATAGTATTACATTTTTATAGCTTTTTTAGTTCTGCCCCATCTGTAAATAAATCATAGAAAGAAAAAAATATTATTTTCCCTTTCAAGTTGAGCTGTCACATAATAAAATATTTCATCATATTTGACTACATTAATAATAAAACTTTCAATGTATATCCTTGCTTCCAAAATTTCTGAATATGTGTATGTTGAAATTAAGCAAGTGTGACATAGTTCTTGGTTCCCTTGGGAACAATATTCAGAGCTCATTTGAGTTGTGACCTGCTTATGCTGCCAGGGAGTATTAGTATTTTTGTTGGATCTTTCGAATAGAGATATGGAGTGAAGGACAAAGGCAAAAAATAAGACTCTAACTTCACAGATGAAAAACAGATGAGATACTGCTCTATTTCAGAAGGCAGGGTTGGCTTTTTATAGAATCTGCCTCATTTTGTAAGCTCTGTTGGAGAGATTACTCTTTTTCATAGTAAAATATTCTAGATGAACTATGTATGGAGAAACCTACAGCTATCCACAAAACAACTTATGCTCCAAGATGTCTAAAGATGCTTCAATGGAGAATTAAGAATGCAAGTTAACTTTAGAAATGATTTTGTAAAATGGATGGCAGTTCAAAATGAAGAATAATCACAAATGCTGTAACATTGTCTTTTGTTTCCTGACACCATCCCCTGACATGGATCAAAGTCATGAATTGTACCCATTACATTACAAATGTTTCAGTTATTTCTGCTAGAACACAGGACTATGTACAATTTAATCCACAACTTTGGCCCTACACATTAGTACAAATAATACTTTATATCATTCCTTCATCTAAATCTGACTTCTAAACTTTACATATTATATGTCACCTTTTCAGTCCATTGCCAATCACAAAATCCATCCTTCCTACACACATTTCATATGTATATTAAGATTAGGCTCTCTTTTCAGCAACACTTTCACTCATTCTCTTCCTATCAATTCCAGGCAGGATTAGGCCAGTGAATACTTTTCCATCTCTTTTGCCCCAATTTAACCCCTGGGTTACATTTCCTCTTTTCCAGTCCTTGCTTTACACCTCATGGGAGGAATGTTGTGCTCAGCTTCAGAGGGCACCTGCAAATGGCTCTTCATTACCACGTACATCTTGGTTTAATATTCTATCCTGAACCCCACAGATACACAAAGTGCTTGTGAGAGCTGCTCTGAACTGTGAATGTGCTGCTGTTAAGACACATATGGAGCTTCAATTAGTGTCATTTGCGGTACTGGCTCACAAAAATATTTATCACTGCAAAACATTTCTGAAGTAAATAAGTATTTTACACTTGGGGAAGTTGTAAGCACTTCCATAACAAAAATAATTGCATTTCAAAATCTCTTTATAGTAGACAAGTTGGTCTTGGAAAGTTCTGAGACAATGCTTGACTGGCAGTGCAAACGTCCTGTCTATTGTGCACAGAGTCAGAGGATCACCAAAATAAATTCAGTTTGAGCTGCAGCTTCCTAGAGCCTTATGATCTGTTCCTGGGTCCAATAACAAAAAGCAGCTGACAGGTCATAAAAGCCTCTTTGGAGACACTGGTTAGATACAAAGGGGGTTTCCTCCAGTGCAGACCATCAATACGCTTCTGTAAAAACAGCTTCATTTTTAATACTGCACTGAATCACCTTGAGCTTAATAAACTGCCTCATGTCACAGGTCTGAGAGAGTTGTACTCAAACATGAAAATGAGTCTAAGAAAAAAGCCAAACATGTTCCTGAAAAGAACCACAAATATGAATGTGTTCCTATAAGTTTTCAAAACATCTAAGTTTGCCATTTCTTGTCTCCATTTTTTTTCTCCCTGAGGCAACACTGAACTTGTTCCTCCTGAACAGGGATAATTTATGGTTGCTTGGTTTAATTTGTTACCTTAAGTCCTTGTTTACAATGCCTGTTCTGCAGCAGGACAGAATTCCCTTTAAAGTTCAACCTGCTAAATTAATAAACTGTGTTCTCAGTTTTAGTTCCATGTTAAATGGAGCTGCATAAAATTGTTATAACATACCCATAAAACAGCAGCAGATGCAATATGTTCAAAACGATTATTTTCTTTTAATTTTGTAAACATACAGAAAGTTTGCATTATAGCTGATCCTTAAACACATCCCTGCTGTAAATTAAAGATGTGCCAAATCAGCTCCAAGCACATTTTGCAGTAAACAAACAATGGGATGTGGGACACTGCAAGATGAGAGCAGTAAGACATTAAGGCAGAGTTAGAAACAGTGGCCAGGAGGGTACAATCCTCAGTTCCTGGAGAGGATATAAGCAAACCAGACTCACCTATCCATGACATAACAGTTTTAATATTCACTGAAACTAAGATGAAGAATGGAGTAACACACGATGTCATAGGAACCCATAGAGGACAGATAACAGAGAGGGGCTCAAGCTGAGCATAACAGAACAAAATATTTCACAGTATTGGTATAGAAAATTCCTTTATGGATGGTAACTTGTTGGTCATGTGTCTTTTTGAAAAAAGGCATATCTACAAGTGTCAGGAAAGCAAATGTGGGATTTCAAAACTCATTCTCAATCAACTGACAATCTCTTTGGAGATGTCTTACAGGCAGCTGCACTGTGAGGACCTAACAAGTGTTCTGATACTGTACAGAAATAATAAACCTGTAGTCTTTTAATGCCAACTTGACTTTCTTGTAGGGAATGAGAGATTCAAAAGGAAAAGGGAAAAAACAAACAAGAATACCACACATTTTACCTCTTGCATATGCAGGTACATAAAATGTTCCAGAGGAATCTGATACCTTTGTGGCAGTGAGGGCACATACTGTCTTTGCACCTATTAGTTCTTTTTAGAAATAATGAGGTTCTGTAAGTGTGGCATTTGCCTAGATATACACAGAATATTTATATGCCCCATTTCATGGGAGAGAGGGATGGTTAATGAAAGACAGCTCACCTCAGGCTGAAAAATATCAGCCTGATAAATTTTCAGAATGATTCTATTCTGCTTTTGTTTGTCTGTTTGTCAAGTGGAAATAATAACAAATCTGTGGAGATGTTTACAATCTCATGGTGGAAAATAATTTCCCCATTATAAATGGGGTGGACTTCTAAAAATAATGAAACATTCCAAAATATTACACATATGTAACCAATAAAAATATCCACCATTTCTCACACAGTGACCCAGGGTAGTATCTCATTAAAACGCCACAAAATAAATCAGTCTGTTACAGGCAGAGGATTTTTGCCTGATTGAAAAAGTGTGAGGTTTTTGGTTTTGAGGGAGTTTTTGTTGTTGTTGGCTGATTAGGGATCTTTTTTTCTTACTATTTTTCAGTTTGGTTTTTTGGATGTGGTTTATTTCTAGGTTTTGTTTGTTTGTTTTGTGGTGGGTTTTGTAATGGAGAAATGCATTTAATTCCCTGAAGGTTTTAAACCAGGTTGTTGCAGACCAGCACATCCCAGCATTGCAAGAGTACTTGGCACTACACTGGCAAAATAAGAAAATAGCAAAAAAGTAAAAGAAAGTGTATTTAAGTTGTTTTCTAAATACAGGATTCTTTTCACTAGGAAAGTAACAGCAATAAAATAATAAGGTAAAGATATAATTCTTTAATACAGAGTAAATAGTTTAACAGATCTAGAAAGAAATTGTTCTGCATTCCAACATATTTGGGCAAATAACTGGCACAGCAACCGTGTTTCAATCAAAGTCTTGCACAATATGGATAAAGCCTGCAGAGATATTTCATAGATAAGACAATAAGAAAATTATAATTTCACTCCCCAGTGTTATCCTCTGGGACTACAAAAACGGGTCTCAAAGGCTCAGAAAATATCTAAGATGTCAGGGTAGAAGAAAAAGTGGAATTGACTCCAAGAGGATTGTGTGTCAAAGACTGAAGAGTTGTGTGTTTTTATTAGCAGTGGTAACAAAGTTTCTGCAGAGTAGACAATTCTGTCAAAAGTCCATAAAAAAATTCCAGGGGAAGTTATCTGCTGATCAGTAGAAAACTAAGCAAACTAATACAGACACAAAAACCAACAAAACTTCTAAAAATATGTAGAATTAGATCTAAAAGAAAAAAAAATTAAAAGCTAGCAACAGAACTTACACAATTCTGCATGTTTTCATACTTTCATAATATGTCCATACCTATAAATAACACTTGCATGTGTTTTTCAAAAGATACATTAAGTAACCTAATTGGCTCTAATTTATCATTGCAAAAGTGTTCAAAATTCATGTCATGTTACATAGATTTGACAACAACTAAGAATTGATCCAAGCTTCAATCAAGGTAACAGGAGATTTTACTGACCTCAATTAGCTTTGGATCAAGCCTTAAGAGAATTAACAATCCTCTAAACAGTCATCAGTCGTGGGTACATGCATAGAGAGTACAAAGCATAAGCACCTTTAGAATGGGCAGAGTTACTTGAAATGAACAGAACATCAGTCAAATCCATTGTTTTTTAAACAATGATTTCATTAAAATTTGCTAAGTCAGGCTTGCCCTATTGCTGAACTAAACCTCAAGGTAATCTTAAAAAAATTAAATGCACAGGAGAAGACAACAGAGTTGGTGACCCCGAGCAGTTTCAAATTCAACAAAAGGCTCTGAATCAGACTTATCTTCATACCTGAGGGGTTGGGGAGTTGGTAGCTCAGACCAACTTCTGCCCTAGAAAAGGTCATTGGAAGAACAGCACTGAGGCGTCGACAATTACCAACACACAAGCACTTCCCTGCTCCTTCAAACCAACTCCTCACTAGTAATTTGGGGCATCTTGTGGCCCTAATTCTCCATGTGGGCAAAACCAGAGGCAATGCAGAAACTGAGAAATAAGTGAGGGTGGTGGGGGTTGGTGGGCATTACAACTCACTCCAAAAAGATATATTCAATTTCATGCACCCCTTAAAAGAGAAGCACCACCCACATTAAGCCTCGATACACCCTTTTTCAATAGCAAATATACAATATGTTTGATCACTAAACATTCTCTCTATATACAAGATGACAGTTGATTAAGACTGTATTACAGAGTTCCAAAATTCAGGTTGAGTAACCATGGCCAACTGTCAAAAGCAGTAAAGAAAGCAGAGCTATCACCACAATCAAAAGCAATGGGGAAATGAAGAAAATCAAATGCTAATTATTTGAGATTAGTTTCCTCTTTCAAGGAAAAAAATGCTGACTTGCTGAGGTAGTTAAAACAGCAGGAACATCACGTGATTCTAGTACTTTATGTGAGATACATTATCCCAAGTATAAAGTAGTTACATGGAGACAAAAAATGTTGTTTAATGAGTTACAGAAGAAACTGAAAAATTGTCAATAATTTCACTGTATGCCAGTCCTATCTACCATTCCAAAGATGCCAGTTCAAAGCAGTACCTTCCATCTTTTTGACCCTCTAGGCTCTTAAAGACTCTTTATTGGAAACAGGAATTTCTTCTTCCATGGATATGCCCTGAACTTCCTCTTGCCCTATTTATTCATGAGTAGTGAAAGTGCTATAACTCCTCACCTACTTCACAATGCCCTCTAAACACATCACTTGTAAGATGCCAGACCCAAATGCAGTCTTCAGTATCTCTGATGAGACTAACATAAATTTACAAGTTAAATCAGTTATGAAGAAATTGTTCCACTCACATTTCAAATGCTATTTTTTTAAGAGACGTACACCACAAGAAGAATGTAATGAAAATTTCTTTTATTCATGAAGAAAACAAATGGAGAAAAAGTCACATTTGAAAATATAACCAGTCTGAAAGAGCACATTAAGTATCTTTTGGCACACACTGAGAAACTGTGGAGGAAAAGGGACAAAACAAGAGAAACATCAAATTTTCAACACACATATGGCACTAAATAACTAAGCAATGTAAACTCTCAACAACCCTAATAAAAATGGGTCTTGTGGAAAGTGTGATGTATACAGTGAATTAGAATGTGGACATTTGTAATTTGGTCTAAGAGGAGTAAATAAAATACTGGCTACAGTGAAAGGAGGGCAGAGCTACCCCAGCAGGTGTGGATAGTCACTTTTCACCCTTTTTGGCCCAGGTTAAATTTCAGTCACATCAGAAAAAAATCCCTACACCCTCTGGTGGAAATCTGGATTTCTGACAATTTTAATGGACAAAATAATAAAATATGCTAAGTAGTTTTTAGGGGGGAAGGTGGGATGACACACCCTCTAAAACATGACTTGGGGTGGAAGGAAAACACAGGGCAGCAATGCCACTGGTAAGTGTTTAGATTTAATCATCTTATGCTGAAACTTTCATGCTTAGAGTTTGAGGGAAGAAAAAAATCAAAATCTAGACTGAACTCCAAATTACATCTACATTAATCATAGCTTTTTCTTTTTAATTTATTTTTGATAAACAAAGGGTTTAATTATACAGGTCCCTGTTTGTTCTGTTGTTTCCTAATTAGAGAAAAATGGCAAGTCTCCCAATCTAAGCTCTTTCCCTCTGAAGATTATAACAATACATTTGGACAGGCACATATATTTATTTGGAAACTACACAATGAATAAAATCCCATTTGCACTTAACAGAGCAAAGTTTGCCAGAATTCAATATGTGAGCCAAAGCTCCACACTCTGCTCAAGGCAAAAATGGCTCTCCCTGCAGTCCAGTACTGGATTATGTACTTTCTCCTTGGCAAGTGTATACCTGGAAACACCCACAGCACCTGCTGTTTTTTATAAATGGTTGTATTGAGAATAGACATATTTCTACTGTAAAAGAAAGGGGAAAAAAAGAAATAGTTTGTGTATAGGAAATTATGGACAAAGATAGTGACTGAACTCTGAACTGATCCTGCTGTAAGTACTCAACTGCAAAGTGCACCTGTAAAATAACTTCCACCTAAAAAACTTCAAAACTCAAAAACTTTTTGCAAAAATATTTAAAGATTATTGTTGAGGCAGGTTATCATCAACATGAAATGAGGATACTGAAGGAGGCCAGGAACAAAGCCAAGAAATCTCAATTCTAGTGACAAGGCAAATGACCACAATTCTGTACTCAGTTAAATCTGGACTAACACATGCTGTTCAGTGAAAATTCTCTCAATGTATTTAACCAGTTTATAACTGAAGTCAGCATTCTTTCCTCCAAGTTATGTGCAACTGCTTTTCATATTCTGCTTGCATGAGAACATGGAAACACTCCCAAATAACAAGGATACAGAATGGGAGTACCTTAAATGATTATTTACTCAGAAGAAAAAAACCCAACAAAACAACAACTGAAAATCTCCTATAGCCTTTACCTGTAAGTACAATGGGATCTGACTCCTATGACCTCTTCCTACTCCCATTTGTTTAGGCTGACTCATTTTCCAGGATGATGCCACTTACTGTACCCTCTCCCCAACTCTGTTTTCCTTGAGAAAATCTCTCTGCAGCTCATATAAGCAAATGCATTATTTTTCCTTTGTCCACAGCTTTTGAGGTGATAATGGAATTATGCTGGCATGAGTTTTATCTGTATTCATTCCTACCAGTAGGATGCTGTGATCAGATCTCAGGTCCTGATCTGGCTCACTCCTTTTGATGAACTAGGTCAGTGAGTTTCTCTTTCACTGTTTTTCATTAAGAGAAGCAGCAATAACAATTATGCTGCAGATTAGATAGTAGTTATTTCTTTTGCCTTGAAAATAGCCATGACAGGACACAGCTCCTCTCAGCAAACTGAGCACTTGCAGCACCCAGCCTGCTCTCTCAGGATCTCTGTGATTAAGCCAGGCATTGTCACCATCCTCTTTTAACTGTGAGAAACAAAGCCCTGCACAAAAAAAGACATCCACAGGAAATCTACACAGATCCAGACATAAAAATTTCATCTCCACAGCCTACCAAATATCCAACTTGTAAGATTTCCCCCTCCCTCTTTTGGCAAGTAACCCCAGTAAAAGGAACTTTCCTGGTTTTATCAAAAGCATCTTGACATACTTAATATATTAAAAAGATCTTATCCATTTGTACTCAACCTGGGACAGTGTCTACCAACTTCAACCCCCTGCATATCAACCTGGACTCCTACCTCAATATTTTCTTCTTCCAGTCACCTTTTCTATAATTCTTCCAAATTAAACAGTATTTCTCCCACTTCTCATACCCTAAAACCAAACATCACAACAGAATGTTTACCCCTCAATACATTTTTAATATTTTCTGCCTCCTACAGTGCACTCTGTGTATTTTCCCAGTTCTAAAATTGCCTTTGCACTTCTCTAACCCGTCATAAAAGGAAGCAAACCTGTTTTATTTGTATTTTTTGTATAACTCGGCTTTGAGTCTGGCTTCCACACTCATCAACTGAAAGGCAGAGCTGCTCAGAGCTGTCAGCAGAGCAAAGTCAAGCTGAGCTGCACCATGATTTATGCAGGTAGGGCCAGACCTGTCAGTTCCACTGTCATGACAGTGGGGAGGAATGGAGGAGTAGAGTTCCTACTGCTGAAACTCTACATTTACTACACTGCAAATCCAACACCGATTCCAAACTGACAGAGTGCAATATGCAATTCAAAAAGCACATTTCAGTAGCACAACAGCAGGATAAATAAATTGGGAGACAATCTATATTAATATTGGAAGACTGAAAGCAGACTGTTTATTTCTCCCATTTAGATTCATAACTGAAGCTAAAATATTTTGGTTAAAGAGAGGCACAATAAAGAAAAAACACAGTTTGATATAGGATTTAAAGAGAGATCACTTGTATTCTAATATTACTATTTATTAGAATTTCTCACAACTGTGGCACAATCTAATACCTTCAAAACACCAAAATGCAGCTTGACAAAGCTACCTCTATTTAATCCCAAGCAGGATTTATGTGGCTGAAGTTACACTTAGGTTATGAAGTGATTGTTTTGTTGGCAATTTCCCAGCATTACCCCAGCCATCTGATGAAAATCAGTATTTAAGTGCTATGGTGGTCCATATTCCAGCTGCTGCCATAGGTGATCAATAACCTCATTCAGGGAGGGAAATAGAGAGTTCTGATCAGCTGCCAAGATGAAACATTAGATGTAGAGTTCTGCCTTGGTGATGCATTTCTAGTTATTCTCACAATTAACACACACAGGAGCAAGGTGGATCCATATATTGTGATTTCAGACAGCCTTGCAACTGAAGAAAATCTGTCATTCAATGTGATCAGACAACATATGAGTGCAACCAGTACTTCAGTTGTAAGGAACACCTGCTCAGGTTGCTGATCCCTCTGTTTCAGCAGGAATACATTCACCTGGGGACACTGTGGCAGATTTGCAAGACACCTGTGCCAAACTGAGCTAACCAAAGAGGTTTTGTTGGTCCTTCAGTCAGAAGAACACGTCACTGGCATTACAGAGATTCACTGCAGTGATAGCTTCTTCCCTAAGTTGTTTTAATCTAATTTTTGTTAAGGTTGTACTGAAGCTCTGAAGTTTTGGGATAGGTGACTGGCTCTGACCACATTCTAGCACTGTGCCCAGCATAGCTGAGTTCTAGCCTTGCTTGGGGACCCCGAATATTGCTGCAACAGCTTCTTGCTGACACTGCTAGACATACTATTTTAGAAGATACTTAGCTCTTAGCTGTACTAGGTATAATTCCCATATGATGCAGGTTATAATGCTTAGAAATATTATTTTTGGCATTCTCTTGAGTTTACAAGCAAGATATCTATAGCAGCTCCTTGAAGAACTGCCCAAATCAGCTTATTATAAACTGACCTTAATACAAGGGAAAGGATTGGTATTAACCTATGTGAAGAAATACAGGGAAGATGCTTTAACATAACAAGTTTACTGAACATGATCAGTTCTGAAGCTTCCTTTTCTCCATTCATAAGGCAATTAAAAAGTAGGATGACTGGTCTAAAGTTTCTTAAATGGAGAGGAATAAAAAATTTCACCATCTATACTCTTCCTTAGCAAGAGATCATATCCATGGCAGTTTTCTTTGTTAGCATTTTCCTCCCAGCTACTTGTTAGATTCCCCCCTTGTCCTACTACACCCAACCCCTGCTATCAGACTGTAACCATAAAATGAAAACTCACTGCAGAAAAAAAAAAGGCCATCTAATTGCTTCCTTTCTTGGAGGTGCATCGTTCAGTTCCCTTGTACAACTGATACAATCTGACATGAGCATTGTAATTCAATACATCAACTAGAAAATGTATAAAGACAGCCTTTCTGAAAAGGCAACCACATTTTTTTTTCAGAATGCAAGAAGGGAATAGTAAGTAAACCTAATGTATGTGTTATATATTCCTCCTGTCAAGATAAAGATAAAATGTACAACAGCAAGCAATATTGTGTATATCATTACACACACAAATTTAAGTACCTATAAATGTGGACAATTGTCTGATATCCTGTCAAAGTAACAAACCTGGATCTTAAACAATATGTACTGGAGTTGCTTTATGTTTTTTAAATTAATGATGTGAAGATTATATATAAAAACCAAGAAAGTGGTTTTCTAGAAATAGTAAATACGTATTTCTTATAATGTTTGCTAAAGATTCTGTTTTCCTACAAGCAATTCACTTTTAATCCATTTACTCTACATACTGAATAACATCAAACCTAAAGGATGGCTTTCAATTACTAACATGCAGACAAAAGCATTAAGGTGGTTTGAGACATTGAGGTTTTTTCCTCATTTTATCACTAATCTCCCTTCTTTAGGGATTTGTGAACTATATTGATGTCACTAAAATACCAGTGTGTGCCATTTCAAACTGTTTTGCTAACCATAAGTCTAAAAATAAAATTCCAAAGCAAATAAGTAACTATCTCTCAGACAGAATGACATGATTTCCCCCCCAGAAGAAGAGAAAGTTTTTAGCAGCTGTTTGGAGGGTATTTTATGGACACATTCAGAGACATTTTTATAAAAACTAGATATGAAAAGCTTAGCATCTAATTCCTCACCTTAATTCTTACCATTCTCAAGAAGAGTCATTGAATGTTCTGTTTTCTTGAAAAACAGCCCACTAATTGAGTCAAGCCAGATTGGTTTTTTAATAGTATGTATAAATTATAGTCAGTCATTTTTCAGGATACAACAACAGGACAAGCTGATACTCCATTTTACATATTTATGAACTCTTAAAATACAGGCAAACCTACTCTTTTGTATTTATTTACTTCTTCTTCTGAAACAGGGACTAGGTCATGGGTCCGCAAGCAAATGGTCAATTACTATTCCTCAGCTAATACAGAGAGTCCTCAGCATTTCATTTTATTGCAAATTATAATGATGTGGAAAGGGCAAGTGCCTACATTCACTGCTCAACCTGATAAAAGAAATCAAACCTGGATGTGATTGAATGATAGCACACTCCATTTCTTTCTTGGAATCCATTAACCTCTTCCTTTTGAGAGTTCCAACAGATTTTTTTAATTATTTTTCTTTTTTTTTTTTAAACCTGAATACAAATTTCTTTTATTATCAGTTAGTTTATCACATGGTGCACCAAAAATGTGCTCTGCACACAGCCTGTAGTCAGAGAGCTCACAAATTAAACAGCTACCTTGTCTAGTGATGATAAAATGGCACTATTGAATATAAAGAGGTCATCAGGGATGGAAATATAAAATTCAACAAGAATTCTACAAGTTCCACTGTAATTGATAAAGGCTTAAAAGCCACAAATGACAGGAACCGAAAAAGCACCAGCTCCCATTGCTAAATGCAAGCTGTGGTTTACTACCCTTGAAGCCCTAGAGCAGCCTCTTACTCTGTGACCAGCCCAACTGGAATGAACAAAGAAAGTTTCCTTGTAGTGCAAGGAAGAGTCAGAGAAAATGAAGTAGAAACAAATACTGAAGTGGAAAAATTACAGCACAGTGTTGTGCCCATCCTTGCTGACATACTGTGCCTCTGGAGAGAGAATATTTACAAGAGTATTTACAAGAACATAAGGGCAGGACATTGGGGAACAACTTCAAACAGAGAGAGCAGGTTTAGATTAGCCATTTGGAAGAAATGTTTTAGAGTGAGGGTGGTGAGGCCCTGGCACAGGTTGCCCAGAGAAGCTGTGGCTGCCCCATCCCTGGAAGTGTCCAAGACTAGGCTGAAAGGGCTTGGAGAAAACTGGTCTGGTGGAAGGTGTCCCTTCCCATGGCAGAGGGTTGGAATGAGATGACCTTTAAGGTCCCTTCCAACTCAGTATGGAATTTTATGCATTGAAATTAGTGATGCCTTAAATTTGTTTTCCTACATAATATGTTATGAATATTTAGCATCTCTGTGTTCCTCTCTTTTCTTCATTCTTTACACAAATACATACATTTTTATTTGCCTCTCTATTATTCTAAAAATAAAATGAGAAGGGTCTACCCAAAAGTATGCAAATAACAGCATAGTTAAGGCTTATTTATTAGTAAAAAATTAAGGAGTGGCAATCTGACATAGTAAACATAATCTTTGAATAGAGTAGCCTTAGGCAGCAGCAGTACATGAATAGTGTACCCTTATTTTAGTCAAGCAATTTATAATACATTGCACAGACCCTATGGGAACTCAGAGCAGCTTTTTACAGTCAGTTCAGGGGAAGGAAATACAAATGCTTTTTGCAGATGTCTGTAACACTCCTCTGAGTCCTAAAGTGGTACATTCTCTGTTTAGCAAAAAAAAAAGAAAAAAAAAAAAAGACAAGAACAGCAACTGGAAACTCTTGGTATTGTTCCCCTCACTCTTCCTCCCCAGCCACTTGCCACTCACACATGTTCAAATCCCAGCTGCAAACCTGTTTTCCTGGGTGCCGAGTGCATCTATACAACCCCCAGGAGCTCCAAGGCAGAGAACCACACTGTTTAACCTTTCCTGTTCCCCTGTGCAAAGAAACTAAGGTAAGGGCTACTCAAGCTGCTTAGTCTCGTGGGTTCTGTTTGCTTGTTCTGTGTACATGTGCTCAATGGGTTATGGGATACAGTACACAAGGAATAATTCAAATGTAAGAGTTCTGGATTAAAATTCGGAATGAAGGACCAAGCACACTATTCACAAACAATAAAAATCAATTCTTACCCCTCCAATAGATCCAGTTCCTAAAAGCAATAACAGCTCACTGATTTTCTGCCTTTCACTACATTGCATAGTTTCAGTGTGTTCCCCTTCTTGAGGCCAGACCACCCATTTGGGGAGCTCCAGCATGCCCCGTCAGCATGTGGGACAATGATTCCCACTGCTTCACACCCTTCCCTTCCCAAATCAAACCACTCACTGGAGGGCATTAGGACTTGGTGGCTCCAGTCACATGAAGGACTTGGTGCAGGTCCAAGCACTGTCCTGCAGCCAGTTGTGCTGTCTGACAGATAATTCAGCTGTACTTGTGCCAAGTAGTTTTCACCCATTTCACTACTTACAACAAGTGGTACAACAGTTGGGGACAGTTCAGGGTACAGGAGAGGCAGGAACTGTGTCCAGCTGGAAACACAGACAACACTTTTGTGGAGCACATAACTTCACTGAACTGAGTTGTTCAATGACACTCACCCTCAAGGCTTGGGAATAAACACTGATCTTTTTTATTAACAAACACAGATGCAGCCTCAGGGTCCCTGGACAGTAAAAAGTCTGTTGCAATAAGATTATCTGCAATAATGAATGGCTACCTCCATTTATTTTAGAGGATTTAAGACATGCCAGACTCTTCTCATACACAAAGGACTTGAAGTTACAAGTTTACAGTTCAAGGAGATCGTTGCTTAAAATCCTTCCCGTACAGACTGACAACAGTTTAAATACTTGATTTTGCACTGCTTAAAAGAAATCTGTTTCTAATAAAAATATAACCACTAAACCAGCAACCAGCCACTGAATGTATGAAAAACATATAATAGTACAGAAGCAAAAGTTACAGAATGGAAGTTCTTTAGACGTGATGCAGTTCCCAATGAAACAAATAATATTTGATAAATTTAATTTTCAGGATAACTGATTTTGTAACCTTGCATGGATTGGTTTTAAATGACAAAGCTAGGGGAAAGAATAAAATAAATTCAAGGCTTAATTTGATCATTTCTCCAAATTTCATTTGACTTTGAGCATGCTAAAAAGGAAAGAACAAAGATGCAAATCCTGATACTGTTTCTTTGTAAAACACAAACAAAAATATTTTGTATTAATAATTTAACAAATATATTTTTCATCTACTCCAAAATAAGAAACACTATGATATTTATTTTAATGGTATTTGACAATCAAAATTACTCTTTCCCAAAGCCTTAACAATTTCTTTGTTTCTCTGATGCAAGTGAAACTTCTATAAGGAAAATAGTAACCACCAAAATTCAAGATGATCGGTCTTATATTCCAGAGACTGATAATTTTTTTCATTAAAAAGAATTCAACACTTTGTACATCCACTATAAACAGAAACTTTACTTATTTTTGATCATAATTTATTCATAGACTTTGCCTATTGCAGTAAATCCGTACCAGAAACAATTGTAATTCCACCACTGTGGAGACATGTGCTTGATTTAAATACTACAACCCACATGCTCATACCTATAGCAGCCCTAAACATTTGTCCTTTGGTCTGTTTATTTGACTAAATGGAATATAAAGGCTGTTTGTATCCTTGCCTTTATAAAGTGGTCCTTTACAAAGACAAGGTCGAATAAGAGACTACAGAGCTCTAGAATTAACTAATCCAGATAGAAACAGCAAAATTGTACCAGGGTACCTTGGCCATTTTAAGAGAAAGAAATCTTGTGTGGTTTAACCACAATGCCAACAATTTCAAGTCCTGAAAAATATAATTCCAGTCTCCTTAAAGAAAAAAGAAAATTACTAGAAAGATAATAAGCAAGATAATTGAGCTTTAAAATATCTTACTCTAGGTAATATATTGTCAATCCTATTCATGTGTGATGATAGCACCTACTTGTCTCTAAATTATAGCTACATGTTTGCCATCACTGTCTTCTCTGCTGCCTCCTTGTTTCACCAACTGAGCTCCTAATTTCTTCAATACACCACATGCAGCGAGACTATTTCCAGGTTACATGAAACAGGAATTGGAAAATGAGGAGATTGATTGAAACAGCCACTTGGGGATTTACAAGGAACACTCACAAGCCATTTCTAGCACCTAAGTTGACCAAGTCAAACTTTCTTCCTTCAGTCCCATACCGTGTGTCAGTCACAAAGAAATAACCAAGTACTCATGCAGGAGGTCTTTGCAGCAGCCCTGTCTTTCCAGTCACTGGTACCAGAGCCATGTTGAGCTCATAGACCTCTGTAAAGCAACAAACTTCTATCTGCTAAAGACACAAAGCCCTGGGAACGTCCATGAGCAAAGAACTTTATATAAAGAAACTATACAGATTTAGCACCAGCCCATACATTCCAACTGCCATTAAAAGAAAATGGTAAGGAGTTAGCACACACATAAAAAAAAAAATCAACATTTAAAAAGGGTGAAAAACTATGAAATGCTATAATATTTTAGTGAACTCACCAAAGAATATACAGTGTGTACAAAAATGTAGATTTAAATTTGTCCTTTTAGGTAATTCTCTTCTACTACTACTAGACATATGCTAGTATGTCCCCTAAATCTTACTGTTTCTAATGGAAACAGATCACAGAATCACACTTTATGAATTTATTTCTAGAATTAGAAAAGTGTAAAACATCAAAGACCTATCAAGGCACTAACCTGTTTGTCAAAAGAGGATGCAGAAATTCTTATTACAGTGCATTGGCCTGTTTAGCTCACTTATAATGAGATAAGGCTTTCATCATTTGCTGAAATTCACTCAACATATTTTTGGTCCTAAAATACAACATTAAGTCATTTTCTTTCAATTTTTTTTTCATTGCTGCTTTCAAAATCTACATGTTACACTGCTGCAAACAATCACTGTCCTTCCTAGGTGTTTGCACCAATCAATCATTTGCATATGGTTATCCCCTGGACATCGTGCAAATATCTCATCTACCATAAGTACCTACTGAAAAGTTTAGATTGAAGCTTCTTAAGTATTTAACTCACTTGGATATATCTCCCTTTTATAGTTTTTTATCACACTACCAGTCAGGAAATCAGATTAATGCAGTCATTTGGTTAAGTATGGCAATATTAAGACTTATATTGCAGCATTTACCTTGAAGAGATTTTCGATAATGAAAACTTGTCTATTATGGTCTCCCATTTCAATAGCGGTACCTATTGCAAAATCTGCTGTTCTGAACAGCAGCATTTAAAGGCTACAATCTTCAGTATAACAATTGTAAGTGAAAAGCAGCACATCCACTTGTTCATAGGTTCCACAGCAGACAGACATTAGCATTCCCAGGATTCACTTTTATAAGCATTATCTGGGAAAAGACTTTGCCAATCTTATTAGACTGTCTTTCCCATAACCTGCCTGCACTTTTTTGCAAGGCTGACTTCTGCCTTTGAAGCATGGTTCCAATATTGTCACCATGATGCACAAAATACTTTCTTGTCCTGTATTTCTCTTATCACAGATTTTCTGTAGACAATCTTCACTCAGTCCTGCTGGCATGTCGTCTTTTGCTTTCCAATTACATTGTTCCAGCCCCACAGATGAGTCACAGCTGTGCTTGCTGTGGTACCAGCAGCTATCTTAGGAGGCTATCATCAGCTGACACAGACACTAATCTAACAGGATATTGGCAATGTGACCTGCAGATATACTGAGCTTTGACTTACTCCTGAAGCTGCAGCAATGTACCAAAAAAAATGCTAGTGATAAATAATATTTTTGTGGAACCAGTGTGCATGAAGCCTTTCCATAGACCATTGCCTTGCTGGTGTCCTTGAATACTTTCAGGCTTTCATAGGCCTTAAAGAGCAGTCTTGACCCAGAAGAATGAAAAGTGCTCCAGAGGAAGTTTTCCATTCCTTACATATACTATGGTTAGTGCTTAAATGACAGCTGAACTTAGAAGCACTTCAAATTCCCACCATACCACAGCCATGGCATGGACTTCACTTCATCCACTACTTTCTTCTTTCTTAGCTAAAACAGCTTTATGTCACTTACTGAATCAATACTTTCTAATTTAACAGGCCAATTCCTCCTAAATGCTGGTAATGTCAGAAATAGAGTTAATCCAAAAATCCTGACTAATACAAAGAACTAACTATTAGTTTTATCAGGGACATTTAACAGTTCTCACATATGAGAGAACTCTCTTTTGGGTTTGGTTGGTTGGTTTTTTTTGTCATCATCTGCATGCCATCAAAAGAAAAATGTTCCTTATCTAACTGCCTTTGTTTTTTTTTAGCCATAGTCTACTGGTGTAACAAGTCATCAGAATTAATCAGAATAAATCAAATGAAAATTTACTGTGAAACAAAGAAAGTAGCTTTGTATACAGTTTTCCATATTTCTCAAAACACACGGCAAAACGAGTTCCAGGTCCATTAAAAGGAGTTTGTTGATTTTTCAGATAAAGAAACCTGTTACAATAACAGAAGCAATACTGGCCCAGACACTGAAGATATTAAAAACTTTTAAGAAGCTTCCATTCATCCCCTGAGCACAAGACTTTATTGTGCTACTTAAAATAATACTGCCTTGGACCTGTTCTGCTGCAATGGTGATTAGGGAAAGACATGTTATAGGTTGAAGGTAACCATGTTCCTGTCCACAGCCAAGAGGTCAAAGTCTACTGGCCCACACACTTAACTCTAGGGAGTCCTTGGTTCTCCCACATCTAAAAGAGTTTGCACCATTTCCAACTAAATATCTCTGCCCTTCATATGTATAACTTATTGTATACTCCTTGGAGTATTGAACTGTGCCTTTTTTGGAACTTAAAAAGCACTTCTTGAGCTTTGGCAAGTGTTACAATAAATTATAACTGGTCTGAGAATCTTTCAATGTACATTTTTTGGCTGTCCCCATCTACATTAAGTAACTGCAGTCTATCATGTCCATTTCATGGCATCTGAGCACTATGGACAAGTGAATAATTAGCCTTAGCAAGAATAGCCAGATTTATGTTAGGAAAAATTTAACTCCTAGAAAGCTCAGCAACTCAAGAGATGGATTTCTCTCTTCATGCAACACTAATCTCAGTTCATATTTCCCATGTAGTTAAGACAAATTGGTAAAAATGGACATGATTTAATTAAAATCTGAAGCCTTCACAGTGCTTGTCTCCCAAATGAAACTTGTAATGAAAATGAAAAAGACTATTTCTAAAAATTGCAAGCACCAGATTTTTTTTATTAATAAATAAACTATGAATGGAGTCTTTCTGGTAGTAATGGAGGTAGATAAGAATGAAAACTTTTAGGGTACTCCTCCCCAACACAGGACATGTGTATTGCTCTATAGCTCTACCAAACCCACCCCAAAGCACTGCATGAAGGGTAACACCATTCCATGCATCCTGTGGTAGCTGCCCAGCAAAGTGAAAAGAAATAGCCCTGCATATGGCATGTTGTCAGCATCTTAATGTAACAAATGACCAGTCTCCCAACAAGGGGATTTGTCCTGTGAAAACTCAGAAGGTTGGAATGTTTAGTTTCCTGCCTGTCTCTTTCTCTGAGGGGTACTAAACAAAAATCAGAAGGCTAAAAATATTTTTTTCCCTCCATGTTGATCATTGTTGCATTTCAGATGTGAATTGAAATTTCTTTTAACACATAAATATAAGCAGGTGATTTCTGCCTTGCTGTTTTCTTTTAATGCTCATACAGACATAAAATCAAATACCTCAGGGTATGGCTTTGGAGCAGCATATTTTTTTAATTTGCTTCTTTGGTACAGATTCGCTCTTTGACTTTGTAAAACATCAGTTAAAAAGTGCACTCCCAGGACTTTTGCAGAATACAACACTGCACATTAACACAGAGAGCATCTAAGTGAAAGCCCCTCCTTCTGCCAACACCAGCACTCTGAGATGTACACCCAGGTTCAAACGACATCTCCTACAGGGAATTGTGTAGGCCATCCAAGTTAAAGTATGAAGCTGAAATAAAAAGAGAACCCCCAGCATCCCAAGTCTTTTATCATAAATCACCAGCTACAGTAAGGATGCACTATGAAGTTTCCCTTTATTAAAAGTCTCTCAGCATTTGCAACTTCATGACTGCAATAAACTGTGTTTGTAAGAAAAGGACATTACTAAAAGGTCACCTAAATACGCACATAAAGATTGTTTCAGAGTGCAACATCAAACCTCTACAAAACTGATGGTGGAAATAATAAGAAAATTAAGCTATCACATAAAGCCACAACTTATCTCTCTCACTCATATTCATACACTTAAACCAAAAGAACTGTGTATTTAAAAAATGCATCCTGGTTTATATTAAACGTCAAGTAGAAGTTACTAGAGGTACTTTCATTAGTTCTATCTCAAGCTCTGTTATCTGTGGGCCAGAACTGCATCCCTGTTTTATGAACTCCCTATTAGGCCATCCTTGTGCCATCCATGTGAGAACACACAAACAGATAATGCTCTGGGATATCCCCCCCGAAATGTTCTCCCATGCCAGTAGCCCCACATCTTTTTTCTCATTTCACTCATATCTCTCCCTTTCTCTTCCCTTCCCCTGCCAGATTGTTTCCTCCCATCCTCCTCTTCCCCTATGTATAGCAATATTTGTGTTCTCCTCATACTGTTTTTCATTTCCAGTCATTCTCTACCTCAATTTCATTCAAATATTCTGCCTTTTCATCGTCCAGAATCCCTCTTTGCCAACTGCCTGACAGAGTTCAAGGAGCATCTGGAAAAGACACTCAGGATTGTTGGGACTGTCCTCTTCAGGGCCAGGAGCTGGACTTTGATGATCCTTGTGGGGCCCTTCCAACTCAGAATATTCTATGATGCTAACTAATCCAGCACACCCTAAGCCTATCAATCACTACTGCCATCTAAAATTTGGTTCCTATGTGTAATTTCTCTCTCTTCCAACTTGTCAAAGCAACAAGACACTCAAATGAAGCTCAAGACAGATGGGCAGCCTTGTTAAAAATAAGTGAAATAGTTGATTCTTCACACACCTTTCAATAAAGTGTTTAATTAAGTATTTAATTAAATTATTTATTAAATGATGAAAATTAATTAAAGTATTAATTAAATACTTCATCACGTCCTTGTGTAGATGCTAAAAAGTTTACATTGTCTCAACTCCTTTTTTCCTTTCATAAATTTTCCATTAAGGACTATTAAATACAAATCCAAAAACTCTATTAAAAGATATTTTGGAAAAATATTGTTGTTGTCCGTATCATCCTTATATTTTTCTTTGCCATCCACTGCTGGCCACTATGGAAAACAACATAATCTACTAGACATAGGCTTGGTCTGATCAAATAAATACACATATTCTTATGTTATTTTAAGTTTTATTTCCAGAGGAAATGCCAATTAAAAAATGACACTCTCCATCTGTCTCTGCTTGCCCATACTTCGTGTCCAAATACAATTTTGGAATCAGTAAATTAACTTTGACAGAGTTTTCCGAGATTAATTTATGCCAGCAGGTTTTGTGGAAGGTTGGCTGCTGGCACAGTGTCCCAAACCCACTGGTGCAGTAAGAGCTCACACCTTGTGCCAGCAGCAGGATGCCCAACCAGCACCACCACTTATAGCTCCAACTAACAGTATTGCCATCCCTTGCCAGCAAAGGATGGTACAGGAAGGAGGGGCATTATCCCATTGGGGTGGAAACCATGAAAAAGGAGTCAAAAATTGGAAAAAATGACTTCAATCATTACACAAACAAGTGATTTCCAGGTCAGTCCTGGTGGTTGCCTGCTAAGCTCTATAACTGCATGAGAAGATAAGTGTATTACAAAAATGAATGCTGAGAGAAATTAGAATCACATTCCCAGCATCCTGCCCTCCATGTTCCCCCTTGAGTGAGAAGGCAGCACAAACTGCCCTCCAGAGGCAATACAAGGTGGAAAACTCTTCACTTGTGATTGGTGGGACACATCCACACCCCAGCTATGAATGGAAGTATAAGCTGTGCCATGCACTCCAAGATAAGACAAAAAGGGAGTCGCATTAAATAGACAAACAACTTCCTGTGAAGGCAGATTCTTCTTTAAATTATTGTTAAGGCAGAGCAACTTCAACAACAGTATTTTTAGCACAGCTTCCTTAAGAGCTTGCACATGTGCAATAAACTTCCAACTTGGAATTAGTCTGAAGAACTAAAGATTCTAAAGAATACCTTATTTTTTTCTTTTTTAAATGGGGTGAGAGGGGAATAATTGTGACAAAATAATCTACACTTAGATGGTTTCCTTTGATACTGTTACTGGAAGGGGATAAAAGCTACATTGGTACTTTAAAATATCTATATTCAGTTCTAGAAGCCCAACTGAAGAGCTTTTTCATAGTTCCTAAGACATTTGCTATTAAAACTAACAAAAACTTCAAAAACAGTTCTTTGCCTTTTTTTTTTTCAGCTAGTGTCCTTACAAAACATAAATGAAACAAAAATAATTACAACAAGAAGGGACACTTTCAACAGGATCTTGATTCAAAGTGTGTAAAGTGAGATTCCACGGCTTAAGTCTGAATCACCATTAATAGTAAAGCAAAAGTATTTTAACTTTAAAAAAATCTTCCCTGTTTTTGATACTGTTGTGTACTATAAAGTGAAAGCCAAAGGAGTAAACTGTTCTTTATTTAATGATGCTGTATTTTATATGCAGAATCACACTTCTGTGTTTTTCAGTTCACCAATAACAAACAGAGAAAACATGCATTATTGATTAGCTGTCTTATTTTGAATTAAAAATAAGTGTTCAAGTTGTCCACTCAGTTAACATGAATTTGAAACTTTTTCAGGCAATTGTAAACACAAATCTACCATCTAGGATAGAAAAACAAGAACTTTATTAGGATTAAATTTTTGTACAAAAAAAAAATACCCAAACAAAACTTTCACAACTACACAATCACAAAACCAACAGCCAGATATAGAAGGACAGCAAGTGATTTAGTTTCCTGTGATAAATTGTCGGTTTTAACATATAAGCAGCCAAGGAGAAGGAGTCACACCTGTGAGAAAAATTGCAGACAGAACAGGCATTAGTCCCACAGCCTCCCAAAGCCACAAAATAGCAAGTTGAATTCCTCAGTAGATTTTCCAGCTCTCTTTTTGCAAACTAAATTTCTCTTTTCACAGGAATTTCCTGCTGTCAAATTATACAGCCCCTAGACCACCTCCTTGGTTGCAGTAAGGCTCTCATCCCGTGAGTGCTCTGCTCTCTGTGCATGCAGAGCCTGTGCAGCTGATTAAGGACACTTAGCTTAGTCACTTGATAACATGACACACACAAGTGTTAAACTGCCTGACCTTAATCCCTGGTAAGGGCTCTTGAGGCTGGGGCTGGTTCCCTTACGAAATGCAGCTGAAGTTGATTAGCACCAGGCACAGTCCTTTCCAACTGAGTTACAATAGACCTTTCTTTTTGCTTTCTTTCCTGCCTTTCACTCTCCTTGATGTACACCTGGCCCGATCACTGCTCTCTCTGTGGCCCCCTTTTTATCTCTTAAAATTTCCTCTGCCTCCACAGCCCATCTCTGAAGAGATCTCCCCAGGCCACCCCATAAAGTCCTCTATCTATAAGCTGCTTTACCACACTCGGGCTTTTCTCCCTCTTACCTGGAGATTCCTCTCTGACTGTAGTAGTACCTTTTAAGCTTTTTCTCACTCCTATGACCACAAATTAAAGCCTTTTTTTAGTATCTTGCCTATTATTCTCCATCCACTGAGAAATGAACACATTTTAACAAACCACGAATGCATGAAAAATTCATTCAAGTATTTGTACAAGTCTTTTAAGACACAATTATGAATCCTTGATTTGCCATACTTTAGAAACTGTCCAATTAATACCAGAAATCCTAATTTGTAAAGAGCAAATTGACCTACTGTACTGTTCAAGATGGTATCTTTATTTAGAATTAGTTTAGAGAGGAATCCAGAAGGATGTTTAAAAAACAGACAATATGCCATTGGGAGATGTTTTATTCATAGAGACATTGTGAGAAAAGGATTGAAAACATTGAAGATGACTTAATTATAATTTTGAAATTAATGAAACAATTATGTCTATTTCTCTAGGCAGTATATGAACTTTTAACATAGGCTGGATCAGTACCAGGCTACAGATTTTAGGGAAAGAATTAGAAGTAATGAGTTTTCAGATCTATTCCACATTTCCCCACCCTATATTTATCTATTTGTTTAAAGTATAAAATATTAAAAAATAACCAAATACACCACATTATTTTTTACTCTGAATTTCCAGCAATTCTGGAACAGGCTGTGCTGTTCAACTTTTAGACAACAGTATAGAAATCCAGCAGAGCACACAACTGTGCAAGTGCATTTGCCACTTGAAAGTAAGGACTTGAAAATGAGGGGCAACCTTTTCCCCACCCCAGACCAGGTGTGCAGAGAGCAGTGACAAAGCTCAGATTCCTTCATCTGGTACCTTCCTGGGAAGCACAGCTGTGATCAAATCCAAACAGCAGATGAAGGAACTATGACTTGGCTTAGGAAGAAAGTATTTAATATACAGGAGTGGCCAAAGCTAAACCAGTTCAGACCCCTACAAGTAAACATGGTCTAAGGCAATCCAGAAATACCTATAAAAGACAAGACAAAAGGCACCTCCCAAAGACTCTTCCTAATAATCTTTGGAAACATTTAATAAAAACACCACAGAACCGTGATCGCTCTGAAAGCTGCTGCAAATCTGGCATTATTACCTTCTGCTTTTTAATTACAAACAAGAATATAATGAGGTGATACAGTTCAACCTGCACTGGCATGTTCTTCATCTCGCTTCTAGGCACAAAACCAGTGTAAAATACAAAGTGGGAATACAACAAAAATATTAATTTCATTTTCCTTTGTTCATTTTCTTATTTGCTGCTGAATACTACACTAATGGAAAAACACTACTGACTTAAGTCAGAATTTTCAACAGTCACAGTAGGCCAAACTATGGAGCCCACAGCTTTGTAGCCCAATGAGCAGAGCACAGCTGTTCCTTTTAACAGGCAACAGACTGAATGTAAACATAGATCTTGGGTTTTGTCTGATCTTTCTTGGACTGCCTGGAAAAAACCTCTGGTTTTGCCTACTAAGCTACAGCCCTTGTCTGATGCCCATTGCCTAATTTGTTTTAAGGTCTGTACCACTGTTGTGTTACAGCACTTACCACATATATTTCTCTAACTCTTTGACAATAATAACAATTCTTCTGTGCAGAATAAACTATGATCCTAGTATAATAATGCAATATAAAGAAATGCTGGTTTTGGCCCTGAGAGTGCAAGCACAGGAGGATGGAGCTGTGAGAGTGCACAGGCAATGGCTGGTTATTGGGCAGATGAAACCCAACCTTAGGAACTGGTGAGGAGCAGAAAGCAGCTCCCATTATTAATGTTCATGTGAAGGACCAGGACACTCAAAACTTGTCACAGTCATAGTGCTGCAGTGCTGGGGCAGGCAATTTTTTATTCTCTGTATAGTTCACATACCCCACAAAGGTTTACAGCCTCTCTGGCAAAACACCATGATTACTCTGCTTCAGTTCATGTGCAAGGAAAGAAAGAAAAAAAGGGGAAAAACTATGAGGTATCCTTTTAAAATTTGTGCATTTGAGTCAGACACACACTAGAGAAATGCAGCAAATTATTTCTTCACAAAGAGCTCAAAAAGTTTATAACTTGTTTTCAAAGCAAAGAATCCAAAAAGCCATTTGTTTACTGACATGCTGTATATTAAATATTTGGGATTTTTTTATTAAAGTTTGGGCTTAAGCTAACTGACCTGGAACAACTAATTAATTATTCCATGCCTTATTCTGTCCATCTAAAAGAAATTTATTCTCACCTGAAGAGCCTTGGGAGGAGACAGGTATTTTTTAATAGAAGTGCAAATTCATATTGCAGGTTTACAAATTGCAATGCATTTCAAACAACTGAAATTTAAATAAGTCTTCTTTGATTGCCTTGAGAGAATTCTGAAGACTTCCTGTTCTCAAAACTAGATTTTCAAATTTAAAGACGGCCAGTTCAGCAAATATTCCCATTATAATATAAACTGTCTTATGTCTTTATTATTTGTAAACAAGCAATTTCTGTATTAAAGGAAAATCACTCATGCTGCTTGAGGCACGTGATAACATTGTAGATGAGTTTAGTTTTCCTTTTATTCATGTTAGGATTTATAACTGAGCAAGACACGGCTTCACTTTTTTAAAAGTCGTGTTATCATAAAGGAAATGACTCCAGTAATTCTCAAGATGATTCTTCACTTATTACTTTGCAGAGGGAAAACAAACAAGAACCACAACACAACAGCTGGGCTAAAATCTCTTCAGCTTTTACTCTGACCCAGATGCAATTTCTTTTCAAATGGGGTGGAAAAAACCCACGCAATTGTTAGAGTTACCTAAGTATTAAAAACATAAGTAAGTGAAATGTTTCAGCTATTACATTTGTGCCTCAGATGTGTTTTCAAAATTAATATGCCTTTAAAGGATGTTTGAAATAGCAACACACACCTGGCATGGTGAAAAGGAACACTTTTTAAGCAGAGATGTAATGAAGTGGAAAAAAATGTAAGGTCAGTGCAGTATTTTGTGTTGAATAACTTCCAAAAAACAACAATGTTGAGATTGGTTTGAGTATTCTGATCCTCAGAGCAAATCTGTTCCCTTGCAAATAGTGCAGGAAAACCAAGTAGGGAAAGTCCATTTTTCCAAAGGAAAAAAAAAGATGTGAAGTAAAGGGTGGTAGTAGCCCCTATCTCACATTCTTAAAAAAAAACCCAAAAAACAAACAAACCAAAACAACCACCAAAAACCAAAGCAAAAACCCCCCAAAACAGGTGCCTTATTCCAATTAAATAATCTCTCCTGTCCTTAATCAGAAATTGCAAAGGCACCGTGCCCAGATACACTGCATTTACCAGAGTACTGTGGCCTGGCAGCTACTGCAGGGCAGCAAATGCCCAGTCAATGGTTAATTTATTGAAATATGTACACCAAAGGTACTGGTTTTGTGGTTTATGTTCACACTTTGAGAACAAACACTCAGAATCCCAGCCATGCAGTACCTGGAGAACAACTAAATGGCAAGTACAGCCTTCATGTGGTACCCACATGACTCCTGTGTTTATAATCCCTGTCCTACTTCATTTCTTTGAATCACCCACCATATCAGCACAAAATATACAGGTCAGGGCAGCTAAGAAAAACTGAATTTATACATCTTCATTTAAAAAATTCTGTTCTTTTTAAAGAGGTGCTCTCATCCCATCACCTTCATCCCATCCACTCAGAGCATCTGCAAATTCCATCACTCCATGAATGCTCACACACACACAGAGTAAAATCACTGCACTGCTAAAGCAGCTGCTGGTGAAGGCACAGCTGTACAGGGATGACTGGCATGAAAACGAGGCCTTTAGAACCAGGAGGAAAAGTTTTGTCTGTTTTGGCACGTAATAATTTTCACTAAAAATATTTTTCGAGAGCAATGTCATCTTTCATATTTAATGATATTCCTCCAAACCATGAGCAGTGGAGCACTGCGGTGGGGGTCAGATTTTTCAGATCTATGTGAAGTTAATGCCATTTTAACAGAATTTTGGAGCAAAGTTTTATCGGAGAGCTAATTACAGTGAGCTGAGAATGCCTCCAGTTTAAAAGTTACTTAATCCCTCGTGGTAGAACTGTGGGTGCTGACTTTCTTACCCTCTTTCTAAAGTGCAAGCTGTTAAAAATGCTAATTGTCTGAATTCGCAAAATTCTCCCTTCAAAGAGAAATAAAACTGGTTTGAACGGCAGCTTTTGAATACAATTTTGATTCCAAAGCAGCCTATTTAGAGAAAATGGGATCCATAAATGTCAACACCACCTGTAGTCTGCTTGATAACGTGCCTGCTTTCTGACAACAGCATTGATAAGCCACAGGCACACTAGAACAAACATCTCAGACTTTATCTGTTATAGAAAACTCAAAGGAGGTGGCGGTTACTGGGAACTTTCTGTTCCTAATTTGTTTCAACAGAAATCTGCAAATAGAAGTTTAAGCATCAAACAATGCTAAAAAAAAAGTTCAGTAGATTGGCATTGTTCCTGAAGAAGGCAAGAAAGTCAAGAGAAGCCTTCCTGGCTTTGGTGACAATCCCTGTACAACAGTGCAACACTGTGGAATGTTAGAGGCAAATTGTCTTTGGAGTGTGTTGTGACCATGAGAAAAAACTGTGTTACATATTAAATGAGAAGCAAAGACTCTGACAATGCAAACCCCAATCTTCTGTCTTCTACTTAGAGAAAAGGCAGAACAGAAAAAGCCTTTAGGCAGGCAGAACACCTTAACAGAGATATGAAATAAATGCATTTAGATAGCATTTTACAGGAAACTATTGGGATTTTATGGTTATTCCAATTATGAAGAAAAAAATTTTGGTATTTTGATAAGCACAGCTAAAAAAGAACAAAGGAGGAATAGCTATAGCTAGCAAAATTTTTTTTTGTCTGCTAGAGGTTTCCTGGGGAAATTTTTAATAATGGATGTCATTTTTCTACAGGAGTTTTTGCCAATACATTATGCTGAAACAAAAATGGTAGTTTAAAACCAAAAAGAAACTAAACACTTCAAAAAAGCACCATAAAGTCATAAAGACATTTTTATTAGTGTTTGCAATCAAAGGTGAACTTGACAATGGAATGGTATCAAAATGTGATATTCTAATGAACATTTTATATTGTTTGTTTCCTATTTTGATTGCCAGGTTATTTGTAGACAGAGAAAAAGAAACAGGGGAATGAGAAAGGAAATCTGAAGTCAAGCAACATCACAGTCTTCTATGAAATATTCATTACTACTCGAACAGGACAGTTTCAATGCTGTTTTGCATTAAAATCTTTTGAAAGAAAGAAAAAATAGGAAAAGAATAGACACAGATCAGAGGAGTTAGCACCCAAGAGGTAAGGTCAATGACCCATTTAGATCAATGTCTCACCAACAATGGCCAGGACTTCAAGGTGAATAGACCAACCACATCAGAGCAGATATTACAGCCATTACAAACACAGCTGGACATACAGCAGAGAACATACAAAAGGTGTTGCCATCAGGAAACATTCTCCCAGTCTTGGGGAACCACCAAAGGTTTTGTTTCACATTTATCCCTGCTCCTCCTCTGCAGAACTCACTATCTCAGCCATGCAAAGACTGGATCAGTCATGCAGATCTTTTTTTCAGACTCTATGAATTCCCCTTTGGTTGCAAGAGTTGAGTGAAACAAAAAATATCTAACATCTAACTTAATAGTTCTCCCCACCAGTTCAAGATCATTTCCCACAGTATGTTAAGTGTACTGTCCAATTCAGCTTCAAATACAATCAAGCCAAAGGGCTTCAAAACCACTTCAGACAGATTATTGTGAAGTCTAATACATTTCATTGGTTCTAAGTAAAAGGCTTTCTTTTATTAGCTTAATTTAATTCCCTTAGTGAGTTGCTATTCTTTTGAATCTACCAAAATATTCACAATTACTCCATAGTGGCCATAAAAAAGCCTTTGAATACTTACTGATGTTCCTTTTCAGCTAGCCAGCCTTTCAAAAACCCAGGCCAAATTCTCCTTTACTGTAAATCAACATAGTGAAATTGAAATTAATGCCAGCAAACATGAAGCTGGCACAGTGCAAGGATCCAGGAGGAAGGAGGATTGAAAAGATGGACTAAACAGAACACACGTGTTGTGTCTCCCCCGTTCATTTTGCCATCAAAGGATGGAAATTCAGTTCCATGTGAAAAGCTATTAACACTTCTCCTGCAAATATCACCTGGGGAGTACTTACAAATTTACTTGAGTTATTCACATTCTTATAAGGACTTTTTCTTAAACTTTCTCCATACAATTAAAGTGGTGGCTGTTTAAGTTTCAAACAAGTATTTGAAGGTGAACTGTTCCTGAACTTTAGACAGGGCTTTTTTAAACCTGTTTCCACGACTCTTTGAGATGAAAAGTGGTAGAAATAACCTCTTCACATGAGCTTATTTTACCTTTTCTTTTAATTAGGAGAGATGCCAACACTCTGCATGCACCAACTGAGCTACTATTATTCTTTTTACTTAAAAAATGAGTTGTAAAATTCTCTGGAGCCTTGAGACATGCATGAAATCAGACATTACTTGGACATGAGAGAAACTCTCTTCACTTGCTTTTGGTTTGTTTGGGCTTTTTTTTCCCCTAATGGATTCTGTGATTTTTTTTAATCATCACAAATATTCATTAATAATATTGATTTAACCACTAATGAAACCAAATGCTTATAAAACACCTACTGAAAAGGCAGAGCAGAGGCAAGAGAAACAAAGACTTCCCCAACCCAAACTGCCTGACTTATATCATTTAACATGTGCTGAAAAATTGCATCATTTGGAGGCACAGTTGAAAAAAGCCAACTGATATAATTTACTTTGACACTACTATAAAGGACAGAAAACAGTGGCAGGAAAAAAAAAGTGAGAACCCTTGATTTTGATAAACAAAAGGAAGCCTTTTGCCTGAAGTGATACATTCTGACATCAGCTTCACAGACCCATATTTCAATTAATAATCTAGAACTGAAATTATGTTAATACCGTAGAACTTGAATTGTACTGTAATAATTACACTGTCGAGTTCTGCAGAAATGCCAGACTCATACTAGGATTGATGCATCTTTTCTGAAGTTTTCCATATAATTCTATTGTGTTGAATAAAATTGGACAGGATTTATATTTTTTTTAACATATTTTTACATGAAAGCAGTTCCTTTATCTTCTAACTTGGATTTTGCTTAATATCAATCTCTTCTCTCCTTCTGACATCCCCTATTAGATGAAAGTCAAATAGAAAGCAAAAGAGGGAAAGAACTTCTCAATCTTCCTTAGCTGAAAGGTCTTGCCAGGACATGGATGAGCAAGGATTGCCTTCCTCAGCATGAAGAAAAGACAGATGCTTAAGACTGAGTTTTTCATTAGAGACAGCCACAGCCTGGCTCAGAACTAAGGCTGTGACTTCACTTCAGCTGCCAGGGGCTCAGAACAGGGGGCTCTGGTTCTCATCCCAGTATCACCTCTACTGTTTCCGAGTTATGGTATAACATTCTATGGTTTTGACACCAACATATGTTCATGTTCGCAAAAAAAATCACATAAATAAGTTTATTAATTCCTCAAACAAACAACTGACTGTCTTGCACTTATAGAGACTTGGAAAAAACTTATTCTGAAACTCAGTTCTCCAGGTGTCTGTTCCGGAAATTTGATTTGTCCTTAATGCAGAAAGTTAATTCAAAAAATATGCTGCAGCCTAAGAAAATCTGTAAGGAATCATTAAACATGTCTGGTCAAACCAAGAACTACCTTTGGTGATAACTCTCATAGACAATGCAAAACAAATATGACTTCTTTCACTGAGGAACACTCCCAAACTACCAATGAGACTGACAACACGGTCAACTTTTTTTTAAATTATGAGAGACAAAGAGGAAAGATTAAATTCAGTAGTTAAAAGGATCCTTCCACTTAGTCATATATTTGACACTTAGGATAGAAACCAGGTCTCTTAAAACTCTACATAAGAATATCTCATGAGAATGAATATATTTTCAGCTTCCATCTGTGATGTCATTACAGCTCCAATCTGTTCAAAACCAGAAAGTCAGGCCCAAGAGGAACTGTCTCAATCTGATTTTCACACACCTTAGTGACAGTCACCCAGATTTCTACTGTAATAACCATTTGGTTCAGTGATAAATCCTACATTCTGTAATTGTCAAGCTACTTGCTGACATCACAAACCAAGAGTCAGATTTTAAATGTGTTGCTGTAAGTGATTAAAAAAGTGAGTGTTTGCTCAAGCCCATTTTTCCTTAAAAAATAAAAATTAACTGCACAAGGTCCCTGCTACAAAGGGCAGAGGTAAAATTCCAAGCCCTGGTACAGAATGCCAGGCTGGGTCCAGGAGGCAGAACATTGCAGTGCACACAGTGCCAGGCTTTGTTCTGCTGCCACTGCCTGGCACTGCCCCTTCCAGAGCCTGCAGCTCAGGGCTCCTCACACCCACTTATTGGTTGTTCCTAATTTAACCAGTTAAAGATGACAAAGACTACTCACTTAAAAGAGGATTTGGGCTAATTTTCATGCCTCAAAGCTGTTCCACTCCCTCTGGTCCCTCACAAGGCTTCAATTTCCTCCTCAACTTTTTGGATAAAATAAACTTCACTGGATCTCTCATGGAAATGTCAAAGGAAAGGTTAAACTGCTCCTGTCTCGTTCATCAGAATTATTTTCTTCCTCTTTTCATACTTGTTCTGTCGCACAAAATACAGAAGCAGATAATGTGAAATAGCTCTACATGACAAATAAAGGAGTCTTATATTCACCCAAAGAAATCTGAAGTTATATCATATACAAAGCCCCTAACAATTGACACTAGAATTTTCTCCTTATCTATCTGATTTCTGACATTCAAGAATGTGACCTTCAAAATTAATTTCCTTTTGAGCCTGAATTTTTTTCTGTTCCTTCTTGTTTAACAATTATTAAGTATCTCATAAGCACACACTGTACATCAAAGTGGAGAACTACCATAACACAGACCTTACTATGTTCTTCTCCATTTGTTCTACTTTAAATTTTGATCTCATCTGATGCATATGCTGGCAGGTGATGTTTAAACAAAATCCTTTCAAGTTAATAAAAATTTTCCCATATTTATTTATTTTAAACCAGCACCTGTTATCTCTCCAACTCCGGCTGTTTGCTGTGCCTTCTGTGATTTCACAGCAGCTGACTGCAGTTGAATTTGGCTTATCTAAGCTTATAAAGCAATACTCATCCTGTCTCATTCCATTTAATTGCACTTAATGTGTGGAGGAAAGAGTTATAAAATTCAGGAATGAGGGAATGTCACCTCCTCTGATGTTCCTAATTGTAGACAGTTTCTGCTGTGGTTTTGTTTTGTTTCTTTTTACATGTTTAAATCAAGGTGACATGAACTAGGCCTGTGATGAATTACAGAAATTTACTACCATGAAACTGGACAAGTAATCACTGAAAAGGTGGTTCTCTACCTTAAAAACCAGACACCTCTGCAAGCATAAGCACAGAAACAACTTAGGCTGTAGGTAAGTGCCTTTAACTGCCCACTTTCCATTATTACTTAGGAGAATGTAACTATTTCCAGGTTCCATCTGGAATGCAATTCCAATTGCAATGATAGAGATAAACAAGAGATATGAAAATGTAAGCAGCAAAAACTAGCTTTTGATTATCCTAAATTATCAAGAATTCAGATCCAAGCTTATGATTTAATGACATAGGCTATGACTAAAATACATATATTACAGTCAAGAGATTATAAAAACGAATAAGCCTAGTATCAAGTAGCTTTAAAAATTAGGATATCAAAGACAGTTTAGCTCTAAGTCCCCATGTCTGCAAGGTGGGGGTGGTTTACATTTTAGAATTTTTTTTAAATTATTTTTCTGCCAAGGAAATGATTCTCCTGAAGTGAGTTGCATGAAAGAATCAGGTATGTGATTTTAAAACAGCTGCCTGAGCACAGACTCTGCCACTACTTAGCTCAGGGGATACACATTTCTTTCCTAAATGGCTTTGTTGTGCTGGGGCTTAGCACCACAAAAACTAGGTTTACCAGAGGGTCAATGAGGAATAAAGTGACTGAGGGGCAAATTATTCTACTCCCACCAATATTACATACATGACCTGCACTGCAATAACACCTGTGGGTGTCAGTAAAACTAAGACCATGTAGTAGCCATGGTTAAATATTTATGGGCACTACCTTAGAACCTTGAAAAATGATAATAACTTACCCTAGTCTCAGGTACAGTCTTTGAAAACTGAATTATCAACATAAAAGCACTTTCAGGTATTTGAACATACAGAAAAGTAAGTACCATAACCCAGATGAAATGTGTGGTTTCTCAGTACCACTGAGTTTCTTTTAATCCCTACAAGTTTTTCTGCCTCTAACTAGGAAATAGAAGAGAAAGGTGCACGCTAAGGGGCTAAAGAGACACTTCTTTTTGCCTTCCCACTCATAATCTCAAGATGACTGTCAAAGGATTTTTAATTTCCTGTGCTACAGAGATCAGGTTAATCTTCAGTGATAGGTGTTAACAAAATCCCATAAGCAGAGCTAAGTTCCATGCACCAAAACTTAAAGCCATTGACATCCATCGTTAGTAATCACTGCTGGGCCTAAGTAAACCTTTTTATATGACACTCACTACAAATATTAACTATGACTCTAAAGTGCATGTGTTGCTACTGAATTAAGAGCGTTATGTATTTACATTTTGTTCTGGACAGGTAGCAAGACTTTTTTGGTTTTAGAAACTTCTGGGTTGCTCCAGAATCTAAATCTGTCTGTCATATGCAAGAATTCTTGAAGTCAAAGCCACTTACACCAAAATACTTGAAAATTATTAACATGAACATCACTGATGAGATCCAATAAAGGCTTTTTGCACATCTCTCTACCTAGACAACATTCATTCTTGAATTTATCTTCACTTGTACTAAAGTGAAAAGACTAAAGTAGCACCAAAGCCTTGAAACATGCTGCTTGCAACCATTAAGAGAAATAAATTTTAAATATCATAATACTACATAAGTTTTTAGCTGTTTGCTAATAAGTTTATTTTCCAGCTTGTATGTTACCTGCTTGTGATACTCTACTACCTGAAAACATTCACTCTTGAGATCTTTGCCAATTTATTTTCTTTCCTTTGTCCTGATGCCCCATTTGCTACTTCAGTTGCACACAGTAAGTTTAATGTGAACAGTAGTCAAGCCAAAAATTAACTTTACAACCTAGTCAGGAAAGAGGATCCCATAACTGAACATAAGAAAATCATGTACCATGTATAGAAACCCACAGAATTAATGGAAATGTTCTCTTGTATCTGATGGTCAGTATTTCAAATATTCCTCTTGGCCACATTGCAGAACAAATTTTGCAGAACCCTGGATAGAAGGGTATCAAGGGCCACAAAGTCCCTTTCTAATTCAACATTAGTCTCATTATTGTATTATGCTTGACACATAGATTTAAGAGGTGTATCTGTATCAGTATTCAAGGACTTTTGGAAAAAGTTCACATTTGTAGCCTTCTTCTATATGCTGGTTGACAACACAGGGTGATCTAAGAGTGCCCAAGTTGAATTCCTTTCAACCATGTATATACTGAAATATGAACTCCAAGACCACAATGCTATCAAAGCACCAGTAGACACTCAATTCACAAGTGGAATCCTGTGAGGTGTGCAGAGGGTGGGCATCAAATCCTGAGCACTGCCATTTTTGAGACTACAAATCCTCTTCTACAGTGCTGCATTAATTTGAAAGTCATCTCTACTGTCAGCTATGACACCAGTTTTTGAAATACATAGAGTGTTTCTATGCTGACATTCATAATGGCACAATGCTGAGCAGTTTTGGGGCCTTTGTGCAAGTTCTCAAGTGAACTGCTTTCAGTTACAGAAGAGGTGGCTTGTCATTAAGTCACGATACAATCAGAGCAGAAACACATTTGCTTTAATAGCACATGCAATTGTTTGGCCAAGGAAGATGTATGAAGAGCATTTGCTTGCCATCCAGGGTAGCTTTTTCCTGCTGCCTTGTAGTGGTCCCATTCCTACAGCTTCTTGTAGTGCTGCCTTTCTACAGTTTTAATTCCCTCTAAACTACAAATGTCTGAAATAGCAGCAGCAAGAATGGCAAAAAGTGGAAAACAGAGGCCAACCCCTTTCTTGAGGAGGAGTATTAGACAAGCAGACACAAACACTTGAACAGAATCCTTCTATTTTCTGTGTCTCAACAACAACAAAAATGCTCACTCTATAAGAAGCTGGTATTCTCTGACTTTTATCCACACTTTCTACATTCACTAACCACTGTTGTATCATTTTGCATCATGTAACTGTTACACCATTCCCATGGAAATCCCAGTAACTGATATATCCTGTAACACTGTACAGCCATTTCTGCAATGGCACTCTGATAAATCATATACTGCAATGCTGTAATGGCAGCAGGAGGAGATTAGGTGTGTAGAGATTATGTCTAGAATCTTCCATCTCTCTGTGGAAAGACTTCAAGCCCACATGGGGTTTTTTGGCTCAGTTTTTTCACAGGATAGGCCATGTTGGCAGGGATCCAGAAGGATCATCCAGCCCAACTCCTATCCCTGCACAGGACCATGTCCAAGAGCCACATCACGTGCCTGAGAGTTTTGTTTGTAGCCTTTATTTCACTGCTCTGCAAAACAAGTTAAAAGAGAGCAGAGGAAATTATTTATTAGACTGCTGGAAGGAAGTTGATTTTCTTTTAGAGTATTTACCAAATTCTTTCAAGTCTCTGTGGTTCAACATATTCAGCTACATCAAAGCCAAAGCATACACTTTTGAGCTCTTCATTTACTGTTAAAATCCACATTCTTGGATGCTGAAATGTTTACTACACTTTGTCCAAGCTTAGGAGTTAGTGGTCTACTAGCTATATCAGTACCAAAACTGTTTTGGATGACTGCAATCATATTTACTGAAATGATGTACTAAGAGAACAGATTTACCGTTTACTTTAGGAAGCTAAAATTAAGACAAACATTTACAGAAGAATTCTTTTTATTCCTTCTACCCGTGCATCCATATTGTCAGTCACACATCAGCCCTCAAAACCTGAATTTATAACATGAAATAAAATTGGTGGCTGTGATCACAGTAAAACACCGGGGTTCACATTGTCCTTTGAAGACAATAGAAATATTTCCTTCCATGTGTCAAGGTTTCCTCACACCAGGCTTCTAAACTAGCAAACTGCACCCCAGATGCCCATCTCTCTACTCTCAGCTTCTCTCAAACATCTGAGATGTATCACCAGATGTCAAGCTGAGACACACCTCACAGCAGCAGAATACTGCTCACCATGGTGAGCTATGACACAGACCTGCTGTAAGTTTTTCCACTGCTGCTGATGACTCATTAGTACTTCAGCTGATTACAGAAAGCATGTGTGAGAGTTGCTGGTGGAACCCTTATTTTTCAGGGTTGCTCTACTAAGGTTTGATAGACACATTTCCAAAAGGCTGTGCATGAAGTAAAACCAAACAAGAGTGAAGGAAGCAGAAGATAAGAGTTTCAAAGAAAGGTTCACCTTGAAAAGAGATCCTTACTATGATTCCTCACACTCATACCTGCAATCAGTCTCTTACCAGGTATCTGAAAGGATTCCATTTTTATCCTGACTTCCATTCGAGAACACTTGACATTGCACACCATCATGTTGACAATAATGAGATAACAAAAATCTACTTTCAGATATTACATGGAACAAAATAAAGAGAAAGCAACCTTCTCACCTTCCTGTTTCCATAGATTCCAAAAGTTCAAGTCATAAATTACTATGTCTGGCAATTACAGCATAAAAAAGCTCAAATGTGAAGCACCTGAAAGCTTCATACACAGGTTTGGCCAAAATAATAGCCAGCATCTTCAAGCCACTGTTAAATTGTAAGATTTCTCCTCTTGCTGAGGGGTTACTACCACCAACAATCTCTTTCCTATTTCAAAGATTACACCCAAGCTTGATCTTAAGGAAGATAACCAAGCATCTTGCTGTACCAATTCATACACAGCTATCACATTTATAGCTCTACCTCAGTTTTCAAAAAGCCAGAATAGTTTCCAACTATTACACTAGAAAAGCTACTCAATCAACTTCAAACATTTTTACAAATTAGCCTTCAACTCACAATGTTTGCTATAAAACTATCACAAGAATTTGCTTTTCTGCAGAATACTGATTCAGTTCAAGGCATAGCTATTTGATAACATTTTCCTAGTAAGAAGAATTACACAGATTTATCTGTTTGCATGTCTAGGAGGGTCTTTATGGGCTATCATTGTATTTCTTAGTCTGTTATGGATTAAATGCCACAACACCCCCCCCCCCACACACACACACACACACACTTGCTTCATTCATTTAATCATAAACAACCACACAATCTCCACAATCACTTCCCCAAAAAACCGCCACAGCACTGGAGAAGGGAAGAAATATTTAGTCCCTAAACAAGCAGTCACCACTCATTGTGAAGTGGGTAGACAGAATTTAAAACTCCTTACAGAAGACATAGCAGGATTAATCCCCAGTTATCAAGCACAGTAAAAGCCTTGAATGTTCTTTCTGTGAGCAAAAGGACAAATCACGGTGGGTTTTTTGCCCCAAAATATGAATCCAATGTGATTCCATCCCAAAGACATACTAAATTATTGTAAAACAGGTTATTGTTTCAATGTTTAATACATGAGAGTAAATATACCTAAACCAATATGGTTCACACTACATAATAATGAAGATCACTCTTGAGGAGTCCAACAGATAAGACATGAATCTGTATGAAATCACAGATTACTAAAGGTGCAAATTAAGACTAAAACTGGAAAACAATAGAGTTCTTCTCATCCATTTAGAGCAGGTATGGACACTGACAGACAACTAACTGTCTTTACTGGGTGCTTTGTTTGGGACTGTCAAACAAAGAAAATTTTGAGAAAAAAATCAAGGTAGTAGTAATTTTCCTTCAGAATACATTTACTAAATTTATTCTGCAAGATAGAAGACCTACATACCTTTTTCTTAGATTTTTGTGGTTGCTGTATCTTTGGTCTACTTGCTAAAAGAAAGTAGTTATAATAACTTAAGGGCATTAAACTTCTCGGTTCTCCTTTTATTAAAAACTTCTCATCTACCATGAGAATTGTACTCACATTCTCCTAATATGTCTGAAACCTTTTTTTTACTTGGTTCTTATTCCAGAGGTCTTTGACTTGTTCTGGCAATTTGCAAATGCTGCCAAACCCCAGCAACAACCTGTGTTGTAAAGTTGTGTGTTTCTTTTATCATCAAGTTACATTCCAGAACTTTAGTACCATTCAAAGAATGTGTTTAACACCTTTCAAAGGTACAGCACAACAATGCAGCTATGATTTATTTTTATTCTTTTTTAAATTTTAGCTGGCTTGAAAAAGTACACAAAGCATTATATAATTTGAAAAGGGCCATTTTTCTGTGATTATATTCAAGAGTAGAAATAATGAAACTTCCTAAGTATTATACAAACTGTACTTCATAACAAGTATTATACTAATTACTATGCAGCTTCCCCCCCAAAAAAGCAAAAAAAGAAAGTTTTCTGTGAATTAAACTACAGGGAACTAATCTGATCAACAGCTCTAAATTCAAGAAATATGAATTAACAATTATATAAAAATTTGTTAAAAGTTATTGGAAAAAAACCCAGTTCCCAAGAGTTTCAGCTAAAAAAGTCTGTGATTTTCAAATTAGATCTATGTTCCATTAGTGGTTGTACAAAACTCCCACAGCCTTTGGCTCGGCACATTTTATTGCAGTGTATAATAGAATAAATTATGCAGCAACCTGTTGGGAGCCAATGGTGGGAGAAACTGTATTAAAAAATAGACTAAGAGAGACATTACTATATAAGGGGTAAACAGAAGAGGAAGGAAACAGTCAAAGAAAATAATTTGAAAATCTTCTGGAAGGGATCACATCTTGGTCCAAATACCTTCTCATATATTGAAGGGCTGGTTTAGGGTGGGGAGGGGGAGGGTTTGATTTGAGGTTTTGGGGGTTTTCTTCAGTTGGTTGGTTTTTGTTCTTTCTAACCACAGGGGTAACCACAAATCAATGCAATGGAGAACTAAAAATAACTAGAAATAGCAATACCAATTCCCTTAAGTTGCAAGGCATTTTTTCTTCATAAACATCTCAAGTACAATAGATGAGTGAAAGCAATGCCAAACTGACAATTTTCTGTTCACCAAGTCTGAGGCTCTCCAGACAGATAAACTTCAGGGACTCATATCACTCTCAGTTCCTGATAAAAGCTGGGCAGGTCACAATTCCTGGGGTTCCCATGCTGGGAATGAAGGCTGTGGGTACACAGGGCAACCTTTACACCTGACCTCTCCAACCCTCAACACACACTGTATGGGCAGAGCTGATGGAGGAGTTGCTGCTGAGTGGTGGGGTCCTAAAGCCTGAACTTTAAAGGCCATTTGTCATGGGGACATAAATAAAATGTGCCATCAGGCACGTTCACCCTCTTCTCCCACCTCCTCGAAATTTGCTTCATGAACTTCCCAGATCACTTTGCTATTACTGCATAGTTACAGAGACAGAAAGATAAGAATGATTTCAGCTTTGTAAAACTGGCATTGATTTGACATGAAAGAGAATCATGCAGACATAGATTCAAACCAACTATTGCCACATAATTTATTATTCAAAGGCACAGAATTCTCCCATTTGAAGTACTTATCTTTCAATCACTTAGAACACTGATAATCTACACTGTACCTGGCAAGTGTTAAAATATATTCTGGAGATACTCAACTTCAAGTCCAGATGTTAAGAAAATGGACACACAAGTCAAAAATCATTCCCTAGAGAGAACTACCCAATGATACATGGGCTAAAATGAACAGTAAATCCTGAGGGTAATGGCTCAATGTATCAGTTAAAGACTGTGGCAATTACTCCAGACAGTCTATTTTCAGAAATACTCTCTCAAAAGAAATTAGTGCCCTTTTCACCATAATGGCAAACCAGCACTAGGTTCTGGGGGGGGAAGTGCTGGTCATCACTGACTACAATATTGTGGAGAGTAGGATCTTGAATTGGGAAGAATGTAATGAAAAACATCTAAATGAGAGCATATGTAACTGATCAAGAATGCCCCATTTAAGGAGGACAAGCCCAGCAGAGACCACAGTGTGACAGTGCCATTAATTGCTAAAAGAGAAAATGAATTACAGAACAGTAAATTCTGAGGTTCCTGTTGCAGAAGTTTTTACTGACAGTTCTTAAAGATTAAGGAGCTATCAGAAATTACTGATACAGTAATATCAACTCACTTTATGATTGGCTACAAAACTGGTGTTTGGGAAGCAGGCACATATATACACCCCCAAACACTTCCTAATATATAAATCAAAAAAGTACTTCAAAAAAAATGTAGTCAGAATTTTCTTGTGAATCATGGCAATCATGTCTTAAATTCCTGCCACCAGACAGTACAATCTTATGGTGCAAAAAATGTCTCTGATAGTCACTGAGTATTTCTGTCCATTTCAAAATATGCTGCATTGGGAGGAGACAGCTCTTGAAGAGCCAGACTAATCCCAATGGAAGCTATTACAATCAAACCTACCATACAGCCAGTCTCAACAGTTCCTCACATATGGGATTGTTCCAGGATAAGGTGTCCCTGTGCAGGGTAGGGGGGTTGGAACGAAATAATCTGTAAGGTCCTTTCCAACCCAAGCCATTCTATGATTCTATCACTTGCTCTATAAACAACAAAAGAAACTCTTACACTTTCAGCTCTCGCAGACTTAACAATTTATACTAACCTTAAAAGTTCTCTACTCTGTTTGGTTTTATTTCCCCCCAATCCTAACTTCTACTCTACAATTCTGTCTGTAGAGAGGAGGGAGGATCACCCCATGGAGCTCAGCTAATGATGAAAACCACGCCTGAAGGGACAGCAGTCTCCATCCCGAGTATCACACCCTTCAAAGTGCCCAAAGGTCTCCACTCTAGAGAGCCTCCATTCCTGGCTTCCAAGATAGAACTGCAAGCTGAAGTTTTATAGAACTGAATTGTTAAGTACTGAAGTGAGAAAAGGGCAAGTGGCACCTCTTAGTCTTTAAAAAGGTGAATATTTTCCTTTTCAACTCTCCCTTCCTCTAACACTCAGATCTTGGAGATGGCTGCTTACTGTATGTATTCAGATAAATTTAAAGGAATATATATACTTTGAAAAACAGTTATTTGATCCTTTTCCTAGTTGACATTTTTCTTTGTTTGGAACTGTACTTTTGATTTGTAGCTTTCTAAAATTAGTCAGCTAATATTAGGCAATAATAAGTGAAAAAATCTTTAACAAGTGCAATAAATTTGAGCAATTTTGTTACTTTTATAGAATAGGCATTGATTTTTCATGAAAGCAAGTACTACTGAAGCAGAATATTAGAACAAATAAAGTAATGTAGGAAAAATATTTAACACTAAAAGAAAATAAAAGTTATACTATGCTTGATCAAAATTGCAGAAGTTTGGATACAAAGCATATAATAACTTGCAAATATAATAATCTAAGGGTCTTGTAAAGAACAAAAAATGTGCTGAAAGACAATTGAATATCTCTATTGATAGTAAAAGATCTTTTCCTTACCAACAAAATGCTGAATATACAATTAAATAGTAAACAGTATCCACAGATATTGTATTCCAAACTGCTCCATGGAGTGAAACCATCCCTTTCACAGATCTGACAACTCCTGTTCAGAGCACTTACTATGGTTTGTTCACATGACACACCACAATTCTATATTTGTAAACAAAGGCACAAATTAAATGGGTTATCTGCAAGAACCACAATAATACCAAGAAATCTTTTATCTCCTTCACAAAGCTATTTTAGTCAAATTAGAATGAATCAAATCCAGTAGAAGAGCTGCGGGAGAAAAAAAGGGAAAAAAAATCAACAACACTCTCTAACCTTATTTTTACAAGTTAATGGGCTTTTTTAAAAGGAGATTTAAGTCAGAGCCACTATTTGGGTTTCTGAATATGATTCAAGTGTTGAAGCATCTGTCTTGCATGCTGAGGCTGGGAAGGTTGGCACAGTTCAGCTCTGAGAAGTCAATTCTCAGGAGGATCTTATCAATGTGTATAAACACAAATATGAGGATGTACAAAGTTTGGAGCCTGACTCTTCTCAGTTGTGTCCAGTCAGAGACAAGAGGCAATAGGTAAAGGTTGAAATACAAGTAGTAGTAAAAAACAACAGCACCACTAAAGCACTTTAAGTCAGGCTGCCATGGGTTGTGGAGTGTCCATCTTTGGAGGTATTTCAAACCTGGCTGGACAACCCCCTGAGCCACCAGTTCCCACTGAACCTGCTTTCAGCAGATGTTCTTCAGAGGTCCCTTCCCACATCAGCAGTTCTGTAAAACCCCTGCCTGTGTATCACCAACAGGTTGATGCCAAGAGTTGCAGCGTGAATTTCGAGTTTGCTGACCTTGATTAGAAATTAATATTGAATTTCCAGGTTCTTTAAGAGAAATAAAGAAGTTAAAGTTGTGTTAGCACTCCCAGTTAATCTAATATGGCACCTAAGTCTGAGCCACATCCTTCATTTTTGTCCAAGTTGTCAGAATCAAAGAGTAATGAGACAGATTATGATTTTGTTGCTAATTTATACTTATTCTTGAAAAGAAAAATTTTTAAAAGTGTGAAAGGGAAAAGGGGTTTTTTATAATTTGGGGGATTTTTTAATACAGATACACATGAGTAATCTAATTGGTAAGAACAGGAATACAAGGTCAAACCAAAGATACACTAGTTCAATGCTCTGTCTTCCAGTAGAAGCCAACAGCAGATGACTGAATAAACTTGTAAGAACACGACAAATGTACAGGGACAGAGTGTACATACTGCTCTGTGGGAATGTTCTAAATCCAAAGACTCATGGGTCAAGAATTTCTTGAAAATAGTTTCTTTGAATACAATAAGTCTTAATAATTTGAATTTTTGACCTACTTGTCCAACTGCTTTTGAACCCACACAAATTTTTTTTTTACATACAATGCACTGGATAAACAAGTTCCACAGCTTAACTTCATGCTGTGTGAGGAACTGTTTTCTTTAATCACACTGAGCCAACCACTTGCTGAGTTTGATAGGTCTTAATTCTCTTACTGGAAGAGACAACTCCCTCATGTTCTCTTTTTCAATGCAATTTATATTTCCTCTGTTTTCTCTTTTTTTTTTCCAGCCTAAAAACTCATAGCACGAGTTATTCTTAAAAACAGAAGTTCCATTTACTAATCAGAATTCTTTTCTAGATCTTCTGCACTTCTGCTACATCCTAAGTCAAGAAACATCAAATCAACAGGCAATATGAGATGTGTATGCACTACATGCATAATCATCTTTATTTTCCACTCTCCCTAATGTGCTCTCTGTCTTTCTGGACTTTAACCATTGTTCTCAACTATTTCCATAAGCCATGAGAAGCATCAAGATCCTCTTTCAGAAACCATCTTCTCATTTGTAAAGCCAGAGCTGTCCAGGATACATAGAACAAACATGGTGTAAGCTGTGATAATTTACTTGCCTTTGACATCATTACCTCTCAGACTTCAAAGGTACTTTGCAGGTGCATTTGCCAGCATTTCACAGTAAATGCATTCATCATATTTTCTCTTAGTGGAAGAGTAGTTCTGTTATGAATGAACTAAACAGCTAACAAAAGCAGACATTCTTTATTTGGGGTTTTAGATTTGGGTGCAAATGTCTCCCAAGCCAATATAGCTAATACTGACATCTATAGATTAAGAGGCAACCTGGAGCCAGTAGGTGTTCCTACCAGGGGCTGTAGTGCAGCACTTCCTTTATGGCATCAAATAGTTCCCTGTAATCCATGGCTCAACTCCATAAAAGATATTTACATTTTGATTGCATGTCAGGTTAATTAATCTTGAAAAAAATCATTAGTAAAATATTAAAAGTAATATCTCAGTCTTCCAAATTCAATAGTTCACCATTCTGGACAGTTCTAAAGTCCTCTCCAACCCATTTTAACCTTGATGGGTTATCTTTGACAGATTTAACTGTAGTCAATAATACGCACTATATTTTAAACACCAGATTATTTAACTGTACAGTAATAGTTAACATATAAAACACATGATAAAACATATTTATGGCCAGTGATAATATATCAAACTCAATAGAAGCCAGAGCCAAATTTCATTGGCCACAGTCAACAATCCCCTGCTTTTCAGACAGAGAAAATATCAACAAATGCAAATGCTTTATTTTCACCTCATAAACAATCATTTTATAGTGTCTATTAAGCATCAAAAGTAAACACAATCACAATTATGGAATTCCAGGAACACACAGAACACATTTAGGCAACTCCTGAATAGAAAAGATGCCATATTACTAAGCAGTTTATATTTTTATGTGTTCCTTAGGGAATTTTCTGTACAGGCTTCTGTTATCAAAGTGGCAATTCCCATCTTTTGTTTTGTCTCTAACAACCTGCCAGGATAATTAAACTCAGAACTCAGCATGTCTCAGTGACTACAGAATCTTCTGGACAGACATCAGAAGACTGGCATGGCAGCAACTCATGTCTCTTGAATGAAGAGGAGAAAATCTCCAGCACCAGATGTCCAGTTAATCCAGCCTCAAAGGCAAAACCAAACATTAACAAAAAACCCCCACCCAAAGTGGAGTTAAAAAGAGCACATGTTCCCCTGCCCCCAAAAGGAGAAGGCCTGCTGAGCAGATCCATCTATTCTATTTGACCTGACCAAGTGCCAAGTGCAAATCCTGAACAAAAATGCAGAGGAAAATCCTTGCAGCCTTCATTTCAACCCCCTTAGTCCTCACAGAAGTGACCCACAGTTCATTATGGAGATGTTAACACAGCAACAGGATTCTATTGTTCTACATTGCTATTTCACCACATTCCCAGTGTCCCTCCCAATATAATTTAAGTGCAGTCCAAACAGACCACCTGCATAAATTGCCAAAGTCTAACCTAGGAATCAGTTCAGACACTGGACTCTCCCTTCAGTTGCTTCAAGTGATTATAAAGCTCCATCAGTTGACATGTGCAAGTCTCAAATTCTTTCACCTGGCCAGAGCTTTAGCCTACTCCTAGGCACAAGTAAATCTCAAACTGAGTTCCTCCTTTGCAAGGCCCATTTTGTCAACTAGTCTAATCAATTAAGAATCTGGCTGAAGAAGTGGAGTTTCGTACAGATAATCAGTGCAAGAGGAAGGAAACATTTGGGAGCTGTTTGGCTAGAATGTGTCTCTGTTCAACAGCCTCTCTGAAGACACTCAGAAAAGAGGATATCTATTTTCACTTCTTCTATCAGACTCACTTAAGTACATATTTTGACTCGGTTCCTTCACACTTAGGTCATTCTCCAGAAATAAAGCCACTGGATTTTCAAGTCTTCCTTGAAGAGCATTGTTCAAACTGTTTTGCTCTGTGTCATTTCCTATAGTTGTCTGTCAAGAACTTCCCCAGCTGACCCCTTGAGCTCCTACTTGCACTGCAAAGTGTCTATTTTGGGTAGCTCCTACTCAGTCTGTTGACTTCTTCAAACTACACATCTAGAATGCAACATTTGCTACGTATTATATGGCAATACTGCTTCTTAATTCAAAAGCAGGTATTCTTCTAACACTAACTAGTAACACAGCAACGAGGAATCAGGCAGATTTGTCAGTTCACTGCATAAAAACAAGGACAATGAAACTCACCTTCCCCCATCTGAAAGGAAAAATTCAGTTGAATTATTAGGAGTATCAATAGGTACACTGTAAGATGAACAAATTTTAAAACCAGAACAACTGAACTTTGTTATAGAGTCTGAACTAGATACTGTGTGATGGAACAGAACATTAGGGACCTTTCTTGGTGTATTTGGGTCTCATATATATATATATTTTTAATTTTTTTGTAAATAGAAGAAGGCACAGAGTAAAGCCTCTGGGAAGTTTCAAAGCTGAATATTGACCAAAACTCTCATCCATGGTAACCAGAAAATTACACCTTTCCATACTACTGCTCAAAACTAAAAAATACTTAATGCAAATATTCACTAAAACACATGGAAGAACAGATACTGGTGAAAATAAAAGGTTTATACAGGAAAATCATCTACTGTTTGACATTGTTTAGGACACAGCACTGAAAAGCAAGCAAAAATAAAGCTACTTTAAGCTCCATTTGCATCTGCTTCATTCTGGGACCCCAACATCCCACTAGAACTACGGGATACATGTCTATACAGAGTTGTTCCATGTCACAGATCCTTTCCAGAGGCAGGAATATGGATGTGGATGAAACAATAAACCAACAGCTCCTGGACCAAGTCTGGGTGACTCATGTAGCACTTTCCATGCCTGAGCAGCATCTCAGGCTAATGCAGGAATTAGAGTGCTTAGAACCAAGGTGGGCAACAGGTATCCTCAATAACTCCCTCTGTAATGGCTATGAGGAAGTTCTGGTGTCCTCATGACATAATGAAAGTTTTCCTCAAGAGGGAAAAGAAGCATTGCAGATTTTGCACTTTGAAAGTGGGGTGTAATTCTTTTTCCTAAACCACTATCATGTGGCAGGAGACATTCAGTAAAAAGTTTTAGAAGCCAACAGATACCTTATTTCATTATTTCCAGTAAAGCATCATTATTTCTACTGTTCTCCAGGGTAAACCTCACTTAAATTTGCCCATTTAATATAATAGTCAGAAGAATAACCAGAAATCAAATAGATTTTTGTCTGTGACTTGCTCAACAGTGTTAAAGTAACAACAAAAAGTTTGAGTGCTTTGGTGGCAAACTGCCATCTCTTGGAACCAGCATGTCCCCAAGGCTCTGTGAAGTCATAACTGATTTTTCAGTGCTATGAACTTCTTTTAGAAGTCTTTTATCCATTATTTCCCAAACACTAGTACAAATCAGAAAAACAAGTGTTTTGTAAATAGTTGTGCAGTCAGATCATGAGCATGTATCACACATTCTCAGGATCTTCTCAATAACAGGACAGGAAGGAAAATACTATAACATAGAACAAATCCTCACTCTGAACACGATGAAAACTTTAGAGCAGTGGAAAAGCAATTCTTATTTCAAGAACTGTATATTAACTGCACCTAAAACAAAAGATGAAGTTCCCTTGCAGCAAGACATACCCACCAAGGTTTCACAGGTCAGATTTACAATGCAGGCACTTATATTTTTAAAAATATTTTAGACAACAGTCGTAACAAAGAAATTGTATTTTCTTTCTTTCAATCTTTAAGAGGTCTTTTTGAAGATCAAAGGATATAGAGTTAATTAATTGTGATAATAAACTTCGTTTGGTATTTTGCCAATTCAAAGAGCATATTTTCCAAAAGAAAATAAATATAGATTTTTATATAAGTGATTATAAGAAGAAAAAAAAAAGATGCTTTGGTCATGAAAAAGAGGGAAGATATGAGAGATTGGATTTTTTTGAAGGACCTCCTTTTTTAAATATGGCTTTAATTTCAGGGTTATACTTGATCTTAAACATAAAGGTTCCCCCTTGTTTTTTTTTAATGGCAGCCATAAGATATATTCTGTTGAACACTTGTCAGAAATTCTTGCTGTTTGCCCATGAACTACTTTCATACCAAAGTATTACAAACTCATTGAAGGGGGCAGACAGTTTCCTTTGCATAACTGCTACACACAACAGGCAAATTTCAGAGACAAGAGGAGAAAATATAACCAGAGGTCTTTACACAGACAATACACAGTTAAAAAAAAAAAAAAAAAAAAAAAGAAAAAAAGGATCTTTGTGGGTCTCTTCCAGCTCAGAATATTTTGTAATTCTGTGTGAACCAACATGGAAAAATGAGCAGAAAGTTATAGGGCAGAAGGTCTGGCAACAGCTGTAAGACTATTCTTACAGTATATTGTTGTAACTGAGAAAGGATGCTTTTAAAGAGATTTTTTTTTTCAAAATAGTACTAAAAACACAATTCAGGAACATATAGTAACCAAAAATCCTTCTAAAAATCATTAGCACTTGACAAGTTCTCATTAGTAAAAACAGTACTGAATTAATTGTTTTACACCAGCTTTCATGTTTTTGTAAGAAATCACAATCAGGATTTCACTTCCACCCAAAATAAGAAACACTGCAACTATGGATGTGAAAGGAGAAAAAATTCTTCCCATGAATACTAAAGTCCAGCAAGCCCATCAACAGATGAGTTTTATCAGAAATTAAGTGTCCAAACCAGTATCTTAGGAAAAGGCATTCACATCAAGAGAGGTCTTGCTGAATCCAGCCTCAAGCAAAGACTTTAGAAGCATTTGCATTTCAGAATTATACAAATCAAGTACATTTAATAAACTTATCCATGAGGTTTCTTTCAGAGTATCATCTACCAGAGTCAACATTTCCATATTCAGGGATTATTAACAGACATCTTCATCTAGAGAACATCTTGTAAAAAAACTGCTTACTGAGGAAAGACCACTGGCGAGAAAAAGAATGGAAAAATATGCCCTGTTTTGCATTTCAATCTTGATTCATTCTGAAGAGTTCTGAAAACTCCATACATGGGTAAAAAAAAAAGATAAAATTACAGTGGAAGGTTAGTTCTTGCTTTCTGGTGCCCAAGTCTATTGGCTTTGGCACCATATGCTGCTTTTGCATATGCTGCACACTGTTTCAGTCATCTTTTCCCATCAAATACTGTACAGTAATGGCATCCAAAGAGTTATTTTATGATGGAATCCACAGGAAATGTGCCAACTCCTTTTTTTTTTGATGAAGCAAATCTATTGCTATTAAATGCACAGTACTAGATTAATCCAAAACTACCGCCCGCATTCCGGGCCAATTCTTAATTTGTTCTCTGCTGGAGTCTTCATCTAAAGCTATTTGTCTGATATAACTGGATGCCTTTCAAATGTATTCTTGCATCTTTTTAAACATGTGATATTTGCCTGCATGCTCGTTCAGTGAGCATAATGACCATGGAGTTGGCTCTTGTATACTTTAAAGTCTGATTTTGCTTTCCAAAACAATTTGCAACTTTTGTCTCCATTGAAAGTTTTTAGGAAAAGAACACTCCACTACATAAGATCAGCTGTCATTAATTTTGTTCTTTTGCATTTAGTTATTTTAATTTTTTATTATCTTCAAAAAAACAGATGATAGAACTTCACACACATTCCCATTCTGAAATGTCCTTTTTTTTTTTCTCCGGCAATGCTACTTTCAGTTAACAAGCAAAGCATAAATGAGATGAGCACACAAACAATTGAGAAAAGTTACTGCTGTGCTCAAGATATTTAAAAACTTGAAAAAAAGTAATAAAGGTCCTGCCAAAGCAAAAACATGCAAATCTGATAAAGTTCTTTGCAGCAAGTGAGAAAACCAGCATATATATGCACACAAAGGTCTTGCCTGTAGCTACTTATTTCCATTGTTAATTACAAAACTTACTGTGGAAGGCAAGGAATGATATCTGGCTCATAAAATGCTTAGTAATTGTTAAGAATTAAGTAAAGAATTCATCTAAGTTAAAAATATATATCTTTGTTATGGTGATATTTTTCTGCATTATATTTACTGTGCAGAATTTTCTCTGCAAGGGATCAGATGACAGACCAGTTATCATTTTGCATATATATATATATGTATATATATATGTGACAGAGGCTTAAATTGCATTATGAAAAAAGTAAATTAGACCCTTTCAATTCCAGGGAGGGGAAAATGAGAGCAATCAATTATAAATAAGAATCAAGGAAGATGGCATCTATTCAAAGAAAGCAAATTCTCGCAGAAAGTCAGCAGTTGATTCAAACTCATTCAGAGGTATTTTGCTTTCTATAAATGTATAATCCAACACATCCCAGAACAAAAAAAAAATCAAAACCAACCAAGCAAACAAAACCATGCCCAGATATCTGTAATAAGCTCATTTTTAACCTGGTCATTAAGGCTGGGATCAAACCCCAGTGAAGCTTGAGGCCTCTGGAAGCAGAGAACATGATCCAGTGTAAGAACAGAATGACTGTAAATTGCAGAATTTGGGCTACATGCTCTTCAGCCACTTTTGTGACTCTGTACTGGAGGTTTTCAGTGTTTATTAACAAGCAAACTCCACTATAAAATTCAACAATCAGTTCACCACTGTTGAGCACAACAGTAACAATCATACTGCTATTCTGAAATCACAGCAACATAAACCAAAGCCAAAGTAAAGGCCACTGAAAAATATCATCTGCCTGTGATTCAGCGAGTTAACTCAGTTTTAATTAACTTAATCTAAAACAGCTAAACATTATTACCCTCACCTGTCTATACTATCCCTCTTCAAGACTACTGCTACTCCATCAGGAATAACAAGGAGCATAAACTGAAGTTACTCAGTTGTTAATCTGAAATACAATTAAGCACCAAAGCTGGCAGAGGTTTGCATTAACATCTGTAAACCATGCCCAAATCAGCTGTTCCTGTGGGCTACAGCAGCATTCAAAATTACCAGTTTCTTCTCTCAGGTTGATTAAACTCCAGGTTCTGGACTTTGCCTTTTTTTGTTTTCCAACAGGTTGTCCAGCAGTTTAATCAAACTGCAAAGCATACTCAAGAAAAGTTTCATTCTCATGTCTTTCTGACATTAGGATTTGTCTATTGGCATTATATTATTGAAAGAGGAATAAGTAAGATATTTGGTAGGATTTAATATTCTGCAAATCACACAAGAATATGATACTAGGAAGCAGTCAACATTTATTTTTGGCGTTTTAAGGTACCAAACCAGTAGAGACTCCTCCAATGTTTTTGCAAACACTTTCAATAGATTTTGCTGGTCTTAATTTGTCCATGAGCTGAAAAACAATGGTTTGTCACAACTCCATCTTCATCTTTACTACTGCAGTCTATGCCCTCAAACAGAAATCCCCAAGGAACTGCTGGAATTGTGATTAGACTTGAAAAGCAGCACCTGTAATGAATGAATATCTGCTGCTGCTCCACAGAGCCCACAATTTCAATTTAAACACAACAATTTGGAAATAAATGCGCTTTTTTGTTTGTTTTGCACTGAAATTAAACTAGTAACACAGGAAGACAGCTTCTCTAAGGCAGTCCCTGGACTCCCAATGAATATTCATAAGCACATGGACAACTTTTAATCATTCCCCTCATCCCACAGTCCTGTATGACCATCACTCATCTTTTACCTCTATCCCAGAGAAAAAAACAACTAACCTCTCTCAATTACTCAACTGTAAATCACATCACTCAAAAACTATTAGGCAAAAGTGTTACAGAAACACTTCAGGGTTTATTTCATGAGAGTAGCAGCAAAACTGTATAATCAAAGAGAGTAAAATTTACTTAAACAACTGAAACACTTTTTTTCCTAATTATTTATTAAATCTATTTTTGTTTTGGAGTCTTTCCCTTTTCTAAAAAGGCTCCTACTTCAGAACTGTGTTCACACTGTTATTAATTCCCTTGGTTTTTCTCAAGGAAAACACTTAACAGGGTAGCAGATTTATAAGGCCAAGAGCTGTAGGATTTTACTTCAGAATTTTTATCTTCTCTAACAATTTCATGAAGCCCTCAGAACAGATGAGAGACAGTATCTTGTTCTTTTATTTTACACCTTGAAATTAACTTCTGGATTTGTGTATTTTAATTACCATCTCCTTCACACAGGTGTAAGAGGCAACAACGTACACCTGACTTAGCACTCTACCAAATAACATCCAATTCTTTTCAAAACATTTCTTTAGAGAAGTCTAGAATAAAGAAACAAATGTTGCAGCAAGTCTCAAATGCCAAAGGATGGCACAAACCAGAGAACCACAGATCTCCAGACCACAAGAAGCCATGAGGTAACTCCCAAGAGCCCAGCCCAGCCCACCAACCCCAGGGCCCAAAGGCCAAGGCCAGGAGGGCACAGAGGGGCATCCAATTTTGTAAGGGAGGATTCCTGAGGGTGAGAACATGAGTCTGGCAGCCAGAACCCACCACACTGTACCTGCATATGCAGAAAGCAGAGATGGGAGCAAGTTTGTTCAGGAGTCCAGATCCTCTGGCAGAGCCCCAGCCAAGCCAGGAAGTATCTGCGACCGAGCCTGTGGGTTTGCAATCAAGCCCAGAGTGCCCACACCTGGGCTGGGTGGGGGATGGCAGTGCCCCAGCTGGGCTGGGTGGGGGATGGCAGTGCCCACACCTGGGCTGGGTGGGCGATGGCAGTGCCCACACCTGGGCTGGGTGGGGGATGGCAGTGCCCCAGCTGGGCTGGGTGGGGGATGGCAGTGCCCACACCTGGGCTGGGTGGGGGATGGCAGTGCCCACACCTGGGCTGGGTGGGGGGTGGCAGTGCCCACACCTGGGCTGGGTGGGGGATGGCAGTGCCCACACCTGGGCTGGGTGGGGGATGGCAGTGCCCACACCTGGGCAGATCAGGGCAATCAAGACCTACCAGGGCATTCAAACCCTCACCAAGATTCTTATTTCCCAAACATATGTGTGCACAGAAACCCAAACCAACCTCAACTTCATTTCAAAGTGAACCAGCAATTAATATCCAATGAATAGGAAGTCTCCTCATAACATACTATCAAGTAACAGGCAATCTGCTCCAGCTGAAATTTTTCATTTGTTTCCATCTGCAGCCCACAGAGAAAGTGACTGCAGAGTAACCCACTTTGGGAAGGACAAGATTAGAGATCAAAATACACAATCTTTTTCCCAAGCAGATAAAAGAAAAATAATATTCTGTGGTCTTGTCACAGCATTGAAAGCCAGGTGAAGATAAGCAGTACTAAGAAATTACAAAATGAGTCAGAAAACAGAAGCTGGAAAAAGGATAGATATTAGCCCTGGCATTAAATTAATTGACTCTTCCCCCAACCCACAAATAATATCTAGCTTGTACAGAATCAATTTACTTTCCTCCAAAGACCAATCTGAGCCAAATTTCTTAATAGGAAAAAAAGGAGGGGAGGGAAGGAGAATAAGGAAATCAATAAAACCAAAATGATCCTACTTAAGAACAAGCAATGTGAATTCATTATTTTTCCCTGAATAATTCAAAATTCAAACTCCCTGCCTTAAAACAGAAGTGAAACTCAGATATAAAGACAGTTCAAAAAAATAATTAGACATTTTAAAGAATGAGACTGTCTCCATAATTACCTAATGTTTTTCCTCTGTCTCAAAAAGGAATGAAACTTCTGTTACAAGGTATAGGTCAACAACTAATGAACAAGATGAAGGATAAATGTTTTTAGAGAGACTCAGGCAGCCATTTACAAAAGGAGCAAAAAGGAAATGGAAAGCCTCTTAACCTTTGCTGTTTTAGCTCACAATTAATCTGGTAGGAGATAAGAGGCCCATAATCCTTTTATGGGTTTTATCAGAAATAATAAGCCAACAAATTTACAAAATGCATATGCAAACCACTGTATACTAAGCTTATTAAAGATGAAGCAATCAAATGAAACAAGGTCATAACTGAAATATCCTGTAACAGACGCTTAGAGAAAGAATATAAGAAACATGGCAAGTAAAGAACAGCCCTTTGCTTGCTCTTCCCTCCCAGGTACAGTCCCTAGTTTCAGAACTCCTGTGCTAGAGATTGAATTTGGAAAATTATTTTCAGCTGCTCCTTGTGGACTTCTCTTCCAGAAGAGCTGTTTATAATCCTTTTTGGAACCCATTTATAATTTGGCTTCTGCAATGCCCAGTGAAATGATTTCCATAATTTATTTGCACATGCAAAAAAAACCAACTTGTTTTTCCTTAAACTTACACATGATAAATTTATTGAGGGAGAGATTAGCTCTTAAAAGAGAAGATAGTTTAAATAGCAAAAGTGCTAGGGACAAAAATACTTAGGAATAATCAATACTACCTGTGCCAAAAGAATAATTGAATTGCAGTAGTTTGCCTAAAGACAAAAAAATGAGACAGCATTACAGCAGTCATCAGGAAAATAAAAGGCTGTTGAAAAGAGAAATGGAATTATCTGTTCCTCATGTCCACAGTGCATAAGCAATAGGTTTAAACTGTATAAGGAAGCTCAAAGCTGGATATTAGAGAAAAACACCCCATCCTAATAGCAGGACTAATCAAAAGCACTGCTTTGATAGCACCACAGTTTCTCTAGTAGAAAACTGGATGAGAACCTTTCTGAGATGACATAGATCAGTTAAACTTGTTTTAGCAGAGAGAACTGCACTAAATGACCTCTTGATGTCCCTTCCAGTGTAGTACTACACAATAAGGAAGAAAGGAAGTCAATAGACATCTAGTTTAGTGGTTTATTTCTCTCCCTCTCTTAGTCTTGCATTCAGTTTCTGACTTTATTTATATTATTAGAGAATACTCGTTTTTCTCTGCCGCTCAGAAGGCAGAACACACCATTGTGATCACCTGAAATATAACAGGGTAACTGGATACTGAAGCTGCACAGAATTTATGATGGTTTTTACACTCAGCCATATAACCACATTCAAGTTGCTCTTGTATTAGGCAATTTCCAGACACTGCAATAGAATCTGCCAGAAGCCAGCTTTCTGTAGTCTCTAAATTCAAAATACAAATTAGACAACGCTAATCTAGCTTTCTGACAGACACAATGCCTTTGCCTTCAGGACAGCATCACACTGGTCATGATAAAAACTATAGTTCTCTGGGGGAAAAAATAATTTGAAACTGAAGACCCAGTGGCCATTTAAATCTAAGTTTCTTGTTTTCTTACATTAAGTTCAAGGAATGGAAGTTGCTGGAACAGGGTTTAGCACCATTTGCAGTAAGGATGAAGCTTTTGGGTTTAGTCTTTCTAGCTACATATCCTGAAGAGAATCAGATAATTCTCTATGAAACAAAATTCAGTTTAATTCAGTTTATATGGAAAAACACAGGCAGAGAAGTTTGCTTGCAATAAAAAATTGGATTTAATCCAAATAGCTTGATTTGCTTTCATTTCTGGCTATATTTCAGACCAAGGTACCATAGAGGCCAAAATTATTTAAAGATTTAGTTAATGGTAAATATCTTACCTTCTTGGTATAAATCAGGGATATAATGAAACATCAGCTGCTATTTAAAGTGGTTGGCAGGAGAGTTCATCTCATATTTATGTTCAAGCATAAACTTTGTGTGTGTTGATATATAATTGCACTAACAATTCCATTGACTTCATCACTGCAAAGCTACAGATAGATGGATGCAGCAAATCTCATAATTCTCCTAAAAAATGGTTCTTCTTTTGGCAGCAGCAGCGTGGCAGTACCTGGGATGTGGCAGCACCTGGGAAGTGGCAGTACCAGGATGTGGCAGCACCTGGGATGTGGCAGTACCTGGGATGTGGCAGCACCAGGATGTGGCAGTACTTGGGAAGTGGCAGCACCTGGGAAGTGGCAGCACCAGGATGTGGCAGTACCTGGGAAGTGGCAGTTCTTGGGAAGTGGCAGCACCTGGGAAGTGGCAGCACCAGGATGTGACAGCACCTGGATGTGGCAGCACCAGGATGTGGCAGCACCAGGTTGTGGCAGTTCTGTGGACAGGCTTTACCCATCACAACCTCACAACTCCACTGTCAGCAAATACATCTTGTGCAGGGTTAAATCATGTCATGGAGAAATCATCATTCTGTGCAGAAATAAAACAAAATTGTTGTACTTTTGCAAAGATTCTGCAAAAATAGCAACTTTGAGACAATGAATATCCATTCCCTTCTCCAATGTCCTTAATATCTCCTTGTATACCAACTATATGTTTATTCATTATGCATTGCTTCATTTGTTATTTTCTTTTATTCCATTTCCTATTTCAGTCTCCTCATTAATTTTTATGCACTTTTATTTTCATTTGTATACTTTTCATCACTTCAATATCCTAATATTTCAGCAGTCCAATTAGCTACTTCCATATCTTAATCACACTGAGACTCCTTATTCAGCTATAAATATAATTTTATTACTGCTGTTTTAATGACTAAGTGTTATAATAACTATTCTATATAAAATAATTTCTCTTAAAACTTTCCTTATTTTCTTCACTTGTCTATAATTCATTTCATCTCTCATCATACTTTGCATTTTGTTCAATACATCTTATATCATCCTAAAATGCTTCCTGTATTGAAAACTAATTACCTGGGGAGAGGCTAAACTTTCTCTTTTTTCTACCATAAACATAAAAATCAAATATTGAAACATTTTCTCACATTTACAACTGTCCTAAACTTTCTAAATGCAAGCCAAAATTGAAGACAGACCATCTCCACAGTAAAAGACAGTCTTTCAATAAACATGAAAGTCATTCCCAGACAGGCATTAGGAGTATAGCACAGAGCTCTGTTGTATCAGCATCATAAATAAAAAGCATGTGCCAGCAATATCTGAAATCATTAATTCTGAATGGAGATTACATCATTATTCTCATCCTTAATTTCAGAGACAATATATACTTGCAGTGAAATAGTATCTATTCTATTTATTAATTTAGTAATATTAAATCATCTAAAATCAGTATTGTTTCAGGCAGATCATTAACTTCTGAGATGCTGATGCTTTTAACTATCAAATAAACTGTAATAAAAATCTCCAAAATTGATCAATCCAATCCTTTTCAAACTATCTTTTTTTTTCATTCTAAACATCCACCTTCTGTGAGCAACAAGATTTTTCTGTGGTATGATAACAGATGAGAGCAAGTTCTTCTGTAGGAAAGACCTACAGAAGTCTCATGCCATGTTATACTGTATAAGGAACCAAAGAGTATCTGAGGGTACTTTCATGATTTCCATTCAGATCCCACAGTTAGCATAATTCAAAGTTAATTTCTCCTCAGCTGCTGTAGCTTTTAACTGTAAATTGTTTTTATGAAGGAAGAATAAAAAGCATTAAAGGAAGGAAGTGCAAAGTTATGCAATTTCAATGGTCTGCATCCAAGCAACAATATTTACTTCTAAATCCCCAAGATACTGAACTCCTTGTAGGGGGGAGTAGGACTATTTTGTGTTTTTTGACAAACCTGCTTCATTCTTTTCCCAGCCCACTGGTCCTCTGTGGTGAGGTGGGCTGCATTTTTACAGCATCACATTTTTATACCAGTTTATGCCCTGCAACAGGCTTAGCCTGAGCTCTGGTGACTACCAGGACCTCCCTCACTACTGCAACCTACTGCTAAGCTGCTCAGCTTTAAAAACAAAGCTTCCTTAGCTGTTATCTCAAACCAAGACATTAGCAAATACTTCTAGTTCCTTTTGCTATCTTGCCATCTTTCACTGAATACTGATATGCAGTGAAAATGTATTAAAGGCCCATTTTTATAGGAGAAAGTTTCCTTATGCTTCTTATTATCCAAATTGGAGACCTAAATCATGTTATTATATAATACATTGTGTTAGTTGAAGACAAGCCAGGTGGACATTAGACTTACTGGTGGGTTTTAGACTCAGAAGCATAAAATCTTGATAAGCCAGATCTGATTGTATTAATATCACTGTCATTTTCTATCAGCTCAATGTGTGACTGTGTTTTATGAAACCAAAATTTAGTTGCTGTTCCCAAAGGACACCAGAAAAATGGTTTAGTCAGGTGTATGTTTCCTAAAATCAAATTCAGTAAATCACATTGCAGATTTAAGATATAAATTGATAATGTAATGATTTAGATTTGATAATTTGTATAATAAATCACTTGCAGTTCTAGTAGCTTTGGGACAGTTACCTTTCAGTAGTAAATAAAGTAACTTTGTTGGTTGCTGAGACAGTTTGATTTAATTTCAAAGAAACATACAAGTTCATGCTTGTTTACAGTATGTTAATTGACATATCTAATCACAACTGATGTCTGCTTTTTAAAATGCTCTCATACTGAAGTATACCATTAAATGTATTAAGTTAGAAATGAATGGTATACATGGATTACTACAGATTCCAAAAAACTTTAGCACTGATTCCAAGATATAACATCAAAGGTTTCTAAAATATCTTTTAATGATACTTTCTAAAACACCCAGTTATTGCCAAAAAATAAGAGAAGCATTATTCTACAAATTCTTTCTTCACTTTGGTGGTCTTCTCACAGGTCAGAAAGCAGTCTCCTCTAGTGCCTTGATCTAACCTATTTTCAGTACAATAACATTTGCCTTGATTTGATACTTTCCACTACACTTATAAGTTTGGATAAGCCCAATTTTTTAACAGTACACAATCCATTTGCTCCTTACTATCATCACTCTTTCTCTGTTCTCTAGAGACTCACAGAAAATTTTCTTATGTTTCAAATTCAATTACCTGACAAGATGCTGTCAAAACCAGGATATTTTAGCATTGTCTCAAAACTTTTTGAGACATAAAAATATAATTTTTTCATACTATCTTGAACTGTGAAATATTGCAAGTCAAAATTTAAAATTTCTTGAGTGAAATGTTTGTTCTGTTCATGAATGTTTCTCTATTTCAATACAGTCAATTCAAACTAAGAGTACAAAAGGCAGAATAGATGTCAGTTGAGAAGGATGGAAATATCTATCAGAAGGTCACCAAAGTAGAATATATAAACAGTAGAATATATAAACATTTTACTTCAGGTCACTCAGTATCTTACAGGTTCAATAACATGACCCAAGAATCACCCAAATCTGTGCTCCAGTGAGAATGGTTTCTTGAAGTTGGACCCAGACTTCTCATGTGCCACTTCCAAGATACAACACTGACATTGATAATTCTTCATCCAACCCTTCTGGGTTTCCATTAGTAGACTGATACTGACGTGTCAAGCTCAGTGTCCCTCAGCTGGATATTTGCAGAAACTCACTTGCTGTTGGTCCATCCACCACTGGACTCCTCACACAGGAGCTGTGCAGTAACTCTGGGCACTGCAGTCAATTCTTTAAAGTATCTGAAGTTCTAAAGCTCACCAGGAAGAGCAGCTTCTGCACTGCCTGGGACATCACAAGAAACATTCACATTTGAAATTTGAGGATAAAAGACTATGTCCAGGAAAATCTAAATGCATGAAAAACCAGGTGCATGAAAAAATCCCAAATTAACAACTTTGGAAGAGCTAACTAATATTTTAGAGATTTTTTTTCTGCTTTTCCTGCAAACTGTGAAAGTATTTATACTTCAAATGCATCAATCTCACTGAAATTTCAACAGACATTTTAACTGTACTCATCAAAACTTACTAGTGATTACAGTTTTTTCCCTTATACAATGAGTGTCTGTGCATGCATTTTGTTTCTATTTCATGTTTATAAGTGTGCAATGATTGGTTATATTTCACATCATACAAAGATTGAAGAATTATACTTATTTCACAAATGGAGTCAATAGAGTCTCCTGCACTGCTTACAGAGTACCCTTGTCTCTCTGCACAAGTTCCTCAGAGGAGAATAAGGTTTAGGAGTTCAAAGTATACTTGTATTCTTAGGTCAACAGAAGAAAAATATAGAACTGAAACATGGAAATACATTAATATTGATTTAGGAATGAAATTCTGACAATGCTGAGATATTTACTGAGAAAGGCAGTGAGACGTTAACAGGAATGAAAATAGATATGTTTGCTCCTTGACTCTCTCTATTTTAAAAGGCAATGAACTTTATCTGTATCCCAAATCTTCTCCTCCACCAAATCCAAAGTATTTCATACATTTAGAACAACAGAATCTATAATAAAGATTATTCTACTCACACTCTCTATTATTCTTGCCATGGATTCCCCTAGCAATATCCACTACTTTAAGGTAGCAAGTTTCTTTGTGGAGGGACTATAGTTCTTTCCCCTCAGACTGTATTTCTGTGGAGCTTTGGAGGAACCACCGTGGTTTGGGTGCCAGACTCCAGACTGTAGGAGTGATGCCTGTTTGCAGTAAACAGTCACAGCAAATGATGGCAGCAGAAAATAATCACAACAAACTTGTTACAGCAGTATCTTATTTCTAACTGTAAGGAGTCATTTCTTACCTGAGATTGTCTTCCAATGTTTACAAGATAACAGACAATAACTGTTCAGTGCTGGTTAGGTGCAAAGAAAAAGGTTATAGAAATTTCAAGGCCAAGTCTAGGTAAATATGATCCCTGTATTTCCACTACAGACATCTAGACATTTCTAGCTGTTGAAATTATAGCTAAATATATTTACAGTCTTTGTACAATAAAAAGCTTTATTACTTTTACTACAGGCAGAAGAAAAAAGCTTTAAATCTTTAGTTCTGAAGCAATATCTCCTGTCTTAAAAGCAATGAAGCCTTTCAAGGGGGAAAACCAGCACACTTTAAAAAAGGTAGTTTATGATGTTGTATCTTTGTTGCAATTTTGGTTCATATATTTTTATTAAGTGTAACCTTTATATGTAAATGAAATGATTATCTAACACAAAGTACTGTTTTCATAAAGTAAGAATACATTTTATGTCCTAAAAGATAAAGCAGCATAAACCAGTCAGGCAGCTCAGCATGTATTTGATGGCTGTGAAATGAACTATTTGATTTCCTATTACAGCCTTAACACTCTGCACTGTACCATAGCCACCAAACCCACACGATTAGGCAACTAACCTTTCATCAGGGAGCCAAGAAATAAAAAGCCAGTTCTGTATTTCTGATAGGTAAAATACTTCATTTAAAAATCTAAGCTTGGAAATAAACCCTCCATTGCAAAACAGAGACAAATGGAGGTCAGATTCTAGAAACACAGAGATGAATGTTCTCAGCACAAACAGAAGGGTTTAGAACCAGTGTGCTTATTTTATTTATATAATAAGCTTTTCTTTCTCTCCCTTTTCAAGTGCAGCAGGCCACAGTCAGGAATAGAAAGGCAACTTTCCACCTTCTGCTTCCCATCCCTGGCCTGTGAGGTGGAACACAGGGCTCTGCTCCGGGGCTGGCACACAGGTCTGAGGGGCCTCTGCTTTGTCATAAACCAGGCTAGGGATTTCTGCAAAGCCAGTCTGAGAGTGCTGCCATCAGGGAGCCAAAGAAGGGCTTTACAGAATCCTGGGAGACAACAGGAGTCAGATTTTACATTTTATTTTTGGGTATGGCTCATACACTATGAAGAAGAAACTAAAGCCATCAGTTCAATCAACAGGTAGCACAAAAGTATTTGGAAGGAGAGAAGAGGATGACTTTAAGATTCATTTTTCTAATACTTATCATAATAAAACCAAGCATGGCAAAAGCCTTCCTTACTTCAATTTTCATGCAGGATAAAGCCACCAAGTAAAGCTCCTCTGGACAAGCACCTGATCAACACTGAATTTACTGAGAGATATATAGAAAATTATACAATCACCTGAAAAATCTAAAAATCTTGCACATCTCCATTTATCTCTCAAACTCTGTGGTTTAGGCACATACAGAAGATAAAGTCTGATTCACTATGGGATCACCTGGAAAGCCCATGGAAGCGTCTCCCTTTAACAGGAGTGAAAGTGGGTAAGAGCCAAAGAATTCAGGGTATTCCAGTCCCAGATGGCAAATGAAAACTGTCACTGAACCGATTCTTGGGTAAGCAGGTGTCATAACAATCTTTATTATTAAATTGATGAACAAAATTGCTTTGCTCCTAAGCAAGGTTGTTTATCCCCAAATCAATGACTCCCCCCAAAAAGAGTTTTAACAGAAAGTCTTGTTATTTGTTATATAAATCTTAATCCTCACAGTCCATCTATTTATGTCTTTATTGTCCTGTTGAGATGTGTACAGCACTGAACACAAGGACTCCACATTAGATCCTGTAAATGAGAGAAGAACAAAAATATAAAACTGCCACACAGTTTAAAAACAATCTACTGCTTCAGTCCTTGCATTTTTTCTGCTTTTAAATCTTTTGGTCTTGGGCATTCCTTTAATTTATCATCACAAGAAAATCTGTCAATAGAGAGAGGTATGAAAATAAGACAGAATTGGAGAAAAAAAATAGATTTTTTTTTTTACTTAGGGTGATTAAATTCGCACTGACATTAACATATGACAACCTGTTAGAATGATTTGTAAGTCTTTACAGTTTTATAAATAGCTTTATCTCTTCATTCCACATGAGGAAAAAGAGAAGTATTATTTATTGTACCTTTCTACCACCACAGCATGGAATATTTCAAAGACTTATTTTAAGTTTTGTGGAAGTCTCTTGATATTAAAGGACTGCAGATACAAGATGATGAAACCTTCTTTGTATCTTCTGCCCCCCTGCTGTACATGTTGTTACACACCGTTTTGTAAAAGAACTCACTCTAATCCACACAAAAGAACACTTTCCTTTTATTGTCATGCAGTTGTAAAGCTAAAGCAAAGCATCATATTTTCATTAAATCACACTGAATTCCTTAGAAATGCTGAGGATGACTTGCAATATGGAATGTTTGCTTTATGAGCGGTCTGAATATTTATAATATTTAGTTTACACCATGTTATTTATTCTCTTAAAAAATGACATATTTGGTTTTGTTTACTTAGTAAAGCACAAGGCAAATTATATTAATTAGCCTATTTACATGATTTCCTGACTTGGAGCAGTGAAAGTTGCCTTTAGCTAGCAAATAATTGAAATTACAATTGCTGGAGATATCACAAGGTTTTTTTTGTTTAATTATATCAAGCCCCATCAAGCTCTGATAGGACATTAATAGCTACTTCCCTTCACTGTTTTTTCTCCCCACTAAGCCATTCCAGTGTACTCAACACCATAAAACAGAAATATATGACAAGAAAAAGTAATCTTCCAATTTTATTCCCCAGACTTCAGGTTTACTAGTATATCCCTTTGGGAACATAATGACAGAGCTTGTCTTTCATAAAGACATTGGAAATAGATTGTAGTCTAAAAGTTATCACAAGATTTTGGATAAGCAACCAGTTTTGTTAGAAATAAAAGTGAAGCATGAAGAATACAGAAAAGCTAACGCAGCACAAATGTATTTTAGTACTGTAGAAAATTCTTGCCAACATGAATACTGTTTTTTTTCTTGGCTTTTGGAAATCAGAGGGGAGGAAGAAGCTCATTAATTCAACATTTCATTTCTAAGATATGGGGAAAACTCAACTGAACACAACAGTTTCTTTGATAAAAAGAGAACTGTAGACCATCTCTTATCAGTTGGGAGCAATCTAGGCTTATGTCAGGCTTGATTTTAATAAAGTAATAGGCATTACATATTTTTAATGAAGCTGTGAGCAACATTTTTGTCTTCCAGTCTAACAGTGTTACTCCAAGAACTTGAGAGAAAAGACTGGAGATTCAGGGCTTTGGATGCAGAGGGTGAAACTGGATCCAAACAACCACCACAATGAAAGAAAGGCACACAGAGACATTACCCTTTCAAGGAAAATGCTCTGTGATCTGAGAAGGTTCTCCTGCCTCTACCTACATGAAATATTTAGCTATTTCTACAGGTGATAGCAAATGCATACAAAGTGAAGATGGGTATCTTACCCCACTGGACAGGAAAGGAGGAGCAGGAAGTCACTCTTCCTTCACTCAGCAAAGTGTGCCGTGGGCTAAACACCTGTAGGCTGATTAAACATTTACCCACATGGGCAGGTTGTGAGGATTTTTTTTGCCTGTTTTTCATTGTTGAATTTTTTCAGGTAATTCCAGCTCCTGAAATGGCACAAATATGTAAAGGTTTCAGTTTTGTTGCTGAATTTTTTAGATTGAGTTTCTAGCCAGCTCTAATAGCTGGGACAAAAAGATTAAAATGCAAGAGTTAAATACCAATGACCAAATACTAAAAATTGAAGCTATTACTTGCTTTATTACACCATAATCCTGACTCCTTTAAAGACTTGCAAATAGAAATATCCCTTCCTAAAATGTCATTTGCATAACAATCCACAGTCCCTGACCTTCAGTGTTCACCATCTCCAATTTGACATTCCCACCATCTATGGAACTCATCAGGGGCTTATTGTCTCCCTTAAAGCCTATTCCACCATGCCCTACCTTTTCCCTGTGGTTTGCACTGATTAGAGATGAGGAGAGAGCACAGGAGTAAATTTGGTTGTTTGTTGTTTTTGTTTGTTTGTTTGTTTTTAAAAGAGGCAGGTTCAGAGTTGTGGATTTTTTTTTTTGGTCAAAATATTTTTTAGAAACACCAGAAAGCAGCATTCTATTATGAACAATCTGTTAAAACTACTACATCATGATGAATAAAGAGAAATACACTTATGCAGTTACTAGTGAATATCCAAAACTTTCCTATCTCTCAAATGCCTGAAAGCTGCATAAAACTTGGCATTGGACTGGACTAACTAGGTCAGAAAATCTACAAAACATGAGAAAATCTGAGCAAAACTTCAGCAAACATTTTAAAGATTCTGTTTGATGAACTGAAAATTCAGTTAACCTCTCAGGAATTTGTGTGCCAAAGTTGGAGGTTAAATTAATTATAGAGTGAACTGGGTATTTTTATTTCTGTTTCAATTGTAAGCTACAACACAATGAAAATGAAGCTGTTTCCAAAGTGTCCATTACAGTTTTAAGGAGAAAAGTAATGGCTGAAGTTTTTGGCACTTGTTGCCCATTAGTATCTCTGAGTGGCTCAGAAGGAGTTGACAAAACAGGGACTTAGCTATGAGGTCACCAATGAGGGTAAGACACTAACCCAGGCATGTGAATGCACAGAAGCAAAACTCCACTTAGCCTTCCATGCCTACAGTAAATCCATACCTGTCCATTTAGATGTAATAAAATCCTTTGAAAGAACAGAACAGAATTTTGAACAAAAGACTATATAAATCTGAATGGCCCAAGTAGACTCTGTTCAGGACTTTTCTTCTTCTGCTAAAGTAACACCAGTGTTCTTTCTTTATCTCTCTCCTTTGACTAGTCTATTCTGTATCTCTGCCACTAACACCACGTTAAGGAGAAGCTCTGCAAAGCAAGGGAGAAACAAAATAGGAGCCTTGGAAGACAAATGACAACATAATCTTAAACTGGAAAAAGCACTGCCGAGAATGACTGGAAATGGACAATACAAAAAACCCTGCCAAGTGTTACTGTAAATGGACAACTCAAGTTCTAGTGCCCACCCAGTATAATGTGCCAGAACTTTGATAGAGGTGACTTGGAGACACTGTCCTATTGAGACAGAGCCAAACGTGTACCTGTGTTATCTTTATGTCTGTAGTTCCAAGTAGAAGGCTGAAGCATGGACACATCGTCCATGGAAGACTCCAGACCTCACTCACTGCTACTGTGAGACCATCCCTGGTCTGCTCTGGGTCCTTTCTCAACTTGTTACCCAAAGTGCTAGGGAGGCAAAGCTGGTGAAAATATTTGCACTCATCAAGCCTCTCAAGTTTAATGCTTTTCACAACACTTTGGGGGATGAGATAATTAGCCACAGGAGATCTGCCAAACCTCAGCCTTTAACCAAAAATAACAATATAAAATTACTCTTTGAGGAAGGTGTTAGAAAAGAAAAGAAAAATAAACAACCCCAAAATCAATCTGGCGCTATAATCATAATCACTAAAATCATTCAAGCACGGAGCAGAAGGTGTGGATGGGAGCCACATGAAGGCCACAATTATCCTGATGTTGCCCTCAAAGTGATGGATATCAAGGGAAAGTCTTCACCTTCCTGTGGCAATTTGAAGACCTGTGCCCTTACTCGGTGCTTGAAAGGGAAAAAAATGAGAATAAACACTTGACCATTTGACTCCAGAAGGTCAATCAGTGGAGAGAGGAGACTTTCAACTCCAGGCAATTTGCTGTAGACACCAGCCATTTCTTATCATTTTGAGTTAATCAGCAATTTCTTTGTGTTTAAGGATTACAGACACTGATTAAAACAAGGCTCTACTTTTCCTCTGACAATGTGTCTCCACAGCCAGAAAAGCATTAGCACAGAAGTATTTCTGTGAAACAGCATCATCCCACAAGTGCAACTTCATTAAGGGAAGAACCCAAGATGTGTGCCCAGTTTTTACAACATGCATGGAATGATGGAATGCAGGATATTTCAGAGGCTGAGCTAAGAAAAAAAGAGGCCTGTATTGCTCGTTTTCAACTCAAAATAGGGTTATGCATTACTGCTTATGTCTTGATTGGAGATTCTTTTTAAAGATATTTTATAATATGATTTTATTTCATATTTTTTCCACTGGGAAAACAAAACTTACAATGATCCACTTGTTCATTCATCTACATGTTTCATCCTCATTAAATGAACTCTGGTGTATTTTATGCATTAATCTTGCATAAATTAGTTTGAGGAGCTATGACCTTTGTTTCTTTTCTCGTTGGGAAGAAAATCAATGTGTTTGCTGCCTTAATGGAAACATGCAAAGAAGTTAAGCAATGGATATTTTGATGTAATCATTTCACTATAAGCTGAAAAACTTGAATTCAAGATAAATAAATTAAGATATATAAATAAAATTAAGTAAAGAAATAAAGAAAACCACCGTCAATAAATGATACACCTATTGTAGGATCACAGGGATCTAAACTCACAAAAGTCAGCAAAACACTCAGCATTTTCCTAAGAGTGACTTTTCAGTTTGAGAATTTTATCCTGAACAAGCTGACTTACAACATGAAAAATTCTGAAAAATGGAGCAGTGAACTTTTAGGACTCATTTCAGTAACAACACCATGCACAAACCAGGGGCAGAACTGAGCCAAGGACTGCACTTGAACAACACCAATAAGAGCAAGGAAGTGTTTTAGTAGAGGCAACTGTAACTGAACAGTTTTGTGGCCACTGCATCAGGCTTTAGGAGGGAAAAATTCAGTGTGCTTGAAATCTTCCCAATTTTACTAAAGGATATGTATGCAACATGAAATAAGGCACCAAGTTTCTCTGTGCCCCAAACCACATCTGGAAAACAAATGGTGCCAGATTTAGGGAGACAGAAGAATAAGGAATGGATATACTAAAAGAGAAAAACCCCACTTCTGACTAGAAGTCTTAAGTATAACAATTTATGACCACTAAAACATAGAGAGAAAGAATAAAACTAAGGAGAGAAAGTTTATTTTGACTGGCATGTTCCTCCTGCTGTAAGAATTAAATCTGGTTTTGTGAGAACTAATCCTGCTATACTGTATTTTTTGCCTCTACTGCCAGTCTGAAGTTCCTTCACTGATCTAATTAAAGAGGTGTCATAAGACCTTCCTGCTTTCATACTTGGAATAAGGAATAACTGCTGATACAAGCTAACAGCTGGAAACATGTAAAATAAACATAAGCCAAGCCACTGAAATCACGTATCCTTTTAAAGAAAAACATCTGTCTGCCAATCAAAATTTAAACTCACATGCCATAGAGCCCCAAAATAAAAGTTAGAAGGAGTAATCAGGGCTATATGTTACTGTGGTAAGGTAATGGGTTAGAAAAATCCATTGTTTTAAATCAGTCATCAGCTAAAGGAGTGGCAAACCTTTAATAATGCCAGGATTGGTTTTGTAAGTGAATAAACCAGCAAAAAGCTGGCTGGGTACACCAGTAATCTTCAAAGCTTGATTGCTTTCTCTGATAGCTTTAGAAAATTAGTGGATAAAAGCATGTGTAATATATCTGGTCTGAGTAAAACACTTGATGTAGTGTCTTACAAAATCTCTACTTGCAAAATTAATTCAAATTGGCTTGGACATGGAGTACTGTCACTTGGATTTAAAAATGGCTGGCTGAGTGCAAATAAAGGGTAATGAAAAATGGCAATGTATCAAGTTGGTGGGAGGTGTCTGGTGGAGCTCTGCAGGGATCACTGTTTGGTCCTGTTTATTTAACATCTTCATTAACAATCTGGAAGAGGGAGTGAAACAGCATGTTAATTAAAGTGACACATAATAATAAATCAGGAATTGCTTCTAATGCCAGCAGTAATACTTTACAAAAACGCAGCGTAACTACCAAGGTTTCTAGAAAGGTTGAAGGTGTCAATACAAAGACTTAGCTGAGACGTTATAATTGCATTCTACCTTTTGAAGAGAATAATCCAAAATATACACTAAGTGGGAGTCAGAAGCCTACTAGCAATCTAGTCATTTAGAGCATGATTGCACAGTGTGTATAAACTAAAGTAACTGGAAACTGCCATGGAAAGACACGCTTTCTTTTTTCCCCCGATATTTACAGTGCATTAGAGTCAGTGTTAAAGATTAAGTCAGTTCAGTTCACCCATCTGATGGAAAACTGGTATTTGGGGAGAAAGCTGTTAAATCAGTTTTCTTTTGTTTCTAGGTTTCATGCTCCACATGATTGGTAAATATATTGTACTGGAGGAAACAGAGGGACAGGAGTAACTGGTGATCAGACTGTATCTTTTTGTATCACTCACTTAAATTTGATTAATTATAACATAAACCACTCCTTTATGCATAGCTTTATAGATTTATATTTTCATAGTTTTATAAAACAGGCAAAATTCAACATTTTAGAGTATTGTTTCCAGAATGGTAAGACAGTAGTCTACTATTGCAACACACCAGTTTTATTGCAATTATAAATCCTTAAAAAAACCCCTCAAATAGATAAGTAAACACAAAGTTGTTCACTGAACAGTGGTGAAAACTGATCAAAGGATGCATAAGTCCCAGAAAAGAGTTCTCAAAATAGGCTGTGTTAGTACTCAGTTGGAGACACCTATTTCTGTTTTATAAACATACATAATATAAAAACAGATCTTAAATAACACTGTTATTATCTCCCTGCTTTGAATGATTTGTAGCAGATTGTCTAGGCTGGCCCTTGGGCTGTAATATTGCACTGAATCATAAATGTAGGCTCACTTTTAAAGGATAGTTTGATGCTACTTTCTAAAAGGTAAGAAAAGGAGAACTTTTAATGTTTCCTTTACCATGGCCAGTTTAAATTGTTCTGGGAACTTGTGAAGTCCCCAGAAAACACAAGAGCAGTTTAAAGCTATGAGAGTCTCACAGCCATAAATTGACTTCCTACATTAGCAGGGAAGGATTGTAAAACAATAAAAGAAGGGAAGGGGAGGTTTTGCAGTTCCCACACTAAATTCTTTGTCTTCTTAGCTTGTTGTTGCAGCTCTTGGAGGGCAAAGCCCTACAGTCAGGCAGGAATAGACGGAAACCAATTCCACCTGTCCAATGGAACTCTGCTCTGGAATAGAGGTCTGGGAAACTCCTTGTCTTCATGGAATTCAATCTGTCAGACTTCCTATTTGAATTTAGCCCAGACCTGTTAGGGCAGCCGGATGGGATGCACTGCTTTGGTGCCACATTCATTATAAGTCACTCTTTATGCATCGACTAAACTCTGACCCATCAAAGGTGTAAAACATGAACAGTCCACAGCCAGTATTTACACTGATATAAATGAGAACAGAGAACCCCAAATTCATTTGCCAATATGTAATAAAATGGGATGTAGATATAAAAGGTGTTCAATGTGCTTTAGCTGCAGTGGAGAAATTCTCTTGGCAGCTGTTACACAATACTCCTAAACCTCTCTTGCAAGGTATGGTGAAAAACCACAAAAACATTAAGGGTTATTTAGGTGTCAGCTATTGTATTATGCTTTTCTCAACTAATTTACTCTCCATGGTCTTGACCTGAATGCTACTATCCATTAATGGCACAGTCTTGCTTAGTTTTATTTTTAATTCACTCTTTTTAAGGATTTCTTTTCTCTTGTTGGTAGGTTTTGAGTTTGGGGGGTTCAGAATTTTTTTTTTTTTTTTAATTCCAGTAATTTGTGAAGCAGCTGCATTGGTCATGAACTACTTGCATTTTATTATACCTACAATGATTTTTAAACAGAAAGAATCTGCTCATGGGAACACTAATCCTTCCATTATGGAAATAATTAAGCTCTTTTATTTTCAAGATGAAAATCTTTAGGGAACATATGAAAACTAGCAAAGAGCTTTTTTTTTTTTTTTAAGAGAAAAAACTGATGATATAAACAGACCTGCTAGTGTCTGTTAAACTGTGACATATGGAAAGGCATACAAACTCTTAGAGAAATCTTTCTCAGTAATTCTTCCATTTGGCTCAGGAAAAAAAGAATATTTTTACAGGACTTTCTTTGTAAAAATATGATGACACATCCTCGCAAGATCTTTTAGAAGTTTATTCAATAATAATATGCTTCTCTTATTTTATGATAAATGTATACCTAAATATTTTTATTCTAGCTTTGTTTTGTGTAATTATCTTTAGTCTCTATTTGTTTGTAAAACATACTCTTTCACAATGAAACAAAGCTACTTGTAGTAGATTTTTATTTACTTTCTTTAGCTGCTGTTGTAGTGGTGCATTTTATATGTTACTTCTGTTCCAAACCCTTTTATTATTTGGTGCTTTATACTGCACTATATCTGCACATATAGGATCTAGGACATCACCAGTCAATATTTTTGAAACCTTACTGATATAAAAGTGCTGTCCTATCTGCAGACTTTGGCTCAGGAGAGAGAAATATGGGAATATTCCTTTGTTGGTCATGTCTGGTGAAAGTGCCATATGGGAAAGGGGAGCCGAGTTACTGAGCTCTGAGGAAAGAGTATTTAGAGGATAAAACCCAGAAAGCCACGAGAGACCAGACTTCATTTTTGGCTTCTGCTCACCAGACAAGTTGTGTTGTGCATGTCTGATATCAGGCAGGTGTCGGGGTGCTGGTTTTGTGTTACACCTGCTGGAGTCCTGCTGCCCTGGGGATGGCCAAACACCTGCCTGCCTATGGGAAGAGGTGAAGGAATTCCTTTTTCTGCTTTGAGTGGCTTTTGCTTTACCTATTGAATTGCCTTTATGTCAACTCAAGAGTTTTGTCAATTTTCCCCTTCCGATTCTCTCCCCCAGCCCACTTGGGGGTTAGGAGTTAGTGGCTGTGGGGGCTGAGCTGCCCACCAGGGTCAAACCACAACTGGCAGGGAAGGAAGTGAAGGAAGGGCTGGTCACTTAAAATTATCTACACAGAGAGAGAAAAAAAAAAAGAAAATGAAGCAAGTCCAAAGAAGACAAACAGAAAAGAAGAGAAGATGTTGCTGATTAATGACACCACACCAAAGGTCTTTGACAAGATCCCTCACTAAAGACTTCTCAGGAAATGAAGTTGATTGCAGATCTAGGTTAGCTCTTACAGTGAAAGAAAGTTGTACTTGATCCCATATTCAGAAATGAACTGGAAATAAAACTTTACCAAGTTACAATGTTTTCTCTCTCTCATCTATTGACGTTAATAAAATAAAATTTTGTTGCAAGTTTGAGAAAGTGGTAATAAAATGGCAGATAAAATATGATGCTGATAGACATAAAAATAATGAAGACCAAAACCAATCTCAATTTGCATCTACTGTATTGGGCTCTGACCAAGCTGTTACCACTTAGAAATATGTTGCTGGAATTATGATAGACAATTCCACAAAAACATCAGCTCAGTGGCAAACAAAAAGCAATTGAATTGGAAAATGGATAGAGAACAAAACTGAAAACATCATTGTTTCAGCACAGAAATCCATTATATGCTTTTGAATGGTTTGTGCATTGCAGGTCATTCATTTAGTAAAAGTGAAATAGTAAAACAATAGATGTAGTAGTAGTGTAGAAAAGTGTGGAATGGTTTCCATACAGCTAAATTGAAGAGGGTTGGAGGTTTTCTTATGAGCAAAAGGACCACTAGGTTTTATCAAGGCCTATAAGTCAAGAGTGGTTTGGAGTCAGTGAACAGGGAGTTATATTTTATCATTTTTTGGAAGACAAGGACTAGAGGTCAATAAACAAAACCAGCAACTGAGGGGTTCAAAACAAGCAAGAGGAAATTCTTCATATAGCACATAGCTCTCAATATACGACAAAGTTTAACAATGAAACGGGTCATTTCTAGACTCTGAATGCAAAGACAATGGGAGTTGTAGCACTGATTAGAAGACTAAGCTGAACAAAAATTTACCACCACTGTGAATCAGAGACCTTGGACAAGGTTTACCAGAAGATGGTAAGACACTACAGTGTACTACATTACTACTAAATATATTTCTCCACATCCTTGCTATTGGCCACTGCTTGGCAGCTAAACAGAGCTCTGTTCTCAGCTGGAGTCTGGGTTAGAGAATCAGTTCTTTTATTTCTGTTGTTTCTATTTTTGCAGAAGGTAGAGAGAAAATTTGCATCCTTTGAGGGGGCTTTTGATTTGTTTAAAAGATAGAATATGATGTAATAAAATTTTGTAATAAAATGTTAATATTATATAGGGTTGTTTTTTATATTTCCTTATGTGTATACTTCACTGGAGAAGTATCTTAAGCTGTTAAGCACTCAAAATGCAAGAAAGAAAAAAAAAACTTCACTAAACAAGAACAGCAGCACTGGAAACTTTATTGACATTATTTTCTGACAACACATCTGATAAATTTTCTTGTCATAGTTAAAAATAGAGAGGGGCAAAGATTAATTAAAATAATGCTAGCTTTTTAAAAAGCTCTACTTAATTTTGGGTTTACCTTTGTTCTGAATTAGAGCAGTGGCAGAGTTCCAGATATGGTTGCTGATCATGGCAGTTAACACTCAATTCTGCTATTGTTTTCTTAAGAGTTTGTTTGTACTCTCACATAGAGAAAATCCAGCATCTCATTTAACACATGCTTATTAAATATAATTATTTTCTCTCTATATAAGTCAGACTGGTATTCAAATGTTGATTAGATTGTTGGAAATCAAGTTAAACTTCAGTTTCCATCTGAGTTATCAACTGGGAATAAATAGGATAAGACTCTACAAATACTGACCTAACAGCTTTTAATCCTTCCACGGGAAGGATTCACTGGTTCTCTTAAGTGTGTATAAGCTGCTGCATTCTGCTTTTGCAATTCCATTTATAATCTATTTACAGGCTGAAAACAGGAATGAGAAAGAGTATTTCTGAAACCACATTTTGAGAATATCATTTAGACTGATATTCAGAGAGCTGTAGGTCATTACAATAGACTAGTCTGAAAAAATTACCATCCTGTCAGGTAAAGTGAGTGATTTCTTCTATACTCCTCTTTGCTTCTTATGTGTCAGATTTCCACAGAATTCAGATGATGATAAATTACCCAGCTAGAAGAAATTATTGCCTCATGGGATAAATTAGTCCTTTGATAACTCACTGCAGAGAATCCAGGCCACAGATCAGCCTTGGGGATACAGGAATCTTGCTCCCTTACTCAGTGCATGGACAAGGGGGTTAAATTTCTTTTAATAAAACCAAGAGCCCAGCAGAAACCTGCAGAGCACCATGTGCAAGAGAGCAGCACCAGAAGTGCCATGGTTCTGTAATCCCAGGTCCACTATCCTGTATCAGGCAGATTTGACTTCATCTGCAGGCCAACAGGGCTGGTGTGGCTTTTGAAATTCCCTCTTACAGTTGTTTTTTACATTTTGGGTTGGTTTTTTTATAAGTGCCATGATATGGCTGATGAACACCCTGATGAGCATATGGCTGATCTACAGCAAACCTGAAGTTCTTTCTAAACTGGATCTGTGGCATGAAACTTTGACTTGATATGTCTTACAGAATACAACAATTTGTGATGCTTGTCAGTCTGGAGAGAAGAGTTTCCTTCAGTAAATGACCAGCAAACAGAAAAGATCACTGCTTTTTTTTTTAATGGAATGAGTTGCAGCAATGTTTTCTGTGCTTTGACTGACTTCCAAGACACAAAGGTGATTGTATCAGACTTAACATGCAGATGAGGCTTTCAAAGGGAGAGCTGTACAAATGATAGCAGCTACTGTTGATTTCCATCCTCAGCTAAACACTGTCTTGACTGTTACACAGAACTCTTCCTCAACCTGCCATAACTCAAGAAGGAAAAATAAAAAATCCTCGAATTCTTTCTATTCCTTAAATATTCAATGATAGCCCTGTAGACATCCTGTGCAGTTCTTGAGAAAAATATACTGAGGAAATGACTGCATTCTCATACAGTCAGCATATGAGACAGGCTTTTACAAAACATCATTACCTTACAAGCCAGAATGTTTAAACAATTCATGGCAAACTAATGCAATTTGTGTTGCTGTATTCACTATTGTGATATGTTGGTCTGTGAGAGCAGCTACCAGGGATACCTGCAATGGCCTGGAGCAAATGAGCCCCAGTGTGGAGTTCCCAAGGTACTGTAAGAAGAAGCTGCTATGTTTAATTTAATTAAAATATGTTCTAATAAACAATAAATTGGTAAAAACTGGTATAAAAAGATAGTCTAGTCTATACCCAAAACTCATTAGCTTAGGCAAAATTCAGTATCAAGCAGTACCCAATGGGCAAGAGGTAGGCAATCTTAAATTAGCTGGAATTGCCTTTGGATGCTCAGGCAAAATGCAGGAAAGAACACCCCTTTTTCAAATTCTTATGGACAGTACATACTCCAAAACCCTGTAGGTTTCCATTCTCCTAAAAAGACAATTTTTTTCTAACTTTTTTTGGTTGGGGTTTTTGGTGGGGTGCAGATTCCCCAAGAAAAGCTGAATTCATCCTTCCCTTCCCCACATCTAAAGAAGGATGGATTTGACTGAGAGGTTCAGCTGTTCTATTTGTAGTGTCTGTATGTGTAATTCATCAGAAGTAATTGCTAAAAACAGCCAAAGTTTTGCATAACCAAAACCTGTTAAAAAAAAAAAAAAGAAAAAGTCTATTGGGGGAAAAAAAATGTAAAGCTTAATAGAATGTCCCTCAGAATATTTACCTTTTCTTCCTGTCAGTCTCTGAAACTGAACTTGAGATGTAACAAATGGCTTTCCCGTATTTCTGCTGCTGGGGTCAGGCAGATCCTCCAGGAAATCCAAGATGATGTAAAACCAATTAGTAAGTGGCATCTTTGCAGTCACTAAAAGAGACTACAAATGACTGTTGGATATGAAAGAGGGTAGCAATTTGTAGAGATAAATATGTACAGTGGCTATACAGGAGATAATGTAAATATGTAAGAACTGAGTTTGGTCCCCAGACTTTCTGGAATCGCAGGCTCTGTAGCAGAAATAATCCACTGACCTTGTTATCTGCCTGAATTTAATAGACTAAGATTAGTATTATGCAGTTTGCTCTGTTGCAAAATGATACCAAGGAGCTTTTTAAAAAACGCCCACAGGTATGCCACAGGTATATCACAAAGATCTTAGTTGCATTCCCACTTAGTCTTGAATATTTTACCATAATTTTAGCAGCATTTCAAGGAATGCTGCACGTTGTACCTGTTGCCAGTGCTGTAATGCTCATTTTCCCCGTAGTTTCCAGCATGTTGCTGCCATCCTTGCCATCCCATGTCATTCTTCTCATGCAGCCAACAGGACTTCCATATGTCTTTCCTCCACATATTCTTAAAAAGACATTTCTCTCAGTGAGAAAATCTTGGTCTCCAATGGCATGTTTTTGGACACATTCTTAATTCCTGCCCCAAATCAGTTTGGGTCATTTGATTGAGGATTCTACTGGATTTGAGAAGAATTCTGCAAAGAATATAACATAAAATATAAAATAAAATCATTGTAATTGTGCCCAAATGTTGAGATAAAATGAGGTGTACATGCACACAATAATGAAAATTCTAGGAAAGTGCACTATTGTGACTTCCTAGGTGAGGATCATTACATAGGTCACATGAACTAATTCTTAAGTATTTTTTCCTGATTCTTAAAAAAAAAAAAAGCTTGATTTCTAAAGATTTTATAAATATCTGTAGTTTTTAAACCCATGCTAATATTTTCTGCCTGATAGATTGCATCATAAAGTAAAAGTAACCACTATTTAAACAGGAAAAGTGATGACACTTTCGAGCTGACATAATATTGTGACAAGCATGTATTGCACCCTATGCTGCATCCTTCTTGGTGAGCATTCATGAAATGTTAGTCAACAGAAATTAGATACATTTTCATCTTTTGCTGAAGTGAAGCAAGACCTTTGACAGGTAAACAGGTCATCACTGAAACTATTCTGCCTGGAGTGTTTTGCAGGGAAAAGTCTAAATACAGAAGTTGAAAATGTCATAATTTCAGGAGGAAGAGGTAAATAGAACAAAGCTCAAGGAGATCATGCATTTGGGCTAAATGATTGCTGTTTATTCCTTTGTCTCTGATACTGGTTGAGTTGCATCTGCTAAATGTGAAATTGAGAATTTGGGGCAGAGTAATTAAAATTCTGAATTAAATGTGAACACACAAAGCAGTACTTTATATTATGCTGCCTGCAGACATGTAAAGAGGAGCATGAAGGAAAAGGGTGAGTTGATTTAGAATTTCCTACCACTGTGAAAAAAACCCTCATTTGTTTCTGCATAGCTGTTACCCAAGTGGAAATTTCTGACTTTATGCTACAAAGACATCACTGAACTAAGAATTTACCCTGACTCTGGGGTTTGTTATCATTTTCATGCTGGGTGCATTTTTTTCCCCTTCTATATCTTCTGTGCCTCTGTCTAATGAATAATTACTTAAAAGCAGCTTATATCCTTAATTATAGAATGATAATAAAATTATATCATTACCTCAAGTTTTCAGATCTCTTACAATTCATTTGAATTGCTTCTGTTCTTTCCTTCTTAGAATTTATGGATCGGCCTCACTGACTAACATTAAAGAATTTAGTACTTTATAGGTTAATGACCTTACATAAAAGAGACATGAAACAAAATGATCTTCCAAAAATCAATATACATTCCATAAATTAAATATCTATAAAACCACTGAAAATGGCATTGAAAGGTGAAGTTACTTAAAAAAGAAAAAACTTCTGTAATAGCCAGGTACTAAATGAGGAAAGAGAACCTTTAACCTACATTAAAACTCACAGGAAAAAACACAAGGGGAGAGAAGTTTGGACTGTACTTGGTCAAATTTTACATGCTGGATTTAAAAAAAAACCCACACTTTTATGATGATCTCTGAGAACAGAATAAATCAATAGTACAAAATAAAACTATCTGTACTACTAAAATACAACAAAATAATGTTAATTGTCCATACATTTTTTTTTCTGGAGTTGTCATCTCTGAAACTCAAATCCTACTGTAATATCTGAACATCTAATTAGACATTGTACTCTTAACATGAGATAAGGTACTTCCAGATGGACCTTTTAACAGGCAAAATGAGAGCTTAAAACTATTTGGACTTATGATTCAGGTGTATGAACCACAATAGAAATTAAAATAATTAGAATTTTCATTAAAAGTGTTGAGTAATGACTAGTATGAAAAGCAGTCCCATCCAGCCTAAAGCCACACAGTGCACAACAGTCCCATCCTACTCCAGAAAGTTTTTATTACATTCTTTGCTTATAAATGTCAGATTAACATGTATATCCTAACATTTAGATGAGCAGCACAATTTCACTTTTACCTTCGGTGCCCTGAAAACTCCCAAGATAATCTTTTTAAATTATTGCAAGTATGAGAAGCTATTTCAGGAAACCCAGAGAAGACAGTATTTCCACACCACTTTGTGAGAGAAAGGTATTAAAGCACTTTTAATCTTGCCATAAAAAGGTCTAAAGTAATATCAGTGTCACAATTTTAAGGATTATACATTGCTATCATGGGCTTGTCTGAAAATTCTGGAATTGCTTCTTTTAGCTAAATAACTGTGATGGACTTGCAATAGAATTTCAGCCCAGCTATTGAGTTCTTAGATGGCTGAGAGCTGCTCGTACAAAAATGCATCTGCAACTGCCTTGACAGCTCAGTAATCTGTGAATGTATTATTTGGGAAATATTGTAGGCTGCTTGGAAAAAGTAATTTGATAAATAAATAAAGGGCAAAGTCTACTCTCTAACCTTGTTCAACATGATTTAAGGAAAAAAGAATCAGCGAATGAAAGCACAGAGTTCATTTCCCCTCTTAAAATTAGAAGTTAAAATATTTCTTTGGAAATGTGCATTTGGGTTGATAATAATCCTTTTTCAAAACAATTATGGCAAACCCTCTTAAATAGCAATTAAACAATAAAAATCAGATTTTAAAGCAGATCCAAAATGTGATTTCGTTTGTGTTTAAGAGCAATTGATAAGCTAATCAATTCCTGTGAAAAAAATGTCGGTTTGTAATTCCACTCTCATTTGCTTTTTGCTTATTTGAATGATAGACTGGAATATCTTTTAAATGCATTGAGCTGCATTTTTATCAAAGTATGTGGAAAGCCACTATATTTATTCTCTGAAATAACTCAAAATAGGGCACTAAATTTCCCAAAATGGTGTTTGATTCTTGTTTCCTTTTTCCCCTCAAGCTTTTTTAAATCAGTTTTAATCTATTTGACTGATAGAATAACCTACGGTTTTAAGATGTAATTCAGTCTCTCTGTCTTTTTTTAATAAGAAAAAATTTCATCTGCAGAAACAGCAAGTATTTTGATTCTTATCAAGGAAATTAATTGGAGTGAAAAAAAATACAGGTAATTAAAAGCCTGAGGTTCAATAAAAATAGTATTTTTGAAACACCTACCAAAAAAAATCATTAATGCTGAACTTATGGATTCAGTGAAAATGACATATTTAAACATATAGCAAGATGTGCTGTAGGAATAACAGAGCATTCCACAGAACCAGAGAGATCAAAAGAATAGGAATAGCTCTTATCCAAAAATCTTTAACAGTGAGAGAGGGCCACTTTTCTGCTCTCACCTGTGGACTAGAAGATTGCTTCATTTTCTATGAAGGGATAAAGTTTGGTAGCTGAGGATGTGAAAATGCAACCTTTATAAAATTTTAATTTGATAAACACCTTAGTTTATCTTCCTATGGCAGAATGATAAGAAAAATTAACATAGTTCAGCAGAGTGCAGGTCAATGAATTCATTCTTGCAGTGGAAAAATGAAACAGTTTGTTCACAAAGTCTTTGCTTTCCCAAGGCAAGTGGTAAGAATAATAATAATAATAAATTCTTTGGTCTGAGAATTTCATTAGAAAAAGAAGGTTACATTTATCTACAGAGTACATAACTAAAGAAATAGCATAAAAACTTTTATATTAATAGCAAATGAATAGGAGGGCAGCAGTAACTTGGATTTAAGGTGAAGAATTTCCAGAAAAAAGTTAATAATTGTATTAATATTGGAACAGTAAATTCCATTTTAGGGATTCATAAATAGCAATGAATTTATGTGATGTTTAATATTAATAGAAAAAATAGGAAAGAAATTGAACAAATATAAAAATGAAAGAAAATACTAAAAATATTTTAGCCACATAATTCAAATTGACAGACTTGAGGTCACAAAGAAAAAGGAAGAGCCTATCCAGTGACAACATGACTGCAGAAGTGTGGGAAGTCAGGTCACTATGACCTTCCAAAGAAATCCCTGCACACATAATCCCAGCAGGAAGATTTTCAGGTCCCTCTAGAGGAACTGTATTCATAAATGCTGATTTTCAATGAATACCTTGTACTGATCTCATTAAAAAGGTGAAGATTTAAAATCAAAATTGTATTGAAGAAGATTTTGTAATTCAAAATTTCGGGGTTTTAGTTTGTATTTAAAATATTGTTACTGATATAATTTGGATGTTCCACAGCACATGATCTTCCTCAGTGCAGTCCATGTGATCCCTGGGGCTCAGAATGCCGAGTTCAGCCCCATCAAACACAACAGTTCTCCCCACTAAAGGTTCCTGTGAGCTGATCCTGCTGCCCTTTGTCCTGCCACGGTGTCACCTCCCGGCGTTCCGGGGCTGCCTCATCCTCAGGGCAAGGTCTGGGATAAGGGAAAGATGAAAATCACCCTTTCTGAAGTTCTCTCTGTCTATCAGTAATTTGTCTTGAAACTTTTCCCTCATAAGGCCGCTTGGAGGACAGTTGGAGGCTCAAACTGCTCTTCATCTCCTCTGACATCTCTTCTAGGCTGTGTCTAAGCATGGCTTGGATCTACAGGCAATAGAGGGTTTTTTGTTTCATTTATTCCCAACGACCAGCAGTAAAATGTTCAACAGAAATTATTTTGGTCTTAAACATAGCAGTGGAAATCTATGATGTCATGTTTATATAAAAACAAGGCACCAGAGCTTCATAAAAATGAAATATTAGGGTTATTTGGTGTACATTATGTTCACTGTGTGGCAACATTACCAGAATGATAAAAGTTTTGTGTTTAACTAATGGAAAAAGCTGATGACTGACACCTTAAAAGCTTGGAGAGGGTTCATTCACTAGAAAAGGGGTTAATTTATATGATCTGTAAATGAAAGAAATCATTGCTCTAACAATGACCTTATAATAACATCCTATAACACCCATAACTGCTAATTCACCATCATGCTTATATATGTTATTTTTTAAGACTTTGAGTAATGCAATAAATACAACCAGAATTCAATTTACCAAGTGACCAAATTAAATTTTAAAAATTGGTTGTAAATAATTTTTTCCCTTGTCCTAAAATACATTTGACAGACTCTTATTTAAAATATCTATACTCTAACCTGGTCTCAGGCCTGTACTCAATCTAAAAACACAAATATATTCAAGAAGATTCTATTCAGTTACCAAAGTCTCATGGGAAATAAATAAACAAACAAAGGAATGTAAAGAAACTGTTGGGGAAAGTCTGGAAAACAGTGTCTGAATGTACAATTGCAGAAACAGCAAATGTCAGTTATTTCTCCATAGTGAGACTTCAAAAATATTGACAAACACTGTTTGAATTCCCATCTAGCTAGTCAGTTCTGAGAAGTATTTGAGTTGTTTGGTCACAGAATATAAATAGTATTATACTGTTTAAGTCACCAAAGAACAGTAGGAAAATCTCAATTCTCTAGTTGAATGTCCATTCTGTACGAGGAACTTTCAGTTCTGTATTTCACTTCTATCGTTAACAGATGTGATTTTCCACAAAGGGTTATGTAATTCAAATTTCATTTTCTATTTTTTTTCCCTTATAGTAAAATGCTTCAACATTATTTCAACAAATAAGCAGAGAGAAAAAGAGGGGCTAAATTCTTTTTTTGTTACCAGGAGTTTTGTGGCAGAGTCTGATTTCAGCAAACCTCTCTGCAGTGTTTTGAACTGCATGTTCCCTCAGCAGGACACCAGTAGCAGAAGACATTTGCATTCCACCTGAAGGAATACATTAACACTTGAACTGTTTTCAAAATAATATCTCCAAAATACCCTATATCCAAGAGGTAAACTATTTTCTAAAGTATGTGTTGACATCTCTGGATCTAAATAGGAAAAATGAGCCAAAACAGATACATATTCCTCCTCTCCCCTGCCACCTCCCTTACTCCACAGGCAGATATTCTGATTATTCCTTTATTCTCTACACTCTCACTGACCTGCAGAGGCTCCACAGTTTGTTAGTAGGTTCAGGGACTCCAACAGCTCCACTTTTACTTGTGTCAAATGCCACAGAGATGTGAAGACTTTTTTCTCTCACTAAGAAAAATTTTGACATCACTTTTAGAGCACATTGAAGTTGTCACCTTTTTTACTACTTAGTCTACATAACCATATAATTTGAATCAAGCTTGTCTTGAAACCATTTATTAGAAGCCAGACAGTTTGAGGTATCAGGAAGCAGAAGGGACCCTTTTAGCTGTGACTACATTATAACTGAATAAACAAAGGGGAAGCTGTGATTTGGCTTCCCAGCTATGATGGTTTAAAAGGATGTGGTTGTCATGGATGTGAAGCACTTTTTTATGCTTTATTTGTGTTCATGCTACTATAAACTTCTGGTGCCTAAGTCTTCATTTTCCAAATGGTTTCTCTTTTGCCTGTGTTTGTTTTAGGGGCAGGGAGAAACAAGAAGTTCTTACTTTGAACTCCCTTTGTTACACTTTATCTTGCTTGGTGATTCAGTTTTAAATGTGGCTTTCTAGCAAGGAGATTAATAGTAATTAATTAATAGTGTTGGTGCGAGCAACAACCTAATTGAAGTCAAATCTGCAAAAAGAAAAAAAGGTTAGAGTCATTCACATCACAGCTTATCAATCCTTTCTTTCTAATTAAGAAATAAAACAATTCCAAGCCACTCCTTTCACAAAAAAACCCCAATCCAAATCCTCAAAAAAACAAACAGCAAAATCCCCCTAAACAATGACAGAAATCATTGCTATAGGGCTATAGTGTATTCTTGTCCATTTGAATACCAGGTTTCCTCTCTGTAAATATATGAAATTATTATATGAAGTCCCACAAAATTGTTTAACTTGCAAAAAATAAATCCATTCAGTGAGAGGTTTTTTGTACATTTCAGTCAATTGGGTTTTGTCAGTACCAAAAAAAATCAACATTAAAATAGAACTTTGATGCTGTAGAGATTTCAGAGCAACATCTGTTGACTTACCTACTGCTTCTGTTGTGCAGCCAAACCTGACTGGGACCCACATTCCCTGAAGAAAGTTCTCGGGGACAATAGCAGAAGTTTAATTGATTTCCTTTTTTTTTTTTCTCCTGTCCTGTCACACACAAAGGAGGAAGATCAAATAGTGCATTTTAATGAGGACTGAAGTATCTTTCGATATACATTTATAATTTATAGGAAATAAAATTGTTTTGAGTAAAAATACTCAGTGTTACCTAATTGAAAATAGTGACCAAATTGCACGGGTTGGTGGAAATCCCTCTGGTCAGTTGGTCTTTTACTTCAGAATATCTTACCTAAATTTTCCTGTACCATTTAAAACAAAAACAAAAACAAAATACTAACTAACCAACCAACCAACCAAAAACCCCCACCCTCCTCCCCAAAAAACCAACCAAACAACCAACCAAAAGCAAAACCTGAAAAGCAACCACAACCAAACGAAATTAAAAAACCTCAAACAAACAGTCAGTATTTGGTACTTGCAACTGTGTTGGGAAACATCAGAAGATGATACAGATATAAGATTAAAGAAATGCAATTAATGACATGAAGGTGCACTAACATTTCAGCTGACGTTTTCATCCATGATTTATATTTTGCCCACTAGTCAGATGATGGATCAGTCAAACTATTTCAGCCTGAAGCACAAAAAAGTGAAAATGGTGTATGTCCTCTGGCTTAGAGAGTTCCCTGGGGTGATTTTGAAAGTGTTTTCTACACTTTAAACACAAAGTTAAAACGGGGAAAAAATAGCTTGTATAAAGCCAGAATTTGAAAAACAAACAAACAAAATAAATTTTTTAAAAATAGTAGTGTTTTAATTTTTTTAAGTGTTGGGTAAACTTATTGAAAGAAATATATTTTTAGAAAAGGCATCTGAACTCAGAATTGAGGTAAGCAGCAGTTTTATCTCTAAATATGAACATAAGTCTGTTGTGGTAGGATTGTTTAAATGCCATGTTTTTCATCTTGTTTGACTATTTTTCAGGCTTTAAGGTGTTGATTTGAAAATAGAAGAAAAAATAGCTTGTACTTGATGGGGAAATGTAGTGATTGAAGTCTGAGACCAACAAACCTCAGCCTGACCTGCTGAAATTACCAAGGGAAAGGACTTGGAAAAAAAAAAAAAACAAAGAAAAGAAATGTAAGAGAGAAAGATGGGAAAAGTCACATTAGCACAAAACTTTCTTTTACTCCCTCTGGGAATTAAGTTTCCTAAACTTACATACTGCAAAACAGTAACGATGTCAAGTAAGGGCATTTCCTTGGGTTAGAGGAGACAAAGAGTTTTCATCCTGACAAGGGAGCTCTTGTCCTCCTGTTTGTTATCCAAGCACCCAGCACTGAATGACAAGATGGCACAAAGAGGATCGTGCCCTGCAAAAGTGCCCACAGTGAAAAAACATACAAGTTCCAGGTAAAAAAAACTCTTTTGATGTGGTGAGTCTTCTGAAAACACCCATTGGATCTAAAACTCAGACTCTGAAATCAAGAGAGTAGAAAATATTCACATTTATTGTTGGAAGGAATACTGTGAAGAGATGTTCTGCACATTCCATTGACTGTCAAAGTTCCATGGAGAACATTTGATTGAACCAGAAGCTTTTCCCCACTTAGATCAAAGCTAAAAACAGGAGGAAAAAAAGAGAAATAAAAATAAAAAGCAAACCCTGATTTATTGGACAATGCAACAGAACTGCTAAAAGCATCAAGTAAAAATCAATTCCTTTTTTTCCATGAAATCTCTAAGAATCTCCATCCATACAGCAAAATATCAATGACATGCAATTTTTGAAGCAAAGATGTGTTACTTGGTCTAAAATTCTTCTACGATCTACAACAGTAAAATATGCATATGGGGAAAATTCTGCAATTCTGTTAAAAACATGCATTGAAGTTCATGTCTTATGAGCAAACAGGAAAAAGATCTTCATTACTAGATGAGTTCATTTAGATTCATTTTATATGATGTAACTTTAATTAAAATGAGTTTTCTTTAATGAATTTAAAGATCGACTATGCAGGAGCAAGATTGTTTTGGACTTTTATCAGATGCAGATTTAGCTGCTTCCTCATATCTTTAGGGATTCTGAAATTTTAAACTAGTCTGAAATTTCTTTAGAAGTCTTTAAGTGTATTTTGGTAACATTATTAATAGAGTGTCTCTAATTACTGGGTGCTTTCAGTGTAATTATGGAAATGTTCCTGGTACACAGTATTAATTTCTTGCAGCACTTCTAAGTTTGTGCACTGATGTCTCACACATTCTAATGCCCTCCACAAATACAGCCAGAAATGGTCTGAAAGCCTGAATGCATTAGAGGGAGAAGGAAGATCAGGGATGAGGTTTAACTGCAATGCTTTATCCAGCTTAAACAAACTCTCCAGTCTATGCAATTGCTGTGTTTATTTGTGCAATGGTCTCCACTAAACTCTCCCAACCTTCACACTGTCTGTTTTTGAAAGATGTGACAAAGGTTCATCTATGTTTAATAATAAGTAGAATTTAGCAATAGTACAATACTGTCCTAGTTCCTGGAGAGATTTGGCAAATGCTTTTTATCAATTATGAATTTGATACAAATATAAATACCTGGGTTTAGGTTGGCCTTTCCCTCCAGCTCTTATCTAAAGCTTTATCATTTCTCATTCCCCGAGGCAAAATAACATACCTGTGAAGCTTGGCACGTTTCTCAAAAAGCTCCCATCAAATCACTCTAAAGAAGTTGTTTACTTACATCCTCAGCTTCAGGACTGAAAGAATTGTCAAGCATGTGATTGTTTATTCTGTTTTAGGAAGAGAAGATTGAGAGGAAACGCTCACCAGCCTTAATGAATAACTCAAATAAAATTTCTGTTGTAATCATCAGGGGAATTTTTACCTTTTCCATGCACAAAACGAAAAAAAAGAGTGGTTGTTTTTTTTTTTCCAGTCTAGAAACAATATAAAGAGGAGTAAAAATGTTTCTATCAAAGGAAGCCATGTATTAGTCTCCATTACAGCCATCAAAAATTGACTCAACACTAATTTGTAGAGAAAGCAGGAAAGAGTAAAAAAAAAAAGGCAAATATATATTTACTTTCTATTTCTCTGCATTTCTATAGATGGATATGAAGATTTTTAAATTCACAGTAGGCAACTGAGTAGAAAACAACAAACACTGGAATATCAGTTGTTCGCTTGGATTGTGCAGATCCTGTTATTTCAAATCAGTTGAGCAATTCTGCACATGCACTCATAATAATTTACATCTGAGCAAACATGCAAGGCATTTACTCCCAAGTCACATACTAAATGCAAGACAATGGCAAAATGATTTAATGGAGAGTTTTAAGGAAGAACCTGACTTCTCAGTTAGTTGTGTGACTACAGTATTGCTCTCAAGATTATCTGAGCTCTAAGCAAATATGACAAAAGAAGTTCTGCAATCGGTTCTCTCCAGAAGTATTTACACAATTTTAAGGCTCAGTTTTCTTATATATTTGGCTGAGAGACATTAATGGAACAGTCACATACTTGGAAATGACTGCATTATCCTGACTCCATAAGTCATCCCCTATCAAACAAGATGCATTAATAAATTTATATAGATACTGAAAAATCAAAATCCATTGATTTGAACCATCTTCATGGTGACTTACACTAAGCATTTTATTTTGCAACCATAGGCAATGTGGTCTGTTACAGTTTCTGTGGATAATCCTTCATAAAAGTAGAGGAACACAGCTGCTTTACATTGCATGCTGATCTGCCTGTTAGAATGAAAACATGTTGGAATAGTAACATGTTGGAATAAAAGCTGCAAGTATTGTAAAATATATAGCTAGAGAAATCCCCCAGAAAGGAACAAGTGGGAAGAGCTGAGCCTGTCTCACACCAACCCTTACCTTGACATAATTCTGAAATAAACATTCTGAGGACCTTTGTCCCATCCAAAAGCTGCAACGTTTTGGGCACTCAGTTATCATTCCATTCTGATCAGGGGAGGGGAATAAATCATTGTTATAACTACCAGTGCCTGGGCTGGGTCTGTGCCATGGGGCAGAGCTGCCCCCTCAGCCCCTCAGTGCTCCCCGGGCACAGCAGAGCTCCAGCTCAAGAAAGGACACACGTTCACCAAGCAGGAGGGAGTGGGAAGTGCTGCAGCTGGTCCTGCTGGGGATGCCCAAAGAGCTGGGAATTGTGCATATTCACTGCAAGTGGACATTGAGAGAATAAACCCCCTGGAAGCAGAAGAGAGGGGCAATGCAGGCTGCCATAGTGTTATGGGTTCACCAAGGTGGGCCTAAATTTGGGCTCTGAAGTTCAGGCTAGGCCGAAGCTGTCAGCTGACTTGAGCTGGGCTGAGCTAACAGCTGACCTCTTCTAGCCAGTAATTTTGTATTCCATACCACATTATGACATCATCTCCAGGGAAGTGGGAACCAGTGTGGGAGTGGTTAAGGCAGTCGCTTCTCAGCCTTCCTCTTGGGAGGACGCACGATGCTGTCCCAGGGGGGATGGAGAGGGCCAGGCCCACCACTGGCTCACAGGGTATCTCAGGAAAGTAAAATGTGTTGTTCTGGGTCTCTCCTTTCTGCTTGAGTTTGTCTCCCTGGGGAATAAGTTTATTTTTAAGTAATGTCTAGTTAAGACAGTAGAATTTGTGTGTTCGTTAAGATAAGAAGTGGAGAATTTGTTGCAGACTTGTGTGAGTGTATATTTGTACTCTCTTCTAATTGTCTCTTCCTTTCTGTAGAAATATATGTAGTTTTAGTATAAACGTGGTTTGAAGTGTTCTTTTTGCTTTCCCCTCTCTTTTCCTCCCTTTCCTTGGTGTTAAGAGGGAGGCTTTTCTCTCTGTACTTGGGGGGGTTGGCAGTTTGCTATCTCAAACCAAGACACATAGAGGCAACTGGGAATTTTGAAGATAAAATCAATAATTTTTCATAATACTCTAGAAAATTAATGGTTATAATGGCAAAAAAAAATATTTGTCAGATGTGCTTAGCAGTTTTATTGGTTTGAACTTTGATTTTAGAGCTGACTGGGTTTTTTTCCCAGAATAGTAAAGAAGTACAGACTCCCCTCTGGTCTCAAGACAATCAGATATTTTGCAAAATCACTTTAGCCCAATCCCCAAATCTATTGTTCTGATCCATAAAAAAAGAAGAGAATAGCTCCTTATCTTTGGAAGAGTTTAATTAGTAGGAAATGTAACATTTTAAAAAGATAATATATAATTAATAACTCCAGCAAAGGTGGACAAAGAAGAAAGAGAGACCAGTCTTTGTACATCCTTAAAAGCATTTAATGTGCTATTCATCTAAAATTAATGATCAAACTCTGTAGTAATAAGTGGGAGAAAAGCTCAAAAGATGTCACTGACTGTATTTTTGTTCTCTCATTTTCACAGTGAAAGGTTGTTTCATGGGCTGCCTATGCTTCTTGCTCTCTGAATTCTTTTTTGTAATTAAGAGCTACACTGTCATGTTTAAGAAATATGTTTGTCAAGGATTCTTTTCTCGCCATTTCCAAGTATCTTGACAAGGAGCAAATTATTAATATCAAAAAAATTTATAAATTTGAGAATTGGGAAAGTACTTAGAGGGAAAAAGCACGAAAGAGGTATTGTTTTTCCTTTAACAAACATTCCAAAAGTTCAGATTCTAGATTTAGGAAAGATTCTGTAGAACTACAAGATGTCTTTTGGGCTACCAATAAATGACAGAGATGTATTCAGTGATGACAAAGAAACAAGCAGTATGTTGATTTCTCAGCTTTACTCTGTAACAGACCTTGTATATAATTGTGGGATTATTTCAGCAAAAATTCTCTTAATTTTTGAAGTAATTTGCTAGTGGAATAAATATGCAAGCAAAGTTTATTCACACTGTTTTGAACAAAGACCCTGAAGGTGTTTCTTCTTTGTATGGATTGACTGAATATAACCCAGGAAACAGAAATCAAACAGAAAAATTATGGTTAAACCTGGTATTTAAAGTGGCCCACAGGTTGTGTAGTCCTGAAAAGAGCAAGTCTGCTCATCTCATTTGTGATCCAAGCATGACAGGAGCTATGGCTAAATATAAGATACAGATCATGTGGAAAAGAAACCAAGTTGTATCTGTATATATTGGTTACAACAGAGTAAGAGATTTATGGAATGCCTCAAGTGGCCAAAGGTTGTGGTTTTTTTTCATGATGAGACCCCTGAGGACAGTTCTGGGTTGGGTGCAGGGGAGGGGTCAGCTTAGGAGGAGCATTGAGACCCTTAAAGACTGTCAATACAGAGTAGCTGATGACTTCATTTCAAAGCTACAAATGTTGGTAAGAGGCAGATGGGATATTTTGATCCAGATTTTTTTGATCCAGAGTTTTCTGTGATAGGTTGAAAACTTATAGCAATTTTCTTTGTCTCTTTGCTCTTTTTTTCTTTGTTTTAAATAGGAGGTTTCACTGCCTCAGCCTGTCAACAAGGCAAGTAAAGGCATTTTTTAAAAAGTAGGGGAAATGTTTAGAAAAACTGCAACACAACCAGTCTGAAGTCATGCAATTAATTGTGTTCTGGATCATTATGGATGCAAAGTTGTAGTAAAGCTTATTTAAAAATTGTGATTTTATAAGTTAAAAAAAGATTGGATACTTTATTGCCAATTCTGACTAAGTCTGACTGTTGCAATTTCAGGATGAAGACTAAAGATTTAAGAGAGGCATAAACATAATTCTCTCACAGCTCCAGTAAAAAAACCAAAAACACAAATAAAAAAACCCAAAAATCAATCATAAAAAGCAATCAAACAAATCAATTAAATACGAACATTTTCTTTCTGAAAGATTACTTTTAGAGGCAAAGGGGAAGTACTATGATAAATATATTTATATATATAAAAATATATGTATGTATGTATGTGTGTGTATATATATGTATGTACGTATATATATATAAATAATTATAATAATAATAAAAAGTTTATATAGTTAAAAATACATACTATTTAAATAATATATGAGACTAGAACTATGAGGACAAAGCAGGGAACTGGAGAGGGAAAAGGGAGGAGGAGAGCACGAGAGAGCACGTGCACAGGTCAGTAATGGATTATTCAAAATAAAGTTTAGCAAAGGATATAAATTACCTTTTCCCCTCCCCTTATTCAGTATTTTATTTACTCCTTTATTTTAATTTTATTTGCTAGTCTACAACTTCAGCACCACATCCTAGACAGAGGAATGCTGCTTTGGCCAATTCTGGCTCTCACAGGGGTATTTAAAGTGCCAGTTCCAAAATCACATCATTTGAGCCACGATTTACTCTGCCTGACATTCTTATGTTGACAAACTGTTGATGCAAACCATAAATGCAAGCCCAAATTTCATTTCTTGGGGGTCTGTCTATTCAGCTCAGTTCATAAATGGCTCTGGTGTTCAACTTACCCTATTTATGTAAGATTTGGGGCAGAACAGCAAGACACTTTCATTTTTCAGGAAATACCATCAAAGTTTCCTAGGCTATAAATAAAAGATGAAAGATAATAACTAGAGTTGCAAATTCCTTCTTGATACATCCCTCAAGACAGTTTATTTTACTTTGTCACCAAGTTAAAGGAGTTCAAAACCTTAATATAGTAGTTCAAAAACCAGAATTATAAAAAGGGATATACAATTCCAGCTCAGTAATAAAATGTATGCAAACTGAAACCCCAAAAAAGTTTAGCTATAATATTCTTTTTGTCAACTTGTTCTTTTGTTTCTGCAGTTTTTGTTCTTTCTCACCTTATTACAGCATCAGGATCTATTCAGCACTTGATATTGATTCAAAAAATTCCTCAAAGGTGCAACAACTTTTAATTGATTATTTAAAAGCAGATTCAGGTACTGGGAAGAAAGGTGTTCTAGAAGACAAAAAAACATGAGAAATCCAATTTCTTTACAGTTTCATCAAATCATTCAGGAATTGCACAAGTCTGAAGCTTTCTTTAATTAATTCAGTGGGGTTACAGAAGTGGAGATTTTCAACATATTTACTTATTGGATGATAACTGATTGCACTCACTTTTTAAGCCTGGTAACCCAAGTAAAACCCTTTCCTCAAACTAAAAACCCCTAAAAATTGGAAATAAGTTCCTGTTGTTAGTGAGACCTGCCCTTTTTGCCTTTATGAATGGCCTCTGACCTGAAAGCTTTAACAGAAGTGCATGTTATGGAAATGAGACAGCCTTAGAGTCTAACTGTATCCAGTTTGTCTCTCCCATCCCCTTCTTACTCCTGTAAGACTCTCTGCAAGATCTCACCTGAGTCTCTCCTCCCAGAATCTTAAATGACTTTTTCTCACACTACAATCCATATGATGTGAGCCACAGAAAAGTCACAGAACGTTTCTATACACACACACACACACACACACACACAAGAATTTAGGAGAATGGAATATTTCCTGCTCTTCTTTTCAATGGCTTTATGAGCACTGTGCCCAGCAGGAGTTCCATTGTTGGGCACTTGGTTGTAAAAAAACACCTTGACAGTTCTCTGAACTGTCTAAACTGGTTATCACAGCCTTGACTATTTACTCTGGGTAAGTGACCACTGTCACACTTTCATAATTCACATAATGCAAATCTGAAAAAAATTCCCACAGAAATGTTATTAAAAACATTAAGCTGCAAAATACATCTTTGGAACTGGAAAGCATCATCACATGCTTTTCCCCTCCCTCTCCACATAAGCACTGGCCCCTTCAGTCTTTTAAAACACAAGACCTGCTCAAGCCTTGTATTATTTGCTCATTTTGCCTCCAAGATTTCCATTTCATTTATAGAACAAGCTGGAAGTTATACAATAAATGATGTAAGAGTGTATGGGGGGAAAAGCAGTCACCTGGTTATAGCACTTCAGAATGGCTCTGGGAAACCAGATTCTCAAAGGCTTTTTTTTAAGCAACCTTCTTCATAGGAAATCACTCTCTCTGTGGTGATGGTTTCTTTCCCCCCAGGGTCTTGACTTTTTTTGTTTGTTTGTTTGTTTTTTAAATTTGAACACATAAAATTCAAGTTTTCTGAAATTAGCAAAAGCTTTTGACTTCAGTGTATTTGTTTTTTACTTTCTTATCTGTGAAATGCGAATAGTGCCCTTCCATCTCCGAGGAGCATTGTGAAAGTGCATAAATCAAATTAGTGTTTGAAAAACACCTATACATTTTATTGATGAGAACCACAGAACAGACAATGAAGTGATTAACAGTTCCTTCCCCAGATCAAAGCCCCAGTGGTATCCAGTAAGCCAGTCAGAGGAACAACAATTAACAGTAGGAATTAAATGAAATATTGAACCTCTGTTCATTGGATGAATTATATTATCTTGGTGTCCAAGACAAAGCACTGAGTTTATGCTGAAAACAGCACGTGGTGTGTAATTGCTCTGGGTCAGACTCCACTCACACAAGGAAGCCCAAACAAGATTGCACTGGCAACATTCATTTTGCTGTGTAATAACATTTCAGTGCTTGCCTTTGCCACCTTTAATTATATATTGCAATTTTTTTTCTGGGCATATTTAATCCAAAATTACAATTACCTTCAGCAAACACCCATTTTTTTCCTGGAATTTAAGCAGTACCCAGTTGCTATACAACAACTGTGATCATCTCAAATTTGTTTCATTTGTATTCTCCCTCAGAACAAACCCAGCACTAAACAATTCCAGCTTAATTATCCAAAAGGTGTTTGCACTGCAAATAGTTTCCTCTCTGCTCCCATTTTTCTTCTGATGCCACTGGACCTGTGCACAGAGCACCAGAAACAACTGATTCACGTGGTGATAGTTTCTAACAAGATGTAATCGGGCAGAGATTCTGTAAGGGTGAGAAACTGCCTTCCACCAACAAAGGCAATTTCATGCTGCCCAAGGATAGGCAGCCTGAAATAAAGCTGGGAATCTCCTTGGAAAATGGGCACTCCAGTCCAGTGATGATGGAACAAGTGTTCTGCACCTGAACAGTGATGACTTGTGAACATGCACGAAAGAGCAGCACATGTTTCTAAATACACAAATCAAGTCCTTGATGGTAACACCATTTAAATCCTCACTGTGCCCCAGTTATCCAGGATTTATTTGGGAAACTCAGATCATCTCTCACCTCACACTTACAGAACACAGTTTATTTTCCTCAAAGAAGGCAGGGAAAGAAAAAGTTTCATTATGTTTCCAGTCCCTTAATGCCAGAGCTACCTCAGTCTATTCCAGTTGTTCTGAGCTATTGAGCAGCTTTTATCAGCAGTATGTGCTGGTGGCTTCCTTTAGATCTGCTTTTTGGTGTACAGCTCTGTAAAAATACAGTGTAGATCAGTCATATTGCCTTTAACTCTCAGCCTGCCTGCATCTGAGCTAAAAAAGGGATTTCTGAAAATAAGGTAGAAAAGACACTGCATCAGATGAACATTTGGGGATTTTTCAGTGTTTGAGAGCTTGGGGTAGTTTTGTGTCCCTGTTTTATTACCCCAACATTTCAGCTAAATTGTGTATTCTTCAGTAAAATAAAATACAATTTTATTTTCTCTGACAAGCATAAAGATTTTAATCATAACATTATATAACACTGTGAAAGCATAGGAGTAATCTTTTTTAATTAATGCCCTAAAGTGTGGTTCATTCTTCTTCAGCACATCACAGGGAAAGTTTGCCATTTGGCTTGGAACTTGCAGAGGAAGAAAACCTTCCTTGGTGTTACCCCATCTATCCTGTGCAGTGTTCTGAAAACATTTTTTCCTCTAGTCCATACAAATTATAAACTATCAACATTAAATGAAAGTGTCCTTCACAATCCCATAAAGAGAGAGCAGTGGATGGCTGGATTAAGAGGCATTCACAGAGCTGTGGTTGTGATGCCCAAGGAGATGGTGAGAGGCACAGCCCTGGGTGCCAACACCAGCAAGTGTAGCAGGAGTCACATCCCAGAGGCAAAGCTGTTGGGTTGGAGCCATTCCTGTCACCATGAGCATGTCCCAGAGCAGAGGGACAGCTTGTATGTCACCAAAAAGAAGGCACAGGTAAGAGAGAAACTTCTGGAATGGAAGGGATCTGTATAGGAGAAAATGGCCTCACATTAACTCCATTAAATGGGCAAAGCTCCTGCCACTTTTAACTCTAAACCAAGATGGAAGCAGGAATTGCACAGAGACCAGAGGGCATGTGGAAATGGACTGCTGCTTATTCCAAGCCACTGGAAAACTCTCATCTAGGAGTTCATGAGGAACAGCTGGTGTAAATTTGGAGCAATTTCAGTAGAGTAGCAAAGTTGGGTATTGATCCTGCTTAGTCAGCTTGACAATTTAAATATCCACCAATAAAGCAACAGGAGTATAAATAAAACAGATTATAAAGCTGGAAGGAAATTTCACATTAAAGAAAAATCCAAATAATATCCTTGGGAGGGGTGCTATTTAAATTACAGGAAACAGATGTATCCATAAAGGGCTTTTGTTTTATTTTATAATTATAAAGCATATAATGGCATGTTTCAGAAACTTCAAGAATAATTATTGACATTTCACATCTTTACACTTGCTGTTTTTTCAGGCATTGAAATTTACTTCTGTGCAAATTTTGATCCACAGTAATCCTTTTATCAACTTACCCATTTACTAACTGCTGTTGACCAAAAACCAGATGGTTCCATTTGGAATTATTCTGGACACAGCTCTCTCTTCTCTTTTCCACAATATAATTTAGTGTTTTATGCTCTGATGTATTTTATTCTTCAGTTAAAATTAGGATTTAGGACACAGCTATAGCCAAAGAGTATAACAATGAGAGAGATCAGAGCTCAGAAGCAAAACCAAGAAACGGAGATGACAGTCCTGTAATCTGACAAAATGTTTTATTTTTTTCATGGCTTTCCTCATATGTTGTTACAATAAGAGACACTGAGTCAACAGGTTCTGGTCCCTCCCTCTGGAACAGCAATTATTTAGCATGAATAAGGGTGTTGTAAAAGTCTCTTCTCACTAACAATTACATGTCATGTTTTTATTGATGTCTCCTCCTCATCCTGGAAGTGGGATAGAGTGAGACAAAGTTTTTAAAGCTTTTAATAGGTAGCAGGGGCCAATTAAGATACACACAGTACTATAGGTTATGGTTTAATCCTTCCATGGATAATTTTTGGACTTTCTATGAAAGGGAAGAGCCAGGGTTTGACAGCACCGGGTGAGCTCTCATAGACATGGAAGCAACTAAAGGTGAAAGTACTACCAACTATAATAGTAATTCATAGCCATAATGTGGAAGGAGAAAAGAAGATTAAGTTCTGCAGAACCAAACTGATGGATCTTAGATCTATAAAATTAAGAAATAAATATATATAATTTGAAGATGGTTTGCTGTCACATATTTTAAGTAGTGTGGCTTGATGGTGTAAATTAGTTAAAATCCGCGTCCTGAAAATGTCAGATTATATCCACTACGTACTCAGCAAATCTTGTCACTGTCTGCTTTTCCCCCATCTGATGTAAAGCCTTGAAAATATGTATATGCTGAAACACACAGACGTATTTTAAAACCTACACAGAACTTGCTACCAAACAAGGGTCATAGAGTCTGGAAGGAAAAACCTTGGCAGGTTTCCTTAATATGTTTTGATGTTTCTATATCCAATCAAATGAATTCACAAAGAAAGGACTAACAAAGTAGGTGTAAGCAACCAGGACTCCAAACATCTCCCCCAGAAAGAGGTGCCTCAGAACTGCTTTTGAAGTAGCAGTTTTAAGACACTTGATTTGGTTCTTTTTACAAAAGATATAACAAGATGGGACAAAAACAATCTCTAGTAAATACTATTTGGAAATACATTAAATATAATGAGCTGCTTAAGAAGTATTTTTTGCCTCCCAGCTGAGTTGAAATGTAGTGATTCCTTTTTACTTCTACTTTCTTGTGAACAGCAGCAAAGACAAGCAATTAATACTCTGAGCAGCAGAAATAACAAAACCTGGCCTTCCTTTTTGGAGCTTCTGCATCACTTTTGATTTATTCAGCTCCCTCACATCTACAATCCATCCCTTTGTAATCCCTCTATCTCCAGCTGCCTCATTCTCTCTCTCTTCTTTTTCCTAAACTCTCACCTCATTCCACACATACTAACAATTTTATTTTAGCCTGCTGAGTGGCATCTGCCAAGTTTTAGTTTGCAGCTTCATGTACACAGACTCATCACCTGGCTGCTGCTTCGCCATTCTTGGAACAACATTCCCTCCAAATTATTGGCAAGCAAAACAAGCAGCTTTGGAGCCTGAATGTGTCTGAGTCAGAGTCATGTAGACTCTCACAGGACCCCATGCCCCAGGTCTGCCTTCTTGCCAAATGTGACTGAAATGGGCCAACACATGCCAAAGTTAATGGTGGGCAGGAGGATTGAAAGGGGTGAGGGACAACTAACAGTGATCAGGAAGCTAAAGAAAAGATTGCATAAAATGTAGAAAATCAAGCAAAACATACCAATTCTTTTTCAGGATGCACACATATAGCAACTGTCTGATTCACAAGTAACATGAGTCTACTCAGGCAAATATTAAAGGAGAATGAAAAGAAAAGCATTTCTTGGTATTTGCTTTCCTGTATTTTTTTCCCATAATTCTCCACATTCCAAATTTTCTAAATGGAAAATAAGCTCATTTGTCCATCTAAAGGCTTCTTCTGGGCAAGTATTTGAATTTAATCTGAATCCCCTTCCGCTGTGGTACTTAAACCACAAAAGTAGGACTCAAGTATATACTGAAAGGTACATTTCTAGGAAAAAGTGTCATTCTTAAGTTAGGATGACATTGTCAATGCTTCCCTGAGCTGATAGCTTGGTGAGAGAGTTGAAATCTTGAAGCCTGGTAGAATAAAGTATCAGCCCTGAAATAAAAGTAGTGAGACATATTTGAAGTCTGCTGAACATTTTCCATTGAGTTCTATGTAGTTCAGTGTTTACACATTCACATTGAGTTGTGTTTTCAGAGAGAATTATAGAGATAATACATTTTTCTTCATGCTTATATTCTTGATAAGGGTTTTCAACTGCAGTTACAATCAAATCCAATAGACAAGCTAGCTTATAAAAGGCACTTACTTCACACATTTTCAGAACTATGAATTCTGACTGAATACCAGATGCAAAATCAGTAAAAATGCCTCTTTAATGATTGCCAATTGAGATCTGTTCAAAGTGGTTTCAATCTCTCATCTGCAGACTGGCTGCTCATTCTATTTGATTCCAGGACTGTATTACTAAAATTTACAGCAGTTTGCTATTTACTAAAATTCTAGCAGCATTACATTGCTCCTGAACTCTATCAGAATTAACACCCACTTATGCTATTAAATTTCAAAGATGGAAACATTATCTTGCCTTAAAGTCAGTGAGAATTAAAGGATACACAAAAAACATGTCATTTGAATATTAGAATAACATTTTAAGATTTTCTTGCTGTTGTGTAGAGCTAAAAGGGCTGCATTTGGGTTCAAAGCATATTCAGGGAATGCTGAAGGTGACAAGATCTAATTATCTCCCAAGTGCTGTGGCACTGACTGAGGGCACCTGAAGAGCCTGGCAGGACAGAGCAGTGGAAATCTGCTCTGAGGAGCTGTGGCTGCCCCATCCCTGGAAGTGCTCCAGGCCAGGTTGGCTCCGAGCAACCTGGTCTGGTGGAAGGTGCTCCTGCCCATGGCAGGGGATGGAACAAGATGACCTTTGATGTCCCTTCCAACCCAAACCACTCCATGATTCTGTGAAATTTATTTTCCCAAATGCAAGACACATAAACACTCCCATTGTACACAAGGACAGGGAGCAGCCACAGGCAGATTCCAGACAGCCTCCCCAGAGTTGGGAGGTGAACCCACCCCTCAACCTCACCACTACAAACCCCCCAGTGCCACCAGTGCAGAGCCCACAGCAGGAGAAGGGACTCTCCCAGGAGCAGACGTCTCTCTCCTCCTTTTTGGTTCCCCACTCCTACCTCATCTGCCCAGAGATATCACAACAGAAGTAATTGCATATGTGCACTTCAAAAATAACTTCTGAAAGAAGCTCATTACAGATAAAGCAAATAAGTACCAAGGCCTCCTGTCCCTCGCATCTGTCATCTGTGACGGTAAGAAAGACTCATCTAAAGATTAATAAATGCTTTAAAACAATAAGCTTCCAAATTACTTAAATGAACAGTTTTATCACACATTTTGCAAATGGGAAAACTGTAAGACATTATTTAGCAAGTTTGCATAAATAGATGCAATCTTTGTTGAACATTTACCCCAAAGTGCCTCTTGTAGGGCCTTACAGTAAGTGAGAACTAAGAATGAAGAGAATCCATCAGACCAAAATAACCACATCAAAGAAAAAATTTATATCACTCTCCTTAAAAATTATAATTTCTGAGAAAAAAATTCTTGGGAAACAGCAGACCAAAATAATTAATTTTAGTTCAAAAAGAAGTTTACTGTAAGAAAAAAAATTAGAACTGCTCAAGCATTCAAATTATCTGGGTTTTTTCTTATTAGAAAATCTGAAAAGTGCTCCTCATTTCCTTTAATTGGGAGCATCCACCAAAAGAGAAGTAACTGATGGTCTAAAATTGTATAACCTAAATTCCAAAATCTGTGGTGGGAAGGCAAATACAACATATCACTGTGGAATTTAACTGAAAACTTCTGTTCTGTTCTGTGAACAAGCATTTAGCAAGTCATTTCTAAATTATTTCCATTCATAATGGAAGATTATTTTCTACACCATCATTCCACCATTTCACTACACTTGGTGACACAATTCTCCATTTCTGAAACACAAACTACACCCTTCAAAGCAAGGGAAGAGGAGAAAGAGCAATGGATTTCCTTTACTGGAAAATTTTTATGCATGTACTTCAAAATATTACCTGTATTCAACACTTCAGCATTAACAGTGGAAACAATTGCTTAGTCCGAGTTTGGAAAGAGCCCATTTCTTCAAAGTTACTAATGAGTAAATGAGGATATTTGTGAGTTTCTGTAACTTTAAAACAATAAGCTCTGTAACTTGTGAAAGTCTTTATACTCAGCATTGTAAGTAAAATTTTAAAAAATATAAAGACACAGTAACAGAAAAAAACACCTGAAAACATCTCTCCGTGTGCTGCTAAAAACTGTTCTAGAGTAAATTAACTGATTTTTTGTGTATGTGTTTAACAGCTTCTAATTCAATCTGTACCAGTTTTCTCTGTTCTCTAAATGCAGATTGCTGGGTGGTGTAAAAGGGACTTAATTAGCTATAAATACCAAGCAGTACCCAAACAAAAAGATCATTATTAACACACAGTGAACAGCTGTGCCATTTGATAAATTGTTTTTGTTTCTAACAATGCTCCTATCAAAGCATTTTCTAGATTAGAGAAGGCTTTTCTCTTCATGATTTTCTTCTGTGAAAACCAAATCTGTTCTACACATGAAGGGCCATGAAAGGCCAAAGAGGAAATTACCTATATTTTTGTATAAAAATAATAAAGTTTGTATTAGATTGCACTAATAATATTTTATTCAACAAAATATAATTTTAGTCAACAATTTTATTCTACAAAAGTAGCAATACAGTTGAAAGAATTAGTGTAGGAGGTCAACATTACATTGTGATGGGGAGTAAAAGTTTTTTTCTGGATGCCTTTACTTATTATTGTCACAATTTAAATTGTTTACCTTACTGAGTAAATTCAGAGCTATTGAAAAATATTGGATCAATGGCTGCAGATGGTAAGATTATCACACTTCCTCTATGGAGGTGCTTGCAATCTTGAATTAGAAAAGAATTGTATGAAAAGACAAATCTTGAGAATTAAGTTTTCAGGAATATCACACACAAATCTATCCTTCATTTTCAGAAGTGATTGATCATGTAGAAATCTGATTCTAACCTGAAGTTAATAAAATACAAAGTGTCTCATCAATAAGAAGTGGAAGCCTAAATTAACATAAAAGAAGCTATCAGAGTTTTAATTTCCTATGCTCATGGATAACCTTGGCCATGGATGTTTTAGGAATGAGATCAAACTTCCACAATAGAAATTGCACCTCAAATCCTGATGTTGTATGAGAAATCACAGAAAAAGTTATCTCAAAATACATTGAAGTCATAGATCCAATTAACTGCCAGATGTTCTGAGTCATCATCACTCTGCCTATCTCAAATCCAACATCAGTATCAAAACTTATTAAAAATTAATTTCAATCCTATTTGATAAACTGCTCAAAGACTGGTTTCTTGTGGTTTAGCCATCAAACTACTTGGAACTGAATGGAGAATTCCAGATTGTCTCAACAAATAGGGACCAGATTTTCAATTCTTTCAGCTACAGCTACTGGCCTGGAGAATGAAACGGAGCTGCAGAGACCTCTCTGTTTGTGGCCAAATTTCTGTGATATTCAGCCATAACGTTTTCCATCTCTGCTGCCAAATTGACTTTGTGCATCAACAGAGTGAATTCTGAATAAAGGGTTGTTCACTTAATTCTAAGCTAAAATTTCAGTCCAGAATATAGTGATTTACCTGTATTGCTCAATTAATATGAGCAACTTGGTCATACTCAGAGTGCAATCAACACACACCCATAATCACTGATATCCCAAGCAAAGCTCCTCTAATATAGAGGACAAAAGATCCCGCTGGGCTGTGTGGGGCTCAGCTGCCAGCTGAGGTGGAATCACAACAAAATTGAAGCAAAACAAAAAGTTATCATATTCACTTGGACTTCAGCTCTCATAACACATCCTAAATTTGGGACTTATGGAACTTTTCTATTTCTTCTGTAGCTGCCTGAGCATTTTCAAGTTACAGGAATTATCTTCAGAAAAGGAAAGCCCTTGTTGCTGGAGTTTTCTAGGCAAAATTTTGTACTACACTATGAAAACTATCCTTAATTTATAGAATTACAAATGTGCAAAATGGAAGCTCTTATGCCTCAGCTCCCTCTGGTATTTGTAGTAAGTCTGTGAATATGATTACAGAGTTTTAGTGGAATAGAGATCTCACTTATGAGTGAAATGTATAAAGTAATTGTCACATGGAGACTTTTCCCAGTGTTTCCATTGTCAGAGATTCCTCATTCCATTAGTATTCCTGAGGTTTACCCACACAGCTCTCCCATGTGTGACTGAAGGAATTTCCCCCTGAGAAAAGAAACAGGAAAGGTTAATACCATCCATATGTGGGATTTCCTGTATTGCCCTCACAAAAACAAACCGTGGAGGTCAAACCAGCCAAGCAGGAACTGCAAAAGCAACACCTCAATTTTCCCCTTCTTGCTATTTTCTTTCCTGCAAAAAATTGCCATTTGGGTATTGGGTGGAGACAGGGGAAGGAAAAGGGAAAAAAAGAACAGTTTTAAGGAAGCACATCAAACTTCCAAACCCCAAACTGTGATGCTGTAAAGGAACACAAGGCACGGAAGCAATACAGAGGATACAGTAATTTTATAACCCTGTTTTGCCAGTAGTACCCTCAAGATTCTCAAAACGAAGATGCATTTGTTCATATTTATTGTCCTATATTTTTTCCTATTATTACATTATGTCTGGATGAAACACTACAACTTTAAGAGTGGTTCATGGCATTAATTTCCCCTTATCAACATCCACACTTTTCTAGGTGTTCCAGCCTGTACAAAAAGCTGGTGAAACTGAGTAAGTACAACCACACTTACTACTTAAATAATTTCAGATACAACTGAAAATGTTACTTTTCATTTTAGAAGTGTGCTATTAAGTTATCCCTTTCTTAGGCTGCTATTTAAGTTTTGAAACCTAGCAGAGGACAAAAGAGCTTGCTAATAAATGACCTTTTTCAAATCATCTGCAAAGCCTGAACCTGAAAAAATTCAGCCCACAGTCTGAGGTTCACCTTTTAATTCATATGTTTAATTACTCATTATATTATTACTCAATTTTCAGAGCTGTAGACTTGAAATAGAATCCTAAAAGTGTTTAATCAGGCTGGAGCTCTTCCATAGCCCCCCTAATGACAGGGCCAGGGTTTGTGCTTTGCTGGCAGTTTGATATGAATTTCAGACCCTGCACCATGTGCAGTGTTGGCACAGAAACCTGTGGATAGGACAGGAGGAGTCACTGCAACAACTGCTGAACAGGTGGGTATGTTCTAATTTCTTGACCCCCACTGCACTTTATTCCTTGGTATTTTGGGAGCACAGTACATTAAGCAGTAACTAAACAAGAGAAAGTTTTGCCTGAGGCAAAAAGAATTTGAAAGCTCGGAAAGCAAAAGAAAAATTAAAATTTTTCTGCCTTCCTAGTAATAATTATTAAAAGACAGAGGTGGACAAGAAAAGGAAAGAAGAAAATGTGTCTTCTGATGAGGCACAGCATAACAAGCCATTATATTTTCTACATGACACTGGTAGCATCATTTTTATGAAAATTTTCAGTCCAACCCCTTCTCCTGATATTTTCAAAGTAATTCTTCATCTACCTGCATTTCAGAAAAAACAAACCAATATACATTTAAGTCTCAAACTAAGCAAGTACCCACCACTTAGAATGGTTATATTTAGCTAATTCTCAAAGAAAACCATCATACCTCTCCAAGCTTTACATACATTCCCTTTTGAAACAGCACTAAGACTTCATGGCTCAGAATTTACCATTGTAGTATCTGAAACCTGTTATGTCTGAGCAGAGAGAGCAGTGAAAAACCTCTGCAGGAAGAACAAAGCCCTCCCAGAGAAATAAACATAAAGAACATCTCAAAATTCATGCTTGTTCCTCCATAGCCTTTTCAGCACAAAAAGAAAGACAGTCCAATGCCATTGCTCACTCTGATATCTTCCCAGTCTCTTTGTCTTTCTTTCTTTTCTCCCTAATTCAGTGATTAATTTGAATCCATTAACTTCTAGATTTTATGTTGCACCAACTGATTGCAAACTCTGCACAATCATGTTCTGTTCTGTATCTTTATAAAAATGTCTATACAATGATCAATAAATTAGCATCAAATGGCACATGAAGTACATAATAGATAAAGATGCATTTGGAAAATAAAGCAAGTGCAAAAAGTAGATTATATTTATTTACTTAAAGATTCCACCTTGAAGTGGAAGCTTCATCTTTCTATGAAAGTAAAGTCATGTATTACCTCTAAATGTGTAAATGTTCAGCCATTAGATTAGTAAATGCATTGAGAAAAAAAATAAGGAAAATATATTTGATATTGCCACTATCTCTTATACTGTCTGCACAGAGAGAATTTGGAGAATAATTTTTAAAAGTCTGCTCTATTTGCACTATTGTTCATTATTAGCAATGAAGAATTTTACACACAGTCTCTACATTGACACAGAACAATGTTTTATTTACCATGTTTTTGTCCTAATCATGCACTAGCCTGATTTTCCAACTCTAAATTAAGTAATAGATCTAAAATTATTTCAGCTGATCCCCAATTTCAAGTCTCCAGGCAGCATTATTACAAAATTAATGTGATTACATTTCAGGGACTACTCACTACCTGCTTAGGCTGTACTGGTTGGAATCTGGTCCCTTTCTTGGCAGGATGTGACCAGGTAAAGCCCCAAATAACCCAGTGTGATCCCAGAGCTGGTCCTGCTTGGAGCAGAAGGAGGGTCACTCTGACTGGAAACCTCCTGAGATCCCTTCCTACCCAAATTAACCTCCATTTTATATTAAATATGATAGAGATAAGCATCTGGGAAAATGGCAGGTGTTAAATCCTTGCATTCAGCAAATAAAAATGAATTATAAAAAGGAAAGGAGAAAACCAGAAAGATTGGAATGTAGACAGTAGGAAAACCCCAAGATTGAAGTATGTAAGAATTATAGAATTACTACATGACACAAACTTAAATATTTCACATTTAAATATTTTCACATTCTATAAAACTCTGTATACACTTTGTAAATCTGACATTTACAAAGTGATAAAAACTGGAGGCAGTCTAAACTAAATTACATAAGGAAATGACAGATCTTTTAAAAACAAACAGAAATCCAACAAGGACTCCTGTAGGTGCATGTTTTCCACAAAAGAACTGAGAAAGGGATGAATTGGCAACACAGGATTAGGGTTGGAAAAATGAATGAATAAGTTTTCTTCTATTATCACTGGAATGATATAACACTGGCCATTTTTAAGATCATTCTGCAGCTCTGTGAAACAAATTGGATATAAAATTTATAGCAGTATGTTAGAAATTTCCCCATTGATGGCAACTTGTGTTTGTTTCTTTTGAGACTGCCACAAGGGTGAGAGAAATTCAGATGGATCTCAAAAGCCATTTAAGGGAAAATTTTCAAGTTCTTCTGGAAATATAAACTATATTGGAAATTCAATGTAATCTAGTAGAAATGCATCTCTTATGATAAAAAAATAAGGGGAAAATGCATCTCTTATGATGAAACAAATAAGGGGAAAATGCATCTCTTATGATGAAGTAAACAAGGGGAAAATACAGGTTATCACAGGTAGAGATGCTTTTAGAGCCTCCTGAGCATGTGAGGTGCTTCTGTTGCAAATGGTTCTCTACATTTGGGTTATTAACAAGCAAAGAGTGCTGTGCAAAATTAGATCTTATATGGTGTAAGAATAGTATTTGGATAATGATGATATATCAAGTGGGATGAACTGATCCCATTATAAAACAGCTGTTTATTTTATGAGCTGAGTTCTGAACATTTATTGTATTTTAGACAATATACTCTGTAGAATCAAACTTGCCTTTGTTTTAGGTAATATACAGGGACTGGAACATTCCTTGCTTATCTGGGGGTCACTGAGACATTGAGCACATGAGTGAAGTAGATGTGAGGATTGAATGTTTCCTTCTACCTCCCTAATCTAATGGAGAGAGTACCCATCATACCTCAGAATGCTGGAAACAATCAGTGCAGGAGTTAAAGAGCTCAGGACAAATAAGGTTGTCTGTGTAGAACTGACACCCTCAGAGCCCTCTGGGATTAATGTTTAAGACAAGGCTGGGGTCTTGTATCTCTGTGAAATAAAATTTTCCTCTACTACTGACACTTTTTCTGAAGGAGCTCCAATCCAGCTGACACTGTACAAACTCCATGCACAGTGTTTGATAATTGCATACATATTTCTACCTTAAAAGAATAAAAGTTTATTTTGGGGCATTACAAGACTTGCTCATACTTTTGTTTTTTCAAGGGTTTCCTTCCAGATTTCTTTTTTTTCTTTTCTTTTTTTTTTTTAATGTTAGTGTTACTATTACTAAAATAATTCTTCTTTGTCACTTTAATAAAAACCTTAAAACTGGTACTTGATTAGTTTTCTGTTCCATGTAGAATATCCTGCAATTCTTTAAAATAATTTTACAGCTTAAGTAATGATATGTATGTCAATGGTTCATAAAATAATGCTTTTAAGAAAAATTGGAATTGCACAGACAAAAAAAGGAGCATCCTCAAGTGAAATGAAAAAGCAATAAATTAAAACCTTTTTACAAGTCATTCTTCTCATATTTTAGTTCTTATTCAGTAAATCAGCAATCCATGGATTTTCACCTGTAAAATACTGCTGCAGGAAATTGCTCAATATGAATTATAAAGAGAATAGTTTAGTTAATTAAAAGTTTGAGTAAGTAACAAGTTACTTAGACAACTGAATCCCAATTTGAAGACGATTTACCCACTTTGCCTGTCTCATGAAAAATTAATGGAAAAAAGGCTCATGCAGACTTTAAATCACTTTTGCAGATATGGTTTAGCTGGTTTAAAATGTGTTTTAACAAAACTGTTTTGATTTTTCAAACTAAAAAATACTTTATGCAAATGGGGTTTTTTATGTCACCATATTCTGAACTGTTCCATTGCTGTGGTAAAGACCAGCTGTGCCAAGAGACAGCCTAATGAGGGCATCTAATTAATAGTGGTGTAGCCAGAAGCTTGTTAAACAACACCAGCACCGTCCTGCATTTCTTGACTTATCTATTTCGTAACAATCACCTATCCCACATCAATCAACAGTTTTTCTATAACAAAGGGTCACTTTATTAATGCAATGCTTATATAAATCTTACTTAGTAAAGTGGAGAAGTATAAAGCTCTTTGCATTAAGATCTAAATGGACAGTATGACAAAAATATTTTATTCCACCTCTTCCCCTCTGGCAGAAATTTGATACTGTCAATAGTAAATTTTACACTCAGTATTTTCATAATGTTTGGACAGTCAACTCTTAGAAGTAAAAAAATGTAGGAAAATCAGATTTTTTTTATAAATATTGACATCAATTTAAACTAGAAAGTCAGTAAACAACAATGGCCAAAGTTCACCTCTGAATCAAACTGCTGGTCTGAGAAATTGTAGTGCAGGGAGTTTGATCAATGGATCTGTATTGGCTTTATTGCTCTACTGTGAGAAAGCAGTTCTAAAAGTGCTCTAGAAATACCAATAATTATTTGCATTTTAGATATTTATCTAAAAACTGATAACCAAATCTCAGTAAATAGAAAAGTAACTAAAACTGCAATTTTTAAGGAAAGTGAAATATAACTTCTCATATAGACATCTGTCTAATCTATAATTAATATAGACATAATGATATAATTGCATATAATTAATTTATATATCTCCTCCCCAAAAGCTTGTATCAAATAAGACATATTACCTCTCCTTAAAAATCCTGCCTCATTTACTCTTTAAAGCTCTAACCTGCCTTCTCTTTAGAGCTTCCATACACTTCAGGAGGAGTCATTAAACACTCATTTTAGTTCTCCACCATATCAGTCAATTTGCTGCTTTGGTTAAGCAAAATTTGACATGTTTACACTAAGGAGAAATCTTTTTTTCCCCTGGACAATAATTATTGCTGCCTGCCATGAGAAGAGACCATCATTTGCAGGGAAGAGCTCTAGGGAAGAGTTTGTGAAGGCAGAGCTCTAGTGGCAGAGCCAGGATGCCAAGGGGCCTGAGAGCATGGCCAAAATCACTGCAATACCATAAGAGCATCCAAATATAATAATTTTAGATAGATAGATAGATAGATAGATAGATAGAGATAAAGATAGATAGAGATAAAGATAGATATAGATAGATGATGTGTGTGTATGTATATGATGCATATAATAAGTTATAGATAATATGTAATAGATAATATATGATTAATTTGCTATAACTCATGTTTAGAATGAGGATACTACTGTGGAATTAAAGTAGGTCCATCCCTTCTTTAGATGGATTTTTTTGGTGCTTTTCTACAGCAGCTTTTCTCTGCACAGAATCTGCTTGATAAACTCTGTTAACTCCAGGCTTCCCACCTGCACCTTGCCAGGAGTCAGTGCCAGTGTGACAGAAATGGCACAGGATTCTCTGAGCCCCTTCCTTAGCCCTGTTCCCTGCAGCTGTCCCAGGCTGAGGCACTGCAGCTCTAAAGTCTTCCAATGCTCTCCCTCTCTGGTTGTACCCTAAGTGAGAAGATGTATCTTGCAATCCATTTTTCTGAAGTGCAAGAATCTCAAAGTTTGGTAAAAAGAAACATAATTGGCTTTACTTCCCTTGATTTAACTGCAAACTGCAAAGCAGTGCTTGGAGCCAGCCTTTGCCTTCTGGAAGTTACCCACTGCTTGGGATGGAATGCTGTGCAAATCCCCAGTGCTTCTCCTTCTCTGTTCTATTTCTCACTCACATTATTTCTTAGTCTGTTATTCTTCTGGCAGTGTGTGATGTTCAAGTTGAACTACAGAATTATTTTCGAATAAAAAATTTCCCAAACAGGAAGGCTCACTAGTTCAGACTTTCCATGTAGCAGAAACAGGGGCAAGGACAGCAAATATTACTTGAAAACTGTAAGTGCCTATAATTATGTATGAATATTTGTAAAACACATACAAAGCCAAGGAAATTTTCATCTATACAGAACTGATTGAAACAAATTGGTTTTCTAAAATTAACTTTTAAAGCATTTCAATTATGACCTTGCTGACAAAGTATAGGGTTTTTCTGAAACTTTCATAGGAAGGGTACTAGAAATTCAAATTACATTATTACAAAGACACAAGGCAAAAAATAAGAAGCCAGAAAAACAGGATAGAAAGATGAAAAAGACATAAAATTAAGTCAGAGCAAATAGCAAGACAGTATGGAATCTATAAAAATATGCAATGTATGTGTTTAATTCCTCCAGTAGGAGGAAGAAAATTTTTTGTGACACTCAGGGAAATTTACCATTTTATTATGCAAAAAAATAAAGCTTAAAACTGCTGAGTCGTTCCATATCTGAGCAATGGTACCATAAAAAGAAATTATCTGTGTGGTGGCTCAGTTTAACTCATTTGTAGCAATGTAGGTTCTACCAGGTTACCAAAAGGGGAGCACTAAAATAAGGACAAATGTGGCACAAATGGCTCTGCAAAGCAGACCTTGCAGTAGCTCACATGACCCTGGGACTGGGCTGGAACACCCAGCTCACAAACAGCAGCCTCGGGGAGCTCTGCAAGCACCCAGAGGTGAAATATCCATAAAACTGCCAGAGAAATTCTAGGGTTTCCACCCTTTTTCTTTTTTTTCCCCTAAAGTGTATAAAACCAATATAAAGAAAACATTTCTACATAGGAAATCTTTCAAAGCAGGAAAGACTTCTGATTTCACAGGGCAAACTTAAAAATATGGAGAGTTTATGAAGAGAACATGAAAAACAATCAGGGCAGATCTGCATCAATGGAGACCAAAAACACCCCAAGACAAAATAAGAAGCCCCTCATGCAATTCACTTCACCCTTTATGATGCTCTCTGTGCCAAGGCCACAAATACATTTAGACTTCTATTCCATCCCTTGATTGTCTCCTGGCCATTTAAAAGCTGGTTAATGTCATTGTTTATGAGAAGACAAACTATAATAGCTGCATTTTTGCTTAAAACCTGTTTGATTTTCTTTGAATTAAGCTTAAATGAATGAAAGTGTGCCAGGAATCATCAAAACAAGTTTCTGTGATGCTGGCATAAATTGAGATGAACTCCCTTTGTTTCAGGAATGCCCTGGTTGTAATAAAACAATTGCATTACACAAGAACATACATAATCTCAACCATATCTGACCAGTTAATCTTTATTTTTAACAGATGAAAGGCATTGACATAAAATCTGCATTTCTGCCCCAGTTTTGTGTTTTAAAATATTCTGAAACCAGAGGAGAGCACAGTCCCCATCCTCCCTCACTGTCTGTAGATTACCCTCAAGAGGAACAGAATTCTGCACCATATATTATTTTTCACTCCATGCACTGACACTTATAGAAATCAAAAATGCTGATCAAAATACATGGTTGCAAACCAAGCGTAGCCTCCTTTGCCAAATTACATTCCAAATATAAAACTTTAAAAGCATATAGCAAGAAATAACTAAATATATCAAAATATACTTCAAAAGCAATATGATTAATATTACTTGTACAAAGTTATTGATTTAAATGTATTTATTTAAAATATTTAACCAGGAAATTACCATCAAGATGAAAAGAATTACATTTGGCCTACAGCAACAACATGCTAACATTGCCAGTATCTAAAGGCTAATAATTTACATGAGGGACACATCTAAGCACAGGAGATATTAATGTGGATGTCATACTATGGATGTCGGGAGGAAAACTTCCCTGTATGTGAAGAAACTAAGGCAAAAGTTACAATTTATATGGGGGAGCAAAGGCACTAATGGGAAATGTCTCCAGATGGGGATTTAAATACATGAAGATACAATGCCCATGGCAAGGGGTTGGAACTGAATGATCTTGAAGGCCCCTTCCAATCCAAATCATTCTGTGATTCCATGAATCAAAGCCTTCTGGCAAGTGCTAAATGGCACTGATGGGGAAGGTGACATAGAATGCAATATTTTAACTAGGCAGGTTGAAATTCATTCAATTCTATCTTGAAAACAAGATAATTTCATCAATGAAATCTCTTTCCTTATGGCACATTCATGCCCCCTCTGTGACAGCCTCCAGGCTCATCTTACCGTGCAAAGAAACACAGCAAGTCATTGGAAAGGCAACAGAAGTGTTGGCAAGACCTGCTGATCCCTCCTGAAAGGTAAGTGATGTTCAGCCTGAGGTTTGCTCAGGGAACAAAAGGCACGAGTTTCTGGCTCATGAGAAAGACTTCATGCTCACACTGACTAACAGGTAAGTTCATCATGGTTGTTTGTTCCTGAATTACACAGCTTTGTGTTGCAATGGTTTGCTTATTTATCAGTTTTGAGCAGATGAGAAAAACTTTAGTACGGGTATTCTTACATCAAGAGAAAGAAAATCAATAGCCTTTTGCTAAGGCTCCAAATTATTTCTTTTCAGACAAATCTTGCTTGCACTTGTCTGTACCTGGTCTCGCAGACATATCCTGAATTGCCCAGGAATTCCCTTCTAAGCTTTTTCATACACTGTTCATAAATGTTGCCACTGCTTGCCCTGGAAATGACATTCTTCCCTTTCAAGTCACCAATAAGAAGAGGTACATAAAGTACATACTGTGCTATTAGACAAAACATGTTGTGAATAAAAACGTGGATAGGTCTCATCAAATCCCTGCACTCAGCCCAGTTTCTGACCTGATATTCTGTTAACAACATTCTGCAATTTCATATATAGAATAGAATATGTCCTCAGCAAGATTAAATGTGTGTACTGGCATTGAATGCTGTTTTACATCATACAGAACATCATTCAGTGACAATCCCTGCACATTAATATCAAAACAGTTTGTATGGGTTACCCATGCAGGGAACTAAGTATTTGAATGGAAATTTCTTTTTTTATTTTTACAAAACTTCAGCTCTGGCTCAGAAAATGCCTGAAAAACTGAAGGCTGCATGCTTGGAAAGTTCTTACAGGGACCCCCACAGCTGTACTTCTGTGCTTTGTTCCCCATCTATTCACTACTGCCCCTGCAATTGTGGACTTTATACAATAGCATAAAATAGAAAACCATAATAAATGTTAAATCTTGGATTCGAAATAGTTCAGACTCAATTGTGTCTTCAGACAATTCATATTTGAAAATTCTGTTTTTTCAAATGGGAAATTTCAGACCCTGAGAAGAAGGTGAAACATATAGGGTGGAAGAGGAAAAGGAATACATTTAATATATGTTAGCAAATGCAAGAATGTGATTTGCAGATAATGGGTAATGAATGACTCTGAATTCCTGTGAGCAAGATAGTGCTGTAAAAGTGCCATCAATAAATTTGGACAGATATAAATAAAGCTTGAAACTGTTTCTGTTCATTTGGCTGCAATCTCTTGGAACTGCAATTATATTGAAACCCCAGCAAATTCAGAGCCCTCACTGCAGTCAATGGAGTTTTACAGTCGCTTAGAAACAAAGCTTCAGCCTCCCACCTCTCCAAATACTTTTGCCAAACATAAAAAATACAATTCCACTAGAATATTCCCTATAAATATTTTCATTTCCATGAAGCCAAAAGATGTCTCTCTACCAAAATGTTATGATGCCTGTCTCTGATATTTGCACTTTACTTTTGAACAACCACACAAATTTACAGTTCTCTGAATACATGTAACGTTCTCAGAATGAAAAATATGGAAACCTGGACTCTTCCTCTATTATTTTTCTTTAAAAAATTAATTTTAAAAGGAGATAATATATTTTATGAATCTCAGTATGGAGAAGTCTACTTCATTAAACTGTGTAACTGCTCTTTGGCAGTTTTTCCCAACCTGAGCAGTGACCTGACTCATTTCACCCCCACCACCCCAGGGCATGATGAACACAGAATGTAGCAGGCAGATCCCAATTTAAACATAGATATGAATTATTAAATAACACTTGTATAGCAGATCATTTTCTGAGAGTGGTTCCCAATGATATAAATCACTTATTTAAGAGTACTTTTTTCCCCTGCCAATTCTGTTTCCTCTGCCTGTGTTCATGTAGTCATAACATGATACTCTATTCAGAGAGCTTCAAAATCCCATTTTTCATCTCCTACAACAGGTAACATTAATTATCAAAAGAATTGTTTTGGCATCTGCATTTAACACATCTCTAAACATAAAATTATCTTATCTGGGGATATTTAGCACTTATTAATAAAAGGAATAGAATTTATAATACATCATTCTGGACATGTTTCAGTCTAGGTTTTAGAAAAATTTGTCTATTTCAATCATGTAAATTCTGCTTTACCTCTCAGTGTCACCCAGAAGAATTGAGACAATTGTAGAAATGGAGTAGGGAGCTCACAAGAACAAATTATATTTCTAATTTAAAACTGGAATCAAAACCATTATTCAGTGCTATATTATTTTATTCTTTTGGAGAAGGGCAAAACCTTTCAGCTTCTAAGTTATATATAGTTTTCTCCTTCCCCTCCCTACTGACAAATAGATTAGTTGAGGCAATTTCTCTCCATTAAGGGTTTTGCACTTGACATTGCAATGCAGACACTGTTCAAGTTACCCTTTAGGGGAACCCTTTTTAATTCAAGGTAACAGAAGGATTTGCATTTGTCACCTCACTGAACACAGTTCTTCTTCCTCCCTTCCTGTGCCCCATGGAACACACTCTTTATGATTCCTTCTCAGTCAAAAAAGCAAAACATCATTGTGAATTTTTCCTCTTAGTAAACTAAACTATAAATTTATGCAAAAACATTACAAGAACTTTTTAGGTAGAGATAAAAACTAAGCGAAAGAAATTTCTTTTGAGGACTGATTAAGGAAGTGTCAAGTTATATCAGGTTTAATGGCAGACTAAGGGACATGAACTGTGTCCATCTGAGCATGAAGGACAGGGAGAGGAGACCACTACAAGGACAAGAAACTTGACTTTTCCAAAGAGCTGCCCAAATTCAGATTGGAACAGCAAAAGCCAGACTCATAATATGTCATGTAACACAATGTGAGCCTGAAGAGAATTGTCCTTAGACTGATATGTTTAAAAATTAAAAGATTTTAAACTAAGAACACAAAGAAGATAGAAATAATGTAATTAATATAAAGAGATTCTGACTCAGAGTAAACATTTCCTTTCTGTTTGCTCTCAGCCACAAGAGCCAAATTTTGGCTAGGAGCAGCTGGAAGCAAATGGTGGATTAACCATGATGAAAAATTTTATGATTTTTCTTTAAGATACTCTTTCCAAAGTTGTTTGAAAGCAGACAAAAAAAAAAAAATATCACTCACTAGACTGTATGCCACAAAGCAGAAACATAATAGTGATTTTATCAGTTATTTATTCCATTATTAGTGTGTAGGTAACTGGAAATCAGCGTTTACCTACAGAAATCTTGTTAACAGAGACTTCAAAAAGGAGTGTCCTCCCAGGCCAATGAAGTACCTACAGTGATTGCACAGTAAATCTACATATAGAAAGTTTTCCCTGCTATACAATGGCCAGTTTGGCAATCAGGCTGTTAATCTAGAATTTGAGATACTTTGGATACTCCACAGTTTTCCTTCCTTGCTCAGGAACTACCTTATGTTCAGATGGGGAACATACATGGGTAACTAATCCTCAGTAACTTCAATACAAATTTGGCATTAGTGATCCACATCTTCATCTTTTTATGATTCATATTCTTTGTGATGTAGGGATCATTTCTTTTTGCTTTCTAGGATGTAATTATACATAATAATATGTAGAAATTAATGCAGCTATCAGTAAAAATTACCCCATTGTTAGATCCAGAAGTCATGCCAGTCCTTAGTTCCAGTGCAGACCACAGTGCAGCTGAGGGCAATAGGATTTCTTGATGGCAATTAAGAAAATGTAACTCACCCCAAAAGCATGGACTAAACATTTTCTAGCTACTCCAGTAAAAGAGGAACCCAAACATTCTCTAATTTCTTTCAAAGAATATTCCAAGCTAAGAGATGAATAATGCTTTTGTATATCACTCTGAAATAGCAACCCCAAGCAAACACTGTCCACGAAGATGGTTCCTATTTTGTCTCTGCCAGAAGAATCTCATTCCACTTGACACAGAGCTCTGTATTCAGTAACAATGTCAGGTTTGAATTCTACCTTTGCATCAAATTAATTTAGTGAGATTTTTATTAAATCTCTGGAAAAATTCCCTACACAGTACAATAAGCAGGATTAGGTCTTTTGTCTCATAGAAAACTGGTTGCAGTGGTGATTTATATGAAGTAATAAAGGGAACAAGTTTTGCACACCCTAAAATTACCTGTGTGGGAGTGCAACTATTCTATGAGATATCACACATATCCCACACTGCACTGTTGTTTACCAGGGCTATTGTGAGACCAGTAAGAACAGGTATAAAAGGAACTGTAGAAGAAAAAAAGAAAAGAAAATTATTACAGTAATTTCATCTATTTGCCAGAAAGAAAACACAATGTTTAAAACACTCGAAGCTTTTCTGGTACATACAAGAAACTGGAATGTGAACAAGAAAATAACCTAGAAAAAAGCTGCATATTCAATTATTGCAGGCCCTTTTTATAATTTAATTTAAAGGTCAAATGTAAGTTATGAAATGAGCAGCAGCTTATTGGATGAGTGCTCTCAGTATCATATATCATTCTTTTTTCCTTTCCTGAACTTCTAACTTATTTCATAACTATATCAATAGATGGAAAAATTCATTTCTGAAAAAAAATCCAAAACAACAAAAAAAGCCAAAATTGATATAATTTTTTTATTTGTTTCTGCATTTATAAAATGCCAAAAGGTAATATCAAAATTTTAAAGTCAAAATTAATCTCCGGTGTTAATGTTAATATAAAAAATTATATTCTGGTATCACAGCTGAAGGAATGGTACTCATTTCTCATAAAACAGCAACAAGCACCTACAATGAACATTTAACTAGCAATTTATTAAAAAAAACAGAAAAACAAACAAAAAAACCCACCAGAAATCAATAGCAAAATATTGAACTTTAAATGGAACTAGAATGCTAAGTTTCAACTAATTTTAAGATTGTGCAAAACATTATCAAATGAGTAGAGCATAAGCATCTTGTAAGGAAGGTTCTGGAATTAATATCTTAGTATCTATTTCCAAAATAATGCAAAATAATCTTGTCCTAGAACCAAAAATAATGAAAATTTCATTGAAAATATATTGGGTAATTGCTAACTAGATATCATTACATTATTACCTCTCATGGATTCTGATGATACAGAACTTCAAAGAATATTAGAAAGCAGGAGACATTAGAGAAGAGATACTGAGAGAATCTAGAAATTCAGAGACTATCAGAACTTAAGTGGTGTTTACTCTACACCAGCCAATTGCTCAGGATAAAAATTTCATCTCCTTCCTCCTTAAGAACCCTGAGAGGTGCTTGCCTTCATTTCAAAGTATTTTGAAGCTTAGCTTTTGATAACTAAATGTCTTCATATCTTCATTTTGCTGGAGCTGGTAAATCAAACTATTCTGAACTTTTCTCATAGATTACATCCTATTTTCTAATCATACCTATAGCTCTTCTTTGTACCTATTCCAGCTTGGAGTGGTATATTTTAAAAGCTCATGATCAGAATGGTGAAGAAAAGTTCAGCTGAATTCATCCTATTCTATATACAGACAACTAATTTATAGTGTCAATATTACCCTAATAACCAAACACATCATAATATTTAATGCTAGGTTGGAAAATATCAACTTTTTTTACAGTGAAGGCACAGGAAGGTCAAATGGCAGGTAGATAAAGGGCATAAACACTGAAATTATTTAGTATAAAGAATCACAATTTTTTGATGCATTGTTTACTCTTTGGAGTGGGATTCTGAGCTGTAGGTGAAATTTGTACAAACCCTCTATGGGGCACAAACAACCCCTCAGAGCAGGATTTAAAAGCCCCATGGTATGGTACTATCTAGACCTACCTGCAGAACAGCCCTGAGGACAGGAGTCTCATATCCTGCCCCTGGGATGTTATGAATGCAGAATTCTACTCAGAAGCCTCTTTAAAGACACAGTATTGCTTTGGAGAAATGAGCTCAAAGGACACAGACTCAAGAAAAGGGAGAATGGTGGCAGTAGCAGTGTAGTTATGGGGGGTAGAGACAGTTTTAAAGAGTAAAAGGCCCAACTTTGAGCTCTGCCTTACTGAAAAAGGTCCAAACCTTTACTTTCCACCTCCCAAGAGAGGCCACTCTCTTCTCACTGACACAGAGCAAATGTAAGATCCATTTAGAGAAAAAATAGCAGCAGGGGAATTTAAACTCTGTACCCTGTGAACCCTATATTTAATTCTTTACTACCAAGACTTGGATCTCTGAAATCCCAAGGTACAGTCTAAACTCTGTATTCTTCTTCTTTTCTGTTGCTAATCTCAACTACAAACTCTGCACAACTCAGTGGAAGCCTTGAGCCAGGAAGGTTGGGTTGTAGCCTTACCTATAAATGGACAGCATCAGAACTGAGTAAGAAATTTAGGGGATTTTCAACTGCTTTGAGTCAATGTAGTTCACTTTACTCAATGAAACTTTAAATGTTAAACACCAATAAAGAGAGTAACCATTTTTCTTTTTTTCTTTTTTTTTTTTGTTTGTTTGGTGATTTTAATAATATGGTGTAAAGCAAAGGTTACAGGCTCTTTGGTCTTCAGAAGATCTTCACCCTCACAAAGAAGAGCAGGACAGGAGAGCTCCAATAAGCTGTTACTGATTACATCTTTCATTAGGAAGCACTTGCAGCAGGAAACAATCCATTATCACAAAAATAGTGGCATATGGAACCACTGAAAACTGTCCACTCAAAGGTGAGGTAGATCCTCAGTGCTGAGTGTCACCCGTGTTCTTATGGGATAACTGACCTTTCAGTGTGGAACATTCACTCAGCCTCGTTCTGAGTCTCTCAGTTTAATTCAGCCCAATGTGAAAATAAAATTTTTATATCAATACCAATAAGCCACAAGTCTTGATAATGATGACAGGCAAAAAGACACCAAGCCGTAAATACTGAAAACAGCAAAACATTTTTGGAGCAATAGAGAAAACAAATCAGCCCAGAAGCCAAGGTTTCTCCTGGAATTGTCTGAGCACCTCATGGAACAGGCAGCAGCGCAGAGCACGAGGTGGGTGATGGTGCTGCTTTGGAGCTGGCGGTTTTAAGGTAACATTTTATTTATTCCAACACACTGCAGTGTGATGGGGTTTTGTCTCATTAACTCTTCAAGGTCTGCTTTGATTTTTGAGCAGGTGGAATGAAGTCCATGTGTGGAACTCAGGGAGGAGCTGATAAAGGAGTGTCAATGAAAACAGGGTGGCCTTTAGAGGTGCTGTCCCTTATACAAGAGTGCACGTGGAGAACTGCGCGAGGAATGGCAGAGCTGTTTTTCCCAAGCTGTCCCACAGGCTGCAGCCACTGCCTGCAGCTGTCACGGGCTGCAGCTGCAACATATGCACTGACACAGACCACAGAAAATCTGTGGTACCTTATCTGAAGCAAATTCAGTGAACTGAAATATTACCATCAGACACCATCAGATAACTCCACCAGTCAATGACAAAAGAAACACTTCCAATGAAATTTCATTTATAAAGATTTCTGCCAAACAAATAAGATCATTTCCAAGTTATAAACTTCACTACTGTTTATTCTTTTGCTAATTGGTTTTGCTCTCTTTTAAATTGTTTTGAGTTTTTAGTTTCAATTAGTAGCCTCAGCAAGGTGTGAACTCAGACAACCTTGCTATTCTGTTTCTCTGTTCCAACATTTTTTTTTTGAAAATGCTGCTCAGATAAATTACTGGATTATTTAACTGAAAAGCTGGTGATGGAAGGGCTATTCTTTCACCCAAGCAGCAACTGCACACATTGGCCCAGTGAAGTGGTCCAAGTCCATTGAAATTTAAGGAGTTAGGGCTATTTATAACAACTGAGAATCTATTCATGTAAAGCAAAATTTTTCCTCTGGGCTCTCTCTTTATTGATAACTCCAAACAGTATCTAAAATCTATACTATAAGAGAAACATTCCCTAGGACTTTTTCATTGAAAAGATCTCTGAGTTCCAAAGAACAGTTCCTTCTGCTCAAAGATTCTTTATGCACATCCCAGTTAAAGCCAACAAACCACACTTAGTACCATAAATCTCAGAAAATAAACGTAGCATATCTCTGCATTAATGGCATGGATCAATAGAAGGAGCACATTATAAATCCAAGAAGAAAATAGAAATAAAACTTAAATACCATTTAAATCCATAATGCCTTTCTTTTACAAGCCATTTATCAGAAACAGTGGATGTTATAACCCACATGTGAAATTCTACATTAGAAATTTTACAACACTTAGGAAAGGACAGGAAAAAAACCAACTAAGTATCAGCTAGAACTGAAAGAGGCTTCATAATAGTTTCCTAAATTAATATCCAGCACAGGCAGTAATATCCCTCCTTTTAACGAGAGAAAACAATTTTTAGCATGGTCTGAAAATATCATTTGTAGAAAGTAACACTGTCAACATAATTTTTCATCCCATTTTGGAATCAGACTATGACTTTTCTGAAATCACTCACACCTGTTTGCAGCTCAGTGTTCCTTGAAGAGAGAGCTGAAAGAGCTGCAGGAATAGAAGAAACAGCCAATGGCCAAATAGAGAAGTAGGTCATAAACTGTAGTGGAATCCTTTTCCAACAGATATTATTCATGGCATTTCTTAATCAAGGAATCAGAGGAAGGCTCATGGCCCAGAGATGTATGTGCAGCACATGATCTTTGTTTGAAAGTCTGTGTGGGTTATCCAGGCAGGCAAAATATTTTAGACTTCAAGAAAAAGAGGAGAAATACCAATAAATATTTCCTTTTGCAGTGATTCTTTAGGCTCTTAGCTGCAGAATTAATTATCACTGTTTAATCTGTTAAGCTCTGTATTTGTAAGCAAGTTAAATGAATTTGGAGATGCAGAATTATTAACAATCACTCACTTCTCCCGCTGAAACACGCGGCAACTGCGAGAGCAAACTTTCAACCTTTAACTTCAATGAACAGTCTTTAATGGTATTAAGTAATTTAGACTTTGATCAAAAAAATCAAAACCTTGTGCTGACAAAAATCATTTTTAGATGTAATAATGATGATGGGAGACCACGGCTCATGGTTTTAAGATGAATTCAACCAGGATCTAACACAAGCCTTGCAGCAATCCAGAGGCAACCCTGTTCTGCCTGCCTTCCAGTTCTACAGCATCAGAGCCTTTCAGCCCCCAAATGAACACTTATTCCTTCAACCTTATTTTATAAATGCACTAAAGTACAGTGTGCTGTACCTGAGTGATCTCTCCTAAAAAAAAAATCGTTGTTTGATACACTGGTTTATATTCTAATATTTTCTTTCATATGGTGTTTGTGTCAGGTATTGAGTAGTGGCTTCTGAAAAACATTAAGGAGTAACACCTCAGATAAGTAAAATCCACTTTTCACGCCCAGCCATTTGATCAGGCAAACAATAGAAAGATACTTTCACCAAAATAATCTACAAATCACATCCAGAACACGCCAGAACAAAAGTGCATCGTAGGAGATTTTGCTGAGGCCAAGGCAAGAGAGAATGAGCTCCTCAGTCCAACTGCACTTCTTGATTTGTCTAGAAACCTTTGCCCTGGAAGTTGAGAAGAAGATGGAACAATTTTGCTTGTGATGACATTCTTCTTCTAACCTATGGTTTCAGCTAAGTAATTGCAGCGGCCTTGACAAATATGAGTTAAGCATTGTTGCCATGGCAACCGGTGTCCTTCTCTTTTCAAATATTTTACTGATACCAGGGACGTTGAGCTTGGAACACACTTCTCACCAGGCAAACTACTATAGGTTTCTTTTGACCTCAAAATCATGTTAAATGCTATGGATTTCATGTAATAGGATCAAGTGTAGGCATTAATCATAAGTGTATTTCCACCTCTCATACTTTTTTTTTTAATGAGGCAGAATAGTGCGAAGTAGGAAATTATGGGATTGACATCCCTGCTATTCAGTAATAAAACAATCATTCATGTTTACTGATATTCCCACTGGAGAGAAGGTCATCCATTTTTCTGGTCAAAACATACCCCTAATACATGAGTGGCACACAAGGAGTTTGCATTCAGATCATCTTTACCCACATGAATAAAGTAAAATATTTGTGGAGGTTTTAAGTTCTAGAATAAACCTTGCCACTGTAGGCTTGTAGCCAAGTGAACGTGGCACTGCCATTCCTTGTGATGTGCCACTAGTTCTGTGTTGAGATAAAACCTTGGGACTTGTCAGGCTTTTTCTGGACTTCTCTGACCTGAGTGGGGTTTTTCTTAATATGTTTACCTGTGAAAAACTATGAAAACTATGAAAAAACATGACTTTCACCTACTTTGTTTTAAATTTTGCTTAGCATTGTATTATTGCTGATTTAATGCCCATTGCCACATATATATTTATAGATATATATAGATATATAGATATTTCTGAAACAAATCTCCAGTAATAATGAACAGTTGCTCTGTGCAGACTAAACTGTCCATGGCCCTAAACCAAAAGACCACAAATAGGAGAATAGACACAGGATAGCAGCAGTAGCCTTGAAACTACAATGACAGGATGATTCCAGAGATTTCAGGGCTATTGACTCGTTTGTCAATTAATGAGCATCAAAAAATGCAACTGGACAAAATCGGTTTTAGGAATAAGAGAGAAGAAAACAGCAAGAGTCCAATGTATGTAAGCAAAACCATATGTAGCAAGTTTGGGTGCCAAGCAGAATTCCACACCAATGCAGAAAGAACAAGATATGAGCATATTAATAAAAGTAGCAAAGCGAGCCAATGCAGAATTTACTGTAACAAAGAAGAAAGCATCAATATCACAGTTCTCACAGCAAAGGTCACTGGACACTATTGATTTTCTGTACCCTGTGCTCGAGCCATGAGAGAAGCCATTGACCTTAGGACCTAGAGGTGAAGGGGGAGATACTGGAATGTTTGTGTATACTCATTTTAACTGTATATCATTTCAACAATTATTATCATTGTAACTCAGACATGGAGTGTATTTCCTTTTTCCCATTACAAGATTCTGCCAGTGAAATTCCTGGAGACTCCACGCAGCATATTCCCTAACTTGGATGCAGCAAACAGGAAACACCAACAAAGACTACTGATTATTAAAAACCCCTCTGAGATAGGCAGAAACATCAAACATATTTTATACAAGATGTAGTATAATGTGGGCCTAATCCTCATTTCTAGTCCTTTCCTGTTTTATTTGTTTTGTTTTGGTTATTTTTTTAATAGAATATTAACACTGTAGAATTAATTACTGTAGAGTTAGAGGAGGATAACCTGCAAGAGCTGTGTTTTGGAAAATCATTACTTCCTGCAGCTGCATTAGCAGTGCTCTTACCAGCATCACCAATCATTAAAGGATACAGGAGAAATTTGAAAAGAGTGTTTCTACAGTCTAAAAATAGAACATACTGGATTAGGTATTCACCTCTACATGTAAATAAGTCAGTCTAATTTTCAGGTGGGCTTTAAGGGAAATGAGATTAACATAATATGAAAATAATTCAATTATTCACAAGAAGACACAATTATCATACAATCAGCATTCAGGAATCCAAATAAATCAGCATCTTCATATTTATATTTAAACAAAGAAATCTATCTGCCAATGATAGAAGATTCAAGTACAATTAGTTTATTATAGAACAAAAGATATTCTGACGATTTGAAAATCAGGTACAAGGAAAGCAACAGAACTGATAATGACTCTAATCCATGCTTTGATTGCTTTGGATAAAAACTGCATTAAAGAAGCCAAACAGAACTAAATGACAGGTTGTTCTACATGCTGTGGACCCACGGGACGTCTGCTTTCATATAGATCCCTGCCCTGTGATAAGAGTTTCTGATCTCTAATAGGTTGCACGGCTGCTGCAGAGGGTACAGGCTCTGGAGCTCTGATGGCTCACAATTGCCCTCTCCCCTGTAGGTTCTGTAGCTGATGCTACAAATTTCTGTAACCTACAGGACTAACAGGATGTCTCTTCTCTTCCTAACTGCCAATTTTCACTACACCTGTAGGAATCTGATATGCTTAAGATGTAGACACTCTTAGGCTGTTCATCCGTGGACTTAAAATTGAGAGGTGGTTGCAGAAACACACACAGGTACAAAAATAAAAAAGACAAATCAAACCTAGTTTCATTAGAATAACAAGGCTAAGACATGTAAAACATGTAAACAGTTAGAGGTTTTGGATGTATTAAATAAACTTGGTAACAGTGAATAAGACTGAAAAATATTTGGTAAAATTTTCATTATATTGAGAGAGAAACAGCTGGACAAAGACTGTGGGCACTGCAACGAAATCTCTGTGAGTGTGAATAGACAAATCAGAGAATCATTATGGTTGGAAAAGATCTTTGAGTCCAACCTTTGACAAGTCACCACTAGACCAGAGCACTCAGTGCCACATCCAGTCATTTCTTGAACACTTTCAGGGATGGGCACTCCATTCCCTCACAGGCCAGACAGTTCCAATGCCTGGCAACCCTTACAGTGAAAAAATGGATGGCTGAGAATATACCCAAGGCAAAGTGCAGACAGGACTCAGCATTATGTTCAAGAAAGAGCCCTGCTTGGCTCCTAAACAGCTTTGATAGTAAATGAGTTTCCCCAAATGGACCTGAAGGAGCTGAACCTTGTGAATTCTGTAACTTGGGGAATTTTTTATTTTCATAAATGTAAATAATTGTATTAATCCTATTTCTTAGCTGTTGGGAACTGAAACTGTGTCAGTTTAGAAGCAGCAGGTGGGTACAGCCCCACAAAAAAATGCACATGGGCCTGCAGCCTCTTCCCCTGCAGGAAAGGTATTATGGACATATCCCACATGGCCTGCAGACAAGGCCAGGGATCTGCTGCCATGTGAGCAGGACATGGTGGGATGATTCACATTTATGAACTCTCTTTTCAGACAATGGAGAAACCATTCCCTCTGTTCTGCCTTTAAGGCTTCAGGTGACTCCAAGAGGGAAATGCCTTGCTGGGACCAGAAGCTTTGGGACTTCTGCTACAGGAGCATTTTGTGTTCAGAACAAAACAACAACTTTGATACACACAAAAAACTCTGCCTTTGTCATCAATCTGCATAAATATCACAAAAAATAGTATGTGAAAGGGAAGAAACTGGGGAAGAAGAGGGAACCTGAAGGTTTAAAATAACAGTTTCATCATGAAATAAAATGGCAGATAAACTGATACAGTAATCCTGAAACTGATCTAAAGCAAAAATCTCAGCTGAACCTCCAGTGGTCTGTTTTAAAGTGGTGATAATATTCTGTGGAAATGAGTACAGTAGGCAAATATTTCCAGAGTGAATGTCAGGATGTTTAACCACGTAGTCTCACCAATGGGCTTGTGTTTGTTAATGCAGAAAATATTCAAATATATTCCCATTTATTACAGTTGATATGACTGCAGTGAGATTTATATTCCCAGGTATCTCCCAGTATTATTCTATTTCAATAAAAGGCTACATCAAGATATGTTCTATAAAACTGGAGTTCTCAGAGGAATAAGCATTAAACTAAGAAAGTTCAGTTTAGGACAGAGTTATTTTACATATTTTCTTAAAAGCCCTGGGAGGGTTTGAAAAGCTTAGTTCATGCCTGATGTATTTTCATGATGAGTTTGATTCAAAGTGTTCATGTTTCCATAAAGTAAAATACCAGCTAATTTCAATGAGAGAGTCTATTATAATTTATGCTTTGCTCGATAATAAGTGGCTACAGCATAAAATCCTTCACAACTTCATCATATGACTGGGGTAAGTAAAAGAAAAGGTAAGATTCATGGTTCAATAATCAAGTGGATGTCTTTTCTGAGGTAAACAAAAAATAATTTAATGAAGGAGGGAAAATGATGAATATAGTTTCTAAACAAAGCCAAAAGGCTGCTTTTTGTGGAGATAACAAAAATGTCAAAATTGTTCAAAATAGAGTATTTTGGAAAAAGTTGTTAGAGAAGAATAGAGCCAGACTATTCATTCTTTTCCTCTGTGAAGTCTGAAAACCAACATTTTCAACTTTGTCACTGTTCTGGAGTTATCAATAGGAGAAAGGGAGGGAGGGAGGGAGGGAGGGAGGGAGGGAGGGAGGGAGGGAGGGAGGGAGGGAGGGAGGGAGGGAGGGAGTGATGTGAGCGAGTAATGATGTGAGTGAGTGAGTGATGATGTGAGTGAGTGAATGATGTGAGTGAGTGAATGATGTGAGTGAGTGAATGATGTGAGTGAGTGATGATGTGAGTGAGTGAGTGCTACAGCTTTCCAGTCAAAATCAAACCCTGAGGGCCATACAGGAAACTAAATGGCAGAAAATATTCATTAAGATCCAACACGATAATTACACCAAAACTGTTGCTTACAAAGGTAGTTGCCTTCTTTACTCTGCTCCATCTCTGAATTCTTGCAATTTATTTTCAGTTGTGCACTCTAGTTTGAGAATTATTCAATAAAACATGATGCAGGGAAGCATAGGTGAAGATTTAATATTTTTCAAAGAATCTGTGTACCTTTCAAATGCAGAATGAACATGTCATTGTGTACAGTATCCCAGTTTCCTCATCTGCCTTCAACTCCTAATGCAACTCAAGTGCTCTTGCCCTCACAAAAGCAAACAGTTCAATGGCACCGTTTTCTGGCTTTGCTTTTTTCCTGATGTTGTAATACAATAGAAAACATGTGCTCTGAGCACAGAAATTTCAGCAGAACCTGCAACAGGAATATTTGCATGGATTTCCCTGATATATTTCCTAAACACATACTAGATTTCAGTGCATTTTCAATTTATAAAGCTTTATTATATTTATTTATGGAATAAGATGACACTATCGATTTCAATTTGCCATTTCAACCAATAATTATGTTTCAACAATAAGCAACTCAAATTTTATAAGAAATTTATATAGAAAGTATTAGTTGACATTGCCAGTTTCCCTGTAGAGCCGTTTCCAGTGTACTAGGCTCTCAGGAAGAAAAAGAAAAATGAAGGAAAAATAAGCACACAAATCCACTGCGAAAGGGTTAGGCAGTCTCAGTAACACACCAACCCAGGAAGGGATGTGGAGCTGCACAGTGGCAGCTGCAGCTGAAAACACATTCTACAAAATAAACTGTCCAGACACTTTCCAGCTGACCAGATCACAGCATTGAGCAGATGAAGAAGGTGATGGTGAACATCTGTCTCAATCCCAGATTGTTCCACCTAGTCCTGATATAAAGCTTTGGAGTTCATATTGACTATTCCAGAACTGAAAATTCAGTTTTTGCAAAACACCAATTTTTTTTCTGCAAGCCTCTCCATAGACACTGATTATTTATGACTTATTGAAATCCAGATAAAGACATCAGAAGAGTGACAGTTTGGGACCTGGAGGCTTTACAGTCATCCAAGTATGTAATGTACATTATTACATTGTGAAGAATGGCCAGTACATTCTACATCATTGAACTAACAGGATTAACACCCCAACAATTACAGACCATATTTGTTTGATGCAATTCTCACCCCCTATAAAAACTACATGTCTACCAGTCAAAACAATTCCAAAATGAAACAGTAGGAGTGCTGTACTGTTACAAAACTATCAGCCAGAGTGTTTCAGAGGAACAGAAGATCAAGTTGATCCAATTAAAAAAACAAAAACAAAAACAAGCTAGATGAGTCCTCCATGGTTTTTCCTCTGACTTTTCAAGTTAGACTTTCTCTTAGCTTTCAGTAGCACCACTTGCCAGCACCAAGTGAAAAACCTGTGCATGTATTTCCAAGAGCAGGGCCTATGGAAGCCACCTTGTAGTCAAGCAGACCTGGTTATTCCCTTTTTATTTTTTAAATTAAAACGCTAATGGTTATTTTTGGTAAATATTTTAATTTCTGTATCACTGCAAGGAAAACTTAAAACAGTTGTTGCTACAATAATAAAATAGAAATTATGGTAATCACTGTAGTTTGTCATAGTGTTCTCTATAAAATAATTATCTTTTTTCTTTTTTAAGAGTCTGATTTTCCAGTAGCAATTTTCATGACATCTATTCATTTCTTTGGGACCAATGTGTGTTCTGAATGTTATTAAAATACTTATTAATCAATCTTAAAGTGCTGAACTAATTCCAGTTAGTGCAAGATAGATTAAAAAAGGCATTTTCCAGGCAACTGGGAGACAACTCTGGGCATGAATCTTTTTGCAGCCAGCTGAGTCTGACACCAGGGTATTTCATTTGATTCTCCTGAGAGAAAAAAGACACAGCTGTGCTTCTCCTATAGGACTTTCTGCCAGATGATCCAAAGGGCTGGCAATTCCAGGGAGACTGGATGTTTGCTTTGCCCTGACTATGAAGTGTTAAAGTTATGCCAAGTCTATTCCAGCACAAGGTGTATCTTGTTATTGCCACTTGTTTATTATTTATTAAGAAACAATTGTGACACTTGAAAAGCAATTAGAGAAGCAGAAAATTCCCATAAAATGGAAGTTTTTTTCTGCTTTCCTCTATTCTGAATGGTAATTAGAAATGAAAAAGAGGCAGAGAGTTCAGCTGGCTTCACCATCACAGTATTGCTGAACAATAGAAGCAGACTCCATTCTTCCTCCACCTCTCTATTAATTTATTTTTTTAAACCACTAGACAAAAAGAACATAGATAACTTCCTTGTCAATCACAGCAATATCCATCTGAACTTTCAGTCTTTGTTTGATATCTAAAAATAGGTGAACTTGAGGCCATTCTTTCCAAAGGGTGAACTGATTTTAGACTGATATTACACAGATAAACCAGAGGGGCCAAAAATATTTGCATGAAGTCAAATAAGGAAAAAAATGCTATTGAAGGAAGTTTTTAAATGAAAAGAAATTAAGACAATTCAAGTTTTCCATCTGAACCCAAATCAAAAAAAAAATCCAAAACACAACAACAACCCCCTTTTGAGCACTTCTTAGAAAAGAAGACATGGGACTAGATTCATAAAAGTGGTATTGATGGCAGGTCTTTCCTCACTCCACAGAGTGATTTCCCAGCCAGTCAAACCTCTGCCTGCACTGATCTGAGCTCACATTTACTATTTCTGGAGAAAGTGCCCTAGGTGGACTATTGATGCATGATTTCTTATTATCTTATATGGAGTTATTCCTCCCTGCATAAATCTTTAAGGCTTGGAGAAGAGACTGATCGCTGCATGCCCCATTTTCCCAGGTGAGTTACCAAGTTAGTGACGTATTCCCTCTCTGGCTTGGAGATTATATAATTATTTTATACAAATATATTTGCTGGTTCCAGTTATAAAATTTAAAAAAAAAACCCTATATGAAATTACTCACAACTTCTTTAACTGGGTAGCGGAATATATATATAAACAAAATGCACTCTCCAGATGGTTCAGAGAGGGAACGTGGACATGGATTTTGGAAGCCAATGATTCTCTGTCCTCCTGAGAGCTGGACTTCAGTCTCACATCTTGGTGACAGCTATTACTGCTGGTCTCCAAGGGAGAGAGAAAGGACACCTCTTTTTCTAATAACACTGCGGCTCTAAAGCAAGAAGCTTTCACAGGAAGCTGTTTTTCTGAACAATTTCAGAAATTATGTAGTGATTTTGGCCTAGATAGTTTGGAGGCAATGGAGGGATATGTTCAAATTTGAAATGCTTCTTCTCAGTTTTGTATAAAAAAAAAATGTTACTTTTTCACTCTTAAGAATCACAGTTTTTCATAACACAAAGAATTGGGCAACTCAGCCTAATTTCCTCATATTCTGGTTTTTTCTGACCCTTCTTTTTGTTTTGATCTGACTACAATTTCTTCTGGAAGCCAAAGTGCAAAGCTCAGGATGGTGCATTCAGGGGTAAGATGAACAACAGCAGCAAATAAATAATCAACTGGAACTGACAGGAATTAGTCAGTCTGCTGCTTTATAAACATTATTGGCCCATGAATTTTGGTATCCAGTGCCATATTAGGTACCCTGTGGGATCTCAGCCACGGGAACAGGTCTGGAAGGTTGGAAATACGGTGTCCTATTCCCTGCCTTTGGGGAGCAGGAGGTGCAGGGCACTGGACAGCTGTATTCAGACACCTGATTTGTTCCCTTTCCATCCTTACCCCTCAGCCCTGGTACCAAAGAATGTGCATAAGAAAATAATAGCTGGGAAAATGAACTAGCAATACCTATTAAAACCAAGGCAATTAAATCCAGATGGTTAAGCACCAAATTTTCAGAGTTCAAATTTCTAACCTTCATTCCAGAGGAATAAGAAAAATAAGCATCTAAATGTAAAACTCTGAAACATGTTCATGTTAATACTAAAGTAGCACCATCGGTGTGTGTACCTGTATTTATATTTATATATAATAGTGGGTGCATTTCTCATATCTGAGGTTTATGTGTTCTTCATATGAATGGACTTGCAGGCTATTTTGATGTCACGAAGTAAAACATTCTCTTACCTGCCCTGACTTTAGGAACCATATGTTTTCATTTACAGTCCAATGCAAACCTAAAGGTTCCATATGTACTATGTAAATATTCATTTACATTTGGAGAGTAAGTAGACACTTGAAAAATTTAAAGCAACATATCAAAAACCAAGAATTTCATTATTCAGATCCAAACTACAGTAGCTATAATCACATAAAAAGGGCCTGGTGTCAGTGTTGACTATGGTCACAGGTAGCTGTGTGAAAATTTTAGACCAATTTAGCCTATATGTGGCCAGGAGAATGGTGTGTTTCACAGGAAGCAGAGAATTGAATAGCTGCATCTCTAGGCCATCCTACCAGAGTAAAGAAGGGGTCTTGATTGTACCAAAAAGTTTTTTTCCTAAGAGCATGATGTTTTTTCAACCAAACCCCTTCAGCTCAATCTGAAATTAAGGTATAACATATGCTGCATGCATCATATGTTCGCCTGCATCCCCCTGCACGTTGTCACTTTGCGTTATTCCAGGAGTCTCTGGAGCACATGGGAAGCAGAGTTTCATTGGGTTGGAAATTTCTGCTTCAGTAGATGCATTGTCAATTTGGTGACCATCTGTAACTTCCAGAATTCTTGTTTTATGCTGTGGCAGTGAACAAAGCAGATTTTAGATTTCAGAACAGGACAAATGATGTTCTGGAAGTCCTGTAGTTCATGTGTTTTGTGAAGCCCAAGTATTGAGCATTCCTGGGCATCCCTTACTTTAGGTGAGCACATCCAAACTTAGTCCCTGCACCAGAAAAATACTGTCTGCCTTTGCAGAAAAATTCTTCAAAGCAACACAAAGAGGAAGAGAAAACAACTTTCTAGGAGCACCAGGATGAAGCAGTTCATTGTCTTCACTTTACATTCTGGAGGAAACCAAATTTCCAGGGGTGGTCAGTTAATAGACAGACACATTCTACCTGGCAGGTGGAATCTGCATTCACACATGAGCTATATACACAACAATTAAGTCATAAGGAATTTCGGCTCTAAAAGTAGAACTTTCAGGGAGCAATTACAGATGAAAGAAAGCAGCATTCTTCTGTTGAAATAGCATTTTCAGCATTATTTATAGATTTTTCTATTCAGTATGCAAGACATACATATTTGTGAGTAGCCACCATTGCTGATGGTTTACTGAAAACACAGAAAACTTAGGCAAGCATGATCACCTTATCGGGGCAATTTAAGATCTGAATTGTTTGCCATTGTTTGCTTTATTAACAACAGCCACCACCCTCATTGACTTACTAAAATAGGATTTACAAGGAAACAAAATGATGCAGTTCACCTAATCCATTCCTAAAACATCTCACAACAGTTTCCTCCTTTCCTGTTCGCCGTAATCCCCTACGAGGAGATCGTACGATATTAGTGGATTGCGTTCATTATTCACCTGTCACTCTGATAAATGATTTTTCAAGAGGAAAACCCATATTATTTTCTGCATCTTTACTACAACAAAGCATGGGAAACCCAGAACAAAGCAGTATTTCTTTAGCTGCATTTACATAACCTGGGAAAATGTCTTCTACTAAATCATTTCTGTTACCTTTCTTATTTGCTCTCTTCCAGGCAGGATTTGAACACTGGTATTTGAGAGGGATGCAAATGAATTCCCAGAGGATTAAAATAAAACTACAGTAAACAGAGTTACATTTCAGTCATCTAACTCTCATGCTTACATCTGAATGGAGAAAGGACCTGAATTAATATCATTTCCCTCCTACTCCTCAGGTTATTCTGTTGATTCTGGAGGGTTTGTACTGCTCTCACTGTACTGGCACTGGTAAAACAACACAGCACAGAAGTGAAGACCCTCCTCTCCAGCCCATCAAGGCCACATGAGAACAAACCATTTTAAACTGTTTAAAGCTATTCAATTACTCTAAAAATTAACCTTAAAAATTATTTTTCTTTTTAAAATCTGTTTCCATTCTTTGAGAGAATTTTTGTTTGGTTTTCAGATTCCATAACATTCCTCATGTGATAAAAAGACACTTGTTTTAGTCAGAATGCTCCTATTAATCTTCATGTCATAACCATAGGCACAGAAAACAGCCCATTCAAAGAACTGAAGGGGAAATGGAATCCTTTCAAGGAATTGCACTTCTGTTGTAACCAGTTTAGCTAAGTTGGAAATAGAACACTGCATCTGGATAGGTGGCATGTTCCTCAGATTTGTGGCATTTATATATTTCTAAATTATATAATTGTTTATAGCTGTTTTGAAGGAAACTACTTAGAGACATGGAAATTTCAACTGTTATTTGCTGTATTAGGGCAATCTTATTAACCTTATTGCTCCACAGATAGAATCTTGTGAAAATTTGCCATTCCTTCTGCTGTTTGTACAGTATTTAAAAACTTTTTATTCCAACAGACCAATTTTATTGAAGCAGGTTTCAAACTTTCTTAATCAGGGAGTGCTCATTAGGTTTTTCAAACTTTCAAGTGCTTGGGCTCAGTATCATTTATTCAGTCAGGAACTCAGACTGCCCAACCATCATTACCAGAAAATACTTTATCCACACACAAGTCTTTTGTAAGCTCCTAAACTGGTCTTAGAGAGTTTTCTTTTCTGTTATGGAGACCTGCACTGTGATATTGGGTTCTGCCTGAAAGATCTGGAAATTAATTTAAAATTATCTTCACACTCTCTGGACTTAAAAACGTCAGTGTTACTAATCAGACTGGCATTAGGCTCAAGTACAGCTAAACAGCCTAATAAATATGACTTCTGCTGATATTAGTAGGTGGCAGAGGGCTCTGCAACCTGCTCTGTCTTAAGCACTGTAATGTCACACACAATAAAGGTCTGAAAAATACTGAATGCCACCATTCAAAGTGCAAACATTTGATTTTGATGAAAACTTGAGTTTATAAATGTTTGTTTTTCTCACAGAACTCTTTCATTTACCTAAAGTACAACTATTCACTGTTTCTTTAGGTATCAGATCCAATGTGTGGCCATGACACACTTGAATTCATGCCATGTAAGTTCTATACACCCTTCACCAGATCTAAAATGATTGACATTTTCTCATGGTCATGCTTTATAAGCATCCATACATATTTTAGTACTTTATTTTTTAATACACCATTGACATGGAAAAAAGGGTTAGCCACATTTTCTAGTAGGGTGTAGCATCCAGATCCAGTTCCATTTATTTGAGTGGAAAATTCCACTGAAACAAAACCAGGCTCTCACTGTTAGAAGGGATGGATCTGGTTCAGCAGTTGTTGAAATTAAGCAAATACTTGACTTTAGAGCTCTCCTCAGTTTTGTCAGTGTAATTACACATCACATAACCAGGCCAGGTGCACAATATTAACAAGTATGTGAACATTTGCATAAGAAAATTTGGCTGTGGCATAAAATCCAGACACATTTTAAAGTGCTAATGAGAACTCTGCATTCCCCAGATTTTATCGCAGGGCTACCTTAGTGTTAGTGAACTACATTTCCTAATGGAAAATGTCATAAGCCTTGGGAAATGGTGTTTTCTCTCTAGTTTATTCCTTACAGTTACCACTGGCTTTGGTAAAGTCTTCCATTTCTTAGTGGCCTTCAGATTTATTTTTTTTAAGAAATTACTGCAGATATATAAAAAAAAAAAGACAAAACTGATCAGCAGGTTAACATAACCAACCTACATACATGCATATATATACACATATATATATTTGTATACATATATAAATACATACATATATACACATAAAAATATAAATACAAATATATACACACATATCAGTTGTTTATATTCCAGAAAAACTGATGAAGTATTATAAGTAATAGAAGAAGTCTAAGTTAGTTCTATACTAATAATGAGCATTGATGTTACTACTTAATTAATCAAATAATTAGCAGTGTCCTATCAACTTCATCTATATAACATTTATATTGTTGAATAGGCATTAGTTGTAAACTGTTGAGAAAAGGGAAGCAACCTGATTCTAATGTGCTTTATTTGCAGGATCACAGCCATAATTTCAAAAAAATAATGTATAGCACTAATATCAATACAATTATTTCTACTGACACAGTAAGACATCCCCACACAACTGGGAAAAATATCAAACATTTCTCTTTCCCAACTCCTGTTCATATAATGCAAGAGAAGCAACTGAAAGGAAAGAAGGTAAAGCATATGCATCTTTCTACATTACATTTTAGAGTTAAGCTTATGGTTTTGTACAATACCCAGAAGTCCCAACAGAATTTTTCAATGTGTTACGTGCTGCTGTTCTATCACACACAGCTTTGACACTTAGAAAAATAAGTTCTGAGTTTTATTCACTGGAAAGGTAGGATTGTTGTGAGAGCAGAGAGTGAAATCAAAAGTATATAAGAGCACATTTCTCTACTAGGAATTAGCATAACTTACCAGCATTGGAAGCACTGAGACTTCTAAATTATTCAACATCTACAATCAACATGCCAAATTTCAGTGGAAATCTCTGTGCTTTTGTGAGTAAATTTCTATCTTACCCAATCATGTTTGTTAAGTTTAATGCATGATTGACTGAGATGTTTCAAAAAGGTCTCTCTCCAGCTTGATTGGTAACACTGCACTTGTGCTTTCTTAAGAAAAAATAGCTATTTGCATTTGAAATTCATGTCATAAATTCTTCAGTCTTCAGATGTACCATCTATCTTATGATCTTATTCTATCTTTAGAGTCTTTGGTAAAACTAGGAGAAACTACAAGCAACTACAAGCAGATCTGTGAGGACCACCCATTTATTCCTTTTAATAAAAGTTATCTTGTCCTATAAGGCTGAGACATTTAATTAAAGTAAATGCAAAAGATGCTATAAAAATCATAGTAGAATTTAATATTAAATCAACCTAAAGAATATCAAGGGAAACCAGAAGGGACTGATAAAATACCATATTGATGGTGAAGGATATGATATGTCAGGGAGAAAAGGTGTCATGCATTATTGTCCCAGCTCAAATGAAGGCAGAGTAGCTCCTACAAAACTCATTTACATGCAGAAGTGCTGACAGTGTACCTGGAATGGCCAAAGTACTTGAGAAGAAAAACCCCGATATGAATTATTTAAGGTCTGGAGATGCAGTTCACACTGTCCCTGCTCTGATTCTCATTTTTGCATGCACACTCACCTTGCTTTAAACTAAATAAAGTCCCAGCTGAGGAAGGAGTGCCAGTGTTGATGAAACAACATGAAGTTGCTCAGTCTCCAACCTCCCTCAGGAGTTTAAACAAACAGATGGGTGGCCAAGTTGCACTGAGCCTTTAACCCTTTCCCAACCACATCAACAGCAGTGGCTCAGTAACTGTTCCATGCATCTTGTTATTCCTCCCCCAAGCCTTCCTGTCTGTTATTTCACGGAGTGCTTGCAAGAGACAGTCACAGTATTTTGATTGGCTTGTCAAGCCTTCAAGTTCCTAATTTCTCAGTTTTGATGACTAGATCTTTGCTATCATACTAAGAACAGTGCAGGAAGTGAGTGAACGACTGACAAGCTTTCATTTTTTGAGACACTGAAAAAATGAGTCTTCCCTGTCTACAAGTCACTCCTGTTTTATTCTTAGCTTCTCTCTAGCACAGTTTCTCAGATACCAACTAAACTCTTTTGTCAAAGTCATAAATACTTTAGCAACATTGTTCAAACTCCTTCTTTCCTGGATTGAAGTAGCAGATTGTAACTTATCTTGTACCATTGAAGTTCTTAAAGTTTTTTTTTTACAAGTTGCCATTGAGTAAAAAAAAGGAAAGAAAAAAAGAAAACAAAAAGAAAAAATAAAAAATCTATCATTTAATTTACATAGAACTCCTGACATTCTCCTGAGGCAATTCATAATCTAAATATAAGCAATAGCCAGTATGTAATATTTTTTCAGTCAACATCAGGTGTGATTAGGAAGATATTTCGTAAAACAGTGAAATAGAAAATTGCATTTACATTGGAGTTTGATTGATGATAAAGAAGAAATATTTTATATTCCTTGCACAAAAAAGGCTGAAACACAAATATTAATACTATCTAAGACTTCAGTGTGGCTAAATAATTCATAAAAGTTAATTGAATTTTGTTGGTTGGAAAAGGGATAAGATTGATTCAGCAATGAGACAGATGAGATAATCCCCTACAGACTCTGATATGAGGATTGCCCTTTTCTATGACCTCCTTCAATTTGTACCCTAATTACATATAGATCAGTCAGCAAACAGTTTCTAGGGACTCCTTAACAGTTGCTGACCCCAAAATCAACTTGTATATATCACAGGAGGAGTGCACAAGTCAGTACCAACTGAAAAGGTTAATTTAGTACATATTTTCTCCATAGGTGCTTATTCTGAGATAAATATTTTCCTAACACCTCCAACCACTAAGAGCTATTTAAATATTTTGAATATTAAAGTCATTTTGCATTGTCCACTTGCATATTAATCTATAATCCACTTTACCCCATAATGCAGAGGCCTTGCCCTCCAACATTCCACACAATACAAAGTCAAATCCATATAAATTCGAAGAAATCTGAAGAACAACCAAACCACACAATGCTGAGTGAGCTGAGGGAAATCAAAACTCTCCCTGGTCTAAAAATCTAAGTAAGAAAATAGAATGTTTGTCTCATTGATGTGAAGAGTTTACCCCAGTGCCAGTATCAGCTGGTTTGTGATGCACAAGACTGGAAGGAGGAGGAAGAGCAGGACACAGATACATATGGCCCAAATAAGTCCAAACCATGTATATGTACATGGCTTTGTGCAATTTGGCAGCTGCAACTATGAACTGTTCTCTTGAGTCATCCATAGCCATACATTTTAGGAAGATAAGCAGCTGACAGCCTCCAAAAATGAGAAGGATCAAAAGTAGATCTGGAGCACTGAAAAAGGTTCCTCCCACTGCTCAGACCACGACACACATACAGGTATAGCAGCAACGTGACAAAATTTTAATACACAGTCTCAATAATCCTAATTAAATAAAAATTCTGATTCCAGAAGAAACTATAGAAGCAAGAGTTGTTGAGGAAGAATAGAAAATCACAGTCTGGAAACCATGATTATTTAAACTATCTCATCTACAGATTAAGGAAATTTATTTTGGTCCTCTCCTACTTAAATCCCCAATTCAAATCCTAAATTGTAGTCACTCATTCACTTGGTGAAATACTGTAGCCTGGTGAACACTCTAAACCCAGAATATTAAAAAGGTCAAAATAATATTAAATTCAGGGCTTTGCAAAATTAAAGAACAGTCTTTCAAAGCACTGACTGGGCTCAGCTCAGAGAGAAAACCAGAGGAATTACAGATACGTGATGCTTTGCACTTAGAAGGATTGTGCTCAAGGGGAATTCTGATACTACATGCTTGTAACAAAATTCAGTAAAAAGAGAAGTGGCTAAATATTAATTCATATCAGTAAAGATTACAAAAGCAACACGAAAGAGGGACTACTGTGAGAAACATCAATCCTTCTTCTGAGCAAATTATTAGAAGGAAAAATAGAACAGCATCAAACTGTATGTGCTGTGGAATTCATTCAGAATCTTTCAGGCTGTTCAACAGGATTCCTACAGGATCACTCAGAGAAAACACGAAGCACATCAATTTCCACAGAAGTGTGTTATTTCAGTTTATTTAGTAAACATTTCCTTAGCAGACACACACACAAACATGAGCATGGATGCCTTAGCTTGGCAAAAGTTACTTAAGCAGTTTTTGAGACTCAACTTCTTGCAGCTCTTCGAGCCAACAGCACGATACCAGTTTAGCTTTATGAGTGCCAGCTATACATATTTTCAGAAAAGCAGTATAGGCTTCTTTATCCAAAATATCTGAAATATGAAAACATTGAACTTGTTTATTTTACTATCATTTATTTATTATTAATAAGCTCTGCTCCAAAGACGATCGTTCCTCACAACTGTTTGGATATTCAAGTTTTTTTTCTGGTTTACACACAGTTTTTTTGGCTATTTCCTGGCTTATCTATCATCTAAGAAAAGGTAGAATAATATAAAAATTAAATAGAGGCCATTAACTTGCACCAAAATGAACCTTTAACAAGAAGTTTTCACTGTTTCTGCCAGATCACTGTATGAGAACTTGGTAGGTCATTAAAAACCCTCTGTGTAAAAGGATCCTTAAAGGGCAGAAGAGCAAATTTACTGGTATGAAGATGAAACTTATATAGTGATAAGAACTCTGCTAATTCACATGGAAGGCTTTCCTACTTTAAAAATTATAGCCAGAAATAAGCAATTAATATATCCAATTTTATATTCTCACCACAGAAGAGTTAAATCTTATTAGATCTGTTTCACTCATCCACTGCTTTTTAATCACGGTAGAGCTCCTACACCAAACAGAGACTTCAGGCTGTTTCCAAGGTGATAAATCAAGAGGCAATATTACATGTGGCAATAAGTTCACATTGTACTTATTTAAACCTTAAAATCTTCTTTGCTGGAGAATCTGCAAACCCCTTCCCTCTCATGTCTCCTCCACCTCCTGCCTTGAGGTGGAAAATGGGTATTTTTCTCACCTTCCCATCAGGCAGTTTCTCAGGTTACTCAAATTCCAGTGGTGTCCTAGCTGTCCTCAGAAGACATCACCTATCCCTTTCTGACCATTTTCATGGACACCTTTGCAAAGGTTATTATTAGAACAGCCAACAGATGTACAATTGTTTTGTTATTGCATGTCTGCCTATATCACACACCTTAACACAAGTTATGGCTGTGCTCCAGTTCCCATTTGCAGTTATGTGTGGCTCCCATAATGCAATATTTGAATGTTACACTCTTCTGGGACACAAAGATTGCATTCATAATTTTATCAGAAGCACTTAAGACATATCAGGCCTTAAATCCTCTGATGCCTCAGCTGTGTATTGATATTCCTGTATCTCCCACAGACTCTGTATCTGTTTATCTGTTATCAGGGATCTACTTAACCCTTTCTAGACTGGATTGTTGCTCTCATGACAACTGAGTTGGAAGAGTTGGAAAAGTTTTCCCACTGAACAGGAAAGAGTCCATAATTTTTTCTCCTTCTATTCCATCATAGCTTAACAATATGAAGCTTTAACACTTCATAAAATAAAGCCACGTTCATCTAACGCAGGTAAAAGAAAGACCAGCATCTGAAAAACCAAATTGTTCTTCCTTCTCTTTCCATGGCTCATAACTTGCATTTTTCAAGTACAGTCTTCAGTTTAAACTCCATTTCCCCCATATCTTCACTTCCTAAAATAATAAATGACTGATTTTGGTCATGACAGACCAACATGGTAAGCAGATAGAATGAATGAAAAGAGGATATCATAAACCATCTTTTTTTTTTTAACTCAAAAGCCTCAAGTACTTTTTAGACTGCTTTATTTTTTTTTCTTTTCTTGCTATTATGTCCTGAGCAGTGGCTTTTACGAGCACAAAGTGCTGGTTTCAGTGGAAGTCTGGAGAGGTCTGCACAAGAACATTAAGCAGGGTTGAGACCCAAGAGACTAAAGCTTTGATCCAGTAATGAGACCATCAGATACACTCCCAGCAGTGTTGCAGATGTGCTGTACAATAAAACAGAACTGCAGCACCAAGAAATGCAGATCTAGAACAACCATACAGACAAAATGATTGGGGAACAGAAGGATAAAGAAATAACGGCTGAAAAATTACTTTCACTCCAAGGGCTGAATTATTATTACAATTTCAACTTCAAAAATACAAACTGCATAAGTAATTTGCATTACAAATATTATCTTCCTATCTGTGAAGTACAAAATGCAGACTAAAAGCAAAAATTTAGCTTTCGAAATCCTGAAAGATGAGATTGAGTCTCATCAGTTATAAAATACCTGATTGAACTACATCATGAAGGAAATATATGTATAGTCTTTAACAGAGAACACATTAGATTCACTTTTAATTAAGAACTTTATCAGGCAGTAGGTAAATGCTGCTACACTTGTATTTCCACAGTGGGGAGACTTCATTTCTTAAGGATAGAGAAAGGACTGTCATTACAGTGAGGTTTTACACTGTGAAAATGGGAACTGTGTTTTTCTATAGAATAACATCCCAGTGCCAGCTCTTATACACAGCAACTGGTTTGTGCTCAGAGTTGGGAACTGTGATTATCTCGAGCTACATCTTGTGTAAGGGAGACCTCTCACCTGCGTCACCTCATCAATTATCACTTAATAAGAAGTGTTACTCCTCTTTCAGTGTTCAACACGGACAGAGATAAATTCTGACATTAGCATAATGAGGTCTAATGTCTCAATAAAGGGCACAAGTCAGTGACTGCTGTGAGCCCCGTCCTATATTTAGCCAGTCCTTTAAAATTCCTAGGGGAGACAGAGCCAAAATATTCTAAGGGTGTGGAGGGTGTTGAAAAGACATTTGAATTAGAACGTGGAAGTGAAACTGAAGCATTTAAGTTGCTTTAGATTTCGAAGCTGAGATAAGAATATTATTGATAGTCAGCAGTTCTGCTTTTGATTTTATCTGTAAGCTATAAAGAAGGAAGATTTCAATGCTCAATTACTCAGAGCAGTTCCCTCTGCACTGGAGGCTTTACTGTGTGCCAGACAAACCTTGTCAGAGAGGTTTGTGTTTTACTTCTCTACATTTCTATCATCTGCTTTATCCATAGACCAGATTTTTAAAGCTACTTTAATTAGTGTAGTTTAAGGAAGATTCATCAGTTCTTAAATTTATACCTTAACTGCTGCATCACATGCCATCCAATACCAGTTACTGAGGCTTTTTTAAAGAGCTGCAATTTATGTTTTATATTATCTGAATTCAAAAGCCTAAATGTGTAATGGTTGTGTTAGAAACACTAATATTTATGAACACAGAAATGGATACCAGTTTGATGCACATAATAAAAAGTAGTAATGCATGAAATACAGGCAGTTAATGCAGATTGCTTCATTTTATGGATGAAAAAAGCAAGAAAGCCACATACAGCCATACATTTACCAACACTCCAGAAAAGGTAAATTTGACATGTCTGTGCTACTCTGCACCATAAAAGACTACTCAGCAAGCACAGAGAAAATGTTACAAATGTGAAATGTAGGCTGGCCACAAAGTGAGCCATAACACCAGTTGGACCAACCCCCCTGTCCAGTGCCCAGACTGAGACATCACCATCAGCCATCCCCACTGACATTGTCACCAGCCTTTGAAATTCCACCCACTTAACACATGGAAATATATTCAATTACCAAATTCTTCTCATTTTTCACTCATGCTGCAACTGTAGTTTTGAGCAGACAGACATGAGCTATGGCAAGGAAATAATAGTTTATTCTCATGGCAGTTGCCAGCTCCTTGGGATTTGGAATGTCCAGCTACTGCTTGGATAATTCAGGAAGAACCAAAGCTTTTCAAGTCATGTTTCCCCAAAACCTGCCATCAGTAACACTCAAGTGACCATTTTTTCAAACCAAAATTAAGTAGCTCATAATCCTGATGGCTCTGGCATTCATTCTAAATCTCTGATAATAATAAATTAACATAAAAACCTCTTTTGCAAGTTATTGTGGTCAACACTTCAAAGGAAGACAATTAGAAAATAATGGTGTATGACTGTAAGTTCTTTGTACTCAGTAGCTGTGTGATCAGACCACTTTTGCTTGGCATATTTAAGACATAGATTTAATTCTTCCTGTAAAAGCATTTGAACTTGGCCCTTCTTCCTCCCAAGAAAAGTTTCAAATCACCACCTTTTAGTCTATCCTTTGCTGAACGTTCCCAGTCTATCAAGTGGAGAAGGGGGTAGAAGATCCCAGAAATCTTTTTTCTCTGGCATGACTTCCTTGGCTATGGGGCCATCTCATCATTTATTCATTTTGTCTTTTTAAGCATTTTGTACAGAAACTGAACAGCTCAGCTGAAAACATGGAAGGAAATGCTTCACTACACATCTGTACAGAGAACTTCTTTTTCCAAAACTTCTAATTGAACAGAATTACCTGGAAACTGTGAACACAAATATAGATATAAAGACTCACAAAAGTTTTCCAACAGCTATAATTGGAGTTTGATTTCAGCTTTAATGTTCCAATCATACATATGTCTAGCCTTCAGCAGTCAAAGTCTAAAGCTTTTATCAAGATATCCAACTTGTGAGTTTTTTACTGTGACATCTAAGAAAAACATGATGTCTCATACTTCTTGGAAGAAAAATGATTTACATTAACTCAGGTGTACAATAGTTATAAAAGCACAGTCTAATCCTGTTAAAGAAATACTTTGACATGCTGCTGATAAGATCATTCTACCCTTGCAGAATGTCAACAGCTAATCATATTCTTTCTCTGCACAGATATTATACTGAGAAATTGACTTTGCCATCTGGCTCTCCAGAATTTTTATCAGGTCTTTTTAATTAGGTTCAAATCATTGATTTCCATTGTTCCCCAGCTTCTCTCTTTTTCAGTCCCGTTAAGGCTGAATCCATTTCCAGTGCACTGCAGTGTTCTCAAGTGGAACCTTAAATGAATAGGATTTTCCCACAGGTTTTCACACTTTACATCTGCTGGCAAAAGTCCTGTCATGCTTGCTTAGTAGTGCATATAATTCAATTTTTGTTTTATTAAGATATGAAGATGACCAATCTATTTGAAAAAAAAAGTGAATCAAACAACCTTAAAAAGTCCAAATGAAAAATGGGCCCAAGGCTTATAAATTCAAGACATCTGCAGGAAGGCTGCAAGGTTAGCTTGCTGTAATTATGATGAACATATTTAAATCAAAGTGGTTATAAAGACTTTCATAAGCCAGGACATATTTCTCTATTAGATTGTTCTGTTGCAATGCTAAAGGCATTCATGTAGCATTTCAAGTTCAGACAAAATGTATAATCTCCAAATATTGCTGTACACCTCAGATACAGATACTGTAAAGTTCAGTTCTTGGAGCAAAAAGCCCTGCAAGACTATTTCTTTTAAACCTTGCACAAAACAGTAACTAAACTACAAAGTAACTTCGGTAATGTCAATCTGTGAGGAATACACTGCCCTTTGTAAGGAAAGTCTTTAGGAATTTGCATTCAAAAGAAAAATTAAAGTCCCTAAATAAATGAAGACTCTCTTTAATATGATTTTCAAATCATGAAAAATCCAGATCTGAACTTCCCTCACAATTTAATAGGGGGAACTCAGAGACCACAACCATAATTTTGTTGGTGTTTTGTTTTTTAACACACAAAAACAAACAAAAAAACCCCAATGAAACGAAACACTAACAAACAAACAAACAAAAAGAAACAAACAAGCAAACATACACACACAAAAACTTGGTTTTGTAACATAAATGCTGAACACTGAGATTGACTGGTCATTTAAATCATTCATTATATACAAATGCCATGCATCTAAAAAAATAAAATATGGCAAACCCTTTGGAAAGGAGATTAAACCCCATCAACCTGGAGCCCACACAACAAGGCTGTCAAAGGTTTCACTCAGAATAACAAGGGACAGCAGCGTTGACTCCAAATGTCACTCCCAAGGCTCTGCACTCACACTGAAGGTCCAAACACACCCCAGACTTCCTGGGCTTCCTCACTGCTGGCCACAGAAACTGCTGCTGTGGAAACCAACACCCTGTGTCTGCTTGGTACTAAAGCAACAACCTTCCTGCAGGGCAGTGCTTTAGTTTCTAATTGAGACATGGAGGATTTATCACTGGAATAATTTCCTTTGTTCCCCTCCAGAAGACAGGGCAAAATACAATAGTGTCACATGTGCAGTGACACCAGCAAGTCTCTTTATCTTGATGCAGTAGATTCAAACAGAACTTTCAACATGGTCACAGGTACTGGAGAGTATTTGGAAATTCAGCCTGCAAAATATTTATTTTCAGTCTGTCTAGAATCAAACAGAGCTTACCTCTCACTGAAGCAATTATAACCCTTGGGAAAATTTTATTCTAAGGGTGTACTAACCCCATATCCACTTAATAATGCATCAATAGCAGAGATTACTTCAAAACATATCAGAGGAGCTCCAGTGCAGTAAACCTAAGGCATAAGGATCAAAAGAAGGTGATGATTTGCAATTAAAGCCAGTCAAGCAGCACACACGCCAGTCCATGGGTGTGAAAGGGGAAAGAAAAGGTGCAGGACAACTTTCTTACATTTTAATTGTAACAATCCCTTCCACCTACTTGAGTTATACACCGTGGGCACTTTCATTGGGAGATAATTGCTTGGAGATTACAACAAGAAAATTGTAAAGCAAAACCAGCAAATAAAATGATACAGCACCAGGCCTGGTGTGTCTCTCCAACACACTGCTGGTACAGGGCCAGGTCTGCCTGAGAATCTCAGTGTTGCTACTGCCATGAAATAACACAAAATCATTGACTCATATTCAATTTGTGAGCTAAAATATTCCCAAAATAATTTCCAGAAGAACTCCTGCTGGACAGCTCCTTCATTTTGTATTCTTGCAGCTCATCATCACAGTCTATGCAGAGGGTATTTCTATGCTCTCGATTCTTTCAGGTATTTAACTTCTATCCCAATTGCAATCCTCAGATTACTGAAATCTGGCAAGCACATTATCTTTTCCATCCTCCTGATCTTTAATGAACCAAGTCAGTGGAAACAGATCACAGGTCAGATTCCTAAGGAAAATTACTTGATACCACCTACAAAACGGAAGTAAAACACAGATAAGTGCTTTTTGAGAGCTCTTTTCTAACCATTTACACACAAATCTTGGGTTAATTTCCTTAGCCTAGTCAGGAAAATTTTATAAAAGTCTCAAAAGTTTTTTTTAAGATCAGAATATGCATCCAGCTTCTCTTCTATGCAAATGCTTGTCTTTCTGCCTTAGAAGATAATTAGACTGGCTTTATAAGATTTGTTCTGCACAGAGCCATGTTGAAGGTTGTCATGTTGGCTCACAGCCAGTATGTTGGGTTCACTGTTTTTTCCAAAATTGAAATTAAGCTTTCTCACCTTTAATCCTCCTGCTCTACTGTTTTCAAAAATCACAGCTGCCACTTTCGGTCTCCCACAGCCTCACCTGTGCCCCAGCACCTCTAAGACCATTTGGAGTGGCTGTGAGATTGATTCAGCCTGTTGGGTTAATTTAACCTGGTCCAACCATCTTGAAAACATATAACCCAACTCTTTTATTTTCTTCTCCTATTAGAGAATATTTTGCCTTTTTGGCATTAAAATTAACTGTTTCATTCAAGAAATCACAATTGGACTTTTTGCTCAAGTAAAACCATATCAAACCCTTGTACTGTCTGAGATTTCTTACTCAGTAACTTTTCATTTTCACTGAGTAGAGATTAAAAAAATGTTTTTCCTTAGTGGTAGCAGAGAGAAGTAACATCTGAATAGTTTTACACAGCTGCACCTCATTTTGTACACTCACCTTCCTGTTTCTGTGCCCATGTATTCCCTCTCAGTAAGCTTGTTCTTCTGTATTATATTTTTAAGATGATTTAACAACTCCTGATTTATCCAAATTGGACTCCTGATACACTTTCTCTCTCTCTCTCCCTCCAGTAAGAGAATTAAGAATAATAAAAGCTGCTGTCTGTTTGCAGTGTCTTTAACCTTATTTCCCCCACTCTAGATTCACATGCAGCACAACCCATGATTTACCCATTTACAGAAATTTCTTGTTTTATTTCATTATCTTCCAGTCTTTCTGAAAGAGCACCAACTCTATTGCTTCATGAGCCATCTCCCAAAGTGGCATTTCACCAGCAAATTCTCCCACAGAGTCTGTGCTTTAACTACATGTGTTGTGGTGATTAAACTGAACTAACAAACCTGCAGTTCAATGGATGTTCACAAGAAGTCCCCAAAGCCTGAGCTTCCCTCTGTGGGGGCGCCTGGATCAGATGGGCATCACCAGAGGGATTTTACTCTTTCTGCTGTGCACTGACAGACCCTTAAATCCTGTCTGTGTTCTAGACATGAGAGTGAGTTATTGTAATGAAATATGACTTTACTTGCTCTTTTCTTTTTTCAATATTATTTAGTATTTAGACTATGGGAATTATTCCTTCAAGTATCCAAATGCCAATTAATAAGCTTAACCCTGTGCCAAGACCTTCAGTTCCTCTTTCTCATTGTGTATATTTCTCAAGTCTTTCATAAGAATCCAGATGCACATTTGATAGAGTAATATTATTCCTCTGCTTGTTCCTCTTATGACATTATTTTGAGTAAAGTTCTCTAATTTATAATCCCTGTCCACTTAGTTCTTTACACAGTTACAAGTGTTATTTCTTGCTCTAGAGATTGCTCAACCACTTAGAAATAATTTAGAGATTTTTTTTTAAATTGATCAGAGACATTTTTGATGATTCATTGTTAAATGACTTTTGCTCTACTTCATTTCATGATAATACATTTGAAAATATGTCATTTTCTATGCTGTGAGAAGTTTACCTTGATGGTTTTTTTGCCCTCAGAGACAGGAGAAATCAGTTCCTTACATAACTAAAATGCAGGCTAAGTCCACATGTCAGACTCCATAAGTGATCTAGAATGATTAACTCAGGTATACAAATGCTCTGACAGCTTCATGCTTTCACTGCAGAGGATGAAGAGTCTTGCAGGAGTCTGCAGAATACTCCTGACACATTTTAGCCAGCTCCTGCAGACTGATAAAAGCACAGCCACAGCAACACAGTTCACCTCTTCAGCTTAAACAGATTTTCCACCTTCCAGTGAATCTGCCTATATTAGAGCCTAATAAGTAAACTCAGCCAAACAAAAGCTCTCAAGTATTTCACCCAGTTGTGAAGGTTAATCCATGCTCTCCCACAACCACTTTTCTTCAAGGTGGTAGAAGGAAGAGCCAAGCTCTCTGCTGTGAACATTCCTTTGCTGTGGGAAATCAGTAACGTGGGTGATGACTTCTCAATTGCCCCTCTGATCCATATTCCTGCATTTACCACAGTTCACCTTCTTCCCAGCTCAGTTTCCTTCATGGCTATGCCACCACCAGCTACTCACATTAACAAGAAACTTTTCCATGTGATATTTTAAACAACCCAAACAATTTAATTGCACTCTGCAGAGTTTATGAACTATTAACTGTACTTGAGAACTATACCATTGAAGAACTATACACATATATACATAAAAGGACAAAACTACCATTACCTCTTCCATGTCTCTCTTCTCTCTCCTGTGATGAAAACCACGCTGATGATAAAGAGAGAAAGAACAAAGCAAGAAGACAACGTGCATAGTCATTTCTTCTCCCACCATCCCCAGGGAGGAGGCATCCCACAGTCAGAACCCAGATCAGCACAGACACAGCTGCAACCCTGACTTTAACACCTCACAGGAACAGCCAGTCATGGGTTGATTGGGAACCACAACTCTTTGTGCCAACCGCAACAGCTCTGCCCCAGAGACTAAGCCGTTCATTTTATGACAATATATTGAAAATTGATTATACACAGAATAATTGTTAAAAATCCACTTTGTGTAGAAGATAAGTAATGTGCCGTTTGTTTATCAACTTTAGAGTTTTTCTGAAGATATTCGGTGTTTTCTGGCAATTTGTTGAAACCTTTCCTTTTTTTTTTTTTGGGGGGGGGGGAGGGTGTTGTTGTTTTGTGTTTTGGTTTTTTTAATCCACAATTCTCACCACTAAAAAGCCTAAAACCTCAATAACACCTCTTAACTGTCTCTTAGCCTGACATACCCACACATGCTGATCAAATCTGCCTAACCCACATTGCCAAAGAAGTAAAAATAATAATAATTACACTAGTTAATGATGTGCCTGCCTGGAAAACCTGTGTCCTGTGTGGCCACTTCTGGCAGCAGGAATTGAAGCCCAGCCCAGCGTGTTTTGCCAGGAGTCCTGCACTGCAGCCCCGCTCGCTGCGCCTGGCACTGGAAGTTGTGGTGTGTGGCACGGAGAGCCTTCCATATGCTGTTAACCTTTTCAGCCACCGCCGAACAGATGGGCTCGGATTAGCTGTTGACGAGCTGTTAATGTAACTATCCATCAATGCCTTTAATTACAGTTTTCTTGTTTTCAAAACAGCCCATATTGATTTTTTTTTTAAAAAGCAGAACATAAAATAAACTGCTCTGTAAACACAGAATAGACTTATAAACACAAATAGACCCAGACAGTGCTGTTCTTTCTCGTGCTGTGAACGTGGATCTGTATAAAATTACCAAAAATATATTGGAAATATAAGTGATTTTAATGCATGTCAACGGTTCCTTTGGACCACCTCTACTGAGGACAACATTTCAATCACCTGTTCCCACAATCCATAAATATGCACTACATAAAAGTTTCTATTATGAAAAATATTCCTGCTTAGAAAATGTAATTACAAAAATGTATCATTTCCTGCTTTGGGAAAGAATAGACACATTTCCATAAATACCTTATGGATGAAAAATTACTCTGCCTTCACATAGTTAGGATATTGGTTTGGTAAACTCTCTGAGGATACTACAGTGAAAGCTATTTCATTTTTATTTTAATTACAGTGAATTACTCGTTAAATGAAAAAAAAAAAAAAACAAAAACAAACAACAAAACTTTTCCACAGATAACAGCTTCACATACCAAATTTTCTTCCTTCAGGAACCAGTTAATAGGCAATCCCATTTAATATAGTCCAAGCCATTTTATTAGCATGTTGTCTGTGCAGGTAATTCCATCAGTCAGATGTGCACTTGCCAGAGATGAAGTTTCTCCTGTCCTGGATACCACACTTCTCCCAGTCTTTCTGCTGGAAAAGCCAGTGGGAAAACTAATCATGAAAACCTGTTTTAACATTTTACTATTTAAATGCCACAAATCAAAATGTTTAAGACATTACACGGGTTTTTCTAACAAAGACAGTCTGGAATAAGGTGTGCATTAAAACATAAAATATTGCTGAAAAGGCACAAATCTTTGGGAAGATTTATAGACACAAATGAACTAACTGAACCTATAACTGCAAATCATTTTAATCTTGTCTTCAGGAAAAGGTTATGTCAGGTATAATAACTTTCTTTGATTTAGGATGGTTGAATTCTTATAAATAAGAGTTTCTATTTTTAGAGAAGAAAAGTCTACAAGAACTCTTCACCTTTAAACTCTTGAGAGTTGTGTTATAGGAGAAAGAGTTACCTTAACAAGGTGAGCAACAACAAAAAGAAGTAATTTTGGGATATCTCTACCATTTTCCTCCACTGCATTACCTGGAATGACAGCAATTTAGAGTAAACATTAGGGTTTTACTTCCATGAGGGTAAATAGTGGTGTATGGAATTGTGAATGTTGCCCATGGTAAACTCAGGCAACTCTGCTGTGCTGCATTTATCTGCTTAGGACCACATGACACTAATCTCCAAACCATAAGCTAAAAATAATAGTGAATTAAAAGCTACTTTTCATGTCTTTCTTCCCACCAGGGTCATTACCCCAAAGTCTTCATTCCAAAAAAGTGCTAAAATTGTTTCTTTTTAAATCAAGAATCTTATTTTTGCAAGAAGGAACGTTTGGAAAGAGGAAGACAAATCTCAACAGACTTTGGCTGTTTCTGTGTTATTGAATCACAGTTGGGTGATCAGAGATATTAAATAATCCTTAGCTTTGGGTACCTGTAAACTCCCATCCATCACTGCTAGAAAAATTAACCAGAGGTGAACAAACATATTTCTTCCTTCACACTTCACCATTTTAAATTCTAGTGGTTGTGCACTGACTACACAGACTTGCTGCGTGTTCTTTACCACTTGAGAACTAATTAAGGTTTTCCTGAGTCCTTTTTGCATAAATTCTTTTTTAACATTAATAAAGGCAACAAAGCTGCAAGAAAGGAGGAAGGGAAATAAGAAAAAAGAATGGGAAAAATGAGTCTGATATTCCTCCTGAATTATTTGGAATGTCAAAGTGCCAGGCAAACCTGTAGGTATTTTGCCTCAGGGTTTTACCTTAGTAAGGTTCAGTGGTAGTAGGAGGGGAAAAAAGTCATGCAAACAATGGTATAACTGCAGAAAAAGACAAGAAAAAACCCAGATTCTGTCTCAATATATATAAACTGTGTGGTTTTATACACATATACATATGGATATACTGTGCACACACACACACACATATTAATCATATATTGAACAAAACACAACTTCTTTAAAATACATTAATCAGTGCTAATGGTATCATGGAACTATTAAAAAAATAAAAATGGTGAGTATTTAATAGGTATTTTGATCCCTTTGCAGATATGTGTGGCCAAGGCATGACATAACACACTGTATTAATAATGTATCAACCCAGCCAAGGTCTCCTTCTGTCACCACCCCTGAACTTTTTTTTCAATGACTGCTCAAAATCAGTTGCAATTTATTCTGATGCCTGTAAATTGCTCCACATTTTTCAAGCATTAAAGTTCTTCTTTGATTAGTGATTATGGTGTATCCTCATCAGTTTTAAGGTATTATTTTTGAATGAGTGTTCTCAGCAATGGCTCTGACAGACCACGGTCATTGGGTCCCTTCTGACCCCAGACAGCAAAGGCTGAAAGTCAGTGCTGCCCAATGGCTGTTTTGTTCCCTGTGTGAAGTGAATTGATGGGTTTGGTCCAGAGCTTTAGTGGATAAATATCCACATCACAAACTATCACCAGAATTGGTGTCACTAATGTCATCCTCTGCACAAGGTCAGGGGTTGAGCTGGCAGAGACACTAAATTGTGTTTGCAAACCTAGAGGGAAAGATAAAACCAGACTAACTAGGTGGCCTAGAGAAGGAGACACTGCTTGCCCCAAAACTGTTTCAGAGCTGTTAGTCCAAGATTCTTAACAATCAAAAACCACTTTCCAGGAGAATATACCACTGGGAGGATTTCTAAGACAAATAACTGTTGATAAACTGGGAGATTTATTGGCAGCTGTGAAATTCAAATGCTTAATCCACAACAAAGAGACATATAATATTTAGACTGTTGCAATCTCCTCAATCAGTCTGTACTTCATAAAATCAAATTAACTGAAATTAGTAAATGAAAGAGCTGATCTGAACTTTATATTATCCAACCTTCTGCCAGTGCAAATTTATCCTCTGCTATGTAATGTCCAAATAACTGTACACATTCCAGTGACACCATTCCCACTGAACTTCTTTTCCCAATCTTTTTCTTTAGACTCTGTTTAGATGTTTTTTTCTTTAAGAATAGCAGAATTTGAGCTTATGAGATTTGCTGGGAACCATATGTAGCCACTTTTTGAACAGCTGAGAGTTTTCTTCTGCCTTTTGAATGCCATGGGGTAAAATTTATCTGTCTCACACCCTTTCCAAAATTTTGTTGGCTTCCAAAAGAGATTTGTAGTGTTTGCATGACTTCCTTTCATGGAAGGACTGTACCATAGTAGCATTAGTATAAAACAAACACTGCATGTTTAAGAGAACATTTTATTCCAGCATTTACTCAGCTCAGCCTCAAGGTATGTAATTACTTCCATGTATATGATTTTATGTGGATATTTTTCTGCACAGAGGTTCAAAAAATTGCAATTATTTAAACAAATAAATGAAGGTGTTTCTTGTTCTTTAGAACCAAACACTAGTGGTGTGCAAGCCAGAGGATAACTGATGGCAGTGAGACTGTGGGCTTAAGAACAACATTCTGCTGATTTTTTACATTCTGTCAGCTCAGGTCCCTTCTTTTAAAAGTTAATTCTGCACAAAGGAGAGCTCCACAATGAAAAGCCTGTTTGACATAAGCAGAAACTAAAAGACCAAGAAAATTTAACAGTTGGTTAACAGGGTTTAATACAAACTCTGCCTCTGGTGGTATTTCTGCTTAGGGGACAATGAGCTGTACTTGATGTGCACCAGTCTGGGATGGAATGGGTGCTTCAGAAAGTTATGCTTGTCCATATTTCCTGTGAAACTGGGATAATCTAACAGTGTTCCACCCCAGAAAATATTTCTTTTAATTGTGATACTGTGTTTGCTCTCCTAAATACAGTTAAAGAACCCACATAAAACACCCACTCCAGACTGTAGAGAATTCTCTACTAAAAAGCAGGTAGGCAGGAAAAGACACAAACTCCTCATCATGCCACGTGGCAAAATGTGAAAAAAACCACAAATATATTATTTTTCAGAGGAAGGCACTGATTTTAAAGGGAGGGAGGAAGGAATTCCAATATGAGTGAGCTCCAAAAATACCAAACCAAACCAAACCAAAGAAACTTAACCAGCATTACCTGAGCTCTGTGACTTTCTGCCAGGGCAATGCCCTCTCATCTTCACTGGGCTCTGCTGGGTCTCCAGCCCTCCCTTTCCTCCTCACTGGGCCCTGCTGGGTCTCCAAACCACCAGCAATTCTCCTGTGGATTTCAGATTTTCAAATGCAACGGTGCCCTCTGTCCAGGCATTTCTACCCCAGAGCTGCTCCCTCCCCAGCTGAGCCCAGGGTTGTGTCTCTAATAGATCAGAGGACATTCCAACCCTAAACCTGCACCATTTCCTGCACATTCAGTCTCACAAAGCAACTCTGGGATTGTTTCCGGTGATCATAAATATCTTGACAACCATGTGCACTAATATTTAATGGAATTAATGAAATAATTGCTAAGCTCTTCCACTCGAGTCATTACAGCCTATAAAAGAGAGCTATTCAGGTTGTTTATTGACTCTGACAGAAATACAAAGATAAATAGACATATTAAAATGCAGAATCGAGCTCTCTTTGGTAGGGACTAAGTTTCTTTTAACAGTGTCAATAAATGTCTCCTTCTATGGGCTCAGCAGTAACAAATGTTCTCCAGGAGGTGCATTTTAGAAACAAGAACCAGAGAAAACCTCTATAAGCACAAATGGGGAGATTAAATGTGGAGTGAAAATTAAATCTGTTAGGAATTCTCCTTGAATTTCTATAAGTGAGTATTTGGGAAAAGCACTACTTTCAATTTTGTCATAGGATAAAAATCCAGTTTATAAAAAGATTAGAAAGGTAACCAATTTCCTTATTAAAAATATAGGAAACATGAATGACAGTATTACTGAGCTATTAAAATTTAATTTTAAAATATAATTTATAGGATGAAAACTGCTCTTTCTTAATCATGCTCACTGCCATGGAACAGCTTTAGTAAATTATATTTTTATATAACTTTACTCTCCTGTTAAGCATTAATTCAGACTATTAAAAATTGCTTAATATATTGTACTGATATTTCATTTCTATATGCGTATTTATGTATATTAAAATAATATTTTTATATAAATATATTTGTTTCCCTTCAGAGCCTGGTCAGAGACTTTTTCTGGGGGACCAATGGAAGAGAATGATGTTCACATCCTGCTTGCATTTCCATCTCACAAACACTCATCTCTCTGCATTATTCCATTGGCTGTCTTTGACACTCTTCCTGCTGGAAGGAAACAGCCAAAAAAAGAGAGTGGAATGAACAGGTTTCCAAGCTGGCTGTCCAGTATCTCCTCAGTTGCCAGAAAGCAGCATCCAGTGTCCCTCCATTCTCCATAAAGTCTGATCCCTTCCCATCACCAAAGAGGACTTGGACAGCTTGGGCAAGGCATGACAATTTAGTGGTAGGCAAAGGAGAAAATGAAAAGGGAAATATGCAAATTAAGCCATTTTCCCATAGGTATCCTAAAATCACATCACTTCTAAGTACTGGTCTTTGCTAGGAAGAGACTGGTTTAAATCTAAAGCCACAGTCATATAACTTAATTAACGGGAAGATGAATGACCCAGACCTCTTCACTGCAGTCGTTTCTTCTTAGCAGGGACACGGTTCCTTCAGTCTCAATGAAAATCTAGTTTTAACACCAGTGCTTAATTTATTGTCAAATTAAGCAGGCAGGATTTTCAAATAAGAAAAGGACGAAAAGCATGTAATTTAAATCCAGCAGTTCTGTTCTCTTATTAAAGTTGGTCTCTCTACACTTTAAAATAAAAGTCAAGGCATAGTCAGACTTGACAACTAACATTATCTGACCTCTACTTTTGTTTATGAATATATGCCAGATTTATTTTAAAGACTTAGGCTAGGATGTTTCAGAGAAGTCACTCCAAATCAAGTCCACACCAGGATTAAATATTTCTGATAAGTGTCAACTATTACTGTAACCCCACCAAGAAACATAAATAAATTTCTCCCTCTGAAATGCAATAGTTTGGGCTTTTTTCAAAGTCTCATGCACAAGTGCAGAGGGCAAGTATTTGAGAATTATGGGTGTCACAGGACTCTTACAATGTAATTCTTAATTGTCATGGAAAATGCAGTGAGATTAACACTGATAGGAGCATTACTAAAATTCTGATCGCTAATATTGTCAGGAACTGTGTTAATTTTACATGCTAATGAGTAGATAAAGAGAATTAAGATCCCTGAGGGAGAGAAAAAAGGTTGACTGAGGTATGATATGCCCCTCAGTTTGCAGCCAAATGTGCTTGTGGATGTGCTGTGTGTCCATGGGCTGCCAGGCACAGCAACTTGCTTGCTGCTTCAGGTAGAGCTAATTTTTTTCATTGTTAATGTGCTGGGGTTTATATGTAGAACAAAAACCAATGTGAGGAGTTGTTCTTATGAGTGTAATGCTTTATTAATATAAATAGCACTTTCATTAGGGTATTATGGTAACAGGGTATCATTATACATGGGATAATTAACATGGAACATGCAAATCTTTACTTTCAGGGAATGCTTAATATAGGACACTAAGCAATGTTTCCTGACTATAGTAATTCCTTGGTGCTCTCTTTTAATCCTCTTCACTGGAAAAGGAATTTATTCCTTCAGGTATTTCAAATAAAACTGCAACTACTACAGTGAAAAAAACCCAAACAAACCAAACCACAACAAACAAACAAACGAACCCGACCAAAACCAAGACACCACAAACACATAGGGAAGAAATACAACACCGAAATAAGCCAAGTGTCAATCTATATCATTGCTTAAGCAGAAAAGAAAAAAAAAGCCCATAATTTTCTCTTTAATAAAAAATGTCTACTGATAAACTTATTGATAGACAGATATTCTGGCAACAGATTGTCACAAACATGTCACCAGACCACACAAGTAACCCCCACTCACTTACAAGCTGTCTGCAAAGTTAATCTAAGAACCTGTAACTATCCCAAGTTTGGAGTATAAATATCTCAGTGATGAAATAAATTCAGAATGTTTTAAAAGTTATTATTTGCATCTTTGAACACACATGATTTTTCAATATGCAAAGACCAAAATTTAACTTCAGTATTAAGACCTATTTGTAATAAAAGCAAATATTCCACAGTCCCCAACCAAAAATATGGAGCTATATATAAAAAGTGACACTTTACATGCTGCTTTTGGAGCAATAATGGACATCTGCTCCTCCAGGCCAACTGTTGCAGTGCTTGGGGTCAGTTTAATGGTTGAATTCCAGCTGGGATTTTTCAGGGGAAGATTTTGCACTGGTTACCAGACTGAAGATTTGCCTAAATCTTTTCTGAGCACTTGTTCCATCACCAGGTTTCACACTGTGCTGGCACTACATGAGATAAAGTTAAAAACTTGCAATTACTTAAAGAGTCCAATTCTGTTCCTTCTGTTCCTCCTAAATCCTTCCTCAGTTCCAGCAGTCATTAGGAAAAAGGGGAAGGCCCTTGTTAAGCAAAGCATGTACTGCTGCACCAGTAATTGCTTTTTGGTTGTAGCAGCTGTTCAGTCGTGCTACAGCAGCAAGACAAACCTCCTTAATGACTCGAGGAGGTCCTCAGACCTGACTGGACACACTCCTGGGCAGCCTGCTCTGTCTAACCCTGCCTAAGCAGAGCTTTGGACTAGATGTTCTCAGGTGCTTCTTGAGAATGCAGTTTTCTTTGCAGGTATTTTACTTTCATTTATTATAAGAAAACCTGAGCTGTAGAATTAGAGTTCCATATAAGTGAAAAGGTTTCTTTCTCCACCCTCTTGTTTCCAGATGGCTGAGCCCCAGCCCAAGTGGAACAGAGGGTATGGGCTTTCTGTGTACAAGAGCCAGCTGGGCTGCTCCCTTTAGATGGCTTTTCTCTAGCTGAGTAGCTGCTCTTGATCTCTGTTGTGCTCCCTTGTATGATGTTACTGCTTTATGTAAGAGGATACCATTGCCTCCAAACCAGCACAAAGGCTCCGTTTGAGACACAGCTGCATTGAGAAAGACTATCTGGCAGAAAAAGCAGGAGGAAGGTATTTTGCTTAGAAGAGTTTGGCCTCAAAATAGAGATTGGGAAATATTTACTAGAGAGACACTGGCAGGAGGTGGGTAACAGATACAAGGATGGCAACAGATAAGATAGAGAAAAAGAAGTGTATTACATATTCAATCCAGGATACATATATTTCATCCAGAAATACACAGGATGTTCTCCCATTTCTAAAATTCCAAGATTTAATATAAATGAACAAATATATAATAGAATAGGACATAAAATGTCCTAAGCAATGCATCTGCTCTGTATTGAATTGAAATATGTCGATGTACAGGCTTACGTATCCCTTAGGCCAAAGACTCTTTCAAACAGAATTTTTGGTAGCTAAAGCAACATTTGCCTAAAGCACCTGTCAAGCATCTATTGAGAACTGAGTCATGTGATTTCTAAGTATACATCATCTTGGGCTACTGTCAAGATCTGGTGGTGACCTGATGTTGAATACTGCAGCAGAAGTGTATTCTAATTTTGTTCTGGAAAAAGATACTTTGTTCAGAAGACCTTGGCTGTGATGAAAGGCAAAGCCAAATCCTAACACAGAAGGCAGACCCTCTATATGGTATCTACAGTTCAGGTATTCTAACTTTTTATAGCACCACTTGGACTTAACAGTGTTATTCCTCTACCACTCTATGTCTTCTGATAAGTATTGGTGAATTTCTCTGAGTAGGGCCACAATCTCTGTCTTGAGTGGTTTAATTTTCCCTCTCCAGCCATAATCAGACAGCATTTTCCTGTTAGGTATAGTATAAGTGGCCCAAGCTGCCAGCTGCAGCAGAGCTGGCCTCTTGTGGCAAGGAGGAACCGTCCTGTTTTCCCTGCCTTCCTTCCCTCCACCATTCAGAGTCAGGTTTGGCACAGCACAGCCAACAGGTCTATTCCATTGTTCAAAAGACATGAGGCATCAGGGCTCTGAAGACCTCAGTGTGATGGGTCTCCCAGCTGCAAATGATGCCACTCACCTTATTATGCAAAATGCCTATATGGAGCTATTATTGCTTGGCATCTCCGTGCCAGGGAGGTGGTCCAAGCAATTAACAGGCACAGGATCAGATGAAAATGGACTTGACACTGGCAGCCAAGACTCCCTGCATTCACTAAAGCTTTTTTTTTGTTAAATCAAAGCCAGATTTCCAAATCAAAAGCAGGATACTGTCTCTGTCTCAAATTTACACACCTAGTAGAAAAACACAACAATAAACACCTACCTGTTTTTATTATAGATAATAGAGAAAATTAACAGCTATATAATGTCTGAAAAGGGCTGTCATAAATATGCATTGGTTTGTAAAGTTCCATGTTAAAACCAGCTGAAAGAATGCAGCTCTGTTTCAGCTTAACATATTGATAAGGAGAACTAAAATGTGAGGATGGATGGATGAGGTACAAGTAAGGAGTCCTTGCACTTCAGTAATATCATGTACTTTACTTTTGCAACTATAAAGGACATCCTTGCTAACTTTGATTAAGAATGGCAAGAATTTCAGTGATCTTGTCCAACATCACAGTTGTGCATGTCCCAAAATTGCTTTTTTCCTCTCCAATGAGGTTCCAGAATTAGAGAAGTCAAGTACTGAGGAACACGGACCACGAGGATTAACTAAACTGAGAGAGGAGTCCTTTCTGTATTTTGCCTGATACTTCTTCTTAGTGCCCAGATTCTAAATAAAAAAATTATTTTTAAAACATGCAAATTGAGCATTCATTAGAAGGGAATCTACACAAAGACACCTTCCAGAATAATTTGGAAAAAATCAAGAGAAAAAATTAAACAAAGAGACGCTGCACAGAAGCGAAACAATTAAATTAGCAAGGCTGCCCCAAAGTGCAGTTTCATATCCCAGTCTAAGGGAGACATGCAGTGTGCTGCTCCTGCTCATACATCAGTGTAAGATTAATTCCACTGAAATCAGTTTAAAGCCTCGATTTCCAAAGGAAATGATTATGCATCTTCAGAAACATTTGCTTTGCACAGGAAGACTTCTTACTATAAAAACCCAAACAAAACACAGATAGTAGAAAATACTTTGAGTAAAAGTAGCTCTAACAGCCAGGACTGGCCTAACAGAAATCAATTTTTTCATTTAAGGATAATATTATTCCTTCTGATGCAAAAAAAAAAAAAATGAAAAGGAAAAAAGGCAACTAGGCAGGTGGATATTACAACAGAATCTAAAAATGGCAAGTACTTTTTTGACAAAATGCTCTCTTGATTTCCCAGAGTACTTTGTTTTTGAAAAGCAATTCTAAAGTATCTCCTCTGTGCTTCCTGCTGTGATGTTACATGGCTAATGAAAAAAATGCAAGACAAACTTGACACATCTGTCAAAATTAACACCCCGTTCCTCTGTTATACCTTTTGTGTTTTGCACTGGTGGGAGTATGAAGGGGAGACATTCAGCTGCAGATTTATAAGATGTATTTCAAGAAAACTCCAGTGAATCCAACACTTCCAACAAAACTTGGTTCAGTCTTCAACAAAGTGGTTTAATTTCTGAATGTTACACCCAAACTCACCAGACATTTTAAAATTATTTGGTATATATAAAATGTCACCTACGTACATATAAATGGCAGCTACACAGTATAGACTGTTCTTTAAACATTCCTGTTTGTATTCTAACAGGATCTTGGGACCACAGGAACATGACTATGGTGATTCTAAATGCTTAAAGACATGTTAAAGAAAAAACCCCACAATTTAAAGTTATGAGAGTATTTACCCTAAAAAGAGATATAAGGACAGTAAGACAAACCAAACCTCTATATGTTGAGCTGCATTGATACCCTTCCTCCTTCAGCTGCTGGTTAAGTTGGGAGGCTCTGTCAAACATTTTCCCTTTCCACAGCAAGAAGACACAAAAAGAAATTTGTACTCAGTCCTTCAGCCCTCACAAAAAAAGCTTTTTGAATCTGTAATACCTGAGGAGGAGCAGGAGAAAGTTGTTTAGCCAAACTGCTGCTGGTAAACACACACTGATGGAAAGCCAAACCTGAACCCCTGTATCAGTAAAATGAACAGGAAGTGACCAAAGTCTGAACATCATGAGTAGAAGAATGAGATAGTCCCCCACTCCAAACCAGAAAATATTGCAACTCCCACTTTCTTCTTCTGAGACTGTACAGAGCTTAGAAAGTAAATGGAGACTATAAATTTATATTATTATACAGGCCATGTTGATAGAGAAAGCATCCAGACTTGCAACTCCCAAAGCAAAAAGCAAACAAGCAAACAAATATCCAGGAAACCTAAACCATCTCCCTGACACTATTGCCACTCTGTAAGACTTGGAGTTTTGGGCAACTCTACCATGATGTTGAAGCCTCATTGCCCTTCTGATCAGCCTGCAAGCTCTCCCAGCAAGTGTCCTCTCAGTGGTTCGGGACCAGTTTCTTGGCTGGTCCCGAGAGCTCCCCAGCTCAGAAAACAGCCTTGCTCATGTTTTCTCACCAGGCAATTTCCACTGCTCTGATTTAGAAGCAGAAAACCAGAGACCATCAGTTTGCCTTAGTTTAACCAGTCTATTTAGCATAGTCAGTGCTTTACTGAGAAAAAATCATATCATGTTATCTCTTCTTAGATTAGTCTTGTATCTGTTCTTGCATAGAGTGTGTGATCTATGTCATAGTCACAGCCAGCAAGTGGCAGATTAAATACAGAGCAAGTAAGAGTGGTACATGAAATTGATAAAATAAGTCTGGATTTATAAATTATACATACATTCCCCAAATTGTCATATCTCCCAATCTTCTCTCTGCTGTTTGCCAGATTTCCTTCCACCAGTCACTGTCACATCACAGCTTCTCCTTTCTTTTTTATGTCCTGATTAACAGGACATCTATATTCTCCCTTGAGCTCTCTTCCTCCCAGCAAGATTGTTTTCCATATCCCTACAGAGGGGCCAGAAAAGCATTTGTGAGTCTGAGATGCTTCTTTTCCAAGATATACGATGTAATCTAATAAAAGATAATACTTTTTCTTATAAATGGATCTCCATGAGCACAATTCAAATGCTTCAATATACGTTCAGAAAAAAATCTATATCAAAACAATTTATTCTTAGATAACTTTTTTACAAAAAATCAAATGTAGACCTTTTTTCCTATATGTTAGGGGATTCTATTAATCTTCTGGAGGGAATGGTTTGACTCTCCAAATATTGATAAAGACCATGGATTTTGCAATAGGAAAAAACAACCAAATATAGAGTGGTTGGATTCTCCTGATAGTACTAATTCTTTAGTGATGTTTAGGACACTTTTGAAACCCCATATAAAACATTTGCACTTTCTGCTCTATTTAAACCTTAGTCATTAGAGTAACTAATTTACAAGAAGCAAATACAGAACCAAACAGTATTTCAGAGGAGTTTTGGGGGTTTGGGTGGGTCTTTTTTCCAAAAATCTTACCAGTTTTTATGTTTTTATCTTCCTTATTTAGCTCCTAACACAGAAGTTGCTTGGAGGACGTGACAGGTGTTGCAACACAGCTCAATAAGGAGTTCACAGCTGTAGAGCATTGGCATGCACGTGGTTTCATGTGTCAAAAAAGTACCAAATTTTTGCCAAGAAGTACCATTAAAGTACCAAATTTTGCTAAGAGAACAATGTATGATACTAGAAAATGGTTCATTAACACTGAATTTCCTTAACTGTTACTCATTTCTACTCCACAGTCAAGTCTGCCATGTGATTTCTCTATCAGTCTCTGGAGCAATTTTGCTGGAATTAAAGGCTCCTATGGAAACATCACACTCAGGGCATACCTGTACCTGTTGTGAGTTCTCTTCATACCTTGTGCACAGTTTCACAATTCTAGTCAAAACTGAGGGAAGGTGCTCACAGGTCTTCAGGGCTTTAAATCCCCAGTGACTTCTCCTGTATTATTCCAGCTTGAATAAGTGCTGCTTTGTTTACCAAAATGTGCATTTTTCTGATGGGTATATTACACACATGGGAGAGTTGCAGCAGCTTCATAAGCACCACTTTACAGGATGGGTGGATAGAATAAGCAACCTCCTGAAAGCAGGACTGTCTTGAAGTTTTATGCCTTAATTGCACACTGTGTGTTGCTTTTGATTTCCCTTCTCTATAATGAGCCTTTGTTATATCAGTTACACTTTCAGCCCTAAACTGAGAAGAGGCATTCAAATACACAATAGATAAAACAAAGTGTAGGAAATATCAAAATAATATGATTGTGTTAGTCATATCTCACTGATAGAGTCTGGAGAGTTTAGTAGTTCAAGGAAAGTGGCTTATTCTGCCTGACTTATAGTAAGACACAATCAGGCTAACCCTGGAATTCAGCTAATAATTTTCTAGCACAAAATTAATAGACAACACAAAAAGAAAGTGAAGTCTTTGACTATTATAAGGTACAGTTCTCAGGTGTCTTCTACCACTTCATAGTTGCCAAAAGAATGTGTGATATTCTTAAACACCAAGTTTATGTGACAGACAGTTAGCTTGTTCCTATCTTTTCCTTGTCAGAAGGGCAGTAAACATGTTAAATCCTCTGCTTAAGATGTAGCTGTAATGCTTTCATTGTGCACAAAGATACGACAGCCCAACCTCTGAATGTCACATTTTATTCAAAAGTGTTCCTTTCTACTTGGTGGTCTAAAAGCACAGTAGTTCTGCAGCAAGAACGGGTAAAAATTCTTCATTTCAAAAGGACATCAAACTTTTTTTTTCCATGATTCACTTCTAACAGGAACATTATGTTTCAGTTAATAATAACTATGTGTTGATCACAATTTCACATGTCTGGGTTGAAATTAAATCTCTATTGCATGGTTTGACCTTGAAAAATATTTGGGTTTAGTATCTAGAGGAGAAAAACAGTGAAAAAAAAAAGAACCAACATAATTTTTTTTTTAAAGGATGAGACTACCAAGAGTAGCTTAAGATATGCTCTGGTTTTGTAAGAAAATGCATACCTGATGTTTGCAAATAGCACATTTATCCCCTGACTGACTAAGAAAACTACTGTTACTTGAACTCTTTAGACTTTATAAATTTTAAAGAGAAAAGGTGTAATTCTGTAGGAGTTTGGTGAATGTATTTAACCATTAAAGATCATTTTTGGTACCTGTGAATATTAAGTTTCGAACTTGTTTTAGACTTTGGACATTTAATGATTTTCAGTCATTAGTTGTTGCTCTTCTAAAAGCTGTTCACCTCAGCATGGCTTTTAGATTTATGAATCTTAGCAAAGCAGACCTTATCATTTCCATGGTTCATCTGTTTCCCTGCATTACTCTCATGCTAAATCAATCTCCAGATTCATAAAACAAGTCTGTAAATATTAATGTCTCCCAAAGCAGTCTCATCTTGGATAACATATCACAGCAGAAGGAAACTGGGGAAGCAACATCTTTTTGAAAGTCCTTTCCAGCAAAATTCAACTCCCATGTAAGAAAAAGAAGAAAACACTTGTGAGGAAAATGTAAAATAATACAGAAAAAGAATGGAGTTCATAAGGTGATTGGAGAGAAACAAGAAAGGGGGAAGGTCAAAAGTAAGAAAAAGTGCAATGTGTCAAGAAGAGATGAAAGGAAAGGACAGAGTCCAGGAAGGAAGACAGAAAAGGGAGGGAAGTGTACAGCAGTTACAGAAAAGGGAATGAGTAACAGAAAGATCTGGGAAAAGAGAATGAATGCCAATAAGCTTATATTTCCTTTTTTTACAGCTTCTGGAAAAGCATCCATGACAAAGTATGCAATTAAATGAATGAATGAGTGTATAAAGTGGAAAAGGTATCAGTACAGGTCAGGGGCACATCTAATCAGATTGACCGAGAGCAACAGGGTGCCTTGGGCTGGTTCCTGATACCATCACACTGAGACAGCAGCACATACTGCCCTGCATTTCTCCTTGGGGACAAAGGAAAAAAAGAGAAATAATACTGCCAATCTCTCAGTTTCAGTCTTTGACATGTATCATCCCATAAACTGATAACAACTGGCATCAGGTTTCTCTTATGCGGTGGGTTATTTTGATTCCTTGGTTTTCTCGATTTTTTGTGGTTTTTTTTTTTTTTAATTTTCAGATTTCTGTTTAATTACTCTTTCTTCAGGTTGTCATTTCTGACAAGTGGTTTTTGCAAGCAAATTTACTCACCTCATAGGTTTTCATTTGCTTTCATGGCTTTGTTCTGTTTTCTCAAAGACCAGAAGGAAAAATTAAAGGGACATTCAGCATAGGCAGGAAAACTGGACACTGGTCTTTGCAGTGATTTTTTTTTTAATTGGCAATCAAGAGGAATTAAAAAAGAGTGGAAAACAAGAACTTCTGCCAAGACAGAGAGAGCAAGAGCATATATTCCTCCTTCCAGTTGCTGACATGATATGTTCAAATACCTTCTGGTTACAGTATGCCAGCTTGTGTTTCCCCACATGATCTGACATAATGCAACATGACACACCAATTGTTTTCTGACAGAAATGTAAAGAAAGGCAGTGTCTCCACTCTGCTGGTAAAGAAATCATTTTAAGTACAGAAATAGCCAGATTTCTCCTAAACATTCATGCATCAAAGTGTAATGGCCTTGAGAGCTTCCCCCATCCCGGAACTGCTGCTGCCGGGGCTCAGGGGCAGCTCAGCTGTGACACCACTGTGGGCTGTGCCCATCCCTGGGCAGCTCTGTCGGGGGGGCTGAGCCAGGGCTGAGCCTCTTCTTTCTCTTGGAACTGCTTTTAAGTTGACAGTCTTGTGCTTGGCTCCAGCCTGAGCTGCAGCAGCAGCTGTGCCACAGATGGGGCTGTGTCTGACCGTGGGTCCAACTGATCCAGACCTGCACCAAGACATGGACTGATTTCCCAGACTCACCTGGGACTTGTCTCAGCCCTACAGCCTTGGCTGGCACTCAGTGGGATGGAGCTGACCATGGGCACCATCACTGGGCATGACCCTCAGCTTGGCCACACGGAGTGTGGGTCAGACCTGCTGCCACCCCCAGGCATGGGAGCTGTGGGGTGAGTCCCATCTGCACCACCACCCTCTGCTCTCGTGTCCCAGGGAGAACCCACCGTGCTGTGCCCCTACACAACCTGCTCCCTCCAACCCCATAGGCCCTGCCAGTGCCTTCCAGTACTGCTGTATTTCCATGGTAAAACTTTTAATGTCAAAGCACGTTTGTAGGGCCCTGGGTGAGTGGGTGACCTTTAATTTTAGACATATATTATGTGTTCACAGTGATTAAAAGAGGAATCAAGTTCAGCTTTTAACAGCTGGAAATTTCATGCAATCAGTTTGAGTATTATAATTTTGCAGCTTTTCAGCAGCAACATTTCCAGAGATCTGGAGGGTTTTTGTTTTCTTTTTCACTTCTGTTAACTATTCTGTCTTTACCAGGTCTACCTGATCCCAGAAGGCTGCATCTGCCTTCCTGGGGGCCCAAACTGGCAGCTGGTTCTGTTCTGCCTATTCCATTCTTCCAGATCCATATTGTCTGTATGAGCCTTGTCTTCATTGTAGCAATGCAATGACTGGAGGATGTCATCACCTTCAGTTGAATCTACGAGTAATTTCCAGGTGAAAGACACACCACTAACAGAAGGGAGGAGCTCCCCAAACCAGCATGACTTGTGTATGAATTGGTGGGCCTAGAATATTCATTTGCCTGGATGAACCTTGGAGAGACAAGTCTCCCACAACACACAGCCAAACAATCCCTGAGCCACATCACAACTTAGTGCTCTGATGTGCTCTGATGCCCCACCAGGCTCTGGCAGTGCCACTATTTATGTATTTACAGGAGTGTGAGTCCACTGGCTCTTTCAGGGAAGAAGAAAGAAACTGCATTGTTCAAACTTAGGTTGCTTTAGTTATGTTTTTCTAGAGTCATAGAATCACAGAATCACAGGATGGATTGGGTTGGAAAAGACCTCCAAGATCATCAAGTCCAATTCTTGGTCCAGCTCCAGTCCCTTTACCAGATCATGACTCTCAGTGCCACAGCCAATCTCAGTTTAAAAACCTCCAGGGATGGTGAATTCACCCCCTCTCTGAGCAGGCCATTCCAATGCCTGAGCACTCTCTCTGGAAAGAATTTTTTCTGATATCCAACATAAATTTCATTCAGTAACCTCCCTTCTAAATAAAGCCCCAAGTACCCTTCAAAGTAGATTTCCCAAAGGAAAATAATCAAAATTTCAAAAGTAGAGGAAGTGTAATAAAGGAACCCTGGGCCTCCAACTTTTGGTCACACCACAAAAACACAAAGGAAACAAGCACATTTATGAATATTCCAATTAATGTTCTTGGGCACATGGCTCCAGTATCCTTATAGCTGGCAGTTAGAAATATTTCCAGACCTTTTTTTTTTGCAAGAGAGTTTAGTTTGGCTACTGAATTTATAGGAGCTATGGAAAAGGAACTCCAAGCATAACTTTCTTTTTACTCTTCCCTGATAAGAAGTGAGGGAATGGAAGCAGAGTGGCAATAACTCTCTGTGTGGTTACTGAGCCCATCCTGTCCTCTGTGCTCAGGTACAGAACTGCTAAGCAATTTTGATAAAGAAAAATAGGTTTTGTCTTAACTGACTCCTGAAATTCTTTCAACTGGGAATTGCAACAGTGCTATTAAAAAACAGTTTTATTGACATGACACATTTCCTAGGATAGGCCATTAATCATTTTGTGTTATTGTATCCATAGTATACTTAACATTTGAAATTCATGCAAAATCCAATGATACAACTATCAGGAGGAAAAATGTAACACCGAATCCACCTGAAGTGCTGCTTCTGCTGTGACTGAGCAGCACATTCAGACTCAAACCTATCAGCTGGAATCCTGCTGGTTAGTGTGGAGTTTTATTCCTGAAAGGATTGTTGATGAAAAAGGAAGGAGGTGAGCAATGCCATTCTTGCAGCCTCCCTGCTCAGAAGAACTGCCTGCACACAGAATCCTGACATGGTCTGGGCTCTGGAGTTCTCTTTCAAAATCTATGCATAAATATATCCTTAATCATAACACTGGGCATCTGTTCCAGCCCCAAGCAACACTGATTACTGATTCTATACCAAAATAACTTAATGAGAGAGAGGCTATGGGTTTTACTCCTGTTTTCCAAATAATAACCTGTCCTCATTTACATGTCACTGGAAGAGGATTAATTTGAACTTTACAATGTACAGAGATTTTAAACCTCTAGAAAAGCAATCCATTAATGTGTGGCTATCTTAATTAGTATCTGTTACTTTTATTAGTCCTGGCTGTTTCTCCATAAGTCTTCTTTTGGCAAAATAAACAAATTAATATTACTTTAAAGAGCAGAAGGGGAGGAAAGCAATACTGTACACATAAAACAGAGGTTCAGAGCTAAGGAAGTTGTCACTGGTACAGAATAGAGATGAGCATGGCTGCAGACCCACCCAGCAGGGTGAAGCTCAAGGAGAATGAAGAAATGACTGATAAACATTGAACTGAAGGAAGGTAGATTTAGATTAGATATTACAAAGAAATTCCTTACTCTAAGGGTGGTGAGGTCCTGGCATAGGTTGCCCAGAGAGGCTGTGGGCTCCTCATCCCTGGAAGTGTTCAAGGTCAGGTTGAATGGGGCTTGGAGTAACCTGGTCTAAAGAAGGTGTCCCTGCCCATGGCAGAGAGGTTGATCTTTGATGTTCCTTTCAACCCAAACCATTCCAAGATTCTGACATAACTCCTGACTCCTGCAAAATCTGCCCCAGCTGAAGTGCTGTCACTGCTGTGATACCTCAGGTAGTTGTGCTGAGGCTTGACATAGACACAAAGCAGCTGGGTCTCTTCTGCTTATTCCATTCTTCCAGATCCATATTCTCTGTATGAGCCTTGTCTTCAATTAGTGCACTGGATTTAATACAGCCCTGCACAGTTTTGATCCTCTGTGTCCTTTGTTTCAGGGTAAATCCATATCTCCTCAGTTTATCCGGGTGCTTTGCTTGCACATCCTCCAGAAGGCAAGCCAGGCTTGGGATCCATGCTCATGTGCACTAGACTTTCCCTTTGGATTTCCAAGATTTTGCCATGAAAACAATTTTGTGGCAAGTGCAATATCAGGGGTTCTGTAGAGAGCAGTTGGTGAACTCAGGGACCCAACCCAGCTGTGAATCCCCCCCTACTGCTCTCACACTCCCCTAACTCAGTCCAGAAGAAACAAAAATGTACCACACAAGACAACAGAGCAAACCAGAAAGTGGCAAAAGGAGGGTGAGAAGAATGAGAACTGAGGTGTGTTAGAAACAAAAAGATCTGAAAACACAAACTGCACTAAAGCTCTTTTTTTACCAAATTAAACATGACTATCAATCTGCTGTGGTTTTGTGGCTGGTTTGCAAACACATTTGCTCATTATACTTCTTGCAGGTTTAATAAAAAAAAAACAAAACAACTCAAATGAGTAATAGTCAGTTTTGTTGTCTGATAATAGATTGATGGCCTTAAGCTTTCTCAAAGGAAATTCAATTTGAATAAGGATTAAACTGGAATTGGCAGTGAAGCATCCATCCCCAAATACTTATTTCTCACATTCATTCTAAATTCTGGTGGTACTTTGTCTTACAAAACATCATATTTTGAAGCTAGACATAGCTAAATCACAGAGTATCCATATTAATAAAGATGTTTAATGTAACAGCATTGTTTTTCTCACAATATTTCTTGTCTCAAAAAGGTCTTTTATAGCACCATAGCTAGAGAAGATATATCTGTGAGAAGTGTCACAAGTATTGAAGAAAAAATAAACATTTTTTTCTTTTGATATTTCATTTGAGGTTTTTAAGTTCAGGTAATTAACTCATGGTTTTCTTGTATCCTTCTGCTGTTTCTTTTGTCAAAATAATTCCAATAAAACACTCACAAACTATCATTTCTGACATGTTAATATACTCCTCATGAAGGTGTGACTACAGGTTAGGTTTAGTTTTGATTCAATGCTTGATAAATTCGCTGTTTACAGAAGAGGAAAAATACCAGGTGTAATGACTAGTGCTAAGCTGGAATAAAATAAATTGAACTTACATTTTTGGACTTCTAACCTTCTGTGATCTACCATCTTTTCAGTCAATATTTAAAGTAACTACCCTCCAAATGTGCTCAAATACCTTTACCTCAGGGTTCAACATGAGAAAAATCAATCATTGCCACTATGGAGTGCACAGTTGGCCATTACAGCAAAAGTTACAGATCCTTCTGAACAGCCACTACAAGTCAGAACAAGCTGATGAGATTTTACAACAGAGCACTCACTGGAGCAAGCTGAGGAAGGAAGGAGATTATCTAATTAATTGATGAGTTCCCAGTTCTTTATATGTTAACTGCCTGGTGTAGCTTCTTCAAAGGTGTCCTAAAATGTCCTAAAATCAGAGAAGAAAAAAAAATCTTTTTGTGTAAGGAAGTAAGAGCAGAAAGACAGAAAAAAATGTGGATTTACTTGCCCTGTGTTTGGAAGGGAATGGGGATAGGGTTGTTTTAGACATATGCATTCCAAAATACTTCCCATAAATTAACTAATTTTGCAATCACCTATAACTGAATGCTCAGACAATTTTAGCTTTGTACAGCAAGTATAGTATTGTAGAAACTGCAAAAAGGAAAGTGCCATGTGATGTTTTTGTTGAGATTAGAAACAGCAAACTAAGAGGAAAAGTACATTTTTCTCAAAAAACCTGATTCTGTCAGTTAGTGGAAACAGTTAAGTGCTAAGCAGGGTAATGAGCAGTAATGCTACTCTGAGCATCACTCCCAAAATATCAAATAAAAAGAAAGCAACGAAAAAGAGTCTGTGGATGAGACTTTCTTCCTCCAGCAAAGTCCATTCAAGGTGGTGACTAATTAGGAAAATCTCCAAAACTGAGTTTTGCTTTCTTTAAGTGTAACAGTGGACATATTTAAATATAACTCAGTCTTATCAACTGATTCAGCTCCTGAAAAGAAACTTTTAAGCATATGGTCAGAAAAGCCAATATATATGAAGAACAATCCTTGAACAGCATGATAACAGTCTGGAATTACATGCTAGGGCTCACACAAGTGGGTTTCCACAGACATAATTTCAGCAGATAAATTTTATAGTTTGACAGTTAACAACACAGAAACACAAGGAGGATTTCCAGGAAATGTTGACATTGTTCCACTTGGGTTTGAACAGAGTGATTCATTTCTAATGGAGGAAGTAGGAATTTTTCTCTTTAAATACAACAGATTTCTTCGTTAAGTAAAGTGAGATGGAAATGAAAGAGCTCAGATTCCAACAGGAAACACTCCTTACCTCAGGGAAATACAGCAGGAAAATGGTCCACTGACTCTGGCTCACAACATATGGACAATATTAGCAAAGCTTTAACCCATCATTCCTGCACTGCTTTTTTGAAGACATAACCCACTGATCCACCTCACAAGAGTGAATTCCATGAATGGACTTGCTCTTACACTGCCCTTAATTCCTGTTTATTTTTCTGGTGTCCTAATCTATCAACCAGGTTCCTGACATACCTTCTGTTAGCAAAAGCACCTCCCCTCAAGAGAAAGTGATTTTTTTTTCAATATTCTTTGCTGTAAAAAAGGAATTTATTGAGTATATATGTACTCCACAGAAGCCAAGCTTGCAGTAAAAGAGAATTTGAGCAAGGCTGGATATCCTGACAATATTTTAGATAATTAGGTGTTCCTGATGCACTGTAAATATAATCACTTGTGATAAAGATGATGTGTAACCGGAGTATCGTAGCATTAGGAATGTAAAAAATCACCCATCAGTGATTTGCACTCCAAGGTATCTTCAAAAAAGAATACAAAGATGAAGTGAAGGTATTGTCATTGAGAATTTTTTCCTGTGCAAACAAATGTGTTATAGAAACCCTAAAATGCAAAAGGAGAACATTATTGTTCAGAAAAATCTTTGCCAGAATTACAGAAAACCTAATCATTATGATAAATTAGAAGGATCCAGTAACATTGAGTAAAACATGCAAATGTCAAAATAATTTGTTACAAAATCCTTGTCACCATCACCAGCTGTGTTTTTCAAAGGAAATAATAAGAAAAAATAATCCAGAATTTTCACAATATATCACTTTAAACATCCTCGTTCTTCCTGTTTCAGTGAAGATGAGATACACACTCATGTTGTATCACTTATTTGCTTGGATTTCTGAAATCAGTTTCATTTTATAAATGTTCTATCCAATTTGTTCTGCAGGAATGATATTTGGAAGTGAATTTTCACCTGCCTTTTTCTTTCAAGCAGAGCACATACAAAGCTGGTATGACTAGGCAAGTTTTAACTATGTCTGCACAAATCTATATTTGATGTAGGAAGAATGCAGAGTGTACTGCAATGTCATTCCTGCTTGTTTAACAGCATTTCCTGGGAAAAGGTACTGAAAAAAAGGGAGTAAATCCCTGGATAAGGATATTTACACAACCTCCCTTTTTGTTCTTTTGGTTTTGCTCTTGTGGCTGCATATTTAGTGCTTCCACTGGGAAATGAAGTGAGAGCTCCAGTCTGTGGTTATACAGGATCCATACCCTGTTTGCCATTTTAGCTGTTTCCATGCATCCTTCTGCAGCCACAGCAGCACTGGGGAAACAATGACCACCCTGGGCCTGCTGCAGGAGTCAGAGGTTTCTGCCTCCACTGATCTCCCAGCAGAGTTACTTGGATAAGCAATCCCAAACCTGTTTCAGTTCCAATCAGCTTGATTAGCAAAATTCCAGTGTGCACACTCTGTTTCTTAACTTGGATCATTTAGTTCAGAGGCACAAAGGTAAGAAAATGCAGCAGGTTAGAGAAAGGATTGCCTTCTACAGGGAACAGTGAGATGAAGAGGAGGAAGGGCTGGGCAAGCAGAACTGCTGGCAGCTGGTGGGACTCCAGACAGGAGCACATGTTTGCATCGAGTCAGCCTGAATGCACAGAGAAATGTATATCCTGTGTTATCCCTCAGACAGAACAAATCTGACTCAGATCAGCTGCAGGAGAACAGACAGCACCTGACCCAGCATTAAGGTAGAGCTCTACAAACAGATGATACTTGATCCAGCACAACCTCGTCTGAGACAAAGTTACTCTCTCGAAAACATTAATAAATATGATCTGGCAGAGAACATTTATACGAGTTCAGCAGAATGTCTTGTCTGGACTCAGCATTTCTGGGCTGTGCTCACTGAAGGCACAGTTAATATCCCATGGAAGTGCAATCTGAGTCCCTCAGACAGTGAAGGCAACACCCACTCCTAAGTTACAAACAAAGAATTTGGAAATTAAGTCGTCGACCTGTGAAGAAATAGAGCAGGACAAAGAAAGGAAATGATCCATTTCTCAAGCTTTGCAGAAGTATAAAAGTGGTGCAGAGATCTAAAATATAAACCAAGAAAAAGGCAGAGTAACTGTTTTCCATTACCTCCAAATTCAGTGACAATCCCACTCTAACTAGACAGAATTATTTTAAATACTTCCAGACATTATTATGTACAAACTACTTCTTTCCTCAAGATCAGTTATCTGCTATTTTTAATCTCTGTATCAACTATTATGTGCTTTTTTTCTATTATACCTACAACATTTATTAGCATAGTAATTTATAGTTCTTAGCATATATTATGGGTTTGATTCTAAGACTGTGAATAATGTAGAATTGTTTCCTGCAGCTGCTGTGCCTTACACTTCCTCACAGTATTGTGATCTACTCCCTAATTTTTTTTTTCAGAAGATCTCTTAGCATAAGAGTGAGCAATTTTGCACCATACCTATGTCAGGTTTTGTTGAATCCAAGTTGAGATGCCAGTGCCCTGCAGCACCTGGAGATGTGCACTGATCTTCTGCAACACTGGTTTCATACTCTTCAAGACTAAAATTGATTTTTCTCAAACTGGCATGTGAAGGTACAAAGTGTACCCAGTGATCCATAGCTGGAGTGAGTGTAACAGTACCAGTCTCAGTCGCTGAAGGAGCAGTAACTTTTTAAGTCTTTGCAAGCAACAGTGCAAGAAAAAACAGACCATAGTGAAGAATTTATCTTGTAAAATGCCAGGCAGTCAAGTTGTTTTGCTGGTGCTGGAGGCTACTGTCAAAGTTGCTAAGTAAATGGTAGAAATAGTTTTCCTTAATTGGAAAGAGCTGGGGTGCTATGGTGATATGCTTTTTATAGCATCCCTAATATAAACAGATAAACAAGGATTCCCAAACTCAGATTTTATCACTGCAGGATTTGCCCAATTCTATAGTTGACTGTGAAAGGTTGAACTCCTCCTTGTGAACACTGAATTAGTCTCTCCTTGCTGTCCCCCATCACATAATCCTGTCTGTAAGGGTTAAGTGCATTGAAGGGAAGGCAAATAGAAGTTGGAATGTGCCTTTAAAGCCAAAGACCAAGCAAGGCTTGCACTTGCTGAGGGGAATCCCTTCCTGAGGGATTCCCTGGCACCTCATGCCCTTCTCTCCCACAGCAGTGGGTGTGTGGAAGGACATGCACCAGAAACAATGTCACCAGTGCCACCGCCCCTTCATGCCATGGGGCTTCCTCAGCACCTGATCCCATAAAGAATTGTGGCCTCAGATGGGATTTCACCTGTATAGTCCCTGACCTGTCACTTAAGAAAAAAGTTAAGAAGCTTAAGGATAGAACATCATTTAACACATCTGTGACTTATTCTGGCCTTTTACAGTTTCACCCAAAAGTGTATGAACGACAACATTTTTACTACTATTGTGTCCCAAAATAAAAGCCTGAATATTAACCAGCTCACATTTCTACCTGTACTGGTTCCTGCAGAGTCCAGGGCTTTTAAATCCTCTTTACTTAATCCTCAGATGTGCATAAATAAAAGAGAATTTCCACATGCCTTAGGAGAGGTGGCACCTCAGTGAATAGAATTTAGACATTGCAACACCTGAAATAACAGATTTTTGCAGGTACAAGTGAAAAGTGACCTTTGTGGTTTCAGTTCCTATTTTTTCTCATTGATTGTGATATTTTTGTCTTTTTTTTTCTCCTACTGACAAATAAGTGCAGTAAAAATGTAGAGCTTGAACTTCTAGAATAGTTTTTAGATGGCAACTTAAAGTGAACAGGTATTGTAGATGCTTGGCATTTTTTAAATTCAGATACAAACAAGGAAATATATCTGAGATGTATCTGGTCCTGGACAAATTTCCAACATGGAGGAAAGGACCTGGGGGGTCCTGTGGTCAAGGGTTCAACATGAGTCAGCAGCAAGTTGCTCTTGAACCCAAGGACAAGTGCATCCTGGGCTGTATTAGAAAAACACTGCAAAAACTTAGGATAAATTACTTTTTTCCTCTATTTGGCTCTTGTAAGATCATACCAGGAGTGCTGTGTCGAGGCTGAAACTTGCCAGTACAAGAAAGACATGAAAAAAACTAGAGGTATCCCAACAAAAGGCCATCAGGACCATTAGGAAGCAGGAACACAACACGTGTGGAGAGAACTTGGTTGTTCAGCCTTGAAAAACAGAAGGACAAGGGCAGAATCCTGATGTCATCTTCAGACACCTAAGGAGAGAGCATAGAGAAGATAGAATGAGGCTTCTTTTGGAAACATAGTAACTGGACAAAAGGCAGCAGACACCAACTGTATCCAGTCAGATACTGGGGAAAAGTAATTTTCCCCGTGACAGTCATCAGATACTGGAACAGGGACCCAGAGAGTCTGTGAAATCTCTGTCCTGGGAGGTACCAAACACTTGACAATCCTGACCCTGCTCTACCTGGGCTTTAGGTGGGGTGAGACCAGGTGACTTTTACTGGTGCCTTCAAACCTCTGTTGGCCTATAATCCTATGAGAATACTTTGACCCAGACCTTCCAAAGGTAGGAGAAATTCAGTGTGGTGTTGGGACATGTGGGAGGCACCATAAATTCCACTGTGGTCATGGAATATCCAGCTGTTGGCAGATTAGCATGAGACCATTAAAGTGTAGTAGGTAAAACTGAAACTAATACAAGCATTTAATTACTAAATCACAGGTTGGAGAAACAGCCATTGACCTTTCACAACACTACACAGACCAATGACAAAAGGGTTTCCTTCCTTTTGCATTCATCTGTTTAAGTGATAGATGCTCACCCATGGTCTTTGTCCAGTAGCAGAGGGAATTGTTCCTCATCAGTCTTTTGTGCTCAAAACTGTGGCTATAAAATAATGAGTTAAATGGAAAATCTGTACAAAATCTGGGTAAACCAGTGTCAGTGTTACAGGCATATGAAAACTACATAAACTGAACACAGCTTTGAAAACTCAGGCTATGTCAACACCAAGTTTGTGCTGTTTGACACAATTATATGAAATGAGAGTTCATAAAAGACAAAGATTTCAGCTAAGATTTTATTTCTTTAAAACTTTAATGGCAGGTGTAGCTTTTAAAGAACAGATTATGTTAATTATATCTCTTCCTTGCAGTAAGTTACTTTTTTAAATAATGCAGCTTCTGATAATCACAATTTCAATGTAACTGTTGGAGGAAATGGCTCCAGTTGTGAATATCATTCCCAGAGTGCTTCAGGCTACAATGCCAAGCAGTTTTCTCATTCTATTCACAGAAAGCATAAATCAGGATTAGACGTCAGTAATTTGCCCATCCTCTGACTGTGGTAGCACAGTGTGCAGTGTGGAACACAGCCCTCAGAGGAGACTCACAGACACAGGAGTGGGTCCTGTCACAGTTCCAGAGCACAGGGCAAGGGCTGAGCTGTCTCTGGGACGGGGATTGTGGCTTTGGGGAAGGACTCGGCACGGCAAGAACGTGTCCAGCTGTCCCTTTATCTCAGATGCAGAGATATTAATAGACTATTTAATTTTTACTAAAAAGAGAGCAAGTAGCACAGTCTTACTTTTAATTTATGGTTCGTTAGGTCTATTTCTTAATGTGATTAATGACATATCACTACTTAAAGAATGGGACATTCATCAGCAGAACTGTGTGCCCTTAACCCAGGTGTTGGGGGAATTCGAGAACGTTACCATGCAAAGTTTGACTATTTGTACAATTGTCCAAAATGACAACTCACCAAACTCCAAAAAAACTCGCAACATTGAAATAGGAATTAATTTGTGTGTATTTAATTAGACATATTTTTCTCTGAAGTTGCAAGGATTTCATAAATCTATGTGTGTAGGATGCATGACTGTAGATGTAAATATGAACATGGGAAAAGCTAGACAATAAATAATAAGTCAAATTTCATTTTTTTCCAGTGCAGAATGTGATATAAAAGGAAAATGGAACCTCTCTTGAAGATGAAACTAATGGAAGAAACTTATCTAGAATCCTGATTATGTGGAGTTGACAATTATGTAGAATGCTGACCAAGGGCACGTTCTACATATAATACAAAAATAATGCAACTTCCTTCTAAGCATCTCTGTAATTAGAGCTGGAAGGATCAGTTCTCAAAATCAGTTATTTATTGCACAAAATAGTTCATGTAATAACTGCTCACAGAGGACACTGCTGATAAAACAGAAGTAGACCAGATAAGCCAAAGAACCTGAGGACAAAAGCCCTGAGAATTCTGAGAGAAATTGAAAATAGCCTAAAAGGGAGAGACAATGTAAAGAAATCTATTACATGAGTTCAATAATTAGAAATAAACAAAACATATATTGTTAATTATGACTATTTGTAACATTTGTGCACCCAAGAACATTTTTGATCAGATAACATAAAGATTTACCTTTCTTGTTTTGTCACTGACCTTTGCTTCTCTGCTTAGTTCTGTTCATTTTTTATCTTCCTTCTCTTCTCCCATCCTGATGGTCTCTCTTGCCCTGTTATTTCATCTTCTCTTTCATGTATATTGTAAATTCTCTGGAGTGAAAACTTGTTTCTTTGTTATAGGTCTGCAGAGAGCCCAGCAGAGTCCAGTCATATTTCTAAAAATGGGGGCTTGAGTGACAGCCTACAAATATATGAATAAAAAATGGTCATTGCACTTATATCCTAATAGAAATAGATGATTAATGGAAATTAAACTGATTTTATTAATTTAGAAAAAGAGTGAAGGAAAATCCTGTTGGTAAAAAAAATCTTAAAAACAAATTTTAACACAATCTGCTGTAGCAATCATGAGAAAAACTTCCTGGTTCTGACTTCAAAGAACTGTTGATGGCAAACAATAATTCCAGTCTGACTATTCCCACTGGAATGGTGACTCCCAGGAACTGCTCCCACTCAGGCTGTGAGAAGAGCCAGACTGGACACGAAGCAGATCCAGGCCTGGGAATACAGAAGCAGCTCAGACCTGCCCTCCTTGGTCTCCAACCACACAAATTTTACTAAATATTCCATTTAATTCAATGGATCACAAGCTGCTTTCAAAATACTGGTGAAATGCAAAACTTTAGCCAACATACCCTAACTGTCCATGAGTTTCTGTTTCTCACTTAAGAATATTTTGGCTTCCTGGATTCCTAATACAGTTCCACCCCAGGTAAAACAAATCTGGAATTTGTAAAGAATGAAATGTCAATAAGGGACATCAAAATGAAGAGTCAGAAGTGCAAGTGGAGCCACACCATTGTCTTTGTGGTCATGGGAGGAAGAGACTCTTGTTCTCTGAGCCTCTTGGTACCATGGAAATCATTCCAGGGCTTCCTCCAAAGCCCATCAGAGTCACAGACCGACCCTGTGGGAGGGTTTCTTTGCAGTGTGATGTTTGCTGGATGCCCTTGATTGCTGTGCAAGAATGTTTGAGAATGACTGAGGCTGTGCCAAGATATATTGGAAAAGCTCTTGAATAGAATATTTTAGTTTTCACATCCATGTTGCTACTTCAGTGCATTTCTAAACCTGGCTCCTAAATTCATCCTCTTTTCTGAAATAATGACATTCCAGAATAATAATTGCTACAACTGTTCATGATTTGTTTTGCCTCCTTAAAAACTGTACTTACCAAAGTGAAATTTCATCCTTCATCTCACCTCTACCTTGGAATATTCTCCTCCTCTTTAAAAATCAACAGTCTGCTAATAATAGGTGCTTCACACAAGATGTGTTAAATGGATTACTCACAACTCACCAGCCATCTAAATCTGAATGTATTTTAACATAGAAGTGGAAGATCACCTTTTTTATTAATTATAAACTTTGCATTTAACTTTTTGCATCATTAACTTTATATTTCCATTTCCAACTATGAGAATTCTTCAGTATCTGTAATATCCGAATAAATCTGTACCTGGTTTAGACAAAGAAGAAATTATAATTTTGTTGATTTTATGTTCAACTGTGCAGTTTTCATCTATTCAAGTAATCATCTCACACACAGAAAAGCAGAGGAATAATTTGCACAATTTATTTAGGTTTGTGCCTCTGACAAAAGTAATTTTTAATCCTCATTGGGAAAAAAACCTTCTTGGGACAGAATTTGGGTTTATTTTTTCCCTCTCCTAGTTAAATGTCTTTAGCTGCTCTTAGCACTTCTCACATTATTTGTCGTGTTCAACCTCTGATCAACATATTTTAGAAGTCTTTGGGGACAAAGGTACTTGTCCTCTCTATGAGATTGATCCTTTGCTGACAGACTGGCTGGTAAAGTTTCTCTGCCACTCCATGAGCAGCACAGGCAGTGCTGTTACTGCTCACTAAACATCTGGGCCATGAAAAGATATTGCCTGCAAAATGCATCAGGCATGAATCAGCTTTTATATCCCCATCTAACACAAATATGAAATAAATCAAATTATTGTCTAATATGCTTAATTATCTCTTAATGTGTCTGCAGTCACATAGCATATGTCCTGCAAACAGCACTCAGTTTGGTCCTGTGAACATGACATGGATGTCTTAATGATGAGAGATGGCACAACAAGTTCTTGCCAGAGTCAGAATGCACTGGGAAAAAAATGAGTTCCACTATAGATTCCTCCTCTAAAAACTGTGCCAGTAAAGGCATATTTCATTTTGAAAAGGGTGCATTAATTAGAAATTCCTTTCTCTGCAAACAGTGAATATCCATTTTGTTGATTAATGTTTATCACAGAATCATTGAGGTTGGAAGGGACCTCCTGAGCTCAGCTGCTCCAACCCCCTGCTCCAGTCAGGGGCAGCCAGGGTGGGTTTTCAGGGGCCTGGGCCAGTCTCATTTCCATCACTTTCAAGAATGGACATCTCACAGCCCATCTGGGCAAACCTATTTCACCACCTTAACTGCCAAAGAGGTTTTTTCTTATGCTTTACTTACACTTCCTGTATTCTGATTTAGTCCCATTACCACTCATCCTGTCCCTGACATCTGATTGTGTTTTTAAAGGCACTTAATTCTAATAATTCTTTATACAAAACAAACAAACAAAAAATAAACATTAAAAAAAGTATTTGCCGTTCTTGAAAAATACAAACTGCTTAACCCAAGGTGTGTCTTCCCAACTGAGTCCCTGTTCTTGGTGAACACTGGACCCCACAGTGTCATAAAGCACCTTTAGTAATAACTTTAACAGTAAAAAGAACTTTGAAAACTAAAAGAAATAGAAGATTATTTGTAAATAATTTAATACTATTTGCTTGGCTCCAAACAAAAATGGAACGTAATCCAAATTATTTTGTGGACTAATATCACTGAGATCAGCAATTCTCTGTTCCAAGAGCACACATGCAGTCACTGAAGTCCAGATTGTGTGTATCACTAACTAGATAGACTTTTACTTTGCCTACATTTGCTACAAATTTCTATTTCTACACATGTAAAGTCATGGGCAACATTTAATTTACTGAGCTCTCCATTTCTAACAAGTCTGATATAAGGAACCTGTTAAATGCCTGCAATATGTTCACCTTTCCCAGTGCATAATAAAGTAAAACACACTCTTTGCTGCAAATGTACTGGCAAAGAAATGAACTCTTTACCAGAGTGAACTCAGCTGAAGGTGGGCATTGAAAGCACTTCCACGTCTCAGGAAAGGAGCATTTTAACCTTGCACATCCTGCCAGGGCTTCAAGTGCTCCCAGTAACACCTTTGGTGCAGCAGCTTCAAGCACCAGGGTGAACTTTTGCCATTGGTTCTACTGTAAAATGAGATTTGTGCATTGTGCTCATGGGCTGTTGCATTCAAGTGATAATTTTCACTTCCTTCTTGCTATTCTCAAGGAAATAACCAGCTCCATATGACTCATCATGTTGTGGGAGTTCAATGCCAAGCCTGCTTGCACACAAAAGAAAATTACATAATTATACTAAATTTTGCAAATCTAAAACTTCTTTGTAATTGCCTCAAGATTATTTTATAGTCCCTTCTCAGAAGATGCTTCCCTGTGTAGCCATTTAGCAGAAACATTTATTACCAGAGTTAATTACAGTTTCTTAAAGAAGTTAAACAGGTCTTTTTGATCTTTTGGGGTTTATTGGTTCCAAAGAATATCTCTGTTCTGCACATGCCTGAATTTGGGGGTTTTGGTTTGGGTTTGCCCATATTCTTGACAATCTGATTAAGGAAATGTCACATAATTTTCCTCTACACAAATCTGACCTGTACATCATTTTATTGAAATGTTATACTATTGGGCAGAAAAATGCCAAACAAAAGAGCACTGCTGTTCCCAACAACCTCTGAACTAATTTCACCTTCAGAAAAATTTTTTAATATTAGTAAGGAAGGAAAAAATTACAGAAACATTTAAAATAACATGCTATTTCACCACACAAATTAAAACAGACAGGACTTTCAAAATAACACTTCATTGGAGGAAAGAAGGGCCAGGGAGAAAATGGACTGAAAAATAAAAGTTTTTCCACTTTCTGACATGTATTTTCATGGGGGTTCTTGGAGTCCAACACTGCCAATGCAGCAATCAGCAGCTATTTCTGACGTGTTGTTTCCAACTTAACTACAGTCTGTCACTTTAATCTCGAGAGAATGTTATTGCCTAGGAAGACTGAACTGGTAAGGGGGAGAGAGAAACCAGGAAAATCACTTCTAATTACCGTTATGTCAATTTGGAGACTGACTGGAAGCATCAAAAATCTATCTTTATTTCTTACAATAGAGTAGAACCAAAAAAAAAGGCTCAACTCAGACCACATCTCTGCCTGGTTCCTGAGAAGGCATTTCACTAAACAGCATTTCTGGACTCCAGGCAAGAGGGGAGAGGGAAATAAAGGACTTCTCAGAATTTAATGACAGCTGGTCACAGAGTGGTGTTTACCCAATTATAACTCTTCAGCAAATTGGATTTTTGATGAGGTTTCCCTTCCTTACCTTCCTCTCTCTGTGCATTTCCCACAAAGGGCTATCACATAATCCATGGAGTGGGAGCCACTCCACACTCTGCACACTCCAAGGTGTTTTGTTACCTTTGAGAGCATTACACACCCTGTTTCTGTGTCCCTCCTGCCAACACAACGGGGCAGAAAATGAAATCTGTGCTGTGACAGTCACTGGTGTTTTCTCCCATCTCTGACACTTTGCTCTGCCATTCTCTGAATGTTCTGCAAAGCAGCTCTCAGTATTTCTCACTTTCCCCCTTTACCTCCAAATGTTGAAAGCAGAGGAAGGGAACAGAATTCTCAGCCTTATACTGTTTTCCCTCTACTTTGGGGACAACTTTGAGACATGTTTCATAGCCACTTGACAGATTCACAGCTCCTTCTGCCTGAAACCTGGCTCAATTCCAGCCTCATAATTGCATTCCACCTACCTAAAATTCTCCCTTTAGTTCAAGTGGGATAGTGTGCTGTTCTCTGAGCCCTGTTCCTTTGCTTATAAACCCCACTGAAACTAAAGAGTAAGGCAGGCAGGATTTGGTTCACTGGTCTAAAACCATCACATACAATGAACCAATTGTTCAGGAAAGCTACAGAAACCACTTTCCAAGGCCTAGGCTGGAATACTGAATCAAAAGCTGTTGCTGACCAATTAACATACTCATCTGTGACTGTATTTAAGCTCCTGTTCTGCTTGATTCAAAGTGGTGTGGAATGAAATTATTTTGGCATGGAATTCCCAACTCATAAACCAATGACGGATATAAACTTTATAAAAACCTTCTCCCTTTCTGAAAACTACTAAGTGGCTCCACTTTCATTTCAGTGGGCAATTGGAAGTTTCCAAACCTTTGTTTTCCAGAAAAGAGAAAAGTCAGTCACTAAGTGGAATTTGCTTTTCAAGTCCTAATGCAAATCTCAGGTTTGGATTAGAAGAATTACTTAAATCTTCGACATGTTTCAGGTTTTCCCCTCTCTATTAACACCTTCCAGACATCTGCATTTTCATTTGAACTTCAAATATATTACTAAACATTTGCAATGCTCTAACTCATGATTACAAAACTATTCATGAAACTTAAAGATCTACCAGTGAGAAGGACTGACATTTGCCAGATAAAAGCAATTTAACATGAGTTAAATATGAACTATCAGGTAGTAAGATTTTTGAAACTTCCAAGATCTTTTGGTGTTTAAAAGTTACAGCCAGAACAGAGAAGATTAATTAGTGAGAGGGATAAAAGTGGCATCATGATGCATATGGGAAGGGTGGGTATAAATAAGCACACAAAAAACTGATCTTGAAGAAAGAAATATCATCAGAAAAATTATGTGAGATAGAGTTAAGAGAGACAGACAAAAGGAATTTGAAAATAAGGGCAGTAGAAGAGAAGGTAAATTGACATAATTTCCTGCTTAGGATTTCAATTAATTATTTTCTTTTAGCTTATGGTAGCATCATGAAATCAGCATTTTCTTTTCTCTATTATATTCATCATAGTAAAGTTTGTGGTGTTTAGATTTGCTACTAAGTTGACAGAGGGATTTTGTCAGTAATTTGTTTTGGTTGCTCACTGATTGCCAGTCTGTTGTGATGTGTATTCACACAGAACATATTTGTTTGCCTACTGAGTAGGAGGAATGGAAAGAGGACAAAAAAGCGGTGTGGACGTGGTGACCTCCCCTGGGAATGTGACTGAGTGACTCAGTGTTGCTGTGCTTGGTGTGACTCTCGTGCTCTGTGAGGAACAAGGTGACAGACCTGGTGGGCACACACACCACACACCCAAGGGACACATTTCCCCTCTGCAGCGTTGGATCCTCCCAGCAAAGCACTTGGAAACTGAGTGCTGAGTGTAGAGCTGCCTTGAGCTGATGGATAATAACAGGAAATTGGGAGCAAGAAAAGCCTGTCAATTCTTTTTTTTTCCCCCCTACCAACTTGCAAGCCTTAGGGAAAGTCACTTAATGTCACTAAGATTCTACAAAGGAAAAAACCAAAACCAAAACAAACAGGCTTTCCAAACCAGACTCAGTCTCACCAAAGATTTTGTCTGCTACTTTGAAAATGGAAAAGCTGGTAAAATCTTCATCTCTGGGGCGTTATGTACTTTAATAAATGAACAAAATGCATATTAGGGTAATCTGGGTCTGTAGAAATAGTTCTCTTTCTACAGCAAGAGCATGACAGTGCCAAATTCTGACCTTAGGACTATGCTATCTGTATGAAGACAATTAGAATGTCCATCAATGTGCACTAAGTGGATACCCAACCAAATGGCATCTACACTCAGAATTCAGTAAATACATTATGTTAGAAGTTACTAAACCCAAACATTTTCCACCAACCTGGAGAACTGTCATTAGATTTTCTCCTGTAGACTTCCTTGCAGTCCCTCTAACAGCTGTCCTGTGTGTCAGGTCAGGCAACAACCCCTGATTTTGCTGGACAATGCTCCTAAAGCAGCCTGGCTCACCTGCTTTTCAGTTATGAGCAACATTTGCATCTGCTGTACCTGATATTCTCTGCTCCTTTTTTTCTGGTGCTAAAGGCTTCCCTTTTCCTTTTGAATTACTGCAGATGTTTGCTGATTGCATGCAAACTGCAGCTGCTTTTTAAACAACCTTCAAATTTATCACAAAATGCAGTGGACATCAGAAGAAAATTTCACTAGCAGCAGGTTTTCTAGAAGAGGAAGAGAGAGAATGCTAAGAAAAGCTAATTTATTTTTTGTATGAGATAGAAGAGTTCTGTTCCTCTGGGCCTTTATTCCTGTTCATGCCACTTTGCAAATGGAACACACCACATGAGTGCTGCATGAAGAAAAGCTTTGGGAATACTAAGTCAGTCTTGAGTTGCACAGGAATATAAAATGCATTGGTTCTAGTTAAAATCAATTTTTACCTTGGAAGTAAGTATTGGATTCACCTTCTCTCCCTCCACAAAACACTTTGGACAGATGGAAAATACCACTGTAACTGCTGTATATTAAAGTGGTAAATAAACAATCAAGCAATCCAGAAATCCTGCTGGTAGTGTCAGTGAAACTCATTCTCATTGTTTCCCTGCAAAAGGGGTGGAGTCTCTGGAATGAATTCAGAGTTCATTTGTGCTTAGTCCAAAAATGAGCAATTCCTTTTCTCCTCCCTCCCCTGCTACTAATAAGATAAAATCGGGGCAGAGTAATTTTCAGAAATTTAGAGTCCCTGGTTACTGTGGAATTGTTCAAAGCAAGGAGAAGAAATGGAACATGAGCCAAGCTCCACATCTGCATGTTTTTGCCCACTCCACCAGTTCCCTGAGCAGCCTGTTCCAATGGCTGACCACCCTTTCAGTGAAGAAATATTTTCTAATATCCAACCTGTCCATTTGAATTGAAAAATCTTTTTGCCTAGCCTCCTCTAGGTGGGAAAAATGCCAAAAGAATTCATCAATAGAGCTCATCAGGGTCTAAGATGTTCCTGTGAGATGACAGAGGTCTTGGACAGGCATAAAGGAGAAAAGGTCTGTTCTAGTATTGCCTATTTAGACTGTAGATTGTTAATAAAAACATTTGGTAAGAATTTTCTGTAACACTGTGAACTATGAGTAAACTAAAACAAACTGTAAGGCACTGGAAGTGAGGAAAAAAAGCACTTACAAGATGCAGCTTGAAACAGAGTTGTGTATGAAAGTGGGACACAAAGCTTGGAAAGAACATTCTCCAGCCCAAGGAACCTCCTGCCTGCTGCCAAATCCTGCAGAGAGGAGGCCCCCCCTGTGTGTGAACATGGGGCTCTGCAGCACTGCACACACAGCACTGGGGTGCACTGGGCAGGGCAGCAATCACACATTGCAAGAGCCTGCACTCAGCACAATCTGCTGGTTCTCCACCTCCCTCCCAGCTGTTTTCCTCCTTCACTGTGGGTGTTGGAGAACTGCACAGTCTGAAGTATGGTCCAAGTCATTATCTTTCCATTGTAATTCCTGGTTTGCTTTTTATTCTTTGTGAGGCGCCTGCAAATCCATCCCCTACTTTTCAGATATTTGCCTTTAAACATTAACTAATATTTTCTTGAATTTGCATATAAATTCTTACGACCTGAGAATACTCTTGTGCTCAGCTTTGTGCATCTGCACCACTACAGGCATTTTTGCATTATGTCACACCACACTTTTAATATAATCTCTGTTTACCTTGTTATCTAATCAAGGTGGAGCAAATACCTGTAACAAAACACACATTTCTCTATCTTGTCGGTGTATTCTGATTCTGTATGTGAAATGCCACGTTTTGCATATCTATACCAAACTCTCCCATACTTGAATTCTGAACTTCAGAGCTTTAGACTGTATTAAATGTCATTCTTCAGGCTTGAGTACATTCTGATAAAACACAGAGATTTCTTTTTCCAACTCCCCCAAATACATCCTTTTCCCTGAAAAATCTCCAAAGTTTTCTGTAAATTATTCACTTTGTGATCAAACATACTCTTTCAACACCCCGAATAACAACTTGTTCAAACTAAGAGTTAGATGTCTTTTATCATCCTGCTCTCTCCCTGGCTCTCAGGTCTGTGCACACAGATCCACAGAGTCCTCTACACTTTTGGAAATGAAGCTGATTTGTGTGCTATTCTGATGTAAGATATATCAGGAGAGTAATGCAAGTTGGGTGAAACTGCCTGTGAAAGATTGGCTTGTTCAAGACTGGATTTTCTGTGTGGTGGATTTATATTTTTTCAGATTTACTGGCACAGAAATTATCAGTTTGCTTTGCCTAGTTGAGCATGGTGAATATTGTCCCCTGTATAATTCTTCTGGGGAAAGACACAGGGATAATGAGACATATTCATGTACATAAAGTATACCCAGTTAATGCGGAGTCCCAATTACAAGAAATTAAATTCTAAATGCTCCTGTAATAAAAACACATCCCTGAAAGCCTCAGAAAGGGCAGAAAGAGACCTCATAAAGGATAAGACAGTCATCTAATAATAACAATGGGGAAAAAGGAGAGATATTGGGAGGTGGGGATTGGGATGATCATAAACTCACACTTGCATAGTTCTGCCTTAGTCCTTACCTACATCCAGCTTGTTGTGTCTGTCACTGCACCACCTGGGGGCCTTCAAACATCTTCTGGGACATTTTCAGAGCCTAATAAATTCCTCTGTAAATTAAATTAATACACTACAGTTAAGTTGAAAGGCTAAAGCATAGTTTTTAAAGCAAGTGAAAATTGCTGTTCAGCCCTTTCTCTGTGAATTATTTAGTTACCAATGTTTCATTTATTTGTCATACATAGGTATGTTAAAAATACTCTTCCTTTGTAGAATGAAAGATAAGATCTTCCCTCCATATTTCACTTCTGACTTGGGCAAGTCCTAAGTCTAGGAGAGAACAACAGATGTTTTTCATTTGGGGAAGCATTAATGAGTTTGTCCCACTTGCATTTAGAATGTCATAAATACAAACCAGCAAACCCTGATTTTAATCCTTTGTATATATGACCATATATGAAGTGAACACATCAGGAAGGAGTTGCATTTTGTGCATTGAGTTGCAATCTGGACCTAATGAACCTTTATTGGCTTAATGAATAACAGTCTTATACCATAATAATACCAAGAACAGACTATATATAAAGACTTCAAACATGTTACCCTCCTTTCAACTATTAAACAAAGACTGGCTTGAATTTATATCCATCTAGCAAGAGTTTCACTCCAATAATTCAGAACTTTGTGCAGGAACTGAAGTTACACAATAAATACCTTGTTAGAAGGCAGAGTTAATCTTTACCCCTCTTTGTCATCAAGTGTGTGAAGAGCTGTGGTACAGGGAGAGGCAGAAATGTGTCTTAAAAACTTTCCACTTGAAAGAGCAGCACATGGGATTAAATCTTAGACTCATCACTGCTCTCAGAAACAGCCCAGAGAGGCCAGATAACTGAAAAGCTTTATTTTTCACTCATCTTCTTCCAGTCTGTTTTTAGTTTGTCACTTTTTAATGTTTCTTACAGTTATGGAAAGTCTGAGATTATTGCACCATTTTCATAACAGGAAAACACTAAAATGGATGTTTCTCCTTGAAAGTGGTGTCACCACTGGGTATTCTGTTTGAGCACTAAAGGATGTACTTCAAGGTGTTACTAAAAGCCAAACAGTACAAATGTTCTCTCAACTCAGAACATTTGAGAAAATATTTAGAGCATGTTTTAACAGATACTTCCAGTTCTACCTTCTCCTGGCTGAAGTAAAAATCTAGAAGAGATTATTATAATAATAAAGTGACACTTCTGCTACTTATAAATTGTGAAACAGTAAAGGTGGAGGGAAAACCTGCATATTTTTCATGTGTCCATGTGTGTGTATTTCCTAATATGCAATAACCAATCTCCTCACAAGATTGTACATTGAGTAGCTCTGTTTGAACCTGACTTCAATCCAGCTCTAATTGGGGCAAAACATCCTTTTCACAGTCACTTACGGTGTCCTAAAAGTGATAAATTATAGAAGGATGGAAAAGCAGAACAAAGACAGGAAGTCTTCAGAAGAAAGTGCCAGACACCAGTTCCTATACATTTACATCAGAGCAGCTCATGTAGTACTAATATGGAATTCATAGCTAAATCTCAGATTTAAAAGAGGTCACATACCACATGACAGATACCTTGTAGAACAATCCTGATAATTTATTCATCAAGATGGTATCAAATGAGACACGTCAGTGGGGAAGGGAAGTGGGAACAGACAGAGCAGGATGAGGAAAGATGTGGTGGAATCATAATATGCTGCACAGTTCTTAGAACAGGAGGAGAACACCACAAGGATGAGCCAAAACTAAAAATGAGAATTAAAACGTGATAAAATAATATAATAAAATAAACTATTAATGGCATCATGTCTGTATAGTAATTAAAGTGTCAAAAACCAGTGAAAAACACTCTAGTTGGAAAATATAATACAAAAGATAAAAAATAAAGTGAACTATAAAACTGTGATTGAAGGGTACCCAGCAATAAGCACAAAAATATGGAGAGAGCATGATATACATGTAGGACCAAAGCACTTGAGGAAATATTCTGTAATTCAAATGCAGGAAAAGGAAAATGTTATATTATTTACATAAAATTGTTGAATAAAATATAAAAACAGAGAAATATGCAGTAAATATATATTTGCAGGGGCTACACAAAGATGAAGAATGAAACTAAATAATTCTGTATAAATAAGGGATAAATTAATAAAGTTCTATTACAAAACAGAAAACTGAACAATGACTCACAGAACTAAACAGAAATAAACTACATTATGTTGTTAGCAGAGAAAGAATTCTTAGGGTCACAAGCAATTAAAAAGCTACTAAAAGTTAAACGTGGTAACTTTGTCTGTGGTAACAACAAATTAATTATTGCTGAGAAAAAGGAAGACATAGTTTTGTCATACTTCATTTCCCCAATTAGTAGAATTATTGTTTGTAACAGAAATTCTTAGGAGCTCTAGTTTTGAAAAAGGCAACACCAAAGCATATGGAATTTGGTACTGCCATGGTTTAACCTGAGCCTGCAATGAAAGCCCCTCACAGCCACTCCCTCCCTCCCTCCACACTGGGATGGGGGAGAGAAGTGGGAGTGTAAAAGTGAGAAATCTTGAGATAAAGACACTTTAATAGGTAAAAAAAGAGCAGGCAAAGCAAACCAAGGGTTTCATTGTCCACTTCCCAAGGGCAGGCAGTTCAGCCACCCCCAGGACAGCAGAACTCCATTCCAGCCAGTGGTGATTTGGGAGGACCAAGGTCTCCCTGGTTTATTGACTGGCCATGATGCCATACAGAATATCCCGTGGGATCAGCTGTCCCAGCCTTGTCCCCTCCCAGCTCCTGGTGCATCCCCAGACTGTTCACTGATGGTGTGGAGTGAGAAGCTGAAGAGCCCTTGCCTTGGTGCAAACACTGCTGAGCAGTGACTGCAACATCAGGGTGTTGTCATCGTCATCCTGAGTCCGAAACACAGCACTGTACCAGGGAGAAAATTAACTCAATCCCACCCAAAAGCTGGACAGCTACTTACATTGCACAGGGTATTTCTCCAAAGGCCTTTAAAAATGGGGGAAACATGCTTTGGAAATCTTATGTTAGCTCACTGGGGCTTACAAGAATATCTTCTGACTTCAGCAGGAACCAGGTTAGATGATCAGGAGAGACTCACTGTTCTCAAAGGAGAGAAGGAACACAGCTGTATTTTGCCCTCCCCAATAACCAAAGTCCAAGACTAAAGGCTCTCAAGGAACAACAAATCACTTGTTTATCTTTCAGTTATTCATGACAATAACTTCAGCTCACAGGCAGGGTGCAAGATGAGTGTGGGGAGCCAGAATTACACACCTTAATTCCTAGAGAAATTGCATCAAATGTAGTTAAGTGTGACTGTTGCATGCTCAAGTTTTGTATAAGATTGTTACACACAGATTGAAAATACCTGAATGGTGTTTGGTTTTCAGATGGAGAAATAAAAAGATCTAAGTTTGAGAAAAATCTTACAGGATTTTCTCTTTTTTTTTCTTTTTTCTTTTTTTTTTTTTTACAGAAATGAGCCACTTACAAGAAAGACCCAATCAGTCCTAAATCCTAGGATGGAAATTGATTCTGTTTCTGTTAAGGTAGTTTTCAACAGCCATTGAGAGAAGATAGAAACTAATTCAGCACTAGTTCTTCATGCCTCTGTCACAGGTCTGTTTGAGCTCAAACACAACCCAGCTGGGTGGGCTGGGAAGCAATAAATGAGGGATTTCAGCTCTGTCATAGCAGTTGTGCTGTTGTACATCCCCACCCAGCACCGTGAACACCCTGCCCCACTGGGGGCACTCTAATTAGAAAGGGGGTTGGCTGAGTTAGCAGGCAAAGCCAAAGGCTGGGGCAGGGAGGAAAGGTCAGCAGGTCACACTCTCAGGAGTGCCCCATGCTGCCTGCTGAAGTGGCAGCACATGCCTTTCCTGCTGTAAGTGATTATAAAATCCTTCAGTTCTCCTTGCAAGAAATGTTGATTGTTGAAATGTTGAAGGTTAAAATTGCATAAGTAAATAAAGGATAGTACATATTGAGCTAAATTGAAATTGTCTTAGAAATACATAATAGGTTCAAATGAAAACTTTTTGAGAAGGGGCTAATTAGCAAATCATTCCTTAGCACTTGCAAGTAAACTTCATTCATTAGCAAAAAGGTGGTATCATATAGTTCGTTTTCCTAAAAACAGCATGTTCCTTAACACCATGTCCAAAAGTAAAACTTTGTCACATGACTCTAGAGATGCACAGAAAGGAAATCAGACCATGAGTTCATATGTAGGAAACTTGTCTCCCTCAGCAGAATATACCAGCATGGAAACCCCTTTCATACTGAGATGTAATAAATGTTAAGCAGGATATTAAGAACCTCTGCAGGAAGGAATTTCTTCCTGTGTTTATCCTTCCATAACTGTCCATGCCTGCCAACATGACATATCCTTTCCATAGTCAAAAAAGCCCCAGGAAAGGAGGGTTATATTGCAGATAACACAGTGCAAAGTTGGAGCACAAATAGCACAATTATCAGAACTTCCATTTTGATGAGCTTGTAGAGGATAAATCAGCTGCAGGAGGAGGTGCAGGCTGGAGCAGTGTCTTCAAACTGCTGGCTTATTTTTGCAATGGTATTAGAAGAAAACATGAAAGAAACAAAGAAACAAAGCAACATCTTCCTTAGCTGCAGGGATTAGGTCCCTGTAATTGCTCCATGAGCATTCCTCTGAGCCTGGTGGCATCAGTGATCTAAGTCACTCAGCACATTTGATATTCCTGGGGAATTTCAGGCCAGGTGCTTCCACACTTCTGGTTATTTGAAGTTTTGTTGTGATAGCAGGAGGACACTGTAAAGTTGGAGATGAGAGATCAAACCAAAACTTCTATCAAAAATCAAAACCTTTAAGCTTTACCCTTCTAAAAGACAAACCTGAGTGTTCTCAACTACAATTAAACACACAATCAGACACAACCCAGTCCTCTGGACAATAACATTAGGGACGAGATGGGCAGCTCTGTTTAGATAACAGAGTTTGAAATACATGACTTTGTTTAATAGTGCCCAAATTGTCAATGTGTATTTTGGGATCAGACAGCTGTGATCACTTCATTCTGCTCTCTGCCAACACCCAGACTGTTCCTGTGCTGTGGAGACAGGGGATCACCCACAAACCTCAGGCAGCACAACCAGGGATTGTGTGGGTAGGCAAGGGAGAAATGAATGAGCTTGGACTACTATTAAAAGTTGCCAATCCTTGTTCTGCTTCTCACACTGAACCCAGGACAGCTTTGAGGCCAAAGCAACCAGAAACCAAAGTCCTGGCCAAGCAAGTACCATGAATACAAACAAGGGGTAGAACCAGGCTGCTGGATGGCTGCATTTCCATTCAATTAAACATTTCTGATTGCTCTGGTGGAATTTCTAGTGAAGTGGGATAGCATACTTGAATTTGGTTGGTCAGCTGACCTCACAATCCTCTAGTCCTCCTGGCAGCTCACAAATAGCAGCTGGGACAATCCTGCCTTCTCAATCTCCCAGAGTTTTCTGTCTTGGTAGAAAGAAAATGAAAGCATCTCAGGGCAATGAGCTCCTTGATTTCTACTGCAAATAACAACAATCCTGCATTCCCAACAAACAAACCAACCAAAAAAAACCCCACTGTTCCTGTGAAATCTGCACTTTCTGTCAGAAAATTGCTTCCCCAGAAACAATTCCAGTAGAAGTCTCTCCCTCTCTATTCCAATCCCATGTCACCTGTTGGGGCACAGTAGGAAGTTAAGACTCAGGATCACTGCACACATGTACCCACCTGGATATTTTGTCTGCATAAAGGAACTAAAATATATCTGAATTGATTTTTTTTTTCTGAAATTGAAAAATATTTCATTTGCATTGAAACCAATCATCCTAAATAACAGTGCAAACCAGTCCTCCTAAATGGCAGTGCAAAATAAGCTTATTTACTGTTACAGCAAGAAACAATTTTGTACCTTGTTGACTTGGATTCTGGTTTTCATTTTTTCCTGACAGGTTGAAATTATTTTCTGGGTTGATAGACAAGAACTCAGAAGAAGCCCTGTAATTTAATTCATCTTTTTTGCTTCTCCATTAAATATCCAAAATATGTGTGCTGCTATAACCTTGCAATAAGTCACAACTCCAGCTGTAATAGGTCTCCTATATTCCCCTAAAATAATAATAAGTCAAACCCCATGATCAGTAGGAAACACATAAATTTGTACATTGGCTTCAAAATCCAAAAGGCTTGAAGATTCTTCAAAACAATCCAGGACTGTCCAGACTGCACAACATTTAGGCCACCTAAAATCTTCTCTTAGGTTTTGTAATAGCCAAAATGCAAGCAAAGGAAGTGACTTTCTCTGTACCTTTTTAGCTATTTTTATCTATAGTTTTATAACACCTTTTCTGATTCTTGTAACTATTATTAGAACCGTGCAAAAGATCACTTGTAGTTTGCTCATACAGAAAGATATTTTATTGAATTAATGAGATTATGGTCCTTTGGTTTGGAATACTTGCAGTAATTAGATTAATCTAGGAATTCTCCCAGCTGATCAGAGGTGTGAAAGGCATCTTATAATTCAGACCTATATAACAGCACACTGACAGTTCTTTTCAGCTGCTCTCTCAGACCTCCACAGATTATATTGGCTACTTAGCAGCCTGTGTTGTGAATACCTTATTGCAAGAACAGGAGACAGAAATAACTTGCATTTCTTATCAAGAAAATAATCTTGCCAAGCATTTTTTTCTTATGATTATAGAATCATAGAATCATGGAATTGATTGGGTTGGAAAAGACCTCTGAGATCATCGAGTCCAGCCCTTGGTCCAACTCCAGTCCCTTTACCAGATCATGGTACCCAGCACCACGTCCAATCTGCATTTAAAAATCTCTAGGGATGGGGAATCCACCCCCTCTCTGGACAGCCCATTCCATTATGATGGCCCTCTCATCAGATTTAACAAACAAGGAAAACTGATCCAGAGATATTACCTTTGCTATTACCATCTTTTAGTATCTTTATCAGTAAATCCAAAGGACAGCTGGCATTTAATTGCTAAAACTTCTGCTGATTTTTAGCTGGACTCTGCATGAAGCCTATTCAATTATAGCTATTGATAAGTGAAGTTTGATTTGGCAGCTTTGTGTCCTGAAGGATTCAAACTGCAGCACACAATGAGACATGCAGCAATAAATTGTCACTTGGTAATGACACCAATTGTCTAAGAAGCAGTTATTTATTGTAGCCATTAATGTTCAGTCACTGCAGGACTAAAATGTCTCTGCCTTTACAGATCAATGTTTTAGTTTGGGGAAGAAACTTTGGGTGCATTCCATCGATGCCCAGTCAGGTGAAAGGAGGCAGATATGATTATGGATGCCTAAAATGCACTGATTAGTTTATGTGCCATCAGTCCCTTCTACTCCAATTACTGACACTGCCTGGACTAGCTTGAGCAGTGTGAAACCAAATATTGAAACTCTTCCACTAATATTTATAGACAAATGTCTTTTTTTTTCATAATATTGATTCAGTTACACCTACTTTTATATTTATCATAAGTACCCAAAATGCATGAAGTTCCCAGAGCTGTGTTCAACTGTGTAGGTATCAAAATAGAAATGCTTTTCTTAGATCTGCAGTTGCTACTCAATGTGAATACTTCAAACTACAGGGAAGGATATAGACATAAGTTCCAAAATAAGCTCTGAGTTTCCTCCTCACAAAGATCTGTGACTTTTAAAACACAGGTGAGAGTTCTTCTCAGTGGATAGTAATTTTGGTTTGTGAGACAGAGAGATGCAAGCTGTGTTATGAGGCATCCACTTACCAACAGAACCATCTTGAAATGCCAGGACAGTTACTCAGAAAAGGCAAATCACATTCATTTATGCCAGAATGGGTGGATAAAAATCCCTCCCCCCAAACCCCCCTGTATTTATTTTAATAAACAAGCATTCTGGGAAAACAAACAAACAAGCAGAAACCAACAAAAAACCTCCCACCAAACCAAAAAGCCCAATAAATCTGTTTCCCTGGTTTCTTTTCGAATGCAATAATAGCTATTTCTTCACAAAGGCATCGTGTTTACTAAGAAATCTGCTCCTAGGGTAAGCTATTATTACTTCAGCAGTCTCCAGGCTCCAAAAGGAATGAAAATAGTTTCCAAAATGCAGGACGTTCCTGGAATGGAGAAAGGGATGATGAATTTGTGCCCCTTGTGGCACCTTGGCCACTGTTTGCTTTTCATCACAGGCTGAGGAGGCTGCAGAGCAGCCACCTGGAAGCAGAGCTGGGCTGAGGATTCAGGGACAGGAGGGGCTGCCTCACCTGCAGGAAAGGAGCACCCTTGGGAGTGTGGGGCATCTATTATTCATCTGCAGTGATTTGTGGCCTGGCAAGAGCTGATGAATCCAATTTTGAGAGTATTTCACAGCCAGTTAAGAAATTTACAAAGATAGAATAGTAAAAATATTCTTTTTTGTTCTAGGAATAAGCTAAAGCCACCTCTGGGAGTCTGTCTTGACTGAAGTTAAACAGCCAAGGGGCACCATCACCACAACGGCTGGAGATGGGAGTGTTGAAGTCTGTGGCAAAGATCTGGTTTGCTCTCAGATTGTGCAGAAGCAGCAGAAGACCTGGAAGGGAGAAGCTCTGGCTCTGTGCAGGTGATCAGGAGCACAGGGAAAGGTCTTCCTCACTCCCAAGGAACGGGAGTGGGACAGCCCAGGTAGGGTCTGAAACCACCACCAGGTCACCTCCAGCCACCAAAGTCACATTTCTTGGGGCTGGGACTGAGAACAGCAGCACAAAAGCTGCTTTTATTACCAGTATTTTGCAAGGGCCTAAGTTTGTTTTAACTGAGATTGATTTCACGGAATCACCGAGTTCATTTGAGCTGATCAGCATCCATAGAATAGAAACACACCACTTGTTCCATTAACAATATAAACACAGGGAAAATGCTCATGTATTCACTGGATCTATAGCTGGGTTTGTGCCAACCTTCTGCAAATTTGGCTACAAAAGGGTTTTCCTAACAAATGGAATTAACATGCTGTTAATGCATCGGGGAACAGGCAGAATTTCTGCTTCATCCACTGAAGCAGCAAAAAGAAAACCAATTTTGACTTTCTTTTTCTTTTCTCTGTCATAAAAGACTAAAATTGGCACAAATGTGGTTTGTAATAAAAACCTACATTTATTGATTTGGAGAGTGATGTGATGGTAACTAAATTTAAAAGTGTTGTTCGTAAACAATGACTTATCAAGTAAGGAACAAATCTTTTTAAAGAAGACATTAATCACTATCATAATTGTAAAGTCTATTAAAATAAAAACTCATTTCACTATTTCTCCAACTTGTTATTAGGAGTTACAATTTATACTACATTACAAATCCTCCTAAAGGTAATAAATTTGACATAGAAAAAATTAATACAAAATCTAATTACATTTAATTTGATTAAATTAGAATGGACTTTTTACTGTAATCTCATTTAATTCAAAATATTTTCAAAGCAGCAAAATTATTAACAAGGTCTAAAACCCCCACTTATAAAGTTATAGACTTTAGCAAGTGTCTGCCTTCCTCACCAGCACAGAGAGATGAAAATGGAAATCTCATGTTCCAGGCCCAACCCTGGCACAGGCAGCCACTGTCTGTGCTCTGCTGGCCTCAGTCTGAGTCTCTCAGAGCTACAGTTTTAAAGGCAGAGAAGAAACAGGGCAAAGGGAGAGCAGAGGATTTGTACAAGTTGCTATTTCTCTGAAAATGTGTGGGAATCTCACTGCTGTTCCCTGAAAGTGAAAAGGAATCTCACTGCTTGTCTCATCACATTTACCCTAAAAGAACTCCCAATTCACAGGAGTAAAACCTTTCCCTTTTCAGGAGAGGAGCTTTGTTCTGGCAGAAACCTGGGTCAGGTGTCCTGTCCATTGCTGATGTTGCCCATCTTATTTTACATGGGATGGGACAGTCGTGCTCTGGAATTCCCAGCTGAGCAGGGAAATCTTCCATCTGATGGAGGCCAGAGCAGAAAATCTGCTTTAAACCAACCCTTGTGTGTCTTCCACAGGGTGCAATTTAACTGAGCCCCAGGTACTCACATGTGATGCTTTCAACACAAAGAACTTTATAGAATGCTGTTTTCTCTTTTTCTGACAAAGCTGACTTTGTAAGTTCTCTGATGATTATTCTCAAAACGGATTCCTCTGAAGAGATGTGATGCTTCCTTCTTGAAGTGCTTTGCTAATCATACCTTTGAACTCTGCTCACTGCAGAGAAGACACTTTGCCAGGCAAAGAAACTTACCTTGTGTCAGAAACTTTCTGCAGAGGTACCACCAGCAGGATGAAATGGTGATGACCTTCCACTGGTGACCACCAAGCAGCCTCTTCACCTGCCAGTTCCTCGTCCCTCTGGAGGTCTGGGGTGGGTTTTGCTTTGTATGAAAGACTGAGTTAAGCATCTTGCAAATCTCCAGAACATTCTGAGCAAAGCTCTCCTCCTTTACTTGCCTTTCTTCCAATCTTTGTGCAGCAAAACCAGCTTTTAAAATACCCCCACCAATTAAAAGAAAAGAAAATCTAGTTATGAGAAAGAACAGCCACAACTTTATATGGTACATATAAAACTGTTCTTCATGGAAAATATTTAGGCAGATTTTTTAAGTTAACACAGTGCTAAGGCTTTCTTAGAGATTGATTAACTTCAGTGACTCAGTATCTCGTGGTTTTATCTTTTTTTTTTTCTGTGCTGTGAAACAAGCTTGGTTTAAGTAGCAAAAACATTATGATTTCACATTTAGGAGCATAAAAATTACCTTCTGTTCAAATTCATGCTTCTCAGTGAGGTTCCCAGATACCTTCCACTGAGAAGCAGTTTATTATCAGAACAGAAAATTGCCTTCTGGGAGCAAACTAAGCCTTTCCATCACAAGCTGTGATGAGTTTGTATTGACAGGATGTCAGAATCGAAAAAAATTGGTGTTTACATTTGGTATTTACTGAACCAAATTTGTGACAATCAGCTGAGGTCATGTATAAGTTTTGTTCAGTGATGATTAGAATTTTGCAACTTAAATTTATACATAAGCAGCCTCCAGGAAACCAAAATGTCAATGTATTTGCACAGAAAAAAAAAGTCCCAAACATTCCTGAACACAGAGAATTTATTCTGTACATGAAATTAAATTATGAATGTCTTAACGAGGTTCACACATTGATTAAGTTCAATGGCAAAATGGAAAAATTCAAGTTGGATTAGAATGGAATTCAATATTGGTTTTGTATTAAAAAAAAAAAACAAAAAACAAAATAAAACCACAAAACAAATAGGTGGAAATCTGAGAGAAATCTCAAAATCTTAATAATTTTGAGCTATTAAAAGGTTCCCATATAAACACTAATATTCAAATACATCACAGAACAGAAAAAAAAATCAAAACCCAAAGCAAACAGAAAGTCAGATGAACCACACCACCTTCTGAAAAGTACACATTTAAACATTCTCAACATTCAGATAAAAATATAACCATCCACATTTGTTTTAGCTTGATTTAGTTATCAAAATGAACATTCCTGTTTTCAGTTAACCAGTTTTTCGTAAAGGAATTTGTTTTTATAGAAAAAGTTTTTCACAGTTCTACGCATAAGATTGATAGTTGTGTCTATACATTTGCAATCACAGCTGTGATAGATGTATACAAAATAGTGAATTATATATTTTTTGAGTCAACAAATGAATTTTACCTAATGAAGCTAAATTATGACAGATCCAATTCCATCCCAAGGTGCCACTTTTTGGATAGCATCCCTGGAGTTACTATTTGATACTATTTCAGTGTTGAAATGTCATAACTGGGTTATATGTGTGGCCTCCAAACATCCTTTTTCATTGTTGGGGCTTCACTGTTGGGGCTTCACCAACGAAAACAAACCTAAACCAGATCAGCTGATGAATGCTGAAAAAAGACAAAAGGAAATAGTCAAATGGCATATTCCAGCAGCCCATACCCATTCCAGACTGGAAATCTTACTAGAAAGCATGGATCAGACCTTCATGGCCATTAGAAATAACATCTTATTTCCAGAGGTTTCAGGAGCAGCAGAATAATTTATTACAAGGGAAGCTAAATACAAAGCTTGTGTTGAAGTGTATTCCTTACAAATTGCATTCTGGAATTAAAGCCTTCCAAACCTGGGATGTGCTTGGGAAACAGCAATGAATGAGGAATACAGACCTTTCAGAAATGCCACTGCTCAGTGTCTGAAGATATCAGAGTGAGCATTCAGAAGACATTTGTTCCTTTGCATCACGACACAGTGATGAGCATCTCTCTCAGCACCTTCCTACGAGGATGTTTGAGCATCCAGGCATTTCAAAGCAGATGGAAAGGGGGAGAGGCAAAAGGCTTCATGTGACCAAAATAGTAATTTTTCTTAAGAGCTTCGAGAGTTCTGAACAGTCACTCTCCAGGTCTGACCTAATGGGCTTGAAATGATCCCCAGCACTGGGCTGGGAAGTAAACATAGTTGGGACTGTATATCTAATGTAATACACAGCGAGTAGCTGGGATGCTCTCAGGAGAAAAATTACTGCCAGAATGAGTTGGCATGTAAGGTTTTATTTATTTCAAATGTAACCTTTACGTATTACAAACCCTTCTGTAGGTGGCAAGCAGCTTGCTTAAGATGTTTCTTTTACTCGAAAGAAAAAAAACATTAAACCAAATACCACCAAAGTGAATTCTTTCATTTATGGGGAATAATGTTCTAGGAGCAAAGAATGAGTGTAAAGAATGCACTGCTTTTCACATCTCATAGTCTTTCACAATACTGAAATATTGTTTAACAACATGCAAATAAAAGGAACATTTAGTATGAAAATAGGTACTGAACTGATAAACATGGTGCAGTAACTGAAAAATATTTTAACTGCTATTTTTATTTGTCCCTTTTACCAACTGTACCAAGAAGGCACATGACCATCCTCAGTGGGGTGGGAGTGGGAAATGCAGCATAAGTACACAGGAATTAAAATAATTAGCATGCACACCCATCTCTGCCTCCTGGACTGCAATTACTACATAAACTGTATTACCTTTATGCTGCATGTTTGCATTTATTTAGTGCTGAATATGCAAATGCAGAAGTGGCCATTGCTGGAGCTCCCAGGCTCACTGGTGCTCCAGAACTGCAGAGCAAAGGCGAAAGGAGGAATTAGGCAAGGGCAGTGTCCAGCTTTAAATCCCAGTTCTGCCAGAGAGTGAGACCAGGGGAAAATCAGAAGGCTGCTCCTTCGATCAAAGCCTTCCCTCCTGTGCTCAGGGAGCATCTGCTTGGCTGGTTGACCACGGGGTCAGGGTACAAACAGCACAGGAACTGCCCACTATTCTCAAACACAGGCAGAAGCAGCAACAGATTCACTGTTGTCAAGCCTCATTATAGCAAAAGTTGTTACATGTCAGAGCTAGAGCTGCTATCCAATGGCTTTGCAAACTTGCCTTCTAAATCTTAGGGAACTGCATGCACTGAAGTGCCTCTCTCCAGCTCTTCTGAAAATGTTGCCATAGAGCAGTGCCCTCCTTCCCTGCCTTCACTGATCATTACAAGGAGGGAGAAATGAGCCGGGGCTGCACAATAAAACCATCAGAAGGACTCAGCCCACCAAACTATACACCCTGTCTGGCACTTTTTTCACTTGGAATCCCAGAGAAGCATTACATTACCCAGATCTTTACATTTAGCTCTGATTTTACTGATTGCCAAAGTGCAAATGCAAAAGTTTCACACATCCCCCAAACTCCTGGAACACTATTCAGCAGTGTCTGAACACAGTTCCAGTGTCACTCACACAGCTTCTGCAGAGAAAGAACCATGACAACAGGGTGGCTCCCTAATTCCTCCCAACTGTAACGACATTCTATTAAGAAAATTACATCAGCGTCTACCTTAAAGTCTCAGGCCCTGGTTTGATCTTTAATTTGATGAGTTTTAAATCCCACAGGTTTGAACTGAGTCCTGTACTTTTCCAAAAACAAAGTGATGCCTGACTGCTGTGTTAAACACAGATGTTGCTGACTTGCACAAAGATCCTGAAATCGTGTTTTTCCTGCCTCTTTCGAAAATTAGTGTGATCTTTAAACAGCTGCTTTGTTGAGTCCACAGGTACCTGCACTTGATTTTGAGAGAACAGAATTCCTATATATAGCATGGATTAGCATTCATATATTTCTTTTCTTTCAAAGGCTTAGTGGAAATTATGTAAACAAACAAATCAAATTGCAACGTGTAAGCCAGTCTCTGCTTCTGTAGAAAGACTCCTCTGAAGACCCTGCCAAGTCCAACAGTAGCATAAAGGTGGTAATGGGGTCAAAAGTCTCTGTTTACTGCTGACCTTTAGTATTAAAGCCAATATATTTGCCTGTGTTTAAAGCCTGGCACCTGAGTAAGTTCCCTACAATACCGGGACCTTCATGTAGGAGTTCAGATTTTCAGTGTGTTCTCAGATGAGCAGTGAAAAAGTATAAAGGATTGAAATAAGATTTTTACCCCTTTCACATCTACATTACAAAAATAACAATCACTCCCAAACTGTGAACAACAAGCATTTGAAGAAATGGGGTCAGGCATCTTATCACTCTGAGTTAGAGATTACCTTCTCTATTTTTCTCCAGTACATTGCTACACATACTGCAAGATAGTATTTATTTCATTCTTAGTCAAGTACAAAAGAGGCTCCTATCAATTCCCTGCAGTTCAAGTTTCAGCTCCTACAGTATTTGATTTCATTTCTTGTATTACTTTTTTACAATTTTTGCTTGATTTGATTCTTATATTTGTGCCTTGTCAGAATAGCATAAAAAATCTCTTCAGTTTATGATGTGGGAAAAAAAAACTTTGATGTGCCTGATGTTCAATCCCAGCTTAATTTGTAAGTGATAAGTTAGAAGGTTTAATCTCAGTGCCCATATGTCACATCTCAGAACCAGATCACACTTTGGCATGAATGGCAGGCTCAGCTTAGCAAAGCCCTGCGATGACATATTGGAATGGGTCTGGGAGATGCTCCCAGGGAAAGCTTATTCATCTTTTATCACTGGTGAAAATACTCATGCTTCAGATATCTCATATGGGAAAACAGCATTTTCAAATCAAAGGATTCTTATGGACAACTATGAAATCAGATTTTTCTTAGAGTCACTGATCTATGTGTAAGGATCGTTTTTACCTGAGCCAGTGCTTGGAATAACAGGGACAGTGTCCAGCCAGCATTTCTGGGCCCCACAGGTATGAGAGCAGAATATAGACAAGCAGGTGCAGGTCTCCATGTAATTATTAGTATTATAAAAACTATTCAATTAAATATATTCCTGTCTATACTTCAGCCTTTTGCAAGGCTACATACAGCACACAGCTACTCAAAGACCACATTCGAGTCTGTCCTTTCAGTATTTCAAAACTAGTTGGAAAAATTATCTCAAAAATTTAGAGGAAGAGGAATGTAACCCTTAAACCACAATGTAAGATTGATAGAAAGACCCGTGTGTTTTCATTTAGGGGGTGCCTGTTACTACTGACTAAAATTAATCCATGTCTACATAGACTATTTTAATTTTTGTGTATCAGTGTTTCCTCTGAATGGTTCCGATTGCAGAGAGCAGTACTCAAGAGGGACAGATCCTTTTACTTCCTTAATCCAGCTGACACCTCCCAGTGGGACTCAAGGATATTCTGCTTCCTTATCATATCCCGTTTTAGACCAAATCCTGTTTACTTTTGCAAACAAATGGAATGCAATGCAGAGCATTCTAAATCCCAAGGTTTCCACCACAATGTTCTGCAACTTGACCAGCTGAGCATGGCCAACCAGCTGTCAGATCTTCAACTCATCCCCAGACAACTCTTGCTAAAAAACAGCCATTGCTAAGGTTGGAGTCACACCAGTCAGTTCATCTGCTCCTCTCTCGACATGTGCCAGAGTGGAAACACCTTGTGCCCAGAAATACCATCTGAAATAAAGTTTTGCGAGGACTCTCAGCTCACTACTTGTAGTCAGATTATAAAGAAAGTATTCCAATTGCCAGAAGTGGACACAGGGAACCTTTAATTCAGTGTTGTTCCCCCCAGCCAGGTGTGCCCTAACAACTTTGCAAAGAAGGGAAGAAGCACTGTGAAATACTATGAAATACAGTAAAATACTATGAAATATTATGGCCACAGCATTAGTAATCTGATACATCATCACCATTAGCACATTTCACTGCAGACAAACTTGTCAGTGGTCTTTGTTGCCCTCATTGGGAGGTTAAAAGAACCGATCTTTAATTCTATATTTTGTGACAGGAGGATTGAAAGGCAAGGCAGCTGGAAAGGGAGACATTACAAGACCTGATCTGATGGATCAAGACAAACTAGAATGTAACAGTATGAAATACCTTTAAGGTAAAGAGAAATTTATTTTAATAGAAACTTTTTCTCTGTCTTTTCTACAAATAATGAAGTGATGTAACATCAAAGTGATGAAAATTCAAAACAGAACCCACATGGCCATTCCTGGGTCAGATGGGGTTGCCTGTTGGCTGGGGTTCTGAGCCAGGCAGCACTGCTGGGCACTGTGACCCTGCTGGGCAGAACTGACCCAGAGAACAAGGGGCACTAGTGCCCCATGGTGTATGACTGGCACCATTTCAATTACAGCAGCTTTGATTTGCTCTGATATGCAATGGGATTGAAATTGGGGCTAAGATTTGTACAAAAGTCTACCTTCCAATTTTAACCTTTGCTTTGGTCCTGCGACACGTTCAGCATTTCACAATGCTTTGAAGAGACTGAATTTTATTCTTTTATTTGCTTTTTCTCATGCCCTTTCTTTCTACCTCGTGTTGAATGCCACTGATGTTGCCAGTCTTTCCTCAAACCTCGTAAGGAACTGTGTCCAGGCACTGCTGTGCCTTCTGAGGTTCTGTTCCAGCAGCTGCTCAGCTCCACCACAAAGCACTCCCTGCTGGAATTTTTCTCTGTTTCTCACCCGAGCTCAGCTGTAGGGAAGGAGATGGGTAAAAGCTATTCCCATGGAACATGAAGCAGTGACTGGCCAGAAGAAGCTGCCTGTGTGGATAATGATCATCTCTGATATTGCTTTATCATTCTTGGAGGGCACAGCCATCAATCCGTGCCTAATCTAGACAACATATTTCTAACATAAAGTCTCTGTATAGCAGGGAAATGACAACTGCAAAAGCTGATTTATCCAAGCTGCTCTGCTGGTTGCTATTCCATGGCAGAGCAGCTCATATGCTGACAGACAGACAGCTTAAGGCTGAGCTCTTACTTGATCTCATTATGTGCCAACTGATTCAAGTTAGCAACCAAAGTAAATTGTCATGTAGCAAACAAAAGTTTTGTAACAGCCAGTAGAAACAGTCCCAAGCTAAAGCAAATAAACTTTCATTCTTCTCCATTCTTGCAAAGTAGCTTAGATGTTGACCCCTCTTTTGGACAAATTTAAATAAAAGCTGCTCTATTAGAGAAATGTTTGGAAGAACAGCACTTTACTAGTTTCCATGTACATTCAAATTGAAAGTTATTAGTGATTGATTAGAACCAATTACATGTAGGTCAAAATGTTAAATACAGATGTAGCCATTTGCCTGAGAAGTGCTTAGAGTGACATTATTGTTTCTTGTGCTGGAAACAAACAGGGTCTGATTCCATTCCCTTCCAGACAAAGCAAAGCAGAACTGGATCGTTGTGGGGAAGCATCAGCAGTAATGCCTGTCAGAGTCTGGGGGATGATTTCACAGAAGCAGAGCTGTCTGACTTCATCCATAAGATAGTCAGTTCTATCTGAAACTTGTAATCTGACAGAAGCAGGAAAGTAGAAGAGCTCTCAATTTGAATAATATGGGGGGGTGTGCCTATGCTTTTTAAGCTTTGTCAACATGATATACAGTTTTCCACACAAATTTTTGGGTTTAGATTGAGCCTATTCTGCAGGACTGAATTCACAACAGCAAATAAAAAAAATAAGAAATCAAATGAATGTTAATCCTGGAAAGCAAACAAACAAAAACTTACCATTTTATTTTCCCTTGTACATTTCATTGACTTTGAAAGTCAATCCTTTTTCCTGGCTGCATTTTGACACTTCATTAACTGGTGGGTCATCACCTTTCACTCCACTGAGTAGTGGTTATTTTTCATGCCAACACACATAGAGGATTGAGACCTGATTTGTATTGCAGGTAATATATGGTAATTATCTGCACCTATTTTTTTCTTTTTTTTTTCATGTGATTCGCTGTCTTTGTGTTGGAGGAACTAAATCTTTGTACCTTTGATGACAGCGGATTGGAGTGTAACCAGTCCCTCTCTGGTGTACTTACTGGGGCAAAGACTTAGAGGTCATGCATTCAATTTTGTGTAATTACTGTCAGTTTAATGATGAAGATGAAAGAAGACAGTGTATACTTAATCAACCAGATAAGCATATGAAGCCTTTGCATTAAAGATTTAATGGAACAATACACACAGAACTGGAAATTGGACAGTGGGCAAACCACGGCCCTTCTGTGACTGCTCTCCTTTGTTCAGAATGGCTGGGGCAAACAGTAAATACTTTGTTCTTTTTCCTCCACCCTTTTTCTAGAAATGCTATAGTGAAAATCAGAGAAATATGGTGTCAAGTGCAACTTTGAAAATGTAGTTAATTTTTTTTCCCTGTAGATGACAATGGTGAAAGGTGCCAGAGTAGATGAAGCAAAGTCTGAAATTCAGAGTCATAGGATGGTTGGAGTTGGAAGGGACCCTAAAGAGCATCCACTCTCAAATCCCTTTTCACAGACATGGACACCTTCCACTAGACCAGACTGCTCAAAGCCCCATCTAACCTGACCTTGAACTCTTCCAAATTACCTATAGACAGACACAGCATTGACACAATGGTGTAAACTTTGTTTTCTCTGACTACAACAATATCACAAGCAGAAATCAAATCTGTCATAGTTCATCTATTTAAAATTCACCACTTTTATTCTATTTATCTTCATAACACTGGTGATCACTGGGGTGTGTACAGTGTGTAAAATCCTGTTTTTCCTCATAGTTGCAAGGACCACATACTTAAGACTGCCTCTTTCTGGGCTGAGAGGCTCAGCACAGGCATCACATCCAAACCCACTCAGGCTGTCTGTCCCTTCCCTGCAACGCTTCCCAGTGGGCTTTTCCTGGCCATACTTTACATGCATTATCATGCTCTGTGGGAAACTCAGCAAGCACAGCAGCTCACCAGAGTAAAAGCAGTTAGTTAGGGCTGCTTGTAAAACAGCAGTTCAACAGTTGAAAGGATTGTCTGTACATTTTGCAGGAAATAAAAAATAAAGGTGTTGAATAAACATATTGCATGGAGTGGGAAACATGAGCGTGAGTCCAGAGTACTCCAGAGGAATGCTAATACAAAGCTGGGACAATGCTGCCTCCTACTTCTGGGAAGATTATTTCCCCAATCCAAGAAAATTATAGGGCTGCCAAGTTACATGGAAGGACATAGCAGGAAGCAGAAATACATCTTTTTTAGATGTGTATTAAGAGAAAATAATGACGGTTATTGAGATATATGACACAGTTATTCAACTCCAACTAAGATTCTGTTCTAAAATACACAAGCCAGGATTAGACTCATAAACTCACAAGGAATTTAAGTTTCAATATACATCCTCCTCTTCCTGATTTCCTATTGACCAACGTGGATGATATCTCTTCTTTGTGCTGACTATTCTAAGTCCCACTCCCTCATTCCTCTCATGCACAGCAGGGCAGTTTCTTACCTCAGAGCTGTTGATCTCACACCACCAGGTTACAACACCCCAAGACAGTCTGTGTGTGCAGCTCTAAGGTCACAGCACTGCAGCAATCTGAGCCCAGCTCTCTTCACTCTCAAGCTGTGTCTGCTTAATGGTTTATTTATCCATCAGAAAGCCCCACTGGCAAAGAGCAGTGAGTCCAAATCTAACCAGGTCCTGAGGTCTGTTACCTCTTCTAGTTCGTACAGATTAGATCACTGAGAGGGTGATGGCAATTCTCAACTACATTTGAATATATGAAGTGGAAATGTAAAATTCTGTCACTCATTTTACAAGCTCATGAAATTTCCAGGGGATACAGTTCTAATTACCTCTCACATCCAATTTGCCAGGTTAAGTAATAATTTCTACTCTTCCATTAAATGCAGATGCAAGGAGCATGTCCAACAGCTCAAGAGTACAGTGCTCCCCAGATGCTACACCTGTTCCTCATATATCACTTTCCTCTGCTTCATCATTTGTGTTTACCAGAAGCTTAGGAATAGCTGAGCTCTGCCACCAGGGAAGGTCATCGCCGAAAGATCCTTATTACTTATTACCAGTCTTTCCTTACATTTTATTAATGATCCACAGGCTCTACTCAGAGTGTAGCTTGGCTAAACTTTATGGAAACATATGGTGAACATTCTAAGCAGAGAAACCCATGACTGACTGGAAAATGTTCTTCTGAAACAATTACAAAAACAGGTTGACATTTTAGTTCCATTCTCTCTACCTATCCCTACTTTTAGACATTTGTCCACAAAACAAAACTTTAGGTTCTACTTCTGTTGACATTTAAGCTAAAATGATGTTCAAAACTAAAGGAAAACTATAGGGACTGGGATGACAAAATTAAAATTCAGTGAAAAAGTGATGTCAAGAGATGAACTGCTTTGGACTTTTTGCATCCTTTGGGAAGGAGCTCCTACCACAGTTTGGGATGAATTTATAGAAAACTGTGTTGACACATTTATTTATACAGAAACAATGAGTCTCTTGTCTTATTATTAGAAACAGTTCCAGCCATAAATTCTCCCTGGATTTTAGATTCATCAATATTCCCACAGTTTTAGCAGGTTTCAGGTCTGATGTCAAGATCGGAGTCATCTACTACAAAATGAGGTTTAGTTGGATAAAGTCTGTACTAGACCAAAAGTCCAGGGGCTTTATAGTCACCCTCATTTTGTTCAGACTGATGAACCAAACCTGACACACAGTTCTGCCACACACAGTATTTAGAGCTGTATTAGTTATTTGCTGGATCTGGTTAGAGCCTCTAAAAGCAGTGGGACTGAAATCCCAGAGACAACTGAAGGCAAACAGTGGAAAGGTGCACTGTAGTTTTTCTGAACTTCAAATAATTGTAAGATAAGCCTTAGTAAAATATCTTACCATGTCATTTGTATTTCTGAATGCAATTCTTCCCTTTCTGCCACAATAGCTCTGTTTACCAGTGCAGCACAAGTGGTTAAATATCTCCTGTCTGCAACATCTGTTAAGAACTGGAGGGGTTTCAGACTATGAACTGTAAAACTCTGATAACAAGACAGTAAACCTGGCCCAGTGACCCAAAACAAAGGAAGCAATGGATGTAAAAGGGTAATGCTGGGAGAAAAAAGGAAAGTTCTGAATTAGCCTGGGATGATTATGTGTTCTGACAGAATGAAGTAACTCCTACTTGCTATACTAAAGCTACATGGCAGCAGAATGAAACAAAAACAGATGTAGTCTTTGTATGCAATAGATAATAGAGTGTCTGCTCTCATACATGAGTAAATAGAGCTGCTGGAATAAATTCTGTCAACAGCCACTAAAAATACAAGTAATTAGACAAGTATTTAATATGCTAGATTTGATACAAATTCCTATGAAAAGTCCATAAAGCTCTAGCATGGAATCACAAAGGAGCAGGCATGCTTTCCATAAGATGCTTTGTTCTGTTTTGTTTACTTACAGGATATATTAGCCCTATTACAGCAGCTCCTGGTGCAGGTTTGCACCATCCACATATCATTTCCATTAAAAGCTATGGAACAGTTACATGAAGAAGGGGTTTGTTTGTTTGAATCTCCCAATGTCCCTGTTGGCTTTTCCAGCTCATATTCCTCATACAGGGACCAACAGAAGCCATAAGTCTCACATTACTGGGTTCCACTGAGAACTGGGATCTCCTCCTCCTAGAAAGATGGTTACTTGTCTGCCTCAGATTTCTCCCTTTCATTGGGATCTGGCACAGTTAAACCATTTTCTGCTACCTGTGCAGCAGTAGCAGCAATTCTATGCTGTGCAAAGAGCCCCCAGCTGTGCTCCCCAGCTCATGCACCCCCCTGGCCTTGGACCAACCTCCCCATGGTGAAATGGAGTGCAGTCAAAAACCTCTGCAGGAAACAGAAACTCATCTCTAGAACTGAGCCCAGAACCCTTGGTGCCCTCACAGCATTCCTGGGCCACTGCTGGGCACAGAACAGCCTTGCCTGAAAGCAAGGCTTAGACATGCCATGGTTTAATGTCTGCACGTTGAGAGCCTTTCCTGTACACTTAAAAGTGAATTCCAGAATTCTCAGCTGGCCTGTCTATTGCTTGGCCAAACAGTCTCAGCAAAGGAAAGGTCAGTAGGGGCCAAAGAGACAGGTGTTGTTTTCACTGGTCACTTAGGGAGTTCAAGAGCTCTGAGACAGGTCTGGTCAAGACATATTGGCAAGTTTTCAGCACAGCTCAGTGAAGTGCCCTCAGGACAGTCAGTCAATAGTGCCGTGTCCTCAAGGAAGCTTTGGCTGTGCACACCCTTTTGTGGTGACACCCAGCAAGGCTGAGAGAACCACTCAGGGTGAGGCTCAGGTCAGGACACTGCAGCCCATTTCTCAGCCTCAGGGTCAGCAAACAGTGCTAACAGGCCCTCAGTGAGGCTCCTGCAAGCAAACCTAAAGCCATGGCAGGGAAATATCAGCTGCTCCAGACCTGCCTCTCTCCTTGCAAAGCCAAACACAACCACTGTGTTTGCACACACACCTTCACATCTCAGCTTTGGCTTCCTGGCTAAAGGCTCCCTCCTGGTTTGGGGATTAAACTTCACTGAAAGGCCTATGGAAACCCTCGGGACTTAACAGTTTTGTATTGTCCAGAGTTTGAGGACAGACAAAAAGAGCAGTGATACATTTCAAAGGTAACCTGCATTTGGGGAGTGGTGACAGCCTGATGCAGTTACTGTTTCTAAACCAAAGTGTGTGAGCCTGTGGAAAAAAATAAAAACAAAAACAGCCAAAGGAAATTAACCTTTCCAGGTGTGTACTGTCCTCCCTGACTCACAGTGTTCTGTTCCCCCTTTCAATTTTCATATTAGCTTTAACTGTTAGTAATGTTAGCCCCAGATAAATAAGGTAGTAAAAACTGTACCTTTCCATGGGGAGAAAAAACTCTACCCCTTGTAAGACTCTTTCTGTTCTATTCAGGAATTTATTCAAATTAATTTTGAGCTACAAGAACCTTTTATGGGTTCTAATTTGAGCCAAATCTCTTAAAGGACCAGTCTGGGTTGCTTACCAGAGCTCCAGAGTTTGACTCCATTTGAGCAAAGGGAAGTGATGCTTGACTTGATGTAACTGTCCTGTGTCAATATTCCAAGATAGTGATGGTTGAAATTCTGGTTGTCACTGGATCTCTGAGAAATGATGTCTCAGAATGTCACGCTATTGATTGAAAATGTGGATAGTAGTATCACATTTTGAAAGACACACCAAGTGAAAACAAAAACAGTAATTCCCCAAATGCCAGTGTAATAAATAATATTAGAGGAAACATTTGAAGGGATTTGAATCTATCCTCTGGAAATTTCCTCTTGTGACATTCACTTCAAGACATAGAAACAGGCTTTTTCTGGAATTATTTTTACAAATACCTTCTGCATAAATGTTCTCAATATATAATACCTTTCTTTTCTCACATGCCTTAGAGTCAAACCATTTGCTATCACTCTGCTCCAGAACAATTTCTGTTACCAAGGAATTCCTGAAGCTTGCTGGCTCCCTGTAATGGAAATGGTAACCAGGTTTGTGCCTGAAAGGGATCCCAAAAAAGCTGTCATGCAGATGGAAGTTTGACAGATTTCCCATTATCAGTGTAATTACCCTGATGTGGTAATGTGGGAAATAAAACTGGGTTTACTTGTCTGAGGAGTTTCTTTGGTTCAGCAACTGTCCTTTTGCACTATAACTGCATTCCAGCAATACCAAATGGAAGGGCTGAGCCTTGTTTTTCAGTCCAAGTGCATTGTAGCAAGGTAAAATATTAAGTTAGGCATACATAAATGTTCCTTGTGTGAACCTAATGGAGGATGTTTGACTGACAGATAAAGTCTATTTATATGAAAACAGGCAGTGTTGATGGAGGTTTCCTCCTCTTTTGCCATTTCTTCCCCAGTGCCTTACCAGCATATCTTATGTTCCATTTGCATGGCCTACAAGGACAGACAAAAGAGTAGTTCACTCTTTTCTCCACTGAGCCTTTAAGATCTCTTTCAAGCCTGTAAATAAACTGCAGATGTCTCTGCAAACCATTGAGAATCTCAAATTCTTCACTGAATATTTTCCCCTGAGGCAGCCAGGGTAAATTTGACTGCTGATGATTTGACCCCCTATCAGAGAGTCAGGCAGACTCTGTGTGTCAGGAGAAGGTAAAGATCAAGCCAAACATCATCTGTGCAGCATTCAGGATGCTCTTCCTGCACCTTTATCCTTGAACAAAGGAGGTCACTTGCAAATGCCTCAGCATTGCCATGATTGTACAAATGTTTGCTCCCAGCATTTGGACAACACCTCAGCACGTGGGGGGATTCCTGGGAATGTCCTTTGCAGGGCCAGGATGGACCTCAATGTCCTTTTGGGGCCCTTCCAGCTCGGGAGTGTCTTGGTTTTGTTTTGGCTTTCCAGCCCCCCCCAGCTGCCCCTTCTTCTTCTGCTCCTCAAAGCAGGGGAAAGAGAAGGGAAAAAAAAAGCTTGAGAGAAAGTGAATTAAGCTGGAGTATATACATATTTTCTAAATGCTTACAGTTATGTACATACACAATCTTCACCAAACATAGGAAAACTTCCAGGGAAGAAGGAAAGAGGAAAACAGGGACAACAAAGGGAAAAAAACAGAACAATTAGATATAATTAGACACCCCCAAGGAAACCAGTACAATACAATCCTACCAATGACTCTCAGAAGAAGCCAGCTCTTTCTCACGTTCTCCCTCTGATCTCCTGTGTGGCTCCGACAAGGGACTGCAAGCAGTAAACTCCCTGCTCCCAACCCTTGCCAGAACAACCAGACCAGCCACTTCTATCTCCCTCTCTGATATCCTCCCTGCCACGTGGGAGGGAAAAACCCCAGGTGGGGAATACCAAGGAGATGACCCTTTCCCTGGTTACACCTGGTTATTAGGGAAGACCTGGATCAAAACTATCACAGGAGACTTTGTGATGCTTTGGTGGTTCTCCAGCTGACAGGAATTTAGCACATGAGTCAATGGATCCACACAGTGAAGGAGAACTACACCACAGTGATTCCAAAGCCTTACACAACCAATCCAGAAGCCAGTAAAGAACAGAGGGACTAACTCTAAGGATCTTACTTTAAATTTTATCCTCCCAATTATGAGAAATGAGTTCTGTGTTGAAAATGGATGTCCTTAGGTGGAAAAGTTGTAAGAATAATATCACTGACCAGTAAACCAGGAAATTATGAATGCAAATAACATGGATTAAATCTCTGTATTCTCCTAAAATTAAAATGTCTTTCAATATCATTATAACAAAGATAGCTGAAACACTGCAAAAATTAGAAACTGGTTTCTTCCATTTTACAGTTCTGAGAGGTCCTTTCTGCCATTAGCCCCAGTGTCTGTTGTGATCATGTGGTGTTTCTGTATGTTGTACAAAATGTCTGGCTGGAAGCAAAAATATTGCAGTGTGTCAAATAAACCAAATTTAATACCAATCAGCTGCACTAATTGGAGTGACAGTGACATTCTGCACTACACTTAAGAGTGGAAATACCTTACAGACAAGATACTGACATTTGACTGAGCTTCCCTATTCAGGCTAATGACATTGTTTAGAAATGCAGCCCTAAAATCACAAGCACAGAATTCTAAATGTCTTAAAACAGTATCTCAAAATGTCTTAAACCTTTGACACCAGAAATTCTGCTTAGAGAAGGACATTGACAAAGTACTGCCCTTACTCTGTTGAAGAAGGATCTCCTTTTAACTTAATGTTATTGGAAAAAAGGAAAAAACCCACACTACTGACTTAAAAATTAACATGGTTCTTTGATCCTATGGTGAAATTCACTTTTATTTTACAATGAAAATTTTTTAAAAATTATTATTTTCTCCCATTTTTTTTCCTTTTTTTTTTCTTTTTTTTCCTTTTTCTTTCTTTTTTTTTTTTTCCTTTTTCTTTCTTTTTTTTTTTCAAGACCAAAGCAGAAATTCTTCCTGTCAGCCAGTAGAGAAAACTGGTAGTCACCCACCTGCATGAGGAGTCCTTGGCAGCCTCCACACACCTCCAACCTCCTCATCTCAGGGAGATGAGCTTGAGACAAGGGAGAGAAACATTGCAGAGTTTGCATGGGATAGTCAGTCTTCTGGGAAGACTAAATGTGTGGTGGAATTTTGGTAGTGTAGACACTTGTTCACTTAAAAAAAATCAATCAGCACTATCAGGGAGAATTGCATGAGAAAGAAATTAAAAATTCAAAAGAATTAACCATTGTTGATTATTAACTGGATTAAAAGCTGCTTTGGGGTGGAGGTCACTCCCTTTTCCAGGTACTGTCCACCTCAGAAGAACAATTTGTTGGGACTCACAAATACCAGAAAACAGAACTCAGTCTGGATAAAAGAGAATTTTCACAAGTCATAATTCTGGGATCAAAATTCTGGAATTCTCAGTCAGCTCTGGACCAGCAATCACAGACTGGATTTCCAAGGAAACCTCTAGAACAGACACCTTAACAGTGGCACAACAGATGAGAAACTGCAACGCCTTTGGCTCTCAGGAGGAATCTTGTTGCTGAATTGTCCCCATGTAATTCCCTAAGCATCTAAAACTGAGACCAGAAATCAACACATCTAAAATGAGGATGTTTAAAATTCAGATCTCAATCTTTCTGCACCTTTCCTACCAATTAAACAGGATAAACGTTTAATTAAGAAATGTTAAAAAAAACCACACTCCACAGAGCAAAGGACATGAAAACCTTACAAGGATAAAGAAGCTCTGAGTACTTCTGGCCTCTTAGTTCACTGATCATTAAATTGATTTAAATATTAGCTATAGCTAGAGCTGTGCAAAATAGACTTTGTTTTTCAGAAATTACACAGAACTTTTCAATTTCATAGAATTCTGCACTGCCTCAGTTCTGGCCTTCATTTGCAGTGTCGATTAAGTAGATTTTTGCATCAAAAATGCAAATATATACACATTTTTGATGCAAACCACTCTTTGCTTGAACACTGTTACATCTGCTGTGATACTGGCCTGTTTGTGCTCAACACATTTTTCTGTTCCTGGAACTTCACAGCACATTATGGGCTCAAAACAGACCCACTTGGGGATAAAGAAAACATCCTTAAAGTTATGCAAAACATTCATAACAAAATGCAAATAGTGTTTACAGTTTTCAGCATCTCAGTATAGCAGCTCATATTCTAAATTTCAACCAGCTACAAGCTATATGGAAAACTTTTTAATCAGTCTATGCTGGGTATTTATATCATTGTACAACAAATGCTGCAAAAAGGCTGGGCCCAGCTTGAGGTAAAAAATCACCAGGTTTAAAGCAAGATGATGTGTTGGATACATTTAACACTGATACATAGAGAATGAGGTTTATTTTTACTGAGAAGGTTTTCTGAGAAGGACATTTAGCCAGACAGGGGGCTCTTTCCTCTGGGGGAGTGAAACCCAATAGTCAACGGATTGGATTTTAATTCCACCCATGTTAAAATGCACCAAAAATGAATTGGGGCCAAAATAATTATTCACATCACACACTGCTGGGCACTTATAGATTGATGTATTTACATTTTGCCAGGACAAGCAATGTCTTCTGAGAAATACAGACCTCTGCTTCTTTTACCCTTGCACCATTGATGGATGCAATACTTGTCATTGCTCCCTGACAGGGAGAACATCCATCCCCTCATCCCTCCACACATATTTACCTCACTGTCTGCCTTGCACTAAGGAAAAAGTCCTCCACATTTAGGAGTCAATATTCTGTTTCCTAACATGCTGCATCAATAAACTAATGACAGTTCTGTCAGTCTTTCTTGTGGTCAATGCTGCCTCCTCCAGAGATGTCCATAAACCCAACTGTTTCTCCCCCGAACTGAGCTCAAACTCAATGGTTCACAGAGTGATCCTGGAGAGTGAGAAAGAGAAAAAACAGTTGCACTGCAAAAGACTGTCAGCTTGGAGAGAAGGAAACACAGGGAGCTGTGTGGGTGAGAACTCCAGCACAGGAAGAACCTTGTCCAGTCTGTACCTCAGCTGTTTTTCAGAGCAGAAATAAGTGAATTCTGGGCTTCCCTGGGGTGAAGTCTCCCTGTGTGAGTGAAGGTGCCACTGCCATGAAAACTGTGAGGACCTTTAGAAAACTCCCACACATTCTGTTGGACATTCTTTACTTTTCTAGTCAGAAAATGTGTAGTGCAGATGTTCACTGATAACTTCAATTTTCTCCTCTTCAAAGGGCAGCCTCTACAGCAGCAACTGAAATTCTGAGGACATTAACTCCTTGAAAGAATACTGGACAAAACACACAGTGAAAAGAAAATTTGCTTCACAGGTGAAAAGAATGTGAAGTTCAACAGAAACCTTTTGGTTTAAATCAGCCATCAGATCTTACCTGATCTTTCACACCTGCTCCTTTCTAGACCTGCACCTGCAAATGAGCCTCCATGAAAGAAATCTGATTAAAATCCAAATGAAAGGAAATTATAACTGTGTTGGTACTAGATTATAAGGAAATTGCAGGCTGTGTCTTCATTTGGAGCCATCACTATATTTATGTAAAGAGAATATCTTCATGATCAAAGATCTATGTTTTATATAATTTGCTTCCTTTATTCTACGATACCCTACAGTGAAAATGTAGTTTTTCTGGTATGCCAGAATTTACTTTAAAGGCTTTCCCTGCTTATCTACAGCAGTTCCCACCTGCTGTGATCAACGACATCCACTTCTCCTCATATTCAATAACTTTCATCAATCTGCCTCAGACTGAAAAATAACTGGAAACTAGTGAGCAACAACCAAAACCTGGTTAGGTGAATGATCCTGGCAGTTTGCAATATCTAAGATTAAACTTGCCATAGCTTTTCTACCAGATATTTTAATAACTAAATAAATAGGTTTTATTCAAATGCCAGAAATTTTCATAGTCCAAACAGACCAAGACCTGAGAAATAATGTTCACCAGACACAGTTTTACTACCTTAGCTGTTCTCTTTACTTTACATTTGTTGTTTTAAAATTTTCTTCATGGGAAGCTGTGCTTGACCCTCAGATTGCAGTCTGTGTGGCTCACAGATAAGTAGCTGCAAGTCTGAGTCACTTGTTGGACCACACAAGGGAACAGATCAAGAGACCTTTAATCTGCTGTGTCAGTTCTTTGCCAAATGCAGGAATCAAGAACATTCAGATTTTTCAGGGCAAAACACATTGTGAGCTCAAGGCAAACACAGTAACTAAATGAATGGCAAGAAAACACTTCCCTGATAGAGTTCACTGAAACTCATAAAAATGAAGTTTATCCTTTTTAAATTGTTCCTTTGTGTAAAAGGGATTATACTGCCTATGATTTGGTGCTTCTTTAAATGGCTGCTGCTGTAAAACTAAGATTACTGAAATGAAATGATTTAGGAAAAAAATGCAAGGGCAAAAAGCCCCCAAAAGCACCTGAAATAGTTTTTGCTGAATTATTTAGCATAGTTATATTCTTGTCCCCCTTTGTAACTTGTGTCTACTCCAGTTTATGATTATCATCCTCTGGAAAAAATCCAGCTGGAAAAAGCACTAAGCCACCTCACTGCAGCACGTACATAAGTCCTACAGAACACGAGTATTGCCATGGCAAAGCAATTTCTTCTGTTTCCACATGTTAAAAAGTTAGATATTCAATTGCATCTCATAGTTAAGAAACATCCTCTAAATTAACTTTGGTTTTATACATTGTAAAGTAAAATATGGCATTAGAGAAACCTGCTTTGCAGGCGACTGGTTTGTGGCAGTTCTAAGGTGATCTCCTAAGAAACGAGTCCACGTTACAGAGATGGGGTCTGAATTCTGTCAGTGGAGAGCAGTGGCAGCAATGCCTGAAGGTGCCCACCAGGTCTCAGCAGGCAAGAGAAGAATGGTAACTCTTTGAACAATGTAACTGAGACACTTGGAACCCAGCTGTGGCTGAGTGAGTGAGTGAACCCCCTTCCCTGGCCCTGCCCGGCGGGCACCTCCCCAGGCTGTGCAGCAGCACCACCCTCATGGACAGACAGGCTGCTGCTTCCTCCTGCAGACTGAAGGATGAGAGCTGAGCAACACCTTGTGTTAGATGATAAAACTAACCATATGCTCTGAGCTTGCTCCTTTGCTTCCTCACTAGAGCAGATTTTGCCTCTGTGCTACCAATTCCTGTGTTTTCTCTTTGAGGCATTTATATATTTTCATTACTTGTGAGACACCAGCTTTCATAAATCACTGTATGGCACTGTTTTATATGTATTTTGCTCTTCCTCATTATTTCTTTCTGTCCTTTCTGGCATTATGTGCTACACCAAATGTTGCTTTCCTGTGCAAATCATGAAGTTCCCTGAGACACTTTCCCAGCATGACTGAGGGCTCAGCCTGACAGCTGATTAGCACCAGTCGCTTCCTCCTTTTGTCGAGCCTTCGTTATTAAAAAGTTACATGTTTGTCTCCCACTCACCTCAGCTGGAGGGAACTCCTTTCTCCCAGTGTGTTCTTTAAATATCCAACTGGGTAGGAAAGCTATAATAAAGCAGTTATTAAGTTATGCTGTTGTGAGTGACTGCAGATTACTTCTTGTTATGTGACTGTGCTGTGCAAACATAATGCAGGTAAACTCAAGTGGCACTTCCACTATGGTTAGTTGAATTCACAGGAACTGGATACTTGGAAATCTTTTCTTCCAAACACAATCCATGCTCAGTTTTGTGATAAGGAATTCATAAATTAATTTTAACCACCTGATAGCACAATGAATCTTACTTTTAAGTTTCCGATTATGAGTATTTCAAGGAACTAATGAGATGAAAAAACTTATGGCATAAACCAACAAATACTCTAACAGCATGCAAAGGGCATTAAAGAGGCAAAGAAAATTTTAATATACTCCTAGAATTGATATCATCAATTTAAAAAAAAAATTTAATAATGCTTCACGAATCAAAGCTTGTATGAAGTTAAACATTTATGTGGGCCCTCAGAGATGGTTTGGGGGAATTCTTTATATGAAAAGCCTTTGCTTTTGATGGAGAACTTACCTCATTAAAACTAGAGGTATGGATAACTGCCATTTGTTCCATTTGCTGTCAGAGCTGCAGCCTCAGGGAGCAGAGCCAGGCTCAGTGTGCACAGCTCCCAGCAGCACTCAGGTGACTGACTCCAGTGCACAGAAACATGATGATAATGCATCAGGTAACTGCTCTAATAACACTAAACTGGAGAGCATTCTGGATGACTGGTTTGGCATGTTAACAAGACCTAAAGATCAAATATGAACTAATTAAGGCTTTCTATAAAATATACAAGCCACATTTTGTATCTTATCATTATTTAACAAAAATAGATGTGCTGTTTTGTTTACTTGCTCTTGAAGAAGGGTTTTGTTTCTCACAACACTTTATTTTAGCTTCTGGTACCAGTAGGTTGTAAGAGGCTATAAGTTATCCTCATTACCTTAATAATCATAGGATTGCTGAATGAGCTCCATTCCATCATAACATAATCACCTTCCAGCATCTGCACCAGGCTTCAAGACTCCCTACTGCTTATGAGGAATAGAGGTCTGAGTCAATCAATACAGAAGGAATTAACGTGGTGCAACACATTGTGAGTGCAACAGGCACTTGCATATCATCACAGCTGCAATACCTCAGAGATAAACTTACATATCTAAAGTGAATCAATATAAATTTTTGTGTTAAATAACACATGAAGATCATAAGAACAAAATGTGTTTGCTGCATTTAATCTGAGTTTGTTCCTTCTTTTCAGTATTTTTTTCTTGCCACTGCAATTCACTGTTCAGGTGTTAGTGTTGAGAGAAATGGGTTTGCAGAGGAATCTGCTCATGTCCTACCCAGGAGAGGGGAGACAAAATTAATTTGGACCAATTTATCTAATCAATGCAGGGGGCTATTTCTTTACCAGCATTTCCAAAGTCAAGCTGATAACAGCATAATCTTGAGCAAATTGTGCTAATCTATAATGATAACTTTATAGGTGATGGAATTGCACTCAGAGTCCAAGTTCCTGCTCCAGGTCAGATGTAGGCTCAGGACAGAATCCAAGGACCACGGGATCCCCAGGGAGCTGATGGAGTACCCACCCCTGGAAGGATTCAACAATCCAGTAAATGTGGCATTTTTGTGATGTGATTTAGTGAATATGGAGAAATTCAGTCAAAAGTTGGACTTGATGGTCTTGGAGGTCTTTTCCCACCTTAATGATTCTATGATTCCATCACCATCACCTTTGTGCTGTGTCTGTACAGGGCTCTTGTATTGCACAAATTCCTCCACAATGTTCAAATGTATAAAAATCACCTCTTGAATGTTTTTTAAATTGTTCTTCAGCTTTTCACTGCAGAAAAAGCTGAAATAAGTAACAAATAGCTGCAATTCTGCCTGAGTCCTCAGTGTCAAACTGTGACTGGGGAAGCAACAGCTCCTGTTCCTCAGCTATAAGAATTCAATGCCAGGTTTTTTTCTGCTTTTCATTTTATGGGGAGATGTTTTATGTAACTTTTCTCAAAAAAGAGGAAAAGTAAAAGGACACAGCTAAAAACATATGATGGGATTCCCTGACTCCCACACAAGCAAGTCAAGAACATCTACCTAAAACTAAGAAACAAGAATATGGTATATGTAATATGTAGGACACCAAGACTACACTTTTCTTAATCAGGACAATCAGAGAATTTACATTTATGGCTGGCACTTAAAAGATTTCATTTTTTTTCCATGTTAATCCCACAAGAAAATAAACCTTCACTTCTTCATCACATATGAAATAGTGCATTCTAACTGTAATTCAGTTAAGACCATTTTGTGATTGACTGAACGAAATAATTTGGAAAACATCCACATTAAGCTGTCTGACTTCCTGTGTGTCTGTCTAAAAAAGGTCTATACCGGAATCCAGCCACTTAATATAAATATGGACCCATGGGATTTGTTTAGGGATTCCCTTTTATTGTTATTTGTGTAAAAATAAAATGGTATCACTGTAATTTAATTTTGGGGGGTTTAATTATATACTTTTGGGGGCATTATTTGGTTTTGAAAGTCCTCCTTCATTGGAAAAGGCACCTTATTCCCCAAATTCAAGTCAAATATATTTGACACCTCAGAGAAAAAAAAATAAAAGAAATCCATAAAATGTCAGTAAACTAAAATGGAATGTAATTTCAGTGTGACAATTTAATATAACAAAACCAGGTTTTGAGGTGATGGTACTCAATAGATAATAAGAATGATAAACAAGTAAAACATTGGTGCACCTACAAAAATCATGTTATGTATATCTTTATTACAGTTTTCAGAATACATGGATTAACAATGGCCAGGCTGTGATTTCATCAAATTCATATTTTAAACATTACATACAAACACAGAGCTGTTTAAAAAATAGAAATGCATGAGTTTTGTCACCTTTTTTTTTTAACATTTTTTTTGTTTGTTTTGTTTTTGGCATCAGGAGTTCTGTGACTTCCAAAAGGGAAATCAAATGGTGCATGAGAGCAGACTGACTGAGCTGTAATAGGTTATTGTTCACATTCTGTGGCATATGTATCACCTCAAACAGTGCTAAAAGAAGCACTACAAGAACAGATCTGTCTCCTTTGCCTTGTGCCAGTGCCATCAGTGGGTGCTGCAGGGCTGCACCACTCCCAGGCTCACCCAACTCCCTGCCTTGGGCACAGAAGCAGCAACGTGGGCTCTGAAATGCAGACACTTGAAGCTGAGGGATTTGGCTTCATCTGCTTGGATGGTTTTTGTCTCTACTATTTACATTTTGTGTGCAAGCGTGGGCATGTGTGGAGACACCACAGGAGAGCTGGGGAGGTTCCTTACAATACCTATTTAGGGAAGAGTCACTTGCACATCCAGTATGGCACACGGAGGAGGTTCAGCTGGTCCTGCCCCAGCTCAGCAGCTCCAAGGCAGACACAGCACAGTGGAACTCAGCCAAGCCTCGTGTCATGGAAAAAGCAATTTACACACACAGGGAAGTTTGCTCCCCAATAACTATCACCAGCTTGAAATATTTACCAGCTGTATCACTCTCAGGGTAGGAAGGACTAAATTCACCCATCTAAGCAGGATTTGCCTGAGGGATGCAAAAGCTGAATGTTGTGAAGTTTCCTTAACAAAAGCTACAGGAGGATTTCCAGCCAAACCTAAAACTCAGCCACATTCGCAGAGTTTTGCAAACCATTTGTATATTGAGGGATGAATTTAAAGTAGGTTACTAATGAATTGTGGCCTGGATAGAAACCATGGAAGTATTATGTTTTTTACAGCATTTGTCTGAGGTAGTACATATACCACACACAAAAATGCAAAAATATACAGATATTCGTGACTATTTTCATATTACACAAGGGAACTATGGGAATGGTTGCATTTGTATCTGAATTTGCAAGAAGAACAGATAATTTTAGATAATGTTGTTCATATTGACCATGGTTGGCTAAAGCCAGAACACTTGACAGAAGAGCATTTCTGGGAACACTTCCTGAAGCTGTTTGTCAGTGCCCCCTGGGGCACTAATTTTGTTTTGGCTTTAGCATCGGTTCCTAATATGATTAACACTCAAACCAAACACCACTTGTGTGCTGGGAAAGGATATTTGTTGAATCACAAACAAACATACATGACAAACTGTGTTGCACTTTGTTTCTCAGGAAACTGCATAAAACTTGAGCAAAAAAAGTCTATAGTGTCTTTACATTTCTGATCTGTACAGCCAGTAGTTAAGCAACAGAGATGTATATTTGTATATGATTTAAACATTTCATTCCCATGACATTTGCAAATTTAGTTCAATTCGTTGCAAAGGTAAAATTATCTTCCTCTTAAATAAACTAAGAAATGTAAACAGTGTAACATCATTAAAAAAAACCTCTCTTCAGTACTTGTAACTGGTAAAATGTGAATGCAAACAGATGTGCTGGTATATTGTTAACGTCATGTCTCAGAGGACATAGAGTGAAACATAATTAGCAAGAAATTTATGTATGAACCCTCCAGTGATTTTCTTTCTGGGATTACTTTGAGTACAAATATAATTTAACTGATATATTTCATTTTTCTTATTTTTTTTTAAATTAGAAAATAAGGCAAGTGCATTTCTGAAAAAGGTGCTACTCTTCTACACTTCTAGATAAACGTGACACCTCTGAAAATTAGATCAATAATAAAAACATTAAAAATATCTGCAATTTAATATAGACTGAAAAACTATCAAAAGACAAAGTGACCAGCATCAATTTCAGAAAATATTTTAGACTTCATAAATACGAGCACCCTATATTTACATAAATTATCTTCTAAACTAGTTTTCCTTTGAAAGACACTTTTGCCCTAACAGATATGTCCATTAAATTATATAAATGTTTCAAATATGAAAAAAATAGTAGTAAAATAGAAGCATCAGGTGATGTTGCTATTTTGGATTTGCCTTTTTTTCCTAAGATTTGGTTCTTGAAAATCTGTAGCCAGCTTTGACAGAGCTTTAAAAAAAATATAACCCATGGAAATGACAAACTTGTACTCTAATAATTACTGCTACCATGTAAAGATCCTGTTCAGAGCTTTTGAGTTTTCATGTATAAAGATTTTACCACTACTTGTAAATCCCAGTCAAACGCTAATTTCAAAATCTGAATTCTAATACACTATTGATTTATATAGACATCAACCTAAACCTTTCAACAGGCTTTGTACATTAAGCACATTTTTATAACTGTTAATTTCATAGTTCCATTAAAAAAAAAGTTATGCTTCAATACAAGGCTGGTGTTGACCTTGCACAAAACAGGACCTAATTCTTTGTATCTCTTACTGATAAACAGGGAGACAGAATCCTGTTGCATGCTTTTTTGTTTGTTTGTTTGTTTTCTGAAGTACCATAAAACTGTTTAGTTTGTCACTAAAACCCCTGACCAGTTCAGGGAGAATGTTAGTTGACAGCACACACTTCACTAGGCTTCAGTTGTATTCCTATGTTTAGAGCTACAGGCAAACCCCCTGCATTCTTTGAAGACAAGTTTTGGAAAAAAAAAAAAATTAAAAAAATCAATACTAGATTGAAAAGGAGCTGTATCTTTTCTTAGAATAATTGGATATGTAGTTTGAAACTGTGAGAACTGATCCCAAACTAGTCAGATAGTCCTAAGGGTATCTCACGAGAGAAGCACAGAGAATCCACTGTACAAAGCTGCTTGGCTCAAGCAGTAGTGCAAAGGAACTGCCCCGGGAGCGAATGTTCCTCTAGAGCAACCAGTTTGTGCACAGAAAACCATGTGACACCTCACCTTCCAAATACTCTTTATACAACATTAAAAAAAAGTTCCCCATAACACCAGGCAATAAAAGCATTCATAATAATTTCATCGATCAGTGAAAAGCATTAATAATTTGACAAGAAGTGCCATCTACGACATCCTGATTTTTTAAAAATATCATAGCTGAGAAACAGGTGAAGTAGTTCCACTGGAACTCCCACTTCAAGTCCTCCACCCCATCAGATAAGCAATGAACCTTCAGTGAAAAGGATGGTGAGGATTGACCTGAACACCCAAGAGACTGTCCATTCAGCTGAGCGTGGGGAGCAAAGGGAGCTGTGGCTCCCCAGCGAGTGGCAGAACATCCAGTGTCAGCGACTGCTCTGACTGCTCACCTGAGGGGCTGCAGTGCAAGGGGCCTGGGGACAGAGCACAGTGGGAGGAGCTGCCCAAAAAACCAGCCTGCTGCAATCAGGGGTCACTGCTTGAGAGTGCTCCAGGGAGGAAATTTGTTCTTAGCTGCTAAATAAACTCTCAGCACTAAAATCCACCAGTAGAGATCCCGCTACGTATTTTACCTGAGAAACAGAGGAAAAACTCAGAGGCAGTTCTGAATAACTTCGTCATGTAGCTTGTCTCTAAAAACCTACACGAAGGTATTTTTAGCATAATTAAAATAGGACAATCATATTTTCCCCCAAGTATCTTTATAAAGAATATATAAGTGCATAATTAGAAAAATTCCTCCTTAGATACAGTTAAAAACATATTCTGCCCTTGACATTGTTGAATTTTGGTAAAATCCTATGCTCTGTTTTATTTTTTTTAAGCAGCGATAAGTAACTATACATCATCATATCACCCAAAGTGTAGATATGTGGTATATCCTACTTGCAGCTAAGACAGCTGAATCCACCAGGCTTTACATTGAGATAAGGTTTTCAGCAACCTGACTGGGGCTATGTGTTGCTTTTTTATGGTTACAAAAAAGATTCTGATAATGTAGACCAGCTCATCTCTGAATTTATTAACATACAATTTTATTATTTTTTTCCTTTCATGTTCAAATCAGAACTGCAAATGGAATCCACAGCTGTACTCTTTCAACAGAACTGTATTTTCTTACCCATATAAATCATAACCTAGAAATCCCCAACTCCTTTCATGTGAGTTGCCAGCTAAAAAAAAAACAAAACGGGGTGTTAAAAAAAAAAAAAGAAAGAACATAAGAAAATAAGATATATATCCTACTGTTTAACACTGTTTACAGATCTTGGTAGTTGGGGTAATAAGATACAGTATGTGGATTATTTAGCAACAGCTTTAAAATTACATATTTTTACACCATCTCATTTAATCAATACCAATATTCCTGTACGATCATTGCCAATTTGTATGATAAACTCTTTCCAAAGTACATCCATTTAATTGTAAATAAAACAATTCATTAATTCTTTGGCATCAGAAGAATCATACAGCTGCAATGGGTCCGTTGTGGCGAGAACGAGACCTTTCCAGAGTTACTCGTTTGTTATCTGTAACACAAAGAGGGGAAAAACAAATCACCATAAGATTTGAAACACATAATGCAATGTCAAGAGGTTTTCAAACAGCCCTGAAAATCACTTGGAATGATATGTAAATAAGTAACTAGGAGACTGGATCAGAGAAGTTTCCCACTGCAGCTGCCAGACTGAGTTCAAGAGTTCTGCAATCAGCAATAAATTACTTTCTTGATCAGAGAAGCTGGGTGATAAAAGCATTAGGAGAATCCTGAAACACAGTCCCCTTGGAAACAGCACACAATAACTCCAATTGCCGAGTAAAAATCTTTAAAATTTTATAAACGATTTATGCACAGAAGCTCTGGAAAAATACATTTCAAGTTTCATGAGAATGCACTGACCAGTGTGGTGGTGACAACCCCACGAGATGCTACAAGTAGAAAAACTTGAACATCGTTCACTGTAATTTGGTACTGAGATAAAAATAGAACAGTTAAATCAGCCACTTCCTAAGTATTTCCTGATTGTGCAATGAGAACAACTTTTAGTATAAAATATTACACAGTAATTATTGCAATGAATAATAAATACATCTCTATCACAGGAAAACAATCACCAAGTACCAGCCACATTCCTAAATGCCTTTAAAATAAAATTTTAAAGCCATGAATATACACATGCACAGACACAAAAAGGGGCAGAAGATTAACCCCCACTTAGTTTTCTGGTAGTTCAGATATTTCTTTTTTAAAATGTAGTCCTTCCATGTGGATTTTTTTTTTTTTATTTTTGGAGGGAGGAACTGTTTCTTTTGACTTTGACATTTTCTTTCTCTCATGTCACACTCAGGTTGCTGCTCTGCAGCAGCACCTACTCTGCTACAGCATTACCATGTCCCAGTATATGGCTGGAACTTCTACCCAGCACTGCAGGATTATAAAGCAGCCACTTCAGAAGCAAGAAGTCTGGCACACACACACTGTAGGCAGGCAGGTTCTCCCAGTTTTCCTCCAAAGGAGCTGATTTCTCTCCCTCTGCTTGCCCAGAGCAGAACAGTCTGTGCCACTGGGGCTGCTGGAGGAAGCTGAGCCTGGGCAGGGCTGAGGGTTCAGCACAAAGCATGAGATCCCAACACAGCTCATGGGCACAAATAAATGTTCTGAAGAAGATATGGACTGAGTTCCTGTGTGCCAGAGCAAGGGAAAGGCTGGAGGAAGGAGCAGAGCATGTAAAACACCTGCAGGGAGGGTGCCCAGGGGCTGGGTCAGGCCCTTGTCTGAGGTGCCCAGCTGCAGGACCAAAGGCAATGGGCACAACCTGAACACAGGAAGTTACTCTGAACTTCAGGAAACATCTGCTTACTGTGAAGGTGACCAGGCACTGCAATGGGTTGTCCCAGAAGGTTATGGAGTCTCCATCCTTGGATATTCAATCCCTGTCTAGTCATGGTCCTGGACAACTGGCTCTAAGTGACTCTGCTTGAGCAGAGAGAGTGGCCAAAAGGAGCTCCAGAGGTCCTTTCCACCCTCAACCATTTCGTGATTCTGTTCTAAACTAAAAAAGGGCAGAGATGGCCCAAGCACATTAATAAGGATCTGGAGAACAAAAAGAAAGTCATCTCTGTGATCTGTTTCTGGACATAAAGCAGAAGCTGCCTGTGGAGACTGAATGGGCTCTGCAAATTCAGCCTTTCCTTTCCCTGTTCAATGAAAGTGTCTCCAGTGCTATAGGGAATTAACAGCTCCTTTAGCAAGATTATTAGTTCTTTTTATAGTTCTGCCTTGCCTCCTTTTCCTAATGAATCTATCCATGCATAAAGTATTCAAATTACCCTAAGTCAATCTGTTTTGCAAGGGAATAAATCTCTACACTGGTTGCAGTGTCACTAGGCACTGGAAACTAAAGCACAAAACTGCTAAAACTGAAATGTGCTGCTGCTCCTCCAGGACAGTGACTACTAAAGAGTGCACTGATACTTGCTCTCAGTGGGGAGAAGAGCCTTCACCACTACACTGTTTCTTGATACAATTTCAAGACTGTCAACTGTACAGGTTAAAAACAGATTAAGAGAGTCTAAGAACTGTTGATTTCTTTTATTTGTTGTTTTTTTTTTTAATTTTTCTGTTTTAGGGGTTTTTTTCATCATGATGGAGACAAACATTTTCTGCAAGTGAAGGAAATATAAAATGAAATGCTGAGAAATCAATTCAGCAGTTCCTTTTTAGCATACATAAGACTGGAATGCAATCCTGAGCAGGCAAACTACACACCCACTGAAAGAAACATATAGACAGTGTTGGAACAACAATTTCTTCCTCAAGTCTTCTTGCACTCAGTAGAGTACCAAGATGGGAATAAATAATATCTACAACATACGAGATATTTGTAGAGGTGCTTTTGACACATACACATTCACCAAAGAATATGATGCAAAAAAAGATAAGCAAAACCACAATAAGCTTAGTGTATAAGCACAAGAAGCACATGCCTTGAAGCAAACAAACAAACAAAAAAATCTAAGTTATTTTTAGACACTATGTTTTAATTTTATGGAATTTGACAATTTCGCCCTTAAGATGCTCTCCATTATGCTCTGTATGTATCATAGGATGGCTTGGGTTGGAAGGGACATCAAAGATCATCTCATTCCCACACCCTGCCATGGGCAGGGACATTCCACTAACCCAGGTTGCTCCCAAGCCCCATCTAACCTGGCCTTGGACACTTCCAGTACACCACCCTCCCAACAAAGAACTTATTCCTAATATCTACTGTAAACCTTCTCTCTTCCAATTTAAATTCATTCCTGTATAAAACATCAGAAATCACAATCAATAAAAAACACACTTGTAGGGGAGAGGGAAATATTTCAGCAAAAACAACACTCTGAAAAATGTATTTTTCCTTTCCTTAATGCTCCTTTCTTACTTCTGTTATTAAAAGAGAAGTCTCAATAGCTGCAACAGATTTATTAACTTGGTAGCTTGTTATCAACACAGAGCTCAGTTATATTAGGAGAAAAATAAATGGTACTTTGCAGAACTGCAATACTAAGATTAAGTGACTTTTTCATTTCATTTTCTTCTTATCCACTGTTCCAGGTAGTAACTTTATGCTCTCCTAATTATAAACCTTATTTTTTATGAGCAATCAATGCTGGTAATAATATAGATGTTGTGCAGTCAAATGAATTGGTCATGACACTGAGATATCTGATAATGGAAAAAGACAGTCTATAAAACGATACCTCAAAGGTACTTGATTAGAATTTGCATTATCCTGTAACAAAAAAACATTCTCTCTTTGACAGCCCTTATATTTAAATTATAATAAATTATAAACTGGTACCTTGGGCTCTTGTCACTTTAGTTGACTAAATCTCCTTTTTGTTCCCCTCCTGAGTAACCTCCTCAAGGTGAAAGAACTGACCCTTTCACAGCTCACAACAATAAACACATTTTAATGCTCAGAAAAAAAAGGCACCAGTTTTAGCTGCTGTGAACATGGTCATATGAGGGAGGCAGAACTTTTAGCAATGAATAAAATATTTAAAATTTCATCTTTTTGGAATAGTTTTGACTGTGCAAAAGATGCAGAAATGCAGCCTGTAAGGGAATTAGCATGGCCCATGCCTTTGGGAATCAATGAAAGCCTTTGCATCAAATATTTATTCCTCCATTCATGTAAAACTTTGTTCACCAGGAAATCCTACTGAAACACATCTTGTTTTCATGAGCAACCAAAGCAGAAATACTCCTGCAGTCCCAAGACCTTCAGCAAGTACCACAAACAGAACATGGAAAACAGTCAGAAAAGCAAGGCAGTTTCCTACAGGAATGGAATGATTACACAAAAAATGAGTAAGGTGATAACTCCAAGGAGCAAACATTGCAGCTGTGAAAATGAGGACACAGGAATGTAGTCTTCAGAAAAAGGTGAAAATCTGAATGTCACAAGAGACATGTTTTTCTGATTGACACAACTAAAGTTTTCCATACAGTGCCATTGATTAAATTGTGACAAGTTATGTTAAACTCAAATCCCTTCAGCCTGAGTAGCCTCTAATTTTCTCCTTGAGCCTCTAAGCATAGGCAAAACTGAAGCCAACTTACAATCTCATTTGATGTAACTGCTTAAGGAGCAACCCATGACAAGAATTAACTTGTCCTTTAAGGACTGCACACACCTTCATCAGCTTCAGCTTAACAACAGAGAGAGGTAAATCTTTTTGGAGACTGGAATTGATAGAACATTAGGCAGCAGCAGAAGTGATCCAGTGTGAAACAGCAGGGAGGTCCATCCATCTGAGCTCCTCTGCAGCAGCTACAGCTGAGCACAGTTCTCTGGCCTGGCCTGGCCCTGGGACATGATTAGAGACACCAGCTGAGAAATAAGCCAGGCAAGGAAATCAAGAGCCTCAGAACTGTTGTGGGTGTCTGGAGCAAAAGCCTTTTAAAAACAAAGCCTCGAGAGAAAATGGCTCTCCCAAGCTCAATTCTGTTAAGATTCAGTTCATCTCTGGGAGATTTGATTTCAAATTGATCTTTCAAAATGTATGGCCTGTATATAAAAAATATAGCAATAAGGTAAAAATCAGTTTTGGGAGGAATACAGCCAAAACAACACTTTAGAAAGGAGTCTGAAATAGCATTTTTCAAAAGATCTTTATTGCAAAGAGATGAAACAAGCAAATAAACCAGTTTTCTGTCAGGGTTAAGGGAAAACTTACAGTTAATATGCTTTCTTTTAATCTTTTAGTGTTTAGAACAGTCTTATTTCAATCTCAACAGGCTCCCTACACATGTCTGGCAAGTTCTAAACTAGACCCTTTATAACCATCACATTGGGTCATCTTACAGTGGTTTAGATTTGATATTTTTGTAACTAAAAATGAGAACAGATACCACATTTCTGTTCTCAGCTTTTTTTTTTCCTAAATAGAATCTCAAATTCCTGACAATCAAACTTAAATGACAGCTAAAAAAAGGTTATTTTAGCATCAATTTCAAAGGAAACGTTGAGTTTTCAAGCAAACTCTGAAGCTGTGAGGTCAAATTCTATAAATCTTGTTGTATTTTGGTTTAGGTCCAAGCCAAGACTTTGCTGTGAAAGCTGAGTGATAACCTGAGGTTAGAAATGTTATGATGGAGGAAAAATCCTTAGGCCAAAAAATAGCTGGTTTTTGGTATGTGTTTTCTGTTTGGTTGGGGTTTTTTAAAGCCCTCAAAATTAAGATGGTGCAGCTGAAACATGTTAATTATAAAGGCATCATGTATTGATCTTATAATAATAATATAAAAAATATGTTCCTGACCTGGTTAGTGGGATGTTTGCCAATATATTGATCTGCAAGGTGTTGAACAGTAAGAAAAGGTTGCAGAAGAAACAAGGAGGAAGAAAAAGCTTTAAGGAGAACTGTAACACAGAAGGACCTCTCTGAAGACTGAATGGTTCCTCCTCAGGAAAAGGCAGAAAGACAAATCTCCTGAGTTATTTCCATAAGTCTGGAGAGTCGTGTTCTGTTCCAAAAGGTTTGTTTCAAAGCTGTTTGTCCTTTAGGTGACACACAGAACCTCCTTGCTAAGAAGGTTTCCATACTATCCTTTGTGAGCAGTTTCTCACTGAAAACATGTGTGGCTGTTTGGATTTCCTTTAACTTGCTAAATAAATTTGTTAATATCCAAAGCACTGCAGTGCAGAGCCAGGTCTCAAATATGCAGAGTTAAAGAATTTAAGCCCTGACACAAAGGAGTTTTACTCAGATTAAAAGGGAACAAAGACATGTGTAATCTTTGTGCTGCCACTCAGCCCCAGCTTGCTGGGCACTGTTAATTGTAGCCTTTGAGTCGTAAGAAAATGCAGAACATCAGGAGAAAACCCATTTATTTGTGTCCTATGTGTTAGACATAAAAATGCTTTAAAGAGGAATAATGTGAGAAGTTTTAATGCTAAATGGCATGTGTGATGACATTTACCAGCTCAGTGCAATCCAGCTGTGACCACAGTCAATGCAGTGTGGGGACACAATAAAAGGAACACTTTTGCAACCAAAATTGAGGATATTGGCCATCTGTATCATAATCCCAATAAAGAAATAAATGCTTAGCCTATTTAGAGATGAAGTTTGGTATTTGTAGGGCAAAAACAGATTTGTAAACCCCACTTTCAAGCAATCAGAATAAAATAAATTTTACTACTGCTTACTCCGGGCTTTAATGATTTAAAAAAAAATAATTGGCCCAGTAAGATGAGATTCCTTAAACCTTTAAATGATCTATTGAATATTTTAATTTGACTTTGCTTTCTAAGTTAACAATCCCACTTGGGACACGCAGTGAAAGCTCTTCCACAGGAGCTGCAGTGGAAAAGCCTGAGCAGGAGACAACACATTCCTGCCTCAGGGGTTACAAGACAAATCAATCTATTTTTCTCCTTTCCTCCAAGGGTAATTGGCCTTTAAAATTACAGAGAAAAATAGGCCCTCATGTCAGCACAATGCAAGCACATAGACAACCATTTTCCATTTCTTTTTTCAGTTTGAATTCTCAGCAGAGAACTAAACTTATAAAGGTGGGAAAATAAAAAGAAGATGAAGAGGAACGATTGCATCAGTTCAAATCCCCTCCAATAACAAGCAGCACTGTGACCAGCATTTGAGGCTGGAATTTCCTGAAACCTGCTATGAATAGCTGTCATTTTCCTAGTCACTGTTTTTTCAGGCTTGATTGTGATAAAATTTACCTGTATCTTTGTGAAGGCTGTACCTCTGGTGTTCATGGAGATTTGTCACAAAATTTAGTTAAACTGAGAAATTGTAATTATTGCTCCATTTCCCATAAATTCTAACAAAGTAATACTGATTTTTTACCTCATTCTTCTGAAATTGCCTTTTTCAAGGAGCAATCATGGCTATGACTATCCCTACAATCCCTCTAGTGTGCTACACACATAATCACACATCAACACAGTTTCAGACTCTGAATACTCTTAAATTGTATAAAGTAAATTTTAACTTGCCCAATAAATTGTTTCACAGCAGTGAAACTCAGAGATGGCCCTCACAGGTTTCTGATTGCCATTAAATCTGACCTGCAATACCTCACTCATACCATATCTTTAATAAGAAACTGTCACGTGAAAATATTTCCCAGTGCATAAAGATGAGAAATCAGCTAAACTATAATTGATATATAAAAACCACAACAAAGTTGAAAAAAGTCAAACCAACTTAGTAGTTTAAAAACAGTACTAATATTCCCTTGAAAGGGAGTCTTGAGGCTACTAAACCTTTAATGTGAATTTGCTCTCTGGGACTGTGTATACAGGTGTAAAGCAATTATTAGATTTGATATCTGAATGAACTCAGGTTCCCATTAGAGCCTGAATGCTTCAATGACCCTGTTATTTTCCTTCCAATGCTCCCAGACCTGATCAACTTAATTATTCTGACTAGTGAAACATTTAGGACATGAATGTATGATTTGCTTTAAATCAAATGAGACAAATGAAAGTACTTTATAAAATAGCACAAAAAAAGGAACAAGACACGTGATGTGATGTATCAAATCCTGGAAGAAGGTCAGGACTAAGTAATGATAACAAAGAAACAGAAAAAAGATCCACTGCAATAAAACTACATTTATTCAGATATTTTTTCCCTTGAAATTCTAATTGGTAACCTTTATTGTATCTCCAGTGAAAAGGTATAGCTTGGGAATCAGAGGGGTGAGACAAACTTCAGAGAATAAATAAACTGTGGTTGTTTCAGTACTGAAGGAATCCAAACCTCAGAACTCAGAGATTGTGTTCTCATGAATACACACACACCTCTACCAGTTGTCCAAAAGTAAAATTAGAGCCTCTGCTAGAAAGAAACTTCATGTCAGAGAGAGCAGGTTTGCTGGTGTAAAACAGATGTTGACTATTTTAATTGTACCTGCCATTTCACTGCTAAGAAAGTGTGTGACATTGCAAAAACCCCACGTATTCATGTTTTAAACAGGCCTGGCCTGGTGCTAATACATGATATTCTTCATAAATAATGGACTTGAGAATGGCTTCCAAAGTGTCCAATTCCCAGCTCCCCTATTAACACTATGGCTCTTACAATTTGCATTTGCTTTGAAAGTTACTTGACTGTGAGGTTACAAACAGGACAAAGAAATAAAGACAGTAATAGGTTCTGAGCTGCAAGTACACAGGCAGACACAAAGTTCCCATCTTCCCATCCCACTGCATCTGTCCTTGCAGAGAATCAAACTGACACCCCCGGGTCCCCTCGCCCCTCGCCTCCTCTCACTAATGATCTGTAATGGCTGCTGAGCCTGCAATAAACGTGCTTCTGTCCAGCCACATTGGCATCACTTCCCAGCCCAATCTGATACTTTTAGGAGAGGAGGGAGTCACCAGAGACCAGCACCAGCTTGTGCTGAAGGCACTTCCTGACATCAGCCTTCACTTCGCACTTCAGATGGAAGGATTCGATTTGACAAAACACACAGAAAGTCAAGAGAGGAGGCTCTTCACCTCCCCTCCGAAACTGCTGGAGAGAAGTCAATACCAATCCCTTTACAAAGTTACAATCAAAAGCTGACAGATGAAAGTCAAAGGGGAAGCTTTCCAGCCATTCCTTACAATATTTTATTAAAGAGCGGCGTGGGGACGCGTTTGCATCGCCCCACCCTCCGCTCCTGGTTCTCCAGTTCGCAGCTCAAACGCTCAGCTCCAGCTCCCAGGTACAGCTGCTTCATTCTCTGCACAGCACACGAAAGTAATGAACTCAGAGACAGAAAAGAGAAAGCTCTCTTTTCTCCAAAGGAAATGCTTTCAAAACAGGAGTCGGGGAACGCTCCTGAAAAGCCAGTATTTCCCAGTGTTTCATGTAAACTGGCTGCCATAGTTTTTCTGCATACCCAGACAATGACAATATGCCTTGTAGCCTGCAAAAGTCAGTCTCCTGCATTTTTTATGTATCAGAAAAAGATTCTCTTTATATATATAAAACCCACTCTGCAATAACTTGTACTCTACATGTAAAATGAAATATTTTAAATAATACACTAAAGGCAGAATATCCATAATTATTTTTTGATTAAATAAAATATCAGCATTTTTTATTCATGGCTAGGTTAACATTTACAATTCAGCATTTTGCAATATTTAAATGGCATTGAATATGCTATGAGAAAACTTAAAACTACATCACTCCTGTATGACCGGCTGGCACAGCCTCCCGTGCCCATCTGCACCTCACTGCAGAAATCAGAGAGAGCTCCTCTAACAGCCTGGCAAGATGATCTCACCACTACCTGGTCCTTCTCTGCACACCCCAACTGAGAATAACTACATCCTGCATGTGACTTTTACTATAAATTACCTGCACCAAAGGCATGTGAATGTGAAACTGTTGCTTATTAAAATAATTCATACAAGGAAGTCATTTAAACTATACATGGCAGGCTCTGAAGTAAAATATAATAACTTTTAGGGACTTAGGAGCCTAATTTCTTTCTTGGCTGAGCACAGACAACTTCATTATGATTCAATGTGAGACCTTGGTGCTCACATAAAGCAGAATTTGACCCTTTATTTTCATATAAAGGATAAAATTACAGAAGCAGTTAATGATGGGAGAGGGCAACAAGTTTTCATTAAGTAGCTCAAAACAGTTTCTATTTATTAATACTTGTATCTGAGAAGTGTCATTTTCCAAGGCTTTCTGTGCTATTTCAGCAATTAGTGGATCCCAAAATGTAACACTGGATCACTCCATATTCCTGATCTGTTTTGCTTCCCCATGACCCAGCTCCTCCTGCCAGAGCAGCCTCTGACAGGGAGCTCAGCTGGGCAAGGGCAGGTGCTCTGGCATTTCACAAACACAGCTCTTACTCACATGGTTCCCAAGAACCCACAAGCATTTTAGGGCTGCCTTAACTGCCTTTTGTAAAGACTAAGTGACAATGATGTTCAGGTGTACTATTACTGTCTGCTTTTTGAAACCTGGTTTAAAAACTCCAGGGATTTTTATGACCAAGACAGCAGAATATTACTTGCAAATGAGTGAATACCTGAACAAATCCCTGCTCAGGAAAAAAAAAAAGAAAAAAAAGAAAAAGAAAAAACCAATTATATAAATATAGATATGACTTTCCAGAAGCAAAATACCTATACACACAATAACTTCTTTCTGAGGTCAAGCTTTTCTACCTTTCCCAGATGCATAACTACAAACCTTTCCTTGACTCAACAATGAGCTGTGACAGAGCTGATGGCCTGTATTATGCATTATAAATAAGCCCTAAAAAGTATTACCTCTATTAAAAGCAAGACAAGGTCTGGTTTGATAGACACAAAAGAGCATGGCTTATTAGTGACAAAAATATGTGGCAAGTTCTCAGTGTGAGTTCCAAAAGTTTTAAATAACTTCACTTCAATATGGAGCCAGAAAGAAGATAAGCTCTTCTAACTGACCAAGACTTCATCATCTCACTATTTGTACCAAAAATGCTCTTGAGGTCGCCAATTAACAGATGATACCTTATTACAACTCAGAAGCATTGCACTCTTTGGACAAATGTCAAACTGGAGAAGTAATTGGAGCCTTTCAGCTGCTCAATACCAGAGTTATAAACTTTTACAACCTTGCCACTTACAAAGGAGCTCCAGAGTGAGAAATGATAAGGTTCATGTTGATTGTCCCTGGTTTGTCAGGTAGTGAGACAATCTTAATATTGCTTACACATTTGAGAAAGTTGGTTTTGGGTTTTTTTAATGTTTGCATTCTGCCTTTTAAGCACTGTTAGTTGAAAGTAGCTTAACAGCACAGCTCAGAGCCAGGTAACAGACTGGAAGTATTTTACATGAGTTTTTAACTAGAATTGATTCAATAATAACTCTATCCAAATGCTAATGCCAGCATTCCTAGTACGAATAAACACATTTTTACGTACATGAATGCTAAGGAAACAAAATGATATAATGTTCTGGCTATGCCAGAAAATTAGTCCTTCCTCAGAACTTCAGGCATCATCTCCTCCCAAATAATGTGCTTATCCCCAAAACTTCCAGCAATATTTTACAGTCTTTTCTCCTGGAGATTGCAGATAAACAGATTCCTCTCTTCCCCCTCTTTGTGTTATAGAAGTTTATCCAGTTGCCTAATCTTAATGAAGAGAGCAGAGGATGCTGATGGTGGACACCCACCTGTTTGCTGCCTGTTGCCAGGCACTTTGGCTTCCCTGCAGCTCCCTGACCCTCGTGCTTGCTGAGGAGCTCCAGCTCCAGCTCCACTGTGTTGGGAAATACCCTCCTACAGCTGTGCAGGGCAGGGAGAAAGGCTGTGCTGTGCTTTTAAGTCTCCCGTGGTCACTGCATTGTTTCCAAAAGTTAAACTCCTTCATCTCAATTGCCCACAATCCTCCCGTGTTCTCTGACCTCTTTGTCAGTTCTTAATTCCCTTAATACATTATCTATCAGTTATTCTTCCCAGACACACCAAACATACACCAGGCTACAATTCTCTTTAAGATGACACTGATACCATACTCCAACTTCTGCACTGATAATTGAAAATGAGCTGCATAAATAGCTATGAACAGGGGAACTGAGAATTACTGAGCAGATCTACTCTGAGCAGGAATACAAAGTCATTTGTACTTTTCCAACCCTTTGCAAGCCAGAGAACAAAAATTCTAAGTAAGAAAGACAGCCATAAGGAATCCTGTACTTCACCTCTTGGTTTAGCTAGTAAAAAGTCACTAGATGGTTTTGTCATTTATGCTCCTGTCAGCAACAACACGAAGTACAACATAAAGAAAGGGCTGGTTACATACCTGGTGAGGACAGAAAGAAAGAAAAAATATATTTATTTAAAAAAAAAATCTCAAATGCTTTCCTTCAGTTCCTTAGTAGGAACACCAAGGTCAGCCTCAATGCTCTTACTGTTTGTTCAAACCTCCCCTCCCCAGCCCCTTTCACCACAGCACATCAAACATAACTATTACACAGACTCTGTAAATGTTTTTGAGTCCCCCAACAACTCCTTCTCCACACTGAACCCACTCTGCTCCTTCACCTGCCTTTGCTTTAATGTGTAGGTGAATCAGCCTCATTTTTACCTGCTTTTCCCTCTCAGCACTTCCAGCAGGTGGTTGCAGAGCCTTTTTCCAAAGGTGCTGCTGGATGGGCACAGCCCCAGGGAAGTATCCCAAGCCCTGAGATGCCACCAGAGTCACTCTGCCCTTCTGTCTGCTCGGGCACTGCCACTAAACCAGCCCACTGCAGCTTGGAGGAATGTATTCCAGTCACTGGGGCTGAGTGGGAAGCACTGACAATACCTTACACAAAGAAGCTTAGGAAGATTTTGGAATTTAATTCTGCTCTTCACCCTTCTCCAGACTGAGGCGACAGGAGGGAAGGATAAGGCAAGGGCAGCCTGGCTGGGTATGAGGGAGCAGAACAGGCTCAGAAGAGGTCACTGCTGAGAGGGCACAAAAATGAGCAAGTCATTTGAGGACAAATCTTGGCCCTGAGCATCTCCTGAACAAGAGGACTCGGTTTGCTAAGAAGGACGAGGATTGCTGGGTAATCTTTTTCACTGTCACATGGAAGAGACTGAGAATCCCACATCGACCCTTGGACATCTTTAGCCTTGAAAACAATGTTTTGTGCCACAAAATAAACATTATTTTCTTTCCATTTTTTTCCCATTTAGAAATCTAGTTTACAGTACCATTCCAAAACTAGTTTTACCACACAAACAAAGAAATTACGAATTTGGGTGGAAGAAAACTAAGATGGGAGTTTCTCTCTGGGGTGGGAAAGAGAAGGAACTTACAGAGATTTTGCTGCCAGATAAAATGATTAGGAAAATACATCCTTAGTGCTACTAAAATAACATTAATCCATCAGGTACTTTTTGCCTAAAGCTGGCAATGTCCTTTAGAATGCTGTTTTGCTGGATGTAAACTGTTTTAACTACAAGCTCCTTCTATTTCATCTGCAGGAATATTTTGTCAGGCTCAAACTAATTTCATGTGCAGAAATAACCAAGTCAGTGTGTTAACAGTTTGCACCTGTTTGGGACTCACTGGGCACTGTGGCCTCTCAACTCTCACCCACCTCCTTCCCTGTACTTTCCTAAAACTGCCAAAGCCAAGGAATCCTCTTTGCTCCTCCAGCCAAAGCCATGAAACCCCTGCCCAGCTTGTCCACGGTGCCCCAGGAGCAGCAACTCAGCTTTCAGAGCTCACAATGTTTTGTTGAATTAAACGTTTCCTCAAAGGACCTGTTACCTTTTCTGTTTGTATTCTTTAATTAGATATTCTAGACAGAATATTCTATACAATAGAACTGAGACTTTGCTGCACATTGATGACAATTCCTGCTGATGTCCAAGTACTTCTCTTGCTTTAATCAAGGAAACAATGATGTAAACTTATAGTTTAAAGAAAAAAAAGAAGGTATTTTTGAGGCTCTTTCACCAACTGTTTATCATGAATGCATAAACCCCCAGAACACTCCTATTAGCAAACTCCAATTTTCCAACCTAATATTTCAACAGAAAATAGCAGAAAATCCCAACAATTAATACAAGAGGGCCTCTATTACAGCTCACCAACTTGACCTGCAAGTTTGCTTTGCATACAGGAAACCATCTCTAGAGACTTTTCTTGTAAGGATGGGAACTTTTCAAAACACATTTTTAAAAAACACCATGAAACTTGCATCTATGATTTTGGAATTTCCTACTCAGCAGTAACAGAAAAGCAAACTGTAGATTAAAAATTTTCAAAAGCTTTACTACAAAGTTCATTAAAGAGGTTTTTTTTCCCATAAAGTATGCAAATCTTGCTACTTATATTTCAAGAGTTCTACTGACTCAGTTTAAGGCAGAGAACTATTTCATAAAACAGCATCTTGCAAAGGAATGGAAAAAACCCAAGGAAGAGAAATACTCTGAAGTATGCAAAGCATTTTCAGATGCCTTTTAATTATTTTTTTTACAAGAATACAATTAAATACTCTTGGAATGACAGATGTATGGACAGTAAAAAAGAGTCAAAGTTTGATTTGTTGTATTTGTTTGGAGCTCCAGTTCTAAGCCAAGCCTTATGTTCTTCAAGGCCAGCACAGCGTGAGACACCCACAATGTCTGCAAGGTCCAGGGGGAAGGATTAGCAAATGTCACAATACCTGGAGGGCACAGAAGAGCCTTAAAATAGGTAATGATTCAAGAGTTTAAACAGGGAAAGTACAGCAGGGGGCCTTGAAAAAAAAAGCTGCATCAGGATGAAAGGTCTATAAACTTAAGCTTAATGATGAGCAAACTAAAAGGTCACTCTGCATCGGGGGATGTTCAGAGGCAGAGGTTTGATGGGACTGAGGAAATCATTGCTCTGTCCAAAAAAAAGCACTATTAAGACAGTTCAAGTCATATTGTGCCTCTTTACAAAGATCATCCCTTTTCCTCTACATTATCACACACATGTGAACAAAACTGTTGATGGAAGAGCCCTTTTGAAAGGTATATAAAAATGCCTTAGAGGCTTTAAAGTAAGTTTATATTTGTGTGCATAAATGTGTATTTTAGAGAAACATAACTTCTGCCTTTTAACATGCCAAGTTTCACTGGGAAAAAATTATACAGCAGTTTTCTAAATAGCTGATATCCATGACTTCTGATTTTTATTTAACATCAGTAATGATGTCTGCAAATTCAGCAGCTTTGTGATAATCCAGTCAAAATGGTTATTCTACATAACTGGTCACATGTGCTCCTTTGAACACTAATTAGCACCTGAAAACAATTAAGATTTTGCAGTTTAAAGACATCAATAAATCCGGTAAATTTTAATTCTTCAAAATCACTCTCAGAGCATTCAAAATATCTTTGCCACTGAAATCTGAAAAAACAGATAAAGGTCTAAAAACATTCTCAAAAAGTCAAAAAATTAATAATAAATAAAGTTCTGATAAACCAAGTGAAGAAACAAAACCTTATCCTTTTAAAAAACCACCAAAATGGAATATTGAATTGTTTTCAACACTTCCCAAAATGTTTTTGAAACTTTAGGGCAACTATAGTTTTTTATAAGTAGTACAGTTCCAGCAAATTCTAAATTTTCTGAAAATACATTATTACACAAAATAATAATTCTTCCTCCTTAGAAAGGGTTTTAAGCCCTGACATAATTCTCATGCACATTGCAAGGCTCCAGCCTGAAACATCTACCTGCATTTCCACATTCACTTTGTGCAATTCTGTGTTAACTTCGTTGTTCCTTCTCTGTTTGCAATCAGAGCATTTTTTTCAAATACTTCTATTATTTCATTTCTGCTTCATAAGACAAAGAACAGAAGGTTAAATCTGCTGTAAGGTCCATCTCTTCAGAGAATAATGAGGAGATGTGACAGAAAGTTTCAGCACCTTGGCAGAAAAACAAAGCAAGAGTAACCTTGAGGGCTTCATGATTTTTGTGGGTGAATGAGGATACTTAACAGGTTTGTTTTAAGTGGAGTTTGCCAAGGGCTAACTGATAAGATTAATGATAAAGATAAGACTGTTTTACATATTATATTCTGTCAGAGACAACCCCTCAGGTTCCTAAAAAAGCTCTAAACAACCAAAGAGGAAAACAAAAAAAAAAAAAAGAGGGAGGATCTTCACACTAATTTATTACTGAGAAAAAGAATTTACACCCCACCAAGGCCATTTTCTCCCAATATTACATTTTGAAGCCTCTAACAAATGTACAACATACGTGCTTTTGTAAATGACACATTAATTAACTTGCAGGGCACAAAAATCCACATCTACAATCTAATTTTACCTGAGCTGTTTAACAACAGCCACTCCAGAAAAGAAGGGTGAGTATATGGAAAAGTGATGAATGGGAGAAATAAATTGAGTTGTGTACTGGACACAAGGCTGGTAGGAGAATAAAACAACAGCAGGGGGAAATAGTTGGGTGTATCCTGTAAAGTCTGAGCAAACAGAGCTGTGGCTGCACAGCAGAGGGTGGGCACAGCACAGCCCACCTGCCCCAGGGGCACTGCGGGGTGTCCCTTGGTCTGTCTCACAGACCAGTGTGACCAACAGCACTGGGGACCAGCACAAAGGGGAAGGGCAGCCTTGAGGGTGAGCCCCAACAGCTTTTACAGGATCTGTTTGCCAGCCCGTCCTACAACCATGTGGTACTGGGACTTAACAGCTCTGCAGGAGCAAAACCACAGCAAATATTGACGAGTTCTGTTCAACTTGAAAAAGGAGGCTTGAAAAACAAACAAAAAAACCTAAACAAGATAAAATAACAATCATAATAATAAAACCTTTTAAAAAACTTCAGGAACAGATTATTCACCTTTTACAGATGGCATGAAGAATGCTGGAACACCCTTATGTAGGAACACAGAGCACAGACATAACAGTGATGGGTTTAAGAGGCAGGGGAAAAAGACCCAAATGTGATGATGCAGTGGGACAGAGCAGACTGTTCTAAACAAGCAGGAATCCTTCTAAATGCTCAAATCTGATCTAAATTAATGAAATAAAGCAGTATGATCTTTGTATCCTGACTCCAGTATTAGGTATTATACAACAAGAGAGGACAAGACCACAAATTTACAAAGACAAACGAAGCCCTGAGAAGAAGCAGTTCTGTTATTCCCATTGCTATTCCCCCTGTAGCATATGAGGGAGGATAAGAGCATAAAGGTTCTTCACACACACAAACCCCAATGATTGATGTCTAGTAGAATTATTTCCTGTACATCTCAGTGGTGCTGAAAATCTCACTAAGTATCTTTCAAAAATCCAAGGTCAAATACAGAGTCAGCATTTAAGCAAACCACTTAGCCCTGGGTATCCTGGGTCTAATCCGAGTAGTTTAGCCAGCAGTTAAGCTGCCTTTCCCTCTTGCTCTCTGAAAATGGCTTAATCATCCACTCTGGCTTTATGCAATTAAAAAGCTCCCTGCCTGTAATTGACAACTGATGTAACTAAACATTAGTTCTTATCCTCCAGAATTTATATTTAATCTATAATACTAATATTGCCCATATTCAGATAATACACTAAACCCATTGATTCTTATGCCTCCAATCCTCTGCCTCTGCAAAATCTACTTTTTGTACAAAAAGCCCACAGTAATTCACATCATACAGCTTCTACATTTCTCCTGTAAGAAAGGAAGAAAATTCAGTTTCTTAATACGTTTTGTCTTGCTTTTTCTTTCAGGTGACCTATGAGATGACTGTTTTTGTGAACTACAAAGAGGTTGAAGGACTTGGGCTTGTGGCTCTTGTGAAGAGAAGGGCTGGGAAGGATCTCTCAGCAACCTTCAGCTGCCTGAAGGTGAATCACAAAACCTGACTCCAAAGCTTCTTGGTCACAGCCAGGAGGTAAAACAAGAGACAGCAAGTCCAAACCTGCAGCTTAAATGTTAGGAAAAAAATGTTCTGTAGAAGGAAGGCAGGAGAATGGGTTACTCAGGAGGCTCTGCAGGTTTGCAGGAGCTGCTTTCACAAGTCCCAGCTGACTCCACCTACTGTGGTGATAATCCTGCTTCAAGCAGGAGGCTCTGCAGATGAATTCCAAGAGCCCTTCCAAACATTTCTCACACCCTATCAACTCACCGATTCTTGGCAAGCACATGTCAGGGATTCAGAAATAATAAGTATTAACATTAGTTATTTTTGGCTTGTCATTAGTATTTACATCCACACTCTTAGCAGTTTTAAATGCCAAGCCTTCAGTTTCAGTGATATTTTTCAAATAGGAAAGGAGGGGTTTTTTTGCCAATTTATCATTTCTAATCTGTTCAAAGCTTAAGCCAGAACTTTTCAGTGAGACTTCTTCCTAAATAACAGTACAAAATTAAAATAAATTAACATCTATTATTTAGCTTCATTCTTAAAATAGTTAACATATGCCCACAGGCTAAGGCATATATTGAAAAAACAAACCACAGTTATAGATAGGAGATCTTCACCCCTTTCTGAGGACTCAGAAGATATGGCAGAACTAGGACTGAGGCTGATAAATCCCTGATTGCACAAAGTTACCAGTAGGGGTACAGAATTTAATAGATGTAAAATATTACTACTGATACACTCAGCAAAATGCCCAGAGAGAAAGTTGTGCCAGGACAACAAAGGCGTGGGGGGCAAAGTGGAGGGCTGAGAAAACTCACCCTCCCTTAATTAGATGATGATTGGATTGCTGATGGATTTCACCAAACAAACACAACACTGACAGAATCTGCTCTGTAACAGCAAATAAGAACATAGCAAGAAAAGCAGCACGTTTTGACAAATTGTTGAGGTGTCACTTGTGATTTGGGAATGTTGTGTACCAGAGGGAAACAACATGTAACTGAGAAAAGACTCAGCATGGAACACAGAAGGAAATTAAGAAGTTAAAAGAAACTAAAGGAAGAAAAAACACAGCACAGACTGTTTCGTGATGTGGTGGTGCTTTTTTTGTGGCCTTATTATATCAAAGATTGTATCTGCAAGGACAGGAGGGACTGGCAGATGTCTCTCCAGTGTGCACAGTCTGATGACATGAAGCACAAGCAACTTCAGCTTTGCTTTTTATGACATTTGCTAAACTTGAGAAAAAAAAATATGGGGCATCTTCAAGGAAATAGCAAATTAGGTGGTCTAAAACTGTCCTAATAATATTTTGCTTCTGCTTCGAGCTGTGGTATAACTTTCAGTCATCACTGAAAACTGCACCTGCCAAGACAGCCCTTGCTCAGGGTAGAATTACAGTCCAAAAAGGGCTTAGGCAAAGAATTATCAAAAAGGTACAAAAGATTAATATGCTCTCTTTTTATCTGGCCACAAAAATTCTGAATACACACAAGTGCTGAAGTCCAAATCCTTCTGAGTCCTGTCTGGAATGCAAACAAACCCATTTCAGCTGAAAGTGCATCAGATTCTCCTGCTCCCACATAAATAATCTCTGTCTGGTGAGATGATGTGCCCTCTGTCTTAAAGATTTAATGGGGGAAAAAAGTCTCCAAACTAGCAAAGCATTATTAAAATAGCTTTTATTCTAGAAAGTATAAACATCAATTTTTATAGAAAGACTATGGATAACTAACATGAAAGCAGAGCAAGATAAACTAAATTTCATGATAGAAAAACAGAATGATTTCAGTCTTCTGATTAATACTTTTCTGTAGTTTCCAGACAACCTGCTTGTTATCCCCACAAGGACCCATTTCCACTGTCATTAGATCTAGAATTTAAAATACTTATTCACACATAACTCCAAACACACCTTGGTTTGTAGTTCATGGCTTTTTGAAGCTGGACCACAGAAATTAAAACACGATTTAGATTTGGAAACTCAGAATCCCTGAGAGCCAAATATTGTATCCTCAAGCTCAGCTCAACACAGCAGGAACAACAAAATACAGGCAAGTAATTTCATTTATTTTAAAAGGACAGACGGGATGACATATGGGTTCAAAATACTGTAAAGACTCCAAGCCTAAAGCCACAAACACATGATATGTAGAATATATCTACACTTATGATGTGTTTATAGGTGTACAACTCTATATGGGATAAATATATGGGATCTAGAAAAGCTGATCAGAAATCTATCACACTGTGGAAAACTAGGTACAGGAGTTAATTAATTGGAAATAAAAGAGCTGAGCAAAACATTTCCATGGAGCATCAGAAAGGACAGTAAGTTTTGTGCAGCAGCACGCACGAGTTAAATAAAGAACCAGAATGAGGGAAGCAGAGAATCGAAGCCCCTGCCCTGCCCTGCCCACACAGGCAGGGTCTGTGCAGTGCCCAGGAGGATGCCCAGCCTGGCACGGCCCTGGGGAGGACACACAATGTGGCTCTGCAGCCACTCATGCCTCAGGCTCCAAAATACACAAACCAGGGAACTGACTACAAATCGCTCCTAAATGTCTGCAGCTTAATTGATGTTTCTGTCAGAGGTCCCTGTGATTGAGGAGTGAAACCATAACCAATTAATAAACACACAGCCATTTAAAGTAAATACAAACTAGATAAAAACAGGCTCTCAAGTGGCAGTTTCCAGTATGAAAGAAAGCCGTGCCTTAACTGAGGATTGCTTTTATCTTAAACTTGACCAATACAACCAGAAAGCAATTCTTATTTTTTTCTACACAGTTTATTTTTAATTTTTAAGATGGCACTATATATGATCCCTGCACATGGCTACAGAAGCTCTTTGCTAGGACTTGTATGAAAAGATGTTTTAAACACAGGACACCCAAGAAGGAATCCCCACTGAAATCATGCACACTTTTAACTCAGCTGAGGGGAAAAAAATTAAAATATTAAAATGCAAAGAAGGATTTATGAATTGAATTTATTTTTTATCTATCAGTAAGCCTAAGTTGAAACATGAATAACTGATTTAACACTGAAATGGTATTCAAATATTTGATTCCAATCCCTTATTGCTTCTAAATTCACTCAGAAGTCAAGATTATTAATTCTTCCTGACAGGAAATCAAGATTTAATGATCATCTGATAACCCTTAGGAATTACAAAGATGATAATTCACACCAAATAAAATGATTTTACATATATAAGAAAACCATCCTGCAGCATATCCATTTAGGCATTTTCTGTGGGGCAGTAATTAATTTTTAAGAAAACAGAGCAAAAAATTTTGTCTTGATATGTACAGTAAAAAGCTTAGAAGCAAAAAGGGCACCTCCATTAATATCTGCAGACCTTCAGCTATGCTTGAATAAACAAACTGAACCCCTCAAGCACACCTTCCAAAGAGCCTGGAACAGAAAATGTCTGGATGAGCTTTAACCCAATGACCTTGTGGCAATAATGCTGCTCACTCCAAGCCAACACTGCTCCAAGATCAAGCTGTCCATTCACCAAGGCACACCGGGCCAAAATGGTTAAAATAATGTGCTTTGTACAATTTTATAGAGAAACTGATTTCAGCTTAGTAAAAAGGACATGCTGGAAATGATTTTTAGGTAAATTTTTAGCTTTCAGGTCATGTCTGCAGGGAAGTAACATTAGAACTAACAGTGGTGTGAAAAATGGGGATGCAGAAACTGTACAGCCTGTGCATTGATTTTTTATTTTTTATTTTTTTTTCCTTTTTGCCCCAGAGCTCTCTCTGCCAGCAGGAACACTGCAAACCCAAGTACAAGCCAATGACAACCTATTTATACATAGAATCACACAATATTTCAAGTTGGAAGGGACCCACAAGGACCATCAAATCTGACTCGCTGCTCCTCGCAGGACTAAACACTAAAGCACAGGACTGAGAGCATTGCCCAGCTGTCCCTTGGGCTCTGCCAGGCCTGGGGCAGTGCCCACTTCCCTGGGGAAACTGTTCCACCCTCTGGTGAAGAACCTTTCCCTGATGTCCAGTCTGACTGCTCACCTTTGTATATTATTTAATGCAATTTATACCTCCAAGCCACTCAAGCTGCCTGTCTCCAGTGCATGTACTTTGCCTGTCCCTGGTGCAAAGTTACTGTTAACACCAAAAAACAATCTACATTCTGACTAGCACAGAGAAAGGGTTTACATCAGAAATTTAAGGGCCAAAGTAAGCTCCAAATGCATTTCCAGTCCATTCTGACTATAATAAAAAATCCTGACAGAGACCTCTCTGACATCCTGTAACTGCACAAATTTCTCAGGATTTAGAGGTTCCTACTAATCTGACCTCCAAAAAAATTTCTTGTTGATGCCAAATCTGTTTGTTTTACCATTTCAACAGTTCAGGGCCAATGGAAGACAGAGGGGTGGGAACAGGCTCTGCTCTGCAACACTGAGTTCTGTTTCAGGGAAGGAGACCAAAACCTTCCCTGATCTCAGGTAGCAGCAAATAAATGGCCAAGAAATGTTAATTGCTTGAACAAATGCCAGAGCAAAATCTCAAATTTTTGCCTTCTATAAAATCCTAAGACCTATCACTGCAGAATACAAAGAAACTTTTATAAAGCACAGTTTGATTTCTTTTTTTGCACAGCAATTGACAAAAGATTTTGCAGACCTCCTTTAGATCTGCAGAACTGATGGGTGAAGATGAAAGATAAGAACAGCATTTCCTTTCTTACTGCAATTCTAACTCCTTCAGCATTTTTGCCCTGTCATGTATTTCACCTAAATGTAGTTTTATTTTTAACAGGACACATCTGCCACTGGCAAAGGGGTTCCACATATTTCTATGGAATTCTTCACACATTACATGGATTAAAAGATATTTTTTGATTCTTACAATAAAAGCAACATAAAAGCTGTTTTGAAAATCCAATCATTATTTTTCCTTTATTTAGGTTTTTGGGGAGGCTTTTCAATATGTATGAATATTCAGAATTCCATGGTCTAATCCTAAAAGTTTCCCCTGAATCTTCCTCCTCCCATGTCCCCAAACATTCAGACCTGGGTCATGTCATTCCACTGAGCAGTGGATTGAAACACAAACAGAATTTGGGTAAGAAAGCTCATAGAACAAAATGTCAATCAAGAAACTCCCAGCAGAAAATGTTTTAGACTGACAATCTGAACATATTTGCATACTAATCATGTTCTCCTTCAATAATTACCACAGCAAAAGTATAGATTCACATACCTTTATGATAAAGTTCACTCTGACTGTAACTACTGTGTTAGGGGACAAATCCCACCAGATGTTTTACACACAAAGGTGAACTTTGGAAGAAGTGCAGTTTTGCTCCAAAATAACCCAGAAGTTTCAATGCTGTGTCACAGGACAGCTCCCAGCAAAAACAATCACTTCCCATTTCTGCATTTAGCCAGGAATTTGCTCTGTCATTTCAGCACACAAGTTCTTGACACTTTCCTCTATGAATTTCTCAGACTCCAAAGTATTTTATTTGTTCCTGGATCTGCAAAATGCCAAGTAATTATTTTCTCTTTCATTTAGATTGCCTGAATTGGAATCCCCATTCTATTATCCATTGATTAGCCCAGATGGGAGAGGCAGGTGAAAGATGTGAATGAGAAATACCTGGGAAGTTTAGTGAGAATATAAAAACACAAGGAAGCTCAGACATGAGTGAACTCTGCCTCTAAAACAACCAAATTTATGACCCTCTGCACACAGAGAACTTGATTTCAGCAATGCTACTGAACGGGGACTCAGGAAAACAACATTAGTTGTAAGATTTAAGATCATTCTGACATTTTTCATACAGCTTCTTATCCCATCAGTGGCAGTGAGGAAAGACAGGTAGAAATAAAAAGATGGGAAGTGGCATCACATGCAAAAAAATTCTGAAAATATATAGGTCAGAGTGAACATGGAGACAAAAAAAAAAGGAAATAAACACCAGGGTTTCTTTAAGAGAATGCAGGAATCTTCGCTACTGAACAGCAACACAGGCATTATTTTTTCATCAATGTGCTCCAAATAACTTGGTTGGGTAACATTTTCCCTTAAAAAAGGGTAAATATCAAACAGAAGGAAGTGGAGAAATTTAACCAAATATAGAAACTTAAAACCAACTTAATATTTACTGAAAAGGCAAAGCAGACATTTTCTTAAAGTGTTCTCAAAAAATGCCATTTCTCCCCCTAACTCTTTCTATGTACAAATATCAATCTGTATCAATTATGCAAAGTATTTTGGGCTGGCAACTTATATCCATCTTTTGTATCTTGAACTCTGAGTGAAGCTCAAGTTTAGGTCAACCTTTAAGCATTAGGTGATGTTGTTTTGCCTACAAGCAGCTTTCAAACACTTTATTTACTTTTAAAAAATGTAAACATATACAGAGTTCATATGTTGAAAACTTTACGTATTAAATCTAAGCTTTTATGCAGAAATTCTTCTGCATAGATTCCTGAAACATCTTACTCTGCTAAGATTTAGTCCAGCAACATCAGATGAAAGATGCTCTATAATTCTTTGCTACCACCTTTCCTGTTTCAGCACATAAATCTTTATGTGCTTTAACCTAAAATTGCTACCAGTTCATGTCAAGAGTCCTGGAAAACGAGCAGGAAATAAGGTTTGATATTTATTGTACAATTTGCAGCTGCTCAGGAGAGCAGAGCTCAGTCCACACCAGGCCCCTCATGGGGTGGTGACAGAGGAACCTTTTTCCTGCACAACGAGGACAAGCAGTGGCGCTTTCCTTGGGAAGAGCCTCCCCTCCAGCTCTCCCACCAGGACAGCCACAGCTCTGCTCCTCAAGAGCTTTGCTTACTCCTCTCCCTCCCCCTGAAAGAGTTGCTGTGTGCAATTTTAAATGGCAAAGTTGTAACACAAAAAATTACAGCAGCTGACATTTGTGGAGTTGATGCAGTCGCTGCGTCCCATGCAGTAAATGGGAGTGATAATGATAAATGATGCCAACAATCAGGCTGCCATGGTTTCAAATGAGCCATTCACAGAAAATTTCCCTTTAAATTAACATTCCCTAAAACTTTTTACATTAAGGCTGGTCCAAAAAAATCCTAAGATCTTGAATATTTTAATTAAAATGCTTACTCTCTATTTTAACTTCCTAAGAAAGGCACCTACTCCAAGGGCAAAGGCTGAGATCAATGTTTCCAAAACATATTCTCATCTCACACGATGAGAAAAAAGATTGAATTTCTTTTCATCTTCAACAGAGTAGATAAAATTCATCATTTTGAAGGCTGTCAATGAAAATTCTTCATTTTGAAGGCTGTCAATGAAAATTTTGAGTAATTTTAACTCCTATGAAGTGTTACCTACAACACTGGCCCTAAACACACTCCCGACAATCCCTTCATTACTTTATGATTCCTCCCCACACCTTCTCCTCTGCTCCTCTCTGCCCTCAGCTGTGCTCTGGTGGCTGTTTGTGTTTATAAACTTCTTTTGTTCTGCCAGACAATCCAGTTGGTAAAAAGCTGATTTTAAATACACATCACCACTGTATGTGATGCTGAAGTGGCTTTTTTCTCCTTCAGAATAGAGGTAAAGCCTTTATGTTTTGAACAGCAAATTAGATTTGACATTTAAAAATCAAGTTACCCTAATCTAGAGCTCTACTACAACAACACTGATAAAGCAACGAATCTTTCCATAGAACAAATCCATTTTTTTAAAAATTAAGGATTATTTCAGTCACAAGTAATTGAAAATGCAATTTGGAATTCATTACTTTCTGTGGTTAATTACAGCAGAACGGCTCCAAAAGATGATGATGATCCAATAAAGTAATAATTCTTTTCTGAAACGTGCTATCAGAGTAAATAAAATAATAAAATGCAAATTAATAAGACTACTGAAATTACGTTGAAAACATTAAGTGCATACCAATGTGTAACCCATCCTGATGCTCAGGCACTGCACCTACAAGGATGTCTTAGCAATGTATAAATTGAGCCACCCAGACAAGTCTACAAAACCTCTCCCAGGCAGTTCTGATATCCTTAATTCATCATAAGGTTTTACTCAATTAGTGCCCAGCTCTTGTGAGGCTGAGCAGAATGTCCTTCCTGACCTCATCACCCACAGGCCAAAGGAAGCCAAGGCTTTATCTTCATTTTACACGAATTCTGCACTTCTTTCTTCAAAAGGAAAATAGAGGGCATGTGTTTAACCAAAATATCTCATTTAGAAAGGTAATGAAAATTCTTTTGCAGTGACTGTCTCCAGTCCACCTGCAGGTATTTAGCAGCAGCAGAATCTCTGACCTTATTCCTTTTCATAAAGGGCACTTAAGCTAAATGAACTCCTTGCCCATATTCCTGAAAACCAAAAGTCTTGATTTTCTTGATTTGACCTAAAAATTCCTGCAGCAGTCCCCAAAGTCTGTATCTTTCCTCTGTGTACCTTCAGCAGGTTGGAGGGTCAGCAGTAGGTCCACAGTTGATGCCGTTCCAGCTTTCTGAACACTTTTGTCTGAAGATCTTTAGAATAATTTAAGTAGTTTTACAACAGCTGAGTGGGAAAGAACTGTCATGGACGAGCCATACGAGGGATTTGCTGTGCTGAGGTACTTGGCTAATTTTAAATTGCCAGCACTGCAACTGAAGTTAAATTGTCTGTTTTGGTAATGGGAGACTGTCTTACTCTGGCCTAAAATATGGAATTTCCTAATGATTTTAATTCTATAGTGAAAAGATAATTTTAACCTCCGAGTATCATCTTGCCAAGGATGTCTGTCTGGAAGGACTGTGCTCTCTGTGTGCACTGCACAGGATTGGCTCACGATAAATTCTCCCTGACAGGACTTAGCAAGGATGTCACATACCCCAAATATTGGCCAATAACGCTCAGTGCAAAGGCTGCAAATGTCAGGATAATACCAGAGGTATCCCAACACCAAAGCACAGTAGCAGAAACACTTGCAGACACTGCCATCACGGCAGGGCCAGAACACAGCAGGCCTCTCAAGCCAAGTTTATTAGGACATCTTTAAATACTTCGCTTTATGGAACATAAATACCACGTTCCTGTCTATTTGCATTTGTACATAATCCAGCAAGGGGATGAGAAAGTCAAGCTGCCCGTGGGTTTTGCTGTCCTAAGTCACCTTGACTGCACCACCACGTTGCTGCTGGAAGCAGAGCAGGCACTGAGCAGCAGCCACATCACCAGGGTGTCTCTTCACAGGCAAATATTGCTCTTTTTCACCTCTCTCTCTCCCAAAAGCCTTCAATACTTTTATTTCAGAACTGTATTATGTATTTCATTATGGTCATAATAATACTTTCCTTTAAAATAATTCTTTAAAGAATCAGACCATATTTGAAGCTGCTTGAAAAAAGTCTACTAATGCACTTCAATTAACTGACTGGGAGGTTATGGTTTTAAAATCAACACTCCCTTAAAGGCAACTTGTTGCCCTTTACAACACAGGAATTCTGTGAGAATAAAATGACACATATCACAAGACCACTATACCTTTATCTGCTCTTCCAAACTGAACTTCCTCCAAGTGTGTCTAAAATCTACACCAATTTGCTCTATATTTGGATTATGAATTATGAAACCATCTGGGAAACTGGAGACCACTTTACCAACATACCCTGCAGACCCAAGAAAAATGTAGTTTCAGATACTTTGAGAACAACAGAAATTCTAAGATATGAGAATCTTCTTTGGCTGCTGTAGTGAACTCCACTGTACTACTGAAATTATTGAGGCATTTCCTCTTTACAGATTGACATTGCAATGGAACTACAGCGCTCTAAAACACATTGCCCAACACCACATACTATTTCAGAGCAAAACACAGGGAAGGAGGAAGCAGTACAACCTTATTTTGGCTATTTCTAAACTTAGAAGAAAGATGGAGAGTGACAAATGGAGGCTCTCAGAAGAGTGAAGTCACTTGAAATTATCCTCTGTTATTTATAAACCCCCTGCCTTTTCTTAGCTATGTTTGTGGGAGATAAGGATAATTTAGGGATCAGAGATATGAGCAACTGCTATTAAATATTCTCAACAAAGAAGCTTCAGACTTAAATGGATAAAAATGTTTCTCAGATACAAATCTGTGACTGTAAACACCAGATAATTAACAGTAAGTAAAAATATCTCAATAACTGAAAGGGCCAGCAGTGCTGTCCTGCCAACCTTGACACTGGTACAGGAATTCAAGTAGCACAACTAAAAGTAGCAGAACTATAGCTGGTAGATATGAAATAGTGTCTGGAATTGCAAAAATGAAAGGTTGCAAAGTTTATTTGCACCTGAGAAAAACATCCTTGGAATAAACTGGGTTATGACAAGAAAAGTTTCTTTGAGCTGTATTAGCACTAGAAACAAACATACAATGCAAAAAGTGATTTCCTAATCATCTGTACTGAAAATTATCATTATTTTTGAGTTGCCTAATTTGATTTTTTCATTAATTTACTGTTTCTTAGTATTTAACATGCATATTATTCAGCAAAAAAACTTGGCAACAAAGTCTCAGAGGATATTAAAACAGTGAAAACATTTTAAGACTGCAACTTCTGACCCTGAAAGTATTCAGAGAAAAGGAGGACTTAGTGCTGTGAAACTCCATTCCACAGACAAATACTGACTGCATTTTGTGAACTCTCATATCCTCTACCTTGTCAATATGAGAACTGAAGATAAATTGAAATTCAGAATGCTCTGCCATCCTTAAACAATACAAGTAACAAATTTTTCAAGAAAGGTCACTAATTAAAGCTCTGTGAAATAGAATCAAACAATTTTTATCATGATAAAAATACTTTCTTCAAGAGTATCTGTTTTTCCCTGTGCTGTCAAAATAATTCCCTCATTACTTTTATATTCAATTTTCCAAGGGGTTAGTTATATGATAATGATGATCCACATCTCTTTTAAAGGCAGAACAAGGTGCAGGAAAACACTTTGGATTAACTCAAAATAAAAAGCTGTTTACCTGATCACACTCTCAGCACAATCTCACTTATTTTAGAGCAACTTGTCACCTGGGAGCTCATCATAGGAAAACTAAAGCCAATCAATGACAGGGGTGTTATTATCTGCCCAAAGCCTTTCTTTAAAATCTGGCTCTAGAGCTTGGAGCAGAGTTTGAGTCAGGAGCCCTGAATGGTTATCTAGACCCGGTCAATTTGGAAGTAAAATATAGTTTAAAGACAAGAGTCATGAAAAGCACGTAGTTAAAATTAACACTAATTCACAACTATAAGAGCAGCAATCATATTTCCATTGCTGATAAATATTCCCTCTTAATGAGCACTTTGTAATGGTGACATGTCTGACACAAAAAGATGATTACCATCTTTGCACTGAAAATAAGACTTGCAAGCTCAGCACACTTATTTAATATACCTAATACTATTTTCTCCTTTCTTTGTCCCAGGATATAAGACCCTGCTCTGATAAAATAAATTAAAACATAATAAAAAACAAACTAGAAGATACTCCTAGAACTATCTTGCCCACTGTGTAATCAATTTAAAAATAAACTCAAGAAAAACAGATATTTGTAAATGCCTTTTGTTGAGTTTAAGGCATTTTCTTGGGGTTCAGTTTCTTTTTTGTTTTTTTTAGGACACAGCCAAATCACTTCAGTGCTCACCTAAATCTGTCTAAAGTGTAGAAATAACCTGGAGATCAAGATGGAATCAGATTACCAAGTGTAGGAAATCACCAGAGTTGAAAATGTCACTTAATCATTGGGTGTCTCACTAATAGTTGAGAAAATGCCCAACTGAGAAAACCTAAAATGTGAAATCCAACAATATCAAATATCCTGAATGAGCTCCTGCTCATGAGGAGCACAGAGAACTGCTGGGCTGATGTCAGAGGCTGAACAGCCTCTCCCTGACCAATACCTGACAATATAACCAATATTTTGTTGTTTTTCTAAACCACTAAACTTGTAGAACACGAAGAGCTTTCCTTTCCTTTGCCAGGTTTTGTTCCAAAGACAAAGCTCTAGATCAGGTGTAGCGATGTGGTGACTGTAACTTCAGTCTTAAAGCACTTCCATATATTCATGTCCACTATTCTGCCAAAGTAATATACGTATTTTTACCTGCACTTGTCCCAGTTGCATCTCCTCTCCTTGGCAGAAACAATTTGGTTCAAGTGATAAGCAAGTTTGAAAAAAAATAAATATATTTGGAAGGCAATTTGGCTAAACTAGTCACCTTATGTTTAGAGATTCTTTAAAAGAATAATAACAAACTTAGTGCAATGTGAGAAGGGAGCTCACCAGTAATCACAGGCTACCATGGCACAGGATTCTATAAATTACATAGAAACAAGTTATATTTTTACTTCAGTATTGGCTACTGCTTCAGAAAAACATTGATGTCATAAGGAATAAAAACGGTACAGAACCTTAACAGGGAGAAATTATATATATGTAGACTAGTTCTGCTTAATAAATTTTACAGCAAAAGAAAACCCCAAACAAACAGAGAAGCAGCAGCAAGATCCCCTTTGGGTAGAAAATGAAGGATGGAGACAAATTCAACTAATATTTAAAGACATAATGACAACTATTTTGTAATTTAAACATTTTCTTCAAAGCATGATGAAAACTGCAGATAAATGGGGAAGTGACACTAAAACTGAAGGCAATATGATTTATCATAAGTCTGTCAAAGTAAGTTTATAAACTCAAACTACAGATTAACTTTCTCACACAAATTATTTGACATTTTGTGTAATTTCTGCTTGCAGAGTCAGTTTTGAAGTACTGTCTGATTGGAGCCAATATAAATGTTATAGCTTGCTGAAATATTGGTGCCAGCACAGAACTTTTTATACATGTGTGTGTGTCTGTATAGAATCAAACACAGATTGACATCTGTATAACATGCAAGAGTTGTACTTGTAAGACCTGCACATTCCCATTATGCAGCATCAAGAAGTGAATGACAAAAAAGACATGGTAGGTTTTGAAGGATAAAATGCTTTGACATTTACTTTACAAGTGTTTTACCTCTCACATCTGTAATATGCACCACAGACAGGTTGCCTAAAATATGTTCTTAAGTATGTTCTTACTCAGAGGTTTCTCTGCTACATTCAAATATTGAAGGAGGAACTTCTGTGTGTAACATGAGGTGAAACATTTCTTCCTAATTCCTGCTGGAAATTGTCAGAATCAGGGCAAGGGCACCCTGACAAACATCACAAGGATCACAGTCACTCGCTGTGACTCTGAGGTAGATGTCACAAAAGAAAAGGCATCCCAAAATCCTAAATAATGAAACTAAACCATAATAGAGAAGAGACCTGACGTGCTCCACCAGCTTCCCTTTGGATTACCACAAACATCCAAACACCTTGAATAAAGGAATAAATGATTTTATGCTTAATATACTGCAGCCACAAACCATGAAGGCCATTATGTATCAAACATCACTTTAATTGATAGATACCTATGTGCAGTATAGGGTCAAACTGGGCTGGAGCTGCAGTTCTCAGGGTTAACAAATTCTCACCCTTAGACTGTGGTGTTGGGGCATAGATGAGATCACAGTTATGCCTTTTCAACAGCAACATTTAATATCTATCTGTGAAAATTACTCCAGTATAAGGCCAATGTTTGATACAAGCATTAAATTATGGTATTTTGATAATGTTTTGTAATGAACTTCAGGGTTGGCTTTTCTTGTTCTTTGTTTCTGGACAGTTCTGTTTATAAATTTCTACAGTTTCTAGAGCAATGCATTCATAAAGAGTGAGATGAGTAAGTACTGATTTAGGAAGTAATCACTGTAAGGCCTCTAAATAATTCACCAGTGGTCAGAGGTAAAACACGATGTATCAACTTACACTCCATCCTCCTTTTCAGTGCTGGCATATGGGCTGGTTTCCTGACTCTGCAGCAAGGGACTTAGAATAAGTCTGTTGAATTTTTTTGAAACATGAATTTCGGGAAGCTAAATGCTTAACAGACTAAATAATGCCTTGTAAAGAATGCCTTGTGAATGGCCGAGTCCTGTGAACTGTTATAACCTTCAAACATCTTCGACACATACTCAGAGTGAATTCTCCAACATTTATTTGTGCCACCTGGGCAATATCTAAAATTATAAGATAATATCACTGCTCAGTTAAAGACAGAATAGTCAGGCATTGGGCAAAAAAACTCATAAACCTTTCTCACACACAGCCATAATTAATAAGAAGTCCAGTTTTTGAGAGGACAGTGGGAACAACAGCTTCTCAGAATGATATCAAACTATGGGCAATCTGTTAGCAAACAATGGGCTTTCTGTTGAGTTTTGTCGGGTTTTTGTTTAAATAAAAGGTGGTAGATCCTCCCCTCCCTCTCTGGGAGTGCTCAGTCCAGGTTGGAAGTGCTTTTGAGCAAACTGGTCTAATGGAAGGTGGGGCAGGAGTGTTGGAACTAAACAATATTGAAGGTCCCTTAGAACCCAAACCACTCCATGGTTCTCTGGCTGCACCTTGAAATACTCAGGTTGCTTTCAATATTGGTTGTTTTCAATACTGGTAATATATCACAGCATCCAGACTGGGAAGAAACTCAGTTTATGACTCAAGAGCTACTGACTTTAGTATTTGCAAGAGTGAATGTGTAAAAAACCCTTGAAAAACATTATTTGCAGTTAAATTACCACTGCACTGTTAGCAAGCCAATAAATCCTTATGAAGATCAGATATTGAGGAGGATGTATGATTATATATCTGATGGAAGCAAATGGCATGGTTAGGGAGGATGATTCTGTCTGGATCTTGAGGATGTGCAAAAAGAAAGTTTCTGCCTTAATTTATGCTGTTTGAAAGCCCTGAACTAGTTTTCAAAACTTTATCCTTCAAAGGCATTCTTAATATTCAAAAAGACCTTGCTAATTAACTCCTAAAACTACCTCAAGTCCAACCTGCTTTTCCTGCTCCTTAGAAAAGTTTTAATTACACAGATTAAGCACTGGAATTCCAGCTGTCACCTTCCAATAGCTTTCTTCCCTTTTAAATAAGGTGCTTTTGTGCTGATCTCCCCTTTGCTTTGAGAAGAGCTTTGGATGGGTTGGTTTTATGATTTAGCAATTCCATGTGACTATTAAAAATGATGTGACAGTATGGAAAGAACATCTAACCAGTTCTTTTCTGAGGTGTTATGACATCTGGCAATCAGCCTAACACTGATAAAGAATTATGTGAATACCTAAATGGTGGTTTCTCAGAAGACCATGGACCTGTCACAAGGGTGTGTGGGTACAACAAGGGGCAAAGGCAAGAGCTCCTGCAGGGTCAAATCCTTCTTCATGGAAGGAAAACCAACCCAAATCCATTGTGACAACACTTAAATGTGAAAGACTTCCCAGCCAAGGACAGGAAATGTTTTTACAAGCAATACCCAAGGCAGCTTGATAGGGCAGCAGACCCACATCTGTGGGCCTTTTCTCAGTAGCAGGTTGGATCAGATGACCTTGAGGTCCCTTCCAGACTGGACTTTTCCATGATCCTGTGAACACAGGCACCTGGCTACATGAACTACCACCATCTGGAGGGAGATGGCCAGGGGAAGAGTATTTCAAAAGGTGAGGAGGATTTTATCTATGTGATCCCAGCTACCCTTATGTATGAATAGAGTGGGAGCAGCTTCATGGAAATGTCCCTCTTTGTGAAAAAATCTGGTCACCTGTGCCAGTGTGGAGGGCTCCTCACTGCAGGGCTGGCATCAGCACATAGGACATAAACCAAGGAATGCAGCAGCTCCTGCAGTCCTGCATTTGCAGAGTGTGCTCTCCAGCTGGAACACTGAGCATGGACCATTGCCTGGATTTCCTGTGCCCTTCAGCCTCAGGCAGGTCATGGGATTAGTCATGCCCAAGGCAGGCACATGCAGGTAGTGAGGGATGGTGATACTGCCCAAATTAAAAACAGAATAGCAAGCCTTAGAAATGCCTGCAAACTCCTGGCCCAGAAATCATTACTAATACAATAACTCACACAGAAGTTGCAGTAAAAATCTAAATTACCCAAATTATATTTTAATCAAGGTCTGCTAATATTTATTCCAGCGTGCTCAGCAGGAAGCACCTTCCTAGTTCCAGCTCTAATCAACTGACCAAGATCTGTGTGCTTAGGAAATACAGCAATTTGTCACAGATGTCTCCAAAAGACACTGAAAGTAAGTACAGGCATTGCAACAAACAGGGAGGAGAATTCCCACACTTGGGAATAACATAACATCGATCTGTGGTTCAGACCCAGCCTAACTTGGCAGGGACACACAAACCATCCCGAGTCAGGCTGATCCCAGCAAGTCTCCTCATCTCCCTTCCTCCTGCCTCATCTTTGGGGCTCTGCACGAATTCCTCATCACTAAACCAGAACTCTTCAATTCCCACTCATCCCACCTTTCTTGCTACAAACCTGGAACTCCCTGGGAACAAGACAATCCTCCCCCCACCACTGAACTTCAGCATTACCTTCAAACTAAGACTTCTAAGAGAGGTTTACTTTTGGTAAGATGTACAAACACCATTTCCCTTAAACATAAGGTAGCAGATGCCACCTGCAACATCTAAGTTTCCTATCCATAAATATAATGGAGTGTTTTGATAGTTAAAAAGAAATTTTATGGCTAAGTAGATAGAAAGCCAGAAGAATTCAAAGGAATAATTATCCCACTTTCAGATGTTTAATGGCTTATGAAACTCTGAGGTTCTGCTTCCAATATATAAAAAAAAGGAATTAAAAAAGTCGTAAGAGACAAACAAAAAAATTTGATGCATTTTCCCAATAAATTAGTTTGTCTTTTCCAGACTTGCTTTTATAAGTGAAGAATATATTGTATGTTTACACCAATTCTTATCTCATTAAAGGCAGGAAAGGTACTTCCAAAGCCTGAAAATTAGACACAGTGATATTCATATATGACCTGGAAGAGCACAGGCACAACCTCCTGCTACTTCATCAAGCCCCTCTTTTTCAATCTTTACTGGTAAAATTCAGTTACTTCTGCTTTGCCACAATAAAAAAGATTTAAGACCATGAATACAAAGAGTTCAGCAAGTTGAAGGACCACACTGGTTTTGCAAGTAAATAAGCATCACTCAAAAGACAAACCAGTTCTGATTACACTTTGTGTTTCAATAGCTCACGTCTCATCTGGTTTTGTTTGGGTCTTTAAATCGATGAAAGGGTGCTGGCAGTTGTGATTAAGAGGTCAAGCACTGAATTCAGAAGTTTTTTAATCTACTTTTTTCCTCATCTAGCACTTGAGTGCCCCGAGTTATTCCTATCAGCAGGAGGCAGAGGGTGAGCACTGCCCCACAGCCAGAAATACAGAGACAAACCTCATTATCACCTACTGCTTGAAGTAAATAAACTCAATAGGGGTGCACATAATCCAAGCACATATATTGCCTTTCAAGTTCAATAACTGCTTTCTTTTCCTTCTTCCGAACTATCAATTCCACTTTGAAAAGCTTAAAAAAATTAAACATTGTTTTTTGGGGTGGGTTTTTTGTGTTTTTAGGAAAGGGAGCCTCTTTTGTTGTTACATAAGAAAAGCAGCAAAAAAGGTACTCCCTTGGACAGAGCGCGTTAAAAATCAGATTATTTCCACAGCATTCTCCTATTATTCACCTGCCAGTAAAATATGTACACCCTTTGTCTCTGTTTGAATGCCTATTTTTATCTGACTGAGGCTATATGGTCATTTTTGTACTTATAACTGAGTTACTAAGTTTTTTTCTTCCTTCTTCTAAAGCATGTTTTTCTGTTCTCAAAAACTGGGCCACATGCCTCTGAGGAGAAAGTAGTGCATTATTTCATTCCCACCTTTTCTTCTTTTTTGGCATCTCTGAGGCCTGCTATGCCCAGAAGTGCTTCCACTCAAGCTGGACCATCAAATCAATTATCACAGCAGTCTGCTTCCTAAATATGAATGGCAATGAATGACAACAGGCAAGGCGAACTTTCAGCTTTGATTTGTCATTGGGAATGTAAATTCTTTTTGTTTTGTTTTAGAGATGTTTGTTATAGTGGCAGTTTGACCAAACTCTTCCCCCTGCTGTCTGCAGCTGCATTCTGGAGGTCCCAAGATGAAAAGCTTCACCTCTGCCAAGTCAAACACCAGAGAAAATAAGACATAGGGAACTATGATGACTATAAAAGTTCTCTTTTCTGCTGATCTTTTACCACAATTGTTACTGCCAAGATAAAAAATGCACAATGACAAACTACCTGTTTCCATTAGTAGGTGTTCCACAATTTCAAGGTGTAATTATTTTTCCTGCTGTTGCATCATTTCACAACAGATCCCCATTTCCAGCAACGTGTCAGGTTTGTGCAGTCAGTGAGCACAGCCTTGTGACAGTACTAAAAGATTAATTACTTTATAAAAGGATTCATGTATAAGAGCTACAATATAGGACAATGCAAACAAACACAGTAAATTAAAAAAAAAAGAGGGCTTATCCCTTTCTCACAGTCACAGTTTGAAATTAATGGTTTCTCTAATGAAAAACCATTCATTATTTTGCTAAAAAGAGATTTAAGTTATATAAATATAAAAAGTGGTTTTGAAAAATGTATTTCTAGTGCTCTCCTTCACTGATACTACTGGTTCAAAAACATACAAAGCCTGCAATTTATATTAAAAGCCTGATTTAGCTTTTGGAGAACTGATTACATATTATGAAAGTGGATTTTCGACAGTAACTGGGACACAGAGCCCAGAACTTGGGAGTGAGAACACCCAAAATTTTGCATTTTTGCCAGTATATATAATAAGAGTCGTAGTATAAAAAAGATTGTATTGCCTGTTTTAGTGAAAATAATTTCAGCCAAGGAGGTTGCAATTTATTTCTTCATTCAGACACACAAAAAAATAGCAATAAAAAAAATTTTACTTAGGCCCTTTTAAAACTCTCTTCAGTTGTGAATCAGGTTTAATATTCTCAGGAAGGGAGGTTTAATGGTACCACCTAGTGGTGTCCATGGACACATGGCCCAAGTGGGCATCATATGGCCAAGCCCTGGGGAAGCTTCCTATGCCCTCCTGCCAACCCTGGAGGTGCCAATGACACAACTCCAGCCCTGGGCACAGAGGCCTTGGCTATTGTAGCACCTGAGGATGGCAATCATGCCTTTTTTCTACATGGCATTAAACTCTTACTATGTAAACCAGACTTTACCAGGTCTCCAACAGGCAGTTCTATTTAGAAAGAGTTATTTTTGATGCATGTTATCAGCTTGGCATTTAGGAGGTTGTGCTGGTAAAAGGCAAGAGGATGCAGCAACATGAAACTATGCAGAATTTAATTAACCAGGAAAGAAAACTTCATGGAGGACCAAGATCCTTCTAGGAGGACAAACACACTCCCAAGCTGTACCAAGTGATTGCTATAAAAACCCCCACAGGCATGTTATTACCAAGTAAGTTGAACTTTTCTGCTCTAAGCCTGCCCACCTGCTGCACACACAGAACTCTGCAGTCCCCATCATATTCACACTGAACTGATCCAGAAGATTAGTTCTAGAAATGGGATTAGACTTCTTCTCCTACATCAAAACACAGCATTGAAAAAAGAACCCTTAATACTGTAATTAATAGAACAGATAACTAGGAAGTAACTTCATCTGTCCATGAATACCTGCAGCATCAGTCTCTCAGGCTTAGTAAAATTACAAATACATATAGTAGTTTAACATACAGTTTAATATTTACATGACATAAAATGGGATTATACAAGAATGGTCCACACTACCACTTATTTGTACAGTCTACAGCTGTAAAAAACTATTGGTTTGGAGACTTTTCAAAAGTGAGATTAAATTTTTATATCTTTTTTTGTACTTAAATACCTTTTCTTTTATGTTTCTGGTATAAACCAGTGTTTTATTGTGACTGAGGTTTGCATAGAAAGGTTTCTATTGCTCCTGTTTAGCCCATAAAAATGCAAACCCAAGGAGAATGCAATTGGAAGCTTTTCTGCAACGAGCAAAAAGATTGGCTCTGACTGGAACAGATGACAGCCAAATTCCTGGCACATGCACTGGGAAAAGATGGACTTCTCCAAGTGCATAATAAACACAGATATGGATTAAAACATTTGGAGACAACAAAGAGAGATGTTCAGTTTTAAGCTCTCCATTGTAGTTTTCATGTGTCTGTAGATCCATCAAATATTTAAGGGACAAGCTTTGAATTTGTAGAATCACAGACTATTCCAAGTTGGAAGGGACCCACAAGGATCATCGAGTCCAACTCTTAAGTCAACGATCCACACTGGGGACTGAACCCATGACCTTGGTGTTATTACAACCATGGTTTTAACCAACTGAGCTGATCTCAGTAGAAGTTACTCAGTTTGGTTATTCACTTGCTTAACATTAATTTACACTGTAAACTCAAATCCAGATAAGGTCATTTTCTCCACAAGGGTTCTTCCCTCACATCCCCTCTTATTTATGTATTTGCTAAAACATAAGAATTTCTACAGTGAATTGTCAGAAAATTCTGTGTACAAGATGACATTAGTGGGTCCTTTGGTTTTTTTAAATACTTAGTTCTAGTCTACTTCCAAGGAGCAAGTTCTTTCTGGATCAAACTGCTTGAGCAGCTGAGTGAAAAAGGGTTTGCTGCTGGGGACTGGGATGTCCCTCAGGAAAGCTGCTTCCATCAGTGACCCTTCTGCTCCCACCAGCACATGGATTGAGGACCATGTACCATGGTCATGGTGACTTATCTACCCACTGGCAGGGACACAGTCTGTAGTACATCAGGGATATAAACTCATCCTTCTCTACACCTGCAGTAACAAATAATTTAGTAACAACTCATTTTCCTTCAAATAAAATAAAATATACCTTAGATCACCAGCTGAATTTAATTAAAAATATTTAGCTAAAAAGCGTGAAGACATTTCTCAAATTATCTTTTGGAATTATACAATATCCTCAAAATGCAAAATGTTAAAAAAAGCTTGCAATTGGAATTTCTTGCAGAATATTATTCAAAACAGACTGTTCCTAAATATACATATTATAGAACATCCAGGCCTTAGAGAGAGTTTACAGTAACCCAAAGATATTATGTTTGTGTGTGTTTTGCCATGGAAAGAAAAACTCAAAACCCAGAAATGTGGGTTACAGCCACATCCACAAACCAGTTAATGCTGCAGGAAAGGAGGCAGGAGGGTTTGAAACCTTTCCTTTGGCCTCCCCACGGCCCATATGCCAGTTGGGAATTCTGCTTGATGAGAGAAATAACTAGTGAAGAGTGAAGAGAGGAGCTGCTCCCCAGCACATCCTCGGGCCTGACTACCTGTCACATAATGTTGGGAGCAGGATTATGGCTGAAAAGGTTGACAGACCACAGATTTCTCTCTCTAAATCAAACACTGTGTGTTTAGCTAAACTCAGTGAACTTTAACTAATTAGCCCATCATTACAGTAAATTCATATGGAATAATTTTCAAAAGACTAAATCCAGAGCCTGTGGTACTTACACTTAACTTGAAAGACTGATAGCAAAAGCAAACTATTATGAGAGATTTCTTCTTTAAAAAAACATGAAAAAATAGAAAATGCAATCCCTTAATGCTAATTGTTCAAGATGAAGCATCTACTGAAAAAGGCTTTTTAAAAAAACCCCAAATTATATGTCTCTCTACGTAAAAAATAGCTTACTCTGCTAGAGCTGAAAGTGGAAATTAAAAGGCTATGCAATCCTATACACATCATTTTCCAGGACTTCTGTATTTTACATCACATTTTAAATTCATGAAAAAAATTAGAGAGTGGGAATTTCACTTGAAGATAAATGCATTATAAAGATATTAATAAAATAAATCTCATAAAAAATCTCCAAATAATAGAGAAATACTTCTAAAAATCAGAAAATAATTTTGAAGAAACTAAAACATGTTTATATTTGGTGTGAAACTGTTCTTGTTGGAATAGCCTATATAGAGTAAATGCCAGATATGTTAAAGAAGGAGCAGAAATCTTCAATGTAACCTGTTAATAGCTGGAGCTGCATCTCTTTCCTTCCTTGTATTCAGATGCCTTCTATTGAGATAAACTAGCTTTTTTCACTTGCAAGGAGAAAAAAAAAAGAAGCTTTATGAAGGAATACATCTTCATATTTTAAAACTAAAATAATGAAATATTGAATACATCACTGAAGCAGAAGCTTTTCCCAGGTTGCATCTGGATTCATGGCATTCCTTGGAATATCAGTGAAGTTATACACAAGAACCTGGGAGCATATTGTGGGATAAATTAAAAACACCTGTCTAAAAATGTTGTATAGTTGTGAATTCTGAAGAAATCTAATTAGAATTTTCTAATTCTGCTTTTTGACATTCATTCCACAAAATTCCTCCTTTATCCTTGGTAAAAAACAAACCAAACCAAACCAAAAAACAAACCGAAAAAACCCAACCAACCAAAAATCCTCCTGAAAGTCCAAACAAACCCTGCATTTTAAGGAAAGCTGCTACTTTCACTTAAAACAAACCATGCCATATTCCAGCTCTGGGAGTCCAAAGCCCTACAAAAGTCTTTGAGGACAGAAAACACAAACTGTTCCAACATTATCTTCCAAATATACTCACCTAATACCCTTAAAAAGGTTCATTTATAACAACTTCATAAAAAGTCCTCAGCAATCTAAAGTTACAGTCAACTTACTTAAAGATGCCAATGTGCAATTAAAATCCAGGGATATTTTTACAGGGATACACTTCCATATATGTAATTCTCAGAGTAACACTGCCTTATTATCGGTATTTTGCAGAAACTTTCTCTCTGATTGATATTTCAGTGATCCTTTAAGAATCCTCTTGCATCTTGAAGATGCCAGTACTGACATGGAAGGCACAACACCCTCCAAAATCAGGCACTGGACTCCAAGAAAGGGAGAATTGCCTGGAAATCAGCATAAAAAATGTGGTGCTCTAAGATGTTTCCAACAGAACGAGAGCAATTGCTTAGTAAGAAACACAAGCTGCTTTATGTATTGTTAGTCATCTCCTCTGCTCTATAATAATTGGTTTAATGCTAAGTCTTACTTTTATTTATGACAGCTTATTGTATTCATCCTGAAGGTAAATAACACTTGCAGGTATGTGGCCAAAGCAAGGCTGAAACAATCACAGGAAATTACAGAGCATTACTGCTGAAGTTCTGCAGGAGAACAAAACCTACAAAGGATGGCAAGTAATGACCTGTATCCAGAAAAGCATCAGTGATAATTCAAAACCAATCTTGACATAATGTGAAGCTTCAGTGCAAAGGAGTCACACAGCCAATTTCGGAGAGCTGTCTGAACATTAAATGCTCCTGGGATCTGCCAGCAAAGCAAAAGCCCTCATCATTTATGGGATTCAGGAAGACAAACACAAACCCAACACACCAAGAGCACTGAAGCTGTTTGGGACACTTTCCCAGGCAGATCTGTGTGTGCCCAGAGCAGCTCTGCATCCCTCCCTCCCTGCATCCCTCCAACCATCCCTCCCTCCAACCATCCCTCCCTCCCTCCCTGCATCCCTCCAACCATCCCTCTATCCCTGCATCCATCCCTCCCTCTCTCCCTCCCTCCCTGCATCCCTCCAACCATCCCTCTATCCCTGCATCCATCCCTCCCTCTCTCCCTCCCTCCCTCCCTGCATCCCTCCAACCATCTCTCTATCCCTGCATCCCTCTCTCCCTCCAGGCTCCTCCGGACCGGGCAGGCACCACCAGGACTTCAGTACCTACAACTGAGACTCATCACCTACAACAGCTTTTTATGCTTTTCTCTCTCATGATATCTTTTATCCCATATTTTACTCTGTGTGGCTGGAATTACAGAAGCCCTCGCAGACCTTGGGCTGCATCTCCATACAATGAAGACCAATTTCTGTACAGGTTTTATGCTCCATTGGATTGCTTTGTCTTTAAATGTTTCACCCTTTCAATTACTTTTCTAACAATAAGAGCTTTAACATAAATGCAATTCCAGCAAACTGCTAAAACAGCTTTTCAAAAGCTCAGACATACCTCTAAATTCTCCCCCCTCAGTGCTACAAAACTTCCCAATTCTTTAACAATACATTTTAAAAGTTTTTCCTAACAAGTTTAAGCATAACTCAGAAAGAGATTCATATTTTGTTCACTTAGGTGATAAATTGTTTCTGCTTTAAAACAAAATCATGATTGCCTTCAGATATCTTTTTTTGATATGTATATTCCTTAGTAATGGTCTCCATATTATTTCAACAGAAAATAAATATTCAGAAGATTCCATAAACGTAATTCTGGCTTCCTTCAGAGTGGTTATTCATTAGGAGAAAAAAATGAAACTGCTAGTAAATCTCCCTTTAAGGTTTTCCCTCTAATAAAGAAGATCTAAAAATAAAATATTCTTTTGTCAAATCCATTTTCAAATGAACACATTTTACATGTAAAAAAATTACGAAGCATTTTTAGAATGTCTGACAGAAATATTTTTTCAGGAGTGAATCATCAGATCTAGGTTTGTTTTGGTTTGTTTTGGTAAGGAAATAATTCATTAATTTCCAAATAATTGATTCAATGTTTTGCTGGATATTAATCAGTCCCCACATGCTGACAACATAATTTGATCATAGAACAAAAAAATGCTCTATCCCTTTAGTATTGAATTATTTCTCCCTCTGTTTTACAGAGGAAAACAGTGCAATCCATGCCCTTGTCAGCTGAGCTCCCCCAGCTGGCCCAAGGAACTGCCATTCCAGGAACCTTCCCATCCCTTGGAGGTGGAACTGAAGCTCTGCCTTGGGCATTGTCTGGGAAGTCAGTGATCCCCCTGTAGCTCCAAGGCCTCCAAAAAAACCTCCCTGTAAACACTTGTGGAAGATTAACTCCTGTGGGAATGCTCTCAGGAACACACAAGGTTTTCTTCCATTGTGCTATTTTAGAAATCTGTTCCCTTTAAAATGGAAAAAAAAATCCTCCCCACAATAACTGATCGTTTCCCCCATTTGTCCACTTCAATTTGTAACTTAAATTTGTAGGAAGAAATGCAGGAAGGCTGACACTCCACTCCAGTAATATATTCATGGAATTACAGGCACAGAGACACTGTTGTACAATTTTATACACCCAACTTAAAGTTACTTAAATAGAATCCCATTCAACAACAGAAGAAATACCTAATGCAACAAAACATGGAAGAAAAAATAGAGAAATTGCAGAGAAAATGAAAAGTGAATATAATAGAGACCTAGTGAGAACTCCAGTATCTGTTATTTTTAGACATCCATCTGGAAGACACTGCACAGTATGTATATGGGCTTTAAATAACAATATTAAGATGTTTCATACTTCCATGGGAGGGTAAAAGAGCTAAAGCACACACTGATAAATAGACTGGTTACAATGTTGTCACAAAATCTTACAGACTGTACCACTTTTCCCTCCAAAACAGAAATCAGGTGTGGAATATGCAGAGATCTACTGAGACAAACACAACAAATCCTACCAAAGGTTAACTTCTGCAGTGTGTTTTGAAGATGACTAAATAAAACTAACTCTGTCAGGGTCAGTGTCTTGCTTTTACAGAAATAAAAGGGAATTCTAGGATTTGAAATTAGTTACTCAAAATAGAGAACTATTCAAATTATTATTAATGTACATCATCAATATCTCATACCCAGTTTTAGTCATCATTAAAAATAACTTCACCCTAATTGTAGCACCCTTTAAAATGTAATAGTATTCAAATTGAAACAGTCTAGTAATACAAATGTCCTGTAATTAAGCAGCATGGATGGTTTTTAGGATGTGAGAGCAATTTTGGAACTACGAACATTACAAATGGAACGGCTCAGCCACATTACAGGAGGCAATAATGGGCAATAATGAGATGAACCACCTGTGCTACAGTTCCAGGAATGTAATGGAGATACCAACATGAAATTGTGTTTAAAATGATGACTGACCAGGGCTCAATATGGTTCCTGAAACCCAAACTTGCCTGCAGCACAACAGGGGGAATTGTGACCTGAGACAGCACTGCCATGCAAAGTCAGACCTGCAGCCTTATAAGCCCAACATATTATGAATAAGTGGCCAAAGAGGCTTTGCAGAAAGATGCAAAAAATCATAGTATAAAACCAGCCAACAACCTGACAATACACAAAATACCTTCCTAAAATTATCTCCTCCAAAATTCCTACAAGCATAAAAGCAATCGAAAATGGGCTGAGCTGATATTACAAAATCTATACCACAAAATTAGTAATTTTTTCCACTTGTAATAAGCTCTGAAGATCAAACTATGGTTTTGTGTAGCAAGCCTCTAATGAACACCATAATAAGAGCAAAAGTTTAAGCATGGAAAAAATAACACAGATCATATAAAATCTTATCTATAACTCTAATTAAGATGAGTTTGCTTCCTCAGCTAAACTACTCTGGTTTCTCACAGGCAAATTCTTACATTTCATAATATTTTCTGTTGCTTATCATTGACTACCATTCTTTGATCCTGTATTTGCAACAGTACTCACCAGTTCAGTAGCTTAATCATTCATCAGAGTATGCTAAAAATACATCAGAAATTACACAGAAATCTTAATAGGAATATTGAAACTTGACCAGTAGCATAAAACTTAGAGTGCAATTCCACCAGAAATTATTAATGTTTGTCTAGAAACCATGTTCTGTATAAAAAAGCTAAATGAGAGTTACAGAAGTTAGTGAACAGAATAAAATACTGACAGACAAGTGTTTATAAGTGTGTCTGAACCTGAATTGCTCAGCTGTCCCAAATACCAACCTACAGAAAACTGGGGGGGAAATGTAGTTACATCCCTGTTGGTGAAACTTTTTAGAAGAAAACCAGCAACAGCCTCAAGTCAGTCTCAGCTGACTTATCTGAAAAAGGCTTTCAACCAACTGCTCAAGGTGAGCATGTCAGAGACATCACCGAAGCCACCACACAGTGGAACTCAACAAGGTGTGCAAGGAAGAAGCTGGCAAAACAAAACAAGATTTCCCTTTCTCTGCAAGAAACAAGCAAGAGCTGTTTATCAGGAGACAGAGACATGGTCAGCTCCTGAGGGGAACAGGGTGCAATGCACAGCAAATGTCTGGGCTGTGCAACAAGCACCACGTCCAACACTCCCACAACAGCCTGTTCCAGGTCCTTCTGTCACTGCCCTGACAACTGCCCCCCAGTAAGGACTTTTGCTCTGTTTACATTAAGCAAACTCATTGAGTAGAATGGTCACGTCAACTGAACCATGAGTAGTTTCATCTCATTTTATAAATACACACACAGAGTAACATTTTAGATTTCTTAAAAGCTTCTTTCTCCCCTTTAAGCACTGTGCTGGCAGAATTTGATGGCATTCCTTGGAGTGTGACCCTTTCCTAAACTGAAAGTCATGCTGTATTTTCATAGAATCATGGAATGGTTTGGGTAGAAGGCACCTTTACAGGTCAGCCACTCCCACCCCTGCCATGGGCAGGGACACCTTCCCCTGGCCCAGGGTGCTCAGGGCCTTGAATGGCTCCTGGAACGGGGCACCTCCCTCCTCTGTGGACAACCTGAGCCAGTGCCTCACCATCCTCATAATAAAAAATTCTTCCTTCCATCTTGTCTAAATCTAAATCTGTCCCCCAACACACATCAGCAGTTTGAATGTTTCCCTGGAGAGCTGAGAACTACACACTTCTGTCTGGTTTGAATATTTCAACTTTTTTCTTTCCAGGTATTTGTGTATACAAAATGCATTAAATTCAGAATGCTGCAGAGACATTTTTCTAGTCCCACTGTAATTATGATGTACCATCTCATGCTAAGCCCCAAGAACACTTATGTGCAAATTTCAGGATTCCTAAAATAGAAATACCAGGACACCACTGAATGCTTTTTAACTTATTGTCTTGATTCACATACGAGTTGTTTTTCTTTTCTTTTTTTCTTTTTTTAACTCCTCCAAAAAGGAAAATGAAACAAGTGCCTACTGGGTGTTCTGCAGACAGATGAACTTACCTTTGCTACACTGCAGGTCACTCAGGAGCCAACAGAGCTGTGTCTGAGAATGTTTCTGTGCCCAGAGATGCCCAGTGGGTTGGCACAAGCACTGACTGCCTGCTCAGCCTGCCAGAGAGTCTGGGCTTGTGCACAGCTTGGGGCATGAAGAGCAGACCCTCCAGAGTCAAACAAAGCTTTGGGCCAGCCACAAAGCAAGCCTGAATCACTGCAGTTATTACAGCTGTAAAATAAAAAATACTGCCAGAGCAATATTGGCTTTTCAGCATCACTGCTGGTTCTGAGGGAGGGCAGAACTGGGGCACTGGTTTCTCATCTGTTAATGGATGGAAGGGACAGTGCCCACCTCTGCACGGGGCTTTCAGACTTGCAGACAGACAACACAATAAATACAGACCAAGACCACCAATTTCCTCTCTTGTTTGGCTGCAGAATAAAACACCGAGGGGTGGGGCAGGAATCCATCAGGCTGCTGTTAACAAACCTGCCCCCAGGTAAGAAGTTTCAAACACTGAAAACTGACTGTAGTAGGAAAATAAAAGACTGATTCCAGGGCAAAGGTATTTCGAATAAAGTACTGTAAAAACACACAAGTTGCCGGAGAAAGCCTTTTAAGACAAAGATGGTACAGTACATTCAAGTCCTCTTGATTTTTTTAATTGTTTTCTTAAGAATCAAGGACTTAAAATGGAAAAGTAAATGGAGAAGAAAGTATTAAAAATAAAACTTTAAAAATTGAGGTTGGCAGGTTATATTCTGCAGTGTCCTCCTAACCCCTTTCTCATTGCAGAGCTTTTCTCTTGTTTTTAGAAATCTTTTTAGCCACATTCTCCAGTGGGGATTGCTGTCCTCTACCTGTCCCTCTGTCACTGGACACTCTGAGATCTTTAATTTATCCTGTAACAGATTATTAAACTAAAAACATCAAGAAAGTAAAATGACTTAAGGCAACTGAGCTTCTGGCTTCTCACCCAACTGCCTGACTATTAATATGTATCTACTGGTGAGATGGTATCAGTACCTTGTAACTAAACACTATTACTTTGGGTGTGTTGAACAGAGAATCTTATTTTCTCCTGATAATACAACAAGAAAATTAGAATTGTCATGATTTGCTCTGTTACATCATAACCCAGAGGGTAAATATTGTCTTTGCAGGAAGGAAACTAATTAAGTTCTTACAAGTTCAGTGACAACCCCTGGAAAGAACCCTGGGACAGTCTCTGTGCTGAGGTTGGAGGGCTGTCAGTCCTCCACTGTGTGCCCAGAACAGGATGGAGGAGAAAGCCTCCCTATCTACAAAATAACCATTTGGACCTAATGTCAGCTAAATTAATCCTCTGCCAAGTCACACACTGCAACAGTGATTTTCATCTCTTTCCTTTCCATTCATTATGTATATATATTAAAATATTAAAGCCAATGTGCTTTACCTCAGTAAACAGTACTGTGGGAGAAAATTTTTCAAATAGAAGTGTTTCTCAATAATTGCATGATAACAGTGTCAGCACTGACAAAGAAAATTCAAATGGCCAAATGCAAATTAAGTTGGCCTTGCATATCGTTCATTACTACTCATGTAGTTGGTAAATTAATGCATGAATATCCTTTCTCTGCGTGTAAAAGAAGTTTCTCCAACTTCAGCTACTGCATAAAGATGTAGCCCAAACTCAGCCATCATTCTCTGGAAATGTAGGCCTTACCATCCAGCAGGACATAGCTCATTAAAATAGAACAGTTTTCAGATTCAGTGTGAATTAAAAAATAAATAAATTCAGAACGGTGGGTGATTTCCAACTCATACAAAATTCCAGCACGTGCCCTTGGCAGCCTCCTCCTGGATTACTCTTTTCAGAGGCTGATGAAGAATTCCCAGAGTCTCAGAAAAGCTTTGTTTTATTTCTAAAAATCCACTTCATAGCATAGGACATTCAAAAGGCTTTTGGAATTCTAAGGGATTTTAGTAGGTTCAGAAGCAACTCTGCCAAGTCAACTCTTCTCAGAAAAAGAAACTCCATAATATATAATCTGTCTGACCTCTACAGCTGCTCTGGGTACCTGCAGAATTCTGTGATGAAACAAAAACAACTTTAAAGAAATAAATATACCGCTTGGTTTCAAGGTCTGAAGGAACTGGCCCAGCCCTGCACCTGGTTGGCACAAGGTCAGGATGCACCTCACAAATGGCACGAGGCTGCAGAACAACCCCCAGCACTGCCCTGGAATTCTCATCATCATTAATGCACAATGTGCACAAAATGTGCAACTTTCTATTTTGGGCTTTAGGATGATTTGATGAGCAAAGTAACACCAGTGTTGATTTTTTTAAAAATGCTAAAACTTGAAAAAAAGTTCCAATTCTTTCAGTGTACAATTTAACAGAACACTATTCCAGAACTTCCAGGGAAAACTTGTCATATTACACTGAAATGCATTTTGAAGCACTTACACCAATTAAAGCAAGGGGTACATAACTCTCCTTAGCCAATATAAGTTATGAAATGCTTTAGATGAACAACATACTCAGGCAATTAGTTACAATTACATAACACCATCTTCTTGAAGGACATTTTCCAGGATGTGCATATGCCATATTTTCATATATTCAATTAAAGTTTTGGAAAGTCTTGGAAAAAAATAATAAACTGCAAATGACAACTTAGAAATAGACAAAGTGGCAGCAATATCTACATGAAGTCCAGAGCTCACAGTCCCACTTGTCTGCCTTGTTTACTAAACATCTATAAATATTTTACATCCTCTGTGTCAACACAGGAAGAGTCTCCTGCATACCAAGTTCAGAAAATCAATTTCAAAGACAACTAGTCAATCACCAGCACTTGCTTCGGAGAAGGGTAACTCACCAACAGAGGTGAAAGCAATTATGTAAATGGGTGGAATTCTTGAACTTCTTTCTTTATGCCCATCCAGTTAATGGCCATGAGGTGTTTCCAGAGCCATTTCATTCCTTGCAAGCTCAAAGGTGTCGTCCATCTGAAAACCTGGAGAATCCAGGCTGAGCAGGCTGGAGGTTAAGGTCTGTTTTAATCCCTTTTTTACCACTTCTCCTTCATCCTGCTTGTAAGTAGAATTCCTTTGAAATGTTATAGAATCATAAAATGATTTGGGTTGAAAGGGACCTTAAAAATCATCTAATTCCAACGCCCCTGTCATGGGCAGAGACACCTCCCAGTGTCAAGCAAAACCTCCACGAGCTACAGCTATTTCTTTCATGCTAAGCCACCAAAAATATATTACTTAACACTACTCCTTTAATTACAAAAACCATAAGCCAAAATGCATATACAGTAAAAATAGATTATACCACAAATACCTATTTTTAAACAGCTTTGGGACTGCTTATGGAGCTCTCTGGACTAAGGTAATTTGCTAAGACTTGGTTTGAACGGTGCCCATATTTATATTTAAAAATAGAAGCAAACTTAAATCTCACAATAATGCTGTGATGGCAAAATGAGTATGTTTATTATTGTTGATCCTTGTTTAGCTCTTGCTATGATAGATGTGGCAATTTTGAAGCACTTGGATCATGTGTAAGTCTCATTAATCCACAATATTTGGCTCTAAGCAAAACCTCTCCATTATACAACTGAGGTAGCAAACATGCTTTTAAATACTCAGCTTCTCAAAGGAAAAATATCTGAAAAGATGAAGAAATAGTTTAAAATACATACTGGTATTTGAATTTGAGACTAGCATGTTTATAGTCCATTTTGGACATTTCCAACTTCTATGAAGATACTTAATGCTAAAGGTGATGACACTGTTCATCTGAAAGGTGGCAAACAAGGCCACCCAACAGCATTTGAGCTGAGCACAAATCAAGTGCACCTACCACAGCTCTGCATTTGAACACTGAGAATGTTCTCATCAGCTCACAGAGGTAATGGGAACAATCAGCTTCTCTGCACAACTCACAACATGACTCGATGCCTTCAGAAAAGCAGAAAGGCTTTGACTGAAGAGTTTTATTTGAATGTGATTTAGGAAAATAAGGACTGTGCAGCCAGAAACCTGACTAATTCTCAAGATTTTATTTAATAGAGTCAATGCAAAGATAAAATTAGTTTAGCATGGCAGATGAGAAAGTCAGCCTTTAACTTAAAGCACAGTTCTGTCTTCAAGCAGAAGACACAACACTTAAAAATATAAGCTTTTTATTAGCCATCTGATGAACTTCCATGTAAAATATGTACCTACACTTTTAAAAAAAACCCACCCAAACCCCGATTTTAGATAAAATATGTGTGTGTCTGAACACCATAGGAAAATTATCAGAAGTTATTAAAACATAGTAGAAGTCTTGTCTCAGCTCCTTTTATCTTGCAAAAGTTAAACAAGCAGTTGGAACCCCTCATGTGGCTCACGTGAAAGGTTAAATGAGATGCTGAATCTGAACCAGGAGGTTTATTCTCTGCCCCTCCCTCTCAAGGTGTGCTGTTGGTGAGGAAATAGTAAAGACAGTGTAGCCACTCAGGAACATCCAACTTCCCAAACTGTGCCTGCCACACGTCCCACTGCACTGTTTGATTCTGATGCATGCATTAAAAATCACCCCAAACGTGTGTACTACCAGGAAGAACCTGCATCTGTGCTCCTCCCAGAACTGCACCCCCAGCAGTGAAAGCCTGCAGGAATCGTGGCCCAGGGTTGCCATAGTTTGGATATATGGGAGAGGGCACTGGTTATTAACATTCCTTAAAAAAAATTCTGTGGCAAAACATTTAGATGCTTAACAGAAAGAACCCTAACAGAATAGTTAGCTCCATGCAGAAATTTGTTTAAACTAATTTAGATATAAAATATTCCTGAATTAGTCTTCTTTTAATAATTTCATATCCCAAGGCCAGAAAAAAGGGCAGGGATAATTGTGCAACAGTAATGCTGGATGCACATTTTAAATGGGTACCCTGTGATAAATGCCACCTAACACTGTTCTTTATTACACCAATATTGGCAAACTTGCAAAACCCAAGTATATTTTTGGAAGAAACATTTCTAGAAACTGATTTCTACTTATTATTGTATAGCCTCTGAAGGCAAAGCAATTTTGTTGAAAGGACAATCTCTCTACTTAAAATCCAGTAGCTAGAAACAATAAAGATATAGGAAAAAGCTTAGGAGAGAGAAACCACACAGAAACTTTTTGCACATTGAAAAATCTCGTGAGAAAGAATACACAGGAGTACAATGAAATGAAAAACCAGGGGAGGGGGACAGGAATTTTTTATTATTACTTCCATGACCTGATAACAAAACAATTTTTACTGGAAAAGTCCATGGTTGTAATGCAACTCATTAAAGTGTAGCTTTTCATTTACAGGCTTAGCAAACAAACATAATGCAGTAAAACACATTTTAAATGAGATTTGTTTTTCCAAACTCACCATGTTTTTTTGGGTTTTTTTGGCCAGCAGGAAAACTGCAATATTGAGCAGTCCTTCTGTAGCACCACTCCCTGTCTCCACCTCTTAGCCACCAGTCTTTTAATCTTTAAATATTTTAAAGACATGGCCAGGTAAGCACAAATATATTCTACAAGGTGCAGCAGTGCCCTCTGTAACCAGGCTAACTGGGCAGGTGTCTGGCACAACGACATAGTGATGCTACAGTTTGTTTCTTGAAATTTACTTTGTTAAGTCACAGAAGCCAAATTTTCCCTTTTAGGGGGCTTTTTCTTGTTTATGTGATTTTTTTTTAGAGTTTTTGGTTTTTGTTTTCTTTCTTTTTTTTATATATTTCTGTGGGGGCCACCTGCTACCAAGTAATAAACAAAACTTCAAAAGTAAGTAATCAGAAGTTGGTTTTGATCCAAACTGAACCACCAGCCACAGCTGACACAGAAAAATGAGATCAGTGTCCAAACAGGCAGGAAACAACAATTTTTCTTCTCAGACCATGCAAGATAAGTTCAAGCTCAAAACTTTACTGTGCAAGTCTAACTTTTCCCTTTTATTCCCCCACCACACGTGCTCTGAATCCAGGCTGGTCACAGAGGGAGTGCAGAAAGCTCTCAGTAATGCACAGAACACTCCTAATAGTGCACTGCCCATGGACAGCACCACGACATTGGCAACCAGGTCACCCAACAAGCCCAGAAATCCCCCAACCTCTTCTTTCCATGCATTTTTTTTTTACTTTTTCTTCCCTTTGTTGAACCAAAGGAGGCACAGAGAGAACCGTTCACCAAAATGTCCCTGGGTGAAAGTGCAGAACACTCAGAGTCCACTGATGGCACCAGTGAGGAGACTGTCACTGATCCTTCCATTTTGAAGGAGATATGTGGAAGTTTGTAAATATGGTCCCTGCTTTTTTATGCTATTTCTCACTGCTGAGAAATGCCAAGGCCACATTTTCAAGCACCTTCTGGTATGCAGACAAGTTACAGACCAGATCTCATGTATGTTCCTAGACCACATGAGAAAATTTACATGAAAATTTAAATCAGGTACTTGACTAACATTTATTGCCTTGTTACCAAATTTTTAGCTATCCATGAAAATTTTACATAATGGTCTTCCCCACTTACAGAAGACATACAAGTGGCCAGAGCTGGGAAATGCATGACCTGGTCCTGCTCTCACAGTAAGTCCTCCAAAGTCAATCAGCTCCTTCAAAGTAAAAGCCAGATCCGACCAAAATATCAACTGATACAATGAAATTTCAAACACAGAATTCAAAGTAACTACATAAAACAGAAGGGCAATGAAAGGGATTTTTAATTAGCTCTGTCCCCTGTTCTTGCAGGAGTCCCTGGTTTTCGACCCTGGTTCAATCATCATCTTGGTTTTCTCAGCTGCAGCAGATTTTGTGCAATTTCCTTTGGTCCCTGGGAAGCTTTTCTTTGTCACCACTTGGTGAAAAATCTCTCCTCAAGTCACAATACAGATAAACCACCTCTCACAATGATATTTCTGCAGATATGGAGAACCCCACATTTTGATCGAGGAGTTCTTTCACGTCTGATCTGAGAGCAGAAACAAGCCCTGAATTAAGAATGATACTGGAACTGGAGCAGAATTCACTTCTTAGTATGAACAAATTAAGTAACTTATTTTTCTTTTTTTTCATAAGATCATACATATGGCAAATTAAAAATAATTATGCACTATAGAAAGAAATTTGCCTTTACTCTTCTGTTCCTCTAAAAACTAAAAAATCATCATCCAACAGGAATCTAACCCCGGCTCACTGAGGTTTAGGTGGATAAACATGGCTTATTTATAAGATGACTCCACTTGGCCAAACATTTAGAAGCACATTTCCAACACAAACTTTTGATTTTATGCCAAATAACTTCAACTGTAGGTTTGTAAGACTGTGTTTTTTACTGTAAGACATGTTTCAAATGAAAAATTGCACAGGACAAAATACTACCATGAGCTTTGATGAAAAGTAAATGCAGACTAAATGCAATTCACTAAAGCTTCACTTCCTCTCACATTTGCTCAAAATCAACTTTGCAGGAAGAAGCAATTGCTCAGTAAACCAGACTAAACTCTGTACAATATCTTTGTCTTCTTCAGGAAAGTGAGACTATCTTAATGTAATTTTAGTTTTAAGACTAAAACCACTGTAACTTCCTTCCAAACCAGAACACATCCAGCACCAGTGCTTGAAACAGCTGAACACCCAAATTCCTACTGGTTAAGAAGCTGACGTTTTTCATGGTACCACCTATAATAAATTAATTATACTTTGGGGTTTAACAATTAAGACAAGCATACTTTGTGCAGGAACATTTCAATGCCATTTCAAACACAACAAGAGCCCTTACCATGTCTTGGAGCACGTACTTATCTGAACACAGAGCTACAAGTTCCCAGTCCATGATCACACAGGGCATGCTGAGTTTTCACAGTAGCTCAAAGAGCATCCCAATGGATTTCAGTGAAAACTGTTGGCAAACCTTTGCAAAACAACTTGGTTTATAGCTAAGAGTTTCCAGAAAACACCTCCTTACCTTGTGGTCTCGGGGTTCGTTTCCTGCGGTCTCGGAAAGCGGCTCCCGACTGCAGGGCCTCGAGCAGACTGTCCATCACTCCTGTCTCATCACCCTCTGAGAACAGGGGAAAAATCAGATTAATCTCAGGGCAACTGAAATCAGACTTGAGAAAAAAAAAAAAGCACAAGTGTTGTCAAGTTTACATAATGCTTCTGAGTGAGACACACACAGATTTTAGGATAATGGATGCTGTCAGTGCTTCAGGTGTCACTGTCTGCTTTGGGTATGATGCTCTATTAAGCAAAATTGATGCCAATCCTACTGTTCTTTCAACCTGGAGATGTTATCTCGTGCATTATTGATGACATCTTCAGCTTGCAGATAGGCAGCTGCTGGTGAGTGACTGCTGCTTCACTGCTAAAATATTTTAAAACTGTTCTGAAGAGGAAATAGGTCATCCCTTTTTGATTTCATCAATACACATGGAAAATCTGATGACGCTGAATGGCAGGATGTTCAATATTGTAGTACAGCAAATACTTTATATGCTGCCTACCAACTTCATGAATTCACTAACTCCTTCAAAAAATAATTATCTATACAATGTGTGCCATATGCTCCACATCTAACATCAAATCATGCATGGTCTTCAGGTAACATAAGGAGAGAAGGAAGAGGGGAGAATCACAGAGTGTAAAGTTTCTTAAAAGCTGAATTTTACTTCTGCTAAATTTTTTATTTTGCTTTTTTTTATAGCCAAGCTAACCTGCAGCATTTAAATTGCTGGACTTTATGGTGTATTACTGAAATCTGAGTAGAAAACTTACTTAGTTTTACATATTCCAGCATTTAAATTCCTTTGCATTTCAGTCTGTTAATAACAGTTGATAGCAGCATTCAGCAGCATGAGAAATAGAGGTCAAAGAACTGCACTGTTACAAAACTACTGCTGAATGCCTCTTTATGTTCCCATATCTATGCTATAACCCAGAACTAAAATATAGGCTAGACTCAGCAGGTAGATGGGCATTTTATGCACATCTCTCAGACTTCAAGTTAATATAAATTTCCCCATCACTGAATGGGAAGATCATTACTTTATGTAAAAAAAAAATGCATTACAGTAAAAAACTTCTGACTCACACCAAGTGTAGGAGGTTAAATGCACATTCAAGCTCTCAAATGTTCAAGTTTAAAAGCACCTTATTAATGAATAAGCTATTTTGTCCTGGTTCTCAATTACATTCAGGCTTATTAGACTAAATCCAGAGCTGATATAAGAGCATGCCAATCCTCAGTACCTGGTTCCAATTTCTACATGATGATCATCAGTGTAACTACATGATGAATTTAAATTATACATCAATGTAACTGAAACTATTATATGCTATAGAACACATACATAAAGTTCTCCCCAGTGTAAGATGAAAGGGAACAACAGAGCAAGAGCAGCAACCAGCAGAAGACTCTGAAATACCAGTTTTAATTACATTCCATCTAAAAGTCTTAACCAACTAAGCTCCCACAAAATAAATAAGTAAATTAGCTTCTCTCAATTCACACTCAACATATAAAGCCAGAATTTTGTGTAAGCTGTACAACATAATTATTTTTCTTTGTGCTTCTTATCCTACACATGCTCATTCATTGATTCCTTGTTGTCTTGGTATTAAATTTATCTTCAAAATCAAAGGTCTGTGAACACACTTTGTCCAAACTAATAAACATCAAGTTGGCATGAAACATTTAATGACTGTGACTGCAATCCACAGAACTAGTTAATATGGTAGAATATTTTATGTGTAGAAAAATTACAATATTATTCGATCTTCATTAAAAGTAAGAGTTGGCAGAGTTTATTAAAAAAGACAAAAATCCTTCAATACTTCCTGAATGTTTATGCAGCCTTCCACTTCTTTTTTTGCTGAGTGTGCTGCTCTACCTGCTAATTACTGCAACTGCCAAAACCCACCTATTTTTGGGATACTAAAATACACAGTATAAAGGCACATGTATTAAAGAAGCTGTAACACAGTGATGGGATTTTGAACTTCTCAAAGTAAAATTCATGTTAGGTCTGATCTCAGCTCTGCATCTTAATCAAAGGCGTTGGATGATTAAGTGGGAACTGGACAAAGAACTGCATTTCGAGTGAGCCTTCATTAAAATTCATAAATAAAATTCAACAGAAATTTCAGTCTTTCCCTACATTTATTGCTGCAATACTTTGCATATTACCATCTCCTATTTGCCTTTTTTTATAGCACCTGCAGCAACTTGTAGACACAAACCAGAAACAAAAACTGCCAGAAGTTTCAAAATGGAAAAACTTTTTTCCAACATTTCTGTCAGCAGAAATAAAATACATCATTATTATTTCTCTTTTAGATATCTTTCATTGTACACAAGGAAAGGAGTTTCACCTGGAACAAGTAATTTTCTTCCTCGTTGTGTCTTTTCCAAGTTGGCCTCAAGCAATTAAGAGAGAGCAAATGTGTGCACACATGCAAAAAAAATTGGCAATTTGCTTTGATTAGCCTTAGCAAAGAGCCAGAATCACTGCAGGTATTAAACAGGACTGAAAAGGCAAAAGAATTCTTAATCATTAATTGATGTGTTAGCCACAAGCCCCATTTGTTTTAATCTGGATTTCACACTAATGTTCTACTGCAGATTTGGTTTAGTCTGTTTTGAAAATGGGTGAATTTTTATGAGGTTACAGAAATACTCATCCTCTCACAGGTCCCACAATTTAGACCAGTGTTAGTCAACAGATTCTGGCCACTTTTAATGATAATAATAAAGACAAAAATAACTTTTTTCTTCTTCCATAAAATAATCACAGAATCACAGACTATTCTGAGTTGGAAGGGACCCACAAGGATCATCGAGTCCAACTCTTAAGTCAGTGGCCCACACAAGGGATTGAACCCATGACCTTGGCATTATTATGGCTTCTTAAACTGCTGGAGAGCCCCAAGCAAACTGAGGCACAAAGCAAAAAAAAATATGATGCAGTGAACAAATAAAGTCACATTTGAGATGAGCAGGGAATCTTTAATATCAAGATACCTCAGCTTTTCATCATTTTTGACCTGGTGAAGGAAACAGAAGAAGGGAAAACCAAATAGGACTTAGTGTGCCATAAGGGTTAACATTCTGAACATTAATGCTCTAGAATGAGACTGCCAAGTTCAAAAAGGAGATGTCTGGTAAGCCCAGCAAATCAGATCAGCCCCTGCAGATGTGGCTCTGTGGAAGGGTGGGAGGGGACAGACAGGCTCCCAAAGGGAGCAGTGCCTGGTGCCAGGGATGGGACTGGGGGAACCTTTCCCTTCAGCAGCACAGGCCTGGGGCAGGGACAGCACTGACACACGGCCACGGATGGGGAATGACAAATCAGCTTAGAGAAAGCCCTCTCAGCTGATGAGGAAGCAAATAGCAAATCTCTATTTTAATTATAGAGATTAACAGGCCATTTGAAATGACCAAATACCTTCTGCTACTGCTTGAGAACGGCAAATGCAGAATTTGTTTGTAAGAAAAAAGCAAAACCTCAGCTGAAGAACAAGCCACTAAGATCGTCTTGGCCCAGCAGCACGAAAAGCCTTTTCCCTGAAGGGAAGTTCTAGGCAGGTGGGGATTGGTCTCTTCTCCCAGGCACTCAGCAATAGGACAAGGGGGCACAGGCTCAAGCTCTGCCAGGGGAAATTTAAGGTGGAGATCAGAAAAAAAATTCTACACAGAGAAAGAGTAATCAGGCATTGGAATGGGCTGCCCAGAGAGGGGGTGGATTCCCCACCCCTGGTGGTTTTTAAACTGAGATTGGCCATGGCACTGAGTGCCATGATCTGGTAAAGGGACTGGAGTTGGAGCAAGGGTTGGAGCTGATGATCTTGGAGGTCTTTTCCAACCCAATCGATTCTGATTCTATGAAATGAGTTTTGAAGACAATGGCAGTGCAGTTCTGCCTCAGATATTAGACTAAATGTACAGTTTATGATTCTCTTAACATAATACCTTGCACTTCATTTGGATAGAAAATTTCTCATTTATCTGGTGTTCAGCATTTGATATAAAGGCTGCTTAATTCATTAGTGGAACGTGCAAAAGATGGTCATTGGTGAGATATCTGGCCAGATAACAACAAAAGGTTGTTCATTGACAGGAAGCTTAAACAAATGAGAGCTCGTCAGATGTTTTTTTCTGAAAACCTAATCAGTGGATTTGCCATCACAACACATGACATACAAATAGGAAATACTAACATTTTGGAGGATGAGAACATGCATAAGATTTGGAATAATAAAATCAATTGAAATAACAGAACAAACATGTGCAGCTCCAGGGGCAAGTCAAGAGCTCTGCAACAGGGAATGACCAGAGCTCCAATATAAAAAGGTGAGTAAAGAAACAATGATGAATTACCATCTGCTGAGTTGGTGATGTATCCAGTGTATGAGAATTCACAGAAAACCAGCTCGAGTAGTTACCACAGTCCAGAGATGAGGCACATCAAGTCTTTAACCCAACACAAATAAGTACAGAGCTGACATTTAACCTGCCTCTGCAGCACAGCAGAGGGGTTAAAGTATCTTCATTTTTAAAAAGAATTATTTGAAACAGCCTGCCCATGGACTGCATCATGACTGCACCTGACAGAGATGTAGAACTAAGATTCCTCAGCACAGGTAGGCCATTTATTTTGGCATAATCTGTACATTGGTAAATTAACCATGTGGACAGTGTTGTTAAAGGGAGAAAACAAACACCTGCAAATGATGAAGAATGTTTACTTTCTCTTATTTTTCATATAGCAAACATAATCTTTCACCAGCTTTTGTGGCCATTTTCTCTGTTTCAAGAGGTCCTCTGAAATAGAGGGACCATTTCAACATAGAGATGAAGAGAAAACATTTCCCTTTGCTGTCACTGCTGGCACGTTGTGAAATGTCACCCTTAGGTTTGATTTAGAATCTTTTTAGTCAATATTACATTTCTTTATCACTTTCTGACAAATCTCCTCTAAATCTCAAAAAGACGCCCCAACATTCACACCTCCTGATATTACATGTAAAATAATGTTATCTATTTATAACCTACAAGATTAAAATGAAAATTGAAAAATACACAGGTAAAGGGTCATTCTTTTGTCAGCCTGAGGAGTGATAAAAGCCACAGCTTTTTTGTCTTAATTTTTTACAAACAACTGTTCAAGTTGAAAATGGAAATATGTTCAGTCGTTTGTAGCCTGTGAGGCTTTAAAAATCCTTCTTGCAGTTAAAGGAGCAGTGCTGACAGATCACACCAGAAAACATGTGCTGATGCTCCCATCAGGGACCAACCTGAACTATGGATGACAACTGTTCATAAATAGAGCTCTTTTGTAGACTTTACATAAAGATGGGAATCCTAAACTTCTTGTTTAATTCACAAGCATTCCTGAACTTGCTTCTCTGGGAGTGGCCAATTGATGATTGCAACTTCATGGGAGTTTCTCTCCTCTAAACAACTGCACCAAATTGTCCTAAAATACATCCTTACTTTCTTCAAGAACAGACTAGAGAACAGATTCAGAACCACAACTTTCTGGTTTAGACTGGAGAACTAGAAACCTGGAGACACCAATGGTATTTTTGTGCCCTCCACAGCACACAGCTTTACCTCAGTCCTTAGCATATTATCACCTCTCAGAAAGGTAGGAAGAAACATCATCCTGCAGAGTTGCTCAGGGATGCTTTTTCAGTTTGCACTAGAAAGGGAACTAGAACATTAAAAACTCCCAATAACTACCACTGTTGTTAAATGAAATATAAGGACTGGGGTGGAACTATTGATGGTAAAAGCAAACACTAAAAGAGCTTGAGCTTTTGAAAGTTACTTGAATGACTTACAACCACAGAAATTGCACTGCACTTGAAGCCACAGAGCTCAGCCCGTGTAGCCCAAATATGATCCATGTCCTGTATATCAGGTTTCCTTAGTTCAGATTCAGAGCTCTGAGAGGCCCTGGGAACATGCTCTGGTTTCTGGAGTGTTTTGCTGCCCTCCCTTTTTATTACCTGCACTGATTACTACAGGAATGTCCATATATTTTGCTGCTGCACTTCTATTTTCTAGTATTTTCCACCTGCACTTGCAAAACATCTGCTAGTCATTATTACAAATACACTAATTCAAACTAATCTAAGTTAATAAAAAGTGTTGGTATTGCACAGCCATGTGGGCAAAAGTTTACAGAACTTCACAGGATATTTTTCCTAAATTTGGGCCCTTACTGAAAGAGTCCAGTCAAATACCACATTAGGCAACACACACTCTGAGTGTTTCTCCGCAGGGTTTCGAAATTATGCTTCTATTCATATCTTGCACAACCCTGTTTTGCTTTAAACTTTTAAGCACTTTTCAAAGTCTGTGTCCTGTAGAAACTTTTAAACAAGACTTTTTATTCATAACCAGCAGCAGAATTTTTAATTGCAATATATTCACTTAGAAAGGTCAGCTTTCAGTGCCTTTCAGAAAGCGTGTTTTTGTGTTCTCCTCATATATTTGCATTTTATTCATTTGCTAAATTCATTTTGCATGCATAATAAATATCTGCAGGAAGCAGCTCTCCTCGGCAGTTTGCACTGGAGTGGTGTCTCATGACTCTTATTTACTTCTTAATTAAAGAAGAATGAGTTAGGGCAGTATGACAGATAAGTGACCCTCTGTCTCATGTCAGTTTAGAAAACAAGGCAAATCCTTGCTTACACACCAATTAACCATATTGTTTACAATAAACTGATCTCAGGCTTACATGAAACTTATAGAAGGAGAAAAAATGTGCTTTGTTGTATTGGCATGTCATTGAAAACAGTTTTTGAAATGCACACACTTGTTCCCTTTCAGCAAATGTGCCAGTGGTCAAGGTGTGCTTGGGCAGAAGGGGCTCCATTGAAGGGCACCCACCCTGTCTCTGGGGCTGCCCCTGCCAGCAGGACCTGCTCCAACCCAACCAGGATGCAGCCTGGATACCTGAGAAACAGATGGGAACAAGATGCCTCTGTGTGGGCAGGAAAAGATTGTGCAGCTCAGAAAAAAAACCCAACAAACAGACAGTTTGAAACCCAATGTCAAGCTACGATATCCAACCAGTTAAATGCACTTGCAATCAAGTTCTGATCAGGTTTGAAGGCCACATTTCAGTTACAGACTAAACAACTTTTCATTTATGTGATCAGCTGGCACATAAGGCAGAACAAGATCATCAATGATTTTAGCATTAGTTCATAATTTTCTTTTAAAAATTCCTTATAGTTGAACAACTGCTTCAATAATTTAGGGAAAAAATGAGCTTTGAGGACTCATTTTGAGGAAAGGGGATTTCTTATATGTTCTTGATGACTTTTTACTTTTTTTTTTTAAATAGTGTTTCTTTTGACTGGGATAGAGCTAATGTTCCTCACAGTAGCTGGTATGGGGTTGTTTTGGATTTGTGCTGGAAACTGTTGATAATTCAGGGATGTTTTAGTTATCACCAAGCACTTACACAGAGCCAAGGGCTTTTCTGCTCCTCACCCCACCTCACCCACCCCAAATAATTTCTCCAAGGAAAAGGGAAGCTGAATTTGCATAAAACCTACCCAAATTAACCACTAGTTATTGTTCAGTAACTAGTTTGCAAGAAAGCTACTTTTACAAGAAATAATCCAATTGTTCCATCTTTCCTCATCTGTAATTACCCCAATTTAATGAAGTTTAATGTTTTCCCCTCACCCTGACAACCCACCCCCTTAAATCAATTCAACTGGAAGGTACCATATGCCATATTCTTTAACAGAACCAAACTTTTCCACTGCAAAATATTTAAAGGTGAGATTCAATTTGATGTAGTAATCTGTCTCTAACTTCCTGTTCATACTTAAATCTATTTGTTTTTCTCTTGAGCTTCTCCTGACCCATATCAAGTAATTTTGGCACACACCCCTTTCTCTAGATGGCTTCAAACTCCTGCACAAACACATCTGAAAAGTTTTTTAGCAACTCATGCAGTTTTGCTTTGAAGAAGAAAACTCAAACCTCCTCCTTGTTCTAGAGATGCTCACAGTTAAGCATAATGTAAATCTCAATCTGCTTTTTTTTGCTGTGAATATTAGATTGCAGGGAGTGTGCAGCATATTCAAACAGACCTTCGACATCAATATGAAAACTAATGACTTCCCAAAGGGATTGTAACACTTGCCTCATTGACATCCAGCACCATCAACTAACAATCTTTAAAATGCAAATCAACCCCAAGTTTTACCACTCCAGGTACCCCCTGCAATCACCAACCAATATAGAAATCCAAATGATTAAGGGTAAGACACTGACAAAACAACATATAACTTGTAATAATCTTAGTCTGGATTTCTGTGTGCATATGCTGAAGGACATGGAAGGAAGACAAACCAACCAGAAAAGCACAGAATCAGTAGAAAACTGTAGGAAAAGTAACCTCTGGAATTCTATCCTGCACCAGTCAGTGCAAGTGGAACAGCACTTGAAGGAAACCCAGCAGAATTATTGCTCATACTAGAGCATACCAGTCTGGAAAAATAGCTTATGAATTCTTATATAAGGGCACTTGAAAAGGGAAAGTAGGAATATCCATCAACCACTAGCACAGAACTTCACTTCCATTATCTTCATCTCATTAGGAAAGAATGTTAATATGTCTTCAAAACAATTAATTCAATACTAATTGGGACTGAGAAAGCTCATTCTATCCTTTATCGTAATACTGGTAGTTAAAAGGTGATTTTAATTGCCTTAGTAATCAGATATAATGAACAGCAAAACTGTTTCTGATTAAATAACATTTGCATCAGAATTGCTGTTTGACACTTTGCAGCTCCCAGAAAGCTCCCCCAGTTCTCTTCTCCCTCTGGTTCAGACATGCACACAGCAAGGATGTTGCAGATGTGAAATCACAAAAGTCATGACAGACTTTTCCTCTGAATTCATCTCCCATAATGAGAGACAACAAGGCACCATTTGAACAGTGAAACTTAAGGAGTGTGGGGAAGACACTTAAATCTTTCTGTGCCTTCAAACCTGGCACACAGAAGTACTTCCCTAGTCTGGGAAATACATAACAAAGTTGTATCAATGACAGCAGAGTGGAAAGAACAGCAAATATTCCCAAGCCCCAAAGCCACAGGTGAGGAGGGGGAGCTGCACCCACAGGAGAACAGCCACAGGTGCTGGAATGTCCTGCACAGCTCACAGGGTGAGGCTGAGGCACAACATAATGGGAAATGGGTATTAACAGTAAGAATTTTTTAATGGAAGGTTTAATATTAAGCAACAGGTCTCATGATAAAATATTTTAAGGGATAATTTTAAACAACGTTATATTAAATGCACTTTTCCACTAGGAATAGTTCAAAATTTATTCTGAAAATCCTTAATTTAAGTAAGAGTAGAATTCCATGACAACATAACAATTTACTTCTCTTGGCAAAATTCAAATGAGAATTAGAAATTCACCTGATTCTAACAATTTTGATGAATTTTTTGAATTGTCATTGTTATATAGTTTTTCTGTATTTTTACTCTTTACATATTTTGGAATATTTAGTGGGATTTATATCGGTTTACTCGCAGTGTTTATGTGGCATCTCATTTGCACAAAGCACAAAACCACCAAACTAAGTAAATTGGTCTCCAAAATATTGAGGCTACTTCATCACTAGATATTCAATTATTCTTGATTTTGGCCACACTTAAGTGTTTTGCAGTTACACTAAGAAACTGATATTAATTGAAACATTTAATTATAACTAATATAATCTGGATGCTCCAGTGGCTTCAAAAAAAGTTGCCACTAAACAGCCAGGTAACAACCAAAATATCCTTATTATAGAACTACACACTAAAAGGCTGGGAAATGGAGGAACCCCATTGCCCTGACCTCAAAGGCTGTAGCAATATGTTAAAATGTTATTCTTGAAGACACAGCAAGAGAAATAGCTGAGAGAGGGTTAGGTTAAAACACCCCTTTGGGTGAAAATCACCTTGTCAAGATGACAGCTTGAGAGGACATCTGCCTCCTTCCTTTAAGTCTTCTGTGTCACATTCACTTAGACAAATTCACAAACTATTTATATAAGCAGGAATGAGCACACAGAAGTAGATGCATTTGAGAAAAAATTAGTTACTTGGCAAAACCAGCCAATTGACTATCAATGTCATGGAATCCAGTGGGGGTGGATGTATCCCCCTCCTCCTGCCAGGGCTCTGGAGTTGTAACATGTGAAATGGCTGTTTCAATATATTTGGAAATTGAAAAACAAAAATTTCCGAAATTTTAAGCTAGTTTTGTGTCACAGGTTTAGAAATATTGGTTATTTAAATGGCAGTTTTGGTGCATTGGTCCTTGTACAGTTATTCACATATTTGCATTTTCAGTCAAAGAGGACTATAATGCAAAACTGAACTTCTGTTTTATCTGTTGAGAAGAAAAGTCTTTCATCACAAAACCAAAAATGCTGTCAGTGTACTGAGGCATCTATGCCATTTTCAGGTGGTCTGCTCCTCACCTGCTTAAAAAATGAAGGGCTGGAGCCAGGTAAGTTCTCACCTGCTGGGCTGAGGCAACTGAAAGGGTTGTGATTCAAACTGAGAGCCACAGCCCTTGAACACAGACCAGTTCACAGTCAACACAATCTAAGTGTGCTTTTCACACTTTGCAACAGCTAATAAAGCCTTTGGGCTTACAAGGTCTTCAGTGGTAGCTGAAATGGCCTCTCAGTGTGACTTCAAGCACAGTGGATGAGGGGAGGCTGAGGAAGGGACAGTAAGATGGGGCTCATTCCACTCACAGAAAGTGCCTGTCCAAATTACCAAAGACATTTTTTCCTTTGGCAGGTGACAGATATTAAATATTAGTCAAATGTTCATAGAATGGACTAGAAAAGCCTCATTAGAAATCTCCATTAGCTTCACTCCACAAAATTAAGACAATGTATTTATGCCTGTATTAATTTTTTATATACTTAAAATGAAATTAGGCAAATCTTTATATGGTCTGATATTAAATTTTCTCATCTATACAAGGCAAGAGTCATTCACTACATGTTATGTTGCAGAGTATGCCATGCAGTGTCACTGTTCAAGCAAGGCCACAAAGAACAGAATTTGTGGTGCTGTTGGAGAAACCCTCCAAACACCAAACAGCATTTTCAGAGGATGGGCCTGTTCAGTGGATACCAAGCTCAAGTTCTTTACAGCTGGGTCAGATTAGGGAACTCACAGGAACTGAATAAAAACCTGCAAGTAATCTCTGGCACAAACACAGTTTTCCCACCTCTTCTTGCCTTCTGGAGTCAGACAGGTAAAGGACAAAGCCTGTTTTTTACAACCTTCTGGAAATATGCACAGCATCAATATCAAACCCCTTCCACTCCTCCTGCTTTTTTACTTTCTTCTCTCTCAGGGTGGCCTCGTGTGCAATACAATATTCTCACAGCTGACAAGCTCCACAATTGCTTTTTATCATGCTGAAATGTCACTCTGTACTTAGGCTCCAAGCTCAACCAGATTTTCCAGCTCCTAATAGGACTACTGGGAGAACATCCATTATAACAGAGCCCCAGGCCCAAAAAGAAAGACATTAGTTGCCACAATACCTTGATTATAGAGATGTTTACAGAATGAAATTAAGACCAAAGCAAGTAAGATCCTCCTTCTTGGCAGTAAAAATATGAAAAAAAAAATCAATTAACTGCTACAAATGAAAAAAGCCAATAATTGACAACAAAACAGCTTGAAAGGAGCATTACATATTTTAAGTGGCAGGTATGGAATTACAGAAGGCTAAAACAAAATGGAATTTTCAATATTGAAAAAGCTAACTTTCTTTCACCTTTCAAAACTTTCAGCAAGTATTTCTCATACAGAAACAGCCTTTGGTTTGGTTTGCCTAACTTTGTTCTTTTAACAAACCTGCCTGCCCAAAATGATGCTTTACCTTTGTTCATATCAATCAACTGCTGCTTCTTCTTCTGCCTCTCCAGCCTCTCCCTCTCTGCCTTCTCCTTGGCCAGTTTGGCTCTCTTCGTTTTCTCCTCCAATTCTCTTCTTTTGTTGTTTTCTCTTAATGCCTCCTGCATTAAATAAAATGAGCATGAGTGTCTCTATACTGAGGAAAAGCAAAATAACAAAAATAACCTTGTTTGCACAGATATTTATAACCAGTGAGAGAGAATAAAACAGGGACTGGCAGCCCAATACTTCAAGCATCTTCAGAAATCTTTGAGGTGCCATATTATTTGTACACATCACCATTATTCATCAGAAGAATGAAAATTGAAAAAACACAGTTCCAATGCCTGACTCCTCACTCTCAGTGAAGAAATTTTTCCTAATATCCAAACTAAACTGTCACCTTGCTGTGCACATGCTGGGATGAAATGATGGGTGGTGACTGTCACTTCCAAAAGAAAGTCCTATCTAAAGCACCTTTCAATGTTATGATATATAAATTCTATTAATGTTGGCAACGCAAGAATCCAAAATGCTTCCAGATACAGAACATTCACTCAAGCAAGGGACACCATATTTTAGTGGCATTTGCCATTTCAAGAGTTTCCTGAGGTAAAGCCCTAATTTCACCCCTTCTTTCAGAGCTGACACCTCTGCAGAGGTGCTGGATATCACAGTTACTGCTGATGGTACTCGTGGCCTCACTTGAAAATTGGACCAAGAACTGCACTCACTGCACCATCAGAGAACCAATTGCACTGAGAAACACCTTTTCTTTCAGAAAACAGAAAAGAGAATTAAAGGGCAAAAATCAATCTCTTATCCCTTTTGATTTTGGACATTCTGTCTCTGCACATTCAATCACACTTGACAGAGATTTCATTTTACTGTAACTTCACAGGCTGTAATGGAAGTAAATGCCCACAATCTTATGAGAGAAAGCAAATATGAAATGTCATGGCTGCACTAGCAGCCCAGTAGCCATTGACATACTGTGATTAGATCACAGACTCTGTCACATTTTTAACAGGAAGACTACAGCAGACTGAACCAAACAAGCTCTAAAGTTATTGTATCTGGAATTCACTCTGAGCCAGGCTGTACAAGCTCCAGCTGAAGGGAGAGTGTGAAAATTCAGCCTGAAGTTCATAAAATACTATGGATACCAATGATGATTAAAAAAAAGATAATTCAAAATAAAGGTTCAATCTTTTAGAAAAACTGTAAGATAACCACATACTGATAACTCTGTGTGACAGTGCTTATCTTCATCTATCCACACCCATCTACCACCTGGAATGTACTTGGTTGTTATTACTCTCCATCAGGCACTTGGACTCTGGATCATTTCATATTTCTTATGTCATTTACCACTGTACATTTAGTCAGAGCTGGATGAAAGCTGGAAATAAATAATTGGCAAGAACATACTCCCACTAGTTTTCAAATTATTGCTGAAAGCAAAATAAAATCTATATTCATCTATATTTATAAACATACTTTATATTTGAATTAATATTGCTAACAAATTCAATCCTAGTTTCTCAAAGCTGATTGAAGATGACTGTAAATAAATGTAGAGAGAATTTTGACTCATTCATACAGTGGTTTCTACAGCATTTGCTCTGCCTGGATTGTACCACCAATCTTTTTAAGTTTCATTTTTCACAGTTTCATTGCAAAGGGTTATTTTTATCTCTCCTGTGGCTTTGAATACTTTATTATTAAGTATTTCCTCATTTTCTAGATGTTCAGACTGTGTATAAGTCTAACAATATTTAATACAAATGGGACATGATTCTGCACCTGTTTTATAGCAGAGTCATTTGGGCCCCACCAATCCGAATTTAAGCATCAAGGAAAGTTAAGAGAGACCTGGACATCATCTCATCCTTTCACCTCTTTTTCTTTTGGCTTGCTTCTTACTCCTCTAAACCTTTTCTCTCCAAACTCCTGAGATTCAGTGGATTTCTTTTAATACAGGACAGTGCTATTTCAGATTACCACGTTATTTTTGGGTATCAAATGCCAGTGATAGCCTTTCAGTGTAGGTTTGCAGGCTAAATTACCTTAGAAGGCAGAGATTAGTTTAAATACTGAAAAGAATGGCTCTGTAACCAGCATTGCTTTTAAAAGAGAGATGAAAAAAAATCAGCAGTTTTGTTACTGCAAGGTAGCTCAACAGTGACAAAGTACTCACTAGTGTTTATAGGTATTCACTACACAACCAGATTTATTCCCTAATTAAAGGATAAAACTAAACTAATCTAAGTTACAAATCAGACAAATGTCACAGAGCAAGATGCAAGGCATGGGTAAGAATAAAAGCCTTCCCAACAGCTTTGGAAAACATTTTGAAAAGCATTCATCTAGATACTGTCTTTTCAAAACACGTAAATGTATGCAAAAAATATTTCCCAAGTGAATCTCAACAGATAGAAATATTTAAATGTAAACAACCCCCTTTTTGATGTGCTGCTCATGACCCTCTGTATTCTTGGTTGGTGCAGAAGGCCATGCAGTTTTGCTAATTCAACAGCAAATTAAAAGTTATAGAAAGTTTGAGTGTGGGTTTGTTTTTTTATAATAAAAACAAAACCAAATTATTGTCTCTCCTAGCAGAGAAATAGATTCGGCAAGGAATATTATCTCTTTTTAAGTGAGTTAGTTGAAGAGGCACATAGTTTGATGTTTCCCCTTGTGTTTATTAGGATTCACTGAAGTGCAGCTCTTGCACTCAGCACTGCCAGTTTACAGCTTGGCTTCCTTAAGAAGCAAATAAAAAATTAATGCAGCTCTTGCATTCTGTACATATCTTAAAGTTTTGACAGACAAACATATTCACGCATCGACATAGTTGTAAATAGACTCTCAAAGGTAAATTATTAAAAATGAGAAGAAAGAAAACAAACTGTAATGCACAAACCTCCCTGGATATTAGAGATGCAGTTGGCTACAAAGCGGTCATGCACCAATAACGAAGGGCTGCCTGTGATCCCTCAGGCCTTCCCTAAACTTGCCTTGCAACTGCAAAATATGTCAACTGAAGTTCCAGCAAAATAATATTTTTCAGTCATAAATCATTAGGAACAACAAACTCAGATTAAGTGGAAGTTAATCTACAGAAATAAAGAGACTACAAGTACAGCAGATTGAGCAATCAGTTTACATGTAAAAGAAAGATCTTTTGGTATTCCTTGGAGGATAACACATTTAAATACATTGTTATCCTTATGAAAATAATGGAAAAGAGATGTAATGAGCTGGTATTAAAGAAGAGCAGACAAATTGAATTTCCTGATGGGTGCTCATGAAAGGGTAAGTAGAAGAGATTAGGAGTGGGACAGTGCCCTGTGGTTGGTGCAGCAGAGCCGTCCCAGCTGCCAGGGATGAATGCCCGGGAAATGCCAGCACAGACTGGGGGTTGGCACGGGCAGCTCTGCTGACTGCTCAGGTGCACAGAAGGGCTTTGCTGCTGGTGCAAAAACACTTAAAACTGTCTCCTGATGAAAGGCAGAAGAGGTTTGCAGTGTTTGCTGAACCAAGTTTAAGATTACCAATAAAAAGCTGTATTGTATTACTTAATTACTCATCTGTATATGTTTGAATGATTACTAAATAGCCCTCAAGTGGACAGATTTGGGACTGTTTTACCAGCTCCTTTCAATCAATATTTGGATAGCAGAATAAACACAAATGCCTAATTCAGGTTATTCCAGAAAGAGACACAGAGCTGAAATGCACACACATTAACAAAACTGTATCATTGTCTTTATAAAAAAAAAAAAACAACACCCAAAAGCCCCAGTAAAAAAAAAAATGGCTGCTTGGGTACAATCTGAAAAGAGTAACCAAGGCCCAGAGCAGATGAATTATTGTCTTGTTCCAGAAGCAATCTTTGTGGATCAAGGAAGAGACAACTCAGCATTTTGGCAGGTGAAGCCTTGCATCATCATGTGAGCACAATCCTTTAGACTTTTTAACAAAAATTCACCCTAAGGTAAATCTGTGAGAACTGTTCAAACAAAAGCCTGACTGAGATTTGTTGTAAGGTTTCTAAGTTTCTGGCTAGAAATTCTCAACAGATTTTAAGAGAGGCTGCGAAAATTACACACAATGTAGTGTACAAAGTGTTTAAATAACAGAATAAAACTGGGTTAGAAGGATATTGCAGCTTCCTTAAAGACATGGTTGGTGCAAAGAACCATCCTAGAGCTTGTGTGCCATTACACTCCAAAGAATAACAAATGTGAGAAAACCCAACACTGAAGGCATACACTTATCCAGCTGCATTTTTTTTCTTGAGGTTTCTTACACCTTCCACTTTGTGCTTCATATTGTGCTTTGACAGGATTATCCAATTCTATTAGCTTGCTTTGGATTTTCCTGAACGTGATAAGCAAGCAAATATGAACCTAAGGAAGTGAATGAGCCATAATTTACCACAACATCAGCAAGCTAATTGAAGCTGCAATAATGCAGAGATCAATCTGAAATCACAATTAAGACAAACATGGATTTCAATTATCAAATTATCTTAATAAGATATAAGAACAAACAGAATGATGAGGCTAAGACTACACATGTGAAACAAAATTGTGGAGATTTTAGAGAGAAGCCAAATTCCTTCTAACACATGAAGCTTTTCAGAAACATGCTGGGGCAGATGTTGGCATCTGCAGCCTGCACGTGTTCTCTGGGAAGGGGTTTCTGCTACACTGAGAACATGCCCAAGGGAGCCACCCAGAGCATGCAATAAAGCCACTGGTTTGCAAGGGCTTTTCAACAGCCAAAATCCCAAACTATGCCTTGTTTTCAGACTGGAATCAGGATTCAAAATCCTCATTTAAATATTACAAACTTCCAAGATGATGCCTGGGAAAAATGACATTACTCAGTCGGACTCACTGCTATCAGCATTGAATATCAAATAAAAAATTCTGATGCAAAGTTTTTAATCCTGTTCCTTTTCAAGATTAGGAAATTTAACTTCATGTTTCTTCTAAACTATGTTTTCCCACATTACTTTGGAAAATATTACTTAATCAATGGCACCAGTAGCATGAAATATGACATCTAGTGCTTTTACCCCACTCACGTCACCAAAGAAACAAGTTAGACAGGTCAGAACAAAATCCCAACCCCATCTTTGCTGCCTGTTATTTCTACACTTCCCAGTCTTTAAGTGTTTGCCAACGTGGTGTACTTTGATTCAGTTTAATTTCTTTTATTATTATTTATCTTTACATCTTTCAGAGTGCTTCCAAGAGAAAAGTCATCCTTGTGGTTTATGTTATGAGTAGAGGAAGTGCTTATCCAGCAGCACTAACTCTTTGTAAATAAAGTTGAGTTACCACTCCTGAGTGAATTCTTTGGCTTCTGGTTCCAGTGCTTGGAAACTTTCACAGCCCACCCTAATTCCTGATTTATTCAGTATAATGATTAAAAATAATTCTCCCCAGCACTAGCTGGATGTATACACTCAGATGAGAATTTAGAGAGCTTACAAAAAGGTTTGTGTTTCATTTTTTGGGACAGATGGGAGGAAGGGTTTGCTATATACTGCCTGTTAATAAGGACAATGTTTCACTTTTGATACTACCTCTTGGGAAATTTCGCTGAAGAAAATACTTCTTGCTCATTATTCTTTATTTTTTCATAGCTTCCTGCTAGCTGGAAACTGTTATCTTTCAGACTGCATTAAAGAACTGTTACTTTTTAGGCAGAAGGGACAAACTATTCCCAGACAAATAACCAAGGAGAACAATGAATAAATAAAGCCTTTCTTTTAAGCCACTCCTGAATTACAAACTCAATTTACGAGTTTGAAAGCTGGGAATTTAGCCTGACTATGCATCATATTTCATAGTAAATCAGATGTTTATTATGTACTTATTCATGTATTGTATATTCATTGATTTATATTACTGTAGCCAATGACCTGCTGTATTCAAGGAACATTTCTAAAAAGCTACAGGAAAAAAAAAAAACAAACAAAAAACAAAACAGCAAGTCATGGAGCTTGAAATTTACTTTGAAGCAAGTCATAAGCAAACAAATATTAGAAAGAAGAAAAGGTCTTACAGGTACATTTATACTCAAGATGCTGAATCCACTGTGGTGAAAGCTGTTTCTGATGAAGGCAACATAACACTTTTTGTTTCCTGTCTGGGACAGAGCATCAATCTTATAAACTGCTGAAAGACCAGAATAGTGGTCACCAATAAAAATTGTTCAGTTTACTGATCATTTCATATATCTTATCATTTTGGGGAGATTTTCCCTTTCTGAGTGTTGCACTGCAGGGTTACTGTAAGAGATCCTGGCCACAGGGTGCCATCAATCAACAGGCAGTGCTGATACAGGAGGGCACTTCATTCCATTGAACTTTTACCCAAACCCATCCCTCATTCTGCCACCTGAGGAGTTACCCACATCTGCTTAAACAGTTACTTATACTGGAACACAACCCTTCTCCTAGTACATTTATAATGTAATTTCAATCCCTATTCCAATTCCTGATATAAAAGAGAGGGAAGCAGTCACCACTGATAAAGTTGTCTACCAGATATGAAAAAAAACACTTCACTGAACAAAAAAGCTTCCCTGCCTTTCAGAAAACTATGCCCACAAATGCCTCTTACTGCTTCAAAAATGACTTAGTTTTTAGACTCAAAATTCACCTTTAAGACTATCTGCTTCAAAGGGGAGCCCACAAAACCAAAATTTGAAACATTTAAAAACAAAAAAGAACTTTTCCAATCTAATGCTGAGGTACATATTTCATACAACTTTCACAAAGCACACAATCTGATTAAAGGGAAGTTTATGTCCATTTGCAAATGCAGGGATGACAGATTTGGTGGATGTTTTTCCATACCAACAGAAGAAAACATTCAGAAAGTGACAGCTTAAAAATATTATAGGTCATTTGATATAAACTGTGAGACAGCAAGTTAAAGTAAAGCCAAACAGAGAACAAACTGGCATTTGGCTTCAGGCAACTGATTAATCATTATTTGATAAGAGCCTGAAACGGTATCAAGCCAAAATGTATCAGGTTGCAATAGTCCTCAAGGACAATCAAAATTTGTGTTTACTTTCAATGGAATAAAGGACTAAATCAATAAAAATCTAAAAAGTATTTCTTTAGAATAGTCCTAAATATAAAATAGATATTATCCAGTGGATTTATTATTTTAATTGAAAAAACCCCCAACAAACAAAACACAACAAAAACCATCCCTTATAGTATTTTTTGGTTAAATTTCTCTGCCATTGTCAGCTTCAAGAGAATACACCTTTTCTTTTCTTCTCTTCTAGGCTTGAATTTGACTCGTGTTCCACTGGCAAAGGCAAGTCCTGCTCAAGTGCTTTCCTTACATCCTGTGATGCACCTCCTTGAAGGTTATCCAGGTTATCAAGACACACTTAGGCACAAAGTCAAAGAGGTAAATGAAGACAGAGGTGATAAAAGTACCAGGAAAAATCTATTTAAGAGCTCACTTCAAACGTTTAAATATTCTACCTAATTTTAAGATAAATTAAAAAAAAAAAAAAGGAAGGACTGAGCAAGACTCAGCAGAGCCATGAGGAGCCTGGGAGGGACACGATGTCTGACTGCAGGAAAGTGATGCACACTTTATTTCCTTGGCTCACTGTGCCCTGGGCTCTAATTACATTTCCTGCACAAATGGCTAGAGAAGCCTGGGGATGAAGTGGGAGCAGATACAGAATAATAATTAAATAAATAAATGACCCCTCTTTCCTCTCCCTGCACCCCAGGCCCATCCCCTGTCCTGCAGCTGAACCGAAAGGGCTCACAAGGGAGCGTTTGGGATGCTCAGGGGGCTGTCAGGTTATCTGGCAACGTGCAGGTGGACAATGGGCAGTTCCACAGTGTCACTCAGACTGGGAACTACCCACACAACACCTTCTCCCTGCTCCTGACAGCCCAGAACAGCCCTAAAAATATTTATTCTCTCTCAGTCAAAGGTATATGTGGATAAAAACTAAAGACTGCACTTGCTTTCGGTAAGTGATTTGAGACTTGTATCTTACAGTTTTTAAGACAAAAAATGAACAACAAAGTGCCCACAAAAGAATCAATGTTTTTAGGTAATTGTCTGTTGTTGGGAAAGTCTAGAAAGTGCTCCAACCCTAATCAGTGTCTCACAAAGAAACTGAGAAAGGCTGATACAGGAACTGACCTGCCCAGAATTGCCTTTCCTCCTGTTGTTTAGGGATAACAGAATAACAAATTACTTGTGTGAAAAAATTTTGTTGGAAAATAACTTGAAGAGAAACTACTGGACCCAAAGGAATATCCCTGTATTGCTGATATGTTTTGATCAGAAGAATGAAGGATGAAAAACAACACTGATTTTCAGAAAACATTTTTCTCATAAACTCTACATCTCTTCATTCAGCCAAACATCTGCTGAATGCTGAGACCGTGTGGAGGTGCATTTGCTAAACACTGTTCTTGTCCAACTTGCAAAAGGCAAGTCATTAGAAAAATGATGCATGCATCTCTTTTTACATTTCAAGAAATAAAATGAGCATTATTTTCCATTAAGTATGGCCCTTCCTGCAACAATTGTCAAAAGTCTTTAACATCAGTTTTCAAAAAAGCAGGTGTTTTCTTACCATTAAAATAGATTGATGTGAGTTTTGTAAGACAAACATATGAAGCTCCAGATTTACTTTTATATGTATCTGAACATACAAACACACAAAGAACTTTCTCTGTGACCTGGGGATGTGCCATTCAGAATATATTTCTAATTTAATTCTTAAAGAATCATCTCTAAAACCAGTCATATATATTCCATCTTCTTTAAATACACTAAGTTGCATGACTCCATAACATATTTTTTGGTTGTAAAAGAAAGAAAAATTGATATTACAATCAGCCTACTTAGTCAAATTCTGCTTTTATACAGCAGAATCACATGCTAAGCAAAGCAAAGGCAAACAGCTGTTGTACAAAGGTAATAGAAGCCAAGTGAAGCTTTTCTGAAGGGCTATGTGGAATTTAAGCACTCACAAAGGCCAATTATCTCAAACTATATACACTGTGGTCTCAATTAAAACACAATGTATATGTAAAGTATTCGTTGTTCACAACTAAGGTTGGAGGAAAACCTTCCCAAAGCACAAGCAACACCTGTCCTGCCATGTGGGAAGCTGAGGAGGTGGCACAGGGGCCACAGGTGGCAAACAGGGAATTCCTGCTGGAGCTCTGACACAGGGCACAACCATGGAGAATGGGAAGGGCAGCCACATCATCCAGGGGGAACTGCCCAGGGAGGGGAGTGATTAAATCAAAGCTCACGTGGAGAGAAACTTTCAATGAGAAAAGCAATGAGAAAGGCATTTATAGCTACATGGACAGACAAAGGGAGATGAAAAACAGGCCTGGAGCATGGAATGTCAAAGAGGAGTGGAAATACTTGTGCCACCTTCATCTCAACCTTGGCCATCACTGTCTCACAGGCAGCTCACACTGATGTCATCGTAGGGTTGAGGGACTCAAGGAACATTTGAATGCCTTGAAAAGGCAAAGAAGCTCCTGTTCAAGAAAGTGAGAAAACCTTGGTGCACCACACAATGACCAGCCATCGCTTCTGTTCTCAGGGAGATCCCAGAGCAATTCCTTCTGGAAGCCATTTCCAGGTACAGGAAGTACAAGAAGGAGACTTGAAACAGGAATGTTGGACATATAAAGGGTAAATTGTGACTGACCAACCTGACTGGCCTCTCTAAGGCCATGACTGGCTCTATGGGTGAGGAGAAAGCAATGGATGTTACTTCCTTGGGCTTCAGCAAAACCTTCAATAGTCTCCCAGTCAGGAGATCTGCATCCATGGGCATATTCCCAACTCCCTCAAGCCAGGCTCCTTCCAGCCTGGACTAACTTTCACACCAGCACCTCTGAGCAGGAGGGCAACTCTGACCCTTTTACAGCACCTCAGTGCAACCCAAGGTACCTTAAGTTTCTATGATTTGTCTTGTCATGAATGTTCACGACAGAAATGTGAGTAACAAAACCAAAAGCAGCAATTTGAAGAACTTCTGGACTCCTAAATAAAAATGGCCAATGGCAGAAGAAAGAAGCTTTATCAATAGTCAGGCACTAGCAGGAAGATAGGAGAATGATAAATAGGAAGAAATCAGTCATCAATATTTCAAAAATATGTGAAGTTATATTTCAATCATTTACCAAAATACTAAAATAAGTTGATGGGATCACTGGGAGAAAGGATGCAGGCATTACATCAGTGAGAACTGGGCAAACTCAATAAATATGCAAGCTCAAGGGAACCTTTGGAGAGGCTGTATATCCTCAGTCTTATCTGATTGCTCCTGAATTCTTATCGGGAGTTATTTCTTTCTTAGAGTAAATCCTACAGATTAAAGGAGTTTCAGCATCTTTTTCCTTTCTTCCAGGGAAACTTCTTGCAAACATCAAAATAGTACAGAAAATGGTAATTCTTTTTAGTAATTTTTTTCCTTATAGAAAAAAACCCACAAACGCTGTACTGTGAACTTCTAATGTTTGCCCTAGGCCTTGCTCAAGTGTCTGGAAAAAATTAAATCCCTAAACAACAATCTTTATGCCACTAAAGTCTACAAGGTTCTGCTCTAGTGGATAAAATAAGTCAAGAAATTCTCAAAAGACCTAATTACAATTACTACTACTACTGTATGTATGTGAACAAGTGAAGTGACTGAAGCAGAAGTGATGCTGTGGAAAAGAAAGTGTCTCCTCCAGCTACAGAGGCCTCAGATTTATCTGCTTTATATTGGAGTATTCTTATTTAAATTAGTATGCATCATACATATGGTCCAAGTTCATTTCATTAGTGAATAACTTAGTTAAGAAGAGGTTTAGAAGACAAAAGGACAGATAAAATGTTAAAGACCACAGCATCAGATGGATATAATTAACTATTTAGACCCACATGTAACATTAGAACAGTATTCTAGGAAATTATTTTGTCTACTTTCTAAAATAATAAAAGCTATGCAAGAATTCAGCACTTTCTAAAATTATAAACAAACTTCTGTGGAAACTCAGAAACACTATTTGTGGTATAGCTCTTCTACTTTGAAAAACCTCTGCCTACCAGAAAGAGACCTTAACACTTGATTTGTTCACTGCTAGGACATGTATCCAAATTTTAAAAAGCAAGGAAGACTGTTAAAATTGATTCAGTATGTAACTGAAATATAAGGGTGGGATTACATTTGAAAAAAAAAGCTGAAAATTTACAAAAGCTACTTGCTTCAAATCAAATGCAGCAGAAGAAAAAGATTCAACCACAGAGAGTGGTTTAACTGCACCAAACCCTTTCACAACAGCCTCTCCCACCAAGAATGTTAAAAGCAGTTTTTCCTCCATCACACTGAAAGCCTGATGATTGCACAATAAATTAAGGCAGCTCCTGGCAAGAGGCAGAGGATGAGCCCCAGCTGTATGGCAAACAGGGGTATTTCCAAGAGATGTTTGTATTCTCCAGAGACACAACGTGACATTCCAGGCATCTGTTTTCCCTGTGCACCTCCCATGGTGCAGCTAATTATGGCTCCCACAGAGCCACTGGGAAAGATGACATTAAATCCATTAAAAACTTCACTGTTTAAAATGACATTATTAAATTTCTTCATAAAAAAGACACACTCTGACCACTCTGGATGCCTGGAAATGGCAACACAAGCACAAAAGAGAACTTGTGCCAGCACTCAGAGCTCATCTCCAAGGTTTCTGTGCCACTGAGGCATCCCCCAGATCTAACACAACAGGAGTGTAGGCACGTCCATTCAGGGCTGGATTTTAACATGCTGTTCAGATCACATCTCTTTCTTGTGTATCAGCCAACAGGCAATTCTTTTTAAAAGAGGAAAGATATTTTCTAACTATTCATGTGTCTCAACCTTATTCACAGTTGAGTTGTCAAGTTACAAACTGGAGGACAACAGTTATGTGTGATCAAAATCTAAATAATTCTGGAAACATCCACCCAATTTCCTGACACAGAACAAAACACAAACTTAACTATGATAGAAAAAAGAGAGGCACGAGAAAAGAATTAAAATTGACAGAAAAAATATATGAAAAGTGTATATATAATATTTTGCAGACAATACTCACCAAAAAGAGAGTTCTGAAGTTGCTCAGGTCGCCAAAGAATTCTTCTATGCTTATTGCTTTGGGATCAAAGGTAAAGTATTCTCCCAAATTTTCATACAATTTAGTCATGTTGTTGTGCATGGTGGACAGTTTTTCATATTGCTCTCGGGCACTCTCAGCAAAGCTGTGAGGTTTTGTTAAGGAAAATGATACAAATGCAGTGCAACATAACAGTCAATAAATAAACAAAGTAAAAAAGCAAAGAAAGATCAGTACAAAGGTTAAAACTGGAAAATGTGCAAGTGCTGTTCTGCTTTCAAATATGACATTTTTATGTATTAATGTATTTCCAAGTTCATACCAACATTTCCATTTAATGATCCCTTTCCAATTGTGAAGATTAGACACTAACAGAGTAAACAAGTTACTCTATAAATTTAGAAATATCTTGGACCCTTTCCTTTGAAGAAATGATTCATTTTATAAAACACATTCCATGAAAAGACACAGTAAAAATTACTTTACTCTGAGACTGTCTGATCTCTCCCTCTGTTCAAGTCATGTCATGTCCCCCCATTAAGGACATGTATTTTATATGTAAAAAGTGCATAGCTACCAATGAAAAATTATATAGTATGACATCTAATGTTCTTTGCCTTTTATTACAGAAGTCCTCTCTGTGGAGTCTTTGCTGCCCCAGCCACACTGCTCATGCCCCAGGCTTCCCATCCCAGGCACAGCTTTTTGGGGCACACTCTCAACTCTGCAATTTCACAAAACTTACAAAAATGAAATATCCACCCACCTGTTCCAGTAAACTGACAAATAGCTTTGAAAAATGATTAGTGAGAAAAACACCATGGAACAACAGAAGTCATTTTTACTCAGGAAGTGTGGAAGTCTAGAAATGAGACTGAGATTGACTTTCATCCCAGTAGTCATCATTAAAAGTTGGACATAATGCTTAAAAATGGAAAAATGTTGCAGTGTAGTGCTTTGTGCCCCCCATGTGAAAAAATATATGTTTGGAACAATTATTTTGCAAATACAGGAAGAGTGTGAGGGAAATATTAGTTTGCCTCAAAGCAAGCACGTTTCAGGCTGCTCTTTTCTTCTCTGTGGTTGTTTATATACACAAAGTCACAAATCACTGGAAAAACCCACAACTGGTACAGGATTAAACTAGTTGTGCTGATCCCCAGTTGTGGCTGATGAAAGGGTTGTGTTGTACATATCAAACCCCAAGAATAAAAGACACGAGTTCCTCCCTGAGCTGCAGAACTCCCAGCCTGGCTCCCCGTGGCTCTGCCTGGAACGCCTCCCCTCCGTGTGGCTCTGACTGCAAACACAGCTCAGCTCCTGCTCCAGCCCTTCCCCAGGCTTGGGGCTCTAATTTACAGCCTGCTTAGGAGCACATTTCTAATTACACAACATTTTCGAGATCCCAAGCTCTCTGCAATACAACAAACAAACTGGAAACTTAGTAGGGGACAGAGACACACAGAAAAGTAATAAAAAACATTTCTTTTTGAGATTAGACTGAATCCAAAAGTGATCCTTCAGAAAACAGACAACAAATTGCATAATACAGAATGGAAATTCAGGTGGATATTCTGTTCATAACATTTCTGTAGCATTTTGATATTGCTGAGTAGCTAAAAGGCTGTCATTGCACAAGCTACACACAAGCAAGAAACAAAGCTGAAAACACCTTCCTTTGGAAAGAGGTCCGAAATTCCATCTGGATTTTCCTGCTCTAATAGGAGAGTACATACACAGTCATTTAAAAATTGGTTCTTAAAAGTATGGTTGAAAATTTAATCTAATATAGACTTTTCTCAGCAATTCTCTCTTCCCAATTAAAGCCTTGATAGCATAAGAGAAAAGCTGTTTGCTTATAATGTTCATATAGAAACAGAAACCAACAATGTGATGGATATTAATAGAAAAATATCAAGATTTTGAAACAGTAGTATCTGCCCATACAGAGCCACACCAGGGCAAGAACAGTAGCAGTTCCTCTGTTTTCAGTTTATTGAAAAGAAGTTTAACCTGCTTGGTTAGAATTTGAAGCTTGGACTGTTGAATTGCTCATCTTGACACAAGACAAACCTGGTATAGTTCAGTCCTCAATGACATTTAACTGCACAAAAGGAAATGAAAGTTTAATGGCAGGAATACATTAAATAGGCAATAATGGCACATTACTGAATTATTGAGCACAGTCTAAAAATTTAAAAAAAACATGGATTGCCTTAGAGTCAGCAGACTGCTGTCATGATCAACTCACCAAAAATACCAGGAAAATGAAATGCAAATGTATATAAAATGCACAAGTTGTACCTGTGGATCCTTTAAATAAAATACTATAATAAAAAAAATAAAGAAAAATAATTTGACTATTCCAGATGTGCAATCAATTCCTGGAGACAAAGCTCTCAGAGTCAAGTTCTCCATTCAGGGTGCACATTCACAGGAGAAATAACACAAAGTTCTAAAAAAAGCCTCAACACTGTTACTGAAATAAGAAGGTATTTTGAAGGAACACTGTAGAAACATACACTGTAATTTCAACATTATTATGTTTTATCTATGAAGTACCAAACTGCAAATAAGAAATATCATTAACAGAGAGCTTGCAAGACAAAAGAATGTCAGTAAGAGTGATGAATAGGATGAGCAAAGAGAGAATAGAATGTTTTAATTATGTTTAATTTTGAAGAAGACAAGTCAGAGCTGTAGAGACAATGATTTCCAGTCAAATACCATGTAATATTAACAAAGTTACTGTCACACTCTATATGCTTCATATAATCTTCCTACTTATAAAATATTAGCAACTTAAAACATCACCTTGAAATGTACTGACTTAGGCAAAGCAGTAATTCCAGGGAAGCAGAGCCATATGTGCCTACACCATTTCAGGAAAACCCACTAGTCAGGAATCTAAGCTACCCCAAACGTGTGTAACAGCAGAATCTAATTGCAACAGTTTTCCTTAATACAGATTGACGACTTAACAAGTGTTTATTTAAAAACTGTAAACAAGGTTTCATTTGGACTATTCTGAACCAAACCAAAAATCAGAGATTTTCCACTATTAAGTCTAAAGGTGCTTGTTCAATTAAGAGCAACTACTTTAGTCACAAGTTTGTTTTTCCACATAACCATATCTTTTAGCTTCTTTCATAACTGTAAGAAAATTCTGTGCCAAGACTTTACTGTAAATACTGTTACTCGAAAGAAAAAAAAAGCTCCCCAGTACATTGCCTAAAATAAGTAAGCAATGGATGCAAACACTACTATGATGCTACTTTACCCCATTTTGTCAGAGATAAAGAATCAGTAACTACCATCAATAGGAGAATTTATTTCTATCTGTCCGTATGACAACCACTACCATTACCCTTCTGTGTTTTCTTCCATGAAAGCAAATGAAAAAAAAAAACACAGAAATCAAGGCTGTAGATCTCAAATCAGCTGGAGGGCAAGTTATTTCTCCTACCTTAACATCTGGATTTCACACCAATATATCAGTAACTTGAATAAAAGTTAATAACACACCAGAACACCAAACACTCATTGCCCACAGGCAACACCTATTACTGTCAGCATGTCCAAGGCAAATGAAAGGCAGCACTGACAGCTCAGCTTTCATCAACAATAAATGTGCCACAGCAGAAAGTACCCTGGCCATTTAACTATGATTATAAGGAATGCCCTGGTGTTCCAGCAACTGAGGCCCCTCTCCAGGGCCACAGTCACCATAAAAAAGGAATTTAAGGGATGTTCACCACAGATCTGAAACAGCAGAAAAAAAAACAAGCCACCAAGTTGATGTCTTTGATACCTCCAGAAGATGAAAGACTGTACAGCAAACACAAAGGAGAGACCTGCCAGAAACTTCTTAACACTTCCCACAAGCTCTTCAAAGACTGACTACAAGTTCTTTTTGACATGTCCTTCCAGCTACTGGTTACAGGAAGCTGAAAACAGGAGAGAGCTGCGTTCCATTGGGAGAGTTTCTCATGTAATGTTTCATTCTCAAAAGTTTGTGTTGACACAAAAATCCTCATTTAAGAAAGAAGCAGCTGGCATTGTGGCACGGATGAATTATCTCCTAATAGAGAGCAAAAACACAGGGACAAAAGAAAACAAAGGCCCACAGGGACCAGAGGTGGAAGCTGTTGTCATGTATAAACCTACTCAACCTAAAGGGAAAGGGACCTTTAGCATATTCTATAAACTGGCACTAGAACAAAGAAGTAAAAAATAATCAGCCTGGGATTTTCTGGGAGTCTGGAAAGCAAAGCCACCTAAACTTCATTTATTTAAATATCTGATCTACTTATTTACCAGTTAACTTCAGTTTTACTGAGTGCATCAAGGTTTCTTATTCTACTGCACACACTGACGCTGATACTTATTACAAACAGAAACTGTTCTCAAAGACAGCACAGAGTCATTGAGAAAACAGAGACATGGCTAAATCATAAATCTACACCATTTCCTTTCAATTTGCCCAAACCAGTCTTTTTATGTGCATTTCTAACTGATTCTACAGGTTTTATGACATATGATTAAAAAAATAAATTATAATCAATAATTTATAACTTTCAACAGGAAAACTGGTAATCAATTTACTACTGCCAATGCAAATAACCTTTTCTCTTAAAATAATGCATATTTTTAAAACACAGTGCAAAAATACAGAGATCTAGCAGATAAAGCACACTTATCTACTACTAATATTAAAGATATAGACTTCAATGAGAACTCAAATACTTATCAAAAGATTTTTAATGACAATTACCATTAAGAGTGGAAAATTTACTACAAATACTTCAACCACACCAGTTGCATCCTGTCATTTTGAAACCCTTGCACACCCTTTCAGAGCAGGATTCTGGACTAAGCTAAACATCTTTTTTATGCAGCCAGAAGTTTGATTCAATAGTGTCACCTTTAATGAAGGATGTACCAGTACTCTTAGTTTCTAATCTCCAAGCTCATTCATAATAGAGCATCCTTTGAATTGAACTGGAGAAACACAAACAGAACTTATTAGTTGAAGACAGGAATTCAGCTTTAATAACAGTAAGTCATTTACAGTGATAGCTTTATTTTCACCTGCTATCAGTATGTAAGCAGATGGTAACAATTTTATCACTCACACTACATACATAATGGATCTCAGTGACTACATACAAGACAAGACTTCTGGAGCGTACACAGATAATTATGAATCACAATTATGTCCCTAATCTTTCCTTCCTGTTGAAAGCCTTTGCAAGAAAGAAAAATTTGCAAAAATCTTCATTACAATACACTTTGCTCTACCCAAATTAGAACCTCAAGAAACGAAGAGCCAGAGCAGGAGCTCCACTTCATCAGTGTACACAAAATCATGTACTTGTGCAGAGCTTAAAGGTTCCCTAATAAAATACCCATAAAAAGCTCAGTGTGAGAATTTCTTTCTCATTACAAAGCAAATTACCTCATCATTCAGCATTTGACAGAACAGCTCAGGAAAAACAAACAACCCAAATCAAACCACAAAAGGACATTCTCCTCAGCTACCTCAGAGCAAAGTCTATTCCTCTCCCTCCATTCCATTAGTACCTGAATTCTCATGGCCTGTCAGAACTATTTCACACAACTGCACCCCCTGTGCACAGACGAGATTTCTGTGGGCTGTGCTCATGGACATGAAGGCAGAAGGGGGATACCCATCTGGGAACAAATCTGTGACCTGCTCCTTGTCCCAGCACAGCAGAACCACACTTGAGTTCATGTTAGTCACCATGAGGCTTCTGACCTGTCCCAAACAGGCCTTAAAACTTTCATCTTGGTAAACTCTGGAAAAGTCTGTCCATGTTTACTTGCTCCCAGCTCTGAGTAATCACAGCAATTCCCAACTTTCCTGCATTCCAACTTCTCAGTGATGAAAACTCAATTTCCATTGATTTTACCACATCACTATGGACAAGAGAAACTTTATGGCAACATCTTTTCAATACTGGATTTTTTTTATTTATACTTGTTAATAAGGACACAAATATCAGTGCTTATTGCTCTAAAAGTCCATAGGAACTCTCTGGGCAAAAACTGATAAAAAAGGGCTTATAAGATATTCAGTCCAAGACACAAAGCTCCACATGCTGTTTCTTGAACTGGTTTATCCTGGGAAAAGCTACTCAAAGACTTAGGATGCCAAATTAGGAATTTCCTGCGATAGCATGAAGCAGAAAACTTTAAAAGTTTCTCTCTCTCATTTATGATCACTTGGCTCCTCGAATACAAAAGGCATCATTTTTAAATCCATGGGGTTGTGAACAGGCAAGATCATGCCTATCTTAAATAAAAATACTTTAAATTCCCCCCCCCCCCCCATCCCCGCCCAAAAACTCCAAAATTAGAGCTAGGTATTAACCTAATTTAATCTAAAACACTTGTGGGGCTATTTATTATTCAAAGAAGAAAGTTGATGATCTCAGAATTTAAAGGTTTTTCCCAGAATTGTAACAAGGGAATAACTCCCAAAGTCCATACTTCCATTGTTAACTGAAGGCAAAGAACAAAACAGTTTCTAAAAGCTCTAGAACCCTTCAAATCAAACCTAACCTTTAATCCTGGCAAAAAACAAAGCTTTCTTTCCACTGATGAAGCCACCAAAATCTTGCAACTCCTTTTGCAAAAACATGTTGAGAGGAATTGAGTTTCCTGGCAGGTGAAAAACATCCTTTTAGGAGGATGTCAAAATGCCATTCAGGATCAAAAGAGGTGGATAATTCACCTTCATTTGTTCTGAACGGAACCTGTGAGAGCTGTTAAAAGTAGGGAATAAGAAGATACCAGAAGATTGAAATAGATACAGGTACAGAGAGAACTTCACCCAGACTGTGCTGGTCATGTATTCCATGATCTCACCCTCTCAGTCTGAGCCTTCTCAGACCTGCAGCCGCTGCTTCAACACCCCCAGGACCTGCAGGGCAGGAACTGCTGGAAGTGCCACCACAATGGACATGAGAAGACAGGACAGAGGCAAAGAGTCTTATAAAATTACAAAAGAATGTCAAGAATTCCCCAGTTTATAACTTCAGCTTGTGATGCTTTCCAGGTTGTCTTCCCATACTGGTGCTACATTCAGAGATTCTGCTCAGCCCCTCCAAAGTCATGGATTGCATTCCTGGCTGGAATCCCACATTGAGAAGTCTGAAAAGGAGTCACTCTCTATGTACTCCCTGCAGGTGCTTTTCCAGCACCTTTTACAACAGATCATCTAGTTCTTAATTCCCATTTGTGACATTATGATTTTTAAATAATTTGAAACAGCATTAAGAGTGGTATTTGTAGCTGTTTCAAACTCACATCTCTCATTTTTTTTTGTGGTGGCAAACAATTAAATCACTATTTGTTCATTAATTAGAAAGCAACAGAGAAGACATGATATTCAAGCATATATCAAACAGGAAATGTTGCAAGAGTAATGGATTTATAGCATCCCTTCCCCAGGGAACAACTAGATAAAAATCTCTTTAGATGAATAAAAACAAGAAAGAAAACAATGAAAATGCAGCAATTACAAACAAAATGATGCTGTAAAATTTGTTTTGCATATTATATTCAAATTAATTGTGACTGTTTGAAATACCACAAAACATTGACAAACATGTTCTAACAACAATAAAAAGCAGTTGTAGATCCATATTTCAGCAAAAGGCTGGTAAGGGAGCCACTCCCAGAAATATTATATTAACTTGGGATCACACAATCAGATGCCTCAAACAAAAATTATAGCTTTTGGTGCCCTAAATCTTTCAAAGAACTGAAACCACACTGCCTTCCTCTTTGATCATGGAGTTTTTCCTTCCTTCATGTGGATTTAATTAAGAGAGGGATGTTTGAGCTGTCAGTGGCACCCAGTTTTAACAAGCTTCAATCAGGAGACTGATGGTTCCATCATCTAGATAAAGATTTTGGTAAAGTGTGGGGAAGGAAAAGAGAAATGCCCCCCTACATTTCTAGGTTTCCTTTAATGCTACAATGTCAGAATCCTCAATTTCTTGTTTTGAGAAATCAAAAAACCCTTCTGATTGTTTAATGTGATCAGAGCCCAAATCAAGAAGGAAAAGGAATTATTCTGTCATCTGAGACAAAAGTACAGAATAATTTTATTCAAATTAAGATTTGTTTAGCACAAACAACTGCTGTAATGAAGTGTTCAAAAATCCAAGCAGAGGAGAAAATGAAAAACACTAAAAATGACTCTATTTTCCAAACCAGTATTCTGAATACCAGTTGCCTACGCAAAACCACACACCATAAATGATTTGAGTTAAATGGTGCATGTCCTTTCCCTCCTCTTTTTGCCTCAGAAATGGTTCCGTGGTATTAATAACTTATTGGGCAATTATTTTCTAGAAGCTCAGCACTGCTTGCACACAACCAGCCTTGCCCTGAAGCACTGGGAGTGAAACACAGCAAAGGGAGCAAAGTGAAGGAATCCCTCAAAATTCCATCCCGGACAAGACACTCAATATTTCCTGAACAACTCTTTTGGTCAGACAGAAAAGCAGATCATGATCACAGGGCAACCAGGATCTAAACCCAAAGTTTCTTTTATGCACAAGCATCACCTGTTTCTTAATTACATTTTTCCCCTTCAAAAAATTTTTGAGATTTTAAAACACATTTTTTGGGGGAAACAGCAAATTGTGGAGGGCAAAAAGCAGTTCCATCATCAGCAACGTTGCTGTAAAGCAGAGCCTCAGGACACTCTGGGTTTGAGATCTAAATCCCCTGCAGCTCCAGGGATTTCCAGAGTGCACTCTCCCCTCAATTTCTGACTTTAAAACAAGCATACCACAATTAGAAAATGGATCTCTAATGGATTATCCCCCTAATAGTGCACAATTCTTTACCAAAATATCTTCCAGTGATCTGCACAACTTGCTTTAATATAAATTCAAGGATGAAGGCACAGTTTCCCTCAGGCAATTATTCACAATCAAGGAGCTGTTAGATTTCCATTAGATGTACAGAAGTAGAATTTTGTTCATGGAATTTTATTCTTTAAAATCCTGTAAATGAGCAGCTTTTTTCTCCCATATAATTTCTCTGTGCCTGTGTAGATTATTGTCAAGAAGTTTTCTCTCACTAGCTAACCAACATAAACTCGTTTTATATTCTCCTCCTTTCTGGTATATGATCCCCTCTAAATCTTCCTCAGCATCAGCTTTGAAGCCCAGTTTTGGGTGCAGTACAGAATGGAGCTCCCTCATGTGGCACATCCACATAATCTTAGGGATTAAACATAAAATCCAACACAAATCTCTAATCAAATGTCTGCATTAAATGAACAAAACTGCATACTATATAATTTACAGAATATATGTTTTTCAGTAAAAATAAAAATTAGAAAAAACAAGCTGTCTGAAGTTCCTGATTGCCACACAGCTGCCTGCTGCATACCCTTGTCTCCCTCTTTGAGATATTCACCAATTTCTACCTTTATTTATACTCTAATGGAATGTCCAGATTATCTGCACACTCCTGTTCACGGGATTCAATTAACCCAATATGAAAAGAAATCAATATGAACTGATGTCCCCTCACATCAGGCCTTTCCTTCCGAAAAGGAATGAAAATCTGAAGGTAGAAATAAGCTGTCAAAGCAAATTGATAATCTGCTTTGTATAACACAAATTTCATTTATAATGTTCCATAGTTCTTGTATTTTAAACTATTAACTTTATGAAAACTGAGCCTTAGTCCAGACCAGTAAAAATTCAAAGCATCATTTTCCAAAGAGATTTGTCTTTTTTTTTTTTTTTTAGAACTGACATCAAATAGTTGTAAGAGAAAAGAACGTTATGCACTAATACATGACACATTATTAGATGCTTTTCAAATTCAATCCAAGCAAAGATTATACCTATATAATCCTATAGTTATCACCTGGAACACAGTCAGCATTTTCAGTTTGCTTTAAGGAAGATGAATCAAACAGGAAAAAAATACAGAAAAGAAATAATGTATGATAATAAAGGAGTGGAAAGCTCTTTAAAAAGCACCATGTGTTGAATTTGGCAAGAAGACACATTTCATTCTTTCTGTGTCCATCTGAACTGAGGGGAAAACAAGAATGGAAGAAAAGAACTTTTCAAAAAGCAACATTAAGGCAACAAAAAATGAATGCCAACTGACCCTGAACTGGGTAAACTCACCATCTGGGGAAGCTCTTCAACAAACCTTCCATGAGACATAAGTGAGGGCAGATAAGCACAAAGTTTTAATTTAGTTCACAGATGCAATAATTTATGAAGAATGATATGCTTTTTCATGAATATGAGTTACAGCACTTTTCTTTCATACTTTTTGTCCCTGTGTGCTTCTGCTTTCACTCTTCCTCCCCTCTAGGCCCAGCCACCCACATTTGGGTGAGACCCCTCACCCTGCCAGCCCTGTTTGCAGTTCTGGGGGAAACAATCTGCAGCCTTGCCCAAATTCTGTGGTAAATGGTATCTATACAAACATGACAAAATCCTGAAATCAACAGGCTTACATTGACATCTCTACACAACCAAATAGAGAATGCACCCTTAGCAAAACTCAAATTAATTAATTTTCCTTTATGAGGAACATATTGTCTACACTGCATTTCCAACTGTGTTTGCTTCTTGGTTTTACCTCATAAAAAGAGCAGAGAGTGCACAATTTATCTTGCCAGCAAACGACACCCTCACACAGGCACGTGTCCATTACTGGGTTTTTCCATCATAGTATCCCACACTATTAGGTCTTGATTCCTGATCCAGAACCCTTCAGTATTTCTCTCCCTTGTATCTGCATTATTTACTGATTTTTAATCTGATAATTCAACTGAAACACCGTTTGCCTTTTGTTACAGACTCTTCCTAAAGCAAGTACATAAAAATGGACTTTCCCCAGTCCCTGAAGAACCTGAATGATTCCTTATTCCACCAAACACATTGTTACTTCTCATCATCCTGTGCTTATACACTCAAGGCCTGTACTCTGAGGCTGATCTTGTCTCAAAGCAAATCAAGAGTTTTCACATAACTGGTCAAGCACTGAAACAATGATTTACTAATATCTCTCTGTTGGCTTATAACATGTTTTGTTCATAAAAGAATGGAATATCTCCTGATCACTTATGCAGGTCTGGGTAGAATTCCTTTCCCAGCAATGAACATAAAGTTATTAAAACAGAATAATATAAAAAGGGAATAAAGGCAGGTACCAAGCAAAAGCACAGCAAAGTACTGTAAAAAACTCACATTGGATAAAAATAAACATCTGGAACCTTGCCAGATTAGACATGACCAATTTAAAGTTTCCCAAATTCCATTTCACTGAGCAACACACAGATTACATCAAATTAAACAATTAACATGAAATATCTGAACAGCATCTCTGGTACTTGATGGTACAGAATAAAAACAGACTAACAATTCTTTTGATGCACAGTGCACCACAAAGGAACATACAGAATTTCAGTGCACCTCAAGAAAAATTTCATACTTTGGGTGATTAGAAACCACACACACAAAATCACCCACATTTACTCCAGAAATCTTCAGTATGCCTCATTAAAGCTGAGAAAGAGAGGCAGAACACAGAGGAGATGGGATGAGATTTGCAAATTATGGTGTGCTCAGGTTTGAGATAAACCTGCTGCTCCACACACCCTACAAAAGCCCCTGTAATTCCACTCTGCCTTTTAAATTTACAGATTTCACACAGAAGACAGACTGACAGGCTCCTCCACCACTATTTCTCACATATCTTAGTATTTACTCAGAAGAAACAAAGCAAAGGGCATAAAAATTAAGGCAAAGAAACAGCTTAAGGAAAATGTACTTAATTTTATACTGTGTCTCAGTAGAAAAACTGGACTTGACCAAGCAGAAGATATCAAAGTTGTTTTTCCACAAGGTTAAACTCATCTTTAATTGGGAAATATCTAATTCTATAAAGGTTGCAGCTTAGTAACCATGTATGCTCAAAGCACAAGAGTAAATAAAGGAAAATAGTCTCCTTTTAAATGGCCAGTATAAAAAGCTTCAAAGCAATCCTGAAATTGGGTTTGGAACAAGATCATGACAAACTGATTTTTTTCCCCCCACACTAATTTAGAAAGAACAACTAGCACCACTGGCATTTACTGTATTAAATAACAAACCAAATGTAACTGGTTTCAGTCATGATCAGAAAAGGAGATTCATTCTATTAAGACAGTAAAATAATTGGCCTTTTTTCAGCAATAGATTTTTATAAGTTACCTTTACCAAAAGATGCACAGCACTCACCTGCTGCATATCACAGCAAACACAACTGGATAATGCACTGTAGGTTAGAATATTTACAGCAGAAACAGTACATTTAACCTTACATTAATTCACTTATGCCTATTGCCCCTCATGTCAAACATCCAGTCACACAAAATGTGACACCAGTCACTCAAATATTTCAAACCAATTTTAACGAGGGGATTATTTTTTTTTCATTCCAGGGTGAAAAATTAGATAAACGAAAGGATTAGGAAGTGCCACAAGGCCATACTGACATTTCTCAGTGGAAATCAAACTGAACAGAAACAGTTATATCAGGACTGTCAGCGAAGGAGATGATCTCCAAAAATAAATAAATAAACAGATTACAGCTTCTGGCACTGTCTGTGAGTGAGTGTTGCTGTGCTGCTCATCAGAACACATTTCTGATGCTGTGCCTTCCCACTGCAGTGGGTCCTGGCCGTGTTTGGGATCTGCTGATTATCTTATTTTTAAACTGGTACATACTCAAAGGTAACTCTGCACAGACAGATCATTTCACTCTCTAAAGACCACAGAAACAACTTAAGGACATTTGAGCTCTACAACATCAAATAGTGGGGTTTTTTCCCCATAGCTTAATAATGCCAATTGAATATCTGTGACTAAATACAGTTGAAATTGCTTGGAATCTGATTTTGAATTTGGCACACTCAGTTCTTCAACAGGATTCAAAATGCTGAGATGCCACGAGCTTAAACAATTAGCAGTGCAAGGATGGAAGAAGAAAACACTGTTTATTCAGTGATGCCCTGAATTTTCTAAAAAAGCCTCTAGTTTGGAAAAGTAAAGCAGATTATATGTACAAACTAATTCTTCCTATCTTGTATCACAGTGCTTTCAGAAGTGGGATTTTCTGCCAATGCTGATGAAATACGTCAGCCCTCAGCTGTACCTCGAGAATTACAAGCACCATCAGTTTAATCAAGTGTGTCTTGGTTGCTTCAGCAGCCCCATTTCAACAGGAGCCGAGTGCTCCCAGATAAAAGGGTTTTAAATGTAACCTCTCCGAAAATGATACACTGTCAATTGCCTTTTCAAGAGTGCAGTTTAGTGATTCTTTTCCTGCATTTGGGGCAACACAAAATAATGCAAATCTGGGGCACTCAGACTTGGGAGCTGTCAAACAGCCAAGAGAATCACTGAAATCTCAAATCTATACTCAAATCACAAATTTAACTGTCTCAGAGATACAAAACTTAGAACAGAGCGTCCTAGATGCAAAATTAAATGTACACCAACCACATGATATTTTTCTTTACTCATGTCAATCAATTTGCATAAAAAACTCTCTAGAACAGACAGTACAAGTTGGAAGTTCTTAAGAGCATTTTATGATCTCATTACCAATGAATTCCAATTGATGCAAGTCTGTAGGAGGGAAAAAATTGGCATTCCTTCTACTTAAATATATGTTCTATTTCAAAAAGTTCCTTGAAACATGAACAATTCATACACTAAAATTAATTGTAAAGCAGAAAACATACAGCATTATAGGACTTACAATTACTGCTTAAGGCCTTTTCCATTTAAACATAAAACTCCTTAAACTAAAGTTTCAACAGCAAATAAATGGTTGCTTTTCTGTGCTGTACCTTCAGTAAGCAGTGCAAAGTTTTTTGCTTCAACTTAGTAATAAGCAAAAATAGGGGGTTTCTTCTATGCTGCTAATAAAAAGTTAAATTAATCACAAGTTTCTTTTAGAAGAAATAATTTCTCGTAATACAAAAATAACAAATTCTTAAATAATAAATATCAAGTATGAGAAGTCTCCTCCTATTGCTGGATGCTCATTGTAATATTAAGAAAATGCTGAAGTTCATCATTATTTCATGGGTGGTAAAAAAATAGACCATATGATGGCCTCAGCTGATCCTCTTAAGAACTGAGTAAATCAAAGTTCAGAAGGGTTGAATGAAGCTTAAAGTAGTCTATTTTTCCTCACTAGAATAATAAAAGGATTTTAAAGTTTTATTATTTCTGGCCTTTCCTCACTTAAAAACAATGTCAATAATACAAATTTAGTGTTATTTGTTCTGTTTTCCCTATATTAGCAAGAAAGAATAACAATTAATGGTTGAAAACAATAAAAAAATTCCCTGGTTAAGCATTTAACCAATTTTCAGTTGTTCTCTGAGGTAAGATTTGTAGAGAACAGCTGATATTTGGATCTACTAAACTGAAACAAATCACTCCTGCTGCATTTCCCTCCCCTGTGCACACTGAGTGATCCAAGCCAAGCCTTTCCCTGGAGCAAACACACCTTGGGCTCTCTGCTGGCTGCTCCCTGCACTTTGGCTTGACCTGCAGACAGGAGAATTAACTTTAAACAAATGCTCAGCACTAAGAGCAGAAACCACCCTGATGATTTGTATAAGGCAATCACAATCTAAAACATAAATAATAAAAGCCATGCTCAGTTTAGAAGCAGTAAGGCAGATTTCTACCCCTACAGAATATTTAGGAAGAGTATTTTATCTGGATAAATAACCATGATTTCCCCAAAATATCTCCTTTAGTCAAGAGCCGAACTTGCAAATGAAAGTGTTTTCAAATGTCATTTTTGTAGATAGCAAAACCATAAAACTTGATATAAATATTGCAAGAAAAGGCACATGTATAAAATTGTTTTAAGGATTATATATGACCTAGAATTTGAGAAATCATGGAATAGTTCTCTTTTCCAGTTCCCAGAGTACTGAGAAATGCCTCTACATTTGAAAACACATTGAAATACATTCAAGCAAAAGACAGTTACTTATCTGCAGGGACATATACAGAAATTCCTAGAAATTTCTTCCCTCTGGGGTTATTTGTGTGAAGTCCCTTTTTATGAACCAATTCAGATATTAATGTACATTTTCAGGCAGAAATTAAAACACCAGTACATGTCAAGGTGTCTGAAAAACAAAAATAGGTTTTTCTGAAAATGACATCTCCAAACACTTTAAGTGAATTATTTTTCCATAATAAGCCAGGAGGAAATCCCAAGTGTTAAGAGATGACAAGAGTGTTAATGCCATTAACATTCTTTCAGCACTTCATGTCAGTGTGTAAATGATGTCCTGCTGCTCAGTCACTCTGAGAGGGGGGAAAGGTTCCCCGCGTTTCCAGATGCTGAGATCCTGGTGTGGAGCACATTTGCTCTTCCCCCTCTGCAGCTCAGCTCCTACCAGAGAACCCTCCCTTGTGTTTAATGCACACTGAACAGCTAATTTTCAGTGTATAAAAGTCCCACACACACATAAAGCAAAGTTCTCCCCAGATCATTTCTGTACAATTGAAGTACATCAAGTAAGGAAATAAACCCCCTCACATTCAGTTGTGAAGCAGCAATCATTATTAGATGGAACTGTGAGCATAAATACATATCAAGTGAGAATACATGCCTTTCAGGAAGGCAGCTTTTTTATTTCATAAAAAGGATTCTGTTCTAATGAATGGTGTTCCTTACTGAAAATTAAAATTAGTTCAGAAATTGCTGCTGTTCCATTTAATGATAAGATGAAGGCACAGTGCTTTGAAATTTCTTTATCTGCAGCAATTTTTGCTCTTTCATTCATCGTTCCCTTAATTTTGAAATTCTTTAAAAATAAGCTTTTAGTTCTTCACATGTATGTAATCAGTCAGAAGAAATGTTAGAAATGGCAGCATTTATTGCTCTGGTAGGCAAAAGATTTTAATAAGATTAGGCATGTTAATGTCTCTTAATAGGGTAAATGATACAGCTGAAAACCAGAAAAGCCACATAAACTCTGCATTTCAAGATATGCCAGTGCATCTAGGACACATTATATAAACACATTAATGTAAGATTGTTTATAAAACATATAATGGTCCAAAAGCAAAACAGCCCAAGTCACTCTCTCCAGGCAGCAGGACAACAGACAGCTTGGACCCAGTGACCAACCCTGTGCCCTCCTGCCCCCTGGGCACCCCTTCTCTCCTCCCCTTGAGAGCTCCTGTCTGTTTTCTACAGGGACAAACTTCTGTCATTGAGTGTGTGTGTATGTTGGAAGGGGGAAAGAAGTCATATTTATTATTTATGTATTTATAGTTCTAAGTCAAGATTAATTAAAAAGTTAATTCTGTACAACTTTCCATTTATTCCCTCTGAAATTGCTTTTGATTCTGTTGTCTTTAATCTTTGTTAATAACATTTACATTTAAACTCCATTAATCTGAATATCTTCCTCGATCCCCAACTAGACACTCACATTTTAACATCACTGGAAAGAAACCAGTGTATACACCTACAGCAAGTAAATCTAAAACTCAGAGTTCTGCAATTAACCAAAGGAAAAAAAAAAGTCTTCAATTAGAGGCACAAACACTGAATTAAAATGAGTGAAAGCCAGACTTGGCTTAGTCTGTAATTACTGTTCTAAACTGTTGAATCAGACTCCCCAGTGCTGCATGAGCAGGGCTAATTATAAAAGAAACCTCTCACATTTAAAGTTGAATTATTTACAAATTGTTCTTCAAGTAAAGTGCAATTCCAGCCATGGATTAAATCATAAAGAAGTTGTCTTAGGAATCACACATTAGCTATTTAATACAGCAAGAAAGTCACAGAAGGAATATTTTACTCTCCTTTTTTTTTTTGCTTACCCATACTACATTCTCCTCTGTGTCACAGCAGAGCTATAACCCTCCTTAGGAAATCAGCTATTTCTTGTTGCCAGCCATAGGGTGAACTTCAGGATCCCTGTGGCCTCAGGGCGTTGGGAGGACTCCTCAAAACTCAGGCAATTAAATACTTGCAGAAATCTCAAGGCAGACAAACTGCAACGCCAGCACGATGGCAAGACAGCAACTATAAAAGCCACTTGAGAATCCCACAGAAATATTTCCACACAGTGACCTCCAAAAGTGCACAGTGGTCACTGCAAGCAACACAGACACACTTTTTTTGTCACTCACAGTACCAAAAACTTATTTGTTAAAAAAAGTGAAGAAAACATAAAATTTCTTAATTTCTTTCACAGAATTTGCTTCTATATTATAAATACTAATTAATTTCATTATTATGAGTGGCATTGTTATTGCCATTGATCTCATACCTTGGTATGATACCAGCAATATTCCTTGCATGTTCTCTGAAGAAGGTCCCATTCATAATTACAGGAAAGAGAAACTATGCCTTGAGTTAGAGGGTAACTCCTGCATCCTAAAACTCTCTGCTGAGACACATCTCAAATTTCCTGAAACACTCAAGCACTGAGAGACATGTTCAGTCTGAAATGCTTTAACCTTCTAATCTCAGTATGTGCCATCAACAACTAATCTTCAACCAGATGACAGAAAAAAAGAAATACACACTGAAGACCTGGGTGTCATTTTTAACAATTATTAACAATTATTCTTCAATCTAATAACAAATAAGGGTGTGTAGAAAACTTTAAAATACTCAGTGATAACCAGAAACAAATTTGAACATTTGATATAATGGCAGATGACTTTCTAAAAAAGAAACCCAGGACTTATCAGGTCATCTATTAATTATGCAAACATAAATCCTTAGGTAGAATCAGTTCATTTCTTACAGGCTTATCTCTTTTGTCAAGCCACCAAATCTACCAGTTGATAAAAACTGTCAGGCACCCCCATTCCAGGTGCCTGTTTTAATTACCTGGAGCTGGTAATCCAGCTGTGACATCAAGATACCTGCACTGAAGCAAAGCTGCCCAGGAGACTTGCAGCAATTAATTATCAAAAATTTCATAGCACCCTCCTATTGTTACCAATAGAAAGAAGAATTAGTACATGAATGTTTTTAAACTCTTTTCCACTGTCAGACAAGCTTTCTTCTAGAAGAACTTTAGGTGATAAACTGCAGAGAGGAAAATGTTAAATTTAACCTACTTGGCTCTGGTTTCTCACTAAATCATTTGAGTGATGCCAATCACTTTTATAAATAAATATATAGGTAGAAAAAAGACAAAGGGCAAAGCATTTACTCAACACAACTAAAAAATAATTTCTCTAACATGTAAACCAGAGCCATCAAGCTTAACAAGAAAATGTGGTTGTAAAGGTGCATTTCAGCACGTTGGTTTCATTCCTGCCATTTGTGAACAGAGTGGGGCTGACGTGGCAGAGTTCAGCCCACACAGGGGTGACAAGGCAGAGCCCAATTAAAAGGCAATATGAGAGGTTGTTCTGATGGGAATGTATCTCAGGGAAATAATAAGCCTTTTTTTAATAGCAGAACTGATAACTGTGATTACTAGTAGCAAGTCTCTTAACCTTGCAAGTAAGACAAGGTGGAAGAGAATATGCAAGGAATAAGAAACAATTTTCCACTTAGTCAGGAGTTGTCTCCCTTAAGCTACTTTGCCACAGTCTTGTCAGAAACTTAAAATAAATCCATACAGAGAAGATATTAAATATCTTCTTGTGAAATTCTGTCACTGAATCCATTCAGATGGTAAATCCTGCTAAAACTGACTTTCCAAGCACACAGTGGTTGGGATGAGCCCTTCCATACATCCACCTGCTAAACGTGATGAGCAGCTGTGAATGGTTCCTCTTTTTTCCCTCCTTTGAAAAACTCTCAAACCCAAGACTTTTGCAGTGAGAAAGAAAAGATGTCAAAAGAACTATCTGAGCTTTTATAAATGCATAAAATGCCTTGGACTTGGCCACATTCCAAATATATATACATAGAACTGTGCTTTCTGAAAAATAAAATCTATGGATTTCTTTTAAGAAAAAAGGGTTTTTGCTTGGTCTTTGTTGCAGCTTTGTGAGCTTCTTGTATCTATAGTACACTTCACTTGCTACTTTATACTTTTGAGCAAATGTAAAGCTGCCTATATGAAAATTTTGGAGGGGAAGCAAGCTAGACAGACATCATGTGGTATTCTCCCACAGATTTGACTTAGTAGTGGCTAAAGAATCTACAGTCTCTCTTCTCCACAGAAATAAAAGGACAAAATACTTCTGTGTGCAAAAAAATGTAATTGTTTCTCTAAAATGACCCGTTAAACATGAAAACCATTAACAAAATTATATATATATATATAATGCCCTTCAAAAAACACCAACATCTAAAGCTATCAACTTTACTGAAGATATTTTTTCTAAAAATTATTCAACAATAGTTATTATTATGATTCTTTAAGGCAAAAAAAAAAAAAAAACAAAACAGAACACCCAGCCACACTACTATTTTTCTGACTGGCCAATATAACTACTCTCTTCCAGAAACTTCTCTGGTTTCCCCCAGTAAGTCTGATTTTAGATGCTTTAATTCTACTCAGTTCTATCTTTTCTTACACTCAGTGTGTTCTCTGATGCTTTCTTCTCTACTCTAGAACAAAGGCACGGAAGAAAACACTCAAAATCTGTTTTCAAGTGCTGTAAATATTTAACCAGACAATGAGAATGTTCAGTTCACCAGTGAGGACATAAAAAAAGGATATGCTCATCTTTTCTACAAACTTATCGTGCTCATCTTGTGTTTTGGGGAAATTCGTGATGTCATTTTCCAGCCGCTGGATCTGGTGGTTCATGGAATCAAGGCTGCTCTTCAGAGTCTGGGCTGAAACTAAGGAAAAAAGGGACAATGAGTAAAGTTTCCAGACTCCAGAAAGGGTATTAGCAGGGGAAAAAACAATGTCAGCATAAATAGCCTTAAAGAGAATGATTCCATTAAGTAGACCCATATTTTTCTGAATTAGTGCTCATAAAAATCTTGCCCTTCATAAAAATGAAGTGAAAATATCTACTGTAATATCCCAGATCATCATATTTAACATTGAAATGTCACCACTTAATTCTACCATTGGTTCTAATTATTCAATTTCTATTTAAATTTATGGTAAAAATTCTAATATTTCATTCTTTTAAATCTAATTCAAAGATTGAAAACTAACTAGAGTTCAAAGAGATTTTACCTTATTAATGCATGTACTTGGTTAAATGAATGATCTTATTATTAACACATATTTCTGTTACAGGAATGATTTAAGGAATAGACATGGAGGAAAAAAGAAATAAAATATTTTTCTTGTATTAAAATTGAACTGATTTCTAGTACCCAGAGCTGTGAAACCTTGTGTTAATAGCAAAGGTGGGTCTGAATAATAAAAGCTTCTGATAATCAAAAAGAAGTAAAGGACTCAGAGTACAGCACAGAAAAAAAACCAAAGAGGCTGCTCAAAAGAAACCCTTCTCACTGTGTGACAGGCTGCACTAATGCAAGCCATTACTGCTGTAATTTGTATTAAACAACCACTAATTGAGACATCATGTGAGAAATCACAACAGCACAACTGAAGGTGAAGCATTACCACACCACAGAGAAACTCCAGAACAGGAGAAAAAAGTGACAGTCTCTGCAGAGAAGCTCCTGGTGTAATTCAATTACAATTAAATTGTAATATTAAAATTAACTGAATGCCTAATATTGAGTTTTGTGTCATAATCCATGAGATTCACTTCTCATCCTCAGTTTTATCATAAAGAGCAATTTGAGAAACGCTTCCTCTTCATTAAAAGACGCCTTTGAGAACCAAAGTGTGTCTTCCCTTGTCTCCTCTTGCACAGTTTGCAAATCCATGGCCACACAGGCACACAAACCCCTTTCCCCAGGAGCTCTGCAGCATTTGCACCATTCCACCTCCTTCCTCTAAATCCAATGTTTCGAGTGCCCTTCGTTCCAGAGCAAATTTATACTCTCCAAACTCCTCAGCCTTCAGTGACAGAACATTTAATGGGGGCAATTCTCAGCCAGGCAGTGCCAGGAGCAGCTCCTGCTGTGGCACCAGAGGTGACAACATCCAGCAGGGCCTCTGCTCCTCAGCAACACCCAGTCAGTGCCATAGCTTGGGATGGCAAGTGATTTGTCCAAAAATCCCACTGAGGATTGTCTAAAGAACTCTTCATTTTTCTCTTTTATAGTAACTTTAAAAAACTGAGCTGTGACTACGTGATGTTAAAGAGGGGAAGGAATTGAATCGAGATGGCTTGAAAAACAATATATAAGAAATAAAAATCTGGCAAATAAAGAAGCTGTTCCCAGAACAAAAATCAAATTCTCTATTCTGTGTAAGTAACGAGTTGTATGAGCCATAACACCCATTTCACGAGCATGTTCAAATACATAAGGCACCAACACAGCTGTCTTTATCACTGCCATTATCTTGATTTTATTTCCAGTTTTATCAGTTTTATACTGGGTACCAAAGGAACTATTAATCATGTAATCTTAAAATTATAGTGAAGCAGTTTTTAAGCTTAATTCCACTGGGGAGGGAGGGGTGGAATCTGTACTGACCAGAGCACCCTCACGGTTATTAACCTCCCATTCCAGAGTTAACCTTGAAATCAACCACTAAAACAGTCTGAATAATAAACATTAGCAAAGCTTTTAGGTTTAATCATTTGATATTATGGTCAGAAAGGAGCACACATTTTTGCTTGAAATGAAGAACTTGAATTACTGGAATATTTTTATAGGCTGTTCTGTAGTTTGATGGGGAGACAAAACACGGAAGGAAAATGCTACAAGTGCAAAATGGTCCTTTTGTTTGCAAAAAGAAGAGCAGCTGGTAAGAAAATTGGCAACATAACATGAAGTTTATCTGTTTTTAGCAATTTGAAAATATTGAAATGCACGACCACTTAGCAAGAGCAGTTTATTTTTTGTCTGAAAATTAAAAGTGCAATGAAATTCAGCACGCAATGACAAATAAATCTTAACCTTTGTGATTAAAATGGATGGAAAGTGTTCTCAATAACTCTGTTCTATAAAACTAAGCTCAAAAATTACTGGATTAGGTGCATATTGCCTTTGAAAGTATGAAGGAACTCTACCCAAGCAAGAAGGCTGCATCCTATGGCTGTGCTTGCCATAACCAACTTCTGTGTTCAGACTCTATCAGGAAAGCAAGAGAAGATGCAATTTTGTTCACTTTCTTTTTGCCTAGCCCAGGAAAATGTTCAAGTTTCTGTTCAAACAATTTATGAAGTTGTTGTTCTGCAAGACAAACTTAACAAGATGACAGAACAGGAAACACATATATATACACTACAATAAAATATCTGCATTTCCTCCCATAAACACTTTTATTAGTGATTTACTACTTCAGTAATGCGTAGAGGAGGCAACATGAATTCCTTTTACTTTCAGTGAAAATCATGCAAATTTCTTAAAACTCCTGAAAGGTTTTAATTTATGAAAGCATAAATTCCACTTGCAGCAAAAGCCATTTCTTTAAAACCTTTTCCAAATGCACATACTAAACAGCCTGTCCCACTCTAAGCTGGGGCTCACAAGACAAAGGCTTGTTCACCTTCGATTTGCCCAACATTCCACATGAAAATTAGGCACCTTAGCAGAACCAGTCTAAAAAATCTACATGAAAGGTTGTGTGCCACTGAAGACCAAACACTAACACTGTGCAGGGACTGTTACTGGGAAAGTCTCTCTACAACAGCCAATCCAATATTATCCCATTTAATGTTGCAGCAGGAGAGAACAACCAACTAAATCCAATATACAAATATCTGATTTCAAGGTAGGAACTATGAGGCAAACAGAGAAAATGAGGAAAAAGATGGGAAAAATCAAACCCAGCAGCAGCAAAAACCTGCCCATAACCCCCAAAAACTGAAGGATGAGCAGACTACAAAAAAAAGAAAGCAGCCTAGAAGATGCCTGAACATTTATCTCCTTGTGGTAGCAGCAAAGATAAAATATTTGCCACATTTCAAAAGTAAAACAAATAAACAACCCACCTCACCACCCTCACAACTCTACAGGAGAATGAAGATCCCCCTCTACAATGGAAAGGTCAGCATTCAAGAAAGGGGAAAGTTTGAGAAGTCAAAAGAAAGTCAAATTTGCTGACACAGGGCACAGTGGAGACAGAAGGTATAAGTGAGTTTAGAAAAGGGTTATTTGGATTCCTATACAAATGTTCAGGAACATATCCAAAGGAACAGGCAGGGATGTGACACTTAACATGTCTCTGAGAACACAGACGTGGACAGAGGGAAACAGCCTGGAGGAACCGCAGTGTTCTCCCCAAACCACATGGTTAAAAAACCCACATAAACCCCAAAACCTACATATGGACCCACCTTCAGGGCCAAAGGAAGAAAAAAAGACAGCAAGATTCCACAGCCTGTACCAAACTGGCCCCTGGTTCAGCCCTAAGAAAAGGCTGATTTGCAGAGAGCACCTGCAGCTCCAAGGTGGAAAGAAATGTGTGTACCTCAAAGCTCTGTGAAAAAAGGATTTATGAGACAGAGAACAAATCCAGTACTAGAAGTTAAACATGCATGTTTCAATTCACTACAGCATTGTCTCACAGAACCACTGCAACATATACAACTAACATGAACAAGGTGAGGATGAAGTGATGCTCATTAATATATTGTCCAGATTATTTTTTATGTCAGTGGAAGACTAATACAAGCACTTAGATCTATCAATATTCTTTCTGCACAAGTACTGAATAAAACCGAGTTAATCATGCATCATTACATCTGTGACTGATTAAAAGATGATTTTGTATATTATTATTTATTAATAATAGAAATCCACAGTCACTGAAGGATGGCATAATGCTATTTTGATGTGAAAGGTGATAAGAATTTCCTTCATTTTATTATTTTTCCTATATTAATTGCACCCCAGCCCTATCCACTTTTTTTGGAGAGGGCAGTTGCACAGTCTGCACGCTAAGGAAGGGCCAGTGAGAGCCTGCTTTAGTCCCAGAAAACGCTCCCAGCAGTTAATCCCCTGTTGATGTCGAACACTGGCTGTCCCTGTAGTCAGGCTAAGCATTTTGTACTTACAGTAATACAGTAACAGCACCAAAGGGCAGACTAATCCTTTCTAAAATAAGATTGCATCAGACTAAGAGTCCTGCCCATAAAAAGAGCTGAAATGATACATTTTGATTAGGCACAGTATCACTTGCAGAAGGAATTTAAAGGGTCTCTGATCATGGTGCACAGCTGGGATGGCCATGTCCACGGTTAGCAAAAAACTCCAAATTGAGAGCCAACAATATAAATTACTGCAGTAAGAAAGCAAGCCAGTATGAAGCAAATGAACCTGTGGATTTTTAAGTCTAGACAGTATTTGTACCATAACTGCATTCTGAGCATACTAATGACTATTTATTTCTTGCTGCCTGAGGGCAGAGGGAAGTAGTTTTTCACAAAAGATTGAAAAGCAGTTTGAGGGGAAATGGGTGAGCAAGTACATAATCTCCAGGAATTACAATCATTGATTACTCAATTCATAGCAAGTAAGTTTCTATTTATTAAGGCAATAAATGTTGTGTTACAGTTGGGTGAGCAGTGCTGCTGCAGCCTCACTGAGGTCTGGGAGGGGCTCAGTGGACACGGGGATGTGCATCCCAGAGCAAGGCTGTACACGTGTGTGAGGACATAGATCCATGTGGACTGGGATAAACACATCTCACAGGGAAATACACACATGGATACATTTATGTATCTAGTTTTGTGTGATACAGGTGTCCCATGGGAACTCACACATGTGTGTATAGGTATATACATTAATGTGTGTATACACAGGTTGGGTATCAGGAAGAAGTTCTTTACAGAGAGTGGTCTGGCACTGGAATGGCCTGCCCAGGGAGGTCGTGGATTCTCCGACCCTGGAGGTTTTTAAGGTGAGACTGGACATGGCACTCAGTGCCATGATCTGGTAATCAATGTGGGGTTGGATTAAGGGTTGAACTTGATGATCTCGGAGGTCTCTTCTAACCCAACTGATTCTGTGATTCTGTCATCTGTGCTGTATCTGTGCCATGCAAAACAACTCACATTTGAAGCTTCATGGTTGAACTCTAAAGCAGTACAGCTCCCTTAGTGTGTTATCTCTCAAGTAATTAACATGGAAAGAAAAATTAAATTGGAGATAGCATATCCATTATTTCCTTTATCAGAAATGAGGTCTTGGCTACATGTCAGTGTGACAGACCTAGAACAAACTTCAACAGTAAAAATAACTCTATATTGAAATGCTTTAGCCAGGAAGGACACTGAACTTAATCATTAAATGTCCTGAAGAATAAACCAGAGGAACAGTCAAGACAGATGGGATCAAATCAAGCCTACTATTCTGAGCTACACATTTAACAAAACTTAGGCAGAAGTAAAGAAGTATTCAAAAGTGCATAATGAGGCTAACAGTATCAAAATTTCAAAGTAAAAATGCAACTATGCTAAAAGAATTATTACTAAGTTCCTAAGCTCAAAAGAAATGTTATAACTGCTTACAGGATGGAGCTTTAAACACTTTGGGGTCAAAGGGGAAAAACAGAGACTATCTTAACTAGCACAGGCACGTAGCCATCCTCCTCTTCTAAAAAATGGGAAAGGTTTCTGACACAAGGTTCTCATGATTAGCAATCAAACCACTTCCAGAGGTGCAACAACTTTGCTCACAGCAATGGCTGTGCAAATTGAACACCAGATAAGGAGGAAAAGAAAGAAGAAAGTGCCATTTTGGAGCTTTCACCTCTCTCTAGTGGCTTGCATTAAGGCATTCTCAATGGATTGCAGAACTTAAGAAAATATTTAAAGTAATCTTCCATTCTGAATTAGCTTAACTACAGCCAGAAATTCTTAAATGCTTTCATTTCTTTAATAAGCAACAGCCCATGAGAGTCATTTGGACTATTCTTTCATTTTGCCCTTGATATTTACACTTCAGGGAGAGAAGTGGAGCCTTAAAATGCAAGTCATACATAAAGCTATTTAATGAAGAATCCAAATTGTAGCTTCCAAATGTAGCTTCAGAATCCAGAACTACCATGATCCTGCACACCATTTATTACACATTAGATGACAGAAACAAAAAAATCCTCAAAATCTTCACAGACTGGCAAAATTCTACAAGTAATTCTGCAGAGTGTAAGCCAATCCAGAATTCCACCGAGTCTCCAACAAGTTACCTTTCCAAAATTACTCCTTGGAACTACAACACAGAAACTGTCTGTGAAGTTTCTGTCTCTCCTCACTGAAACCTGTCAGGGAGGGAGGACACGTCTGTCACAAAACTTTTAATGAGCTGATGCACAACTACCACCAATATGGTGATGCTTTATGCAAATACAAGAGTGGAGTGAGAGAAAGGAGCTTTCCAGTACTTGATCCACCTGACTGTGTATTTACTGCAGTCAGGAAAACACACGGAATGTTCCTGCCACTCCAATGTTGCAGTTGATGTGAGTGAACACAATGACAGACGTCTCTGTACAGTGCAAGTTGTATCGTGATTATGATGTAAAATGCCAACTTCAGATTCTATTAGGGAGAGAAAAGTCACAGATGCAGCATTAACTTTCTCGTGCCAGAAGGCATTGTCTGTTTTATACCCACTAATGTGCCAGATTGGGCAAAATCTGTTTCAGCCATTTAAAGTGTGCAAGGTGGAAAACACTGCAGATCTCTTTGTTAAAACACAGTTTCTTCTACTGCAACAAACTATCAAACTTTTGTTTGACACATAAATGGCTGCTACTTATGAGTATGTTTTAAATTGCTACACTTCAAAGTGACAATGGCACAGAAAGTTTTAAAATATTTCCCCCATTCTAAGCTTAAGGCATTAAATCACAATGAAGTACCTGTATAAAATTTTCAAATTAGTATTTTATTACAATATTTGTAACAATATATTAAGTACATACATGTTTGCATCCCACAGTGCTTTTGATTGCTAATGGCCTTTCTAGAGAGATACCTCAACCATCAGAACCATATGCTTGCAAATTAAAGAAATAAATTCCAGTGTCAATATGAGTGAGAAATCTGTGTTCCTGTTATTAGTACTTTTTAGTTCATTACACAGACCTAATTCAAGGCATCTTTCACTTGATTTTACTCAGAATGCCCTCTGCTTCTTTTAACAACATTTTAAAAGAATTAAGAAGTGGCACACTTTTATATCAGATATGGAATTCAGTATGTTAAGTGCCCAAAAAAGCTCTTGTTACTTCTGAAAGAGCCTATTGTTTTTTTCATATACATAGATATATAAAATATATACCACATACATAGTAAAGCTCAACTGGATATGACTTTACACAGCCCAGAAACTCCCATTCTTGGCAGACAAAGAAAGCAGATAACAGGGACCTGTTGAACTTCAGAGGAGCTGGATATGATGTTCAATGAATAAAGACAAAGTTATGTTTTATTTTCATGTTTTATTATTTACTTGCACCATGCTTAAACCATGAACTCTGATTTAAAACTGTTGCAATTTGAAATTAAGTTGTTCTCATAAAATACATAACTAATTTATTTCAATCATCCTAATTTTGTGTGTTACCTATTTCATTTTTATCATTTCTGAGGGGCTCAACACCAGAGGAGTTTCAAGTTAAAATATATATTTCTTTTCTAAGGAATTCCAAATTATACTTTTAACAACATGACTGGGTCTAGAAATCCCAGATATGCTACCTGACTTGTCAGGTACTTTTGTTTTGAAATTTTTCTTTACTGAACTCCAAAAAGGGATAGGAATTTGTCAGGTATTTAATAAAAATCACAGATTATAAACTAGCAGGAGCAATGAAAAGCAATAACTGGAATAACAAGTGAACAAGGCAGAGACATAAATAAAAGGCTTTGCAGAGTTTCAAAGGGAACAAGAGGAAAGCACTGAAGACCAGGGAAAGAGAAGGGACTATCACTGCCATCAAAGAATGCAGTTGGGCACAATCCTGTGATTTTTGTGCTGGTTTGCCTTTCAAACAATCTGCTTCAAGGAAGAAGAAATGCTTTTCCAATGATCTCCATAGTTAATCAGTTTGGCCTTTGCTTATACTTTCCAGAATAAAACTGTTTCTTAATTTATTTTTTCCTTTTCATAAACCTCTAGGTTGATCTTCCATCTTTAAAAAGATCAAATATTTTATTATACTTAATATCAGATTATTGAAGATTTTAGTACACACATGGGCAGTTCATCTAATCCCATTGACCCTTTCATATTAAAATCCAGTTTTATGCTTTATCTGCTATTTGTTAAAAAAAAATGAAAAAAATCAGCTGTTGTTCAGATGCTGGTTCTTTATTCTTGGATGAAAATTAAAGCTAAAGAGGACTTAATTTTTATTTAAGTGGAACTGAGAATATGCACCCAAGATTTAAAAGAAGTTCAACGTTTTAAGTCTGGCATTCAGAATGTTTTGTACTGTTCAAACCACGAGGCTGCCTCCTGACTAAAAAGTAAGATGATACATCTCAAGTAATCAGATTGTCATCTGTTTAGCTCATATTTTGTTATTTAAAATTCATGCAGAGCTAATATTTGCTGGTAAGTTTTCTTCTATTTTATGTATAACTAACTGATGCCAATGTTCTCCTATCCAGCCAATTTATTTCAAAAGAGGCTTCCCACAGGAAAAATAAACCTGTCCAACTCCAAACCCATTGGTTTATAAACCACCAAACAATAACTAGGAAGAGAGAATCTCTTCCACGCAAAGCACGTGAACTTCCTGCACAGAAAACACAGCACATGTGACAGAGCAGATGAACATTACAATTAACAAACCCCAAGGAGTACCATGGGGAACAGTTGAAGCAACTTGCACATATCATGTTTATTCTGCCAAAAATCTGCTCTGCTACAGAAAGCAAAGAAAGGCTGAAAGGGAAGTTTTGGTCATTAAAACTGAACAGTAATTTATGCTCTGCTACAAGTCAGCACTGTTTATAGGAACTGTATTGAAATCTTATGGAATGGAACAAATCTCACAGCAATAAAATCATTTTCATATGCATTCTAAGCATCAGGATTATTAGCAATTTTGCTCCCATTAATATGCTTTCTCTGTTCAGGATGCTACAGCTTAACCTAACTTGACTGACTCTTCTGGTTTAATTCTTGGAGTCAACTTCCAGAATATCAGAGGCTTTGAATCACACTATAAAAATCTCAAAGCTTCAAGGTCAAGTGTCAGCCACAGAAGAAAATTCATAAAAGACCATCAAAAATGGCTGGTAAACCATAAGACTTTATAAAGAAAGGAAGAAGAAGATTAAACTTAAAAAGTCACCTCCATAAAAGAATTATCAAGCAGTAGAAAACATTTTTGGAATTTAGATAAGATGCCAAACTGCTTCTTGCATAATTATACTTAATAACTAATGTTACTCCACCATAGAGTCAGAATATGCTGAGTTGGAAGGGACCCACAAGGATCATCAAGTCCCACTCCTGGCCCTGCACAGGACACTCCAAGAGTCCCACCATCTGCCTGGGAGCACTGTCCAAATGCTTCTTGGGCTCCATCAGGTTGGTGCTGTGCCCACTGCCCTGGGGAGCCTGTTCAGTGCCCAACCACCCTCTGGGGCAAGAGCCTTTTCCTACAATCCAAGCAGACCCCATCTTGATACAGCTCCTTGCCATGAAGGCTGGTCCACACTGTCCACACAGCAGGGCTCAGGCAGCAGCAGCCAGCTCTGTGCTCCTTCAGTGTGCACCTTTATTCAAATATCAGGTACATTCAGGATTGTGATGGACAAGGTCTCTCTCCAGTCTCTACCCTGCATTAAAACACTAAAGCATCCTCAACTCTGTCCAGAAGATCAGTTCCATTATTCTATGCCAATGAAGAATCCGGGAAGAAAGTGAGGCATGGAGACATTTAATCAATAGGAATAAAATTCAGTTTATATGCAGGGAAAAAACCCAACATGGAACAGCACATGCAAAGACTGGGGTTTTTGCTGAGAAACAGAAAAATAATGGTATGATGAAGACACATAACACTGAAGAAGTCTGAGAGGAAATAACAGCAAAGTTTGGTTGATTGATGAACTATTCCCCAAGTCCTTGGGGAAACGAGTTCTGCTCTCACTAGGCAGGAGTTTGAGAGAGAAGGACACAAACTGAAAGCAAATGATGGCCTAATTAAAAAAGTATCTATCTAACAGCTAATCACTTCACTGAAGACAGACACTGACTGATAACACTGAAAAAAAGAGGCAAAAATTTGCAAGAGGAAACCTTGATAGAGCTAGTGGAAATGTGTATCCAACTTCTTCTCCCCTCTCTTTTCCTTTGTATTCTTGTGCTCCCCCAAGTATTTATCTTCTGATGAATCATGAATGCCCAGTCAAAATAAAAGTTTGTGTTATCTTCATCAAGCACTATCACCTACCTTCACCTGTGGTGATTCAGCAACAAGTGTGCCAAGCACAGCCTATTCCACATGAAAAATGGCCAGCAAAGCAACTGAGCTTTCTATCACATTCACCAGCCTATGCTGCTGACTGACCAAAAGTAAAGTCAGTATTAATCATTGACTGTGTAGCACAATTAAACTATATATACTTCAATACAGCCTGGCATTTTTACAAAGTATATTTGTTGTTCTCTACCAAGTGTTGAAACAAGAACCATGCTCTGTGAGAATGCACATGCACACACACAGTGCTCACTCTCAAGCTACAAGACTTGAAAGGCTTAATAGTAAACTAAACATTATTATACTGCTGATGTGACTTTTTTAAGTACCTCACTGAAATACACTCCATTATTTTCACAATGTACTTAAGAAGAAGAGGAGTTGCTTTATTACTGTGTTTTTCCTCCTCACTTCTTCTCAGGTCAATAAGTACCAGAAATCCACACACAATCCACATGGATTATCAATGCTTACAGGTTACATAACCCTACACTCTCAAATGAAATGTTGCAAGCATTTAATGTCAAAGCAAACAACTTACTACCTTTAGGTGCTTTATCTATTTGCTTACCTTTACTTGCACTCTCAACATGCTGCAATTCATCAGGAAATTTTAAAATGTCTCGGTAATTCTCCTCACAGATTTCTGCTAGAAAATGCAACAGGGTTGTTTTCTGATCTGCTGACTTGGTATCTCGAATCTAAAAAGTGAACACAGGAGAAAGCAAAGAAAAAAAACAACAATTTTTTTAGTAAAATGTTTAAATGAAGTGAATATTGCAGAGGCAAAATCATAAGCAAAAAGTTACATACACTGGTTGCCTGCAAATGAGATAAATACTTTAAAAAAATTAAATTTCTTGAATTCTTCATAATTTAAGGCTTTAAATGGAACCTACCCTATGCAGTATTTGTTAAAAGAATAATTAATTTTGATGAGAACAAAACCTGAAGACAGTCCATAGTTCTGAGGTTTTAGCATTGCCAGTTCAGAACACTCACTGTGACAAAAAGTAGCTGTGAACGGAGATGAAAGAGAACAGAACTGAGTTCATTCCTTCAATGCCACAACTCCCTAATCTCTAAAGGAATCTCTCTGAAATGCTGCATAGCTGGACATCATGCTAAGAGTCAGAATTTGCACTTTGACCAGTCAAGTTAAAGTAATTCCTTTTTGTAAATCCACAAGTTCATCTTGAATCGTAAACAAGCTGCTTTAGGCTAAAGACTTTGAGACAGATTCTATACAGACACATGAAATAAATGTACCCCTTCTTACTAGAATAGAGAATGACAACACAAAAGGTAATCCTGACTGCAGGTAAAGAAATGATAATACATCCAGTTTTATTTATGAAAAGCTGCAGGAAAACTGCACAACGTGAAGTAACAGGTAACTGCATATTTTCATCGTCCTCTCAACTGCAGAGACACTTTTTAGTGGTCTAAAATAAATCATTATTCTAGGAAATATATAGGCTATTGGAGAACAGAGTCTTGAGTGCATTAACTTCTGGAATCAGTTTCTTATTAAAGAAAGAAATCTGAAATAATTGTTAAAATATGGGGCCAGTGGCAAGTTTCCAAGTGGACTTGTGGCTAAATCCCAGGGCAGAGTGGGACTGAGACCAAATTTCTTAGTTTGTCCATTTTTATACAGATAGAAAGAATAAATGTATGAGTTGATTGAAGATCTAGTGGAAGTAGAGATTTCCTCTTATTCACAAAGGCAACAGAGCAGGTGCACATCAGAGTTGCAGAGGAGTTTCCTTCACTTAACATGGAGAACTGTATTACAGATACAACTGTATTGTGAACAGTTGTTTTAACAGCAGTTCACTCTCATCTAGTCCAGTTCTCATATAGAAGCAAGCTACAACATACACAACAAATGAAATAAAGGATTTATTTAAGAAGAATACATAAATGTGTGTGTAAAATCTCCTATTTGTTTTCTCATTCTCTAAATCACTTGAAGTTCTAATTCTATAATCCTCATGACAGGCGTGCCATCGATGTTCAATTTAATAGAGGCCTTTCAGCTTTAGGGATTACCCTGTTAAGAATAAATGAGTGCAGAGGAAAAACAGGCTTTTAAAAATATAAGGTATTTAGGCAATTAAGAAAGCAATTTAATTCATACCAATTCAGCGATTAACAACTAAACAATGCTCAGTAATGGTATGCAGTTAAAGGGGTTTAATGTGTTACATACACAGAAGTTCTTCTGACTTAAAAAAAACCCAAACAAACATAGATTTAGTGGCTAAACATCTGCACGGAAAAAAAGAAATTGCATTTCAATTTGCCTGTGAACAACAGTAGTGGGATTTGCAGTCTTTGATCTCTCTGACATCATCAAGTGGATAAAGCACTTTTTTTCTAAATTGACAAAATTATTTTGCTTTCAAATTACAAGAGAAACATGTTTTGTCACCACCAGCAACATCATATCAACAAGAGTCAGTAGTAGCACCTGCTGAGTGGTTTAAACCTGGAGTAAACACATGGGTCAAATTCACTTCTTTGGCCCAATCATAATCATGTCTCTACTACATCCATCCTAATTTTCAGCACAATGGACAGAGATAGCTCTGTCTCATATTTAGAATAAAAATATATACTTGAAAAATCAAATTTTAAGCCTATCAGCATAATGACAAGGAAGACAGGTGGGCCTTGAGCATAGTTTAGCACATACTATTTAAATATGAAAATAGAAACTAAAGGTAGGAAATGGAATGTTAAGAACAGCAAAGTTGTGTCTTTGCAGTCTCTGTATTCACACACTATTCAATCATACACACTTTTTTTCATATAAATGCAATACTTGCTATATTCAGCATCTTCATTTGCAGTAATTTTGCCCAACAGATACAGTATTCCTTGACAAGAGCAGAGGTGGACATTGATGACCCTCATGGGTCCCTTCCAACTCAACATATTCTATAATTCTACAATTCAAAGTAAATTTTTAACACTGTGGTGTTAAAATATTAAAACATAGGCCTTGAATCTACAGCCTTTCCTTACCTGAGAGACAGCGTTTGGGAGTAACATATTTAGTTTAAAAATAAAAAAAATAAATTGCTCTATCAGTGTCAGCTACAGAAAGCAGCTCCAGCTGAAGTACCAATTTGAGGGTCAATACTCTCAGATTCCTTGTCTGGGAAAGGATTAAAGACAAATGTGCACAGAGTGTAACACTCAGAGCACCCATTCAAACCCAACCACACACAGAGCACAGTGTTTAGGGCTGGAACCCAGAACACACTTGGGGTTGTTCAGCCTGGAGAAGAGGAGGCTCAGAGGTGACCTCAGCACTGTCTAGAACTACCTGAAGGAAGTTCTGGCCAGGTGGGGGTTGGTCTCTTCTCCCAGGCACTCAGCAATAGGACAAGGGGGCACGATGGGCTCAAGCTCTGCCAGGGGAAATTTCAGTTGGAGATCAGAAAAAAATTCTTTATAGAGAGAGTAATCAGCCATTGGAATGGGCTGCCCAGAGAGGGGGTGGATTCCCCATCCCTGGAGGTTTTTAAACTGAGATTGGCCGTGGCACTGAGTGCCATGATCTGGGAAAGGGACTGGAGTTGGACCAAGGGTTGGACTTGATGATCTCAGAGGTCTTTTCCAACTCAATAAATTCTATGATTCCATGATAACCAAAATCTCCCTTTACAGGCAGTAACCTCAGTAAAGCACCCAACCCACGCCAATCACAGCACAACCCACTTCCACAACGGGTTTGTTTTCTTACAGGCACTTCTGGAAGCAGCTTTCAGGTGTGAGGGTTAAAAGTGACTGCCAATGAAAGGAAGAATTTATGTATGAACCATCACTAGAGTGACACTTTATTATAGCTATAAAAAAAGCCTCCTATTGATTTTTATGAGATTATATACCTTTTCATATCCTAGAAATCTTTCCCACCTTAACAGAACAAGGGCTGGTAGACAATAAATACACACCCATCAGTAATTCTCAGACCAGATAAACAGCTTGTCTTGTTCTATTTGCACTAGGAACAAAAAGTAACATAATATTACATATTGCATAAAGTATACATTGATCCAGCAGGAATGCTACAAGAGCTTTATTAAAAGGAGGGAGGTTGCTGTTAGCCTTCCATGAATTCAGCACCACAGCACCAGCGTTGTACCTGCACATGCCTAAAGCAAACCCTGGGCTTCCAGTTGCCCTTCCATGAGGGTTCTCCTGCTGCACTGGGGCTCAGAAGGGCAGCAACAGGTAGAAGGATTTACCTGCAGTGACTCCTCAGCCTCCCTCCACCTTAGCACTTGGTCTGCCCTGTTTGTATTTTCACAGAGCACTTCATACTTAGGCCATCAAGATGCTCTGGTGCTTACATGGGAAGAGCTGCTCTCGCTCTGGATGCAGCACATGAATTCTGATGTTCATGTCTTATTTGAACAAAATTAAGTTCTCTGCCTCCTGTCAAAGGTTGTTTACAAATTGTTTCTGTCTTCAAAAACATCATACACTGCAATATAACATCCAGAAAGATAATCTGTTTTTAAGGATTTGCAATTACCATAAGGGGCAGCAGCTTTTTAGTTCAGACCAGACAGGTTGGAATTTGTGCTTTCTTTTATTTTATCATGTTTTAATAGAAGTTGCTACACAAGAACAAATTTCTTTGTATGAAATGAGCAGCTCTGTTGTAAAAACATTTATTTTCCAAACCCAAACATTTATCCCAGATCAATACTTGCTTTTTTTCCTCTTTTTTTTCAGATTATATAATGTAAGTACTACATCTACTAAATGGACAATTAATTTAAGATTCTTCAAGAAACAAACAAACAAAAAAATCAATACAAAAATCAGGTTTTATTGAAAAGTGAATTCGTCACATCAGGATTTTACATCCTTAAGTGTGTGTGTTCTGCACACAGAAATGTGTACAAAGGCATATTCACCTTCCTGACAGCTGTCTCAAAAAAAAAAAAAAAGAAAATTCTCTTATCATGGTTAGAAAGTGCACTGAATATGATAAATCACTGGCCTAAAAAAGGAGGCATTATATCAAAACACAGAAAAAGGCTCCCGAATTCCTCTAGACAAGAGTGAATGCTGAAATATATTCAGTAGGAGCAGAAATAGACACCTTAAAACTATTCAAGGAAACCCCCTATCATGTAGCACTGCCTTCTTAAATTGACACCACATAGACAAAAAATTAAAAAATGAAAAAAAAATTCCCAGTCTTCAAAATTTAGTAGCATCCAGATGTCCCACTAAGCACATGGCACTGCCAAACAGATCTGATTCTGGTTGTTAAATGTCATGTATTTCTATTAGTGTGTTCTTCAGGCAATACATATAATTTAGAAATTTTAATTCACACCAAGATTTGACTAAAAGGACAAGATACTCTCCCTGCTATACCTGCACATACACAAGTTTTCGTTTGCTCAGTGAAGGCCAATTATTGACCAACAATCAAATTTTGAGACTGTTTGAATAATGTCATAAAGCTGGAAGGTACCTGTAGACAGACACTAAACATGGTGCTTGTAAAAGATATCCCCACTTGATATAGTTTTATATTTTATACTGTTCACAACAGTTAAACCCCACAGTCTTAGTTGATAAACAAAACCAATAAATTCATCTTACTCTTTTGGGTGGAAAACAGGAGGGTGGAATTGGAAATCTATTAAACAAAGGAATCAACTGCAATTATCACTTGAAAATAATCAATGCACCAAGAGAGTCATTAGCCAAATAAAAATTTGGATTCTTCACAGTAATTAACCAAAACCTATTGAAAATACTGTGTAAATACCTCTTATTTCCCAAATGAAACACCAGTGGAGTGGAGGGCTACCTCTCCCAATGACACTAAAGCAGAAGTACAGGTGCAAAACCATTTGAGAAAAAAAATAAGTCTTACAAAAGCACTTTAGTATACAAATCTAATTCAAATTAGTAAAGCAAATACATAAACGAATGAAAATTGGAGCTTTAAACAGTAAAAATTATCTTCTAACATGAGTAATAACCAATAAATTTCAAGTGCAGACAATGCACTGTCCCACTGCCCAGGGACACTGATCTAAATTTCCATTAACTTCAGTGACTTGTTCTGTTTGGAACTTACCAGTGATAATTCGTAAGGTTCAATCAATATGTGGAGTTATTAATGATACAATTTCATGTCTGGATCTTGGCAAGATCATCTTTTAGTTTTCAACCATCATTACTGGCTATGACTATTTTTAGCCATGACCTTATCACAAAATATACCTCATACCAAAATGCAACAGCACAGTCAACTTTTTATTATATTACACAGAATATTTAAGGTTTTTCTCTAAATCTCACAGGGAGAGAGAAAAGAAAAAAAGAGGAAAGAACATTTTCCTCAGAAATACCTACCTCGAAAACAAATTTAAAAAGGTTAAAAAATAGATTTTTGTTTCTGAGGGCAACACTGAATTAAATGAATTAAACAGTCATAGATTTCAGTCTCTCTTATTTTCAGAGGAATTTAGCTCTAAGCACAGGTAGCTGTGCTTCAGCAATTATCCAGTTCAGTAGAGAACAATTTGCAGGATTAGTCAATCCACATTAGCTGTGTCAACACGTGAGATTTGCATTGACAGCAATTCATAAATCCATCACCTGGAGTGCAAGAACTCCTTCCCAGCCCTCCACTCTGCTGTGGTTCCATTCCTGCACAGTCATCTCCCCTCCCCCTGGTAACAAGTTTTCTACTTAAAACATTAATTTCCCTTTAGATTCCACTATTACCATAAAGAAACTGCAGCATAAGATCAATTAAAAAAACCCTTCAACTTGGCTTCTCTTTTAATAAGGTTATTAAAGAGTGATAGTTTTTCTCTGATGATGACTTTTGTTTTATCAGAAGTTGGCAACATCTTTGCATTAAACCACAGCAAGCAGAGTCTTTCCCTGCTGAAATATGTCAGATGACACTTGCTGTGTATATGAAATACGATTTTCCTCCAGGTTAAATCTCCTTGAGGTATATATCAGATCTCCTCTTGGTGCCCAAAAAAGGGACCTGAAATCCAGATCCTCTCTTTAGACTAAAAAAAAAGTCTCTGAAAGTTTTATGCCTTTAAAAAAAAACAATCTCTTTACAAACACTGCATGTATTTAAAATAAAGTTACTTTCAAAGGTCCTTTTCAGATTGAGTCAAGTTCCAATCAATGCCTTACACACATTTTACCATATAAACAAACAAACATTGCACAGGAAATTGCAACACTAACACTTTAGATTCTGGAGTTCTTGTTGCATCCCATCATTTGCCACCACAACTCAAGTTGAATTTTGGTTAAACATTAACAATGCTCATCTTAAATCCAAACACTTATTTCTATGACAGTGCCTGAGGGATAGCTGGGTGGAAGATGGAAGATAGATGAGTAACAAGAGCTATTTAACACACTCAGAGCTCTGTGTGTATTCTATTGACAAGGTAAGTAAACAAATTATTCAGATTGAAAAATTTTGTTCTACTTGTAGACTCCAGAAGACTCAGAACAGACTTACAATTAAACTGCCTTAAATCCCCACTGCACCAAGAGAGCTCAGCGGGGCCCACCCTGGAAACGCTTACTCTGTATTTCCCTATCCTTTATTAAACACAGAGGTGCAGTCAGGAAATTACATTGATGGAGTGTTTATTCCTGCATAGGATCCTTTCTCATGTGTCCTGAGTTTCATGAATCTTCATTTCAAAGTTTTACAGCTTCAGCTTACCTTGCAAAGAAAACTGATGTTGAAGCCAAGAGACTGCGCGTTCCTGGAGCCAGAGTTCATGTAGTTCCCAAGGAACAGCACCAGCTCCAGGAGTTTACTGAAGCTCTCGCTCTTCTTCAGCTCCTCACAGGCCATGGTCACGGCCATGATGTCGGGTTTGATGTTGTTCACGTGCTCCTCAAACATCAGCCGGAACAGGATCCCGTTGAGACGCGGCCGCAGCATCTTCACTGAGCTCATCTGCGAAACACAAAACCACATCACAACATGAAAAACCCCAGAGGATTATTTATGGAAAATAGCTTATATTAGAAGAAAAACCAAAAAAACAAACAGAACATCATGCAGCCAGCAAGTCTACAGTTTCTGTGTGTTTTCACAGCCTATCTTGTGTTTCCAGGAACCCATGAACTGCTCACACCTATCTTTCCCCAAAACATACACTTTGCCTGAAAAAAATCAGTAAAAATCAGAAAATGCTTTGTTTTAAACAATTTAACTTGTCAGTTCCAAACTCACTGGAAATAAATGCTCACTGTCAGGCTTCTTGTTGTCAGCAAAGGCAAAGTAAGGCAGTTCTACCTGCCAAAGGTACATGCTGCAAATATTTGGAGGCAGATAAAGAGGTTTGGGCTGAAATTCATGGCAGTAAGTTTTATTTAAAAACAATATACTTAGACATGCTAAAGTAAGGACATACTAATGGTACACTCTCAATTCTGATCCCATGGCATTAGACTCCATAGTTAACATACAGTCTGCTTTTCAATCTTTTAAATAAATATTGTAAACTACTGTCCAGGATCCAGCCATCTCTGTGCTTCAGACACTTGGCAAGGGGTAATACAGAACTAATTCCTTCCTGATCTGATAAAAAGGTAAGAGATCATAAATCACAGTGTGGTAAACATGCAACCTACAATATTTGTTAGTTGAAATCCCAATACCAAATTCACTAAACTAGCTACCAAAATCTGGTTGTCTTTCATATTTTGCACAAGTGATCAGATATTTCCTTCTCATTAGATCACTATAATTCACAAGGCATATTAAATTAACACAGGAATATGTACTGAGCTTTTTTTAAGCCACTTAAAACTTTACATTTAATTGCAAGAACGCTTATATTCCAAATCTAACCCTCGTTTTACTTTGCAGAACACAGAGAGATTTCCCCACTATGTACTCACTACAAGTGCTGTTCCTGAAGTGCTGAGAAAGAGCAGCTTTGCTATGTGATAAATCACAGATCATGACTATAAAAACAAAGATGGGATGTGCTCCTGCCTCTGTTACCCAAGGTTTTACCCTGATTCTTTGAGGAACCAGGATATTCCTACTGGTGTTATCTACCAGATACAGCAATAACTTTCACAGGAAAGACTTGAGTGGCCTGAATAACAATGAATTAATTCTAAAATGAACATAAATATGAAGGCGCTCCAGATGGTCTCAAACAATTCTTATGATCAAGGAACAAGGAAAAGAAAGGATCAGAAAAGAAGCATTTCAGCACAACCAGCAATCTTTTTTTTTTTTAAATCTCCATTGTTACAAATTTCTCAGTGAGCCTCTATAAGCCCAAATCGTTGAAAGTCTTGAAACATTATTCTTCTAATCATTCTGTATTTCAGAAATATCATACTGAAAACATCTGCCTTGAAAGGATCTACTTACACTAATCTGCAGTAGATAGAAATTAAAATTAATCACATAATTTGCTTTAACTTTTGTAGAACAATCTCCAATTACTGTTTTTACTCAAAATGGCACAGAAGAAAGTTGTCAAAAGCTTTAGATCCCAAAAACAAAACACAGCAAAACATGTATAAGCCAACAGAGTAGTATGGCAAAGATTTGTGAAGAATAATCCCTGTCAATACTTCAGACAACTGTACTCTCTTTTTATAATACTGTAGAGGGTCATGGAACACTGATCATTTACTTGCTTTGCAAGGCAGTTTGACCACCAAACCAAAAGGAAGATTTATTTCCCTGACTTGCATAATATTTTAAAAGCATCTTCACAATTTCCCAAGAGGTGTTTCAGGTGGGTTCTTTCTCTAAAATTCAGATGATTTTTAAACACATAATGGCCTCTCTGTATCAGCAGATGATGAGCACAAATGCTGTTTCAGTTCCTCCTTCCCCACCCTGCCCTGCTTTCCCTTCCATGAGACTGTTTCTAAATATACATGTTCAATGGCTGAACACGCTGAACTTGGAGGAACCTTCTGGAACAGGTAAGGTGAAAAGTCTACATTCACTTAGAAAAAGATCAAATTCCTTAATGGTTCTACAAAATTAGTGTCAAAAGCATATAAGAGATAAGACATTCAAATGGGTGCGTGGAACAGCAAGTGTTGGTTCCACCACAAACAGCTGAAGAGGCAGGAAAATGGATATTTCTTTTCCAGCTCTGTCACTGCTGGGCTGCATCTCATTATTTCCCTTCTGGGCTTTCATAAAGGTCTTGACTGAACTCTCTACCTAATCAAGTTCTTTATTCAGTTCTTTATGCTTTATTATCATCATTCAGTTCTCAAGCCCTGTATTAAAACTAGGATCAAAGGCTATTGGAGAAAGGCAAAAAGCACAATTAAATTTGCCTCACTTCCTAAGAAAAGCTGACATTCCTCTAATACAAATTTGTCAACTTACTGAGACAACTTAGCCTCTTACCTACATAATATTAAAGTTGCCTTTTTTTCTCTAGCATGTTCAGCTGGCACTGAAAGGGAGTTGCAGTTCCTTACTGAAGCTGCAGCTGTTCCCATATCATAAAAAAATTTGACTCTTGAACACAAGTTTTAAATTTAAAAATCAGATAACATTCTGCCCAGCTTGTTTAATGTTATACAACTGATTCAGTTAATCTATTTTTCTTGCTCTACTTCGACATCAATGCAAACTTTCCTTTATATGAAGTTGTGTTGCCTTTTTTGATCCCAGGATATAACTTCAAAAAGTTCCAATAACTGATTAGAATATATAATTGATTTTAACATTTCATCTAAATGAAAATGCAGTTCTAATTTTCATTTACATATCAGCTGAATATTAAGTTAATCGGTCTCTTCTAATAAGTTAATCATTTACTAAGTATGGGTTTTCTACACAAATTTTAAGTAACTTATTCCAACCTTTATTAAATTTGATGGGCAAAGTTATTATCCAATTAACACATCTTAATAATTAACATGCCTAAATTTACATACAAATAAGGGTACACATTTTAAACATTACTTAAGACAGGAAAAAAAGAAGACAGAAAGATTAATGTCAAGTTTAAGATTATTATTAATGCAAAACTCCAATATTAATTTGACACAAGGGAAAAAAGAACTTCAGTCAGGTAAAGACGAAGTTCCACTGCATTTCTTCCACTTTAATGGATAGTTCAATTAAATCAAAATCAGAAACAAACCCAGCATTTTAGTACTAGTAATGCAGTTCCAGGCCTCTGAGAATCAGACAGAAGCACTACCCATAAGGAAAATTACTGGGTTTTATTAAACCAGATGGTCAAGCTGAATAAGCAAACAAGCTTCAGGAAACTTCATCCCTTCAGAAGGCAAACATCACCATTTGGAGATGTTTGACTAAGCAGTTTTTGCTAATTAATGTTGCATTAAAAATTTGGAAACTCTCATCTTTCTATAGTCACTCATTCCTCAAAAATATAAAGAAATGAAACAGTGACCATGACTGTATTGATACTGTTGGGAAATGAGGATACTTTTGTGAGTTTTTCAGAACAATCAAGTGAAAAAACAAGGACCATGTAGTTTCACTGCGTTAGGAATCCTAACTCAGACAGAGGCATGATCTCCAGGGACATAAACAGTATCCTAATCCAGAAATATCTTTATATAAAAGCTATCGAGAGCAATGCAGTAGAGAAAGGCTGAAGGAGAAGAGACAAGGTAGGGATGATGTTGATAAAAGGGAATGTGTAGCAGAAGGAGGGATTTTAAATTGCTACTGATCAGTACATAGATGGCAATGTTTTACTACTGCAGTTCTTGCAATAAGACTAATATATCAGATTTCTACCAAAATTCCTCTTCTTTGTTTTGAAACAAAAAATTTTTATAACTTTACGCCATTTACTAAAAAAATAAAAAAGAAAGAAAATAAATAGGCTAAAGTTTTGTTGGTTTTTTTTTAAAGAAGTCATTGATATCTTTCATATTCTAAATCCTCTACAGAAATCTCATTAGGTCAAATCATATTCTGTTACTTCCCCAACTAAAACAATAATGTTAAAAAAAATCACACAAAAAGCACTTCTAAAGCCAAATTATGCTCAAATCAGAGCTTTTTAGTAAAAAGCTGGTTTTACTCTTCCCTTTTAAGGGCCTCCATTCCTGTTTTAATGCATTTTAATGCACATAATGCCTTAAAAATCCAGCAAGAGCAAACCCAGCTCCTGTGGAGCTGGGGATAAACCCTGAGCACATTACAGAGACTATCAGCATCATTCTAATCTCTTGGACTGACAAAGTGAAGTGAAAACAGGAACTAATTTGCCTAAGGACTTATTAGGCCCTTGGAAGCCCAGAAGCAGAAAGTGATTTCCCAGCTCTGGAGTTGTGGTTGGTACCACACCATCCCCCCCAGCTGGGTCAGAGTGATTTATGCAAATGCTGCAGTTTCACTCAGGGATGGGTTCCAGCCACTAGAATAGAATCCTCCATGTCCCTGGAATACATGTATGTATTGAATGCTACCAACAGAAACCAAATACAATCTCCAGTTTCAGTTCTAATATGACCCCACACCTCTTCTAAAACCATTCTGGAAGTCTGTGTGTGTTTGGACGTGTACACAGATATTTTACATGTATATACATACATATGTATGTATATATATACCCATAAGATATATGTACACAAACACAAGACACATATGAATATATTAACTCTTTCAGCTGTTAATTTTTGATACATAAGAAGAAATGCATTGGAGTTTTCAATGCCACAGTGTAAATGTTTTTTTTGTGGACTCTTGGAAATTTAACGACTCAAAGGTACAGAGTTCTTCATAACTGTTTAATAAACATTCAAGACTACACAGTCAGACAAAAGCTTTAGTCTGGCAAGGGGAGTGCCTGTTGCTCTTTATGGCATATCATAATTCCTCCAGAAAAACACTGAGAATTGTGGAATCATGGAATGGTTTGGGTAAGGAAGGACCTTAAAGATCATCTGGTTTCAACCCCCTGCCACAGGCAGGGATGCCACTCACTAGACCCAACCTGGACTAATATGTACTCAGAGAGATTTTTTGATTGTTACTCATCTGGAAACAGTAACTTTTTCCTATGGCAGTTCTTGCAAAAACACTAACCAAAATATTTCATTCCCCAAATTTTTTTCTTTTTATGTGACCAAATGGAAGTCTGCAGTTAATAATTGCACCAATACATACCACAACTCCAAACTGTTCTGGCTCAGCAAGATCATTATATTCATCCTTTAATTCAGCTAAGGCATTGAGTTCTTTCTGCTCAGGAAGATTCTTCACCAGGTTCTAAAACAAACAAGGCATTATATCAAATGTGTTACATTACCCTAACTGAGATATTAAAAATAACATGCTTAAAATACCACAACATGGAAATGCATGAGGAAATTATGGGAAGCTTATTTTATTTACGCAGTTTTAACACTATATAAACATCAAATCAAATCAGTAATTATTTAATATAGACATCAACTCCTCTGTTACAGTCTCTGATTTGAAGAATGCCTTCTCAGTATTAACAGGTTGGAGTATAATTTTTCAGGGCCTGACAGCATCAAGGAGTTTTGTCTATCCACAATCTTTTCTTGCCATAGCGATTGCATCTTCCTCATTAAATATTAATCAAGAAATAACTGGGCTGTGTAAAAAAAGACATAATTAGCCAAAAAAAAATTACAGTCTTTAGACATTCAAAGTAACTGTGCACGGACTATGCTTAAAAATACCCTACACAAAAAAAGGTCAACATCTCCAAATTGTACAGATCTTTTGGATGGCAAATACACTGGAACTCAGCAAAAAGCTGGAGTTGCTTGCCATTTATCCGTGTCTCCAAAGAAATTTGTATTAGTTAGTATATGATCTTAAGATCTCAAAACACACATAAAATATTTATATTAAGACTGAAGAATACTTCTTTAAGTAAAAAAAAAAACCATGCATCTATATTCAAGCAAGCATCAGGAGGAAAAGAGTGATGGGACTGCTAAAAAAGCAACCAGCACTGCAGAAGTACATTTTTTTCAGATATAAAAATCTGCATTAGAGAAAATCTGTACTATTAGAGCTACAGATGTCTTATTTTTAGAACAGACCAATCTTGCCATCACTCTTGCAATATTCTCACTCGTTTTGAGAATTTGATTACTGATCACTGCCAGGCTTGAAGGAGACATCAAAGTACAACTTGGAGAAAGGCATCAGTCTAATTTCTCAAATTTGCAAGTGATAGCAAAGGTAATTCTTCAAGCTGAAAGAACCAAACATTCACCCACCTTCCTACAGAAAAATAAAGATGACAAGCACTGTCATACAAAACATCTCCATTACAGAAGGATTTTTACACCCACGCCAAGCAGCTGCTGAATGTCTCAGAGTTCAGTATATATGGCAGAGAGAAGCATCAGCTTCACCTCCATGTCACACAATGAAGTTGTAGCTTTGTGCTTAAACCTAAGTATGTTTTCTTTCCTACTAACCCAAACCCATAACCCACAAATTTCCACCTAATAAAAAGACAACCCACATAAATTAAGGACCTGTAAAACATTCTTCCCAATTTGATTGATTCTTTAATGCTGGTAAAGATCAAAGACTTTAAGTAATGCAATTTTTTAACCTATTTTCATTAACTAGACAATTTACTAAACACTGTCAGCAAAAATTTCTCAATATTTGTCAGAAATGTAGATTTGATTACAGATTAATAAACTTACTGTGAAACACTGTTTTTCCATCATTGTAGAAATACAAGTACTTACTAATAAACCAGCTTTTTTCTCAGCCAGGTAAGCAATATCTGTTGGCAGAGCAGATCATGGCATTTTCCTCACCCACACCCCCCTATGCCCTGGGGCCAGCAGACCAACTCATTTCACCCTCAGCTTCTAAGAAGAAGTTTGGCTCTACTAACACTGCAGCTTCTTTTTTAGATATATATAGATAGATGCACACACACACATATATATGTATGTTTACTTTCATTAAATGTATTGAATAACTGAAAATGAACATAAAGCACTCAGTGATCACATATTGAAATCCTTCTCAGGACATCAAGAAATAAAGTATCATAATGTGTTCACAATGAAGTGGGTTTAAATAAAAATAGGGTAAATAAAAATGGTTAACATAAACATAAAAAGGATTGTGACATTAAGAGGCTGAAACTACCACTCACTACTTCCTGTCCCAATGTCCTGAATTCTGCTAAACACAGTGTTTGACAACCAGATGCTTACAAGAACTTACTCCTTCAAAGGCACATTAGGAACTGAAAACATTTTTCCTTGAGGAAGAGTTACAACAGTATAGAGTCTACCATGTACTCAAGCCCATTAATCCAATTTATTTTAGTAAATATTACACTATATGTTTGAAAAGCAGCAAGAAATAAGAGATTGGGAAGCAAAATTGAAAAAGCACTTTGCTATCTGCTCAATTATGCCATATCCATTTCACTTCCACCACTTTGATACTTAGAACAAAACAGATTCTACATGTGCAGTTTCAGCAAGTGGGACTTTTGCTGGGCATGGAGGACAGCAAGGTTTGCTTTGTACAATTTTTCCAATCAGTAGTATTGAAAATGGTTCAACTGGTAAATTAGTTACTAGCTCAGTCAGAAGATTAAAATAAAAACAAACCAGAATAGACTGAACATGAAACAGAAGATATAGCCCATTTAGCCCAGCACATTTCTAAGATTATCCCTGGAAACAGGAATCTCCCCAGGTTCTCAGCTGCATCTCCCTGTTATTGGAAGCAGCTGCCACACTGTTCCCTTCAGAGGGACTGATCTCCAAAGCCTTCATTGTCTGAAGATTATAGGCTGCTGAGTTTGTAGACAGTTGCTTTCATGATCAACTCACATACATTTATTCTGCTGTTAACATCACCTTTTACTTATGCAACTTCATTTTTCTCCCCAGTGCTTACACACATCACTCTTCTCCCCATACGGTTATAATGCAGTCATACCCCTCACAGCTATTTATATTGCTGATCTAATCAAGCCAATCTTTTCTGCTTCCTTCTGCACACTGTTGCTCTATCCCTCAATCATCTTAAGTAGTTTTTAAGTTCAGCTTCTCTATTTTAAATTCATTTTTGAGAAATGTACTGAGTATTTCTGATAGTTTTGATCCGGGCCTTCCTTAGTAACCAGATGTAACTGTGGAAATAAGGTCTCAGAAGTACCCTATTCAAAGGCATAAAAATTATCCTCTTGACTGGAAATTCTTGACCTGATACACCTTGTAATCACATCTGCCTTTTTTATGGTGTACTAAGTTTGGCTGGGATGAAGTCAATTTACCTCATAGCAGCCCATATGCTGTCACTGTGACTTGTAACAAACACAGTGCTGACTTTCCACTGGTTTGGCTACTCTACTGAGCTGCATTTCTTGTAGAGAAAACCAATATGAAGCTTCTCTGCACTTCAGCTATCCAAGGGGGGGGGGATGTCCTCCTGCTTGATTTTTGATTTTACTACACCTGTAGGCTTCCTAATCACATGATATGATACACCTGATACATAAAAAAATCCTAAATAAAGTTAGGACTTTGCACTTATTTTCAAATACTGAGGCAACTCAGCTCAGCCTTGTGCCCCTGGAATAACCAATTTCAAGGTCCAAGAAAGGAAGAAGAAATTAATTTAGAAAACTTCTGGGGGAATGGGACATTGGTGTAAACAGGAGACAGGGAAGGGTGAAAGGATAAATTGAAGCTCAGGATGTTAGGTAGAACCTGAATCTGTGTATGATATTATATAAAACAATTCAACACCAACATCAGTGCTGAATCCTTCTAACTTTCAAGCTCTACACACCTCTCTGCTGTACTGACACTCCCCAGGGATCAAGAGGGGCCGTGATCCTCCTGCAGGAGCAAATCGGAGAGGGATGGACAGAAGTTGCATTTCATACTTTCCTGTCTCCAGCTGAGAGATTTTGGGCTCAGAATGAGACCAAACCAGCTGGAGAGCAGGTTTCATTTACAGATGGTTTTTGAGTTGCAGCCATATCCTGAAACATTCAGGTAATTTCATCTCTCACTAGAGACAAGCAGAGTTGTTGCAGAGCTGTTTCCACAAGAAGCCTCATAAAACTTCATTATCCACCAGGCTGAACCTTCTTCAGCTTGTCTTCAAAGCTGAAAAACCAGAATGCTCAGAGATTTCCTTTTGAAAGGGAAACTTCATCAAGTGAGAGATTACAAGGTACTTCTGTTTTTACTGCTACGTGTGCCCATATTCAAAAGTGGAAGTGAAATAAATGAAATGGTAAACACAACTGATACACTTGTAGCTGATAATCCCCTACACTGTCCTTACACCTTTACATATTTTTATGTGAAAAGCAAGCTGTGAACAAAACCAGATATATTTTCACATACCTGAATCAAGGATTCACTCAGCTTCTCTTCATCAACCTCTAAAATGATATTTTTTATTTCTTCATAAGGCAATCGGAAAGAACCCAAAAATATTGCTGAAATTCAGTAATACATAATTAGAATCAAAAAGGTCAAAAGGATTGATATAAAAAGATAAACTTAATTTCTAGCAACTCAAAAATCATATCCTCATCGAAATTAATTTCACAATTAAGAAGCCTCCTGTATGTAACAAATGCTGGATGAAGCACACTATTGCAGATTGACTTAGAATGATTTTCTCTAAGAAATGAAACTATGACAACACTGTTCACTTTTTTATCAGCCTCAGTTGTTCACTGGTAGTGTTATTAGCAATAAAGTCTGAACTTTGTGAATGACATCTGCATTACTACTTAAATAGGCCTATTCAGCCACCAGAAGACTTTATCTATAATTATTTTTCATTTCAGAACCATGAATGAATAGCTGTACTGCATTTACAATTGGATAAGTGATATTTCCATGACATTCTACAAAACATTCTACATCAAAAAGGTGATGAAGAGCTGAGCAAAGAAAGAAAAAATGCCCTAACTCCACCACTTTTTAGAGTAACAACTTATACAGGAGACAACATATACTGCAAACCCTTCAGAGATGCAGTTCCCAAAGCAATTTGATCTCAGAATGTTATAAAGTCTCAAAAGAGCCCATTCAATAAACTACAAAGTATTACACACAGATGGATTAGCACAACATTTTAATAAAGTGCTCTATATTCAGCCTGACTATTATGGCTGATTATCCAGCATCCATGTTTGCAAACCTTGAAGTTCTGTCTCAGATGTGTCATTGTTCATTTTCTGGTTAAGAAAAGGTGCTCATGGATGTGGTGAATAAACAATGCACAGATTTGGTTTTACACACTTATTTGTCCTGGGTATAGTTGAACTAGGGGCATTTTATGGTATTTCTAACTCCAATAAAAAGAATCTACTACTCTTAATGATTGATTTCCCTCCATAATTAAGGAGAGAAGAAGCAAGATAAATAAAAGAAGTGGGGCTGTTTTCCTTACAGTTTATAGTGTAGTATTTGCACCTAAGTTAGCCTAGTTGGTAATGTCTTTAGCATTCTAACCTCCATCAAGCTCTGTTTCTCCATTACTCTAACCAGAAAGAATATTAGGAAGCTGAATAGTGAATTCAAAATAAATGCACAAATGCTACTGAAGACTCATTTCAAATTAGTAGTTTTTAGGAAAAAACAATGGCATATGTAAACAAAAAATAAAGAACTGTCGTGTGTAGGTGCTACTTATTGACCTGATGCATTTCACATCACTTACATAAATTTTGTGCGGATTTTCCATCCAAAACTCTTAATTCTTTGATCTTTTTCTTTGGCTGAGCTGCTTTCTTTTCTTCTGATTCTTCTACAGGCTTTTTGGCTGGAAAAAAGGTATTTATTAAATTGTGATTCATTATTAAAACTGTTCAATCTTAGCTAATTGAAAGTCCATCAGAAAGCCATAATAAAGACTCTTTTAGAACCAGTTCAAGGCAAACTGAGTGTGCTGCCACAACTTACTGTAAAATACTGAAAGAAACAAAGTAAATTTCCAACAGCAGAAGGAGCATGAAATAAAAATATGACAATGACCAATTTGTCCAAGCACTATCAAATAATATTTATATATTTTAACCCACAAAGTTTTACTTCAGCTTGAATTTATTCCAAGCACTTTTAAAAATACAACAACTTGCTGTTACCTCAAAGTACACGAGTGCCCTCTGTTGATATATTAATAATATTAATAAGTTCTTCATCTAAGAGCAACAACATTAATTTGGTATTTATCATACTAAAGAAAGGTATGTTTTTACTAATTATTGATGTTGTCAGTGGTACACAGCAGAACCAACTAAGAAAATAGCATACATTTTAAATTGATTTCTTTTAAGTTAGCAAGGATCACTACTAGCCTTATACACAGCACTTGAAATTATAGAGAAAGAAATGTGGTATTGAACTACCTAAAATTTAAGCTGATTTTTTGCATAATTTCAAATGGTCAAATTTCACAGAATTTTCTTAAGCATTAATTAAAACCATTAACAAGGAATTATTTCCTTTTAAATATCATAAATCACATCTGACACTGAAGGAATAGAATCTAAATGTGCTTAACAGTAATTGAACTTAATATTTTGAGTCATTCAGAAGTAACTAAAAAATTGGAAAGTGAAATTAAGAGGAAGTTTCAAGCAGACTAAACACAGTTTTCTTCTCTGAGCACTGTTTTCTGTTGTACCACAATGAGCCATCATGGGTTTCATTACAGGCATCTCCTAAGAAAAGATGTTAATTTTTAGTGCGAAGAATAACATAAAACCTCAGTTTCAACCTCTTTAATAACAAGAAAAATAGAACATAGAAAACAGATATTTGTCTCCTTACACACATTACTACTTGGAAAACATCTGGCATAAAGTAATTCTACTGGGTTTATACCACTGAATAATTAGTTTACCTTTTGTATCAATCTGTACCAGAGCTAACTAAGCCAGTACCAGACAGTTCCCTCATTCCCAGCTCTCTCTAAGGAGCCTAAAGCAGGGAAAGTTAAACAGAAAGAATGACTCAACAACAAAGAAACATTTGTTCTCCCCTTGCCCTGCCATTTCTCTGCAAGACTAACAAGACCAGCTGGCTTGACATTTGTAAAAGCACAGATCATACCAACAGATAATCGTCTAAACTCCCACCTGCACTGACCCTTTAACTGTAATGAGCTGCTGTTTAAAACCCTAAAGTGACACTCCATCAAGTAATCAGACCCTTATCACTAATTGTTCTCAATTAAACAAGGAAATAAGACCAGGTGCTCAACAGCACAAACAAAAAAACCACCCAAGAGTGAAAAATTAGTAGTCCCATAAGAAGACAGCAAACATTATGAGTTCAGTTACATCAACAGGAGGTACTGCAAGGACTGGATCTGTGTCTGTTGAGACACCCGAGAGAAATGATTCATGAAGGTGAGTGACCTCTTCCAAACTTGATCTGTTCAAGAATTAAAGCCTCCAGATCTCCATATATGATTGAGTCTTTGAAGTGTTAAGCAACACACACCCTCACAACCCGCTCAGAGCACGGGACTTGTGACAGTAGCTGGGGACAGCAAAGACAAACCCGTCCTGTAACCAGCTATGACCATAAACAAACACATTTCAGTGCGTAATCATCTCAGTCCTGCAGAGGTAACAAAATCAAAAAGAAAACAAGATTAACAAATGTTTTTGTTACCAAATGTCACCTCAAACAAAGGAGACTTTCTCCCTACAGTGGCAATTCATGAAACCTGATCAGTCACAGCGAGTGAGAGAAACACCTGTGTGAGCAAGAGTTCGAGGGCAAAGGGGTCACAGGAGCCCAACCCAACACAGGTTTAGAGTCATTCAGCCACTACAGTATCAAAACAGGAGAAGGGGGTTTGGATTTAAGCACAGGATATTTCAGACATGCAGAGGTTGGGCTGAGTCTGAATTCACAGTGGTAACTCAGCCCGTGCAGGGCAATGAACCAGCTTCCCTTATCACCCTCCCTCACCTGTATCCAGTGCACCCCCCTAGTCATTGCAGAACTGGGAACCACATTCAGAACACAGATGATCACACGTTCAAAAGTTTTAAAACAAATCACAGCTACTCTTACCTACTTAAGCCTGAAGGGCTGTAACATCACCACTTATAAATCATCCACTTCATAAATATTAAATAAATTCTTTTTCTATTTGAAAGAGCCCAGGGAAGATGTTATTTCCAAAGGTTCTTATCTTTCCACACATGAGACTTCAAAGTTAACTTCATTCCAAGTGACAAAAAACACAGAGAAACACTAGAACCAGATGTTTATGTGACTGCACTGAAGCCACAATATAGCATGAACACCAATCTTACCAACCCAAAACTCACAGACAGAAAGAAACACCACTAAAATTTCTAGATTAGACAACCACCAAAATTTCTCCACCACCATTTGACCCACACTTGAGAAGACATGAAGCATCAGAGCTATCCAAAGCCATGCTCTTCCCTCTTCCCTCAGTGGCTCTCCCTGAGAAGACAGTTCATTTTAGCAGTGACTCAACTGTGACAGTACCATGGATTACAGAATTAGGAAAAATAATTAAATCAATTAAAAAGATACTTGATACTTTTCAGAATCAATATACTATTGCTGACCAACCTCCTGACTCTTGTCAGGTTCTGTATAAAGATGAGACACTTTTTGGTTTGATGCCACAGAACCAGAGGGAGAGATGAAAGAAGGATTTTATAGTAAACCACACAGGGTAGCTCAGGAAAGCAAGATGAAAAATCAATCTGGAAGCTCAAGCAGCTCTATTACTTCATAGAGACCTTGAGTTTAGGGCTGTGATTACTCATTACAGCACTTTGATAAGAAAATTGGCTTACATCTTCATTCAAAATCAGCTTTTGTTCAAACCAAGTCTTCGAGACACTACCTAGAGCTAGTGACTGTCAGATCCAGGTTTCCATAACAAAAATGGTCATATTTTAGAAACAAAGGTGTAGCAGAGGGGAAACTTCCTTATTTTCTGACCCCAACTGATTAAGCAATTGAACACTGAAAGACACAGGTCAGCTCTTCAGCTCTGAGGCTTTATTCCAAGGGTCCAATTCCTCCCCAGCTGCCTGCTGAGCCATCCACATCCAAGTGCCCTGCTCAAGTTTGCCTCTCTTCTTTCAGAACACGACAAGCTTTTTCCTCACCTTAAGTAAGGCTTGATCCAAATTCAGTTTTTACTTCCCAGAACATACTAATCAAGTCTGTATCTGTTCTCCCCTGCATTACCAGCCCTGGAAGAATGGCAAGATCCTCCAATAAGTGGCTAAGCCTGTTCAGGTTCTCTATCAAGTGATTCTTTGCAAAAGTGACAACTCCCTCACAAGTTCTCAGTACAGAGTCCAGAAGTCCAAGTATCAGAAGAGTTCAAGTATTCAGACTTCAAAGGGCCTCTCAGGTTGTCCTGTGGTATTTCAGGTCACTGTGTCTGGGCTAACAGACAAAGCTCATGCACGTCTGCTGTGTTTATGCAAACCATCTTTAAATCCCCTACTCTACATCTCTGTGTTTCTCTGGGATGGTTAATCCCATTTCACACAAATTGATGTGGATGAATATTTGGACTTATATGGAATACTTACGTACACACACACAAACAGGCACACACATGTGTGGATTTTTTTTTTTTTTATTTTCAAGAAATAGAGAAAGTTCTTAAACTGAATTCCGCATTCAGGTGGAAGTTAGAATGAGGAAAGAATTTTAAAAAAGCCAAACAAACAAACCAAAAGACCCTAACACCAATTAACAGTTATTGAAATGACAAAACAGACACTAGTTAGACCTGTAGAAGGTTTTGGCTGGGTTTAGTTTCTATTACAATTTACCTCAAGCACACAAAAGAACCAGCATGATAAATCCAAAGGAGAGCAAGTGCCAGCTTTAGCACACACAGATGTCTTTCTGAAGACCAGAAAACACAGATCTAAACACCAACATTACATAACTTTTTTTTTCTAACTCAAGAGTTCTATTTCGTTAGGAATAACATATTTGTTTATCAGTGTGGGAGGAAAAGGCTGATGCAACGTGGTGCAAGGGATTGTTTGCTGCTCACCCAACACCACCCGGTGCATGTGCAGAGTGTCCCTTCAGTGAGACCTTCAGCTGGGAACTCATTTAATTCCATGGACAGTGCAGTGCTTGAAACCCATTTAGGGGATACTAAACAAAATGTTACAGAAGTTTAAAACACATTAAACAAGACTGATGATACTCATGGCAAAAAACCTACACAAACACATTGAAATACTTTTGTGACTTAATTAAGAAAATATTCTACTATGAGTACTTTTGTAGAAAAAAGAGTAAGCATACACAGTTCTTGAAAACTACCATTTCACTCCTGTTCATTAATTTAGCTACTGGATGGCATTAAAAGTGGCCATGACAATTTTTGAAAATACACACAATTTTTGAAAATACACACCATTTTATTGAATGGTATTGAAGCTGGTAAAGCATTTTATTATGAGCTGAAATGTCCAGTTCTATATGAAATTCCTTTCTTTTTTAAAATAATTTTAATAAGAATTAATAGGAAAAACTGCCAGTCATTAATATGATGCAGATGAAAACTAAAGAGAGGTAAAAAGCAGAACATGAAATTACAGTGTGGAGAGAGTAGAGACTTAGGTGAACTTTAGCCCACCTTAACCTGAGCCTTAATCTCCAGTTTCTGTCAAGTCTGTACACACAGTGAACAAAAACATCCTTATATTGTCGTGGGAAATGAATGAGTAATTTCATCTTATTTCCATCTGGCCAATGGTTTCCCAATTGCATTTACCAGTATGTAGCAGCAAAAGTAAAAATACAAAGAAAATTAACTGCTTTATTATTCCCTTTACCTGAGAAAAGAACTATGGCTAGTACAGAAGTACAGAAGAAAAAAAAATTAAGTGTACATACAATTGTAAAAGATGTAAACTACACATGCAAGAGTAGAGATGAGCAGCTGAAAGTAATAATTACACTGACTTTGCTCAAAAAAAAAAACCCTATGTGATACAACTTGGTAGAAAAATAAAATAAGGAGTTAGAAATGCCACTGAAGGTTTAGAAAGCAATTTGTAGCACAAAAATTCAGTGAATACTGTTGCACCATAATAAAACTTCTTGAAGCCAGGCTAAATTGATGATCTTGGGATGCTACTGATCATTTTCTATTTCCATGTTATTTCTAGAGGCACTCAAAAATGGAAATTAAATTCAAACAAAGGGCGAGAGGGAGAAAAGTGAAACAAACTAGACTTCAATTTGCACTTGCTCTCTCCCCTCCCCATCACTGAGTGTTTCCCTCTGTGTGAGCACAGCATTTCCACGCTCACATGGATGGTGTGGCAGTGCCCACAGGTGTGGGCAGGGAGCACAGTGCCAGGCTGGGAGCTTCCACCAACCACTGCTTTCAGGGAAGTAGATGAAACATGTCCAAGCTCTTGTTCCAGGCAGCAGAATGAGCTCTGACAAAGTTTCGTGTGCTCAAAGCACACTATGCAAACAAGCTGCTGACCTTGAGAAATGCAAATGGGAACCACAGAATTGTTCAATGTCCTCCAAGATCATCAAGTACAACCAACACTTGGCACCACCACTGTGTTCACTGCTAAACTGTGTGCTCAAGAGCCACATCCACATGGTTTTTGAACACTTCACACATCACAAGGGATGGTGTCTCCACTTTCCTGGACAGTTTATTCCACTGCTTGACAATTCTTCCTGTGAAGAAAATTTTCTACTATCTAATCCAAACCTCTCCCGGGTCTTGAGGCCATTTCCTCTCGTCCTGTCACCTGATACCTGGGAGAAGCATCCTGAACAAGCAGGGCCCTGACACTGGCAGCAAGTGTAGACTAAACAGAGCAGTGACCATGCAGATATCCTCTATCCAGTCCTGTATCCAGTGAAACCAGAGAACATCCAATGGACCCCGGAGAGGGGACTCTGGGAGATGGCACAGCTCGCACAGCTGATGCCACCAACTCTCTCCTGGATCCCATCACCTCTCCTGCACAACACGTGTGTCATGTGATTCATGAACTGCACAAACTGAGATTAAAGTGTTCTGATATCAAAATTCATTTGTAGTCTCCCCACTGTCATTTGGCCTCTAACTTTGCCAACTAGCAAAGCTTTTCCCCAAATATCTAGAGATAAATGCAAGAGCATGAGCAGATGCCAGCCACGCCTCTTGTCAATTCAGACAGCAGCTGTGGGATCTCATGTTTATTCCCAATGCCACCTGGCATTTTTCAGTTCACCTAAAAATCACTCAGTTACCAATTCCTGAAGTAAAATTAATTAAGCACTCCTGCTGTCACTCTGTCCCTTCTGCAATCAAAATAGCTAAATACCTGGTACAGCATTAAAAAAATAATTATTACAAAGCAAGCAAGGAATTGATCTGAATCTTAGTTTGCGCTCTTAAGATAAAAAAAGTAAAACTAACAGGGAGGAAAAAAACATGGAACCTCTTGTAATCTTGTATGGTTTCTGCCTAATTAATGTAATCAAGCTGAAGGAAGTGGCATCAACCCAACAGATTATGCTCTGTGGAAGAAAAAAAAAGATCATAACTTAACTTTAGAAATTAGGGGATTTTTTTTAAAAAATAGCAGGGGATCTATACTCCTATTATTCGTTCTTATAATTGGCTGCTATTCTATTTGACCACCACAATTAATGACTACAATTAATTTAACATGAAATATTTCTCTTCTATTAGAATTGTGCTAAAATGGTTGTACCTAGTCTAATTTTCAAGCACAATTTGAAAATCTGCACCAAGAACTCATGCAGCAAAGTTATACAATTAAAGTGGACTTAATTAACCGTACTGTGGTGGCTTTCAGCTTTTTAACAACAGCGTGAAATTAAGTTGATGGCTGGGTCACAAATGGATTAAAAAAAAAAAAAAACAACGAGAAAAAACCCACACCAAACCTATCAAACAAAAAACTCCAAAACCGACCCAAGGCACAAAAACCCCCAAGGACACTCACAACTGATTTTGCCCTCTTCTACTTAATGCTAAGACCAATGCAGGAGATGTTGCTTTTGCTGTAAGACAGTCAGCAAATATTAACAATTCATCGCATGCAAATGGTCACAGAAATACAGATGAACATTAGAAATCAAACAACAGCAGGCAAACAAGGATTAAACTGAAAATATCCTCCATGGGCCTCATTTAATGTGTTGGAGATGTGCTGTAAGAAGCTGGAATAAAAGCCAGCAGCCTTTTCCACGAACTCCTCTCTCCCATTTTCTCCACGAATACTGATATGGGAGGAAGCCTCAGCACTGTGCCCCCCATTCCTGACTTGGCCACTGCCACCCCCTCAGCACCTGGGACCCTGCACATGATCAGCTGTGATTGGCTCCCAGGAGATGCTGCCCCTTGGTGGCTCTGGTGGGCACTGAGACATCACAGGTCTCTGCAGCCCACATATTAGTGCTTCACTAATGAGATCAGTCAAGGCATTTGAGAACTAATATAGTAAGTTTTTATGTGGGTCAGAGAAGACATTTGCTTATGAAAATAAAATGCTGCCTATAATAGCATTTCTAATTTAAACAGTCACATGTCCCAGTTATATTTTTTCCTCTGACATCAGGCCACCATCACCACGGAACTGTGAGACAGGACAGCTATAATGATTTCCCAGATTCTCACTGATACGCTTTTATCCATTCAACTTTCAAAGGTGAAAAGTACCGAGACTCAGGGAAATAAAAAATCAAACTGAATGTCAAAAGTGCTATCAGATTTTATCAAAATTCTAAAAAACATTTTCCGCTGTTACTTTGAGAAGTCAAATAAATAAATATTTTTTAACTAAGAGTTCACCTATTCTTCTGCCTTAATTAGGCCTGTAAAAGGCTCATCCTCCCCAATAAAGACATCCGTGGGAATCACATTTTCCAAAGGAACTTTCTAAATAATGAAGCTAAAAAAGATCCCAAGATCCAAAAATCCCTTTACACAGTCAAGTCAAATAGATATTGGTGTTTAATGGAGCAGACTAAAATGTCAGCAAAAATGACATGATAAATTGATTTCTTCTATCACTGTGATATTTGACATTTAAAAGTCCTGACTAAATATTTAAATAGTAAGCAAAATACACACTGCCAAATGCATGTTTTAGTATTCTCCTCCTTAAAGTATTCCTCTACCATCAAGGTTTTAAATAAACACACAAGAAAAATTCTTTCACTTGGGCATATCCAATTCCCAAATTCCTCAGTCTGTTTACCATCTTCAAGATCTACTGTTGTTTTCCAAGTGTTATATGGCACATCCTGCCTATACACTCTGACCTAAGTGAAACACAGGATGTTACATTTCCATGGATGTAGCACATGGCAAATTTGATTTCCTGTTTAGGAAAAAGAATTCTATACTCCTACTGATTTAGAGTAAGAAAAAATATTGGTATTTAGTTGATATTTATTGTTTTATTCAGTCAGGAAGATTCAAGAGGATGCTTTCATAGGCATCAGATCCAAAGCAGAACTTCACGTGGTAAAAGGATAATATTAAAAATAATTGGGAAATTATGTGTCTTAATAGTTTTCCATTTATTTCTATAACCAGTAAGCAGTGCCCTGTGAAGCTGCCTGTTAATCACAGCTTTGATAGTTGATAAATACAAATAAGGATAAAGTTGCTATTTGTAAAAAGTTGAGAAATGAGTCTTCCACAAACAAATGCTTAGAACTGTGGCCTTGTGGGGGACGGTATGAAATAAATCTAATTAATTGCAAGTAATCTACACTAAGCAGCCCTTTCAACCTAATCACACATCAACACAATGTCTCAGCTACTTGTCAGTGACAAGGCTACTGCAACCTTTAGACTGGCTGAGTTGGAAGCAGACACAGCCGAGGCTATGACTGGTTTGCAGTGGCCCCAGCACAGCCCAGGCTGTCACAGGCAGGATGTATTGCCCATTGTCACCATCACTCTGACTAATGATCACTCTAACGAAGGTCATCCCAATGGTTTCAATGTCCTGTGACACTGAAACGTTTCTAGAATACTGATATAACTCTCTGAAAAACAAACAGCGATGGAGACATTTGGTGACAAAGCTGTGAGGTTCCCTCAGCAACTGGGGGAGATCCACTGACACTTCTGGAGAATGCCCAGCACTGATGTCTTACTGTATGTTATATGCAATTTTGCTCTGCCCCTCTGAAAACACAGAGAAAGTAAATATAAATTAGTTATTTATGAGACTTGCAACAAGAGAAAAAGGAGGCAACAAGCCAGAAGACCAGAAGGAGGGTTAAAAAACTGTAAAACAACCTACCTGCCTGAAATAAAGGGAAGAACAATGGCACAGGTTATGAATGCTGAAAGATCATGAGTTCACTGAAGACAAAACACAGTGAAGACTTTACTATGTGTAAAGATGTGACCTCTGGCTTAGAAACAAAATGTCAGCTGCTGGAAGCTGCGAAGTATCACTGTTTAATCAATTCTATGTACATCAAGTACAGACTTTTAATACACATGAACAAAAGCAGATACTCTGTTTACTAAGCATCTGTTCTCAGTCACCTGCTGAAGATAAAACATGGGGCTCAACCAGCCTGAAGGCAGCCCTGCTGGGTGTGTATGTCATTACTACTTGAAAAAGCTTTCTTGGGGTCCAAGTATCCCCAAGTGTTTTCCCAACACCCAGGTGCCCATGGAACACAAGGGCAATGATTATCTGCCTTCAAGACATACAAGATAAATTACTTCCACATTACAGGATTAGTCTTAGGGGACCTACCAGGGTACCACTAAATTAAGCTGCTTGCATTGTAGCAGTTAAAAATAGAGCAGCAACAGCTTCCAGTCTCTCACCTTCACCGGCAGGTTCCACCATTCACCCAGCACATTCTAAGCACATACACAGACAGAATCCACACGATGTTCTAAATTTAGGAGGTGTAACCTGCTTTACCTTTACATTACCAACATAAGCAAAATTTGGCTAAAATGATTCATTAAGAGGGCAGCATCTCTGTGCTAATGATCCAAGTGTCTTAAATGCAGCAACAAAAATGTCAAAAGGCAACCCTCAAAACTGAGGCCATGTGTATGACCATTCAGAATATCCAGCTTAATGGTAATTCCACACTGACTTTGATCATGAGGACTTTCTGCTTTTAGAAAGCCTTTAAACCATAAATTTCTTGTCACCTGCCTTTTCACAGAGGGAAATTATTCTGCACCAATATTCTAAAATAATTATATTCTCACCTTACAGAACACAAAAACTTATCTGAAAGAATAGTTGCAGAGAACTTTCAGTTCCTCATGACTGCACATGGCACACAACAGTCACACAATATACAAAGATGAAATTACAATTTTAGAAACAATTAACAATTAATTCAACTCAACAAAATTATCAGCTTTTATCTGGGCTAATGCCTGTGTACCTATTATTTGCAATTTCTCAGTGAATGTATAACCTTAAGAGCATGATTGTTAACTTTTAATCCTTTAGATATTTTTTTTAATGTTTCTTTTCCCCCAAAAAAAACCTTTATTCATTTAGGTAACAGAACTATCCTTACTCCATATACATATGGCAGAAATTCTTGCAATGCCAGAATATTCTGTTCAAAGCATCTTGTTACATTTGAAACAACTATCACTCAGATAAAGGTTCCATGTCAAAAGCAAATGACATGCTTTTGTGCTCAGCAATAAGAAAAGAAAAAAATAGTTTTGCACATAAAACATAACCCATGGAGAGGGGACCATTTTTGGTAAATACAGAATCATTGCAGGTCAGTACAACTGGAACCAGGCCACAAATCAGATACATTTTGTCCATTTATGCTTTTACAGGAAAAAAAAAATCCACATTCTATTTCATTTGATAGAAAGAACATTTAGGAAAAAGTGTAGGATGTGCTGTCTATGGTTCTGCTGAAAGATGCAGGGAACATCTCTTTAATACAGACTTAAAAGAACTCTTTTACAAGTAAGACCATAAATTTTGCTTATAACTGCATCTTTGTTTACAACAGGGATTTTATTTATTTAAACAAATACACTGTTATTCCTAGAACTCTGCTGGAAGCTTTCAGGACAGTGAAATATAAGTGCATAGTCTATTTAAGAGAAGCACAAACTGGCCTGGTAAGTAGCTGATCTGTTCTCCATCCTTTCCTTAAACCTTTTTTATTTTTGCCCTTCTTCACTTGGGTCACAAATTCACGGCCAACCTTCAGCTGAAGATCCTGCACTACAACACTCAGCTTTCCAGCAGTAACCACATTTGCAGTTTCCTTTACCAATACTGAGCAAGTTGCCAGAAAACAAATCTACAGGTACAACACATGAGAAGGCAAAATACACTGTTTGAAAACCATCCTGCACAGAACTACAGAACAGAGATCCAGAAGTGACAAGTGAGTCACCTCCAACTCATAATCAGTGTATTTAATATACATGTACAAATTCTTCCACATGAAAGAGAAGCCACATTGTAGGAAAATTGCCACAACAGATGATCTTAACAGTTCACTTACCAAACCATGGAACAGGCTATTTAATCACAGAACCATAGACTGGTTTGGGTTGGGAAGGACATTAAACACCACCTGGCTCCAGCCCATTGCCACACCTTTCACTAGACCAGGTTGGTCCAAGACCTGTCCAACCTGGCCTTGAACACTTCTTGTTGTGAGTTTGAAATTAGAGTTTTGTAGTATCTAACCTAAATTTTCATTAAAAAAATGTAGATGCAAAAATAATTAAAAAATACTTGGAAAAGCGTATCTTTTGTGGGTTATTTTTTCTGAAATTAGAGAAAGCATTCCTCTCAGTCTAATCTTTTTATTTAGTCATACAGAAGCATATATTCCAGGAAAATAAACTTTTATTGGTTTAAAAGAAACAAAACCCACTTCTTTTTTCAGTTCAACACAGATTCTTTTTTCAGTTCAACTTCTGAATTTCTTTTTGGTTGAATTCATAGAAAAAAATACTCTCTGTAAGAGCATTATAGATCAAGACTACTTCATGAATGTATTCATATTTCATGCTAATTAGTCTTTGTACACAACCCCTTTCCCTGGTATGCTCAGTGCATGTGTCTCTGTCCTCTGCTCCTCGTTAAATGTGCTGTAGTTTATTTCACCACTGCATCACTGAGACTCAAATAGACATCTCAGAATACAAAACTGCCTTTCCTCCTCTGCCGCATTTTATCAAGCTGGTACAAACAAAAGCTCAATCTCCCTTAGAAAAACAAGGCAAGTAGTAGGTACAGAATGCACTGAGTACTAACAGAGTTATCACTCAGCAGGCTGGAATTCCCAGATTTTGGAGTGTGTGTATGTGGGTGACTGACATTTGTGTGTGCATGACAAGCAGCAATTCTTACCCTTCTCTAATGGGAATCTGAGAGACACCAAATGCAGGAAAAAACAATGCACCAACTCCTTTGTAGGAAAAACCCAAAGCCTTTGAGAGTTCACCTTCCTATGACTTTTTCTTTACAGTCACAAGTGACTCTTCCACCTTTCCTCTTCAGGATTTTCCTTTTCAAATTGTGAGAAGTCAGTTATAACAAATTAATACATGAATTCTGTACTTTACTACCTAAATATATACAACATAACTAAGACAGCTCATTCACAACATTGTTATAAATACACAGCAGAGCCCTTTTAAGACAATACATGCCTATTGTCACTCCAATTTATCTAAATTCTCTTTAAATTCTACTGCTGAAGCTTTTTGACAAAATTACTAATTTAGACTTGCAGAAAAGGTGAACAGCAGGAGCTTTGTTATTAATACTTTAAGAAACACTTTCAGTTCCAGAGATTTCTTAAACAAATCATAGTCTTGCAGCACGGACACACACGAATTTGTGAGAGCCTTCACAAACTCAGCACTAAAAGTGGCACTAAGAAAGGCAGGTGAACAATCTACTCCAGTCACTAAATAACCAGCATTTCATATCCTTGCTCCTCAGGACTCCAGTGGGGAAGACTAACTTGTCCCAGTGAAGTTCCAAAAGGTTTAAGCACTGCCAATTAAAGTAAAACGGAAGGAATCACCTCCACATTAGAGCATCTGACCTGGATTCTGAACAGATATAATGCTGATTCTGAAAATGAACCCCATTTCCACAGGAATTGTGTGGAATACATTATCCCATACCTCAAAGCAATCAATGAATAAAGACAGCAGCTTTCAAATACCTCAAACTATTTCCCACCTGTCCCCTAAGCTGAATATAATTTAATTCACATACAGACTGTGTGTATTTGATTTTTTTGAAGCTGCAATTATTGCAGTTCTTTATATAATGCTAATACCCAAACTTCTCAATCCAAACCCTCTGGAAGAACAACAATGCTCTTAAAAATACTAACTCTGGTGCACACCTAAAGAGAGCAAGTTCAGGATAACAAATTGGAGATCTAGGAAAACTGTCCCTCATTTTATTTCCCACTTATCAATACACCACAAAACTTTTAAAAGCCAAGTCCAAGGAGGTTTTGTCACACCAACAGGACAGCTATTCTGCATATGATGCTTTTTGAAAATAAAATACATATTTTTGTGACTCAGTGTTACAAACTACCTTTGAAACAGAAAAAGAATCACTTCAGTTATTGAAAGATGAGTGTGCCTAAAGGCTATTAGAAATAAAGTACTAAGAACTAAAATTTACAAACTCTGCCCCCCAGCTGGAAGTTTTAATGTGTGCTGGCCCCTTTGGGCTGCTGTTCCCATTTCACTCCTTTTGTGCTGTGGTGAATGAAGTGGGCACCGATGCTCTGGAAATAAAAGACAAACTCCCTCCTTCAGGAGCAGGTGCTGTGAACAGCCACCAGTTGCACAGAGGCTTCCTCCTATGAAAAAAAAATGTACACAGGAACACAGATCCAAGGAATTCTTGGGAGGCCTCACTTGCCATCCTGAACAATAGCCCAGCTGCAGCCAAAGCACGAGCATCCCTCGCAGGGTCACGCTGGAACTGCTCCGCTCTCTATCACTGTTCAAAGTTCATTTATAAGGTTTAACTGTTAGGGAGTCAACTCCTGCAGTTAAGCATCACTACCTGATGCAAAACACAGAGAACACGTGTGCCTTTCTTCCTCACCTCTTCTTATTTTTTTCTCTTGATACTCCAAACATTGCAAGACCAGGTATCATTATCAGGTGGTAATTGCCCCTGACAATTCTGGGCAGAAAAGCTTTTATTTCATTAGTAATTATATACAAATACTTTATCATTAATCAAGAAATATAACCTATGCATACCATGATCATTGCTTAAATAACACTAAGACGATTTAAGAATCAAAAATGCATATAAAAATATCAAAATATAGACACATTTACAAATTGATGCTGGATGGTAATAATTTTGGACATCAATTTATTTAAACCATGGAAAGCTTTTTCCATCTCTGAGTTTGACAGTTCACCTATTAGATAAATACAGTGAACAAGGAAAGGAAACAGTGAAAAATGGCACACTAATAACTCACTTTCTTGTTTATGGTACTTGAATTTATTCTGTTGTTGAAAAACAGCAATTTCAAACATAGTGAAAGATGAAAACAAACCAATCTGCTGCACGTCTGTGTGAAACAGATCTGAAGAGTGATGACCTAAGTCTGCAATCTGAGTGAGAGTCCCCCAGGACACAGAAACACTTCCAGACCCTGCACTGCAAAGCTGCATCTTCATCTGCTTTGGATTCCCACGTTTGCAAAGAGAGGGTGAGGAGGAAAAGGGGACAAACACACATCCTGAATTAATCAGAAGACCAAGGGAGCCACCTGCAGTTTGCAATCCAGAACAAATATATGATGAGTTCAGAAGTGTTTCTTTTTGTGTTGAGAAAGCAGCGCAGGCAGTTGAGCCACTGCTACACATCTGTGCTTAACACCAGGGATTCCTGGATTAAACTGAATCTTGCTGTCTCACACCTATAAATGTAGCTGTGCTAAAGCATTTAAGTTCTCTCATGAATTTCATCTGGGCTTCTCAGCATACCAAAGTCAGAGACATTTTTTTAAAAGTACTATTTGCTGATCTTTTTATTTAAAAGTACCAAATGCAAGTGAATTCATACAGTTTTCCTTCAAGTTTAATGGTGTACTGACCTCATTCTTTGGCTGCTATTTATCTCTTTACTATGAAATAGCTGACAAGAAAGTTAACAAAAACTTTTTTCTTCCCACTAAAAATGTTTCATTATACCAAGCTAGAAGGAAGGGCTGCTGAAGAATGATGAACCTTTTGTCAGTCAAGAAAATAACTGAATATAAACCTTGTAACACCCACAGAGAAACACTGTGCAGATGTAGAATCAATCTTGAAACATTACATCACTCTGATGGCAGAATAAAAACTTGGAAGCTGCATTTAATGCAAGCAAACAATTATTTCAATGAGAGTGAATACTTCAGCTTCAAACATTCTGATCACAGGAAGAACATTATTTGCTTCAGCAGATTAACTGGTCACAGAGGGGGTTAAAAATAAAATTCATGTCAGAAAGACATATCTGTTAATTAGGGATGGCAAGGGAAGAACAGAAACCAACTGCATCACCAGTATCTGCACTGAAACCAACCTGTCTGACTCTCGCCCACTCCTCATTATCTGGCAGAGGCACAGATTAAAAATAGTCTAAGAGTTAAACCACGACAATAACTTACTCTAGAAATTAGGAACAATGACTAAAACCAAACAAAAAAAAACACAACAAAACAAAACAAAATGACAAGACTAACTATCCTTTAAAAATGGGTAGTTTCACAGGGGAAAAAATGTACATACTACTTTCTTCAGGACATGAAAAAATCATGCTGATTTATATGAAACACAGGACACAAGACACAGCTGTAAAATGTCCTTCCCAACCAGGTGCTTTAGTAGTCAGTTTTACACTCCTTTCTTGCATAAAGATTCCTTGCACAATTAAAAGGCACACTAAGGTTCAAAAGACAAACTCTTCTGAACACTGAATGGCTGAATGAAGAGCAGCACATGGGTAGTCACATGTGAACAGAACATGAACATCTGCACGACGTCAACGAGTAAGATTGCACATGGATATTACAGAATTAACATGCTATCAACAAAGTGTGTTCAAACCAGAAGGGTTGTTTTAATTAAAGCCTAACAAAAATATACTAATTTGTTCCAACACATGTGAAAAAACTAAATATACATGGCTATGTCTTTCATTTTTCTGTACTGCAGAACTTTTTGTGGAAGAAGAATAATTTCAAATACTGAATAGGTAAGTTGTTCAAACTTTCTGGCATGTTTTCTTAACAATGGAAAACAGAAGGTATAATAAGGTGTTCCTGTGGATGCTACAAGAAAGGGAAAATAAAAGCTGAAGTGGGTGGGAATAGCAGCCCACCTACATGCCAGCCTTTAATTCACTGCTCCCAGAACACTGGCATTTAGACCTCAGATGCCGCGTACCCACAGAAAGTAGGTGGCAATCAAAAGACTACAGCAGCTCGAGTCTTAATGATTCACTTGAATTAGAATGTAGACATCCAAGCACTTTAAAGGTAGGAAAAGAAAACCTACAGAAATTTTACCAGAACTGAAGGAAGTCTTGGTAAGATACCCCAATGATAAGATATCCCAAGCAACAGATGCAAACAGAAGGCTCTAGTCAATGACCTACTAGCAGAAGAAAATTGTCAATACATTTAAAAATATTTTGTTCATGTTTAGTTCTATTACAGCTTCCATGGAAGTTTGTATTTTCTCTTGTTCTTTCTCACTCAAACTCCCATAATGTGAAAAACACAACTCAGCTATTAAGACCTTACTTCAATTTTGAAAACATATCAAAATAATTGTTGAAATGTATTTTAAAAGTCTCATCATAAAGAAGCAAGAGAACCCTGATCGAGAAGTTTTCCCTCGAGGCAAGTTGGATGGATAATGAATTCCGTACTGGAACAATCCCAGTAGTTACAGACTATTATGTACTAATTACTACCTTTACAGATCTACTGTACACATAATTAATTTCTTCAGAACACTACTATCATTCTTGACTGGCAAAATACACAACCTAAATTACAAGAGCCAGAAATTAACATGATCCTTTAGGGAGAAGGCATTAACTTGCTCTGCAGTGTTTGGCAATTAGACTATCAATCAAACAGTGAGAAGTGATTCTGATTGCAGCAGGCCCATCCATCGACTATTGTCACATCACTGCAGAGTTATCTGAGGCCCCGGGACTGTGATGTGTCACAACTTGTCTACACAGTCATAACATTTCAGTCCTTTGCTTTTACCTGTTAGAAGACACTTCATCATACAATTCTACTTGTATTTAATATTCCAAAATTAAACAGCACCACAGGGAGCTTTGTGACATCTTATTCCACAGAGCACCACAGACATTACACGGCTGCTGCTGGTGCTCTCCCTTCCACTGGTGGCCAAAGATAAAATTTGATATCAGTTAATGAACAAAAGCAAAGTTTGATAAAAGAATGCTCCAGCTGCACAACTTAACACAACCTGCTTAAATGATTTCAAAGATTTCCTTTATGTACTTTCTTCCCAAGAACAGTAACATTTTGAATTGTTAATTTCAGTTATTGGGGTTAAGATATTCTAGTGAATTGCAAATGAACATCCTCAACTCTACCAAAAACCAGAAGCTGAAGCTTCCTGAGGTGTTTAACCACATGGGATTAATATGCTAAATATAAATTCTTGTTCAATTTCATTACAATATTTCCCTCCATAAGTATCACCTCCCCATAGCTCTGCCTGCATTCCTTGGAAACCAGCAGCACTCAACCAGCAGGACACAGTTCAGTGATAACCAACACTAAGTGATGTTTGAAGTATCTTAAAACAATATACAAAGTTTTGTTCTTATTGTGCCAAAGAATCATGACTAAAATTCAGAGGTTTAATCAAATTTGAGTGCTGCAACCTACATGGAATTACAAATTTTAATGACCATGTATGCTACGATTTCTTTCACTTCAGTCACTATTCCCATTGCCACTCCAAAATGCCATGAAATACAAGATAATACACAGTAAGTCATCACAATTGCTTTTGGCAATTGTCAGTTTTCTTCCACTCATCTATTTATTTGTTTTATGAGCTGACTGTGCTCTTGAGAACATAAAACGCATTTCCAGTTCTCTTTCATGCATTAGGAGACCACACCAAGAAACGGGACTAAAGCAGAAGAGGAATTTGATCCCAGATTATGCTTGAAATAAGTATTTGGGGGACTCCTGAGCTGCCTGTGACTCTTCAGGCAAAAGGTGAGGAAGAATGGTGAGCACAATCCCATGTTTCCCTTTGCAAATGGCAGTTACAGGAAACAAATTCCTTCTGGAATGCAGAATTTTGGGCCTGCACTGCAACTAAATGCTCCAAGAGTCTTTTTGAACTCCAAGACAGGCAACACTGACTTTCTCTGTGAGTCAGCCCAGTAAGATTTTCATATTCTGGGTAATATGCAGTAGCATTTTTAATTCACATCCTTTGTTATGGCATCTTATTTTCTAGAACCATTAACTGAGAACAACACAAAGAAGAGGAGGAAAAACATCTGCAAGGCCATCACTACAGGAAGTTATTTGGAGACTTTTTGTTGTTCCCACTTTCAGAACTGTGAAATTTATGTCAACAAGAATTTCCTCTCATATGAAACCGACAGCTATGTCAAAATTTAAAGAGGGTTTTTCCAACATTTTTAATGAAGTTTTTCAGGAATTCAAAAGCATTTTTCATGTTTCTGATGAGAGAATTCAGCTCAAGGCAGGAGTTTGTCATTTTCATTAAGAAGGGGCTCATTCCATTGGAAGTGACATCTGCTGGCAGGCATTCTTTCCCTTAAAGGTCTTCCTGGCACACTAAAACCAGTGACCAACTCCACAACATTTCAACTGCAGTGCTATGAACCAAGATTTGATCCAACTTTGACATGAAAAAAAGTGTGAAATTATTGCAGATGATGCTTTTATATTACTGCATATAATACCCAAACATTTAGACCAGAAAGTGGCCTAAAGTGCATTGTAAAAGCAGAATGTTAATGGCTCACATTCAGTGACTACTGAAAAGAGTATAAGCCACAAGTGGAGGGACTGTGTATCTATGTTATGAAAAACACAACTATGGCAAACTCTTTGGAGGGGTTTCTAAATAACATAGAAAAAGACATATTCAGAAATAATTCACAGAATCTACTCAAAACCCTCTACCAAACAGACAAAAACCAACAACAAACAGAATCCCAAAAAACCCAAACCAACCAACTAAACAAAAAAAAAAAAAAAGGGAAAAAACCCACAAAACACCAGCACAGCACACACAAATTCACTTCAAACTAAGTGTGTGTTTCCTTACTTGGCCTATGAACACTTGATACACCTGACTCCATCCACCTTCCAGCTGGACAACCCTACAGTGCTGTAACTGGTTGATGAATGGACAAGACATTTGTTGCTAGACCAGGAATTCATTCTTTCACTATCCACCACTTCTGGGACTCTAATTTGCTGGGCTTTGCCATGAGCTCCTGAGAAAATGATTACTGAATCATCCTTCAGCAGCACTTGCTTGTTGTCAATGCCCGAAGGAAATTACCAGTAAATGGCCACGTATGAAATACTGATCAATTGACCATTAACCACAGATCATAATGAAAAGAATTTCTGAAAAGACAATCTGCAGTTTCAGACATCTGAAAGACCATTTGAGGATGTGAGAATGGTAATAAAGTATCAAAATCATAACCAATATTCAGTTGTTAGTAAATGCATTCCCAAATCACAATACAAATATTATCATTGTATTTCCTATTGTACTGAAGGAATCAAGTGCTTGAGAAATTAATTTGGTTTTTATCGAAAATCAGTAGCAGAAGAGGTATTTGCATGACATACTGGGCAGCCTCACTTACACCTGACACAAAGCTCCAGCATGGTTTTTATTCTCATTGTGTTGTTCTCTGTAGAGACAAACAGACCCATTTCACTCCGTTCCAACAAAAATCAGTAGCCTGTCAAAGCTTCTCCATGGTATTCTGCAAACAGTTTAGAATGTGCACTCACACAGCCAACCCTTTGCAAACTAACACAATTCACTAATGACAGCAGCAATGCAGTTTGGCTATACAGACTTTGGGGAGGAAGAGGTGCTTCTCTGATTAAACAAAAGAAAGGTAAATATTTATGAGCACAGTATATCTAACAGTTTTTTCCATAAGCGACAGCTACACATAATAGTAAAAAAAAGAAAAACAAACGAAAGCAAATAGTAAGGACACAAATACAGTAAGTTTGAAAAGAATGATGGTTTCAAGTATATATTCCAGGATCATGACAGAAGGCACAGTATAGTTGTTATTTTGTGATTCAACTGCATGTTTTAATTGCTACATCCCAAGTCTTCCTTGACTTGTAAAGGATTCTGATTTAGCAGAGTCATACAAGGAAGTAAATTTCTGCTACACAGCAAACCCTCCACATCTGGAATATCTAAAAGAACCTAACGACTTACAGTTCCTGTAGCCATGAATATTAAGGCAGATAAGCATGATTTTAGGATCAGAATTTAATTATAACTTGAAGAAAATTCACATCTGCACTTTTAAGAGGTATTACTGCAAAAAGATTCCTTGCCTCACATAGCAAAGTGAGGGAGGAGCAATTCTTGTAACAGATTTTTATGCTTAATAAAAGCAAAGGTTTTACATCATCTTCCTGCTCTAAAACCATCATATGAATTCCATGGTATCACACAAAGTATAAAAGAGATTGTCATAGCACAGTTTTAAACTTAATAAAAACATAATAAAAGGTAAAATAAGAATGTACCTTTCATTTGGGTTCCAAAGGTAAGCGCCAATTTTGCAAAGAGCTCCGGGTCTTCAAATTTATCTTCTTCAGCTTTTACCCAAAAGCTGTTTTCTCCTATCTCTTGAGGCTCAATCTGAAAGAAAAATGGCATTTCCAAACTCAATAACTAGTACTGGTAACAGCCAAGTTAAAACAAATGCTACTGAACTTTTGTGATAATTGGACTGAATGAAGTTTATCCATGTTCGGGGGATGTTCTCATAATGATTCTTCCTCCACAAACACAATGGGATGAGCTGCCCTCAAGCCACAAATGCTTTTTATTGTATTTCTCCCATTCAACAAGTTTTCCAAGCAAGACTGATAAGAACTGGGTTTGAAAGTGTTCTGGCTTTCTCTGATTACTTTCTAGAGAGTTCCCAAATTCTCCACTCCTGCTAAGCATCCCTGCCACTGGAGAACTGTAGGAGGAATTTTCTTTCTTACACTGGTATGGAATATGGAATTGCTTACCTGTAAATGAACTGTCAATGTGGACCTTTCAGTGACTCAGTATTAAGTCTGAATGGGCTACATTAAAAGAAGAAACCGAAACACAGAAGCTAAAAGACTTCTTTACTCTCCATGTAGGACTGAGAACTGCTATTTTGTTTTCAAAATATGTTCCCCTAACAGCTTTTAACATATTATCAATTCTTGTTTAAAAGTTTGTTTAAATGTCAAGTAATTTTCAAGGGCTATTTATCTTCAAGATTATATGCAGTAAATTCAGCAATACTGTATTTGTCAGCCTCACTCCAACTGTACTGCAACACTCTGATCCTCCACCTTCTACTGCTGCTTTACCACCAGCTCCAGGTAAGACATTTTTCAAAAACTGCCTTAATCCAGCACTAATGGGGAAGACAGTTACAGCAAAAGGGACTAAATTAAACAGTAAGAACTTTATTCCTCAAATGATAGCTCCTTAAAAGTGATGATCAAATAGACTTTCCACTTTCTCAGCAGGCAGGAGATCTTTGGCACCCTTCCCAGCGCACTTAAGCAAAGTGTCCATCTGCAGCTACTCCCCACTGTCATCCCAGTGTTCAGATGTACACTTTATCAATTACTTCTATAAACTCATGAGCATAACTGATTACAATGAAATTGGCTGCAATTGCCAATATGTCTTATAAACTAAAAAGCTTATTTTTCTGTGTGCTTACAGGACAGCACTCTGAGTGTGTTCCACAGTTACAAAGCTCCTGCAATTATCTCTCAAATCAGATATTACTTAACAAGGACAACTGAGTGTAGCAAACATAAGTTAAATGTCTGGCAAAATTTCTTCCCTGCTTAAGTGAAATGCCTAAATAAACATATCTATTCTAAATCAACCCTCTAGGAGTTTAAAACCATTAGCCCTTGTGACCACAGCAACAGGTCCTGCTAAACAGTTTGTCCCCAGTTTTCTTGCAGGCCCCCATCAAGTACTGGAAGGCCACAGTAAGGTCTCCACAGATAATGCAACTAGGCCACCCAAAACACTTTCAGACTATTTTAGCATATCTCCAAATATTTTGAAATCCAGTTACAAAACACCAAAGAAAACTTCTAAGCATTAATTCTTCTGCCAAAAGAAACTATAAACTGATGTTCCATGCTTGCCTATACAGGTTATATGTCAACCTTCTACATTCCTCCTTACAAAATAAGTGGAATTATTCATTCACATTACTCCTGTTTTGTTACTCCAAAGAAAGAGACATTTCACTACTCAGAACTTTAGAATTTAAAGAAACAGAAAAATCTAAACTTATTGTTTCTTTAGGAAGACAATTATCAACACTTATTCAAAAATATCAGAGGACAGTCTAGATCCTATTCCAATAGCAAACTTCTGTCATCACTAGTTCTTGAAAGGTTTTGCCCGAAGTGGTGATGGTAGTTATTCAGAAATCCCATGTCATCCAGCCCCAGGCAGGAGAGCATGGTAACAGACAACTCTGTAGAAAGTTGTGTACTACATTCATTTAAATTACCAGCTGTGAAATATCCTAAAAAACCTGCACTGCTTTGGAATGCGATTCAAATTCCATGTTCCAAAGTTGTTCAGTGTTAAATTGCAACTTATGGTCAGCAACGACCACCTGTCACCACTTAACAGCTTGTTTTCATCTTGGTACCAACACTCTTCTGAGAGAGAATATGGTTTTCGAGGCAAGTGTCAGACACTTGCTGGTAGTGCAAAGATGTACAGTCACAAATGAATAGCAGATACCAAGTCAAACTACACTGCTAGAGCTCAAACCACAGAGCAGGCAATATATAAAGGTCCTCCTTTGATTTACCTTGATGATTTGGTCATTTAGGTACTTTTTCCCACAGCAAATATCAGTATATCTATCCCATTTTATACAATTAAAAAACTGCAAACCACAACCTACCTTTAGGACACAGCTACCCAGTACTCCACATTTATTTCCTGTATGTGGAAGGAACAGTGGCTACACGGATCAAAAAGGGATCTTAAAGCTTCACGTGCCAATACACACCTGGATGCCTGAATAACTTCTCTTGTTACAGAGGGACCAAATATACTGAGAGGCAAGTAATAACTACTAACTGCTTTACAGGTTAGTTTGCAAATAGGAGATGGTGCTTGCAGTTTATTGCTCAAGTAAATGTTAATATTTTAACATGTTTTCAAAAATGAAATGTGATTGACTATAACTGTGTTACAACACTGCAAGCTGATGGTGCCCAAGCCTTTCCCTTGAGCAGTCCCATGGCTCCTCCCTGTGGCCACAGCCCCACTCCAGCACATCAGTGACAGAACAGCCAGTGAACACCCTGGATAAATAACCTACAACTACCACTACAGGCCCAACACCAGCATTCTCTGAACTTACAGCAACACTAAACATCATGAACTTAGAGGGTTTCTGCATGAAATAGCATGCTGCTAGCTATGTGTGAGAACTGCTTTAAAACAGTTTGGAACTATATATATACATACATATATATAAAGAGAGAGAGAAAGAGGGCTCAGAGAGAGAGAGCTCTCAGAGAGAGGGAGATAACACACACCAATGCAAAGCTGCAATTCACATTCACTGAGCCTATCATATCAGACCTAAGCTGTGCTTCCTGGGACAATTTTCAAACAACAAGTTCTACCAAGATGAATATAATTTCAAAATTCCTAGTAATACAGTATTACATGCATCTGTAAAGTAAAGGAGGAAGAAGGAATATCAGTTTCATAACTCTCTTCATACCTTTGACCAGTTGATTCTTTTCATGGAGACTTCCAGCTTATACTTCTTCTTCTCCTTCATCCCATGTGGTAACGCTGGTACCATTGGAAAGGGAGCAAAGGGAACCCCCCCAAGGGGTGGTGGCATTGGAGGCCCACCAAAAGGAGGAGGAGGAGGGACTCCTCCACCAGGGAGCGGAGGTGGAGGAGGTGGTCCTGCTCCACCAGGTAGAGGAGGAGGTGGAGGTATTCCTCCCCCAGGCAGTGGAGGTGGTGGAGGAATTACTGTTGCACCAGGTAGGGGAGGAGGAGGAGGAATTGCTGCTCCACCAGGTAATGGAGGAGGAGGTGGAGGAGGAGGAAGAATTGCTGCTGCACCAGGGAGTGGAGGAGGAGGAGGAATTACTACTCCCCCAGGCAGTGGAGGAGGAGGAGGAATTGATGCTCCCCCAGGCAGTGGAGGAGGAGGAGGAATTGATGCTCCACCAGGTAGTGGAGGAGGAGGAGGAATTGATGCTCCACCAGGTAGTGGAGGAGGAGGAGGAATTAGTTGTCCACTAGGTAGTGGGGGAGGAGGAGGAATTACTACTCCCCCAGGGAGTGGAGGAGGAGGTGGAATTGCTCCAGCAGGTAGTGAAGGTGCTGGAGGTGGTGGTGCATTCTCACTTGGCAGGGTTGATCCTTCTGTCAGCTGCCCTGTCAGGGCTGGACCCTGAAATAGAAAAGGAATTCTTCTTAATGGGGAGAGGAGGCACTTTCATACAAAGCTGAACCAACTAGGATGCTTTCTAGTCAACTGCACCTCAAGAAAGTGAGAAATGCAACTGTTCTCCTATTTAAATGAGAAACAATAACAATAGATTATACCATGTACCATAAACCTGCCAAGTAAACTGAATAACCTAGCATTTTTATAAAAACAAATTGTTTCAATTTTAAAGAAAATTTAATAGTAGCAGTAACATTTAAGTGAACAGAACAGCATTTTATTTCTTACCAATGCAAAAAACATTTATCCCACTTAGGATACCCTGGCAAGCTGGGGCATCAGAGATGAGAACAACCACGCTGAATTTTAACAGCACTAATGTGCTGGTGGAGAATTTTCCACAGCAATCACTGGAGCAGCTATTGCAGTGCAAGAGGTTACAGGGCCACAGTTGCTCATAACTACTCTGACATCCTGGGGGAGTGGAGGGCATGCAACAACTCATCCTGCTTTCTTTTAAATCTGTGTGCATTTCTTTTCCTTGGTGATAGGAAGAAAGAGCATTGCAGAAGCATCACGGTATCCATTCTACTAAATTGTAAAACCAACAGGGAAGAGAAACAAGAGCACTCAGGGGTGACTGCATCTAAAATAAGTGCCATCACATATTGTAGGGGGAGCATAACACTAGAAAAGAAAAAAGCACAGAAACTAGAAATGTTAATTATACCATTACTGTGAAGAAGCTGCAACCTCTGGATAATCTGAACTGCATTAGAATCAATAAAACAGGATTAATAATTAATTAATGGATTTTTTTCCTTTGAATGGAGCATGTGATTCTTTGGGCCACAAACTACTACGCAAGTTATAATGCAACAACTACTGGAGAACTCATTAAAACAACCTGTCAAATTCCAATGCAACATTATCTTGTAGAAATTTGTAACTGACATGAGAATTGGTAATAATGAAGTGGGAACAGGAGTGTCTGTGTCTTCACCTTAACTCCAAATAGGAAGTGAGATCAGAGGCATTAAGGAAAAAAGGCAACAGGCAAACGTTGTCTCGCATTGAAGGAAGAGGAAAAAAACCCCAAGGCTGAGGCAAAAGCACCAAATCATATCATCTGTTAACACCTAAAGGATAAAAACAACATGCCTAAAACCCAAAGCTGGTGTAAAAACTAAACATAGAAAAGGCTTATATAAAAATGAGTTAACAATATATATAAAAATAAAAGGCTTTAAAAATAAAGCCTTCCAAAACAAAAACTTTCTGCAGTAGCAACGCTAAAGCATAAACAAATACTTGGAGGCAAAAAAAAAAAATCAGGCTGGATTCAAAGCTTTTATAGCCTAAGGAACATTTTTCCTCAATAAAGCAAATATCTGCGACAGGTGTTGAATCTATTGCTATTTGAAAAATGTTACCTCCATTAACTATCCTTAGTAACTTATGCTGGTTGGAAAACAAATCAATACAACTATAACAGATATTTCAAACTCCACAGAGACAAGATACTCCAGGGCAAGTTCTTTTCAACTCCCTAAAAAAAAATAACAAAAACAACAACAAAAAAAAACCCAACCCTCCCAAACCAACAAAAATTACCCAACTCACCTGTGGAACTTAATGTGAAATAGTTTTATTACCTGAGTTCGTAGCTGTTTGATTTCTGTCTCAAGTTCTTTGATTTTCTCTTCTCGTTTCTGAAGCTCTGCTTGTGCCTCTTGTCGAGCTGTGAACTCTTCATCAAACTGCAACGATTCATCACCACAAGTGTTTGTACATCTATGTCCACACTACTACTGTATTTTCAGGAATTCTTTGAGCAATACCACAACCAGAGCAATAGATGCAGCACTTCTAACTTTTTTTAGAAGCCTTTTTCTAGTTCTTCCATCAATAAGTCAATGACACAGAACCACTCAGATCCAGCTATTTAGCACAAGGTTTTCCTCCAGAACAGAAAATTTCAGACTTCTCAGAATAAACTCCGATTTACATGTCATGCAGTGAATTTCAATTCATTACAAATGAAATCTGCAATTACCATATTCAAGAACATGTACTGCCTTTTGGCCTGCAAGTCTTCTAAGATCAGACCAAAAACATCGAAACTTTGAATGCTCTTAATACATTAACACCATGGTAGATGGACTTCAGTACTATTGCTGCTAATGGGGTACATTCAGCATCGCATATCCTTAGGCAGGATGTGATGAGATTAACAAATAACCCCTCATCATAATCTAGGAAACAAGAATTTAAGTAACTTGAGAAAACACTGTCTCAAAATATGTTCATCACAGACATCAGGGGTGATAAAGCAGAAGGATCTGTCAATTTATTTAAAATATCCCCCAAGAGTTTTATTACAAGAAATACACTGAGTTGCAATTCTAATAACTTTAAATGTCTAATCTCTCCTGTATCTAGGAACAAATCTAAATTGCCTACGACTAAATTGGGATTTATTTATCAAATTCCTAATAAAATAGAACTAGACCAGAAGAAAAAGAAATGTTAGGAAAACAGGTTCCAAAATGAACTCTAAGATTCCTAAATGTGAATAATAAGGGAATAAATTATTGTCCTTCATAAGATTATAATTTACCATGGGCATTATAAGGAAATAATGCAGTATTTCAGAGTTAGTATCTCCATGCCCAAGGGGTCAATACTTTTTCAAACACTGAATGACACCACTTTTGTTTAAGTTTCTTCAGGTCCTAAGAGGTAGGAACATTTTACCCTCAATGTTTTCTTTAAAACATATACCTGCGCTTTAGGTATTATGACTAAGTATTTCAGGACAAAAGAGCAGCAAGTGGAATTTTTCTTATCAGTTACCTACAGCAGAGGAATACAACTCAAGATATGTACAGTTAATAGTATTGAGTTGCTTTTGATTTCATTCCCCACCGAATCTGAGCCTCGCACACACAGACAGAAAAACCACAAACCCACCAAGCTTTAACTGTGAAAGCACATCCTGCCTGTGAGACAGGCAGGTTTCCAGTGGAACAAGCCCACTGTGTTCCTGTCAGGCTTCTGTTCCATACCTTCAAAAGAGCAATGAGTGGGACTCACCTTTCTGGAAAACTCTGCTGCTTTCTTTTCACTCTCTTCTACTTTAGCTTTGTCCACACATGCATCTAGAATTTCAATAAAATACCACAGAAGTCACATAAAAATCTATCAGAGCTCTGAGGTGCCTTCCAACTATAATTGCCCTATGAGCCCATCATACAAAAGCAATAGAAAATTTTTTTTCACACTCATTTCATTAAATGCATTTGATCTGGCCCTCCCCACAAGTGCACCTGTAGCTTACACGCATATTTCCAGAAAATTGAAGAAATTCACAGTCAGTGGAAGTCTAGATAGAGGAACACAAAGAACAAGATGCACTTGGGTAAAACAAGGTAAAACTGCTTAAAGTGTACACACCAACAAGATTTGTGAAGTTCACATCCATTCTTCCTCGATATTTAAAATCTGGGTCTGTGCCACTGCAGTGCAACACTATCTGGGACACACACTCCTCTATGATCTTGTAATACTGAGGTCTAAAACACAAGACAATGAGAATGTGAACAAGCAGTTATGCAACTGTCAGGGGGGCAACTTTAACTTCTAATATATGAATTATACAATTGGCAGTAAAATACCAGGTTAAAAGTCTGATCTGTGCTCTTATTTGCAAAGATTTTGCAGGTGGTACCTTGACCCTGCTAAGAGACTTAGATGCACATAAGAGAAGGTCCTGCTTAAAAGTCAAGCTTCAAGGCACTGTGGACACATTTTCAATTATTAGTTATACAACTAACTTTCAAGCTCCTTGAAGTCAATAAAGTAGCCAACTTAAATAAAGAAAAAGTACTCAACAATTTAAGAGACTGTTAGGATGAGGAGATTAGACTAAGGTTAAAGTCTTTGAAATCAGATTTATTTAATAAGATCTTGTCAATACTAACATTAGGCAGAAAGACAAACAACATATCAGTCTCAGAGTGACTTTTCAGGCATGACTGTGAGCTACTCAGTTTACCAGGGCCTTCATTCCTATTCTTCTCTTTATCCCCTCCAAAAAATCCCATCTGAGAGTGGCCACTTACTGGACATAGTAATCATTCCTGATGAGGAGGAAATGTTGGAGAATTGACAAGAAGTAATTTTCAGAGGAAGTATCTTTCAACATATTATACAGCAGATGAAATACCTCGTTCACATCAGTGCAAACATTGTTAAGAAAATAAAGCAACCAGACAAAAGGATGACCAAAAAACCCACTACACAACAAAACACCCACCCCACGCAAACACAGCTCCCTACACATTTTCCATATTGTTCAGGTAAAACCCTTCCACTCTCTGAACTCCTATTCTTATCAGTAAATATTATTTTTCCATTAAGACTATCCCCAGAAACTTTGTCCCCTGTTTAACAACTAGGACATTTCATTACTAGTATGAACAATCCTAGAATCCCACAAAAATATTTCACACAAACCTTTTATTTCCATTTGAAGGGAGCCAGGCTATTGGCAAACATGACGTCCTAAAGATGCCCATTCACTGTAATTACCTGTTGTGCAAAGCAACATTTGATGGGATTTTACACTTTGCACCTACCTTCCTATGCTTGCTGCTAAAAACTGCAAGCAGCCACTCTAAACTTAGGTAACTTTTAATTTACTGCTTCTTCACAGCTAGAGAAGGCACAGATCTGAAGTGCTTCAGAACCTACTAGAAATTTTGTTCTAACCTAGTTATCAAAACTCATTTTTCTTCAAACCTGTGATCTTCCATGGGTATAATTTTATATCTTGATGTTATTATGAAACACAGTTTATCTTAATATATGTTATTTATGACAATTAATTCCATTCTAAACTTACATTTAACATGCAAACTGAAGAACTAATTTTCTAAACATTGAAAAAAAAAAACAAACCATGAAAAGAAATCTGCTTGGCAAAGTCCTTCCAACAGATAAACAATTGTGGCAAATAAATCACATCTAGAGCCCGATAGCTTACATTTAATAAAGTTATTAAACAATGCAACAATTTCTAACACCATTTCCATAAAGGATATTCCATTTCAGCTTTGATATCATTGAGACGATGTGACAGTTCAAAGTGATCTTCATCTTTGTTCTCATCAAACACCCTCAGCTGAATGTCAAGCTCATCATTTTCCTTCTCTTTCAAGGCCTATTTTAAAAGGCAGAGCAAATCTTAATTTTTCCTTTTTTAAAGCAAGAATTCCCCTCTTGAAAGGTTGGATCATGGCAGAATGTAAGACATTAACCTTTGGAACAGGAGTGAGCTGTAACTCAGTGCTGGGTGTTTTTTTGTTATAATGATACAGCTGAGAAAAACTAAAGGCAAAATATCAGCAAACAGAGCAGGTCTGGGCTGCAGAACAAACAAGAAGCCTTCTAATTGAATCAAGTTCTCTTAATGGAACATAGTCAGCAGTTTCTGCTTGTTAATGTCAGAGTTCCTTAAAAAAACAGCACAAGGATATTTCAAAACACAATTAAAGTGAACTTAAGAAGTCTAAAGAAGTGTAAAGCAGAGAGGTTTACAATTTCTAAGTTAATCTGGATAATAGCACTAAAACATCCATAGTTCATTGAGAAATACAGAGAAGCAAAAAACCAAAACAAAAATTAGCATTTAGTGCAGGGGAAAATGTGCTTTTCTTAGAAAAAATACAAGCAATTGTTCTAATACACCTAAGAACAAAGTTTAGCTTCCTATTAGGCAAATCACAAACTAACAGAAATTACTTTCCAAGCCATTAGTGTGAAGCACTCCAGGCTTTAAATGGGAATTGGCCTGGATTTGTCATGACTGGATGTAACCAGGTGTGCTCCCCAATAAAGCAGAACCTCATGCCAATTCTCACGTTTATAAGCAGAGAAGGTTACTCTGAACCTGAACAGGTTAAAAGAGTAATATGGATCCCCCTCCTGACTCTTTTCAACAGATTAGCTGTTCAAAATTTTTTCAAAAGATTGTTATTCTCAAGTATTAATTTCTTTTACACTCATATCTGTATGTCAGCACACTCTACATTCTATCATGATTTGTAATTCAGTTTATTTGCTACCTAACCCACCTCCCATTCTTAAAGTTTTTAAGTAGTTATTGATTCTCTAACTTTCAGTACATTAAAAAAAAGAGTTCTCCTGGATTTCAGATGTTCCACAGCAAATAAAGCTGTAGATCATTATAATGTACTGCATGATATAAAACTTCAATACATACCCTAAGAAAAAAATAACATCACACATCAGAAACAGTTTCAAGGCTGAATGTGCTAAAAACTGAAGGGTTTTGTTCCTGAGAAATGTTGATGATTCAAAACTTCATATCTTAAAAGTCAGAGCAGTGTAAATTCTGTTTAAGACAAATATAAGTAGGTGCTCTTTAATTTCTCTCATCTGATGAGTACCTTAATTATACATATTTTTGATGTAAGCATCAGAATGGCTTCTTGATTAAGAGCTACAAATCTATCCCTAAGTCACAAATATTCATGTGTTTGTGCAGCTGCATAAAGAGATGCAGTCTCAAGGAAGATGAAGATGTCAATTTGATTTTTCCTTAAAAACTCCCAATGCATTTTCAGCAAGCAGATTAAAGAACCCCAGATTTCACAGGAAACAACAGGAACAGCATAAACAAAGACAGTTAATCCAAGATTGGTTCCACAGCCAAGCTCATATTCATTGCATGTGCTTTGAGCACATTATGCTAAATTTGACTACCCTAATTTCATTTCTAATATATTGTTTCAAGCTGCTATTCTGGTTTATACAGCCAAATTTGTAACTATGCAGACTGAAAGCAGATTTGGATTGATAGTCCAACCTTCCCCACCCCAATATTTTATATCTGCTGTTCTGAGTAAAACAGTTTGGTTATCTTGACTATTATCAGTGGATTGTGATCAGTTACTATATAGAAATGACTTACAGGTAATATTTTCTTGAGGCCACAACGTAAAAACTCATTTCTCAAGTGTATCCTGAAATCAAGTTCTTCTGGAAATGTAACAAGGGCATTGATGAGCTGCATACAAGCTACCTGTGACAAGAAATGTAGGCAGAAACTTTTAGTAAGTATAGAACGGAAATCAAAACTGTATTTGACTAATTGTAAAACCAAATACCAAGAGATGGATAGTATTTATCATTTGGCACACATGCAACATTTGGGTTAATTTTAGCAACATCAAATTCTGCTCAGTTTCCATATTGTGATGCTTCTGCTATGTCAAAATAGTATCACATGAAGGATCATCACAGAATGATATCATAGAATTGTTTGTGTTGGGAAAGACCTTAAAGATCATCTCGTTCCAAGCCCACTGCCATGGGCAGGGACACCTTCCACCAAGCCAGACTGATCCAAGCCCCATCCAGCCTGGCCTTGAACATCTCCAGGGATGGGGCAGCCACACTTGGTCTGTGGAACCTCTGCCAGTGCCTCACCACCCTCACAGGGAAAACTTTCTTCCTAATATCTAATCTAAATCCTATTTGTTATTCCCAAACTACAGTTGCACATTGCAACTTCTCTCTCTCCTCAGTATTCAGCAGTTTGAAAACAAATTATTTCTACAGTAATTAAAAACTTTAAAGAAAACAACAGAACCACCCAAAAAACACCTATACCCAAAATAAGTCCCATCACCAGGTGTCTTTTCTACCCCTGCACTGCACTTTTGCAAATGCCTGAAGCCTCAGGATAGTGGCTAATGCTTTAATTGAACAGCTGTGCACTTTAACTGATTTACTGAAAACAGGTAGACAACAGCATAAAGCCAGAAGTGCTGATCAACATTAAAAGACTAAAATAGGACTCCAGGGGAATACCAAGTTTGGTAAAAGATGGTAACTGCAAATAGAAGTAGCATTAGAGTAGGACAGAAAAAAATAAAAATCAATAGCTGTTGAGGAGAAAAAAGTCAGATAAAAAGAACCCTTACTCTTTTAATTATATTCACTATTTAGTTTTAATGGAACACCTTATGGAGTCTCAAATTTCTATTAAAACACCCTTTCAAAGGCAATCCCTTTATATTGCTGCATCTTCAGATAATGCAATATCATCATGCTTGCTTGAATGATTCTTGTTATTTTACTACTATGACATGACTTAACAAGCCAAAGTACATGTCCAATCTGAAATTAATAGAGAGAAGAGGTGCCATCTGCTATGATTGCTTCTGCCAGAAGAGACTCTGGCTTAATGGCTTGTGCTAATACATTACAAGTAAAGAACGATTTTGTCAGAAACAAGTTAATGAGTCTTGCAATTGTACCTTTACTGAGGTATCAGAGGGTTTGGGAGGGGGATTTGGCAGGAATGGTGCGTGGTTGTTTTTGTTTGGTTTAAATCAACAAGGTCATGAAGTAGGAGACAACTTCGGAATGAATTATTTGGTGATAGACTACTAAGATTAGAATGTCATCTACAGAAGCGTGTTGAACATCATTAACTCATCAGCTCTGAAACAAGAGCTACTGATGGTAAACATGGCATTAAGATAACTAAAGCTGACACATCTTTGACCCAATACTGGAAAGAGGCAGCCCTTCCATGCAGGATACTTGCCCTGCCTGCATTGTGCTTTTCTTGATCTTTCAGCCATAGGAGCTGAAATAGAAATTTCAGCAATACAAAAATCTGTGTAAATACTGTATTATGAGAAGTCATCCTTTAATAGGATATTCAGCCACATGGTCTCTATGCTTGCATTTTAAGAGCAACCAGAACTCTTGGGCTGTTCAGGTGTTCACAGAGAAAAACCTCTGTCCACTGACACACAAGCAGCAATGAACATGATGTAGGGCATGACCCAGTAAAGACCACTGGCACATAATGTTTATCTCATTATTTAATAAAAATACTCTTCAGAACTCACTAGATTACCCTTAGAGATGCACTAATGACTGATGGAGGGCACATGTTGAACACACACCAAGGAATGAAGAGTTCTTGCTGAGAAAAGGACCACTGATATCCTGCTGCACAATACTCATCTCAAAAGGTACCCTGCCAGAAACTGGCACACCCAATTCCACATCTGTCATAATTGACACATATATGAATATTTAAAAGGAAACACATTCTGCTGCCAGAAGTCCCAGAGTTAATAACAGATTTATTATGTTACAACTGGCATCCAAGAAAAGGAATATCCCTGATTATTCTCTTTCTACTAAGGTAAAGACTTATTAATCCTATTTTAGGAACTAGGAAGTGAGTTCCCTGGTTTCACACCATTAACAATTAGAAAATCTAATATCAGTGGGGCATTTGCATTTATTTCTCCTCTTTCACTGCACACTGGAGCAATAGCACTGATAGATTTTAGTGGTAAATAATTTCAAGATCATGAAACAATACAGAGTGTTCTGCTATTTTAGATGACTCCTGAAGTGTTGGTAAGCACACAGAAATAAACTCACCTGCAGCTGTATGAATTCGTGGTTCTCCAGTCCTTCCACAATCTGAGAAAAACGTTCTTCCCTGTTGTGCCTTTCAGCAGCAGTTGTTATAGCACCTAAAAGCTTGTCCAGACTAAGAGAAAGACAAACTGTCAAAAAGCACAGCACAGCCAACTTGCTCATTTTGAACATACTCAGCCCACTATTTCCACAACTCAAGATTTCAGTGCACTGACAGAGTTTGAATACATTTATTCACATAAAGTTGAAAATAAACCAAGAATCAAGTGTTAAAAACATATACATGATTAACGTTGAATTAAGAAAAAAAAGGTGAATATACCTCTAAATTATTGCAACATTCAGCTAAGAAATCACAAATTAGGGGGGAAAAATTACTACCTTTGCAAGACCATGCACTAGATACCAGCTATATGTTTAATGTCTCAAAATTCTAATAAACTATCTTTTCAGAAATCAAAATATTTAATCTATTTATTGCATAGAAGACATGGAGTTTGTCCATTTTAACCTTCAGAAAAAAAATACACTGATGAATTCAAAGCAAACATGCCAGCTGACTACATTTGTTTTAAAAATCTCATAAGCAAGTGCTAAACAACTCCCTAACTTGAACTGTTCCAAACTCCAGCTATAAATGTAAACTTCTTGTCCCTGTGATAGACAGGTGATAGTTTAATTAAAAAATGCACATATTTATTTCCATATTACACTTCTAAACTAATTAAGAATCTTAAGATGGGGTGCCACTTTCCAACACAGTAAGTTCTCTCCCCTCCTCAGGGAGATGTCCCATTCTCCATCCTCCCTGAACTAACAGGCTCAGCAGTTCCCCTGCTCAGACATTGCTGTGAAGGGTCTTGAGGTCTGGCAGCAATTCCTGTGATGATTACAGTTCACAATTGCTGATCATTCTCAGAGAAACATGAAGGTACTTATATTTATGAACAGTTATGGCTCATTAAGTCTTCTCTTTAATAAGCAACCTTAGTCCTTTCAGACCTTCCTCTTCAGCCATGCTTTGTAGGTCTCTGCTCATTTGCTTTTGTCAGATTTAATCTTGGGGATTAAAGCATCAGAACAGGTGAAAGTCTCTTTTCATTTAAACCACACTAATAAAGTAAAGACTTAATAGGTTACATTTGTTTCACTGACAAGTTTCCTCACCTGTGTCCAACCTGACAACTCATGAGCATTAAAAGAGAGGCTTCAGGATCTTACTTACAGGGTTTCCTCTCCAACAATGCAGATGGCAGACAGTATTTTCACCGTTTCAGTCATCATGTGTGGTTGCTTTGGATCGATGGCTCTTGCCAACAGCAGGAGACTTCTGTCATCTCCGAGAATCCTTTGCAAACCGTACTGAAAGAAACAAAAAGCTTACAGTGAAGAGATTGTATTTATTTGCCTTGGATACTCTCATCATATTTGGGCTTCAGATCCTTAGGAACTCTCACAAACCCTCCCCTCCCACATGAAGTTTGGCAACACCACTAAACCCTCCTGGTTTTCACTGCTTGGGGACACAGGTCAGTCTTCCCCAGCCTTACACTTGAGGCTTTTTCCTGAGAGACAGCGAGTCAGGTCCTCAGGAAAACACCATTATCTTGCAAAATCAGGTATCCACCAAAAGACAAATCAGGTTTTATCTTCTATCTACATCTGAAACACCTCAAGAGCATGAAAGATCTGTTTTATTTTCCCCACTTCATTAGACAGGCTATTCTGTGAGATTTTTCTAAACTGAATAAAAGTAGTTAAAAGTAAATTTTATGAAGTTCTATTTGCTGTGAGGGTAAATAAATATAAGACTTCAGATTTTGCTATGAATAAGTCAGAAATACAAGTTTAACACATCGATCTCTAGACAGTACTCACACTTTGTGAACATGGGCAAGCCATGTAAGAAACAAATTAGATACAACCTAACCTAATCCTTTATCTACCACCTACCAGCTTCAAAACTGCAGCTAAAAAGATAACTAAATCATACTCCATTTAAAATTAGGTGCAAAATACCTGATATTAACAATCATATATTGAAATATGAATTTAGAAAGATATTTTTTTCAATTTCAAAAAAAATTATTTCTAAATTCACTTACATTAAATTTATGCTACCATCCTCTCTTTGTCAAGTATTTCTCTATCAAAAATCAATGGTATTTAACACACACATTCAGAAAGGCTCATGAAAAAAGCTCTCAACAGAAGTTGCACTAAGTTTAAGATCTACATTTCCAAAGAGTTAACTAACACTGGATATACAAACTTTCCTTTCTTCTCCAAGATCCAACAGGGTACATAGATCTTGAACTCAACAAAAACCAATCATGCTATAAGCATTTGAATTTAAATTAATACTTACTTTGTTGTTCATAAATGCTCTGAGGCACTGGATAAGTTTATGTTGATTCTTCTTATCAATACTTTCTTGCCTTGAAAGGAATGGGGAAAATACCATCAATAAAATCTTCACCACCTCCCCACATCTCCCTTCAAATGGTCCCAGTCCTTACTGTTTCTTGTCAAGGAGCTTTTCCAATGCATCCAGCAGAAGCCCAAGACCTTCATGTCCAAAATTGTTAACCCAGCTGGAAAAAAAGGGAAGAGAAATGCTTTTAGTAATTTAGGTATTTCTCCATTACTGCTTGTACATCCCTTCATAGGCTCCACTTTCGGTCTCACTTCCCAGGAGACCTGAACAACCATCAAGAAAAACAGTTCCAACAACTACAAGCTGTTAAGAACCACTGTGAAAGGTGAGGAGATATTGCAGACAGGTGCAAACATTTCACTTATCCTTTTGCAGTGTGCTGAGAACACAGTCCTTGTGTCAACAAGGATTACCATAATTACTCTGGTTACAAAGAAACAGCCAAACCACCAACCCCCACAACTCCTTCTGGCTTAGCAAAAACAGCATGATGAAAATTAGTGCAGAAATTGCTCCTCACCTGACTGGATTGCTGGTTAGAGACACTCTCAAAGACTCCAGGCAATTAAGAAGTTTTTCATCTGAAATTCCAGATCGCAATTCGTGAATATATTCTTGTGAGGACAGTGTGCATTCGTGCTTGCTGTTCTTCAGCCCACCCTAGCACAGAAGGCAGAAAGGTGCTCAGTGCTCTGTTGAGCATAGTTGTGTTTAGATGACAAAATATTTCCACATGAATTTTCAAATCATGTATGAAAGACACCCGATTTTAGCTTAGATTTGTCATCCCTGTTCAATACTTCTGATTTTGCATCACAAGGGTAAATACTTTTTCTGGAATCTTTTTCACTTCTTTGAATAAAAGTACATGCACAACAAATTGAATTTAAAATGTAATTCCATCATTCAGCTGTATTAACATATTAAATGAGAGTGTGCAGCAGTTAAATATCTACTTCACAAAACTGTATTAGAAACAATCACAGACAGAGACACACAAAGACCCTCAGTTCATGCAACTGCTCGAGTTAATTGCTTCCTGCACCATAATTCCATGTTTGGCCCCTTACAGAGATCTCTAGAGGATCTTGTTTGCTACAAAAGAATCATATGGGAGATTTGACAGAGTTCATCTCCCTGCTGAACTGCAACTACAGAAGAACTACTTACAAGGTATTTCAGTATTAAAATAACTGGTTATCAGTTTTTAGAGCTGTTGTATTCAATAGCATGAACAATACACAAAACAATTTACCAAAGAGTGCAACTAATCTTTTGTACAGCTCTGACAAGTTGCAGGAGCATTATCTCAGAAGAGTAATTGTGATTGATATGCAGTTCCTAAAGCTGTTTAGCTCTGAAGGGTCTGTTGAAGAGAACCTAAGGATGTCATGGGTGTAAAGGCAACATGAGACATGCCTGACCTACAACAGGATTTACATGGATTTGGTTTTAATTGTATCAGAAACTCCCACTACTAACATTCTAATTGTCTCTCTTTCACAAAGCTCCACTTCTTATGAAGTTTCTCGTTTGCTCTAATAAAATTCTTACCATTCATTTTCCAAAAGTGGCACTAAGTATGGCTGATGACAACACAACTTGTCTAAATTCAAGTTAATGATTTTAACCTACATAGATTCAATGCACAGAACTAAGTTCACAAGATACTTTCAGATTCAGAACAAAAACATGACAGAGTGAATGCACTGAGACATCAGTGTTCTCTGGATTGCATCAACTTGGAAGATGTTTCTTGCTGACATGCACAGCACCTTCAGCTGGACATTCAAGCCAGCTACACATCAAAGGGCCAAGACACAGAAAGATGAGGAAGCAGGATTTGAAGGAGCTACAATCAGTCACCATCAACCTTCCAAACAAAGACAGGTTCTTCTATCAAAAGACAAAATAAACGAGTGGAGATGGTCTTTACAAGAGGAGGGACTGACTGTAAACCAGGTAAATATACAAAAAATCTTCATAGTTCAGAGAAATCATCCCTCTGAAAGATCAGAAGGTAAAGAAATAGAAAACAGGGATGGAAACCAGAAGAGATTTTATGTGTAACTTACGTACACCATCTACACAACATGGATCTACTCTGGACACAGATTGTGTCATTTTGGTAATTTTCCAAACTATAGAAGAAGTACTGTTGTAAGCCCCAGAATGTGTAAAGATAAGAGATAATGGCAACTTCAATCAAGCTAGACCCGAAAAAGCAATCTAGAATGCAAGACATACTTGATTTTCCAAAGAGAATATTTACTGTTGTTACTGCCATTCCACTGCAGTGCTTGGGATTCCGTGGAAAACTCAAATAAGTTAAAGCTCTAAAGTCCCCATAAACAGGCAAACCTCTTCTTTGCAATTGTCACTACAACCCAACAGCACCAACATTCCAAAATTCCTCTTCCTAACCAGAGTTAATCTGTAAATCTTCAGGAAAAGAGCTACATATGCTGGCAGATCAAACAGCTCTGAAGGATGAATGCAATGAAAACACATCCTGTGAAGGAGCACACCAAGTGCAAGCATCCTTGAAGGAATAACATGCAGAATACATTCCCTAAGAGCAGCATTTCTTATTTTACTGTTTAGGAAGTTATTTGCACAAAAACATCCTTTAAATGCAGAACTGCTCTTGCTTTCCATCAGACCCTGCATTAATAGGCATGGGGAAACAAACAGGTATTACAGAGTTTCTCCCCTACCCATTCTGCTAACATCAGTTTCCTTGATAAAATAATCCCTTCACTAAACAGCTGTTCAGGCTAATTCATATCATAATCAGTAGGGATTACTTGAAACTGGTTTTAATGCATTGAACTGGAAAATTAATAATTTGTCCCCTCAAAAATCAAATGCCTTTAAATACATAAGCACAATGAAGGTATTTTCCTCTGCCAGGGAAGAGCCAGTACTGTGAAAAAAACTGACAAGTGCTGGTGAACACAAAGAGTCTGCCTAAAGACCACTCTGAATAAAACACAGTCAACAGAAAGTTCTTTGTCCTACACAATATATTTTATATATTTAACTACATCTGAGGTGATGATTAGACAAATTTAAGTCATAGGCTGTTGTCTGTTACTTTTAGTTCAGAACACAGTTACTGAATGTGACCTTAATAGAAAGCCTTGTAGTCCCCAAAATTCTGTTTTGACTGCAATTAAAGTCCACCTGTAACTAAAAAGAACTTCTTTACTTTCAGGCACTATTTTAAATGTATATATATTTATTTCCACAAAATTTCTTTTTCCAGGGAACAAAAATTTGTTGAACTCAATCCAACAAATTAATTCTCAAATATTTGTTTATAATATTTGAATTCAATCATGACAACATAAAATGTAGATGAGTCCTTAATAAGAGAAAAGTTATGCTCTCAATGATCTCATGTTTATTAATTGAGCTTCTGGATCCTCTAAATTAATCTTATTCTACATTGATATGCAGTAGTTGGTATTTCCAAGACAAACTATGAATGATAAAAATTAGGGCATAAAAAAATTCCACATCTAAACAGAGGGTAGTAAGCCAAATACTGCCAATTTAAAGTTTCAAGAGCCTGCCTTCAATAAAAAGCAAGACAAGCCTAAATTATATTTGTTGCTCACAATGAAGAGATGAGCTCAGTGAGTCTGAAGCATTTGGAAATAGACTCCTGAAAACTTAAAAGCAGATCCCTCAAAGTGCAAGCAATGATCTCATATTGGCAAGATAAACATGACAGAGGTAATTGATAATTATTTTAATAAAACAAGGATTCAGTTATGCCCATTGAACTTTTAAATCCCAAATAAAAGTTCAAAATATTCCAGCCTAATCTTTAAAAATGGAAGTGTATTCAAGAGGTAAAACAAAACTGTCACGTTTGTACTCACCGGAACTTTACTTCCGACTATCTGCATGCAGTGGTCAGCCAAGAGAGGTTATTGTGTGAAAAAGATAACAATAACACATAAATAAACACAGCAAAGTACTCAGTAGGATGTAGCATCACACAATTTTTTCAGTGTTCAACCATTAGTAGTAATTTTATTACTTTATCAAACAGTTTAAGAGTTAGAGCTTCTCAACAGGAAAACTGTTGTTCTACTGTAGGAGAAACAACTTGAAATCCTTGTGTTCCACTGATGAATTGTCAGCATTTGACACATTTACCAACAAATACCTAAATACCTGGCTTGGCAGCTACATCTTGAAAAATTAAGTATGCCATTTGGTTAAAATTACCAGGTCAGATATTTAATACATGACACTGCGAAAGCTGCAGAAGATACTAATGGCACACTGACTTCCTTGCATGTGTAACAGCTTCATATATTATGGAGCTTTTGATCTATTTAGATGATGTCACACTGAATTTAACCAAGTTTTTATAATCAAAAACATAGCCTACAGTTATAACTCTAACTTGCATTTCAGAAAATCTCGCATGGCATTTTTATTCAACCACTCAGTCTGGATGTTTTTAATTACATGGATAATTAAACAGTGATTTTCAGAATGCCATCTTGCCTTTTTCACCATGGAACAACATCCCTGCATATTCATGAATAAAAAGTCGACCTTCCACAGAGGAAACTCCACAGGAAAGCAGCACATCTGTGCCCTGTTCCATCACTGCACAAATGACTGTGTTCCTGGGAACAGCAGCCCTATGGAATTCTGCTCAGGTATCCCAGGCCTTTCCTCCTCAGCTGTTTGCTGCCATCTGACAGCAGCAGCCACTTCATGGAATAACCACTTCTGTCTCATTAACAGCCTGATTTTCTTCTGAGATCTGAATTTGACTGTATCTGTTCAGCCTCTACCTGCTTCATTTCTACTCTTATCTCTTCCAGTACTCCTTTAGGAAGTCTTTCAGAAGCAGAAGTCCCTGCAAGTCTTTCACAATCACCTCTTCTCTCCTCTTCCTGATGCAGCTTTCTCTAGAAGCACAAGATGAACTGTCACCACCAAATAATCTCTTTTGCTACTTTACTACCTCCTTGTTCAGCTATTCAATACAGAATGAAATGTCACCAGGTTCAGTTCTGAAACAGAATTTCATTCCTTCACCACTTCCCAACTACAATTTCTCTGGTCAACAATCTTGTTCTTCCAGTGAGAGAAGGAATGAGAAGCACAGAAAACCACTTCACATGAAAGCACCCAGTTCTCATCAGCTTCCACATGCCCTTCAGCCCAAAGGGAAAGGAAAACTTTCTTCATCCATAAAACCCAAGGTTCCTTTCTCACTCAGAACTCTGAAGACAGAAGGGTTTCAGGAAAGCATGGTCAACATGGCACACAGGCAGAGAAAACAAGCACCAAATTCAAAAATAATTTGGTCAAGACAAGAACAGAAATGAAAGTGATATTTTCACATGAGCTGAGAGAGCTCAAAAGCCTAATTAAAACAAACATGAAATGAACCATCAGAAAAGTTATATCAACTGTTAGGTGTGTTTTGTGAGCTCTAAGTAAGCAGAAGAGAAGGTCCAAGTATTTTCAATGTACAAAAGGAACATCTGTGACCAAAGAAAAAGGTAGAAAATTTTAAGACAGATCACTTTGAATGCAACCAGCATTTTCATGGAAGACAATCCTGAAGAAAAGAAAGTTTGACAATTCATGAAGCAATAAAGATTAATTAGGGCTTGATTCATCTGAGCAGAATAGTAGTTTCACTATACAGAAGATGAATTTAAAAGTGAAAATGAGGTTTTGCTCCATTGTAAGATCCCAATCAACATTTACAATTAAGGTCTATATTTCTAATTTATTTTTTAAAATCAATTAGGATGCTAGTTATTTCAAAGTTAAACTAGGGCAACATGCTACAGAAAGGCAGTTCATATTTCTGCACAATTCCATTCAAATGCTGTGATTCAACTGCAAAAAGGACACACTGAAGCACACAAACTTCAACACGAGCAGTTTTTCCACGAGGAAAAACATTTTGCATGTGTGTAAACCATCCATCCTGGTGCTGACTTAAGCACAAAGTGCACATTCACATGGGAGGACCTTTTAGGATTATTTTTGTTCAGTTGTTAGTACATTCTGAAGCCCCCCATGCTGCAGGAGCACAGCCTGTTACAGTCTCAGCCATGCAAGGGAGCCATGCAAAGCTTTCCTGCTCAGACACAGTTAAGGCACCTGAGGCAGCCACACATCACTATAAACAAGAGACATGACCACTGTTCAACTCCTTTTTGGAAAGAATTGGAAGGAGTTTCACTTGTGATTTATGCTTTCCCTTTCTACTGCTTCAATAAAATATTTTTACTTACAAAGAAAATTTAATATTGATCACCAAGGGAACACAAAAACCTTACAAAATATAATTAATAGTTCCAAAAGATACTCTAAGAAAAGTACATTAACAGGCAAGTTCATGCTATTCACTGCATAAGCCTGAATAATGCTCCAATAACTTGAATGTTTAGTCAGACCATGCTTTAAGCACTGGATTCCTTGCAGCACAGACTAAAGGACTGTGGATTTTGTTTAAGATGAACTCATGCAGAAACATCACTCCTCTCAGAAACTAAATCACCATTTTCATTACCATTTCATCACCATTATAATGCAAGATTTCCCTCACTGAAGTTTATAATGTTTCATGCAAGGCATTTGCATAATAATTACATGTCATTGCTGTCTCAATTTTTTGAAATTTAACCCTGCATAGCTGATTTTCAAGGTTAGAAAGAGGTAAGTCAGCTGCACTGCTTGCAGTGCATGCTCAGAGATTCATTAGGCAGACACCAACATAATCTCATTAGCCAGTTTATTTCACCACAAAACAGATTGTTCAATGCTGTCTGTGTTTAGCCCTCAGACTCAGCTCTGCAGAAGAGCAGCCACTGTGTATTTGGAGAGTTACTCTGCACGTGACTTTCATTTCCAGCAACCTTTTGTTGCACACAACAACTTCAGTGTGACTAAAAGATGGGATTCATTCTCATTTCCAAATAAAACCAAATGCATTACCTGATTTTGTTGAAGTACACTGACAGAAGATTTTGTCACTTGGAGCACACCACTGCCCCTTGGATACCCCTCACCACTTCTCTCCAACATTCCAATTCATTCACTTCCTTAGAATTCACCACTAACATACTTAAAATGCCTTATACAACAAAAAGTGGCACAAATCAGGACAAAAACTGTTTTTAAGAAATCACAAAACCTGACATCCAATATTCTCCTTTTACATGAGAAGAACCATATTTTAAATGGTCAATTTTTAACACACAAAAAGCATTACTGCTGTATTTTATAACTAACTATAAACTACAGAAACTGCAGAAAATAAACTGCAACTCTTCATTATTTCAAATTGCATTTTTTAACACCAAAAAACCTTTCGGGCACCCAGTCATTTTCTTAAAATTCTGGCACCTTGAAAAAGACAAACTTGAAAAACTCCACATGAAGGATCCTTTAATGAAGGGTTAATCAATCAATTAAAGAACAGAAAAAAACCAACATGAATAAAAGGTCCAAATATAAATTTCTATTCAAAATGTAATTTGAAACTCATTTAAAGACCATCTTTTCCCTACAGGAACCCAGTACATACATCAGTGCTGAAACCATGAAGTCATGCTACCCTTCCAAAAACTTTTGGTCCCAAAAATTCCTGAGATGAATTCCACAGAAATATTCTCAGGTTTCGTCCATGACTCTACATCATTCCATTTGCAATTTCCTGTATTTTATAAGAAAGGATCAAGTTTTTACATTGCCCAGCAACTGAAATACAAACTAACCCTTCAGATGCAGCTGCAAGCATTTAAAAGTGTATTAGTAAGCACAAATTTGTTTATTATTTCCCTTCCACTCTTAGATAAATCCAGACAACAAAATTTAAAGTTACAAGCTTGAAAAGCATAACCCTCACAAAGCTGAGCTCCTTTGCTCTGTCTTGGAGAGGTGAGTACTTACGGATTTGGCAGTGGCAGAAATGTACTGGACAACCATCTCACGTTTTGTGCTCAAGTCTTTATCTCTCAAAGGAGCTTTACGTTCCTCATTTAGGTTCATGTCTTCCTGTAAAGAAACAGCCCACACAACATCAAGAATCTATTTCATGCTTTCTATTAGTCTCTGTTCTTTTTATCCTACTTTCATTAAACAAATAAGAAGTTACTTTTTCCAGTTTATCTGCACATTTTTTTTCATTCTGAGCTACCCAATTTTTTCATTTAATTTTTTCACCTCTTGTGTTCACTGTTTTTGAGACTTAGCCAAAATTATAATTGCAAAAAAGGTAGTTAAGACTGGTAAAACTTAGCTCAAGAAACAGAATTAGAGGACAAAACCAAAAATCCTACAGCTGGAGTTGGTACACAAGTGTTAACTCTCATGAAGTTCCTGTGTTTTTAATACACTCTTATCACAACAGACACCATTCCCACACTATCTAATCAGAAGGGTGTCAGTACATGGATTATTGGCTTGTAGAAGGGGTAGATGTGGAAGTGTTCCAACTGATGTATTTAAAACAAGACTAAAAGTCAAAATGTTCTGCTAGATTAAATCCAAAGATGCCTGTTATTTTAACTTAATAACTGATTAAATGCAATGCAATCATTACTAGTCATGACTAGTCACTGAAAATCAAAGTAACTTCAGATTAGCAACTAAAACCAGTAAATGTTACTGTGATAACTTATTAGTGAACAGCTTTGTCAGAGAATTATTAGTCTCTGGAAGACAGATCTATTGTCTGCTTTAATTAACATTACCTGGAAAAGTTTAAAACTAATCCCTTAATCTAACAAGTAAATCAAGCAAGTGTTAACTAACACTTATCTGATCCCTCAAAAGAGATTCACTGGCCAGAGCAGAACTACACACAAGAACAGGACAGCCCTTGGTTGCAGGGAAGTTTACAACAATTTTGAAGAATGATACAGAAAACTGTATTTCTAAAAATAGTCAACAAACCTCAATTCCCGATACTTCCCAAAACATGAGTGTGCATGGCAGGACACACCTGCTGCTTTCTGTACTACTCACAGAAAAGCTGCCTTGTGAGTAGAATGAAAAGCCTTAATAAATGATCCTATGACAGTAGATATTCAAGACCATGCAAAAATTAAGCTTTTTAGACATCAATATTTTATTAACGGAAAATATTGCTTTCCAATAGTATTTATTAATTTAAGTTCATTAAAACCTGTTGCTTAATAGCAGTATCTAACTACTGCAACTAAGGTCTTTAGAGGTTGCCTTAATGCAGCAGTCAACAGTTTTGTGTTTGTTTGGTTTTTTAATTTAGTTTTTTTTGTCTTTGTCTGTAGAAGTAGACAAGTAATTTAAACATCTCTAACACTGGCATTCTCTGATATGTGCCAGTTTAGACAGGTCTGTCAGGCCTATTTATGCTGCGCCCTCACAAGTAATCAATACTCCTCAGAACGACAATATTTGAAAATAACTTCTACACAATAACTGCTAACTTGGAAACAAATTAGAAACTCATGAAATGAAGGGGGAACATCATCTTACCATCATTTTTTCAAAGAGATCCATAACTTCTTTTTCTGATAAGTTCATGCAACGCTCATCAACAAGCGCCTGGGCATGTGGGATCTCACTGATGGAAGGTTGGGAGTCAATGGGATGCTGAATGAGAAGCTTCTCTTTTTTCACTGCTGATCTTCTGAAGCTTGTAATTCTGTCACGCTGCAAAGACATTCATTCAAAAATAAGCAGAAAAGAAATACAGGAAAGCAGCCAATTGCATGGCAATAATACACACAGTTTTAGTTAATTCAAGCAGCAGAGTTAAAACTGAAACTGAATTGTAAGTAAAAATATTCTTAATATTCAGAGATTACTTTTCACAGAAAGACAGTAACATATACAAGGTAAATTCATGATAGGTCACATGCAAAAGGGATATAAATATTTCTCACATCTTCAAAATTACACCATCTAGGTTAAACTCTCAGCATTTCAAAATCTTCAGTTCAACTTCTCACATTACTCCCTAATTATCCTGACAGTGAATGAACATGGTACCACCAAGGTAATGTCCAAGTGTTCCTTCCCCTGAAGAGCTACAAGTCTTTGGAGGACAACTGAAAAAGGCAGTGTTGGGAGGGAGGTACTCACAAGTTCATCAGGCTTATAAAAAAATCCTGCTAAAGTAAAATAAAGTTTGTAGAGGAATTAATGCTCCAAGAATAGTTCACAATTCCTTGAAGTGTTTTTGAGTACAGACTCCTGAAATTAGTGCAGAATTTTAGAAAGCCAGGTAATGGATTACTGACACAGAAGCAGCCACCCATAGTTAAATACACAGAACAGACATTAGTTGATAGCAAGTCAGACACTGCCACTGGCTGGCTCAGCCCTTGCACCAAACCCCCAGCTTTGGTCTCTAAGCATGCTTTGACTCAGTTACTTGGTTAATACTGGAAACAACCAACAAGAGCACCTTCCTTATAAGGCCATTTATTACTTTATTTTTTAAAAATAACTCTATTCCAAATAGAGTCCAAATTTTTTTATTTAATATCTGTTTCAACTTCCTATATATATTTGTGTGTGTGTGTGTATGTACATATATGCTCATTTTGAGAACATTATGCTTATAGCAATTTTTCTCAATTAACTGTTTGCATCAACAAATACTCCTGGTTTTGTTCCAGGCACTGAACAGCCTTATAAAGATGTGCTTCCATCTACCAGCAGCTTATGTAGGGTTACCAGGATCGTTCATAGGAGTTATTATCATCTCCATGAAAACATGGAAACCCAAATCCGTATTTGCTGTAATTACAGAACCTCTGAGAGGTGTCACAACCTTAATGGAGTATTTCACTTCTAAAAATTCTGATTCATTTTAGATTAGTGAGTCCAGAGTGGAGAAATTTGAGCAAGTGCTGTGGAGCACAGGGAAGACAGATTCTTTCTTTTTCTGTCATTGCTTTGTTTCTTTTTCCTGGTTTTTATTGTTGATTTTTTCATTGTTATTTTTGACCTCCTAGAAGATCACTTTCAATTTTTGAAGGAGAGTATCCCTAGATAAGCTGCATTCCCCTTTGAAATTCTTTTGAGCTCTTCTGAGGGGTTTTGTGTTTTTTTGAGGGGAGGGTGGGGTGGGTTTTCTTCTTCCTTAGAAATCTTACACTTGTGGACAGAAACACAGCACCTACAAGGATATACACTTGATGTCTTTAACAAGGCAAGAATATTGCTTTAATCTCTTTTTTGCCCTATTAGAACAGCTTAAATTATGTTTTTGGAAACTAAAATCAGGACATAGTGAAAAGGCCAAGGATAGGACATAATGCCTGAAAGGCAATATCCAAATTTAGCCAAAATACATCAAGTGCAGTTTAACTGTTCACTTACTTAAAAAATCCCATTCTGCAGTCACAAAAAGTTATTTCACCATACTGTGATCTGTTTCAAGTATAAGTTATTAACAACAAATTTGTTTAATGAGATTGCAATGGTGAGATCACTTTGAAGCCACAAATTCATCTTCTACATGATTACTGGGCAAAATTTCCTCATTTCTGACATGTAGAAAACCATTAATGTAGAATACCAAATGTGGCTTAAGTATTACATATATGTAATACATGTTTTTAATTTTAATGACATCAATTTTGATATAAGGTTCTGCAAAAATACTTTGCAACAGGTTTCAAAGTATTTGCTTTAAAAAGTCAGTGCTCCTGAATTCAAAGCTATTGTTTGGCATTCAGCACACACTGATCACCCAGAATGGTTCCACTTGAATCCTGTGGCCATTAACTCTGAAGAACCACTGCAGATCCTTTACTGTTAAAGAGAAGGTCAAGAGAAATAACACTTGAACTGCTCAGTAACAGTTTCAACACATCCACAGTATTACTGAAGTATTTTGAATGTGCTTAAGGAAGTTTCTTCAAATAGAAATCACAATTAATCTTCCTCAACAGTAACTAAAAATTAAGAATAGTCACTCAATTTTCTGAAACAAAGTGTTTAATATCCTTATAAGAATATGTTCTGTCCACAATATTTGAAGTAAAGTAGCATGCAGCGTGGAGTTACCATTGCAAATTAAGATGCTACAAAGACCTTACCACATCATCTGCCAAAGTTTTTATTTGAATATTCTATTAAAAAAAAAAACACACACAAATCAAAGAAAAAAAGATAGTGTTACCTACTGCTTCAGAATAAAGAGATCTGTATTTCATCTATTCAAACATTTAAAAGCATTTGAAATGTTACTATGTGTCTTAGCACAACTACATGAACACAGAATACACTGTATTTTCTGTGAAAAAACAAGCTTGCTCCCCATCGCACCTTGTCTTTTGACTATTTAATTCATGAACCTGAAGCCTGCACTGCCACTATTGCATAAAGATGCAGCAAGGTCTCTTAGAAGGCTTTCCAAAACAAACACGGACTCCTGGACTTCAAACTGTGTCAGCAGAGTTATGTGACATTCTCAGTTCTGACCATTTCTGAGACTCAGAGTTGAGGAAAATTTCCTGTGCCCAAGTTTGTGGAGCTTTCTGCCAACTTCTCCTTAAGACTGAGTAATGTCAATTGGTAGATGAACTGGTTAAAGTCACTGAACTGGTGATTCACAAACCACTCACTACCATCTCTCCTCCCTTTTTACCCACTTACTTCTTCCTTAACAGCAGGAAAATCTCCCTGACAGAAATCATCAGTGTTACATTTTTATTCATGGCCAAAAAAGCCCACCCATCTTGCACACCAATATCAATAATGACCATCAAGGAAGCTTTCAGTTCATGAACTTTGCTCACTTTGCAAAAAGCAGTCATGAATAGGAAATTAAGGTCTGGGACTCATGAAAGGGCAGAATTCAAGAAGCTTTCAGAAGTCCATGGGGCAGTGTGGGGGGCCCTTGGCTGGCAGGTCAGACCCCACAGAGCCACTTGCAGGTTCATGTGGAGAATCGGAAGTACAATAGCAGGACAAACTTAATGATTGTGATATAAACACAGTTTATTAAGTGAAGGGAAAAATAAAATAAAGAAACAAATGATGTAAAGCTATCATGCCTGCCCAGCTCCTGAGCAGCTGCTCATTTGGAAGAAACTCCTCCTCCCTACGCCACAGCCCTGGACTTATTGTGGAACATGATGTTACATGGTTGGAATATCTCTTTGGTCACTGTGGCTCAACTGTCCTGGCTGTTTGCCCCCAGCCTGCAGACCATCCACCCTGTCCCTGGGTGTGACCAGACTGGAAGCAGCAGGCCCTAACACTGGGAAGGGATGGATGCTCAGCCCCAGTTGAAGCACTGGGTGTTCTACCAACGCTGCTTTGGCCACGAATCCAGGATGCAGCACCACATGGGCTGCTGTGGACAAACTGCACCTCAGCCTGGCCCCGCACAGACATCTGTACGTCCAGATGTTCACACCAATCCTTCAGCTCCCAAACAGCCACAGCTCAGTGCTCTTCCTTACACCTCTCCTGTATATTCACTACCTGGACTTAGTTTGGAGTTTATAATCCTGAAATCAAAACTAAGATTTCCACACTCTGGTAAATAGACCTTTTCTGTTTAATTAAGATTACTGAGCAAAATGAAGTAAAGCCTAACCATGATTTCAACCTCAGAGACAACCATGCAAGCAAGAAGTTCTAAAACTCTGTATCTGTTTTAGCAGTTACTTGTACTAGAATTTTTTTTCCCATCTCATTTAAGTACTGTCAATCTCTCCCTGAACCTGGCACAGGATAATCTACCCCATCTCTACACTTATATTGCATTTGTCACTCAAACTCCTCTGGGCAAAATACAGAATACTAAAACAAGATACCACACAGCACTTTTTCAGACACCTCAAGCACTCTTCCCAGATATCCTCATGGTGCAAAAGCTACACTGCTGCCAGCAGCTACTCCAGATAAGCAGCACATTTAACAGGTAGGAGAGAAACTGCAAGTAGCTGGAGGCAAAGCAGAGGCAGTCATGTACCTGCAGAATCTCACAGTATTTTGACAATCTCTTATACTAACAAAGAAATCACACTTCCAGTCTGATTTCAGAACATAAACCAAAAGTAGTTTACCTCCCTAGAAGAAAGTTTAAGATATTGTGGATTTTGTAGTCCTCCAGCATTATTCTATCAGCCATCTATGAGACAGCAGAGCAACACAAGACAAAAAGCAATCGACATTTCTCTAGCTTGTTAAAGACACCAACTCCCTGGTTTGAGAATCAAACCAAAGGAAAAGGCTTTGCAAAAATTTCTATTATTAAACACTCACAGATAAGAGGTATCAAATTAATATCTATATGTATAAACACACATACAATTTAAGCCACCAGCATATCATCTCTGGTTTTAATATCAACATAGACCGCAGAAATTCTTCAGCATCTACACCAAAGAGCTATTTTCTCCTGATTTACTTATTTCTTTACTTAGAAGACTTAAGTGACGGAGTTTCTCCCTTTTAAACACATCCTTTCCAGTCTATTTACTCTTCCCAATTTTACAGTTTACTCTACACATCTGGTACTTGCATTAGTACAGACAGATCACTGAGGCACAAAAAAATCACAGCACACACTAATGCAACTGCACCAGACAATTCTTGTATTTTAAAAGGCCAGTCTCAGCCATGTTATCATCCAGAGTAATTGGAATCTTGCACGTGAAAACAATAGAAATATAGACACAGTTCATTACATTTCTTGGTACAGAAATCACTATTTCCTCACACAAGCTCAATTTGGGGTCCAGCAGCAACAATGTCACATTGACAGAATTAAATTACTTCAGCTGATTGCATCAACTTTTAACGCAGAACTCACAGCAAGTCTACTTTTCTTTCCATCTTTTTTCCAACTTGTGTATTACTAAAACCTTCCAGATCACTTGAGCTGGCCATGAATTTTAAAGTGAGATGCATTTACATGGGTTGTTTGATCTTACAATTATATTTAATTACTACTTTGCCATGTTCTTAATTATTACACTCAAGACTCACTTCCACCACAAAAATAAAATCAGAAGTAACTCTCAGTTCCCCACAAGTACCATGAAACAATGATCAGATGGACAACTTCTTAACTTAGCAATTTTCCCTCCACTGCCCAGGCACACCATGGAGTGCTGCAGCATCAGCCTCTGCACACAGATCCAACCTCAGGGAGCAGCTTCAGCTGCTCTGAGAAAAGCTCATTTTCTAGGGGTAGCAAACAGAAACTTGACCTCTTCACTCTCATGGGGTTTTTTAAAATCCAGATGGTATGACTGTTTTCTAAAAGTTACCTCGACTTCAAGACCTGCAAAAGCCATGGTGAAGTTTCTCTCAAGGACAGGTGGTTTTTAACTGCCTGCAAACACATTTGCATCCAACCAGGAAGGGAAAAACTTCCCGTGAGTGCCTGAACCACAGGAGTTTAAAGGGATGAAAAGTAAACCTGGTTAATACCTGAAGTGCAAAAAGTTGTCTGCAACTTAAATGTAGGTGTTACAGGCACAAAACAGAATTCACTCCTACAACCTCTGTTCTTCAGTTCAGAGAATGAACAATGTTCCCATTAGACAATTTAACCATCTGTTAATGCATTCCATTTTGTAATGAAATCTAAAAAGACACCTAGGAAATTGTGAAAAGATACCAGAATCATACAAGCTGATGTGCAGAAATTGGAACTACACACTCTTTTAGGCCTTTCATGATCTTTATCCATGATGAAGTATATCTGATGTTACTATTAAAACTAGTAAAAATACAATTCACCAAATGTGTGCCTTAGTGTAATATCTTTCCCACTTCAAGGACAATTAAAAAAAAAACCACCTGGAATGACTGTTGCAACTCATCTGCTGTCTCAAAGATAGTTGAGGTGAGTAATTGTTGATATTGTTGTACATTTACATTAGGTCTATATGACACCATATGGAAAAATCTTGTTTGCCTTGCAGCTGTTTGCTTCACAAACTCCTTAAACATGCACTATTTAAATTTTTAAACTAAGGCTTCATCTCAAACCCAAACAGGAAGGTAAACCTTCCCTGGGGTTGTACCAGGAGCACATTAACCCCTCACAGCAGTGCCCAATCAGTCAGAGCTTTGGTCAGGTTGGCAGCACCAGGTCAGTGCTGTGCCCTGCAGGGTGGCAGCCACATCCCGACTGGGAGCCGCCTCATTTTCCTAATCCCTCTACTATTTTCCCCCCGAAGAGAGTGACCATCTCGAATGATTCCTCGTGCTAAATAAAGGCCGAGGGTCACTCCGGTTGGTGAGTCACGAACAGCAGAGGGCACCAGTCCTTGAGCCGCAGCCCTGGGAGATGCCTCAGCTCCCAAACAGGGGGGAGCGGAAACACGCCGAGGAACGGGAATCATATTGGACACTCGCCCTCACAAATACCATCACCTGATCCTCAAGGAATGAGGGAAAAGGCCACCTCCACATGGTGTCTCTGTACAAGGGGAACGAGAGACCCTAAAGTCTGTTCTGACTGAAAATGGAGGTTGAGGGGAACAAACAGCTTCCTCATTTTTGTCTGACTGGCAGATCACTGTAACACTCCAAACAGGAAAGGACTGCTCACAAAATTGCATTCTTTCAGATTGCTTCAAAGCCTGCTTGAAGCCTTTACCACAGAGCAAATTAATTCAGAAGTTGAAAAAAAAAATTAAAACACCGTAAACAAAGCCTTAATTTCATCAGATTCGCAACTGAAGATACAAAGGTGTTAAGACAATTCAACTAACACAGTTTTCTTATTTGTACCTCAAACTGCCATTACTGTTATGAAAAGTTTGATTCAGAAAATAACTTATTGGAGTTCATTTATAAGCTTTCCAAATCAGAGCAAAACTAAAAGCCTCTTCCAAAAGCTGCAGTTCCATGTTGGTCTAAGCCAACAAAATTGCTGGTTGTGAGACACAGGACAAGGGTGGCAGCAGAACAGGGACATCAGACTGGACAACCGCAGAAACATTTTCAAGAACCCTGTTAGAAGAGGCAGGTCTCATATTAGCCAGTGCAGACAAAAATAAAGTAAGTTTTGGCATTTTCCAGAGCTGCTTCTGGAGTCCAAACATTCTCCATCAAGTCTCTGCACCAATCACATCAGAGAAGTTCCCAGCAAGGCAGCCCAGGACCAGCAGGGTTTGTATCAGTTGTGCTACAGAACTGGGGAGTTCATACAGCACCTGGCACAGTCAGGATCTGGTTTGTGTTTTGATATATATTGATCCTGCAGGACAGGATTTTATTGGAGCATTTGAAAAAATGTCCCATACAGTATAACACTCTCTCCAGGACACTTCACAGCTTTTAAATTCCCCAGTTAAAACTATCAAGCAACAGTTTATTAGTTAAAACTTTCACAAACTAGACTTTTGAAATAGCTGAGTCACAACTCCATTCATAAATTTCACAACAAACAAGCTGCAATCCTGCTTTGGTGAAGTGCATACCAGCTTACTGGTGTCAATGTGCAGGTTTAACATTCTAATAAATATTTAACTAATCAAGATCTTTACAAAGGTTAAGAGGCATGGCAAACCCTGCCCTTAGAAGAAAGATTTAAACCCCTTTTAGTCTGTTGCCTCCGTTTGTATTGAAAAATTCTACCTGCTCAGAAATGTGTGTGGCATTGCATAACCATTAACCAACACAAGGTTTTAAAGGACACATCTTAAAAAACCCAACAAACCAAACCACCAAAAAACCCCAGTAAACAAACAACACTTGCCATCCCCCCCACCACCAAAAAAAAAAAAAAGAAACCCAAACTAAAAAAAACACTAACCATGACTCACGAAAGTAAGGAGGTACAAAACTTCACAGAAGCCCAAAGAGGGCTAATTAAGAAACTTCCACTTTCAACATTCTAGCAAATCTCTATAAAATAAGTGTAGCAACAGAAATGGATACAGTTTTTACACACAAACTCCTTGTACCTCCAGGGAGCCCTCACATGTTCCAGGCAGTCTCAGCTGCACTACAACAGGTAGAGATTTGCGCAGAGACACAAAAAAAGAAAACCATCTTTGACAGTATGAAGACAGCACATGGGACTGTACCAGCTGTCACTGTAAATGGGGAAATAAGGACAGGAATTACACTTTGCATGCATTTGAAACATCAGGCTAAGCATATACTGTTCCCATATACATTTTGGGTCACCTGCAGTCTAGCAGTGCATTTACTTTGGGCTTAAATAATTTCACTTTCAAATCTAATAATCTTAGTAATGGAGCCTTTAATGGTCTTTCCTAAAGAACATTGTATTTAAAAAAGAAAAAAAAAAAACAGGATTCAGATAGCTGAGTGCCAATTATGATTTATGCTTTGCTTGGTAACAAAGCTTATTTTAAAAGCTGCACCTCCTAAGCTTCCTTTAGTAAAATGCTAGTAGATTAGGAGTGCATTGGAATAAGCTAAAAAAAATTCTTTGTAGCTTTCTGTGCATATATTTGGTGCCTTTAAAAAGTGTCAGATACACTTTATCAGAGAAGAATCCATCTGTCCAAGTGGTTCCTGCTGTACAGGCACTGGGCAGGACTGACTGGCAGTGTCAGCATATTCTGTTTCCTGCACTTACAGCAAATGAATCTGTGGGTTTGGGAAAAAATTAAAAAGTGGATTTTCCTAGGAAAATAGACTGAGATCACTTGCTAAACTAGTTACTTGAATAATCATTGGATCAACTTCTGGGACTTAATTAAAAATGAAGCCAGAGCAGTGTGGCAGTGGAAGAACTGGATGGTGTCTGTGCTCCCCCTGTGCCCACTGCCCTCCTGGCAATGTGCCTGTCAGGGCCACGTTCAGCCCTGCAACTCTGCTGCTGATTTTTAAAAATGCAGTTGTTTGACTTCAGGGCTCAGAGTTTTTAGGGAACTTGGCATTTGCTTTTTTGGTATAATATTAGTGGGAAGTACATTTGAAAGACTCTGGAACAGTTAAACTGGAGAAACTATGTCAAAACAATTTCTGACATAGTAAGTGCAGATTTTATCTCAATTTTATGCTTAGATACAAGCAGTGGGTTGGAGCTCTTTGCTCTCATCAGAGCAGCAGCACAAAGCCAGTTTTGCTGGAAAGCAACACTTGACGTGCACCAAATTGCTGCTCGTGCCTCCCTTTCTCTGGGCTCTCCAGAGTGCAAGTGGTTGATCTTTTCATTCAGACACACCGTGGAGCTGCTGAGACAGAAAAAGCTGCTCTAAAGCTCCTAAGTTTGGACAATTAAGAGTAGTGAGGACAGGCCTCCTCCTTTCATACCTCACTTCCTCAAGAGAGATGCCTTTTTCTTATTGTGACAAGATTCACTTCACTTTTACTGAAGTGCAATCATAGTTTTTACCCTTTTAACTACTCTGAATCTGGGATTAATCTTCTGTTGAAACCCAAGTCTTTTCTTTCAGGAGGAGCAGTGACCAGCTGACTGGAGAGTGAGACAGCTGGTTTGAAATCATTCTGAAAAATGAAGCAGAAACTACTTGGAGAAATTTCTTTACTTGAAGACTTGTGCACAATGTTTTTCCATTCCTGCTTACTTGCTTCCTCTCTGACAGCTCATGCAAATACAGCTCATACCCCTGCACAGGGACAGACTCGGGTTCTGTGTACTTTTCTTGTTGTATGCAAAGACAGTTTGGGGAAGATTCTTAACTGCATACTGGTCGTTCTGTAGAATAACTCTTGATCTTGTGGGTAAAGTAAACCCTGAAATAAATGTCACAGTCCATTTGGATTTTTTTCTGCTATCATTTGAGAAGTTAAAACTGGCAGAACAAATCTGTTGGGAGAGTTGATATACTTAAAAATAAAGCAAACACCAATAGCAAGTTGCAACAGAACTTAATTGGATACTGGGCAGTTCCTTAAAAATGGAGTATTTTACTTCTGACAGACTTTGAGAAAGTGAGAATGTGTATTTGCTGAGTTTGTGTTGTTTTGTAAGTAGTAAGAAAACCCCTACAAAATCCAAGCAACCAAAACACACTCCACAAACAAACTGGCAGCAGAAGGGACACAGTGAGCCAAGGGAGCTGGAATTACTTGTGAAGACTATTCATCTTGTCTGTACCCAGCAGACTTGGAACACAGTCACAGGGATCATGACAACAACTTCTTAGAATAATGTTGTCTGTCTTCCAAGACACAGACTTACTAGCAAAGAGTAAGTACTTTATCAGAGCAGTATTTGAGCCCTACATTACCAAAAAAAAAGGTAAAGTCTTTTTTTTCTCCTTTAATAATAAAGGATGTGATGGTAAAATTTGGAAAAATGAGCAGTGCTACTGTCATAGCAGGGAACTTTGGCTTCTCCTTGAAGAACAGAAATTAAAGATGGAATAATTTCCACCATAATGTAATTCAATAGTCAAAGAATATTGGGTTAAATTGAATTTATAGCTGCTGTGTTACATACAAAGGCTTTCTGTTCCTTTCCTATTCTTTCCTGTTTATAACAGATTCCTGAAAAGATTAATTGTCCTTCAGGGAAGTAGGAAATGAAGCAGCAAGTGAATAGAGAGGAAATTTATTGTACACAATAATGAGGAAGGCTATGGTATCATTTGACAGTACAGGTGAGTATCCCTGTTAAGAAGTAAGAGGAATCCAGAAGCTTGCAATATGTTAAGGAGAATTTGTTATATTCTGCTAAAGGAGAAAAGGGGGAAAAAAGATGGTTTACCTTAATCTATAAGTGGCATAAGTGCTTTGGTTACCCCAGAACAACCACACAAATTTTGTAAAGGTTTGCCCATAAATTGCCAAAACAATTGTTTTCAAATATCAAATGTTACCTGATGGGATTACTGTTTATCTTATAAATCATTCAGGAATTAGTTTGAATCAAAGAATACTATAAAGTACCTCAGTGGATTTAGGAAGCCTGTCCTACCTACCCAAGCTTTGTCTGAAGTTCAAAGGTGAATGCATATTTGTAAAATACAAAAATGAAAATTGCTTATCTGGTTTACAGGCAGAAATTTTACCAAAGCCTTGTGCTGTACTCAACCTTTCCAGTTTGGGAATGTCCCCATCACGCTGTAACAAGCTGGAGAATGAAAATGAAAATTCACTGCTGTGAATTCATGACTGTATGTAGATTTGACTTCAGTGTGTACAAAATCAGATACCAATGAATGCCACTGTGTGGCTTACAAAGAGGGAAGGCACAGACTGAAGGATCTCAGTTAATGTTTATGTGCCACCTCTGGAACTTGGCCATCTAGCATGGCTGTACCCTTTGAGCTTCAGGTTTTGCACTCAAGCATTTTCGTTTTAATTTACCCTTTAAATGTGGCTGGCACAACAAATAAAATATATAAGGCACCTGTGTATATGCTTAGCCTGGTCCCCTGTTGTCTTTTTTCTTTATCCAAATTTTTACCTGTTCTAATGCCACTGGAACAGGTAACCACTTCAATATTAGTAACTGTCAAGTTCTCATCTACTTGTGCACTCATATAATTACAAATGCAAACATCCAGCACAGTTCCATTATGAAGCTGAATTCTTTCAGAAGTTACTTAAACTTGATAGATATCAAAATAATTCACAGCAAGAGAAAGAAGATGAAGAACAAAAATGCAGACAGGAAAATGGGATACTCTACATAAGAATGAACTACTCTTGCTATTCTGTTATTAGGAGACCAGAATCTAATGAATCTGATGTTGGCTTCGTGTTTGTTCCTCACAAAGCTACTCTCATTAAAAAGCACAAAACCTCAGGCATCTTTAAAGGTCATTATAACAACCACTATTAACTCTTACCATAGCAAGAACGAATAATTAAGTGCAGAATGAACATTTTTCATGACAAAGTACTTATTTTGTCTTGTTCAACCAACACAAACTGATCCAGAGCTGCTGGTGAACACGTAACCCACTCGCTGTGACAGAAAGGTGTCCACAGAACATTTAATGTCTCTGGTTATTTCTTCTCATCCTGTTGTCTGCACATGTAGTTTGATGGACTTTTGTTGCTGTGATCCCATCCAGGACAAAGTTATTAATGTTTGACTGGCTAATCCCTGAATAAAGAAACAGGAGAGAACAAGCCTGTGCACCTTCAAGCCAACCTGCCCCCAGCAGCTGGGCCTCCAGCAGCTGAAGGGATGTTGTAGCCAGGTGGGGATTGTTCTCTTCTCTCAGGCAACCAACAGCAGGACAAGAGGGCAGGGGCTTAAGCTCTGCCAGGGGAGCTTTAGGCTGGATATCAGGAAGAAGTTCTTTACAGAGAGAGTGGTCTGGCACTGGAATGGGCTGCCCAGAGAGTGGGTGGATTCTGTCACCCTGGAGGTTTTTAAGATGAGACTGGACGTGGCACTGAGTGCCATGACCTGGTAATCAAAGTGGGGTTGGATCAAGGGTTGGACCTGATGATCTCAGAGGTCTCTTCCAACACAACTGATTCTACCTAAAGCTGCAGCTGCTGCTTTGCTGCCTGCAGAGCCTCAGTTCCACAGCTCCAGCTGCTGGGATTCCACAGCACTAAACCCCAACTGTCTCAAACTGTTTTGTTTAGAAATTTTGTTTTAAACTACGAGGTAGCAGTGCTCAAAGTTCCACATTGCTCAAGCAAGTTCTCCTGTATTTATTCTCAAATAAAAGCATAAACTAAATATTTTAATGGGGTCTTGTTATAAAAAGAAAACGTCATGTTTCCACTATAAGTAGCAGAGCAGTAAGAGTATGTGTGTTAAGAAAATATTTATTTTTACCCACTCACACAAATCACTGAGGAATAGAAGGCAGGATTCCTTCAAATTACAGGGGTTTTTTAATCAGTATCTTTTATACTTACATTCTGCACTTTTAAAACTAGTTTAAACACTTAAATATTAGAAAGTAGAAATTGAAAATATTTTTAGTAACACTATGTAAAGAACACTTGCAGCAAACACGTCACACATTCACCACACCTAATACTTTCTCCAATACCAATTTGCCTCCAGTGATTTACTCTGAGGATCACCAGAAGGACCAAAAAGGGAACCTCACAAAAATGCCACCCGTCAAATGCATCACCTTGAAATTCCTCTTCTCCCAACATCCTGGGAGACAGTTTTCTGTTTGCACAGGAAGAGCTCACACCTACTAGATATTCAGAATATTTCTGTCTTGTATAACAGAGAAGGTGTGGTGACATTACAAATGCACTACACCTTTAGGCCAAATATCACCACACCCAGGTGGACTGAAGACCTTCAGGAGCTGTAGCAAACCATAAAATTCCTATGTGTGGCTTAGTCTAGCACTGAACTTCCAAGGAATTTCTCAGTCTCTATAAATCAGATTATCTATATCATGACGTATGTTACAATATAATTTAATTGCCACAGCAGATCCTTTTCAGATCTGTGATGCTTTCACACCACATCCAAATAAACATCTGTCACAAGAAGGCTCAAAACCAGACACAATTTCATGGTACTGGTGGAGGAACTTTAAACAAATCAATACAAAAGGAAGAGTTCTTAACTCTAGTCTTATTAATTGTAGCAAATGTCCAAAGAAGAGCAAATAGCAAAGGTTTGGCTTTGACTGATTCATTTTCATGACCTTCATCATGCTGACATACAGAATTTATTTTAGTAGAGCACCAGGGAGAGTATGGAGAGTGTTTAAACCTGTACTGCTCCATCAGAAAAGCCAATTCTTTAACTGTCACCCCTTTATCCCATACAATTAATTCATAGCTAACAAGCACATATTTGCCTTGCAGACTGTTAGTACTACTTTGTCAGGCAACATTCTACTTAGCTACTTGTTAGGAAGTTACACGTGAAAGTGGGAGTCCTCCAGGTGCTCACTCCACTGATACTGCAGCAAAAAGCCACTTGATTCACAAGAACTGAAGTAAAAGATCAGTTTGATAAAAACATAATATGCAAGTTTAAGACAAGTCAGCTTTGTCTACCTGGTACTTAATCAACTGCTACACAGAAACTAAAGAAAGTCTTTCAACTGTTGATCTCTCAAAATTATCTGCTCTACCATCATAGCCCTTCTTAAAAAAATCCTCCAAAGCAAAGTTACTAAATTATAAAAAACCCCCTGAATTTAAAGAATGGTCATGTTGCAAGGAAGTGCATAAAAACATTCATTTTAGTAATTTCCTAACTTCTTGTGGTTTTAAGGTTGAATAAGTAAACTGATGAATAACCAACTGAAATTGCCAGTTGCTTCAGCAGCACCAACCACCACCACTTGTTCTACTCTACACTTGGACAGGGATGAAAAGAAATAGAGAGAAGTTATTTGCCCTTGCTGATGACCTCTAAAGAACTGCAACTGATGCAGAAAATATGAAGTCAGTTTGTATCCCACCCGAAGCTTTTAAGCCTCTCTTTTCCTTCTACTGGGTCACCAGCAATGCCAGTGTCATTAGCAAGCCTTACAAGCTTACAAGTGATACAAAAACAAACGTTCATCCTCAAACACTTGGATATTTGGCACCACAGTGCTTAAAAGTCTCAGAAACCATCACTTCCATTTGACATGCACACTGTCAGTTCTCACAATTGCCTCTCACTTTGCCAAGGTGGAACCTGCTTTGTTTGCAAAGCTTCCTGTGTTGTACAGAAGAGCTCTACAGTTTTGTCTTACAAGGAGTAGTTCAGGAAGTTTAATTACCACAGGCAGAGAGGCTTATCACTGTCTCTATCACCTCATTTAAACAGTGTCAGTGTCAACTCCCATTAAAAGCTACAGCATTCACCTAAATATCAGCACTGAGCGTGCCCTGCCACGCCGAGCCAGCAGCAGGGCCTGCTCAGAACAAACCTCAGCTTCCCAAGACACTCATTTTACTCTTCAGTAATGTTTACATCTTAAATAACTTCACTGGCTGAAATATCTTGACTTTGATCTAGTGAGACCAAGAGCCTTCCAGAACACGAGCATTTCAGTGCAAGAATCCTCTGCAGGCATGCACTGATTTCACTCAGAGACACTATGACCTCAAACATTGTACAAGTGACTTGTTTGCCAAAAATCTCTGCTCAACCTGAGTCACAGTTCACGTGTGCAGCGTGCAGATACCTAAACGAGTCATGTGTGAAAGCTCACAGCTTTTTGTAGGGCCTGCAGCACCCAGCCTGTCTGACAGGGACTGAGACACACAAATCACTCCTTAACTCCTGCACTGATTTGGGTGGAGCAACATGGATGGGAAAACTCTTCCCAAGTTTACTTCTGTTTAAAAGCTTTTATTCCACTCTTTGATTCCAGCTTATGACACATTAGTCAGAATCTTCACAGCTTTGGATTCATCTCAAAGCTCACAGGGTTTAAAAGACCTCAGTATTAAGCACAAACAAGTTCTGCTTCTAAAACAAAATACAAGTTGCTCTGTGTTGGGTAAATCACCAAATCCACTTGCTCTCAAATTAAGTAAGATCTCTCTTTCCCCTAACAATTTGTTTTTCATGTTACACAACATCTTTCTCCTAATCTACTTTTAAAGACAGGATCACACTAAGAAGACAGACTCTTTCACAAATTTAGTTTGTAGCCACGTGGAGTATCTGTCACAGAACAGCTTCCACACAGCCCTGCAGGGAGCTGGGGGGTGATGGAGAGTGCCTTGGAACGGCACTGGGCACTACATGCACTTCTGCTAATAATAAACTGACTCCATATATTATTAACTTTAACTAAAAAACACCACCAAAAACCACTGGCAATGTTAATTTCTAGTCAGACAGTGTTCTAATACTCCCAAAGCACCACAAATCCTGTTATAACACTTCCTTTCAAGTGCTGACTCGTAGAATCATACATGTTTGAAAGGATCTCATTCTTTTCTCAGTGGAGTCCAAACTCCTGCCTATAAAGCAGGGTCAACACTGAATTCAAACCAGCCTGATAAAAACTTTGTCCAGGCTTCAGGACTTGAAAACCTCCAGAACAGTGATTCCAGTGTCTCTGGCAAAAAAAAAAAACACCTAACCATCCTTTAATGCTGTCTCCCATTCTTCCCCTGTAAACTTCTGTAAAAAGTCTGACTTCAATTCCTCAATCAAACAAATAATCAACTTGCTGAGCCCTTGGTCTTGGTAAGCTGTGACAGCAACAGCACAGCAGAGCTGACACTGCCAAGCACTTCCCATTTCCCAGGTACCCAACAGAGTTACATACTGAAGTACTGAGGAGAGCAAACAACATCTAAGTTAAGCATTAACTCACACAGGAATCCCAGCGATCTCCCTGACAACCTTAATTTAGTCTCTTTCCCCTCCTAGAACAAGCACACTTTTAAACAAGCAAAACAAGCACATTGCCAAACCCATGGAACTGCTCACTGCCACCTCATGCCAGCCTGTTCCCGGGGCTGGCACAGGACCAGATGATTGTTTGCCAAAACAATTTGGATATTTTCTGCCCGTTTCATTGCAAACAAAGATAATGACAAAAAACCCCAGGCACTCATTCCCACCTCCAGTCCTTGAGACAGGAAAAATTAAGAGTGAATACTCCAGTTTACGCACCACTTGTGTATAAACTGGAACTCAATTCTCATGATGCAGTTCTGTCACAAATTGTATGAAACCTGAATGCCTCTCCAAATTACCTAAAGCAGAAAATAAGTGAATTAGCTGTTCTGATAGAGCTCATCTCTAATCATTTGTGTGTACATATTCATCAGTTATCTTACGGAGAAATAATTTAAATTATTGTTTTCTTTCCTAACACAGATCCTTTCTGGACAGCCCAGTCCTACTTCCTGGGAATCAGGAATAAATGCCATTGATCAGTCTTCAGTCCTTCAAAAAACCCAACCAAACAAACCACAACACTTCTGCAGGCCAAACACCACTGCCCATCTCTGTTGCACATGAAGCACAGAAGAAACAAAAAACTTCCACCTTTCTATTCCAGTTTCCCTTCCCTCGGGATAATGACTTCAGTTTCCCAGCTCCCTGTCACCTAGAGCCATTTTTAGTGTATGATATAAAAATAATTTCCCTAGACTTCTTCCCAATGATTTGCCCAATTTCAGCTCCTATGGCAGGAACCAAAAATACATGTATATGTGCAGCTATTTGTAGCTGCACACCCTCTCCCATCAGGCCCCTGCTCAGCACTCCCCTGGATGTGTGAAATAAGTTCTGGGAAAGACAAGCTCCTGTCAGCACACTCAGAGCTCCCTGAATTATACACATGACAGAGTGCAGGTTGATTCATCTCTATAACTCTACTGAAACTTGATGAATTGTAGGTTCTGAAGGTGAACCAAGAAAATGTCCCCACCCAACTCTGAGAACTTTGTATGTGAACTCGGTGACAACTCAGCACTTGCAAAAATAGTGTGGCTTCTCTACCAGGAGTCCCAAATGCACCTTCATCTCATTTGCACAGTGAAGAGAACAGGGATGAGGTACAAGTAAGGCTGCTCTCCAAGCACCTCAAGATATAACCAGCCTCAGCAGAACCAACTCCTCATTCAAAATTAAAGCCAGCAAAGTTTAGTAAGATTATTCTCCTATATAATTAAGCCTTTCCCTGATGCCAGTCTTGTTCTTCCCTTGCAAACACATGACAATAACTGATAAACCTGGCTGTTCACTCACACCTACTCAGTTCAAAGCACACTGAATCCCATCTCTTTTCTTCCTCAGAAGTAAATGACTCTTCATGTCAGTTTTATATAGTTTTTGTGTATATCCTGTCCAGAGTAAAAAAATCTGCTTTCCCATTCAACCCACTCACTCATTTATATCATCAGAGGTCAGTGACTTGTCTCAGGGCAAAACTATCTCTCAGGAGGATCTGATTCAAACTCTGCTCTGATCCGTGGTGCTGCTGGACTGCAATCACCCACCCCCTCAAGAAACAAAACCACGCCACCATAAATAAAGTCAAATATTAACATAATGTTCATTTTTCCACTAAATGTAGTAATACAAGTTTACTGTAGTGATTCCAGAATAACTGAATAGAACATGCAATGGAAATAGCTGCTCTGTTCAATTTTGAGCTTATTTCACCCAGGTTTTTCAAATTATATATTTCTTTCAGAACAGAGTGTTCTCTTTTGCTAGAGCAAAATTCAAACTTATGCCCACACCTTCCAACAGAAGCACTTTCCTGTGTGAATTTTAAATCAGTTCCCTGCAGGAACCTTCAAGAAGCCTTCTTACCTACTCTAGCCAGGAAATAGTAGAGATAGTATAAACAGAAACAATCACGTTGTTTACATAAAGATTGTTTATGTTTATCCTATGCAAGGAAACATGAGTTTGTTTCCAATAACACCATGGAACAAAATAAAACACCATGTTTGGGTATCTTTGGCCAAGTATTTATTGCCACTTTTAATACAAGTGCACTTAAAGTCAGCGTTCCTCTGAAACAACTATAAGTTGCAGTAACTTTTCTATGCCTCCTTCATTACCAATTTAACACACACTTTCTAACTTCGTTTCGGTGACAAAAAAAAAAAAAAACCACAACGCAGTCCCTGGGCTGAGGAGCCCAAAGCTCTACTCCCAGGAACACAGATAGGATCACTTTGATACTTAAATGTTACCAACACCTGAAAACACTTGCAACAGATTAAATAAAGTTTGTAACTAGTAATCCAATCAAGAAGAAGGGGCAATTGCTACACTGTTGCAACTGGACTAGAGAAGTAACCTGAGTTAAAATGGGTAGGGAACAAGTAACAGAAGTAAACAATCGAGGGTAAACACTGTCATCTTAACTGGGTTTGGTGCTATGGGATTTATAAAGTGTGATACAATCCAGTGCTGTTGGCTTTGAAATCTACCTTTGCTTCAACTTATCAAGTCTGTAGGTAAAAAATACCTCCTTTAAAATCAAAAAATCACAGGCATAGCAAACTCCACCGCGCTAAAGAGGGTTTGTGTTCAAAGCCGTGCCAGATCTTTCCAAAACTCGTCTGGTAAGCACACGACCCCCTGCATCAGGTTCCCACTAGCTGGGGAGTTCCGTAGGGAAGCACGTGGTTCGCATCACGATCCCCCGCGTTCTGGATTGTTCAGGGAGACCCAGCCCCGCCCTGGGCGCTCTCTCGCTCGGGCACAGCGGAGGTTGCGGGGCAGGGCGGGCTGTGCCCGGGGCAGGGAGGGCTGTACCGTGCCCCGGGCAGGGCGGGCAGGGCTGTGCTGTGTTCAGGCACAGGGAGCTCCCGGCTTCGGCCACCACCCCCCGCTCCCGGGGCTGCGCCTCCGTCCCGGAGAGCCCCGTGGAGCTTTAACCCAGAGCTCATCCCGCCGAGGGCCCGCCCGTGCCCGTGCGGGGCCGTTCCGTGCCCGCCCCGCGGCCGCGCTCACCAGCTTGGGCTTGTTCCGGCTCTCCTCTTCGGCGGGGCGCCCGCCCCGCTTCGTGTTCATCCTGCCGGAGCCTGGTGGCTCCTCGCCGCCGCCTCCCGCGCCCGGAGCGCCGTGCCCGTCCATGGTGCCGGTGCCGATGTCGCTCCGCTCGGTCACGGCCCCATCGCCCCCGCCCGGGGCGGCCCCGGCACCTCCCCCGGACCCGCCGCTCACTCGCGCACTGCGCATGTGCGGGGGCCGCGCGCCTGTGCAGTGCGGGGAGGGCGGGCAGGAAATGGCGGAGGCCGCGGGGGTTGAGGGGGATGCGCAGGAGCGGCCCGGGAGGTTCAGCGGAACTGAGGGTGGGGCGGATTGGGAGTAATAACATGGTTTGGGCTGCGAGGGGACTTTGAGGGTCGTCTCGATCCAACTCCCTGCCATGGGCACGAACACCTCCCACTGACCCAGGTTGCTCCAGCCTGGCCGTGGACACTCCCAGGGATGAGGCATCCAGAGCTTCTCTGGGCAGTCTGTGCCAGGGCCTGCCCACCCTCACAGCGAGGAATTTCTTCCTAGTATTGGACAGGGAAGAATTTCCACCTAATATCCAACCTAAATCTGTGCTCTTTCAGTTTGAAGCCATTCCCCTTTGTCCTGTCACTCCAAGCTCATGTCCAAAGTCTCTTTCCATCTTTCTTTTCCTTCTCTTCAGTTACCCTTAATGAACATCTTGGGGGTTTTTGTGCTGTCTCTATTTGTCTGTATTAAGCAGCATCTAAACTGAAAGAAAAATCTCAGTCATTCCAGAGTCAGAGAAAATAGAGAATAAATTCCAACTACTTGACATCTCTGTACACAAATTGAAGAGTTTTAAATCCAATCTCTGTAGCACAATTTGTTCAGTATAACTCTTCAGTGCTCAAGGACGTTTTGTCCTTGAGTTTTCTGAATTTGCCACAATACCACTCATATTCCTTTAGCCAAGTGTTCTTCAGTGAAATCTGGACCTTGGACTGACTTGTAAGACACCTCTGGGATTCAAGAGCAACAGGCATAACAACCAAAATACTTGGTGACATGGGTGAAAACAAGTGCACATGGCAGAAATCAAGAAAATTGAGGAAATGTACATTCAGGCCTTGAGTTAATCTAGTTTTTGATGGAGTTAAACTCAGATAGAATCATAGAATCGATGGGTTTGGAAAAGACCTCCGAGATCAAGTCCAACCCTTGGTCCAACTCCAGTCCCTTTACCAGATCATGGCACTCAGTGCCACGGCCAATCTCAGTTTAAAAACCTCCAGAGATGGTGAAACCACCCCCTCTCTGGGCAGCCCATTCCAATGGCTGATTACTCTCTCTGTGAAGAATTTTTTTCCTGATCTCCAACTGAAATTTCCCCTGGCAGAGCTTGAGCCCATCGTGCCCCCTTGTCCTATTGCTGAGTGCCTGGGAGAAGAGACCAACCCCCACCTGGCAGAACTTCCCTTCAGGCAGTTCCAGACAGTGCTGAGGTCACCTCTGAGCCTCCTCTTCTCCAGGCTAAACACCCCCAGCTCCCTCAGCCTCTCCCCATAGGGCTTGTGCTCCAGTCCCTTCCCCAGCCTTGTTGCTCTTCTCTGGAATGATCTTAAACAAAACATAAAAAAAACAAGCACTGAAGTCAGGTAGAGGGACTGTGCATATCTTTGGTGCTGGTGTACAGTAAAAACTGTACCTTTGTCTAAGGGATGGAGAAAAGATGTGCAACCATGAGCTGCATGATGTGATGGAAGAGCCACCCCTCAGCTGCTCTTGGTTACTCTTCCTGCTGTTTTCCTGCTCTCCTGGGGCAGATGGCTGGTTGGTTAAGCACAGTCATTGTTTTTAACTCCAATTTACAAATACTTTGCAAGTCTCCACACAGAGTTTTCAGCTGTGGCCTAAAATTGTTGTTTGAGTTGTACAAAACATTGCTACAGGATTTGCTGGAGACCAGATTTTCAAAAGCTCCCTATAAATCAAGTGCCACTAGATCTACTTCACAACCTTCTCAACAGAAATTAAAGCCCACTGTGTTCTTCTTGAAAATGTATTTAGTCATACTCCTGCATTTTAGTGATCTTTTTTTTTTTCCCACCCAGTTTTCAGGACTGAGAAACAAATATTCTGTGTAAGAACCAAGGACTGATATGGGGATATAAATCCTGCAGGCTATTCTAAACAAAAGCAGTGAGATGAAATGATGTAGCTATCCCAATTAGGAAAATATAAATGGAAAAGCCCCTCAACACCAAAAGAAAACAAACAAACAAACAAAAATCCCCAGAAAACCACAGCTCTGCTTAAGGCAACCAGACAAACCTCAGATCATTCTGGCAGACACTTTGCTGTGTAGTATTTTGGCTCAGCTCCGAGAGAAACACAGTGTGGCCTGAGGGTGGAAACGAGCAGTTGTACAAACTGTTCTTAACTTGGCTTCATCTCTGAAGCAAATGGATTTGAAAACTATGCATTTTACAAATATCATTTCACAACGTTAGAAACATGTAACTCCAAAAGGCCACTGCTGTGGAGATGCTGACATTTCTCCTCGTGGTTTTGTGTGTAATCTCAGTCCTGTTTAGTCACACAACCACAGCAGCTCACAGAGCTGGTCACACAGCTAAGACAAATGATCATAGACTGATAAACAGGAGGTATTTTGAGTGTCCCCAAAACACGTATTATTTTATATCTGACTCAGAACAAAATAGGCCTTTGAAGATTATTGACTGACCCCAAAATGTAAGACCTTGGAGCTTCAATATCCTCCCTTTAAAGAGACCAAAAGTACAATCATGCAAGGCTGCAGAAGACATGAACTCCAAGTATATCTGAAAAAGAAAAGGATTCTGGCTTTATGACAGTTTATAAATTCAGTGGTAGAATTTCCTTTTGCCAGGGAAGGCACAGGCTTCTGCTTAAGAACTGCAGTGCTGAAGTTGACAGGTCACCAAACAGCTGTTCAGATTTCAGTCCTTGGGAAATGTTCTTCTTGACATTTCCAGAAGTGAAGATGAAAGTTAACAACATTCATGTCTTTGTCCTAACTACACTAGAAGGAAAAAAATGGAGAAGTAATTGCTGTGTGTACTACCACAAGAGAAAACATACGTAATTAACTTAACCACAAGCAGGAAACATGTGCTAAGTCTCCCAGTAGGACATTCCCCAGCTTCCCATCCAAACGTTCTATGTCATTAGCATAACCACTTCACCACAGGAAACACACCACAATCCTCCTCTGCTCCTGGTGAGCTGTAAACTCTCCTCAGCTGTCCCTTCCCTCACTCCTGACCAGTGTCAGCGCTGCAGTCAGTATTTACTCTCCTGCCTCCCTCTCCTCCTTTTCGCAATTTCAACTGGCATCTGTTTACAATTAGGAATTCAAACAAATAAACAAATTTATGTTTAGGAAGAAGTCAGTCTAAGATTGTTTAGAGTGCATGAGAATGTGGTAAATAACAAGAAGAAAATCACAGGGCTTGTCGTAACACATAGGAAAGTAGGATTAGAAGTATTAATTACTAAGCAATTAAAATAAATGAAGAGCATTATTTATATATGAATAGATAGTCCTTATTGACAAATTAACATCTCTTTCAAAAAAATACTCTCTTTTACTACTTAATACATAGTATTTATTTGCAAACCTAAATCCAAAGAAAATCCACTCACCAATAAGATAATTCTAAGAAACATTTGCTTGCTAAAGCTTTATTTAATGTAAAACAATAATTTCCTGGCCAACTAGAGGAAATAATTGAACATTCTATAGTGTTTCTGTAAATAAAGGCACAAGAAGTTGCTATCATATTTTAATAAAATTTATTAGGGATTTGAAGGTACATTAAAACATCCTGTATTAACCACTACAACACAGTGACATTTCACATTACAGTCATGAAGAGTATCACAAATGTTAATTAAAACCACAGCTAATTCTGAACATTTCTTTAAGTGGATAAGGATTGTAGCTGCACCAAGGTTAATTTTTCATGGCAGCAGCTGCAGCTTGTCTTTGGCTGCACAGCCATTCATTTATTGGCCTATAAATTTGTCAGATCTAAGTTAACTTACACATTTCGCCTGGACTCATTTATAGGAAGAGGAAGTTGAAGGCTTCCCACCTATTGTTTAGCAAATTTCTCCTGTTGCATTTGTTAGCAAGGTCATTATCTCTGCGCTCACAGCAGCCCTGAAATCACCTTTGCTGGCCAAGTCCAGCTCTAATTTCAAACCTAAAGCACTGGAGCTGCATGAGCTATACCATCATTAAATGATACAGTAAAAGTATGAAATTCACTTGTGTTCAGGCCCTTTCTTCATTAAAGTGACTTATATCAATCCAAAGTAAACTGAATAATTGTTTTAATCTGGACAAATCTTCAGTGATTTTAATTTACTCTAGGCCAGTCTCCCCCAATACTTAGGAAGTAAAACATCAATATGCTTTTTAGGTTTATATTTTCAAATGTATTACTTTTTTATTACAAGCATTTCCCTTTCTTAGATCAATTAACTAATTTAGTGGCATTCTGTTGTCATTGTTTTTTTCTATGTTGACCTCTTAGTCTGTAATTCTAGATCATAACTAATTTTATCTTCCCCAAAAGATTTTCTGCTGAAAGTAGAACATAATTCTTGCCACATTCACAGAATTACTTCAGAGGACAATGTAAACAGAAGAAATTATTTTTCTTGATTTTGGACTTTTCCCACAGGAAAAAATAATCAAAACGAACAGCTGATATATGAAGTAGTGGTAAGTAGTTAATAATTGATTTTCTTTTTTTTTTCTTTGCTTTTAAAACATCCTAGTTAATAAAATAATCCTTCCTAATCATGCAGAACTTCTTGAATTAGTACTTCTAGTTTTTTTCACAATATTTTATGTTCCAGGACACAACTCTGCTATGTGAATAGAAGACAGTTATGTCTCATAATACCGAGTTTTCTTCACAGCTTGAAAGAACTGAGAGATAATCTATACAGAGAGAGAAAGAAACATTAATACTGACACTAAATACCATGTCCCAGTTTTCAATTATTATTACTCATGTATGCTACCCTACCCTGCAATTTTTAACAACATAGTACATCTTTTTGATTTAGAGTCAAATCCCAATAGTTACTGTGGATTTAAGTAAAGTCTTCAAGGTCTCAGTAAAAGCTACTCATTGTTTTACCCTTTGTGCCATCTCTAGTGTTTCAGACACCAAACACCTCCGTATTATCTGTACCTGTAATTGTGTAATTCACAGAGCATATTCTGTCACTGCCTGCAGTTGTGCAGAAGGCAACAGAAATTTCTCCAGAAATTTCTCCAGAATGTGCCATTTTCCCCCTCCAAGGCCACTGCAGGACTTTGCTGTGTGTTCTGCACATCTCCTACAGCCCCGTGGCTGAGCTGCACAGCCAATCGTGCTGTGGTATCTTCCCCAAATTGTTTAGAAAGTGCCGTTTGATGTTCCTGTCTCACAGCACAATTCACTTTTCAAACATAACAGTTCAATACAAGGTCCTTGTATTTACTACACGAGTTCCCTTGACCACATTCAGCACTGAAGACCTTTCTATTTATTTTGCTTTTCTACAGCTTTACAAAAAAACTAAATACCACGGCCATGCTCTTAACAAACAACTTCCCCCTGCCTGTAAACACCCAGGACTGGTCAGAGCAGGACAGGACAGAACTGGGTATTTATTTGTCAGGTTGCTCTGCATGAGAACTTTCCTGCTTTGTTTATTTTCTCTACAATAAAAGCTGTATCATGGGCAAGTCGTGTTAATAATTTCTGTACCTGGTACAAAGCCTGGCAAATAAGAATTCTACAGGGCAGAGAATGAATACTCAGTGGAGCAGCTTTAAATATATCTCACCATAGCCCATACTCCAACAAGCATCTGGGTGGAAGTAAAGTTCATTTTGATGGAAATAATACACATAGTTTAATGCATTACTAATGCTAATGAAGAGCTGCCAGGCAGATGGACAAAAATAGGCCTGATTAAATTTAAAGTTCATGTTAAGAAATCCTTGTTCACAACTTGTTCAGTGGAAAAATTAGGTAAAAACTTGTGGAATTTTCACCCATGGTGATTGCCTGTCCAGCATAGTAATAATAGTTTCCCTTTCTAGAAAGAGGTGATTTTTTTAACTGTTCTTGCCCTGATGTGTAGCGCATATCTATCATTTCCTGGTGGTGTATGGAGGGACTTTCATCAGCAGATCTGCATCAAGGCTTTTCCATGTATAAGCTGACTCCACTAAAATCCATTTTTGGGGATAATGGTGGGATACATTTTACAAGTGTGTCCTTTTACATGAGCTAACAGTGGGACTACTTAAACAGCTTCTTTAGAGGGGATAAGGTAATTATATGACACAATTATTTACTAGGTTAACTAACTTTAGTATCTAGTTTCTTCATATTATTTAAAGGATTGACTTAGTTAAATATCTTGAAAAGCAGGTATTGCAACTTTGAGGAATGAGAAAAATTACCCTGAGCAGGAATGTATTTTGGTGTACTCCCTATATTGCTTTTGGTTCACTTATAATTGTGTTTAACTTTAAAGAATCTATAGTAACTACACTGAAATAAACTCCAAGTCTAGATTTTCTGAGGGAAACACCTGCCTCTGGAGTCTCATGTGCAGCCTTGTCAGCCAGCACAGCTCTGGCAGGATGGTGTTGTGTGAGGCTTGCAGAAAACAAGTATCTTTTTTGTTCTACATCTTTGCCTTGTTCTGAAGTATTCTTTATTTTGTGTCTGTTAGTTCCTTAAATATTGCTCACAGTGAACTTACCTGTGAAAAGCAAATTTCTGGAACCTGTAATCAAAATTCTTTGCTTGTCCAGTTTTTATTAGTGACTGAAAATGCCATCTGGTAAAATAATACCACCAGTGAGCAGTCAGGTTAGCCCTGGTCTTGTCCTGCACATGCACAATTGTCTGGTTTTAGTCTGGAGATGAGTTTGAGGCTTGGCCTAAGACAGTGTGATTTTTCACATGATAAGAACACACATTAGACTTCATTGAGTGTAAGAGGAGATGACTCAGATAGCAGTGGTCTATATTTCCCTCTCTTTAACCATATGCAAGGTCTATTTCTTCAGCAAACTTAGCACTTTATGTGATATAAAATTAATAGGGGAAAAAAAGAATAATTACTTGCCAGGTTAGTGTACTGAGCTAATCCACATCTGTATTATCCTGAGCTCTGCCCCAAGGAAAAGGGGACAAACACTTTGGCAGTGAGAGATTACCAGACTAACAGTAATACAGTACCAAATGCTCAATACTCTCACCTTTAATAATTCTCCACTAAAAGTGCTATGATTCATGAGATGTGACAGTTTATACTCTGACAATTGGCAAGATTTTTATCCTTTCCTGCTGCCACGTTGATTTAGGGACCAATTCTGTGTGTCCTGACAGCCACAGTTCTCAGCCACCTGCTCTGAGATCAATGGAAATTGTGCAAAGAGAGCAAGGGCTGGAACTGAGGGCAAGTGAAGCTTGGCAGCCAGATCAGTGCAGGGTAGTGCCCATCTCTGGGTCAGAACTATTTGGCATTCTGGCCTTTATTGAATCTTCAGTGATGGAGAGTGTGAACACACACACTGACAAAACAGAACCCTCTCCTGAGGAACATGAGCACGAGGGTGTGGCAGATGCTTGTCCCATTGCTTAATGTGTTGTAGGAATTTGACAGAATGGCACAGTGACAGGGATGGGACAAGAACTACAAGTTTTGCTTGTGGAGGAATATTGATTCAATTTGTAGGAATGATTACTATCCAGTTTCTTTAAAAAACCTTTCATTTTTCTGACAATCTCACAATTTCAGACTAGAAATGGTGTAGAAGTCTGTGGATAAAATTGTCCAAGAAGAAGACAGGAGGGAAGAGTTCAAGTCCACAGGAAATCGTCACAGGTGGAGAGGGGTGAGACTTTCCCAAGGAGTGTCTGAAAGAGAATCAGAGGAGCAGTAAGAGGGTGCTCAGAGGGCCAGGAGGCAGCTGTGTAATGTGCTGCTCAAGGTGCCCAATGGCACAAGAAAGGTCAGGGATTCCCAGTTTGGTTAGAAGGAAATTGCAGACTTCACTGAGGGTGGTTTCACTGCCGTCTAATGGAGGAATGGAACTGCATGGAGCTCTCTATCTCTGCTGAAATTTGGGGGTTTGTGGTCTAAATCATGATTATTGCTTGGGGGGATTTATCTCTTAAATTCTCCCAAGGCCTTTTGAACCTCCCACCCGCTCATTAGGGAACCACTTTTAGGCACCTGAGGGCAGTAGTAGTGCTCAGGGATTGCTGCCTGCAGGTAACAGCTCTGTTGGTTCTGAGGTCTTTGCTGGGAAGTTCCTGCTTTCTTTTGCCTTTTTTATGTATAGTTCTACTAACAGAAAGTCATTAGCTGGAAGTTGTTTTAAAATTTTGTTTGAACTTTGGTGTTACTTTAAAATATTTGGGCTGCTGTAAAAGGAATATTTTTTTGTTTCTGTGTCTTGCCCTTTCCTGTCTCCTGGTGTTTTCTTTTGTGTACCCCAAACATTCATGTAACTGGTGTTAAGTGGATTGCAAAAGTGATCTGGCTTCAAGTGTGCTTTATTTTTTAAAATGCTTGGGTTGAACTCAGCCCCTTGATTTAGCCTGTTGTGTGCTCTCAGAAATGGCTGCACTGGGGGCAGAGGGAAGGGGGGTAGGACAGCAGTGCAAACCTCTCTGTACTCAGCAATCCTTCCAGGGCTCCAGCTCCCTGCTCTGACCTGGCCCAGCTGCCTCATCTCAGCTCAGGCTGCTGAGGAAGTTGCTAAATGCTGAGGAACAGCTGTGAGGAAGCCTGTGAAACAGAGCCATGTGAGGTAAAAACAACATTACAGGCTGAGATAGGCTTTTTGGTGGTTAAAGATTAAAAACTGAAAATATTAATGTGGAAACATGAACTCCTAAGTGAAAATATTATGAACTTAATGCAAGATATCCATATAGCAATTGTAATACTGTATTAATCCAGCCAAGGCAAGTTCATTTTTATTTCCCAGGAGTTTGCTTGTGTGGCCAGCAAGGGTTCTTACTTTATTTTATCAGCTTGGTGAGTGTGCTGTTCTTAAGGAAATAACTTGTTGAATGCAAGTTATGCTTTATGTGCATTAATTTCTAAATTATTGGTTTATGTTTTCAAGCTGTTTACGTATCTTGTCTATGCAATCTGTCTTCATAGCTGAATGTGTCTAAAATAGTGACCTGAGCAGTGATGGAGGGTGAATTTTAGTAGTATTATTGTTTTGTACTATGGAATTGTATAGAGGGATGTATTTTGACTCCTTTGACTTGATATGGGAAGTATCAAGACACAGTTCTTCTAATTTCGTGACAACAGAAGAGCTTTTCTGCATTTAGTTCCTTTTAGCCAAGTCAGTTTAAATAAAGAAAAATATTTTTGTTTATTTCTGGTTCTTTTTGCCTCTCAGTGTAATATTTTAAGTGTTTAATGGTATTCTGGTGGTTTTAAGTCATCCTTTGTGTTCAAAATGTCTTTTGTGGTTTTGTCAGTTATTTTCTTTACCTCTGTTTAATGAACCTAATGTAGCTGTAAGATGCTTATTTTTTTAAAAAAAACTTTTAAGTAATTCATAAAATACTAGAGACTTAGTATGACTCTAATTTCCCTTTTTATCCTCTGTGTTCTTCTAATTTAATCTTAGTATGATTTGACTAGCCATGGTTAACCTGTTAAATTGACTCTTGAAATTACTTTTTCAAAGTAAATCTGCCCTTTAACAAAGCTGTTTATTTTCTTCTGTCTCTAATAAACAAATGCCTGTCCCAAGAGAGTATCTATAGTTAAAAATCTACTTAAAGCTTATTCTGTAGGTGGATTCTAGAACATTATGGCTTTTCTGGGTTGTGTAAACCACAGTGTTCCTTGGATTTTTTCCTAACAGTCCAAAACTATATTTATTTCTGTTTGGAAGCTGGTTAACAAGCACTGGCTGTAAGTGCTCAAACAGGCTAAGGCAGAATAAGCATCTTGATGCAGAGCAGTGTCCAGTGTTACCTTTATCTGATCCAAGAAAGCTTAGTCAGCACACGACAGGGTGTTGCTCAGACTCTGAACTGATTAGTCTGAACTCTCGTGGCCCTCCTCGGTCTCCAGGCACACCCAAACAGGGCACTGCAGGGGCTTTTGCAATGCTGCCTTTGGAGGACCTCTTCTAGTGCAGAATTTACTGATTTTTTTTAAAGCTTTTTATCAAGGTTTGAAGAGAAAAACAGTTCAGTAAAACTGGGCTTTAAGAGTTCAGTTCCTGGTTTTTGAGTCGTTTGAGAGACCAGTCGTTTAAGTAAGGTAAGTCACTGAATGACTTAATGTAATCACATGGTCACCTGATCTTGGTTGTGTAGACTACAGTGGAAAATATTTTGATCATATGAATGTTTAGATAAGGGAGATGACATAATTGTGAGCAACTCCTAGTTTTTAACAACTGAGACACTTCAGATTTCATAATTATTATGGTTAATTGAGGGTCTTGGGCTTTAGATTCCTTATGTCACACTTTCTTAAATCCTCAACAATACTTGCCACAGACTTCAATAGTATTTTATTTACTGTTATGGGAAAGGCAATCAAGTGTACGTTCCTCTGCTGGTAAATATAGTGGCAAGCTGCTTATGAGTCAGGACTCTGGCAGATAATTCTGGTGCATGTCAGTGAAAACTTTACTGGCTTGCTGTGATGTTCCTTATGTGAGCAAATAACTTCTTGGATCTTATTAGTTTTTCCCATTCCAAGGGAAATGTTTTCAGTGTTCACTGTACTGAGCTTGTGCTTATAAAGGACTAGAAAAAATCCACAACTTAAACATGAAATCATTATAGTGTGTAGCACAGAGCAAACCTGGAGAAGTACAGTGTGATATCCATTGGTAGTTAATAATTTGTCTTTCAAAGGTTCATGGCTAATTTCCATTCAGAACTTACATAGGAAGTGTAAGTTACTGGATCAGCACAGTAGAACTAGATAATTTTTGCAGCAGTTTTGAAAGTCTTTGGATATTGACATAGTTTTTTAGGTGAGGAAAGTGCATTGTAAGCTCATGTGAATTAATATTCATAAAGACTCCCAACAACATTAATTTGGGGAAAAAGCTTTCCTGCCAGTTCTTTGTGTATCTCTTAACTATTTTTTTTTCAGTATAATCTATAAAATAGAAAAGGAGCTGCTTGTCAGCAGCTTTAGGATTTCTTAAATTTAATACTAGCTTTGAATACTAGTGAAATGCCCAGTTCAATTCTGTTAACCAGATTGCCAGAACTGGCCTTCCAGCACCAAGATGCTCCTGTCTCTGGGTGGTGGGTACCAGAGGCCTCACTCTGGAGCTGGGGAAGCTTTTCTTGACACTGATGCATCTTCTCCAGAGTGTGCCAGTTCTTGTTCCCATTCCCTGCCTCTCGGGACTGTCTCTTTGTGTGCTGTGGCTGCTCCTCCTCCCCGGTCAGGCCTCTGTTGCTGCTCTGTCAGCACCTCTGATCAGACACTTGGCACAGCACCCCCTGAGCTCTGCCCTGCTCCAGCTGCAAACAGCTCTGTGTCCACACTTCTCTTCCCACTCTAAAGCAATAAAGCAGGATGTAGATAGTCTTGTTCACTGATAATTCATTATTTGATCTGTTTAGCTCCACATCTGTAGTTCAAATGCAGAAGTCAATGCCTTTTGCTGTTGGTTCCTGAATGTTTATTTACTAATTAAGTGTAGGAAACATAATGAAATAACTCCTGGAACTAATAGAATACAGTAATTTAACATGAGGTCCTGGGCTAATATACTTACTTAGAACTGAAGTTAATGAAGTGTTAAAGTGATACACAGCAGCCAAGATTATCCTAATCTGGTTTCAGCGACATGAATGGGAGAATATTTGAGCTTCTTTTTAGAAATCAAGTACCCTGTTCTGACAACAGAGGAGTTTGCCTCTCTAAAGTGAAATATATTGAGCATTAGTAATTACCTATAACACGTTCCTCTGGTGGCAGTGCCTTCTTTGCATAGAGAAATTGTTTAAAAAATAGGCAAAACCTACATTGATTGAAATGAAATATGTGCTTCTAAAACATATGCATTCATTATTAAAAATATAAAGGCTTTTTGATTATAGAATAATTTTGAAGAAGGATTGGTCCAGGTGGGTAACACACAGAGCATCTTTGGGGTTTTTTTAAATTTATTTTTCTATAGGAGTGTCTTCATAAACAACTTTATTGTGTTTCTTTCTTGTCTTATTTGGAAGTTGCAGTATGATTCCAAAGCAGTAGAAGTTATTGGGAAGTTGATGTCGTATGTTACAGATGTTGAGGTTGTTTTGAGTCTCTTCATTATGTTGTACACCCTTTGGCAAAGAAAGTCAAAACCTGAGGAATTTTCCTTTTGTGACAATAACCATTTGTAGATTGCAGGAAGAAAATTGGTGGAGTTGCTTTGTACAAATTAGGGTGACCTGAAACACTAATAAAGGCTTAGAATCTTTGCTTGTACTGATGAAGGACTAGTTCACTCAGAAGTCTCTTAAATAATAGTCCATTGCTGCTATATCCTAATATTATCTTGGAAGTATAAGAAGCTTGCTAGGACAGAGACACTTGTAAGGAAAAACGTTTTGTGATTTTTGATTTTAACATACTATTGCAGCATGGGCTGTTCTAGGGAATGTTCCGGTGCTTATTTTTCCTGTGTAGTATGTGGCCAGTAGCCATGAATAAGCTGAATTTATCCTGAATCACAAGTGATAACAAGAAATATTTTATCATCCTGTTGGTATCTTGTTTCAGGGGTGAGTTCAAGTTGGAGTTTGCACCTCTCTGACACATATGGACCTGTTTCTTTCAAGGGCTATTTATATTTCTCCAGGGTGAAGTAAAAGCTTCTTTCCTTTCAGAAACAGGTGTGTGCTGGCTCCTGGGGCCGTGCTGCTCTGCCCTTTAGATCTGCTGTGCCCTGTACATGGTTCCCAGCAGCTGCCCAGTTCTGGGAACAGTGAGGAAAGATGAGGGAAGGGATAACAGGAGGATGGGGAAAACCTAATCTTTGAAGAGCTAGGGATCCTGGGAATGTGTGTGCTTCCTTAGCTGTACAGTGTGGCTGCAGCTCAGTTTTACTGCCTCAGAGCTTCAGTTTTGGGCTGCTCCTGCCTTTGTCCATTCACAGTTAATTGAGAAATTCACTGTGTTGTCTTTCATGAGACCAATTCTCTCATGAAATGGCAACAGTGATTTGCAGATTGGATAAAACTGTCACACTGGCTCCTTTGGCTAATGTCACACTAACATCACTGTAAGGGGAGGGAAATGAGCTATCTCGGAAAAAAAATCTTGAGTGAGTGTCATAAGTGCAGGATAGACCTATGAGAATAATAATGAAGAATAGGAAGAAAAAGCATATGGATTCTGCATGAGTTTTTCTGCCTTTGTTTGTTCAGGTGTTGAGGGTCTTTGGTTTTTTCTGGTTGGTTTGTTTTTGTTTTTTTTTTCTTTTTTTGATGGGCTATATCAGTATGTGGAAACAAGTGCTCTGTCTGTAGGCAAACTGGAGCTGTTGTTGGTTGCGTGGTGACTAATGTGGCCACAGAGTTAGCAGAAGGCAGGAAGCAGCTTCTCGCCAGACTTCCTTTGGGTGATGCCTCAGCACGACCCTGCTCAGGAGGGAGCGCTAATTTGGCAGCTCTGGGACATGCCCAGCGTTGTGCACTGCAGAAAGTGGGGAGAAGTGAGGCAGTTTGGGGTGCTAGAATGGCAAGTCATGGGTTTGACCAGTTATTCAGCTTCTCCTTGTGCAGGTACAGGAATTTCAGTGGTACCAGAGATCTTTCCGCAGACCCTGAGAGTTGCTGCATACCAGATCTCTGAGTAATGATGTCTCATGAGGAAAAAGCTTAAGTGCTCCATTTGCTGCAGGATCAGTCAAGATGTTTTTGATTTAATAAAGAAGTAAATACAAATAAAAAATACATTTTGAAAATGTGGGCTTTTCAGCAGCAAAACAGGCATGAACTTAAAGCATTGAAATGACTCTTAAACTATACTTCAAGCAGGATTTTCCAGCTGACAGACAAATAAAAGTTCATGAAATGCTTAAAAAAATGTAAGTTTCTGCAGTCAGTCAACACATTTTGCTGTGTGGGGTCTGTGCTTCAATTTGAAATATTTTGAGAAGCAAACACTTGTGGCTGAGGGCCTTTGACTCAGTACTTCTGTCTGAGTCATGCTGCAGACTGAGGATGAGGAACAGTCTGTATGATCTAGGTGGAAATATTTGACATTTGATCCAATTTGGCCATCTCTGAAGTGATGGATGTCATTTTAAGCTGTGCTGGCAGCGGTGGCACAGCCATGATTGACTGTACCAGTTTGTCTGTGAGTCTTGCACAGAGCTACAAAGGAGTAATGAGTGATAGGGAACTACCCAGCGTTTACTGACAGTGTCCTTTACACACTTAATGATGACTAATATGTTAGTTAAAACCTGAGTGAATGCAGCTAATGATGTCCTGCTCTGTATTTCTGGAGCTGAAACACAGAGCAGTCTGACTCATATTAAACATTCCAAAAAAGGCTGTAAATGGGAGCTGCACTAGACCTGTTGCTGCATGGAATTCCTAAAGAACTTGTTTGGTGGGGGTGAGGCAGAATGCCTGGCTTCTAGGAGAGATTTTAAAAGCCTAATAATATTTATAAAGACAAAATTCTTAAAATACATAATTCAATGACTGGAAAAAAGCATTGCTTTCATTATTACAAAACACTACATATATCTATTTATTTTTAAATTTAATTTCTGTTTTTCAGAATGCTTTCCCTAATCTAATTCCTTTTCACATTAAGTCTGAACAAGTACATTTCTTTGCTTTGGAGTAAGGACTGCCTGCATGCTTCTTTCTCACTGGATTTTTACTTTCCAGACCTCATTAGGCAGTCAGTTGAGCAGACTAAATGAGTGTTCCAGTGGTAATGGATACTTACTCCATGTAAGTACAACAAGATTATGAGATACTGCAATGCTGAGCACTTAACTGCACAGTAGTATTTATATTACAAATAAATGCATGGAGTAAATAACTCAGATGTTTATGATGGCAGAGTGATACCCTACTTGTTAATAGAGTTGATCTGGGTCACTGGATAAGGGTTTGCTTTCTGCTTTGAGTCTTGTATCTTCCCTTCTACATATCTGAGTGGATCTGAGCCTTTTCGGAAAATAAGTGCCCCATTTTAAGGTATTTAAACCTGACTGGAATATGAGTAGGCAGAAAACTTCCAGCCAAACGTGTTTATGAAAATTATTTTGTGTTATGTCAAACCAATTTGCACACATTCTGAGTTCTTATTTTGATTTGTAACATTGCAGATTGTTGTTGTGATGCTTAGATAATGCAGAACTTGCCTTGATTTCTTCAGTCTTTGAATATAGATATTCAAATCTAAGGGAATTCAGATACAAATAGCTTGTTGTTTGGGAGTTAACAATCATAAAAATCAAACCAAGCTGGAGTGTAAAAGGATAATTAATCTGATGAGCAGCAGAGTTCATGAAGCCTGACTTCCTTAACTGTCTTGCTCAAGTTTTCGTATCTGAAGTATCATCTCTGAAATTATTCCAGCAGATGAGGCACTTACCTCTTTCCCACACAGATTCTCTGGTGTATGAGGGATGAATTTATGCTGTTGCTTTTTCCTTTCAACACAGAATGTATTATAGATCTCCTCTCTATATTGCTCACCCTCTTCAAAGGTGTTGTAAAGACTGTCTTTTGAGATCTTTTTGTGAAATTGGGTTGAAATGGGGACGGAAAAAAAAGATAACACAAGTTCTTTAGTTATAACACTGGCAGTTCAGAAACTTTGGGAAGAAAGTTCTGATACTAATCTGAAGGCTTTCTGCTTTGTCAGAAAAAGCAAAGGGTTTGTAACATGATCTGGGTAAAGTTTTAACTGCCCTCTCTCATCTGCTTATATTGGTGTTCTCTAAATAATTAAGGGTAACTTCTGTTTTCCTTGCTGAGTGACCTGTGAAACAGCAACTAAGGCAGTGGGATCAGTGCACTTCATGTCATGGTGGGTGCTCAAGTGACCTGATCTTCCTCACTCTCCATGCTGCTCTGGGAAGCAGAGTTTCTACATACAATTATTTTTCTCTTAGTGATTCAAGAAGTGTTTTCTCTGGTTATCTTTCACAAACATGACTGAATGTACCAAGACATCAATAAGAATTCTTTTGAATTTATTTTCAAAATTTTGGAGCATCTCCCCTTTCCTGGCCCTTGTCCCCACTCTTTGCTTATGATTTGGAAGGAAAGATTAGGGATAGAACTCCAAAATAACTTGGTACCTTCCAGAGAATTTGTATGACAGAGTCCCAGACCATATTACTCAAGACAAAATGGGATGAGCTCTGTTTGCCCTCAAGTACAACAGTGTTGCCATGAGGTTCTGTCCCACCTGGTGCTGTGCACTGCTTTTTAAACAGGAAGAAAGAGTGAACTGCATGGGTCTAACACAGGAAAATGAGAATTGCTAGGCTGGGTGAATCCCTGAACTGTATTGACCACATCCTTTTTTAGTTGCAATAATTAGTTAATTTGCTTAGCAATAAAACTATCGATAATTATGCCTGAAAATAATTATTTCTTATTTGCTCTGAGCCTGAATATAAGTCACCAGTGAACTATATCTATTTCTTTTCAACTGTTAAGTAGGCAAAAAAAAAGACTAAAATCTACTTATTCAAAGCAAGTTATACAGATAAGAATATGTGCTCTGAAGAGCAAGGTTGGTTTGTGATGTCTTTTACACTGCACCCCAAAATAAGGTTGCTGGTGCATTGCCTGTTAGAATTAAATGGCAAGAAATGGGGATATATTTTACCACGGTAAAACAGGGTGTCTAGACAGCTAATTCTGTGAGGAGTTGAAAGAAAATGCAGGACAGATGCTGTGTGTAACACTTCATTTATGGTTTAAGTGCTGAAGGACCAAACTCATCAAGTTATTGCAGAGTTCCTTGTGTCATTTCTGGAGCAGTGATTAAATCTGCTTTGTGGGCAGGAGTTTCTGAGGTGTTTCAAGGCACCCTGAGAACAGTTCCCTTCTCAGTTGGCTATTCCAGGTGGGAGCCATTCCCAGTGACAGAATTTGGGTAAGGTGATGTCTGCTTAAGTGATTTGTTGAACTTGCAGGCTCACCCATTTTGTTTGGAACAACCTCTTTCTTCCCTGCTGATTAAGTAGTTTCTAATGCTAGCTGGTATTTGCATGTAGGTTTATAGAATAAAATTACTTTAATGACATGGAAAACGGGGAAAATTGGAAGAAAATTAACATTTATGATTTTGCTCACTCATTGGCTCATTACCTTGAAGAAGATATAGTGGATGATTTATACTTATGTATTCTACATTTAGAATCTGCACTGGGAAAACGTCTCAGGTGCTGTCATTTTGCAAAACAGATCTCTCAGAAATATGGAAATGTAACTTGTATATTCAGTGCACAACTGAGTAATCCCCTGGTACAGAGCAACCAACTATGTTGAGCAACCACAATTGCTCAAATGCTTAAATCTCCTACAAAGCAGCTTTATATAGAACTTCAAGTAGTAAGTAAAAATAATTCTGCAGTTACGAGCTGTGGGTTATTGTTAATATACACAGGTTTGTGTTGTGTTTCCCTCAGCCAGAGTTCATGTGAGAACAGCCAGGGCTGTTTGCAGGGGAAGGTAGCCAGGACCCAGGAACAGTGTCAGACATCATAATCATTATCTTAGATATAAACCAGCACTGCTTCTAAACTTGTTTTGTCTGATATTAGGAAAGAAAAACTTCCCCACCCATTCCAGGCTGGAACAAGCACTGCTGTTGTGGCCACTCATACAGGGTAATTCCTCAGGAATGGGAGGAGCAAACAGTGAAGAAAGCTCATTGTAGCACAGAACAGGGCTGGCTTCTAAAAAGGCTACTCAAGTGGCTTCTGAAAAGCAAACCAGAACATCTCCTTTAGCTCTTCAATACCTCAGTTTGCTCTGCTGTGTCTCACATCACCTGTTGTTACCTGGAGTTTTAACAAGTGTTAAAATCTACAGCCCTATCATGATTTTATCCAGATGAAAACCAAGTCAGTTTAGTCTTTGCTAATTATTTCCACTCAGCTTTGTTGTGTGCCAGAATTTTCAGTTGTGTTTATTGTTGTTACTTGTTGCTCTGGAAATAATCATTAAAAGGAAATGGGGCATCAGCACTGTATGTAGTAATTCTGTGAAATACAATTTTAAATAAATGTGTCTTTTCATAACCCTGGTGAAAATATCAAATGCTTCCAGACTCTTACAGTGTCTTGCCCTAGAATGCAATGCAGTGTTAAATAAAGACTTTAAATTGGAAAATTTGAGAAAAAAATCAGATCGTTTCTAACAAGTGGCAATAATATTGTAGCAAATTTAATGAAGTACGTAATTTCAGAAAAAGATTCATTTATGAAATTAGGAAATTACCTAAATGGGATTAAATGTGATAAATCCTATTTTGTCAATAGTTTGAGAGGTGTGTTGCTTTATCATGTCAAGCTCTTGCTAGTGATGGAAGATCATTTTGGTCCTCAGTTTTTTACACTGAAGCTCCAGAATCCCTGATCTAAATTTGTGTGGACTTCAATGAATAAAGCTTTATGAATTTGCCCTTATACTCTAATGCTCTTGTGCTAATTGTATTTTGGGCTCTAGTTTGTGCTCTAAAACTTTACTTTGAAGCCCTACTAGGAATTTTTATATTTAAGAAACCTGGTTTTCCAGCATGTAACAGAGGCATTGTGTAATTAGATAAACATTTTTTTACCCTTGAAGGCCATAGTCAAAATGAGTCACAAATTAATGGTATGGGACAGTATTGCCTCTTTAGGCATTTGAAAAGTCCAGAAGGTAACTGAAGGTTGAGCTGAGACTGTAATAAAAGTTTTCTAGAAATTATCTCTGGCACTTGGAAACGAGTTGGTCATTGCAGGTAACATTTACATCACTAACCTGCAGTAAACACAGAACATAAAGGTTTGCAGAGTCTGTGCATCTCTGAAGGGAGGGACATGTGGACAACCAAAGCATCGTCGTGTTGAAGAAATGGCAGTGTGTTCATGGCTTATTCTCATGCATTGATCCTTTGCAGGGAATATTGATTTCTGTTCAAGAAATTCAGGTTTTGACCTTTGTCAGGACAAAATTGCTGTCCAATTGTCACACATTGTGAAGTAGCAGGTTTTGGAAACAGGCACAGGGTAGGAACAAGGTGTCTGTGGTGCTGAAATCAGGTGGCACTGCAGACCAAGTGGAGTCAGTGCTACACACTGAGAGCTATTTCAAGTGACAGTCATCAGCTGAATTTCCTTTCACAAGTTCCTCTTTTCTTGTGTTTTAAGTTCTTTAAAGTTCTGCCACTACTTATTGCTGTTGATGTGTTTGAATGTGTAACTCAGGAAGTAGAAGCAAGACTGCTGAGGCATAACGGAATTGTAAATGGATCTGTTGAGTCCTTCTCATCTTTAGTCCCTCCCAGTTGCATTATTCCATAGTTCCTCTTAATTATGGATGCTGCTTCATCTTATGGAGTGTCTAGGGGGTAAAAGAGGTCTTGGTCTGTGCTTAGACTGTTTCCTCTGGAAAAGTCTCAAATTTGGGTGTGTGGTAAAAGGTCTTAAGAGAGCAGAGGTGACAGTTTAAATAATATCAAAAATGGTGTTTGTGAGGGTGACAGTGAGTCCTGTACAGGGAAATACAGTGGTAATGACACTGGGTAGTGTCATAAGTGCAGTACAAGTTCAAGTTTGTTGACCTTTAAGAGCCAGACTCACTTGTCAAAGTGATACAGGTGTTCCTGCAGGGCAGCTGAGCCCTTTGTGGCACAGAACTGCATGAAGAGAGAACATAATGAATCAGTAATTTTACATAAAATGAAGTATTTTATCCTTATTTCATGTCTGACCCTAAATTTTCCACAGTTCTAAAAACTGTCCAAACTTTCTGGGAATACAAAATTAGACAACAAATGGGATGGTTGGTTGTATGTAGTTTTTTACTTCTGCATGTATAAATGCAGCACATATTTTTGCAAGTCTGCATGTTCTGCTATGGATATTAGTAGGATCAAACCACCCCAGTGTTTCCTGAGTCTACAGTGAGGATGTTGGTGTTACCACTGATTCACGGACTGCATTGTGATTTATGTCCTCTGGAGCTTTGCTGGATGGGAAATGGTGGTGAAACAGGAAACCAGGCATTGTATGAAAACATCCATAAGTATGTAATGGAAGGAAAAGGCTGCAAAAGTAATTTATGAAGGATATGGCTGTATGTTCTGTATAAAAATATATTTATTGTGCACAGCTGGATATTGTAATTGTTGATAATAATGCAAGATGGAAAGCTGACTTTAGAACTGAACCTTGGGACTCAGGGGAGGAAGAAAATCAACTTGCAGGGACTGACAAAAGTAGTGATGTTTTGGTGTAATCAGGGAAAAAGAATTGAAAGGCTGTTGTTTGAATGAGATCACTGGGGCATATAAAAGCCTTAGGTATGTATATCCACTTTGAGTTTTGAAACATTGCTTTTCTTCCTTGGGCAGAACAAATACACCTTGAACACTTTTATAACAAAAGATGGTGGTTAGACCTCGCAAAAAATCAATAAGCCTGTCTGAAAATAAATGTACTTCCTGTACAGACTGAAAGGGTTAAAGTACAGCTGCACTGAACTAAATGTCTGCAACTGAGCACTACAACATTCCTTGTTTAATAAATACATGGATAGTCGTGAAAGGAAGAGTCTGGGAACTCGTTTGAGAAGATTCAGAGGCAGGACTCTGGGTCAGGGCTTGGTCTGTCTTACTGCCATTTGGAAGTTCTGTTAATGGAAGTTTCCTGAGGAACACTTTTGAAATTAACTCAGATATACAGTTTTATACACTAGTAATAAATTCCTTATATTGAAAGCTAGGGCTTTATTAATTAAACCCTGTGTTGTTTGTTGGTTTGGGGTTTTTTTCTGTCTAATATAAGTTAACAAATAAGTGTGCACTGTCAGCAATAATTATAGGAGGAGAAATCATTTGGACAAAGCATTTCTAGATATCAAATATATAGGGAGCAATTAATAACCATTTAAGCTTCCACATGTACCAGGAGCAATTCAAGCTTGAGTGGTCATGCTCAGCAGAGAATGCCTGTCACAGAATTACATTTGAGCTTGTAATGTCACTGAAATGTGATTCCCTACCCAGGCCTTGTTTGTTATTGAAGGTTTGGTTTGCAGTAAGTTGTTGTCAGTATGACCCCTAAAGATACTGTTTGTAGGCTGTCTATTAGCAAAGTAATAAAGAAGTAATAAAGGAGGACTCACCTGTCTGGCAGGTGAAGTTGGTGAGAAATAAGGTTAGAGAAAATTGCAGATAACTTGGTCTCCCCTTGGTACTTTTGAGCCCTGACAAAGCAGGGCACATAAATGTTTGTTCTATTCCAAGTGGTAGATTGTGCAGGCACTGTTTTATTTGAAGGGAAAAGAACTGGAACAGGAGAGTAGGTTGAAGAGAAGAAAGGTTATTGCTAAAACTGGTACAGCTTTTTCCAGTGTTCCTAAACAAGATGCTGCACAGAGTACTGGTGTTAATTAGAGGAATGAATACAAAGCAAAGAGTTTGAAGTTGTGATGGATTACAAGAGAATTTTTAATGCTGAAATCTGTTTTGTTTTGTATTTCCTGTGTAGGGACCTCCTTTAAAGGTTTGGCCTCATGAAAGAGCCAAAAATCAATATGCTAGGAGCAGATAGGATTTCCACAAATCTAAGAAAAGTATTATTGTAATAGTTAATTCAGTGTTAAATATCAGGTGTTGCTTTAGAGAATAAATATGTCACTAGGTCACATTCCAATCGTTGTTACCTTCATGTGTTTTCTGAGCAGAATTTCTTGTTAAATTTATTTTCAAGTCATTGATATACCTTCAACTTGGAATAAAATGAAGATGAAAGCAGAGAAGCATGAAATACTTAGGGATTTGCTTCACCAAATGTTTCTGCTGCTACTGTGATCAGGGAAGAACTGAGTTTTATAACTTCTGAAAAAGAAAAACAATTAAAAAAACCCTCTGAATAACCTGACTAGAACTAAAACTGCCCCTCCCAGAACGTTGCCTTCTGTGCATCCTTCCTCCCGTGGCTGCACTTCAGGAGTCATCTGAGGAGAGAAGTGTAGCTTGGCTTGGGAGTTTCGGCATCTCCGCTGTCTTGGGGGAGTCACTCAGAGCTTCAGGAAGGTTTTGGGGCAAAGTGCTTGTTTTGAGCCTTATCACGGCCCGTTCAGACTCTTGGTGCGTTCTGGGAACATCGCCCTGCGATAGCTTTGGGAATGTGATGCTTCCCTCTGCTGGCCGAGCCACAGAGGAAATTTTATAGTCCCATGGAACAAGCAGCAAAAATATTTTAAAAAAGAGTAGAGTGTTCTTAGGATCGAGGTAAGAGGATTGTCATTGAAGTCTCTCTCACACAGCAAATTAAATCCCTTACCTACCACAAACCAGCTTTCTTTTGTAAAGTGACAAACATCTGTCTGTTCTGGGAAAGAGTAAGTACACTAATATTTTAAGCCACTTCATGTCTACCAGTAACACTAACACTGAGTCTTTGCAGTACATTACAAAGTACATGCAATTAAGTATTTGAATGTTGCAAGGAAGACCTTTATCTAGAGCAGAACTCATGACCCCTATAGCCCCTGACTGATATTTAAAACAAGCTTATATTTGAGCTTAATTTCAAGAGTTTAAATGCTCTTTTTATTTCAGATGAGCATTTGTGCATAAATCTCAGTCTATGAAGTTTGTATGGGGTTTGCATTAACTCAGTCACAGTTCCTAAGATAACAAGAAGAAATGCTTAGATTGTGATGGTAGTGTATTCTCCTCAAAATGAGTTGCCATTGATGACAATTTTCTAATTAGCATGAGCATTCAAAGACACTCAGTGCAGTATATTGAGAGTTCATGGTATGAGAGCCTACACTGCCTAAGCACTTGCTCTTTTAGAATTCCATTTACTTGTTCAAAAAAGCCAAAGATAGTTATATTGTGCATTTATGGTAGAATTTGAACACTTAAGGATTTCCAGACTTGGCTTATTAGGTTTCTTGAATAGAAATAACAGTCTGAAGTTAGGAAAATGAAATCCTGAAGAGCACACCTTCATGGGTCTAGGAAATTGTAGTTGTCCCTCAGGGGCAGAATTGTGTGATGAGGTGAGTTAACTGGCTGTAAAACATGAGTAGGAAGCAGAACCTTGGACAGCAGTGAAATTTGTACCAAGACTTAAAGCACAGAGGGTTTTTGTCTTTTCAAAGCAGGTGCCTAAAGTGACAAATGAATGGTATTGAATGAGCCACAGGAGACTTCAGCACAGTCTGTGTGACCTGATCACTCTGAGTGGATGGCACAAAACAGTTTTCTGTGGAATATCTCAACTCTTTGAAAGGTTATTCACTTCCAATTTTCAAAAAACAGTAGAGTTTCTAAAAAAAATAAAGAAAAGGATGAAGCTGCATTCAACATTTGAGTGGACACATCAAAGTCAGAGACACTTGGCTTTGGGCAGCAGGTTTGCTAAGGGAGAGCCAAGGGAATAAGCTGACAAGGAAGTCTATCTTAATTAGATGCCATTTAGAAACATTCTCTGTGAAATGGCCTTTGAGAAATTGGAAACCTGGGCCACAGACCTCCTCTGAACTCTTACAGTCAGTACTGTGATTCTGCAAGGACTCTGCACTTGACTGATATTTAAAGAAACTTGGGAGTATTCCAAGCTATTGCCAAAACAGGAATGAAAATGGTGGGGCTTTGAGAGGGTTTGTTGCCCAAAAATGTATAAGCTAGTTTGGATTTTTTTTTTCTCTTATGGAAGAGTACTGCACTGATGACTCCTTGAACTTTTCAGGGCAGGAACGAAAAAATGGCTCAGGTTTTGCAATAAGATGTTTTAAAAAAAGGAAAATGTGGATGTCTGTGAAGGTTTGGTTCATGTTGTGTGTGGATGTTATCTCAAAGTACTGATATTTTCTGAGTTCAACATGGAAAACACAGTTTAGTTGAGGATGGGCTTTTCTTGGAGGCAGCTCATAAGAGGTTAAAGCTATTTCATAATACACGTTACAGTCCTGCCTGATACAAATCAATCTTGGGGCTGCCAAGACATGTCAAACTACAGAGGACAGGATGCATATAGATTGAAATATGGGAAAGAAACTGTCCTGGTTCTAATGAACTGCTGAAAGTCTGTGGGCTGGAAATGCACGCAAGGCCGGTTACAGAAGGGCTGCTCCTCAACTGTGACATAGGATTCCTGCAGCAGTAAATTTAAGTTCTGAATTGCAAATGTGTGTTTGAAATTCTTCAAGATGTTTTAACTCTTTAGTATTTTTTCCTCCCTTTGTAACATGGTGGGTTTGATCTCTTTGGTGGATACATTGGAGTTGAATTCCACCTTTGGTAAATGGTGCTTTTTATTCTTTTTAAATTATTTCACATTTTTCTTCTTTCACTGTAAAGGTAAGAATGAGAGAAAGAATGAGTCCACAGGACTCATACTAAGCTTCAAAGCTTTATGAAGTGAAATAATCTATTATTCCATAAAAATATAGTGAAATCTGTTATTAAAATTACCCCAAACAAACAAGGGGGGACACCTCCCTCCCCTCACTACTGAGTTTCCATATTTTTTTTTTTTAAATCACTACAATGGCAACAATTCATTGGCTCAGTTTTCTTTCAAGTTCTGTGCTTTTAGAAGTGTAACCTGAGCTAATTAATTGATGTTTCCTCCTGAGAGCTGGCAGATTTGACCAGAGAGGTAACAGCTGCTCCATGCTGATGGGTAGCACTTGTGTTACAATGGCATTTCTGCCTGGTCAGACACAGTAGCTGATAGCACTGAGGAGCACAGTGAGCTTCCAGTTGTGTTCCTGAACCCACACAGAGTCAGAATTCATAGTGGGAGCAGCCTTTGGCCAGGCACAGGTGAACATCACCAGCCTGAATTGGAATGACTCTTGCGTTTCATTTCCAGGTAGGGTTTGACTTTCAGCAAGTCATTCCAAGCCTTTGGCCTGCAGGTCCCTGTCCATGCAATAGTGTAATGGTTGTGACCCATGGCTTCCTCAGAAACAGCCTTGGAGGCCCAGGAATGTTGGTGTACAATCTCCACAGCATCCCACAAGAGCAGGAGGAAAGGGCTGGGCAGGTGCAATTAACACTTTGGATGAGGCTGAATTGCACTCTCAACAAAGAGAAGTCTTTCAGTTAGTCTACAAGGAAATCATAATTATATCCCTGGTATCCTTGGCAACAGGTTAAGGTCCCAAAAGGTGATTTTACAGTTTAGTATTAATTACTGATACAGGATCAAAAAGGACAAAATCACTTAAACAGTTTCCAGGGTGTAAATAGGAATTATGTAAGAAACATTAAGTGAACCATCCTGAATATATAGAGGTATTCTCTCTAAAGAAACAATTCCTGGTAGTCAGGGCATGAACTTGGGAAAACTGTGTGCTTGGTGATTTGAATTCATACAAAGGGATGGTATTTATTAGATAATGGGTTATTTTCTCAACAGGGAATTGTATCAAATTTTCATTTTAAGGAAGTCAGCCCATGAGACCCAAGGGTAATCAGTTGATGTACTGAAGATAATTTGCTTTATCAGAACTGTTTATGCAGAGGAATTACCTGTTTATAAATCCTTTTATGTGGATATATTTTAAATGCTCTGTATGTTTTTGCAATAAAGATTCCTCCTTCTGAATTTGAGTTTTAAGGCCCTATATAGGGATATAGGAAACCTGTTCCCTTCCCTTATCCACCCTCTCTAAATAGGTTAATGCTGTAATAAATGATTTTTGTACAGGTACCTCTTTTTAAGTATCTTCCTGTGCCCATTTACTTTCTACTCAATACATTTTAATGCTGCAGTTCTCACCAGGCCATGGTGAATTTTCTTTAGCTTCCCCTTTTCTCCCTATTTTCTCTGAAATAAGATCCAATAAAAGTAATAACCTTAGAAGGCAGTGTTCTTTTGTTTTGTTTTGAAGAAATGATTCTGTCATCATCTGGATGACAAGCTCTATGCATCAATTCCTGGCTGTGCCATCAGTAAGGAAGATGGAAATGGGGGGCAAGTCAGCAAGGTGTGTGAAGAATATTTGTGGAAATAAGATCTTGGAAATAGGACAATAATGAATAGAAGGAAAGGGCAATGTAGGCAGGTGAATTCTAAGTGCTTTCCAACCTGAAGAAACATTGGCTGCTGGAAGTGTATTTTAACTGATGTTTGTGTCACTACTAAGGCAAAGAATAAGACATAATATAACATTATTGGTGGTATAACATAGTTTGAAATTCCCAAGTTGTCCTTTTTAATTGTCTGGAACTTCTGAGGTAAACACCCTTTTGCCTTGCAGATGGGGTCATGGTGTGGTGTTGAAATACTTGTGCTCTGGTGTTCAGCTACCATAAATCTGCACAATAATTAGGTTTCAAACTGTGTACTTGAACTAATGAACTGAAGGTTTAGGGAAACAAATGTTAGCAAAAACTATTATGTGAGTAAATGTTAAAATTAATTTATTCAACCCAATTATGTTATGTTTTCTCTTTCTAATGCAGAACAGAACACCCCAGCTTGAGTTATTTCTAGTTTTCTTGTCAACTTTTTATAGACTAGATTTAGTTCCTTACTGCCAGACAGTCCGTGGAGGTGCAACACTGCACTGCAGCTCATCCTGCTCAGTGTGCTGAGGAATTGCTGAAACACCTGTCCAAAGGGCAGGGATAACTGTTCTCTTCAAAACTTTCATAGTTTAATTCAGTAGCACTTGTGAGGCAGGAAAACTTCCATCTGAAATAGCTGTTACACTTTTATAAGGCAGCTGCAGTTGCTGCTTCTGCTTCACTCTCTGTCCATACAGGGAGGCTCCTGGGGCTACAGTCAAGGGCCTGTTTAACCATTCTTCAGAATTCCCTTTTGGCTGAGTTTAAAAGTGCTGAATACTACTTTTTTCTGCCTCTTTAATCAATGGTATGACTGCCTGTAAAGTTACACATAGTCCCTGCACTTTCTAAATTAGTGCTGAACAACTCTGCATAAATTTCTAGTAAAAAAGTGAAATTACCATGTCCAAAAGGAAGCTTGGCATGTGTTTAGCTGTAATCAAAATAAGGAAAAATTACATGCAGTTGTAAAAATACTGATCATTAACTGTCCTCCTTAATGGTGAGGAAATAATTTTTTTGAATCCAAGTTCTTGTTAGATTAATTCGGCTACAAATAAGCACGATGTGTTGCCTGTAAGGAAGATGTCAATGAGACACCAGTTTTAGGGTCTGTAACTCTTCTGCTTGGTACCAACAAGCCCATCTTCACTGTCACTATAGTCTACTGGAATTCTGCAGGATTGGAGGTCTTGTGGGTTTTCACAAAAATGTCCAGAATTTCATATGAAGGAGCAGTGAAACAATATAGAAGAGCTAAAGGCCATGGGGAATTGTGCTGGAATTGTGTTCACATTGTGTTCATGGGGAAGGGTTCATATAAGGGAATTGTACTGGCCAATTCAGTTCTAGTAAGTGAATGAGTTGCTGCACAAATTTGTTTGGTGGTATCAGATAACTTCAAGATATTTCTTCTATTTGGGTAAATTATTAGTACAGTAGTTTTCTTTCCCTGTCTATGTACTGAGGGTTTTTTGCAGTTTATGTAACTCTTCCCTGGTTACCTGCATTAAATAGCACTTAATGCAGAATGTGACTGATGAGTGAATACCTCCATATCAGTAACACTGTATTTTCTAATACAGTTTTTGCTGAGGCTGGGAAAGCATCTGTTCAGACACAAAACATTGGCCACTCTTAGTGTGTGTGAAGATACAGCTGAAGTCACCCTTGCACTTTGTTCTCCTTTTTGAAGGACTCGAGGGATAGGAGGGATGATGGTGCCAAAAGTGTCTGACCCTTCACTGACATGCCTTTCTGAGATCCCTGGGAAAGCACTGCAATAGGAATAGCTGGAAAGCTTGATTTTTGCTGTGAGTCTATTACTCACTTTGCACATTAACATTACATAGCATGGGAAGAACAGTGAGAGGAAAGTAAAAAATAGCTTAGCTCTGAAGAGCTGCAGAATGCTACTATAGATAGGCTGCCAGATTAAAGAGCTGTCTTGGAGTGTTACAATTCAAAGACCAGAAGCCTCAACTGCCTTTCTGGAGTAAGGAATTTTTTGGGGAATTTTCCACTTCAGATATCACACTATAATGGGGGTTAAATCACTGTATTTTGTCTTTATTTTTCTCAATAATTTCCTTTTCTCCTTTTGTTCTGTCATTATCCCTTTTCTATCTCCTGGCTTGGATGTAAATTCTCCCATATGTGGTTATTGCAGCAATTTGAGAAGCGTGTCCCAGAGCTGGTTGGTCGGGGGCCTTTGCACAAATTACTCTGCACAGCAGTAGCTTCCCAAACTCAGGTGGTAAATTGTCTGCAGTGGGTGGGATCTGACTCTGGGCTGACCAACATGGCACTGAAAGTCCACAGTAATTGTAGGACATCTGCAAGTCATGTTTGATCTCTGGGAGCTTTGGGAGGCTTCAGCACAGAACAATGTAATGTCTACTGTGATGAAGACACAGGGGCTGTAACATTTTGCATTTGAAAGAAAAAATCCACAGCATTGCAAGATGAATTCATCAGTTTATTGCTTAGATGTATTAGGTAAAGTAAAACCAAATCAAACCCCCTAACCTGACTTTATTTAGTAACACTGTCATACTTATGAAAACCTGTTTTCATAAAGACTAGAAGAGGAAATTAATTCATTGTGCTCCTTTGAAGTAAAAGGGCATTCAGTGACTGGTGGTGAACCAGCAATTCCATTTTGAAGGGGAGCTCTTATTTTATTTCCTATTATGGTTAGAAAATTTCTTTGTTCAAAGTCTCATTTTAGTGTGTGATGAGAGTTCAGCAAAGGTTCTTTAATTCTCTTCACAGTTTTGCTTGAAAAATTTCTGTTAATGTTTGTCTTCAAAATGTTGTGTTCTCTTTTTTTCAGGGAGAGTTTGGTGCTTGTGATGAGATTTTTTGTTTAGAAAATGAAATCATTATGGTTTACTTTGAATTCCCTATCCAATATTCAGAAATCCACAAATAGTGACTTTATGTACAAGTTGTCTAATCTTCTGTGCTGTGGAACTATTAAATCGAGGGATTATTTGCTGCACAATTTGTAATTCCTGCTAAAAACTTCAGTTCCTCTACTGGTCTTTTTAAGATTAAATGATTTTCTACTATCCCTTTCCCCTCCCGAGTGGAAATACATAACAGATGATGTTCTATTGGAGACTTAATTGTTCTGTTCATACACCTTTGGTTCAGGCCATCCAGGTCTGATGGTTTTCAGCAGCTTTATTTTCATCCCATTCCAAAACCTCAAAGGGAGACTCTTAACTTGGCTACAATGACTCTCCTCTTCCTATGAGATGTGAACACCAGAGATGCATTTCCTTAAGTTCCATTGGTTTTTCAGGGCTGTTTGTGGCCTGGGCAGTGGAAGCAGCAATGAGATTGTGTGCTCTGGGTAGAATTTTTGAACTAAGTAATGAGAGATTTGGGGTATCCTGGAGTCATAAATGCATGCACCAGTATTGGTTAAGTAAACATGTCCCTAACTTTTGAGGCTGGTAAATGAGTTCCTCTCCTTCTGCATGTTGAGTGATGCAACCTCCTCTGTCATTAATCCAATTTAACATTCAGCTCTGCACAAAGTCCTCCTGCTGCCTAAGTGTAAAATACCAGAGCCTTGCACATGGCTTGTGCTGTGATGTTTGACATTTCCTCAAAGGAGAGCTGAGAAACTGGAAAGGTAACATTGATTCTGAGTACTTGATCTCTGTTAGCAGTCAGAGGGCAGGAAAGAAAAGTAAGGGATACCTAAGAGTAACATGGGAATGTGGCTCAACAGTTACTTGTCACAGAGCTCATCCTTTGAGAGCAGGTTTTTTGCCTTGAGAGCAGCTGGAAGAGTTTATCAATATTGGAATTTCTGTGCTAAAGCTGCTGAACTTGCTAGTGGTGACCTGTAACCTTTCAAAGGATTGTTGTAGTGTAACAAGATTGAAGCCTTCTAGTTCACACTCTGTGTGTGTGTGCTCTGGGCTATGACTGAGCCTGCTCAGATGAAAAGAGAGATTGCACCTTGACTAAGATTAACTGGCCAAAATTTGTGTTGCATGGAAATGTTGTGTTGCATGAAAGTGTTAGTTTATTGTCTAAGCTTGGAAGTCTTTGCTGTTGTGCTGCTTCATGGTGAGAGGAACATCCCAGTGTTATGCAGCTGGATTACATTAAAGAAGTAGAAAAAGCTCCCTGGAGGAAAACAATACCTCATGTGCTTAACCATGTAAATGAGAATACTGTTAGTCATTCCCTGAGCAGTGAGAAAGTGGGGCAGTCTGTATGAGGAACACAAATAGCTTGACTGTCTAACAGCTTCTATTTTTGAAGCTATTAAAAACACTCTAGTTCCTATTTACTGCATGTTTTAAGCCCAGCAGCCTTTATATGCACAAATTTTGGTGTTTTCTGTGAAGGTTGACAAGAAGTTTGCAAGTGTTGGTTAAAACATGCCTGGCCAGGGCATTTGCTCAGGACTCTTGCAACTCTGGCCTGTGCTCAGCAAGAAGTAAAGCTGATTGGAGGAAAACATGTGATCTAGATGGGCTCCTGAACACCTTTCTACCTTCTGGGTCAATACTCTTGCACATGTTCATCTCTTTAGAGAGGCTGTTGCATGTAACCACCATGCCCATGAGTGAAAATTACACCATAAGCTAACTTTGTTGTCATGGTGGTGCAATTCTGCTTCTCTAGTGCTGCTCTTCAATTGCTGTCTAGAACGAGGAGATTTTTCTATACATGAAAAGATCTAGATATTCTGCATGTCTTTATTTTAGAAAATCTGAGTGGGGTTTCATACACTGTCTCTCTTGAAAGGTTTACAGCTGTAGATTTTCTTGTTTGTTCCTTTCATCATAGAATCATAAAATGGTTTGAGCTGGAAGGGACCTTAAAGACCATCTGGTTCAACCTCCCTGCCATGGGAAGGGACACCTTCCTTAGGCCAGGTTACTCCAAGCCCCATCCAGCCTGGCCTTGGACACTTCCAGGGATGGGGCAGCCACAGCTTGTCTGGGCAACCTGTGCCAGGGCCTGCCCACCCTCACAGCAAAGCATTTCTTGCTAATCTCTAATCTAACCCTTCCCTTTTACAATTTCAAATCATTGCCCCTTGTCCTGTAACTCTCCTCTAACCCTCTTTTATAAGCCCCTTTAAGGCTCTGGGAGGGGCTCTCAGGTCTCCCTGGAGCCTCTTCTTCTCCAGGTGAACAACCCCAACTCTCAGCCTGTCTTTATAGAGAGAGTTATGGTTACTTGTTGTCTATTCTGGAAGCTCTGTGGGCTTTTATACTGGGTATTTTTACCAGGCTATTGTTTTTACATGGTTGTGTTATTTCTTTAGTGTTTTTGATATTTTTATCTACTGCAAGGAATTTATTATTCTACTTTCAGAAAATAGTATAGTCTCTTTCCTGGTTTTAAAAGTGTATGGAAAAGAAAACTCTGAAATGTTTTTTCAAAATATGAGTGGCTGAACTTCTCTGGTTTATGAATCAGATAATTACAGGCATGACTTTTATCAGACCTTACCACTTGTTTTTATTTCTGTAGCCTTAAAAGCTTCAGTTAATCATTCTCAATAGACTGAAAAATAGTTTCCATGAAAGCTAATAAATCTGGAAGTATATCTTCTAAATCCTTTAACTGATCCTGCAAACAGATGTTTAGGATAAATATTGCTCATGGAAAAGCAGATATAGCTAATGAATAATAAGAACTGCATAAAACTGCTAGAAAGTCTTGTTTGCATCTTGAGAGAATCAGTGCTAATAAGTCAGATCAGTCATTTTTATTTAGGCAATACAGAAAAGCATATGTCTTCTTGCTTTGCCAGCTGTCATAAAATTTTGGAGAAAAAGGTTGCTTTTAAGCTTTCCAAAGGGAATATTTCTCAGAAGTATTTTGACCTTTATAGCTTACAAAACCAATTGACTTCCCTTTCCCATAAACTATTTTTTGGCTGAGATTCTTCTACAGCAAAGCTTTAGTTATGAGGAAAAATAGCAGCTCTGAAGAAAATCACTGGGCTGCCTTCTAGTGGTTCTAGTTATCATTATTTAACATGTGCCCCCAATATTTTTCAATATTCAACTATTATATGTGCATTTCTATGGTACTTCCATTTTAGGAACCACAAGGCAGATTGCACTGGTCACATATGGTTTTCATTGTTTGTTTTTAAGCTTAAGAAAAGACTTTTTGCCTGGTTTTGTTATTTTGATTAGTGTGTGGGTAATTACTGCTGGGTCAGGAGATGGTAATTTCAAAAGAAATCACCCATTTTCTTTTGGTTTTTATTTTGCCACAGTTCTTCTTGTTTCTTCACATTTAAAGGTGCTTTTTATTTGGTGATAATGCAATAGATGGAGTACTTGGAAATAAACATATAAACTAACCCTTTGGCCAGTAGCCCACACCACACCACCAGTAACCCAGTTGTTTAGGGACCTTTTGTTTGTTTTTATGTATCTTTGTAAGTACCTAAGGAAAATTCTAAATGAAAAAAAGTCAGTTCTGCTCCAAGTAAAATTTGAAGCTTGTTTTCTGAAACAATATTTTTCTTTCTAACCTGTGATTGAGGTTTTCATGCTTGAGATACTTCATAAATTAATTAAATTAAATGCATGACATAGTTTGCATACCTATTCCTACTGTGTTAAGTTAAACATGGAACTTTGAATTGTTAATTAAGAAGGAAGTTTTCATTTTCAGTTGGGTGTTCTCTATAGCCTTGAGGATATTTAAATCTTCTTGGAGACCAGCTCAGTTTAAAGCTGGTTTATATCATCCTACTTTGCCATTTGCAATCCTTGTCCTTATTTCTGTAACAAAACTGCATATGCTGTTCATGTTCTCAGTGTAGTTACCTGAGACAGAGACACACCAATGGGAGTTGGTGCTTGTCTTGTAATTTTGGTGTTCACCTGAACTCAGTTTGATTCAGTAGGTTCCCTGAATGTTCATATTTCTCACTGCCATCAGAAGAAATTGGAGATGTGCTGCCCTGAATGTCTACAGAGAACTAAGGTGAAAACCTTCCCTTCCTAAAACTGTTCAGCTACCTGACAATAATAAATTGAGTACACAAACTGGAGGTAGGATTTAGCTAACCAAAAAGGTAGTTTAAAAAATAAACTTGAAAGGACTGAAATCATTATTGACTAGAAATCCTTCAGGGACATTAACAATGTATTTGATAGTTGCCAGGGAAACGTGGCCTTCCAGTGACAGTCTGCATTGCACACAAAGACTGAGGTAATTGTGACACGACTGATCCACTGCAGGGTACCTGTTTCTCCTGCCTCTGCAGGAATGGCAGATGCCTTTGCATCCAGCTCCATTAATATACACTGTACATGCTGGACCATTAGCACTTCCCATTTGATTTTGCAAATAGATTCCAAACAAAAGCAGGATGTCAGGTTTTGCTGATGGAAAAAGTGTCGTTTCTCGCTGAAGCAGATTGAGTGTGTGCCTGGCTGGCCAGTCTGGATTAGCCACAGGAGAATGTAGAGCTTAATGGAGACTCAAAAATGGGATTATGCTTATGGGCACAAACTGATGTAATACAGAAATAGTGGATTCAACCTAGAAAAGCAGTAGAAAGTTTTGCAGTGCTCAGTCTCCTTCAGCTTACCAGGTAGAACTCTGAAGTCTTGGAGCAAGTGCTACACTTCTTTATTTATTTTTCCTGTCCCAGGTGAAATGGAATTGTTGAGGGAGGAATTGCCTGTTCAGAAACAGCACAAGTCTAGTGATCAACCTTAGGGAGTGACCACAAATATAAAGAATTCATACATTATGAACAGAAGCATAAGGTAGTGGATGACAATGGGAGATGTAAGAGTTGTCCAAGCACAACTGCCAAAATAACTGACCTGGGTCATGGAAATGCTTCTGTAAGGTCTAAAAGAACAGAAAGTAACATCAGAAAGTCAAGAATTTCCAACAATACATCTTCTTTAGTGGGGTAAATGATCCCAGATGACCTCATCTGCACATAAATGTTAGGCAAGATGAATGTTTTAGACTCAGATTATATTAGATATTTTTATATGTAGTCACAACATACTTGAGTCTTCTCTGAGGAGTCTCTTGTTGGGACAATGAGCAGCCTGGAGCACAGGTTACAGCAGAGGGAAATTTGTCTTTGAAAACTTGGATTTCACAGTAAAGCTGCTGTAATTTTGACTTCTAATGCAGTGAAAGATGGAAAGTTCCTCACTGATATGGTGTGAAATGCACTGTTTGGTGAAGTGATTGAGGGGAGCATCTGCACAGGATCTTGGGATCTGTGAGGGTGAGCCCTTGCTGCTCCTTATGGGGAGGAAGGACACTCTAAGCAAATGTCATCAACCTATGTGTAGTCCACTACTTTAGAGGTCATTTGTCTGCAGGCTGAATTATGTGAATTCAAATAAATATATAAATTTAAGGTCTCCTGAGAAATATTTAGGAGATTGAATAATGGTTATTTCTTGCCAAATAGGCATTTCCACAAATTTCACCTTGCCGGCACAATTGATTTTTCTACATTAAGGAGATTGTTTTATAATTTAGCAGTACATAATTCTTCTTTCATTTTGAGGTTGGCATATGGATGATTTTTCAGGGGGTCTTGCTAAGAAATAAAGGCTAATGATTTAATTGAACAGTGGCTGAAACATCCTCAAAAAGGATGTTTTTACAATGTAAATGAATGTGTGTTATTATCTTATATAAAGGAGGGTTTTGCCCCACTTTCTAGGCTCATCTAGGTTTTATAAAAAGTCATAGTGAAAATTCAGTGAAGACCTCCCTGTTCTGTAATCTGCATGAGGTATGTCTGTATCCATTGCCCAAGTATAGCTTAGAAGTTGATCCCAGTTCTTGCTCACTGCCATTAACTGTGACATTTGCAGCCACAATGTCATTTCTAAAGTGGAGAAGGAAGTGACTGAAACAGGCTTGAATTAAATATAAACCTCATCTTTATGGAGGAGGCGTCAGGAGGAGATTGGAATCCTCTGAAGCCTTTCCCAGGGCACACAATCTGCCCAGAACTAAATTATTTGGAAAGCCATAACTTTGTCTGAGGTTATGAAATGCAAGTGGGTTAACTTTAGTCAAGCAACTATGTGAGTTTTGGTGTTATTTTCATACTGGTATATAAGATGAAATATTCCATAATTGGCGACATTTAACTGGGGATTTTAAGATGTGGTGTAATAGCAATTTGCTTTTATCCAGTGCTTATGGCCTGGGCATTGATATCTTGGTGATGGAAACATTCAAAAACATGATAGCTGTGCAAATAGGTGATTAAAAGTCAGTTCTTGAGTATTTGTCATAACTTCTCTAACACCAGCATCTTAATTCATTTTTGTGAGGAGCGAGCAGAAAGCTGAGACTTTGTTTTGTCTTCCACTGATCATACTTGAAGAAAGGATGGTGAAGGATAAGACAAGCACATCATTGTGTGTAGAATTAAGCCTATCATAGTTTTTGGCTTTTTATTCAAGAGTTAATTAATAAGGGACATAATATGAAGAGTCCAAGTGAAACACACAGCAGTATTAAGTCATATATTATTGTTATGAAAGGCATTTTTATATGACTTTGTGGATAAACAACAGACTCTAATAAACTCAAAGATTTTGGAAAAAGCTCTTAACGGAAAATGTGATTATTGGCATTCCTGACTATTGTTTAGTGTGGGTTTGGGTGGGGTTTTTTGGTTGGTTTTGTTTTCTCACATTTACTGACAGACTTGTGGAACTGAGATGAACATTCACAATCTTGTCCTACCCAATAAAGAGCTCAAAACTCAATTGTTACAAGAAAATCTTGGTTAGTGGGAGTTCAGTCAGACACTTGTACAGAAACATAATAGAGAAATGCAGTGAAGTTAACATTTATGTTGAATAATGTTAAAATGAAATAGTTTAAATATGTGGATATATTAAAAAAACAGGTGTAAGAAACTTTAATGGATTTTTTAAAAACTGTGTTATTAAAAAATGGGACTTGAACTTTAAGATATGTGAAAATAACAAGTTCATAGAATCAGTTGGGTTGGAAGAGACCTCTGAGATCATCAAGTCCAAACCTGAATCCAACCTACCGTGATTACCAGATCATGGCACTGAGTGCCATGTCCAGTCTCACCTTAAAAACCTCCAGGGTTGGAGAATCCACCACCTCCTGGGGCAGGCCATTCCAATGCCTGACCACTCTTTCTGTAAAGAACTTCTTCCTGATATCCAACCTAAACCTGCCCTGGCAGAGCTTAATCCCATGCCCTCTTGTCCTACCATCGGTTGCCTGAGAGAAGAGACCAATCCCCACCTGGCTACAACATCCTTTCAAGTAGTTGTAGGGAGTGATAAGGTCTCCCCCTGAGCCTCCTCTTCTCCAGGCTAAGTTACATGTGTCCTGTGCAATGGAAAGAATGGCAGGATGAAAAGTCGCTGAAGTGACATACACACTCATACCATGGAGTTTTCTCTGTCAGAAAAACAACTGTGCCAAAGTTCTTCAGACTGATAAATGCATTTATTTCATCCTTACCACTTTTGAAGCTTGGTCCTGGTTCTGCCCTGACCCTGCTGTAGCAGGTCCCTGGATCCCCTCTGGAGTCTCCTTTTGCTGCCCAGGCAGTGAGTGCTGAGCCGAGTGGAGCTGCCGCGGTGTGGGGGAGTGGGAAGGAGGGTATGAGCTGCAGGGTATGAGCAATCCCTCCTTCCCCACCCTCCAGAGCACGGAGCCAGCAAAGCTGCCAGGAAAGGCCACCGGCAATGGGCAGCTGTCAGTCCTACTGTTGAGCCACAGAGATTCCATCAAAGACAGAAAGCAGTACATTGAGAGTAAACAGCAAACAAATAGCTGCACCATCTGCTGTGGTGGGAGTAGCCATATGGAAGGAGGTTCAAAGGGTGTAGCGTTGTGGTTGTTAACTCTTTGGCTACATCCATGTTGTGCTCAAACAAGGAGCTGAAATGAGCTCCTGATTACCAATGACTGTCTCAGAGTAGATGGGATTTGATCTCCCATCTCATCAAGTGTGTCAAAAACATTTTTAACATAGTACATGATATCTGAGGGTCCAGCTTTTTCCAGTCCAATGGAAATCAGGAGTAGCGGGAAGGTAAAACCTGTGGGTTTGAAGGATAAGAGAGCAGGTGTGGCAGTGAGGCTTCATTTCACCACCTTCAGAGTACCGTGTGTGCTAATCCCAACTAGGAGAGGGAGCAAGCACAGAAGTGGCGTTAGAAACTAGTAACAGAAAATATGGAATACACAAAAGATAGAATGATGACATAGAGGTGGGATTTATATTTATTATTTTTTTATTATATGCTTTGCTCACTTTTTCATTGTAGCTCTATTTTCCCTCACTGAAGGGAACATACTATTTTTTTTTTAGAATAACCTCTTGATTTGGCTACTACTGCACTAAAGTTTCTTTAAGTTCCATGCTTCCTTTTGACAGGAATTAGGCTACACTACAAAGGACAAACATGGTATATGGTGCTCTACTTCCCTACTTGCCTGATACTGTTATCAAGAAACTTAATCCATTCTGAAAGATGTAAAAATAAAGGATCTTGTAAATTTTATCAAGATTTTACTTGTGGTTTCCCATCTGTTGTAGAATTGAATAGCAAAAAGGTTTTTTTATTCTTATTATAAATTCTCTGAATTGGTAATAAATAGGAAAATGTGTATTATTACATGCTGATAGTCTATGTAACAAAAATGGTAATATATCCATATTTCATGTGGTGGAACACCTCAGACATTAAAAATTCCTTTCGTAAGAAAATGCTGTGGCTTTGTTGTTTGGGTTTTTATTTTCTTTCTTTTCCTCCCTGAGAGTAATCTTATATGTCAGATTTCTAATACCTACATGCTGTGGAAAATGACCTTGTTATGGATATAACGCTTACTGTTAATCTGGATGTACACTGATAAGGATCTAAAGCATAGTCAGATGGCCTTGTAGCTCAGATTTTAATCATATTACTGCCTGACTGTTGCAGTTGCTCACACAGCATTCCCAAGGCCCTTGGGAAATTTATAGGGAATTGGTTACTTTGGTGGCCATTGCTCAGTGAGTCTGTTTGTTGTTGTTTTGCCGTTGGGTGGCAACTACAGCATCTCTGTGCTGTGGCAGTGCCAGTCTGGTCAGAGTGGGAACCCACTGGTTGCAGAAAAGCTAAAATAAGGACTTGGTTTGTTCTAGAATTTCCAAATGCCAGTTGGCCCTGTCAGTTGGGTTTCACAGATGTTGAGACTGATCTTTTTTTAATAGTAACAATTAATAAAGGTTGGGTCGCTGGGAGTGTGTGTGGCTCTTTGGAGAATCAGAAATAATTCTAAATATTTTACATAGTGTAGCCAAGAGAATATTTATTTGCAGTAAGGACCTAAAATTAAAATCCAAAGCACTCTCACTGGAATTCAAAATGTTACACAATTATCTATCAGAGGAGTTCCCCATAAGCAAAGGGATGGGACTAAATGCTCCCCTTAGAGTGCCTTCCACATCAGTGGTCTCTGAAAACTTGACTGATCTCTGGGGTAGCAGCCTCCAGAATAGCTACTGAGCTTTGCCAGAAATCCAACATAACAGGTAATCTGCAATACCAAAGTAAGGTGGCAAAGACTTCTAGAAACATGAAGTAATTGTCATATTCTCTTAAACATAGTTTTCAATTAGTGGGAATTTATTTGCAAGCACAAGCTGTTCACATTTATGACTTAATAATGCAATTATTAGTCAGCCAAGTAAATCTCATCAGAGTGTTAGTCCTTACAGAGCTACAGCAGACCAAATTTAAAGTTTAGTCTTTCAAGGTTAATTTACTGTAGTTTTATAAATTAATTTGGACAGGGGCTCAGCTTCTCTTGATTGACCCAAATTAGAAAGGCAATGGAATGAGATTAAGGCCATCAATGTAGAGATGTGAGAAATCTGATGTCTTGAGCCAAACAAAAGGGATTCACAACCTCAAAGAAGTGAGGGATGTGTTCAAGACCCCCCCTCCCCAAAACAACATATCCATGGGGATGTAGTGTAGCTGACCTGTGGTTGGTGAGTCAGGGAGCCCCAAGTCCCTCCTATGCTTTGTTGTTCCTCAGATCTTTCCCCAGGTCATGAAAAAGAATAGTATTCCTACTTCCATTTTTGCTGGATTTTCCATTCAGAATTGCAATGTTTTGAAACAGCAGGTACATAAGCTGGAAAATGCTACTGTGGTGTGGTTGTTGTGTTGTTTTGTTTTTGTTTGTTTTTTAGTGTCAGTGATGCACCTCCTAAGACCTAACTCACTGGGTTCTTCCTAACATACTGGCTGTTTACTTCCTTATTTGTTAAATATATTTAAATCTACCATTTAATGTTACACATTTAAATCTAACATTTAGTATTAGAAAAGCTTAAAAGAGAATTTTGAAAGAGTTAATCTCTTTAGTGCGTTGGGGTTTTATTTAATTCCTTAAACTGGAAAGGGTTTGACTTCAAACTAGATCAGAAATTCAGATAAATTCAGATGAAATTTGATCTGTAAGTGCAACTCTTGCCTGTAGGAGACCAAGCTGTAAGTTTTACTGTCGCACATTTTGGAGATGTTGAGAATTGAGCTAATGAAGATGAGATGCAGAAATCCAAAAAAATTGGAGGCAGTATTAATCCAGTAAGTGACATCATGGGAATACCCATGACTAGGTCTGATGGGCAACAAGGAGAACATCCTTCTGGGTTTCTTTTTTTCTTCTGGATTTCAAATTTGCCACTGGATAGAAGTGGAAATACTCAGACTTGTGTGTGAGAACAGCACATCCCACTGCAGAGCATGATCTGCTTAACTGCCTTTCAGCATCCACGTTGTCATGGTAGCCTTTTGTACATGTAGGAGTTCGGTGAATGCTGCAAATATATGTTTGGAATATGTGGGATGGAATGTCTTTTTGATCAGAAAGGTAATTTGTGAGCAGGATGATAACTGAATGCTGAGGGGACAGTTCTTGGGCTGTGAGAAACCCAATTGTGATTCACTCAAATGCTGTAGCTGTGGTACTTTTTTAAGCAGATTTTTTAAGTTTTAGGATTTTTAGGACTCCTGATGGGTTCTGGGTTTCTGCAGGATTTTGCTGTTTCTTTGTTTTAAGTGCTAATGAACAGCAAGAGTTTTCTTTCTTCTGTTAATTACAGACCAGAACTGATGTGCTGAAATCTTTGTTTCAGGATTTTGCTTTTCCTGGCAGCTGTAACCCAACTGGTTTGCCTATGAAATACAGACTTATTAGCTTTAGCTTTTAATTATGAAAAGATCAGATTTTTGTATCTAATGGTTTTAGAACAGATGCTTCCTCTGTCTGCTTCTCTGCCTGCTTTGCTCATGGAAAACCCAACAAAATTAGTTTTAAAGGCTTGTACTGAAGTGGCATTCGGAAATAATATCCATATGCAGAAAAACTTCAACTCAAATATCTTTGTAATGAACTTGAGATACCAAGGGAATGTTAGGCAAAAGGTAATCAAATTGTGCATCGGGACTGTTTTGCTAACTAATGGTAATTAAAACTTCCTCCTTTGCCTGTTTCCCTGTGTTCAAAACATAATTGATTGTATTCAAGTTTCTCAGAACTAAATACTTCAACCCTGAGGTTAACCATATTTCTAGATACTTAATCATATCCAAAGAAACAAGGGAAGCAAACCAAGACAGCAATGCCAGTGTCTTTGTGAAACAGCAAACAATATCGAGGTGCAACAATTAATTTTCCATCTAGGGATGCCTCCAAGATGATCAAAGACTGCAGATAAATGGAACTAAATAAACTAAAGTATCTAGTAAACAAAATGATATCTGGGTAGAAAATAACTTTGGTTTGGCTTGGTTTTTTTGAACTCCAAATTACTTTCTCAACTTTTTGAAGACTCATATGTGGTCCATGCTGTTAGAGCTAATACTGCAACCAGAGGAGATGTTATGGATCTTCTAAGCTGAGGCAAAGAAACCCGTGGATTTAAGCTGGTGAAGAATAACTGCATTTCTTTGGGATGATGTAAGAAGTTCTGCCATAATGAGAAAAGTTATAACTTCAAATGAGAAGTTGTTATTCCTTCCCTTCATGAGCTTTGCTTAATGAGATTGATGCATGTAAAGTAAAAAGAATGTGTTGTTTGTAAACTCAGAGCTATAACCCAGGAATCCATTTCCCATCCTCACCACAACCAGGGTTGCTTTGGTGTTTATAGGGGTATATAATTTGTATTTAATTCTGTGCTCCTGACTAACAATGCTGGACCTCAATTTATGCATTTCCAGCAAGTTTATGGAAATTTTGGTCATCATCCTTGTAAAACTGTTCAAAATTATAAGCTATATAACAACTATTTGTATGGAATCCATGTGTATAATACATATATGTGCTCCTATATTCTTCCTTGCTCAGAACAATTCTCTTTTGATAATTGCCTTTTGTAAGCTTTTGTTTGGTCACTTGAACATATCTAATGGGTTTGGCAGCCTCTTGGCTTTTTGTACAAATCAGGAATGCCCAGCAATAAGCTACTTCCCTTGTTACAGTTACTAGAGCATCAGACAAACTGGCTGCAAAAAATATCCCAGAAATTAAGCATTTTTGACTGTGTTTCAGCATGATGAGCTGGAAACAGTATCTTCTATGTATGGTTGATAAATTTGCTATTGGGTTTCTCACAGGCATCCAATGAAGAAATTATTTGATTTAATGTAATATTGTGGTACATTCCATAAATAATAATTTTAATTTAAAATAATAAAATTAATAAAGGATAATTATTATTTAAAAGTATTTTACATTCCTATAAGAAGGTATCTGTTTATTATGTTGATCTTTGCTGGTACATCTCATATTTGGAAAATTGATATAATGATTCATATTTGCAAAGTTGGAGTTGCAATGGTTCTAATTCCAGAACAACTTTGTGATGTACCTTCTTCCTGCAGTTAGAGATGTTTTTAGATACACCCTTTCCTATAGAAATTTTTAATAATATGACTCTTCTTATCTTTGACTTCCAGAGAACATCAGAAACAAAAAGTAAATGCTTAAATATGGGGTAAATCTGAAAACACTGATCACTGCAAAGAACTGTGAAACACTATTGAATTCTTACTTGCTGCATGTTCCAAGGTACTAAATGGAATTAGGTCCCTCTGATGTAGCATGTGGGATATTTTTTATTTATTTATTTTGGGAGCAATGGAGTGACACAAATTACAAGGGAAGAAAAATAAATTGTGCTGAAACTTCCTGTTATCTAGCTGGGGTTTTTTTGATAACATCACATATGATGGGGGCTGTGCTGTAGCTAAAAAATTTCCTTAAATAGAATGTTTTGTGGCTATAAGTGGAAACAAATGTTGATTCAGCAGCAGTGATACTTATCTGAGTTTAGACAGCTGATGCTACAAGTCCTCTAAATCAAACAATGTTGATGACTCATTTTGTTAATCACTCACTGAGTGACAAAATATATTGGAGTTAGTTTCTTTGTTTAACAATATGTGTTCCCTTGAGCAGTGACAGCCTTGAGAACTGAACCTGACTCTCATCTGAATGGTAAAATTCCTTGTATGGAAACCTAAATCAAATTTCTGCCCTGTGGAGGACTAAGTGGTGTCCTAAGCTACAGAGCAGATGTTTGTGGCATGTAAAGAGAGGACTGAGATCAGATGAGAGAGACTGAAAATCTGGTCACAATGAATGACATCAATACTCACCCTCACTGTTTTGGTAGAATTTGGAGTAATTGTTTCAGCATCCAGCATGCAGGAATGGTCAGGGCTCTTTGGGATGGAGTTGCTGAGATGCAAAAATCATTGTGGATAAATGACAAAAGTAAAGGCCTTTGGTTAGGAGGCCTCTAGTTGATATTAACCAGTAAGCAAAAGAAATCTATTCATCTGCTAATTTATTTCAGGTCCAAACACAAACACAGCCACCACTGCTAATATTTAAGATGTTACAGATGAGGGATGATGAACACAAACTGCATCAAGGAAAATTCCAGTAGTATGCTAAGAAAAGAAGTTTTGCAGTGAGGGTCATCATTAGTGGAACAGGTGCCCAGGACTGGAATTCTGCATGTTTGAGGGTAGTCAGAACCTGGCTGACATTTTCTGATTAACCTGCTTCAAAATTGAAGTCAGACAAGTTTTGAGGTATGATGTAGGAGGGTGTGGAAGTCAGTCAGGTGACTTTCTGAGGTCATCTTCCAAATTCTGTGGGTTTTGTCACCTACTACATTGCTGCTCTTTCATCATTAGAAGTATAATTCAATTTATATTCTTAAAATCTGTAGCAGCCTAACAGTCTTTAAAGAGAGTATACAAACATAGAGGACGGTTACTGTTTTTTTTCGAGCTAGGTCTGCTAAGCTCATGATTTGATGTAGATGTGTGATAAAAGGTGTAGTTGAGAAGCTTTTTTCCTTCATTTCTAAATCAATTTTGATCCATATTTATTGGTAGACTTCTCATGGAATGACAAAATGGTTCGGGTTGGAAGGGACCTTAAAGATGAGGTCATTCTGCCCCCTTTCACTAGATCAGGTTGCTCCAAGCCCCGCCCAACCTTGAACACTCGAAGGGTTTAGGTAACCACAGAACCGATCAGAGCATATTAAAGCAGATTTTTTTATAAGCATTCATTATGTCAGTTTATTGGTTGCTGCTCACAGTGTTGATTTGTTTGCTCTCTGGTGGTTGTGCTTGTTCTCAGCGGCGTGTTATGTAACACCTCCCTCGATGTGCGTGTTCCCTGTTACGCTGTGATCGTCCCCGAGGGCTGGGTTAAGGTTAGGATTTTGCTGTACTTTGTACCCTGCTTTACGAGATGATAAAATCGCTGGTCCCGAGACTCGCCCGCTCTTTGCGCTCTGCGCTGCCTCCGTCTCTGGGCTTCGGGAGGCACCTGTCGGCACCTGCCGGGAACTGCACCTTCGCTTTCCCGCAGAGCCGGCCCGGGGCACACACCTCCCTCCCTCCCGCTTCTCCCTCCCGCTTTTCCTTCCCTCCCTCCCGCTTTTCCTTCCCTCCCTCCCGCTTTTCCTTCCCTCCCTCCCGCTTTTCCTTCCCTCCCTCCCGCTTTTCCTTCCCTCCCTCCCGCTTTTCCTTCCCTCCCTCCCGCTTTTCCTTCCCTCCCTCCCGCTTTTCCTTCCCTCCCTCCCGCTTCTCCCTCCCTCCCTCCCTCCCTCCCTCCCTCCCTCCCGCTTCTCCCTCCCTCCCGCTTCTCCCTCCCTCCCTCCCTTTGAAACATCTGTCCTATTCAACAGCCTTTTTCTCAACTCAGGAATTCTGCTTTTTTTCCCCCACCTGTGCCCCCACCTCTCACTGGGGAGGGGGTGAGTGAGCGAGCGGCTCTGTGGTGTTTAGATCCCTGCCGGGTTAAACCACAACAATCACAAAGTAAACTTACTTCTTTCCAGTAGGTAGATGCACGGTATGATTCTTCAAAATAGCAAGGTCTTAAAAATTCTCTCTCTCTTTCATTTTCAAACTTTAGTGGGTGTTCGAGAAGGTGGGAGCTGTTATTCTGCACAGTGTGAACCTCTTGGAAATGCAGGAAAAAATGGAACAGTTTAGGGCTGCCTGGGTTGGCTGCAAACCCCCATGTAGATGGTAATGTACTTTTGTCTCTTGTACGTCCTGCTGGTTTTTTTTCTTTAGTTCTTTCTTGTTTTCCCCTCTCTGTTTCCAATGTATATACCGGTGTAACAAATATCTCCTCACAGATGACCTGAGTGCAGGGACACATCATTTTTTGGATTCAGTCTCTCAATATGACCTCTGCTAGATGAAAAGACTCTAATGCTGTCACGGATTATGTCTTGTAGCTAAATGGCAAGGTGTTCACCAGAAAAGGGCATTTAAATTAAGGAAGAATGGTGCTTATCCTGTTAGATGTACAAGTGCTTAAGCAGTAAGCGGTTGATGACTTTGAAAGGAGCAGTTGGGGAAAAGTCAGAGTGGGTGGGCAGGGAATGAGGTGAATTAGGTGTGGAAAGGTGTAGAATATGATCAGTTCTTTGAAAACTTCCAAGTGAAATGGTTTAAAGTTAAGCTCAGAAGTGCAGGTAATGAGCATCAGCCACTGATATAGTGCTGTTGTGGTTTCCAAAATGTGTTTGATTGTCATGCAATTAAGGAAATTTTAGAGGTAGTGATTCTATTTATAATTGTGTTGATGTTTTTATGGCAGTTCAAGTAAAGGTGGATCTGTTGTAACAGAGTCTGAGATAGTTTTAAGCCTACTACCTAAGGAACAAACTTGATCAAATAGTCTTTTTTTGATTCCTCTGACTGTTTTTTTTCCCCTTGTGAAAACTGGAATTTTGTTACAGGTAAAATTTTCCAAATTGCTGTATGGCAAAAGAGAAGGGTAGGGAACTTCTTCACTTTGTGTAATCTGTTAGAATGCAATGGATTAAATTTGTCATCTTGGGAAGATTGTAAATCTTCATCATGTGCACTCTGATGATCTGAAGGTGTTTACTGTGTTCTCCTGTTGAAAGAACCTCACAAAATGCTGCCATTAAGAGTGTTATTTAATTTTATTTTGCATAACATTTGATTTAAAGGTCTACTGCTTAATATATTTGTTGTTTTAGTGGTCTTGTACATGAAGAATTCTGGGTCTCAAAAGCTGAATATTTTGGGGGAAAAAAATTAAAAGCATGCATAAATTTTTTAGTGTTTTTTGTATTGGTATGTGTTATCACTGCCACAGTTGTCCTTCCAAAGCTGATGAAGTTGAAACTTGCATATATTACTCAGATGACTCATCAAAGCACCTTGCAAGGCTGTTTGCAGTGGTTTGTTCCTGAACTTTGAGTAAAACTGCTGTACCTTACCTTGTTTGTGACAGAATGACATAATCATGATGCCAAACTGACCTGAATGCCTTCTCTGATGGAGCTTTTATTCTCACCTGTTGCCAAGGCCCTGATGTCCCTTGTGTTTGTGGCCTGCTGTGGACCTCCTCTTGTTTTCTCTCCAAGCACAAAACCTCTCCTGGCAGCATCTTTTCCCTCTGTATGAACATAACACAGCACCCAACCCCATCCTGGCTCTGCAGACTCAAGGGTAGTTTGGTGAATTCCAATTAGTCTTCCAATGACTTGTCTAATAAAGGAAAAGGAAAAAAAGCCAAAGTAAAACTTGTTCTCTGTGGTTATGAATTTAGGCAAGAACTAATAAGATGAAATTGTATGAACCATCATTGTTGGATTTTTCAGATTTGTTCTTCAAACTGGGGACTGTAAAAGAATTTTCAGTGCTGGTTGTAAAGACCTAAATATCCTACCTCCAAAATGAAGAAAATGTCTCCATTACTTTCATTCATTTGAATCTGCCAACACAGGTGCCAAGTACTGTTATAAGTGGTACAAGCAACCAAACTGAGCCCACCAAAGGGTTCTGTGTAGATCTGTGAAATGTCCTGACCTTGTAATGAGCTCCTGTCACTTGGAGGAATGATGTGACCTTACAGCTGTTGTTACAGGAGTGGGCAGCCCTGTGATTCTGTTATCTTGTTGAAATTCCTAGTCTTTGTGTTCCTCGAAATTAATATGTTTATGAGTATCTCTGAAAAATGAAAAGTTTCAGAAAGTTTGCAGAAGGCTCATTAGAACATTGTTATAATGACCCCTGACAAAGTATGAATAAAAGACTTCTACTGTCTTAAGCACACTGAGATCTGGGCACTTAAAACAGTGTTTACTATTCAATGACATGCCACTAAATATGTAGAACTGTAATTTTCCACTTGATTTTCTTTTTGACAAGTCTTCAAATGACTGTGCATTTTCCTCTTTACTGCAAAGATTTTAAATGGAAATTTTTCCCTCATCGAATAATTAGTCTTACTTTTTTACTCCCTTTTAATAATTTTGATGAGAGGCCATCCCTGATAGCGGCCGTTGTCTCTGACTCCTCTGTGGGGATGGACAGCTGGGACACCTTTCCAAACTTCCTAACTTAGTGAGAGGTCTGGTTTTCCTTTAGCTGATTCCCCTTTTGTGGCAGGGAGTGATCTGGTGGTTCTGTGCCTCCATTCAGGGTGTGTTTAATGTTGTCCCTGCCACAGCTTTCCTGTAGTGCTGTTGAAGCAACACAGTTCTGTGTTTTGTGAGTGAGCAGCTGCTCAACGCCCTGTCCAAGACCAGCCCTTTGTGGTTTGCTGTGACTGACACTTTGCTGAGGCACACAAGTTAGACTGGGTTTATTCAGGTTTTTAGAGGAGCATCATGTCTGCAGGAAAACCTGCAGTTCCCCAGTCCACCTGCAGCCAGGATTATGTTTTAGCATCCCTGGAGCACTTACAATGCTGTATCTTTTTGGTTAAGGTGGAATGATTCTCTTTCCTCCTGTTTAATTATTGCTATTCCTGTTCAGTGTAAGCCCTGAAGTGGATTTGTGTTCCAGTGATAGAATGGGGGCAGCACTAGAAAACTACACAGACTTGTTTTTTCCTCTGTGGACTTATAATAAACGACCTCATGCTTGATAGGGAAGCTGGTTCTGCCTAGAATTTAAAATCATCTGACAAGAACCTGTAGAGCTTAATTTTCTTTAAACTGTTAAGTGGAAATCTGAACACAGGGAGTGTCTGTGGAAGAGGCATTAAATGAAACACTTAGCAGCAGAGTACCTACAAATTTGGGAGCTAATAGATTGTTATCTGCCACAATTTAAAATCCTGAGACCAAATAAAATTCTAAATGTGGATTCTTATTCCTGTGTGCAGCTTGAGCAGCCTTTGCTAAATTGTTCTGTGCATAATTTCATGTTCATCCTTTTAACTTAGAAGGCAGATTGCCAAAGAATTACTCATACATTTAAAGAAAAAAAATAAGAATCAGTGAGTGTAGCCAATAAATAAGCTACACACTCTTACCTCCTTTTCCAGGTTTTTCAATACATGATAAAAGGTATACTCTTCAAAAATGCATTTACCAAAAAGAATCTTTTCAAATCATTTCTCAGCTCTGGCTGTTAATGACTGTTGCAGTGAGCTTGGAAATTGCCTTCACTCTCTCTTAAGTGCATTTTTACTTAAGTGTTGTCCCTGTAAATGCCATCAGTGCATTTGGTCATTGGTGGCATGGAGTGTTTTGGGTGGCAATAATGCACTGGAGTGGGAAACAAGGTTAGTAAAGTGAGAACCAGCACAAGTGGTGTTTGTTATAAATAATGTGGTTTGAGTGTATACATGACGAGCAAGGTTTCATAATTAAACCATTCCTTGAAAATTGTTGAAGCTGTTTACTCAGGATATGGTGCTTTTCCTAATGATGGAGGACTCATGATTGGGGAGCCAGTTGTGCTTGCACTGGGAGTTAATTGGTGTTCTCATTTTTATTACTGCACTAAGATGAGGTAGTCACAGCATTATATATTATATATGTGTCTTACTTTTTTTCTGTTCCTCTAAAAAGACATTTCCATTACTGATTATGGGCTTGGGGCTAAATTTTGGCCTACTATTCCTAAACCCATGTTAAATATATCCAAAAGTGAATTTTAATGAACAATCCCCAAAATGTCACCCTTTCCTTTTAGGAGCTAAGCAGATATCTCATGAAAGTTTCAGCACATTATAGGTTTAGTAGGACTGGATTATCCTTAGCCTGGGAAGGTGTTTCCCATTATCTCCAGAGAAAATCTTCTGCTGCTGGTTAACCCATTGCTCTCTGTAATGTCCAAAATTTATTTGTACTTCCTTTTTGCAGAAACTTATGTATTTAGGCTGTTATCATGTACTTCCTTTTATTGACTTCTCTCTCTTAGGAAATAATCCAAATTACAAATTAGTGTTAAGGTTTGTCTTCTCAGCATTTTTGCAGGAGAAAAGGTCAAGAGTACTTCACATGTTGCTTGGTGCTTGTCTGACTGCAGTGGTCTTTGGGAATCCTGAGACTTCCTCTGCCATGTACTGAAAGAGTCAATGCTTTTAAAGTCCTTACAGCCTCCTTGAGGAACCTCTTGTGTGATTAGGAATGTAGGACTAAGAGTTTTTCAGTGGTTCATTGCATAAGAGATCTGACTGCCAACATGGAAAATGTGCTAAGTCTTTGGGGCCCCCTTTGGGCTGGGGATTAATTAAGCAAAAAAAGGACAGAAGGCAACATCAGTGGGAACCTGCCGAGAGTGTTAAGGGGGAAAAGTCTAAAGGGCCAACATATCTGGGTAGGTTTGTTTAATGGGTATATTTATTATATGCATGAGAGCAACTTACAAAGTTCTGTAGTCTGGGTATTTTTTTCATGTATTTTAGGGGATACAAATCTGCACCAATGTGAGAAAACATGCTTGGAGTCAGTCTGACTTTCTCCAAAAACTCACCAAGCATGGATCAGAAAACAACTGATGCTTCAAGTGCTACAAAAAGAACGTGTGAATAATGAATATTATTGTCTTCATTGAGTTTAATTTAGGTGTAGGGGATATCTTAAGCATGCTAATAAAAATACTCATTTTATGGGGAGAAAAACAGCAAAATAAAGGAAATGGTCTCTCTTTCTGTCTGCCAAAGACATTGAAAGAATTTAAGATTAGTGCAAAGAGACAGTAATTCAGAAACACAAGGCTTTAAATATTCTTAAAGCCTACACATTTCTTGAGTTTTGTTGTAATTCTTTAAAAACCACAAAATAGAAGTCGACAGAGGCAAGATACTAAACTACCTTGAAAAGTACCAAGCAATGCTCCTTATAGAGAAAAATGAAATAAAACTGCAATATAGAAATTTTGCATTGGCTGAGATTGGATGTTGCATTCAAAAGCTGCATAAAATGGAAGCCATTAGCTTCTATTTGCATTTAAGGAGAAGAGTTGTAAAACCAGAACGATGTAGAATTGTAAATTATAATCAGGCAGGTAACATTACATGTTATAGGAAGATGGTTTGGTTGCAATGCGGTGTTTGAGTTTTTTTTTTTTTAAGTAATAAGGGCTAAGGTAATAAAGCATTGGGCTGTTGAGATATAAAGGCACTGTGGCAGTGTACAGAGATTGTTTGCCACTGGGAGCAGACTTTTCTTTCCCCCCAAGAAATTTACCATCAGGAGCAATAAAATATGTCAGTTCCACTAACACATTGCCATTTCCTTCTCCATAGAAACTCATAGTTCCTGTCAGTTGTTTGTAGGTATTTTTCAGTGCTTGCTATTATTTACTTGAGAAATCAAGAGCCATCAAAATTATACATAAACGGTTATTAATACACACTCAGTTGACAAGTCTCTTTTTTTCTTTCTTACCCTGTAGAAGTTTTCTTAGAAAATGAAACTTCAAGCATTTGCTTTTTGTAACATAATGGGGCTTTTAAGCTCTCATCTGAGTGACATGAGCTGCTGGGGGACTGCTCCCAGGGAACAGCAGAGCGTCACTCAGTGCCAACAGTGCTCGCAGCAGTCGGAAGGAGCGAGGCAGGAGGGGTGGGTGGCTCTTGTAGGATGAATTATTTCTGAAGGAGGGTATGTTTTTTTCTAATTCTAATCCTGTGCAGTGGGGTTTGGAGCAGGGAAAGTTTGTGTTTAGATAACTATTGTCTAAGAATGCCATAGATGTAGACCTTTGTCATGATCAAATAAAAAAAAAACTAAATACCTTTGTGTATGTTTAAAAGAAGTGATGTACACAACTGTGTGCACAGTGCTTCAGATTTATCAAGCAAATGAGAGACTTGGGGCTGTTCAGCCTGGAGCAGAAAAGGCTCTGGGGAGACCTTAGATCCTCTCCCAGTGCCTAAAGGCCCTGAATGAGGACAAGGAAGATGGCCTGAAGCTGAAGGAGGGTGGGTTTAGAGTAGGTATGAGTAAGAAATTCTTTACTATGAGGGTGGTGAGGACTGGAACAGCTTGTCCAGAGAGGTTGTAGACTCCCCACCCCTGAGAGTATTGGAGGACAGGTTGGATGGGACTTTGGGCAGTTTGGTGTAGTGGAAGTTGTCCATGTCAGGAGGGTGGAAATGGATGATTTTTAACCCTTCCAGGATTCTATATTCAGACCTGCAAGTACATTGATATTCACACTTGTCTTTGCTTTCCCGTGGGCAGGTCAGCAAGCACAGCCTGAGGGGACAAGAGCAGCCACAGGAGAGAGCAAAGCAGTTTGTCAGGCAGGAGCAGCGGGGAAATGGGGACACAGGAGCTCTGGCTGTAGGAGTGGTGATTGTGTTTGTAGATTATTGCACTCACAATTCTAGTTATAGTCTACTTTCCCACTGCTTTCTGATGCCAAAAGAACTTCATTAGATGGTTCTTTAAAACTGTCTTCCCCAGGACTGACAGTGAAATGTTCATGTGTGACTGGAGTCAATGGAACATCTTTTTGCCGATGAGTAAAGTAATATTACCTAAGATAATTAACGAGTTTGAGGTAAGAGAGGTATATTATTCATACTGAAAATCCCCAGTGTTATAGTCCCATTCATTTTATTTCAATTTCACACTTTACAAGTGCATTCTGAATATGGAATCCATGATTCAAATACCACTCTTGTTTTTAAGCTGTAAAATCCTACGCACAGCCAATAAGTACAAGAATATGAATCTTAAAATTATATTCTGATATTTGTGTTACAAACTTGAGAACTGATAGACCTGTTAAACTGAAATATCAGCCTCTCAACAGCAAGCACTGGTAATAAACTGAACTATTTCAGTAACTGTAAACATAATAAAAATCCTCATGATGAATCTCGGAAAAGTTCGTTTGATGAAACTCATAACAAATACATGGAATCCAAAGGAAAGAATAATCCTGCATTACTGATAAGATAGCTTTTCTTTTCCTAATGACAAGAAGACATGCTTTGCTAAGAAAGTAACAGTACAAAATAAAGGTGCAGAAAAATATCAAGATCTCTGTAACTGAAGCTCACCTGAACTGATAAAAATGCTTTCAAATGGAAAGTATATTGAAGAATCTTTTTAAGACTGTGCATTTTTTTCTCGTGGCAATATAAGGGATGCTTAATTATTGTTTGCTTTGGTGAAAGGGTCAGTTGAAAACTGTGAATTATCAGGATTTGTACTTCAGTCCCACAAGTAAACCATTTGGGGCTTACAGGTGTCTCCTCAGTCTCAGATGAGGAAAAGGATTCGTTTTTAATTTGTTTAAACTTCAATGTTGAATTGTTTTAGTCACAATAGAGGAGAGACTTGCTCTCCTTACTTAACCTAATTAAAGTCACGAAAATAACATAATCATTTCCTTAAAGCATGGGGAGAAGTCAGTAGCTACTTGTTTCAGAAATGCCAAAGGAGTGCTTGCAATTCCAAGAACTGAGTTTTCATGATGTTGTGGGACAGTCAAATGTGAAAAGGTGCAGTTCCAAAGGAAATCTTTATTAGCACCAAACTGCAAACCAGTTCCTCTTCTTTGGATGACCCTTCATCTAAGTGCCATTTTTATGCAGTAAACATCAAACTATACAGTAATAACTTTTCTTAGCAGTACAAGATTAGTGAATGCAGCAGATTAATCACAAGCATTTTCATTGCTTTTAACCATATTAGCCTCCATTGTCGATACACTGCTGAAGTCCATCCAGATGGCTGAAGCCTGTGCTTCGTGCCTGCTGAAACAGCCCTGCTTTTTTTTTGCAGAAATTGTGCCAAGATTCTCAGCAAGTAAATTCAATTCTGGAGATGTTCCAGAAGACAATCAAACTTTGACTGTGACCATTAGCAGCTATTGTGGTGCATCAGGAGCAGCTCTGTGCAGTAAGACCCTGCAGTTATCATCTCTGCATTTGGAGTGGGAAGGCAATTCTTACCTACAACTAATTCTAGTTTGGTCCTGTAAGTTCAAAAACCTTATAGCAATTAGGATACATCAGGTGTGTTACTTGAACACATCCTCTAGTTTAATTTAATCCAAAAGGAATCCAAATTAACATACTTTGATGATTTCAAAATGTGAACCAGTGCATGTCCACTGGTGGGAATGGTCAGAAGGTCCAGTTCTCACTCCTGAGAAATAAATGGGAGTGTGGAGACACCAATGTAGCAAATGCACTGATACCTTTGGTGTCTTAGTCACCTTCTCCCATGGCAAGAGTCACAGATGGTAAATGCAGTTGTTCAAGCTGCACTAGGTTGAATCTGACAACAGCCTGGGTAACTTAGTACTGAATGTTGGCTCTTTGGGTTTCTTACACACAGCACTTGCTGCGATAACAGCTCAAGTAAAAGCACCATTTGTTGGAGATATATTTGCTTTGATTAAAGGTGGGCAAGGTGTCCTCCTGAAGTGCTCTTGCTTACCCCAGTACTGTCCAATGGCCCTGGGTGCAGTCACACAGGTGTGATCCCATTTCAGAAATCACCCTGAGGAATCAGCTCCTTGTGTTACCTGTTCTTTTGTTGCTGTCCACTTTGGTGAGTGGTTACTTGCTTTTTCTTAATGGGTCATGTGGAGATGTCTAAGAGCGAGTTGGTCCTACATATACAGCTTAATACTACTTTAATACTAGAGATTTAAATCTTCTGCTGAGAACATGTTCTTCTTTGGGTTCTGCCTTTATTACATATCTAGATAATTTCCTTGAGTTTAAAGGAACAAAAGATATGAATAAGCACATTCCTCTTTTCTTTGTGCTTCTGTTTACTTTCCTAGTTATGCTCAGTGTGGCCAGTCTCAAGTCTTTGGTCTTGACCTGCCTTGAAAACTGAGAACTAAGATGCCACTCTGTATTCTCTAGTGAAGTAACACCTGTTCCCTGATGGCAGCTCCATCAACCATTTTTTTACCTTTTTTTCTCATTTAGGAAAGTTAAGAATTATCAGCAATGGAATGTTCTTGTTTGTGTTCTTTTTAGTCCTCTGTAGCAAATAGTAAATGTGCCTCTTTCTCCCTGGGAAGCATGTTGTTCTCTGTTAATGAGATTTCACATGTTACAGCATACTGATAAGAGCACAGTGGAGCTAAGATTACATATTTAAAGTTCTTTCTGTTGCTAGGAAGTGATGAACTTGCTATCTGACCTGTTAATTTTCCTTCTGAATCTATCAAATGTGTCCTGTTAAATTTTTCCGTCATTTGAAGCCATAAAATCAATTTCTCACTTGTTAGAGCCAAAATCTGGAGGCCATTGATACTTTGAGTGAGCTTAAAACCACACTTTTACAATTGAACATTAAAAGGTAAACATGTTCCTTTTTCTGTAGTTCACACAAGGTATTTCCCCCCTGCTGGAGTATCATATCTGCAGCATAATTTAGAAGATAGTTCTGACTGCTTTGTTGATTTTCCTTAAATGACAGATGATTTTGGGCATGTTCCCAATTTTTCTTCCCAATTCCCCAATATGAGGATTGTCATCCCAAGTCTTATTGCCTTTGCAGTGAAATTTTTCCTTGGGAGGTACTATTTTGAGCACAGATTTTCTGTAACAGTGGGAATTATTATCTGTGACTAATAACAATCTCTGTGGAGCTTGTTATACAACGAAGACTGATCATGTGCTTGAATATATTCCTGTGGTTGCTTGCAGCTACGAGGAGCTTAAATCTCTGTAAGTTGCTGCCTTATCAAAAATGATTTTTTTCCCAACTGAAATAAGGTAAATTATTTAAACTACTGCTATTCTAACTCAAGTTCAGTAACACTTATGTGAACTTTCATGCAACAGTCTAGAAAGATGTATGAATTAACAGCTGTTAAGATGGTCCTTGAACTGTTCTGACAGAATTTTACCTGTCACTTGAGTGGATCCTCAGGTAGCTAACCTGTTTCTAAAATAATGTTTCTTCAGAAGTGCCCCATAGGTGTGTAAATAATAAGATACCAGTAGTGAAGATCTTACTTGGAATTCAATTTTTCCTCCCTTAATTATTTATTTTTAGACAGCTCTGGTTTGGTACAAATGCTCTGAGAATTAGATACATAAAATAAAAACCGGCAATCAAACCACCAAACCAACCAGAGAAACGACTCCCAAAACCCCAACCTGTGGATGGCATGGTCCATTCTGTCTGTCATGTGAACAGCCCTGTATTAATTGTATTGGAACAGTAGGTTATGCTAGCTAATGTATTAACAACTGCAGAACACAGCCATAGCTTGCTCAGGGTTTGCTTATTGTATAATGGAACTGAGTATTGGGTTTTACAGCAGTGTAGCTGAACTGTCAGGTGATGGTTCTCCCCCTGTCCCACTGAAGGTCAGATTGTTCATGACATGCACTGGTATTTTAAACTAAAATGGACCATGAAGTGCCTCTTACAGTGATGTAATTGCACATCTCTGCCTTCAGAGTGATTCTAAACTTGGGCTGCTTTTGGAGGAGGTGCTGGTTACTGTTGTGCTGGGCTGTGTGAGGTAAAGGAACATACACAGGTTTTGTAATCTGAGTTCCACTGAGGGATTAAGGCTGCTCAGAGAAGCTGTGGCTGCTCCATCCCTGGAAGTGCTCAAGGCCAGGTTGGATGGGGCTTGGAGCAGTCTGGGATAGTGGAAGGTGTCCCTGTTGATGGAAGGGGAGTTGGAACAAAATGATCCTTAAGGTCAGTTCCAAGCCAGGCATTCCATGATTCTATAATGGCAGGCAAATCTGCACAGAATGTAGAAACTACTTTTGATTTACTTCTATGAAGTCAATACTGAGGATGTAAAAGAAAAGTGTAAATAAACAAGAGATTTATGTGACTCGTGGGGCTTGTCAATGGGACCTCAAGTGGAAGAGCAGGGGAGGAAATGGAGTGAACTATCTCCAATTACCTTTTGGCCATGAATTCTACTAGACTGAATTACGGAATTCAAAGGAAAGTACAGGAGGGCAAAGAATTTCAGCAAAATCAGTTATCAGCACTTTTTAAATATATGTGTGCTGTGATGTAACTGTGAAGAAGGAACGATGCTCTGTAATTCATGGGTGTATCAGAACTAAAGTCTGAAAACATTTGTTAAGTTACTGCTGTATGAAGTGAACTCTTCTCAGACTGGATGTAGTCCATAACTGAGGAGGCATTTATTTCTCAGGATGGCAAGTTATGCTTATTGCAATTAGTGTTCAGTAATAAAAAGGAAACTAGAAATGTCAATAGTTTTGCCATCTGTATTGATTCACGGCTTCTGAGGTTGTGATTTCTGACTGAAAGTCATAATTATGTCCCACGTTATTACCAAATCTCTGCATTTCTGTCTCATAGATACAACCAAATAATTCAGTCAACTTAAAAGTGCTTGAAGTTGACTTCCACCTTTTCTCTCTTTGTTTTTGGTTTTAAATTTTTGTTTCATCCTTTTGGACTTGGTGTCAGGTTTTTTTTCCTTCAGAATAGCCTCTATTTCCAAAGGTTATTCTGAAACATTCATGATCATATAGCCAAAGATTGCTGAAGTCCATTTTTAAAAACAGGCATATATAAACTTCTAAGAAATTAAGATAGGGAAAAATTCCCCAAAAATGTCTGTATTTGCATGATTTTTTTTAAAAAATAGGTATTTCTCAAGTGTTCTTGGGGAGTTTAGTCTAATCCCTTCCATTGGTGTATGGAGAGGTGAGAACTGGAAAAGCAGAAAACTCTGGAAATGCATTTCTTCATCCTCTTCCCGGCACAACCCACCCCCCCAAAGTAAATAATACAATGCTGTTTCCATGGAAAAATCAACATGACAGAGGACTGCTGGATAGCCAGTACCATTTTTTAAATCCAATGGGTTGCAGCTGTACTGAGAGGGAACAAATGTTTTGCTGCCTTTGCTGCCAAATAATAGATTATATTTGGAAGCATAAGACTAATGAAAAATACAGTTCAGAGACATAGTGATTGCAAAGCTTCAGACATAAGAAAGGAAACTGTGAACTTGCTTTGTAAAGCAGACTGGGCTCTAAAAATTTAGTGGTTTTTTTTTCTTTTCTTTTTTTTTTTTTTTAATGCAGTGTGAAGTTTTTTTCATGCTGTTTCCTGAGGATCCAGTTTTTCACCATGGCAGTGATCCTAAGCTGCCTGCTTTCTGCTGGCTATAACTTATCTACTTACCAGCAGCAGCCATCTGCTTGGAAAACATTAACTCAGACTTGGGTGGAGGAGGGTGGGGACAGTGGCTGAGGAACAGGGTGGTCCTGTGCAGGGAGAGCTGGCACGGTGCTCCTGGTTCTCTGGGGGTGTTCCCTGCTAGTGGACAGACACCTGCTGTGTAGACACAGAAAAGTTACATTTCCCTCAGATGCTGCCATTCAACAAACCCCAGTGTGATGGGAGGATCTGAACCACATTAGGGTTTTGGTGGCAGAAAGATTGTGCTGTTCAGTAGAGACTTTTCCCCACCACAGCCTCCAAGATTTTTAACTAATTTACTTGGCTGAACTTGTAGATTTGGGCAAATTCCAAGACTGAACTCACTGAAGTTGACTATGACTAGGTAGAGTTATTGGTGTTTGACTTTCATGGAAGTGCAAAAGGGTTTGCCATCAGTCAGAAGTGACCTGATCTGCAGGTTCTCAAGTTGCTGCTCAGCAGCTGAGTTTCCTGTGTCCCTGCAGGTGACTGCAGCCATTGCTTTCCATTTTGCATGAGCAACACACCTGGCACTGGGTTAAGGTTTAGCAGAAGACCAGCAACTCTTTTAACTGTGATGACTTCACCACAGGTGACCAAACCATTAGGTCGCCTTAATGGTTTTATTCAGATATGTAGAAATCTGTTGTTTCATTACTTAAAATTATTAGGTAAAGGAATGTAAAAAGAAGTAATTCTGTTAACTTTTATGTCTGTTATAAGGAGCTTAAGTGTGTGCCATCAAATCTTGTTAAAGCAAACAAACAGGTTATCTACTTTTCAGTCATCTATTCACTGTCATGACAGAAACATTGATTTGTATCTTTTAGAGATCTATAACTGCAATCCTGGAGCTCAGTCTGGTGGCAGAGGTGGATGGAAGCTCTTCTTCAGTGCTTCTGTAAGAAACTAGTAAACTGAATCAATAGTGCCATATGACATAAGGGAAAGAAGAAATATCTTTCCAACATCAAGCAAAGGTTTAGCAATCTGATCCACATTCAGGGTATTGAGCGACTCATCAAATCCGTGTGCAACAAGCAGTAATTGATTTTCCAGTCCCTGCCCACCTGACGGGAATGTGTGTGGAACAGCACTGAGCAGCATTCATGCAAACTTTGCTCTATTGAATTGCTGGTAAGATTTCACTAAAACATGCTGTGGTTCATGAAGTTTTTTACAGTTTGTTGGTGATGAATGATGTAGGAATTGAAACCCTCACCTTTAGAAAACCATCTGTTACAAAATAGATCACGATGTCTCCTTTAGCAGCTCAACACAGTGTGATTCAAATTGCTGTTACCTCTGACTAAGAGAGGACCAAAGAACTCGGTGTTACCACACCTGTAGTACCCTTACAAAGTGATATGTTTTATTTTCTATTTGGAGTATGTGAATCAGGCATCTCAGAGTGATGTGCAGAGCAGTGAAAAGCAGTGAGAAATGCACTTCAGAGATCTGAAGTATTTGAGAGCTGAGGGTCAGAGTTACAGACTCCTGTTGGTCATAAACAGAGGTGGGATTAGCACCTTGTCAGATCAGCATCTGTGCTCAAGCTGAAGCCCATTTAGCAGCATGATTTTAGGTGGGTTAATAAAGATAACACAACACTTTCCTCCATTATATGAAGCATATTTTATAACAGATGTTGTTGTATGCTATGAAACATTTGTTTAAATAAATAAAGAAACTATATTTGTGGAAAAATGTACTACTTACTTTTAAATGCTCAGGTATACCTGGATTCTAAAGCTGATTTTGCTCCTAATATGTATAGAATTACTGTAAATTCTATAAAATAGAAATGTTGAAAAAAGCAGAATGAGAAACAGAATTAAAAAAAAAAATTTTTTTAACATGCACACCTATGAGTATGGACATTGCGCTGGATTTTTCACTTGGGACACAATTCTTAAAAGAAAATTCAGATGCTGAAAGCTTGCCTGCTGCAGATACTTGATTTGTATTTTCAACTATTAGTAGTGTATTTTGGAATCAATTAAATTCTAATTAGTATTGTTCACATGAATTTGTTCAGCGATATTTTAATTTTTCAAATACATTCCTGGCCCTGCTCCTGCAGGGCCTTGGGGCAAACACAGGCATAGCCATGCAGGTGTGTTTAGCAGATCTAATACAACCACAATAAAAGTGCAGGTGTGCATAGCAGGTTTCAAAAGCGAGGCTTCCATGGGCTGCACCAAACTCTGCCTGTAGATGAGTTAGGAGGCAATCACTGCTGCTGGGACTCTGCTTTCCTTCCCTCCATCACTCTCCCTCCAGCTCCAGTGGCTGTGCCATTGAGTCAGGGGTGCTGTGACTCACTTCCCTGCTTTATTTTCTCTCCCAGATGGCGTCATTGCCTCTCAGCCTCTGAGAGTGACACTGGCACTGACTTTATTGTATTAGGCTGTGCTAGCTGGGAGGAATCCATAATGTGTGGTGCAACTTCCTTTGTCCCTGCCTTGTACAGCAGTGGGTGAAGCAGAAAAACGCAGGGAAGGTGATGTGAGGCTGCAGGTGCTCGTGCTGTGCCTGTGCACGAGGGCAGATCGGTGGCACGGCTGTTGGTGCCCATGCAGTGGCAGTGACAGTGGCTGTTTTTCTCTGCCAGGGAGCACAGAGGCACACAGTGACTCACTGGCTGACGTTGGCACTTTGGCTCACAAACAGTTTGTGCAGCGCTGCCAGTTCTCTCTTACTGTGTTGGATCTGTTTGCCCAGAGGCCTTAAATTCCTTTCCAGTGCTGGCAGTTTTGGTGGAACTGTAACCTCTGTATCCCACAGTGCTTGACTTTTTAAAACTGTGAGACATGGAATTGCTCAAGGTGTTGCCTCAGTGAAAGATACTCCAAAACCTTGTGCAAAAGGTTTGTTCTTTTCATTTTTATGCGGGTGTTAAGGTCTGTATGATAGGCAGGCACTGAATTGTGTTGAGGGGGAAGAAATGTGTTGTGAAAGACCTTCCCACCACCATCCACCACGCCACATGCTATATTTTGTCTTTGCTCAGGATTTTCTGTAGCTTGCTGATTTAGAAATGGTTTGATGGGTGATGAAACAGCTCTACTTTTGTGCTTGGTAACTGGGGAAATCCACTGCAGTGTCTCCACATGACTGGATCTAATCTTGGCCACATAGTGGAAGGGTTATAGATGGAATGGGACCTCAAAATAAAACACACACAGATTGTTAGGACTGAAATCTGGGCACCACCTTTGGGTGATGTATCTGCAGGTGTTACTGTCTGAAAGTCTGCTCTTCAGCTCTGGAGCAGTTTGCTGTGTGGTGCTGCTTTTTCTACCACTGTCCCTGGCCTGCAAGCCCAGAGAATAACATCCCTTGGAGTCCCATGAGAAATGTGGGAAATATTTATAGACAAAACATTATTGGTGTCACAAATTATTTCTTTTATACTTCCCCTTCTGTAAAGACCTTAAAAAGTCAATTTTTCCTGTTTACAGAGTGTTATTTTTCTGAGCTTGCTTTCACTTGAAAGGGACATTCTGTAGAAATTCCACTTCCATTTGTGTCTGCTCTCTGCAGTGACTCTACTGACCACCTAAAGAATGATGGATTTTCTTCAAGAGTTCATTCAAGAGACTTTTCTGAAGCTTGCTTTGATTTGGAGAGGGAAAAGGGGTAAAAGTAATAATAAAAACTTCCAGGTAAGTAAGTTTATGTTCTTGCCTGCAGTAACATTTCTCTAACAATTTCCCCTATGCAATGATCTAATAAAGACCCAGAGTATGTTTTTTGTCCCTAGTGATTTTAATAGGTATTTTCAAGATTTCACTGCACTGTAGAAGTGATTAATTAATTAATCAGATCTGATAGCTTAAACTGGGAGCCTATTTCCCTGGTAGAATTAGAGGAATGGGGCATTTTTAATGTTTTGGAATAAATTGGAGATTCACCTTAAAGGTCAAGGGTTTGAATCCACAGGTGAAATGTGGTCATTTTTTCCCCCTATTAGTTCAAGTCTTCCTTTCTCTCAAACTCTTCAATTAAGCTTGTAAAAAAATATTCACAAGGACAGAAGAAAAAGTATTTAGGCATTTGAAATTGTTATGGCTGCTGGAAATTCCCCCTTTTTATTTTGACAATATTTTTTCCTCTCCTCTGTTGTGGAATACTGCTCCTCAAAGGTCTTTGTCCAAGTATATAACGGAAACAAATTGCCAGGCCATGGAACACAGAGTAGAACAGATTTATTTTCCAGGGACCTGTACCAGAGATGAGTGTTCAGCCTCCTGAGGACAAATGTCTGTCTCCATTACCAAGCAGTAAGAGTAAATATGTAGACTAGAGCATGATGCTGAGGACCACATGTTGCCAGCCAGCTCTAGTCTGATCAGGAGTTTTGCTTCCAAAGTGTTCTCCTCATACAAATGAAAATGGGAATGTGAACACACCCTTGATATGAAGAATGTGTATTTTAAGTATTTTTTTGTCAGTCTTTAATTATTTTAGTCTTCCAAGTCTGTTACCAGTAGCTTCTGGAGATGATTACAGCTACTGAAGTGCAGCTGAATCTGTTCTCCTGAATTTTTCAGGCAGACAGGAATGCCTGCCAGGCCAGCACGGAGCCAGCCAGAAGCTGTGGCAACGTGGGCAGTTTGAAACCGAATCTGATTTAACGTTAGCTTGCCTTTCAGTGGGTTTATTGACTTGAGTTCTCTATTGTGCTAACTTAATCCATGCAGCTTCCAGTTGATTTGGAGTGGGGACTGCTTTAGTCTGCAAAATGCTTTCCAGGCGTATTCCTAAACCTGCCAATAAACAGAACTACAGGTGACAAGTGTGACTGCTGAATGAAAACAGTGGGTGAAAAGGTGATTGTTAGAGGTTGGAGCCTTAGAGAAAAGATAAAAAACTTCCTAAACCAGATTAAAACCCTAATTAGACCAACACTGTGAGAAGGTAACCAGTTCCAAATTTCAGCAGTTGTACAGTGGATAGCAAGAGACTTTGGGTGATGAAAGTTCTGGGAGCAGAAGAGTCCTTTGCTATAAGATTGATTTCATGTTCAGTTCAGTGTATGTAGAGCATTCATATAAGGCTGAAAACTATCTTTGTGCCTTAAGTATGAAATAAATCTTACTACGGTGTTATGAATTGTACTTCAATTCTATCATCATCTCTGAGCAGAGACCCCAAAAATAGTCCTGTGTGCCTCAATTTGCCATGAGAGTAGAATCAAAATTTACTGCACCCAAGTGAGGTCATACATAAACCTTTCTGGAGCAGAGATCTGTGGTGTTTATGCAGGTGATGTCTCTTCTGTAACCTTTTACCAGTTCCACCATGAAGAGAAATATTAATGTAATAAATAGGAACTCCTCCCTCCCTCCCCAGCCCCATCCAGTAGTTAGCAGTGAACTGGATAGGCACTTTAAAGTATCACAGTACTAGAAAATATGAACTACTTCTGACCCACAGACTAACCCTAATATTTCAGAAAATATCCAGAATTAACACCATCATTGGTATAAAGATCTGGCCAGAAAAGGGTTGTTTATTGTATAAAAAAGTACATGTAAAAAATGTCTTTTTTGTGACCTTGTTTCTTAATATATATCTCTATAAATATATAAATTTTCTATTTCACCATTTTAATTGCGATGAGCAACATGAGTCAAGTAGTATTTTGCATTGGTTGGTCAATAGAATTCAGTGTGAGCATTATTACTACTGCAGTTGTTACAATATTGAGAGGGAAGGGAAGAAAAATGTGCAAGTCAAACCCTTCTGCCTTGGAGGACAGAGACCAAATGGATATACCAGAAGTCATTGATAAATTGGTCTGTTCAATTGGATTAGTGACAAATGACAGCTGAGTAGGAGTCATTGCAATAAATCTAGAGGGACAGTATTCAAAATACCGTCCTTTACCATGAACACTATCAATTTCTCCATAGTTAGATATAAAGCTGAAATAAAACTAATCTATATTTGTAACCTTGGATTAGAAGCATAAAGATAGTGCCGTTGTCACCTTCTCATCCTGGTAATGCCCACATAGAATCTGATGTGGCCAGAACTTTGAGATTATCCTGATCTGTTCTTTCCTTACAGGAAGCTTTTCAAAAGGTTTTTAAAATGGAAAATCCAGATTTCTTAGAGTGAAAATTGAATTACTGAACTCTTGAAATAGCATATATAGGTGAGAGAGAGCACAAAAAAAAAAAATCTCTCTTTCTCTCTCTGTCCCCTTCTGCTGCTTCTCCTGCATCCTTTCAGGACAGGTCCTTGTTCCAGGCATCTTATTATCCAGTGGTTTCCCTGTAACACTAAAGACCTGCCTCTAAGTCCTTCTTTCCTTGAAATGTAACACAGGGACTCAGAACAAAATGAACTGGTTTAGTCCTTTTTAACATTAATCCATCTGGTCATCCAAAATAAACAGTGGATGAATTGTTATTTAATAAATAACAGTAGCCAGATATTGAGGATGCATTTTAAATTTTTAAAAAATTGAAACTCACTAAACCTTGAACAAACAGTAAAATGAGATGAATCCTTTTCTCTTCTAAGAGAAAAGACACTGTACAGGGAGAGCCTGGCTTGATAGGTTTGAAGCAGAATGGGGAGAAGAGGGAAATTCCTCAGGGTGTTCTTTGGCAGAATTATGAAATAAATAAAAATGTACTGGGTGGGAATATTTTTCTCTGTTTGAATAGTTTTAAGCAATTTTAGGGGTTTGGGCCAACTTCATACATAATCCTTTAACTATAACGTTCTTGGCAAAGAAAACACTTCAGTTTTTGTCTTGTTAGAAGATGTCACTCGTCTCAAAACTGGTTTATTTTAGTTTGGTGTGACGTTGCTTGCAAGGCTTTTCAGCAGCACAGGCCGAAATTGGCTGTTGCAGGAGGTGCCCCAAACCCCACTGTGAAGGTGAAAAGGGTGAGAAGTAGCAAAGTGGGGTACAGAACTACAAGGGAAGAAGGAGAAGCTGTTGAGAGGGAGATTCCCATGTTGCTGCTCCTCACAGAGTGTGTGCAGGCTGCTGCTTCTGGAAGAGGCTGTCATTGCAGCACAGTGGCTGCCCTGGCACCCCCTGAGCCTGCCCTGTGCCAGCAGCACTCCCTGACACTCAGCACTCCTGCTGGCAGAGGAGCCCTTTGCTCTGCTCTGCTCCGAGGGTCCAACAGCACTGCCCTCACCAGGGCTTGGTGCAGACTCTGCAGGGGCTTCACCTCAGCCCAGGGAAGGGCTGAGCCTTGGCCCGAGGCTCAGGCTTGTTAAACAGCTAAAACAATATTTTGTTCTGGTTTGCTGTTTTATCACCAGCACTTAGCAGTTCTCTGCAAAGACTCAGGGGAAACGTGTTCAAGTGTTCTCAGCTGTGAACAACACCCAAGGAGGGATGGGATTTAATTCCATTGTGGCTGTGTGTCTCTACATCTCCCTGGAAAGAGGCTGTAGCGAGGTAGCAATCGCTCTCTTCTGCTGTGCCTTTGAAAGAATGGGAGGAAATGGCCCTAAGGTGCACCAAGGGGATGTTAAGACTTAATAGAAACAAAAAAAATCACTGAAAGAGTAGTCAGGAGTTGGAATAAGTTGAGGAGGTGGTGGAGTCGCTGTCTCTGGAGGTCTTCAAGAGGCACCTGGAAGTGGCACTTGGGGTTATAGCTGAGGGGTGACTATGGTGGTGCTGGTGGGTGGTTGGACTGGATAATCTGGAAAGTCTCTTCCAACCTTGTTGATTCTGTGATTTGTAGCATGTAAGAGTGATACATAATGACTTTATAATTGTGTGTAATAGTGCACAAAATGACAAAATTCAACATTAATACTGTTTATTAGCTACCTTGTTATTTAATTGATATATTAAATTTTTAATAGTGGGTTCCTTAATAAAGTGGTCTCTTAAATTAGTAACATGTTGGGCCTGCAATTATAAAGGTAGAGTCAGACACACAGAGCTGTGTTGTTTGGGCTTGAGCTGCATCTCAGGAGGGATGAATCCACAAACCACTCACAAAGAGCAAAGGTCTCCAAAAGCAAATGAACACAATGCTAAAGAAGCAAGTTTAAAACCAGTGTATTTCTTCAACTCTCCAAGGAATTATGCAGAATGGTATTTTTATAGTGGCAAGTGGGAGCTCAGTTGTTCCCATTTTAGAGACTAGACTGTCGGTGTGCTGATGTTAACACAGCAAAAGGTCTCAAGTCACAACAATGAAAAATTGCACTTGCACTGTTGTCTCAGTTTTACATCAGTATCTTGGCACAGCATTCAGATATTTTGAGCAGAGAATAATAGTTTTCTGCTTCTATTCTCCAAATCAAGGTTAAAGAGCAAATTCTTAACACAAATGTTTCATATGCAACTGACTGAATTCAGATAAATCTGAAAATAAATTCTAGCACTATCAATGCCTGTAAATATTTTGTATGAAAGCATTTACATAATCAGAAAAAAACAGGACTGAAGGAAGAGATCAACTAATCCATTGAACTCTCTCCTAAAGCTTGATCTCTAGGGGAAAATTTTCTGGAATTTCATTAAGAGGCATGATGCAGTTCTTCACTAACTCACAGTGAAGAATTGCCCACTTCTGATTCATTTCCCTGGCAGTGGGGAGCAGTCACCAATTCTGTCCTATTCCATGGATACAGAAGTGATGTTCTCCTCTTTCTTCTTGTACCTTTCTGGGAGATTTTCTTACATTTTAAAGTTTTGGAACATGTATTTTCAATCTTAAGACTGGGAAGATTTCCCCCCACCTCCAGACTCCCCCAGAGAATGTGTTTTCTCCTAATTTTGTTGCTGTAGTTGTCACAACCTTGTAGCAGCCTTGCAGTCCCTAAAGGGGATTGACAAGAAGGGTGGAGAGGGTGAAGGTGGAATGGCTTCAGCTGAAGGAGGGGGTTGGTTTAGATTACATTTTAGGAAAAAATTCTTCCCTGTGAGAGGTGGGGAGGCCCTGGCACAGGTTTCCCAGAGAAGCTGTGGAAACCCCATCCCTGGAAGTGTTCCAGTCCAGGCTGGATGGAGCTCTGAGCAACCTGGTCCAGTGGAAGGTGTCCCTGCCCACAGCAGGAGATTGGAACGAGATGATCTTTAAGGTCCTTTCCAACAAAACCATTTGATGTTTCTATGATCTTACGTATACACAGACAGTGACTCTGCTGGGGAAGGTGGTGCCTCGTGTTTTGTATGTGACATTCCAGTTTATATCTGCTGATCCTTGAACACTTTGAGTGGCTTGTGTTGGTGATTTTGTGTATCTATATCTGTTCAACTCATGCTACTTCTCATTTTGGATTAGCCCAATTATTCTTACTGTCCTACTCTATCCAGTTTTTGAAGTCCAGTCTGCTCCTTCTCCCATGTGTGCAGTCCAGTGCCAAGCCACCTTTTTGGGAAATGGTGCAACGTGAGTGTCTTGCAGACACTTCTGTGGAGGTGTTAAGAGTAAAGAGTGAGTCGATTGTAGCTGAACAAAGGGAAGATCAAAGAGGCTGTGAAAGGTCCAAGTATCCTCAGTGTGTTTGCTCTGAGGGAAGAAGGCATTGGAAATAGGCTAATGGATGGTACAACTGCTGTATCATCCCAGAAAAGTGGGAAGGGATTACAGTAGAGACATGATCAATATGTATAAAGGTCCCAGAAATGTTTTTTGTCTTTAAGATTGGTGCAAGTGGAAAACTTGCTGAGCAAAAAAATATTTAGAAATAAAGGCAATAGAAGTGGCAGGAGCGTAGCAAGTCTAATCAATAATAAAAGGATAATCTGTCTTTCTTTGTGGTACACAAAGCAATAATCTGTTGTTCAGATTGATTAAATGCCTCAGCTCTGTTTCGATTATTAATCAATCTCTAAAACAGCTTATTGTGAGTATAATACAAAGTACTAGAGATTGTGGGTAGGAGATGGTGATAACAGCATGAAGGAGGGGGAGTCTCTTTTTTCCATTTTGTGTAAAAGTTGAACTGAAGTGAGATGGAGGGGTTTCATATACGTGTGAGTGGCTTCACTGCAGTGTCAAGGTGCAGAGTTCTAAGGCAGGGTCTAAAAGTCGAGTTTGCACAAATTGCTGTGATTTTGATCTCTGACAGACAAACATAGGAAGTGCCATTGATTGGACAGAGAAAGAATGTGAAATATGAGGACTAAGAAATGGGGAAGCTCTTGGCTAGAACAAACCTGACGAGTCACCTTTTAGGAACATGCTATTGTCTGATATATTCTTTGCACTAGTCATTTATTTAATTTCTTTCTTACACTGAAGCTTACTTGAACTGTGGGCTAGCCCAGGCTTTCAGCTTTTGAGATTTTCAAGCTATGAGGAATAAAAAAGCCTCCTTATTCTGTGTTTTGCACCCCATGCCTGGGGTTACATTACTGCTAAAGTGGTTTGGGGTTTTTATGAATAGGTTAAGGGTTGGTTTTGCTTCAAAAAACAGGGCAAACAGCCAAAATGTAACCTGTCCAAATGGCTTACTGCTATCTGAAAGGGACAATTTTGGGTTTGCTTTTTTTTTCTTTTTTTTTTATTTAGTTTTTTACCTTCTTTTAGAAGGCTCAAAGGTGCCTGTTTTACTGAAATTTATGAAGCAATCTTTATGAAATGAGAAATCATTTAAGCCCCTGAGAAGTTACCTTTAACTTACCTCTCCTTTGAGTCCAGAGTTTGACCAAATGACTTCCAGAGGTCCCTTTCAACTTCTCCTATTCTGAGACTCAATAATTATATGGTAAGGTGTGGAATAAAACGTACTTGGGATATTAGTTAGATTTGGTGCAACTGATCCGAGTTGATACTTATTTGCCTTTCTCTCTTGGAGTGTTCCCTTTCACCAACACTCAGGACTCCTTGTCAGCTGAGCTGCTCCATCACTGTGTCCCCTCAGGACTGGCTGTTATTCACCTTGATTATCCAACTCTGCAGTCCCTGGATGAAATAAATGGTTCTCCATGTTGGGAACACCTCTAGCCTCAGTACCCACTCTCTGGGGATTTACACATATTGAACAACAGCATGTTTGGCTGATTCCCCTCATTTAGGGTAGCATTGAACACCCCTGTGAGGTTTACAAATTCCTGTTGGGTCTTCAGATGAATTTTCACCTTTTGAACAGTACCGACCTGTGTGTTTAGTGATGGATTATGCTGACAGTATAAATTTAATTGCCTCCTCAATCTTGACTCCTTTCCAGTTGTGTTGTGTTTGGGGTTTGGAATTTGGTTTTTTTGGTTGTTGGTTGGTTTGTGGGGTTGTTATTTTTTAACAGTAGAATGAAATAATGAAGCTGATGATAAAATATGCCTATAAAAATTCTGGCAAATTTATCACAAAACTACATGGCTTGATTCCTTATTTTTCTATCCATCTGGTCATTAGGCCTTTCCAACTGTCAGTGTCTAATATAATCTCCTTTAATAGCAGCATATAATTAGCTTTATGCTGATCAGAGGCATTGGGAATGGTGGTGGTAACATTCAAATCCAAATATCAAAATCCCAGGGAAGATAACTCAAAGAGACATATGTCTAAGCCAGCATTTATGACTTTTAGTCCTAAAGTCTGTAACTGGTGATTTAGGCATGTGAGCTTTGAACTGGGCTATGGAAATTTATCAATTAAGAATCCTCAGGAGTTCTGGAAGGAAAGTACAGATGTCTCTCCAACTGGTAATGTGGTAATCTGTCATTTATTTTCCTCTATACAGTCCTGTTCTCTCTTCAAATATTTAATTTCTTCTTACTTGTCTAGTTTCTTACTTTAAAAAAGGTAATTGAAGCTATAGCCTTGGCATTGCTCCATTAGGAACAAATGTTCTCCATTTTTAACCTTAATCCAGAGCTCTGTATGTACAATCTATACACAGGTACTTTATAAAAGTGAAGTTTCTTTAATGGCTGTTACAGGAGTGCAGTTTTATGGTGTATTTTTTGGGGTGGCAGGAGGTGATTTGGAGATATTTTTGTTTTACTGCAGAAATCTGATAAATGTATTGGAAATATGACACAGTAGCCATTGTTAGGAAGGCCATTGAAGAGTGTTGATGTTACTGAGGCTGGTTCTTCATCCTTCATGTAGCAATTTCTCTCAGTTCTCTTAAAGAACACTTGATTAGAACAGCTGTCTTCCAGAGGTATTCTGTCTTGCAGATGGAGTTGGACAAGTGAGCTATTTGATCATAAAAGAGGATTTCAAACACTTCAGACATATATTTATTAACTAGATCTAGCAAATTATTTGGTATATTGGAACATACTGGAACATCACCCTCTGTATTCTGCTCTGCAATCAGTCAGCAGAAACCAAACAGGGCTACAAAAAAAAGGAAATACACCATGACAAGTGAAAATTACATCTCCTGCCTTAAGTTTCTTTAAAGCTGGAAGTGTCTTTGAATTTAGGTTTTCAGATCTTCAATATAAGATCACAGTTCCCTTTTTGTTCTCTGGCACTGTAATCCAGTTGAGGATTCTGTCAACACCCCTTTCAAAAAATACATAAACCTGTTAAGATTTGTAGGAGAAAAATCTATCCAAGTTACCTTTTACTCATAACCTGAAGTGCACAGCCTGAGTTTCCTCCAAGAATTATTTCAGTACCAGCAAAGGAAAAGCAGACCTCTGTTTCTTTATGGTTCTGTATTGAAAGTAAGTGGTGGTACCACTATAGGGTTTATTTTTGGCCTAGATGTTTGTTCAAGGGTCACTTTGGTTGTCCACTACTTGCTCAAACTGAGCAGAATGTGAGGACACACCCTGACCCTGGCAGGGCAGTGGGACAGATCCCAAGGCAGGAACTGCAGCACCTGAAACGCCGACTCGAGGGGAAGCACGTTGACTTTTCCCCAAAGAGATCTGTCAGCATTCATTGCAGGATCTATTCCTTACCTTCCTCCTTTAATTTCCTGCATCATTTAACCAGTGTTTTCTGTGGCAGAACTGCTCTGCACATCAGTGCTTCCCTTTATGTTTGTTAATAAATAGTGGCTTCTGCTACACAAGAGCTTTTGGCAGGCAGTGGTGAACATAATCTCTCTGGGTTGCAGATACAAACTAAAGACATCTCCCAGACCTTTTAATAAGAAACCAGAACCTGTTAGTGCTGCATAGGAAGCAGCCTTCTGTTCCCAGGCCAGCTCCCCACTCTGGCCTCTCCCTTCTCTCCTCCCCTTCTCTATAAATTTAGTTTAAGATTAAACTCTCCTTATTCTTTGCAGTCATTTTTTCTGACTTTCCTCTGGAACCTCTTTGCTCCAACCAAACTTCCTCAAACCACCTTTGGTTAAAGTGTAGTTTCAATGTATAGAGTGGGGCAAAGGGAATGCTACATTCTAAAGTAAATTGAGAAGTCCTACCCTAACATATAAGAACAGGTAAGAATGTCTTATATAGAACTCAACTCTTTAAAAATAGTACTAAATATTTTGAGTTTTAATACATGCATCAAGCTCTATGTGCAAAGCTATTAAAATATTGACTTCCTACAAATATCCTGAAAGGATTTGCTTCCAAGCTGAACTTAACTGAACTAACTCTTAATTATTAACTTTTTTTTAATACTCATCTATGAAAAGTGCAAAAATGTGCTTAGCACTGTATCCTAAAACCCTTGAAAATGTCTCCAGAGGTCAACATAGATGGTCAACATTAAAAGAATCATTGATAATTTGAGGTATATGTCCTACAAGACCATAAAGGGAAGCAATAAATTGAATAACTTTCATCAAAATGAGTCTGTCCTTTTTATTCAGCTGAAAACAAAACTTTCAGTAGTGCAGAGATGGTATGAAAAATTGTTATAACAGAAGCATCTTTAGTGCTGGTTTGGAAGGGGATGCTTTTTTTAGGCTTTTTCCATTAACAGTTCCTTAGGAAACAAAAAAACCCTGAATAATGTTTCAAAACTCCACTCTAGTCTCTTTCCTGATGTTCTTGGCATTATCTCTTATACATGCAAAGCAGTTCTACACAGCTATTAATTGGATCTTTTGGGGAAGATCAGCAGAATTTTCACTTTTCAGCAAAACCAAAAGGCTGTAACTTAAGGCTATTCAAGATCACTGTAAGAGTATCAGCCATGGGAATTTCACCCTGCAGAATAAGACCTGCAAGACCCTTTATCTCGTGGCTGTTCCCTGCTCATACATTTTCCCATTGAAAGGCACCCAGAGGACAGTTTGCCAAAGGGTTCTGTGGTGCAAAAAGTGGGCTGAAAGGAATTAGCATTGATACCAGTGGAAGTGAAAAGGAGTTGTGTTCTGTGAGTTGTTCATGTTGGAAGAGAATATTATTTCCTGAATTGTTTTTGCTGGTGTTGCCTTAATCTAGCAAGGTGATTTGCAGTACATGTAATCCTGAAATTGGTTTGTTACTGGTGGCTGCTCCTGTATTTTTGCTGGATTACTCTTGTTGTCATCTCTGCACTATTCTGTTACGACACTGCAGGCTGTTCTTGCCTCCTGCTGGCAGAGAAGGTTGTTTCCCTGCTTTGCTGCTTAAAATCCCTTCTAGAACTGAATCAGGCACAGCCTAGAGGAGGAGAGGGTGCCAATCCACTGAAGAAAGAAAGAAACAAAACACTGCAGTCTAAGTAGAGTTGCTCTTCTTTTAAGTAAGGTGAAAGACCTTCTAGTTAAATTATTTATCAGTCAGTTCTTTGAGCCACCTGGGAACGGACCCTGTTCCAGTTTGTCAGTTAAGAAATAAGCTCCTGGAGTGATTCTGAGCATCTTTGCATGTTCTTCATGGAGTGGGGTCAGCTATTTTGCTGGTCCTAATTGCCTTCTCCAAGATATCCAGTTATTGGACATTCAAAACTCCAAGTGGAGCAAAATTACTGGAAGTACTGCCCAATACACTTCCTTTTATTCAGTAGTTTAACACCTGCCTCAATTGGAGACAGACAGTTTCACTTTTGTGCCAAAGAAATAAAGGCAGAAATAAAGGTCCTTGAGAATTAGTGAAGTACAGGAAGGTTATGGATGTGGTTAATAGGGGGAGAGAGTATTTGCTCATACTGTTTGGAATTTGGTGAATCTGCTGATACATTAAAGCTGTTTTGAAACACTTTCACCACTTTCACCCCCAGGAGGAGGGAGCTGATTTATAAACTTAAATAGAGAGTATTAGTGATACAAAAAAAGATATTACACATCAGGACTTTTGTGTATTAAGCCTGAGTGCAAGACCCTGAATTGTGTTAGAAAGCTATGAAATAAAGCTAGTTTACAGGTTCAATCACTGGTTTGACTTCTTTAGGACATTCATCAAAATCTACTTACACAAATTAAAACAAAGAAACACATTTGTTGAATGGTTGCAATTCCTGCTGCCTCAAAATTCAGTTTTATTCCTCCTTGAAAGGCATTTACTTAATTTTTCATGTTCAGTCAGGTAGGCATCATAAGTGATTATGTACATTAATGATTTTAATTTCTGTTGATGCATCACTTAGTGCAGTTGTTGAAATCACAGTAAACACAGCGGATGGAAGTGGAAGAATGGAGAGACAAGGAAGAAAATGGATGCAAACATCAGTGGACTCCAGTAAGATTATTGATTTATTTTGAGTTGTTTGACAGATAAAATGGCAAAATGAAATGTCCAACTTCAAAAGCATCACTTGAAGAAAATAGGAGAATGTATCAGGGGAGGAATAAGGTGATGAATGTTACTTTGTTAGAGAGAGGAGCAAATGCAATTGTTCTGCATGAAGTGTTCATCATTTTCCTCCTTTGTTCTACAGCGTTTGATAAACGTCCATTTAGCTGGAGTAGGCAAAAATCATGTTTAAAGTCTTGGTTCATGGGTCATCTTTCAAAGCATTGCATCTCAATAGTTTAAAATTTTATCAGGTTCTGTACAACAATTCAATGTCTGAGGCTTCAAATAGTTCTCAGAAGAAAGCAGTGAGGAATTTCACCCTGAACAAGGAGGGTGTGATGCAAATGTATTCACTTCAGGGCGAAACAGATTTTATAGAAATTCCACTGGAGACACTGATCTCCAAAGAGAAACACATTACTCCAAACACATGGATTCAGAACAGCAATGAAACTACCCTCTAAGCACTTCTGTAATGTTACATGTGGACTGTGAATGTTATTATTAAGAGAGAACAGATGAGTTATAGCACTAAGTCGTATCCAGGCTGTATTACATCTGCATACCGAGATTTCAGGTGGAAAAAGAAAGGAAGTAAACAAAAATGCTGCATGTAGATTTTTTGATTTTAAAAGTACAATCTAGTTTGTTTACAAAGAATTCACAAGTTCTGTTTCTTTAAAAAGCTGGTGGAAAATGAGGTGCAAATGAGAGATGGAGAAAGACTTTTGCTGGTTGGTGCCAACCTTTTTATAAGCACCTTCACCCACCCCTACAAGATGCTCAGCCAGTCTGAATCTCTTTTGTAGTCTCCAGGTTTTTTCTCTCGCACACATTCATATGCAAAGCACTATCCAGCAAAGTTTTTACGTGTTCCTGAGTTAAATTACCGTAGCAGATTTCCATGTGCTTTTGGAAGGTGACAGAGACAGCAGTTCTGTTCTCGAGGCAGGTACTGTTTCGTGGAAGATCTTTACTATTTATTACATCTATCCCTGGTGGAGGATTGCAATTACTATCCTACTTGCAGCAGCTCTTTACCTGAATCATGACAGCTCTTAATTATGTGTGAAAGAAGAAGTTATATGCAGAGAAATTTCTCAGAGCGAATTACCTGTGCGATGTGTTCGGGCTCAGGCTGCAGCAGAGCCATCCATCTTGTGCTTCCAAGCTGGTGGTTTGTGCTTCAGCACCTGAGAAACTTTGCCTGACTTTTCATACCAGAATTTGCATTGGGAAGGAATTTTTTCTCCCCCTTTCCCGAAGTTTCTCTCACTCTTTTTTATTCTTTTCTGTTAATCAGATTTGGCTCTGTCTGTATTTCTTCCTTTCAATGAGCCTCCTGCTGACTTAGTCTGCTGCTGAGTGTACTGCTCAAGGAAACACAAAGAAATAAGTAAAAGGCTTTCACATTTCTGATCAAGTTTAGTGGTAAATCTTTTTATTCAGCTACATAACTTTATTACCCTTCAGTTACAAATGCTGCGTTTTCTGTTTAATTATTTATTGGCAAGAATTTATTAATGTCTGTACTTAGAGACATGTACCACAATGGCAGTCATGTGCATTTTCAAAATCATTTCAAGCCTGCAGAAAATGGCATTTAAAAAATGCCCTATTCCAAGTCATACTAAATCCGAGATTTTAAATGATGTCCAGCTTCAAGACCATCTTAATGAGTAAAGATAACTGAGCCAGGACAGATGTACAGCTTCCTGGGCCAGAAGAGGGAGGGTGTTGGGAAATGTGCCATTTAGTATAGGAGACTGTATTTCAAGGCCCTTACCATACAAAGGCATGAAAGGAAGTTCCAGTCTGGTCTCTCTTATGCCAAAAAAGAAACATCCAATTGGGCTATTGTGAAAAGATTTTAATGCACAGTCCATCTTATGAGATTTCTATTTCTGTAGAAAGTTTGGGCTTTATTGCATCAATATTTCCAGCTAAACTGTTTTGCCTGAAAAGTTCCAGGAAGCTTTCAATGTTGTACTACTATTAAATTGTATTTATGATAGTTTCCTAGTTCCTGACCAGTCTCCCATTATTGAGGGTTATTCAATTATGGATGTTCACTCTGATTTTTAATAAGCTTTTATGAATTGGTATTTCAGCATGAGACTTCAGATGGCTCAAAATAAACCTCATTTATTAAAAGTAACCTTGACAGCACAAGGTATGTGAAATTATAAAATTCAGAGAGTTTCAGGGAAGAGATGACATGGGGTTTGTAGTGGTAACTTCTTCTGTAGATGGAATGTCACAGATGACCTGACCATTCCCAAACTGATGTGCTACAGGAAACAGCTGCACTCTGATGCTGATTTATCTTTGTGTTCTGTTTCTGCTATTAAAGCATCAATATAATTATCAATAAAGGAGCTGGCCACTTGTTGAGAAGCTGACACCCACAGACAGTACAGAATGGTCCTGGAAAACACTCTGGCCTCCCAGCAGCAGTGCAAGTTGAGTTTGAGAAAGCCATGCAAGCATTTATCCCACAGCAGGGCCAAACATTGCAGGGACAAGGTCACGCTGGTGCCCTCAGTGGAAGGGAACAGCCCAGCTGCTCGGGGGACTAGAACTGCAGGGATTTTTCCTGCCTAATTAGCAATATCACTTTCTGGTTTGCACATCCCTTTGCATGCATTGGGAAGAAGTCTGCAGGGAGCTCATTATGTTACCAGCCTTGTAGTGAGAGACTTGCAAAGATGTAGCTTCAGGGGGGTGGGAGGTGCCTTCAGCAGAAGAAATTCCATATCCAAACTAAAACTTGTAGGAACTGTGTAGGGTGTCTCCTGTGGGGCATGGTTTATCCTCTCCTGTGGGGCATGGTTTATCCTGTCCTGTGTGTTCCTGCAGAGAAGCTGTCCAGATGAATCTCTTTGTCATATTTTCACTTTGAGATAATGGCTGAGGGCAGAAGTTTGGCTCAGATGTCATCTGTTAATGAGTCTCTAACCAATGGAAGGCTCTGGGAAGACAAAGGAGCCAATGGAACCTTCCTTATTGCTGCCTTGGTGTGATTTTTTCAGAGCCCAGTGTAGTTCCTGAGACTGGTACTTTTTAGCAGTACAATTTAGTGGGGGGGGGTGGGGTGTATTTTTTCTCCCATCTTTGTGTGAATCATGACAGAATCCCATTCCCACACTCTGCTGTGCTAACACACTCCAAACTGCTGCTGAGAGCAAGACAAGAAGTTTTCAAAGAAAGGATGTAGAGTAAGAGCTTATGACAACCCTTTGAGGACGACAGCGTGAACGTTAGTTGCAAGAATGTCTGCCTGAATCCAAACTCAGTTCTCTTTGAGTTTTCTTTTGCTGAAGACTGGATCCTTAAATCAAAAAAGATAGCATGACATAGCTCATGGAGTTATTTCGTGTAACCAGTTTAAAGTGAAGGAAGTGTTGTGTCATTATTTTCTGGCCATCACAGAGCTTCTCCTCAAAAAGTCTGTATATCTCTACCCAATGAAGATGTTACTGTCTGGAGTCCCAGTGCTGGAGCTGATCAGCACTTTGAGGAGAATTATTAATCAGATTGTAATCACAATGTCATGGACATTCCCTTGTTGATGAACAGCACCTTTCTTACTCTTGCCTCCATCAGATAAATGATTTTGGTTTTCCCTAGCAATTTTTGGACACTACACACCTGGCATGGCCCCTTTATTCTCTGGAAAAATTCACTGTCTAATTTAAGTGATGACAGACATAAAATGGTGTTATCAACATACCTTTCCCTGAAATACAGTGCACAGACCCCACAATAATCCAGCATTAAAAGGGCTGTTTCATTTCAATGGAACATTGTTTGCAAAATAATAGTTTTTAGCAGTTGGAATTTTGATTAAAACTGCATTATGATATGGCAATGCATTTAAAGATGTGCAGCATGTACACATATTATGTAATGTGGTATTAAAAACACATATAAATATAATTTTAACTATGGGTAATTTTATCATAAAAGTTTTTCTTCATTTATGTAAAAAGTATGTGCCATTGTGAATAGAAGCCTGAATGGAGTTGTAGAGATGTGTCAGCATTTGACTTCACCACCCTGAGCTCCCCTTTGTGCAGCTTCCATTGCTCAGATCACTTCAGCTTCCAGCAAACTGAAGAATGTTCACTTTGTTCGAGGCTCTGAGTTGCAACTGACTTAATTGCTTAGAAAAATATCTTTACAGGGCAAAGCAAAAACAGGAAAGATGTTACAAGAGTGCAGAAGTCTGGACTAAAAGAGAACTGGCACAGAAGGTAAGTCAGTTCAATGTACTGTTGTTGCATTATTTAATGCAAATAAAACTAACAAAGTACCAATCAAACAATTTCTACTGATGCAAAATGTCTTGTTCTTGAAGATTCACAGAAAATTGTGATGTGAGATATGATTGTAACATTACTGAACACAAAAATATCCTAATTTCTGCCATGTACTAGATCTGTCATTCTAATATGTTCCAACAAAAGACATCTGGGATGTTTTCTAAAATGTTATTTAGGTGTTTCTTTCAGACTGGGTATCCCTTCTGCACTTCTGCTCTGTGGTTTGTAGAATTACAAGGCAGTGCTGTATAATTAACATGTCAGAGGAAGAGGATATCTGCCAAGTGTGTGCTGATGTATTTATCAACCTTTACCTGGTAGCAGAGTGTTCATTGACTACATGTGTGACTGACTGGGCTCTCAATTAAGTTACTTAAAGGGTTTTAGAATGCAAAACTGGCTCACTCATAAGTGCTTTGTCTCAAAATAAAGATTAATTGTATACCCTTAATTTCCACATTTATATGTAGTTTGTCTTGAGAGAGGTGGACACCTGTGGGTGTTTTCTGGCTGCATTACTCCTGACCTGGCAGACAAAAAAGGTAGAACACCCTTTAATCGCTGCTGGTAACACAACTCTTGCACTGCTGGGGCACAAAATGTGCTGTGGGTGCTGCTGAAAGGGTTTGGGAATAACCTGCCTCAGGTTCCAAGCCAAGTGTTTAGACTGGGACAGATCAACCTACCAACTTTTTAAAAAGTGATGGCTTAATAAACAAATTAATACTTAAAGGAGAAGAATGTAGATATCTTCAATTTAAGGATAGTCTGGATCTCTTAAGTTCAGAACTGGAAGTAGAATTCAACTGCCAAGGCTGCAAAAGGATACCCAGACATGAATAACATAAAAAGTATCTACAACTGTGGCCTGAGACAGGCTTGGCCAGATCTTAAGCTGATCCAGACTCTTGATTCTCTGTGAGATCACACTGTTACAGCTGTGATAAGCTGGTATCAGCAGAGTTTGGACAAGGAAAGATTAGTTTTACTGTCTGACCCTCTGAGAAAGAAATAATTGGGCAAATTCCCATCATCTCCCCCAAATATATTTGTTTTCTGTGGCTTAACATTTATTGACTTTAATTTTTGTCTTGAGATTTTGATTTGGCTTCAGAATAAGAAGTGCACTTATAAGTGAGAGGATGGGACTGAAGTGAAACAAGGGGTTAAATAAACTTATTGCCGTAGATGTTTGGGAATCTTGCCATTAGACATCCTGTGGATTTCTGCAATCTGGGGCTAATGAATGCATTCAGAAATGCTGACTGAAATATGTTTCACATTCTGCAAGACACTGACACGTTTCTGAAGCTCTGACAGTGCCTGGTTTCTCTGATTACTGTTCCAAATTTGATAATCCTTCAAGAGAGAGAGGCCATCCCATATGTGCCTGAGCAGCTATTCCAACATCAGTGCCTGATTAACTGGTGCTGACCATAGGCAGCAAAACCATATGTTGCAGGAGGGTTAACTCTTGATTATGTACATTAAGGCACATGTAATTGTAGGTGCATTAAAAAAACTTTTTCTGTAAATCTAGTAATAATATTTAATATATCAACATTCATATATTTGTATTTATAGCTGATTAAAGGAGGAAAGCATATTCTTAATGTTTAGGAAAAGTAGTTGAAGTTCACAGAAGTGAGTGGGTAATCTGTCTAGGAAGTGTAGAGCCAAGGCCTAAATTTCTGAAAGAAAGCCTAGATCAGAGGATTTGCCACAAATTAGCCTGCAAATGATTCCAAAACCAGTATTGCACTTTGGTTGCACTTTCCTTCTGCCTCATGAGAATAACTAGAGTTATGACCAGTTGTGCTGTGGACAATTATTTTGACAAAACCCACAGACTCTTTTGAGACTAGGCACTGTTTGAGCTCTTAAGAATTGGCATGCCAAGAGTTGTCAGCTCTCTTTGTAATTCCAAAGCAACTTGTCCCAAATATGTACTGATGTCAGCAGCATAAATGTCTGCAGAGTCAATTAAAATGGTTTCCTGTTCTTTTAAAATACTGTGAATTCTACAGTGTTGTTCTTCAGCCATCACCTTCTAAAGATGAAAAAGCACCTGAAAGCACCTCTGTGTAGGACAGGATGCAAACTGTCTGCTCATCCCAGTGACACTTGGGTGGTGACAGTTTCAGTGGCAGCAAACACAGGAGCAGCATTGGTGCCAGCATTCCCTGCACTCTGCTGAATTTCTGGGGGCCAAGTTCCAGGTACAGGGTGGGAAATGGGTCACCAAAACTTGTGAAGCAGCTTGTGTTGCTGGGTACAGTCATTTCCTGCAGAGAAGATACCAAAATTCAGCTTAACAGTGGCTGTTATGGAATATCTTGGTCAGCTGAAGGCAGTGGAGGATGCAGCCTTGAAAGTTAACACAAGAATCATTTGGGTTTCTTATTTTGCTTTTAGCTGACTGCTAATGAATGATGCTTTTTTAAAACAAAAGACAATTAGAAGCTTTGGCAAATGATTTTTTTGGAGCAAGTCTCATTTCTCATCACTTCTTCGTGTCTTCCTTTTAGAAAGCAATATCATGTAATTCTGTACATCTTGCCCCCAGTAGGATATATTTGGAGGTGGTGGAAGAGGAATCTCTGTCTACAGATATTTCACTTATAACTGCAGAAGAACTGAAATATTGACATTAATATTTTTTTAAGAGTACTGACATCAGGAGCCCCAATAGCTATTGAGTCAGAAGCCAGATGGTTTAAAAGGAAAATGCAAGTAGCAGGAGACAATTAGCAAACACACTCCCTTAGACTGCCTGCATACCCCAGGACTGAGACATTCACTGCTCAGGTAACACCGGAAGGTACTTACTGTGTTTTAGGAGTGAAAAATGAAAATTTGTTCACATAGGGAAAAAGAATTGCCACAAATCTGTTTTGTTTGGTCACAAATCATTTGATTTGGGGATGATCAACCTTGGTATTTCTGGTTTTATTAATCCGCCAGGCTTCAAACCGCTTAGTCTGTGGGATGTAGAATAGCTGGGGAAGCTGGTGAGAAATCTGCTGTCACACAATGCCTGAATTATTATGCAGATAAAATTTACCAACTTCCCTCCTCCAGTTTATCCTATTTGGAAAGATACATGAAAAATAAATGGCTGTTTTTGGTAAAAGCAAGTGCTACTTCATCTAGAATAAGCATTCTGTCAGCTAAAGCTTTACAGTGTTAGCCATTCTCCACCGCTGTTTGCAATCGCTGCGTCTGCTCAGGGTTTTTCACTCTGCTTCTTCCCTGCTCTATTTTCATTTACAAACCCTCCTCATTTCCCTACTAGTTTTCTTCTTTCTTCTTGGTTTTTTTTGGTTGTTTTTTTTTTTTTTTGCAGATAGGCTGGAAGGTGAAGAATGACCAGGCAGAACTCAAATGCCATTTTATTATGCTGAATAGCTGATTAAAACCGAGCTGGCCCATCTCTGGTGTTCACGCACAAATGCTCTCTCTCGGGTTTCTTAAATTGAGTCATAATTGCCTGTGCCAAAAGCTGTCAGTACAACGGGACAGAAAGCAGTCAGCTCTTCTTAGTGTTATATAAAGTTGTCATTTTGGAAGAATGAGCAATGATAAAGAACTGTTGAAGTGCTTTTGCCCATTTTCGCAGTAAACCGTGATGTTCGTGTTGCTTGTCATGTCGGTCTCTCCTTATAAATTAGTTTTCTCCTGTAAGGAAAGAATTCAAAACAAAACAATAGGAATGTAAGCACAATATATAGGGGAAATAAGGCTGCATTTTTAGAAACATTTCTATCAAACATGCACATTCCTGCATGCAGTATAATAACGTATGAAAAGATTTAAGACTTTCATGTAAAACATGAAATTGAGTGCATTTTTTTAGCTTGGCAGGCACATTAGCAGCATCTCGCTGTACATTTAAAGAAAAAAATGTATACAAAACATTCTCAGCTCTGTATATAATATATAAAACACGGTATGCTGACTTCCCTAATCATGTGTGATTTAGTGGGTAATATAAGGTATATTAATATTTATAGTGTTTGAAATCTTAGCAGAGAATGCTCTCACTGACTTCTGCAATATTGACGTTTTCAAGTGGACAACAACGTGCCTACTTTAAGAACTCATCTCTGCTTTCTCATTAACATTCAAATTACTTGTAGGATGGTTATTAATGAAAATTGACACTGCACAATCTAACTCTGCAGCCACTGTTGTTTTTTAGTAAGCAATCATTTATTTTGGCTCTCTGAAACCTCCAAGGAAATGCTTCTGAAATTCTGCATTTCACAACCATAGCTGAAAATCAGAGTTCCAGCATCTGTGGCAACACGTGCTCATGCATTAATTTGCTGAGTCAATGTTCCCTTTCTGATTCACCTCTTTTACTGAGGTGATAACAGCTTTTCTGAGGCTGTTCTGCAACAGAACTGGCTGCTTTTTCCACCACTAACTCATTGTTTTGTATATTGTGCTTTAAAAGTTTCACAGTGGACAATCCGTCCCCATTAAATAGACATAACTTCCCTGGGCTGCTCATAGGCCTCCTAGTGCTATTACTTTTCTGTTGTTAGCTGACTGCAGATATCCACTATATAGACATTAGAGTGAGAAAATATGTTCAGCTGACACGCCAGCAGAAACCCACCTGACTGCAGGCTCTGTAAATCTGCTTTATAAATGCCTCTTGCCTTTATAAAACATTGAGCAAAACTAAAAATGGCCAGATTCTTCTGGAAAGCAAAAAATGCCAGAGCACAGAGGAGGAAGGCTTGGAGAGAAAACATTAGATGCACGTTTATAGAAACTTAGGAACTTAAATAAGAACAGGAATGCAAGTGAGCTCTTATAGGTGATGAATTCTCAACATGGAAATTATTCATTATATGCATGTAATAGTAAACTAGTTTTATGAAGCCAACTGCATCCAAAGAGCCTGATTTGCTTCAGCTGGAGGCTGTTCTTCCTGTCTGTGTCAAGTAGCATAAATGATATTTATTTGGGATTTATTTATAGGGGATTTTTTTTTCACCACATAAATAAGCAAAATGATGAAGACTGGCCAACACAAACTGTCTGTTTCTTTCAATTTGTTGAGTATTCAGGCTATGTTTGATAATTTGAAATCTAGGTTTCATGTGTGGGAAACTCTCAAGGTTGGAAGCATGAGAGAATGGCTTCTGTGTGTAATTAACTCCATTCCAAGCATCCCTAGTTACAGTTAGGGCAGATATAAATAACCTGTTATCCTTTGCAGGAGTTTTGGAGATCAAATAATGAAAATCTGGAAAATTTAGTAACCTTGTTGTGCAGGACCTGAGTAGAGATGAATGTTTGGCTAGGACTGACATATCTCACTCTTGCTTCTAACTATTGTTTGGCTTAACACTGTGTGGCTTCCTGATGAGAGGTCACTGCTGTTCTCACTGCTTGGAATTCCTTAGAGCCTTTTCTCAAAACTTGTTCTAAGGCAAAGGTATTCCTTTGTTTGTCCAGGACTTCTGCTGTTTCCATTAGCAGCTGTGGCCCCTTTCATCCCAGCAAGTCTGTTCCAGCCCCACAGCCAGCCCTGCAGCCTCTGTTCCCACCCAGGCTCCTCGCTGGTGCCACAGTCCCCTCCAGCAGCCTGGAAGGTGATTCTGGGAAATACCTACGGGAATAGACCCTGTTCCAAGGCTGGCGTTTTGCAGCCTCAGCCCCATCTGCCCGTTTCCCACAGCTCTGTGCTGAGCTGCCACCTTTGGCACAGGAACCTTCCTATTTGGGCAAATTACATAAGCCTCTGATTGCCAGGATGCCCTTGAGGGAAAAGAAAAAAAATTCCCATGCTATTCAAATAGGACAGGGGGAAAGGTCTTGAGGAGGCTTGACAGTTTTTCAGTCTATTGGTAGAAAAAATACCACATCTGGGTATTTTTGGGTTGTTTCAGCTGTTGCATTTTAGATTTAACTTGATTTATTTTTGTTTAACTTGATTTTTCATATTTAGATTGATTTAAAGACTTAAAAATATCCTCTAAAGTGTATCTGTTTTTTTGGGGTTCAGGTCAGCTTCTATTTTTGATTAACCTTCTGAACAACAATACCCTGTTTTTCACTGTATATATTTTATTTCAATTCCTGAATCAGAGATGTTAATGTTCAAAGCCAGAATTGTATTGTTGTGTTTGTAATATAAAGGTATTATCAATATCTTCATGCCAGTATCAGATTTTAAAATTAACCCTATTTTTACAGGGGAAATAAACATTAAAAATAATTAATTTTTTGTAGTTCTGTATTTAGCAATTATGATTTTGTGCTTATTTATATTAATATATACTATATAAAGTTATGATTAGTGCTTTATGAAAAAGCATGTGTACTTTATTCTGAGAGGATACAGAGTTAATTTTATTTAATGGCCCCTTTTCAAAGTGTAAGTATAATTAAGATAGGAGAAGGTTTTAAAAGCAGGGACTCTGTGACTTACAACTTCTAAAGGTCAAATAGTGTTGTTGGTTGCAGAAGTGCAGTGGTGTGAATGGTTCCCATCTCACCCAGGAACATTCCAGGGCTGAAGTCTTCAGTTTGGGGAAAAAAAGGAGGTGAACTTGATGCCCTTTATCCTGTGAGAATATTTCTCCTGAATTAGCAGATAGGCTTGAGAGTAAACTGATGTAACTCCTCTGTCTTGTTCTGATCTGGATGGAATGTCTGTTAGCAGCTGATTTGCCTACAAGTAGATGTTGTAGTGCCGGGCTTTGGGAATGCTCTCCCTGTGTCCAACTGAGAGCAGCAGGAGGGACACAAAAACGGGAAACTCTTTGTCTTTCCATTAAGAAAACGTCTCTAAAGCTGCATGTCCTTTGTGGGGCATCCCTGGAAATCAAGATGTGATTTGACTCCCACAACACAAAAAACATTTCAGACACAGAATTACATGTGTAACAAGAAAGGTGATTGGGTCAGTTGATGCCACAGTTCTCTCTTTGAAACTAAATATTACTGTCTCAGTCTGAGGATGCTTCACAGATTCTGTGTAGCTGCATAATGGAAGAGAGGATGCAATAGCTGAAGCTCACTTGAGCTTTGAAGGCTTAGATGGATTCAAGTGGTGTAAACCCAGCTCTTGACTCAATGGGATTTCTTGTGGTTTGTCTGCTCTGCCCTCAAGAGGCTTCTCTGCAAATCTGGCAGCAGCACAGCAGGTTCACAAGGGATGGAAATTTTAAATCTAGTTCTTTAAATTTTTCACTGGACTTTTAATGTGTTTTCCCCTCAGTCATTTAATTCTTTTCTCTGTAATAAGTTTGACAAAACTATAAGTTAGCACTTTCTTTTTTTTTTTTTTTTTTGTAACTCTTTTTGGCTTGCATCAAATTAATTTTCTTAATAATGTCACAACACGGAGCACTTGTACAAATTAGCCTGAGAGATACGTGTTGAAATCGTTGTGAGACTCCTGCATTATTTACATCATGACATTCTGTCAGTGTGCTAATACTCAAAACTGTTTATATTTCTGGATTTAACAAATATGTAAATCAGGTGCACATTTCCCTAGGAATGCAAAATATCTCTAATGAGGAAAAACAACAAACTTCAGAACAAACAAACAAAAGAAGGGAACATGTTAAACAGCTCATGTGAAAGTGGGGATAGAAAGTAAGTGAATTAGAGACACTGGGATGTAATCCTTGCCCTGGGATTGTTTAATCAGCTCATCTGGAAGCTCTGACAGATCAATTGTCTCTGAGCAGGGAGAGCAATGGGGAAGAATGGCAGCCAGACAGAGTTTTCCCATAAGAAGGCATGAAAATCTCTGGTTTTCCTCTCTGTGGCAATCTAGAAAGCTGAGAGGATTGAGTTGCACTGGCTGAATTCATTAACTGGTACAATACCACTCCAAAGGGCCCCAGATCTTGGAAATACTTGTTTGTGTTGCAATAATTAAAGTAGCTGTTTGATTTCGGTGTAGAAGCACAGAAGGGGAATAGCATCATTGTGAATTGAGTTTTAAGTATTATAGAAGGATTTGAATGTCCTTCAGAGAAACATTCAGCTCAGATTTCATGTCAAAACATTCTCCTGATTTAGTAAGGATGACTGATATCTTTGAATTGTAATGCTCTAGATTGAGTATATAAATATATATATAGTGAGAATGTTCTTTACTGTGCTGTGTTTGTGCTGTGCTTTTTATGCACTGCTCACTGAAAACTTTATCTTGCATTAAAAGCTGAATTCCTTTCAGAAGTGCAATTAAACAAAATTTGCTTACTAAAATGAGATGTCATTTATTTCAAGCTGGCTTCTATTTTGAATTTTGATGGCTTCCTGCTAAATATGCAAGCTTTCTTTTCTGTGAAATTAGTTCAGTATCTAAAAATCTGAATTACTTGGTGGATTGTTTTTCATGGTGTAACTTCAGCCCCCAAAGTACTGGTGAGCATTATATTTCCCAATTAGCACCCATCTTTAAGGAGATCATTATGGTAAAATTAGTCCGAGTCCTTAAAAATCTATGAATTATGGATAGTGTATGAGTAGTAAATGGGGTAAAATGTTTTAATTAACATTCTTCAGTAATCTTTAAGCTGCATATTGTATGCAACTATCTCCTCCTCTGTCCAATTTCAGACTTTGAACAAAAAATGTGCTTTGCGTCTGTTACAGTCAGAATATCAGTTGGGTTCTGTACTCACAGCACCACATTCTTGGTGCTTCTTCTCATTTGTCTCTGTCATTATATATCTGCTCTTGCCCTCACACATCCTCATTTGTTTGTGCTGGCAAAGCTGATGGGTAAGGATCATTAGTAGTGTAGCAAAACCATCTTGAAAAATGCTATCTTGAACTTCCCATGTGCTGCTTAATCTGTCATGAAGATACAGATATTAGAGGGCTGGAGAAGAAGCTCTGGGAGCAAAATGATTTCCTGATAAAATCTGTCCCAAAGTTATGCCAAATCTCCACATCCAACTGTCTATAAAAAGTCTAACCACGATTTATCAGGAGTTTGTGCCTGAGATGATCCTTTGAAATGAGGACACGAGGAAGGTGTTGACCTCTGCTCACCTCACTGGCACCATAAAGGAGCAAAAGTTTGCAACAGCATCAACCAACCCAAAATGTGCTTCTCATTTCTTTCCCAGGATTACATTTCCAAAAGCTTTCCACGTTGCCTGTCCTACGAGTTACCAGCACGTGGGAGGTGCTGGGTTTGTGCTGTGAGCTCTCTGAAACCTCGTCTGGAGGAGTGAGGGGGATGTAATTACTATGAGCTGGTGGGGAGAGAAAACTTGGTGTTCACAAAGCTCTCAGGAGCAGCTGGACCAGGACTTCATTAAATTGATACCTCTAATATCTCTAATTAACACCCTGGCTGGGTCTCCAATAGAGCAGGAGTTCAGTGACTTTCTGAAAAATTATTGTTCATTAGATACACATTAAATGGATTTTAAGTGTATAAAAGCAATCTCTGACTGTAGCTGCAACACAGAATATTATTTGAAGACTCAGACCCTCCAGATAAGTTGAATTTTTCACCCTAATTTTGTATAAGAATGTTATAAAAAAGGATGTATGACAAAATAGCAGATAATGCACTAGCAGTTTGTGGTAACAAACTTACCTAAGCAAAACTTATCTAAGCTTTCCTTGGGATTTGCAACTTCACAAACCCCAAATTTCATGTCAGGAACTTTTTAATTGCTATAATAAGAAGGTCCTTCACCTTTTTTGTTCTCTTCCTATATTCAAACTGCTCATTGTGAATATAAAATAAAGGTAACAAATATGGAAGGTGTGGAATGAAGAATTCAGGAAAGAAAAAAATGTCTACTTTGGTAAACAGCCTTCCACTGTTTAAAAAAAGCTTCTTGACATGATATTTTTGTTAATTTTAATTTGAAATTTTAATGTCTTTCCACCTAGACCTTTTTATCAGTTAGTTGGTGTCCTTTGGGCCAGAAGTCCCATGTTGAGAACACACCTTGATGTTCTATATGGTAAAATTATCAGAATAAGACGTGGATTTTAAAACTACAGGAGTGAAGAGATGGACATCTTCTTTATTTCTCTTTGTGATTATTTCAATGTGTTTTTCTATATAGCATTATCTATTTGATTTTATTTTAAAATAATTATGTAATTTTTTAAACTATTTTTATAGGCTCCATGGGCAGGAATAGTGCTATATTTCTCCGTTCTCCTTCTCAAGGACAGAGGAAATGAAGTTTTTTCATTCCTGAGTTTATTTTTCTCTCTTTTTAGAACTAATCCTTCCAACAGTACTTTTACTGGATTTTGAGGTTTAAAAGTTTTCAGAGAGAGTGGAGGAGAAAAAAAGCTCTCTGAGAACAAGGATTGTATGTTAGCTTGATTTCCTTATGAAATAATTATGATTTCTGTTTCTAAATGCTTTCTGCCAGAAAGATTTGAACAGCTATTTAGCAGCAGTGAATAGAAACTCTTTGTGGGTTTCTGTCCTAGTTCAGCAGGAGGGACCAGCTAACCCTGTGTGGGGGTGATCAAAGCTGTGTATTCCACCCCCTCTATTCATTCCCCAAGGACAATGGGCCATTAGCAGCAGCTGCCCAGGGAGCCATTATCACTTCACACCCAGCCTGAGGGGGGCGGAGCTGCCAATGGGCCATCAACAGCTCAACACCCCCTGGCTCCCAGAGTCAATCACCCATTGTGTGAGTCCCCGCCCAGGGGGAGGGACTGAGAGCTCCCTGAGGGTACATAAGTGGTGGGTAAGAAGACCTCGGGAACCTCTCGTCGGATCCAGAGCAGCAGCAGGACCTTGACAGGAGGAGATCCCCGCTCTCGCCCAGACCACAGCCCTCGCCTGCACCAACAGGTTTTTCTTTTCCTTTTGCTCTGGACTTGGGGGAACCACAGGGGTCTCAGCACAAGGGCAAACAAACCCCCTTGGGTTTGTGCCCCAGGACACTGGGTTATACTGCTGGGATTTTGTGAGTTGAAAGCAATTTCCCTTGTGTGTCAGTGTTGTTATTGTAATATTATTATTAAATTTTAGGTCTGACTTACAATCTCTCTCGTGGTGAGTTCATTTCCCCTGCTGGTTCACCTTTAAACCAGCACAGTTTCAGTGATGAGGGTTTAAAACCCCACATTACAGAATGAGGGTCATTGACTGAAAGCAGCACATGAAGCAGCAGCGTGAGGGTTGCCTGGAAAGTGAGTGGACAATAATTAGGATCGAAGAACAGAAAGACTGAACTAAAGTATTTTGTTTTGAATTTGGTGGCTAACAGCTGGTTTTTGCAGTTGTTTGAATGTTTGTAACGTTCTCTTGCTCGGGGGTGTCTCTGCTCCTCCCTTTGCTGAGAGTGGTCTCTGTTTCCTCTCGGAGTTTCCTGTCTCACTTTGCTGACAGTTTGGAAACTTCAGGGATTTCTGAAAATCCCTCTCGGAGATCCAAAGCTCCTGTAAACCTGGGTAGCTCAGCTGTGCTGGAGCTGTTTGAAGTGATATTGGTTGAAAATGTACCTCCCAAATCTCTTGCTTGCCTAAAGTGCCCGAGCCAGTGAGTTAAATAATGCCAGAAATTTGATCAGTATTCTTATTTCTCACCTAGGACTTACCTCTGCTGCTGTAGCCTTGATTCAGTTCTCCTCTGACCAATTCCTCTTAAGAAGTAGCGGCTGTTTTCTGATCCCACTGATCCACTAAAGTGGTTTCAAATTCACTTTTTTTTCCTTTTTTTCAGGAGTCATTTCTCCATGTTTATACAGAAGCCAGCACGAAGGCAGTGGAGCTTCACCAGGGATGGAGCTGGATACATTTCCTTCTGAGCTCAGCTAACTTGTGATCTTTAATTTCACTTGGAGCTCTGACTACAGGAACTGCATGAAAACCAAATTCCCCTCTGCCAACAGAAGAGAGCGATGGAAAGTTTCATAAAAAAGGCAAAATATCAGTTTTGCAGTGAGCAAATGGAAGAGCCAAACACAGAACTTTTTCCTTTCTACCTTGTCTTCTTTACTCTTGGTTTTACCTCTGCAGAATAAGGATTGTTTAAAGTACTTTGAAGCTCCTTTTGTTGTAATCACTGTGTTCCACTGCATTCACACTGCCCCAGTTTGTCTTCAGCTAAGTCTGATTGGAGGTTGGAGCCCCTGCAAATACATGACATGTTACTTGTTTGTAATTTGTATTAAAAGCAGCAGGACAGGTAAAATGCAGGAAAAAAAGAAGGGGGAGTTCACATGGAATGGATTTCCTGCACAATAAAATGTTTCCCCTGACCCTGGTGAATGCAAAACTTTGTATAATTAAAACTTTCTTTTTATTTTTGCAGAATGCAGCAGGTTTCAGCAGTACAAACCCAAATTACACAGAGCCACAGCTGAAATAATGATGGTTTTCCAGGTAATGTACAGAAAGCCTAACTAGCATAAAATGTGAATTTTATGGATTTCAGAGTGGTTCTCTATTTAATTACCCTGCACTTCAGAAGTTCCATGTGACCCTGAAACATAGTTATTTTTTAACAAACATGGCTTTAGATTGGCATGTTTGTTAAGTTGGAAAAATGAATTGGGAAAAATGAATTATGAGTCTTCCCAATGCTGAGAGGTTCCCAATTTGGATGCCTCTTTCTTATTTTAAATGGTCTCTTGGGTTTCTAACTGCTGGTTTACAGGTAGATGAGGAACCCATCCAAGCAGTTTGTTTTCAAATTTGGCCTTTTATTGCTGGCTTATCTCTAACACAAATTGCTGTGTGGATTTAGCTCAGGGACAGCCCTGGGTTGTTGCGTGGCTGTGCCCGAGAGCCACCAGTGCCCAGAGCTGCAGCTGGGTGGGATTCTGTCCTGGAGGAAGGGAAGGGAAAGACAAGCTGTCATTTGTGAAGCAAACCAAAAATCCTGTATGTTCATTTCAACTGTTCCAGCAAGAACAAAATCATCTCATCAAATCAAGAGGAATGAGACGAGGCCTCCCACTGCTCACCCACTTTGTGCCTATCATGCAATTTGTGTGAGGAGCAAAAATACTGCACAGAAAGTGTCTCCTCTGAAAAATATTTGTGGTGTTCTTATTCCAGGTTGTTTTCTTGCTTTATTTTATTTCATTTTGTTACTGAAGGAAAAGGCTGACGTGTTCCTCTGTGGATTATGTCTGTAGGAATGTTCAGGGTAGCCCCACTGATTAAGTTTTTCGTATTAATACCAAAATTAATCAGCATGAAATTGCAAAAAGAAGCCCACTCTTTCTATTTTAACAATAAAAATGCAGAATAAACAACTCAAAGTCTGTGTCTTCTATATGAGTACATGATGGGTTAATCATTCATGAAGTAATCGCTACCTTATAAGTATGACTGACAGCTCAAGGGAAATGAAAAATAAAATAAATACCATGCTGTTATTTTTCTTTATTATTGGAAGGCATTCTGTGGTGTCAGTGCATGCAGGGAATGTTGGACAAGTGTTTAAAGAGATTAAGGCTACTGTTTGGGAAGGATTTTCAGAGAAAACTGGAGAAGCTATTACACACTGTGCTACTTCATATTTTAGAAGGTTATAAAAACTTACAGAATAGGTAATAAGACTGAATAAACAAATACTTCAGTGTCTTCTGAGCTAAGGTTGTGTTTGCCTAAATAAGAGAGACATAAGCTTTTAATTTTTAATACAAGTAAAATTTCTTTCAAGTACCACTTTTTGTGATATAATAACTGCAGATCACAGAAAAAGATGGTTGAAGAAAGCTTTTCAAATTTTTTTAGAATTTATTCCTCACCCATAAGAAAGGATCAACTAAACTATTTATGACTGGTATTTTCTGTTTTCTAAATATGTTTCTTTAGTACCTCAGGAGTTTTAATTATTATTTTTTTTTCAGTTGGGTTTTCCAAAGAGATTACATATATATAGACTTGGGGCTTAGTCATTAGTGCTGGTTTTCCTCTCCATTTTCTGATGGACTGATGCCTTTGTCTCTGCCATCTCCCAGCCCAACTTTTCTTCTGATACTTTAGAATCCTTTCTAGTTTCCTCAGTTTCTCTGATGTTTTCTAGCTTCTGTTACTCACTTAGATTAAGCTGAATCCAAACGCACTAAATTTTTGATTGGGCTTGGTGCTGATGTTTTAATTTAAGATCAATGAAAAGCTCAAATATATCCAAGTTGCTTTTCTTGTTATGCTCCCATTAATCCACTCAGGAAAGGGTGACATTGCAGTGCTGGGGATGCTGCACCAGCTTGATTTCTGCTCCTTCAATCACAACATTCTGAGCTCTCTCCACCTCAGTTTGGTCCCATGTAGTAGTACTTTTCTTTGGCCCTTCCCTTCCCTTCCCTTCCCTTCCCTTCCCTTCCCTTCCCTTCCCTTCCCTTCCCTTCCCTTCCCTTCCCTTCCCTTCCCTTCCCTTCCCTTCCCTTCCCTTCCCTTCCCTTCCCTTCCCTTCCCTTCCCTTCCCTTCCCTTCCCTTCCCTTCCCTTCCCTTCCCTTCCCTTCCCTTCCCTTCCCTTCCCTTCCCTTCCCTTCCCTTCCCTTCCCTTCCCTTCCCTTCCCTTCCCTTCCCTTCCCTTCCCTTCCCTTCCCTTCCCTTCCCTTCCCTTCCCTTCCCTTCCCTTCCCTTCCCTTCCCTTCCCTTCCCTTCCCTTCCCTTCCCTTCCCTTCCCTTCCCTTCCCTTCCCTTCCCTTCCCTTCCCTTCCCTTCCCTTCCCTTCCCTTCCCTTCCCTTCCCTTCCCTTCCCTTCCCTTCCCTTCCCTTCCCTTCCCTTCCCTTCCCTTCCCTTCCCTTCCCTTCCCTTCCCTTCCCTTCCCTTCCCTTCCCTTCCCTTCCCTTCCCTTCCCTTCCCTTCCCTTCCCTTCCCTTCCCTTCCCTTCCCTTCCCTTCCCTTCCCTTCCCTTCCCTTCCCTTCCCTTCCCTTCCCTTCCCTTCCCTTCCCTTCCCTTCCCTTCGTTCACTGGACCAACCTACAAACACATGATGGCTTGGACAGAAAGAGGAAAATTCATGAGAACTTCATGGAACTTTATATAGTAAACTGTATATCTAGCAAGAGTTTGACTTTTTAAACTCTGTTTTAAAGGGTGTTTAGGGAGAGGAAGAAATAAATGGTAGAAATGTCTAATTTTTTTACCCTTAACAATCTTTTGCTACAAATGAACATTTCTAGCTGTGTGTAGCATCTGTCTTTGAAAAGAAACAGACAGTAAAAAAGAAGCTTGTTTAGAATGTGTCATCTTTGATCATAGAAGGAAAAAGGAATTGGGGACAAGGCCATTATTCTTTTAGTATCTTTGCCCCTTTTCCTCCCTAGTCAAGTTTATTTGGAAAAAGAAAAGTGAACTGTGTGGATCTTGATAATGACTGAGAAATTCTCTTAAGAAAATCATGTCTGTGCCCATCATTTTTGATCTGTATGAGGAGGCACATGATGGGCAGCAACTCCAAAAAAGCCACAGAAGCACAGAGGAGACACTGAGAGTGATTCTGTGGAATGAGACTTTCTAATAGTGACTTTCAAAGCCATTGTAATAGTCTTCTTAAATGGAACTATGGGACTGTCTGAAAAATAGCAGTACACTGATAAAGCAACAGAGCAATTCTTCTGCTTGAAGGGCTACTTTAAATGTCTCTAAAAGCAACGTGTCTGCCAATCTTAGCATTAAAACTGGGTTTTTTCTATTTTAAAGGGTTTATATTATTGTTGACAATTATATTGTAATGCCTTCTCTCCATTAGCACCACAGGGGACTCAGTTCCACTGGTGTGTGCCCTGGGCACAGCCAGAAGGTCCCAGGTCACTGCCAGTCTGTCACAGGATTAAGGAATGTCATGGTGGAGCATTCCTGTGTCAGGAGTCGTCACAGAGTTAAGTGGGATAACATTACTGTGTCAGGATAGTGGGGAAATAAATGCAGAACAGCTGGTCTTACACACTGCAAGTACAAAATAAATCTGTCCCCAAGAACACTGTTGTGAATGAAAAAGGAGAGAGAATTATCCCTTGCTGGGAGCTTTTAGCAAGGCAGGGGAAGCTTCTTTCTGCCTCCTTTCGGGGGTTTTTCAGGATTTCTCCAGATGGACTCGGGGTTCTTACACAGAGATTGTTGGCTTGGCAGGGAAATTCAGGTGTCCAATTTCTATTCAGTTTGGTTTTACTCAAGATTCAGTAGACTTCATTTAGGGCAGATAAACTTGTACTTATGGCAGTTGTGTGTTCCTTGGTTTTGCTAAAAGTGTTGGATTTGCTGAATCTTATGGAAACTCCAGGAAGTTGGAGGGAAAAAAAAATCAAACCCCAAACCCCAAGTTACTTCTATATTTTTGTTGTATTTGTGATTTCTGCTGCTTTTTAATGGATGCTGTTACATTTCAGTGTTTTGGTACTGCACTGTTGTGTCTGATCCATTGACCTCTCTGGTTTCCAGAAACTGGATGGATGAACTTGCAGTGAACATGGGAAGTGATTCCAGCCCTGGAAAGAAGAGTGAGTTGCATGTGCAAAGGCATTAAAGTCAGTTCATGGGATGCATACCTTTGGTTCCCACTTCCCATGGGGATACATCAGAAGACAAGGCACATTATTAAGGTAACCAAACACAATTTTGTCTTACAATTTTTTCATTCATTCAAATGGGACATGAATATTTTGTTTCCTAATCAGCACAATTACCCCGGAGCTCATGTTGCAAAGTGTCAGTACAATGACAGCTTCCCTTGAATGACAACTCACATCTGTAGTGAAAAATGACAGGATTTGTAAACCAAGGTTGTTCAAAGAAAAAAACCCTCAAGTCTTGAGTGATTATTTCTCAGTTAATCATTCCTGCACTTTAAATATGCTTATTTTAGAAGGGATCTAACTGGCCTGCTCAAAGGGACTTGCAGTGATGTCTAAGCAAATACTCTCTAGCACCTACTAAAAGAATATTTTTGATGGCCATTTGAGGATGTTCAGAGACATTGGACACATTTTACAACGAGATCTAGTAAAAAATTCAGTGGTAATGGGTCTCAGAGTTTGTAAATGTTCACCTTAGTGTCAAGCTCTTTTACCATGCCCTTTATTGTCACTTGGGCATTACTGTCATCAGCCTTTTTTCAAATGGGGGCCTTATTTTTTAAGTAGCATAAACCACTACTTGCCTCCCTGAATGTGTGTTTGTATGAAACTCTGTTATATATTATATATCATTACATTTATCCTCAAATTAGTTTAATGGCATCTTGCTTAACAAAAAAAGGAGGAGTGAGTGCTTCACACTCATGAGCTTAGGAAAGAAGTCTTGGACTGAAAGCTGTCTGGAAAGCTCTCACATGTAGCTAAAAATCTGAATATAAATCACTGTAAGGTTTGCTGTGTATTTCAAACACAAGTTTTGGAACTTGAATTTGTATGTGTGTTAGATGTAGACTGTATTTTGTTTCAGATTTTGGGACAAGGGATTGACTAGTAATGTTTGGGTGGCAGCTGTCACAGGCCTCTGTACTTGCAGATTAGGGAAATTGCTGCAAAATATGTATCTCATTCTAATAATAATGTGATCCCTCCTCCCAAAGTGAGAAAAATAACCCCCAACACTGTAAGTGCTTTTGAACACTTTCAAAATGTTCAGAAAGTCTGCAAATTGTCATAAAGTTTTAAGGGGTAGTAAGGCAGAAGCCTTAAGTAAGCTGCAGACATCAAAAAGACTGATGCTGGTGTCATGCTGATTTCATTTTTCTTTTGTTGAATAAATATATATGTGTAGTACATAAAAAATATTGGAGGTAATCTGGAGTGGTTCATAAAACCTTGCTGGTTTGCAAATCACCACGATATTTTAACTGCTTTGCCTGGTTCTGAGTTAGTGTCTGTAGGCATCTTGCTTTATATTACACTTTGGAATTGCATCTGAAACTTGTGGATGCTGATCCAGAAACTTGGCATTTAAGCTTTAAGGAGAAGAGCAACTTCTGTGTAAGATCTCTGAGTGAAAATCTGCTCATGGTGACTTCAACAGCTTCTCTTCTGTTTAAATAATGCTGATGGGTTTGTCTTTCCACTGCACTTCAGTGGAAGAAGCTTTTTCTTTTTAGGCTCTTTACTTTCAGCTTTCTGAGATTCTTCATGTTTATGGCCATTGATTTTCTTGAGATGTTCCTGCAAGGCTTACAAAATTCTTCTCTAGTGAATCATGACATATCTTTTTGGTACCAAAAGTCAGAGACCTTGAAAGGAGCACTGCTCTCCAGTGCATACATCTGTACATTTATCCTGTGCATGGAGATATCCATGGCTGGTAAATATTTGTTATACTGGCAGTTAAAGAAGGTCTCTCTGAAAAGGATGACTGAAATGGGTGGTGACTTTGAATTTCAAGTAATTAAATGGTAGTCAAATAATTTCACAAACATCAAATAGTCTTGATGAATAAACCACATTTTTAATGTACAGCAGTTAATGACTAAGTCTGTGTTCAGCAGTTTAAAGGCATTTAAAACATTCCAATATTTTACTGTGTTAATGTCTGAGTTATGCCTATAATACTAGGACTTTTTCCATGTATTTCTCTTACTTCTGTGCCTGTAAGATTTCCCCCAGACATTCAGCACTGGCCTCTGTGGGACAGCTGACTGTACCTAATTACCATTCTCGAGATCCACTAACTCATTTTCCCCCAATGCTATATTTACTTGCCATGTGAGGGGTTCTAAAAACTCTTATTCTAAGGACACAATAATCCATTTTTTAGGAGAGTTGGTTCAAAATGTTCTGCAGTCACAGATAGCATTGCTTGGGCGTTTTACATAAAGCAAAGCCAAGTTTATGTAATAGAAACAGAATATATAATGTATGGCAAACAATATTTGTGATATTTCGGCTCCCAAAATCTATTACCTGAAACTGAGTTAATTTTGTTCTGTTTCTTTTTGTGCTCACTGATCCACATTTTCCCCACGTCCCTGGATAGTTGGTCATAAGTGGATGGTTCTCTGTCTAGTGAGTCCAGCAATTATTAGAACCACTTTAAAAGCATTTCTTCAAATTGCTGACATGATGAAACTAGACAAAAAATAAGTACTGAAATACTGTATCTTCAGAAAAATGTAAAGTCAGTGTCATACAGCACTTATTTGATGATAGATAAATTAATGTAAATGCACAAAATAATTGTCATCACCTACATGAAGATAAATAGCTTTTCCTGAACTAACGTGCTTTTGCATATAAAATGTTACCATTTTAACTGTTGTCCCCATTTTTTTGCCAAATAAATTTTAAAATGGCTGTAAAAGGAAAGTGTGATGTGTCTACTTGAGCATTACATTATTAACAGAGGCTGTTTCTGTGGTTCTATGTAATTGAAATCAATGGCATTGTTCCCTGAAGAATTGTTTTACAGCAGTGTCACTTGGCAGAAATGCTGGTTTTTTTCCATTTTCTCCCATATCTAGAAGTCCAAGTGTGTGGAATCAAATGCACATGGATTATCAGCCCGTGAGTGGCTGGAATTGTACCATCATGATGCCATAAATGGCTGAGATGGAGATCTGCATCTGTTGTGTTGCCAGACTGGGACCCAGGGCTGTCACCTGGGAGAGTGACAATGTGAGAGGGAATGCCAGTTCACTGTTCCCATCACAGGGGTTTGGGAGGAGAAGAGTGTCCAGAGCATACTGTTGGGATAAAGAAAGGTCAAATGGTATCCAAACCATTTATAAAATATAATAGTAGTAGTTTAAAGTGTTTTGTTGTGATTTGGAAAATATTTCCCCTCATGCACGTCCACAAAGGAGTAAAATGAAGAATGTTGTAAACATGAAAGTTACTGAGAATTCTGGGCTAAGATGAGTCAACTGCAGGCAACTACTTCTTATCACATTTACTGAGTTGATGTGGGATCCAAAACTAGTTGTCTGAAATTTTTAGCAGAGATGTAATGAATGTCTGCATTTCATCTGACACACTGAAATCCCACACCTTAATAAAAGCAGCATTTCTAATACTCCAGTAAATGAAATCAATGGCTATTCACATGAAGAATTAAATGACTGATTTTTGCTGAGTACCAGCTATTGTGGACATGTTTGGACATCTCCTTACTCTTAGTACTCCTGTTTTGGGGAGAAACAGTTCTCATCTTGCTTTTTGTAGATAATAATAATATAACAGGTAATACTCTGATCTCAGAGAGTCTTTTTTGTTAGAAACCTGAACATTACTTCAGTGTATTTGTGAGGATGCTGCTTATATAGACTACCTTCCTCTCTTTCCTGGCTTTCCTGTTTTTCCCTTTGCTTTAACGCCATAACCAACAGTCTTCCTAAATACCTACATAATTATACCAAATAGCTCTGCAATTTAGTGTTAGAGTTCCCACTTTACTGCTGATACTGAAAAACATCTCTCTGTGAAACAGCAGGAAAAACATCCTTTCTTATTTAGCCTCCTATGGAAACAATGTCTGAACATTTGGGTGTGGGACACCCTGTGTTTGGTAATCGCAGGAGTGGGTCCAGCACAAGGGGAGCAGTTTATTCCCACATGTGATTAATCCCAGTTTGTTCCATTAAATAATTTCTGCAGTAGTTGTTGGTGCACTGACCAGAGGAGTAGCAGCTGCACGCTGTGTGTCCCCTGTGCTGTGACACTGCCTGTGTGGGTGGGACATTCAGACCTCCCTGACAGATGCTTTGGGTGACTTCGATAGTCACAAATCCCACAAGGAATTATGGAGCTCTCCTCAAATGATGTAAATAAGCTTTTGTAAAAATCTGAAAGGGCTGGATGGCACCTTCTGAGCAGCCAGGCCAGTGACACTTCTCACTTCCTGCACAGCAGTGACTGTCCTGGATAAAAACATCCAGGGTACCTTGAGTAAAGTCTGTTGATACATGAGGAGGAGCAGAGAATGCACTTTGTTTTTAAGCTGCATATTTCTCTTAATTTTCCTCATGAAGCGATACCCTTGGATGTACTTTCACTCAGCTCATTGGATTACAACTCGAATGGTATTTTGATATTTGTATTATGTAACCGAAGGGGTCACTGCCGAAGTCCTGGGACCTGGTGAGCACACCAGTTAATGATGCACAGCTTTCTGCCTTGGCTGCAAAGAGATTTTACTATTCCTGTGTGAGTGCAGTGCTACTGGCTCTCTGAGGCTGCTGATAGCAAGTAGAACATTGCCACCCTTTGGCCAGAAAGAAAAGGCACAAGAGGAAAGCAGCAGCATCATGCAAGTTGGGGATGCTGCAGCAAAACTAAGAGTATGTTCATTTGTAACGGAGCTGCTCAGCGATGGTAGCCCAGTTGGGTGGAGGTTGGAGGCATCATTTGCTTTGATTTAGTGGATTTCATACCACGGTGATGTGTTTGGAGGGAATATATTGTGCTACGTACTAATTATGTTTTCCTGAGAACTGAATTGCATATGCATTGTGAAGATAGGATGAAGGCTACCATGGTTACCATTGTGCACCCAGGAACTTATTTTATACAGTGCCAATTAATCTGAGGTAATGCTTGAGAGGGAAGAACATTGAATAAGAAATGCTAATGTCTGGGCTGAAAGATGGAAATTAGATAGAAAAGCACAGCTTTTATTGAAGATTGTATGTCAGGGTCAACATTTATAAATGAATCCACCTGTAAGACTAAAATCAACAGTTCTGTCTTACATTAAAAAAACCCGTATCTCTCTAGGCCTAATCAACACACAGGACACACTGCTGCTTTATCATGGATATTCTCTGAATAGGGTTTTTTCTCTTCTCATGCTTTTAACAGCACACTCCTGCAGTTGAGACTATAATTGGGGATTATTGCTATGTCAGAAAGAGAATGTGTTTGCGTAATGCAAAGACATCTAAACCTAATGCAGGCTGCAGTTGCTGGGGACAAAACTTCCACCTCTGACCAAGGACTTCCAGGTGGCAGGGACTGAGTGGAGCAGAGCTCTAACTCCTTCCCCTTCCTGACACCTCCCTTTGGCTCATGGGGTGCTCCTGGCATGGCTTCTTCGTTAACTCTGTTGGGTTTGCATGGCAAGGTTTAGGTAAGGAGGGGGATACAGGAGTGGCTTCTGTGAGGAGCTGCTGGAAGCTTCCCCAGTATCCAACAGAGCCATTGCCAGTGGCTCCAAGATGGACCCACTGCTGGCCAAGGCTGAGCCCATCAGCGATGGTGGCAGCACCTCTGGGGTAGTGTGTGTAAGAGGGAAAGAGTTACTGCACAGGAGCAACTGCAACAAAAGAGGAGAGTGAGAACATGTGGGAGAAGCAGCTCTGCAGAGCCCAGGGCAGGGCAGAAGGAGGGGCAGGAGGTGCTCCAGGCACCAGAGCTGACATTCCCCTGCAGCCCGTGGTGCCACCCACAGTGAGGTGGCTGTGCCCCTGCAGCCCCTGTGGGAGCACAGACCCACCTGCAGCCCCTGTGGGACCCCGTGCCAGAGCAGGTGGGTGCCTGAAGAAACCCATGTCCTCTTGGTAAGTGACACTGGAGCAGTTTTGGTGGCAGGACTTGTGGGGGATTCACGTGGAACAGCCTGTTCCTGAAGGACTGTGCCCTATGGAAGTGGACCCACCTGCAGCCCGTGGGAAGGACTCATGCTGGAGCAATTTTTTTTAATAAATAAATTTGATTTTACCATTTTGCAAAAATGTATGTGATACTGGACACTGAACATTTAATCTTTAGAGGAAGTTCTTGCATTCCCTTGGATTCACTATAATGCATGGCCAGTTGGATTGAAGTTAACTTGGCCAACGTTATCCTGAAACAGATGAGGAAGTCCTTGTGTCCTGAATTCTGCTGGCTGAGCAACATCACATTCTATGGGACTGGCAATTTCTGGCAAAAGAATAATGCTAACAAGCAGTTGGGAGGCAGCAACTTCAGCTCCACAGATGTTTCAGCAGTGAATAGCTGCTCAAGGCAGAAGCTTTGATGCATAAAGGATGGAATGTTTATCTTAAATAGAAATTTACCTCCTAAAATGTATAGGTACTTTTTCTGAGTGTTATTCATTAAACATAGTCCATTGGCTTATATGACTTTTAACTTTATTATTGCAATCTTTCATGAAAAATTGATTTGCTGTACATAGAAAAGCACATCAATGAAAATAAAAATAAAGCTTTTCCAACAAAATTGCTAAAAGAGAATATTGAGTTTCAATAACTTTTCATTTTTTAGTGGTAATCACTTTTAAACTGATTTTACAATGTTCTTAATAGAGTAGTATTAAGTATGATTGAAGATGCTCAGCTCTGCAGGACTGTTCACTCAACTACTTTTACCATATTATATAATGAACATCTCTCTTGGAATGCTTTGATATATAATATGGGTGGGAATATCTCCCTCTAGATGTCAATCAGAACTATTTTTTACCTGCTTACTTTGACAGAGCCTTGAGATTCATCTATATCTCTCTTTTGTTTCTAAGAACATGACATAATATTTCTGATTTCTAATCAGAATTAATTGTTCACTCAAGGGGATGTAAGAGAGAAAAGTTGTAATGATTTATAATAATCAAACATGATTATTATAAAAAGAGTTATATATATAATTTTCTTTTTTTACATGAGGATACTTTCTTCTAAGGTTTTTTTCAGAAGAAATTTCAGAAGAAATATTTACTAGGCAAATGTTTTGGAAAATGATTAGTTGCTGGTTCAGATCCTAGGTATTGAATTTTATGGTGAAATAAAAAAAGAGCTGCACAGATGTGTAACAAAGAATCAAGGGCATTTCTGTATATTTGTCAAAGCAAGTTCACATTTAATCAAATTCTTGGCAAGAATATTCCTGCAACCTGTGTCAGTGGAAGATATATGAGTTTAGAAAGGGAGTTTATATAATTATCTCATTATCTAATTTCAATAACAAAGTAATTGAATTGTCTAAATGCCTATCAGTGGAAAACCAGTGGAAATGGTAGATCTGTAGTAATACAAAGAAACCTTAACTTGTCATTTGGATGGAATCTGCCTGTTCTCTGAACTACTTTCTGGGTGAAATAGTTGCTTTCTATTAGTTTTTGTTACAATGGTCCCAGTTAGTGATTTTATTTACTAATTATGAAAACCTTTTGCAGGTCTCCCTTTAGCTCTGGCAGCAGAACAGTTGCCTTGTAAAGAAAACACTGTTCTTGACCAGGCAAACAACTGGAGAGCTCCAGGCAGGTCAGTTGTTGCCTTTGCTCCAGGGCTGCAAACAGCAGCTATGGAAGCAACACATTCCAGATATTGATCCGTCAGCCAAGGTGGGTGAGGCATTTGGAGAGCATCTGCTTCTTTGGGTGGATGGACACACAGATGGGGAAGTTCTGAGTGACTGAACATCACTGAGGTTATTCAGCAAGCTGGCACAGATTTGTTTCCCAGCTAGGAATCCTGCAGCAGAGCTGGAGGCCATCACAGCTGAAAACCTGCAACTGAAAGGAGGCAAGGTAGTAGGGGACTACAAAGAAAATGATATTAATTAATATTATTTTTAGAAGATTAGATTTTAAATTAAAATCTTAAGAGAAGTGGGTATGGAAGAAGCTTATACATGAAGAAAAAGTAGGCCATGGAATAAAAGTACCTTACTTCATTTACAATCCAAATGAAAGTATATAAAAGGTGGGGTTTTGCAATTTAGAAATTAGGACTCATCCTACAAACACAAATCATTACAACAAAATAATCAGTGCTTGCTTGCCAATAGCTGTTACAGGGTAGTGTCTGCTAAAATATATTCAAATTAATGAAAAGTTGAATTATTTACCTGTTGAATAGCACATTGAATTATACTTTTGAAGAAGACTAACCATTTTTCTAATGGCATTTGCTTATTCCTTCTGCCCCTCCTGCCTTCCCAATTTATAAATTCCCTGATTTTTGGCAGTTCTTGGTTTTGTACTTAGGCTGTATAATTTAGCATCATAAATAGCTTAGACTGGCAAGCAGTGTGTAACTGATAATGTATCCAGCAGTTCCTTTTATATTCTGGGGTAATTGTAAACACAGAATAAAACTGATTATTTCAGCAAATGTAGCAATAGTCCCAAAAGTTGGTTTTAATTTTAGATTTTTGTCTGTAGCCAATAGAAAGAGGCTGGTGCTCTGTACTGATTAACCTGTACTGGGATGGAAGGAGCCAGGAACCACCATAACTACCCTTGCAAAAGGTTCCCATGAATCTCTTTGTTTTGTAGCACATTGTGTGCCTGTGGAAACAGAGTTTGTGTGTCGCCTGCAAGCCCATCACCTCACTGCTGAGCACTTTATGTCCCCATTCTCTGGGAAAGATGCAGCTTGTTGTCACGTTTGATTGTTAGGACCTTTTACAAGGTCTTTTACAGCATAACTCCATTTGGAGTAACTTTGAGGTTATTCTGGCCTTAAGGCAGAAGGAGCAGGACTCTATTTTCACTGGAGCGTGTGTAATGCAGAGGAAGACAGCAGTGCCAGTGAACTAAATTCTTCAGTGTGGAAGAAAAAGAGAGTCCCAGTGAGCAGAGTTTTGCTCATTTACTCCCTGCAGAGAAATGACATTTGTTCTCCACAGCATTTTCTCTTGAGAGGACCAGTTATTGGCTTATGTCATGAGCACTCTCCATTCCTCAGTGATATATTCCTTAAGGCATACAGGGATCATTTTCAATACTCAGTAATCCAAATTTCCCTCTTATTGATTGTATGAATGTGTGGTGGCTGTGAGAACAGAGATTGTTCCTAAGTATGTGGTAAAGTTCATTTAGTTTTCCTACTGATGCAGTTCTGCAGGTGCTGCTCCCACTGGGTTGTGTGGGTATGTATAGACATATATGTTTATATGAAGAAAAGGCTTCAGTGACCTTCTACTATTAATTAGCTGACCCCAATTCTACCCAGGTCTCTGCCAACTGATACAGACAGAGAGTCTGTCTAGATAAACAGAATATCAATAGCTAATCAGATTGGCAAACATTCCCCTTCTTCCTTTAGCTGGTTTGAGGGACACAGAGCCAGCCAGGCCCCAGCACTGGCTGGGGCTGCCATTGCTGTTCTTGAGGCACTTCTGTATTGCAATACAGTTTTTCCAGAATAGAGCACGAGAGGAAAAATCAATAATTTAAAAATAATATAAAAGATTAGGAAGGTAACTCATTGATAAACTTACTCCAGCCTGAGCTCATGGCTTTTTTATCCTTCCTGGTTAAATATACTAAGCCAACTGTTCTGGTGCTTTACACAGTACATTAAACAACTTAATCATACTGTCCTCTCTTGCATTAATAAATTTAACGTTTGTATTCCTGAAGCAGCTGTTTTCTTCTCTTGCTCTACTTTAGCTCTTCTTCAGAATACAAATTCCAGCTCATTTCCGTTTTTTCCAGACCTAATACTTTAGAAGTTTTGTTCTCCTGTTTAGTTTTTAACCCTCTAGACCAATAATTGAGTGCTTTCAGGGCCACTGTTTTATTTTTCAAATAAATATTCCCTTTGCTGTTAAATATTTCCCAATATTCCTGATCATCCTTCTGGAAAGAGGGTGTTCTGGGACAATATATGTGAGGCAGAAGAGCTTGTTCCTTTTCTTGAATGTTACAATACTGATTGCTTTTATGCAGAACTAATTGTCATGTTTTCATAGGTAAGTCCTGGTTGCACCTCAGTTTTCACACATCAAAGAATGAGACAGACTATAGAGATGGTACTTTTGAGATGGGAATTAGTAGTCTGTGCTTTGTCCTTTAGAAAACCTTGGATCTAAATGATCAGGAATTTGGCAGTTGAAAGTTTTGGTTCTAGTTGCAGATGTTGGTACCTCCCCCTCCAGCTGCAGAATGAACTCCTGCACAGTGAAATCTGCTTTTCTTTAAAATCTGAAAAAGAGTGCTTAGAGGTGGTGAGTTTAAATATCAGGCTTAGATCAAATGAGTTAAAATTAGTATTTTTTTTTTATGATTTTTTTTAAACTCTGTGCTTGTACAGGCTGTAAAGGCTGGGGGTGCACAAGAAGGTGGGATGTGCCACAACCAGGAGAGGTGATCCCAAGACCTCAGCTGACCAAAGGGATATCCCAGACCATCGTGCTCAGAACTAAAAGCTCAGAGTAAGGAGGAAGAGAAGGAGGACATTCAGAGTTATGCAATTTGTCTTCCCAGGCACCTATTCATCGATGGAGCCCCTGCCTTTGAGAACAGTGGTCTGGGAAGTCTCATCTGATCCTTCTGAAAGGGTCATTGTAAGGAGCCTTGTGACAAACACCACCCAGCCAGCCCCCAACCACCCCGTGAAAGAGATTTGATTCCAGCATGTAAGTGTTACTGGATGCTAAGCTGATGACTGCTTTTCTTATCCTTGGCCATTTGAACAAGCAGTGTGTCTGTGCAGCAAGGGGGTGAGCACAGGGTGCAGCTGGGGAACCACGGAACAGGTTAGAGATTCATTTTGTAGCACTCCTTTGCTTTAACCTACCACAGGAGCAGACTGCTGACTAGACCTTGAGACTGCATTTTTAATGTGCTTACTGCAGTGAATGTTGTGTGACAGTGTCTGAAGGTGCAGGAAGGAGCAATTTAGCAAGAATTGCTTGTATTTTTGTTTTCAACACAGCCTTCCAGGAGTTTTGCATATTATTGCCAGGCCAAAACATCATTTGAACGCTGTAGGAATTAACACAACCTGCTCCACAAAGATTTTCAGGAAGCTGTCTGAAGTTCTAACACAACTAATGCTTGAGGAAAAAACTTCTGCAAACACTGCAGGATACTGCAAATGGCAGTCCTGGAATCTATTTTATTTTAGCTGACTCCCTTCTAGTGCTCTCCTGTTATTTTTCTTCAGATCCTGCTTTTGTGTACTACACAAAGGGAAGCGTATGTTTTGTTTATTGCCTTGACTGTGCCAGCAAACATGCAGAATAAGAATGACTGATGTTCTGTGAGCTTTCTTATCTTTCATGATAGGAGTTCTTTAACAGCCATTCTAACTCTTCTCCCTACATATTTTTGGTGCTGAATGCAATTCATCATTTCACTTCTTTTTTCTTTCTGCCTTCCCTGCATTTTCTACTTTTTTTTTTCTTAGAGGACAGCAAAGTTGTAACAATCATTGTTAAGAAAAGGAAATGAGATCTTTATTATTGCTAATGCAGAGCTATTTTATCACAGCAGATATCTGACAAACCTTTACTAGAAACCTCCATTTTCTTTTATCAGCTCGTTGTTAAGGAAAGCCTTGGGTCTGAGAATCTTTCTTCCATTGTCCCCTTTAGCCTTTTCCACCCCCCCAAAAAATAATTGAGGAGGACAGAAGGTTTCAGTTTGGTCTAAGAGGAACCATACTTGGAAATGAGCAACTTATTTGTATTTCATTCTGCTTTTTAATTCCTTGTTTCCTGTACTGACTACTCCCTTAGGAATTCCTGTAAGTTGGAAGGTTTTGATGCTGCCTATTGGCTGGACAACTGGAATGCCTCCATCAAACAGTAAGCCACTTCATAACCACAATTTCCCAATAAGTGTCAGTTTGTTGTACTGAATTTTGCTATTGATAAAAAAGGTGAAGACATTTTAATTGTATTGTGCTACTCATGGATCAAGCTTTTAACAGGACTGAATTGATGCAGGGATTTTTAGAGAGGAAGAGTGACAGTGTTTACACTGAGGAGGTTAAAAAGCCCAACTTCCAATTATAAAGTCATTTTATTGGCTTAGGAGGTCACTACCTGTATAAGGAAGTTACAGCAAAGGGTGTCAACGAAAAGGGATGAGTTGAAGTGATTTTTATGGAAGGCACACAGCAGGTCAGCAGAAGAATGAGGAATAAATTTCATGTCTTGTGAGTCCCAACCCAATGTCTTTGCAGCAAATTCTGCTGTTCTGGAAATCTCTTTACTTACTGAACAGAACAAAAGTTAAAAGTTGGGTTGTACACACTGTGCCAGGTGACAATCACTGTGCTCTGATTAAAAGAACCCCAAACACAACATTGTATTAAGCCTAATTAACCCTGACCTGTCTCTGATTGCAAGAAAATCCATGAGAGACGAAATGTCACCTTTTATGATCCCTTCTGAAATAAACACCTCTGGAGTTTGGGAGATCTGTGAGCAGTGGAAATGCATCACACACTGAAGGACTGGCTTGGGAGGGATGACTCTGCAGACTTCTCTCAGGTTTCCTAGTTCTCAAGATTTGAGGAGTGTTTTCCTTTTATTCATTGGGAAATATTACCTATTGTGTGTTTTGGTTTTATTTTTTTTATTTGAAACATACGAATTTTTCTTTCAAAAGCATTCCATTATCTTTTAATATTTTTTTTCCCTTTACCCAATTTTTCCCCTTTCACCACTTCTAAATCACTTGGAATGTGGTGTTTTATTTTGTAAACCAATGCTCAGAAACCAAAACCACAACCAATTCTGCAAAGAACACTTTAAAGATACAGAAAGAGTTGCAAATGAGTCACTCTTTATTTAGACAAAATGTATGAACATGCTTACTAAAACAACTAAAAAATCAGCTAAAATTATTGTTCCCTTCTACAGATTCACAGCACATGGTCTAAAGCACAGTGGATAGAAGAGCTTTCAGAAGTACTTGGGGAAAAGATCTGGCTGAGACTGTGTAGATGAAGCATCTAATACAAAATGTGGAAGAGCCTGTCTGGCTTTCATTAATGCCACCCTCTCACTCTGTCCCTGTTCTTTCCCAGAAGGCTGATCTGTAAGTGTGGACAGACAACTGGGAAGCAATTTGCAGCTGGCTGACAGGCTGCAAAAACCAACCTGAGCATCTAAAGTTTATAGGGAAAAAAATAATTTTAAAGTCAATTCTACTACACTGCCAAGGTCATAGGACACTTCACAAACAGACCAGAATAAATATTCAGTCACAGCTCAGACTACTCAAAAGTGATGACTTTCTTAATTGGAATTGAGACATCATTTTGTATCATATGAAATACATAATGCTCTTTTTTCAGGGAAGAACTTTCCCATATACTGATGTATTTGAGATCCATTTGAGTGGGTATTTTGGTGGATATATTAAACAATTGGGATAGAACAACATAGGGTTGGAAGGGACAGAAGGCAGAGACACCTTCCCCTAGTCCAGGTTGCTCCAAGCCTAACTCTAACCCAACCTGGCCTTGGACACTCCCAGGGGTGGTGCAGCCACAGCTTCTCTGGGAACCTGTGCCAGGGTCTCAGCACTCTCACAGAAAGTAATTTCTTCATAACATCTAATCTAAACCTTCCCTCTGCTAGTTTGAAACCATTCCCTTGTCTTGTCACTGTCTGCTCACATAAAAAGTCCCTCTCCCTCCTTTATATAAGCTCCCTTAAGGTGCTGTAGGGCCACAATGAGAACATGGAGAACATTCAGTCTAGTTCAGCTGGAGATGGCCCTAATCACCCACAAAGTGTGGATTAAAAGAAACAGTTTTAAGATTTAAAGCAGTTTTAAAGGCCAAGAGGTTTCTAACATCTCTGTGCTTCCCTTTTGATACCATAATAAATGATGTTAGCAGGCAGGGATGAGAAATGGGTTGCTGTTTTGATAATCAATAATTATCAATTAATTACTGGGGTGTCCAGTCTATCAGGATATTTTTGTTGCTTTTTTTTGCTGTCACATATAAGTGCAACAGCCTTAAGAAGTTTGAAGAGGAAGATGGCCCAGATGGAACTGACTTGTTTAAATTCCTACATAATAAAACTACACACAAATGTACAGACATGAAAACTGTTCAGATTTATCACCAGTAATAATATAGATGATTATATGTGGCACCTAGGTCAGAACATACCTATGAAACAGGAATTACCATCTAAATGACTAAATCTCCCACAGAGATGATAGAATATATTTATTAAGTAGCTGACAAGCTGATAACAAAGACTGATAGAACTGTAACTCCAGGTTTGTCAGTTTAAGATAACAGTGCTACATAAACATTATACATAAACACAAGCCCGAGGATTGGTGAGGGTTTTCTCTTTGTTTCACTGGTTACTTGTTTTTTTATTTTAGCAAAGAATAGGTATAAATGACGTGTCCTGGAATAAATTTAGACTGGAAACTGCTTCTTGAACTATTAGACAAGGAAGTAGAATTATCTCTGAGGAGGATGAGTCAGAGCAAAATTCATTAATTTAAAGTGAAATGCATCCCTTTTTGAAGATGACACAGTTGCCTACAGCAATGGAGGGCTCTATTTGGTGATCCAGGGAACCCTTTCAGTCCCTGTGTTTGTTGGGATTATGTAAAAACTCCTCCTCAGCTGTGAGTTTCCAATGTGATGCATTGCCAGGCTGACTGTGCTTATCTCAGTGATCTTTATGTGTCCATGCAATGCCATCTACCCTGAGGTGGTACTTGCCCAAGTGTTTAACTCCTCGCGGTGTTTCCATGGATCTTCTTGGTACGTTTTGCTGCCCTGTGGTGACTCACACAAACTGTAACATGGAGCTAAGCCCAGGTGGAGTTACTGCCACGGGCTGGGGCACACATTCCCCTTTTCCCTTATTCCCAAGGAAATTCAATGCAGGACCTGGGGCTGAACCCTGGGAGGTCACTGTTGTCACTGAGAGATCAGCAGTGGGAAAAGGGTCTTCAAAGTCAGGGAAGGGTCTGGAGCCTGTTCTTTTTTTTTACTCAGTTGGGAAGAAACTCGTTAACTTTGAAGTAATAGGAAATGAAAAAGAGCTTGGTTGTACCATTTTTATGGCACAGGGCTTCAAGCATACAAGGGCTGGTGCAATTTGGGGAATTTAAATAGATATGGACTGCAGCTGCTGTTTTATTTTTTTTTAGTATTTTTTAGTAGTTTGTTAGTAGAGAAGGGGTCCAGATACAATACTATTTTCATATTTCTGATATAACTCTATTCAGATATAATACTATTTGCATATTTCTGTTGTGCTAGCAATTGTTCAACCCAACACTAAATATATATAAACACACCTTGCATGTGACAAAGACAACTGTTCTTTCAGGATGCATCTTAATTCATTAGAATCTCGAGGAAAGGATGGTATTTCATGCACAACTCTGTGTCAGCCCTGAAAGGGCCATAGTAACCATCACTAGATGAATTCTCTTCTGTTTTCTCCTCCTTCTTCCCATGGGAGGTAACCATGGCTTGGTTCTGTTTCCTGCCACATGAGAAAACCCTAAACCAGACCACAGTTTACCAGACAACTGTTCAAGTCTAAAGCAAGAAAGGCTGAGTGCAACTTTTGTGAACAGAAGGTGAAAGGAGGAGCACAGCCATGAAACTGTTTCTCTGTTATTAGACTGGCATGAACAGAACAGGGAATTTCTGCACACTCACTCCCAAAATTTAAATGGCCCACTGGGAAGTTTAAAATACTGGCATAAATGCACTAGGCTTCAATGAATTATGTCTGCATCTATAGCTCCCAAAGCCTTTCAGTTACATAGAAAGATCAGGAAAAAAACAAGGCTATGGCTGAAAATAAAACTAAGATTTCACAAAAATACTGGTTGATCAATAGTGCTGTAAGGGTTGTGGTGTGCAAACATATATGCACAACCCTGTGCTTATGTCTAAAGTAAAAGTAATAGGCAAACCCAATTTTTTCCAAGATTAGTTTCATCAGAAAGTGACAATTTATTAAAAGGTTTTAAGAAAAGGTCAGTTTCTGATAAAGCTTCAGAAGCAAAGTTATTTCAGGTCCAGCATGATTACCTGATAATGAGAGCTGGCAGGCTGCTTCTTATGGCATTCATTAGGGGGTGAGAGAAGCAAGATCTTAGGGCTGCTTTAATGGCTATTCCTGTCTTCTCCCTCAGAAAACTTCAGATTAGGAGAAATACAGAGTGTGAGTAAAAAAATAAACTTTTTTTGCATAGTTATCTTGCAGCAAGGAACTTTTTACAAGGGCATAGGGTACCAGGACAAGGGGGAATGACTTCAAACTGTCAGAGAGTAAGTTTAGATTAGATTTCAGGAAAAAATGTTTACTCTGAGCATGGGGAGACCCTGGCACAGGTTGGGCAGAGAAGCTGTGGCTGCCCTTTCCCTGGGAGTGTCCAAGGCCAGGCTGGACAGGGCTTGGAGCAACCCGGGCTGGTGGGAGGTGTCCCTGTCCATGGCAAGGGGTGGGACTGGGTGATCCTTAAGGTCCCCTCCGACCAAACGATTCTGTGATTCTAACTCAGTCACAGTTTTACCTGAGCATAACCCCTCCCTCACATCTGTCACTCCCTCAGTCACTGTACAGCAGTTTTGGTTCAATATTGCCTCTTTGGGAGTGCAGGTCATCATTTTATGAATGGTTAGGGAAGCACCCAGTGCAGACCAAGGTCACAGACCCTGGGACAGCAATACAGATCAGCCTTAGGTGGCAGCTGCTTCTACACTAATAGGAAAGTGCCTTCCCCTTCCCTTCCTTGGTTCCTTCTGCCCAAGCAGATTTGCTCTGTACATGCTGCACTGGGGAGTTCTGAGTGCTCTCAAACTTTTCTTGTGGAATCAAAAGTACAATCCCCTGTCTTTGTGTGTCACTCCAAAAATTCTGTTTGTGACTGGAGAGAGCACCGGTGTTTTGTTAAGAATTCAGTCAGATGCCAGCACAGCTCGTTAGACCACTGCAGCAATGAACTGTTCTCTTAGGCAAGAGGCAAATAATAGATTCAGATATAGATTTTTCTCTTATTTTATCTTTCTTAGATATCTTTATTTTCAGAGGGAATCGTGTGATGCCTTTGCGCTGATAAAAGTCAAAGCAAAAACACTGGTAAAAGAACTCAGTGGTGTTTGAAAGCACCTACTACAACTTGCCAGTATCTGAATTTCTGTCAGGTGTCCTCATGCATTTGATTTCTGCCTTTAGCAGCTGTTTCAAGTCAGAGGCCTTGACTTATATAATTCAGTACTGATTTGTAGCTGGGATACATGTGTGTTCAAATAAACATAATATCCAATTCAGAGGTCATGATTTCCCAATTGCAGAGCTGCAGTCTCGTTCACATGCAGCACAGTTGCTGTGCTCCATCTTTTGTTAGAGACAAGAGAAAGGGGTCCTTGTGTTTAAAAAATAAATCCTCTGATTTGCTGCTGAAGAAATAACAAATTAAACCAACTTTGCAATATAAATACCATATACTTTTTTCATCAGAAGGACTAAGTGTTAATAGGGTACACTTTGGGATGTGCCTTAAGATATTATGAGTTTAGCAATGACTAAAAAGTCCCCATGGAGATGCCGGGAAATATCCAAGAGAGAAAATTGTATTAAATTGTTTTCACAGAGGTGGTGGGGAGGCCATAACAATGTGTTTCTTCTTAAATGAAGGGATAAATAAGTGCCATGATAAAAGCAGAGCCAGGAGCTCATGTTATTAGTCTTTGTGGCTATTTCCACGCTTCATTAGAACACAAAGCAAGGCCAATAACTAAAAGCTCTGCTGACAGAGGTGTAGGAATTTGTGAAACTGTCATTATCAAACCTCTTCTGGGTCTCCATGGTGTGGACACTCATGACTTTGTAATATTTTGTATCAATGCCAAAGCTGAAGTAGTGACTGGTAATACACATTTATAGGCAAACACTATCAACAAAGTGTTGGACTTTCAGAATTTTAAAAATGCCCACAGGCAAAGTAACTGATGGATGGATGCAATTTATTTCTTTTTAGGGTGAACTTAAAAGCTTTTTTAATCCTTTGCTGCTGCTTCTTCACTCTTTGTCTCCACCTCTCCTGCATGTTTCAAACTAAAATGCCACAGGAGAGAAGTTAAGTTACATTCCTAATCCATGGAATGGCTGCAAAGGACTTTAAGGGCATCAACTCACATTTTTTGAATACCCAGATGATGGAGACATACACTGCATCAAGTCAGGCTTCGTAACCTTTGTCCCTCTTAGAAAAACAAGAAATCCTTTTAGAATACAGAGTGGGCTTTGGCTGCAGTGAGGTTTGGCAAGTGTTCCTGACTGCCACAGCACATTTGGAGCTAAACTGACAGTGCACATTCTCTGAACATCCAAGCAGCGCCAGGTTTATCACATCCTCGTTCTTGATGTTTGTAAATTAGTTTTGCTTCTCTCTAATAAAAATCCTTGTAGCAGAACCAAGTATTCAGCAATTCTATGACAGGAAGCACTATTATTTTGGAAGCACAGCTATTTTTCTTCAAATTATCTTGTTGACAAGAGGGAAACGGTGCTGAAGTCACTCAGAATGCTTCGTGTTACATGACAAAAAAAAAGTCTACCCTATCACTTGCAATTTTCACATGCTGTGCTTTTGTGGATGAAAGAACTTTATTCACTGATATCTCCATGTCACTCTCATCTTTATATCTCTAAAATATCACACTACAGGTCAGTTCAGGAAAACAATTCCAAATTTGCTGAAGGCTCAAAAATGAACTTTTGTCCAATATTGTCCAATCTTTGGGTTGACATCCTTCTCAGTTTAAAGGTTTAAACTTCTTCAAACTCTTGGTATAAACTTCCTATTACAGCAGAAGATAAAAATAAAGATGACCATATGTGTTATATAAGATTTAAGCTCTATTCCTCTTAATTAGATTAAACTAAACTCAAATTGCCATTGTTGCTTTAGTTTTGAGTGCTCTGCTAGTGGATTGATGTTATGATGCACTACAATTTAATATCCATAGGAAAACAGTATTCAATCAGCTTATCTGCTTTCACAAAGAGACAGCAGCAGAATTGCCATCATTTACTTTTAGTTGTAAACCTCCAGATTATGTTGAAGTGTTTAGAAACTTTATGCAAGTGTCTGTTCAGTGCCCCTGACTGGCAAACGACTGCCATGCAGGAGGGGCATTGCCCTCCCCCTTCCAGCAGCCTTCTGGACCCCTGCAGTCCTTCCCACAGGTAGAGGTGGCAGTTGGACCTGCACACAGCAAAAAGAAACATCTGTGGGGCCATTAATTGCCAAAAAGGGGAGAAAAGGCCCTAACAACTCCCTCTTTCCCCAAATCCACACGTTTCTGCAGCAGAGCCAGAAACCCCCATCCAGCTGCAGCCACCAGAAAGCTGCTCAGAGCAGAGGGGGAGGGAGGGATATTTTTGTCTTAAAGTGCACAACTTACATGAAAATTAGACATTCTACAGTTTTGCCCCTTTTACATTATTCTAAGTGCAGTGTTGTTTTCCAGCCCTGCAAAGAAAAGTTATTCCAAGCAATCCCCTTTCCTGGGAAGTGCTGCAGCAATGCTGTGGAGCAGAGACTTTGATGGGGCTGGAGCCTGTTTGCTGCCCTCCCTTCTGAGGCAAACAGGGAGTTACATCTGTGCTCCTCTCTGAGAGCAGTTGGTGACATGAAAAGATTTGATTTGTAAATGGCTAAGGCAATAGGCTTCATCTGTACAGCACACAGACAAAGGGAGTCTGCAGCACTGAATTGCACAGCTGCCTGCAGAAGAACCACTTCCTATTCCAAGATCACCATCTATCAGACGGATGAAACAGGAATATTTCTGTGGGAATTGTCTCAATAGCAGTGCAGGATGTATCTGCTACCTCCTCAAGCATGTGCAGTTTTAATGAGTTTCCACCTGCCAACAGAATGTGAAGTTCTGCAGACTCCCTTGCCCTCCTGCTACACCTTTATTTCTACTTGTTAAAAACTTGTTATTCCACCACTCTGCTCTAACTTTATGTAGTGGGATGAACCCACAATATAAAAAAATCCATAAATCCATACATAATGACCTTTTTATTTTTTTTTCCTTTAAAGTAAGAATCAATAATCAGGTTGAATATCAGGAAAAATTTCTTAATTGAAGGAGTGGTTAAGCTCTGGAATGGGTTGCCCAGGAAAGGGGTAGAGTCTCCAGCCCTGGATGTGTTCAAAAAATGAGCACCTGTGGCACTTCAGTTGAATAACTTTATGCCCACTAAACCATGACACGAAGATTGGACTTGTTGAATTTGGAGGTCTTTTCTAACCTTAATGATTTTATGATTACCCACTGTAATTATCACTAATCCCCCTTTCTTTTTAGGACATGGGCATCTAAAAAAAAAAGTATATGCAAAGCTTTCACAATCAGGGAATATGTTGGGCATGTCAAAAAGGACAACTACATTCATAATATGCACAATCTCATGGCAAATTTTAGACATCTGCAGATGCAAACAGTAAAACTCAAGATGAAGAATCACTTGGAAAATTATTTATACTTAATAAAATTGCATATTTGGACAGTGGTAACATGCTCTTAGTAGGACACATGGATTATCAGTTGTGAAGTTTGAAATGGATGATCATTTAAAGCATTAAAATGCTCTTTCTTTAACTCTCTGTAGATGCACCCAATGCACAGCAGGACCAGGGAACACACTGCTCTTAAATTCTCAGAAGTTCAGGCATTGGGGTAGGTGGGAATTCTATCTATTTTTAGTAATGGCAAAGGATTTCAATCTAAACTTCAGTAACTCTTACCCTATATTGAAGTCAGAACAAAGGGCATAAAATTATACACAGAGCAGTATTAATAATTTAAAAAATCCAGTGACTAAAATTGAAATAATGTATGAAACTTTTACAGTGAACCAGACAAAGAAGATAACATTTTCCTTTAATAAACCCCTCTCAGATATTGATTGCTATTTCTCTTAGAAGAGTTTTGCAAGCTATCTCAAAGAAACTGTCCTTTGAGCATAAAACCAGTAGAGACCAATTAAATCACAGAACATCCTCCACTAACTTGCATTGGACATCCAGGACTGAAACATTTTTAGTGCAGCTGAGGAAGTCAGAGCATAGTGAAATTTCATACTCTGTTTGATCTTTCTACAGATAAATGGGTAGAAGACTCAGAAGAACTAGAATTTATTTGAAAAATTGCTTTTTATATCCAGTAATAAAATATGCAAATATATAAAGTCTTTCCCTATCCCATGTTTAAGTTATCTGAACCAGCTCCCCATGTATTTCTTTAGATTTTAAGTCAATTTTAATTAAATGTTTCACATCTCATGAAATCAAGAGAGACGTCTCAAAACTTCAGTCAAATATTTGAAGATAAATTTCACAGAAATACAAAACTTAAACTTGCATAAGTTACTTCTTTCAAAGAAGCTTTAAGCACACGAGCTACTGAGAATGTTTAAAATATGAATCTTAGATTATGGTATTGCACAGAATGTCCAAGTTCTTTGGCAAAGGGTTAGTAAGGCTGTAAGAATCAGAAATGTTGTTTAATATGCCTTCCATAATAAGTTTGGACAAAAATGGATTTTTTTTTTTAAGGGCATATCATAAGGGTTCTTCACTAAAGTATTTAAGTCACCAGTTGTCTATCAAGGCTCCAGTGCCCAATTCTGTGCTTTTGAGGGGTCAGGCACTATAACCACTGGGCCTTGAATGCCATCTGTACTCTACTGGGCATTAACCCATCTCTTATCATTTATAATTTTGTCCTAATTCCACTCTCCCTGAAGGAACTCAGCTAAACTTTGGGTGCTGATAATGCAGCTCTTCCCAAGCAACAAAGTCACAAACGAGATCACCCTCCCTCTGGCCCAGGTGATGATGACATTCTGATGCTTTTAGTGGCTAATTAGTCTGCTCTTGTCCAGCTCTAAATCAGACTCCAAAGTACAATACGTATGAATTCTTTTTCCTGTTTCTGAAACTTGATTCTTCCTGCTGTGTTCTTTCCTGATCTTTGTTCTGCCCTCCCTAAAGTTTATTCTGTCAACTGCAGTCTGAAAATCTCCTGGGTCCCCCTCTTCTCCCTCCTGAAATTTCAGACCCTTTTACTCACCTTCACATCTGCAGCCCTCTCGAATTCTCAACATTTACCTTCCATTTCTAAAATTTCTGCAATTACTCTCCTCTATTCCACTCTATTTCTTAAGAGCCCAGTCAATTGCCAGTGCAAAAAGAAAAGTGTTATTTTTTTCCCCTACGGTGCTGAAAAGTCTCAAGCTCTGGCTGCAGATCACAAAGGTCCTCTTATCTCCTACTTCTGTGCTGTCAGCAAATACCATAAAATCTAAGCAATCTAAGCAAGCTTTATATCTCCATCAGGCACTGCTTCATGTCCTTTGCTGCTGTGCAGCTCTAAAACTAATGTTCCCAGACCAAGGTCACAAGAGCTGTTGCTTTTTTGGGCTTCTGTCCCTTACTCACAGATCCTGCCCTATTTTTCCCACTGTGTCAGCAGGGGATTACCAAGAACACAAGCTCTCAGCTGTTACCCAGAGCCTTGTCCTGCTCCCCTCCTTCCAGCTCCAAACTCCGTGGAGCAGCTGCTGCACTCCAGGATGGCACATTTCCAGTCCCTTCCCTTCCCTGCTCAGTGAGTCAGGAGAGCCAGTTCATTAAGAGTCTGGACATGGAGGTGCTGTGTGAGAACAGGCAATATCCAGCCTGCTCAGGCAAAAAAAGTGGTGAAGGTCTTGCCTACATTAACAATGTACCTGTGCAAGAATTAACTGGAGTTCTTAGCTTTGTGAGTTAGAAAATGTGATAGGTTTGCATGGGGTCAGCAAAGGCAGAGAAGTACTGAAGTTCATCACATGTAGTTTCTGCAGCAAAGTCTAAGTTTTTGAGAGCAAAGGCTCAAGAGAATGAAGGGAAAATCAAATCAAAACAAAAACAAAACCCCAACAAAACAATAGTGAAGTACTTCCTTGGGTTAACTCTCAGAGTTTTGCCTGAAATAACAGAATAAACTAAACCAAGACGTCACAGGGAATGTATCTCTGAGTAGGTGTGTGTCTAAAAGTCTAGAAAAGCCATTCAGAATGGAAAAAAAATCACATAATGCTTGACAAAGCCAAGAGCCAGTGAGAACTGCTTGTTACTAAAAAAAGTATCAGAACACCCTAATGATGGCCATGCTGACATCCCCACCTCAAATGCACACTTTATTGGAACAGCCAGCAAAAAATCTCTTGCTAATGGGGCTGTGTACAGTAGTCTTCAGCTTTAGTAAAATGGAAGCCTGTCCTCATTCCCAAATGGGGGTTTGGGAAAAAAAACAAAACCAAAACAAAATCCCTGAACCCCCTGCACAATCTTTTATGTGGTTCCTTGACAAGCAGCCTTTATTTGCATTATCTTTTCACAGAAAGCTCTCTGCAGCAACACTGTAAACCCCCCCAGGGAAATGCATCAGTTATTCTGTCCTCAGAGAGTACATTTGTGCCATATCATTGGTACCTTAAAAGAAGTTGCTTATTGTCCTCAGGAGAGCAGTTCAGCTGCATTATCCTGGCAGCAGCTGCTTCCAAATGTATTTTCATCCTCAGGAAGAGCTGATGATGATCCTTTTGTTGATAAGAAAATCAGAAGAATTTTCGCAAACATTTAAATTCTGCCCTACTAGAAATTACTTGTCAGTAAGTAAAATATCTTTGAGAAGCAAAGCATCGTAAGCTTTTTTCTGGTGTCACCGAGATTTGTGTTATTGGGAGGACAAGACACAGAAAGTCGCTCACAAAAGTACAAAGGAAAAAATCAGTAACATAGTGGGGTAAAACTGGATGTCCCAAAGCACAGCTTTGTCTGTTCCACAGGAGCTTAAGAAATCCTAAGAATATCCTGAGCTTCAATCCTTAAAAGAAATAGTCAAGTCAGTGCCAGTCCTTGCTGAGACCAAGGGAACTCAATAGAATAAGGCAAGGCAGGACAGCTTGGGATTTTATACCCGAGGGGTATTAGACTGATGGAGGACAGAATTGAACCTGTCCTTTGTCCAGGTGGAATTGTGAGTGAAACTCACACTTCACTGCAGCTTTTTAAGGTTACGTTTGTCTTTAATCAACTTTATTAAGAAAACAGGGAAAAGCAGCTACAGAAAAGATCAACCCCCCCAAACAGCCTAGTTTCAAAAAATTATTTGGAAAGTATTTACTGGGATATGAATTTTCCCTATAAAGCATCATAGAGGCTGTTGGAATAAAAATCCCTCATTCCACTTTCATTACTAAGGCAGAAAAGCAAAGCAAGAGGGAATGGCTCTGTAACCATAGCAACATTTGCCATTATTATTTTTTCAAAGAATTTCTGAGGCACTACAAGTTGGATTTTGCATTCTGAGGATAAAGTTTGTATCAAGGAAAAGAACAGAGTAACTTTATTTGGTTGCAGGTGCTTATGGCAACTTTTAGAAAGATTTTTATTTTCTAAAAAGAAGTAGTTTAAATAGGAAGTCACATGCAAACAGAAAGAAATATAATTGCTTATACTTTTCTAAATATGATGCGAGACATCATAGGTAACTTTCAGGGGACAGTGTTTGGAAATTATTACTGTGCATGAAAACATACTAATTTAGGATGGTCAATTAAAAGAAATTTGCAATAATGACAGGAAGCGTGGAAAAATAATTATAGTTTCCATACAGTATCAGCTTAATCAGAATGTTATTTTTCATAATCATGAATATAAATTTCCTAGATGCTGTTGCTTGGGTCAAATACAAGAAGCTTTCTTTCTGACTTCCTTCACCTTCCTGGGCACATTTGATCTTCACTTATATTTATTATGAATAATTGTGCTCACAATATCTTACAAGCACAGCCAGTTCTTTTACCAGAACCCTCCAGCCCTTGATTTTACAATTAATACTCATTGTTTATGAAAGGCCAGACTCAGAAATGGAGATACAGTCAATAGAGTTATAAAATAACACACAAAGTACTTGAAATATAGATGGTTAAATATATTCAAATTCTAAATATTTCAGTCTATGGGGCAATGTGAATTTTTTTATTATTATTTCAATATTCCCAACAGCTCAGATAACCCAAAGTCACTGTTCCATTGGATCTCCCTCCCATACGTGGGCATGTATGGGCAGAGAGGGAAGGGAAAAGAAAGAGACTTTTTAAAATGCATTCTGGTTATCCCTAGGAAGAGCAGTGGAAGGGAAAGGAGAGTAGCCAGCAACTGGCTGGAAAGGAGAGCAGCCAGTAGCACATTCCACTGCAAGTAGAGAAGTCCTTGCTCAGGTGGCTTTATCTACATAGTTCATTTTTATTTGCAGAGTGAAACAGCACAATAAGGACACATTACAGTCAGTAAGGGACTCAAGTGCCACCAAAACAGCAATCATAAATCCATGTCAAATGCTGCCTGGAGATCCTTACCCCCTGGAGCAGCATCTTCATAAACTCTTACATCCAGTTTCCTTTCCCTTTATTTACTTTCTTTAGCATTTCCTGTTAGAGCTCACAATTAGGAATGTCCTTCTAAGCTTAAGGTGGTTAATTTCGAGTGATTTATTGCCCAATAAAGGTAAAGCATTAGGATTTTATGTAAATGGTATGTAGCTCCCATAAGGGAGCTGTTCTTTAGGCAAAACTGAGCTACCAGTTTTTCTTTTGGATACATGAGAAATTATATCTCCTTTAAGGACTAATCTGTGCTATATGGAGCAAGATTTATTTGAATTTACATGAAGGTCATGTTGGCAACAGGAAAACTCGAATTCTTGAGATGTAACACACTTTAATGCATCATGGCAAATGAGGAAAATGTCCTTTCAAATTGTTATGAGAATATACCAGAAAAGAAAACAGGATAAAACTGTGCATGGAGCTGGTATAATTCATTTATCCTGGCAATTTCAAGTGAAGTGGGTATTTGGCTCCAGACAAGCACAATCAGAGGCACTGCAGGCACTCAGGCAAGGAGAGAGGATATTCCACTCTGGGATCCTGAGCTGGGCAAAGAGGATGTTGTAAGGATTGGCCAAAGGAGCCATTTTCTATACTGAGGTTTGATCTGCTTTAAAGTGTTCCAATCCTAAGCTCACAAATTCACTTCAGGCAAAAAGTGACTATTTAAACTGCTCTGTCCAATCCTGTCTGAGACAATTTGCCTGAATTGCTTTATCAGCAGATTGCTGGTGCCTGGCAGTGTGATTCCAGAAAGAGAACAGCAGCAACAGCTGCAGCTGAGAACCTTTGTGCCTTGCACAATTACCTCTGGAGAACATTCATCCACTGCTTTCCTCCCTGTGAGCAGCCCCTGGAAACAGAACAAAGATGAGATGGGGTTTTTGAGGAACCTTTATAGCAGCCCAAGCTCTGGCAACTCATCTGCCCTGTCATCCTGTGGAAAGCCCTCTTCACGCTTCAGTCTCATCCTCAGGATCAGGAACTGCAACTCCTTGACCTAGAAAACCACAGAGGTACTGTCTGTAATCACTGGTTGTGTTTGTTTGTGTGTTAACCACAGGGTTTGGTTCCAACAGGGAGCCAACAGCTCTAAAAGCACTGCTGGTGGCAACAGCAAAGGAGCCTCCCTTGAATGCCAGTAAATTGCTGTGGTTTTGTCACCATGGTTTTCATCCAACTCCCGCTTTTTCCAGTACTTTTCCCAACAGCATCACCTCTGTGCTGCTCAGACAGGGTGGACAGAGAACACTTTGGCACTGCAGCAGAACAGACTGTGCCTGGAATGTCTTGCAAGACAGTGCTGATGGCCCCTGGCTCAGCCCTGCTCACCTGCTGCTAAACTAAAAAGTCTGTGCAGTCTTTTATTGCAACCAGGGGCTGTTTTATCTGCTCCCAGCCAAAAAATCAGTTTGCATCATGTCCTTGAGGTGATAAGCAATCACTTTTTCAAGTATGCAACAATGGCAACTTCCATCATAGACTCATCACACACAGCTCATTGGTATCAGATCTTCCTTTTCTCAGGTTTGTGATTCTTAACCCATTCTGGCAGTGCCTGGTAAGAATTTCCTCCCTCTTCCTCCTGCATTACTTTTTCCATAACTCATAAGACAGTTTCTTGCAAAGGGAATTCCAAGGTTTTAATCAAGAAAAGATAGATTTACAATATCACTATCCCTGAACACGTTCAATTTATATCTATACTGCAGTTTCATGCAGTGTCTGTGTTACATTTCATATTTATTATAGAGGTAAGCAACCAGTAACATGCACACAACTCACTACAGGAACTTATTTGTTTGCTCTTCTGACACTTAAAACTTTAATTTTATGCTATGCAGGAGGCCAAGTATGTGTATCTCTTACTTTTTTTTTTTTTTTAAATGCATCAAGGCCACAATATTTTGCCACAATGAAAATTTTGGTAACATCCGAATAACTCAAGGATTTCTCAATCTTCAAAATCTTAATTTGGCTGAAGAAAAAAAATATTGTGCAACACTGGTCTATTTATAAGCTTCTGGAAGTTATTTTTTACACTTGTTAAACAATTTAAAATCATAAACTGGCAGATTACATAAGAAATCCAAATCCCTCAACATTCAGGTGAGACTTAGGAAAAAAGGATCTTTCAAATATGATTTATAGGAAAAGTATATAACTAATCTTATCTGCACTAAGTGATGCATATTTACAAGGGAGAACTGAGTAATCTGAATGCCAAAGATGCCAATATATCCGTTCCACGGCACATGGCACATTTTCAGAATCATCCCATCACTTATTTCCAATAGGAACAATTTTGTGCGAATCAATCACGTAAATCTCCTTAAGTGATGTCTGTATAGCCTGGATGTTCCAATACATAGAACCCTCCAATCAAAAAGGCAGCAGCTTCTTTGTGTTGTTTTATTTAACTTTATCCTTCTTCTTAATTTAAAAGAGAGACACTAGACAGGGAAAAATCTCACTCTTATTTGTGAAGGAGGTGGCATAAGTGCAAAACTAATCAGTCTTAAAATACTATAGAGAGACATCACAGACAGAAAAACCCCAAACCCATAAGAGTCAGGGTACACATTTAGTAGAATCAGAACTAACACACAGTTGACACATGAACTTCTTTGTTATATTTTATTACACAGCAGATGCCAGCTGGCAGTGAAGTAACAAAGAAAGCAGAGGACAAGGTGTTATGGGTTTAGCCAAGTAGGCCAAGGAGTTAGGCTTTACAGTTCAGATTAGGCCTGAAATTGTCAGCTAACTTGAGCTGGGCTGAGCTAGCTAACAGCTGACTTCTTCTGGCCAATAATATTGTATTCCATACCATATTGCATCATCTCAAAAGGGGTAAGAGCTGGTGTGTGGGTGTAGCTAAGTCAGTTGCTTCACAGCTGTGGTGCCAGCAAGACACTCTGCTGTCCCAGGAGGGATGGGGAGGCCCAAGCCCAGAGCACCGGCTTACCATCATGTTATCTGAGGGAAGTAAAATGTTTGTTCCTAGCTTTTCTCTCTGCTTAAGTCTGTCTCTGAAGAACCGACTTCTCTAGAATGATTTGTAGTTAAAATGGTAGAATTTGTGTTTACTGGGAAGTGGGAAGTTATTTCTTGTTATACATAACTTGTGTAAGTGTGTGTTATATTGTAGTATCTTCTTAATTTTCTCTTCTCTGCATAAATACATGTAGTTAGTTCCAGCATAAACTTGGTTTTGAGGGTTTTTCTTTCCTCTCCCTCTTCTTTTCCCTTGGCTGGCTGGGGGGAGGAGGAACCCTTTCACCCTGTCCTGGACAGCTGGCACTTTGCCAGCTCAACCCAGGACACAAGGTAAGAGTGAGTGCCTTCCTTCCTTGCAACAACAGCTCCTTCACTGTAACAGCACTTATTGTGCTCCAGTTTAGATGGGAAAGGTGACACTTAAAAATCTATTTCTATCAAATCACAATTGGTTTAATGAGCATTAATCAGATGCAGAAGACTGTGCCAAAATATTAAATTGTTGATTGAAATAATTCACAGCAGGTAGGAAAGCCACCTCCTTTCTTCAAACAACCTGCTAAAAATTGCAGCTGACCAGGGATTTAAATCTACACAGAACACGATGCACTGACAACAGAACCTGAGGATTATAAGGCACCTTTCTCTCTGTGCATGATCCAAACATAAATGACTCCATGACAGGTAGACACAACGAGCTATTAGATCTGTTGTGCTAATCATCTCAAATTAAACCATAGTAAGCCCAAAGTAAGTCTCCATGCTGAAGCTGTTAAAACCTTCTCTGTCAATACCCTGCAGAAAATGAATTATACAATTATACCTCAGTGCAAACTGTAATGACTACAAATTACAGCAGTAATTGTATTATACAGCAAAGTGATTTGATTCATTGCTTACAAGGCATAATTAATAAGCTGAAATAAGATTATCTCTATTTTCCATCTTTAGATTCCATCTAATTTTCTGAGGAGTAGTTTGTTGGGGGTTTTTACCCAACATCTCATTGCTCTGACTGCCAGAAATATTTAATGCATTATTTTGGGGTGAAAGTCATTGAACGTCATCTTAAATTACTGAAGTTAGTCTGGTAGGGTCTGTAAAGAATCAAGAGGCATCACTGCTCCCAGGAGATGAAATAAAGAGATAAACAGAGATAAATAGAAGGCAATCTTGTATGCAGAGAGCTCTTTAAGGGTATCTGTTGATGAGCAAGGGCAGGGAAAGGACCAAAGGAGATTACATTTGCATTTCTGTTAGGTGACAGTTCATTTTAATTTCATTGATTGTTTTTAAGTTAGGATAACAAAATAGCCTTTATTGTTTCACTGGGAAAAGGAATTCGAAAGCCAGGCCAGGCTGGGGTGACCTTTCCATGTCCCAGCTCCCCACCCCAAACAAGAAGCAATGAGGTTTGGCAGAAAAGCCCCTCTGAGCAGCCTCTCTCCCACGGGACTGTAAAAACAGGTAAGAGAGGAACCCTTGGTGGGCTGGGCAAAGAGAAACATCCATAAGTCAGCCCAAACTGCTCGGCCTAGAGCTTGCAGGAATGACATTCCATCTTCAGGACATGAGCAGGGGCCTCCCTGATGGATACCCAGTCACCTGTGCTGAGCTCAGCCTTGGCAGAGCTCAGGGGTGTTTGTTTGCAAAACACTGACATGGCAAAGTTGGAAGCAGCAGGTTCCTGGTAATGACAGGATGGATGGAGATGATCATCCACGCCTGCAAATCCTTCATATTGTTACAAAAAATTCTCTTAAAACCTTTCAAAATCTCTGCTGAGATATTTTTCCATACCAAGAGTGATCAACTAAGAATAGCCAAGGGGGGTAACCTGTGCAATGTTTTGTGTCCCAGTGTGCACCTCTGCTCATTTCAGTCACAGATTTTGCTGGAATTTCGTTACTGCTTTTGATTGTGTTGTTGAAAGAAATGATTTTCATTTTATAATCCTCCACTAATCTCATTGCAGAAGTTTTCTCAGTGGCTTCCAGCTGGACCTTTCTGTCCTGGAGGACAGTAGGACACAGCAGATCCTCAAACCAAGGCAGTCTGGGAGCTCCATTGTTTGTCTGGGAAAGGTGAGGCTCATGGAAATAAAAGCTTTAAGAGTTCTCTGGTTGCTGTTTTGCTCAACAGGAAAAAGGCTTTTAATTTATTATTAGAACAATCTCCGTAATCAAAATGCTGACTCAGCTTGCTATTTATTAGATGATCATAATGAAGGTATGAAAATCAGGAAAGAAGCCAGAACAGCAATCAGCTCTATTTAGCATTAAACTATAGAACACCTGGTGCTTTGCAACTTTGTCCCTTGGCATAATCTGGAAAAACAAATTTCAGCATCTTCAAACAAGTACATTGGTCACCAGAAGAACCTGTGTCAGTTTAATTTCATTTTTCTTTCCTGTGTGCTTTGCTAACATTAACAATATATTAAACTATAAACTATATTAAAATGTGAATATGAAATTCCAGTGCATTCAGAATTTCTGAATGCTTGGATTTCTCCATAACAGTCTCTGCAGTTGCTTCCCAACAGGGAGAATAATCTGTCAAATATTTGACAAGACAATTTGAGCGGAAATAGGTAACTGTGGAGCCAGGAATTACCTTTAATAATTGATAGTACTTCATATCACACAAACTACATATGAGAAACCTACTTTTCAGCCCAAGAATAAGGTTAATAAACACTTGATTATATAAGGATTCTTCTCCCCTCACATCATTGTCTTCAACATGCATTATTGCTGTAACTCATCTTTATGCAAATGAAAGGGTGTTTTGGTTGGTATTGATTTGGGGGTTTAGTTGGTTTCTGGTTGTTTTCTTGTTGATGTTGCTTTTAAAATAAAGACCCTTCCTATGTACAGATAAGTTAACAGCAATTTTGATTTAATTGATCCCTGACAGAAATTCCTTATGCGTGTGCAGTTCAGGACAAAATCTTTGTCTATTGAATTTTAGTTACAGCTGTGCAGCAGAAGGAGAGATTTATTTACATTGCAGTTATTTTCTTATTTTAATAAAAAATTAGGTAAGGAGACACCATTATTTAGAATATTATTGCAGGTCTTCCCACTTCCATCCCAAGAAACAGCTTTTTTTCCTCCTATTCAGTAAGTCAAAAGCATAACATGCATTCACACATATACAAGAAAAAAAAAGTGAAAGGAGACTGGGACATTCTGATGAAAAAAAATCAGGGCTTTCAAGTCATGAAGATGATTGCTATTATAAAAGTTGACATTATAAAGGAGTCTTTAAGTGCTAGACTCCTTTTATTTAATATACATTCTAAACCCACTAATCTTAGAATGTATTTTATCATTAGTACAGAAAGCACAGCCTTCAGTTTTTATATGTGAAAATTAAGACCATGCATTTGATATCAGTGTGTTCAAAGCTTTTGTTCAAACACTCACAGCCAGGTTAACTTCCAGACACCAGACAAAAGATTGAAAAACTCCAGCTCCTTTAAAGATGAACACCTAAACAATCTGGTGATGCAGAAGAGGAAGCCCCATTACCTTAAGAAAATCTTGTAAGGGAAGAAAACTTTTAAGTGCTAAATTGTTTTATGGTTTATTAAAATTATCAACTATATAAGAGTGTGGGTAATGGAAAGTGTTTTCAAAAAAAACACATCACAAATTACTCTAAGTAGTCTGGCAAAGCAAAATCCATGAAGAACAGCACTGTCTATAACTGCCTGAAGGGAAGTTCTGGCCAGGTGGGGGTTGGTCTCTTCTCCCAGGCACTCAGCAATAGGACAAGGGGGCACGATGGGCTCAAGCTCTGCCAGGGGAAATTGAAGTTGGATATCAGAAAAAAATTCTTTACAGAGAGAGTAATCAGACATTGGAATGGGCTGCCCAGAGAGGGGGTGGATTCACCATCCCTAGAGATTTTTAAACACAGATTGGACGTGGCACTGGGTGCCATGATCTGGTAAATGGACTAGAGTTGGACCAAGGGTTGGACTCGATGATCTTGGAGGTCTTTTCCAACCCAATCGATTCTATGATTCTCTGATTCTATAACATACTTTTCCCTCGTTCCCAGGCAGGGACAGGCAGTCTGCCTGACTGGAGCAATCCTATTTATGGAGAGACAGCAGCCCATGCCCACCCGTGCAATGGCAGTGAATACACATTTGTTACTCCAGGAAGCAAAAACTTCCATTCACTGTGCACTGTTTGCTATAAAATGTACTGATTTTAAAAGGCATATTTGAAAATTGAAATAGAAACCACAAAAACCCAAACCAAAACAACACAAACCAAAAAGCTGTAAGATCCCTGCTCTCTGAGTGAGAGTGAATTTTTCTTCTTTCACTTAAAAGCAGCATCACCATTTTGTATGTTTTACACACTGGTTTCTGCAGGATGAAGTTCAGATGAATAGGCAGAATTGAGTGCACTTTTTGCACCTAAAGTAATTTAACGTTCTAATATGGATGATTTTTGACAGCAACGTAAGAAACCAAACAAACCTTAAACAAACAAACAAATCCCCAAACTCTGACTTGCATTTCTGCTTCCTCTCAGTAGTTCTGCATAACAGGAATTGGCACAGGAATAACTCTACTCCAGTAAAGTTTCTTCTTTCATAAAGCAGAGATGAGAATACCTCTGAACATAATTCAAATAATTGACTGTCTGCATCTATTTTTGTTGATATATGTCAACTAACAGAGCTGTTATTAGCTAAAGCAATTGCATTGTACCAAAAAAAAAAGCCATCCAGAGCAGTACAGGACATGAAATACTTTCTTTTATTCACATTACTATAGAAGTATTCTTTTCTATTTCAAAACAACGCAGGTACCCTTCAGCACCAAAGAGAAAATCAAGTAAATGTGCCTGTGCTGAGGCAGATTTTAGGCACTGTGACATGCACTTATACATGTTACTACTTTTCAACTTCCAATTTCAGAGTAATGAAAAATCAAAGTTCACTGAATTACACCATGCAGACTTCCAGGTTGAAATTCAATTAAATAATCCACAAAGCAATTCTTCTTCAGAGCTGCTAAAAAAGAAGTGTAATCAACAGGGTGGAGAGCTACTGAAATAATGCAAATCAACAGTTCTGAATCCCAGTGCAGGATCAGAGTTATACTGGGATTTCTGTGTGTCCAAGCATATGTTCCAAAGGGCAGTGCAATGCCTTTCAGTATGAAAACCTTAATATTAGTTTACTTTTCACTGTGAAATCAGCAGCAATTCTGATATACTCATCAGCACAAAGAGGTTCTGTCTTTGTGACGAGGCCCTGGCACAGGGTGCCCAGAGAAGCTGTGGCTGCCCCATCCCTGGAAGTGTCCCAGGCCAGGTTGGACAGGGCTTGGAGCAAACTGGGCTGGTGGAAAATGACCTTTCCCATGGCAGGGGGTTGGGAGAAGATGATCTTTACGGTCCCTCCAACTCAATCCCTTCTGTGCTTCTGTGATTCTATGATTCTTTAACACCCAGTGATGGAAATACTGTAGCTTTTTTCCATTCCCTGCTTCTTAATTTCCAGGTTTTGCCTTGAATTCTAGAAGCCTTAGGTAACTATAACTTATTCCAATGCATTTCATTTGTAACATTTAAACCCACAATGCTGCTTTGACTGGCTGTTTCTAAATCTCAGTCAGATCTCACTTGTTCTGGTATTTCAGTGACATTTAGCTGTTAGATGTATAAAAAATTACCTAAACCACAACACAGTGAAGTCATCACAACTGTGCATCCCTCTCTAGAGGCAGAGAAGGAGATTCATGTTTTCTGTATTTTTCCATGTGAGTGCAGCAGTCCTTGAGCACAAATTTGACCCCCAAAGCTAATGCACTTCCTAAGGCATTATCCCCACCTTTATCCTGGGCTTCTGCCTCTTTCAGATCAAACACCTGTACGAGCAAGTCTCAGCATAATGAAGCCCCTCATTGAGATGAAGCTGCTGCATAAACTTGAATTATTGCCCTCTCAGCCTTGCTGTGAATCAACATGGAGAACAAGACAGTGCAGCCCATCAGTGAAAATCCACATTTCTGTGTGACTTCAGAGCCCACAGCACCCCTAAGACACTGCTGCTCTCCTGCCAATACCAACACACTGGTCAGCCACTTGCACTGGTTAGACAGAACTGATGCAGCTGAATTTGAATGTCACTGGGAACCCAAAACTTAAATGTATGGCTAATCGTGGTGATACATGCTTTATTTTTACTTGTTTGCAAAAAAAGCCATAACTTTATCAAACATTATAAACACTTTCACTGCTGACAACCCTCTTCAAGCATCAACTACTGTAATTTTCCATACATTTACATAATACTGGCTGATTAAGCCATCAGAATTTTCATTGCTGCTGGTTGCAGAAATCAAAAATAAAAACACAGAGTTTGCAATGGTTTGCCCTCTTAAGATTTTGCCACCAGGGTGTAAGAAACAGTAAAATGTCCTGTCTGAAGCATATAGAGGAATATTCTTCTCAGTCACTAATTCCCTCATTCACACAAAATTCAGCTTCTTTTCCCCAGTATAAAATCTGTCCCAGTTGGTAGAAACCCACTTAGCAGCCCAGCCCCTGGGTCTGCAGCCTGCCTGAGCTGATCCTCTGAATGGACACCCTCTGCCTTCACAATTCCTACTAAATTAGAGGGTGTCTCACCCTGACCATTTAATCATCCATGGAACTACAAAGCCTGGAGGCCTGAATTGTGTGGGAGCCCAAAGGGCTGTTCCATGAGCAGCTCTGTGTGATTCCAATGTAATATAATGTATTTCCAGTCTATCAGACCCATCTGTGCTGGGTTACATTGATCAACCTTGATATCATCTCAGGATGCACATGGCAAGATATGTCATCATATGGAAAGACAAGATTTGTAACAAAAATTACCATGCAATTATGACTGCTCAATTGTCAGGCATTTTCCTCTGAAAATAATGCCTGTTGTCTCACAGTTTATAACTAAATCATAATCTCTTTAACTCCCACAGTAAACCCAAAATTTTGAAGTTGAAAGGGAGGTCAAGAGAGAACTACAAATAATACAGAACATCCATACAACCAAAGAAATCCTCTGCTGTGGGTGAAAGAGTAGTTTGAATTCTTTTCCTTTCTGTAGAAAAGTACCAAAAAAATTGCTTGGGAACAATTTTTCAACATAAAATGTTTAAAGTATCACAGAAAGATAAAAGTGATCAAATGAAATCATCCCAATCTGGTGCCAATGCACATTAAATTAATTCAGGACAATACCCCCCTCCACATATACCAGTTTAACACTATTTCAAAAAGGACTTTAGTAATCCACAATAATCAACCCTTAAAACATCTGCACCAAAGCTTCCCACGGCTTATTCTTAGCAATTAGTCCCCCTAACAATCATCAACAAGTTTAAGACATAAATCAACTTTAGAAACACAATTCTAAAACAAGAACAAATAAAAATTGCCTAGAATGTCTGTATAATCACACAGTGAGAAATATTACATCGTTTTCTTGTTAAAAGTGTAGCTGAAATTGCCTCTGAACTTCCATTTGAGCACTTGCAATTTCTCTGTTGTCATCTTAATACTCATTTTCAGTAATTTCCATCGTTCAGAAAGAAATCTGGTAAACATGACTATGGATGTTATTTTTCTTGGGAGAAAGGTGCAGAATGGCCACCTGCACTATGGTGGAGCAGAGAGCTTGGACTGTGAGTGCAGATAATCTGCTTTCCTCCTTGACATCTCTGTTTTGACTGTTCACAGGGGAATTAATGCTACTCTCATTATGCTTATTGTGAAGTGTTAATCTCTCTGCTATGAAAAGGAAAGGCACTTCTATAATTTAATATTTTATCTTCAGCCAAGGTACACCTGTTTCTTCTCTTATACTTCAGCTGTGCATTCTGAAAGCCAAAATATAGTAGACACTTCTCCATCCTTTTGGTCAAATATCACGAAAGTTATCAGAAAACTTCAACTCTGAGTTGGCATCCCAGTAAAACTGATATGGAAATATTTCCTTTGATCTGAAAAAAGCAAATAAATAATTCTGTATTTGTCTAGTGAAGACAGCCTGTGCCATTTGAAATTTTGGTGGGTTTTGTTCTTGTGTTTGTGGCAGGGAGGAAACAACTGGAACTGGAGAGAAAGAGGATCATACTGGTCATCTGGTGAATGCAACCCTGTGTCAACTTCTTACTCTTCATAAAGCTGAAATTAGAGTTACATAATTTCAAAAACTCAGTATCATTGTATAAATGGTTAATTGTTAATGCACTGATTCACACAGGGGTGAATATTTTGGTGAACTTTCCCATCTCTCTAATTATAAAAAGGAAGATAAAATTACTCTGTCATGGCCAGAAAAGAACAGACGCATCTTTACAAGAGAGGTTTTCAGAAGAAATATCATTCTTTCACTCCTATTTCTCAACAAATTTTAGGAGTCTTGAATCATTAAGAGTTTATTAAAAAGTGCTTTCAATGGAAACAGAAAAGCCCACATGATTTGGTTCATTTTAATTGTAGCAAGTTCTATTTATTTCTTCAAGAATCCAGAGGAAGTGGAGGTTGAAAATGAATGACAGAATGTTCCCTTCAAACTACAAGAGCTATCAGGTGTGTAATAAGGGCTCAGGGAAGTTAAGCAATTATGCAAAACTCAAAGGCAACTGGAGAACATGAACAGTTGGTATAGGAGGGAGTGTGGGAATTGCTATTCCGTGTGTGAGAAATCTTAGGCGGTCATGGAGTTTCAGGCAGTAACGGTGGATGAAAGACAGGACACTGAAGCACAAGGAATTTCAATGAGCTTAACTAAGGGTCAGGCAGGCTCAAGGGGATGTAAGAAACTCCAGGAGATTAGGAGGGCTTTAGTAGACCATATTTCTCTCTTCCTCAACCTATCCTATTACTCTGTTTTTTTTCTCCTTCCCTCAATGCAATGAAAAAACTACCCCCATTCCCCCCCTGGACCTTGCAAGACCACTCCCAACATGTTCTCCCGGCAGGATTGTTGGCTCCATGCTTTTCTAGGATGGAGAAGAACCTTCCCTGCTGTCATCAAGCAAGAACCAGCCCCCTGCTCTCCACAGCATCACCTCATACACACCCAGCCCTCCTCCCTCCCGCCTTCTGGGAACAAATGGGCAGGAAGGAAGAGGGTGGGAGCAAGTTCTACCCTATGAAACAGGAGGGGTGGGCAATGAGAGGACTGGCCCTTCTGCCTGGGAGCAGCCTCTGCTTTGCAGCAAAAGGAGATGAGATTCCAGCAAACTCTGGAGCTCTGTGCAGCTGGGGCTGCAGGAACCTCCCCTGTGTCACACAGGGACCTTCTGCTTGTCATTGAGAGGTGCCAAAATGGCCTTTGTGAGTTGGAGAACACACCAACACACCCTGTGCTTGCTTCCTTTGCCTCAATATATTCATTATCTCCAAACTATAACAGGACAAAGTAAGATGAACTGTGAGTGGGATAAGAGGGGAGGCTCAAACTGTGTTAATGTTGTTATAGGAATTAAAGTGTCTGTGCAACCTTGTTGAATTATTTCTAAAAATAGCACTGATGCAGGTAATCAATCTTAGAGTTTTGGCCAATAGGATAAGCTTCCCCCAACCCACATATTGATTCCTTACAGCAGGAATATGTATAAAAACAATGAAGGGCATTTCAGTCTGTGCAAATTGTGGCCACAGACACCTTGAGGGTCATGCAACAAAAAAAGAGTATTTTTGTTTTGATATATTTACTTTTCTTCCTCCTTTAAGTGCTGCCTGTTATGCAGCTTCCACAGTAATTGCTGCTCTTATTTCTGTGATTGCAGTTTGCAGCTATCTTTAAAATAACAAATAAATAAGAGCTAATTTTTTGCAACAGGAGCACCTCAAAAGCAAATAGAAAGAAAAAAAAAAAGAGGGAAAAGACCACGATGATCAAGCACTGAAAGCATTGATTTTCCTGCTGGTTGTAACGCTGATATGATGGCTGTAATATAAAGACAGCAGATATTTTTTGTTTTAATATTAATTACATGCTGTCATATAAAAGTTAAGTAGGATTTCAAATCACAAGGTGACTTCAGGAGGATTCACAGAAAATGCCAGTAACATTGTGCTGAAAGTGGGACAAGAATTGAGGTGAGAAGTTTGGAGCCTGTCCTGATGTCCCCACTGAGAAGCTCTTCACCTGAGCAGTGCAATGAGCACTCAGTTATAGGGATGGCAGTCACTGCTTCCCTGGCAGGGAAATTCAGAAAAGGAAATAAAATTGTGTGTCTTGTTTCTTATGGAACTCCAATTTGTATTTAAGAGCAGGCAGAAGGTTGGCCAAAATGCAATGTGCTTTCTCTTTATTGGTAGAAGCTTTGTAGTTTTCACACGTGTTTCTTCATGGAATCTGGAAAAATTTCCCAACCCAACTCCCCCCAAAACAACAGAAAGAAACAACCACCCCCCAAAACCCCCAAACACCTGAAAGTCATATTTGCTACAACAGTCAATTCATGCATATAGATAAGCTAAAGAATTTCTGAAATGACAAAAAGCATTTTCAGCACTCCCAAACCCTGAACTTTCAGCTTTCCATAACTATTTTGTAGACAAGGAAGAGAGACTTATAATAATTTTATTTTAGTTTTATTATTAATATTAAGAAATGACATCTGTAAGATGATGTTTATAAGCTGTGTCTGTACAGAATCTCCAAATTATACAAGTCTAAGTGTTTTAACAGCAACATGTTATTAAATATGAGGCACCAACAAATCATCATGTAATAATTTCAAATATTTCTAAAAAAAGGAGAGTGTCATTCTGAGCTCAATAATTATTCTTATAACATCACCTGTCTTACTGAAAATTTTGAAGTGTGCAGAATGGAACAATACTGCTCTTATACTGTGAAAGCAGAGATTTTAAAAATGATTCATTTTCCTGCCAGAGTATCTGCCTAATGCCAGACAAATTCTGTTAACATCTTTCAGCCTTCCTCTCCTCTCCCAAAGGCTGGTAATAAAACTGCCCTTCCCTCTCCCACCTTCTCTCCCACTGTGTTGGAAAGAAAAGCAGAGGAAGAGGGACAGTCTCTGCTACAGTGATTTTACAGTGTAATATATGGTGTTTAGTAAAACATGGCTCAACTTCTTTATATCTTTTTAATGAAAAAAGGATCATTTTCCTCCGCTGTAATCAAACAGTGTTGGCAGTAACAGGCACATTTTGTCCTGGACTACACAGAGAACTCCCCCCCAGTGTGACAGGACTCAGGTTTGCGTTGAAGCCAGGCCTGAGCTGCACATTCCTTCCTATCACTTCCAAACATCCCAGCCTTTGTCAATGGTACTTTATGGAATCTCATTATCATAGCTTATGCATGTTTTATATGTTGCCTCGGAGAACTGCATATTTTAATACCCATATATCTCACCCAGAAATACTTGATCTGTCAGTTTGGCTTTATCTACCCTTCATAGATAATTTGCTTTCTGAACTGAACTGAAAAGAGATTTTAAGTGATTTTAATACAGGAAGAAATCCAGCAGCTGGAGCCAACTGTTAAAAAATTTGAAGCCCTATTAATTTTTTATCACATGTCCAAAAGGACACTGCTTTGTGTAGATTATACAGACATATTCAAATAAGTTTGGAAAAGAAGCTTCAGACGTTGCTCTAAGAATAATTTTAAGTAATGGATAACGATGCCCATGAAAAGATGAGTGAGAAAAAAAGGCCAAGAAAAATCTATTTTGATCAACCAGCCAACTACAGAAGCGTGTCAAACACATGCATTTTCATTTCTCTAAGAACAGGTTCAATGAAGCATTAAAGAACATATTACCACAGAGACAGCTGGATTCCAGCATAGCAAAGCAGGAGACACAGGTTCCTTCCCTGATTTATGGGTCCCAGAGCATCCTCCTGCCAAGGCTGAGTCCCTTGACAGAGAGAGCAGACTAATTCCAAAGACATATGTTAGGCTTCATCTTTCCCCGGAATCTCAAGCCATTGTGATCGTGGCAGAATTTGACACAAACTGCAAGATTTATAGTGCTGAGCCTTGCAGGGCTTGCAAAGATTGCCAGCAATGACCAAAGCAGCACTTATTGCATACTTCTAATAATTGTATCATAAAAGCCAAATCAACCTGTTGACAGAGATGAAACTTCACAAAAGTTAAATGGCAAAAATCTTTATTCTATCTTCTTGACCTTTCTCTTTAAATTCTCAATGCATAGGAGAAAGGACATACATTTTTTATATTCCCACTGCAGCTGGGATTTTTTTTTAGCTCTTTCAAAGTTTTCCCCTCTTTCAAAGTTTTCCCTGTCAAAACCCCCTAATCCTATTCACTTACTGCATGATTTTATTCAATATTCTCCAAAACTTGAACTGCAGTTCAGAAAACAGCATTGCTAAATAGCAAAATCTGTAACAGTATCCCCTACCACCTTGAAATGAGAAATGAAAGCTCCAGATCCCTTGGCATATGAACAAAAAGCACTGCTCGTATAGAAATGAAAGAAAATAGTGTCAAAATCCTGATAAGAGATTTCAAACCGAGAGCAAAGTTAACTTTTCAGTAGTCTAGTCCATCACTAAGGACCAACACACACAGATAGGAAAGCAGCAAACTGCAGCTTACCTTGAAGAAGTTTGGTGGCACATCCTTTCACAAAGCAAAAGTGTTCCCCAGTCCCCAAAAATGTCTCAAAAGAAAAGGTGTGCTCCAAATCATCACTCAACAAGCCTGGCTGGATCCACTGAAGACTTACATGGATCTTAAAAAGGCAGAAATAGAGACTTACATTAGTAAACTGGTGAGAGTATTGGTTATGCTCCTATTACCAAACTACTTAATTATTATTGCTTCATGATTATCCAGAACAGATCATTGTCACTTATGAGCCAGGACAAGTTAGAGAAGTTCAAAACTGAAAATAAGATGTATTTCTTGTAGTGATTTATGTTCTGTCAGGATCTTTCTTTGAGCATATTGTCATTGCACACCTTCCTTAGAAATGCTTGGAGAAAAGAGAGCAGTGGACCAACCTGCCACAGGAAACTGGGCAGTTTTTCCAGGAACATTCCTGTTTCTACAGCACTGCCTGTTAAAGGAAAGTTGCAAATAATTACAAACAATTACAAAGTTGCCACAATACAGAATAATAGAACAATTCAAATAAACTGAAAGGGATTTTAAACAATACTGTGAAAAACTCCAGACAAAAAAATAGAATGTGATGATCAGTCAGCAGTTCAGATCTTTCCTTAGTTCTTTCTGATGGTTTACCATAAGTTGGGGTTTTATTTGCTTCTTTGTTTGTTTGGTTTGGTTTTGATAGTAAACCTAAAGATGGAGGGGAATCAATAAATTCAATGTTACCTGTTCATGCCACATCCAGGTATCACAGATAAAAGTTATTTGTTTTAAAAAGAATTTTAATTCAAAGTGTGTTACAAGATAAGCAAAGAGTACAAAAATACAACTGGGTTTTGTGAGATTAAAAATATTATACAAAAGAGCAAGCTCTGCAGAATATGCTGCATGGTAAATGCCACTGTCCCCAAGAAAAACAGAAAACTGTCCAAAATATCACACTTTTCATGACCATGTTGTTATTCACTTGTACTGAAGAGATTTTCAACCTCCCACTCATACATCAAACAGAAACTTCTCACCGACAGCACAAACCTACACAGAAGGATCTCCAACCAAATACAAAGGCACATTAAGCAGACTGAATTCTGGTTACAAAGAGCAGTAGAGAAGAATTCATCAGGTGTATTGCCTGTTAACTACCTTAAATACCATTTATTTTGAATAAATGCACTGCATGTGTTCCTTCTCTGGGGAGTTGCTTCCAGTAACACCTCTAGCTCCTGAAATACAGGCTGGGAAAACACTTCAGAATTACTGTTCAGCCACCTCAGGGCAAAAGCAAATTCCATGTGAAACCTCATGTAAGTAGAACATCAATTATTAAAAACCTCATAAAAAAAGCCCCAGCTACTCTTGCAGTACTTTGTCATGTTTTGGGATCAGTCTCCAATTGTGATTCTCAGGAATGCAAAGACAACATCGAGGGAGCAACAAGAAACTGAGAGGAGCCCTCGGTGTGCAAAAGGAACACTCTGGGTGTTGTGCTCTACAGCTGCACATTATTAGAATAGTTATCTTACCCACACAGATATGGCCCCCTAAGACACTGCTGTTTTCTTTTTCTTTTTTTTAATCTTCCAAGAGTGGGTGAACTCTGTTCTGTGCACATTTGTCAAAATGAGGGGAGAGATTTTCATAATTTGGCACTCCCTCAGCCTGTTGTTTTCTTCACTTGCAGTCAAATGGCATTCAAAAAGGGATTGGAGTATTTTCATATGTTCAAAATTGTCAGAAACTCTTCACCATAATCCTTGTGAGTGACAGCTTCAGTGAGGACAGGGGAGTGCCCCTGAAATATGCTTTGGTCTGCACAGAGGAGGTGATGGTCATGAGCCAGGAATCAGGAAAAAACAGAAACACAAACTGTGGGGCCACTTTTCTAAGATTTGCTGATGCTGAAGAACCTCTAAATAGATAGAAATAGTCATTGCTTGTTTTTTTTCCACTTACAGGTGACCCAGTGGTTGGTAAAAGCTGCTCCCCCACTATCTGTCTGTGGTAATACCCTGGGGAAGCAAAAATTCAGGAAGCTTTAAGATGTACAAAATCAAATCACGAGAACATGGTACATGGGAGGTTGTGATTTAGTGGAATATATAAAAAGGTCCCTGAATGAGTTGTGAAAACCTCTTAAGACAACAATTAAACCCCTTTAAAACAGCTTTTACAGAAAGCTCTACAAGGCTTCTCTACACATGCACAGCAATATGATCTGTATGCGAGGTCCATGGAAAATTGCATTAAAAGTATTAAAATTACTTCATTTACTCATACAATTTTGTGTAATAAACCACCTTGAATGTGAAAGAATGAGCTTAAATCTAGAGATTGCATCCACTTGAATTCTGAAAGTGTCTGGACAAAAGAATGATTTGGCACAAAAGCAAAAGACCACCATAATAAGAACTGCCAGATAGTCTGATTTTCCATTACAACCTTTATGGTAGGGAGGAATTGCAACTGCAAAGAGAGAAATATCACCAGTTATCTTGGTGTGAGTTGCTTTTGGTTTTTTAAATAAAGGAACTATGCTGCAGGAGCAATACAAGAAAATGAAATTTAAGCAAATAGATAGTCTGAATATTTCCTCCAAATTCTGGAAATGGCACCTCTTAATTATTTTGTCAAAAGAATTATGTGAGCTGAGAATATCCTGGAACAAAATAACATAATTTTAACTTTGCAGTTTAGCAGATGTTCAGCTCATGCCAACTTGCACAGCACAGAAAATCCAGCCTGGAAAATAAGAATATTCTGTTCACTTCTATACCATTATTTCATCTTGATCTGCCCTAGGTATTAGATGTTCCAGTTTTCTATGGATCTTCTCTGCGTGGGTAGCATTAGAAATTGAATTCTGTGTTTTAAAACTTCCCACAAGGTTTAATTGCTAGTCAAACCCATTTGATTGCTTGACTGTTTTAACCTGAAGTGTTTACTCTCCATTTTTATTATCTACAGCATTTTGCAGCTTGTTGTTTTTCCTGTTGACAAACAAGAAGCACAAGTCCTGGAAGCATTGCAGTAAAACACGTTAGACATCACGATTAGGGGATCAAGTACATCCTGGAGAGCATCACAGAAAGAGGTGGGAGAGATGGGGGTCACTGTGCTTCAAAGCTCCAAATGTCTGCGGGGATGAGGGAGGGGTTTGTGACTGCTGAGTTTGGGCTATTCTCTGATTTGATCTCAAGTCCCTTTGACAAAGCAAGCAAGGCATGGCATGAGCTAAATGGACCCTGTGCCTCCCAAACCTGTCCCACCAGGAGGTGCAGCAAGCAGAGCTTCCACTGACAGCAGTGGGAGGACAGGACCCACACCCAGCTCTGCTTTAAAGAAAAAAATGCCATTATTTCTGGCCTTTTAATCTGGCTTTGAAATTGGACAAGATGAGCACATTCAGATAGGGGCAGATATCATATAACAGAGGAAGAAGAACAAATAAGAATTCCCAAACACATATTCTTTAGTTAATAATTCTATCTTTAAAAGTATGTCTGCAGTGGCTGTATGAAAAATGTAATTATAGTTCAGAACTAGCAGCATTTTCTTTAGTTGCTGAAAGTAACAAAAGGAACCAGAGATAAAGCACAGCATGGAAACAAAATCCCATGAAAAGTATGTACTTTAAATAGTTTCAATATATTGAAGTTTCTACCCCTGTATCTAACAAACACATGGAGTCATACCCTCAGAATAGCCTTTGTTGGACTGTTTTCATTAGAGAATCTATTTTACAGCCTTTTTCACTTCTGCATTATCTTAGTGGAGTGAGTAGTAAAATCCTTATTTCTAATTTTTGCTTTCATTACCCTTCAGTGCCATCAGCAAAACTGTTGCTTAGAGGCTTTTCTTGTCAGCTTTATCAGACAACTTTACCTGAGGCATCATTTTCACTACAGCCACTGAGTTTGAATCTGCACCCATGGTCTCACTCCCTCTGCTCTGTAAAGAGCTGCTGGGACTGGTTAACAGAATGATTATTTCAAAAATTAAAATACTTAATGTTAGACTCAACCTCATCTTGAATACCTGCCAGCTGTCCTGAATGTAGTCAGCTTAAAAAAACATATAGAATAGTCTAGTAATTCCCCATCATCTGACAAGGATAAAATTGAGTGGTTTTCAATTAAAGATGCAATGCAGGTTCTTTATCCATTGTGCTAAGGACATAATGGGCATAAAGCAAAGTACTTCAGAATATCCCTTTGGCTTTCACAGCATCTGAAATGACTTATGGTAAAGACCTTGTGCCTAATAATAAAAGAAAGCAAAGGATATCCATTTCCTTATGACTTATGCCCTCTTCATTAGGGAAAAGCTCCTAATAAGAACACTCTTTAAAATGAATAAAGCTGTACAGTATTGTTTTAATTCTCTATTCCAATAAAATAGTTTTGTTATACATCTGCTAATAACCTGGGTTTGGATGAAACTGCTTGATGAAAGTACATTTTTGGCATTATATTCTCAAAAAGTTGAGGTTAGTAGGTTATATTATACACCATATGTATTTTATCAGCACTGTCATTTTCTCCTGAGGTTGAAATGTTACGTAACTTTTCAGATGACAGCAGTAAAGTTCCATTCAGTCATGTGCACTGAGATGACAAACCTACATTAAATTCCCATTTCTGTAAGTTTTCCATCAATCATAGGTGAGACAAATCCAAACCTTGGTTCTTTCAACACCCCAAACTTCCAAATCCAGGAATTATTGAATGTTAAGGAAAACCAGCCTTGCATTTCGAATTTAGATCAACTCAGAGGAAAGGAATTCAGCAGCACACTGAAGAGCAGCTGAGGAATCCCTTTCCTTCCCTTCCCAGTTTATTTCAGTTTAAATATACACATTTTACTATCCTTACAGTAACCCACTTAAAGCATCCTCAGCGTTAGTGCTCAACCTCCTACTTCATTAAATGCCTCAAAAGTAGTTAGAACTATTAGAAATTGGTTTTATATTATTATCTCAATGTAGTCTACTCTGCTCAACCTTGATTTTTTAAATTGTATAAGGCACATCTGATACTGTAGCCTCCATCCTGCATAGGATTTGACAGGAATTTCCTTTTTTTATAGAATGGAATGGATAGTTATTTTCTGATTCTGAATTTGTTGGATTTTTCAGCTGCTATGGTATAGAAAGAGCAGAGAGAAATAATGCATATTCTCAGTTGTTTTCTGAATATGACTTTTGCACACCTTTATCCCCAGGATTTTATTCCATTATTTTCCCACTATTCCCTCCCCTGTGTTGTCATCTAGGTCTTTAGTAGGAAGAGTATGAGGAAACTTTGCTTTGGGATCATTGCAAAATGGAGCATTTCCTGTAGTTAACAGAACTCTCTTGATTTCCAAGGACAGAACAAACCCACCAATCCAGAATATGCTGAATGTAACACTAATAAAAATCCCTTTTCTTTTAGCTTATTGCCAAAGATTTGCCACTTGTGCTTTCCCCACTTAGTAAGAATAACATCATTTCAGCCAGGATAGTGTTGAAACATTTAGAGCTGCCTGGACCCCATTAGGGTCTTAAAAAATTCCAAGCCTGTAACTTGCACCAGTGTTACTTTTGCTCATGCAGAGACTTTTTTGAGAGGCTGTTGGTTTTGCACTGAGTTTGTGTTTGAAAAGGCAGGTTATGAAAAAGCAGTTGCAGTGCACATGTTGCACCTGCCAGACAACTCAGTTTAATGTGATGTACCTCAGCTGAGCATCATTAAACGGCACTGAAAGCTTGTTCCCCACGACCTGATACCTTTGCATTTAATTTCCTTCTCCCTGTAGAGAAATTGTATGTTAGGATTTGCCACAGAGACTCCTCTGTGCATTGTCACATTCTGGGATGGGAATACTGTGAAAATGCCCTTCACTCCCCCTGGATCTGGAACAGCTGGGAGCGCTCTGCCTTCACTGAGTTCCCCATCATTCCTTTGTAAAATAAAAATACTTTTCTTTGTTCTTAATGTACCTCTTGTTTTACATTCCAGGTGCTCAATTAACAATCTGTTAAATTGCATCTCACCAGGTTTGGTCTGGAGTAGCTCATTGATATCTAATCAACATCACTGTTATTCTGGGCACCTCAGTGAAAAACCTGAGTACAAATAACAGGAACCCAGAATTCTCTTGGCAGAAGGTGTGTGATGAAGTGCTTGAGAAAACTTGTGGGTTTGGGATGCCATAGACTAAGGCAATTTGTTAGGTGTGAAACATGATTTTTAGAAATTAATCAATACACTACTCAATGCTAAGAAAATCACTTCTGTGCATCTGTAATAAATGGAAAAAGAGTTTGATTCTCAACTGAGCAATGCTTTTAAATTCATATTCTCTTTTTCCAAAGTAATTAAACTGACACATTTCCTATGTCAAATTGTTTCCAATGCTGAAGTCCACTCTCTGCTACTTGTCTTCTCAAGACTCATCAAAAAACCATAAACAAGCTCTACTCTGACTTAGTATTTATCTTCTGTTGGTGCAGTATTCAAGAAGAATCTTCTAATCAACATTTTATTGACAGGCAAATTTGCAAGAAAATCTCCTTCAATAAATACCTCTGCTTGAAAAATCTCCCTACAATTTATAAAAACTCTTGGCCTGCTACACCTTTGCTTAAGCAAGAAACTACATTTGATTTCCTGTCCTCTCTGTCATAGTGAGTCACCCAAGGAAAGTGTGACAGAAAAGTGTGTGAGTGCCCCCATGCCCCAGCTGGCAATAAATTAACTCCAGATGTAGGTTTAGACAAGATCACACACATTCTACACCTAATATGGACTTTGTGCCCCACTCTGTGCTTGATTTCACACAGCTTACTCTAAAGTTTCAGGTGTTTTAACATTGATAAACAGGTATTTACAAAACAGAACTGGTTCAGGTCAAGCAGTATCAAAATTGAATATCCCAAGAAGGTTTTCTGACACCTGGTCACCAGTTCTCAAACTGTGTATTGAAAGCATTCAGCAGGAAAACACAATAATAAAGTCCTATTTTACTGTGCAGTTTTTCATTTATACTGGGATTTTGAAATTTAGGGTTTCCATGTAAATTATTTTCTCAGTTTTAGACAAAGTCTTCCCTTTGCAAATGTGTTTTATTTCTAAAGGATGTAAAGATTTAGGAATGTCCTGTCAGAGTGATGCTGCTGAGAGTGTATTCCTTCCATGTGAGGTAGAAGCTGCCATGTCCTGTATAACTTTATTTTCTTGCAAATAGACTAAATAGAGCCTGAGAGCACAGATGGGATGCATGACATACAAGAATAGTGTTTTATGTGCTCTACCTTTTTATAAAAAAACAACTAACACCCCTTACCCTGCTTATACTTTTTCCCCCCATCAGTTATTCAGGACTACATTTAATTAACACAGTTAAAGGTCTGGGGCTTGAATTGTAAAGTCCCTTATGTTGATTGAGATGGTGGAGTTTAATGCAAAGTAAACGTGACTGTGGGATGAAGATCCCTTTTGGAGGACCATAAATTATGATGATGATATTCTTGCCTCTGGTTTTAAGGAATGCTACATCTTTCTTCAAACGTGACTTTGCAGCACGAATCCTAAAATTATAAAATTTTAGTCATTATAAATACATATTCTCTGGTTTCAGAGTTATATATTTTTAAAAGCAAAGAATTCTTGGTTATATCAAGGTGAATTATGTTTGTGCACCTCTCAAATATAGTCATTAACTCTGAAAAACTTTTTAGGCTTAGTTCTGTTATATCCTTCTCACTGGAGAATGTGAAGTCAGATTTCCCAGTTATTATTAAATTCTGTGTCACAGTGTACAAAGAGATATAAATATATATTCCATAGCATATGAAGAATGGAAAAATAAATATTAATTAATATTATTAAATCTGTAATGTTCCAACAGTGAGGAATAAGCCATTGACTTTGAGCTGAGCAGTAGAGTAATACAGAGGATGAGGGAAAGGGCTGTGATGGAAATATTCACAAAGGCAAAAAAAAATCATTTTAATTGCTGAGTTAGACTGGCAGCTTCTTTTCTGATTGAGATCATAAATTGTGTTTCCTGTGAGAAGCTGGAAATGTTTTGCTCACAAAAATAACAGCTAATAAATGCAATTAGTCTGTTTAGATACTGCCCTGTTTTACAAATCTCATTGACCTTTGCTGTTCCCTTTATTTGCACTGAGCTCTAAGAATCTGGCTCACGTTTTTCTGAAGCTGATGCTGATTTCATTCTGCTCACTTGGAGGTGCATTACAGGTGGATTGTATTGCCCTGCAGGCGGCAGAGGCGAGACAATGAGAGCAGGATAATTTCAGAACGTGAGGTGAAACATTCAGCTTTTATTTTGTAACCAAATTAATTCTTTCAGAGCAATTTGCAGCTCTCCCTGGTTTGTTTTTAACAAAGCCCAAATGCAAGTAGCTCCTGTGCTGAGCAAGACCAACACGTATTTTTTGGCAAGGCCAACATATTTTGGCCACAGGCTGAGAGATGAAAGCTATGACAGCTCTTCAGAGCACCAAAGCCAGCTGACATGAAGTCCACTGAGAACCAAGATAACAACTAGCTTTTTTTTTTTTGGGTAACAGCCAAATCATAGTATAATAATTATGGCCATTTATCTTGGTTGAATTACCTGACAAGATAACAAGACTTTAACAGCAGCTTTAATTTGGGAATGTGTTTCACTGTGTATTCAGCTTTATGCAGAACAGTTTCTTTCAGATTTAATCATGCCCCAGATTTTGGGCAGTACCTGTGGGCTGTAGGAAGTTAACACAGGCATTGCAGTTGAACAGTACTTTGTATTCAATGTTGTGTGCATATTTGATGTCTGCTGGGTAGCTGTGAAGGAATTCACAGCAGAATTTTCTGTCCTTTGCGACTTTTCCATTTGATAATCATTAGTCAAGATCATGAAGGATGCTTGAAGTTAACTGTCTAGAACAAACACTCCTAATTCCAGCTCTGAGACCTTGTTAGGACAAAACCCTCAATTCCAGCCAACACATCAGCCCACCCATCAAATAGCATATTTATTTTTTTTTCAATTTTGCTTTTATTTCTGTTAATTTTTTTCAATTCAAATCTGTTCTGTACAACACTATCCTATTGTGCAGTACAAACCAGGAGCTTGTTGAGGCTCCCAGAGACTTTCCCTGAAGACCAACTGCTCTCTTCTTTCAACTTGTTTTAGAGTTAGCAGGTTGAACAAGTAAAATTGCCATTTTTATACATGTACAGGGAAGGGGCCTGGAGTCACTTCAGGCTGTGCTAAGGTCAGAATCAGACTGAAAACCCAAGGGATGTAACGTGCTGATCCCCATTTAAATACCAGAGTTCATTCCCTTTTATCAGCAGCCATAATATCAGTTGATAAGCAGTGCATATAACTGGGCTTATCAATTAATAATGCCAGCTCTCATCCTGCTCTCTGTAAAGACAACTGGAATCCTCTGTTGTGATACAGGGAAGGCTCCTGATTCATTCTCTGCCACCCCCAGCACCTCTTCCTGAGTTTCAGTGCCTTAGCCTTGCTTGCCTGCAGTGATTTAGGAAGAAGAAATAAATGCTGTGATACACGAGGAGGTTGCAATGCTCAAGATCCTGTTGTGCTTTACACCTCAAACAGGGGCATATGCACTGCAAAGGCAGCTCTAGAGAAACTGGAATGGATTCCAGGAGTGGTTTTTATTGAAACTGGATTGTATAAATAACAGGGAAAGTTCATAGGACCCAGCAATGATCCCTCCCCCCCCCCAGAGAGGGTCTTCCCTGGGGTTTGGTTAGGGGCATGTTAATGTGTGTGGTGCAGTGCCAACTCCAACAGCTCTTCCTCTGTGTGCTTTTATTCCTTTTAAATAAGAAGCAGTAAAGCCAAAATCAGCCTCTCTACTGTTGTTTGAACTGCACAGGGTCTTTTGGCAGAGAAAAGGGCTGTGTGCAGCAGTGGTGGGGGGTTTGTTTGTTGTGTTCATCCAAAGGACCCTTGGATCAAATACTGAGTGAAGAAAGACGATGAAACAGCTTTACTGTCTCTGCTCCCCCACCAACAGTGCAGGTAGATGTGAAGAACCAGATGCAGTTTAATTAAACACCAGTTGGACCAACACATTAAAATTTTCATTCAAACCTGGACACCACGTTGTATAAAAGGACAAAAAAGTTAGTTCAAAAGCTGTGTATGGGTATGAACGTGTATGGCATTTGGATCACACTGCAGAGGAGTGTGTGCACCATAAATAGTTTAACATGTATTCTCACAGCTTGGGATTTCTGCTGTTGTCTCCCGTGAGATGCAGAGGGACAATCAGGCCCAAGACTGAGCTCTCAGGTTATAGACCAAACTTAACTGATCAGAACAGGCAAATTAGTTCATATGAGGGGAACTAATTTTGGGCTTGTGCCCTGAATCATTAAAACTCCAGAATACTTTTGTGTATTTGTAGCAGCTTATCCTCTGTAGAGAGGTAGTTTGCCAAAACAGATCCAAAGACCTGTCTTCTGAATTTCATGATCTCCATGAGCCTCAGCTGAATGGTGCAGTTTAGACACCAGCCTGGAGAGCACTTCAAAGGTCAAAAGTTCTTGTAATCCCATCTAGGAAGGGGCTCTAAGGTCTCCCTGAAGCCTTTTCTTCTCCAGGCTGACCAACCCCAGATTTTGACCTCAGTGAATGTATTCTCCAGCCATTAAAATGGAAGTCCTGAATCATGGCTCTTAAGAGCCTGATAGGGTAAGTATTCCCTTGCACAGGGTTATGCCATGTATTATTTGCTGATGAAATTGGGAGAAGATCAGCAGCAAGATGTTCTAAAGTGAATTGACCCATCCCATCTGGAAATGCAGCACCTCTCTCTGCTCTGCTGCAAAGTCATGTCTCCTCCCCGTGCAGATTGCACAGGACCAAAGGAGAAACAAAAAGAATGTCCCTGTTGGACTGGAAACCTGGTGGGTGCTAAAGCAGAGCTTGGCTCTTGCCCTTTGATCTCCTAAGAAATGCTGGTATATTTTTCTATGGAAAGGCACACTGGGAACAGCAAGTTGCATTTGTAAACTGTCCCCTGCAGAAATGTTCAGCTTATTTGAATATAATAAATGTGTCATTCAGCCAGAATGCTAAATGTTGCAGAATGCTAAATGTTGCAGGATGGCAGGATGGGGAGGAGCTGCCCACTGAAATGGCAATGGGGCAGAGAACACAATCAATGTGTGGCTTTACCTCACCTACATCTTTATATTCCAAAGCTGTCTGCTGCTGCGTGGGGCTAAAGTGTGTTTTGTTAGACTAAAAGAACAGGATAAATAAAGTTTCCTGTGCTGAAAACAACTTTTATTATACAATGTAAATAGGTATCTCATAACAAGAGCTGGGGAAAATTCAGTGAGGATTTGAAGCTGGAATTTGATTCAGAGGCTTTCAGTACCTGATAGCTTATTTCTTAATTCTGTTCCTGGGAGACTGGAGATTTTTCTCATGCAGAAAAAATATACTACATTTTTTCTTGCAAATAAATATCAAATATTCTCATTAATTTTAATGACTTTTGCAGATGCCAAAGTTTCAGCAATGACTTTTTTTTTTCTTCAGAACTAGTAAGTTCCATGGGAGTGAAGTTTTAAATGAATTGAGAGCGAGTTAATTTTTTTCTTTCCTTCCCTTTGGGAAATTGTAATTGTAATTTAAAAAATCTGCTTGTTTTCAGCATCACTTTCTTTCTTTTACTGATTGATTTAGATGTTGCAGGCAGTGCATATTTGCTTCAGAAGTGAGTACTTCTCTGCTTTCCATTCACTCACCACCATCACTCTTCTATTCATCCATCACCAGAAAGATCCACTCTTTTTGTGCTTAGATTATAAATATGAAAATACACAGTGGGCTTGAGATTGGTCTGGTATCCTAATTTCTAAAATGCTGGGTTTAAGTACAACTCATAAATGTTCCTCCAACTTTCTTCTATCTGATGCAACACTATAAACACTTGAAGCAATGGAGAAGTCCAAATGCTGATTGTCCTAATTGTCTTTTCCATTTAACTGTTTTGAGGTGTTGTTACTGAATGAGTTACAGCACTATCTGAATTGTGTTCATTAGTTTACTCTTACATGGTGTAAATCTCTCAAACTTAGTAGAAAAGAGGGCTCTTGGTCACAGGTTCTGCCTTGCAGCAAAGAGCACTTACATTGCTGGGGGTAATTTTTAACTACTCAAGGCAATCTCTAATTTTAATGGCAAAAAATTAGTATATGGAAGAAACTGAAGTGTGTGTATGTGTGTGTGTTTAAAACTCACTCATGCTGGTAGAGGAAGAAGAAAGAGCAAAATAAATGACACTTCTTTAGAATTGTTTGGCATCTCCCAAGATTTTATTATTAGATTTCTTTGGTCTAATTAATCAGACTGTGAACTTCTTATTGGGAGACCTGAGCACTTGTTCTGTTTCAGACCTAAAAAGCTTGTCTTACATAGATGGTTTATTGGTAATTTCATCAAGTTTTCCCATTATTTTCTTGTATTGCTTCAGACAGGGATTGTCTTATACAATTAATAAATATTAATTTTAAATTCCATTACTGGGGGCTTGGCTGTTCCTGGTTTAGCTTCTTCATCCCAACTAAAAGTCTTCATGGTAGTTAAGCAGCTCTTACTGAAAGCAGCAACTACTCTTTTGTGTTTTGAAGTGACAGAGACTGAACCTCTGATAGAAAACACAACCACATAAAATCATTAAAGCATTGAAAATTTTGGGAAGAATTGCAACTCAACAGATGTTACTTCTGGCTCTTAGTGTGGCATTGCACTTGCTGCAGTTGTGTAAGGAGAAGTTAAGAGGCTTTTCAGACCATGGCATCAGTAATATCTATGGCTTTACACAGAATGGAATTTTTGTGAGAGACAATTGTTTTTAAGGTGTCAGCAAATGCTCAAACCTTTATCATTGCTGAGCAGACTGAAGTGCTCCAGGGCTTGCATCATGTACTTGGGAGATTTGCAAGATTTTGGAGGTTTCTCTGCTAAGGGTGGGCTGTAGATGGATTACAGTGTTTGGCTTGTAGCTCTAAGCAGTTTTGACCTTTCCCCCTGCAAACTGGCAATTAATGTTTCTAGATCTTGCTAGCATGTGAAAATGTGAGATAATTGATGTGGGTTTAGGAGAAATCATTGCCAGGTGGATTTTAAGACAAGCACTTTCACCTGGGTAAAGCCTGTGGTGTGGCCACAGGCAGGTTTAAAGGCGCCGTGGTTGGGTGGGTTTTGGTGAAGAATGATGGGCAAATGTGATGTGTAACTGCTCAGGAGAGGAGTTTATGACCAAGGAATGAGCTGGAATGGTGGGCAAGAGGGCAGAAACTCAGCAGGGACTCAGCTGTCTGTAAACAGGAACTTCAGTGACAAAACAATTTGTTGGTGAGTGAAGTTTTCTGTGATGATGAAGTAGGAAACAGTCCCAGCATTGCCTTGTGGTTTTTGTGGAATTCCAGGCTCAAGGGCTGCCCTGAGGAAGCAGAGATGGGCTGGGTGTGGGCACAGAACCAGGCTGAGGTGCCCCATGTGATGCCCACAGGAGCAGAGCTGGTGAAAGTGGGTGTGAAGAATAAGGAATTTTGTGATGCATCTCTGTAGACTCCCTGTCAAACTACTTGTGGCTCTAAGACTTTATTCAATGCAGAGCTCTTTTGTTTATTTACTTTTTCTTTTTTAATGTTCCAAAACAAACATGTTTAAGTTGCCTCAAGGGGTGCACTAAAAATTTCCCGACAAAATAAAGATCTGGAAATTGCTGAATTGCTTGTTCTTTAAGTCAGGGCTTACCCTGAGGAGTTGTTAGCATAGTGCAAATTGAGGGACTCTGGTGTGGACAAACCAGAATTCATCTGGCTCTAGCAGGGTCCTTTTCATTCTGTCTCCAAGAATGACATATTTCTGTTACAGCACTGAGAAAAGCTGAGAAATAACCTCTTCTTGGTCATACATAGTGTTCCAGCTGAAGAGTTGTTTTGGGCACATTGTTTTATGGCTAATGGTTTTTTGTCCTATCTCTACTCCAAAAGAAGGTTCCTGGAGAAATGAGAGCATATAAGTGACCATTTCTGAAATTGTCCCCCAGATCAGGTCACTGTGGTCCCTCCAACCCAAATTGTTTTATGACTTTTGTTATATTTGCTGATAAGGGAAGTTTGTGTGATACAGTTACTGCAACAGGGAACTGAAAGAAGTTGCCTGGTTTAGTTTCCACTTCTGAGATAGAAGTGGGTATCTTAACAAAAATATGTGGGCTGTGTTTCCAACTCTATTTGGTGTTTGCCTTTTAGGGTTGCAAACATTGCCCTTTGTGTACACAGAAAGGTGGGTAAGTGGCTTCTGTAGGGAGACCTGTAAACTCTGTTTCTCAAGACTACCACAAATAAAATGAATCCTTTTGAATAGCAGTACTGCTTTGATGGAGCTCTTGCAACGTTTAATGAAATATTAAAGCTAAAACATAAACCAGCTGTGTTTGTTTTATGGTTGGCATAATCTCACCTGTTTTCATTACACTCGTGTTTATGGATAAAGGCATTTTTGTATGTATGATCCATAGAATTGTGTTTAAAAGAAAAAAAAGGGGTTTTAAAGGTCAACCACTTAGACTGATCTGCAGGTTGTTAACAGTTCTCAGAGTGTGGTTTTTTGCTTTCAGTTTGACCAGAAGTTCTGTCCTGTCCTTGAGATTTATTCTTTTTTTTTTTAAAGGACATTCCTTAATAACACACCAGGCACTGTTTGCAGCCTCTCATCTGAAATTTATGAAATTTCACTTGATTTTTCTCTGAGCTGTTCAAATAATTATCCAGAGACTTAGAAACTAATGCCTAAAGCAAAAGTCCCAGGCAAACCCCAAAACAGTGTCCAGACATACCATGTTTGTCTTATTATTTTTTTCTTTCTTATGGATTTCTTTTTTTAATCTTCCTTTGATGCTCAGTGTTTTGTATCATCAGAATGCTCTGTATTATTTGGGGTTTTGTCTGTCTTCTCAATATTAAGCACTTTTTTTTTAGGGTAACGTGGTTATTTAAGATTGGCTACTGATTCTTCAGCTCTGGATTCTTTTATGCATATTGCAACCACACTAGCCCATAATACCAGATTAAGTATGATGATAGTCATCAGTGGAGGGAACTGTTGCTCTGGAGACAGGCTTTTTTTTTTTATTCCCCTTTTATATTACCTCTTTAAATGAGGTATTACATTGCAGAGGATAAATGTGATAAAATGTTTTTGTGTGCTCCCTCAGTTGTTAATAAAATAAATAAAATCTGGAAAGTCAGTGCAAAGACTTTTTTTAATTTTTTTTTTATTATTCTGCTGGATTGGAGTGTGGTTTTGGTTTTAATATTGTGTGAGGCTGCTGTTACATCTACCTTTTCTCTCTTTTATCTATATTATAATAAAGCAAGACAAGGGTGTGGTTATCATGAGAATATACTTTGGAGCAGTGTAATAAATGAGGTCTTAATGGGAAGTTGGAAACGCTGATGATTTATGGCTTTCTACAACACTCATTAGGCATATACATCAGTGTGTAACATGCCATAAATTATATTACATGCTGTAAAAAACCATAAATTGTCATTTTTAGTGTGAGTTATCACCATTAAGACTTTTATTCCCTGCTGTTAGTGTGAGTTTCCATGGCTTCCTCACCAATTCCCTGCCTAATGATTTCAGCAACTGCAGGAGGAAGGTTGAGAGACACAGAGGCTGATTAGGAGGCACAACTGCCTTAAGGCTGTGAAGTCAGAGGTTAAACTTCTTTATAGAGAAAATATGATCTACTTGCCTGGTAACACCTTTGATGTTCAGCATTTCTGAATATCATTTGGAGCAACTGTATTATTTTTCTTTACTGTTAATATCTGCCTACTGACAACCGTAAATGCTTTAAAAATAACAATACTGGTTTGTACTGAGCAATCAGCTGCAGTGGACTGAAGAGAAGCTCATTCCTGTGGAGCAATTCACTCTCTCCTGTTGATCTGCCCATCAGAGAATTTGCAGCAGAGATGTTGCCAATATTACTACAGTATGGTTTAGTAATTGTAATAGTTTGAAGTGATGAGCCACCAAAACATGAGGTTGTGCATCTTCTTGTGTGTTACAAATCAACTTGAATGGAGCTAAATAAGGTGAGGGAATTGCAAGTAGTGTTACCTTTTTTTTTCCCCCTTATGCAGCACTGCTGTGTTATTTGGCTCCAGGGAAGGTGTTGTGTTCCTCCAAGTTGTAGTGGTTATCATTTCCAACTCTCTGTACAAGTTCAGGCAGCAGCAAGGCAAGAAAAGTGTATTAAAATATAATTCTAATTTTAGACACCTTTGGGGTTACTTTTATTGGGAAGTGAGTAGTACCTTTCAGGCTGCTGGCTATAAAGTGTCATTATGAAAACTAGACACTGAAGTTTGCAAATGGAATGGAAACCCAAAATAATTTATCGTGCCTTTTCCAAGAAATTCTTTCTGACAGGTCTGTTCTTTTCCCTGAACACTTGTGTGCACCAGGACTCTTGGGGAGATTTTTCTTTGCCACACTTTCATTAAAATATACTTTATGGAGCATCTTTCCTCATCCAACCTCTTCCAGTTCAGGGTATTGAAGAGTGAGAAGGACATCTCTCTAAAGAGCATCTTTGTAATCTTGTTTTAGGCATGATGAAAAGGATAATTCAGATAAAATCAATTTTAACATTTTCCTAGCCATTACTGTTGCATTATAAGAGAAGAGCTCTTTGTGTTCCTCCATCCCCCCACCCGTCGTCCTGCCGACAAAGCACATTTTTGGCTAAATCGTGCCCTCTAGTGCGTCAGTTTGGTGGGTTTACAATTGCAAAGCTTTGTACTGACCGAGGTGGGATTTTTTTTTAACCCTTTTTCAAGTATAGTTCATAGAAATAGCTAATTTATACTTTTTGCCGGGAGAGAGAAAAGTCAGTGGGTTTGTATTTTAAAGTGTTCCTGAAGCTGCCACACTTTAACATCAGCCCCTGCAGGAAAGGGAAGCAGAGCTGTTGGTGCCCTGTAATCCTGATGGAGCTGCAATTTGGGAGCTGATGGTTGCAGGGATGACCTTGACATCAATAATCAGTGAGGAAAGAGGAGGCCAAATATAAATGAATTCTGGTTCGCTTTTTAAAAATAGATCTATAGTGTGTCTGTTTGATTTACACTGAAAAGAACCAGTGAACATCAAGGAGTTAGCAACAACAAAAAAGAGTTACCTTAAGGAAATTTATAAACTGAATGAAGTAACTGTTACTGTAAGTCTGGGGATGGCCCTTAGAGTCAGGAGTGATGAACTGCTTTTTGCTGACTGCTGATTGCAGCCACTGTTGGAATATAATTTAAAGGATTATATGCAATGTAGTGTGATTTGGTAATGCCAGAATAGTCATCTGAGGTTTTGAAGCCTTAATATGCTTCACATATTCAATTATGTTCCTCAGTTCATAATAATGGAAACAGTTTTTGTAAAGTGTTTGGCCTTGTCCAACCTGTCTGGATTTATTGCAAAGGCAGATCTTGTGCCATGAGTTATCTCTTGCCTTCTCAGTGTATCAGCAGAGCTTTTATGATCAAGTACTGAGACACATTCCAGTAGCAATTGAGTGAAAGGAGTACTTTGTGTTTGATTTGTATTTCATGAAAGAATATTTTATGAAAAAAACCTGAGGCTCTAATCCTATTGAATTGTCTTGTAACTGCTAATTCATGGAATTTTTTCCTATACTGAATTTTTTCATGCTTTCGTGACATTCCTCAACTCTTACACTAAAAGGTGATGTGAGAAAATAACTTCATTGTTATGAAGTGATCTCAAATGACTCAATTTGCATTGAGTATTTTTTTGTTTCACACTGCTTCTAAAAACTAAAATTTTTGAAAAATTTGGCTGAAATATCTGATAATTTAGTCTCGTGGTGAATCACTGAATCATGTCATGCAAACCTTGCAGCCAGGAGCAGATGGACTTCCCAGTTTACAAGGCCATCCATAAATAATAAAAGTGTGTTCATTGCAAGGGTCACATGGCCAGTGTGCACCAGATTATTCCAAATTAACCTGAGGCCAAGTTTAAGAACAAAAAGAATACCTGTTAGTCACCATTGAAGGTTATACAGTCTATATGAGGAATTTCAAAATACATATGAAGGACAGAACCATTAAGTTGGTATTTAGAGTGATAACAGCTCTTTTGGGGACTCTGCTCAAGTGACTTTATCATATTGTGCTGGGCAGAGCTCATCATTTCTCTCCTGTTTCCCATTCACTGTGATTCCAACTGTGTCAGCAAGCTCAAGGTCTGTTTTTCACTACCAGATGTTTTTCCCACTTCTGCACAAAGTAACTGCAGCTGATACTTAATCACAAATATCTCTAAGAAGATATTTTTAAATTAAACTGATATAAATTACTTCAGAACTACCACAGGCTGGAAATATACACACTGCATTTATTTGTTTTGAATTGATGAATTGTTTGTGGAGCACATACATACATATCCCTTTGTTCCAAAATGAATGGGTAGAAAAATTTGGAAACATTGGCTGAAAAATTCCTTTCCATTTCTAGCCTGCCTCTCCCCAGCTATTAGTCAGCTGTGCATGTAAGAGTCCTGTCTGAATGAAAATAAATCAGTTGTGCTGGTTAAAACCAGCTTGATTGTTGTCTTCCAGTTGCAAGGATATTACAAAGATTTCTCTTTCCAATGGTTAAAAACCTCTTTCTATTTTTGTTGGTTTGTTTGGTTTTTTAAATAAATTTATTTATGCCATCATTTGCCTCTCTGACTAAAGTTCTCAAAGGTGAAATACCCAAAACTAAAGCACAGGCTAAACCCCAAATATTTGCTCTTTGGAATTTTTAAGAGCCCAGTGAAAGGTTCTTCGTGAAGAAAATGTGTCAGTATCTTAAGTTGCAAGAGGAAAGCTCTGCTTTGGAAGCAAATTTATTCTTGTATTATCTTCCCTGATGGATGTTTTAATGGCAATTCCAATCAGTAGAAGAATTCTTTTAATCTTTTTTTTTCCAGGGTAATTTTGTATTAGTCACCATCCAGTATTTTGGAACTGGCTGTGTTATATGTCAGTATGAGAAGACTTTAGACCCACACTCACAATCCCACCAGGGGAACAAGAGCTGCTTCCATGGAACATCCTATTGGAAAAGGTCTGGCAGTCTATATATACCCTGGACTTCTGAAGATGTCACAGTTTCCTCACTGAAACTGTGTAGTATCTGTAATAGGATCAGTAATCCTCCCACTTAAGCAAATAAAATGTTGGTTTCTCAGGATTAATTTAGAATTAACAATAATGACAAGAGAATGTCATAGGAAAGTTAATTAATTTGCTTGTGCCATCAAAGAAATTGCTGCCTTATTAGCTATTGAAACATACCCAACTTCTATAGATCCCCTTGAACTCACACAATGGCAAGTAAAACTTTTATGAAAATATTATCATATCCAACTTTGCCAACTAAAATAGCTACAAAATGAGATTTGGTCCAAATTCCTTCATCTGAGCCAGATTTAATTTTGTAAATATGTTAAATGATAGATAGATTGAAGTCATCAATTGTGCAGTATGAGAGAAGGAACATAGAGAGTAAGTTCCATTCATAGAGGAGAAAATTTCTTTCCCAGCCAGTTGCAGACAATCTGTCCTCAAGGCATTCTGGACTTGTCTTTGCAATTGGCTTTTTATTTACTTTTCTACGAGAAGTAGTTGAAACCAGGTTTTCAAACTGATATTCATCCATTTAAAAGGTCTGAAATACAGAATTAAATCTTACTTCATGTTCAACCTTCACTCTCATTCTGCCTTTAAGCATTAAGGTTGTTTATGGTATAGATTGTTCTTTTGTCCTTCTTTAACTGGAAACACTTTCTGTAAAAGGATTTGTTTGGGGCATTCCACAGTCATTTTCCTTCTCCAGAACAGGCTGCAGTGAGGACAGTGTGTCATTACTACTTACTGTGGGACAAGCATTTTCATCTGGTAGCTCAGTGGAAAGCAGGAACTGATGATCTTGTGCAGATGTAGATTTTTTTAGATTACATGACAAAAACCATAGCCTGGTGAGAAAACTGAGCTGCTAAACTTATAAAACACTTACTGATGTCCCCAAGGGCCTTCTGAAGCTGTTAGTGCTCAACACTATCAAGGAAACCCAAAATAATGTTTTACCAGAAATTCTGGAAGGTTCTCTGGCTCTGTACCAGCAAGCAGAAGTTAAAAACGAGAATTAGAGTGCAAATTCATTGCTACTGCTGCATGCAATAAAACTTTGTGCTGAGAAAATGAATTATCTTTAAAAACCGTGGGTGGAATATTGTTGATTTCTAAGGAAACCTTGCAAAGAAGGGATGGTGATGGTGGGGGTGGAATAGTAGTTTTAGGTAATGTTATTTCTTTGTGCTGTGTAAAATCCAGTAGCCAATGAAGTGAGTACAGTGAGTTGGTTCCCCTGTTTTGTAGCTCTGTGGCTGTCAGATCACTCTCTCTCACTTCCACTCATCAGTTCTTCCACCAAATAACATCCTACCAACTCCTATGGATGTTTGTTGTCTTGTTCTCTGCCCTCCCAGCTGGTTAATCCTGAATGGAGTCAGTCCCTCAGCACTCCAGGAACAGCAGTGCTGGTGGAGGAGGACAGGCTGCAGCAGCCACCTCTCTTTGTAGTTCTTTTTATTTTTTTCTTCTGCTGTTGAGGGCTAAAATGCCATGGGATATAAGTATAACTAACTTGCCATAAATCTTGTGAACTATTGTGTGTAAACTCTGAAATGACATGCAGTAGAGCAGAGTTACTGCTGCTGTTTGCTCCCAACTGTTCTACTGAAATGGCAAAATATCTCTGAGATCTTTCTTTTCCCTGACATCATGTTTACAAAAGTACCTTTTGGCTTGGTTGCTTTATGATATACATGTTGTTAATGAAGACTCCTTGTTAATTTTCTTTTAATATATTTTGTTGTTGTTATAGGAAAAACTAAATCCATGCAAAGGCACCTGAATATTTGCTGGCATTGTCTAAATCCTTGTAGTTATAATAATTCCGAGACAATATATTTATGGAACTTTTAATAACAAATGTTGTGGCTGGTATGACTTCAGGCATTAACACTGTACAGAAAAACGTTGTGAAGCTGTACAATTAGTGAAGCACTTTCTGATTCTGCCAATGAGCAAGTAATTAAAAAAAGTTGATGGACATGCTTGGAGGGAATAACGAGGCTGACAAGACTGTAGAGTTTGCCTTCAGCGAGGTCATCTGCTAACAAAGTGCTGCAGCTCAGACCTTTGGTTCTTCTTTTGACCCTTGGGTAAGGTTTGAGAGAATCAAAGTGAATCTTAGTACAGCAATTGAGAGATTAAAACAAGCAGATAGTTCATATGAGCCAATAGGCCAAGTGGTCAAAGTAGCTGTGATTATTGGGAAGGGAAGCAAAAAACCTGGACCTTGTGGAAATACTATTGACAGATTAGTTGCCACTGAGCAACTAATTTTTGAATATGATAGGAAGAAAAATGGTGAAACTTATTGAATCATTCTGAATAAATACTCCACAGAGGATAATGTATTCAGTGAATGTAATTTTTTCTTGAACATGCTCAGTGGCATGTTAGACTTATCTCAAATGTATTTTGAATCATTAGTAGAATAATCTTGAAGAATGATTTTGAGATAACTGACTTGTATGTATTTATTACTGAGAATTCAAATTTGACCCACCAGTGGTGTGACATTGTTTGCAGGATTTGCATAACAAAAGTTCTGAGTTGCCTACTTTAGCAAAAGTGAAAAATAGGTTAGTGATAGTAATAAAAAAAAGAGGAATAAAACAAAATATACGTTTCCATCAGGATTCCAGCCAAGCCAGCAGAATTTTATGCATAAATGTCCTGAAGAGTGAGAGCAGAGTGAGGAAAGTAGATCAGCCAGAATCAAATCTTATTAATGAACATGTAAAATTCCCCCTGTTGGTGAAGTGACACTCAAACACTTTCTCACTCTCCCTTGTCCAGGCTGTAACCTGGACTGTCTGGATCTGCAAGTTGATTGAATCTTTTTTCCTCTCCCTTTGCATTGTGTGTGCATGTTCTTTATTTTCCTTTCCACATAGAGATATGGTATCATTTAAATTATTATAAAGATGACTGTTCAACAAAAGAATACTGTTTATCTTTAAATTCTGTTTATCTTTCATCTGATCTGTCTCATACATATGAGACAGGAAAACCCCTCCTTAAGCCACATATTCTTGTAAACAACAGTAACAAACAGCATGAAGGAATGAATAGCATAGGATGCACAGTGCCATCAGAGAGTTTTGTCCTTGGCCTCCTTGCTTGAGCTCTGCTGTGCTAATAAACGGATTATAGTCACCTTGTCCTTCAATGAATGCCTAAGTCAGCCCAGATCAACTTGTGCTGCAGCCAATCCAATGACTGACTAAAAACTCTATGCGATTTAAAGGGAATATATGACTTGTATCAAGTGTGGCAAAGTGGCACATGGGTTGTTTTGTGCCTCTTTGAGTACAACTCTATCTGGATTTGCCTTTCAGTGAGCACAGTGTTAGAACTCTTGCAGGTAGGATGTTCTTGCCAGGTGTGACAGGATCCACCTTGTAACATGCTTACTGAAGCTGTGCTTCCCTGGAGTTTTTTTGTTGTGTGTGTTTGTTGGTTGGTCGATTGGGGGTTTTGTTCTTGTTTTGCTTTGGGCTTTTTACAATTTTTAATCAAAGCCCTGTATTTCAATGCACAACTGTTTGTTGAAGTAGGGAGTTCCACCCCCCCCTCCTTTCTTTTCTTATGAAATATGGGAAAGTTGCAGTTGGGATGCAAATTTGGGCACCAATATTTTCTTTTTTTTAATCACTTCTGTTGAAAATAACAAGTTGTTATATTTGCATAAAGAAAATCTTGAGATAACTTAAGTTCAACTTGAGTCCATTTCCAAATCCATCATATGCCAGAGTGAAAACAGCTGTTCTGAAGAGCTTGGGGGAGGGAGGAGGCACAGGAGGGTTTTCTGGGCAGTGGTGCTGTGGGAATAGCTGTCAAAATATATCGATTGTTTCTCTACTGCTGCTTTAAAGGATTGTTACTCCACAAAATCGATAACAATTGTTCATCAATCTTCATGAATCAAAGTGACAACTAAAAGTTTTAAGAGTTGGTGAGTTATAATTTAAAATTAGACCCAGATTAGTCTTTTGTATTTCTGCACTATAAAAATTTTTTTAATGAAAAACCACTTTCTTTAAGAAAAAGGCAGCTTATTCAGTTTTATCCACTCAACTTTACCTAGTTCAGTTTTGTGAATTCAGAAATCTTATTGCATTTACTGTTTTCCAATTTGTTCAGTGTAGAATTTTTTCGCTTTGTGGGTTTTGTGCAATGTTTTGTCAATGTTTAGCTGCACCTTAAACTGTTGAGTTAATGTGTGATAAATTGGTACATTTTATACTGGTTTGCAGTAATTAAAATGAACTAATTGAGCTGCTCTTGTATTTGTACCAAGTACAATAGTATGTTAGTACTTAATAGCTTTACCCCTCAGTTTTCATGATTCTACAGCTGTAATTGGACTTTCACATATACAGTTAAAGCATTTATTTTAATGACTTGTACTTTTAACAGCTTAACATTGTAACAATGAGTACAATTCCTCCTGCTGCCTGGCACTTGTTAATGGTAGAAGTAAACAGGTACGTGCTTTATACACGTGAAACCACTGTGTCTTTTGCTGGAGCCACAACACTGGCCCCGTTTGGGCGGGCTCGGTGGGCCCCCCGTTTGGGCGGGCTTGGCCACAGTGTGCTCTGTGTTCCTGAGTGACTCCTTCACACAGAGCTTTTCCAATAGGAACCAGCTTAATAAAGAGATGCAGTTTTCAGTCAGTAGTACATCTGGTTACAATATTTTTTTCCAGTCTGTTTTCATGTGTTTGGTTGTATGTGATTATCCTTGTGGTCCTGATTATCTTTGTGGCCTCCATGTGGTCTCCAACTGCCCCCAGTGCTCCAGATGTGTTCTCAGGGATGCTGAATAGGGACTGGAATCATAAGTTTCCTCTTGGTTGCCACACCTCTGCCCATTCAGCCTGGTGTGCCCTTGGCCTTCTGCCCTTCAGGGGCACTGATGGCTCATGTTTAACTTGTCTGCCAGGACTGCCAAGTCCCTTGACAGCTGTTCCTTAGCCAACCTGTGCTACTGTGTGGGTTTCTGCCACACCAGATGTGGGACCTGTTTTGGAACCTCAGGAGCTCCTGTCAGTTCCTTTCTCCAGCTTGTTGACTTTCCTCTGCTAACATCCTCCCCTGGGTTGGCCACTGCCAGGCATTTGCAGTGCCCTCTGTGCTGTTGCCCAGGTTGTTAACAAGGCTGTTGAACAGTTTCAGCTTATGTATTGATCCTGGGGGATGCCACTGGTGCTTGATTGGCAGCTGGACCTGGGGCTGTTGATTTACAACCCTTTGATTCTTCCAGTCTGGACAACCTTCAACCCCTTAGCCCACTTATCTAGTCCAAATCTCATAAATTTGGTTTTGAGCAATTCTGTCAAGTCTTTCTGGTATATTGTTATTAAAACGTTGTGCCAATGCTTCATTGTTTAAAAACACCAAAAAAATATTTTGAGGAGAAATTCTTAAAATTTTAGAACCAAGTTATTTTACCCAGGAAAGCAGCAAAAGTTCCTATGTAGAAGTCTCAGCTTTCTTAGCAAAGAAATGGATTTTTTGTGTAATGATATCTTTGTAAGGTGAGGAAAAAGTCTTTGAAGTCTCTTTGAGAAACAATCTCCATAAAAATTTAATAAGTATGTCACCTTGATGTTTTAATTGTGTGGGATCAAATGAAAAAATGCAGGATGCATAGTAGCTCAACAGGTTCTGATGTATATCTTCCTGTATTATTGAGCCATTCCTCAAATTTGGGAAGGAAAGGAAAAATAAATGTCAGTAGTTTTTCAGGACCCATTTGTGTCTTGTAAGCTGTTTCTGAACTGTTTAATTGAACATGGAAAAAAGAAATGGGATGGTTTTTGCAGCTGTTAAACAAGGAGTGACATGACCGTGGTTTTATGCCAAGGTATTTTCCAGTTTTCAAGTGACCAGTGGTTTTAGCCCTCCTTCTTTGGCCTCAGGTGGTTGCAGTTAGGCAGTTTTGGTGTTGGGGTTTTTTGTTTATTTGTTTTGGTTTTTAATCAGCAAAGAAAACCCATAAAGTAATTTTTCCTGCAATATGTGTGTGCAATAAAGGTGGTCTGATGTGTGTGAGAAGCATTTGATGGCAAGCTGTGTGAAATTCCTCCTGGCAAAATATCAGTTCCTTGCTCAGGAAGTTATTGGGAATCAAGGGGGATACAGGAAAATGTTTAATCAGGGAACAGGGTGAAAATTAGTGTAGGGAATAAGATTTCCTGTGTATTATTTAATTCTTTTCAAGTGTAATGAATTAAAGGATAGCAGCAAAATGCTTTTTTCTTGGTTTTGGGCTTGTGAATGGCCTTAGACAAAGAGTAGTGTTTCTTTAAGCACTAATTTTCTTTTTTACTTATCATATCAAATGTGATAGAGCCAATATCTGAAAATTTTAGCTGGGGATTTTAATAATTTACTATAATTGATTATTTCAGAAACCGTGATTTAACATTGTCATGTTGTAAATAATGATGAACTTCAGTTTTGAAGAGAAATGACTAAATGAAGATTAAAGTTTATGCTTTAAAATGTTTAGGGATACCTTAATTATTTCTTTTGGTTTGGATTTTTACTTTTCCTCCCCACTTCCCTTGTTTTATTACTGGCACAGAATGAAAACTCACTAGATCAGAATTCATATGTTCTGTGATTTGTTGGTTGTTCTTTTTTTTTTTAATTTCCATCCCCCCAAATATACCCTAGTGATAAATCTCATGGCACTGCAAAATTGGCAAATACAAACTGTTCTGAAAGTAGGAGGACACTTAAGCCTCAAATTTTTTATATGCCTATCAAAGTGAGTCACATCTGTTTAAAGGTGTGAAGCACATCCAAAGCTTTCATTAGTGCTTCAGGTCTCAAGGTATAACCTTTTCTGATTAGGAAGATTAAATGCCCATTGTCAAATGCTGATGAAGTGGAAAGAATACATTTCAAACCACATAAAAGTCAGCTGAATGTAGTGAATTCCTCAGCAGATACTAAATCTGTGTCCAGAGGGGATGAATTAATGGTTTGCAGGAGCTGGCAGCACTTCAGGTGCACTCTCACCTTCTCTCTGTGCCATAGATGGTGCTGGAAAGGTTTGATAGAGCAGCTGACTCCCCTATAAAGCCCCCATGCAATATCAGTGGTCACTGCACTCCAGCCCTGCTCACACACTCAGGATTTTGCTTTTCCTGACTCACCAGGGCAAGGCTTCAACTGGTGCTCTGCAGAGACTGAATCAAATGTCAGCAGTCACTTCCACACGTGTGTTCCTGTTGCAAACACTGTATATTTATAAATACTATTTTCTCTCTGGTAAAGAATTTTCAGTGTCTCGTCAGAATTTCTCTGATGGAAGATCCTTTTCTCTGAAGGTTTGCAGTCATGATGCTGGGCCCTTACTCACATCCCAGCCTTTTACAAGTGAATTTAAAACACATATCCCAGGCAAAACACTCTGTAGGACTCGTGTCTTTATTTGCAAAATAATTTTGGATATTATCATCATCCTAAGATGTTAATTTTCCTTGAAGGTGCTCTATGTTTGATCTCTGTAATGCTCTGAGCATGAGACACTTTTGTAGTTTTGGGTAGAAAGTCTTGATGAGGACCAGGATGTTGTGTGCTCTCTGGAAAGAAGACAAGGTACAAAACTGGGGCAGGCTTTGGGCACTAATACTTTAGAAATGTAAATTGAAAGTGAATAGATTTAATTTTCTTCTTACTTCTAACTGACTATTCAGAAAATAAAAAGGTGGCTATGTTGCTCTTTTGTGTGGCTTTCCAATTGCCTGTTGTGAAAGAAAATGAATATGGAAGAGAAGTTAAACATGCCTTAGTGTGTTCTGCCTTTGAATCCATTGAAATATTAGTACATTGAAGATTACAACATGAACTCAATTACCACATTTTACTTCCACTGCAATTTTTCTCAATTTAGAGGCTGCTTATTCTATTAAAAGAGAAGACTTGAACTAATGGTGATTGGTGATCTGCCCTACTGACTTTTTTTTTTACTGATTTAAATCAAATTCAGTTGTGCCATTGAGGATATTATTTAATATCTATCAGTTCATTTATCCAATTTAGGCACAGCAAAGGATTCAGAATGCACCTTTTCAATAACACAGAGAAAACTGGGGACAGAGTGGGTGAATTGCAAATGAGGGCTGAATATCTGCTCAGTTCAGTCAAACCTGGGAGGCCCCCTGGGGCTGGACCCCTCTCTCTGCACTGACAGACTCTTAGGGAGGCCCCTCATGCCATTTTGGTGGGTTCCAATTAATGACCCACCAAACAAGTCCCAGAATGGTCTGACAGTCAGATGTTCCAGGGAGTGACTGTAAAAGAGGCTCTGTGTTCTCTGCTTGGGTCCCACTGTGTTTTTGCAACATCAGCTCTGTGCTAAGACACTGGAAATTGTTTAATCTCTTTTTCCATCCCTTGTGTATTTGGGGTTTTAAGCATCAGAGTATCTTTAATTACCATTATTGAAGGTCTTTCAACTTTGAAAACTGGAAATATATTTCATCAGAGACTGCACCATGGTAATTGGCATGTTGTTGCAATGTCTGCACAATGTTGGTCCTATTTCAGTCTCTTAGAGAAAAGATTGTTTGCTGAGTTCCCCAGAAGTACAGAATTAATTCAAGCTAGGCTCTATTAAATAATTTTTACTTGTGAAAATGAAATTTTAATTTTTCAAACTGTGAATAATTAAAGTCTGTTTTGTTCAGAAAGATTTTGAGGTACAGATCAGCTTTGTTTCCCTCTATTTACATTAATCAGAACAGTATAGCTGTCACAGCTTAGTTTGCTAATGGTAGGATGGGAAAGTACATAATTATAAGTGCCAGTGCTAAAAGATTTTATAAAGTTCATGTGAGTCTTTTAAGTTAAATAATGATGCTTTCCCCCAACCCACCTTTATTCAACTACAACCAGTATGTTGGTATAAGGTGATGAAAAAGCATAAGCCACAAAAAAGTGGCAAGACCATCCTGAAGAGTCAACCTCAGAGCTCTTTTGTGGTTTTCAGGGACATTTCATGAGTTGTGATGTGGTGATTGTTCCATGTGAGCAAATAAATTGCAAGTGCAGGCTGATAATGAATCTTCTGCATTGACAGTTTGCATTCTGAGGATGGTTAACCATTGGCACAAGTTGCCTACAGGGGTTATGGACTTGATATTTTTGGAGGATTTTGGTAAACAGCAGGACAACCTCATGAGCAAAACAGTTCTTTTATGTCAATAGAATGTTCTAAACCACAGTGAGAACAAAACAGTCAGAAAAAATTCCTCCAAAGCAGCTTCTAATTATTTTCTTGAATATTGAATAATGACTTCATTTTGTTTCATACTATTCCCAGGAAGTAATGCTAGTCCTTAGAATAAAATGTGAGCTCTCAAACCTTAAAACACCTTTCTGAACTTTGTTGAACCTGGAAGATGCCAGGAATGCTGGTTCAGACTCCATGTGCAAGTGAAAGACAAAGTTTCACAGCTCTGAGCTGTACCAGGCTGCTGTTTTTGCCTTCCCGAGTCCCTTCCATCTTGTTGTCTTGTTGATGGTCACATCACTACTGAGCATTCCCCTACATCCAAGTTTCCCAGGTCCATCCTGAGATTTTGGGACACTTGGGCCACACATTTTGTTTTAAAAGAATAATAAGATTGTTTTGTGTTTAGCTTATACTTGTGAATTATGTTTTTGTAGATTTATGGTATTAATTGCTTAGGAAAACTCTTTGGTAGTTGAGTGGACAGTCAAAAGATCTGTAATAGGATTTTTGGCATTGAGAGGAAGAGCTTCCATAGGAGCAAGAAAGGTGTAAGAGGTGAATCTGTGCACAGCCTGACTATATTCACTTGTTCCTAGTGATCAGTGCTGTTAAAATACTCCAGTCCCAAGTATGGGTTATTTTGAATTATCCTATTAGATTAGGGTAGTACTGCTGGTAATTTGTTAACAATTCTTACTGTATGTGTTCCTGATATCTTGCATAAATCTCTAAATATTCTTGGCACCACCATGTCACCAGCTCTGCTGTTCTGGACATATTGCTTGGTTATTTCTGTGGTGTTAATTCCACTGTGAGATGCTTGGATGACCCTGTTCCCTTGAAAAATGTGCAGGGTCTTTGCTTTCTTTCCAAATACAGTGGATAATACACAGGCTTAATCAATTATCTCCTCAGAGTTTGTCATTGATGCATTTTAATATCTCATAACGTGGCTAATGCATTAAGAAAGAAGATATATATGTTGACAAGAACTATAAATGACTTTGATATTGACCATCAGTCATTTTAATTAGCAAATCTCTAAGTACACTGGAATCAATTTGTTCAATTAGAAATTAATAGACATACCTAGTCAGGGTATAATGTTAGTTTTGAAATACTAAACCTGGCAGTATTACCAGATGCTAAAGACAAAATTAATTGGAACAGCTGGAGTAGAAATGGGATATTGTTAAATATGCTCCTGGTTTATCATCTTCTCTTTCACAAACGTTTTCTTTGAAGTGAGGTGGCAACGAAACTGGTCACGTACTGGATTTGGTTTGATCATTTATTTCTGTTGAATAATTACACAGTTAATTTTTATGACTAAAAGCCAGTAATCCAGGACATAATTAATGAAGCTTTAATTCACCAATTGTAAGCTGATCACTCACTGATCTATCTAGCAATTGAATTTACTTCCTAGAAGATGCTGTAATAGCAACACTAAAGCCACAATTTTTTTACTGTCAGAACTGACAAACAGCAGAAGTCGTGTCAAAGGCTGCCTGTTCTCTCATTCCTCTGGTGAGGCAGAACCTCTCCTGTAGGATTATTTCATGTCTAGTATTTTTAGTCTTTTATCTTTTTCTGAGACAAAAGAAAAATCACCAATTGTAACCAGAGTTCTTATTTATTAGAAAAAATGTTTGACTTGGCAAAGTCATCCATGGTTCCAAAGCCAATGAAGAACTGCTGTGAAAGACCAAACCAAACAACCACCACCCAACCAAGAACTCCCTCTCTCGCTTCCCAAAAACTAACGAAACACCAAAACCAAACAAAAAAGCATAACAAAACAACAACAAAAATCAGATATAGTTTGAGTTCAAACTTATGACTTAAAGTGAGAAAATTTTCCATTACTTGTTTGAGTTTTTCATTTGCACCTCAGGATACTTTATACAGAAGTGCAAAACAAAAGAGGCTCCAGTTTTTCCCCCAGATCACTTTTCCTGTTGATTACCTTCCTTCTAGTACCACTTGTTTCAAAATCCATACAATGCAAATTAAAGGGGGGCAGAATATTTTACTTGTAGGTGTGGTTTGCAAGTTGAGTCTCAATTCTGGCCTGGGGGATTTTACAATAAATGCCTTAGAAACTGTGACTGGCACAGAAGTTTCTGTGTTTGGAGAGTGCTTTATGTAATCACCATTGTTAAAAATACAGCTCATTTCCTGGGGGCTGGTTTGTTGGTGGAAGGTGTTGGACCCTGTGTTTGCTGCTGTCAGGATTTCCCTGCACATGCCCTGGGGAGCAGGGGGGTCGCTGCCATCAGTGCCCTTTCTGTGACATTTCTGTCAGCTCTTTCTTTCACCAAGGTCTCCCTTTGTCTAGCAAAGAAAGATCTTTTAAATTTCTAACTCTGCTTATGACTCTTTCTTATATTACTTTCTAATTTGTTGCTAATAATAACTTGCAGTGCTTCGCCTCATCCTGCAAAGGTATGACAGTTAAATTTTCTGGGATTACCTCTTTTAACTAACTCAGATTTCTTAATTTAGACTGTTCAGGACTTAAAGTGACATTCTCAGAATGCCTGTAAGATAATGCCGTGTTAGTTCAGTAATTTTGATTAGATTAATCTTAGGCAATGGAATACTTCTATGATATTTTGGTTTGAGAGAGAGAGAGAGGAGTTTCCTTCCATTTCCAGTCTGTCTCTCTTCAAGATACCCCTGATTGGTAACTGTGAACATTGGGCAGTTGCTGTATTGCACAAGTCAGTGAGAAAGAGCTGGAAAGTGCAGGAATCTCTTTTTTTAAAATTGTTAAAACCAGCATAAAATCAAATTGCAGAGTTACCCTTTTGTATCCCTCTCATCCTTGCTGCAGGTCACTCACTGATGAGCTGCCTTCTTTTCATGTGTGAGTGAATTTATCTTGATGGGATTTTTACCAAGTGACTTTTTCCCCTCCCAAAAGTCTCCCTTCATGCCCTGGGCAGTTGTTCTCATGGAAATACATTCAGAAGAATTGTAGGCTGGCTCAGTGGAAGGAAGGCCTATAGGAATGACCAGGTTTATAATGAGGAGGGAGTTCATTTTATGATACAGAGGTATATATAGAGATCACCAGAATGAAACCTAGAAGAAAGAGGTCCCATTTAAATGGAAATATATGAGTTTGATTGCTTTCCTAAAGTACTCTTTCTGCATATTTTGATGCCTAAATCTTGTGATTTTTCTGCCTTTATCTGGGCTGATATATTTGATGATTCTGCTCATCAGATTTTCTGGGGAAATGCACCATTCCTTTGTTGAAAAATAGAGCACTCAGGACATTGTTATGAAAAATCCTCATCTGAGAGTAATTGTGTCCCCAGGCTGTGCCAGCCATTGCTACAGTTGAGTTCATCAACACCCACCTTCAGTGGCCAGATCTAATGAAACTTTTGCCAGCATTCCAGAGTGTTACAGCAAAAGCCAAGATTTTCTGTTGCAGCTGCATCAGGCTAGAGCAGAATTGTGCTGCTGCTATTAAAGTCTATTGTAAAAGAATGATTAGATCAAGTCATGGTGGGTTCCCATCCTGTTCTCAGCAACTGTTGCCCCTTCCCCTGGAAGTCTGCTGGGTTTGATGGACAGCATTATATCCACCACCTCCTCAGGATTCCCTGCTGGGTCCTGGTTTCCAGTGTGGACAGGAATAGTGTGGCAGCTTCTTGGTTGTGGCCCCATCCCTGTCTCAGGGATCCTGGGGATACCCAGGGGAGCCCCCACTGTGGTTTGCTGTGCAGGCACAGTTGGCATGATCTGCCAGGCTGGTGCATCTCCTGTGCTTCCCATAATGGGGAATTTCAGACTTGGATGGATTTTACTGAGCGTTGGGAAGTTCTTGGAGGGATAGATCTTCAACTTAATGCCTAGTGTAGGAATAGTCTGAGTGCTAGTAGGTCAGGGGCTGCTGGGCTGTGCATCACCAGCTGTGGGAAAAGAGGGCAGAGACAGAATGCAAGAAATCTGAGATGAATATCCTAAATTTTGCATGTTAGAAACCTTTGCAGAATTTGGAGTCTTAACTGAGAAATTGTGCAATTAACTTAGCAAGATGGAATAGAATAAGAAAGTTCCATGTTTAGTTTGCTTTCAGAATTCAGGCACACCGGAAAAAGGCAGAGGTTTTGTTTTGTCGTTGTTCCACAAGTTTCATTTGGATTGTCACCCAAAAATCACTTCATGTTTATTTTGAATACTTGTGTTACTGACTCAGCTCACATCATGTAAACACTTCAGATTCTGGTCAGACTCAAAAAAAAGGTTTCATCTTTCATCATTGCATTACAGTTTGATTTTAATATCTAGGAAACAAGGTAATGGCAACTTTATAGTTAGCAGTTTTTTTTTTTCATTTCTGTGAGAGTTCAATACTGAGAAATTTGCAGAAATGTGTGGTGCTGGTGAGGGGGATTGAGAGGGAAGGGAGGGGGAAGGTTGCAATGCTTAGATATAACAATCAAATGTACAATACATAATGGTAAAAAAAGTTGCAGGGCGAGCCACAACTTTTGCTATTTTAAAAAGAATTTGTTTTAAGGGAGGCATCAAAGTGTAAACCTACAGAGAATAACAAGTGATGGTACTACCCCCAGAGGGACAGTACACAATGCACAATCTTGAGGTATTTACCCATTATCATCATACCACATCATCTTGAAAGAACAGATTTAAAACAAACTACTGCTGAGTTTTACAGGCAGCAGCAGTGCACAGTAAGAGAGATTTCCCTGAGATTTGTACATTGTCTACTTTTGCAGTGCCAGAATTAGGATATTTTTTAAGTTGACTTCATTGCAAACAGTGTTGAGAAATAATCATGAGATTTACCTGCCTAGACAGTCTATTTGCTTGTATTTCACCTAATGGTAATGAAAAATGAATGCTATTTTCCTTACTTGTCAAAACAAGTTATTTAACCCTGATGAATGGTGAGCATGATAACACAGGTAATATTTTTACTGCTGGTGATACAGAGTTGAGAAATTCTAATTTACTGTGCAACTCCAGGACACAAATATGGTAAGGGGCAACTCTTATTTAATAGCAAAGTTGTCTTATACTTTGCAGGAGCTACTTACACAGAGTTTGACACCTACAAGTAAATCCTGAAGCTATTAATGATAGCATGAGTCTTGAAACTCAGTTTGAGGTGTGAGTTGACCCTGATTGTAAACAGTATGATGAGTCCTCTGTCGTTGTAGAGCTGAACTCTCACTTAGGAGGGAATACAGCTGTAAATGAGCGGTGCCTGCTGTGCTGGGAATAGTCTGAGCTTGATAGATGGTTAACTTTAAACCATATTCACAACTACTTACATGGCCTTGCTTTGAACCAAGACTGTGTTTATGTACTGGTTTCCCAAATGGCAGCGTTGTGTGATGCAGGTTTGTGAGTGAGCCAGTGGAGATGCAGCCCAACCCTGCTGTGCTCTTCTATCACTAACTTCAGCCTTTTTTTTCTATTTTTTTTTTCTGATCAACAAGAAAAATATGTTCATTGAATATATCCTGAAATACAACTCCATCACTCTGCACAGTTTACAGGTAAACGTGATGAAATTTGGCACAACTGGCATTCCTGCTATGGTTGGAGGGTGATGAAAGCCTTGACATTTGGGCATTAAGCATATTAGTGGTCCTGCTTGCAAAATGTACTTTACCTCTTTTTCTCTCTGTTGGATTTTTTTTCTTATCGATCAGAACTCAACTGTCTACAAATATAAACTTAATAACTTATTCATCTAGAATTATGACTTTCTCAGGCTATTTTTTGAGTGGGAATATAATGGTAGTGTTTAGACAGCAGTAAAACTTTTCTATTTGGCAGTCTATTTAAAGAATAAACAAGAAACGAAGGAGTTTACAAAGATGGTGGGAATCTTTTGTACTGGCTGCACAGGCATGGAATTCGGTGCTTTAAGTGATTCTAGAATATGTTTGAAATATCCTAGTTATACCTTCATGTATGTAGTTATCAGGGAACTGTCATGGAAAGCTCTGGTTTCAATAATATGAGTTTTTAAAAGGAAGCAACAGCTTTACAAGGGACAGTGGGAATTTAGTGTCACTAAAAGTGTTAATAACTTGGTATTTTCCCCAGCCATTCAAAATACTGTCAAAATTACAATGCAGTTTAGAACTAAATGCTGAGAGAAGAACTAGAAAGATTGAGGTTTTTTTCTGTTCTGCAAAGTATAGCACTAAAATGAGCTATTGCCAAAAGAAGATGAAGAAAATGCCCAGGTAACTGCAGTTCAGCTTCACATGAAAATGGCAGCAATCAGGGTAATGTGGGATCTTGTTTGTAAAGTTGCTAACAGAAATAAATGGCTCAATTCCTATGCATGGAAAAGCAGTTACTGGAAATGGCTCTTGATTACAATGGCCCCAAATGCACGAACCAAACAATTGGCCTTTTATGAGCAGAGGGTAGTACTGGCATGCAATGCCATCATCACAAGTGGTGTGATGGTGGGCAGCCTGTTAAGAGACTTGAACAACTTAAAAAAAGCTTGTTTGAAGTTTCTAGTTCAATTTGCAGTTAATACAAAACTTGTATGAGTTACACAGAGTGCACAAGAGCAGATGAAGTAAACACCTTTAATAAATAGGTAGAGTGAGCCCAAAGCCTTAAATTTTAGTGAATATTTTTTCTAAACAAGCATTTAAAAATGCTTTTTCATCTTACTGCTATGGTTTTACCTTTTTGCTGCATGTTTTTCTATATTCTGCCTGTGAATGTGCACATTTTTCCCCATTTGCTTTTTGTTCTGCTTGTGGGTTTTCCCTTTTGCCTTAAATGTCTTTTCCCCACCTCTCCTTTACTGAAGTCGTGATTGCAATGCCTTGAATCCCGGGGCAGGAGTGGACACACTTATGGAAAGGCACTCATAAACCTTCCACACACACCCCTTGAGGCTGATTAATTTTTATCTTGTCCTTTCTACTCGTTTTTTTTATGCTTATTCTTTCATGTCTAAACTACAAAAGCTCCCAGTAAGTGCCTCAACCTCTACTGGGGCTCTGTTGTGTGGGGAGAGCTGCTTCTCTTGGAATCTTGCATATCCCAAGTCCTTCACCACTGTCTGGAAGATTATTTGAATCTTTCTTTTTTTGGTGTAGAAAGACTTTATGGGAATAAATCATATTTTTAGTCTCTCTTGCACACATATCAGTGTAAGCACCAGCTCACTGTTTCATTGGGTTGTGTGTCATGGGAGAAATAACAGGGAACTGAATTGTTGAACATAACTTGGAAGAGACAGACACAAAATAGCCTTTCTGACCTGGTGAGGGAAACATGACTGCAGCACTTGCTCTGGAAGATTAAATCCAGTTACTTCAGCCTGGGAACTGGGTGTGCTTTTGAGCTCTTGGGTCATTGCACAGGGGTTGGCCAAAGGGGTGCAGCAGCCCCAAAGAAAGAGAGGCACACAAATACCTGGTTTCTGTGGCTAAGTTGTTCTGAGAGGAACATTTAATATCATTTTGTGCTTTTTGTGAAAGAAAAAGGACATGGAATATATTTTCAGCAGTCAAAATACCTTGGAGGTGGAAACTAAGGCTAATGAAAGAAAGAAATGGTTAGAATTGTGGGAATTCAGTTCTTCCATTTTCTCAAGAGCTGTGTCACCAATGCCATGGTGAATTTGCACAACAATGTTTTTCTGCTGTCTCTTCACACACTCAGTTGGAAAGGAAGTCAGTTCAGAGAAAATTATTTCTAATTACAGAGAGATATACAATTTTAGAGTGGGGCATGGGGATTTGACCATGTGACTTCCATTAATGTTAATGGAACTCATGCAGCTAAATCACCCTTCATTTTTATGAAAAAGGTGTCCTAGAGAGTTTACATAAAGACAAAGTTGTCTGTCACACAGTTGGACTATAAATCATTGTTTCTCTGTATACAAGGAACATAGCAGGAGAGAAGAACAATTTAGCAGAGTGACTTCTTATATTTTTTTTGGTGGAAAGACACTTTTTATGTATTTGAAGACTGTAATTTTTCAAACTTTTTTTGGTAATTAGCAATCTAAGGATATTAATAATTTGAAGAAGTCATGCTGTTGTTCCTCATGTCAGAGAGTGATATACTCAGCATCTCTGTAGTGGTTGTGATTCTGAGGAAAGTGGTTAAACAGCGTTCTGCTTGATACAGGGGTTTGCAGCTCCTGGCCTAACATGATTCCTCTATTCCCATTGTCTGCCTCTAATGGCTTTTCTTCCCCCAGTGTTATGGAAAATGAGACTTTAAAGCCAGTAGTTGTTACAGGATAGAGAAGGGTAAATCTCAGTCTCAGAAAGCCTGAGTAACACAGCAGTTACAAATTAGCTCAAATTGGGAGTTCTCAATGCAAATATTGTCTAAAAATCCCCATGGTTTTTGTCAGCTTTAGTGTGTCTCCAGTAGGTGAACCCATTAGGCTTTAGAAAGCTTTGCTGAGTAAATTACTGTGACATTAAGGCATGTCTGGAGAGTAAAGGGCCGAATTCCAATACAGAGTGTGCTCAGAAGCCTCTAAGGAACTTCTCTTAAGCAAGGGTGTGCAATGAAATGCTTGAAACATGGGACGTGGGTTTTCTCATGGTCTGTGTTGGAGAATGATTATTGTGTCCTGTGAATGTACATTTTTGTCTTCCAACTTGGTGGTCAACTCATTCCAGAAATTCCCAGATGCCTGTTTTGGATGTGCTGAGCTTCCCTGAACACCTGAGGCCCAAGTGTGGATGCTGCCTGGGATGAAGCACAACTCTGTATATCTTCAATGGTAGCTGGGTTGGGCTTTGCATGACTTTATTTGGAGACCTTTCATCACAGTGTTCACTGCTGATCTTTTTTGAAGGAAAATTTCCAAATCAAACTTTTTCTGAAGAATTTCTTCCCCCTATTCCTCATTTGGTTTGGGGATATAAAACCCAGAACAACAACAAATCCACCCCAAAATAGCTAAAAAACTCCCAGAAACACAGCCAGATCTGAGTGAAGAATTCTATCCCATTAATTCCTAGTTCACAGATCTTTATTTTTTGTAGTAGAATATCTGTATCTCAGGGGCATTACTGATAAAACTTTTTTTATAAAAAAAAAAGGGCCAACCAAACATAAACCCCTCAACAAACCAAACCACCATAAGAACCTACTGATGACCCTAATCCAGGGATTTTTGTATGGCTTTCAGGATTCCCTTGGTGCCATAAGCTCAAGTCTCTCAGCTAAGCAGGAAGACTTGTGGCTGTCTCACTCCTGGGCTGTTGTGTTGCCATGAGATGGAAAGACAGTCCTGCTGATTATGTTCTCTAATATGTGTGAATACAGTGATTTACATCATGATTTATTCCCCATGAAAACAGGACTTGCAGGGCTTCATAAGAGTTCCTTCGACAATAACAATGTTGATAACTCGTTAGATCCGCTGAGCTCAGAGGTTTGAACTGGGCAAGGATTTGTCACCTGGTGATTCTGTAGCCTCTAATCCTGTTCCAGGTCACACAGTGGACTTTGATCCCTGGTTGTGTTCTGGGCCATGGTGAGACAGTGAATGGCAGTGATATTTTCATTCAGGCTGAAGTCTTTGGCTTCCATGGATTTCCTTTAGCCACTGTGGTGCAACACATCTGCTTGGGGTTATCTCCTTCTGGTGTAGGGGCTTGTTCTGGTCAATGCTTTGTTCAGAAGTGTTTTCCATAGCTAACTCCAGTACTTCCGTAGTTTAATTGTAAATGCAATCTTTAAAACTTACTTTCAAACCCAGTGTCAAAGTAGATTTTTTTTTTTGTTGAAAGTCCTGCTGTTGTCTCTCCTAGTTAGCAAGTTAAACAGAATAAGTCACTAAGAGGTGGTGTTCATTATGCCAGTTCCATTCTTTCATTCTGATTTTGTTATTGCGATTATTTAAGTAGTTATCTTGTCTTTGCACTAAAGGCATTGTGGAGGTGAATTATGTGGCCTCTGGAAGGAAGGGAGGAAGCAAAAGGGGAGCAGGGGCCTTAAATAGGGATGTTGAATTTTTGATTCTGCTCAACCAGCATCTGTTACTGCAGATCACCAAACTGATGAGAAAGTTTATTTCATGAATTACTTCCTGCAAACTTAAACTATTGAGTACTTAGTGTAAAAATAGAGATGCTAAAATTACAAATTTCAGTATAATAAAACCTCTTTCCTTGGGAGATAATTCATTACAAAAAGCAGATGAAAGTAGTTCTTTAACATCTCATTAGAATTCTCCCTGTTCATGCTAAGTCTGAATATCTAAAGTAATTACTTTAAATGCCTCTTTCTTTTTATCCCTTTTTATTTTATTGTTACTTTATTACTGTCACTTTGTTACCATTATTCATTTTTATTCTTTTTTATTATTTAAAATTACATTTACAAAGGAGTGCTCTGATTTTTATTTCTTTTAGGAACTAAGATTTTCTTTTACTTTGAATGGAGGAAGCTGGAGATAGAAAATCAGAGAGAATGAATAAATAGACGATTAAAACAATAAATAAATTCTACAGGTTTTGTAACTTGGATCAGAGCCAAGAATCCCATGGTTTTATTCATCCTTGGCTGAGCAAGCTGCAAGAGAGCACACGCTGAGAACAGCAGCACATACAGCAGAGGCTGTAAGGCAGAGGCACAGCTAATTAGAATTCCTGTAGGCTTTATCAACAGGTCTGCAAAATACAATCATTAAGATTTGACTGTGAAAACATGTGACTGATGTTTCTGAGATGAGAAAAACTAGCTTAAAATTACCCAGTTGAAAAGTATCACTTAAAATCTTTTTTATATATAGTTGGATGTAGAATGCATTTACTACTCTGGTGATTTTTGTAGTTACTGCAATCAAAGCTAGCAGTAATTTAATTTCTCAATAAACGGTACAATATGGGCATTTCTGCAGGCTGGCACTCAAATGAAACTTGGTTGGGAGAAAAACACTTTATCTTGATAGAGCAAAAATATGTGTATTTACCTGAAAGGTGTTTTGAGGTAGGAAAATGGCTGCATGCAGTAGATTTGCATAAAGACTGCCTGGTATTTATGGCTGGGAAATGTTCTGGGAGAGGCAGTTAATTGAGTCAGCTTTTCTCCAACGAAATTGCCAGTGCTGGGCAAAGCCTGGTAACAACTGAAGATGTAATTTGGAAGGAGGGAATTGCGGGGTGGGTTTGTCATTCCCCCTGTAAATTATCCTGTTGCAAAGAAGGATGGAAAAAATCCCCTGACTGACAGGCTGATGTGTCAGTGCCTTTATTAAAATATTCCTTACAGATGAGCATGAGGGTCTGGTTTTAACCTGCAAAGTATGTTTAAAGAGCTCTGCTGTCTAGTGGTGATGGTGTCTGAGGGTGGGAGAGGGGGGAGAAGGTGAGGGCTCTTAGGTGGATTTTTTCTTTTGATTTTCCCCTGGAGATCTGTATATTTTTGGCTGACTGTGTTTTTGCTGGGCTCTCTCCAGCTTTGCCATCCTCCCCAGCAGCACTGGTGAGGGCACAGCCCCTGCAGGTTCCCACCTCCCTCTAAAACATCACATTTACTGCAGCAGGAGCTGCTGCTGAGCTTCCTTTATGTGGAGCTCCAGATAGAACACTGGCCTCAAAAATGTGCCAATGCTTTGGGGTTTGTTTTACAGCAGTGAGAACTCTGAGAGAAACTGTTTCCCTGCCTTTAGTAGTATCCTCACTACCATTTTTAGTAGCTGAGGATAAAAGGGGGGAGCAAGTGTCATTAGGCAGTGATTGCCAAAATAGTGATACAGTGGTGGTAATAGATGGAAACACTTTTTTTTTGAGTGAGTTTTCCTGATTTTTAAAAAATTATTTATTTGAAAAGGATTCCTTACCTACCCACTGTTGCAGAAACCCGTGCGCGTGTTTGGGATTCTGCGTGTGAAAAGGAGGTAACTCGGAAGGGGCTTTACTCGCACCACAGCACGTTTTCATCGTGTGTAAGAACCCGCTGTATTTTTAATTTTATTTCTTTGGTAATTCTTGCTGTAACTTGATGAAGCAGCCGTATCAGGAGGGATATTAAGGAAAGCCTTCTCCGTGGGGAATCTTCCTCTCCCTGTGCCAGGGGGGACGTGCCCATCCTGCCGCCTCTGTGCCCGCGTGTGCTGTGCCCGCAGCGCTGGAGCCGCAGCTCCATCTGCTGGGCACGGGCACAGAGCAAACTCCCCGTGTCCACAGCCGGTTCCTCTTTTTTTAATCTAGTATTATTAAAATTGTAAATTATTTTTACAGCTGTTGTTTCACAGTGTGTGTGTGTAGACTGTGTTTCCAGTAGAGTTTGGCTACAGAAGGTATATAACTCTGCCATCAGGAGAGAAGCAAAAGAACATTTCATCTCTAGACCTTTTAAAATGCTCCACTTTTCCTCCCTGGGGTAAAATTTAGCTGTACCTTAGAGTGGTTTTGTCATAAACTACAACTGAATTGTTTTTATGTTGCAGTTCTCTCTGTTTTTATTTTCCCTGATGATATCAAATGCATGCAGTATTTTAGAAAAACTTTATCTTGAAATAAAAGTAATTAAATCCCAGTGAGACTTCCCATTCAGTGTATGTAGCAGCCTGTCTTTCAGTGACTTCTCTTCTTCCATGTGCACTGGGAGCAGCAGATGTTCAGAGCAGCTTCTAGAGGGACTTCTTTGTAATGGGACCTAAAAATATTAAGGAAAATCATCTCCAGTGTTATGGATTTCTCACTGAAAAAAACCCCAAGTTGCAGTGTCAGTGTAATTTAGTGTCAGTGTATTTTTCTTTGCTGTTACTCCATTCATAAATTAGTGTATGGAGGATTTTAGAAAGGTGTAGTTTTCAAAGCAGGTTTAACTTAATAGCTGCATGCTCTGCTCCAGAAAAATATGGCTGGTTGTTTTACTTGTAAGTAAAGGGCAAGAAGGAATTTAACTTTCATTTCACAGGAACTCATTGAGAAAGATGAGTTAGGCTTCTTGGAATCCATGCACCCTGTTGTTATCGTTATAAGGAGAAGTATTTTTATGGAATATCAGCAGTTACTAGAAGGAATAGTTCATGTATGGACTAAAGTCATGAAAGAAATATATTTTCTATACATAACTTGTATCAGCAACTAAGTTTTGTTGGTACCTTTCTAAGTCTAAACTGGCAGAAACTCTCAGTTTCATTGTACTTTGAGCACATACAGGATATTTTCTGTCTGGATACCATAGAAAACAAAGGTTTTGAAACAATGTGTTTGCAGAATATTAAACCTACTGTGATGTCAAAGCACCAGCTGGAAAATTGTCTGTAGCTATAAATACCCAGTGAAGTCAAGCCTGTGTGACTTTGTGTATGAAGTGGACTGAGGTCTGACAAGTTAATTTTGAGGAATTATGTCCCTGTGACACTTCACTGAGATTAAATGAATTTTGGTCACTTTTGTCCAGCTTGGTTAACATAAGTAATATGTTATATATTCAGAGAACTAGGGCAGAATTCACTCCTTCCTCCTCGAGTCCCAGATGGATAAACACAAGGGAGCTGCATTAGCTGTTTAACAAGTGTGGCTTGGCAAAACACCCACTGCTCTTGGTAGGCTTCCTCTGCATCAAAACTAATATTCTGCTGAATTATTTTTATGTATAATCCCTCTACAGGAGTGTGTCTGGCATCAGTACTGCTGCAAATAAAATTGGAATTTTCATGGCTATCCTAGGACTTGTCTTTCCACTTGGGTGAAGTTCAAAGGTAATGTGGGTTAACAACAATTGCTTCATAGTGTTCCCTTCCCTGGTTCTGATTCTGGCTGTTAACATAAACTTGTGTGTAATAAATTCTATGAGCAAACACACAAACAAGAAGAGAAAAAAGGGAACCAGTGCATGTGAGGAAAGGGATAGATATGCTATAACTTCTATGTATGTGACTGGGATTATTTGATCCTGCACTTCTTTGAACTCTGTGTCTTGTTGAAGACTAGGTAGAAAATGTATGAAAGCAGATACTTGAGATCTACTTGGCAGACAAAAATAGCGTTTAGCAAAGGTGTATTTTAGTGGAAGTGGTAAGAAATCCTATTTTGTAATGAGGAAAGAAACTGTTACAAGGTATTGAACAGCTTCAATATCAGCCTTCCATGCTCAGCAACTCTCTCCTTCTCAGTGCTTTCTCTTCCCTCTAACAAGCTTCAGCCTTTAGTGGAACAGGAAACTTCTGAGAATGTTTATTTAGCTTTGAAATCCTTCCCATTCACTTAACACAGCAAACATCAGACCTGTATGTGCTCTTAAGTATTAATAGATGAGGTAGATTTTTTTTTCAAGTAAGTTTGCAGTAAAATTTCAAGCACAAAAAGCTTCATAAATCACTTCAGAGCTCTCACCAAAGACTTGCAGACTTCTTGGCGTATTTTACCCCTATATCACTAGAATAAGAATAATTTAGGAAATTTCAAATAGAAAGAGTGCTTTCCTTAAGGCATCCTTCTCCCCCATTCCAAAATTCAATGAATGCAGCACTGGTTTGTGTTTGTTAAGAAGAATAGCTTTAATCAAGCACTTGAGATTTTTTTACATTCCTTTTGCTGCTGGTAAAGTTGTATTTCATTGATATCTTTAAGTATAACAGAGTTCTTTGTCAGTGTTTTTTTTTATGTAACTCTGCAGTGGGTCCTCAGTATGTTGTATTTGATCTGGGTGGGATGTTACCCATCTTTCAATACTGGGATGTAAAACATAGAGCTGTTAAATTAATTTTATATGAAAAAATCCCTTGATGACTGAGTAGTATATAAAAATATATATTTCTGAAAACTTTCCCAAGTTGAAAACTCATTGAATTTTACAGAAATACGGATAAAGTCCTGTCACTGTTGGCTCTGTGCAAAGATCAGATTGTGCAAAGGAACTATTGACAACCCTCAGCTGGCATCACAAGCACCACAATGTTTCCAACCTCAGTTCCTCACAACAATAAGTAATTAGTAATATCTAAGTAATGTAGTGAACTTACAACAGTAGCTCCAGGGTCCAAGAGTTAAATATGCCAACACAGTGCTCAGTGAGAAATAATTCCCTCAAGTTAATGTTTCCTTAAAACAAATAAAAATCAGGGAGAGTTGTTATTTTTTAAGACTCTAAATCCCCATGGTATGATGTGTGCTGGATGCCTAAATGCTACAGTTAGGGAAGACTTAAAAAAAAAAAAGGCAAAATAACAAATAACTTATTTAAATAGTCTCCTTAATGATTTATGCTTTGCAGTCATTGTATAAAAAGTCAAGTTCTTATTAAATATTATGATTTATTTGTAAGTAAATAGTGTATTTCTCACTACTGTGCAGCAGAAACAAATATCAGAGACAAAAAATACTCTGTAGAATGGCAGTTCTTACACAGAAGAGATTATACATGTCCCACAAAGACAGCTTTTGATCTGCAGTTAAATCAGTTCTATAACAGAAAAAAAAAACAAACAGAAAACCCCAAAAAACCAAAAATCCAACCCAAGCCAAAGCACAACTCCCCCAAACAAAACAAATACAAAAAACCCCCAACAAACAAACCTATACAAATTCCCATCCCCAAATTAATCCCATTCATCATCTGGTGGTTTCACAGAAAGAGGTTTTCAAGAATTACTTCAAGTGCAGTAATCTTGTTGGTAACATTTTTATTTCCTTCAGAACTTTGAATGAGCCTAGGAAATGTCTGCTACCCTGTGGTTTGAGTGAAGTAGGGATTTCAAACACTTAAAGCCTTGAATAATTGAAGACATTCTGATTTTATCAGATTTTTTTATGAACTCGGATCTATGCCAGTGGTTGTTCAGAGGATAAATCCAACCTCTCTAAAGTACTTGTGAGAAATTTCCCAGAGGTTCCTGCTATAATGTTAGTATAGATTGTTGTTGGGATAAAGATATCAAACACCTACAAGTTTCAAAAGAACCAAACCAGCATCTTTACTCTTTGTATGCAGGTAAAGGTGTGTCTGTGTTTCTTGAAGTAATATCTCTATTAACACAGAAGGTTTTAGTTAATATTTTAGGATTAAATCATCTCCTAAGTGTTTTGTTCCTTCTGTGTCAGTTACCAAAAGCACAGGGCAGTGGTGACTGTGTGTTTTTCATGTTTGGGTTTTGTGCTCTCAGCCCTGTTCATGAAGCTTTAATAGGCATTTATAGAAATAATGCAGGATGAGACACCTGTAGGTAATCTCTGCCTAAACAAAGCTGCAGCAAACATAACTTCTTTCAGCACTGACAACATAAAATAGTATAAAACTCTGTTCATGCTTTGAATTCAGTTCTAGAAGGGTCATTTTCCCCTACCCTGCCCACCAAATTGAGATTTCCACAAGTATAGAGGTATTTTCCTCTGAAGGCTGATGATACAGAGCTGATGTTGTGAGCTTAAGGAGCCAAGGATACCACGAATGGCACTGCTGAGTCCTTTCTTTTCACATTAAGTACCACTTTACAAGGAAATTTACACGCACCTCTGTTGGTTGTAATACTGTTTAATTTGATGATGCCTTTAAAATTTGTTCCCCAATGAATTCTTCAGAGACTGATTTGATTTGCCTCAGTGCCGAAAATCTGTTCCTCTCCTGCTTTCCAATATGGATGGAAATAAAGCTGTCCAGTAACCACAGAGTTATGATGTTGGCTGTTAGTCGCCTTCCTTTTGAAGAACAGGGAAGGTTAAATCAGCTTCTGAAGATCTTCAATTGTCAATTTTTATCTGATTCCATAATAAAAGTTTAAAAATACTCTGTGTTTTTTTTAGGGAAATAGTGTTAAATTCCATGTTACAAGCAAGTTCTCTGTGTCCATTATAAAAACACAGATAAAACCAGTGATGAGGATTGATGGACAGCTCCTGTAGATGTTTTTGTCCATAACTAAAGTTATGACTGATTCCTTGGACTGGATATATCAAAATACAGTTTCTCCTTAGACAGTTTGCTTGAGATGGAGTTTATTTCAGTGAATGAGCCACTGGAAAACTACAGATCTGTGTTGTTTTTTGGCATTTTGAAAGTTACCTGCTGTGTGACTGTAAGGTGTCAGTAAAAGGATGAAGCACAGAGTCCTCAGAGCACATGGAAATAGCTGTAGGTCAGCTGGTAGGAGCTACTGGCTTGAGAGTGATTTTAAATTAATGATATTTGTGAGAGGTATTCATGTCACCAATTTACAGCCCCTTATGTTCTGACTCTTGGGTCCCTTAGAGCTGATTAAATGGAAATAGGATTCCTATTTTACAGTCTGGCAGTAAGTCCATCATATTTTTAGAAGAAGATACACTTTCCAAGAGGCATTCACTGACTCACGATTATACTGAGTTTCTTAGCTGGCAATTTCAGATACTGTATAACGAGGAAGGGAGCAAGACACCATCATTCCCAAGCCATAACATTGGAGAGGAGATGAAAAGGCATTATACTGGCTTTAAATAGATTGAATTTTTGTGTGAAGTAAGTTGGAGCTTTCTTACTGAGTGGTTTTTCTGCAGTACCTCACCCAGATGCTCCTTTTCTATTCTGCAGCATCAGTAAAGTGACAGGACACAGCACTGGGAAAATGGGTTGTCTCATGTCTTTTAAGAGATAAGTCTGTAATAGTGGTACCCATTTCACTGGGTAATTTACTTCCAAACCCAACAGTGTTTATAGAAATAATAATTATGTTGTATTGGAAAATGGAAAGTCTTGATTTTAGACTCATTGGTAATGAGGAAAGAAAATAATAATGACAAAATGGTCGATGTACTCACACTTATAACAAACATATTTTAAAGAAGAGAAAGCATGTCAGAAGTAAAAAAAATTGAAGACAGTTATTTGTTTGTAGCCTTGTCATTATAATAATGGTAGATATGCTTTTTTTGAGCACTCATAAACACCATTAGATAAAATATCTCAAGCAGATTGTCACCTCAGACATGAAGAAGAAATTGGGTTGATCAAACAGCTGCCCCTGTGGCTCAGCCACCAACTTACACTTGTGGAGAGGCATTTAAATTTTATTTTAGAAACCAGCTGTGGGTTTGGTTTTTTCCTACATTCTCCTGATTAATGATGTTCAGTAAATACAAGCTTGAATTTGGTGTATTTAACTCAAAATCTCCACAATGAGTCGAGCTGTAATTGGTGACCAGTTTCAAGGGAAATGACTCTTTCCTGCACAGGGCAGAATGGTTGGCTGTGTTATAAAATAAGAATCAAGCTTGAATGAGCAGCTCTTAGTCCCACCAGCAATGTTTGGCTTTTCATCCTGTATGTCTGAAGGATTCTCTTTGGTATTTAATTAAAATCTTTTAGTGTGTTTTATTATATGATTAATGCTGATGTCACTGATGACTATAAAGACTATTATTTTGCTTTTATCACTCAGCAATTGAGTTTTGTGTGTAATTTACTGCTCCACCTTTTATTATATAAAATAGATCAAGGGAAGCTTCCATTAATCTTTTTCTTTTTGCTGTAGTTGACTTTTTACAGAGTGAATGGCCATCAGTGGAGGCAGGGCATTAAAAAGAGCCCTGACAAAGAAAATTTCACTTGCTCAACAGCTTACTTGCAAAATGTGTTTGGAATGGTGAAGAAATCAGTTCTCTAGAGCCACTTTAACACTGAGAAACTTGTCAAGTATTTAATTACAGTGTGACTGGTAATACACATAATTTTGTTTCTGCTACTTTTTTGCTATTCCCTGTATCTTCACAGCTACTATTTAATAAACAGCAGTGGCTTGGTCTTGTTTATTAAACAGATGCTGCCCTGTTTGGGTGCCATCAAAACTGAAGGGTAACTTTATCCATTCTTTCTAAAACTAGAATTCTTTTAATGACTTAGCACTAAAAAACTTAACCATTTATGCCTGCCCAGTACAGTAGTGATTTTTAAACCTCTTTACTCCCTACATAGTGCAGAGGAATTTTAAGTTTATAGGATTAATTTTAGTTACCAACTTTGAAGATTTCTACAGTCATAAATGTCTGCATTTTCCTTTCCCAGCATATTTAACAAACTACTTAAACTGTGTTTCTAAGTTGATTTATTTGCTTGCTTTGTTCAAAGAGTAGTTGCTCTACATTTGAATGCTAATATACATTTTCGTGGCTTCTTGGTAAGCAATATATCATTAAATAAGTTTGCACATTAATTATGTTTATATATTCAATTAAGAAAATGTATATTTAGCTGATATTAATGCTCCATCTCCAGCTTCTGGTACTTTGAAGTAGTCTCAGCTGCAGCTGGTGGTTCCCCCCAGGCATAAGTAAAATTTGGTCAGAAATAATATATACAATATATATATAAATTTCATATGTAATGTATATGCTATTATATTGCCAAAACTCAGAAAATGCAGGTTAATGGGTTGACAGCAAGTCTCCTTCAAGGACAGGAATTTTAAACTTCAAGGATTAACTTACTGGTGTGGTCATCCCCTTCTTGTGAGCCTCTTAGGTCAGTTTGCTCCTCTTCTCCCTCTTGATGCCTTGGGTGTTCTGATTGAATCATAAACTTCAGGTGACTGAAGAACATGAACATTAATTCTACCCGTTGTTTTCAATATGATTTCATAGGAACCTAATGCCTTTTGAATTTGTCTTTCCTTTGTCAAGTGAACTGCATCACACAAGGGAAGATTTCATTTTGTTTGAGTCCTTCTCAGTGGCAATTTATTTATCTTTTTTTTTTCCCAATACATTGGAAATATTTGTGAGTTTTTCTAGTGGTTAGAATAGTATTTTTATGGCAGAGTTACAAAGCACAGTGTAATTCTGATGCTTTCCCATTGCCCTCTGAGTAAGAGTCCAAGGGAACACCAGTCCATGTTATTTTCCTGATTATGCATCCTTGTGCAGATTGAACCAACTGCATGCTGAATTCTGGTAGTTACTCCAAAGAAAATAGTTAATGTTTGTGGAATTTTTGAGGGGAGGAGACATCCTGAACTCAAAGGATTTATCAGAAGACTTTACTTCTGCTGGATGAATGTTTTCTGCAGCCTGTGTGCACAGCATGTTTGCTGCTCACTGGGGGGGATTGTCTGTAAAAATCAAGGTTCCTTAACTCGGTGTGGGACCTGCAGGAGGCCTAAGGAAGGAATAAGAAAGTGAGGCATGAATTGAGTGGCAAAGCCTGAATTAATCAATTTTTCTGTAGAAGCAAATCTCTTCATGTCTCCAAAAGAGAAGGAAGCGACTTAAACACCTTAAAATAATGTGATCTCTGGAATGGATATGAAATTCACAGGAGAAGAATCTATTAAAATCTAACATCAGACAAAAAATACTGATTGCAGTTGACTGGCTACCTTTGACCTAAAAAAAGACTAAGCCAATATTTATGCACTTCTCCAACAGCTCTCATTGCTGATCACAATTGCATTGACCAGTTGTGCTGCTCATTATGTCCAGAATATAAATCTTGATCAGCACTTTAATTTACCTATTTATTATTTCCCAGCTGAGGTACATTATCCTCATCACATATTGCAAATCTCCTGTTCCTGCTTGTTTGCAGGAGGGAAGGAATTCCAGAGCATCGATCTTTCTTTAGCAACTGACTTTAACTCTCCACCAACCTGAGGCTTACACAAGTGGAAAATTACTTCCTGCAAGCAGTTGAATTGCATTTTTGGTTAACATATCAGGATCTTGCAGTTTGTTACTGATCTAGCTCACAGATATTCTAATAGCTTAGTGGTTTTCTATGTAAGAATAGACAATGTAGTCACAAGTGGTGTACAAGCAATTTTGAGGTGGTTGTGAAAAGGGGAAAAAAAATCCTTACAAATTGACTTTCTGAAACAACACACAACATTTTTATTGAAAGCAAGGCACGAACTCTTGGAATGGATATATTCAGGTTTAACCTGGATAGCCCTAAAAAATGTTTTATGAGCTGCAGTAATTTATTTTTTATATTGCTGAGCATTAGCAATTAAATGCATTAGAATACTATAGGAGTTGATATGGTGTAAGGATGTGGCTAAACAGGGAAGAAATGGTTGCAGTCGATGCATATGTGGGGTCACATGATGAACTTGAATTAAATAAGAGTTGTTTAATCTTACTGTTTATTAAGCAGCTACTCACTTGTGGGCTTGGGTTTTTTTGTTGTTTTTTTTTTCCAGAAGTATTTTATAGTGCTTCACTTTGATTGTATGCATTTTGTTCTACCTCATGTAAAACTGTTCACAATCTTTTCCTTTTTAAAAGGAAAAAAAAATAGATATTTTGGAAAAGTCTGTTTTATTTTCTTTCACAAACGTTTTAATAGCATTAGAACACATTACTAGTTTTTTGATTTATAAAGCTCTAAAGTGGTTAAAGTCTTTTATTCAGAAAGCTTTAAATGGCTTTGGACATACTTTTAAGCCTGGATTACATGGCACCCTATTGAGAGAGCTGGGAAATGGAGCTGTGGCTTGCAGGAATTGGAATCTGCAGAGAAATTCTCTGTTATTCTTGGCTTGGCCCAGAGGAGGGAGGAGGCAGAAAAGCGAAGTTCCCTCCTGGAGGGGTTTGATTTGGGGTTAGCAGGCACCAGCTGCTGCCCCCTTGGACATGACTTGGTAGTTACAACAAAAAGACTTTTTGCAGCCTAAAATGCATTCCTGTGACACTTAAAATGCATTGTACTGGGAGGGAGATGTGATGGAGGAGGAATTTCTGCACGGGCCAGCCTTGAGGAGTCCTTGTGCTGCCTGTCCTGCAAGGCTGGAACAGCCCCCGCTGTGGTCGGTGGGCAGTGCCATCCTCGGGGACACTGCCCAGGGCTGGAGCAGAAGAGGCTTTAAGTGAGGAGTCACATCTTGGGAAGCCTGGCTGGGAATTAGTCTAATTAGGTTTGGCCAGAACCAGGTAGGACACGAAGACACAGCAAAGGAGCCACAGATAAATTATGAAACCTAAAGAAAATTGAAGGTGTGGAGGGAAGAGTGAAAACTTTATTTAAGCTACCAGGATTCCTGTACTTGCTCACATGCAGTAGAGACTATTCTGTGGGTTGTGCTTTAAACTGGGGCTGTAACTACTAACATTTTTACAGACTTAATGAACAATAAGAAGCAATCACAGCAGCCTCTAGAAAACCTCTCTGGGGTACATGGGCTCAGAAATACTTGTTTTACAAAGGATTGTTTTGAACACAGACATCCAACAGACCCAGAAGAATGGTTTTCAATATTTTAAGTTAGAATTGAATTTGTTAGAAAATTTTCATGAAATATCTTGATCAATTCTGACCCTTCTCTCCCCATTCCAACTCCTGGTCTTCAGCAGGACTTTCTGCTAATGTGACAAGTTTATGAACTTCTGTCTAGAATCATCAGAGTGCTGCAGGTGGATGTAGTAAAAATGGGGAGTGACTACACTAAATCATGTACCTCTCTGTGTCTCTGAAATAGTCCAAAGTGATGTACAAGAAGTGTCTTCTGAATTTTACATAAAAACATCTTGCCAAAGGGATAAGTAAGGCAGTTATGAGAAGCAGGATGATTTTACAAGGATTACAGTCTTGTTCACTGTGTCTGGTTTGGGATTAGTCCCACTGGACTCTGGTGGGTGCCTCTGGGTGCTGCTGTTATCATTACTGTGGGTAATCAGTGGGAAATTTACCCTGTAAGCAGAATTCATTAGATTTAAAATATTTCTCTGTTATAAAGAAAGCCAGCTGTCTTTCCAAGAAGAGATGAAGAAGAATAACAGTGAAGTTTGGTGTGTAGGATCTGGTTATAAGAATCTGGTGCTGTGATACAAGATAAATTGCAGGCATGTTACAATTTTAGGACTAGGGAAAGTGGCACTGTGGGGACCAGGGACACTTATCAAATAAATACAACCAAACAAACCCCAACCCAGGCTGTTTACTTGATAGCTTAGAGTCTCACTGAATGATTTGGATGGTAGTCTTTGTCATCCCATGCAATCAAAGAAATATCCAGTAGCACTTTCAATATCAGCTGAGTTACTCATCAATTCAATATTTTCTGAATAATATTGAACACATTACAGAAATGAAATATATCCTATCACTATTATTATAGAAATTATGAAATAAAATGTTAGTGCAGTAAGGCAGAAGCAGACCTAATCCAGTCCTCTCAAATATAGCTGAAGTATGGGTAAAATCCAGCAAGGAATCAGAGCCTGTACAGCTGAATGTGCTCTGAGCGTAACTGCACCCACTGAGAACACTCTGCTACCTGGAATGTCATCATGTTTTTCCTCCCTGACTCTTAGTAGTCTGTCTAGATTAAACATAGCACTTCAATAAGGACTGCATAGTTACACTGAACACTGCTTGATTTCTGCTCTGAAAAGCTTGGGTTTTGTCATCATTATTAACTTAATGCCCATTATGATTGTAATTATGGCCACAGTCCCCAAGTACTTCATCTTTGCTGAATGTCTTTATTAAAACTTTGTTATTGCTTTGACAGTGCACAAATTGTGCTCAGGATTGCATAGATGTGTGAGCCTAAAAATAATTTAGAAACCTTTCATCAGAGTATTCTTGAAGTTATATAAAATAGTGTCCTATTTTTGTTCTCAGCTGTGGCTAACCCACTGTACTGTGAAATAAAGAGTAAAAAGGAACTCTTCAGGTTTAATGCTGGAAAATGCACCTTGAGACAAATCCTCAGGGTACCTTTATCAGGAGGGGTTAAAACTGTTGGTTGATGAAGGTAGCATCTCCAAATTATGATTTTTTCAAAGATCAGTATCACTGCTACAGCTGGAATGTGTTTCTGAAAGCTGCGTCTTCAATTTTTTTAATGTTTTCTAATATCAACTATTGGATATTTCCAAATAAAAAGTCACTTTGGAGATGTTCTTTTCAAATCAGCAAAATTTAAGGGCAGAACAGTCTTCTGGGTGGTTTTAAAAGGCAAGGCACATAAAAATGATTTTGAGTTCTTGTTTTCATGATAAAATGAATTCAAAATTCAAGGCTGTTGTTTGTGTGTGATTGGATTGTAGGCTGCAAAGTGAACGTCACTTGTCAGGGGCCATGAAAATATAAGTTATCTGAGAAGATGAACATGTGTCAGGTTATTCAAAGGATGAACAAAATGTTAAGGCATTTCTGGAGTCAGATTTCTGTTCTGGCTGGGAAATCATTCCCCACAGCTTTTTGGACGTGGCCCTCCAATCCCTGTCCTTCCCTAATGAGCATGCTGCCATTGATGAGGTTTATTACGCTTGGAAAACACAAGGCAGGGGACTGTGCAGCCAATTAACCTTTAGATGGAGCTGTTTCTCCTTGGATGATGTGAAGGTTGCGAATAGTGTACCTAAGAAGTTAAGTAAGAATGAACTGATTTGTGCTGCAGCTCAGTAAAAGGTTTTATTGTGTTGTAAATGCATGTTTATCATTGCCAAGGAAAGCACAGTGTGCACTGTTCATACCTGTTCAACTATCTCTTAAAAGAAAAACAGTGATAAGGAAAAGGATATGCATACTAACATTTTGGAAAATATGCAATTATAATCTGTATAACTCAAGTTGGGAATAGTTTTGTGATACCAAAAAAAAGTGAGTGCTGCATGTAAGATAATGTTACAATTAGTGAGCTGAGCTTCAGAGCATTTAAATATTTTCTTTGGAGATGAGGAAAATTTGTGTTTTCCCTGTGAGTGGCAGGGTTTTGGTGGGAGTGATCCTCAAAAGGGTAAAAGCTATTGTTTGTTTTCTGTCATGATTAACAGAGGCTTCTCTCATTAACAAGGCTTTCATGCTTTATCAGCATTAACTCCAGCATACCCAAAGCAATTCTACTCGTTGGTCCTTGGGAAGTTGTCTAATTAAATTCTAATTAAATTCACTCTTTGAATTAAGTGCCACTTCAGAAGGATGTGTTCCCTGACATGTGTAGTTGCAGGTCTCTGCCCTGCTGCAGGATAAACATGTTGGAGTGCTCTCCAGATTCCTGGTGCCCTCCAACAGCTCCTCAGCTGCTCCAGAGCTCCCAGTTAATGTGGCCTGCAGTGCTCTGGCTGTCAGGAAATGTGCATTTGGCAGCGGGCTCTATTAATTGTTCTGGCAGCACTAGCAGCCTGATTCTGCCTTTTTTGTACTCCTCTGAGTTAGGGGGAAATCCCTGATTTGATGAGAGTGCAATTTTCCCACAGGGATCAAGTGTCTGGAGCTGACCTGTTGGCAAAGGAACAGTGTATTTAGCCCAAGGACATCTCCCTGTTTTCTTGTATAGTTTGAATTGTTAAGAACAGAACTGACCTGCTGGGTACATTGGTTCACACAGGCCAATATTCAATCTCCAGCAGTGGCATCTTAGACTAACACTGTTTAGGGCAGTTGTGTGAGCTGAGTCACTTTTGGTTAGCCTTTCTCCTCATGGCCCTTCTGCATCCACACCTGATGTATTAGGGCTGTAAGATACACCCCTACCTGTTCACCTTCCCGTGTGCTTTGGCAGTGCAGGATCGTACAAATACCAGCTCTGTATTCAGATGGATGATGTGTTGCTTTCTTGAATTTGGAAACATTGATTGTATATCCCCTTCAGCCTTGTCCTTTCCAGGCGGAAGAGATTTGGTCTTTGTGAAAGCAACTGTGTTCCATCCCCTTGGAGCACTTTAGTTTCCTGTGTTTGCCACCACTGTGTCCTCTTGAGGCAGAAGCACAAACTGCACCCTGAACCCACAAGAAGGTGTATCCTACTGGTAATTGTTTTTGCCATTACTTGTAGGCAGCAATGTGCCATGCAATGACCTACCAGGTCAGGAGTTTGGGACTTTTCTGGGCTTGGTCTCTGCCTGGGCCACTTTTGAAATGTTCTCAACAGCTGTCTGGAGGTCAAGTGACCTGGTGTACATTTGAGATGAGTGTTTCTGATAAAAGCTTGATATTGGAAACTCACTGCCTGTCAGCCCACAGTCCTCAGTGGCACATGGGAAGTTCTGTGTCAGTGCAAAACAGTGTACCCAAAACCCCCAAATCAAACAAAAACCCTAACCCAAACCAGCTATAGGAAATGCAGTTATACATGATCCAGTTATTTCCATTTTTCATCTTTGAAACAGAATTATTCTTAAATGAAGACAGTGTAACCTCAAAGCATTAAGAAACTTGCAGTTATTGGGCTGGGGATAGACACTGTGGAAGGCAGTTAAAACATTTTTAATGATTTAATTTAACCATTTTAAATATAAATTATATTATTTAAAATTTAAAGGTGTTTTAAAATTATTAGGTGTCAGGCGACTGATTTTTATTTTATTTTCAGCCTCACTAAAGACTGTTTCTGGGAACAGCACATGCATTAATAAGTGACTGAGATACGTTCTTACAGAGAGCTTTTCTGCCTCTTGTGTTCCTGCACCAGCTCTGTCTGGCCAGTGCAAGTGAAATAGGCCCATTCTGTAGCCCTTTGGATACAGCAGAAAAAAGGCCACACAAGTAAAACACTTATTAAAGTACCCAATGCTCTGCCTTTGCAAGTGTGTTTATAGAATCCCAGAATCCAGTCGGTTAGAAAATGAAAAGCAGATTTGTGGTACTCTTACCAAGAGGAATTAAACAGGAATTAAAATCTTCAACTCTTTTCACTGATAATGTAAAACTCCTGAGAAGCAGAAGATTGTCCAATAACAACAATAAAGAGGAGTTGTGTCAAATGAACCTAAACCTGCTCAATGCTCTTTGGAGATGTAGATGTGGGAGATGGTTCTGGCAACTCAAGATAGTTTGAAATACAAGACACTGACTAAATCCTGTTTTCAGTTTAACTGCCAGTGTGCTCTGTCATTACATCTTCTTGCCTGTATGTTATTAAGTCTTTCTTTGTTTAGCACCTGCTCCTCTCGACTTTTTGAAGACCTTCCACAACCTAATTCAAATGCTCTCTCTGGCTCCTGGTAAGATCCCTGCAGGTTGTGATAAAGCTTTATTAGTTTCATTAGCCTTTCATTACGGAATAATCAGAATCATGCTAACAAATCCTCTTGTTATTGCTGTATAAATCTTGCATCGTAGCTCCTTGTTTCTTATTAGTGAGTAGCTGAATGTTCTGTAAGTGCAAGAGGTAAATAAATCATTGCTGGGTAAAGGCCTCTCAGGCTTCTATTTATTCCCAGCCAATCCTGAAACTCTTCCTCAAGCCTTTACTCATATTTATCTTCCATTAATGAAATAATTGAGTAGCTGCTTCACCTGTTGGCTGGCAGCATCCTCGAAGGCTCCCAGGAACTGTCTGGAACAGGATGTGCTGGGAAGAAGTGCTGCCTTTTAAAGCCCAACCTGTGAGTAAGAAGCAGAACTTCTTTCTTAAATTTGTATGTGCTATGAAGAGAATTTCCAAGATCTTCTCGAACAGAGGCATCTTAGGTGGATTTTTCTTATTCTACACCTACACAGTGTTGTAATTAAAGAAATTACAGGGTGACAAGATGACTTCTTACCCTCTAAAATAATTTACCTTTTGATACAATAGCAATTTAGAACCACTTCAGAGCTTTGATCATTTGGAGAAAAAGCATGGAATCAGGCTGAGACTTGTGACACAAGGGCAAGCTAAGTTTCAGTTAAAAGCACTCAATAACTTTTGTGATCTTTTTCCTTTTTTTTATTTACAAATGCGATTTCAGCAGGAACATTTTTTGTATAGTGAGCTGTGCAATGCATACACTTGCATATGGTGTTATCTACTGTGAAATTAATTGCATTTTGTGCTCTGCTTACACAGCCTAGTGCTCTAATCAGCATTCCTGCAGACTTCTGGATGTTGGATCATTTTTAGTAGGTTTTTAGAAAATACTTATGATTCTAGAGATGCCTCTCTGATAATTTATTACCTTGAATTGGAACATGGATTTAACTTTGTGCTTGTGCTCAAATTCTGATTTATAATCCTGAAACAGTGCCCTGAACAGCAGCAAGTTAGCACACAATGATAGAATTCCAGGGTGAAAGGGAACCTCAGGGAAAATCTACTCCAACCTTCCTTGGCAAAAGCATAGTCCATAGCCCAGCATTCTGTCCAGCTGCATCTTGAGTATCCAGGGTTAGGGAATCCATCACTTCTCTGGGTGGATTATTCAATGGCTGATTGTTCTTGTCCAAAGTTTTCTGCTTGTGTCTAGTTAGGATCTCCCCAGGTCTAACTTGTACCCATCACCCTCCTTTTTTTCCATGTGACTCCTTGTAAACAGGAGTCCCCATCTTCTTTGGAGCCACTCTTCACGTACTGGAACAGTGTCTCTTCTCAAGGATGAGCAAACCCAGTTCTCCTCAGTCTTTCCTCACATGGCAGGTTTTCCTCACTGTAGTGCACTGTTACATCCCTGCATTTACAGAACACAAGATTAAAGATTTGATGTCAATAGTTATTTTTATCTATTTTGAGCAATACCTGAGCTGCTCAGGAATGCTGGATAAGGACTTCTCTTCTCCTGCCTAGTGATGCTGACAGGTCATGCAGCTTTTATTTAATCTTACAGGCAGTAATGTTGGGGGGGTTTGTTGGGTTTTTTGTTGTTTGTTTGGTTCTTTGTGGGGTTTATTTCTTTGTTTCTGGTAAGAAAAAATATCCTCAAAGAAAACAAAACCCAACAGCAAACCCCCTACATTTGAAAGGATGTGTGTATTTTTAATAATTTAATACAGATTTGTTTAGACTACTTAAGAAGCTGTGAGCAGAATCCTTCTCAAGGTCATATTTTGGAAGGATGTTCCTGTCTGGGGAAAGAGGGAGTTGGCAGGTACATTTTATTTTTTATTAATTGAAATTTCTGGATTGTCACCCCAGTTGTTGGTAGCTGTTCTCTCTTCCATCCTGCTCATTGTGGTAAAGAGATAATTTAATGTGCATATGTTGCTCTGTGTGTCTGACATTACCATCCTGTTATTCTGCTACAAAGCAGCTCATTCTCTACTCTCTGCCACTTCAATTTGCCTTTGTGCTTTTTGCAATCAAGAAACAATGTTCATTGTATTTTAATACTCGTGTGGTTGAGCCTATTTGAAAAAAGATGTGTGATTCTGTTTGTTAAAAAGGATTGATTGGCTGTTGCCTCAAGAGATTTCATTATTAAGATTTCTGGAATGCTTTTCATCAGCAAAACACTATTGCTGAATGGCAGTGAAAGCTGCTGCATGCAAAGTTCAGGGCTCAACCCACTTTATTTCAGAGGACAGCCTGATGTACTCAGATAGATGTTGTCACTAGTTCTGCATCTTTTATGCAGGGATGAAATGCCTGGGGGCTGTTCATCAGCACTAGGAAGGCACTACTCTCCATTTCTGGGCCCCCTGTTGAGATGATGCAGTTGCAAGATTCTTATTGCAAAACTTCTTGTACCTTATTTCTCTTAAATGCTCTTCTCAGAGTGATGTACTTGTTTACTTGTAAATCCCTCTGCGTGTGCACATTCATAGTTTAATCTTCCTGTGATTCAGACACTGTCCCACTCAAATTTTACTTTTCTCATGGGAAATAAAAGCTTTAATTGACAGACTGGGGTCTGTTCAGATTTTGATAAACTTGTTGAATTCTTGGATCACTTGTTCTGTTTCATGATGAGATGTATCTTAAAACTAAGGATTAAGGTGGGGAGGCAGAGTTACTTCCTATTGTAAACAGACTCTTGTTCAGCATCATCAGAAGGAAGCTAATTTACATCAAAAGTAAAAGGGAAAAATATAGAACAATCATTTTGAATTATGTGAATTAAGAGATATTTGTCTTTATTTCTAGTTTTAATCTTTGGGCTTATTTGTTTCAATGTATCATCTACCCTTTTCCACTCTAATTAAATTCTTTTAGTAGTATAAATATTTAGGAAGTTAGAAGGCTGGGCAAACAAATTACTGAGCTAGATTACTCTGGAATTTGATTATATTGTTTTCTGCTTTCTTGAACAAAAGGAATGAGGTAATAAAGGTGGACAGGAGAACTGTTTGGTTTGCACCAAGGCCTCTGAAGGGCTCTGGGCAGTTCCTCAGGTTTGAGAGTCTTACTCAGGTAACAGTGATTGCTGCAGTGAGAGCATGAAAGGGCTCCCAGAGCTGAAATCCCAGCAAACATTGATCCTCGTGGCTTTTCCAAACCCCCAAAGTGACACACCTGTGCCTCTCCAGCTCCTGCCTTTTTGCTGGATGGCTGCACTCTAAAAACAGTGTTGCTCGTAGAAACACATTTGCAATTCCACATACCCTTCTACTTATACCCAGTAAATTCAGGATTTATGGCTTAATTTTCTGCAGGGTGCAGGAGGAGAAGGTAAAAGACTTTTGAGAAAAGAAATGAAGATAAAATAGGGAGATTTCAGCCTGAAGAGAATTCTCCCTTCCTTTCTGGTCTGCAGTGTGATTTCTTAGAGAGTAAAAGCATGTCCTAAAATATGTCATTTGTCAGTGGTTCCATCACTCCTTATTGCTCCTTCTGAATAAAAAAAAATCTAAAAAAAGAAATTAAATACCTGAGTGTTAAAACTGGTCATTGCCAGTTTTATTAATCAGCCATTTGATCTGATATGTGGTGACTGGGAAACAGAAATCATGTCAATTGGTGGGCAATAAAGAAGCTGCTCTATGTACTGAGAACACCTTGTTGATGGCCATTGATCAAGTTTCAGTTGAATTATTGCATTTGTTATGGTTTGAGTAGCTGCAAAGGAAGGCTCAAGATCACTGGAGAGATGGCACTGCATGAGCTAAGGCAGGGTTTAGAAGCTGACATTTGTATACCTTCTATATTAAGTGCTAACATCAGTTAACCTTTCTCCAGAGTTTACTGTTTCCTGGCAAAAGGAGGTTCTAGTGTGTCACTTTGCTGCACACAGAGTAGATATTCTTTTACATTTCCCCCCTTGTGGCTGCAGTGATCCATCTGACTGTAAAAGTACACACTGCTGCAAAACTAAACAATTTTTGCAGCCTGTCAGTGTTAATAATTTGTTCCATTTTGTCATAAGAATAAATCTTACTTCAATGGGTTTCATGAAAAGCTAAGCATAGCACAGGAGATGGAGAATTGGGGGCCAGGTAATGATACAGTGCTTTTCTCTGAAAAAGATTATTCCTGTGGAAGACTATGTACCTATTTTAGTGAATTTGTATCATCTTTTTTCTAACTATTTGACATTCTTGAAGATTCTGAAACTTTTCTTGCTTTTATGAAGGGATACATGCCTAGTGGGAGAAATGTAATTTTCTGGAGAAAATAAGATCATAATGGAAGTACAGTGTATTCCTTCCTGAAGGTTTGTTTATTTTGGGCTGTGTTTCTTTGCCCCACTGTATTTATTTTAAATTCCATTGAAAAGTTTTGAGAAAAAACATTAATTCTCCTTCAGGTCAGTTGAACATTGATTCAGTCCTTTAGAAACTAATGCTTCAATGAAGTTTTAATTGTTTTGAAATTCTGGTTTAAATTGAAGTTCAGGCAGGGAAAACCTTAATTCATAGGAGAAGGAAATATTTTTCATCTTCAGATATGTTGCCTCACAGATTTTGCTGAGTTTTCTGTGTAGTCTTTCATGGCTCTTTCATAGTAGACCCATGCAAAATGCTTGGGAAGTTTGTTCATTACATTTAACTAATTATTTTCTTTTAACACAATGAAACAATCAGTGAGACTGTTGGGAGAAGAAAATTTGGATTTAGAAGAGAGATCTCTATCTTCCTCCTCATTTGTTTAGTCTTTAGGGGAACTCTGTATTCTTTTCTCCCTATTTTCTTTTTGCATTTTTTCTTTCCTTCTGGGGTCCAACATCAGGCACATTAAGGTGCTTCTCTGAATGTCTGCCAAAGGTACTAAATTACTCTGCTGCTCTCACCAGAAGATATTATGGCAGCTTTTGGAGAATCAGCTGGAGGAGAGTCTGTTGCTGCAATTTTTTCCTGTGGGATGCCAGGATGATGGAGTGTTCCAGGCGACCACATGGAGCTATGAGCAGTTTGTAGTCTAATAATTACAGTGCAGAATCCTGAGTGTACAAAGATATGGCATTTTACAAAGTCGAATTAAAGCCTGCACGACTGGGCACATTTGGTTTCACCTTCTATATTTTGAACTTATATTAAGAGATTTATAGAATGGCACATACTTGTCTGGAAATTTTCATCTACTGCAAAAGCTTTATGAAAACCAGTAGTGGTTTGTTTTGATTGTTTGTGTTGGGTGTTTTAACTGGCAAACAAACTAAAGTGTTTGAAGAAATAAATGCTCCTGGTTTCAAACCTTTCCACATAATGCATCAGAAATTTCTTACTTTATAGTTTCTGTCTGGACCTTTTCTAGTTTAGCTATCCATATTTAATCAATATTTCCTGTGCAGATTTTCTCCTGTGTAGCAGGATACACAGACACACTTCCTTTCTGACTTTCTTGTAACTGCTCTACTGCTCAAGTGTTTGGGGATCAACTAATCTTGAATACAGAGCAGTCTACCAACAGTTTTTTCTAATAGATCACCTCACAAAGCCATTAATGGGAGATAGCTCCACTTCTTACTTGCTTTGTAGGCATCTGTGTCAAGTATTTTAACAAATTGTTATATTAATACTTTGTGTTAAATAAACTCAAATAATTAGGCCATACCTGTGAGATGCATTTGATTCAGATTTTATTGTCTGGCACTCACGAGGTTACAGCTGCTGAACAACAAAACAGTCTCTCAAAGAGAAGCAAAGAGCCAAGTTCTTTGAAAATCAATGTTTTGAGTTCTCTTGAGTCTTATCCTTTGAAGTGTGCATTTAATTTACTACTTGTCTAGTGGTTAAGTTCCAGTCTGGCTCTTCTGAGCTAAGTGAGCTCAGCCCTGTGGCTCAGCAGGCACCTGCTCACACAGAGCCAGAGGCTGCTGGGAGTTCAATAGTATTTTGGTTTGGGTTTTTTTTTCTCCTATGTTTGCTGGTTTTCCTCCATTTCTTTCATTTCAGGCTAAGAAAAAACTCATGTTAAAGCCTTCAGTGGTTTCAGAAATGTCTAGTTAGGATCTTTTCATGCCTCTTTGAGGGTGGACACTGAACATACAATATTCAGTGTCCAGCACAGGACACCACCATGTCTCAAGACAAATATCCACATTCCCTTGCAGAGATAACTGGGAGAAGGTTTAAGCCACTTTGAAAGAAATACCTGTAGTTTGAGTCAGCTGCAAACAGATTAGGCCCTCGAAGATGAGCTGAGCTCTGGGAGGCTGAGGAGGGTTGTACTCTGCCTGCCTTAAAAGCTGAACTTCCTAATAAGCTTGTAAAGGCCAGGAATGCTTCTAACAGCTTCTGCACATGTATTATGTAAACAGAAGGGAAGATTTAAGATTGCCTGAGACTTTGGATGATCCCCACTCAGAAAAAATGAAATGTCTGCTTGGTGGAATTCATCTTGGCTTTATGAGACAGAAAAGGATGAGCAATATTGCCATTTAATCAAACGTTTCAGAACAAAGTGTTTGTACTGTGTTCACTTCTTGGAAATTATTTTCTTTTTTCTTTGATGCCTTTCCATTTTTGTATTGTTTTAATTTCCTTTTACTTTATCTTCTGCTTAATATCAATTGAGTCTTAAGTCTTTTTACCCAGCTCCTGTCATCTGTGCTTTATGACAGGAATGCAGCTCTTTTAATCAAAGTGGACCAGATTACTGAGATGGGGACCTCTTAATAAAGTTGCAATTTTAGGGATGATCAAGTATCATAATAGAAATATTCAAGTAGCCATGAAGCCTAAAGTAATTATTTCAATCTTTAATGTAAAGTTACTGAATCTCCATGATTAGTCAGCTTCTGCATATATCCAAAACTCATGGATTTTTGTGGCTTGCTTTATGACACTGGGTGGTACTAAGCTCACGTTTTCTGGGAAGGTGTTTGAAATGTTTCCAAAAGAGAGTCAGAGACCTTAACCAGATAGTGAGTGAAGGTGGAATAAGTCAACTCCTTTGGAAACAATGTCAGTTCAATTTATTTTCATTAAAAAACACTACAGAGATTTATAATCCCAAAGTATCTGTAATTTATAATGCTCACATTTGAAACTTTAATTATATCCTTGTTGAACCAAACACTGTGTTATTAATTATCAAACAGCAAAAGCTAATGCTTCATTACTAAAATGAGCTTTATGTGTGCACTGTGTCTTTCTATCTCAATTCTGTGCTGGAGGCACAAGGGGGTAGATGTGCAGGACACACAAATGGAGATTGAACTTAATTTCTTTGTACCTAGTACAGAATATGCCTCAGTATTGGCAAGCAACTGAAGTCCTGTCCCTGCAGTCCTGCCTATATACATCTCAATGACAGAGGTGAGCCAGGTTTTACTTCAGAAATATTTCAGGAACTTCAAATGTTCCCCACAAATTTTTATTCTTGCACAGACAAGTGTAACCCATTGCCTTTACTCCTAATTTTTTAGGTTAGCAGTTACAGTCTTCAGGATGTCTTAGTGCTGACCAGTAATCACTAATTTATTCTCTTAGCAAATAGTTTATTGAATAGTTATTAGATTGATTTGAGACTTTAATTTTTGCATGATAACTGTTAGTGACTCTCTTCCTGTAGACTTTTGAATGGCAAAAACTTCATCTGCCTTTGCTTTGATTTGAAAATGTAAAGGAAAGTGTCTCTCAGACATGAATTTTATTTACTAGTCACACCATGAGAATTGTCATTCAAATATTGCTCTGTTGTCATAAATAATTCTATACATAATCAATACTGAATGGCATAAGAGAGTCTTTAAATTGAAAAAAATGTAAAATTGTTTAACAACTGCAGCATTTCTTCAATCTTCTTAATAATGAATTTAGTTGTTTATTTCAGGTGTGCATAATTTTTATGTAATTCTATAGACACGATTTCAGCCACCACCCTGTATAGTGCCATACTCTTTTCTTTGGTTTTTAGAAAAAAAAAAAGTTAAGAAAGCCACTACTGTCAATAGAACTGTCATTCTGTAGCATCAAACTTGGACCACAACATCTTAATGTCTGAGCTGTGCACTCTTGGATCCATCCCCCAGGAAGCACAGATTTCATCCAAACCCTATGGGAGTGTAGGATATAATTTCTGGGCAGTTAGTTAAAATATATGATTAGGATTTGTGATGGATTAACCCCTCTGTGTTGAGTGTAGAAGGACAGGTAAGTGGGCATAGAATTAGAGTGGAGTGGGCAGACTGTGATATAAAAAAACCTGATAAAAGCACCTTCACAATGTTTTTAACAAATTTTTTATGCTCTTAGGCTAGTGCTTGCTTAGGTGACACATCTTAATCTGTCTTTATTTACTGTGTCACTTTACTATAACATGGATTATTTTCTGGCATTGTATTCAGTGTGGCCTTTATCTGAGGTGGATGGTCTGCAGGATCACAGGCATGTTCTCATGGGTTTAATTCACATATTTGCAGCAAAGGCAATTATGTGTTATAAAATATGTATCTCTTTCCAGTTTCTTTGATTCTTTATTTCTGTGATGTCCGTCTCTGTTCCACTTCCTCTGAGTTTCACCTCATTGCCCTTGGGCTTCTCCTCTCCTTCATTGCAGGTTTTTTCCCTGCTGGAGTTCTGAGGGATTGTCTTGCTGTTGTGCCCGTGTTTTGTTCTTTAGTGACCTCTGTTTCTTCTGCTGCTGAACTCAGTGTTTCCCTTTGCTCCTCCCCAGTGGGGTTAGTGCCCCATCTCCTGCCTCTCCTCTGACTCCATTCTTTCCCTGCTGCTGAGCACAAAAAACTTGGAGTGGAAAGGTAGTTTAGCCAGTAAACTGATCAATGACAATTTGATAACCTTCCTCCCAACCTGGAACTCCCAAACTATGAATTTTACTCCAAAGTGTCAGCCAAGAATGAATTCTATAGGAAGATTTAGAAAAGGACATAGTAAAAAGAGCAGAGAAAGTCACCCCCACAGGGAGCAGCTCCCATTGTATCTATTTCAACAGAACATTAGGTCTTGAAAGCTGTACTTCTAAAGCTTCCTTGGAAAATAACTTTCTTTTATTCTCTCCAGAACTTTATGCCCTCAGGGCAGATCCCAACACTGCCTAGCACACTCCATGTCCCAGTCCCAGCCCAGGAAAGGTGTTCCCCTTGCCTGAATTCTCCATGTGCTGCAGCCACTCCTGAGTGCTGGACTGACCTTACTGCCTGGCTGGGAAATGGAATAGGAATTTATGCTCCTGCTGCAGGAACTTGCATTTACTGAAACAGAACATTGTGGTCAGGCAGTGGGGTTTGTATGTCAGTAAAGTGGCGTTTTTAAATATACTGGGCAGAGTGAGCACTGTGTTTAAATAAGATGTTTTGTTAGGGAACAGTAACAGTCTTGGGAACAACATGCCATCTGGGATAGGTACTGTGCTTGCAGAACTATGGAAAATATCTCCTGTCAATCCCAAGTGCATCAGTGATGCTGCTGCTGTAGAAAATAATGCAAACCCCCAACTAATAACCCCCTCCATCCCAACAACAAAACTCTGAGATAATTAGCCAACGAGTTTGAAAAAAAATTGATTTTAAAGCAGTGTTCTGGCACTAGCTAATTGTCACATACTAAAGTAGTAGTTAGAAGGTTTCCATTGCTGCACTTCCAGTCACTGAAAGATCCAGATGTTGCATTTTTTGAGGTATTTGGGATGCAATGACTAAAGGTAGCAAGGGATGAAAACCTCTTGGTACCATACACTGTGTCCAGCTGAAGAAGTTCTGCCCCAGGAATTGCCTCAGGAGCTGAGCAGGTTGGGTCAGACAGGTGACGACTTCTTCTTCTTTTTTTTTTTTCCTAATATTGGATTTATGTGAAACAAAGGACAGACTTTATCAGCCCCAGGAAGACCATATTGTTCATTAGTATCTCTCACATCTCTTTACAGTGTGCATAAAAACAACCCTTGGACAGAAGACTATGGTTGTCATCTACCCTTGGCTGCTTTAAAAGAATAGTAAGAAGAGAAAAAGATTTATGCACATTCTCGATGTGGATTTGTATTTTTGCCTCTCTCCTGCTGTGCATACAGATAGCTGATATTTCTGAGTTTTCCTTTTCTTCTAGATACATAAAAGATAACTGATACCTATTGGAAAAATGCATAAATGGCTTTTGCTTAAAGAATGTTTTTGGATACAAGAAAAGTAGTTCATATCAATACACATTATACTTTCCTTTTTAACAACTTTTAGTTAAGCAAAGTTGCCCAGGTAAGTAATTTTATGCCTTCCAGGTAGAGTGATGAGAGAGAGGGGTACAAGAGGTAAGAAAGAAGGATTTGCATAGGGGGAAATCCCCCAGTAATAGTGAAACCAGTATAGAAATTGTAAATATTTATTCAATTTTACCTATTGCAATAGTACAGGATATCTGTACTCAATACTGCCTGCTAGAAATTAATCTGAAATTAATATTTCAATCCAGGAATCTTCTATAGTGTCTTAACAAGTGTGCTCTAAACATCATGTTGTTTTGGATGGCATGAAAAAATTGCTGCTTATTTCAGGAATTTCTTTCTCCTCATGTGATGGCAGTTGCTGTCTCATGTAGTTACTTGAGAAAAAAAACAAAAGAAAATTGCAAATTTATTTCTCTAATCAGGTTGGAATGCTCCTTGGCCTTTCTATTCAGAATGTTCTGGTATAACTGCTTTGTTAATGTTGTTTTCTTTTTTTCCTGATATTGTTTTTTCTATCTGGCATATGCATAGTGAATAGCAAGAGAAAAGAAAAAGTAGGAATAGATGAATTGCAGAAGGACATATTTTTACATGTTTTCCATGACTGCTTCTTTGTTGGAGCCTTAAAGCCTAAGGCCATGCATTTGAAGTGCCTACTACTTTTGAATGTCCATTTAAATATTAAAGTACCTAATTCTTAAGACATGTTCTGCACACAGCAAAATGTGACTCTTTAAATGTATTTCAAATGGGATATCTGCAACCAGTAATAATTTCTGAAAACTGATTACTCTCTCTGTGATGTAGGGATACATGCTGTCCTTCTTTAATGTAAGTCTGTTCCTGCTGATACTGGAGAACTTACACTGTAAAGAAACAAATCCAAATGTTGAAAATTAAAGTAATTTTCCCATTATTTATCCCACTTTCTTATTCATTCTTTTCCTTCTTTTGTCATGGTAAAAAATGGAGGATGATTGGAACACCCAAAGGGCTGAAATAATGATCTCGATGGGAAGTTGGTGAGTTTGGGGACACTGCTGTTCTATAAATGCCTTTTGTGGGTCTGTATCAATCTCTGTGCCAGTGGAAACTAAAGCTCTGCAGTAGGTTTTCCTTGCTACCAGTTCAATTTACAGATGTGGAGTAACGACAGTAGAAAGAGAAAATGATGAAATACTGTTATTTTTAAGCAAATGTTTATTCATGAATTCCCCCTCTTGTGCTGGTCCTGTGTGGCTGCCTGGTCTCTCAGCAGGGGGTGTGAGGAACACCCCACGCTGGGCCACAGGCACAGAGCAGCAGGGCTGAGGCATCTGGTGCCCAGGCACAAAAAGCACAGCTCAGCTGGAAGAGAAAAAAAGGCTAAATTGTTCTTTCACCAGTTTTAATATGACAGGGAATAAAGTTGCTTACTGATGGAATATGTTATATCTGATTGATGCTACAGGAGGTTTGTTGCTTATGAAGGGATTTAAGAAAAGTCTTTTCCATAAAAGAAGTGAACCTTATTTCGTGTTTTGTCCTAACAGAGTTCTCTGGGCCTTGAGAGATGCAGTACAATGAGAGCTGAAGAGGTTCCCATGTTAATGCTCTTTGGAAATATGCAGTTTTCCTCTCTCGTTCACTATGACATGTTATTGCATTGTTATCATCAAGGTTAATTTGGGAATTCTGAAGTATTGACTTTTGCAGCTCAGGAAAACCATTCTTAGGTTTGGGAAAAATTAGAAGGTGATTGAAGACATCATAGACAGTGAAATGTTTATCTAATGCTTTGTCAGTGGATGTTTGATAAGTTGATGTCTTGTTCTTTCCCCAACATAATCATGAGGTGTTTACATTTGTTTGAACTAGACTATGTTATTTATAAGCAGAAAGAAACATAGATGGTTTGCGATACGTTAATTAGATAATTCTTGACATTACTTCTTTAGTTCTAGAGATGAGAGAGAAGTTTCTCTGGGTTGTGCAAGGATAACATTGCAATGCTACTTTTAATGTAAACGTACTTGAAATAATGTAAATGTAATAAAGCATGGCACCATGAGTTTATTTGGAGTCACAAATATCAGATAGTAAATTTGTAAGTTAACTTTGTAAAAGATAAAATGAGTTTTAAGAATAATTTTTGGCTGTGGCCCTCAAAGAAAGAGTTTTAAATCTCTTGTACAGCATACTGTGTAAGTTCATTAATTATTTTTATTTCATTTAGAAACACATCCTTTTGTATATTATTTACAGTTGACACCTTTCCCAGTGGAAAAACATTCTAGGGAAATGGAGCACGTTGTGATGTAGAGGCAGAGTTTATCTTTGTAGTCAAGCCACAATTCTTTCTATTGCACATTTTTTGTGAGTTGAAGTCTCCAATATTGTGGTCTATAATAGTGTATCTTTTGAATAGGATGATCATCTAATTTTCTGTCTGAAATGACAGTTAAACCACTTTTCACAGTAGCAACTCAATAATTTAGTTGGATCTTGTAGAAACTGTGGCTATTCAGATGGCTGAAATCAAGTTTCTGTAGCACCAGAGTGCCCAGTGCCAACTTGTGCTCACCTGGGTTTGGCTGCAGGGAGGGACTGGGTTGGACCAACAGGTACATCACCAACATCCTGATTTTTCCCTGTGTTTAACCATAGAAAAAAGCTGAACATGTTGTGGACATCCCTGAACATCTTTTTCTGCCCTTGGACAGGTGTTCTCTTCAAATGTTACCTTGTCAGGTGCTTCCATGCAGAGCAACTGCCCACTCATGTGACACACACCCCTCATTCTCTTGCCCTTTAGTGAAATCTGTTTGGTCTTATCAGTGCTCGTGTGGACTTGGGTGTGTTTCCCATCCTGTGACAACTATAAAGGACCAGATGGCATTGCACATGTTTTTAATTTGAAAGATAAGCACTTATAAAGCCACTGTGGAATGGCCAACCAGGCAGCATAGCAGGAAAGACAACGATTTTGTTTTGTGACAAAGCTGAAGTCAGACTTTAGCTATAAAGCCATCCCAGTGTTGGAAGGAACTCCAAAGCCCTTGTGTGATGTCCAGCTACTTGAAACTTTTGGTCATTTTTCTATAGTTTTGCTCATTAAGAGCAGATAATTAACTTTTCTATGCTGTTTACACATTCTAAAAGACTTAAAATATTCTAATGATATCCCTTTAAAACAAAAACCAAACACCCCCCCCCCCCAAACAGAACACACACACCAAAAAACAACCAACTAACCAAGCAACCAAACAAAAAAAACCTAAAAAAACCAGCAACAAAGAAATCCAACTGAAAACACCACCCCATCTTTTCTCTCTACTCCAAGATACACAAGCTGTAAACAACAACAAAATGAAGTCTTCCCTAGTTCTGGGTTTGCACAGAGATATTAAGAATGGCATTATGAGCCAGTTCAGTATGTGAATATTCAGTCTTCTGTAACAATATCAATTTAGGATATAATGTCAGTGGAACAGAAAATTATCTCAGGTTAATAAGTGCCTCCTGCTATTTAAATATCAGGGCAAAGATGAAGATTTTATGCATAAAAGTTGAGGATATTTCAAATCCATTGAGTGAGAAATAGTGGTCATTTCTGCAAATTACTCTTACCATTTGCCTAACCACCTTGCAACACAAACTTGAACTCATTTAAATCCTTATCATAATACAATAAGGGACTCAACTACTTTGTCCCTACCATTTTATAATTAAAGGTTAAATGTGAAAGACACCTCTTTTGAAAAGTCTTAGCTACTCATTAGTTCTTCTTTTGAATAGTAAATGCTTATTGGGATCAGTCTTGTGGTTTTCTTGCAAAAAAAATAGAAATAAACTAAAATCTAATACAACGTTATCCTGAAAGACAGATATAAGACACAGTTAGTTCCTTAAGTGGACCATTCTTTGAAAAACATCCAGAGTTGTTTCCAGGGATGAGATATGAGCCATGCAGCTTCATTAGAAGCAAAAATACAACAAATTCTCAATGGTTCAGAACTATGGCTGGGCTCTTGTTTCATTTGCTACAAAAGTTTTGCTGCTACTTTGGCACCTTGCTTATTTTCTCCATTTTTTAATTAGCACTTTATTCATCTACAAAAGAAATGTGACCTTCCCTGACCTCCAAGGCTACAGCATGGGACTGTCAGACGTGCCCAGATGCTCCTGTATTCCAGAGCCAAGACAACTGTGGCCCTCCAATAGCACTGAGCAGGACACTGGCTGAGACACTTGACTCCTTCCATAACTCAAGTTATTTTTATGACTTTCAAGAAAACCACATCTGTGAAACCAATGGGTGATTTTCAAATAATTTACAATAGGTGCAGATTTCAGGGCTTTGTAAAAGAATGACTTTTTGTCCTGTTTTGTCCTGTGAGACTTGGATATGGAGTCATAGAATGGTTTGGGTTGGAAAGGACCTTAAAGATCCTTTCATTCCACCCCCTGCTATGGGCAGGGATACCTTCCACCTGCCCAGGTTGCTCCAAGCCCTGTCCCACGTGGCCTTGGACACTTCCAGGGATGGGGCAGCCAGAGCTTCTCTGGGCAGCCTGTGCCAGGGCCCCACCCCCCTCACAGCCAAGAATTTCATCCTAATATCTAATTTAAACCTACACCTTTTCAGTTTGAAGCCTTTCACCCTTGTCCTGTCATGACATGCTCTTGTAAGAACTCCCTCTCCATCTTTCTTGTTGGCTTCCTTCATCTGACAGCACTTTCACCACACTGTGTGTGAAACATACAGTGATGCACATTTTGTTTGCACAAATATGGATGAGATGAGGAAAAATCGAGGGAAAAATCTGTTCTGTGTACTAAGCAGTTACCTGGTTGCCATTCTCTATTCTTTCATTTCCCAAATAGTGTAGGAAATAGTGGTTTTGTCTCTGAACTTCTCTTCTGGGAATTTATTTGTTTTTTGAACCTTTGAAGACTTAAGATACTCTCAACATGCTGCTAACAGATGGGTGGGAAAATGGTGATGTGAAGGAAAAAGCGTTTCTTTTTTATCTCCATTTCCCTTTTGAACCCTGTGCTGTCCCCTGTAACAGTAAGATTTTGTTTGTGCTTGCTAATTCTTTGTATTTATTTCACCATTCAGAGGAGCTAATGGGACTTTTAGCAGCCCTGACTCATAACTTTTTCCCAGGGTGTTGTTAGTCCAGGCTCTTGGCTGTCTCACTGTGACAGTGATGCACGTTTTAAGCTGCTCAGTGATGCTCACCATGTTAAATAGGTGGATCCTGGAGAAGCCATCTAGTCACACCAAATTCTAACATAATTAAGCAGATCATATATCATATTTTGATCTGACTTGAAAGGGCAAACTGAATGACAATGTTTTGTTTATGACCTTTTAATCTCGTCTACAGCAAATTAAATTTTGTCTACAGAAAATAAATTTATAAAGATGATGAAGTGTCTTATGACAAGAAAATCCATTAAGAAGTCTTGAGTGTGTCTTGATAAACTTGGCTTTGCAAGCTTCATAGGCATTTGGCATAACATTAATGAATTTGTTTGTGTGTTGGGGGGGGAATGATGAGCATGAGGCCCTTCATTTGATCTCCTTGTGAAGAAATACTGGTTTGTGATTTCAGTCAACTCAGAGGTAAAACTGGTGCATGCAACTTGAAAAACCATAAGCTGTCCTTAATTTGCATCACAATCTCAAGCAGTTGGAGAACATTGCTTTGCAAAGCAAGTTATAAAGTCATAGATAGTTGATTTTATTTAAGATAAGGCACTCATCTCTAATATGGGATGCCCCATCCCTGAAGTGTTCAAGGCCAGGCTGGATGGGGCTCTGACCACCCTGGTCCAGTGGAAGGTGTCCTTGCCGATGGTGAGGGGTTTGGAATTAGGTGATCTTTAAGGTCCCTTCCAATCCAAGCCATTCTATGACATTATGATTTTCTGGGGTTGTGTAGGAGTATTGGTGCTAATGGAAGTCTCTCCTATTTCAGTTCATTGCTGTTATTGTGACAATTCCTGTAACACGAAATTCTGTCAGTAAATTTTCAAGTTCTTTCACAAAGTCATCACTGTCACAAGGAAAATCTTATAAAACTTCATTACTAGGTGGAAAATGCCTTTTAAATTTTCAGCTTAGATTAGTTCAAGGTCCATCAAAACCACTGATTGTTATTGCAAACATTGTTCTAATGCTACATTCAAAAGTACAGAGTAAACAATAAGCAAAAAAGAGCAGAAAGTGCCTTGGCAAGGACAGAAGCATCAGTTTAGTCACAGGAAAAACCCAGAGTAAATAATAGGGATTAGTAGGATTAAAAGATTAAAGTAAAAAAGAAATGGACAATGTTCTTTGCAAAGCTACCACCTTGAGAGAGCCCCTCTTTCATTTCCAGTCCCAACTGCTCTGGAAAGGGCTCAGAAAAGGAGGGCATGGATATTCTCTGTGGCCTCCAAATTGTAGGCAAAGTGCACAACTTAGTGCTCTATACTAGGATATTGTTTTTATTATCAAATGGCATTACTGACATCTGAGGCAGTTGAGATTTCTCCCTGGATAAGCCAACTTGTCACATAAACAAATGTAAAATACTTATGGGACAAATTCCAGTGTGAAGTACCAGTGGCTTGATTGCAGCTTTACATTTCCTGTGGATTGAACTCTGCAGACATATTTAAACAAAAATGACTTTCAAGTGAAAGATGGCTTTTAAAAGGAGGGGATCAGGGAGCTCCTTGCATTACAAAATGACAGGTTGAACAGTGGTCTTTGCAAATGACAAATTTAAGTGAGACAATGTCATCTAAAGTATAACTACTTGCACTAGTAGTGTGTTTGTGTGATGTTACTGTGTGAGAGGTAACCTGGACAAAAGAGAAACTAAAGAAATAGAACCTTATGAAATAAAAGAAGAGTCAGTGCTAAGCTATTTCAAGAAAGTATTTTAAAACTGAGTCATTCAGAACCTGGTTTAGCCAAAGAGAAATTGAACACTTCACTGGCCTCACTGCAACTCAGACTTTCACCATGCATATAACTAGAGATAAAAATTAAAAAGTGAGCAGAAATGTCAGCAGGAATTTGAGTCCAATTTCTTTAGTCTCTCCTTTAACAACCCCAGAAGTGAAGTAGAAAATGGCAACTGGTTGATTCCTTTTCTTACTTGAACACAGTTTATAGTGTTTTGTAAAGAATTGTATTCCCTGTGAAATACAGCATTGTATGAATCAAATGAACATTATAAAAGATCCTCCTTTATCCTTATTATGTAAATGTAAACTTAAACCCAACCTTTCTGCATAATCCAAGTGGGCTTTGACTTAAAGGATAGATAAGTTAATTTTTCAAGAAGGACACAAGAGCCATAACTACTTTAGCCCTTTTGTGCCACCTTTTCTCAGTCATTAGTAGACAAATGGCTTGTTACCCCTGGGGGTGCTGGGGAACAGCCCAGGCAGCTGTGGAGGCTGAGCAGGCACCTCACAGGGCACAGCACTGCAATGGCTGCATGAGAAAGGAGGGCTCAAATGGGTATTGCAGAGCAAAGCGTTTCAGTTTGAGTGCAGAGGGGATCAGTTTGATAATATTAGCAGTTCTGCTCACTGATTATATGTTTTCCCTGCATCTTGCAAGACATTAGCACAAGTAAATTTTACTGAACTGACTATGAATGTGTGTTAGAGCTGAATGCCCTTGTTCCTGCCTCAGAAGCATTAGCATTCTATGTATGCATTTCAGCTTTAGACTGGTCTATCAGCTTTGAAATACACGACTCAATAGAGAGCTCAAAAAAAAAAATCCACAACTTTATTGTACAAGCTTGTTAGTGATTATGAATTAAAATAATACCAATAATTATCCCTTTACTGTTGAGTTTATGTGCTGGACCAGCCTAAGTAATCAATCATTGTGAAATATTCCTAAGATTATTCTGAACTGAGTATTGCTCATGTTGAGATATTTCTCAGCAGGAGGGGGCTCAGGACTTATTTTTCTTAGTGAAGTCTGACTGCATCCCATAACTTGAACCCTCTTTGAATGAGACACTTGTCACTAAGGACCTAAAAGAATTCTGGACATCAGAACAGAAAGATGAACAAGCCACACAAATGATAAAAAAATGAGTAATAACCCTGGGTACCAAAAATAATAGCTACATAGCCGAAGTCTCATCAGGTCTTAGGACCAGAACTGTTTTGTTTTACCATAACCAAACTCTACCAACATTGCATTTTTCTCCAAATAAAAGTGGCTTTGTTGGTCACTTTTATTTCTTGAGAGAGAAATAGGGTAATATCCTGCTGCCCTGTGTTCTGGGTTCTTCTGGCTGTGTGCTAGGAATTACACAAAGAGAACTCTCCCAGGGTGATGAATGTGAGGAGCAACAGAACCTCTGCTTCTTCATTGCTCTGAAAGCCACTAGAGCTGATAATTCTGTGAAGCTGGTCTCGTAAAGCAGCAGAAAATCACTGAATCACAGAATATGTTTAAGCATTTCTTGTACTGGTCCTTAATGCCAAAGGCAATGGCACAATTGGTTATTTTGGCGTGTTTCATTGCTGTGAAAGTGGTAATTTTTCCTTTCTCATGATATTGTGTTTGTATTTTCATGAATTGCATCATTTTAATGCATGCAGGAGTTTTCACTGTGCAAAATGGGCTTCTCTGTGACTCAAATAGTTGTAACAATATTTAAATTACATGTAAGGTACCACATTTCAGCTGCTGATATGATCATTTATGACTAACCGATTACAATTTGTTAGCACAGAACTGACCTTTTTCTTGTAAGGAAAGGGCACATTTTACAGCTTCCTGAACATGTCTTATCCACTTAGAAGGTTTTACAGAAAAGTAAGATGTAGTGACATTTAGTTTTATTCTAGTTCACTGCCATTAACCTCCTCTTACTGACTTTTACATAGCTGTGTGTAGGGTTTTATCAGGAGAGTGCAAATTAAGGGTCTCTGTTTTGAGCTGGGGCCTTTTACCCCCTGCACCATCCAAATTCTGAGTGATACACTGTGTGAGCTGCTGCCTGTGACACATTTACCCAAGCAGCTTCATCAAGGCAATGGTCACATTTCTTCATGCCTCTGGAACATCCTTCTTCTAATATCTGTTGACTCCCCATGAGCAGTGTTTGCTGCCTGCCCTACATCCCTGTGCTTGCTCGAGCTGTGGATGTGGTTTGGTTCTTTGGAGGAGACCAATTTACATGGCTGTGTTTTTTTTAAATATTCATATTTCACTGGGTTCCCTTTCCCATTTATGTGCTATTCAGTGTGCTCAGTGCTTTGCTCTGCACCCCATGGATCTATTCAGCTGTGAAGGTAACAAAGTGGGGAAGGTTTCAGTGATCACATACTGGACCAGGAATTCTCTATACCTTTTTTCCCCCCAGTGTGTTTAATGGATTCAGACATAAAATCTAAGGCATTTCACAGGCTGTTTGATATGTGTGGGAAGGCACAGTTCAAAATGAGGTTTTCCTTTCAGTTAATTTAATGTTTGGAGTCTGTCAGATTTACTGAAGGATGGGTAGTTAGGCCATGTGAGTAACAAAGGAGTCGTATCATCCCTCCTCCACCCCTGTGGTTACCCTTCCTTGGATGTGTCCATTAAACGGATAAATGAGTTCCAGCAGGGAACACTAGAAATGCCCCAGACTGAGAGAAAATAAAGTCATAACCAGCTCAGAAGCTGTGTAAAGCAGATTGAGGGTCACTTCAAGTTTTAATTTTCTGCTGTCTTTGTCATTGGTACATGTTTCTCCAATTTCCACTATTCGACAATGCTGATGGATTTTGAAATAATAAGCAGCAGTGGATATGAATTCAGTCCAGACACACATATTTGGCAGTGAATAATTCATTAGTCCTTACTTATTAGCACTCACTAATATATTGCTGGATAAGAATGTTCCAGATTTCAGTCTTAGGCAGGGAGTTTTTTGCTGAACAATTAATGTGCAATGTGCAGTGTCATCCCCTGGGATGGGCAAGAGCTTGCAGAGGACTGTCATTTCTCTTGAATACTTTTTTGTGCTTTTAAAACATCTGTCTTGTATTTTGAACTTGTCTTTAGCTATGAAGCTACAAAAAATATGAATTTATATTGAGGTTCAGGCAATTAATTAAGCCACTCTCTTGCCATCTGAGTTGGTACTGATCCTTGGGTCAAATTGTGTGTCTGATTTATACATGGAGAGTTTTATCCTTATAGTATTTGGTTGGGGGGTTTTGTTTTGTTTTGGGTTGGGTTGGGTTGTTTTTTCCCCAATCTGGATTATATTGTGTTGATATTCATCAGTGTCCATAACATGCTTCTTTTTTACACACATGAAGCTTTTTAAAATTGACACAGTGTTTCATTTAGAGCATAAATTCATGTTACTATTTCAGAAGACCAGCCCAGCACGAAGGGGAATAAAACTAAGGGTGCTAAAGGTATAAAAGCTGAGAATTTGTATGGCATCAGCTCTCGTTTTTGTCTCCAAAGAAACAGAATTCAGTAGTAAGTGGTATAAAAGCAACATCAAATAAAGAGGGCAGGCAAAGGTTTATTATGTAAATTCATCATTTAAGTGGTTTGTGTCAGTAAGAGAATGATGAGCTTGATTTCTGAAGATTCATCTTGAAGCAGAAATTCCTTATTTATATATGTAGGAGTAAAAAGATGGATTCCCATGGGAGCAATCATTTGCTCCCTTTTGATTAGGGGCAATGACAAGGTCCTTCTGTGAATTGTGCATGAGAAATTTTGCTTTCTGCAGTGCTTTGTTGAAAATGAGATTGCAGGAGGTATCACCTTGATAAATAGCTAAAGTAATTTTGCACAACTTAGTGAGTTCTGGTGAGCTAATGTGTAGTTTAATATCTAATATATTAGACACATTACTTATTAAAAATTTCTGTGGCTAAATCTGAAAGGGAGTAGATTTTATGGTCACGTATTAACGATGTCTATATATAGAACAGTCCAGATGAATCAGGAAAGACATTTTCCCACCAAGTACTGTAGGAATTGTATATCTTGCTTGGTATTGCTTGCTCTTTCCAGGTCCACAGGAGTTAAATTTTATTCCTGTCCAGCTGTATGCACAGTCTGTAAGGTTCGTTTCTGCTGAAAAAAACTGTGTGTGTTGGAATTAGATTCTCCTCCACTGAGTTATTTTTATTATATGAGAGATATAGGTCAAGAAAGATTAAGAAACAGCACAAAGTGATAGGACACACCTGTTTGGGACATGGGAGCAGAGTGTGGTGTCTTGCCAGACCAAAAGCAAAAGTCCAAAGGTGTCTCAGATGAATGAAGGGGCAGATGGATGGGTTTTCTTTCCTGTTTGACCAGAAATGCTGTAGTGGAGCTGAGAAGCCTTTTACACTGGGAAACACATTTTGCTGAGATTAGGCCATTATAGAGTTGTCATTTTCAGGCTTGTTACTAGAATAAGGCACTTTGGAGCATATTGCTTTTGCAGGGGAAGAAATTGGAGTGTTATGATAATGCAGAGCTGTTAACCTTATTGCATGAGTGCAGATACCCTTCAGAGAGGCAAACGTTTACACCCCACCTAAATAGTCACAATTAGAGCAGAGAAAAGGGGGAGATTGTTTTTAGTATTTGGAAATTCTGATGTTGAATTGGAAAGGCATAAGAAGACTCCAGAGCTTAAAATGTAAATGTAAAGCTTTATATAAATATATATATATGTATGTATGTGTGTGTACACGCGTGTGCATACGTGTGCGTGTACACGCGTGTGCATACGTGTGCGTGTACACGCGTGTGCATACGTGTGCGTGTACACGCGTGTGCATACGTGTGCGTGTACACGCGTGTGCATACGTGTGCGTGTACACGCGTGTGCATACGTGTGCGTGTACACGCGTGTGCATACGTGTGCGTGTACACGCGTGTGCATACGTGTGCGTGTACACGCGTGTGCATACGTGTGCGTGTACACGCGTGTGCATACGTGTGCGTGTACACGCGTGTGCATACGTGTGCGTGTACACGCGTGTGCATACGTGTGCGTGTACACGCGTGTGCATACGTGTGCGTGTACACGCGTGTGCATACGTGTGCGTGTACACGCGTGTGCATACGTGTGTGTGTACACGCGTGTGCATACGTGTGTGTGTACACGCGTGTGCATACGTGTGTGTACGTGTGTATATATGAATTTATGTTGCTCTTTCTGTTTAAAGGTCTACCTCTATCTTACTTCAAAAAGATATTCTTAGCCAAAGAGAAAAGATAATTTCTCTCTTCTCTCTCTATTAAAATATTTACATTAAAATGTTTGTGATGAGGTTTGCAGTGTACCTACAAATCTGGAAAACTAGAAACTGTGATGTTTCTTCTCGGCTGTTGTTCGTATATACTTTTTATGGCAAAATTTCAAATTACTTTTTATTCGTCAATATTCAGATGTCACTGAAATAATCAAAGAATTAGTTAAAATGGAAGACTAACACCAAGGGCTGCAGTAAACTACATGTGTGCCACTAGTGAAATGGAAAACTAGTTGAAAAGTGTAGCAGAGAGGACAAGGGCATGTAATTCATGTAGAAAAAGAAAAGACAGTTGAGAAAGAAAAATACACATGTGCTGGGGGTTTGACTCTTGGCAGTAGGAAACAGTTGGTAAACTGTTTTCCAAAACACATAGCAGAGGTTGTATCTTCTTTTAATCATTTTACCTTTAATTTTTAAATTATTTTGTAATGTATTTGATTTAATATAAGCGTGTTTATTTCTCATTCTGGTGCCCTCACCTCTGCTTCAGGCACAAGCCCTTCAGTTACCATCATGCATTCACCATGCTAATCTCTTGACTATAATCTAACTTTTGAGAGTTCTGGACTTGAGTAGTTCCACTCCTGAGTGTTGCTTAGGACACTTATTTGAGGACATGTAGCACTGAAGTGCTGGTTTTATCTTTTCTGATGGATTAATGACAGAAGGCAACTGCCTATGTAGAACTGCTTCAGAGCTGAATCACAGGATTCCATCTCTGTAAGGTAAAAATATATTTCTTTTCAGAAGATACGTTTCTGTTCTCCGAATGAATATTTTGTAGACTTGTTTGAATATTCTGAACTATGACATACAGCTGTGTAAATAAAGTACTTCTCTAGTTGACTCAAACTAAGGAAAGGTTTTGTATCTGTGAGGGAGGCATAAATCCCTTCAGGTGGGAGATGTGCTGAAATGCAACGTGTGGGTGTCAGGCAGGTGAAGACAGAAATGTTCTCAGCACAGAATTCTTAAGGTTGATATCATAGTAGGCTTTATTGTAGAAACCACTTATTGGACTCTTCAGATGACTCCAGAGGAGTTGCAAATGTGTTGTGTTACAACTGGTTCACACTTTTTAGTGTTTTAAGGCAGATCTTAGAGAGTATCCTGATATGGAAAAGAAGAATAGCAGAAATTGCCCTTGAACCTTCTGTAACAAAATTACCAGCTCAGAGGAGGATGAGGGGAGAGCAGTGGATGATTTTGAACTTGACTTTAGCAATGCTTTGAGCACTGTCTCTCAGAGCTTCCTGAGGGACAGATTGCTGAAGTGTGTCCTAGAGAAGTGAGCAGTGAGGGAAGGGAGGCAGAACTGCCAGGCACAAGGGGCTGCCATTGACAGGATGGATTCCCTCTGGGGGACAGTCAGGAGTGACATTCTCCAGTGTCAACACTTGGGCCAAAAGTATTGAAGACATTCATTGGTCACCTGGATTTAGGGGACAGTGTGAACTCTCTGTAAGTTCACAGGTGGCAGAAATCTTGGGAATGTGGTTGATAGCTCAGATGGCTGCTTGAACAGAGTAGATGTGGGTTAACAGGAGCCTCCTGAAGTCTAACAGAAAAGTGTGAAGACTTGCTCCTGCAAGGAATAACCCCATGCATGAGTAGAGACTCGCTCTGACCATCTGGAAACAAAGTTTTAGAAAAGGACCCAGGGGGTCATGGTGTACATGAAGTTTAACATGATCCACCCTCACAACAAAGGAAGGTAACAGCGTCCTGTGCATGAGGAAAAGGGTAGCCAGCAGGTTGAGGGAGGTCTTCCTCCTCAGTGCAGCCTTATTGAGAGAGATACAATGTGCTTTATCCACATTTTTGCTCCTTAGTACACAACAGACACTGGGATGAGCCCAGAAAACGGCCACAAAGTTGATGAAGGTCTCAGAGAACCTAAAATCAAAGGAGAGATGGAGAGAAAGAGTTTGCACTGCTTGACCTGACAAAAGGAAACCTCAGGGTGGGGGGAAGGGGACTGCAAGATTTTATATGTGTGTATACAATACACACTGTGAGAAATAACTGATGAAAGGGAGTAAAGATGATGGAGCCTCCCACAGTGCCAGGGGAATGGGCAAGAAGCAGTGGACAGGAATTAAAGTACAAGAAATTCCATTTGAACAGTGAAATGGTCAAACACAGGAAGACATTGTCCAGAGAGGTTGTGGAGTGCATTTCTTTGCAGATACACAAACCCCAAGTGGGCAATATTCACAGACTATTCTGAGTTGGAAGGGACCCACAAGGATCATCGAGTCCAACTCTTAAAGTCAATGGCCCACACAGGGGACTGAACACATGACCTTGGCATTATTACAGCCAAGATTTAACCAACTGAGCTAATCTCAGGGTATTAGCAAGCAGCTCTAGTTGACTCTCAGTGGGGAGGTTTGGACTCAGTGGTCTCCAGAACCTCTGTGGTTCTATAATTCTGCTGTGGATTGTGGTTGCACTCCTTGGTGCCAACCTGTGAGTTGACTGAGCTGCTGCTCCTTTTCAGTTCCTCTCTGTCCCCAAAGATGGTGTTGCTGACCCCAGGCAGACTGAACAGTTTGTTGAGGTGATTGTTTCCACACTTTGAATTGTGTGGGGTTTGTGTGAGCATCTGCACAAGGAGAACTTCCCTTATGACAGAAAGAAAAGACCAGAGGAATTTTCATCAAGGCTCACATATTTCCTGTAAGAGCTGCTGATGGAGCAGCTCACAGTTATATTAACTTGTTTAGTTGTAGTTGCTGAAGGAATACAGTGAATAATTTTGTAACCTGCAGTTTCAACAAGTGTGTAAGAAGAGGAATCTCTTGTCCTGAATGGGTGTGATTAGAAAGTTGTCTAAAAGAATTAAAGTACAGCGAAATTTTGCCTCCATCTTCTACATACTGAAGATTACAGACTCCCCTAAAAAGTCAGTTAAGGTTATGTGAAACTGTAAAACTAGACTTGAAGAAGAGGTGAGGTTGTATTTTTTGTTGATCCTGCCCCCTGCTGAGACAGATTTACTGAGTAAAAAGTCTCTCAGAATCTGCTTGGCATCAGTTATTATATACAACAATATTGAAGTGGGGCAGAGTTCAGATTCTGTCAGTCAGCCAACCTTGATTTTAGGTGTTCTCTGTAATTAAAACCAGACTCTTTTAAAAGTCAGAGAAGCTTAAGAGTTAATGTTGTAGATGTAAAGCTCCTGATATTTTTTCTTGAGTGCTGTTATTGCAGGAAGCTTTAGGAGTTATCTGAACTGATGTTGTTTTCAAAAGCAGGATGTGCCCTTTAAAACAAATCAAAGGCATGTCTGAACTCTTAAATTTTTTTGAGTTATTCTGTTAGAAAAGAGGTCAGATTAATGGGAAGATGCCTCCACTGGAGTTCTGAAACCTTGGCTAGTTTCTCACTTCAGACCTGTTTTAGAATAGTGATATACAAAGGACATGAAAGGAATCTCAGTGTTTTTGTTCTTTTTAGTTTTCTGAAGAATGATATGACCTTTTCAAGGAAAGTCTACGGTGCCTGAAGTCACAAGATATCCACCAACAACTCTAAAAATAATGGCTTACCATATTTTCATTAATTTCCAGTCTGAATTCAGGTCTGGAATTTGGTTTTGATGTGATTGTTACTCTTGAATATTGAAGTAAAAATACATACCGTAATTAAACACTCATCCCTTTCCCTTGTGCTATGAAGTAAGAGTTACAATAAAATGTTAATTAACAATTAAGTTGCAGAGCCAGAGAAGGACTGAATCTGGGTAAACTAAGCAGTTAATTTTATGGCCGTAATTGCTCAAAATTACGATATTAAATATGACATCTGAAGGTTGTGTGTCCTTAGCAAAAGCCCAGTAGAGACAAAGGTGTAAGTTTGGAAGATGCCAAAGACCTTCCTTTTGGTCAGGAGCCATCATGTCTCAGGAAGACAAAGTCTGGCCATGGTGTGGAACTAAACTTTGTGTCTGGGGAGCAAACTTGTCCAGAGCTTCACCTCTGTCTCTCTCCCAGGAAATGGTGATTTGGCTTTAAAGGGCAAGTCCATAGAAAATCTTTACAGACAATGCAAGATACAGGCAAGTATCTCTGCTGTCTATAGATGAATTGATGGTCTTCTAGAAATGGTCACAGGAAGAAAAGAATTCCTCAGAGCTCAGGAATTGCAGTGTGACTGTTACGTGGGCAAAGATGAAACTTAAGGGGCAGAAAACCCACGAGGTTGGCTGTAGGTTTGAGTCTTTGGCCAAGAGTCACTGAAGCCTGAAAAAACCCCTTAATTTGCAGAAGGGCAGCTTGAACTAAACCAGATAAATAGCTCTCCATTTTTAACTGTAACAAGTGGCAATTCTGGGGGAGGGAGTATCAGCTCATGGCAGTGTGATGCAGTAGTCTGTCTAAAAATAGGCAAGATTTTGAAAAAAAGGAAGTTGACCGAATGTCAATGCTTGACTCCCTGATACCTCTGAATTAGTTTGAGAAGAAGCAGAACAGGTTGAATCATTTGTTGATAGTCCAATTGATCTATTATGTATGACCCATATTCTTAGTGAAATATTAGTGAAGTGTTTTATTATATACCTACACAAAATTTTATTTAGAAATTAGTGTAGAAAAGGCATGTGCTCTGACAGGTGGTTTGTCTGCCTCTGTGCCTTGAAGTTTGTCTCTCTGCTCTCTCTAGCACTGGCTGTTTTCTTTATCTTAGATTTTTTTAAGGTAAGGTATCTATTCAGAATCAAAAAGGATTGCAAAGATTAATAGCAACAAAGATGATCAGACTACGTTATTCTACATCAGAAAAATAGATTATTATACATAGGCCTGATTAAATAGATTTCAGCAAAATGGTATTTTCTTTTGGGAAGTGTGGATTTAGTTGTTTGAAGTTTATCTTTGAAATATCTTGGCTTAAGAAACTTACGTACAAGGCCCTGGGAATTCTGGCTCATACCAAGTTTTTGAGGTCAATCTATCCAACAGAGGCAATTGTGGAAAACAGTCTAAAGGGTGGCAAAAAAAAAAATTCCTGAAAAGCACAGCAAATATTTTCTGGGCATGGAGTTGTAATAGTTTCTATCATATCCGTTTGTAGACTTAAGTTTATTTAATTGTTCTTAGCTATGTCACTGTGTATAGAGGCCAATGGTACACAAATGAATCTTGAGCCTTCTATCAGTTTTTGTGTTAATTTGGGCAGAAAATGCAAGTTGGAGACCTATTGATAAATAAACCTCTGAAGTTAATGTAGACATTTGATAAGTTCCAGTGCTTGTGATAAAGTTTCTGTAGTAGATGGAAATGATGTGAACAGAAGAATTCTTCAAGGCTTGGAAAGTAACAAGACATGGATCTAGTTTATTGTATGAACAATGGATCTAGTTTATTGTATATGTTATAGGTAAAGGAAGGTGTCTTGTGTGGAGCTTTCTCAGGCCAAGTTGTGTCCAAAGCTACGTTACAAGTTTGGAACATGTAGTCAGGACAGAGAATTGTTAGGCATCACGTAGAGAAGCCTTTGTGACCTTGCAGGCAGGAGAAATAAAAGGAAATTCAACACTAAAACATGTACATAAGTAACAGAGGTCATGTGTGTGAGGAGTGAAGCCTGTCAGTAATAATGGATGAGAAGGCTGCAGACTTCATCTGATCACTGTGGGCTGTCTCTGTAAGGCTGATAATAATAAACAAGTATTCTGAGGGGGAAATATTTATGCCACCTGATCTGGAATACTCTTTACAATTTTGATCAGCTATAGTAGCAAAAGGATTACTTTGGGTGGGCATGAATTAATGCCTAAGTGATCAGAAGGCATTTTCTATGGAGCAGCAGTTACAAGGAGAATGAAGGAGCTTGATGTTGCATTGTCATTATTGATAAAATTATTATAAAGATATTATTGAGCTGCAAGATACATGAAAAGAGAATAAATATCATAGTGAAAAGCTTTTTCAGCACCTGAACAAATAGCAGTGAAATGGCTCTATCAATATGCTGGAAATGAGAAGTGGCCTGACTGTCTCTATTTCTGCAAGTGGGTCAGAAGACATTCATTTAAATGTAAATAGAGACTAAGTTCTACAGCTTGAGCTTTTGTCTTGGAATAAGTGGAAGAAGGTCAGGAATAGCCCTTCATTCCCAGTGAGCTGAAGTAATCCTGTCCCAAGAGCCTTTGTCTCCTGCCCAACAGCATAAATCCACAAGACCTTTTAAAGATAACAGCAACTTCTGAGACTGTTATGTGGCTCTCTGGAATGATGTAATAGCTCATAATTTTGTCCAGTTACCTCTCTCTTAGGAGTGAATTAGGCTCTCACAGACCTGCTGAGCACTGAGATTATATTTAGAGCAGATTTTTCTGTTATTATGCAGACTGATGCTCGATACCTTCAAATCTACAGTTGAAGGGAACAGAAGCAAAATACACTCTTCAGACTGTTGGAGTTATTTCTGTGGAACCTTTGTGGAGCATCAGTAAGTCCAAATACTATTAAAGGAAAACTTTGAGGCACTCTAATCATAGATTTGGATCTTGAACAAGCTGTGAGTAGTGATAAGTGGACTTACTGAGTCTTGAGCTGGCTAAGCCAGGCCAGTTCACTTGTCTGTTTTACAGATGAGAGATCAGGGATTTATTTTTTTTTACCCTTCTTCTTGCTGAAAAGAAAACCTCATCTTCCACTGATTGTGATTTATCACTACCAGCCATAATCTACTGGGAAACAGGAAGACTTGAGAAAGGAGTTCTAAGCTAGTAGGTACTCACAGTCATCTGAATCAAAAATTACCTCTGATTCCCTCTCTCTTCTCAAACTTTCCATTACCTGGGACTAATTTTGGTCCTCCTCATTTCCATGAGGTATTTAATTGTATGTTAAGAAGCCATTTGTTCAAAAAGATTTCTACAGCAAGGGAGGTAATAAATTATTGGATGCTCATCCCCATATCTCATCCACAACCCATTTTTTCTTATCACCCAAGAAAATTTATTTTGAATTTATAATCTAAACCAAGAAATGCATGACAGTAGGAAAGGACACCTCATATTAATTTCTTTAGTTTCTAGTATTATCTATAGGGTTATTAAACTTCCCATCTGTATTTATAATTTGTGACTCCACTTGTGTTCTATGAAGAAATTATACAAGTTCAGTTTTCAGGACTTAATTGAGATATTCTATAGCTACATTTAGCCATCTAACAGCCATGTCTTTGCTTAAAATATTATAAACCCTTTACTCTCTTTAGACCATTGAGCTTAGAGAGTTACTTACAGCCTTTAGATTTTTGTATGGCATCTTCCAGCTACAAGTTTGTCTTTTGTAAGATAAATTTCTCTCTATAAAAAACAACTGAACAACAGCCCCCCATCCTTCACCTGTGATTTCTGAGCTCCTACATTTTACCAATTCACAGTTTTGTAACGTTATTGTTGCTTGTTACATTACTGTCTTCTGTGCAAATATTTATAGTGCATTTTCCTCCCTCAATAATACCTTATAGCTCATGAGATTAGAGAACTTAAAATTGGACTGTACTTAATGACTTCAGGTTCATCCCTTCAGCTTTTTCTGACAAGCAGCAGGGACTTTATCTAAAATGTCTTTTTGAGTTGTAATGGAAAGAGGAGACAGTTTTAATTTCCACATATTGCCTTGGAATGAACAAGAACGTGGGAGGAAATCTTCATGGGAATTTTTAGAGTGCCTGGGTAGTAAACTTTATTAAAGCAGCTGTAAAATTTACAAGATTAGAGGGATTTGCTCTAAAGACTCAAAAAGAGTTAGACTGGATAGGTGAACTATCCAGGTTCCTAAATCAGTCATGTATAAAATGTATACAGTGTAAAAGGAAATACTGTGAGATGGACACTTCTTAATTCTATTTTTCTTAAGTTTACTTGCTGAAGATCATTTCTTGCAGAGGGAGGTACATAACAGGTAACCTTTGAGCTTACAGAAACATTGGATACAGATTGATCCATTCTCCTGGAGTATAGCAAGGAAAGACATTCTAGGCTTAAGAAATCTGTCCAGTCTGGTGTTTAAACTTGTAGACATTGATAATCTTCTCTACTGTGCAGCTGAAAGATCTGTGATCCCCTTTGTAAATAACATTGTCATTTGTGTACCTGTTGTACCAGTGAAGGTAAGATCTGTGTTCTTCAGAGGTGAAGCAGCATCTAATGAACACTTACTTGGAAAGAGCTGTCTGGACACTTTCTGCTAGATCAGGATGCTTGAAGCCACATCCAGCCTGGCCTTGAACACTTCCAGGGTTGACAGAGGAGGACAGACAGTAACTGAAGGAGTTTTCCATTTCAGGGAAAACATTCTGGCACTGCAGTGAATGAGTCCTGCCAAGCTTGCCTGGAGCAGTTGGGAGTTTAGGCTGAATCTGTCAGGATAAGGACTAGAGGCAGACCTTAAAAACAACAGAACCCCATAAACCCAGAGACATTTACTTACAGATAAGTAACCTAGACCTGGTTATCTTTCTGCATGTCTAAGTTGAGAATTTCCACTGGGCAATGATAGGAGAATGGATGAGCTGTACTGGCTCAGGTAATGAGTGTAATTTTCCATGACTCTTGTTTGAAGAAGCAGGATGTGTGTGGCAGCACTGGGAGGGCAGTTGCCAGCTTCAGCTTAGCTCTTGTTTCTTTTCAGCTCCAAGAAATGCTGCATGTCTGGCACAGCTGGCCAGTTCCTGTGTTTGCTCAAGACAGGCTTTGTAAGGGGATGAGATGTCAGACTGTGTAAACCTTGACCTTACTGTATGGAATTTTCATGCCTTAGGTAACTGAGAGTGTATCTCCAAGACAGATACTGGAGTGGCTAAAAAAGCTGAGGCACACAGAGACCAGGGTATGCAGCCATTTGGTAAATGTCATCCTGCAGTGGTGGCTGTGGAACAGTGTGAGATCTGCCTTGAGATGAAAAATCAGTCATGTAACAGCTTTCGAATCATCCCAGGAAGCAAGAGCTAGTCATTAGCTTGCTGCTGTTGTACTAACCAGACAATTTATTGTTAAATGCTTGTCTGTAAAGAAAAATCTGCTTTTTCTGGGAGCTCTCGATAGCACTGACATTTACTCAGAGTAAATCTAACAGGGATTGGCTCAGGACACTAGAGCCTGACAGACATGACATTTGCTGCTGCCATACTTTAACCAATATTGTGATGATAAGGTCTTGGCTATCCAATGGAATTGATGAAATACAATTTTAAACCTATTTGATAGTCTATTTACCTTTACACTAAACTGTAAGAAGAATTAAATTAAGGATCTTTTCATGCTTCTTGGTATACACTGCAAAAAACCTCATGAATTATATTTACCCTTATTTCCATTCTCTCCAGACATTAAAACTACAAGCTAGGGTTTTTTTTTTCTCTCCTTTTTAGGAGTTTTCAAGGCTGTTTTCAACAGCCTTGTCAAAGTGCAGGTTGTACATGATCTTTCAATACTGTATGAGTGCATAGTCCTGCTAAAGCTCATGGAAAATAAGGTGGTTGGTGACAGCCAGTGGGGCTTCACTGAGGGAAAATTGTGCCTGACAAATCTGTTGGTCTTCTGTGACTGACTCAGAGTCACTGGTGGATAAGGGTTGTCCAATTTTCACATGGTAATAGTCAGATCCCAAAGGTCCCTTGCAGCCCAAACCATTCTGTGACTGTCTCTGGTCTGGGATACGTACCATGCAACAAGGAATAAAAAGTCTTGGTGAAATAGAGAAGGAAGAGATCAAGCTGTGATTACACACAGAAAAAGAGTGTGCTAGAAAAATATTATAAACATTACCAGTATTTAGCATCAGTTGGGAATATCTTGCAGGAAATGAAATAATGTATTATTAAAAATATGGAATAGTTTTATTTCCATTAGGAAATGAAAGAGTTGCATGAGGGTAGTTCTTTCATGAATGATTCAGATAAGATTTCTATTTTAGCATTAATCATAAGTTCAATTATCAATAGTGTGGGGTGCCAGAAGTTATGTGTTGATGAGATCTAATTATTTAGAGATTTATTTTGCCAGATTTTTTTTAACTGTGTTGAAGTAAAGGTTATTGTCCTTCATGGTTTAAGATAATCAAATTACACACAGAGTGTTGTTGGGGGAGAGGCAATTACCAGTCATGCACACAAAATTAAACTAAGTTTTGAAGCCTTCAGAGAGCTCTAACATTTTATTACTATTCTTAAGTAAGGATATTTTAATAATAGTTTATAAAACTGTTGAAAAGTCAGACCCTATTATTTTAATGCAAACTGCATATATATTTATTTTAGTCAGTCTTCCATTTGAATAACATCTTTGGTGAACAGAATAGTAGCTCTAATCAATGATTCCAAATTATGAAAGTAGAGATAGGAAGAATTAAGAAAAAACTTTATTATTTTTTCCAAAATGATGTATATCTCACTTATTTTAAGACCATAATAATGAAAGCCTCTTGATTTTCTCACTCTGGTGGACAGCTTTTGCTTAGGTAGGGGCTGTTGGCCAACAATATTGAAGGAAACCTCAACCTGCCTGAGTTGAAATAGTTGCAAATTTAAGCACTCTGAGCATTAGGGCATTTAAGTGTTAATGGTTGCTTAATATTTTTGAAGGGATAGTAACATTATTCCAAAAAATATATTGAATCACTGTCATCATATGGCAGAATAGTGATTAGCAGGAGAAATGAAACAAGTCTTAATTAAAGAAATGAAAATGTTACAAGAATATATCAGCTAGCAAAGGGAAAGGGACTGTTGTGAGGCATCTTCCAGTGCTAGTTCTGGGACTAGTGAGACTCTACTTGCTTTCTAAGGTGCTTGCTACTCGTACTTTTATGTAAGTGAATATTGGGGAGTGTTATTTGCCACAAATTATCAACATATTTTATATCTTTGAAACATATGCCAGTGAGGGAAAAACAACAGAGTTTGTCAAGACGAGGGCCATGTATCACAGTAACAGAATTTTCTTTAATACACTCTGGAAAGAGCAAAGACTTGTGCCACTCAATAGCTCAAACAGCAGAGGTTTGAGAGTTTTCCTGTTTCAGCCTTTCCTAGTTCAGTGCCATCAGGTCTGATCAGTCAGGATATATGCAAGAGGTCTAACTTGCTCTCCCAGGATGAAGTAGATCAGTGACCCATTTTACAAAAGCAGAACCTTTCTGTTCAATTTGAGTTTTGTCTGAATTCTAAGTACACAAAGAATTTCTCAGTGCAGTGAACTCAGGGCTTGGCTCACTTTTGTTGCAGTGCTGCTGTCACCTGCAGAACAGATATTACAGCTTGAGTGTGCATTGTCTGGGAGCTCCAGCAAGTGTTTGCTTCAGCTGGTGACTTTCCTGTTTAAGTTCTTGAACATGTAAGTAAAATGAGTGTATCCAATTTCACTGATATTCTACATTATTGTGAACATAAAAAGAAAAGTCTTCTCCTTCCCACACCACAACTAGTGAGAACAGAACCCTTGTTTCATGAGTGGCTGAAAGCAGCAGAAGATACAAACCATTAGTAGAAGGGTTGAAAATCCTTGTTTTGTTCCCACTCACCCTTTAGGAAAGCACAATGGTTAGTTTACACTATATTTCTCTTTGTGAGCTCCATTTTCCACAAAATGTTTTCCTTGAAATATTTGAAATTTGGAAAACTGCTAACAGGATCTATGTTCATTTCCTTACAGCTCTAAACCTGGTTGTGCAAGTCTTTCAGGGAATCAGAAGGTACAGAACATCCTGCTAAATTTTCAGAAGGTTTGAAATCGCTTTTTTTTTAATATGGAAATGTTAGAGACTGAATTACCTGAATGTTGAAATCCCTGAATTTCGGTGGGTCACTCTAACCCGTTGATTTGTGGCACATGTGTTAGAGCACACACATTGAACCCCACTGTCTCTGTGTGCCTGAGAAGCAGAAGTTACTAGCTAGAAGTTAGAAACACAAAAAGTAATAACCAACAGTGGAAAACATGAACTTTCTTAAGCTGCAGACTGACAGATATTGATGTAACTGAGCTGTAAGTAACAGTGACTGGTGACATCCCAGTGGGAAGGTACCGGCAAGTAAAGGCATGTGCCGACTCACTTCAAATCTGCAGTGGATCAAAGCAAGGCAGGTACAAAATGTCATTGTGGTGTTGCAAAGCTGGGAGAAGTTGACATTCTTGACAGCAGCTGCCTGTGTTGCATTAGTGCTCCTTCAGAATGTCAGCTGTTCTTCATTTGAAGAGTGAATGACCTACTTGGAAAATCAAAGTAACCTGCTCGTGTCCTTTGGGAAGTAATGCCACTCTTTTTCAACCAATTAGTAGATGGTGAGTGAAGGTACCACACACAGACTTTGCCTTAGGCTGCAGAACGGGAGGAAAATTCAGAGGAAAACTGTGCTTAATAGTACCCTGGAATGTCTGACCATTTCTTCAGGGTTTAGAGCACAGTGCTCTATTTAGAGATGATCAGCTCATGAAGGGCCAACTCGAGAGAGAAACTCAATGGAAAAATACATTTCAAGATGGAAAAATTAAAATAACTTTTCTTCAGAATGTAAATCCAGGATGTTAATGATGAAAAAATAAGGAACAGGGAAGGCTGTAACCTTAAAGCGAGGATTATTCCCTTGGATGACAGTGTCCTTTATAAAGAGGTGTGTTCTAACAAATGTAGCCAAGTGTCAGGCTTTGCACAAGCCAAGGTTTGAGTTGTTGGCAGAGCCCTGTTGGTGTCTGAGACCACACATTGGATTTGTTTTATTGTACTCCAGAGAGAATTTGATACTAAGCTCTAAGTGCCACAGGGAACAACCAGCTCAAGAGGAGGAAACCTGGAAATAAATGCTATGATAGAAATCAGAATCAATGCAAAATCCAAACCTACTGATTTGAAGCTTCTGTTTTCAAAGGAAAGGGGTGGCAGGAGATCCTTTCTACCCTTCATATGAAAAATAACTTAGTGGCATTTGTTCTGCTTTATTTATTGTTCTTTACAAGTATTCAGAGTGTAACAGGAGGAGCAGCCGATCTCCTTTTTCAGCTATGATTTTTTGTTTTCTATTGCAAAATTGTAAAAAGTATAACTATGCCTTTCAAATGTAGGAGAAAAGGAACACAGGAACTAAAATCTGTGTTTCATATTCCCACTGGCAAGCAGTTTTTCCAGCCTAAGGTTTAATTTAGCTTTGCTCAAATAGTCAGAAGTTTGTTTAGTACCATTTAAAAATCAGAAAGGAGATGGCAGTGTTCATTTTCATGGGGTTGGCTGGATCATGTATGGCATTACAGATTTGTTGGGTTTGAGCCGCCTTAGACAACATAAGCTCTCCCAGAGCCTCTTGGCACAACAGCAGCAGGGCAGAGGGGGCCTTGATGGTTACATCTGTGGTCCTGTTCCTGCTGTGCCATTCCAGGCAGTGGCTGTTAGACTGTGTATGTCAGGGGGATGGTGTGGCAGTTCTCCATAACCTCGGTGTTGTTAACAGTCTCGCCTGTGATGGTGAAGGAAAGTGATTCTGGACAGTCAAGGCCAGTCTTAATACACAAGGCCAGGGGAAACACAGAAATAAGAGGTGGTGGAACAGCTTGGGAATTATTTGTTTTAGTGTGTGCAGGAGGGAAAAACAGTTTTTGCACTTAATTTTGCTGTCCACCACTGAGGACTGAGTGCCTTCTCATCCTGCGATGTCTACAGAGAAATTAGCTGGAGAAATCAGTGCAACATAAAGAAGGCAATATCAAATAACAGAAGATAGTTGTTTAATCCACTGTCAAGCTCTCTAGGACAGGAACAACTCTAACTAAAACCCCCCTTTCCAGAGGTTTATTATCCCCTTCAAGGATACTAACAGTGGTTCTTGGAGGTAATGGTGAAGGAGAAGAAAAATGTCATCAATCATCCCACATTGTCTACATTAAACCTTCTGGTTACTGTAAGAAGAATATTGAACTCCTTTCTTTTTGACTGTGATTCAATTCTAGCACACTTGAAATTGTAAGTGTACAATGAGTAGAGAGGAGAGCTGTCCCTAAATCAGATTCTGTCTAGTTTAAATGCTATTTATTCCAAACAAAGCATCTGAAAAGACAGTTGAAGTTTAGAAAGTGTCTGCAAGAAAGAGGTAACAATGTTTGGGTTTCCCCCCTCCCCCCCAAATATTGAAAGATTTCCAGTAGAGGATTCTTGCATTCCTGGGGTTAACATTCCTCATGAAGCTTAAGGAAGAGACAGTCCTGTAGCAAAACATTTTTTGCAAGTTTACATCTTGTGCGTGTCCCCATTTCCCAGCTCGGTGAAAGTTGTTTCTATTGTTGCAGTCAACTCATCAGGAGCTGGAAAACCCTGGAATTGGAAGTGGATTCCCATGAAGCCATGGGAGAAGCTTCCAGGCAAATCTTTGATGTCTGGCTGTCACAGTTCCCTTTTTCTCAGCAGCTGAAGTGGGGAGACAGAAAATATTCTGTACTTAGTGAAAGTCTGGGGTTAGGGGAAGAGAGCAGGTTCCCCCTTTTAAACAAACAGCTGAAACAGAGGGACTTTCCAGTTAAACACTGCCTTTAATGCCATTAGTGTGACTTTGAAAGAAATCCTTTTAGGAGTCCTCAAACAACCAACAGAATGTATGTAATGTGGAATATGCATTTGTTTTTATTTTTTACCTAAATATTATTGTAATAAGTAATGTTGGAATTTGTTAGCTAAATATTGTAGCTAATTGTTGCATATTAATCTCCTGTCCAGCATCACAGGTATTTAGTGTCTCAGCATTTTTTAATCATTGGCATTTGAACACTGGAATAGTGAAAAGGTTAAAGAATATTTCCACTAATTCAGCACATTCTTATATTAAGAGGTACCTGAAAGAATTAGCTGGAAGTTGCCTTTTTACAGTGAAGTAACAGTCACTAAAGACTTTGTGATTTATGTTTTGATAACCAAGCCAGAGGAGTTCTGACATGATAATTTATTTCTTACCTTAAAATTATTTTATTCAACAAAAGCATCATTTCTTTTAAGAAATATGTTTCATTTTATAAACTTTAAAATATATCTAGAGCACAAGACTTTGATGATTCATATCCTCTAAATTTCTTTGTCAAATAACTTTACATGGAGTGATGATATTTTATTCTTTCTTGCATTTATGAAAATGTTTGTCTTGGAATAAAGTAGAAAGATTTTCTATTACTTAGGCTACAGACTTTCAGTCTGTATTGACAAACTAAAATGAAAAACAGTTGTTAAATGGTAAGCAGCATTTAAAATTGCTGGTCTTCTGTCCCCATGTGTGCATTTAATGCTCAGTCTGAGTTTTCTGATGCATTATGGTAATAAAAGATGCCCTGCATTTCCTCTAAGAGCAGTGCCCTTTGACCCTCTTGGCATCAAGAGATAAAAACAAGTGGAGTCAGTAAACAACAAGTACTTGCTGCATTGTTAGGCTTGAAATTGACATCTGGTGGTGATGGAAAAAGAATTCCAGAGCAGGATTGGCCTTGCATTAAGGTTTTGTGCTTTTGAGTGGCTCACAGGAGCTGAATACTTCAGTTGGTGTCCTGTTTGAACGAGTTCACTCTTTCCTCTCCCTCCTACAGGAGGACAAAATGAGCCAGGCAATCCTTGTTATAAAATGATGGCATGAAAAGGCTGAGACACCAGTTGAGGGATGATCCCTGCACAGCACGAGGTGACACACAGTGTGCAGAGTGCTGAGGTAGGGCTGGGACAGGCTGCTCTGGGACCCGTTCTGCTGCTTTTCACAGCTAATTAAATGGGATTTAGTGCCTTTCCCCCAAACTGGTACCACCAGGTGAGCATTGTGTTACTTGGTAACTGTGTCACTCCCTAGTTCAGACCTGCACTTCTGCACTGCATCCCCAAATCTTGCCTTTCATGTCAGTGTTGGCATCCAGACAGAACCCGTAGCTCATTTTAAGAAACTGGCTTTCAGAGTAAATAATTTTGATGTCACATTTTGTCACAGAACAGTGGCTGGTAGTGCCAGAGGCCAGTGCTGCTCTCTCCTAACGAGAGCTGCAAGGAATGGTGTGATCAGCACAGGCTCTTGCCTCTGGGAGTGGAACTCTCCATCTTCTCTCTGGCATCAGTTCATGTTCACTAAAGGAAGTGGACCTTCTATGGTCCCATGAGCTGTCAGAAAATCCAAGTATATGCAGAAACTGTACTGAAGAAACCATTTGTAGAAAGAAAGGACTGGAATACAATTTGTATAGTGAGGATGGGATATGAAGGATGAAGGCTTCTTTCTGAGGACTTGAAGGTCAGGGAGCACTTGAACCTTAAACTATTAATGCAGAGAAGTGGTCAGTACTAGCTTTGTTGGAAAAGATGATAAACACTTTGAATTTATAGGTTTCTTTCCATCAACTGCCTCTTTTCTCTGCCTGTGCTGTTTAGACAGGTCAATTTATTTCCTGCAAAGAAGTGTAATTTTTACCATTTCATAGTGAATACTGTAGCTTTGAAAATAAATATTGTTTTTATCATATACATGATATGAAAAAGAAAAAATGAAAATAACTTTTTTTTTGCCCTAAAGTATATTGATGTGGATTGACAAATAGTCTGATTGTGCTTAATCCTAAAAAAATGGAGCTTGCAAGGCTTTGTCTTCTTCCTCCCCCCCCTCCCCTTCACTCTTTGCACATTCAGAAGTCTTGAAAGCTTAGCAGCCCAACTACAAATACAGAAAAATAATTGTCAGCAGTGATAAGAACTTGAGGCTCAAAAAGAGATTTTAGTGCTCACATCTTCATGTTAAGTTGCAGCACTAACTACTGGTATAGAAAAGGTCAAAAGCACCTGCTGAGTGCTACAATGTAAGAATTAAATCAAGAATCTGGGACTGAGCAAAGTACATGCGGTTGAGTGCGTGAACCAGTAATTTGAAAGCCAAGCCTCAATTCTGTGATTGTTTATGGAAAAGGAGTTTAAAACCTAAAAAATAGGTTAAAAAAAAGAAAACACCTTCATGGTTAAAGCACTGCAGTTACAGTGCTCCACATACAAGAATCACCAAATCTTTCACAAAATTGTGAAGTTTTAGTTGGTGGATCTGGGGTGAAATTCTTCCAAACTTACTCAGCCACTTTTATCACCAGCTCTCAGCTTGATGGTTCTCTCAATCTCTAAAGCTTTCAAGCTGTTTCTTGTCTGGCACCATGAGTGCCATGCTGGTAACATGTCGACAGTTTTATTCTCTTACCTGCAAAGGAATGTAAAAACTTACATGACAGGAAAAAAAGGAGCTGTTAAGAACACCTGACCTAGATTTGAATCCTTTTTAAAGCCAAAGGGTTCATATTAACTTTGAGTATAACCTGAATTTTTTTGGGCTTTGTAAATCTGCTGTGGAATCACTTCTGGATGAATTGCTAAGTTTGTCCATTAATTAATTTTGTTTAATCTCTATTAGCTTGAAGTAAAGCTAAAAATCCCCAAACCCTAATGGTTCCATTGATGACTCATTTTCTCTCTTTATCCTGCTTGTTTCTTGCAGACTGTGCCACTCTGGATTATTGCAGCTTTATTAGTTTGTGAACTTCTTAAATTAGGTGCTCACACCTTGGGGATCAGTTGGCTGTATAAAAGCAACAGGGTAACACTTTTGGCTGAGATAAGGGCAGTGAAAGAGGCAAATTTCTGACTTGTGTATATATATATTCTGACCTGTGCCTCTGAGGGTGCAGTTGATATCAAGAGAAAACCCTGATTTGGCAGCACTGGCTGGTGTGGAACAGCCCCTTCTGAAGCTGTGTCAGAACTTCCTATGAGTCTTCTGGGTATGGTTTGCTCTGTGGTTTTCTGTTGTGTTTGTTTGTTTAAATATATTTGTATGTGTGTGCTTCAATAATAGAACTTCTTCCTGTAAAACATGATTTTTTTGGCTTGCCTCTGAGGAGTGTAGGAACAAAAATGATTGACTCTTGTTCTTTAGGGCTTTTTATAAATTCTATAAGTGTTGAGCATAATCCTATATTCAGATCACTGCATACCCACAGGAAGTTGATCTATAGAATGTGTTCTATTCAGAATGTATGCATTACATATGAAGTGGATGTGATCTTATCATTCTTCCTTTTCTTTAAAAGGTTCATGTCTCTTGGCAGTTTCCACTCAGAAGAATCATAGAATGGGTAAGTTCAGAAGGGACCACTGTGGGTCATGTGATCCAACCTCTTTGCTTAAGCAGGCTGGTCCTAAAGCACATGGCACATGTGCCAGAAATTCTGAGGTACAGGAGTGGTTTTTTTCATTTGCTTTCTGTCTGTTGTTTTGCTTCATTTTCTCTCTTTCAGTGTTTCTACACCTGTGGTGAAAGGATTAAAAAAGTATATTAAAAGGATCAAAAATATATGGCAGTTAATGAAAGATTTTGCAGTAACACTGAAAAAAACAAACAAAAAAAACAAAGCAAGAACTCCTCCAAACCTAAGAAGTGTCTCAAGGGACAGAATTCTTGCATCTATTCAACAGAAATGACACCTTTATCTTATAGAAATTTGATAGATACCTTTTTCTACAAGAATTGGCAGTGCCATACAGCCAGAAGAGTAGCACAAATAGTGTTCCAACTGCTGCTTTTGTGTATAGCACACAATTACGTGGAGGGACTATCTATATCAAAATAGAAATGCAAAGAAACACTGTCATGTTTAAAATTTCAGAAGGCACCTTATTCCTGCTGGTAACAATGTGATGCTAAAAGGAATTCTGCTTGCTTGTCCTCCTGTGCTCAGCTTTTGCATTCAGATATTTTGGTTTCAGTGCTTGGTTTTCTTTCTCAGCAATCATTTTGCAGTATTCACAGGTGATGAAAATAAGTTACTTGTGAAAAACGAAAAATAACTTTGCTGATGTTATAAAGTCTGTTTTGTTTGGAACATGTTCCCTCCAAAGTGTTTTAAGTTATTGAAGTGCAGATTGCTTGTTCCATCAACTGAGGCTTTCACTGAAAGGACTGATCATATCTGAAATGCGGATTTGAAAAGGATGTAGTAAATATAGGCTGAAAGTGAATATGGAACAAAGAGTTGAGGATTCATGGAAGCAAAATCCATCATTGATTTCTAAGGGAGCTGTCTCTGACTCACAAAACTTTGAGATCTCAAGTGTCACTGGGTGCTGGCAGTGTGCCCTTACACTTTTCCTGTCACTGCTCTTTGTCCCTTTCAGGATACTGGGTTACAACAGCTTTTACCAGAGAAATCTGCTCTCATGCTGCTTTGAACAAAAGGAGGCTCACCTGTAGGAGAAATCGTGGTGTAAAGATTGTATCAGAGTCTGTGAGGTGTGTGCATGTACCTGGGTGAAGTCTTTTCCCAAGGCAATGGTGGCAACCTCAGGATGTTTCATGTCTCTGCTCCCTGGAAGGACCTGATGGCAGAAGCACCAAATAACTCTTAATAGTGTTTGAACAGGGTGATTCTCTAATGGGTTGTGATGACCAACACAGCAGCATTTTATGAAGCCTTCTAGAAGGGACACAGTCATGATATAAAGTGAATGGCCACTATTTCAGATGTTTTATTTCTGCTCTTCCCAGAAGAACTGGTTATAAATATCCACTGATTCAATATTCTTTCCTGCTTAGACTGCAATTTTATACATTTTTTTTTCCTCACGTTTTCTCTTATCCACCAAGCTCAGAGGCTTTGGCCTAACAAATCATTCAGGGCCTTTTATTTTTAGAGTTGCCAAGTCTGGAAACTCCTCGTAACTCTAGGAAATGCTTTCTGTGTGTTTATAATCCCCAAACTATGGGGAATTTGCTGTCCTTCAGCAAGCTTTGCAGTAAGCCTCCTATGTAATTCTGGAATATGATCCTGGTTACTTAGGGAACCTCTTCAGTTTGGCAGGAGCAGTGCAGCTTGTGCTTTGAACATTAAAAGTGTTATGTGTTTGGAAGGTCTTTCTTCACTGCTGGTATTTGGTGTGGAAAGACATCCAAAGCAAAGATTTTTGTTTCCTTCCTTCATAATAGACATGGGACATTTAAATTACAGACTCAAATTACAGCAGTGGTCAGACTGTGCTGTGCTATATTAGGAAGATTGTTTTCAGGATGGGCATGTTCCTTTTGAGTACAAGTATTACCTTAAACCCTTAGGGAAGTTCCCATATGGATTCACGTGGATCAAACAAAATATTGTCATGACCTTTTCCCAATGACAACCACAAATGTTTGGGGGGTTTGGTTGGTTGGTTATTCTTTGTTTGTTTGTGGTTGGTTTGTTTTTTCCTGAAGTGCTTTGCCAAGCTGTAGAAGCTTCCAAATCTGTCCCTGTTAATGAAGAAGTCAATGGAGGTTGATTATTTTATCCATGCAGTTTGTTTTAATTCGATATATGGTCTTTATTTCTTTGCTCCTGGAGTCAAGGACATCTCTGGCTCCACAGATTGTGGCTTTGCTTTCCTTGTCTCATTACCTTTTCTCCTCTGTATCTTATTTCTTTTCCACTCTGTACAGACACAAGCATGTGCTGTGGTCTAATGAATTTGATGGCACTTTGTTAATGATTAACGATGCTGTGGGTTGAAACCAAATAACGCTGGATATAAAGTACTCTCAAACTTTGGTTTAATTTGTACAATATTTCTATTTCAAATATTTATCTGTGCATTCAAATCCTGTCAATAAGACTTAGACTCCTGCTTAATGCTAAAGAGGTTTTCTGTATCACGACTATAGGCAATAAAATACCTAAACACATTCAAAATTCTATTTTAGCTGGGTTTTGAATTACTTGATGAACTCTTTGGAAGGTATCTAATGTTCCAAAAGAGTGTTCAGGATTCTCAAAGTCTTATTATTGAATGTCAAACTATCACTAACTCCTATGGAGACAGAGCAAGTCTGCAACAGGGCAAACGGGGCACTTTACCCATTCAGAAAGATTTGGAAAATGGAGTTTCTCAACTGTGCCATCAAAGTCTTGGATAAATTTAACTCTGATATTGACTGAGGTGAACATGAGATAAAGGATAAAAGTCTAAGATCCAGGACTGGACAAACTTACTGTGCTGAGAGAGCACATTGTTTAGGATTCTTGGGATGGAGTTTGATAAGGAACCTCCTAGAGAAGAATGGAAGTACTCTTAGTTATCCAGCTGTGGGGAAAAATGCATTTGCAAAGAAAACCTTTCCTTGACTTGCCTTCTGCTGTATCTTGTACAGTGACTTCATGAAGTAGGTGTCTTTATGAAAGGCACACCAAGCATATGATATTCACTATATATATCAGCTTTCTATGGGCAGAAAGAAGATGCTGCAGGAAGAGAACCTCTCCTGCAGATCCTTCCCTAACCATCTGCTTCATCCTGCAAACCTCTGAATTAACTTAAGTAAACACCTTGAAATAGTGTGTTGGTTCTATATCAGCTTTAAGCGTATTTGTATGTTGTCTCTTGATTTTAAATGGTGAGCAGATGCATTGAATTCATTGAAGGTGCTGCTGCTGAACCTTTATCCAATATTTTTAGGGTGGAAGCATTTCCTTTTAAAATTTACAGGCAACTCACCATAATTGTTTCCAAACTGCATCACTCCCAGCATCTGATTGTTTCTGTCCAACTGATAATTTAATTAAGAATTGAATGTTATTTGTATAAAATAACCTGACAAATTAATATATTTAGCAATAATGCTTTAATTAGTGAAATCTATTTTCTTGAGAATAATTATTTTACAATATTTTAAGTTTAATTAAGTTACATTATTCCTCCCTTTATGTATAATAATTAATACATTGCTAATTCTGTTGGCACAGATAGAGGAAACTAATTACTTGAAATTTTTGTGCCTATAATGAGATTAAATTAATTACGTTTGCTATTAGAATGATTTGTACAGAATTTGGGGTAACTATTATTCTGGTTTATTTCCCCAGTTTTAAAATTTTTTTAATTGCACAAATTAAAAAAATCACAATTTAATGACAGTATATTATTGTGCTGGTTTTGGCAGTGGCAGAGTTAATCTTCACAATAGCTGGTGTGGGGTTGTGGTTTGGATTTGTGCTGGAAAAGGTGTGGATCAGACAGGGATGTTTTTGCTCTCACTGAGCAGAAGTTATACAGAGTCAAGGCCTTTTCTGCTCCTCACCCCACCAGTGACTGGGCTGGGGGTGCTCAAGGATTTGAGAGGGGACACAACTGGGACAGCTGATTCCAACTGCCCCCAGCTGCCCCAGGGGATATCCCAGAGCTTGTGGTGTGTCATGGTCAGCATGTAAAGCTGGGGGGAAGATGGAGGAAATGGAGAGTGGGGATAGACAGGCACCTCTCATGGGAAGGGGTGAATGAATTCCTTATTTTGCTTTGCTTGCACACGTGGAGACTTTGTACACTTTGCTCTTTCTCTCCTTTCATGTTTCTAAGCTCAAAAGGAACACTGAAAATTAGTTTTGTGATGAGCTAATGATGTGGCAGTGTAGGAGAGAGGGCTCTGCTAGAGTTCAAAGAATCACAGAGTACTTGAAGTTGGAAGGGACTTAACCTGGATAGTAGTCCAGTGCCCACTAGTTTAAAGTAATGAGCACTTTTATGATCTGTACACTGTTGGGTTTTTAGATCCATTCCATCAAGTGGAGGAATATAAGTAAGGGAATAAAGTTCTCTCCACACAATGCCAACATTTTTTTCTTTAATTGTGCTGGAGCAGAAGGGATCAATGGATTCTCACACGGACTGTTATACTCTGTCAGCCTGTAAGGTTTGCTATTTTAACCTTTAAAATAGGCAACTGTAGGTGAAATTATACTGTTTTCCCATTTCCCTCTCACTTTTAAATCCTAAATTTATTAAGCAGCATGCATTTCAACTGGTATGGAGCTTCAACACTGATGTGGTTTGATGCATTAAACTCTTTCTCAGTAACTTGTGTGCACGTTCAGTTTGGTCAGTAACAGCAGTGTGTTGATCCTCATCCTTTGTCCCAAAAGATTTCACATGTGTGCATTCACACACACAGAGCGCTGAAAAATAAGCAGTTTTCAGTGCAATTTATAAGTGATTAGATCTTCTATTAGGTTTGGAGCCTGGAAAAGGCAAGGAGAAACTGGTGAAGACCAGGCTACATGAACGTGGCTGTGTGTGATCCACAGCTGCCTTAGTTACCTGTTGCTGTCCTGCCTTTCATTCCAGGCTTCTCTTTTTAGACTCCTACTCTCATATTTGCCTTTATAACCATCCACCCACTGGATGATTTGGTTGCTAAAGGTGCTTTTCCTCTCAATTTCAACTCAACTAAGAAGCAAGACAGAGTGGTGATTGTGGTTACTTAGTTCCTGCTCTCACTGTGTCTCACATACAAGAATAAAGATTTTGGTAACATAGCACAAAACTTTTCAGACTCTGAGAAAGGTTTTGCTCATTTCAGCATTCTTGTTTTGATGTCTCACAGTGGAACTTCTTCAAGAGATTAACTGAGGAAAGTTCAGGGATGTTATCACATTACTTCAGGTATCAAAGCAGTTTTAAGTGCTTAAACTCTTTAAAGCATGGTATGAGGACAAGGTAGGGGAGGGATGTTCTTTCTCTTCTCCCTCAAAGCCAGTTGTCCTCTCACTTGCTACTTTCCATCACAGGGATGCTGCAATATATCCTTGAGGAGATTCCAACATGGAGTGCCTGACTGTGAAACAGAATTCCAGTTTGCAGGCTGTAAAGATTTGTAGGCACTGCCAGACCTCTGGAAATGCCAGGCAGGAAAAGCTGGCACAGGCTTGCCAAGTCCTGAGCTGAAGAGTCACCTCTGGCAGAGGCATCATTAGATGATGTTGCCACGAGTCAATGCAGAGTTCAAGTCTTTTGGTCAGTAGGAACAGGAGGTGCTGTGGATATTTATACATTGATTAACAGCAATGCTCTCTGCATTAAAAATTCCTGGCTGGATCTCCAGAGGGCATGGCCCATGTTATGGATGGGATCTCATCCTGCCTTTATTTTAACAGGCTCCTAATTGTAGACATTGGGCAGAAGCCTGTGTTGATCAATAAAACATTCTGAAGACTTTTCTTGTTGACATGGGGATTAGAGAGCTTTACTAACTGGGTCAGGTGAAATACTAATGAGTTTGTTACCTTTTAGAGGACTGAGATTGTTTGATTATGTGACTAGAAGTCATCATTACTGTGAAGGGTTTTGTGAAGCCTAATGAGTAAACTTTTGTGACATTACTCAAGCCTATTTTTGTATGAAATTCTTGCAGGAGGGTTGTTTTAGGGGGTTTCTTAGCTCCTGGTGTTCTGGGTGTTTATTTGTTTTGTTTATTTTCTTGTTATTTGCTCTGGCCTTTATTAAATAACCTGGAATGGACATGAACAAAAAAACCCTGAACATTTAAAAAGAAGTTTTTTGCCTCAAATTAAGCCAATAGTAATGGCAAAACTTCTAAATTTATCTATATTCTTTCTGTATCTATAAAATAAATAGACCTAATTATTATTTCTAATTGTCCAAGTATCCCTAGATAATTTCTAAACATATGATTGTATAATTTAAAACTTCAGTGTTCTCAGTATCTGAAGAACTATTGGAACCAGTTGAGCTGCATCCCACAATAATCTCTATTATATAGAAGTGAAAAATAAGGGAATAACAAAAGTGAGGGAATAATATTTTGTTCATTAAATGTGTCAGTTGAGAAGAATGTTACACTTCCTTCTTACCTTGAATAGCTGGTAATATTCAGCCACTGTTCATCACTTAATTTTTGTGATTTTAATAAAAGAAATACCAGGTAGTGTTACAATTTAAAAAGACTTGGGTGCTGTACTTTGGTACTTTTCCTTCTGACTCTATTCTTTACAGCACATGTGGTAATTTCACGCTTTCTGGCACAAATCTAATGGGTTTCTGAATACCAGAATAGGTGCCCATTTCTCAGTTCTGTCCCTTGTGTGATATGGACTGTTTACATACAAAGAGCCCATTTTTGAGCAGGGAGTATCTTTTGCCCATAACACTTTACATATTAAACTGTCTGGGAGTTCTCACTGTTACATGTGGCACAGACCATCTTAGAGTTTCTTTAGTGAATTGCCTGGAAAAAGAGAAAAAACAGGAGTATTTGCATTGAATAATTTCCAGGAAGTGCATTTTGTTCCCTGGTTTCCCATTTCTAATGGGGTGGCCATATAGATTTATGTTGCTGCACTATACAATGACATTTCTAAGACTTCATTATCTGAAGAGAACTGTGATTCATGCTGGCAGTTCATGGAGAAGGTAAAGCTGGGGAGAGGGATGAGTGCTCAGGTTGCTGATGGCTCTTCAGTGTTCTACCTATTACACAGAACTGCATATTTGTACTTTCTTTTGGCATCACATTCTGCAGGTCTGTAAACCCTCAATAGCAACAGGTGAGTCAGGAAATCCTATTTTGGTATCCTTCCAAATGCTTCTTTAATAAGATATGTGTGTTCAGTGTTTGTCCTCCATCAGCAGCAAGTAATACAGAGGTGCTTGGGAAATTAAACTAAATTATATTGTGATTCTGTCACTTTTCAGTGGGGATTCAGTTACACATGAATTGGTAGAATTAAAAATAATAGTCAAGTCACTCCTTTTCAAAATTTTGCCTATCCTTCTGCACACTCAAAACCTCTGGTAGTAAAATGTAACATACTTTCTCCTGTGTTTAGATGGTGTCAGGGATTTAAAAGGATCCACGACTGGCACTGCCTTATCCTGCTCATTAAATGTGTCCTTTCAAACAGCAGAGAATTCCTACTTACTACTGTCTTGTAACTAATGTAAAACACACCAAAATGTCATCACAAAGTTAGTATTATTGTAAAATTTAACTTATTTAGAAGCTAAACATTTATATAAATTGTTGAAATACCCTCCACAGTTGCATCGATGGTAAGAATTTAGAGCTAAGGTGGGTCTTATTTTTTAGTTTCATTGTGCTAAGAGTCACTTCCCACTGGATGGCACTATTTAATAAATTATACTGGGGAAGGTGATTGTTACAGCACACAAACTTCAGCTTTAGAGGACATTGGAGAAGTGACATTTAGAATTGCTAAATGTGTTCTGTCTTTCATCTTTTTCTAAAGCAGAGCCAAAACATGCTGATCCAATGAGCACTGAAATGACCACTGAGGCTGTTGTGGCAGCACATGGTTTATACTCAACTCAGTAACAGGTAACACAGATCTGCCAAACAAAGCATTTTATATTTTACTAAAGTTCTGATCCTGACCTTTTCAAAATATTATAGTTTTTAAAAGCATAAATGTTCTCTTTTTTTCTTCCATCAGGAAAAAATAGTTTTAATACAGGCTTGACAGTCACACATGGTGTTGAGGTCTGCTTCTATTTTGCTGTTTGTTAATACAATTTGTATCAGCAGTTGCCATTCAGGAAGTTATCGGGGTTCTTTTGTTTCCATTTTCATATGCAGGACCTTAACAGCAAAGCTGGAGTACAACCTTGGGCAATTCACAGCAGAAAGACTCCAGATAAAAATGAATGAATTCAGTTTCTTTTGCAAGAATGCTGGAATTCTCATTTCCAGTTTTTGAAAGCTGATTGAAAGAAGAGCTTAGCCCATAAATAGACAAGACTGAACTTTGTCTATAAAAAGAAAATAAGGGGTTTATGGATAATTCAAGGGCATGTTAAGCTTCATTGCCAGGCAATCAATAAATAAACAGTCAGTAATGGAATTAAAGAAAGGCAACTATCCCAGAACAATAATACATCTGGGATGTGCAGAAATACAGGGGCATGATGATAGGACAGGCTCTGTTTCCTTTTCTTGCCCAGCTGGTGCTATGGACACAAAATTTCTGCTAAGGATGTTAAGCATTTCTATAGAAACAAAGACTTCTGTTTTCAGACTGGTGCTGAAGTTACAAATAATGAGGATGCAGCCTCGTGTCTGCTGTTAACATGCACCACTTTGCTGTGCTCTGTATCAGGTGATCACAGTACAAGCTCTGTATCTATAACAGCATCTTTCCCTGGAGCTGTGAGTTTGGTGAGAACCTGTTCCTGAACCTGTCCAGTGTTTCTGTCTGTGGATTCAGCACACTGTGTGTTGTACCACTGGTGTTCCTTGGTGCAAAGGAAAGTAACTGAACAAATCAGTCTGCCATGTTTCATTTTTCCAATCTACTGAAGGAGCTTGAGTCTCTCTTCAACAATTTCTGCATTGTTGTGTTTTGGATGTGACAAAAGGAGAAGAGCACCTGTAGAGAGAATAATTAGCTCTGTGAAACAACTTCTAGGCATATATGTTTCCATCCCCTGCAGCTAATGGGAGGACAGACATTGAAACTGGAAGTGAAGCACAGGATCCAACATGGTGTAGTAACAAGTGAGACTCAGAGCTGGCTTGGTCTTTATCATGGTTTTGTTTCCTTAATCTCAGAACAGTCTGTGCTGTTTTCTTTATACTTCTTACCTTCTGATTTTGGAACCTGGCAGGATAAAACAGGTGACCTTTAAAAAGCCAAAAGCTGTTCTCCAAGCATCTGTTATGGGCCTGAAGGCTCTTGGACTCTGCATCTGCAGTGAAGTCACTTTTCTTGTCATTAAACCACTGCTCCATTTACAGTGTGGGCTACTTACATCACCTGGCATTTTAACATCCCTTTGAGAGGCATCATGGGCTGCTCAATCTGTGTGTTATTTCTGATAAAGTGAGTTCAACTTCAGTTTCTTCTTTTTTAACTGCTGCTAACTCTGTTCAGATAGGGGGAAAAGAAAAAGATATGAAGTCCCTGCTCAAACACTAAACAAGCTTACAGAATATTTATTCAGCACTTTGTCTAGGGAATTTCAACCTCAGCTGAAGCTTCTCTATGATTCCTTGTCACAGCTCATTCTGTTTTCATTAAAATTAGGAGAAAAATATATTAATATCTGTTTACAGTGAGGAAAATGAAACACCTAATGTTTAATGAGGTTAGTAAAATAGACCTGTTTTAAAAAGAAAGACAGATTTAAAGGACCTATTACGGAATATCTGTAGCCCCATGAAAAGTGGGTTTGTCCTTCCTTCCAAATAAATGGAAATGGAAGGATATTCTCAGTCCAAGACAGCTCCCAATAGAGCTGTTTCCTGGAAATACCTGCTGGGGAGAGACTGGGTGGTACTGAGGGACATTGGTATCTAATTTATGAATCCTTGCAGAGTCGAGAACTTCAGTACTGAAAACTACCTAACTTATTCCATAATTTAAACTGTGTTTGGGAAAAACTTGTCAACTCGGCCAAAATGCAAACAGCCTGGAAATAGAATTTGTGGAGGTCTTATGCATCTAAAATATGGGTTTCAGGTCGTGTAATTTCCTCCTTTGTATAACCTCTATTTTTTAAATTTTCTGTATGTAAATATATTTGTTTTAAGGTACCCCATGTGTAGCCACTGCTCCATAACATATTTATAACTCCTTGGATGTTGCAAATGTTGTTATGGTTAAGTGAAGGCTACGATTTTTATAGAATATACTTCTTAAAAATGGGTTAAGTTCACAACAATGCATCATTTTCTGCAGAAACTATGATTAGTCTTACCAGTTGTTAGAAATTTCTTCTCAAATACTGCCAGAAGTCAGCAAAATTTGGGAAAATGTATAGTTCTAATCTGTTTTGTTCTAACGTGTAACAAGTGTTAGATTCTGAAGTTTATTATAGAATAATAAAATAAATAGTTTATCCCAGAAGTGTTGTCTAACTCTTAGACAGATACTAAAAATAGATAATAATAATTATAGCTTCGTTGAACTTAATTTATTAAAAAAACAAACAATCCTGTAGAAATTGGCTGTTTTTAGATTGAGTGAGCTAATATTTGTCTTTCTAATTTCTTTTGCTTCTGGCTGCTCAAAGGCAGTCTGGCAGTTCAACTCCTGTGGGTAGAAATACAACAAATTCAGCTTATTTAAATTTTGAGTGAAAATACGACAAAACATTCTCAAGCTCATTGGGCCCACAGAAACTTCCTTTAAAATGTATTAAAGGCAGAAATACCAAAATATGATTTAAAGTCTTTATGAAGTTTCAAAATATTGTTTTTTGATTGTAGGTTTTAAAGTATAAAAGCTCCATGTCATTATAAAATCCCATGTTTAATAAGTCTAATTGACTGAAGTAGGAGTGAGTTTTCTTAAAGGAGGTACAGGGATGATCTGTCCCAATTTGTAATGGATTGACTCCAGAATCATCATATTGGGTGGGTGTTTGTGGCATCCACAGGACAGAAGAACAGATTATTTAGATTCTTCTTTACCATACCATTACCATAATTTCCTGCAACTATTCTTACACTGCAATACTTAATTTAATAAAGGCAACTTAATATGTTACAAAGTGTTCTCCTACACAGAGAGCTTCATAAATCTGTTTTTTGATTAGTTTTGATTCAACTTCCATTATTCATTCATTGCAAAAATACCACTGTGATCAGCACAGGAGAAGAGAAATAGGCTGGCTGGGTTATATTGTGTAAGAAAATATCTGTAACAGTTAGATACAACTGAGGGACACTCTTCCAAATCAAGGCATATCCCCTGCAACCAACCCTTCATTCTCATCTTCAAGGCCAGGTTGGACAGGGCTTGGAGCAACCTCATCCAGTGGGAGGTGTTCCTGTCCATTCTTTCAAAGCATTGATTTCTCTTATGTTTTCTTTGACCTGTTTGTAGTAGAGTTCTGGCCTTTGTTCTTTGGGCCATCACTGACAACTGGCTCTCAAATACAAAACCCCAACTTCAGTTCAGTCACTCCTTTGGACCACATTGGTGGCAATAGCAAAAGGAAAGTCCTTGAAAGTTGTAGGAGTTTGTAATGTACTAATAGTGACATTCTACCACACTGCTTCTTTTAAATATTAATTTCTGGATTTCCTGAAGATCAGTACTGATCTTCCTGGAATACAGTAAGAATTAAGTGCCTTCTCAGACAGAGCTGGGGATTGGAGATGGAAAAGGCTTAGCAAGACATTTGCTGTCCAACCTGCTGCTTTTCCACATAGTTATTCAGAAATGTAGTCCTCTAGCATTTCAAAGAAATACTTTTTGTTCAGTGGATTTTGCTGGAGTAAATCTGTAAAAAGCCCAAGTCTAAATCAGCTGAAACTTTGTGTCTGTCTTTGTGGAATAGGCAGTTATTGATTATCTATACATCAGGTAAGTCTCTTTCTAATGCCAGGAAGTAATTTTATTATGTCTCAAAGCATGAATTTAAGAAGTTATTAAAAGTGTATTCAATACTGTGGTGAATGATCTGTCTAGCTACTACTCTGTCTTAATGAGAACTTTGTTCAAATATCTCGTGGTGGGGAATTTTAAATACTGTATAGTACAATTTCTTTTTCTCGTGTTTTCTAATTCCATCAGGTGACTTTAGAACATTACCAAGACATTGATCTCTGAATTTTCTTTGTTTAGTGTTTCAAACCCATTTTGTACACGTCTGTTATGGCCACATACATGACTTGTTATTTTTCCAGTTCTTGCTCTTGGAGTGTGATGTGTTCTACATATTTTAAAAGAAATCACCCTGGGTCTATAGGGCAATTCCTTTCAGACTGGTGGCTGCTACAAACCTAAACACAGATAAAAAAAAATCCTATCAGGAATGTAATCTTTCTGAGATCTAACAGAAATTCAGTCTATGTTCTTGGCTATCAACTTCAATGATACATTCTTTGGTTTAAATTATCAGCAACTCTTTAGTGCATAACAAAGTCAAATGTTCCCTGAAGTGATAAAATGCAGATCTTCTGAAAAATTTGAGAAATAATTTTGCAGGAAAATACTGTAGCATTTCATTGAGTTCCTTAAAACTGGTTTCCATGGTGTTTTGAATCTGGTTTAGCACCTCTATTTTTAATAATCCATTCCAGAAGATCTATTTTCTTAGAGGATAATTTTGTCCTTGCTAACTGTAATCTTGGAGGATGTACCACCTAACAGGAATTGTCTGATTTATTGCATACAAAAGAATAATTTCTTCATGTTTGCCACTTCTGTGTAGGAAAAGCTCTAACCCAAGAGCTGTATTTTCAGCTCCCTGAAGTCTGTGATCTCACCTGCAGATGCCAAACAAACAGTGCCATGTGAGCCCAGCAGAAATATTTCCTGGTGTTTGTGCTAACAGAGCTGCTGTCACATGGGAATGATTTGTGTGAAATATGGACACCACAAATATTGTCAACTTATCAGTTATTTAATTTACATTAGTTTTTCCTGCTGAGGAAAAATTGCTTCCTTCATGGAGCTATCAGATTAGTTTACATTTTGAGAAGTTACCAAGAGGAGAGAGAAATTTGGTATAAATATTTTAATTCTTCCAAGTATGCAGTTCCTTTGAATCCCTGATGATAGTCACAGTCACATGAGGGGAAGACAAACTTTTATAAAAAGTTTAATTGGTGGGAATAATGACTAGTGAGTTTGGAAAGTATTTATTATGTAACTCTTTGTGAAATTAGTGGAATTTTTATCTCATAGGTCTTTTTCTTTACATGTGTTTGATCAATACTGGTTGAACTATGGCTAAACTTTGAAGAATACAAATGAGTTATTAATTAGATGGTCATTCCCACTGATTTATATTGCTGAGAACCATTCTAGGGATACTCATTTTTCATACTTTGGGAAGAAACACTGAGCAGGGGAAAGTTATGGAAGCAAAACCCAATTAACCCAGTGAAGGGGGGAAGTGGCATTGATTTCTAGTTAGAAGATTGCTTCCATTATTTTAACTTTTATTTAGTGAGAAATTCCGTAACCTTTTATTTTATTGGAATTTTTAATTGCTTTAATTATTGTTATTTTAATAAGGACTTAGAAACAGGATTAGAGACAATTAATATTTGAGAGATGGATGTCACTGTGATCAGTATGCAAGAAATAGCTGGGCAGATGAAGAGAGTCTTGTCACATTTAAGCTTCTGTATGGCCTCACTTTGCATAAACAGATAGAGAACATGAGAAATCTCCCAGGAAGCTTGCTGAGGTAAGATGTTATTCCTTGCCAAGAAACACCACTGATATTTTATAATTACAATACAAAGCTTGGTCATGTCACACTGTGACAGACACTTTGTCATCATCCCAGTCATTACTATTAACGTGGCTCTGAATGCAGCAAAAAATACAAAGCTTTAGCTCTGACTGGTTTTGATCTGACACCAGGTTTGGGATGGTATAAATGAGTTTTGTGTTACTGTTGTATCTGTGCCCAACACTCCCCAACACCCAGGCAGTAACAGTGATGCTGCTTGGCTTCCTTTTTCCTTTAAGAACCAGTACAGTGTTTGCTTCTGCCACCTTAATGTTGTGAAGACCTTCCCCTGAGTTTTGGGAGAATCGGATTGTTATTACAGTAATTGGATAGTCTATGACAACTTGCTATAATTTCTTTATTAATAATGTTTCTTAATATGGAAAACTGACATCTTTTAGTGTTTGAATTCAGCTGCCCTGACAAAGCTAATTGCTCCTCGAGCTGCCATCCTGGGATGTGCTGGGAGTGTGAAAAAGAACAACTGCTGACTTCAGGAACTTATTTTCCCAGCAATTTAACATTTTTTCACATAATTAGCCTTGGTGTTCTTCTTAGATTAACAGATCTACTAAAAACATTGTGCTTTAAAAGCTGCAAACTGAGAAGAACACAACATAAAGCACATTCAAAGGGTGCCAGCTCGTTACGCTGACAGGTTTGGGAAGTACAGCACAGTTAACCTTTAACCTCCACAAATGCTTAAATACATTTCAAATACAGTTGTGATCATATAGTTTAAGTTTATAGATTTGTGGTTTGCTCGACTAATAGGGTAATCTCCTGAAATGAGCTGATTATTTTGAGTGCAATCAGATCCTTTGTAAAGAGAAATTATGATTGGTCTGTATCATTCACTTCATTAACTCGAAATCCGAGGAAGAAGAGAACACCCCACAAATATATACTCATAGAGAAACAAATATATAGAGATATAGAAGAGTTTTTCTCATTAATCCAAATAATGCTTTGAAAGTTGTGTGGCTGCCAGTCAGAGGGTACAGAGAGAATAATCACAACCAAGACCCGCATGTCATGTCAGTAAAGAGCCCAAGGACTTTCTGCTTGGAATGTAAAAATCCTAAAGACAGGGCTTCATAGCCCTTTTTAGTTTTTTCTTGTATAACTTTCCAAATCCTCAAGAATTACAGTGTCTTATGTTCTCTTCCAAAGCCCCTGCAAAGCATCCTGGAGCTGTAAGGGGAGATTCATTGGAAAACCTAATGTAAAATAAAGTGAGTGAAACTATTCTGAACTTCTGTCATCAGATTTTGGAAATAACAAGCACCAGTTGTTTTGATCAGTGAGAAGTCAGAGCAATCAGAAAAGCAGGAGGGTTAATAGCAAAACTAGAGTAGACCATGTACCTGGAGATGGCAGAGGAGGGATCTGTGTTCAAAAGGAGATGTCAAGAACCAGATTTTGTTATAACACAGATGTTTTGAAATTCATGTCTGCAAGTCTTAACCAATATTCATTGGTGGAAATCTGGATTTTGAAGTAATACAACAGTGGTTAGCAAACCCCACAGGTGTCAGGGGATGTTTACATAGATTATAAGATGCTAATTTTATCAACCAAATGGAAAATGTAATATAAACCAGTATGAACACAGTTATTTACCTTGAAGGAGATGGGCTGGAGCAGCCCATAGACCTTATTAACCTTAATTATAAGCCCTTGGGGTGCCGTAAATTCTTAGTCCATTAAGTATAAAATGCTAATCTGCAGGGGCTGTAGACTCATCATGTGCAAAATTATTTGAAAATGCAAATGGGAATTGAAAGAGAAACATCCATCCATGTCTGATTAATTCCTCACTCCTCTGTCTCAGTGGAGATGCCCTCCCTGGTGTCTGCCAGCAGCCCCCTTGGTCCAGGAGCTGCTTCTTGGACTGCTCTGGGTGGGCAAATGGAAGGGAAATTTCAGCCCCTTCACGACAAGGAATGTGCAGAGCAGCGTCTTGGTGAAATTTAACCCTGATGAGAGTAGCAAAGGACTTTGGAATCATTTAGAATCAGAATGGTTTGGGTTGGAGGGAACCTTAAATATCATCTCATTCCAGCTCCCTGCAGGGACACCTTCCGCTCTCCCAGGTTGCTTCAAGCCCCATCCAAACTGGCCTTGGAAATTTCCAGGCATGGGGAGTCCACAATTTTCTGGGCAATTTCTCTTAATTTATAGAACATGATTTATTATCTCTGTGTCCTGCAGATCTGCTTCTCTACGCCTGTTTAAAATGACTCAGTGCTACCTGGCTGTGTTTTAAAACTCCTCAGAAAGCAATTAATTTGTGATATTCATTTTCCCGTTCTATAGTTTGCTTCCTCAGTGTGTTCTGTTGTAAAGTTTGCTTGTTTTAATAATGTAAGCTGAAAATACCACATGAAAAATAACTACAAAAGGAAAAAGCAAGCACAGACACCTTTCTCATACTGAAGCACCGAAGTGTTGAAAAATGTTTAGTCTATTTTGTCACAGAGTTTCTATGAAATGAATTTTATTGACTTGTGAATGCTTCCCATATGAGAAATTCTGAGATTAAGACTATTGTCATGGGCTGTTAGTTCTTAGTTTATGGAAACTGGCTCTGTTTATTGATATAAATGGATTTCAAGCTTTCTAAATATGAAAACATACAAATGGACTATATATCTTCACTGGAACTGACCTTACTTTGATAAAGGGTTTGAAAAACTCTTTGACAAATGCTGGTTGTCATTTTGTTTCATTTCTGTTGGCTTTTTTGCTAAAGTATCTTCAAGAGGCAAAGATTCCTGGATAATAAATTTCAGTGATTTGATATTTTTCTGTTAAGGTGAGAAAAGAAAAAAAGTCCACAGTGAAATTAAGATTTATTTCTTAGAAGCCTGACAAGCCATGATTTCCTCAGCAGTTGGTTACTCTGGTACGACTAATATAAAAAAATAACCAGGAATTGTGAATAGGAGGAATAAATTTTGTGTGAAACTAGACTGTATTGTCAGGGTTTTACAGCTGGAGAATATGTATAATTATTCAGTGGCTATTTCTTCCTTTGAGAAAATGAGATAGAAAAATAGGATGAGTAACTTTGCAGAAAATCTTTTCCATTTGAAGAGAGTGCAATTCATACTAAATTAGGAAGGACAGGAAAATTGTATCAAATAATGCAACAGCTTAATGATGCAATAATATTGGGGCTTTTCTGCAAATATTTACTCATTTTGATAACTTTAGGTGTCTTTTGGTTTGCTCACTGTTCTCAAACACCTCCATTTATGAGTGTATGTATGTGAGTTTTAATAAGCTCTCTGAGCCAAGATGACTGACATTCTCCCCTTGCCTTTTTTTTCTCCCTCTTAGAAAACCATCATTTAGGTCCATGCTACAAGAAATCAGTGTATTTGTGCTGTACATCTCATAATGAGTTTACTAAATGTGAGAACTTGGGTTTGCTTCTCAGCCACTGGATTCATTCTGCCTGTTTGGATATACATTTGGTAATCATGTGGGTCCATATTATTGGAATGTTTCCTGTCCTGTGAGTCAAACCTCTGTTTAGCACTGGTTTAAAAGCATCTCCCAAATTCCCATGACATTTTGAAAGAAATTGTACAAGAGACAAATTGTGCTTTGCATTTCTAATATTCACAAGCACTCTGTTGCAAAGATAATTTTATTGTATTTCTTCAGCAGAGCAGTTATCACACTGAAAGAGTTTTCCTAAAATTTGCTTCTAAAACAACCATTTCTTTTGCAATTAAAATTAGCATTGAAACAATGAGAGTGATTTAATGCTGAGGTTGCCTTGGTTCCATTTTAATAAAATTGTTCTGTTTGCACCTATTTTAAATTTTCAGTTCCCATCATATTTTCCATAGAACAGCCATTTCCTATCCAGTGCTGGTCATATCTATGAGTTTACCCCTTCTCAAAGATGCCCTTGTGTGATTCCATCCCTCAGTAATAGTGGATTTCATCGATTCTGCAGTTTTTAGGAATAAGTTGCAGGATGTTTTGCTTAGAGCCAGACTGTGACTTTGCACATTCCAGAGCTGGAGGTTGAAGATGATTTCCAGGCTCCTTTCCAATGACCAGTCCTGTGATTTGTGATGCCCTTGGGAGCCCTCCAGTCTGTAGCTTGTTCCAGCAGGGAATTGCTGCTCCACATTCCTGCAGCTTGGTTGTGTTTGCAGCTGGAGTTCAAGGCCTGACCATTCCTGACCCAAATCCTTTATTCACCTTTTGATTTGAGCAAAGAAAAGTCTAGGACACAGGAATAGTGATAACAGCTGAGAGCAAAGGCCTGCCCTGCTGGTGCTCTATCTTAGATGTGACTCTGCAGAAGTGGAAGAGAAGGAATGTGCAAATCCTTCCTGCAAATATTCTTTGAAGCCTGGAATTATCTTCCATTCAAAGATCCTGAGCTAATTGTTCTACTTAGGGAGTATCTTGCCATGAATTTTCCTGCCATCTTTTTACTATCTTATTGAAATCTTTTGCCATTAGAGAAGAAAATTTAAAAAAAAGTAAAATAAAAGGATATTTTATTTTTAGTTCATTAGACTATAAATATCCATAATGCCACTGGAGGTCTATCTCTCCTCACTTTAGGAAAACACACAGAGGAAAGTAACTTAATGAAGTTGCTGTTTTTCAGTTCAAATGTTTGGCTGTATTTTATGTGTCAGTAATAAAGTTACAGAGATGCCTTGAGCAGTCACAGCTGAACTGGAGGGATTGCTCTCCTAATCCATGGAGATAAAGGGCAGCTGAAGTGCTGTGTGGTGTCCTTGCTTTGGAGAGCAAGGGCAGCCAGACTTACTTGCTCTCTCCTCTCCCAGAGTGCCTTCAGCTGTGGAAGCTCTTGGGTTTTGTGCTCTTAGTCACAACCAGATTTGGTTGCCATTTTAGCATATTAGCTTAAAATTAACACTCTGAAAAGTGTAAAACACTCCTTTCCATAACCAGTGTTACAAATATATGTTCCAAACACAATGTACAGAAGGCAATTTTGGTTATGCACTGAAAGCAGTTGGATATCAAAGGTTATGTTTAACTTTAGACAAAACCTCTTTTAATACATTAAAATTTTAGAAAGCTCTTTTTTTTTGCTACTATATGATATTCAAGATAACCTTTTTTTTCCCCCTTAGTAATTGGTCTCCATAAGAGTTACAACAATCTCATGTGAGTTTTAGAATTACAATACTTTTGTCTTCTGGGAATATTCTTTAGAGCTGTTCTTCAGGGCAGTAGAAATTGTGAGGGATTAATTAAGCATGAACTATGTACAGGCCACATGCTGGCAGAATCTGACTTAATACTAGAGGAACTGCAGTAATATTATAGTTTAGGACACTTGATAGGACTATAGCCTTGAAATTGTTAGTGGAATACAACTTTATACTATTACATATTTTTTACTTTCTTAATAGTTCCATTGCCATCTACTTTGCTCAGCCTCGTGTTGATTTTAAATTGTTAGTACACTTATAATCTAGTAAAGAAACCAATAAAAGTGTCTGGTTTTCAATCAATTTGAACAGGAAAAAAAGATGAGAAAGATTAGAACAGCAGAACCACTTATCTAGGGATACTTAAAAACTCTGTTCTTGGCAGTTACAGGAGTCTGCCATTGGTGTTTCAGGTGAGTGAAACAGAAACTCTCCTTAAGTGTAACTCTGATGGTGTCCCAGCCAAAATGCTCACAGTTCAAACTCAGCAGCAGGTTGGGCTGTTCTCTTGACCCTGTTAAGTTGTTGTTTTCCCACTGGCAGAGCCTGCAATGGTGATTTTTTTTTTCTGGGTGTTTGCAGACAGATGTTCATAATTCCCAAAGTTTGCTGGCTGTTAGCACAGATGATTTTGTCATGGGAACTCATTTTTAGATAAGCAGGCACTGAATCATTATGGTCCTTAAAGGCAATTACTTAAAAAAGTAATTAGACTGAGAGTCACAGTACTTTGATTTCCCAATTATAATCAAAATGAGTGACTCAGACATTTTGCTTTTCTAGGAGTAATGACTATGAAGTCAGCTTGTGGAGGATTGAAAGAGTAGAGTTTTTGCAAATATTTAGAATTAGCGTGTGTTTATTAGTAACTTAGATCTAGTTTGGTAATTAATTGTGTAAAAAAGCAACAGCAGCAACAAAAGCTGGATTACAAGTAAGTGGAACGTGCAGAATTTTTATACAGATTTATCACAGCACATTTTTGAATTCCACTTCTGCATAGGTGGGAAGAATGAGGTAAAACCAGAATATTGCTGGGATAAAAATTCTTGGGTAAACTGCATGGGATTTTCATATTGTCTAAAGAGAGCTTGTTTATTCTCAGCTGGAGTAGCTGTGAGTATGTCATGGCTCTTGGTTCCTCCAGTTCACCACCCACTGCAGTCTGGTTACTGCTCTGGGTTTGTAGTTACCATTAACAGCATTCAACCAACACAAACTCTACACCTGAAGAAGTGGTGAGCTGATACATTTGTTCATTGTACTTACATTTCAAATTGGCTCTCTGATTTAAACATGCCATTTTGTTTTTCTTTTGTTATTGTTTGTTTGAGGTGTTGTTGCTGACAATATTAAGAAACTGTTAGGGGGTTTTTCCTCTTTCTTTTTTTTTCCATTTTTTTCCCTTTTTTCTTTTTTTCTTTTTTTTTTCCTTTTTTCCTTTTTTCTTTTTTCCTTTTTTCTTTTTTCTTTTTTCCTTTTTTCTTTTTTCCTTTTTTCTTTTTTCCTTTTTTCTTTTTTCTTTTTTCCTTTTTTCTTTTTTCCTTTTTTCTTTTTTCCTTTTTTCTTTTTTCCTTTTTTCTTTTTTCCTTTTTTCTTTTTTCCTTTTTTCTTTTTTCCTTTTTTCTTTTTTCCTTTTTTCTTTTTTCCTTTTTTCTTTTTTCCTTTTTTCTTTTTTCCTTTTTTCTTTTTTCCTTTTTTCTTTTTTCCTTTTTTCTTTTTTCCTTTTTTCTTTTTTCCTTTTTTCTTTTTTCCTTTTTTCTTTTTTCCTTTTTTCTTTTTTCCTTTTTTCTTTTTTCCTTTTTTCTTTTTTCCTTTTTTCTTTTTTCCTTTTTTCTTTTTTCCTTTTTTCTTTTTTCCTTTTTTCTTTTTTCCTTTTTTCTTTTTTCCTTTTTTCTTTTTTCCTTTTTTCTTTTTTCCTTTTTTCTTTTTTCCTTTTTTCTTTTTTCCTTTTTTCTTTTTTCCTTTTTTCTTTTTTCCTTTTTTCTTTTTTCCTTTTTTCTTTTTTCCTTTTTTCTTTTTTCCTTTTTTCTTTTTTCCTTTTTTCTTTTTTCCTTTTTTCTTTTTTCCTTTTTTCTTTTTTCCTTTTTTCTTTTTTCCTTTTTTCTTTTTTCCTTTTTTCTTTTTTCCTTTTTTCTTTTTTTTTCTTTTTTTCCTTTTTCTTTTTTTCTTTTTTTCTTTCTTCTTTTTTTTAATTTCTTTTCTTCTTTTTTTTTTTTTCTATAGGAAATCCCCAAAGTGTTAGTATTCTATTAATTTCTATTAGAGGTAACTTGATTGTATTTTTTACCAGAGAGAAGGGGAGACTCATTCTGTTATAACCATCAAGGTGTGTTTTCTCTCATGCAGTGGCCTGTTATCTCCTTAAATGCTTGTTTAGTGATCATGACTAAACTTTTATAAATGTCTGAGAATAAATAGGATTTTTATCCAAGTATACTGGAAGCCTTTTCCCATCAAACTCGTGTAAGTTCATTGAGAAAGGAGCCTTGTGTTGCTACGCTGTGACTCTTCAGTATTTTTCCATATTAGTTTTCTGCACTTTATTTTCTGTAAAGGGAGCAATACTTCTGTCTTGAGTGACTCTTTCTGTACTTTATGGAGCTGTGGTATAAGTCATGCTCCAGATCCCTGAATATGCAGAAGAAAATCTCTACAACAACTAATAATATATCTCTGCCATTTGTCTGTCTTAATTCCATTAGTGAAGAAATTCATTCTTAAGCCTTGGAGCCTGGTTTCCAGAACAGGGACCCCCAAAGTGCCACATCAATCATATAAGAACAGACAGACTAAGTCATCATTTCTTGCCAATGTCCTGAAGCATTTGGGGAAGCAGGTGTTGAGCTAGAGAAAAATAGTGGATTAGGAAAATGATTCTGTGATGGGAGTCCATCAGAGTCTGAAGCTGATGGCAAGGGTTTGACCAATAAATGCTGGCATTTAAGTGTGGTTTTGCCTTTAAGAACTAAGAATCCTTGAGATGTCTTTGCTTTTAGAAACTGTAATAACCCTCCAAATGCAATTTGTACTTTAAAAGCTTATTTACAGAAGACAGACCACTGCTAATGACATTTGCATGGAAATTTCCCAAATGAATATTTATAAATATGAATTCAGTACAGTGTGAGTGTGTGTGTACACAGATGTATGGGTTTTGTTGAACTCAGCACAACTGACAAATCTCTCAGGGAAACACCAAACAGCTTGTTCTACATACAGATGTTCCTTTGGCATCTTATTATAAAGACTTGAAAACATACTGTTTTACTGGCAATAAAGCAGCAATAATGTCTTAATAGAATCTGAAGGAATAACTAAGCACTCGAAATGCCTGAAATAAAGGGATAATTGAAGTAGCTTTGGGTTTAAGCCTCAGTAATTTCTTGCTTTATAATAACTCAGGTGACTGTATATCTAATGAAACACAGTAAAGTAAGAGCACATTATTGATTGAGAATTTAAGCATTTGCTTGTATCTATAGTGTCTCTGTGATACACATCATTGTAATGGAAGAAACAAATCATTTAAATTATATCTCATTATGCTTAGTACAAGGCAGTAACTCACTTGCACAGAGACTTTTCTAAAACTTTGCAAAAATTTTGATGAGTATGTTGCAAACTAATTTCCCAAATAATTTGTACTCACATTTTTCTTGTTAAAGTGTGATCATTGAAATTGTCAGGATAATTTATCTCAAATGCTCTAAGCTCTACAGCTAGATTTCTATTGTAATTCTTAAAAATAAGCTTTATTGTGTTGTTCTGAGTATCATAACCTTCATGGTTTGTGTCCCAAGTGTTTCTCTGTAGGTGCAGGCCCTTCAAGTATTCCAAGTCAGGCAGTTTCCACCCCACTTCAAGAACTGACAGATGGTGTGAGTGTGATATGAATAAGCAGCTTGATTTCCAACTCTGAGAACCACTTTTATGCCTTTAGATGCTTTGGAAATATAATGGGTTGTAGTGGGAGCTCTGAAGGTGCCTTGTCATGGTCTTCTGGTCAAAATGTAGGTGACATCATCTTCATCCTAAATGGAAGTCTGCATTTAAAAATTTATTGTGGGCATTTAAGATTATTCTGCTGCAGTATAGAGAAAAGAAGGATATATTAATTAACATGGCAGGAGCTCCTTTGTTAGCATCAGCTGTTGGTGGCTGTGCTGCTGGCAGGTGACACAGGGCACAGAGCTGTGTGTGCCCTGACAGCAGAACAGCCACAGCCAACAGGAGCAGAAAGCTCCATCAGCCTGACCTCTACGGAAGACTTTGTTTTCCATTTAGGAAAAAAGAAAAAAAGCAAATTATTTCTCCACTTCCCCAGACCCTTGTAACAGGAGTGCTGAGGTGCTCCTTTGTGCATGGATGTCAGCGAGGTCATGAGCCACCCTCGGTTAATGTGCCTGTTAGAGGGTTGAGGAGATAATTACTACCTTTTCACTCACAGTTTCTGTTTCTGAAGTAGAGCAGTATATGCATTAAAACTTTGGGAACGAGGAACTACAACCATTAGTCTGTCTAAACAATGTTTTCAAGCTTTTAAGAGATTTTTAACTTTCTTAACTTTCAACAATCTGCGAACTGAGGTGATGTCGTTTCAAATCACCTGCACTTTTTCACTGAGAGGAGTGACACCCAGATGAAGAATGTCAGGGGAAAGATGCCAATGTACTTTGAGCAGTATCTGTCTCCAGGAAGTTTGGTGACCAGCAGATTTTTCAAGGGTGACCTTAATTTTCAAAAGTCTGGAATTACGTGAAATAGATTCTTCCTTCACTTCACCCCTCCTTACAGGGATAAAAAAAAAAATCCAACCCCACAAACAGATTCTGTGATTTTCCATGAAATGAAAATGTTGAGCCCCAAGAGGGTTAGTGGGAAGGACCTGTGCTGAGGCAGCAGGACTGAGGTGGATTCCTGGGGATTCCTTCAGGTCACTCTGGCAAAATCCATTGACAGAGTAACAATGGAAACTTCCTAAGGCTAAAACAAAGTTTAATCAACCTTGGCTATTATGAATGATTGAGGAAGAATTTAAGAAGCTATAATACAAAAATGGTAAAAGAACACTTTGGTGTTTTACTTGTGAAATGTTTCTGCACTGGAAAACTATTTTATATAATTGCCATGATATTTTCTGCCATGACAAGCATGGAATCATTTGTCAAATGTTTGAAAAATAGCAATATGAAATCTTTTGTAGTTAAATTGTATGGGTAAAATAATTGAGAAACACTTTTTTTTTCTCCTGAAATTGTTCTTCCCACATTTGAATGAAGAAGCATTTATTTTCAAAATCAGCATTTCTTGGCAGACTTAACTTCTTTTCCCTTCTTTGAATCTGTTTTGTACAAAGCGATTTCCTTAAAGTTGGTTTGTTTATTACTCTATACTTGATGGATCATACTGGGATGCATCATTTTGGGTTATTCTCATAATAGAACATTTCTAGTAGTTGGTGGAAAACAGTAGAATTGTTTTACTGAGGATAACAGACAGCAGATAATGACACAGTTATCCTAGATGGGATTTACTGAAGGAGAAAAATCTTGTAAATAAGAATCGATATTTCAAGCAATAAACTATAACATTTAATAGTACACAAGTAAAGCAGTAGTTAGGTGATCTTAACAGGGTATTTCAGCTATAAAGTTATAATGAAGTTATATTTCAAGTTACAAACTGAGCTAGAGATGGCAGACTTAACTGTTCCAATTTTCTCCAGTAGGAATAATTCTACTCTGCTTTTTCTTATTTCATGAAAGTTCTTTCACTCATCTGATTTCAGGAGCTGTCAGGACATTGTGGGTTAGAGCCAGAATGGCTACACCTCAGTGTGAGTCTGAAAAATTAACCACCACTGCATTTCTGTGTCAAAATTCACTCTGATGGAAAGTTAAGCTGAAGAGGAGTTTTGGTCAGTAGATATTGAAGTTCTTAACACGTAGATTTAACAGTGGCTTCTGAACAGAAAATGTGGAATTGCTGCCTAAGGACTGCAGGAAAGCAGCTTTACAGCTGTAAGTACCTCTAGGTATATTTGTAATATACATTATGGATTAATTGATTATTATATATGTATTTCTATATAACTGATGTCGCTGAAATGACATAACAGTGCATGATGGGATGGTATTTATGCAGGGGGAGGTGGGGGAATTTACTGTGCACAGCAACCCCAATAAGTGACTGGCTCCAGGTGACACAAGTTAGTTTTGTGTCAGACACCTTGCCAAGCACTGCAGAGCTTTTTGCTGACTGGCCACAAAGTGCTGTGGGCCAGATTGTAATCAACAAACCCCATTTGACTCGTCTCTGATATAATGGTAATGAGAATCAGTTTATTCTGAGCTTTCTCTGGTGCCTGCTAGTAAATAAATCTAAATCACACCAGAGTCAGCTGAATTTTTATTATGTTACTCTTATTTTGTCATATCCAGGACTGGCACTGTGAAGGAATTGGAATCTTTCCCCTTGTGTACTGCTGTATTTTGAGGTGTTATAGTCACACCCTCTCCCCCTGCTCTCCCCTCTCAATGAAATGTTAATTTTCTATCTAAAATACATACCTGGCAGTTCTCACAGGCATCCTGAAGTGTCTTGCCAGGGAATTTATGCAGCACAAGAAACAATGCAAGGTTAGTTGACTGTAAACACAGAAGTTTCCTGGCTTTGAGGACTCTCTTAAGCAAGATGAAAAGCTTTCAAGTTTTGCTCACCAAAAAATTGAACTCTATGTTATTAACTTTTATTTGAGAATAATAATTTTAATTACAATATTTTCTACTTATTAATTTTGGTGCATAAAAAGAATTGCCAACTATAAAAATAACACTTTAAGCAGAGAGTTACTTTTGAAGGTAAGATCTATTTTTTTAAATCAAAACTATTTATGAAGTTGTGATATCTGGTCTGTACTCCTGAGATAACTGTGTAAGAGATATTCATGATTGTTCCTGGTGGAGAGGTCATCTATTAGTATTTTGTTTTTCAAATAGTGTTTGTCCTCATTCTGTGTTTGGGGAGAGTGATTTCCTTTTCCCTGTTTTTGCAATTTTTATAGTAAGAGATGTAAAATCTGTAGTTTTAAATGAATAAAAATGTTGAGGTCATAGTGTTACCTTAGAGTATCTCTAAAATAACTGGTAGCTATCAGGAGAGCTATCAAATAACCCACAACACTTATGTCTAACCTGGTATTGATCCTAATAATGCTTAGTGCAGTTAATTCAAATACTTAGTTTTGTCTAGACTGATAATTAAATCAGAGTGTTTTTATTCTGACATCAATCACAGTTTGTATCATTTCACTAAATGAGCCAACAGGAATTCTTGAAGGAAATAGGGATTGATTTGCATGCCATAAAAGGAGGATTTATATTGTTTTTATCAGCCACTCAGTGTCAATATTCAGAAAAGAAAAATCAAAAAAACCCCTCACAAAAATAAAAAATATTTGGGATTGAAGCATAGATAGCTTGGAAGGGACTTTAAAGATGTTGTTTAACCCTCCTGCCATGGGCAGGGACACCTTCCACTAGCCCAGGTTGCTCCAACCTGGCCTGGGACACTTCCAGGGATGGGGCAGCCCCAGCTTCTCTGGGCATCTGTGCCAGGGCCTGCCCACCCTCACAGGGAAGGAATTCTTTGTATGTGATCTAAACCTTTCAGTTTAAAGCCATTGCCCCTTATCCTGTCACTCCATATGCTTGTCCAAAGTCCCCCTCCAGCTCTCTGGGAGCCCCTTGAGGCACTGGAAGGGGCTCTCAGGTCTTCCCAGAGCCTTCCCTTCTCCAGGCTGAGCCCCCCCAGCCCTCCCAGCCTGGCTCCAGAGCAAAGGGGCTCCAGCCCTTGGAGCAACTTCATGGTGTCCTCTGGGCCCCCTGAAACAGGTCCATGTTCCTATGTTGGGCCCCCAAGAACTCAATGCAGTTCAGTTCAGTTCTGCTCTTCATTTCAGCACAGCTTTCTGGTACAGTTCTAGTATCAATAACACCATCTTTCAAGGAATATCGAGCCACCCTGTGACATCCTGTTGGCTTGTTCACAACTGTGAGTCAGAGGCTGGATAGGAGTCCAGAAAAACTGCATTACATGGGGTATTAAATTTATTCATTTTGTCAAAGTGAAGGAAGAAAAGAGCACTCTCAAGGGGAAGCTCTGCCTGCTGTTCAGTCTCTGTATCAGCCACTGCTGGGAGGTGTCACAGGTACACAATGTAGCCCAAATTGCAGGTAACCTGTTTAGTAGTACATCTTTTAAATCCAAATTTTCTTCCTGTTGGAATTATGGGGAAAGCTTCAGATTCCTTCATCAGGTGTGTAAGCAGGAGCCTCCACACAGTCCTGTCATTGCTGGGGCACTGCAGGGACCATCCAGCTCAGTGTGCACAAGCTCAAGGTATTGTTGGGCTGGTTAACTCTGTCTCTGTTTGCTGCCTGTGCATGGGATGTGTTTATATTCAAAGTGAATACAGTGTGGGCTGAGAGGGGGTGCTCAGAGTGTAGGTCACAATGATTTTCAGAAACAGCCACTGTAGAAAAAGAATTCATTAGAAATAATAAAATTATCTTATTTCAGTGGTTGCTGCATCTGGCATTATTGTCATAGTTGAACACAGTTTTGACACTGCTGTTAATGCATGACATTTTTTATTATGGATAGTCCGGGTTGATGGACCAGAGTAAAATTGTGTTCTTGTTTGTGTAAAAATATACTTATAAGGGTAAACAAGACTTTGATTTTAACTTCACTTGCTGTTGGTGTACTTTGTTATCGAAGCTGATCTTGTTGGTGTTTTTCAGTCCAGTTGAAGTGCTGAGCAGTGAATAAAAGCAAATTGAGAAAAACACAGTGAATTTTTCCCACCATGCAGGAGTTTTTGAGACTGAGTTGGCAGGTGATGTTTTGTCAGCAGGACAAAAATACCCCCAAAACCCAACAAAAAGACACCCCTCCACACCCTCCACCCCTCAGAAAAAATAAAAAATCAGCATGTTGGACACTGATTGAAGAGGATGTTGTTGAACAACTCCCTTTTGGAACATTTACCTCTTGTTGAAGAAGTATTTTAGAGGAGACATTAGGATGTTCATAACCTCTCTCTGAATTGACACATGTTGCCTCCTAAGTCATGTTTATCTCCTCAGTGTTTACATCTTGCTCATTCTAAAAATAAACTATAATTTCTTCAGGTAGGAATCTTTATGTTAAAATGTAGGAGACAGGGATTTTTTCTGACGTTAATGAACAATTTAAAAGCTAGAAAAGTAGGAAATACATTATTTTCTTTATATTAAGAAAGCAGAAAGGAAATGAGCAGTTTCATTAGAATTTCCAGCATTAATACACGTGGATGAACATGGCATGACTTCATTTGAATATCTGAATGTTAATTCCATTGACATTGTTATTAAAGCAATTAACTTATCAGCTACTGTTGACTAATCACCTGCCATAGTGTGGCATGAAGCTTTATAGAGTGATATTCACATGGTGATGGTCAGATTGCTTTCTATTACAAAAGACAACAGGGATTTATTTATGAATACTAATTTTAATTAGTACATATTTGTTGAGAAGTAATTCAGCAATCATCCTTAATAATATGAGATCTTGCTTATAATCTGTCTGTATGTGTACACACAGCTGTATGTAGGCAGAAGGTTTTATTAGAGAAATAAATTAATGTTTTAAATATCGAGTTTGAAAAAATAATTTACTATTTACACATTATAGAGAGTTGTTGGTCTATCTTAACACACTGAAAATCTAATTTTCTTTAAAAAAATATTAATTATTCCTCCTAGCCAGAAAGGACTACATCATTAACCCCAAAGGAATGGTAATAAACAAAAATAATTTAAAAGCTTTATTAAGTTCAATTAATTGGTTGTAGCAGACTAATTTTGTCATGCTTTGCTAGACAGTGTATTGTAAGTAATTTTGATGATCTCCAATTGAGTTGGGCAAACAAGCCTGCACACTAAAGCAAAAATTGAATTGTCTTGATAATTACAAAAACCATTGGCCTGTTTGGTATTTGTGATAAATGGGTTAATTAGCTACTTTTTATTACATCTAGACTTTCAATGCAGTCCAACAGTGGTAATTTATTTTGCTGTGTAAACTACCATAGTCAAAATTCTATTGTTCTGATTTGTTGAAGATAAAAATCTTTAGAGCTGCTTGATTTAATAGTAGATAAGTATGTCTGGGGATGGACTTTTCATTATTTGCACTTGCTTTATGTAATTTATGGAACTTGGTTTTATGCTGGTCATTTTTCAGTCTTTCACCTGAGAGTAAAGCCAACCTGTCTCATTCCAAAGGGCCCATCCAAATCATCCTTAAGAGAAATTAAACACTGGGTTTGTATCTTTTCAATAGAGAGCATATATATCATGTGGAAGAATTTCTAGGAAGGAATATATCACATATGGGTGGGTGAAAAGTTTTAACTGAGAGTTATAACAAGGAATTCTGTAATATAGTCAAGGAAACTTCTGTTTTAATGTTGTTGTTGAGTTGAGTTAATTGGCAGAGCTTTGAAGGAGGTCACATAATCCCACAGTAGTCATTGGAGCTCAGGGGAAGGTCTGGGGTTGTTGCAATATTTTGGTGTTGGTTTTTGTTTTATCTAATTTGCTTGTGTTTGTTTTGGTTTTACTCCAGGCCTCCCTGGAAATTTTTTTCCAAAAGGTTATTTTTTTTTCCAAGTCAGCATATGCTGCTGCTCCAACAAGCCACTTCTTTTGGTTCTGCTTGCAGAAATCCTTAATTCTAGGTTTGAGAAAAGAAATATCAGGCTGCAAAGTATTTACAAGACATTTTCCCCTTCCTTTTCCAGTTGTGACTGGACTCTGCTCTGAAGCAGTAAGAGCACTGAAAAATCTAGAGAAATGATTTTTTTATATTACTATTTTAAATCTCATGTATTTATATGGTTAAATTTTTAATGTTTAGCTGAGATAAGTTGCACTAATTTTGCCATAATGAAATGCCATTTGTTGTTTTCAATGATTTCCTTTTCAATGTTGACTGCTGACTTCCTATTCATGTTTGATTCTGTGTTTTATCTGACTTATTGGTGTGATCCATTCCATTGTCTGTCATCTCTTCCTTCAGTAAAATGATCTTAATTATTGTTTTCTCCTTGTGATGTTCTTGTGACTCTAAAATGCATTGGAATACAATAACTGATGTGTTCTCTGCTTTGTTTTGAAGATAAGAAAATTTGAAACAGAACACTTTTTTGGTGCATTTTAAAATAATAATGTGAAATTGTAGTTATAGCAACTCTCATTTTCCTTTTCTTTGGTGTTAGATTTGGCTTGTTGTCATTTGTACAAACTGACAAAGTATTCTGAACATTCTTAGTAAACAGCTCTTCCCCTGGCTCATAAATAATTTGAAATATATAAATGATTCATTCAAATTATAGTTCATTAGAAGCCTAATAATTAATCATACTGTTTAAATGTCATCTTGCATTTGCCAAAATATTATTTTGATCAATCATTTTGTTTAATATTTGTTTGACTGTATTGGGCCATTAGGAATGTCATATGAATTTTAATTTGTTAGCTTGGTGTCCTCGTAATGATTGCTCAGTAATGGATGGTGATCCTGGTCTTAGCAAAAAAAAAAAAAAAAAAAAAAAAAAAAAAAAAAAAAAGAAAAAAAAAGAAAAGAAAAAAACAACAAACCCCTCCCACCCCAAAACCCAAAACAAAACAAAAAACCCACCTTATTTTCTTTTCTTTTCTTTTTTTTTTTTGGTGCACGTATATATATATGAGAAGTAAATGGACTTGCTTCATGAAGACCAGCCTCCTTTCTTCGAAATTATTATTTTTATAACATTTATTGTTATAATGTTTGTCACAAAGCTCTGAGTGAAAGCGTTTCTCTTCCTCCTTTGCCCAGCATATGGAAATGTGTACTGGTAGGAGCTATGTATGGAAGCAGCAACACATACAGGTGTAAAAATAGTGTATACAAAAGGAACATTTTCTGGCACAAAATTGTCAAATTAAACAAAAAGGGATGGGTGGGTTAGTTTTGTTAGTCCAGCATTGAGTTGAGCACAGCAGTGTGGGGAGGTTTATCTCAGGAGGGAAACAGTGATGAGGAACTGGGCTATTACCTGTCTTTGGATTTACTAAAGGAAAAGTAATGGCTCTGAAATTCCAGAACAACAATTAATCCTTGATCTTGCACACAGGGAAATGTATTCTTTGCTTAAAGTTATGTTTTAGTTGAGCTAACAACTTCCTACCATGAAAAGGGCAGCTATAACTGTTCCTGTCTGCCCTTCCCTCTGTTATTCCTCCTCTGCATGTGCTGTTGCTCTCCCTTTCTGCCTCACCTTTGCACTGAGTGGTGTTTGTCAGAGCCTTCGCAAAACCAGCTCAGGAGCAACAGAACCACATCTTTTTTCAGTGTTAGTTTTCCTGGATAAATGAACTCAATCAGGTCACAAGGGAAGAGCTGAAGTTTTGTTAATAATGAGCAAAAAATTTCATAGCAGTGCAACCTGTTGTGATTCTCGATTTAATTGAGCTGTACCCCAAGATGTCAGCTAAGATTAAGTCTGTTGCTGTGTCTGGCTTGGAGCTGACCTACACTTTTGATCCATTCTCCTTGGAATGGGGCCTGTTTCTCGGTGGGAGTTAAGGCTGGCACAGACTATGAGCATTCATCTGCTACAAATGACTGATTTCAGCAGTGAGTGCAGAAAGTTAAGCCTTATACTTGTGGTTGAAAGCAAAATGAAATCAACATTTTATGGTTTTTGGGGTTTTTAATGAGAATTTTATTCTGAGGTAATTAAATAGAAATACATAACCCTCTTCCCCCTTCCCCAGAAACCTGTGTGTTCAATATGTTTAATAGCATTTTTAAAAGGATAGTATTTCCAGAAACTGTGTTTCTCTGAGAAATCTAATTGCTTCTTTCTCCATTTCAACTTTGGAAGGATTATTCAAATATTTTATAGTCCTAACTGCACAGAGCACTTTAATCCTGTTGTTTGTAGATTGTCATTCTCCTGCCTTCTTTTTGCTTGCAGTCTCCCATTAGACACTGCAGGCACATCCTGGTAATCTCAAATTCCAGGAAAGTGCTATCTGGCAATCAATGTCTGCCTACCCCTCTATTTACTTTTCCACTCCTTGCATATTTTAAAATAAAAGAACTAGACTCTCAGTCATCTGTCTAGCACAGTACAAACTATGACTTTAAAAAACATATATAATTGGTATCTGTCCTTCTTAGTCCTGAGTTTTAGCTGCCATCTCTTCTCTTGGTCCTTTCTCAGCCTCTGATAACTCCAAAGAATCACCTCTTTGCTCTCAGGCAGGGATGCTGCCCTGGAGAAAGTATTAACTGAGTAAAATAAGATCCTAATTTCTCAGCTGAAAGGGAGAAGAACATGAACACGTATCACTAAATAATGAGGCCTAAATGACAGCTCCTTAATTTCTGTGTAACACGCTGAAGAGCCAGGAATTTGCCAGAGCAGTGTGTGCTGCTGCCTCCAAGACTTCTCAAAGAAGGGCAGGGACTGAGTTTGCAAACTGAAAACCTGCACTTACCCTGCCTGGTGTAGGCACTGGAGCCTGTTTGTGCATAATAACAGAGTCATAGACATGTTTGGGTTGGAAGAGACCTTTAAAGGTGACCTAGTCCAACCCTTTGCCATGGACAGGGACACCTCCCATCAGCCCTATCCAACCTGGCCTTGGGCACTCCCAGGGATGGGACAGCCACAGGTTCTGTGCCCAACCTGTGCCAGGGCCTGACATTCTCAGTGTAAAACACTTCTTCCTTTTATCTAATCTAACTCAACCTTCTTTTAGTTTAAATATTGCCCTACTATAACAGGCCCTGCTAAAAAATTTACCACTTGTTTCTTATAAGCTGCCTGTAAGTACTCAGGTACAGTCATTATTTATGTAAATGCTCAATAATCATTAATTTATTTGGCAATACTGGTGATTTCAGGTCAGTCTTTTGGTCAAATTTTCAGAAGACATAAAAAACAATTCCTACTTCTCTTAATGCTCTTTACCCCTGAGCAATTATTGATTTTCATTTTTAATAGAAGACTACAATGTTGTAGGTACACAAACATTTATATTTATCCATTATGTATGCACATTACATGTATTTTAGTGGAAGAAAATATTGCTATTGTTTCTAAGAACATTAAATAAGGGAAAAAGAATTCATAAAGACATAAGTGTATAACCTTTTCTCTAAAAGGTCACTTTTTTCTTTAAAGAACAAGTGCCATAGTCTGTTGATGATGCCTGTAGGTCCTGCACAGGTGGCAGAACATTTTCCTTTGCAATAAAATTCAATCCTTTTGGTTGTTGTCAGTTCTACCAAATGACTCATTTTCTTGTCTCCAGTTCTGCTGATCTGGTGCAGAAGATACTTTGATCAGGATTTATACAAAGTCATAAAGAAAAAGAGGTTTGGACAATCAAAACATTTGGTATTTTGCAAGCTCCTGTAAAGAAAGAGAGAGGTGAGGTGTGTAGGAGTCCCTTTGCTCTGTTACTCATGAGCTGTTCTGAGCTTCAGGAATCAGAAGGGTGTACTTGCTGTTGAGAGTCATCATTTGCTCTTGCTGTGGAACTAATTTCCAAGGAATAAGTGCCTTTCTCTGGTTGAAAGGGACATTTGCTCTGTTGCACCATGTGACTGCTTCTATTTATAACACAATTGCATTAACTGAAGCTTTTTTTGCACCATCATATCTTACTGTATCATTATACATAATTTCCTGGGGTTTTTACCTGTTTTTCTAGACCAAATTAAGCAAATCAAATTAAGGAGATAAACCCTCATTTCCTCTCAACCTTTGGAATTTGCTGGCAGTGGGCTAAATGCCACTTTAGCTGTTCTAATTTGCTTCTGTATTTCTTAACTTCTTCAGAAGCAAGATGATCTGGGAGTTAATAGGACTGCACTTTTTATAGTTCCACTCTTCATCAGCTGCACTTCATAGCATGGTGAGTCAAAAATTAACTTATTTCTGCATGTGCTTCAGAAAATCAGTGTTTTAAGCCCAGTGTGTGGTTCCAACTTCTTTCACTGTATGTGAACTCCAACCCATTCCTTGACTAATAAACCAGCCTGCTTTGCCAGTCCAACAGATTTGTTTCACAAGTACATCACCAGGTGAGAAGCATTCACAGACAACTCTGCTGACAGGGGAAAAGGCTGCCAGGGCAGATTTGAGGAGTGGGGAGCTCTTGCCACCTGCATTGTTTGGAGATTTCTGAAGTGAACAGACTGGGGAGGTGACTTGTTACAAGGCTGCCGATTCCCACCTGCCACACACGCCTTGCATGGTAATTCCAGCAGGGACGAGGCCTCCAAATAGATTTACAGCTGGTGTGTACTCATTGCAGGAAGACACAACAGTTCCTTTCAAAGAAGCATCAGAAGTTATTTTATTTTATTTTATTTAGGATTTTCTTGTAAGGCCCAAATTAGTCAAACATCCATAAATGTGTGATCAGTGTGAGTTGTTTTGTGTCATGTAAACGCTGCACATTCCAACAGGAATCTTGTTTGCTGTGGAATTGGTTCTACCAATGAACCCTTTTCCTGGTTCAAAGGAACTTTTGTTTGTCCCAGTGTGGATGTACTTCTCTAGTAATTTTTTAGGAAATTCATTTTAGTTGAATTTCTTTGTACTTTCTTTTGCACTTCTCAGGTTTTCCCTGTTGTGCTTGACCAAATTAAGTATTGACTTTGTTCTTCAAGCAGCAAAGAGGAAGGGTTGTGGTTTTCATCCATACTGGCAGAAATGTTCTGAAGAGGGAGAGTTGCAGTAAATGGAGGCATTTCTATAAATCACCCAATCTGACATCCACTACTGCAGCTCCTACCAACCAGTGCTCTTAATGGATGGAAGAAACAAAACATTAAAAAAGCGTTTTTCTGCTGGAACACTTGACTTTCATGTGTAGATTATTCTCTGGTGTTAATGGAATAATTAAATTTCCTTTGTTCATCTTTTTTTCTTGCCTATTAGTAAAGAATATGCATGTTACCTTGAACATCCAACTTGCCAGAAAATGAAGATTGCATTGATTTTTTTTTTTTTAACTTTCACAGAATTTCTGGTGGGGAAGGGAGACTGTTGCAGTAAAACCTTCCTCTGAAATCATGGAGTGTGAATGAAAGTCTCTGGTAGTTGTGAAGGTGACAATCTGAGAAGGTTCCAGGGGTGGTCTTGCTTTGGAGGTACTTGGGGATATATTGGTATCAGTTAGGCATTTTTCCTCATAATGTTGTAATGCTGCCACACATTTATTTCTACTTGGGTTGCTTCAAGAACACAGGTCTGACTGTCAAAATCTGGTTTGACCTTTCATTTAGACAAAAAGTGATTTGTAAGAGGCAAGCTTGTAGCCTACAATTAGGAAATAGTCAATATATAGGATTAGAGTTTTATTTCCTTCAGTGTCTCCATTTTCTTTTAAAGCTTGTTAAACTCATATCTCCATCCTCATTTCTTCCCCAGGATTTTGTATGATCACAGAGCTTTGAAACTGTCCCTGTGATTCTTAATTTTTTGTTTTCCAGTAGGCTGTAGGGCATAGTAGATAGTATGATAATAATGGGCCTAATTGAGATGAAGTTTAATGGTTTTTCTCACACACTTTGTCATTAGGCCAGGGGCACATTTTATTGTCATCTTTTCTCTGTGGTTGTTGTGTTACTTGTTTCTAATTATAATTAAATGTTTCAAGGCTAGGTAGAGTAACACCTTTTTTTCCTCCCCTTTTTGATGCCTGAGTCATTTTTTTTTGTTCGTGTTATGTTTTAGTTGTTTTTATTTTTTTCCCTCCTTCTTTCTTTTTCTCCACCATATAAAAGGTTTAATTCCATCTTGCTTACCATCATCTGGAACAAAACATTTCTATTTACAGTCATTTTTCATTCATCCAGTTCATGGCTATACAATTTGTATATGACTCATCAAATCTGTTAATCACATTTGACCAATGTTTAAAAGCTATTTTAGGCAATCAAGGAATGATTGTCATAAATAAATCTCGTGGGCAATTCCTCTTACACACCCTTATAACAAGAAAGGAATACTTTTATTTCTAAAGTGGTCAGTCTTGTCTGTATGATTCTGAAGACACAAAAGTTTGTCCCCATGGTACTAATTCTGATTATTTGTGTGACAGTAAAGTTCTACAAATTTGGAGTTCATAATACCTCCTAAAGGGTGAATTTACTTTTTAAACCAGCAACTGAATGCATCTTGTGTAGTCAGTCCTGGTTTTCTTGTAATTATGTTGTCTGTGCAGTGGAAGGGTTGAATACAAAATGTGTTGTGGCTGGTTCACAGTAACAAAATTAGTTCTCTGGTGAATACTGTAAGATTCAAAAGATGCCTTGAGAGAGCAGCTACTGAATTCATGAGAGGAATAGGGGTTGCTAAGATGCTTATTTTGAAAATATTACAGAGGTGTAGTCATTAGGAGCAGTTTTTAGTCCCAAACCCAGGCATTCATTGTGGACAGCAATGCAATTCTGTCTTTAAAGCAGATTACTAAATGTATTAAGGATTAAACTTGTCTATGGCCTTATGCAGTAGAAAATAGAAAGTCCAGGGAGAGATTGTATATTGACATTTAATGAAAAAATTAGTAAAGGCTTACCTGTGCTGACATGAGGCATAATGATTACACCTTTGAGTAGTCTTGAATAAATAAATAAAATTACCATGTTAAGAACCTTGCAGCAGCCACAATTGGTGAGCTGAGTGGCTGAGCTTGGGCTTGGGGGGCACCCCAAGGGGGTAAAGTCAGAAAAATGGTGCTGCATTTGGAGACCACAAAACTGGTTTTGTGTATTTCCTGAAGTTTACAATTTTAAGACAAAAAACTGATGATGAAAATTCTTCAGTCCAGTTCTTAGAGGCCACATGGTCTTACCCCTGGATGTCCTCTGAGGATGTGTGTTGTTGCCACCCAGCACACAAGGACTGCCTTTAACACCTCCAGAGCAAAGCAGCTCTCTCCAGCTTCTGTGGAGCTCAAGCAGGGTCAGTTTGTGTTCTACATTTTGATTTGATAGCCCTTAGTTAAGTTTCCCAGCTGTGCAGGCCATTGATAAATCCTTCCTGTGATGACAGTGTAGTATAATGTCAGGTGAGAGTTTAAGCTCAGGTTATACTGTTGGAGGTAAGGCAGTGTGTGGTATCAACCCCTTTGCTGTTCTTCAGAGCAATTCTAAGTTCAGAGATGCCCTTCCCTTCCCTTTTCCCTTCCTCTTGTTTCTGTGTCAACAGTGTAAATAGCCTTGGCAAACCACTCTGTGTGAGCAAATGTGATAATCCAGCTCGCTTTCCTTTCGCTCTTCTCCTGGCACCCAGATGGATTACTGCAAGTTTAATTTAGGCAAGACAGTGAGAACTGGAAGTGAAAGCAGTCTTGGAGGGAGAATCTCCCGAAGCAGGAGGTGTCACTTCTGACAGGTACTCAGATCTACACTGTAAGCAAGGATTTGGTTTACGTGCACAGTTTTATTAAAAAAGACCCTGCAGGTACTTGCAGGCAACATTGCCAGGAGAAAATAACTACTTATAAGTATGTTAAATGTAAAATAAATAGAATTTAGCTCTTCTGGAATAAAATTTTCATGTTCGATACAGGCATCTTCAGAATATAAGCATGTCTTTTTTCGCTTGGGATTCTCCACAAGTGCAGCTTTGATTTTAATTCACCACCTTGCATGTCAAGTTTGTTTGCAGCTGCTGTGTTCTAAAATGTGAATATGGGCTTGCCATCCCTTCAAAGTGCACTTTGCTTGTCTTGGAGCTTGATTTCAAAGCAAAAGATACTATCCATGGCAGGGGGGTTAAATCTTTATGGTCCTTTCCAGCCCAAACCATTCTGGGGCTCAATGAAGATTCTGTCATTGAGATCCCGGGATTTATCACGGTTCATCTTTTGCAGTGCCATCTGGTGTCAATTAAAAGAACAGTTAACCTTGTTCTGTAAGTATTCCAGCTGAAAACTAAAAAAAAAAAAAGGGAAGGAAAAAAATCAAACTGGTGTTCAGTATAGAACAGGGTAAATTTTGTTTCTTATACGTGTATTTGTTTTTTAAAATGGCAGATTTGAATTTTAAAATAGAATCAAGATAACTTATCATTTGTTATCAAATATTTTTGAAGCATTTGTGGTTAGTCCTATTTTGTGTTACCTATTAGTAAATGCTCTGGGAAACATGATTTGTGGGAGGCACAAGTAATTTTGAATTTTTTTGGTAACTTGGCCTGCAAAGATCTTTATGGCCCTGCAGTAACTGGCCTCAGTTTCTACCTTCCATAAAATAAAATTTTCTACTTGAAAGATAGATAACAAATGTTATCACTTTTCTTCTTTACTTTAAAATATTATTTAAAAGCTAAGGTTATATACATATATATTAAAGCCTTACAGACTATATATATATATATATATATGACATGAACATCTAGTTGAATTTTGACCTGTGGCAAAACACCTTGTAGCCAAAATGGACTATTTAATGTTTTCCTTTGGCAGTAAATTTCTCATAAAGAAAAGCATACTCATGACAGAACCCTCATTGCTTCCAAATATTTTTCTGGGAAATAGGTTAAATATTATGCATATTATGATGCATTATCTGGGCAGAAAAATTATTAGCTGACATTGCCTAAAGTAGACTATATCCCTCCATGGCAGTCAGCAAATGGAGTTCAAGTGTTGTCTAGAAACTTCTCCTCTTTTACAAGATTGGAATACTGGGAATCATTTTGTGTGTTTGTTTGGGGTGGTGGGTTGGTACTAAAATTCATGCCCATTTGGATCTGCCATGTATTTCTGAACTTCAGCACTAATATCATCTGAGATTTCTACCTAAAGAGCCTGGCCCTCATTTTTTGTGGTCTCAAAGAAATTTGTTCTTTTGAAGTTTAAAAAAAAAAACACACCAAAAAAACATTAAACCAAAATATATAGGATTTTTTTGCTGATGATGGAGGTCTTGATTTTGCTGTATTCTGAATCTAACAGATGGTATTTTAGAGGACAAAAGGACTTGCTGCCTGTGCAAAAACTTGATCTCAGTACAACTCTCACTTGAGGTTACTGTAAAAACTTACTAAGCAGATTATTCTAATTGAAGTGATTGACTCAATCCTTTGTATCTTTCAGTTTATCCTTAATGTATCCATCAAGCCGTGCCCCAGAAAATATCTGATTATGAAATGTTAGCACTTGGAAGACATCTACCTTGATTCCTAATACTTTTAAGATTTGTGACTGGGGTAATTTGATCAACTCAAAATGGTAATTTTTTTGATTAGCCATTAATTACAGAAATAGCACCAAACTATTGGACCATTTTTGGAGATTGAGCATCAACAAAAACTTTTTCATTTGGCTTCTTTGGCCTCAGTCTAGAGTTTATCCATCAAACACAGATGTTTGTATTTTAAGCTGAAACGGGACCAGAACCTGTTCCTGCTTCATTTTTTGCTTGTCTTTGTATCATTAATAGTTGCTGAGGTCAATAACTGAGCTTGAGGTCAGGGAGCTAATGAGAGCTGCAAGGCTGGGGCTGTGTGCTGTCAGTGCAGCCCCAGCTGCTGCCCTGGCATCCTTCTCTTCACCAGCACCTCGTCCTCTTCAGAGCTGCCTTTGAGTCTTCTTTCCGTGTGGAGTTTGTCACTGTGTGACTTGACTTGCTGTAAAGGTTCAGGTGCTTGTTCATTGAGGTCAGATTTGGAATTCATGGAATGAAAGATGAGAAAGGCCTTGTTTGTGTCAAGCTCAGTGTAGTAATTGGGATGAAAATAGTAAATTCACCTGCTGGGCTCCCTAGCTGGAGTTGAGCTAGGCCTTGTGCTTTAAATTCTATTGCCCAGCCTTACAAAAGCTTAGATACCTTAGAAAGGAGGTAGGTACAGTGACTGATTCCCACTGGAATAAATACAGAGTCACCATGAAGGTCTAGCAGAGACAAGAAAAAAATCAACTGCTCTCTATATCTTGTTTCTTTAAAACATGAAAAACTCGATCCTTTGCTGTATCTGTGTGTTTTTGTTGTTTTTTGTTTTTCCCTTCTGTGCTGAGAACACCTCTAACCATTCTAGGATTTGGGAATGTTAAGTTTCAACACTATCTCACCCTTTTTGTAACCTAAGGTTGCAGCAAGAGCAAAAATACAGTAGACCCAATTATTATATAATCACATATAATTATGCATTTGATGTGATGTAGACAGGCATTTCATTTTTTTGTTATTTTTGTGTACAAAGTGCCTCTTACCATCATCATCTCTTTGCCAACAGATGGCAGCAAAGGATTGAAAAGGAAATTTGCTTTATTTTGTTTGAAGAAATAATTATCTGCCAAGGAGCAATCAAATATCACTGAAGGCATGTTTTCTTCATCTCAGCACTATGAGATAAATTTTTAAAGATGCTTTTTAGTGATCAGACAACACAAGAAAAATAAAACTTGTGATTATTCTTCAAGGTTGTTTTTAAGCTCATCTATCTGATAATGTGAATGTTTCAGACTGAAATTCTTCCTAATATAATACATTAAGGAACACTGACATTGTCGTCAGCTTGCACAAAAGAATCAGACTGTGTTTTTTCCCTAAAATCTGTGTTTTAGATAAGCTTATGGCACATGCCAATTTCCATGGAATTTCCTGACAGAAAGGCCCAGATGCACAAATGCTTCAGGAACAACGTGGATTCCTGCAGCACATTTTCCCATTGGGCAGGGATGCTCAGGAGAGGAATTTGCAGCAGCCAGTATTTTTGCATGGAGTTGGTAAGAAACAATCAAAACATGTACGCATGAAATCACAGAATCATAAATGGTTTGGGTTGGAAGGGGCATTAAAGCTCATCTCGTTCCACCACCCCTGCCATGGGCAGGGACACCTTCCACTATCCCAGGTTGCTCCAAACCCTGTCCAACCTGGCCTTGGACACTGCCAGGGATGGGGCAGCTTCTCTAGGCAACCTGTGAAAGTACCTCACCAGCCTCACAGTAAAGAATTTCTTCCTAACATCCAATCTAACTGCTCTCTGTCAGTGGGAAGCCGTTCCCTCTTGTTCTATCACTCCGTGCCCTTGTTAAAGTCCCTTTCCAGCTCTCCTGTAGTCCCTTCAGGTACTGAACAGCTGCAATAAGGTAACTCCAGAGCTTTCCCTTCTCAAGGCTGAACAATCCCAAATTCTTTTGCTTTCCAGAACTTTGGTGCTTGCCATCTGCCACAGAAGAATTACCTTCACCACCTGGACATCCTTTGATGAGAGACCTAAGGCAGCCCAAGTGACCAGAGCCTGAAGCTGTAGGTGGCTTCCAGTTTGGGGAGCACTGTGGCAGGTTAGCTGAGCTATGCACCTCCTACACTGCCTGGCTTGGTGGCAGTGCCACACTGGTGTGCCTGAACATCTTCCAAACAACAGCTGGAGCTTCTGTAAAATAGTATGTTATTCCAGGTGACTGTATAAATTTGGATTAAGATTTTTTTGACAGCTAGGGATTATTGCAGGGCCGGGACACATCTGATGTTTTTCCATATCCCATGGAAGGCTATGCTGTGCTTTGCTTTCAGAATGCAGGGGTAGATGGTGGTGGCTCCAGATGGGTCTTAAGTGATTGCCAAGTTCCACAGTTGCCAAGTTCTCTTGGTAATTAAAGCTGCTTTTTCTCTTTCTCTGGACAGTGTTTCTTTTCCTTTTATTTTCTTTTTTTCTGTTTTAATCTCTCCATACCCAGTGTCTGACTGCCTTTTCACTCTCCCTGGTCTTTTCATGCTGCCTCTTTGCCTCACATTGTGCTTCTCTCCAGTTTCTGCTGTGTCTTTGTCAGACTTCCAGTGCTGCAAGAAGGCACCAGCAATACCAGAATAATGGTGTAATTTCACCTTTAGTTTTCTTTCACATCCTTACAGCTGCCAGCTCCCAAGAATAGCAGATCTTGAAAGGAGTCAGCAAATCCTGGTGGTGCTCACTGCCTTGTGCATTGTACCAGCTAAACCAGTGCTCAATCTTCCAAGGTGCCAGTTAGAACAAATTCCCAGGAGGAGAGATGGAGGTTAAGTGTTAAATCAGTTTGGGGCACACACAGTCACATATTCTACCTCCTTGGAAAATGCCCAAGCCCAAATTTTAAAGGTACTGTGACACTGATAAAAGAAATATATTGCTGAGGTGAAAAATAGAGTACAAAACCAATGAGAATATATGTTTTTGTGGCAGAATTCAGTTCTACTCCATTCCAGAGTCCTTTTCTGTGTTATCTGCAGTGGTTGCTTTACTAACCCAATTGGCTGTGATTGAAGTACCAAAGTGCAAGAGTTAGACAGGTAGCACAGCTGTCTTGGAGGAGCTGAGTGTTGTAGCATTGTATTAAAGAACCAGACTGAAATACAAGAGTGGTGTTACTCAGTTAATATCTATATTATAATGAATCTATTGAAGGTTTGCTTTTCAGACAATGGAATGTCAGTTTACGTGTCTTTCATCTGTAAATTATTCTCTCTGCATTTCAATAGAGAGCTGATAGAACCATATATTTTAATAATTTTCTTAGTATGTGTTTTCCAGTAGCCACTATAGGACCAGGATAATTGGCTCTAATCTGAATGTTAGCATTGACATTATTATTGTGCTTGACAGGGAGTGAGCACTAATGACTAAAACATTGATAAATTGAATAAATTGATAGAAGTCATATTTAATTTGCTTATTTATTTACTGTACTGAAATATTCATGTCAGTCTGGATTTGTGCCATTATGTCTGCAAATTGCTCTAGGTTTTTGGTTATACAATGTATCTTGCTTTGGAAAGGCACATCATTACATCTGAAAATTTTGTTGATGTCTAAGCAGGTACGTCTTGTAATACTGCAGTTATTAAATAAGATATTTCACTTTTGCTGCTTTAAACATGCTTCTTTTTCAGAACTACAGAAGACACTGGGTTGTGTTCACCTTAAACAGAGTTGATGCACGAGGGGAGGGGATGGGAATGTCCCAGCTGAGTGAACAAACCAGAGGGTCACTGAGAGTTGGGATCAACTCTTACAGAGGTTTGATCGTAGTGTGAATGTTCATAAGAGAGAACCTTCTCTTTTCTCATATAATGCCATTCTCTCTGTAAATGTGTACTCTAGAAACTTAAGTTTGTGGGAAAGAGTTGCCATAAATACAATGAGGAAAAAGCTCTAATTGCATTGTGCTGATATATTTGCTGTTACGTGAGGTCATTACCTACACAGCTGCCAACAGTGCTGTGTTTGATACAGGCCTCCAAGGGGAAGAAATAGGAGGCTGTCTATCTGTCTGCCTGTCTGCCTGTCTGCCTGTCTGCCTGTCTGCCTGTCTGCCTGTCTGCCTGTCTGCCTGTCTGCCTGTCTGCCTGTCTGCCTCTCTGCCTCTCTGCCTGTCTGCCTCTCTGCCTGTCTGCCTGTCTGCCTGTCTGCCTGTCTGCCTGTCTGCCTGTCTGCCTCTCTGCCTCTCTGCCTCTCTGCCTCTCTGCCTCTCTGCCTCTCTGCCTCTCTGCCTCTCTGCCTCTCTGCCTCTCTGCCTCTCTGTCTCTCTGTCTGTCCGTCCGTCTCTCTGTCTATCTATCTATCTATGAGAGGCCTGAGCTAATAGGGAACCACCCAAAATTATAGTGGTTTGTCTTGAAAATGCACTTCAGCCTTGATCATTTTTGCCTGGAAATATTATGTTGAATAGGAATGTAAACTCAAACCACTTGTAATGAAGAATTGTTTTCTTGGAGATAGCAACAATAACGCAGATAATGATCTCAAATGTTTTAAACAGTTGTTATATTTAAAAGTTACAGTGGAAAGAATAGAAGTTGCAGAAAATACATATAACAAAGTAGGGTTAGGGGAGAGTAACAAAGAGAAGGGAAAAAAACCAACTCTCTGTGCTGGGTGGGGGTAAGATGCATTTGAATTTCAAACATCCCCGATGGTTTTACTCAGCAGAAATGATCTGCAACTCCTTTGTGTAAGTAATATCTCAGCAAGCCTTGGAACAAATCCTCACACCCTACTGACTTTTAATACTTAGCAGAAAATGAGTTGCTGAATAAAAGATGCGACAAGTTAAAAGGGTCTTTTCATTGGGAGTCAAAATAAATGCTGCAGAGAGTTGGTGCTTTCACTGTCAGGAACAGGTGAATTATGTTTCCACTCTCATCCCATCTCACACAACTGCTTACAGCTTTTCTAACACATACCTGGGGATCTCTCTTCATGTGAAACTTAATCCATTTATGGGGAGGACAGTTAAGAGACTAGTCTGCTGCTCATTAAGGAATGTAAAAGGAAGCCCAGGATAAGGAACATGTTTTAAAACAGTACCCAGGAGAGGAGGGAGGTAGGCAGAGGATTGGAATGTGAGTATTAAAACAGTTTTAACTGTCATTATTTTTTATTAAGCATTGAGAAGTCTGGGGAGACTTTATAAAAGTAAAGATTTAATTCTCTATATGGTTTAGGGGCCAACAGAGAGGATTTGTTTTAAAACACTGAAATGAAAATGACTTGCATCATGTTTTTAAAGGAATAAAAGATTCCAAAAGGAGACTGTGAAAGCTAATATAAAGTCATTGATCCCTGTTCTACTCCTTCCTTCAAGCTGAAAGCACCAGAAAGGCTCTAATATTTTTATAAAAGAATATCTAAATTAGGGTTCAGCTGAGCCCAGCTGGCAGGGTATGCAGAGCTCACCTCATGGAAAAAATGTTGGGAAGATCTCTAGAAAGTTCCTTGGAGAAAATAAGTTTGAGAAATCAGTAGCTCACTGAAAATAGATAGTAAACATTTATGACAAGTTAAAAGAGTTTCCATGGCAGGTTGGCAGCCTTTTGCCATTGAATTATTGCATGAAAATAATGCATTCTTTTGTTCCTGTAGTAACCTGCAAAGAGTCCTTCTAAGCATGTTTTATTTATTATGTCAAATTCTTATTTTCCTAATCCCAAATGCCACTGTTAGAAGTCTCTTGTGGCAAGTATGAATGAAGCACCATCTGAAAAAGCACTGACATTTCTAATACTTAAAATTACTTTATGCCTGTTGTATGTTGCCATAATGAAACAGCTCACTGTATCAGCAGCAGTATATCTGGATATTAAAGACAGCTTTTCATTCTTGGAAGGCAGAAAGGATCAATTTTATTTTAGATAGCACTGATAGCACTTTTCTGGCTAATGGAAAAAAAAATCCAAACCCAAATGACCTCCAACAAAAGACACACAAGTTTTGTTCAAATTAAAAGTAGAAATTAAATTTATATCAGTAGAAAGAAACATAGGCAATGATGTTTTGTCTTTTCAAAGTACGAATCCTACACGACTGGAGTTTAACTTGCCTAAAAACAACAACAACTAAAAGTCCCCATTAAAGCTGAAATCTCTGTGTTGTGTTATGAAATACATTTCAATATGTGTTATATTCAGCAGGCAATGGAATCTGTGGCAGCCACAGAGCCTGGTTGATCTGTGAACATAATTATAGTATGATAAAAATGGTTTGGATTTGTGTGATCTCAACCCAGCATGAGACATGTGATGTCTATGGCAGCATAGATTAAATCCACTGTATTTCACATGGGATCTCATGTCCTGTATTCTGTATAACTAACTTGAACATGGGTGGAAGGAGAACATGCACAGAGAACCCAGACAGTCTGATGACTATTGTTGAGGCAAATTCCCCTTTTCATTGCCTAGGAAAAGGACTTAGAAGGCCCCAGGTACAGCAGCAGAATTGGGATGGGTCAAGTGAACAGCAAAGGCTTTCAGCCCATCACACCAAAATGCTTTTTGAAGACTTCTGGTCTTTGAAGTCTCATATTTAAAGCCTTGCCCTGTGACTTCCCCACCTCTCCCTTCCCCAGAACTTTGAGTTCCTACAAGTTAGCAAACAACTGCATGCTTTGGTTTTTTCCTGGATTCTTCCTCTGGTAGTAATGGTCTACAGGTAAGAAAGTTTGGTGCCAGATACCAAGAGCAGAAGCTTTCTAGGAATCAATTAGTTCATTTTTCTTCCTGAAAAGACTCTTTCATTTTCAGATGAGAACTTACAGATCCAGTTTTGTAGTTGATAGCAATTCTGGAACAATTCTGGGAGACATTTTAAGTGACCTGTTTACAGGAAGAAATGAGTGTGAATACAAGAATCTATTGAAAAGTCAAAGACATACAAAGTAGAGAGTTATAATATGGTTGCCATAGACACAATTTCATATTCTCTTCTCTGTTTACTGCATTGATAACTATTTTATTGAAAACCAGGGGAAAATAACCTGAAACAGGAAAACCAAAACCGTGGATGTTCTGAAAAGTCTGTTTTCCTTCTTATCATTATGAGATTATTTTCACAGCTCTTCTAACCACTAATTACCATAAGAAGGTTGTCCAGAAAACTCCAATAGAATATTTGCATGTGCAAGAATAAATATATTCAAGATCAATATGTAATTATGATATGCATGGAAATATTTCATAGTCAAATTTAGTACAAACAGATGGACTTGCTACATATGGGTAGCAGAGATTTAAAGTTAGTAGGAAAAGGATAAATTCTGCAGATATACAGCAAGACTATAAGATTCCTTATTCTCCCTTAGCAGGAAGATAGCATGTTAATTCATCTGAAGTCTGCTGCTTTCTTCTTTTGTACATAATACCTAAAATGTCAGTTAGAGTTGATACATATGTGCATGTGGGAAAGAAAAATCTAGAGCTTTTCACATAGTTTTGCATGTTATTTCACTAGTAAAATTCTCCATCAAATCACTGAAAGTTATAATCTCTTTTTATGCTATTTGGATGTCATCACAATACCCACTAAGCCCTTGAAAATTCTGTTTATTGGAAATAGATATGAGATAGATTTTTAAAATGTCAAAGGGAAGACTTCATTTTTTCTAATATAAGGAGAGAAAACCAGACCATTCATTTTAAACCTTTGGTAGCTGGAATAGCTGTAAAGATATTATTGCTTAATAAAATCTTGACAACCCAACATGTAGGGATTTAATAGGTAACTCCATTAACAGTAACAGGAGCAGTTCAGCTAATCTCTGACATTGCAACTAGACCGCTGACAAGCTCAGCTGTTCCTTCAGATGAGGGAATTGTGGCAACTTAAAAGGTGATAGTCAGAGTGAAAGACATTGTCTGAAGAAGAGTTAGACAGGATGTTTTCATTAACATTAAAAGAGCTCTTGCTATTCATTAGACAACTTGCTCTCAAGACCACATGAGAATTGTCACTCACGGTATCTTTTCACAAGAAATGGATATATTGTATAGAACTGTGTTTTATCTGTCTTCTTATGAAGTTTATGCACAAAAGAAAATACAGGCAGTTTGAATTTTTTTTTGTTAGAAGAATTTATTTTATCCTAAGTTTTAAACTGATTTATGTTATGCTCAAGTTAACACAGTGTCCTGAGCAGTGGTAGTGGCAATGTATATGTATAAAAGGTTGAGTGGCAACATTCGTGTAGAACACACCAGACCTCAACCAAAATGCTTTTTCAGCTTTTCAAGGCCAGGTTCATTTTGCTGCTGCACTTGCACTGTAGTGTGCTGTCTTGGTGTTATACTCCACACCAACATCCCTCTGACACATTGTAGGGTTAGTCCTTGCTTATAAAACACTCTGTTAAAAACCAGAAGCAGTTTCTAGTCCCACAAGCCAGGTTCAGGTGGGTTGAAGGTGACTCAGTCAGCTCAGCTGGGCAGGTAGTTGTTGGGCTGCCCAAGACAGCAGCAGAACCAGCAGCTGGCCAGGCAGAAATTGTATGGCCCAGTTACCAATGTCCAGTCTCTGCAGGACTACAGTTCTTCTGCCGTTTGTTTGACCTCTCAAAGTCTGGTGTAGAATGCAGCTGGTCAAAGCAGGAAACACCACACAGAAATCAAACACAAGTTCTTCAAAATAAGGACCCAGGAAATTCATTGGCTTCCTGTTCCTCTTTAAACTGTGGCTAAATACTTGCCCAGTTAAAAATGCATCACAGATGTATGACAGAGGATACCAAGAATATAGAAGGAAGATGTTAAGTGGTTCTGAATTGAAGGCATCAGTCTTTGCCATGATTCCAGGAGCAGGACTCCACCATTGGTCATCTCCACTGGTCTGGTGCTTGCCTGTTCTGCATGACTTGAATCAAGAGCCCCATCCAAGAACTGTCACTGGAAGGACATTGTGTGGCCAAAGGAACAGGTGCATCTTGAAGGGAACAAGGAAGATTATCCAGGGGAAAAAAAACCAGATAACAAGAAGGTAGATGTAGCCTTTTTCTAATCCAGCAGCCCTTAGGTTAGCAAATTGCTCCATTGCTCAGCGAGGGCACTGTGTTTGCTCAGGATTACGAGGCATCTCAGCCTGACACAGTTGCTGTGAGAGTTACACAACACACAAGCGTTTCTTCTGCCCCTGCTGTTCTGAAGTTTATTTTGAAGGGCATCAAACTTTACTCCTGTCTCAAGTGTTCTTTGGTAATAGCACAATGAAAAATATTATTTCTGAACTTTCTAACTTATAATTTTGGATAAGTCTCTAACATTGTCTTGCTTACAACCATCTGTGACCTTTTTATTCTTCTGAAAGTTTTCCCCGCTAATGAGAGGCATTTGTTGTTTCCAGTCTCATCCCCTCCTATGCAAACTAGATTGTTCTGTTTGGTTCATGCTTTTAAGGAATGAGCTTGTAGGAACAGACAAGAGAAATGAAACTGAGAATTGGTTGTTTTTCAGAGATATATTCAGGATAGAGTTTCTTCTGCAATACCCAATTAAAGTAAGAAATGTTTTTTCCCCCTTCTTGCTTTCTTCCTTTTGTTCCTTCATCACATTCTTCCTTTTAAAGTGGCAGTTATAATTATAAGGGTGTACATGTAGTCAGTATGGAAACTTTCACCAAAATGGAGTCCCAGAATTGGAGGGAATGCAGGAAATGTCATATTAAAGATTGTCTGGTACTAATTTTACTGTTTTCATTCTGGTTTCAGGTGTTGTTTTGGGTACTTTGCTTGAAGCTTATAAAATCATTAAATCTGTAATCTAAAATTGTGATTATCTAGGAGCAGAATAATAGGAAATTGTTCTATCTCAGCAGACCCACATGCATATGTGGATTTTTATTTAATTTAAGAAATATGTCAAAGCTATGCTGCAATGTAGGAAGTTAAACTTTTGCTGTTCAGAATGAGTAAAATATGTGTATGTCTTTTCACTTTGTGGGGCAATAATAAACCTTTATCTAGATGCAGATTGCCACCTTCCTCCATTAGTCATATCTAAGCTTTTATTTTAATTTCTTCTTCCTTTGTCTTTACCTCTGCATTTAAATGTGGAGCTGCACTGTAGTGTTCCAGTCGGGTTTTAATTGGCTTTATTATCTATTGTGTAGAACTTAATCAATTCTATTGGATGTTATCTGCAGGTGCCTACAGTAAGGGCATATTACATTGATTTTTCATTTTTCACATCAAACCCACTGCATACCTGCAGTTGTTGCTGTGTTTGCTATTGACAACAGGGTTATTTACAGGCACTCAGTCAAAATGTAACACAGATCAGGACAATTACAAATGCATAGTATAGATTTATTAGACAGACAGTAAAGAAATAGTAACTTTGTGGCATCTGGCTATCCTTGAAGAAGGATTCAGGGTGTGAAGAGCTTGGGACAAGCATCCCATTTCAGTGTAGGAGTTCTTCAGCTGAAGGTGAATGTCCTCCAGTATGCTGTGGTGATGAGTGCAGTAAGATGCTGCCTCCTCCTTATTATTAGTGTTCTTCTGCAGGCAAATATGTGATTTTTTTCCAAACTTCTGGTCAAAATATTATCCTTCATGCTGAAGATTTTATACAACCTGTAAAACCAGTTAAATTCCACAAGTAGAGGACTTGGAGGTAGATGAATGTGCTGGTTTTGGCTGCGATAGAGTTGATTTTTTTCCAATTGGATGGTATGGGACTGTGTTTTTGAATTTGTGCTGAACACAGAGGTGATAATTGAGATGTTTTTGTTATTGCTGAGCAGATTTGCTTATATTTGTTATGCAGAGTCAAGGCTGTTTCTGCTTCTTGCATGAACACGCTGGCAAGGAATTTGAGGGTTCAGGGGGCTGTGAGGAGACACAGCCAGGGCAGGTGACTCCAACTTACCAGAGGGATATTCCAGACCATATGGCATCATGGTCAGTATAATGTGGGAGGAAGGAGGAGAATGTCAGGATTGATGGTGTTTGTCTTCTCAGGTTCTCTGTTGTGTGTGATGCAGCCCTGCTTGCATGATTTGCTGGAAGTGATTTTCCTTTGTCCAACACATCTGTACAGAGGTGGTCTGGCCCATGTACTGAATGGCTGCCATCTCGAAGCAAGTTTTACCTTCCATCTTTCAGAGATGCCATGTTTCTACCCAGTCTCTTTGTAGGAATGCTGAGAAAGAGCTCTGTTTCAGGCTCCACTCAGATCGATGTTGCAGAGATTTCCCCGTCACCATAACTGGTCTCTGCTTGCTCTCTACCCTGCACAGTGTTAAATATTGGGTTGCACCAGTATAATGCATTACTCTTGTGATAAAAAGCAGTGCAATTTATTGCTTAAATGGAATTTGAATAACACTGTTGAAATCGATAGCAGCTTCTTATCCATATAAAGATAATTGATCTTTCTGAGGCTCTTTAAATACAATGAGTATTTGATTGTGTTTCCTTCCATTGCTCAGCTCAACACGTTAACACAGTAAAATTAAATGTTGCTTGTAAAATGACTGTAACATTCAGTGGTTTTTACTTTCACAACACTTCTTTGGTCTGTTTTAGCAGATTAGCTGTAAATGGAGACAAGAGCTGCTGCTTTGAAAGGGGTAATACAGCAAGCAGGTTTGTTTGCTGAACATGGAAATCACTCACTTCTGTGGCCTCTGGCCAGTTCACACTCCACCATTCCTGTTTTTCCTATTTTCTAATGTTAGTCAGACATCTCTGTCAGTCCCTCTGTGTCTATCTGCTCTGAAAGTTGGAGTTTGGAACTGGAGATGCAGTCTTTCATATTTCAAATATATGTGTACACCTTAATCCTGCCTTGACCCAGAAATGTGCAGTTCACTGCATAAGCATGTTAGAAGCATGAAGCAGAAGTAACCTGGGAGATTGGTGAGAGAACTGGGTTTCAGACTCTCCTTTCCCTGTGATGATATAGTAAAGAAACTGCTTCAGCCTGTGTGTGATGGGGACCAGCCTCTTCCCACTCCCATTAGTTCCTGCTCTTGTATAATGCAGTACAGAATAATGATCTGCCTTGAAACATTGCTAAAAGGCACATTTTCTTATATTTCCTATTTCTTTTAGCATTCAAGGTGTTCTAGGAATTTTTAACTATTAAGACTGTTAGAGAAAATTGCTCTTTTAAAGTCTGAATTTTCATTTGGTTTATTTTTGTATTTGCTGAACATCAAAGTTTGGAGTTGTGTATTAGAGCAGAGGGTAAAGATCTTTGACATTTTCAGCAGATCACCTCCCCTAACTATCTACCAATGTGAATCCATCAGAAATTTCCCCAAAAGAGTGCTATTTATTTGATTTTTTTTTTTGTGATCAGTTAATTATCACCTCAAATTCTTTTTATTTACTTTTAGTCTTCATTTATTGTCAATCAATCAATTGGTCATTAGACATACCATGATCAGAAGTAGAGCCCTATCATTCTGCATTTCCATTACTCTGTATTTGATATCACTTTTTAAGTTTGAAAAATTACAGAATTTTTAGACTAAGGGGTGAAAATTTTGTTAAAAAGTTAAATATGTGCTACAGTCTGAAATGGGAGAGGAAAACAAGTCTTTTCTGTGCCACACACTCTGCAACTTTTATCCAAAGAGTTTCTGTTTTTACCTAGTACTAATAAATTTTACATTACCTTTCATCCCACTTCAGGTGACAAAATTTATCATGCACACTGTGATGGAGCCTGTGGCTGATGAAGAGGTCTTGTTACTGACCTGTTGATGGCTGATCACCATTATCTTGCCTGTGCTCTGTCAGGTAAGTCCTACAGTATCTGGCCTGTGAAAATGCTGCCTTATTCCTTTTCAGCACAAGCATTTTGAACCAGCATAGCAGCAAATAATCTTTGCGTATGAGAAGGACAGAAATTCAGAACTTCTTGCAAAATGTATTTGCTTGAAAATTGAGAAATTGTTATTGAACAGTTAAATATAAATATATAAAAAAAGAAGCTGAACTTAATTATTCACTAGCTACTGGTGAAGGTCATGGGTATGGCAGTTTGATGGAGATGCTGCGGGAGAGGCTGGGCATTGGTTTGTAGTAGGTGCACACACACATCTCTCTGAGAAGGTCTAAACTGAAACATTCAGCACTCTGGTGGCCACAAACATGATCAAAAGCCTCATTCTGTTCCCTTCTCTGGCTGATCAGGGTGCAAGTCTGTTGGAATATGAATATTCTATGCATGCAATGTGCATGTCCTCGGTGGCTGGCTTTAGCCTGGCTACACTGAGGCTGGTCCTGGCATTCCTGGTTTTCCAGCTGCTGGCACTGGGAATAGGAGACCCCAGAGCCCCCAGCCCCACTCTTGCTACTAGTACAGATCCAACACGTCATCAGGAAAAAGTCCCTGCACAACTGAGCGAGCTAAAAGAGAGCTGCAGACTGGTGAGTTCAGAGCTAGGCTGACGTGCCAATGCCTGTGCAGAGCCAGTGGCCTGTGGCTGGCAGTGCCAGAGCTGAGCTTACTGGGCTGCATGGTGCCACCTGTAAAGGCATGCTGAACAATATATCTCAAGATTATTAAATTAAATTTAAAAAAAGACCTGATTTGCTGGGAGTTTTTGCCCAGCAGTGCACCATTACCATTACACGTAGGAGTTTCTCACAGGTACATGAAATGTACTGAATCTGGCACTGGAGTTTGACAACAGGTTTCACTAAAAGCACCATCCATGAAGGTGTTGAGAACTTGCTCAGTCAGGCAGGGTATTTGTGATGCTGTGTTTTACCAGCATGGATTATCTGCTCTTTAACCAGCCATTCCTATTGCAGCTCTTTTTTTAGGCTTGCAGTGCAAATCCAGTGTGACCAACCAGTTTGCCTGATGATGATGATGATCTTTCCTATAAACAGGAAAAAGCAGTGGTTTGAGGGTTTTTGTAATGTTTATCAGTAGGAAAACAGAAGTGGCAATTGCTTTTAATTGCCCAATAATTTTATTATTCAAGAGATGGAATTTACAGGAAGCAGCTGCAGTTGTAACTGAACCAGCTCTTTTAATGTGTTCCTGCTTTTTCCCTGTATTATATTATCTAATGGTGATAAGCTGCTGCCTTCAGTCAAATTTTGAAGTACAATGAGTTGGATTTATCAAGCCCTGGAATGAATACTTCACTACTCTCTCTGAAAGACACCTTTGTGCATTTGGTGGGCCTGAATTGTCTATGGAAATCCCATTCCTTACATTAAATCAACTTTCATTCTTTGTTCTCTCAGTACACAAGAATTTTAAGATTCATAACCTATTTCTGTTTGGTTTTGCTCCCTTTGTAGTTTTTCCACCCGTCTCATGTTGTTATTCAGTGTGCAGGAAAATGCAGCCCCACAATGAACATGCACTCTGAATTAATTAGCTACTTTCTGTAAATACAAATAAATGACAGCGAGATGAAAATGAGAAGTGAAACGGGAAGGACTTGCTGTTGTCACATCTACAGCCCTGGTGCTCCTAATTTTAAAATATGTTTTGAAAGGTACTTTAGTCCCTTTGGTGCAAAATTATGTCCTTGGCCAATGTTGCTGCTCTTCATGTGGCCAGGTCACCCAGCACAGAGGTGTCCCTGGGGGTCACACCAAACTCAAAGCCTATGTACAGTTTCCTTTGGGCATCAGGTCATGTTTGAAGGCCTGTGAACAGCTATTTAGCTGATACAACTGGTAGAATATAACTGACTCATCACAGATGACCAACACTGTCAGGAGACCACAGAGTGCCCTCAGCACTTTTGAATTGAATGTAACTTGACCATCTCAACAGTGAAGAACTGAAGTGCCAGTTAATGTGTGTGTTCATAATTCTTTCCAAATTTGGCAGCTCTTGTCCAATGGTAGGAAGATGTAGGTGCTCCCTGTGTGGTCACAGATGACTATTTGTGAGAGAACCCAAATTTGGTGGAGATGTCTTAGTCATTGCAGGCTAAAACAAGACTTTACTGTTCTGCCATGTTTTTTAGGGATTATTGGTAATAGTCTTGATTTGCTGGCCTTGTCTTGATGAAAATCCCATTTGGTACAGTCTTAATTCACAGCTGGCAACAGAGTATGGAGGATTGCAATGTGACCCACTGCAGAACAAGCACATACTAAAATTGGCAGCTTAACTATAAAAGATAGGAAAATTAATATTTTAATTTGCTTATCTTCAGATAGTCATGTATTTATTGAAAAGTCCCCAGTGTGTGTAGTTTACAGAATTTAAAATCTGGTGTGGTGGTTTTTCATGGAATGTGGGAAAGGCAACAGTTAGACAAGTTCTTCTCCCAACTCGCTTCCATTCCACATAAATATTGAATAGGACTCCAGAGAGACAGGACTGTGCTTTTGTTAGTCTGGACAGGCAGCTATAAAACACTGTTGTAATTATATTCCTCTTTTTATTTGAATGGTGGAATTAAACAAATATTTTCCTTTGGAGAAAAGTAACAACTTGATGTTAATTGCTTCTATCTGCTTCTCAGCATTGTCAAATTACTTATTGTAAAAGCTACTTAATATTTCCGGGGGAATGTCATATATTGCATAACTTATGTCCTTTGCTGGTTATTTTGTTTGATGGTTAAATGGTAATCAGAATGAAAGGAATAAAGAAGCACTTGTGGGTTGGGAACCACTCAAGGCATTGAGCATCTAAAGCAGAACAATGATTTTTCAGTTTTTCTTTTGTTAAGCTTTTTCTTTTCATGTGTGAATTACGTGCAAGTAAGAGAGATTATAGGGAGAAAAATAAAAGGAGAATGCAGAACTCATTTAGATCAAGCTCACTGTGCCTAATAAGCAGAGAGAAAAATCTACAAACTATCTAATCTTCACAGTTTGTTCTTAGCCTTCCTAGGTGTTGTAGAATTCACAAAATCCTTCTGAGAAAGGAAATTTGCCTATTAAAAATGCGAAAACACAGAAACAAAACTTCACCATCATTCCACGAGATATGTGGCTTCCAGTTACTCTGGAAGGGGCAGTCACTAGAATGCCTTTTTAATGTGTCTGGAGGCAGGTACAGTTTTAGGGCAGTTGTTTCCTCAGTGTTTCAAGCACTAAGCTATTGCCAGGGTTGGGTTGTTCTGTTGTTTCGTTTTCCAAATGTTCCCCTTGTTTTCAGACATGCAAACTTCTTGCACATTTTCTTCAAGGGCAACATGCCGAGATGACCACAAATACAAGCTTAGAAAAGAAGCTCTTCAGTGCACAGAATATGTGAGTTCATGATGGAATGTGCTTTGAAAAATTCATAAAACTAGTCTTTTGTTAACATTCTTACAGCAACCCTTGTGTGTTTTTAACTTGCTCTTCTTTCATGGTCTGATAGATGAAGAACAGTCAGCATCCTTACTTTATAAGAATCTGCTTTTCTAAGAGGAAAAGCTGAACTATCCTTACCTTTCTCCATTTCCCCACCCCCCAAAAAACAACAAACAAACAGAAAAAAAAAAAAACAAAACAGAGGAAGAAGCAGTTCTGAGTGGCCTGTTTTATTTTCCTGTGTTTAACTGGAGGAGCTGCAGACTGCATCATTCCCAGTCTTGTAGGACAGTTTGATATGCAAATATCTCTAACTGGTAGACTGGGATTCCATTTTTCTTCTTTGATATGGAAAGTTGCTTTTAGCTTAAATAATACTATTTATTTACTCAAAAGCCCCCAATTTCTGAATGCTTAAGTGCATCAAGAGTGACATTTTTGCTACAGTGAAGCAGAAGGAAACCTCAAACTGGGGGACTACTGGCCTGCTTGCAAATCCCCATTATTGTTGGCATTTTCGTGTGACAACTAAGAAAAATTAGATATTTTGGAACATTTATTTTCTTTCATTAAAATTAGCTGTTCGAATACTTTTAAGGATTTTAGTTAAGTAAATTGAAATTTGCTATTGTAGGTTCCTTCCATATTCACCTTTTAATAAGATATGTGCAGTGTTTACATATTTAATCATTCCTTACTTTAGCAAGAGCATTTTCAAGAGAATATTTTTCTTAATGAACACTTCTTTCACTTTAAAGCCTTTAAGTCCATCAGGTATTTAGAGTACCAACTTGTTTCTTCTGTCTTTTTAGACTCCTAGTAATACAACTACATACCCAGCCAGGAGTTTTCACCTTAAGGTGAATAAGGATGGAGAGGCTGAGAGGTGAGAGCCAGGAACACAACCCTCTGTGCTTGGATTTCACTTGCTCCTGCAGAGGACTCATGTAGCTTGCATTGCCTCCTTGTGCTTTCCAGTCTCACAGTTGGTATTTCATCAGCAAAGAGGTTTTTCCTTCAAAGCTTTGCCCTGCTCTGTGTGTTTTTTACAAATTATTTTATAGACTGCTGTACCTCTTGCAAATAAATACTAAAGTCTAAAAATATAGGTTAGCAATTAAAGAATTAAAAGCGTGGTTTACAGTTTCCTTTTAAGTCTTTCTTTCAGTGTGTCTGAAAGCTTTTTTGTACCACAGCCAAATTTGAAATAGCTCAATAGCTCATTACAAGTAACAAGTAAGAAATCTGAAAATGGAAAACCTGAATAGATTGCAATAGGTCAGACTGCCAGTACCTGCAACCATTATGCAGATTACTGTGGGGCCATGTATTCCTCATCTCAGAGCAAACAGACTTGGTCAGAACTCCTCTCTGATGCAGGAGGAAGGAGGAGGAAAATATTTACAAACATTGGCATATGAATTTCTGTGCCATTGGAAATTAATAGCTTATTTTTACCTAATATTTTTCATAATAATTGCAATTGGTGTTTGTAACAGCAATTTCTCTCCCCAATAGCTGGGGCACTCTTGGTCTGTGTTACAGTGTTGGCCATACCTGTGGTGCAAGAGGAGCAGATCATTAGGTAGAAGCAACAGGTACTTCACTTAATTCCCTTGGTGCGACTGCAGCATCACAGAAGTGATTCTAAACTGTCACAGACCAATCATTGATGTCCCTGCCCATGCAAAAGGTTTGGAACTAGATAATTTTTAAGGTCCCTTCCAATCCAAACCACTCTGACTCCATGGGCAGTTTGGTTCAGCCTCCTTTGGATGGTGATTTACACCCACCAAACCCACTGAGTGCCTGACCTGCTGCATGGGCAGCCAGAACAGATAAGGATTGTCCTCAAAACTGCTGTTCTACTTTCAACCAACCTGTTAGTACAGACACCATCATATCCTTGGGGATATTCTGCAAAACCATCAGCATGGACAAGGGACAAGGAATTTATATGGGATGCAATATCCTCTTTCTTTCCCAGCAAATTCTACAAACTTTATCTAAAAGCTCCAACTTTTGTCTGACAAAAGGTGAGATCATTTGGGGTTGAATCCTTCTTTAGCTGAGGCCAAGACTTGAGTATTTTATATACATCTATCTAATCTATCTATCTATTTCTTTTTATTAATTTGACACTTTATTTGACATGGGTGAATATCCATGGGGGCAGTAGAAACAGCTTGGCTTGTAATAAAATAGGTTGGTTTATTTTCTTTATTATTATTTTTTTTTAATTTTGAGATTTTTATTTGCTTTAGTGGGATGGATCTGTGTTCTTCTTTTGACATTTTACAACTAATTCATTAAGAAATAATTAAAAATCTATAGAACTGGGAAATTCCTTGCTCTAGAAATAACTGTGGTGCCCGAGTAGAACTGAAGACTGTCATGGAACTGCTTCTGAACATGATGGGAAATGAATTATGGAAATATATTTGAGCCTTGCAAATACAGCATTAAAAATTGGACTATATTAAAATACCCTCAGTAAGGTTGTTGTAGTCATATATTTGAAATATTCTGTTATAAACTTGGGTTTTTTTCCTGCAGATATTTCTTGAGCTATTGTATCTCTTCATTTAAATGATAGAATGAGCAAAAAATTAGGCTGCTGTACCTGGAGGCAGGAGCAAGAACAGGGATTCAGAATTGACCAGGTAAGAAGTAAGATGGGAGTGGTTGTCTTTGATGTGAGCAGAAATCCAGATGGGCAGGGGTTCAGCCTGGAGCTAAGGCAAAGGTGTGATGCAGAGTGCTGACTGTTTGGCCTCAGGGTCCCTCCATACTGCAAAGACTGCCCTGCAGGAGACCAGCTGACTCTTAGCACAAGCCTGTGCTGATCACTGCACGTCATTAAAGGTCATTTTATATACATATATTTATATTTAGAGTTCTAATTTTATATGTTTATATACATGATACTTATATTTATCATATAATATATGTAAATAAAAAATAAAAATTATATTAATATATATGTATATATGTCTACAGATGGGTAGATCGGTGATGGGTAGATCAGTGATGGATGGATAGATAGATAGAGATAGATAGATAGATAGATAGATAGATAGATAGATAGATAGATAGATAGGTAGATAGAACCTGAGAGCAATAAGGCATATGATGTGCCTAGTTCAAGAGGAAGTCTTTGCCTTGGAAACAGAAAGTTCCTGTAAAAAGTAGATACTTAATAGAAGATCCATTCTGTGGAGGACAGAGTGTCTGGAGCAGAACAGGTGGGGAATGAGGAGCTCTTGCAGGGACATTGTGGCCATGAAGGAATCATGTGTGAAGAACTTGTATATCAAATATTTAAAAGTCTTCACATATTGTTAGTGAGTCAAATTTAGATTCCTCCTGGTATGAGCCTCTTCAAAACAGCAATGGAGATGTCAGTTCCCTTCACTGCCCATGCCATTCAGTTGTCTGTCTTCAGCTGGTGGTGCCTCCTTTGCAGAGTTCCCAGTGCTCTCCAAGGCTGTGCCCACCACTGAGTTCCAAAATTGGGAGGGAGATCTGGTCCAGGTTCTGAAGCAGGTGATCAAACAAGCAGTGCAAGAATGGCTCAATATTGAAGACCATGAGTGTATCCTGAGATCTGACAGTTTTGCCAGACATGAGATAGAAACTAAATTTTGGCTTTATAGCTGAAGTGGCTTAGAGATAAAAGTCTTTCAATCTTCCATTAAGAAAACTGGCCAACCAAAATCTCACTGAAATGTCCTTCCCCTCCCCTACCAAGAGTGTGTGATAAATGTTTCAGGTTAAGGGCTTCAAATGATTTTTGCAAAGCCTCATAAACGTTCCATATGTCACTTTCCCTAAAATTATAATCTATTATCTCACTCAGGTGGAATAATAATGCATTGAAAAAACGAAATTTATCCCAGGTGCCCCAGCAGGTTGATTCTTCATTATGTGTTAATTGTTAATGGCATTTTTCCATGGAGCATCTGCCAGTTTTAGTGAGCACATCCTCCAGAAATGATATATTAAATTTAAGCATAGACTAACAGTAGATTAAAAAGTGTTGAGTTTTGTTTAATCTTTCTCTACTTACTTTGTGTGTATAAACTGTCCATAGTTATTGTTTTAAGCAACTGTATATCTATCTTGATTTATAGAACAGGCTAAAAATATTTTTTTAAGGTCTAACTTAGTGGAGTGTTTTTATTTGTGAAATGCTGAGCCCTCACTACATTAAGGGTAAGGCAACAACAAGGCAACAACTTCAATTGGTGTTAAAGACATGATATAATTCTATATTTCAGTTCTTGTGTCATGGTAAAAGAACTGATGAAAAAAAATTAAAGTATGATAAAAGTTTCAATTGGGTTTAGTTTTTTGAGCTGTGCCCTTCAACATCATCCACACTGGGCATTTAAAGAGACCTGGTTGAGGTGACTCCATGTGTGTCTTCATGTTGTTCCATGAATTTAAATTGTCAGTTACAGTGTATTTCTTAAATACATAAAAGGATAATAAGCTATAATTATTTTGAGAACACAGAACTAATTGAGGTTTATTACACTCCTGAGTCCCTTTGGGATCTGTCTGTGGACAATATCTAAATTGTGATCTGTTCAAGTTCTTTATGCTCTCAGAACTGAGCGCGCCTTTGGCTGTGTCTTAATTCTGTCTCATATAAGGTGATTTGAGTTGGTTGGAGGAAGAAACCACCCAGTTTGTCCTGATCTGCACAGTTCTATGCCCAAAATCACAGCAGATCAAGGCATGATCTTTGTGAGTATCTCCACATCTCTCTGCTTTCCTTGGGAGAAGAGGTCATGCTGAAGGAGTCGTGTGTATCTGAGGGTTGTTTCCATAGTGAAAAAGTCTACTTTAATAATGTCTTAGCAAAATCTGTATCTTATTCCATCCTATAATTAAAAATGCTATACCTGTATTAAACAGTGACATTATAGGAGGTAGGTTTGCAATGCATATTAAGATGGGTTTTTAAATTATGTCCAATCAATTACCCAGGTAAGGAACAAAAGAAACTCTGGATTCAGGACTGTAACTCCAGTGTTGTGTTAATTACTTGCCAAAAATAGGTGACATAATTTCATGTGTAATCCAGCATACAAATATATGTAAAGGTACATAAAATAAAATTTAAGAAAGTTTTTTACAAGTAACTTGAAGAGGCTCCTGATGAAAAGATTATATTGATATTACTTGATAAATATTCTTATTCAGTTCCTGATGGTGTCATTGAAGCTTGTTGTATTTTCCAATACTACATTTCTTACACATCTTTCATGTTCATTATCAACTTCTGCAGTGAAGCTTGTTTATATTACAGAATTTATAAGCAAGCTCTGCTGTTTAAATGACCCGAGTGATCAGGAAACTGATTATATAAAACATGTTAAAGATGATGGGAAGAAAAAGCAGAATGTATTACTCCCTCTTTGTAAAGTTCTACATGTTCTTTTTAATGATAAATGTGTTTTTGAGTTGAATGTGAGTCAACCTGTGATAAATATGTCAGTATTTTCATCATACATGGCCAATTTCCCTTGAAAGTCAGGAAAGCAGTGTAGTTTTCTTTAAGAAATACTTCAGTCTTATAAAATCCTTTTTTTTTCCACATGAATGCAACCCAAACAGGTGAATTAGAGAAACATAAAAGAAAGAGGGAATTCAGTGGACAGATGTTAACAGTTTTCATACTGTCTGAATAGAGGAAGAAAGTCTCTTAATTACAAGAAAACAAATATCTGAGGATTTTCAAATACTGATTCTGCTGAAACTCCCCATGAAATTTTGGGAAGAGATTCATGACAGATCAGTTTTCTTTCTCCTATTTGTAATATCATTAAATGAATATGTTTTTATCCATCTAGTTTGTTCCTGAGTTCTGAGTGTTTGTGTTTCATTCTCACATTAATCATCGAGTTTGGCTTTTCACAATCTGGTTGAAAAGAATTTGATAGATATCCAGAGCATATATTTATGTGAAAACCCCTGATTCTATTTCAAGTTCATGCAGTTTTGTTATGCTTCTCAGAAACCAGACAAAGCAGCAGCATAACCATAGAGAACCAGCTGTGGGAATATAGAAATTATCAAGATGAGCTGCTTGGGATGGATCACAGAGCAATCATCTCTCAGATAATGAAGCTGTGCTTTAATTCAGACTTCCAAGAAGGGCTTAGAGGATTGTTAGGTTAGAACTTGATTGTGGGGAATGCTCTATGCAATCAGCCTTCTGCATTCCTGGGTTTGTAAGCTTTTACAGGGAAAAACACTGGAGATCTTGCAATTTGTACCTCCCCTTGGCTGTTCAGGTGAAAATGTCAGCTATAATATTAGGATTGACAGGAGGGGCTGTGATGGTAAGAATCATTCATGTGCCTGTGGCAGTGATGGGAGGTCGAGGGAATTGTTTTTCTCTGCAATTGACCAATTAGTTGTTTTGGAAGGGAGATTCTTAAAAGTAGCATTACTTTTGTTGGTTAATTAAACGATTTGCTTGCTATAAAATTGCAGGATGTAATAGCAAGTATTTGCTGTCAAGTCCTCATTCTGAGTTTAATACCTCACAGGACTTGAAAGCTTTAGGAAGAGTCCTGTGTGTAATGTGAAACTAATGGTCTCTGATGGTTTGATACTTTGCTGTTATTCTGCCAGTATATTTATTTATTTCTCTAAGCAAGCAAGAATTTAAAAACATTGTAGGAACGTCTTTTCTACCACTAAAAAAACAAGATGTAGAGATAAGAAGGACATGGGCCCCAGCAGGGTCATGGACCTGGTCCAGAATGGGATCCTCTCCCCACAGACCCACAGATCCCACCAGGATCCTGCTCCAGCGAGGGCTTCCCATGGAGTCAGTCTCCTTCAGGCACCCCCTTGCTCCAGTGTGGGGTCCTCCACAAGCTGCAGGTGAATGTCTGCTCTCCTGTGGATCCCCAGGAGCTGCAGGGGCACAGCCACCTCCCCACGGGCTGCAGGGCAGTCTCTGCCCTGCCACCTGGAGCACCTTCTGCCCCTCCTTCTGCACTGACCTGGTGGTCTGCAGAGTTGTTTCTCCCACATACTCTCACTCCTCTCTCCAGCTGTAATCATGCAGGTGTTTTCCCCTTCTTAAATCTGTTTTCTTCAAGGCACTACGACTGTTGCTGGTGGGCTCAGCCTTGGGCAGCAGCAGGTCCATGTTGAAACCCACTGGCACTGGATGTTGGGGCACAGGGCAAGTTTCTAGAAGTTCCTCACAGAAGTCACTGCTGTAGCCATCCCCCTTCTATCAGAAGTCACTGCTGTAGCCATCCCCCTTCTATCAGAAGTCACCGCTATAGCCATCCCCCTTCTATCAAAACCTTGTCACACAAACCCAATGAACTGAGAGGAGACTTTCTCCTATCACAGAAACTTTATTTTGCCACAAATGCCTTTAGCCCAATTAATTTGAGATTTTTTTTTAATTTTGCTTTCAATGTTGTCTTTCTGTCTACTTATGAAGTAATTTATTTTCCAGGTAATACTGGGGACAGAAGTGTTTGGATCTGTTTGTACCCTATCTTGACTTCTTGTTTAGAAAAAAACTTGATTATTTTGAGGACATAGTCTAAAATAGAGTAATAGGCTGAAGTCTTGTTGAAACAGTTGGATTCCTCTTCCAGGAGGATTTGCAAGGAAGACCCAATGCCTTCAGAAGCAATAACACTTTTTTATCAATATAGTATCTAGATGCAGTTGCTAATGATTTTGTGTGTGTCAAAACTATTTCTGTTTCAGGTTTGGTTTTTTGTTTGTTTTTGGTTTTGTTGTTGTTGTTATTTTTGTTTTGGTTTTGTTTTGGTTTTTTTTAATGTTTATCTTGTGTTTTGAAAAGTACCTGATTAGCCTTGTCTTGTTTCCAAATCCACTACTGAGCTCCTGCAAAGGAATCAGCCATTTCTGTCTCTCATTTTTGGTCAGTGTTTGCACGTTGCTGTTTGACATTGTTTATTCTATGTACCCTTTTTAGTATCACATAAAGTGACAGTGATAATGGCTTCTGAACAGGAGGAAGTGGTGGCAAGATTTTGCAGGATTTATAGCACAATGGGAGATGATCTCTGCTAATCATGAAGGACCACACTCCAAATAATTTTGTTCACCAGGGGTGACAATTATTTTCAGTCTTGTAATGGCTGGAGTTATTTATCATTTTTAACATGTTTCCATCATAGCATTGGTCTCCTGCTGTTGAGCCAACAGACCAAATTGAGGACCCCCTATATTTTTATGCATTTAAAGTACATTCAATAGAAAAGCAGCAGAATGGTTTCTGTCTATGAAAGTAGACCATATCCTTATAAAAATCTTTAAAATTAAAGAGACTTGGGCTTTTAGGCCTTTGAAACAAACATTTTAAAGAGTTACAGAATCTATGGAATACATTCTTGATGTTCTTGAAATCACTCTGACATTTTTAGCTAAAAATATCAAAATCTTCACCTCTCTGAATGGAATTTTCTGTATAGTGCAAATCAATGTATTTTACACATCCCTACGTCATTCTGCACTCCATGCTCAGAGACCATTTTTATCAGTGCTCAGAGGAATTAAAGGAAATTCTAGATGGAGGTTCTTAATATGGGAGTATCTTTTTTCAAGTTGCAAATACAATAATCCTTTCTGCATCAAGTAGGAAACACACCACACATTCTGTGCAGATGTCAAGGCAGCATCTCTTCACATCAGTTTAATGCCATGCATTTCTCCCAAATTCCATGTTATTTGTTCAGCCCATCTTTGTTTAAGAGAAAAACCTCCCTGTGTAAAGATCTGTGTATATACAAATTGAATTTTATCAGTAATGCAAAACCACTGATCTGGGTAGTAATATATTAAGAATAGAAAATGCAACACTTACCCACTTGAATTTTTTAAAAAAGTCTCTCTTTCTGTAATAACTAATTCAATAATCCCAAATTAACACTTCATTGTTAATTGCAACAGTGTTTTCTTTCCCTTTACTGTATTTGTCCACACCCAAATAAGTGTCCCAAACCATTTTCAGGGAGTTACGTGTTGCTTGCCATTTTCTGGTAAACCTACTCTGTTGAATCAAATGCATTTTATGATGAACTCACCATTTCATAAGCCTTTTTTTTTTTACATTTCACTTCTCTGGAAATGAATTTAATAATCAAGGTTTTTACTTCCTATTTTATTATTTCTACCAAAAGAATAAGTAATGCTACCTTTTAATTTCTAGTATTGCCATTTTGTTGCTGAGATGAGCTGATTTTCAGAGTCTGCTGGGTTAGTTTAGCACCAAGAAAAAGAGAGTGAGTCACTGGCTGACTTGTACCCTGTTAGAGAACCTGAGACATGGAACAGAACCAGCCAACAAACCCCCATTTTATCAACGTTCAACTGCTCATCACTAGTCAGTTCTGAGGAAAATACTCTGTCTGAAATATTGGTAGGTATGGAAAGATCTTTAGACAAAGGAAGGAAAAAATCCACAAACCAACCCTGCCTGTTGCTCAGCAGAGATTTGTTCTTTCTTTTCATAAGTGATTAACACATTCAAGCGTTGTAAGCTAAAAATTACTTATCTGCCACTTTACAAGACAATATACCACAGTGCTCCTTGCTGTGATCTGAAGTCAGCAATCCCCTGTGTTTCCCCTCCATGATCCAACCCAGGAAACTTGGAGATTCTCTTCTCCCCAACTGTTCACACACCCTCTTATGTTTTTTTTATCCATTTCCCCATTTCTTTTCTTGCACAGTGTGTTGGTTCTGTATCATTTCTGAGCCGTTTCTCTGGTGCTCTGTCCATTATTTCCATGGAGTCTCAGCTGCTCTCTGAGAAACCAGATCCTTTTTCGAATGTTATGCCTAGCTGTAAGTTTTGATAGGTATTTCTAGATTCTTGCATTCATATGTTAGTTGAAGCCAGATCCATGGGGCATTTTGTCATTGGGAGGCAGAAATAGAAAACAGGTTGCTGGATAATAATCAAACACTTTCCTTTCTTTCCTGTCTGTTTAAATAAGGAGCAAAAAGCAACATATACTCTATTGTCTACTGAGCAAAATGCACAATAGTCCCAGCCTGTGAAGTGAAGCCCCTCAATAGGTGTCTGTTAAAAGAGAAGCCTGTACCTGAGCTACAGAATATATTTCCTGCCATCAGATAGGAATTCATAACTCCTGCCAAGAGTACAGATTATTAAAAAAAGACACCTCATGAAAAATGAAAACATCCAGAAGTCACAATAACATTGCAACTCTAAAGCAAGAAAAAAATTCATACTTTTCATATGCTTTTGAAGAAAATTCAGTACAGATGATAACACAGTAAACTTGTTTCTGAGCATAGGGGAAGAACTGCAATATATTTCCAATAATCTTTTGAGCTCCTGAGGTACAATGCAATATGTTGGACAAATAGAAGTGTATTTTATACATTGTAAATATAAACTTTAAATATAATCTACTCTTGCAAGCTACCTGATGTAGTACATGTAGCAAGTGGGTCAGGTGGTCTGTAGAGAGAAATAAGAACTGAAGTTTTATTCCTTTGAATAATTAGCTGTTGCTTTAGTTAACAGGAACATCATGGGTGAACAGTTGTAAAATGAGGTTTCTATATTAATACTCTGGGTTCTTTATGAAGAGCCTCAGAGTTCTCAGAAAAACTTAATTATTGTTTCTGCAGTGTGGGGGTGTTTTTGTGAGTTTGGGTTGGGTTTTTCCATAGGTAAAAGTCACAGCAGGAGTTTCACTTAATACTGAGAATCGAAGGGAAATCATAAATAAATGAGTGGACTGAAGATTCTAAGATGTTTCAAGAGGTGTTAAAAGTCTTTTAAGTGGGCTTTGCTACATCCTGTAGCTGCTTTTTAATTCTTCCAACCTTTTTATTTTCTCTAATTTTATTAGTTTCAGTGTATGAGTTAATATAAGCATTTATGTATTTCATATTTTTAAAAAACATTATTAGTCTTCTAATATTCTAAGCTACTGATATTATACTATATTTCATTTTCTCTCAAATATCCTTATGTGTGAATATATTACATATTTATATACAAGTATTAGAATCCACATATTTGAGTCACTGGTTGTGAATGGAGCATTACCATCTCCTGCTGTGCTGGAATTTCAGGGTGGATGGAATTGGCACTTGAAATATCTCTCAACTCTTAAGAATTTCCAAAAGCATAACTTGTAATCTTCCTGAGTTATCAGCACAGTCAGACAGTTCTGTCACCTTTAACTGTGTTCTCAGAGAATACCTTTGTTTGCTGAAGCAAAAATAATATTTCTTGGGCTTTTGGATTGTCCCCAGGAGGGGCTGCAACACAAGGTAGTTGGGATTAGCTTTGGTTTACACAATATTGTGTAAAAGCAGATCCACAAGCAGCGATTTCCAGCCATTTGCATATTCCCCTTCATCTGCACTGAATGTCTTGGGCAGAACATGTGGAATTGCTGCCTTTCTGTTCCAGTTTGCTGGAAGGGAGTGGTGATAGTCTTTGCTGTTTAAGATGGATGGTTCACTTGTTGTTCACAGGAGGAGAAAAAATTTCCAATCATTCTGCACCACTGGAGTCTGGCATGAGCTGCTGAGAAAAAGGAGGATAAATGCCATCAGAAAAAAGGCAGATGTGAGGGTGCTTTCCAGCATAGCAACTTGCTTAAACAGGTGGCTAAAATGCTCAAAATGACACTCTAAAAGTGGTACAACTTAGAATTTCCCTTCTTTTAAATACCTATTATAAATAATTTAACACAACTGGCAAATATTATTCTTTTCCAAACCCTTTACATATTGAAGTCATTCAGTCATAACAGTCTGAAGGTATGGAATTGTTTATTTTCTTATCATTGTGGGTTTTTTTCATTGTTTGCAGAAGTGCTTTTTGTGATCTTTTGTCAAGTACTGCCATGAGATGATCGGATTAGTTGCTGCCATAAATAAAAAATTAAAAAGTGTAATTGCAGAGCAGCAATTCTTTTCCCATCTTCCATGCTTCCTGTGGAGAAAGCTCTGAGGATGTGGGTGAATGGTTTGGGCAAAAATTGTAGAATTTATGTTAAACATTAGAAAAGGCTTTAATTTGGACTTTCTGGCTCTACACATGAGTGTGTAACTTGTGAAAATCTGTGTCTATTTTCTATGGATGAAGTTGTTCTCCTTGAAGAGGGAGCAGGGAGCAATAATTTTACCTCTTTTATTAAAGTCCTTGCTCCTCTGCTCCTGATAAACCATGATTATGAATATTTTTGCATAATTCCCCAGCTCAATCCAAGGATTAAACCATGATCCAAATGGACTCTATCAATATGAATGTGGGAGAAGCATTTGAATTACCTGAAAATACAACAGAAGCTTCAGGGTAGCCAGATCCTGTCACTTCCTTAGCCATCCTTTTCCTCCCCTTCATCTGCTTGAAGTGGCACTTCTGCAGCCTGATTTACAGTGAGATGCTTCCCGTTTTACTGTGTCTTGAGAAGGGGAAAGCCTTGGATGTGGGGTTGTGTCTTCCCAAAGAGCACCAATATGTGTGTCTGTCTGTCTGGGAGGAAACCCTCAAACTATCTAATTCTGATTTTGCTATTTCTTTCCAGTTTCCATTGTTCTAGTGAAGGCAGTGATTGTTGCTGCCTCTCTGTTGAAGTCTTCTACCACATGCTGTTGCTAAGAAACAGGGCTGTTGTAAGTGATCCAAATCAAAGAACAAATTCCTATTAAATTCCCTATCAAAAAAAGAGAGGTTATCTGCATGATAGCAGGATTTTTGGTTCATGAATTACCCCAGTGAGATAGTCAGCTTACATTTTCTATGTTCTTGATAAAGCAGCAGATGAAGTCTGTGATGTTGAGTGCTTGGAAGAAGCTCCCAGCTGAATGCATTGCGAGGATCCCTCCAGCTGCAAAGCCCATGGCCCTCTTTAAGGAGTTTATAGCTCTGTTGAGGAAACAAAGTCTTGTGTGGATGCTACAGAGCAGTAGAACTCTGTGAATAACTCATTCTTCTGGTTCTTAGCTGAAGCAAAATAAAATAGGCAAAATTACTTGAACTTTGAGACGGGTAGAGAAGGTAACATCTAAAAAAAATAAGAAATGTTTTGAATCAAGTTTAACAGTTTGATTTTTTTTCTTTCAAATTAAAACTTCCTATCACAAAAAAATAACACAAAGAAATTGGCACACTATGGAAAGAGAGGAAATGTGTTTTTCCAGGTAAATCTCCTTGATAGATCTCTCATAAATTAGGAAGGTAAAAACTGGTTTAGTGTGAAATTAATTTTCAATTAAATAAGTACAACACTGAGTCATCATCTGAATAAGGGAGAGGGTTCTTAGAGATCTTCCAAATACTCACATTCAGATCTTCAGGTTGTGACTTAATGTATGGATGGCAGCAATGCTTTTTGGAGCCAAAAATGATGTCAGTGATTTCTGCAGAGAGCTTGATGACAGAATTCCACAGTGTTTTCCAAGCTATAGATGATAAATTACACTATTCATGTATTAATGGAATTTTGTAGCATTGCTATAAACTATTTTTGAAAGCTTTTTTGCTTTAATTTCTGTTTGACTTTGAGTGAGCCTGAACTGTCAGTGAAATGGAATAGAGTATATACAGATGAAACTAATTAAATACTACCTGTTGCTGTTCAATTTGAAGCCCTGATTTGAGCTTGCTGTCTCAACTTTGATTATTAAAATACCTATGGTAGCTCTCACCCCAAGTTACCTGGGAGTGTTACTAATTAGGTGTCAGGATGTCAGTGATTAATGTAAAATCATGAATAAATTACAAATAAAAGCCATGCACATGTACAGAGCCATTTAACTATTTAAAATGCTCTGCAGCACAAAGTACAGTAGTGATAACCACTTCTGACCTTTCAGTTGGAGTTTCATTTGCCTGGAATTTCACTGATTGATTGATTAGATTATAATGGTCAAGTCAGAGTCCCAACTGTAAAACTCATTTGTCACAACAACACAGAAGACAATCCCCATCTGTTATTATTCAACAGATTTGATCGACTTTTTAGTCCTGGGACTATTTGTCATTGTTGAGTTACATAATGGGGGGAAATATGATTAAGGCTGTAGTCTCAAACAGTCATTAGACTTAATATGATGAACACAAACAGGTAAATAATAGGGTTTGGAAAATTGTGCATTCTGCTTAAATGTGCCTTGGTTTGGTTTGGTTTTCTGGTTTTGTTTTTTTTTTTGTGTGTTTTTTTTTTCATAGGATTAACATTACAGGCATCCAATTAAATGTGGTGAGAGATGGACAGAACACAATTGTAATCATTCCTAATAAACCTGAAGCAGAAGGAGTAACTTCAGGGAAGAAACTGTCACCAGAGTTGAGGTAGATGCACCTCTGGGCTCTCTGAATTTCCTGCAGTGCTCCTGGTCTGCATCCAAGTGCAGTGGCAGTGATTGAAGCCCACACAAATTGGTGATTAATAACTTCAGGTCACAGAATCCAGCCAGAGTTGCATATTCCTGTGCTACTTTTGCTAGGTAGAACTGATGTCTTTGTGTCTGCTCAGCTGTTCTGTAACTTTAGGGAGCACAGATCTCATGTTTGTTTTGAGAGCTTTTCCCTAAACTGGTGATTGTTGTCTCCACTTTGTCTCATGTGTTCTTTACCAAAGTAATCATGTTTTGGTTTTTTGGTTTTTTCATCTTGTGCATTGTGGTTTTGGTATGTTAAGAAAAGGGGAGATTTACTAGAAGACCCACCAGAAGTGATTGGATACTTCTGTTTCTTTGAAAAAAACCCAACAAACACCACACCTATTCCCCAAACTCTGGGAATAAAAGGCACTGTTGCCAAATATGCAGGCTCTTCATAGCCCAGCTGCTCTGTAAAATTGTTTTCTGTGTTTCACTTTCTCTGTTTCCATCCAAGTACCAATTTCCCTGAGCAGATGCAGGGCTCTCAGGATCTGTGCCTTATGGCTGCTCTGCCATCCAGGCTGCCTATGCACTGCAGGACCTGGGAATGCAGCCCAGAACTTCCAGGCTTCCAGCTCTGCAACAGGGAAGCCCCAAGAGTCCTGGATTCAGCCCAGGGTTTCAAGATTTACAGGTTTTGTAATGCCAACAGAGTAATGGATGGAGCTCTTGGCCTCCTGGTTCCAGAGTAGGGAACTTGGGGAACCAGGACTAGATCAAGGAGCACAGCACAGGAGCTCCTCAGGATGGGTAAAGCCACAGGAGATACCTATCAGCCCTCCCAAGGGTGACCTGGTGATGTGAACCAGTGAAACCCTTGATATGAGGTGAGTGCTGAATGTCTCCTGAGTTCAGTTCCAATCCAGATACTCAACAGCTCCCGTGGTTCTGTTCCTCAGTGCCCTTCAGCCTTGTGTTCTCCTACACAGTCAGGGGCCTGCACCTCATTTAGTAGAACAATCTTCTAGAGCTGTTTTTCATCATGCAAAGATTCATGTGGAATCGATGTTGGAGAATCACAGTTCTTTTTGTTAAAGCACAGAGCTCTCAGCACCACAAAACCCTTCCCAGCTACCAGATCCAGGATTTTCTAAACATCTGGTCATTCAGTAGGGCTGTAGAGAGATTTGAAATAAGTAACAGAAAGAAATTGAAATAAATTTTCATTACAGATCTGTCTAAAACTTTAAAGTCCAAGATGAATGGATTTAATTAGCTCTGGACACTTTGGTTTTCCTATAACTCAAATGTGTCAACTTTACAACATGCAGGCCCTTGGGCCATCATTTGAAGTGAGTCATCTTTATTTTACAGTGTTTAAACTGAGCATATATTCTGGGTTTTGCGAGACTCTGTAAAATCTGACAAATTGTGACTGGGGGCTTTATTTTCATACCTGTAAATAAACAAAGAATTGTTTTACGACATTCCAATAAGTCTATTTTACAATCAGTCGTGAAAAAGCTCAGAGAACCATTTTTAGAGCAGGCAGTGGATCTGCATTATTATGCTTTCAGTTAAGATAATGGGAATTCAATAGAGTCCTGTCTGGGTATATCCCATCAATAGTGCAATGAGGATCAATTTGATAGGCTTTAATTACTTTAGTGCTCATCTGGTGAATTTTTGTTTTTATTTTTATAATGAATCCTCTATTACAGATCTGGTAAATAAGTGCAAACTCAGATATCTTTCCTCTGTTAGACTTTTAAATGCAGCTACAGCACAGGAGGTGCTTCCAGCAGCATGGAGTGTGGAAAGAGCTTTGAGTTCAAGTCATGCCCACTTTGGATCATTTACTTTTTCTTCCTCCAGGAGTATGTTCCAAGCTCTTTCCCTTAAGAGGACAAGGCTTGCACCAGATTTCACTATTGATGTGTCTCTGAAAATGCATGAAATAAATGAAGGCATCAGCCAGGGGCCAATTACATCACACACTATCAAATTATACTAAAAAGACCTGAGCTTTCCATTCAGAAATGACACTGGAATCACACTTGTGAGAATATTTGATTTGTTTTATAAAAGACTGTTCAGAAAAAGACAAGATAAATTGCTAGTTTTATTATAGCTCCAGAAATGAGTTCCCCTCTCTCCTCCCATTCCAGCGGCACGTGTGCCTGGGCTGCTCCCTGCCTGGGACACACACAGCTGTGGTGGGTAAACTTGGAGGAGAGGCAATGCTGCCATGGGAGAGGATGAGGACCATGAGTGCTGGGCTGGTTGGGAGGCTCAGCTGCAAGCAGGACTGCTTGGCTAACCCGCTCCAAAAGTGCCTTGTTCAGATAACCACTGCCTGGGTGCTGCTCACTGGGAGCCTGGCAAACCCCTTGCTAATAAAGGCTTTGCAGAGGCAGCAAACAAACGTGTTGCCACTGCCTGCATCAGAATTTTAAAGAATGAACAACTGTGAGAAAATAATGTTATGATTCTGGGCTGGTATCTCTTGTGTGTCTGCTGAGCAGAATGCCAAGCTTCTGCAAAGGACACTTTCATCATGTCTGTTAAGGACTAACATATTCAAAGTCATGAGCTTTTGCAGGAGCCTCCTACAGAAGAATTCAGTTTGCCATGTTCATTCTTTTCAGTGTTAATCTGATTCTTTCCTCATTGCCAAAAAGCATGAATAACAGCTTGAAATGCTGGAACCAAAGAACAGCTAACTTTGAGGAGCTACAAAATGTTTTAATTCTCCTGGTTCAGATATATAATACAAGCTTCCCTGGGGGGGTATTTTTCCTTGTTAACTCATTTATAAGATAACTGAAGCTACAGGTGTTCAGCTTTAATAAGGCATTAGTGAACAATTATATAAGACACTAAAAATAAATCTGAAGCCTTTGCATGAAGGAAACCAACACCAAGTGAAAAAAAAAATTAAGAGCAAAGCTGCACAATCAAATAAGGGAGAAGAATTTTAGAAGATAGAATTTTTGGATAACATCTTTAATACATATAGAAAGGATGTTGTTGAAAGAAAAAAGGAAGGACTGTATATTTTTATGTCCAAGATATGAAAAGACACCAATAATATATAAAAGAATAACTGGTGCTAACAGTACTGATAAAATCATTTTCTGCTTAAATTAAAGTGTTCTTTAAAATATTGTTTTAAAATAGTGCAGAGCCAGCTTTCCACTACCAGGCAGTGCTGTATTCTCTTGATTTATGAAATCTCATTTCAATTGCAAACCACTGAATCTTCTGTGTTTTTGCCTGAGCTCTGGATAATGCTGCAGACAGCTCAACTAGTAGCATTGCCAAGAGAAAGAGAAAATTAGATGTATTAAAACTGAAGAATCAGTGACATTCAAATAACAGTTTTGCTCTTGTATTTCTCATTTGTTAGAAGGAATTCTTAATAAAAATTCTAATATGTCTTAACCTCAGAAACAATGATCTGTTCTATTAACTGCAACAGAACAAATTTAGGACAGAGGCTCTGACACTTTCTTAATTATAAGAAGATATCTGGTGAAGTGCTTGGGTCTCATTTGTCTCCATCTGAACTCACCTGTTTCCTCTTCACAGTTACATCAGATTCCCTCTCAGCCTCAATGAGAAATAGTAAATTGCACCAATGCTCGTCTCTCATGTGAAATTCCTTTAAGGATTTGTTTTCTAGTGATATGAAGCTGAGGCAGGGGGAGGTGGGAACTTCAACAGTTTAGTGTCACAGGAGTTCAGTTCCTTCTCCCTTCAGCACGGCTTGTGCTCATAAGCCACTAAATATGTTTGGAAAGTCATCTGTAAATACCACACCTCCCATCTCGTGCTGCAGCTTGGCAATTTATTCATGGGGATATAGTCAGGTAACAAAGCCAGTGTAGGCAGCTTATCCCTTAACTTTGTGGTGTTCTCAGGCAAAGTTAAGGACTGTCTAACCAAGGCACAGCAAGGCTGAAGCCCTTCAGCTCCGTCTATGGCTGTGAGAGCACAGGAATGAGTCAGTCTCTGGTCAGTGCCCAGCACTGGGCAGAGTCCTGAGCACACCCAGCCTGCAGCTGGGCACCCCTCTGCAGGACTGCCAGCAGCAGGGTTTGGGCTCACCCAGAGCTGAGGGCACTGCAGTTTCAGAGCAGTGAGCAAGTGCAGTGTTTGCTCTGTTTCTTAGTAGCTCCCAGCAAAATAGAGAAAAAATGGTTGTCATTGTAGATCTGTGAGAACTGCTGGTGTTTGACTCAGTGTTTGTCTATTCCTACAGTAGATTCAAGATATGGTCCAAAACTTACAGTTATTAACTGGACTAAGTTGTGATAAATTTTGATGATTTATTTCTTTTTTAATCGTTGTCATGTGTTTCAATGCAGATATTTATCCCTCTCTATTTATGTACATAAAAATAGATATACATGTAATATACATGTGTTTGTGCACACACAGAAATTAATCTTTCTGATTTTTCAGGAGATGCATCTGCCTCTTGTTAATACTAGAGACAGTACGGTAAGAAACCTATTTTCTTTATAGAAAAGTGTTTCAGGCTGGAATTGGCCCATTTTTTAAACCTAACTTTCTTTCAGAGACAGTCAAACTTATAAATACTTGGTGGCCATATTTGATATGGTAGGAATAACTGTTTTCCTTGAAAGCTGATTTGTTCTTGCAGGTTAATTTAACTTGGCAAGCTAAAGGCTCAGAATTATCACAGGAAATACTATTTTAGGGTATTCTTTGAAATTCTCATATTTAATGCTATTTCTATATATGTAGTTTCATTACAGAAATAGAATATTTTTTTTTCTATCTACTTTCCCAGAAGTTCATTAAATGCTTTTATATCTTCCTGGGTTATTAATAGCTTGGTATTACTACCTGTAAGTCATAGCCAAACTAAGAAAAATCAAGCAACATGAAATGAGTGTGAGAAGCTGAGGGTAGTGTAAGGTACATATTTTCAAATGTACTTTACAAGATAACTGAGGTTTGAAGGAATTTCTAGAATAATTACATAGCACTGGCAACAGAAAAGCAATCTGGTAGCTGTTAATTACATTGTGATCTCCTCCTCTTCTGGAAAGCCTGGAATTCTGTGGAATTCAATTTTATATTCTGTGGATCTTACTTATTTCTTCATTAATGGAAAATCCCAACTGTTTCTGCTGCAGAGGAGAAGGGTCTTAATCCCACACTCTCCACAGAGAACCTGAAATTGTAACTGTGTTTGGCCAATTTATACCTGAATATATTTTTCCATGAGATATTAATGATGCTCTAATATATATTCTGTTCTAGTTTTCCTTTCATTTTCATTAGGCTTGTATCTATTAATTTATATTATAAAGTTTTGCTTAAGTATATGCATTTTGTGGTGGAACTATAGTAACAATTCTGAACAGATCCTTAAATTTTCAAATTTCTTACTTCTGTGTCTCTGCTTATTGCAATTAGACCTTTCTGCAGCTAATGAAACATATGTGATTTGTTTGTTTATGCCTGAGGACTGAATTTGTTACTGAATAATGCAGAAACATATGCAAGGACAAGTGCAGTAAATGGAGCTGGGAATGTGTGCATAGAGGATATGTGAGCAAAGTCAATTGAAAGAGGTGTTAAAGTTTTGGCTCTCAGTGCAGGTGGAAACAGGTTTATGGTAATCCTTGTGTGAGTAGAAATTCCCCAGAGGCTGCACAAGAATGGCTAATGTTATTTGACAAAAAAAATTAGTAACTCTTATAGATTTTTTCCTTAAAAGGAATTAAATACAGCAAACATAAAAATAAACCAGGGCTACAAAATCTATATTATCTAAAATCTTTTCTCTGAGATTTCAAATCAGGTTCCTGTTTAGCAAAAAGCTCACGTAATTCTACTCAAGATGAACAATTTGAATTTTTCTCCCTCATACATCTAGTCATTACTAGTCATAGAATAACAGAATCATGGAATGGTTTGAGTTGGAAAGGACCTTCAAGATCATTCAGTTCCAACCCCCTGCCATGGACAGGGACACCTTCCACTAGCCCAGATTGCTCCAAGTCCCATCCAGCCTGGTCTTGGACACTCCTAGAAATGGGTCAGCCACAGCTTCTCTGTCCATCCTGTGCCAGGGCCTGCCCACCCTCACAGTCTAAACCTAGTTCATGCCAAAAAATAGTAATCTGCTTTTTAAAACAATATTTTTTTTCAAGCCATACAGATAAGATGAAGGGAAATCCAGTTTGTTTAATTATAAGGTATCAACATGCTGCAGACTTCTGTTAGTGGATTAGATTTTCTCCCAGAAATGGATTTGCATCATAAGTGAATGTGGTCCAGTTCACTTTATAATTATATTTTGAAGAGGTGCAGAAGTAGGGAAGAATGAAGTCTTATATCCATCTTGTATAAAAAATTCTGCCTTTGATGTTTCTTTGAGAAACTGCTCTGATTTTTATAGCACCAGAGCGGGTGCAGAAGTCACATTTTCTTTACCCACAACACCTGCTTTTCTCTGGCATCTGCAGTGATGTGCAGTGTCAATACTGTTTTGCTCATAAACTTTGACAGATTCAGTGTATAATCTCTGACCCTGCAGTCTCCAGCTCCTCAGTCCATGTTGTGGAATTAATGCCACACAGCTCGAAAATTTGCCTTGAGCATGTCCTTGTAGTATTTGACAGGCTCCTCTCCCAGTCATTGCCTGTATTTTAAACGGGCATATAGAGATAGCCCTGAGCAGTGTTTATCCAACATGTGCATCCTGTGCCTACAGCAGCACAACTAAGCTGGAAGGATCACTAGTTCAATGCTCCATATTTTCCTGGGAGTTTCATTTTACATCAGCTGCAATATCAGCCAAGTATCCTCCATGGGGATTGCTTTGTTCAGATAATCAACCAGCAGAAATTAACTCCAAGTCTTTGTGTCTGGGTAAGGACACAGAGCGATTTTCTCACAGTAAGGACCTCACTAAGTTCTGGAGTACAACGTAGCTTATGTTCATTTAGGAGAGCACCTTTCTAAATTATCCTGAAGTCTTCACTCCCTTATACAGCACCTGGTTATATATTTATACAAAAGAAAAACAAAATCAATGTTTCAGGTTTTACAAATGCAAACTTACCTTTTGCATTTGAAGAAAGTTTCACTGATGTATATTCTTTCCAAAAAACACCTGATGAGAGTGAAAACCAAATAAACTTATAAACTTGTAAGAGAGTAATTAATTAGAATTACTGGTCATGGGGTCTGATGAGTGGACTTTTTCCCAAAAAAGGTATAATTAAAAACAGTGTGCATTGGACACCATGTATTTGTAAGCAGTAACTGTGATGAGATAGTAATATTGTCTGTAAAGGAAAAGTCAGTTGCTCTTTAACACCAGTTTTGTCACAGGAACAGAAGTCTTGCCTTGCGCACTTCAAATATTTTGCCTCAGAATTTAATAGCATAAGTTTTTATTAAGGAAAGAGGTACTTCCTTACAATCACTTTTCATCATGCTTAGAAAACACAGAATTGTTATGTATTAAAATTGGGTCCTATTTGATATTAGACTTTTTTCTCAATAGATAATTGTATTGTTGTACTTAGGAATAATACAAGTAATAGGTGCTACATAGGAAAAATTAGACAAAAAAAAATTGAGCTCCAGATGTCACACAGAGATAACAAAAAGGGCATCCCATTCCACTGATACCCACGAGGTATCTCTTAAGAGCAACTTGATATTTTTCTTCCAATACAAGCGACCCAGAGGAGAATGACTTTCTTAATGGTTAACAGTTACATTCACTAGAAAATAAAAAATTATGGTGATTAATTTGCTTTGAGAAATATGGTTTCTAATTTGTGAAACTAATTTTTCTCCTCCATAGTCTTTGTTTCAGACACCTCACCTTAAACAAACAGAAGGAATGTGAAAATTCAGTACTTTCAGGCAGCTTTCTGCTGCCAGGACGTTTGCAGCATGAAATAAAATTAACTGTGATGGATACTTCTGTGTATTGTGATAAACTTTACTGCATTACTGTAAGTAAGTTATCAGCTAACTAGCTTATTATGTTTATTCCAGCTACGTATATTTCATTATTAAGAAATAACAGTTTATATTTTTAGTGGTCTTGTGCTGTTAGTGTCTTGCTCTGGTGACAACTTTAATGTGAAGTATTTTTCTTTCCTTCCTGCTTTTTTTCTGTTGTTTTCTCTGAGGGAATATTAAGAAAAACAAAACTAAAACAAGAAGGAAAATATTGGGGATTTTTATTAAGGAAATCCTCAGATATTCATTTTACAGTAAAACAGTCTATGCAGGTTAGTTTATTTATTTGCATATAAGATCACACTAGTGAGTGTGTGTATATTTATGCATGTCTGTGTGTGGTATAACATGGATTTGTAAAATGCAATGCAATAGTTGGTGCACCACTGCTGGGAAGGGAGTTGCTCAGGTGTCCCCCAAGCCATAAAGGTGTATCTGTGCTTCCAAACTTCTCAGACCTGCTCAGGAAAGGAAATGTGGTTACTATTTTTGTTTTGTAGCTGGGCCTGGTTTATGCTGTAATATTTTAGGGGGCAAACACGCCTGTGATCGCTGCCTCTCTCCCTTTCTGGCTGATTTCCATTGTCTGTGTGTTGCCTGAGGCTGTTCCACCTCAGGTGAACGTCATCCATTGAGGCTGCCTTTGAATCTGAGCATTTCCCTGGGTCAGATCACAGAGTCCTCATCCACTGACATGGAAAACTGTTCCTTTCTATCCTGAATTAAGACAGCTTGCATATGCTTTGAGCTTTAATTATTTGAGTCATATTGAAGTCGTTAAGAAGACATAGCCTAAAGTTTTCTGTGCATATGTGGGCAAATGTTTGCAGAACCAGACTCTCATTTCACAAATTAGTTTTGTGGCGAGACCTCCAAGGCAGGCAGAGTTTTATAGATTGAGGGGAAGGTGAAGAAAAAAGAACAGGTTTTGGAGAAAACTAAAGATTAATAGAAACCATATGTAGGGCTCCAAGTGATTCAGGGGGGTCTAGACAGTTGCCCTTTCGTGCTGTTCTAAAGTCATCTGCAGCAACGACAGGAGCCATATGTGAGCTGCAAATAAACCCTTCCCAACTCACGGCTTCTCTGTTTAAAGTTTAATCAGTCTGTTTGAGCGGAAAGAAGATGAATGTTTAGGAGTGAAAATGTCACACAAACAGCATATCACTGTATTATACTATGAGGTATGTTATGAAACTCAAATCATACAATGTGTATTAATTGCTTAATGAAACTGAGGGACGACAGTAACTCCAAAATCTCTGGGTGCATTGAGATGGATAAATCTCAGTATTAATTATTCCACATTCTAATATTTCCCAGGATTCTGATTTTCTTTACTTCGTATATTCCCTGTTGGGTTTTTTTGGTTTTTTGGGTGTCTTTTTTTTCGTTTGTTTGTTTTTGTTTTTATGTTTGGTTGGTTTTTTGTTTGGTTTGGGTTCTTTTTGGCCTTTTGTTTTTTTATTTTTTTTTGGTTGGTTGGATTTTGTTTTTTTTACTGGATGTGTTTCTCCATCTTTGTTTCTTTTTATCATCTTCCTGTCTGGTTTTTTAACATGCTTTTCCCTATGTAGTTTTGTGATTGTATTTAGGCAATTGGGTGTGTTTCTCAGTGCTTTGCCCACCTGCCTCTCTCTTACATGTGAATTCCATCTTAAAATTTGAAGAAAAAAAGAAAAATTTTACTACCTGATTAAAAAGTATTGCAGAAATGCTTTCAAATCAGAAAGACAGACTTGTCAGGAATTTTCATTTCAATTCCAAGATTGATTTCAACATGGAGAAACCAAATTTTGCTATATAGTTCTTCTTGAATAGACTGTTCTTTCAGGTAACATTTGAGAAAGACTGTAGTTTTGAAAATGTACTGTAAAGAATTGAAAAAAAAAGTAAGAAAAAAGAGATTGTTTAAAAGGTGAGGTCATAGAAGAAAGAACAGAAAAACTATTCATTCACCCATGAGTTGTATGTAGTACAGAGTTCACAGTTTTTATATGGCCTGTTTTGTCTTTCAGTTCCTCATGATCACAAAATCTGCTCTCCACTGCCTGTCTCCTGTGCAGAACTGAAAATACTCTTTTCACCTTCAGTTGCTGCTTTCACAGAAACTTGCTGGCTTGTGTTCTTGTATTTTCCTGTTAGTATTACACCAGTATCCTTGCACCTTCATCAAATGAGGTGAGTGTTGTTTTCTGGTGGACCTGGAGGAGGAATATAATGCAATTATACCTCTGATGTTCCCCCACTATCACAATCATGGCAGGGAGTTATCACCATTTTTTGTACCAGTGGTGAAGAAAAGCAAGAGGTGAGGAAGGTACAGAAGGTTCTTAATAGTAACCATGGTTCTTAATAGTATCATGGTTCTTAATAGTACCATGAATATTAGGTGCATGAAATAGAAGTAATAATAATGTATTAAAGGGGGAAAAAAATCTTTGAAATGCCTGAGGTTTTGTTTTTTTCCTAAAGAAACTGTATTAGGGAGTGCTGGATGCCATCAGGAGAAAACTGTCTCCTTAATTAGCATCAGGTTGTGTCTGTCTTGCCAGGACTAACAGTTTGTCAGTTGGTAAATAAATATTTGACTGAAATGTAATCAGTGACTTCAGCATTTACACATTGTTTAGCTGTCATAATATTGGGAAATTAGATTTTTCCTAGGCCAGTGCAAGAATTAATGTTCAATCCGTCACAAAGCTTAGGTAGGGTCTGACATGCTTTTAAAGATTTATACTGTAACAGTACAGCTAGTGATGGTAATAAACTGACTCAATATTCTATTCCACTATAGTGTGCATTTCCAAGGAGTTCAGTTATTCAGCCACTACAGGAACAAAATGCACAGAGATAGCGAGACATGAGATCTCTGAATTGGTCTCACTTTTGAATCAAATTATGTGCTATATTAACAAATGGCAATATTAACTGAGGCAGAGTGGAATAATTCTGCCAAAGTAAATGCTCTAAGTGCTGCACTATTTCCCTTTGTATCACTGCAACTTTTTGTGTAACTGGTTTAAAGAGCAAGGAGACTTCCTGCTCATTGGGTTTGTGGACAGAGCTCCATTTTCTTAGGATTTATGATTGATTCAGCTTTTCACTGCAAAGTATTTAGAAGTTCAATTGACTGGAAACCAGTGCAAAAATATTTTCTCTTATAAATAAGTTTCTCGGTTTTATGACTGAGATTTGGAGCTTGACTCTAAGGACACACCTCAAGACAAAGGTCTGAGCATCCTCAGCAGCTTCAGAGTCTCTTGTCCTGCCGTGTCACTCTTGCTCATGCTGTGCCATGACATTTGCTCCTCTGGGCTGGAACCATTTCTGCAGGATTTTGCTCTAAACTGCATTAAGGATTTGCTGTGTTTTCTTTTAAAACCCAATCTGGGTCACAGCAAGGCTTCACAGTGCAAACTAAAGGGGATGTAGCCCATGAAGGCAGACAAAAATAGAAACAAATTCTGAACTGGGAGTTGTCACTAATCCCCTCTGCTGGGGACCTCTTTCCTTGCCCAACAGCAGAATTCTGCCACAGCCTGAAGTGCACTTTCACACTTCTGCAGTATTTTGTGTGTCATGTTGGGGTTTGTCCTTCCAGAAAGTGCCAGTGTTGTTCTTAACAACTGCTCCCAACTACTGGGAAATAATCATTTGGACTTCTTGCAGGTTTGTGTTTCAGGAACTGAGCTTTTTCATAGAATATATGTTCTAAAACACTTCTGTAAGTCAACAGTACTGCTGAAATAAATACCTAAATGCTGAGTGAATCTGCCATTTCAGAACAAAATAAAATGTCCAAGAAACTACAGGAGATGATTTTTCCCTTAACACTTTAAAAGGTTTTTTATTATGATATGGAAAACATTTTTTCCCCAAAGCCAATGTGCTTTATTTCTGTGGATTGTTTGTCTATATCCTCCTTCCTCCTAATGAAATTTCCAGGAAGTTATGCATATTCTTATTAAGTCTGTGATCTGACCCTAATATTTATTTCAGGTAATGGAAAAAGTAGCTGGAAATTGGATTTCCGTATTTTACAAAACACACAGAAAATAAATTACCTTCCAACTTGCTCTAATCTTTGAGCACCAACCTTTATATTATGTACAGTTCAGGAATGTTCCAAAAAATCTCATTTAGTGAATGAAATTATTTTTGAGAGGCTTATTTTTGGTCGCCTTGCTGCTGGCTTGGGCAGTCCATGGCAGCTCCAGTTCCCACCCACAAAGGCTGCAAGTGCCAAACTTTGATTTTCTCAAAGGACTTCAGAAGTCTTTTTCTAAAAGTTTCCATTTTCTGTTGAATATAATAATCAGGCAAATTCTATTAAAAAAACCCCAACAAAACAAATCCTTTGAACATATTTGACTCTACCTGTTTCCCCAGGACATTATATGACAGAAATTGGGAGAACTCTAGATATCTCATGCCTGATGCTGCTGAGAAGCCTGGCTCTGTCTAGTAAGCTGTGAGTCCAACAAAACTCTAGACCCTTACAATTTACTTTGAAATAAAATACAATTTTCCCTTGATCTGTTGGTTTTTGTTGGTTTTTTGTTTGTTTGTTTGGGGTTTTTATTTTTTTTGGTTTTGGGGGTTTTTTGGATGGTGAAAACCATCAACTATAAACAATTATTATTTCCTTAATTATCTTCAAAGAGTTGAAGACAATTATTTTTGAGCAAGTCAATATTTTTATGTAGTTTTAATATAAATCAGTAAAGTAAGTTATGCTTTTATCAAGCAAGGCTAAGTAGGGCCTTTGAAAAAATCTCCTATGCAGTGAAATGAGAAAACTGGGGCTGTTTGTCTTAAAGAAAGAATGAATAAGAAGAGGCAAAATAAAAGAGATCACAATGAATAATTGTGTGCCTAAGTAGATTAGTTTATTTGTTTAGGGCTTTATTCACTCTTTCTAACAAAATAAGACAGCCAATCAATTTGAACTGTATGAATGAAAGTAATTTCTTTACCACTCCCAATTAATGTGTTGAATTCACTGTTGCTGGAAGGAAATGGGGACAGTTTCTTTAGACTCAAGAAGAGGAGCTGGCACAGGGCAATGGTAACACCTGCATGTCCAGCCTCAGTCTCTAGCACTCCTACAGCATAATTAATCCTACTAGAGAAAAGTATTTTTTCAGGTAATATATTTTCTTAATATTCAAACAATCAAAAAATGAGGGAAAGAAAAGTGATATTTAGTAATTCAGTTTTTCCTGATTTGAAAGGGGGCCCTGAGATCTAGTCTGGAATTTTCTCCATTGAAAGCAACATCTCAGCAATTCAGTGGGGTCCTTTTGCTACACTGCTCTGTTTATCCAGGGAGTTCAGTAATAGGGATTGAAATTGCACGAGATGAAGTTGGAGACAGGAAAAGTAGAGTGCTGAACAGCCAAGAAAGTCAGCTGAGAATCAGGTGTAATAAACTAGGAAAAAATAGAAAGAGGAATAAGGACATTAAAAAGGTATAGAAGAGTTAGATGTGAAGGAAGGAAGACAACAGTGAAGAAGACAGAGAAGCAAACAAGAGGCAGTTAAACACCCTGGCAAGGGTAAAGAAAGAATTTAAATTCCTTTGTCAGGCAAATATTTGCTGGTGTATTAAGAAGTCCTGAAGATATAATGTCTAACAAATCTGAACTCTCCAAACATCCTGTAGCCATAGAAAGGGAGAATATGGTCTGGATCAATGCTGGGAGATTGATACCATATTTTTCTACCAACAAATTAATCACAGGCTTGCTCTTTATTCACTTTTCTCCCTTTTATGTTATAAATGGCCAGCAGGAATGTTTTATACTTCAGATGTTTTTTAAAAGGCAGCACAAAAGGCCTTTATGTTTTATTTTGTTGATCACACACAGTATGGCTTAGTGTGGCAATATTCTCTTCCCATCAATGGTTATTGTGAACAATTGCACAACCGATCATTAATTGCTGTCTTAAACTGAAGTTTAATTAGTAGGTTTAACAGATAGGATAGTTCCCTAGATTTTTTCCCTGATATCAGCAGTGATTGAATCCTAAATGGCATCTGCAATGAGGAAACAACCACACCAGGCTCCCACTCTACTTCCCAAACTGAGCTCCCGTTTTCTCACTCACTTGTAGAGGTGAGTTATTTTTCATATTAATGGAGAAGGTTGATTGAGCTTAAGATAGTCATAATATTAATCAGGATGATCATAATTGCGTGGAAACACATACAGTAATCTCTCAGGAGACCAGACTATCTTGTTTTTCATGTGTCAGGGTCACAACTGAGCAATCTCACCTAAACATTTATTTATCATTCCCTTTAATATTCACTTTGTGAAAACAGAAAATAAGTGATTAATGTGTTAAGTGCTGTAACTTGAGTGAAAACTGTCTGCAATGTAGATGAGATTGGGGAGAAATAAAAGGGAATCTGTATTAGGTGTCTGACATGAGCAGAGAGTGGAGCCTAAACATGCATGACAAAAATTAAGCTGAGATACAAAGCTAAGCTTAAACAAACTCAAAAGAACCAGCTCATGATTACATTTTAAAACACTGGATGGAAATTTAGGTATCATTGTGTCTGGAAAGCAGCCAGCAGTATTCTGCAAGTGTTGGTAGGAAGGTGAAGTAACTCTTGACTAAAGATGCAAAACTCTCTTTATGAACACTGATCTGGCCAGAAAAAAAATCATAGAATCATAGAATCATAGAATCGATTGGGTTGGAAAAGACCTCCAAGATCATCGAGTCCAACCCTTGGTCCAACTCTAGCTCATTTACTAGATCATGGCACCCAGCGCCACGTCCAATCTGCATTTAAAGATCTCTAGGGATGGTGAATCCACCACCTCTCCGGGCAGCCCATTCCAATGCCTGATTACTCTCTCTGTAAAAAATTTTTTTCTGATATCCAACTTAAATTTCCCCTGGCAGAGCTTAAGCCCATGCCCCCTTGTTCTATTGCTGAGTGCCTGGGAGAAGAGACCAGCCCCCACCTGGCTATAACTTCCCTTCAGGTAGTTATAGACAGTGATGAGGTCACCTCTGAGCCTCCTCTTCTCTAGGCTAAACAACCCCAGCTCCCTCAGCCTCTCCCCATAGGACTTGTGCTCCAGTCCCTTCACCAGCCTTGTTGCTCTTCTCTGGACCCGCTCCAGCATCTCAATATCCTTTCTGAACTGAGGGGCCCAGAACTGAACACAGTACTCAAGGTGTGGCCTCACCAATGCAGAGTACAGGGGAAGGATCACTTCCCTGGTCCTGCTGGCCACGCTATTTTTGATACAGGACAGGATCCCATTGGCCTTCTTGGCCACCTGGGCACACTGTTGACTCATGTTGAGCTTCCTGTCAATTAGTACTCCAAGGTCCTTTTCTGCCTGGCTGCTCTCCAGCCACTCTGTGCCCAGCCTGTAGCGCTGCAGGGGGTTGTTGTGGCCAAAGTGCAGGACCCGGCACTTGGCCTTGTTGAACTTCATCCCATTGGAATCAGCCCATCTCTCAAGTCTATCCAGATCCCTCTGCAGAGCCCTCCTGCCTTCCAGCAGGTCGACACTCCCTCCCAACTTGGTGTCATCAGCAAATTTGCTGATGATGGACTCAATCCCCTCATCTAAATCATCAATAAAGATGTTAAACAGGACTGGACCCAACACAGACCCCTGGGGAACACCACTGGTGACTGGCCGCCAGCTGGATGCAGCTCCGTTCACCAGCACTCTCTGGGCCCGACCCTCCAGCCAGCTCTTAATCCAGGAGAGGCTACACTTGTCTAAGCCATGGGCTACCAGCTTTTTCAGGAGTATATTATGGGAGACAGTATCAAAGGCCTTGCTGAAGTCCAGATAGACCACATCCACAGCCTTCCCCTCATCCACCAGGTGGGTCACCTGATCATAGAAAGAGATCAGGTTGGTCAGACAGGACCTGCCCCTCCTAAACCCATGCTGGCTGGGTCTAATCCCTTGTCCACCCTGAAGGTGCTGTGTGATTGCACTCAGGATGAACTGCTCCATAACCCTGCCAGGCACAGAGGTCAGGCTGACAGGCCTGTAGTTGCCAGGGTCCTGCTTGCAGCCCTTTTTGTGGATTGGGGTGACATTCGCCAACCTCCAATCATCTGGGACCTCCCCAGAGAGCCAGGACTGTTGGAAGATGATGGAGAGCGGTTTGGCAAGCTCTTCTGCCAGCTCCTTCATCACCCTGGGATGGATCCCATCTGGTCCCATAGACTTGTTAGGATCCAGCTGGCTCAGTAAGTCGGTCACTATTTCCTCCTGGAATACAGGAGGGGTATTCAGCTCCCCCTCCCTGTCTACCAGCTCCAGAGGCCAGTTGTCTTGAGGGCCACCTGTCTTACTGGTGAAAACTGAGGCAAAGTAGGTGTTAAGTACCTCAGCCTTCTCCTCATCTTCCTTAACTATATTTCCCTCCAAGTCCAACAGAGAATGGAGGTTTTCCTTGCCCCTCTTTTTGTTATTAATGTATTTATAAAAGGACTTTTTGTTATCCCTAACTGAAATAGCCAAATTTACTTCAAATTCCACTTTTCTTTCCCTAATTTTTTTCCTGCATGACCTAGCTCTATCTGTAAATTCTTCATAAGTAGCCAGCCCTTTTTTCCATAGTCTGTAAACTTTCTTTTTATCCCTGATTTCTTGCAGAATCTCCCTATTTAACCAAGCTGGCTGTCTTCCCCTCCGGCTGGCCTTTCGGCACACTGGGACAGCCTGTTGCTGTGCATTCAAAATCTCCCTCTTAAAACATGTCCATCCCTCCTGGACCCCCTTACCTTTAAGGGTTGTTTCCCAGGGTATGCTCTGAATCAGTTCTTTGAATAGGCCAAAATCTGCTCTCCGAAAGTCCAAGGTAGAGGTTTTAATGGTGGCTCTCCTTACATCCCTGAGGACTGAAAATTCTATTATTTCATGGTCACTATGCCCCAGGCGGCCTCCAACCACTACATCATCTACCAGCCCCTCTCTGTTTGTAAACAGTAGGTCTAGCGGGGCCTTACCCCTGGTAGGCTCATTTACCAGTTGATGAAGGAAATTGTCCTCTATACACTCCAGGAACCTCCTTGACTGCCTCTTCTCTGCAGTATGAAGCTCCCAGCAGATATCTGGCAGGTTAAAGTCACCCACAAGAACAAGGGCTGGAGATTTTGAGACATCTGCCAGCTGCTTGTAGAATAATTCATCCCCTTCATCATCCTGGTTGGGCGGTCTGTAACAGACTCCCACAAGGGTGTCAGCCTTGTTGGCCTTGCCCCTGATTCTGGCCCACAGGCACTCAACCTTGTCACTGCTGACCTCAACTTCAACAGAGTCAAGAGACTCTCTAACATATAAAGCCACCCCTCCACCTCTCCTTCCCTGCCTGTCTTTTCTGAAGAGCTTGTAGCCCCCCATAGCAGCACTCCAGTCATGTGATTCATCCCACCACGTTTCTGTGACAGCAACTATGTCATAGTTTTCCTGCTGCACTATGGCTTCCAGCTCCTCTTGTTTGTTTCCCATACTGCGTGCATTGGTGTACATGCACTTCAGCTGGGCCATTGATTTCATTCTCAACTCAGGCTCTATGCTCTTAGGCCTGTCTCTGGAGAGCCCAGTTGCCGTCCCTTCCCCCTTCAAACCTAGTTTAAAGCCCTCCTAACTAACCCTGCCAACTTGTGGGCTACAGTTCTTTTGCCCTCCCTAGATAAATGAAGCCCATCTGCTTTGATGAGACTGGGCAACACGGAGTTCGCGCCATGATCAAAAAACCCAAAATTTTGACGATAGCACCATCCCCTAAGCCACCTGTTGGTAAGCTGGGCTTTCCTAAACCTCTCCTCATTCATCCCAGCTAGCACAGGAACTGAGGCAATTACTACCTGTGCTCCTGTCCCCTGAAGAGATCGGGTCAGTGCCTTGAAATCTTTTTTAATTACTCTGGTACTCCTTTTATTAATGTCATCACTTCCAACCTGGACAACCAACAGTGGGTAATAGTCTGAGGGTTGGATAAGTTTAGGAAGTTTTTTGGTAATATCCCTCACCCTGGCCCCAGGAAGGCAGCAAACTTCCCTGTGGGACGGGTCTGGCCGACATATAGGGCCCTCAGTTCCTCTCAGAAGGGAGTCACCTATTACAACAACCCTTCTCTTTTTTCTCTTACCTGTAGTCGTAACCCGTCCGGTAGGCTGGGGGTAACCAGAAGATCTTGTAGATAGATCCTCCTCCTGACTGTCCTCCAACAGACTGTCCGAGTCCAGGGTCATATACCTGTTTTTTAAGGGCACCCTGGCAGGTGAAAGGGGTCGAGAGGGGGTGTTTTTGCCTCTCTGACCAGGCACCTGTTTCCATTCATCCCCAACCCTATGGTTTGTTCCGTCTGCCTGATGGCAGGAGGGGCTGGGCTTCACCACCTCCTGCTAATAAATTTAAATAATAAATTTAAATAATAAATTTAATTAAGAGTCAAGGCCCCACTATCCTGTACTTGGTTTTATTCTATATGTAGTAAGAGATATTAAAAAAAAAATCATCAATGTTTGGAAGATACCCTGCCTGGAACATTAAAAAGACACAAAAATTGGAATGTATGAGAGTGCCCTGTACACCTCCATGAGCTAAACCCCAGCGAGATCTGTATGAATGGTTTTTTCTTTAACTACAGTGTTCAAAATCGAGGAGACAAATCTTGTGCTCTGACTGCTGCTTTAGCCACTTAAATCCCCAAATTGCACACCTCCACTGCCAGCAGTAAAGTCCCCTTGATCTCCCAATTGTCAATCTTAAGTCTTACCAATGTCTGTAGCTGGGTGACTCTCAGACTTAAACATCCAGTTCTTTGGCCACTAATACAGAATAAAGTAGCAAAATGACAAATATATTGATGAGGTGTTCAAAATAAACCCAATTATTTTTGTCATAATTAAGGAAACCAGTAAAGCTTAAAGCCAATTAAAACATTTTTGATAAGCCAAATTGAAACTGTTTGTAGTAAATTATGTGTCATCTCGTGGGTCACAGGAGGGTTAGTCCCACATATCTCTGTTGTCTTTGACTTATACAGGCATTTGGGGATCTTGGGGCTTCCTGGGCAGGGAATTAGCAGGGTACATGCTCTGGGAGTGCTCAGGGGCCCACACACCCCATGGTTACAGCTCTGGGGCAAACATGGGTTTCAGACCTAAATCTCAGTAACAGCTTTGGTCTCACAGCACCAGCACCAGGTAAGTTGGACTTTTCTGGAACTGGAGATCATATATATATATTAATGTACAAAGTCACTTATAAACCACTGATCTGCCTTCATTCACTACCTGTATATTCCTGCTCTTCTAATCCATATCCTGCCATCAGCACTGGCTTTGGGAATGAACAGAGGAAAGTTGCTTGTTCTTCCCATAATCACAACGAATGTCTGCTGTTAGTGCAAGTCTCTTCCATAGCTCACTGTGCAACACTGAAAATGTGCATCTTTACATCATCCTACCAAAGATCTCTGATGAAGTGAGGCTTTTCAATTCAGCTGATGATGTTTGTTAAAGTTTGTATTTCAGTCCAGAGGTAGCTGGCACACTGACACTGAAGCCCAATTACTGTTTGAGTTCCTGTTGTTATGTTTAGTTCTTTAGTCTTTGAGAGAATGAAAATAAGAATTAATTAGTTTTATAAGTGTCATAGTCCGTTTCTTAAGTTGATCAGTCAGAAAAAAGAAAACAGATGAAGTAAGAAGAGATGCTAAATTAGGGAGAAGGTTCTATTGACATAGAAGTGGGCATGGAGTAGCATCATCTGTATTTTCTTTGTGAAATAGCTTGTGGTACCACAGTGCAGTGTCCCAGCCAGTAGGAATTGGGTTCAGTTTTTTAAATTTTATATTCAGTCATTAAATTAAACAAGTTTGTTTCTACATTAAAAATTATCAATACTAACAGACCCCAATACTGCTGTGTAACCAATTCTCGTGCACCGTAAATGCACAGACACTTCAATCACTGTAATTTGCTGGCAAGCAAACATATATTACTGCTTGCCAGAATTCTTTCCTCTATTATTTTCCAGCACATTCATCAGGCATCTTTTACCAGGGTGTTTGTGGTTCAGTGATGAGGTCAGAGGCATTGTCCTGTTTGACAGTTGCTCTGTTGGCCTTAAATATTATAATCAATTCTGAAGTGAACTTGTCTTGCCAGACCCAGGACAAAATTTGACACAGGTTAACTGAAAGTTTTAACTACCAAACTTACCAGTTGTAACATAATTACTTTTATTATCATTAGCATTTGTCTTTCTTTGGTATGAGATAATATATATGGAAATAAATAGTATTTTGTATTGTAGATAGGACACATCTGTATCTATGTCTGTCAAGGCAAATGCCTGGCTTTCTGTTTTCCTGAAGCCTGTACTAGTTTAATCTAATTAATTTCATTTACAGCAATGCATTGCATGGCAAATTTCACTAATAGCTCATAAACACAAAGTAAGTATTATTTTTTCTTCTTTGTTTTCAAAGATTAATAAAGAAAGTTAGCAAAAATGTTTAGAAAACAAAATATTAGAGCTTGTAAGTGACTGAGAAAGGATGGAGTTGCAGAGAGCGAGTACTGCTGCTCCAGGAGGAAGATCATTTACTTAATCCCGTGCCCCTGGTCTGCTGTAGAGACTGAAGGCTGAGGTTTTGAACAGGTTTACAAACTGCAGAGGTGTAGTCAGAGATGTTTGTGACCTTTTCTCTTCTTCTCCTGAACTCAGTATTAAGAGTTCAAGGTCTTTCTGCGGACTAAGTATAATTAGTTTTTTCTTTGTTTTAAGTGAGAAGAATTTATTTAATACTTTTTCCCTTGGATGATTTTTCTTTTTGTTTTGGGCTTTTTTTGGTAGAACTGGAGGCAGAAACTTGATGTTATCTGTGGTGCAGGATTTATTGTTTGGTCCAGAGTGACACCCTTCCAGCTCTCAGAAAAGCATTCCAGAGCTTCTCTGAACATCATTTTTCCTCTCATGTGTGATTGCTCCTGCAGTCCTGGCATTCACTGAGTTTCTAACTGAGGAACAGCTTCCTGTGACTAAAATCCAATCTCGTATTCCCTCCCTGTGCAGCTCCAAGTCCAAGCAGTCAGCTCAGCCCATCAGCGGGGCTTGCCCTCTCCCTGGTCAGCACTGCAGTCTGGCAGGGGGTCACCTCCCAGCCCCGAGGGGCAAAGTGCCCTCTGTCAGCTCTGCTGGCCTGTCACTTTGACTCACCAGGCTCTCTGCAGTAAGTTAGAGGGGATTTGCACAAATATTCTTTGCCAGGTACTTTGTTTTGTCTTGATTAGGTGAAATTAATATTTGTTCCCCTGCTCTCACCTGAAGGCACTTTCTTCTTAGTGCAAAAGCCACTGCGAATCTCCTATTGTTTGTAGTCCCTGTTAGTATTTGGACATTTCCCTTGCTGGTGTACTTAGGGTTTCCCTAGAAGAGCACATTGAAGATCTCAGCACACATGTGGAAACTCAGGGAAATTAAATTAATTGGTTTAAATCGTTCAGGAGGCTGTCATAAAGCAAATCTCCTGGATTTCTAATTTTCACACTAATGTTCTGAGTTACTGGATGCTTATCCCTCTGTTGAATACATTTGAAGGAAACCTTCTCTTATTTTTCTCAAGCTATTTCAGGAATATCTTCCACTGCATATACAGGAACATCTCTGGTATCAAGATGACAAAGTATATTCTTCCCTGGCTAACACTTAAGGTCATTTGTATATTTGTTCTGTCCCAGTTAAAATGACAATTCTTTTCCCCCTACTACTCTTCTTTGCAGCATCTGTCTTTCCTGGCTGCAGTCCTTCTGGATTCTAATGAGGCTTCCAATGGCTTGGCTCAGGGTGTAACCATAACCAATTTATCATTCTCTTAATCTCTCTCCAGGACATTCATTGAAAGAACAGTACCTGAATATTTCCCCTTTATCTACAACTTCCAGTCTATATCAAACATGAAATCTTGACAGATGAAGTCCAATCTGTCACAGTGAGTTCGTGTATTTTTCCTCTGATTGAATGTATTTATTGCACAAAGAAAGATGGAAAAAATGGAAAGATAAATATTTAAAATTTGGGTTATAGAATGGTTAGTTGGGTTGGGCATTTTTTTGGTTGATTTCTTTTATTATCTTTTTTAATTTTTTGCAACTGATAATCTGGATTGTGTTAGATTGAATGAGAAAACAACATGAGACTTGTTTGTGTTGTGATAAGAGGAAGAACAGATCTGATCATAACAAAAACAGATGTAAAGCCATAACGTAGTCCCTCATGTTATCTACTCCACACTCTCACACTGACCAGCAAGGAATGCAAGGAAACATTCTGCCTTCTGCCAACAGAGCCCCTGCCAGCGAATCAGTGTGTAAGATGGTTCCTGAAATACATTCTGTGCAGAGAAGTGTGATAAAAAATTATTCTGCCAAAGCGCCGGGCCAATCAATCAAGTGTTAATGATGGATCATGAAACCCATTTGTTGACAAATAAAACCTTGTGTGCTCTGCCAGTGAAACCAACTGTGTCACTCATCTTTCAGTGACTGCCTGAAATATCAGTTGCAGAAGCAGAATTTATTGATGGAAGGGGCTGGTTCCACAGCAAGCACATCCAACTGAGTTTGCAGGTGCATTTTAGTCTTAACTCTTAATGGTCTTGGCCCCACAGAGGGTACTGAAGTGTTCCCTAGACTGAGGGTTCTGGGGGAGGGAATGGACCAAGCCCAAGGACAACACAGGCTGGTTCATTTAGTTCTTGCAGCTGGTTTCAGTATTTTTGCTTACATGAAGCAGAGAGTATGGCTGCAGGCTGGAACAGGAATACTAAATGAAATGGGTATTTTATTCTGGGAGGCTGCAGAGCTGAGCTATTATGTTTAAAACCTCAGAGGTTCTCTGGTAGAGATCAGAGTTGGAATTCCTTCTATTGCCATGCCTACGAGCAGGTTTGAGAATCTTTCATGGAGAGACTGAGTCAGTTGGATATGAGTATGTTGGTACATTTTCTTGCTCATTAATAGTTTTTTTTCCTTTTCCCAGCATTCATCTGACAGGCACAAGGAATAACTGACTGTCCCAGTAACTCCAAGTGACGTTGTGGGAGATTGCCAGTGTTGGAAAGGGAGGACTTGACCAAAGGATCACTCAGGTGTGTATTCAAGGATCCCTGGCTCTCTACCTGACTATAATTGCCAAAGCAGTAATGCTTTATTCATAGAAGCTGAGGAAGGGAATTATGATAGAAACTTTGTCCCTATTTCTTCATTTTTCCAACTCCTTTGACTCAACCTACACAGAAGAAATCTGGACTCTTGAGGAACTTCAATGTTAAATTGTAAGCAACCTAAGAAATAGCAGTTACCTCCAGTGTAGTGGGTGATGAGTGGATATTCTACATTGTGGTAGCTAAAGACCTCTGTACAATGACATTAATTTCTTTGATGTATCACATAGTTACTGCTGATGATCTGTTTTTCTGTTCTGTGTTTTGCCTAAAAAGTATAGTAGCAAGAGCCCTACCATTGCCTTCATATTATCTTCCTACTCAAAAAGACTGTTGGGATGAAATGTTTCCTGGGAGAGAGATTTATCAGGACAATTTTTGAGCTCTCAGGATTCCTTAAATGAGGTGAAAACCCTTATAGTAATGAACTGGAACTTGCTGTAGTGCCCTTGTGTAAAAGAAATACAAAAGGCCATTATTAATAATGCCTAATGTTAGCAGAACTAAATGGGCAATCTTTTAGCCCTCTGTACTATTACAGATTTTTAATTCCCTTAGCAAAAGCCAGAATCTACCTTCTGATGGAGAGCTTGGGTGAATATTGAAATTTTTTATGATTATGTGCCAAATTTTTGTTTTGGCATTTGCAATTCCTTTTTTTGTAAAGGACACACAACTTTTCCCCTTTTCTTCAGTTTCCCGTTGTCCCCTTCCTTATCTCACAGAATATTTTGTTAATAGCTATGATTCCATGTGCTTCAAAGTGGTTAAGAAAATGAGAAATTGAAACTAAAAAAATCCAAGTTTTTCCAGAAGTGGTAAGTAATTTCCCAAGGTAAGGCATATCTTCTTCAGTCCAGAAAGAATTTGACTGATTTTCACTGGACACTCACGAAATATTCATTTACCCCTGCAGCGAAGCACGAGAATTTAATTTCAAAAGGTTTGATTTATACAGCATGGTGATTGATGTTATATTCTGGCATAAACAAAAATATTGATTATAACTTAAATAGGAAGCCAGCAGCTACAGGTGTGAAGATGAAATCCCTTTGTCATCCTTTTCACAGGCAGATATAAGTAGCTGCAAGAAGCCCCTGTTGGAGATATTGACTCTCATCACACTGAGTCCTTCAACATGCTGTTTGACATGAAGAATGTTGGGTAATTTGAAGCATTCACTGACCAACTAGTTTGCTTTTGAAAAAAAAAAAGAAAACCAACACAAAAACACACAATTTTTTGTGCATTCAAATGCTGCTTTGGGTTTTGGATGCAGAAAGACCATCATATGCTGCAGCAGTCTGTGCTCTTCCCAGCACAGCACAGCACAACCCCTCTCTGTCTCCCTCGTAATCTCTTATGTTAGAGAAACAGCTCCCCAATCATTTACAGGCTCATAAACACAATCCAGCAGCATCCGTCTGCCCAACAGACCAGGGAAACAGCTCAGAAATGAAAGCCAAATAAAACAATAACTCACAGCAAACAAACAGGCAACTACAACAATCAGATCATGCTGCAGGAGCTGTTCCAACTACCCAGACACTTCATTAGGCATGGAATAACAAAGGAAAAGAGACCAGAGTCATCTCATTTAACTCTCTTAGGCAAATTACCTCTCTTTCCCCCCTCCCCCAGCTCCTATTTATTCTTACTTTCTGCTTGAGATAAGGAAAGGCAACCTAAGTCTGGAGACACAATGAGCATGTTTGGAGCCACAGGACTGGAGATGGAAGAGTTCTTTCATTCTAGTTTTTATTTCACTGACATTTTTCATAGTCTTTGGCACTATAGTAATTTCCAAGATCAGTTTTTTGATTCTTAATATATAATCTGCTCTACACACTTGCCCTTAACTTTAACTCCATAGTAGAACTATGTGTGAGAGAGAGAGAAATGTCCCTCACCATGTATCAGATATAGAGAAAACACTTCCTACATCACCAGATATTTTGCCTGGGCTTTATTTGACTATTTTGAATTATGTACATTCTTAAATTATGAGGGATTTGTGTGGCAGGAGCATTCACACACTGGCATTTACAGCACATACCCTGGCCCAGTGGTGGGGATGCAAAGGGTGGGACCTCTTTGCAGCAGACAGTCTCCAGACCATGAGAGGCCACATCCCAGAGAAGTTTCTGGACCATCACCAGGTGCTCTGACACAACCTGGTTTAAAGGAGACCCGAACCAAACCCTGCAGACGTGGTTTCCCTCAGATCAGGACTATGATCAAAGCTGCCCTTTGGGAGTGGGAGAGCACCCATGAAGACTACCTGGGACTGAGTGCCCTCACACCCCACCCTTCCCCTCATGGTGAGTGACTGTTTTCCTACTGAACCATCTTGAGTCAAGCTTGACACTTATTAGTGCTTCGATATACCCAACACAATGTGCCCTAAAAATTCCAAAGGTTCAAAATGTCAATAGTTTACCAAGATAAATGTGTTTCAGGTCTCCTAGGAGAAAATAACTGATGAAACCAAGATGTGGATTAAGACAGCAATGCTGATGCTTGTACCAATACCCGTATACATCATATGTGAAAAATGCTTTCAAGTCATTATTGAATGGAGACGTTGTAAACAACAGATATCCTAAAGTCTGGAAAGGTCACAAACATCTACCTACTACCAGTGTTTCACTGAACAGGTGGGTGGAATAGTAAATCTGTGAGGTATTTGAAGCAGTACTAAACCTGCAAGGTATTAAAGCTGATTTCCCTACCTCAGAGGGAGCTTCAGATCTTTGAAAAGCATTTTGGAGCCTGGGGCTTTGGGATATCCACTGCTGCAAAGGATACAATTTTTACAAAAGGAAAACAGCCAAATATAATATTTAGATCATCACAGTCTATTGTTAAAATTTTTCTTGTTAAGTAACTTATCTAAACACGCTTCTATCATTTAATCAAAGCTGACAAGCTTTACAAATATTGTTGATCAGAGAACACTTTTTCCCAGTATTACACAGACTGGGATTTTTTCCACCATATATCCCTGTGACACTTTCCATGACTCGTTTGTGAAGATGAACATTTTGCATGCCCTGCTTGTTGAATTGACACTCACGGCATTTGAATCTGTGAGCAATGGATGATAAGGATGGCACTTCTGGGGGTTTTTAAGGCAGTTTGGGATGGAACATCACAGCTCCAGTGCTCAATAGGCCTTTCTGAGCTAGGTCATTTCACTGATGGGCACATCATTGGATAAGTAGGTCTTAAGGGAGAAGCCAAACAGCAGAAGGCAACTTCAGTCTCTGTCTGTAGTCCTTGCTGAAGGTGGAGGTTGGTAGGATTTATGGCAAGCATTTTGGGTGTGGCAAAGAATAGTGCTGTTTATGAGTTATCCAGTGTAAATCAAAGTAACCATTGCTGGTATTCAATGTTCAGCTGGTAATATCTCTCTGTATAGAGAAATGTAGGATAGCTTTTATTAGTTTTGTGACTGGATGAACATCAGTTATTCAAGTGCTAAAATTCTTCTACGCTAATATCAGGTGTATGTGCAGATGTGAGATACTGTGCTGGACACTGGTGACTGCTAAATTTTGTTTTATTTTTTTGTAGTTCATACCTGTTATTTTGTCAAGGTAGTGGTTTTTAAGTAGACAAAACAAAAAAATGCATTGTTTCAGCTTTAGAGAAAAGCTATTCCACTGAAACATTCAGTGCTTGTATGTAATAGTTCTTTCACAGATCTATCCCTTAAATAATAGCAGTAGGAGATGTTCTATATATTATGCATATTTATTTCTTTGGAAAATACTAACTTATGTTCTGTGTAACCGTAAGTCATTGACTTGAATCCCAGCATTCAAATCTGCATCATTTCTTACCAAGATCTCAAAAACTCTGCACATCAAAGAAGCATTCTGGATCAAGGCTATGGAGCAGATCACGTTGGTGAAAGGGGCAAGGATGTTCTGATGGAAATCAGATAGATTAAACCTTGGCATTGGCCAATACTACGCAAAACTCTTTCATATGTGAAAAATAGAACAGTAGATCTTAATTTCCTGAGTGTAATTGATGTATTGGTGTGAAAGGGAATGACATTTTATATGAATGGAGGTACTGCATATTCCTCCTTTCCTCCATACACAGACCTCCAGGTGTGCCCAACCTGCCTCCTCTTTACTGTGTTGTGTTTTGTTGACCCGAGTGGAAATGCAGCTTCTGCTCAACACCTTTGGCAGAAATCATTGGGTAGAAATAATGCTTCATGCAAAATGGGAAACCCTCATCTCAGGAGGAAATTCCACTGGAACTTATTTCTAAGTGCTTTAAATATTTAGCTTTATTGCCAGACACCAAATTAATCTCTCTATTGTTTACCTGTTAAATCCTCTATCCTGTCCTGAGCAAAACTGCCCATATTTGTGAGTGCTCTGCTGACCAGGTGCTTCTTATCTCCCTGCCCAGACCAGTCCAACACCCTGCAATAAAGAATGTTTTCTCACTCCTCTCTCCTGCCAGGTTTCTGACTATCTCATCACTCATGTGAACCAAGGCAATCTTTCGTTCAGTTTTTGAACCGAAAGCAATTCTTGCGGTTCAGAGACAAGCAATCCCTCAATCCCTCACCGTTTTTATCTTCCCAGGTGAAAATCCATTGGCTTCTGCTGCAGGAGCTCTTGCAGGAGCCACTGTTTTGCCCATGGTGTTTTGCCTCCCCAGAGCGCGGCGCTGCCCCGCAGTCCCTGCCAACTGTCTCGTTGTGCCGATGGTCCAACATTCAAGGACCCATCAAGGCGCCGCTGTTAAATTCCGTGTGTCCCGCTAATTTCCCTGCAGCAGCTAGATGGCTCTCTTTCCTCCGTTTTTAGGGAATAACAGTGGGTGAGCAGCTCTTGCCTTTAGTAAAAACTTGTTGCCTTCCATCATTTGTCCATTTTAGAGGCAAATTTAAGATGTGGATTTTGCCATAAATCTGCAACTCAGTGAGCATGTGGCTTGATTTTGTGCCTAACTTTTTCAGATCATTGATTGTTTCCCTCTATTAATCTGTTGTGGCCTGAGGCTGACCTGTGTTTTTGCTTTTTGTGTTCCTCTGTGCTTTCCAAGCAGGATTGTGGATCGAGACACTTTCTGCCTGTGGCATTCTTATTTTCTCTTAATCACAGCGGTTTTCCACTTCATGTTATAGTTTACATTTTGTGATATGTTTTAGGTCAGAAATACTGTTATGCAGGAACAGAAATCTTTGGTGGAAGAGGAGGATTTGTGTGTGTGTGTGTGTGTGTGTGTGTGTGGTGTTCTGGAGAGCAATTCCTTTCACATGAACCGCTGTATGTACTGCAGGGCCACAAATGATGTTGGGTTTAGTGAAGTCAAGCAGAATACTTGAAATCTGGGGAGGGCTTGGCATTTTTCTGCCATACAATCCAAATTTGTGGAGTTTTATTTTAAAAGACCTTTCTTCTCGTTCACGCTTTCTCTTGCATTTCTCTTGTTACCTTTTCTTTGTTCGAGGGTGTCCTCAGATTGTTTCTGCAGGGGTGGAATCACTGACAGAAACCAAAGGAAATGTTCCTGTTTCATTCTGCTTTGTAGTGAAAATAATATTGTTCCTCTCATGTCTTTCTCTAAGCTGGTAACTCTAAGGCTAAAATACTTCCAGCTATTGTAGCCCAGCCAGCCAATGAACACTTACAATGAATAAAGTACATTGCTATTCCCCTCATCAGAAAATGAGGCAGCACAGATAGAAAAAAAATAAAAATCTCTATTTGTATTTTTAAATTTTTCATAAAAAAACCCCATTTTCTTCGAAGGGCATTTGGAGGTGGGCCAAGGAAAATTGTTCATTTTTATTAAAAGAGAACAGTTTGTCAGAGCATAGAAAAACTGTATGCACTGGTGTTTGCTGTTCCACATGCAATCCTAGAAATAACTTTTTATAAATAGCAGGGGCCTTGACATTTAAATCAGTATTTCGAATATTTAGTGTCATTGACATCATACTTTTCAGATTTTGAAGGTGTCATAAGAGAGAAATAACTTTGTTAGAATATGTCTCAGGTGTAAAGTAGTATTTTTTAACACCAATATATAGCAGTGGACTAATCAGACAACTTTGTAGGTAGTGAAGCTGGAATGTAATGTGCTTATATATTGTATTTATTGTAGGTCTTTGTTAATAAATTTTATTAAACTTTTAGGATATTATGCCCTTTTGATTGTAACATGGCTGAATGTCTTAAACTATTTGAAGTTGGGTGAATTGGGTAGAGTTTATATATAAATTGCTTGACTTGGGATTAAGACATACTGTTTAATATAGCTTTATTTTAATTTTAAATGTTTATTTTCTAAATAGAAATATGTACACATGTATATAACAATATACAGGAAATATCTAAATAATATGTATTATGCCATAGTTTTATCTGATGAATTTGTGTATTTATGTTGTTGCATTTCATAATTGCAAATTGCATAAAGTATGTAATATATAACACGCATTTATATACACCAATATAATTTAGTAACATTACTGACATGAGTATATATATGTGCCCATACAGTAATGCATATTTATATATATGAATTCATATTAGAATTTTGTTGTGCAATGGAATATCAGTGTAAGTGTGCAGTGCATGCTTGCAAAAGAAATTCCATCCATGTAATTAATCATTAAGCTTTTCTGAAAACCACTGAGTATATTGTACTTTAGTGAAGGAAAGAAGAATAGAGGTAGCATTCCTAAATGTTGAATTTCTTTGTTTGGTTCAGGAGCTTAGAATTGTAGCTCCATTTTTATACTCTTTGAAGCTTGGGGATATGTGGCTGTGTAGGCAGATACGTGTATTTTGTGTAGAAAGTAAGCTATTCCTGTCCCACTTTTATGTTCATTTCTGTAGGAGGTTTTTAGCACTTCATTTTTGTTGGTTAGCAAATAGTGCTTAAAAGAAGCCATTTGCCTAAATAACAATTTTCTAAATGTGTTCCCTACTCACAGAAGAAAAATTGCACGTATTTGGTAAGAAGGTATTGGAATTTATTATTCATGGCCAATACTGACCTGTGAGTAGCAGTGTTTGTGTGAACACACCTTGCTGGTCAAACTCTATGTGAGACTATATTTTCAAAGACAAGGAAACACACCTACAAGGGTATGTGCAGACAGAGACATCTCCCTGTGCTGTGCACTCAGGCTGGGCTGCAGAAGCCCAACCCAAGCTGTGAGCACTCCCTGCTGCACAGGGGTGGTGTCTCCAGCAGCAGCTGAAGCAGAGCAGAGTGAGCTCCCACTGAGTGACCTCTGTCCCTCCCCATCCAAGGAGAGTTTAAACAAGTGCCTTTTAAAGAGCAAAGCAGTGAATCAGTCCCTGGGGTCAGGAGTGGAGGGGAGGTACTTTCATGGGCAGGGGTGCGATCTCTGCCCTGCCTGGACTGGCATCTATGGGGAACTTGAGTTGCACACTGGCAGCTCAAGTTCCTGGGAATATGTCCACGTATGTCTGTGAAAGTTTTGCTGCTCACATACATCCTGAGTGCATGTTGGGCAGCCAGCCTTTGTACCTTTGGAAATTTCAGCCCAGTCTCTTCTGCCTGCTCTGTTGCAACCTACAATAATAACCCATTAATCAAGTGTCACCCTTGCTAACACAGAGGAGCTCTTTTTTATTGCCTTCATTTATAATAATTTAGTTTATACTTTACAATGTTATTGATTTTATGAAATGGCTCATTACATTTACACAAAGCTAAATCATTCAATTAGATGCTTTGAATTAAGTCATATAAATTTCTTACTAGATTTACTGTTGGATTGAATTGGAAATCAAGGCCTAAGAAATTATTTTTTAAATAATTATTGGGAAGGCATTCTTACTTGTGTCATAGGCTAGGAAAAGAATATAAATATCTCAGCAAGACTTTTTAATTATTAAAACCTAGATCCCATTTTGTAAATCACTGGGTGATATAAGGAGTGGAATGCAACCACATCAGAGGCAAGTTTGTTCTGAAACATTTAGGTCAGTTTGGAGCACTTGTCTTATCTTTGTGATAACACAGTGCTTTTGAACAAGGTAATCTTTGGTTTAGAAGCAGTGAGAAAAATACATTGTATTTAAAATCTCAGTAGCTAAAACAATAATTATTTGGAATTCCAAATTTGTTTCCCTTTTATTCAAACTTGTAGGTTTTTTTTCCAAGGGGAATTCACTTTAAAATTGTATTTATCCAAAATCATAGTGAAAGAATTTGAGAATGAGGTGGCTCCTCTTTAGTTAAGATCTACTCTTTAGCTCAGGGACTACTTTTTCTCCATTAGTGTCTCCAAAACTTTATTTTCTTATTCCAAGACTGTTAATTTTATAATTCTCTTAGCAAGGAATTCCTTTTACAAGGATGCAAAAAGGTACAAGACCTTTCCTTGCATTTGTTCCTAAAGGTGTGTTTTCATTTTCTCTGCCTTTTGCAAGGAGTACTTTGGAAAATCTCATTTGTAAACATTTCTCTCCTGGACAAAAGGAGTTATGAAACTGCCCAGTTAAAAGTCCTGTAAACCAGCAGTTCTGCTGGTAAGAACATACCAACATTAACTAGAGATGGAGACTGTTGGGATCACTGTGGGGAACAGGGATGGCACTCCTGGCAGTGGCAGGACACCTTTGCTGGGGACAGACAGCCCTACAAAATATACATTTTTTAATATCCCTGTGTCATTCTGACTATTTCAGGTCAACATCTTATTTTTTCAGTGTTCATTAATTCTTTCTATCTCTTTTCAATGCTGGCTGCAGTACAGTTTTAACAATTTGCCTTTCTATTCCCTTTGGAACAGTTTGTCTTGCTGCTCTCCCATCAGCTTCTCTTTGTCAGAGATGACAGGCTTACCATCTTTAATTTTTTTTTTGAATAATTAAAAGCCTTGAGTCTTTGGTTACCCTCTGCTGGACTGTCAGGATTTTTAGCTTAAAAAACTTATAATTAGGTGCTCCGAGCTCTTCAAATTATTCCAAAGGTTTCCTCTGTCTGGTAAGAAATGCAACTTTTTGTGTTAGAAACGAATCAATCTGTTCTTCACAAGAAATTATATTTTGTGTGCACATCAAGTTTCCAGGGGATATTTTTTTTAATACCTACTAAATGCACATTTGGGGTTTTTTTTCCATTTTACCTTGATTTCTAATTGTTTCCAGAGTTGCATATAATATGTTTACTGAAGAATTGCTTTTTTAAATTTCATTCTTAAGTTACAAATTAGTGAGTTTTATGTTTAATGTTCTGTGTTTACTCAGCATCACCTTGAGGTTCTGGTAAAACATTTTCTTTCTTTTTTAACCTTTATATGTGTGTTTGTGTCTTGTATAATCCTTAGCAAGCCTTTTCATTGTGTCACCTTAGAAGCAACTGTTGAATCTCTAATCACATTTCTGATTTCAAGAAAAGACACTTCAGTTTGGTTTTTTTTTTTTTAATGATGTTAAAGATTCTCCCCTTCAGTGCTTTTCTTCACAGTGTGATGTCCCATCACCAGTGCTTGACCCATTTCTGCTGCCTGTGGTGCAGTTCTCCTCAGCCTGTCAGCTAAAGACACAAAAGACCTTAAACTTGAGACAAGTCTTGCATACCTGTCCTCTTCTGTTGTCAAATCAACTTTGGGACACTCATATCAATGCACTTGCTAGGACAGAGCTCCTTGGCCGGGGATCAGCAGAAGGACCGTGATGGTCTCCTTGGCTTCTCTGTTTTGGCTGAAAATAGAACATCACCATGAGTCCTCCCTTGTCTTGGTGTCCCCTGCAGCATTTCCAGGGGCTCCTGGTGTTCCTGAGGGTGAGTTGGCTCTGCTTTGCCAAAATGGGAACTTTGTGGACAACACAAAACCAACAAGATGGGGACACATGGGCTGGAAACAGCTTATAAAGCACATCTCAGTTAAAGCCATCAGTATCCCAGTCAGTGGAGATGGGGAATTCAGGAAAGGGATTCATTAGAGAAGGAAGGAGATCAACGTCACCTATTTGTTTCTGTTTGTTATTAGCTCACTTCAAGTGTATTTTCTGATTCAAGCATTTTACCCTATCCTACACCAGAGGGAAAAGGCCAAAGCTCTTTGGATTGTTTTGCAGTTTTACTCAGGCAGCTTTGATTAGTTCAACCCCAAAGGCTCTGATATGAACTACATTGGAAGTCTCACATCTTAGGAGCATCATGTTGATTTGCTGCTCTGAAGTTGCTCCTTTTCATACTTTCTTGCAATCGTTGTTCTGCTACATATAAAGTAATTAAATATTTGTTGATTTAGAGCTTTTAATCTGAGTCTCTCCAGACCCATCTTGAGGGCCTTTACCAGCAGGACAGTTAGCATCTTTTGTTCTGTCTCCTCTACTGAATTTGTAATTATTTTTTCAAAAAGCAGCAGTTGGAAATCAAGAAACATCTACTCATAATAACCAAGGAAGTGATGGGGAGAGTAATCACTTAGGAAATGGCAGCAGAGAGCCCAAATGAATTGCCCACTGAGACAGAGACTTCCACCCCTTCAGTTCATCTCAGAGTGGTCTGGGGAATTTTCAGGGGGTGAAATCCTCCTTTTCCCTCTCCTTCCACATGCCCTTTCCTCTTTTATGCAGTTGTAAAAGAGACTTTGATGCTATGTAGTACATAACATTTGCTGGTTTCTCAAAAAAACCCCAACTATGGTGAATAGCTTGCTGAGAGCTTGAGAAGAATGCAAAACGTTTATGTAGCACATAAATCATGTAGCAAATAAGTAGTTTTGGAACACTGTATTTCATTTGCCTGTGAGGCATTAATGCCAGTCCTAGAGGACAGAACAGAAAGAATAGAATTGAGTTAAATAAACCCAAAGAGTTTAGCCTTACAAACCCACCAGCAGCATCAGTGCCAAGCATTAATCCCTCTCCTGCTGGCAGCAGGAAGGTGGGGGAGACAATACTGTCAGTAGCACAAATTAAGTCACTGTGGCAGAAACACAACACAAATAAATAGGAAAAACAATGCAAAGAAAAGCAGATTGTTGTTGCTGCATAAACCTTCTTCCAAGCTGGAGGCACAGAAAAAGGAAACGTAATGACTTGTGCATGTCATCTTGTAGCCTGACAAGCCCTTTCAGAATAGAAAAAGAGGGTAAGATGCCAGGAGAGGTCTCGCTGCACATTCTGATAGAGAAAAAGGGCTTGTAGGTAACAGAATCTCCTCCTCAGTAGACTGAGAAATAGAGCAAGTCAGCTGTGCAGAGCCCTGGAAATTCAACAGAAACCATAATCAGGATTAAACTGAAGGAGAGGAAAGATGGGTGATAAGAACACACAGGAGTTTTTAATCACTGCCATTTAACTGCTATAATATTACAGGCCAAACTTCCAAGGCCTGTTTGCACAAAGAAAAGCAAAACAAAATCCATATTTAACAGATCTAGAAGTTCCCTCTCATCTAACAACATAGATGCTGATTTTTCTCTTCTATCAGACTATAAATTTAGGGTAAATAAAATACATTTCCATCAATTTTTATTTATAAACACCTTTCTATACAGTAACCTGTCATATTTAAGCCTGCTTTTTTACCAGTTTTAGCACTTTCTACACATGGTCCTGTTTCTTTGCTATATTCCCAACTCAGCTGTTTGCAGAGAGTTCAGAGGGCTGCAAACAGAGGTTGAGGATAGAAATAATGTCAAAGTAATGCATAAAGTCCAGTGCCCAGAACAACCTGTTTTCTTGCTGACTGAGAGCATCCTTCAGCAGCCCAAATTGTTGGGTTTTTTTTCTCTAAGCAGCACTCCAGACTGACAGGAGCACAGGGACTGGGATGTTGCCACATGCATTAGCCAGACGTAGTACTTGGGTAAGGGAGGACATACTGAGGGAATACTGATGTGCATATCCTCTCTGGATAACACTGGCTTTAAGTTTTTTAGTTTGTACATGTCAAGAAAATTCATGTCACAATAAGCAGGTAACTGATGGTAGAGGCAAAAACTTTCTCTGGATGTGTGTATTCTGCCTTAATCACTCAGACTGCTCATGGCCTTGTGTGTGCTGTAGTGCTTAATCCTGTGTGCTTTGGTCTCTGCCCTCTGCCTGAGCAGTGTGCCTGGGACTGAGCTTCATGTGCTTGGGGCAAAACTCTCATTTTTCAGTTCATCTTGTCTCACGTATTTTTCCTGCCATACACAGTGAACCCTGGGAAACGTGGGATTGGATCACAGATTACAGCATGAATCCCTGTTGTGGTGCTGCAATGAGGCCAGGACAGGCTGGAATGAGAAGTGAGAACAGAAAGAAGGTTGTTGAACTGTCTGGGTTGTGTGGAAGGGAATGAGCCAGGCCAGTGGCCGTGTCCATACGGCTTCTGGGACTGCAGCAACTTCATTCCAATTTTTTTTCTACCTGAATATAAAAGTTCCCTCAGCTGATGGTCGAGGTGTCTTATTCACAACTTGTGCTGAACTTGAACAAGGGGGCTGTCAAAAATTTAGACTTCCAGTGTGGTCTCACACTGTGAGGCAAAAAGATTACAGATACCCCTTTTTGCCTTGCCTGAATTTGCACTGCAGCAGCGCTTGCTGTGAGGTGCTGGAGGTGATCATGCTATTTGGAATATGATTAAGTATATCATCTTGTTTCTGCTTCCCTGTCAGCTCTGAGGACCCCATCCACTCAGCACACAGCCCCAAAGTCCGAGAGGGCAGAAGGCCTCCCTAGCTGAGAAAGGTCATTATTTGATAAGGCCAGTTGGTAGCTGACATCCAAAGTTTATATTTATAGCCATCCATTCTTTAGAAAATGTTCTTGTCCTACAGGTCTAGTTGAAAACAATAAAAGCTCTGGCTTTCAGGATTCCATATATTAACAGACTAAATTGTTCAGGTCATTAATTTTACTGTAAGGCAGGCAAATAATTTTTCTAGGAGTTCAGAGGAAGATTTAGCTGTTAGGCACTTAACAATTGGTTCTGGAGAATGTTTTTCATCCCATCCCCAAGAAAAGAATGTCTATATCACCCTAAACACTGCATGGATATAAGCTCCAAAATAAGGGAAAGACACTTAAATGTATTTTTTAAATTGGGACCTATTGATCCAGGAATTCCCAAACAAATATGTGTGGAACCAAAAACTGGACTCGATGATCCTTGTGGGTCCCTTCCAATGCAGAACGTTCTCCAATTCTGTGAATTATGGAGTTTCATCTCTTAATGAACCTTTGAGAATGCTTAGGCTTGCAATTCAATGGTTTCACAGTTATTAAATTTGCTTTTAAGTTCATCTAACAGATAACCTTGAAAAAGAGAGGTGGCTGTTGCAGTCTGATTAACAAGTGACTTGGCCAAGCTGCACAGGGGACTTTGAAAAGCTGAAAGGGAAAATGGGGAGGAGGGAACCTGCATTGTAAATGGATCTCACAAGTGGGAATGTGATTCCTACTAGCTTGGGCAGCTGTTTGATTTGTCCATTGGACAGCAAGTATTATTTGAATCAATGCCTTGTTTGAATTTTTTTTTAATGATTCCCTCTTTGGTTGAGTTTCTTGTCATCTAAAATATTAATGGAGTTAATTTAGCCATAATTTATTGCATTTAAGGAAGAATCCTATTTTAACTTGTCAGAGAGTAAGCAAGTAAATAAGCATTTAATTTGCAAGCTGCCTGTTTTCATCTAGTTTATCTCATCTGAAGGTGAAGATTTATTAAGTTCTCTGATGTTTAACTGGATAGAAAAAGCGTTTGACAATAGTCATTGATGAGAAAAATGGGTCCACATTTGACCACATCTATGTTAAGTTATTTGAAGTATGAATTTAATCACTTGATATTTATCTATGAGAAATGAAACTTAATTCTCTTCAAACTGCCTTTGTTAGGTACTGATATTCTAAGTTTATATTGGTTAGTGATGCATAGACAACAGGGACTTCACCAAATGAACAGAGAACAGAAATTCTGTAAATTAAATATTCATATGTATGCATGTATATTCCTTCACATGTATTAAAAGGTTATTTAGGATTCAGAAATTAGCAAATAATTTTGAGCTATTAATTATTCATATTGTATCAGCATAGAGAAAATAAGGATGTAAGATTCACTTCATAATTTTTTCAATAATTATTTCCTAAGCTCTCGTGACAAATTTCAGGAAAAGAATCCAAATGTTTTAGTGTATATTTAAATGAAGTTGTGGAATATATCAACCTAGACATGTGTATAAAATCAATAACTATGGTACACTGGTAAGAAAGTTACCTTCCCCCTGTTAATAGAAAATAATGAAAGATTTCAAGAGCAAGCAAATGTGTAATAGTAAGGATTCAATTAAGCTAGTTCTTAGCTTAATCTTTCTCTTAATAAATGCTTTTGGGTTAGTAATTTCCAATTGGAAAATTAATTAAAAAACATTATCTGATATTGAAATGGTCATGATATGATACAAGGGAAAAAAAAGAGAAAGTATATTCTCAATGCTACATTTTCTTTCTACATATTAAAGAGGAAAAAAAAGAAAAATTGATCTTTAAGAAACCTCAAGAGGTTCTTGAACACAAAGTTAAAACTTGTATCAAAATACTGGAGGGAAAAAAAAAAAGAAAGGTTTTTCTTGCCAGTATGTGACAGCTCCATGAACAAATTTGTGAGGAATACAGACAGGACCACTCGGGTTTCCTTCCTCTCACAGTAGTTTTGCAATAAGCTGTGCCAAGAGTCTTGTTTGTTACACATAAATGAGAATTCCAGGTTTCTGATCAGCACTTTTGTTGATAATTAGCAAATTTAAAGCTTGCAGGAAGTGAGTGGTTCTCTTCCTATCAGGGTATGATTTATTTTGGCAAATCATTATCCCATATTTCAAGTTGCATCACTGCAATATGGTGATAACATCAATCCCATATGAGAACAGAGGGAAAAAAGGGAAAGCAGTGTCTTGGAAACACTTGCTAAGCACAGTGGGAAAGCAGCACCCAGACTCACTGCTCCAGTATTGTCCAGGAGATGCAAGTACCCCATAGTGGGAGGTAGTAAACAATTTTTACAGCTGAGTCACCTGCAAAGTTCTTCAGGTTTATCCCAAATTAATTTGACATTTGGGATTAATTCCAACCAGTTTAAATGAGAATTCATTTTTGGAGTGGTCCCTGTTTTCATTTATGGGCATCATGAAAGGGGACATCATGTGATTCTAGAAAATCAAGGGCAAGGAACTAATCATAGGGTTACCAAAACTGTGTGAGTGTATTGAAGGGTGGGATATATGAGTGACAGCTCCATTTTTGAGGGTTTCTGCTCTTTCTAATGAAAAGGAGAAAAAGTTTGTGCAGGTAGCTCATTCTTGGCTCTTTGAAAAGTGTGTGTGTGACAAGCAGACGGTATTCCCAAGTTTTCGGTCAGCATGAAGCAGTGCATAATTATTGTTATGCAGTTATTGCTGTGACCTTCCTCCAATCTTAGTTCCATAATCACAAAAACTTGGTGTCAGCATTTGTTTGTCAGCCTCATTTTAAAGGTCTTCCTCTGCTATTTATTTTTATTACTAATACATATAAAAGGGAATCACATGGTCTTTTGCACGAAAATTAGGTTCACTTATTGTGGTCAAGAGGCAAGATTGTAGGTTTTAGCAGAACCACCTGAAAAAATAGTCCCAGGTAGCTGCAAGAACTACAGTTCCCAAAAATTTGAAATAATAAATGGCAACCCATCTTTCCTAAGGGCATTTTAGGAATATTTAGCCTGTGAACACATATGAAAACTAGAGTGGACTGCAGAGTACTGAATTGTACTCAGCATTATTGAAACTGAAAGCAGCAAAGAGGTGTAGAAATGAATGGGCTCCTAGAGGCTTTTTTATAGATTATGGGGGGAGGATGTGTTGTAATAAAAGGTAATAAGAGCTTTCCTGCCTCCAATAGACTCTACCTTCAACTAACCTACAGCTATCAGGAGTCAGTAATCCTTGTTGGATAAAGAGACTTTGAGGAGCAATTTTATTCTATTGCAATGCACGGGTTTGCACAATGGATTTGTTCGCTTTTTGTGGGCAGCCTTCCTGAGGGACAATATTTCTGAAGCTCCACAAAGCGCCTTTTCTGGTTTCATTCTGCACTCCTTTAATTGGATGAATGGGCTGCAGGGGCCTGGAAGTTGGACTGAGTAAAATTTGCTCCCTTTGAAAAACCAGCCAAACAAAACATGTCAAGCAGTTTCACATGACACTGGGATAAAGTGAACATAAAAGGAAAGCCTATTTAAAGAACAGTGCATTAATGTTTTAGTGGTGTTCACTTCAGACCGGTACATTTTACATGAGTCTTTTTCCCTTTTGGGAAAGTAATATGCTCTAAGTTGACTAAGTGCAGATCCTTTCCATAAGAGGTTGAAGGAATAGGCATTGGGAATGCAACAGCAGTGGTGTACTGAGCACAGAATTGGGATATAATGCCATAAGGCTAATTAACATCATGTTCTCCCATTGTGTTCCCTTCGGGGGAATCGTGGTTTTAAATGATAAGTATGTAGATTGAAACATTCTTAATCTAGGCAAGTGATGCAGTAAAAGATTATTCGCTGAATAACAAAAGGAATACAAAATGGAGTACGGTTGTATATTTCAAATAAAGTGCAGAGTGTCCTTTTTCACCTTTTCATTGTGCTTAGTAACACTGATTTATTCACTGAATAGAAGATGGAAGATGTACTGTTTTAGAATTGGAGTACAGGGTTTGTTTTATTGCAATCTATAAAGAATTTCGACTTCTGATGGGTTTGTCCTTTGGAATATTTTTCCATTGGTGCAATCTCAATGTTGAGCACTGACAGGAAAAGTCATGCAGAATCTTTTTGAAGGGTCAATAGGAATAAGTCCTTCAAGAAGCATTGATTTGCAAATTTTTTCCTTGCATGTGTTGATGCTTCAGAACATCTCTCCGGGGCTGCTACTGAAGCAGACTCAGAGGTGCAGCCAGGATCTCCTGCTCCTGAGAGCTCCTTTCTTGGGCACCAGTTAGAAAACTAATTGCAGAAACATGGTATCCTTTCTTTCCTCATGCTTTATGTCTAAAATGGTACCCAGGACATCTCAATACAGTCAAGTTAAACTTCTGACCTAGGATAAAGTTTTTTGCCGTTGTGACCCTGATTAGTTTTTATTTTTACTAAAGACTTTCCTGGAGAACTTTTGCTCAATGTAAATAAACAAATCACGACTAGATGTTGACCTGCACATGCTCAAATAGAGTACTATCATCTGCAGGTGAACAGTGGAAAAATGCATGAATTTAGTGATGAAACTTGTTATGGACCCCTGTATTTGGAACTTTTATTGGCCACTAATGTTATCCCTATAACTGGATGTAGCTCTGAATCTTCTCTAAAGAATTATGGTCATTGACTGAATACATTCAAAACTGGTGAGAGAAACCCCTTAACTCAGCACAGCAAAGGATTGAAAAGTTACCTCTGAGGTAGGGAACTATTCCTTCATGAAGCTAGTTAGCAGGCTGAGACTTCAGCAAGGTGTGTTTTTCTGGGCAGATGCAAGAGATTCAGTCTGCAAAAGTGAAGACTGTGAGTGCAACAAACAGTTTCAGGGTGAATCCAGGAATCAGACTGACAGCAGGAACAAGAGAAAGGTGAGAGAACACATTATTCTCTAAGGGGAAGGCATATGAAAGCTGCACAGGTAGAACAGGCATTTGCATGGAAAGGCTCAGTGTGAATGGGCACAGGTGCTGAGCTGTGCTGGGGTGATGACATGAGAGTGCTTTGCTGCTTGGATTGTTCACAGGCATTGTGGCTTTGCAGGCCTTCTCTGCCTTCAACAGCATTTTGTCCTATTTTTGAATTAGGCAGAATCCAAATACTCCTAGCAGAGCTGAATTTTGTCACATGTCTAGGAATAGCAACAATTGTAGGTCTGAGTCCAATGGTTTTGAGCTGCAGTTCAAACTTCAGGTGCAGTGCAGATCACAGTTTAAAATGCCTGACAGCTTTTGATTTGTCTTCTGTCACTGAAGGAGAGAGCAAGTTAAATGGTCTGTAGTAAAAGGCAATTGAACAAATCATTTTAAAAAAAGAACAAGAAGAATGCATTTCTTTTTCTGCTTGGTTGCTAGCAGTAGCTTTTTGGTATTTTCAAAAATTCTCATTTCATAACAAAATAAGTAGCACTATCTATGTAAAAACTGGTTGTGTTTATGTTTGCATATATATACATATATTCCCATATATGTGACTGGCTTAAATACACACACACACACACACATATTCTATGTGTAAGTAACCTTAGCTTAGCACTTCTAAAGGATATGCAAAAGGTTTTCAACTTTTCCTTAATTTCTCACTTTGAGGAGACTGGAAACAGGAAGCTGCCATTTGCTGAAGTAATGCATAAACACAAATATGAACAAAACTTACAGCATCTCTTGATTTATTGGGAAAAATCAAAATGTTTAGGGGTTGTAGCAGTATTATCCTTTACATTCAAGAGCACGTCTGAGCTGTCTCAGCCCCAGCAATCTACATGATTTGGGGATCATTTCTCAGGGCTTGTAAACAAAACATACAGGTGAGAGACAAATTAAAGCTCCTGTGTTTTATTGAGTGGTGGGGATTTTGGGGTTATATTTGACTGAGAGCTGAATACTTGCTTCTTGGGTATCTTCTTGCTTGTAGCTTTTTCTGTTTGTGTTTTTTCTTTTTCTGAAAGAAATGGTTATGTAGAATTTTGGGGTTTTTTAGTCTGTTTGTTAGGCTGGAGGTTTTGGTCATTCCCACTCCCACCCCTTGTTTTCCCCTTCTTCTTCTATGCAGGATGTAACACTAGTTCTCTGAATCATGCTGGAACTTATTTTGGGAATTCATAGGATTATCACCAGGGCTACTGCTATCAGGCAGAACACATGCACATTTTATTATCTCATCCAACAGGTTTTCATTTTCTATGCACATTGAGTCAGCACGGAGGGGCAAACATGCTGCCATTACTACTGGCAGAACTTGATAAATATTATAACGGTCTTTTCAGTCCTGCAGAAGCTCATTCTGTCACGATAATTCAAAATCTAAGTCCTTATTTCCTGTCTCTTTCTTTCTCTCATCTGCCCTTCCAGAATGGATGGTATCCTGACCCTCATCTGCCTAAAAGATGGTGCATATTACTGGGCTATGAATTGATTCAATCAGTCAAACGAATTTATGGAGCCTCTGAAATATAAACATGCAGCTGCAACCAGTGTCTCCTTTTGGGAACTGTGGTCTTGTGCAGTCGGTTTGGAAGATAAGGCAGGCACATTAAGTGAAAATAACTGTTAAAGAAACTAGTTACATTCACTTTTGAACACCCTGAAGAACACCAGTCTGATAGTTTAATAATCTACTAGGATTGAATAATGTTTTGTTGCATATCTACAGACTGCATAGGGTGTGGATCTCTATTTTGAGCTGACCAGCACAGTAAAATCTGATGGGGTTTGTGAGGAAAAAACACTAGAGATGACACAAGGTGAGCCTCTCACAGGATCCATATCCACATGAAGTTGACTGTAGGATGGTCACTGTGTGTGCTTCTGCCCTGGACACCGAGACTGACCCCAACTCCTACCAGGCACCAGCAGGTATCAGCAACTCACATCTTTTCTTCACTACAGCTTTCCCTATTCTCTCCTTCCCCAGCTGGAAAAAAAATTAAATCAAATCAAGTTTTTCTTGCAGAATTTCATTAGTGTGAGTGCACATACCCTAAATACAGCTCACTGCTCACAGAGCAGCTTTCTATGCATTCCAGGTTGCCTCTCCTGCACAGCTTGAGGCAGCACGATGGGAATGGCACACTGTGCCATCCAGTGACTGAGAACCAGTTGTGCTCTGGCAGAATTGCCTACCAAAATGGGAATTTCCTATCCTGCAATCTGTCTCTGGTAGTGCCTTTGGAAGTTTGTTGTACAGACATGGTTTGTTATTTTAAACAGGCATTTCCTTCCTCCTGTTTATTGGAGATGATGTAATTCAGTTACTGTAAGGATAAAAATTGTGCCTGTGATTTTTAACATGTCTGCACATCTGAAATTTAGGCCTAAAACTCTTGGTGTGACATGTAATGCAATCTGTCTGAGTCAGTTAAGGTTTGTGCTTTCAAACAAAAGTGCTTTCTTTCCTATTCCCATTACAATTCCTTTCCTTTGTGGGTAATCTCTGTGTTGTGGAAGAAGTGTTTATATGACTGTAAATTTCCTTTGTTGCTTCTTTTATCTAAATATATTTTCAGAACTACTTATACCACTTCTTTTCTATCCATTTGGAGGTTTTCTTCATGGATTTTCCTCTGTCTTCCCAACTGTACCTGTCACCCACCTCTCAGTCCATCATGTGTCATTTTTAACTCTGCTGCCTTTTTTTTTTATCCAATTTAATCCACCACTTCTTGTTCTCATTTTTTTTCCCATTCAAACATAGGCACAAAGTGGTTGGAAATTCTTCTTATTCCAATTTTGACAGGACAGAATTTAGGTTTGGAGTTTGTATCTCTCCTACATAAAATGCGAGGAAGGTGATCTGTAACCTTTCATCACATTAGTGGTAATAATTCTATCACTGGCAGTTTCAAGAGGGAAAAAGAGCATTTAGTCTGGTCTTATTTTCACAGTGAGAAACCAACCCATCTGCAACATGGTTAATTGGAGATGCTCTGCAATTTAGGGCAGAACCCAAAAGCAATCGTTTCATTTTATTGGAAAGGAAGCATTCAGGTAGAACTTTGGCAGTAGGAATGAGGCACATAGGTAGGGAAGAGGAACTGTGCTCATAATTCAAGGACATTACGGCAACAAGCTGAGAAATCTTTTTTCTAATAAGCAGAATACTTTAAGAAATAAATAACACATACTTTCTTCTACAGCACCTATTTCTGCTGGCTTAATCAATGACAGCACTGTGAGAGCAAGTCTTTATTACCCCTGAACATGCTTTTGTTGGGTTTAGACCCAAATTCTACCTATATTCATGTTCTCTAATTGTCGCTTCCCAAGCATGTCCTTGACACTCTCACCCTCTGCATTTCTACAAGGTAGGCCTCGAAATGAAATGCAGGATTTTGAAGATCTAATTTTTATCTTGCTTTCCCCTATGCTGGAAATACTTGTCTTGAATGTACAAGAAATGCTCTGATGTGGGACAGTCAGAAAATACAAAGTGTTCCTCTTCAGGTGGTTGGAATAGATGAAAGCTCTCTGCCCAGCACACAGCTGGGAGTGTGCAGAGAATGCATTACCCTCTATAACCCTCTAGGTACTGAAGAACCTGATTTTTTCGTTTTGTTTTGTTTTCCAGCTGTGCCCTTCACTGTTTATGTTTTTTTTCTTTTTTTTTTTTTTTTGTCTTTTATGAGCCTCATCATAGGTCTTTAAATATGGGATGTTGTTTGCTAAGATACCACTCCATTATTCCAGGAACATATGTTCATGACAAGTAGAAGTCATGAACATTTGAATAGTCTCCATCTGGCATGAATTAACATAGTATCATAATAAATGAGAAATGTTAATACTAAGAAGCCTGTCTGGGAATTCCAGATTTAACCAATATTTATAGTTATATATATGGAATTTGGGTTTGCTTTTGCTTTGAAGAGCATAGACAAAAATATGATTTACCCTTCCAGAAGGGACTGCAAGCCATAGGATGCTTCCAGTAGTGTAATCCTTGAAATACCCTGATTATGCAGTAAAGTCTCTGTGAAATACCCAGGTGCCTTTTAGTTCCTAAAAATACTTCTAAGGAAAATAATAAATGGAAAAAATAGAATATGTTGCTATTTGCTGTGGTGATGACAGCAATGCATGGGTGCCAATTCAGCATTATTTGTTAACATATGTACTTTAAACCCTTCAATGCCCCTTGAGTATATAACATATATCTCGTCTCCATATGGCCATATGGAGACACTGCACTCATTTAAATAACAAGTGCACAGTAAAATTATCTTGGCCCCAGAGTGCATGTTGTTTATAATAGGAAGTTAGTTCCTAAATCAAGCAATTTTTTTTTCTTACAGAACCTTAAGGCTAAACTATTAACCAAGAGAAATTTTGAGACAAGATGAACTCTCACCATAATATAACAGACACTGGTCTTTACTCACTACTGTGCATTCTGTACAACAGCTGAAAAATCAACATTCAACATTCCCACTGTCACTTTTTTTTTTTTAGTAATACAAAGCCTTACTGTGCCTTTCTGCAATTTTCAGAAAGCTTTATCTGTTTGGTTTTCAGATTTTTTATAATTGTGAAGTATTTTTGAACGCATGGAAAAGATACACAACATAACACCAATTTGGAGGCTGTATTTTTGTTGTGCTCTTCACTAATGCTGATGTATTTATGAACACAACAGCTCTGCTACGCTTGAGTTAGACATGATTTTATTCCATCAAGCTTTCCTTTTCTGGCTATATTTCATTTAAAGTTGAATTTCCCCTGCTACTCAGAGTGCGCACATGCTTGTGCCATGTGTACACCTTCCTTACTTCTGAAGTGGAACAATCTACAGTAAGAGAACTTATTTTGGTATAAATCTAAAAAAAGAAATGAAAAGGCAAAATTCTAAGGCAAAAAATGTACAACTTTCCAAGTAAAAATGCTCAGAAATGTATATTAAGATCAGTTGTGGCTTATGGAGCTTCTGAAAGTCCCAGAAATAATTCAGCTAAAAGACAGGGTGCAGTTTCATCTAATGGCTGGGGTCAAGTTTCCCCCAAAGGGCAATGAGCAACCAAAATCATGCAAAAGGTTTATGTAGCCATCTTGTAATTCAATAGGTGACTGAAGCTATTTCTTTATTTTTAACCAGTCTGCTTAGTTTTGGTCAAAAGGACACACAGTAATTGTCTGAATTCCTTCCAGATCTTAGTTTTGTTTTAAGTCTTGGGAAATGAACACCTCCAAAATAGTTCTGGGTTCTGGAACATCTTGTTAGACAACATTCACAGCATTTAACCAAAACTAAACTTTGGATGTGTTCATAGACCCAAGGCAGTGTTTGTCATACTCTGCTGCAGGGATTTCCCCATGGTACTCATGGTAGTTTGTGAGGAGACATTTTGTTGGGAGACATCCCTTTGGATTCCTTTGCACTTGGCTAAGGTACTCTCTACCATGACTTTCATTCTCAAGAAAATTAGAAATTATACTGGCATGAGGAGCTGAAGGAATAGAAATATGTGAAACCATAAATTTTCTACAACTTTTCAGCAGCAATTTGTGTATTTTGACTGAATCTCATCTGAAAGCCAATGGAAGAAGAGCAGGTTTTTTCCTATCCTCCAGACACGAGCATGCCACTGTGTAAGAATGAGGAGTAGGAAAGGGGCAGAGTCTGGCAAATTGCGTAATTCAAGTCCTGTTTCTAATAAAGGTCCTTTGATTTGGCAGAGTGGAAGAAGCAGATGGGTGGTGAGGTAGCAGTCTCGGCTGGCTGCCACCCCCAAGGAACACACAGCCTCCTTGTTTAGTGTGTCTGTGCTTGATTTCCACTGACACACAAAGAAGTATTTTTGGGAGGGATGTCAGTTCATTGGCTGAACAGCATTGTTTGCCTTGATGAAATGATTCCCAAAAGCACTTGCTGCCTTTGAGAGTGGCACTTTCCTCTTTGTAGAATGTCATTATTCTGCATGGTAATGACTGTTTTGAAGGGCAGGTCAGGTAGTCAAATAAATGTGTGGTTGGTGCTTTCTGATTGTTTCTAAAATAGGCAGGCCAATTTCTGCTGAAGGAGAGTGAGTCTGAAGTGTGCCAAAAATCATTCTGATTTGCTAGAGAAATTCCAGTAGCTGTAAGCACAGCCAGGGGAGCCAGGCTAATGTGTGCTGCAACAATGATCATGTAATGCTCACAATGTGGTCATCTTATCTTTGTGCCTCTGTGCAGCTCACACAGCAGAGACAAATGGGGAGAAGGGGCAAAACTGGCTCTGAGTTGTGACCCAAAAACAGAAGTGTGGAAATCACAAATAATGTTGTTTGTGCTGTGAATGCTGTGTGTGTAGACTTGTGTGCAGTGTTGAGTAACATCAGACAGGAAACACAGTTCATTTGGGCTTTTCCATTTATAGCAGTAAGAAATGCTAGAGATTTTAAATAGGGATGATTCCTTTCTTGAAACTCAGTGGACTGAAGAGCCTGCATTACAAAAACCTCTACCTGAACACCTACAAGACTCTTTATAACATCTCTGAACAATTGAAAACCAGGTTTGCCTGGATTTCTGAGGAACTACCCTCCTAAGTCACTAAAGCAATCTGCAGAATTCCATCTGTAATTCCTGAACACAGTCAAAGAGTGAGGAATAATAAGAGGAAAATATGCTGAAAGTTGTTGCGCTCTGACAGCGAATAATGAGCATGTCAGGTAATACAGCTATTCTGTATGGCAAAGCACGATCCTTCATCCTGTGTCAAAAAGCTTCTCTGAAGTGCTCTTCATATTAAAAGTGTCAGGTATATATCAAGGCTTTTTCCTCAATTTTATGAGGCAGAAAGTGAAGAATGAGTTAGTGATTTGCTAAGATCACTAAGAAATCAAAACCAGAATGAGGGGCTCGATTCTACTTTCAGTCCTTTCCTTTACTCTCATGACATTTTAGGAGTTTTTCTTTTTAAATAGCTTTAGAAATGGAGGAATGATACTTTTAAAGACACCAAGAATTACATCCAAGCCAGTGGGGTTAATTCATTTCAGCATGTGCCTGTCATTTTGTGTCACTGAATGCTAAGCCCTCATTTTACAATTCATCTAAATGGATTTGTTCCCAGCTTCCCAGTAAATCTGTTTTATAAAAAAATTCTGAGCTCTCAGCAGTGTTCTTGACAAGAATCAGCATTAAACCAAGGTATTTTGGGTTATACTGTGAAAACTGAAAAAGCCAGTGGCTGAGTTATCTTAGAGCAGTGCCAGCCGTGAGTTCTCTCCTGGGTTTGCTTGTTTAGAGCATGATGGTGGTGCTGAGCTGTGGGGACTAAGGATGGAAGTTCTTTTATCTTACTTTTTACAAGACCAAAAGTATTATTGCAAAAGAGGCACTTCAGTGGCAATGAGCTCATCTTCATGTCTGGCACAGGGTGGCAACTCTGAAATGAGGCTGGGAACCCAAATTCAGAATTTGGTTACTAGAAGGTGTGCTTTCTGCAGAGTTTGGGGGAATGGCCTACTCGTTTCTTACCACCTTTTAATTTTCAACACATGTTCACATAGTTCTGTTCCTCTTCATCCCATGGAGGCCAGCAATTTCAGCTAGTCATATTAATCAGTTCAACTGTTAAAAGATAAAAGCAGCATGTACTTTACAGCACTGAGGGATATGATCAAGGGAATTGATACTGACCTTGTTCCTCTTGGCAGTTGTTCCCAGCCTGTATTTAAATGAAGTTCGCTGCTTTTGTTTCATTTCCCTGGAAGTGCCCATGTGCCTGAAATAATGAATTGTTCAAACAGCAATTTTAACCCAGGTCTTGAAGCGTGAAGTTTCATGACACCTAAGTTCATCTAACAGCTTGCTACTTCCTACTGGGCTTCCTCTCTCTCATCCTGTAGTCCAGGCACTACTCCAGCTCATATTCTTGTCACTTTTTTTTTTCCCCTTCTGAATTTTTATTTTCCTGGCAAAAAGCTGAAGCACTTTCCTGAGAGGTCAGGTGAGCACGTGGCTGGTGCAGGAGAGGCTGGGAACAGTGGGATTGCCCTTTTGACACGAGCAAGCCCTTCAATCCTCTCATGTGTCTTGCAGGGTCCACCACAAGCTGTATTTTGGCAAATGCTGAAAGCTACTGGCAGCAGCAGCCCTGCCACCTCATGCCCCAGGGAGCACATTCCTTCTCATGTGCCGGTCCTGGAGGCCCTGGTGTGTCCCTCCTGAACTGAATGGAGGAACTGATATGATATAACTAATCAGTCCAAAAAAGGAATTAGTCATGTTGGAGTAGTTCTCCTTCCCATTTCACTGCAAGACTCAGCAGCTGGTTATTCTGGTGTCGTTATCTCCTGGTGCTCTTGGGGCTTCTGCTGACTGAGTGGCTGCTGCAGGAGATGTTTTCATTACTACCACCTTGGTTCTTCTGATCTAGATGTTAGTGGAGCTGTTATGGATTATCAAAGCAAAAAAGTAACATTTTTTTTGGAACTTCTGAGCCAAATCCAACGTTTTTTTTAACTCAGTCAATTTGTTGCCATGAGAAGCAGTGAGCTACAGCTTAGACAGGAAATTAAGCAGCTTTGAAACTGAGAAAAGCATCAGAGTAAACTAAATCAACCATTATCATTTTAAACAGGTCTGAGAAAATCTATTTAATTCTAGTGAATTCTGCCTTGTTAGAAACATCAAGATTTGTGTTTTCCGGCTACTCCTGCATACTCTCCCTAAGTAGAAAATTCCCAACTATTGCCTACTCACAGAATGTGTTTACTGCTTTTATAATTTTCCCAACAGTTCTATCACGTGAGTCAATCACATTAATGTCAGAAATCTGTGATAATAGAAATTTTGGAAACTGAGAAATTAGAAGACTTCAGTATTTGACTCATCCCCAGCCTATTAGGATTTCTTCTCTCCAGCAGTTATTTAAGCTGAAAGCAGGGCCCTGCAGGAGGCAGTGAGAGGTCTGTATGCAGCAGTTCTGGGCAGGGCTTCACCTTCCCTCACAGTGGTAGCAATGTTCTTACAAACTGGCAACCAAAACAGCTGATGTTGGCAGAAAAGAGTTTGCAAACTTGACTAAATGGGATTTAGCAAATTAGATTGACTCGGGTTATGTTGCAACTTAATTTTGTTTTGCATTTTAAAAGTTGTCCTGTAGTGATATTGAGACACAATGCGCCATTATATTAATGCATTATCATATTAAGGCTTCTGAATGTATCTTTTAATTCTATAAAATCTGGGTAACAGCTTGATGGGGTGAGGATTCTGCAGTTGTTACTGATTCTAAGATGCATTTAACTGTTTGGGTTTTGTTATATTTGAGAGGGTAGACTGCCCTTTGTTTTATTTATCTTATATATTTAGAAAATGAGACTCTTTGTGCTAAAGCTCTTTGAATCTCTCTGAAAGAAATGTTCAACTATATCACAAACATTCTAGCTCTAATTCTTCTTATTATAATTAAAAAACTTTACATTTTAGCAGCGATTTACTTTGTAATTTTACAAGTGTTTGGAATAAATCTATGCTTTAAGTTGTTAAAGTTTCTCACTGACTAAATTTTATCCTGAGTATTCCTTTAATTTTTCCCTTCTGTTTTCCTAGTAACATTTTACGGTGTCAATATGAAAATCCTTATTTTTTTTTCTTTCTGTGCTGAAATGCTTGAACAAGTTGGTTCTGGGTTTATTTGTTAAGAGCAGAGATTCTGCTGAACAATATTCCTTCTGCCTGATTCTGTTCACCATGACTGATGATCACAGTGACAAGTAGCCTTCAAAAACAAGCACAAAATTATTTTAGAATTTAATCAGATTGTTCCAGTGGTTTGGACTTCTCTACAACTTTGAATTTGTTGCTTGTGCTACACTCTGTTGGGAACTATGTGCAAATGAAATGAACTTGTATTTGAAGATACCTATTTTGAGACATTGTTTTAATTGCAAAATATGGACTAGAAAATTACTTTTAGAATCCCTATTTCAAAATACAACTTCTCTAAGTTGGCCTGGATATATAGGAAGCACCCCTGCCCCCTTGGCTCTCTTTACCTGTGCAGTGTAATATGTGCTTTCTGGGTGTGTTTTTCCCATGAGACAAAGACCTCCCTTCCCAAACTGGTCACAAAAATCAGCTGTGTGCAGTGCAAAGAGTTTGTGTAGGAACTGGCTTGAGATTTAGGGAAAAAAAATGTTTGAGTTGTCAATAGAGATGTAATGAGCCACCTGAAGCCTTAACACTCAAACTGCTTACTTTATCAGTTGGGCTTGAAAGTGCCAGGAAAATGTTCTTTCAGCTATATTTATGTAGAGCATCCAGATGTCAGTTAGTGAAATCACAGTCGGATATTCTCCCCAGAGATTCGAGGTCTTGTTTCCAGTTAAGCGGCACAGCAGGTGGTAATCAGAATTCAGATCAGATGTCAGCTGCACCACAAGTTCTCCTCAGCTCTCTCCTCCTCCCTGGTTTTGTGCTGTTTTCACGTGAGGTGGACAGAGGAAAACACAAAGCAGCATGATAGCACTTTGATTGCTACAGTAAAAGAGGTTTTACTGTAAGGGTAAAGAAGGCAACGCTAATGACACTTATCAGCAGTTTATTTTGGTTTCCTTAGTTTGAAAAACTGATTCAATAGCCTCTTTTAATAATTAGCACATTGAGAAATATAAATTGAAGGGCTAGAATAATGGTAAGGTATGTGTATAATCTATTTTAAATTTAATCAATTAGTTCTGAATTTCATAGAGAAACGGCAAATTGAATCTTTTCTTTCCCATTCACTGAAACTACTTTTTCATTCCAAGTGTAGAGTTATGTACTTTACCCTTAGGTTGTGGGGTTTTTTGTTTTTGTTTTGTTTTGTTTGTTTGTTGTTGGTTTTTAAGCCATCATTGATCTTTGGAGAGATTTTAATTTCATCATAACTAAATCTGAAGGTTTCAAGTCTTTGAAGTCTTCATGGCTATTCAAAATCTCTAAGTGTGTCTTTATTGGGAATGTTTGGTGATTGAACAGGTCAGGTTTTTAATTTCATCAGGATGGAACATCTGTGCTTGTAATTCTTAATTATCAGTTGCATTTGTTCATTTACCAATATTTATAGAAAACTATATAAATTCATTATTCTTTTGTACCATAAGGTAGTCTGAAAACCACAACATTATACTTTTCAAGTCTTGTCAATGGAGTAAAGGAAACATAAATGTTCTCTGGGCTGCATTAACTCCCAGGATAGAATTTATTCTCCGACTGTTGCCTAAATATCTGGTTTTATTTGAAGCCTGTGTCCTCTAGTGGATTATCTGCTGTGCAAGGCTGTTTCATTGCATGGCCACGTGTGGGCAAGAGCAGCCAATGAGGATACAGTGCCAGATGAAGATGGAGTTTTGGTATTGGGAAAAAAAAGGCAGTAAATCAAACATACTTGTTTGAAAACTTTTAGGCCGGTTTTGTTTCTGGTGCACGTGTCAGCTGAGTGTGAGCCCCACGCAGCAGAGGAGCTCTTTGTTCCAAAAGGGAAGAGGCTGAGGGGTGTGCTCATTAGATGCAGTGCAGCATTCCTGGGGAAAAAGAAACAAGCCACAAACTTTTTTATAAAGTAGTGCATAACTTAGGGCTGTCCCTTGATGGCAGTAACTTTTGAACTGAAAATTTATATACATTCCACGTGCTTATTTTCCTCTGCAGTTCATGAATAAATGAACTAGTAGTGCAACAACAATATTATAGCTCAGGGTACTGCAGTTTTTGTAGACTGTCAAGTGGATGGTTTATGCCCTACCAGTGTGGGGTATAAGCTCTATCAGAGTCCTGGTCACCTCAAGATGAATATTGATAAGACAAAAATGCTATATCAGTCAATGTTGTATAATTTTCTCTTTTACCTGATCCGTTAATTTTTACGAGAAAGGAAAATAAAGGAATAGTATTGCTGCCTGATTTTGCATCTTTCTCTCTCTTTTTTCCTGTTGACATCACTCTACTGTGGGTTATTTTCCATTAACACAGTGGTATGGCCTCCAGCTGGAATGTGTGCTGCTCATCACAAAGTTTTGAGCCCAGCAGTTCAGCCAGTTTTAAATCTGCTTCACTCTCTACTTCTCTGGTTCGTGCCTTGTCAGTCTGTCCCTGAGAGTATCATGGGAGACAGCACTGGAAGCCCTGCTGAAGTCAAGATGCACATCCTCACTGCTGTCCCTTCACCCACTGAGCACATCTCCTCACAGGAGAGGGCTGTGGCATTCACCAGGTCTCATTCTCCTTTGGCTACTCCCAGTCGTCATCATGGGTTTATTTCATTATTTCCAGTATTATAACAAAAAATGAGTCTTTATTGGGAAAAGTTAAGAATGGAAAACAAATTATTTACATTTTGTATTAATGCCTTAGAGAAGTCACATGTTGCTGAAATATAACCTCTATTACTGCAGAGCTCTGATTTTCAAAATTGTAGGGATAAGTAAATACGGTCATATATCTTCACTTTCATATACTATTTTTAACAAACTTCATTGTCACACAAAAAGTGTAAATGTGTATTTCCAATATCTGAAGGAAATTGTCATGGTTAGGAACTGTTTGGTTCCACAGGTCTAGTTCCTGTGGTGATCACCTAGAACTGTAAAATCTCATTTCTGCTAGTGAAGTATCAGGATTAAAGTAGCAGAGTTTGTGTTTCTGTAATTGTAGCATTAAAAGAACAGAAAAAGTGTTTCACTGTTTATAAAGGTTGTTATTTAAGTTTGTTAATTGGCCATTTCCACCCTATTTATTATTAACAGCTTGACAAGTTTAGAAAAACTTTTCAGACTCTGTAACAGTCGCTGTTCCTGAGTTTTGCTAATTAATAGTGTCCAATGCATTAATAATTTATTGTCAGGCATGTTTAAAGTGCCTCAAGCCGGATAATTCATGCTGCCCAAAATTAATGTGAAAATGTTACAAGACTGAGGATGGCCAGAAGCAAACTATTTGACAAGGGCTGCAAATCTCATGTGTGTTTGTGAACTTCAGCTCCTCCATGGACTGCTTGGTGCTGCTGCCTTATTAATATAATTGTCTGTATTAAGGGAATCTGTGTTCAGGGTTTTCCCCTTAAGAGATGTTGATTAGTGGGTATTTCATGAGGTTTTGTACTCTGTCAACTAAACAAAAGTGAATTGTAGTCATGCTTTCATGCATTGTGACTCAGAAATGCATGGAAATCTCTTTTGTGGTGGTTTCAATAGTACAGGTAAATCTTTCACAGAGGCCCTCTCTGAAGCAGAAAATATATTAAGAATATACTGAGAAATGTGCTGAGAAGAATGCCTGTGGTGAGCCATGGTAGGCAAAAAAGGAATTGGAATATTATGGAGTGTTCATGTAAGCCAGTGTAGTATGTGAGGATTCTTAGAACCACAAGGAAGATCAGAGACGATGCCAGGGGTGTTTCAGTGCCAAGCATTGGAAGGATCATTCTCAGAAACTGAGGGTGACTTGGTGTTAGTAAATGTCTTTTGAAGAAACGGGACAGAGACAAGTCTATAAATGTAAAGATTGGCTTTTGTTCTCCAGAGCAAAAGGGAGAGGATTTTGCCCCCTCTCCTTTAGAGGGGAAAGGATTTCTCTGTCACAAAGTGATGATCAAAAGAGACAACAGAACCAATGAGGAAAAGTGCAACCTAGGCGGTTTTTTTTGTTTGCTGTAAATGAATGAATGCCTTTTGCTCTCCTTTCTCACTGTATACATGGACTGTGGAAGGCTTTGTCTTTACTGGCACTTAATGAGGTTGATGGATTCTGGAAAAAACTGCTGTCAACCTTTAAAAACTGGCACTAGTAATAGTTGGAGTGTAGCTGAAAGCTGTTTCCTAACTAGAAGTTAAACAGTGCACTTAAATCAGAAGACACTTATACCTTAAGATATATTAGATTTGTGTTCAAAATCATTCTGCCTTTCAACAGTGAAACACAGACTGCAGTTTATCTCTTAGCCAGTCTTGGCCTGACTTAGACTAGATGTCATTTGATATGACATTTGATAATTGTTGGACATGGAATTCTTTTTTTTAGATCTCAGTGAACAACTAAAACAACGATGACCCCCCAAAACCCCCACCCAACACTGACAAACTCAATTATAAAATGCTTCAAAGTATTTATGTATGCAAACAAAATACTCTTCTACCTTAACTGAGATGTTTTTAAAGATTATTTTAAAAATTGAACTTCTTTTTATGGAAAACATCATGGATTTATATCAAAGTTTGTGTGTAAATTTATTGTTTTCAGGAGGTTTATACCATTTCTTTTCAGAGGGTAACAACTCTCTCAATGTAATAACATGCTTTCTGTCCAGTATGGACATTTCCATACCTTTTACTGGAAAACTTGAATTTTTAAATTGCTAGACCTCTACTTTTTGTAGAATTATGGTCAGTGCTGAAGCTCAGAAACTACAAAACTGCTTCTTCCTTTAGGGCTCCAACATCTCTACGCTGCTAACTGGGAACTGATCCTTGTGTGAAGTTCATCAAGCATTCAGGTGTCAAGTCTGGCAACAGGAAAGAAATTCCACTTGAATTGTGTATATTGTCAGCTCAGACATCCCTTTCAGACCCTGAGGTCTGGTCTGAATGCAGATGTATCAGTGCTGTGTCCCATCCTCACCAAGCACTGTTCAAGAGATTTGCTTTTGTCCCCACATAAACACTCAAAGCTCTGTCAAATGTGAATGTTTGGAAAACTCCTAAATTGCTTTCAAACTGAGATCCACGTTTTGCTTATCTGTGGGTAGTTAATTTATAGAGGCTTCAAAAGGAGATAATCAGTTGTCAGGGCTCTGAAAATGCTTCTAATGCATTGATTGTCAGTAAACCTGATTAATTTGGAGTGTTTGCATTACATATGTCTCTATTACTGTAATATTCTAAATTATTTTAAAATAATGATCACTCAAACTTTCTCTTAATGAAGCAATTGAAATGGAATGAATGTACAAAATTCTCCCCAGAAATAAGATTTTTCTTTTTCTCTCTGCCTTGAACTTGCATTTCTGAGGGTTTTAGAAATCTCTTCAATGTGCTTGTAAGGACACAGACATTCAGTGTTACCCTGCTTTCCTGAGAGCAATCAATGCAGATTTTTATCTTTTGATTGCTTCAAATAATTTTCTGTCTCTTTCTTTGGAGGAAAAGGGTGATGTGCTATTGAGTCAGACCTGTTTTATAAAGGTTTTCTGGTTAATACCATCCTGGTATTCCTAAAGGCCGTTCTTGGAAAGCACTGCATATCTTAATACCTGTTTGAACCTCATGTATCCAAACCTCTTCACTTCTTTTGTCCTTGAATATCATGTCTATTGACTTTTTAGGCTCCCTCAGATGAGTTTAATTGCTGGTATTGAAGGAGAGCACAAGCTAAAATCTTTGTAAAACAAGACAAAGAAAGTTAAACGGATTATGACTTTTGGTAGACATTTTTGACATTGTAATTTGCTAGTGCAGTTGGTACATTTTTGTCTCTAGCATCTCTTCCAAACCAGTCAGTCTGAATAGCCTGAACTGCCCAAGGACTCATTTTATCCTATAAATGTTTATGCAAATGTGTTCTGTACAAGTTAACATATTACATAAAGTGAGTTTTATTCTGAACTTTAGCATTTCGTTTTATCAGTCTGTCATTAAAAATAAGCAGTTGCAAATTAGCAATGCTGGCTGACTCTAATCAATTTCCTTAGCAATTGTGAGGTTCAGGATTACTTTCAGAGGCATTTAATAATGCCAGTGTTACATTTATATGGCATCTCAGGACAAAGGAGTTAATCATGACACAGAATCCAAACTGCAGATTGACAGAAATAAATCAGATGAGGGAGAAGAATTCCCACCAATATTATTTTACAAACAGTGGCACCTAATTGCCTTCTGTGTGTGCACCAGGACTGCTCTGAATCTTGTTTCTGAATGATTGATTGCTTAGCTCAGCTGTTAAACTGGATTTGCAGTTTATCTAAGGCTGTTGTGAAGTGAGTAAGCCTTGAAAATGAGTTGAACGGCATCATACATTACTGTTGGCTGCTGCGTTGGTTAATGCAGCACATCCAGCCCTCTGACATTATCACAGGCATTATAATCTTCTATTATTGCAGGGGAATGGCCTGCTATCAGTAATGTGTTCAGTCCTTGAACGATTCAATATCAAAAGCCATTTGCTTCTGTAGGATTGTGAGTTTGTTCTGTGGATTCCTCTTGCCTAACAAAGGTGTTCACGGCTTGTTTGGTCTCTGAGTTCAGTTGCAGCATCTCAAGTAGCTACAACTACAAACACATGTAGCATTTAGGCTTGACATTCAGAATGCTGCTGGCCCCATGCATAACCTGTGTATGTTGATGTGGAATGATGGACTGTGTTATTTCCTTTTCCCTCTCTGCTTCTGCAAGTGCTAAACCTTCCTCCAGTATCCAAAGGTCTCCAGGGTCAGGCAATAAAGCTCCAGCGGGCAAAGCACATCCTCATCTTCAGCTGTATCCTCATGCAACAAGTTACAGGACAGTACCATGGAATGACAGAGACAAAGCAGAGGAATGGAGTACCTCAAGAATTTTAAGGTTTGATTCAGAGTGTAATAATGCCAAGGTCATGGGTTCAATCATCTATGTGGGCCATTGACTTGTGAGCTGGACTCGATCCTTGTGGGTCCCTTCCAACTCAGAATATTCTGTGAGTGTACCAATATTCAGACACTGGGAAAGTGGTGACATCTTTCATGATTTTTCCAGCTGACTGAGAAATCAGCTGTGCAATATGGTATCCTGCTTTTTTAGTCCAGGCTTAGCTTGATGAAAGGCAATGCTAGATTTCAAATGGCCTGTTTTAGGTATTTCCCAAGTAGGAATATTTTCCATGAGTGAAGTATCAGCTGAACAGAGCCCCTATCACAGATTTGTGCTGGCATATACAACATATTTGAGCCCAGCTGGTAGGACTAATAAATACTTGTCACCATGTCTTATTTTTTATTTAGAGAGAAAAAACATAAAAGATTTAAATGCATGTGTCTAATATACAAATTTATATTTATGAAGAGACAGTGTTGTTTTACAGCAGAGGTCAAATGTTATCCAATCTGTCATAAATTTACTCTGTCCAACATTTACCTGAGTTCTTATGGCTGCTCCTAGTGCTTGCTATAGGCTGTTGTGACATCTCCCACTATGGCTAAAGGATTATTCAATGTCATTTTAGGTCACTTTCACACAAGAGCAGCACAATCCTATAGTGGGAACTACATGCACTGGCAGCTTGCCCAGCCACAAACCCAAAATATTAATTGGGAAGCAGAAATGCAGGTGGGGAATACTGTGGGCACTCATTCATTCTGCATATCTAATGGGAAATTTTGATTTCTGGAAGGATTATTTTTCCTTGAATATCTCAGTATTCTGCTTATTTAGTTTGATACCATCTAGCTAAAATATTTTCTGCATGATTGTACATTAAAATTTAAATAACTCTTCTTCCCATAGCCATTGCTTATGGGTATAATTTGAAGTAGCTGATTAATTTCTCCATCTTTTCTACGGAAATCAATAATGGACACTGGGAAGATTAATGTTTGTGAAGGAAAAGATGAAATAATGGTAATAAATCTTTTGTGGGACTCATAAGTCTCCTTCAGTTACCAGGACAGAAATGATCATGGTCAATCTGGTGCATGATAGAGATTGGGTGTTGGTCTTGGGCCATGACCCAGAAGTGGTGGGAGAGGCAAGGGAGGTCTTTTAGCTGATCCTGGGTGGCCCAAATCCTGCAGCAGAGCCCCTGGAATTCTTACCTCAGCATCACATGCAGGATGAGGTCCTGAAGAATTAATACATGACTTTTAAAAACTCTGTAGAGTGAAGTAACATTTTCCCCCCCCAGTTGGTGCCTTTTTTTTCCCTATCACAAAACACACATAAAATTAAAGAAAAAAGAAAATCCTCTTTGAAAGAAGCATTTTGAGGAACACGTCTCTTTCCAATTCCTTTATCATAATTGACAGGCCATAGAAACTCATCTCCCAAATGTTTCATGACAAATGTTTTGCCAGGACAGCTGAGCAGGCTACACTGAAACAGAGTCCCAGCTGACATGTGAATAATCTCCACCCTGAACAATTTGGAGCTGTAGTGAAAGTGTCGTCGGATAACAGATGGGTGAGTCCATGCCACGGCAGCTGAGGGAGTTACAAGAAGTGCCATGTGGCTGGATTTTATTCTTTATTTTTTTCCAAAGCCTCTCTATTGCTTCCTTGCCACAGAAATCTATTCCCTCAGCTTTCAAAGTGAGAAGGAAATTTTATTGTCTTCTTAAACTCAAAGTCCTTTTCCACCAGTAGTACCAAGAGAGCAAGGGGACAAAATCTATGCTGAGACACAGCAAAGCAGTTTTCTTTCACTCAAGAGGTTTTATTTGTGAAGTAAAACATCCATCATAAAGGTCATTTTTACTCCAGTGGTTCTGGCTCCCTCTTTCTAAATAGGTAACAGTGTCAGCTAAACCCAGCTGCACAAAGCAATTCAGATCTCCTTGTGAGGTCCCACACTCATATCACTCTTTCAGGGGTCACAGAGAAGACTGTTCTCTGGCCATAGATTTCCATATGAAACAAAACACAGACTCTAAGGGCTATGAAGCTTGGGTTTTACCCTGCAGTTTCCTCTTTACAACACCTCTGTAGGCTCTCTTTAGAGGTTATCCTGGTAGACACTTAGATGACAGAGAAGTAAAGCATAAAAGAAACAAGAAGTCTCCAAACAAAAATACTCATGAGAGAAATGTCTCTGGAATGGGAACTCCCCCTGGGATAGCACAGGCTCCCAACCAGCCCTCCTAAAATTGACACTAAAGAGAGGGTTTTATTTAGAACTGAAACACCAGAAAAAGCCTTAAAAGCCCAGAGTTCTAATTCCTCCTGAGCTCACACATGTGAGTGGGGATGAAGACAATGTGCTTAGTTATGAGGTAGAAGGTGAGCTCTTCAGTTCTGCTTTTTATGGCGGTCTGCCATGGGAACTCGGAAAACAATGGGCTTCTGGCAAGAAAGGATGGTCAGTAAGACCAAAGCTGGGTATTTTGGGCTATTTCCCAAGAGTATGCTCTGAACAACTTTGAGGTTGCCATGAGGGTCCTCAAAATTTGGCCTAAAAAAATCTAAGTTGTGTTTCTTAAGGAGAATTTCCCCCCTTTTCCTCCCCCCACCCCCCTCACCCCCCCTTTTGTTTGTTTGTTGTTTGTTTGTTTTTTAGGAGTGATGGTGGTGTTTCCCTAATCCTGGGGTCATTGTCCACTGTCTTTGAGGAGCTGTCACACGACACTGGCAATGGACACTGCACTAGGATGGGATGGATGTGAAAGGCTGGGTAAGAGAAGTCTGAAGTCTGTTGAGTTTCAAGTCCTTAGTCTGGATTTCCTGAGCCTGGGCTTCTGCTTCTCCTGAAAGAGCCCACAGAAGGGAGAATATGGACAGAACCCCGTGTACCTCCTTGACTGTGTTTTTCTGTAAGACTCTTTTTCATGTAGCACAGATTTATGTATTTTTTTAAATTTAAGTAACACTTTTAAAACCATGTGGATTATTTCTGTGCTCAGACATGACTGCACTGAAAGTGCATTGCTGGATGGAGATGGTTGCAAACTGTAGATTAATTATATACCACTAATTTTCTCATCTGAGAATAAATTTTTTATTTCTAGCTACAGCCACCTGCAAATGTGAGATTAACCTCTCAAAGTTTTCACTGGACATTCCAACAAGATTAAGTCAGTTCAAATGAATTATCTAACATCAGTTAAATCATGTTAATGCTGTTTTAAGGAAGAGCTTTTAAATTTTTTGCAAATGGCATTTTGTTGAACTTGTGCAGCTTTACAATTTATTGAATGATTCTTTTCCACATTCCTATTTTTCTTCTTTTGTTGTGTAAAAAAATACTATTGATATAGTTAGAGAATGTACACAATGTGACAGCTTTGTGGATCTCTGCTGCCACTAGAAGCTCTCTTTTAGCAGGACTTAATGTCATTTTGTGATTCCTTTTTTATTGAATCAGAGGTGCCTTTGTTTCATTCTTGCTGTGCTATGGTGGTGTAACTTTCAACCTGAAAAAGTACCATAAAAATTTTAGTATGAAGCATTAGGCAATTTTAACTTTAATTATTGGGAATCTCAAGCTTCATAGCTTTAATCTTGAAATATAAATGAAATAGAAGCATTAATATTTAGTTATTGGTATTATTTATAAAGTGCAACACAGATGTATGTGTCCAGGGATTTCTTTCAATTTTTAATATATACTTTTGAAACAGGACAAAATTAATAATTAAGAAAATCCTCACACATAAATTGCACCAGATAATATAAAGATGCACATTATAGCAGCACACGAGAGAATACTGCTTAGAGAAAATTTTGCACATAAATTTGTCTGATAAGGTCAAAGTAATGCTGCTGACAGTAGAATAAGGAAGAGAAAATATTTTGCTGCTTCCAGGCATCTTCATGTTAAGTCAAATAAAGACTAACAAGAACAACTCAAGATATATAAGGAAAAAAATTCCCTCAAAGGAATCACATGGAAAACCCTTCTGGATTGTTAATACCCTGGTAATGCTCTGCATCACTGCAGTGCTGCAGCATATGGAGCTTGTGGTCCATATTAGCTGAGACTGAATAAGGCAGCAGATTTAGTTATCTCTGGGTCACAGAAAAGCATCCTTTGCAACCCAAACCCACAATCAAACTAAGGGTTCAAGTCCTGAACGTCACTTCTAAAATTTAAATTCCCTTTAATATTTTCATTCAATTTTATTCACTGTGGACAAACCTGAAAACTGTGAACACAAATTTAAGGTGTCTGTTGGGCTTTTTTTCTTAGCATCCCCTTGGAAACTACCCTTGTACTTTTGGATGTTGTGTAAATACAGATCAGATCTGATCTTTGCTTGTCTCCTGTGACTTGTATAGGAACACTTTTTAAAAATTATATAAGGATCTACACGTAGACATATTAGTCTATAAAATAATTTGCATGGCAGATATGAATATTCACTCGCTTGTTCCTAATTTCCAGCCTGTTTGCTCCTTTTCTGTGCATTAGACTGTACATACTTCATAGCTTAGATGTTTTTCTCCTAGAAATGTAAGTTGACATTTTTAGGCACATTCTGCAGAGCACTAATTGTGTCCTCCCTGACATTAATAGGAGTGGTTAGCTCAGTCCAGAGCACTGCTGCTGCTGCTGCCTGTGCTTGAGTGGGATCAGGACTTCATCTGAGGTCTTTACAAAGGATGTTATCTCAGATTAACCTCAGTTTGTTCACCTAAAAGTACCCTGCATGCACAGTCCTTTTGGTTTCCTTTAAGCAAGTTATCTGTCCTGCTGGGTTGCAGGAGGATGGGAGAATTCTGGCTCACAGGCAGCTTCCTTGGCTCAGAGCACCTGTGGCTCCAGGACCCTCTGGTGGGCCATTCCTTAGGACAGTTTATGAACTGCTTTGGGGAGAGAATGTGCTTTTATGGACAATGTTCTGGTGATTTGGGAGAGCCAAGTGCAGGGGAGTCGCTGGGAGTGGAGCAGAGCAAAGCAAGGACAGCAGGGAGCACAGAAATGCAGCAACTGCAGAAAATGGGAAAGGCAAAAAAGGGCTTGGGAATGGAGAGGGAGAAAGTTCACTTAAAGCAAATTCCCCGGAAGAACAGAGAAATAAAGAACAAAAATAACACTTTCCCCTTGTTGCCTTTGATGGTTAATTCTGTTTAGGTCAATGATGCTGGAGAAAAGTGGGGGATAAAATTATTTAATATGATCCAAGAAAACTTTAGGAAAAAAGTTGCTTTTTTTGGGGTGGGAAATCTGTGTTTTAAGTCTCGGTGGATAATTAATTTTTGGGTTTCTTTTTGTGAGATTATTTTTTAATTCCTATTTATTAATAAAATCAGTACAGAAATGAAGTTTAATTGGCATTTTAATTGCTTGTGGTATTTGGTCATATTGCCTCACCCCCATCAAGTGTCCCACATAACCTTAGATGTTATATAAGAAGGCAGAACATATTTCTGCTTCTCAAAAGTGAAATGCAATGTGAAGAAATAATACCTTCAAGGATTTGTTGTTTGGGTTTTTTTAAGAGTGCTTTTGCAGTGACATATAATTTTAAAATGTTATAGCAAATTATTTAGAAGTGTAGAAAAGAATAATTATAAGTTCTCCTTTTGGTAATGGTGCAAGGTGTTATCTCTTTACCTTTATAATTATTTGATATAATGTATAAATGAGGGATTTTGTTACTTCCCTTCCTCTAGTATATTAGCCACTGGGATAGTGGGTTTTAGTTCCCAAGAAATAGGTTTATCCTGCTCCTCCTTTGCAATATTTTTCAGGAAAGGCTCTTTCCTGAGGCAGGAGTTGTGGGCTGTGAGGATACTTTTCTTCAAGTTTCTTCCACCATACAGATTGCTTTTCTTATCCTTTGAGTACATTATGTATTTCTCACTTTCAGAGTCTATTCCCATTTCATTATTTTTGTCTCTATTTCCTCCAGTTTCATGTGCACTTTATGCATATTTCAAGATGTTTTCTTCATATGATATGTGAAAATATCTCTACTTATTTCCTGCATCTGACTTTGCAGTGTGGCATATTGATTATTGTTTTGGGTGCTTTCAATCCCTGTTGCAGGGACTTATGTACAGGCAAGTTGACGTTAATTTTATAAGTAAGATTTATGAAAGAGCATATCTGTGGGATTACTGCAATTGATTGTTAGATATTGGACAGATTTTTCTTTTACTGGGGGTAATTAAATTCAATTCTGTGCCTGACATTGTTTGATAACAACAAATTGAAGGCTGTGTTTGAGTCCCGACTGAAGCCTGTTGAGTGTGTTGCTACACTGCAGCTCTGTGGAGGATCCTGATTGCTCCTTTCAGCCTCAAACATCAGAGGCTTTTTCAGCCTAAACCGTAACTATTTTACCAAAAACTTCCTTTCTGAAACTTAAAATTATACAATAAAACAGGGGTCTCAAATTAAAACATGAAAAAATGTAGGATCCTTTTTTCAGTATTCAAGTAGCATTTTGTTTGTCCAAAACCCATTTCAGACTGAGTTTAATCCTGTAGCAATCCCTAGGCCAGGGTTTGAAGCCTGTGGCAGCATCCTGAGGGATAATCCAGGGCTCAAGTGACTTGCACAAGATTACACATAGCAGGTTTATGTACTGAGAGAGAGTTATGTGTGTTACAAACTAAATACCAAACTGATCACTTACTCTCAGAAGCTTTTCTGGGATGCATTTGGAGGGAGGCAGTTTCTACTCCCCACTGGTGAGGCCCCTGGGGCTGTGTCACCCACTAGTCAAAGCCCACTATCACCAGGCTACATTCAGTTGAAATATGTTCCCAGAGAGCAGTTAATGGTCCTGAACTTCTCTGATTTCAGCACTGCTTGGATTAATCTTTTAAGAGGCAGAGGGGAGAAAACTTCTTGTTTTGTGGAGGAGACACCGCCACTCTCCGCCTTTGTCATTCCAAGGAAGCCTCATTGTACAGGAATCCATCATTGGAATGCAGATTAAACACTGTGTGTACAGCCCTATCTCTGTGTAGCAGAGAGATGTGCAAGCACTTTCCCAGAGCTGAGAGCAGTTTGAATTCACTCCTCACCGCGGGGTTCGAACACACCAAATCCTCTCAATCCCTGGCAAGGAACAGAGGGCTGAGCCTCCTGCCTGGATGTCGCTGCAGAAACACACACGCTGTGCTGCCCTTGACTCTGAAGTTCTGCAAACTTGAGCTGAAGTTTTGAGACTCTCAGAGGAAAATAAAAGCAGCAAAATAACTAGTTGGGATTTTGAGTTAGGTGTGGGATTTTATTTCCTATACCAGAGCAGGGAGATCACTTATCGTTTTCTGTAGGAGTACCTGGTGGAGATTGTTAAAAATCTAGTAAGAGCTCAAGGTCTTTTGGGCAGGAGAAGATTGAGTGATACCCTTTTCATTTTGAATTACAGTAATTTATGTAGTGTCAGAGCTGACAGCACAGGCTGTCAGACTCACTATCTCAGGTATTTATCACTTTTTATTTAAGATTTTTCTTTGAAGTAGAATCACAAGATCATTGGTGTTACCTGACAGAGGTTGTATGGTAGGATTCAAGCTCTGCCAATATGTTTAAACTTCTAAATGTGCCATTTATGCCTATTTTCCCCCAAAACATTTTTCCTTTGTTTGATTATATATGCTTTTCTATCCACATTAAGTATTAGAAACTTTTGAGTTTCTCACCACGATGAAAATGCTAGATTAATATTATATTTAAAGACCAGATTGATGAAAAAATTATCTATTTTGTTTGTTCTCTTCAGTGCTAGACAGGCACCAAAAATCCTAAATATTTTACTTTTTCACTCTATTTTTAGTATAGGGCATATATATTGACCACATGATTTTTCTTTTCTTTTTTTTTTTTTTTTGAGCTGAAATAAATTGTTATGAAGGTTATGAATGTCTTTCTGTTTAGAAAAATAATGGGCAAAAAAAAATCAGGTTTTTAGTCCTAAGAATTTTCACATGGAGGTGTGAATATTAACAATGCTAAGAATGTGCTCAGCAAAAATAAATGTCTGATATACAGAAACTGAGGCCCACGTGCTTGCATCACACTGTTACTGTGTGCAGTACAGTTGCTTGCTCAGCCCAACATATCAGCATTTTAAATTTGTTCCCAGTACTTATGTTTTGCTTATCTTTCCACTTGATACCAGAATATAAAGTTCTATTTGCTGAAACAGTCATTATATAAAGAAAGCAGCTGTATTGCTCAAAGAATAGTAAGATTTTTTATTCATGTGTGAAAAAGTAATCTGCAGTACTCAACTAAGAGGGAAATGTCGTGTGGAATGTAAGAGAAAATGCAATGAAATGAAACAAAGTTTGCTCTCTGTGTTCAGTTAATGGCAGTGGACAAAAACACATGGCACTTGTTTCTTTGCTTGAATTCATCACCTGGAAGGGTTTGCAGATCAGTGGGCACCAGACCCACATGGAGCTGTGCATTTCTTTGGTGCAGCCATCAATGAAGTGTGTTGCAGGTATGACCCACCTATTGTGGAACACCTTCCACTGGTGGACAAGAGGACACCTTTTGCCTTCACTAAGAAAAATGCCACTTTTAGTCTTGAAGCAAAACCAGTGGCAGTTTCAAGGTCATAGGGAAATTTCAAACATACTTTTCTGCTTAGACAGTTTAAGATAACTTATTTCAAATAATAGTAATGTACCTTAATTTAATAAACAAGTATTATCATTAGCACATACCCTTTCCATTTTCATTATGCCTCCATTAAAAAGAATTCTAGAAGGTATTTTCTCTCTGTCCAACAGTGTGATGGCAGCAAGAAAGCACATTAGAAAACTGTCATCCAGTCTAGTACATTAAGTAATGAAATCAGAAGTCAAGAGACAGAGATCTGGGGTGTTTGTCAACCTCTGACAATTTGAAATCAATAAGAATTGGATCATGTTGAACTATACTCAAGGATTATTTCCTAGCTGTTTTTTCCTCAGCCATACTGCTTGAGCCATACTTTCTTTTACTTCTCAGCTGAAAAAAAAGAGCTGTGCAGCACAGGCCATATTGGTACAATTAACAAAAGGTAGTGTATTGAGTGGGATAAATGTAATGAGAAACAAATTATCTTGTTTATAACTTAACGCTGTCCAAAACCAAATCTATTTTCCTGGCAGTCTTGCAAAGATTCCTTTCCATTTCTCAGTGGAGCCTGCCTTGTGTGAGGTATAAAATTAAATAAGTAGAAGTAGGTCAATAGCACTATTTACTTAATAGGTGTTGTTCATCAGCTTTTGTGGTACAAAATGCACAAATGCTTTGGGAAATTTGGATAAAACAATATAGTTATAAAACTCTACGGCTTCAGAGTTAAAATAGGTGGTAGTACAAGTAAGGAACCGTGTGCTGGTTTGTAAGTTAAATTGCATTTTTGTGGCTTCATTATATATTTGGGTGTTTGCTCTTTATTATAAGGGGTGTCAAGACAGTGGCATCCCTTTGAGTGCTTTACATCTCAGGAGTCCTTAATAATGCATGAAATTAAACAAATTCTCAAAGATTCCCAGTGTTTGAGAATAAAGTGTCACAGAGGACAGGATGCACATAGAGATATTTATGGTTATCTAACATTTGTGTGAAATCAATTTGCATATATTCCTGATAGGGAAAAAAAAATTAAGAGCACTTGAAGGACAAAAATAGCTATCTGGGGGAGGGGGATTTCTAGAGAAACTATTTGTAATTTTTTCAATCTTTTTGCTCTTCTGTTGCTCAAGGAACCGATACATAATGACCTCAGCTAAACACAGTAGCACTTCCAAAGGAACTTGCTTAGAGAGTGAGAACAGAAGGAAAAGCAAAGTATATTTTAACATGATACGTATTTAACAAGAAGTAGTCTTGTTGCTTCTGATTGTTTATAACTAGAAGTTAATCTTATAACTTTGATTTTCAAATGAAGACCAGGACACATTAGAAATCACCACTGTTGTTGACTAGAATGACGAAGTTTAATGATTAATGTATTTATGGCAATGTAGTATTAAAAACAAGGAAGTTATTAGATTATAGTTCATTTCTTAATTATGTTCTTTCAGTGATTCAGGCTTTGAGAGGAAGCAGAACTGTTACTGTTGGTGGCAACTTCTGGTTTGCTCAGCAGCATCTGTGAGCATTGATGAGATGGTGAAGCATCAGTCTTTGGTTGAGACTGGGAAAGAGGACATAGGATTAAACTTCAACCTCTTGATTAACAGAATTAATTATGGAAATGAGGATGCAGTGAGCCCATTAAAGGGAACCTTTGCTCTCTGTGGAAGCAAGTGCACTATATACTCCCTTTCTTCATTGAAATAAAAAATGTTCCCATCTGTTTTGCTGAAGTGAGGACAGCTGCAAAGTTCCCCAAAGAGAGAGGGCAGTTCCAGAGCACTGAAATCATGGATCTGCAGGTTCAGTGCCCAGCCTCGCTGGTAATTCTGTGAGCCTCTGCAAATCAGTCCTTGGAAAACAGATTTTGATAGCACACCTTGTAAGATTGCAAGGTCACAGACCTGCTTGAAAATTATGGTAATGGCAGAGAACACAAGTCTACTTTATAAAGAACAGCTCTGTAAATCTTGATTTTTTTTTCATCTGCTCATTTGTTTAGTTCCTAGTTGGCAAACACATTCTATTAGTAGAGGTAATGGAATTAATTTTCTTCTTTCTTCATCAGCTGGCAAGAGCACACTGAGGTTTGTTAAGACTCACCGAGTGCTGCCTGGTGTTCTGTTGTTAAATGAAAGCTCCCAGAAACAAAAGAGGAATGAAGACAGTTACCTCTGGCACTTACCCAGTGTTCCATAAACACCCAGCCAAGTCAAAATTAATCAGTCATCGTGTGAAAATAATCACATAACACAGGCTCTTGTTGTTCAGTGATAACAGCAGCTCTGTTAGATGGGGCAGCCTTTTCAAAGCTTTCATCAGGTGTCTCTGCTTTACCTTTAGCTGATGCTTCCTTGGTCTAGTGAAGGATTTAGGCTGCTGAGTCCTTGTGATGAAATTCTGGGATAAAAATAGATTTTTTTTTTAACAAATAGTTTTTATTTTGTCACAGAAATTTCTAGTAACCTTTCAAATGTATTATTACCACACCATGAACAAATGTGTGTCACTTATATTATGTATTTCCTGTAGTGAGGTATCTAATTTCAGCATCAATTACTACAGAGATGGGAAAATAGTTTTGTTGGAAATTTTATAGCAAAACCATGTTCTGACAGGAGATCTGACAGTTCTAAATAACCTGATTTTCTCATAGCAGTTTTAAGATTCTCTGTGAGTTCAGCTCAGGTTTGCCTTATTTTAATTTTTTTTTTTTCTTTAGCATAAATATGTGGACATAATAGAGACCATATTTTAGGAAAGAACCAAGTTCTCAGCTGTGCATTTAAAATGTGAGAATCAGTGCTCATCCTTTTTATCATGCTGGAACTTGCTGCTTGTTGACCACTTATGTACACAATTGCCTTTTTCAATGATTATTGATACCTGGTATCCATTTATCAAAAATATATGTAGTTATTATGGAAAAACTTCAATGACAAATGAAAAATTCACAGTACCACAGCATTTCTGATCACATCGTGAATCAAAATGACCAAATCACTATTAACTAGGGAATCTTTCTGTATTTTCCAATAAAACTATTAGGCTTTGTCTAAGTAGTTAAAAGTTTATTCCCCCATCCATTCTGGCTCCAGATTAACACCTTCTGGCACGGTGGGTATTTTTTTCTGAATTTCATGCTTTTATTTTTTTCTTTTCCTCTCATTTGTATTCTGATTAAAAGAATATGAGTCTGTAGTCACAAACAAAAACAAAAATTTTAAACCCTGATAACTTTTTTCTATATGTTAGAAGAGAGACAATTGTAATATTTAGAAAAAAAATACGCAAAACTTGACTTTTTTTTTCCTAGGATTTCACTGCAGTGGCTTTTGTTAGTGCATATCTTTCTCTTTTTTTCTTCTAACTTGTAAATTAATATTAGAATCTCTGGCCACCTTTGAAAAACTATTTTTTCATCTTTTTTTTTTCCTTTTTATTTATAAGACACATGCTAATACCATCTGTTAATGAATATAGTGATAAACTACATCTCCTGCTTTTCCTATCACGGTATGCTTTGAAGAACTCATTTCCTGATAAATATTATCAGTCTCAAACCAATTTATTATGAAATTTTGATTGGAGTATATCAAAAGAAAGATGTTTAAAATAAGATATGTCCTATTTAAAACGTATTATTGTGTATTCTATTTCAAACTTAGAATTCTTTAAAGTAAAATTTGTATGTTTAAGTTGTGCTCTGAGTGAGGTCATTTCCCCACACAGAACTCTCTCCATGGAATCTGTATTCTTGCTGAGAACAATGGATTTAAAAAAACCTCATTGTTTTTGAATGGCACTTGACACATTATGAGATCAACTTTTCAACTCCTCTGTTATTCAGCAATTTTTTTAAAAGTAGTTACTTTGAAAGAACTATTTCAGAACAAATATGTCAAGCAAATAGGCTTCTTACTGCGGCCTAGTTCGATGTTTCAGTCATTCACTGTCACTGCTAACCTTGATGTGAAGGCCTTTCTTTTATTGTTCTTCACAAATAAGCTAAAATAGCACATTTAAAGTGGTGCAGCTGTGAAGTAATGCAAGTGAATTTACATTCAATGTTCTGGGGATATCAGAATCGGTAAATGTAAAATATATTTTAGTTTGAGTTATTGTTGAGTGTCCAGTAAAATAAAAGTTCTTGTTTAGGGAGAGATCAGATCCTCAGATATTCTATTCTGGCACTCAAGTCAGCAAAAATACAGGGATGTGTTGGCTAAGGATGTGGTTCTCTAAAATGGTCATCTCTAATTTCTGTAACCTGGAACCAAACTGAATTGAATTCCTGCTGCATGATAGGATTGAGAATAAGGTGCAAATAAAAACCTCAGGTGATGCCTTGAGTGAACAAAAGGGCTCGTTGTCGCCCAAGATTGTGATGTTCTCAGCAAAATCTTCCCTCAGACAGCAGCAGCACAAATGTTTCTGAAACATCACTTCTCAAAAAACAAACAAAAAAAAAATCTTGGAGATTTTGCCTCCTTTTTGGGGATGAAATTATTTTCTTGACAGTTGGCAAAAGCAGGAGATTCACAAGTCTCAGCAACTGTTTTCCTGGTGGAAAAATCTAAGCAAAATGATTAGAACATCTGGCAAAGCTCTTAAATAAAACAGTACTTTGAAACCGAACTGATTCAGTGTATCCTAGGACGTTACATCAGTGACATTAGAACAATTAATATTCAAGACGTGCTTAATTATAATTATACTTCACAGATGTTCTACAGGAGAAAGTAGAACATTGTGCTTTCAGGTTGAGCTCTCATGCAAGCAGACTAATGCAGTGGCACTTTACTTTCTCCCTATGAAAAATATTAACAAGATTGACTGTTAAACCAAAATTATGTGTGAGAATCTCAGCAATAGCTCATGCCCAGCATTTGAGATTATGAGTAAATACATTGTTTTATCAACTGCCCTATCAACTATTAGACTGAAAAATTCTGCACATGGTGGCATTTTTCTGACAAATCTTTTTGAACTTTAGACTTGTTTATGTAAGAATAATGGTAAAGAAATGAAGGACCTCTGACTGAGGCATATTCTGCTTCTTTAACACAAGGCTGTGCATTGTTTCTTGTGATCCTCACTACCATTCCCTTCGTATCCTCTGAAATCAGGAATGCTGCTGCTTCAGTGGGTAAATGACTCCCCAGTAATGGAGTCAGCGAAAAAAAAATGGGATATTAGCAGCCTATTAAAAATTAACAGTATTTAATGGTGCCTAGGAGGTAAACCAAGGTTGAACAGGAAACCCTGGGGACATTTTCTAGCCTTCAGTGCTTGAATTAGCAATTTTAGCACCATTTTTAGCTGTGAAAAAATTTGGTTTGTACTAGGTGGTTATGAGCTAGGTATAATTTAGCTAAGAATGTGGGATATATGTCATTTAAGACAGCCATGTGAAGTCACTCCAATTTATTGTTAAAAAAGAGCAGTTGCAAGATCAAAACGTGTAGGTACCCATATTACTGAAGAAAAATATTTTATTCTTTGATATCTGCTGTTCTCAGGAAGTTATATTTTGTAAACCAACAAATTCTCAATTAACAGAGTATCAAGGAATATCCATTGTCAGCTTCTCCTTCCAAGAAAAAGTCAATGTCAGTATTTTTGTTACTTGCTGAGGTCAAAAGTACAGCTACCACTCTAGATGAGAAAAACAACTTCAGGAAGTCACTTGGGAACGCTGTAAGTGAGTTGAAGTGCAACCTTAACTCATCTGAAAACAAAAAAGTGCTTTTACAGGAGATCTGTGTTTGAGATTTGATTAAGAAAATCATTTACTCTGATTCCATCAAGATAACATCTTCCAGTGATGAGCTGCAGTTAACACATTGCCAGCCCTGCTCCTCCTATTTAGTCACCTGTTCATCATGAAAAAATTGTTACAGTAACTTATGCTTCATGGGAAAAAATTATGGGTGCAGACATCTAAAATCAAATATGAAATATGAGTTCCAAGAAATGAGGATAAATTATTAATAACTCCTGCTTCCAGACAGCTTGAAAATGTGTCCAGTACTACTAATTAAAATTACTCAGCTGAGCATCTGAATTTAATTAACTGAATGAGGTTGTGATGGATGTAATGTTTATGTTATTTTGTCTGATTTTTCATATCTAATAAAACTTCATATTTGCTTTCTCAAACGGTGAGAAAAATAAGTGTTCAATATATTTATTTAATTAGATATCTCTAAACCCATTTTAAATATACAGGGTGGGTTTTTCATGAGACTGAAGTGCTCACTGCATACAGTATCTTAAATAAATTCTTTAGGTTTAAAGCCCCAAAGACTTAGGAAGGTGGAGTTTCTGTAGATCCATATGTTCTTTGCTTTCAATCCCCAAAGTCTCAGGGATGTAGAGAGTAACAGATCTGCTTGCAATGCAGTTTAAGTGGTAGATATTTTCATATAGTTGGTGATTTGTGCTGCATTTGGCTTCGTATTGAACTAAGGCAGTATTTACATCTGAGCCCAAAGAGTGACTTGCTAATTCTTTTGTTCCTTCTTAATTTTATTTTTTTTTACCTACTAAAGCCCTAAGATTTACTGAACAGCTTCATGTAATACATTCCTGTTTGAATGAGGGGAAAGAGGAAGAGAGAATGGAAAAAAAGTATTTCCTCCTTTAACTTTCTCCTACCTAGCAGTTGCTAAACTACTTTTTGTGTAGGAAATGTTGCATCATAATGTTTAGTTTTGCTGACATAAGGTATAGAAAGGCACTAAAAGCAGCAGGAATTTCCACATTTACCTCTTCTTGTGCAGACACCATTTTGGTACTTCTCTTTGAATGAAACAGCAGGAATTAGGATTTTGTGGGGTTTGGAATGTGTTTCAGATGTCTCCAGCTTCTTTCTGTCATGATTTTAAGGTCAGAGAACAAAAGTAGGCATTTTCCAAATTGCTAGTTTTTGAGGGGATGAACTGTTATGAGCATTGTGGTTTCCAGGCTCCTCAAGCAGATCTCTTCAGGTTACTGCTCCCAGCATCCTGGGACTCGAGTTTATCCGTAAATCCTGAGAAAGTCCTTCAGGGGAGTGGGGTCTGAGGCTGTGCCAGAACTCCTATTTCATGTGCTGCTGCCACCAAGCTGTGATGTGTAAGACAATACTGTCCTGGGCACTAAGCTCAGCCTAAGCCTGTGGTTGAGCACTTGGCAGGGAATTTTAGACTGAAGTATCTTAAATTTGATCCAAGAGCTTATCTGGCCTGCTCTTAAGTGATAACAGGAACCAAGGTTAGTGAGCTTTCCTGTGCTCCTGAAACCTTCATCTACAGGTAAAGTCAGGGCAGAAACTTTAGAGACTTATGGATTTTCATATGTCTTTTTTAATGCTTGTTTCAATAGTATTTTGATAAGAAGTCTTATTTGCAAAACAAGGAAACAGGGCACCAAACCTGCCAAAATTCACATGTGGATTCTTTGTCAGCCATGCGAGCTTGTTGACAACTTGGTAGAGAAATAGTACTATTTATTCTGAAGTTGTGTCCAAATATAAAAGTAGTATAATTGGAGATTAAAATAAAGGGGAAATATGCTCTGTGTTGTGTTCTGTTGTGAGGTAATTGTGACTAGAGACATTTTAGCTCAAGGTTTCTATTATGCTGATTAGAAGTAATTTTCTTACTTTGCAAGGTTGTGGCCTGGATCCTTGAGACTGAGGCAGAAAATTCTACACCTCCCTTTCTTGGGCTATATGACAGGGACAGTAATTAGCACTAAACTCCAAGGCAATTTATTTTCATAAAATTAATAATAATGAAGATAATTTCATTTTTGAAAGCAGCTCTGTGCAAAGCCATCTCAGATCACTGCATGGAGATCTTGATTATACAGTGAAAAGGAGCTACTCACAGGAGGGAGTATTAGCACAGCCACATTCCACTAAAAGCACTCTTAGTCTTGCCAAGTTTCTATGCATAAAATCATATGCATGCTGTGTTGATGTTATTAGCTTCCATCATTCAAGCTGCTGCAGTCCCCTCTGTATAAATCTATACTGAAGGATCTTTATATGCCAAGGAATGTGATCCTCAACCACTTTAAAGTGTGATGCATTTAAAAGAATGCAAACCAAAGTATGTTAAAATCCAGAAAAGAAGACTGAGCGAATGACTATTTAAATTATTGCTGTTTCCTATCTGTGAAAATTGAATTGACTGACAGTAGAAAGAAACATTTAACTGGTTTTATGATATTAACTTTTATTTCAGCTGCTTGTCTTTAAGTTCTATGGTTCCATAATCAAAATCTTGAAGTGAGTTAAAGAAATCAGCTTGAGACATTATGGGATGAATATATAAATTTTAACCTGATTTGAAAAATGCTGCTCTTGTTTTCTTTCATAGCAAAGTATTATGTGGCTCATAATGCCATTGCAACATGTAAGAATAAATCACTGTACTAAATTGGTGGGCTGACAGACCTTTCAGTTCCTGAATTTGTGGTGCCTGAATGCCTTCCTGAACAGAACGTATTTGTACAGAGATATTTTGTGAGTCTGCTTCACAGGCTGAGCTCTGAAACAACCATCTCATAGGGAAGTAAAGCAGCAACTTTGGTCCTCTCCATTTTTCATTCCTGTGCAGCTCAACTGTATCCACATCCTCACAGTTCTCAGGTCATTCATGTTAAAAGTTCAAAACTGATTTTTTGAAATGTAAAAGAGGGAACTTGGTAGGGAAAATCAATTGCTTATTGAACTCAGAACTGTTGGGTTTGAGGGTTGATTTGCTCAGTATACAGTTACAATATGACACAGGCCTGTTTCAAGCTGCAATATTTTTGGCCTTGCTGTCTTGGTTCTCAGCCATTTGGGTTTCAGTGCTCTGTGTTATTTCAGGCTGCAGCTCTTTCCTTCATCCCTCTTCTGTTGCATCTGCCTAAGTTTTGAATCCCATACTGGTGGGTTTTGGTGGAGATGCAGCAGGTCAAGGGACGGAAAATCAAGATTATGTTATTGGGAATTTTTTATTTTTGTTTTTTGTTTGTTTAAGCGCAGAGGAGACTGTTCACCCAAAACACTGCCAAAGGAAACCCAGACTGCAAAATAAAACCCCAAGTTTAGGGTTATTCAAACTGAGGAAGACTTTTTGTCCCTGTTAAATGAACTGTGATGGACCCTGTAACTTGAGACTTGCCATGCTGGGAAAGACATGGCTGAGAGTGAACCAACCCAATGAATGTGGAAGTGGGTTTATACATAAAGTTTTATTTTGATTGTCACAAAGGCTGAGGAAATGTCAGTGCCAAATGTAGTGGGAAACACTGAGTGGGATGGGTTAGGAGGATTTCAGAGCACAGTGTCCTGGCTGAGGCTGTTCAGGTTGAATTTTATCCAATTTGGAGGTAATGTTTAATAACACTGAAACAAATATTAATGTTGTTTTCCCCATGTTTCGGCTTACAACTTGAGAATTGGGCACTGAGTTTCAATTTAAAGCAAATTAAAACAGTAACTTTAGTATTCTCTGTGCTATAAATGTAAGTGCTCCAAAATAAAAATATTCTTTAGTATTTTAGATTGGATATCTTAATTAAAAAGAATCTTTATTCTTTCTGACTGTCTTCTGCATGCAGAAAATGAAGATAACACTAATGTTGCCTCATCAGGATATGGCAGTTTCTGTGCTTTGGGTGTTGGGCTGCTATAGACAAAAGATTTAAAGAGCTGATGAAGAAATGAATTATTTCATATTCCAAAAATGAGTTTTACAGGGTGCAATGAATACACATGGATGTAAATATCATCAATGGTATTTACATATTGATGAAAATTATAGGTCAGGTTGAAAGGTAAAATATTTATGAGTGCCTGTTCAAAGAATGTTGTTGATCCTGAAGTTTTAATGAATAAAGCCATTGGTTCTGGCATGGGCTATTTCCAAAATTGCAATGACTTTCTTTGCTGCTTTTTTCATTTACTGCCTTTTTCTTTTCTTTTCTTTTTTTTTTTTTAATATATTTCCTTTCCCCTGCAGAACTGCCAGATGCCATTGGAATTTTAGGAGCGATATGTGGGAGCCTAGAGCAGCTCCAGACTAGCATGGATGCAGGTGGGATACACTCCCCTGATCCTGACAAAGGTAGGTGTGGGAAGATTGGAGCTGCAGGGAAAAAGAAAAAAAATCTCTCCAGCTAAAACACATTAGCAGAAGACTGTTTTGTTCCCATTGCTAACATTTTATTCATGCATCCAGAAAAGTTAATGGTCAGGATGTGTAGCTGCACATTTGACATGTTTCACATGTTTATTATAAATTTAATGTGACTAAACTTTGTTATATTCTTCTTGAGAATGCCTCCAGTATATGATTCATTTTGATTACTTGGTACAAAAGTTTCTTGTAATGTAACCCCATCTTTCGTTGTCCCAGATACTCATTTATACAAATTTCTTGTATCATGAATTTTGTACAGATTTCTGACAAGGTCCCCTATGTCACTAAGCTTGTTAAGGTCTGTGCTGCTCCATGTGGTACATCTAAAATCAATTTTAGTCACATTTGACCATTGTACAGATGGAACATTATTCATGCATTAGACTTTCTAAGTGGGGTAGAACTGAACCTTACATTTATTCCTTACAATTGTATCTGCATTTCTGTATTATATATGGTTCAGTAACCTTTTGTAGAAGACCAGAAGATGCCTCTGGAGGCAACACAATGTGCATCAGAACTGATTTATACTGTAACATCTGTCAGCTTCTCCCCAGGACCCAGTTGTGCCAGGATACACATGTCATCTTTTCTAATGACTTATCAAAAGACAGAGTCTGATTGTGGAAAGAGCTCTGACACAGGAATGAGTCTGATCCTACTGACTGCCATTTGTCCAAGGAACAGAGTTCAATGTGCATTTATTGGCTCAGGAGGTTGTAGCTTGCAGTTTAGTGTGCATTTTGCCCACTGAGTTAACATTTTTATTAATGAACTTCTGAAAAGGAGGCATAGAAATGCTGTGTAAAGTACAAACGCAATGAGGTTTGAAAATATTCCAAAAGACTTTACTTTCCTGTCCTATGAAGTTTCTTGAAATTTAAAAATTATTCTAAACCCAAAATTTATATCTCCTCTTCCAATGGCAAATAGAAAAGCAGTCATGGGAGGGTTTAGAATAGTCAGGGTATTTTACAACACTATTTAGCACATGGACATGGAATTAGATCTTTTGAATTTCTTGTGAACATTTTGCCTATGTGGATGTTGTGTCTCTGTCATTTTGTAGAACCATGGCTTAGTGTGCCAGGTGAGTGACAGTCAGATACTTGGAGCAGTTCTGAACTGGGTGTAAACCAGCAGCAATTTTCCCTTTGCTTCCAAGAGATATTGAAATTATAATTTAACATAAACTAGAGAAGTCTTATTTCATTCTTTCCAAAACTATTTTTGCTGTTATCTATAAGTAAACTCACAAACTATAAAATGGCATTTTATTATGATTTAGAATTTAAATTATTTTGGTTAATATTAGTTAGACCAAATGATAAATTTCTAAAGCTGCCCATAATGCATGCAGACATGCAAAAGTAAAAAGTAAAATGAATCTATAGTTTGAGTATGACTTCAGTTGTCTTCCCAGATTTTAATTCTGTGCCATGTTTTATGTCTTTTTGTGATAGCTGGCTTTACTTCTTTTATATTGATTCAGTTTAACAGATTGCCTTATAGGTCAGAATGATTTAAGAGGTTATATTTTTTTATTTTCCAATTTAGATCTCTCTTGTAGGGGAAAATACACTGTGTAATTTGTAGGACATATATTTATGAGATAACGACACAAAGCTCTATTTTAGAGATTGAACATAATGTTGTATATAACAGTTCTGTGTTTATAACAGAATTTGAGGTGAAACTACTGTTCCACCTGAGTTACACTGGCTGTTCTGGGGATAGATCATCTTACTGCCTTCTGGCAGCTGACTGTGCTCTAAATAATCTAATATTCATCAGTTCATGGGAAGAAATCTGATCTAAAGGGCTAATTAGCTTAATTAGTGGCGTTCTCTACAATGTGAGGCCAGGCTTCAACCTCTTATAAAGCAAAGCAAATGTAAAAGAAGAAACTGCATTTCCCTTGCAATAGAGCCCATCCAGGGCTTGGCATATTCCCCTGGAATATGGCAGATAAACCTTTTTCCCAAGAATTCTGTTTACTCTGTGCAATTTCACACTGTGATCCTTGGAGTCCACCATATATCAGTTAATCAACAGCACCACAATGAGGTGTATCAGTTTATACGTGGCCCCACAGTCTCTGTGACAGAGCTTCCAAAAACACCTACTGCTAAGAAAATTTTATCAAAACCCATACTTCAGCAGGCCAACCAAGTTTCTTCATGTCCATTCTTTAATATTTATTCATTTTGGAAAGTGCTAGAACATAGAGGCATGACAGGATCTCTTAAGTAATGAAAACAAAACCTACTTGTGGAATCACAGAATCATTTAAAGAGGAAAAGACCTCCAGGACTGAGTAGAGCCTTTGAGCAACCACTATGCAACCACACGTGTCACCTACAACATTGCACAAGGGGCCACATCCAGTCGTTAAATTGTTTGGTAACGACAAACAAAAAGGCAAATTCACCTTTTTTTGTTTTCTTTTCTTTATAATTGCTTGCATTTTTTACAAACAGCCAGACGTGCAACCATTTAGTGGAAACCAGTTTGCCACTTTGGGCCAGAGAAGCACAGATTGCTCAATATCCAGCTCAGAGTCTGTGGAAAGTGAATCTATTAATGGGTTTATTTAAATCTGCTTATTATTGCCATTTCTACAAGCATCCTTTGTGCTGCAATGCACAAAAGAAATAACATTTAAGAAAAATATACACTGTGGTTTTCCCTTTTGAGATGTCCACAATTGAAATAAACAAGTGAGCCACATTACCCTCAGAAGGTCAATGGGATCAGAATATTGTACAAAGCTGTGTCATCCAACACTGACTTACCATTAACTTTCTGTTCCAGCTGTATTATGTACAAATCTTCAGACCAAAGCTATGGGTATAATTTCTTTTATTGTTTTGGTCAAGGGAGAGGATTTTGTCTGTAAACATTCCAAAAAACTTGTATGTGGCTGCCAAGCCAAGTGTTCTGTCTGGCATTTGTGAGTTAATGAAAGAGCTGCTTTAGCTTTAGAGCTGGATTTCAAAATACAGAATCTAGAGAAGTATATTGCAAATGTAATGTTACCCAAGCCTCTCTTAATGAGAATTTACATAAAGAATGACCCAGTGGAATTGCAGCACTGTATCGTGCTGCTTTTTTAGGAGAATGGAATCATGTCTCAAGCCTAAAGCAACTTAAAAGTAGGGATTTGAAGTTTCTGGTCTCGGAGGACAAAGTAAGTGCTTTTCACTTTTTCAAGCCATTCTCTGTTGACTGAAGTAGCCTTCTGTAGGCAGCCCTTAGTAAAGACTGAGATTATTAGAATATGTCTAATATACTGCAAAAATCACAGTTACAATTTCATTGTTCTTTTCAATCAATGAAGAATCACAAATGAATGCATTTTTAGAGGACAATGATATATATATATATATAAAATAAAACAGTATGAAAAAGCAAATGCTTATGCCTGCAACTTTCAGTATTTCTAAATGATAACTTATTCACATAGTACCATACATTCATTTCTGAGCGTTTTCTGCTCCTGATATTGGCTGTATTTAATTTGCCATATCTGTGGTCACCAGTATAAGCAGACTGGAAGATAGAGTGGAATGAGAGAACAAGGGCCCAGCATTCTCCCATCTGTCCACAGTTCCCAGATGGAGAACTGTATGACCACAGAGTCTCTCTCTAGTCATTAAGGAGAGAGAGAGATGCACATCTGGAGAATGGTGGAGACATGTGAGGAATTGTGTTCTGGAAGTCCTGCATCTTATTGTTGGCTCTGCACAGAATCTGCAGTTTGTTTTAACTCTGTGCTTAAATCCTTGAAGTTTGATGGATAACTCCAAGTTTAATAGTTTCACTACTATTCCTACTTGTTGTCAGCTTGTGCAACAAATGTTTTCTAATTACTTTGGTAGAAAAGATGAAAATGAAGGTTTGTATAAAATATAAAGCACTATCTGAGAGTTACTGCCTGGAATATTTTTTGACATGTTTAAGTTTCCATCTGTGTGTTTATACGATGTAAAACACGAAATGGAAATATAGAGGTACTAAAAATAATAACTAAAAAATCATTGACAAATTCATCTGGGAGACATATAAATATGTGTATGTATGTATACATATACATATTCATACACATTTATATATACATATATGTATATGTATACATGTATATACATATATACGTGTATATATACATATATGTATATATAAATATACATACATACACATACATATATAGACACAGACACACACACACACACACATATATATATATATATATGTGTGTGTATGTGTGTAAATTTATATATATGTACCCACCAGAGTTCCTGGAGTGGGAATACTTGCTAGGTTAGGGGCTTTTAGTGGTGCTAATTGCAGTGGTCCTGCCATACATCACCATCATTGATGCTGAGAAAATTCTCCCCAGGCACAATGAGGGTCAATATTTGATATTGATACATTTAATTTATGCCTTCTTAAGTCACTTTTATTTTGGTCTGAAAGTATAATCAAAATTTAGGTTAGTTTTTCTAGTGCCATGAACTGTTTAGAGGTAGATTTATGAAAATGGCAGGCTTTTTATAATAAAAAACTTGGTCAAAAGAGATTTGTTACCTCAGAAAGCTTTGCAAGTCATAAGTAATTGCCCACTACTCATCTGAAATAGGTTTATAGGAAAATGTACAACCTCCTCCTTATAGAACTGAAAAAAACCTTGAGATAGAAATGAAGTGATTTCCACAGGGCCGTAAACTGCGATTGGAATCAAAATTATTACTGAGGAGTTTGTGATTCCTGCCCGATTCCTGGGCTGTACCAGTGCTTGCAGAGCCTCCCAAGCCTGCCTGTCACTCCTGCAATTACTGGCCCTGGAGCTATTTCTCTGTGAGTGAGATCAGAGTTTACAGCACCAGCTTATTCAGAAACAAGTTTTGTGGACGAGTTCCCTTTTTTTAATCTGTCCAACGTTTCACATCTAGATATAAATTGTGATTGAGTGATTTAGTTCAGATTGTTTCTAGTGAAAATGCCACTTCCATAAATTGTTCCATGAAATATTTCCATTTCTGTTAGCAAATATCAAGTGTTTGGTAGTACTTGGGGAAAAAATTCTTCATTTCAATGAATATTACTGCTTCATGCAATTGCATCTTGTAATACCTTTTGTTTAGCTGGCTTGTAAAGGTTGAGGAGAGGATCAGACTTTCATTTCTTTCTGCTTCTGGTAAAGTTAAAAGTGATACTTTCACCAAGGTTAAAGGAAAAATGTTTTGATCCACATAAATCAGGGGTCTGCACCTGAAACCTTTCAATTGACAGGAGTTCTGCTGTCAGCTGGAACGGGAAAATCCTGAGGTTCATTGATTCGGGTGACCCATCTCATCACCCCTTTCTTGAGATGATTAAGACATGCAAATGTTATCTGGCTCTGTCTTTCTCGAGCTTTTCACACGGAGCCACCAAAAAGAGATCAAACAAACTGTTTGGAAAATCCAGGAGATGATTCCGTAGCTGTTCTCTTTGACCCACACAAAATTGAACTGCCTGTGCACCTTAATTGTTGCTGTATTTGATAAATGCAGCCCTTAAACAACACATTCTGGGAGGAACTTTTAGCCCAGCCAGACTCACTCGAGCTTGCCTCTGGCAGGAGAAGCTTTATAGCTCCTTCTCAGCATATTTGAAAGAAGATTATTGCTGCTGACGCATTGCAAAAAGGTAACATTTGTGTGCATCACTGACTAAATTGCTTTCTATTGTACCACATCCCATAAAATGACAAACCTCATCAATAAAAAAATGCAATAAAGAAGGTACTTTGGGATTTGTCTTGCTGTGGGGAACTAGAGGTACTTAATAATGTTGAATAGCTACATCCAGTGGCAGGTAGGAGGAGTTACTGCTTCTTATTGGAAAATTACCATGATTTTTTGGAAAGCTTTTCTTGTTTTCTAATTTTCCAGGTAAAGAAAGAAATCAGTCATGATGCCTGTTTAAAAAAAATAAAAAAAATCTATTCAGAAGAGAGCAAATCCCAGACAAATGCCAAGGGGAACAGATTTTTTTAAAGTTAGCATTAGAAAAATAAATTTTGTAGAAGCTGCAATTTTGGAAGGGCAGGGGGAACTGTTACAAGCAAAGAGCTAAACAGTATCCATAAGAGATGGAAAGAAGGAATAGTCCCAGGTGAAGGCTGGTTGTTGCCAGATGACCCTGTAGGTTAAGGCATTTGCCAGAGCAGTATATTGAAGAGTTTAATATGACTCTGAAATAACACCTCTAGTTCACTGGTGGTTAAACTACCTTGTTGATCTTAAAAGATAACTTTTTTTCAATTTCTATAAAAACAACACTGTTTTTTACCTTCAGCTGTGACAAAATGGTACATGTAGTTCATCCTGAGATAATTTTCAAGAAAGGCACATAAAAAGGTGTGTTTCCATGACCTGTGACTTCTCTGTTGTCTTCTTTCCAGCAAATCCAAGGAGGACAAATACAATGTTCTTTTTAAGTGCTGTTAAGCACACCTACCAACAGTGTGCACCAACACTTCATTTTAAAGGAGTAAAGCATATTACAGAAGGTAGAAAATGAAAAAAAAAAGTATTTTAAATTTGCGTCATCAGTTTCTTTTAAAGATCCTCTACAGGTCTAAAGTCTCAGTTTTATGTGTTCCTACTCATACTCATTTCAACATTGCTATGAATGATCCTGTTTATTAAAGCTTCTGCTTTTATGCCTGTAATGGTGGTACTGTGACCACCAGAAATGAAGCATTCTTAGTGTTACAGTTTTGTCTGCTACAATGAAGTTAATTTCTTAATGATAGAATCTATTTCTCTGAACAAGACCAAGTACTTGCACAATTTGGCTTTCATAGTGTCTTATCTGCTGAAGGAAAGTTGCAGGTATTTGGAAGTGGTTTTCTTTCTCTACTCAACATAGAATGATATAAAGAGTCAAAGAATTAAGGGCAAAGCAAAGCATTTATATTATTTATTCCCTACCAGGTGCTTTTATGTTTAATGATTGATTAAATGACATGGACTACCTTTGAACATCTAACAGGTCAAGAAGACCTCGCCTTGGAGTGGGTAGGCTTTGAGGTGCATGTTCTGTACCTCTAATTTTTCTTTGTTAAAGCAAAATTGATCTTTTCTGCTGAAATTTTAGCCACGGATTGCTGTCTATAGCACAGCAGAAATGTGATGAAGAGGAGAAAAGGAAACAAAAAGGGAAATGGAGGAGCAGGGCAAGATTGAAGAGCAGTTGTGCAGATATTTAACTTTGCTGTTAGGCTCTGGCAGTGATCTATCCCTGTGCATTTTATATCAGCTCTTTGGAATATCCTGGCCTCAATTAATCAGTGAACAGCTAGAAAAGCCTTGAAGACACAGACTTGTTTCTTCAGATGGAGCTGCAGTGGTGCATACTCTATCTGTCCATCACTTTAGGGTTATATTCTCCTCCTTTTTGGCAGAAGTTTCTTTGAACCAGCAGGATCATCCTACTGCTATTTCCAGCTCTTCTCTGCTCTGATGTGGGTGTGTTTGAAGTTTATGTTTTAACTGTGAGTGGGTTACAAATTGACCTACACATTCATTGAACTGCAAAAAAAACCCTGTTAAAATTACATTGTTATGGAGCAGATATGAAAGCTGCCAGTGGAATTAAAATCTACAACATTCAATGATTTTGAGTGTCGATTAATTCTGTTTATCTGATATTGCCTCTGAATTTCAGAGAGAATTATGTCTTCATTTAAACTTGTCTGAAATACTGAGACTTTATGAATGTTATATCAGATAATTAATGGGGAGAATCAGCAAGCCATTCATTGTTTTCCTACTAGTTGAAAGCTTAGCTGCATCAGTTGCTGTTTTGCCAGACTTCTACAAATGTTAAAAGCTTTTTTTTTTCTTTCCTGGAAAACACTTTTTTATGATTACATTTTTTTATATATTATTAAGTCCTCTGCTGCTTTTGTGGTGATTATTAGCAGTAGGCTTTCTTTTGTATGTAAGATAACTTTCAAATGTGTGACTTTTTAGGTGGCAGACAATGATTTTCTGGCTGCCTCATGTTGCTTTGAATTAACTTCAAGTTTTTAAATCAAGGACTTGAGGAAAGCTGCCCTTACATAAACTAATCACTGATGAAACTACCATTGATTAACTGTTGGGCTTTCATTGATTGCACATTTACAGTTCCACAGGAAGATTTCAAACTTTATTTGTGTAGTATTTCTGAACCATAAAAGAGCATTCTGTGTGTTGTATGCATTATGGCATGATTGTCAGATGTAAATCAAGAAGAGGGAAGAAATTTTCTTCCCTTGAAGTGCCAAGAATTTTTATATACTTTGTTCCAGATTTGCTAAAATAAGTTTCTTATGCTATTCTCTTAAAATGGATGCATTCAAAACAGGCCCCATTTGGTTGTTGCTGTCCCTGCCACATGGAGACCAGGTAGGAGCAGGGGCAAATATGTGCAGAGGACTATCTGAAGACGTGGGCTTTTCAGGTGGAGCTAAAAAACTCCCAAAATCATCAAGGTTATAAGAGACCTTCCAGATCATCCCAGCACCATTTCCTCAAGAGCCACATCCAGACACCTCCTCTCCAGTCCCTCCTGTGATAAGCAGTTTTTCAGAACCTCTTGCTGTCCCTGAGGGTTTCTTTCATGGATGTCACCTGACCTTTATGGAAACCTACCACTGCAGAACAGCAGCGCTTCTGTGTTGAGAAGAGCAAGCAGATGACCTTTCATACCATCATTTCTGCAACTATCTAATCAAGGGTGAGTTAAGGACTCTCCTTTCACTCATACTTTCCACATCTGGAGTACAGCTGTTGCTTTCTGCACTTTAGAGTCCTGGCCATTATTTTCCTTGGCTTTCTGATTCACTGAATTATTTTGCAGCCTCCCAGCTCTACCCTTAGCTCTTTGTGAATTCATGCTCCAACAGAAGGCCAAGGCTTTCCTTTCAGAGTAAAACTGGTTGTCACTAATAAATGCCAGATGCACAGTGGCTGCTGACACATGCCAGTAGGAAATGGGGTCTCATATCCCACCTTGGACTTGCAAAACTGAACTTAGTTTCTGCCACTTGGTTTCATTTTCTTCATTTCCATTACAGAAATTCTGCTGGCTTTTTGAGAAGGAGATTATTCCTGTCCTTTGACTTGTGGGAGTGAGCAGAGCTCTCCAGTATGCCTAGAGCTTGGAATTAGATGTTATAGATAGACTGCCTCATTACTGCACTTTCCTGAGGGGACTCAAATATTTTAAGCTCTGTTCTGTTTTAAACACTGTTCTGTTCTGATCCTGTTCTGTTCTGACAAGTGAGCCTTAAAGCTGGTGTAGCTGTGCTGACTGCTGGAATTCCAGCCCCTCACTTCTGCAGGCTGCAAGGCTTTCTTCTTCAGTATTAGTTGGGTCAGATCCTTCCTGGCTGAGACTGCACTGCAGACTGCCCAGAGAATATCAGCTGAGCCAGGCTCTAAGTGAGAGAGAAGCCTCCTGAGAAACACAGGGCATCCTCCACCCCTTCTCCAAATCCACATGTTCTGTCCTTTTTGTGTCATCCTCGTTCTGGTAATGTCTTTCATTGTAGTTCTACCAATGAATCTCCTGTACCACCACCTACAATTTTTAGAGTAAATTTAATTTTTTTTCATCTACTTTACCCTTCTCCTTTTGCCTTTCAGAAGGTGGCCTGTTCTCACAGGGTGCAGTAACAGAGAGCCTGCAGCTGAACCCAGGCATGTTCTGGAATGTAATGGAAGGGTTGTTTGGCAGTTTGGTCGTGCAGGATGTACTTAGGATGTATTTCTGAAGTAAATTCATGACCCTGCTGTCTGTGGGGATTATATTCCATTGTAACTTACTTGGGATGTTTTTTGTTTTTCCTGTTGGGTGGGGACACATAACCAGTTGTCAGAAAATCAAATTACCTATTTAACAAATGAAAAATCTGTATAATTAACAGTATTGTCATAGGGGTATCTGCTATCACATTTAGGTTATTTTGATATTTCAAACAGATTATGTTTAGTGATGATATTGATAGAAACAGAAGTTCATTGGACTGTTCTGTGACGGATTGATAAACAGTGACAAAATGGGCTGGCACAGGGAGATTAATCCAGGGGATAGTGCAACACATGGGAGTGAGAAGGTACAGCTACAGTTTGTTTGGTTTGTTTGCTTCTGGGGAAAGCAAGATAAACAGTGAAGTGAAGTTACAAGGAAACAAATAGAGGTGTTGGTTTGCAGAAGCTAAATAAATAATGAACAGCTCCCAGCTGCGTGGATTTTATTATCGAAAGAACAGATTTAATATTATTGGGTTGACTTAAACCCCTTTGTTTCATAATTTATGATAGAACTTTATAGTTAACGCTTGTATAAGGAAAAGAGTGGCAGAGATTTATGACTTTCAAACCCTCTTAACGTATTTTGGCAAATAATGTGGAGCAACTATCATTTCAAATAATGAAGATGCTTAAATAAGGTAATAGATTATTGCTGTTATCATGTTAATGCCTATATTTTGCCCAGTAAGGCTGATATGAAATGACAATTTTATCATAATCTTCTTCACAAAATTTTACTGCTGTAATTTGTAACATGGTTATAAACTTGTGACTGGGATAGAAAATAGATGCTGGAAGAAACTTTTAAAATCAAATACAAGCGAGCCTGTTTGCATATACATAATTATGATCATATTTTACAACCTTTCTTTATTTGAGCATATTGGCTTTGGCAGGTTGTTAATTTTGCTTTTAGAGTATGCAATCAAATGTAAAAACATTGTTTTTATGGAGGTTGTTACAATCTGAATCTGTTACGTGGGGCCAGTGGCTCACGTCTTTTCTTCTCAAAGTAGTTACAGTCCAGAGCTGACTTGCTAAATAGTATGAGAGGCTTCTAAAAAGAGTCATGATTTTATTAGTAAAATATATGTGGGAGAAAGCTTAAAATTGAGAGATTATACCTTGCCATCTGCACTTACAGAAGAGACATTAATTATCTCTCATAAACTGATTTTTCAAATCTAACACCTTTAAAGCAAAAAGTCTGACATGGGCAGTGGTTGCTGCAGTATTTAATTGTTAATTTCATAAAGTGTGTGGGAGGCAAAGAAAAAATTGGGCGAAAATACATAGAGAGGACATTGCCTTGAATAACTGAATGCTTTGTTTCACTCCTTTCAAAGTGTATTTGTAGTGCAGCCTGTAGTCTGTAACAACAAATATATGAGACAGAGTTTGGAATTAATTCTGTACTTCATCTATGTGAAGGCAAAGATTTATGCTTAGAAATGAAATAATTACTGGTATATTCTGAATCATGAAAGCTTAACCACATAACCTGCTTGTATGTAATGATGCTGAAGTACTTAACATATATATTCTTAGTTCTCTCAATCTACAGAGTTCTTTAGCATTCTACAGCACTTAGTGAAGCCAGTTTCAAAGTGATGCCTATTAAAAATAAATGTTAATGTTTCAGGAAAGTGTAGATGTTTAAAGGTGATTCATGATTTCTTTCTTTTAAAAAATGAGAATTGTGTACTGCAGGACAAGTTCAGGAAGTATGAAAGCACTTTACAAAGGAAAAAGATTGAGTTTAGTGTAAAATATTAAAGCTTTATACTGACAGATCTGTTTTTATTTAAATTTTTATTGAATTTTTTCTTTGAAGTAACAACAAGAGACACATACTGTTGGCAGATAAATGATGCTGTGCTGAATGAGTGGCTACTTAACCCTAGAACTGTCAGACACCATTATTTTCAATGTCAAGGAGCTGGAAAGCTTTATACAATGTATTCTGTTCTTCAAATTAAATTGGTCAAATTTCTGTTCTTTTATACATTTTTATGCCACAGCTACATGTGATATCCAGACTAGCTCAGCAGGGAGTGCTGAATTTGGCTCTAGACCTGTTTACAACATGAAGCAAAATTATGCTTCAGGTTGTCTTGAAAGCTCAAGCAGCAGAGCCTGAAGCACTGATGTCATTCTTCTTTTGCTCTGAGTTCTAAAATATCTTAGTATCTGAAGCAGACATTCCTAATTAATGAATAAAACAATGTAAACATCTCTCAAGAGCACAGTCTATGATTTTATGAAGGCAAGATTTTGCAATGTATTATTCTGCTTCCATAGTTGTTGTCTACCTTTTAAAATTAATTTGAGGACTTATCAGTATTTAGTACAAAAAATAATCCATAAGAAAGCTATGACAAAGAGAACTCAGAATTTTTTATGGATTAGGAATATGGATCCAAAGGACAACTTGGGTTACAAGGGACATCAGGATGTCATCTAGTCCAGCCTCGTGCTCTAAGCAGGATCAACAATGAGCTCAGGACTTCATTCAGTCTGTCCTTGGAAAGCTCCCACTACCTCTCTGAGCAGCCTCAAGCTGCCATTGCTCGAGTGTCCTTGTGACAATAAATACCCAAGCAGTAACTGAGCAGTGCAATGCATTGAAAATACTCTTGATCACTATGTGAGCTGGTTCAAGCCATTTTCTATATGTGGAGATCTCTACTAAGATTAGTTGTAGTTATTGCCAGATGTTACTAAACTTGAATCTTACACTCTCTCATATCTGGAAATCTCTTAGGTACTTTGTTAGACAGTAAGGAGTTGGTAGATAAGGACTTTTAAGGACTTCTTGGGTATGATTCAACTGAATAAATGTCAGGTGCTTGCACTGAAGTTTCTACATCTAAGCTGTTACTCACAACCCCCCTTTGCACTGAGATGGGACTTGTCAGTACAGTCTGTGGAGTTGCCTGGGTTTTATTGAAAGTATTAAGCTTTAAATTCCATTGGTCTTATTGATTCTTCTCCACTAACTGCCTTTGTGAAAACAGAAAGTTGGCTGGCATGAATTAGACCATTTATCTCTCCTATTTCGGTGTGCTTTAAAAGGTTTTGTTCATTTGTTTGTTTGTTTTGAATTCTGTAATCAAAGGCCACACATTCTGTGAGCTCTCCTGTGCTAGTTTTACAGAAGGTGAATGGTGAGCTCCTTTGTCACAGACTGGGATCTACTTTACTTGACTACAAGTAAATGGGAGAAGGTTTCCTTGTGTTGTTTGATATTTTGAAGGTCCACTCATGGGGATTTTCTTTGAATAAAAATATTAGATGAGATGCCTAAATCTGAGGCATTACCATTGGTTGGTAACAGAAGAGAGAACACAGGAGAGACCAACTCCCCAATGCTCATTGTTTTAATATTCTCCTTTCTCTGTGATACTACGACTGCATCCATCAATGTCAATCAAACTTTATGAAAATGCAGACTTTATTTCATAAGATGGAATATGTAAGACCACATACTTCAAAATTCATTGCAAAGATCTTACTGCATTGGACTACAGAGATATGAGAGAGATCATCAGTATTCCTTTAGTATTGACAAATATTTCAGTACTAGAATTCAAGTGTGTATCATGGGAATGTTCAAGAGGATTTTCATATTAAAGTCATTCACTGTATTCTTATTGTTTCCTTTTCACTCCCACTAGGCAGGCCTTCCACTCATGTTTTGAAGGAAAGAGTAAACTCAGGAACACAATCCTTTCCCCCTGAAGTTCTATCATTATCTTTCAATTCTCTGATCAAAAGCTCTGCATAAATTCCTATCTGAAATTCTAACGTTTTCTCTCCATTTGCTCACACCCTTCAATTACTTTCCAAGAAGAAACTCAAAACAACAATGAGATGATGAGAGTGAGTTTTAAACTCTGCTAAGACCTTGAAAATCCAGACAGAGGTGTGGAAACTGCCATTTGAGAAATCCTTCTTGGCTTCATCACCTACTCAGTGGCATAGAGTACTAATGGCTAAATGCTTTGATTGAAAACTCATGGGAAGTTTGTGCTTAAACTGAGAATTATTTTACAATGAAGTATGCTCAGGTAAGGACTGTGATGGGTTGGTAAGAGCCCCAGTGTGTGTATGGTGTGGAAACTGGTGGACAAGAAGTTGCAAAGCTGATGAGGACTCAGTCCCTTTCCAGTCTCCATACCTGACTTGCTCTTTTCTTAGTATATAAACAAAACCAGTGGGGGAAAAAGTAAGTACTTCAGCCATTTTACTGCTCTCCTTGAGGTGGGGACTGGATTTTCTTTGCTGCATTTTCAAAAGATCTGATTAATTCTGGAAAATAGTAAAAAAGCAGAGTTGTGGTGGTTGTGTGTTGTGTCTGAACAGCAGGAAAGGAGAAAGCAGGTGCAAAACAACAACGATTAGCATATGTACACCAAGTGAGGAGGTGTTAAACACAGTCTCATGCAGAGGTGTCAAAACCCTGGCCAAAGGAACTGTTCTAGCCCGTTATGTGAAATAATACAGATGATTAAAACCACAGTGGAATATAAAGGGCTTCAAAGGCCAAACGCCCTGGTCACGATCAGAGCGACTCATTTACCGGGTATGTGTTTTCAGGGGATCTGCACTGTGTGGACATTCAGAGCAAATGCATTTCTCAACATGGTTAATGGCCAGATACTTCTGTGATGCTTTCAAAACCAATGATTGCTTCATTGTGTGCCATACCAGTGCAGCCTTAAAATTTGATCTCATATTTTCTTTTGTCACTTCTATCATTTACTGTGTGATTTTTTTTTCCCCTTTACTTGCAGTAGAAGCTGGAATGCAAGATTTAGTGTTCTTAGTTTAAATTGTTGTCATGGTCTGCTGCTTTTCACATTCTGAAATTATCAGGTTCTATTAGAGACTGTGCTCTTCTCTTTCATTTTTATGCCATATATCCTTTATGATCATTTAATGAATGCACTTAACAGTAATACATGTGAATCTGATAGTCATGCATCTTTCATGATTTTTTTCCTTCAACTTTTGCTCTCCATTTCATGCCCCAGGCATGGCTTGAACTTTTTTCCTTTCTATTGTCAATATAACCTTCATTGTCTCAGGTTTCATTTTGTTGTCTTCATGATAACTGAAGGATTCAGTCCCCAATTGAAGATCTTGCTACTTTTGACTGTTAGTATTTACTTGTATGTAATATCCAAGTATTTTTTTTTAAATTACAATAGAGTAAAAGAGTTTTATTAAATAAGATACTGCTGTTGTTTTTTTGCCTCTCTTCTTTACCCTTCTCTTTTTTTTTTTTTTTTTTGGTAGTTTTGTGAAAGTGGTAGTTAGAAATTTCCAGTTACCTGGAAGATGACTCTGCATGTTATTATGAGGACTCTTCTCAGAGTGAGACACTGTCCTGTGCTGCATTAAACAGTCCTTTTTCCCAATCCTTATCTGAGAGTATCCTCTTGCTCAATAGCCATTCTCCCTTAATCACTCATTTTTTACTATTTTTCTATAAATAAATACTTGCAAAAAACGTAATTCTGGAGTTAATTCTGAGTCTTTCTTGAAAAATAATCAAATATTAAATGTGTATATCAGTCTCTAGAATGGTCTTACCCCTTTGATCTTGTCTGACCTTGTTTTGTACCCAAGTAACACCTCAAAGTAGATTCTGATGCACTTGATAATCTCAATGTTATCTTTTGTCATGATGACTTTGCTGCCAGTTTGACTTCACAGCATTTTGAAGATGTTCCCAAAGTAGTATAACATGAGGTTGAAAAATGGAAGCCTCCTTGTGAAAACTGTGGGATAGAAGCCAACATTGTACTTTAGTTCATCTATTAATCAAATGCATTATCCAACATATTGTCAGCAGCCCTCTAATCCTAGGATGAAATATTACAGCTATGACTGTAGTAAATGAGAGTATAATAAAGTCTAGAAGTAGGACTTGTACACAGCTTAACATAGTTCTATTTCACCCTTAATGGAAAGCAAATATTCTTTATTATATTCTTTATTATATTTTCTGTATTGTGACCAGCACATTGTAAAGAGACTCATTCTGGTGGTGCTGAACTTGTTCATGTCTCACTAATTTTTTGCACAGTAATTGAGGCAATGGGACTTCTATTATTTTTCAGCACCTGATTATTGCCTGTTGGCAACAGTTCAAGAAACTTTTAGGCATGTGCTCTTCTTTTCCCCTTTTGGGTTAGCTCAGCCATAAGAGAAAGCATTTCAGGAAGGGTTCAGGTGCAGCTCTGCAGCTCCTGCCAGCCTTGAGACTCACATGAGTCAGCTCAACCTGCCGAGAAAGGGGCAATTTTACTTGACTTTACATTGATCTTCAATAGGAAGATCATAGAGCAGTGGGTGGCTGTTTGGAGGGGAGGATGTGAACTAGTACATATGTGCCTCCTTTTTAAAAATTATTTTAATTTTTTTAAGATTTTTGCATTTAACCAAGGAGCCATTCATTAACATGAGATGGCCACATTCTTGGCTGATTTGCCAGGTACTGATTGAGAATTTCAGAATTGAAAGCATATTAGGTTTCAGAACCTTTATATAAATCAATTCTTATAAAATTGTTTTAGAAAAATGCTTTCTTGTAGATTCAAAATTAATTGCCAGCTTCCAATTAATTAGATTTTTGAAAATATGGTGAGGTGGGCAAATGGTGCTGTACTGTATCATTCAAAGGCTATGTGATTTAATTGTTAAGTGTTGTGTGGAAAAGAAAACTAAAATAAAACCCTAGCAGAGAAGTTATATTCTGCTTTTCTATAGCAACTTATTTACTTTATTTTAAAATATATTAGTTGCTCGCTGGTTCTTATGGACCTTGCAGCACTATAAGGGTTAGGAATTAAAGAAAAGTAGACAATATTTTTATTCTATATAATGCCTAGATCCTTAGGAAACACTGTGGATAAAGATCAGAGTCAGCACATTTCCAACACGACATGGAAACCTCACACATGAGGTGGGTCTGGGTTTTTGGAAAGGGAAGGAGCACCAGATGGTCTTCATTAGTGTCCACTCAGATAATAGCAGAGCCACTCATTGCCAGTAGGTCTTGGGACATTAAATGAGAAATCTTCCTTGTTACAGTGTAATTAAGTGTTCAAATGTTAAACGAGGTCTCATTGGATGCTTTAGATGACCTTTAGAATACAAGTAAAAGAGCTGGTGTGTTTTCTGTCAGTGCAGGAAACCTTGAGTGGTAGGTGGCTGAAGAGAAGCTTTGAGGCACCTTCAGAGGGTGTTGCAGAAGGCTGGATGAAGGTGCTCACCCTCCCCTGTGCTCTCGGTGTTTGGGGATTGTTGCCTCCAGAGTAAGAACCAGACTGTGGGAGTGGAGCCCTTGATCCCCCCTTGTGAGAGAATTTATCAGGAAGAGCTTTGTGGCATTTCTTTGTGCAAGGTTTGATTTCTAATTTTTCCAATAATGGGTCATTTTGTTCCCACAAATGCTAACCACAAAGTTCATTTTCTCTTTTCTGATTGTGTTAGAGACTCAAGGCAAACTTCCCAACAAATGTAACGGACTAATGTTCCAAATCTGCTGTGAGGGAGTTGAATTTTCATAGCTTAATTAGTGTCAGCAGGTTGCCAATTAATTAATGGAATTCTTTTGTGCCATCTCCAGCTGTATTTAATTAGACTGGTTTTAGAGGAGTGAAGGCTATTGTCTGAGTGTATCTAGGTGATGAAGCTTTTTTCAAAAATTGTGCTTTGCACCTTATTAAAGGCTTTTTTTTTTTCCTTTCAAATTCTAAATTCTTCACATTCTGCAAAGGAGGACAGTGTGTTCTGTCAGCGACTAAGTGGTTAGCAAGGTTATTAGCTTTATGATGTGACATGGAAGCATTTCTGGATTACAGTGTTTTAGATAAACCTTTGAAGTTCACCAGGGGAAAAAACCCCAAACAGTGTGATTAATTAAAAGTGTATTTGTAAGATCCAAGCTGGATGCTGGTATAATCCAACCTAATGATATGGCATTTTAGAAGAGGACTGTAATAAATTACAATGGGGAAGACCAGATCTTTATTTATTTTGTTAATTTAAAAGACTTTAAAATGTATAATCTAAGTAATGAGCTAAGAGATAAAATTTTGCCCAGCTCAAGACTCATTGGAAGTATCTGAATATTTATGTTGTTGGATTTATAGCAGCAGAATTTGTATCTTAGAATAAAGTGAACTTTTAGTAGTTTTTCATAGTTGGCTTTCTAGTTACTCCCTGCACACCCATATTAAAAATAGTCAACTTGGTTTAAAAGAGAAAATGAATTAGAAAAAATAACAAAGAAAAAAACCCACTAGCAAACACCCTCCTAAACAAAAACAAACAAGCAAATCCAAACCAAAAAATAATGAAACCAAACGACCAAAAAGACCACAGAAGAAAATAAAATGTAGAAACTTTTTAATCTTGGTAATAAAAGTAACAGTGATGATCATGAACATATTTATTTTCTTAATTTTCTAACTCACTAACAAATATAAGCACCAATTATCTGCATTTTACTCTTTCTTTCATACCTAAGTGCTCTTTATGGTTATTCAAGTCACCATAAAAGGAAAGACTCATCCTGGGTTTAGATAATAAATGTAGATGATTTCAGCATGTCAGTGGAGAAAAGATTTCAAACATTAGCAAAAAACATCATTTTGGCAAAATTTAGTCCTTAAGAACCATTTGCAAGAGTAAGAGCACTCCAGCTCCATTTTTATTGAAAAGGGATAAATAAAATAGATGTGAGTAAAAATACAACTCTGTATTTACAGAAAATTAAGTTTAAGGTGTAGCTTTATTTCCTCTCCCAGACTTAACTGTGCATCACCACCCTCTGAACTGTGAACCAGCAGTGGAGATATTTATCCAGCTGATTGCTCCAGAAGCAAAACTGAGCTCTTAATTTGCTGATCACAACATAAAGTCTCAGACCAGGAGGCAGATATTACATATGGGTTGTCTGAACACAAGTCTGCCTGTGACTAGTTCCACATGCATGGAGACATGTGGAGTCAGAATGCCTTTAAATGGTTTTGTGAAACTGTTTAATCTATATTTAAGGAAAAAGAGCCATCCCATTGTACAAAGTGCCCTTACATCCTTATGTATCAGTGTTAATCTCTGCGGGATTATGCCAAAATATTCTTGTTCAAAAAGCATGTGCACAGCTGGGATCAGCTATTTCCTCTCTGTGCATTTTGTGATGAACTTGTCCATTCATCAGAGAGTTCCTTGGGCATCTCTGTGCAGGTGCACTCGAAGTGCAGTCACTGCAAATTATATACTTGCCTTGGCTTGGCAAAGCCTCCTTCCTTCTGTACCAGCATAAGGGCTCCAGCTAACTAGAAAAATCACTCCTCTGATTTTTTCATTTTTTTTTAGTTAAACAATACAAGCATTTAAGATATTATTTATAACTCTTAGCAGGGAAGAGTACTGGAAGGAAAACGCTGCATGACTGAATCCAGTTCCCTACTGGTGCAGTCAGGCATAGGAAAGGGATTGTAAAATAAACTGATCAAGCCACAGCTCAAAGTCAGTTAGGGTCTTTGTGTTGACTCTGCAGCTTCAGAATGCTGGAATGCTGTTCCTGAGCAGCACAGCCCAAGGAACTTTCATTTCATTTCTATTTATCCATATAGTCATAGACTTTCATTTCTCTTGCTGCATTCCATTCCATTCAATGGGATCTTTCCAGTTGTTACTTTATGGTATCCCCAAAAGCTGCTTCTCACTTAAAGGCTTCATTTTTAAGCCTCTTTAATATCTCTTTCCTTCTGTGTTGAAAACTGTGATGTGCACAGTGGCTGAAATAGAATGGTATGTTTAAATTCCTCCTTTTTTGTGCACTACTCCAATTGCTGTCAGAGTTCCCTCTCAACAACATTAACATACAGAGCCCCTGAAAGCCATTATTTTCAATTATGTAATAAAAACATTACTTTTGGACTTAGTTCAAGAGCCATGTGTGTGTAAAGGAAACAAAACTTCCAGGCAATGTTGATCACTATTTATATAACAGTTCATTTGCAAATGGTGGTGTGCTCACAGGTGAGGTGATGGACCTCTGCTGACTGCAACTGAATTCATCTTGCTTAGGCCAGCAGTTCATTTGGCTTTTGCTGCAAAGGTCTATGAACAGAGTAGAGTGCTAATAATGTACCCACTAAATCTGTTCTTTATAGTTCAGTGGGGACATAGTTGACTATTTTATTGTGAGATAGACCTATACTTAAAAGTTAAGGGGCAGCAATAGCTTTTAGGCCCAATATTTAAGTAAAATTCACCTTTTGACATTTATTTGTTTTATGTGATAATTTTATATGATCTAGAAATAAAGACTTTTTAATGTATACCTATTTTCCCATAAATATATATATAGAGAGAGGAGTGACTAAGTACATATTTAGTTCTCATTTTAAAATAGAGTTGAATCTCAGAAGCTGTATGGCTTTTTCAAAACCTTGTTGGGTTTCTTTCAGAAAGTTTGAGAGCAGAAATACTGAGCACTGTCTGTGCCTTTATTAGAGTGACTATGAGGTTTTGTTTTTGGATCTCAGTAATTATGGTGGGTGGTTTATATTTAGTGCTATGTCATGGAGTGCTGTTTCAGTTCCTGTGTTTGGGAATCAAGCAGAGAAACTGTGAAGCAGGGAGGAGCCCAACTGGAGTTTTCTGGGTAAAAATAAAGCTTTTTTCCAAAATGAGGGAAGAGTAAAAAATCTCTAAAAGTACAAATCTGTTCATGCTACTGTTGTGAAGAGCTGTTTGATATACAAATATATTAAACATCTTCCCAGATGGGCATTGCTTTCCTCAGCTATTTGCATGTTCTACATGTTTTTAGTTTCCATGAGATCAAGTGTGTTAATTAAGGTCTTTCTTCTCAATGAGGAATTTTGTGCAGGGTCATAATTGAGGTACTGGATTTCATTACCATATCCCATCTTATCTTCCTAAACATTAGTATTTTGTCTTCTTCATTAAATAACAACATGGTAATATAAATTTGAACGTCAGTAGTGTAGTGTTCTTAAAGAGATTCTATGAAATTTTGTCAGATAAACTAAGTCAACCCAAAGATAAAAATATGGTAATAGTTGCATTTATATACAGAACAGAAAATTAAGTCATTTGTCTTTTAAAAATGGCCAAACAGTCTTACATTTAGAAAATTCCCCAAGTCAGATTGAACTGAGAATGTATGTGCAGGGTATGAGTTACAGCAGTATCAGAATGGCAGGGTTTCAAACCAAAAATGGAAGCAAATAATCCCTCTTTTTACAGTTTTTATACATATTGGTGATCACTGTGTGATAAATTGCATTTTTTGTGGTAAACTCTTCTTTCCTCTGCATGCCCTGGATACACTGTGTGCAAAACTACAAATATAAAAAAATTCTGAGTGCTGCCAAATAACAATTTCTGATTTTTGTGCTTGATTTTGAGTGGTTTCCTTCCTCCAAAGTGTAAAATCCCCTTCCCACATGTCACAGGGACTGTTTGGTCTTTTAGGTCTTTCTATTTTCTTCTACCTGATGCGATTCAGGCTGTCAGAGTTTTCAAATATACTTAAACAAACAAAAAAGAAACCATGTAGGAAAGTGCTTATTGAAGAAAGCACATCAGGAGAATCACACCTTTAATCTGACTAAAAGACCCACATGAGAGGCATTTTACATTAGTATTAAGGAAATTAACTGTTCAAAAATACAGAAGGTTGCAGTTCTATCATCTGCACTGGAGTAGGAGGAAAAAAATGACAGCAAAATGCTTCACCCTGTTTCTAAAATGTTGTTTGGCAAACTGTGCTAGTTGGAGTAAAGCTGTTGAGATACCCTATTTCCTCTTTTATTTATTTATTTTTTGTATTTTATTCCAGCTGTTTCACCAATGTTCAATTTATTGCTCAGTTTCTCTATGGAGGAGAAGTGGGGGATGAATTTCTGTGAATGCCTCCAGGCAGGAAACACTGAAAAAGGTGCCTTGATCTGTTCCAGGCTGTTTCTGGTCAAAGATCCTGCCCAACATCCAATTTATTTCTTTAATTTTTAGTTTCTCCAGGTCTCCTTTGCTTCTCTGAGCTCCAGGTTTCCTCTCAAAGGTTTCCATGCTGTTCATGCATGTTCCTCACCTGTACCTCCACCGCTCCTGTCCCCTGTGGAGATCAGCTTGTCAGCAACGAGGTGCCATGTGGGGATTTTTAATGGTACCTTTTCATGTGCAGGTGTTTGAGATGATGATTCTGCTCTTTCAGTGGAGACACAGAACTTTAAATAGTGCCTTTAGCAAGTTCTGACTGGTAACAGGGTTATAAGATGGATGAATTGTTTCTGAGCTTGAGGAAACAGGTGCCTCTCATATTTTTGGCATCTGGTTCTGCAGCTTGGAGCCAAACTGTTGCAGACCCATCTATCTGGGAAAAGGGACTCTGCAATGAAGTAATAAATAGGACAGTGCTTGATCTAACCATAATTTTCATGATTTTTTTTGCAGATGAGCACTAACCTGGGTTTCATGAGTCATTAATATCCCCATTCTAAAGACCTGCTCATGTGACTTAATTATATACACATACAAATAAGTTTATATGAGTCCCAATCTTGTAAAGAACAACAAATAAAAGATGTTTGGATGATGTATGTAACTTGGGATCATCTGAAGTGACACAGACAGATTCTTGTGCTTTGTATGGACTCCACCTTGCAGAGCTGGAGTGGAGGGCTGAAAATTGAGGGGTTGCACCTTTGGGAGCATTTGCTTTTGGTTTCTTTAATAAGCCCTTTCAACTTGCACGACAGGTTGCAAAGGTTATTCAAAGAAAATGTTGCTCCTGATTTGTGGTTGCTGACTAAGTAGGTTTCTGTCTGTGTATTGAAGTTTCCATTAGTGTCAAATTTTTAAATTTAAATTTTATAGCCTGTATAATTTGTTCCTGGGAATTGCATTCAGTTCATTGTAACAAATAAACTCACAGGAAAATAACTTTGCTTTTTCACAGATCACAGATTATTGAATTGATGCTTTAACATGGAAATTTAGCATTTAAGATGTATGTTATTACTGTCATTTTTGCTTTAAAGAGGCTTCTGAAAAAGGACTTTCACTTTAAAACTGCCTAAGTGCTTTACACTACGCAGAATAAGGCAAATCTAACTTTGAACTATTGAACAGCAGGACAAAAGCTGCCTGTTAATAGACCAAGGAAATGATTGGGAGAAAAATGGAGCAGCTGAGTTTAGAGAAACTTGTACTTTTTTCTTAATGAGCAGTTTAACTGCCAATTGATTGGTCATTCAGCATTACAGTAAATGGTCAATGAAATATATAATGAAGCAAGACTGCACTTTAACAAGACTGAGTCTTGAGGCAATCAGGAATGCTTAAGGCAGAAAAATACATACAGAGCAAATTTCTTTCTGTGCTTAATTTAAGAAAAAAAAAAAAAGGAAGAAAAGAGCAATAACAGCCATTCAGGCAGCTAATCGATGGCATTCCTTACTGTGAGTGGTGGCACACTTGCTCACAACATTTCCATTTTGGGCTTTTGTCTTTTGGTTGTTTATTTCATGCTACCAAATTTTTTACTGTTAATTTTAGTTAAACCTGGCTGCCAGAGAATGGTTGTGTTTTTAAGGTCTTGAGCTCACAATTCTCTACTTACTTGCTTAATTTTATACCTGGGAGCTTGGGGTAGCTGTTCAAGTGGGTGAAACTCAGAATATTGGTCTAGGTTGGAATATTAATTCCTACATTAAGGTATGGGTGGGCTAAATCTGAATGCAGGGAGAATTTCTATTTTTATAAATTAAAAATTATAAATATTTTAGTGTTCAGAAGGATAGCATAGATCTTAATAAGTAAAAATCAGAGCACGTCACTGTCTTGTCTCTCAACAAAACCGTGTTATCAAACAGTCCTTTGGTGACATTTGCCAGTGGGAATGAGAAATAAAGGTAGAACAAACAAGGGTGTTTTTCTTCTTTTCTTTGCGTGGGATGTGAATGTACCATTATAGGCAGCTGTCAGTGTGAATGGGTTAACATTTACCTAATTTATAATGTGTGAAAATAGACATCTAACAGCAGAGCAGGGACGGAAGGAGAACAGTGTTTCCAAGGGCACGGTTCAGGTAATGTTTACCCCTCTGCCCTGCCTCGGGTCCTCTGCCACTGAATACACTCTTTGGAGGGTTGTTAAATATTTGACTTTTACGTTGTAACCTCCTCTTGCAAGAGAGAAGGGAAACAGGATGGTTCAGTTTGACATCTCTCAAGAGATCAGGGGGAGCAATGGGCAGTACTTGCCTTTTTTGATCCCCAAGTTAAAGAAGCAACTTTTTCCCTCAATAACTCGCAGGGAATTAAATTGTTATTTTCCACAATGTGACCTGATGATCCTGGGAGGCCAAGAAAGCCATAGCAGACACATAAAGCACCTTTTGACAGGAGACAGGTGAGTGACTGTCATGCATCTTCCATTGACACTTTTCACTTTCAGAAGGGCTCAGATTTCTGGGTACTGTCTCCTTATTTCTGGGCAGACTTTCCAATAGGCTTGGAAGGATCAGAGAAGTTCTGCCTCTCTGCAGACCCCAGTGTGAGCACAGCACATGAACAGCCCAACTGCCTCTTGCAGCAGGTGCAAATAATGAATTTAGTACTCGAGTCCTCTGTAAAATGTACAGAGGAGTTTGGAAATTGCAGTATTAAACAAACTAATTATGATAGCATTAAAAACTCTCTTCTGCATGCACAGCTTTAATTAAATTTGATTTTGTACCTAACAGAACTGTCTCTGGGCTTTGTAAAGAGTAGTAGTTCTGGTATTGATTAAGTCTGAATGTGATTAACATTAATTATTGATTAAACTTCCCCATATCTTCATATAGCATCAAAGAGAGATTTATTGATGAACTCTGAAAGGTCTCACAACTGCAGTTATTATGCTGTAATTCCTTTTGACTGGAGCTTAAGTGGAGCATTGATGACATATCTTTAATCCTCTGGGAATTGAATATGAAGTCCATCTCCTAAACATTATCAGCTCAGGCACTCTAAATATTTTTGAAATATCTATCTTTATCAAAGCAGATATTTGTGTTGTAGGGTTTTGTTTGGGATTCTTTTAAGGGTGAGAGAAAAGGGAAATGAAGCAATATAGACCCTAGATTAGGACACCAACCTGAGAAACAGGAGAAGAGTTCTGATTACATGTCTGGAATGGAAAATTCAGCAGCATTTTAGGCAGTCTTGTGGCTCTCTGTTAGTAATTGGCCTTGAATATATTCTCTTGGTTTTTTAGCACCTTGCTGGTGTTAAAAAACAAGACAGAACTGGAAAATGCTTTGCCTTTGACAAATCATCATATTGCAGGAAAAATAAAAGTAATTTAAAATTACTGTATGAATAAATAATGCTTGAGTGAGAAGAATACTATAAAATTGATCTTGCAGACCTTTGGGAATCAGAAGGATTGTTGCATTGGATTCTTAATTATGGAAGTCTGTTACACAAGTCTGTCTTCAAATAAATTTTCATCACTTGTAATTTTTCAAGAGGTGTGAAACAACAATTTATGACCTTTTCAGTTTAATGGATCCACCTATTTATCAACTATGCCTTGTGTTCAGTAAACATTCAAATAATGTTTTCTGAATTGAACAAAGAACAATAGTCTGCTAAATAAAGGATGATGTAACAGTGAGGGGAAGAGGATGTTGCTTTAGAAGGCTGACTGTGTGAGCAGTGCAGCTTCAGGGACATGAGTCCAGGTGAGAGTTACAGATCCAAACAAGAGGACATGGATAATGTTAAGGCAGTCACTAAGGGGCAAAGGAACACTCCTACACTCCTTTCCTTTCTGTGTCTTGCTGGCTATAATGGTTAGATACTTTTGGACTGGTAGGAATGACCTTTCCTACGCTTTGTATGGGGAACTCATTACACAGATTGCTGAAATTCTGAAAGATGAATGTTCTCCCCAAATAGGAACAAACCTACAGCTAGGAATTTTGGACTATTTTCCAAGTGCTTTAATTTTCACACCATTTAGATGAAAAAAAAAAAGTTTTATGACTTTGAGGTTGGCTTATTTTTTCTTCCGAAAAGCCCTAGAGATAAAGAAGAAAGAAGGTTATAATCAGCATCATGTAAAGAAGCACAGTCACCATTTTTCAAAGTATCAAGATAATGAAATGCTTCTTTGGGAGCAGGTGTACCAGAACTGCCAAAATATCATGTGTTAACATCATGAGAGGTCACCATACTGTTGTAACTACTGAGTTGGGGTAATATTTCAATTGAGTTTTTCCCACTGATCTGCATGATCAGTTTGCAAAAGATGCCAGAGAAATGTGGCTTTGACATTAAAACAGACTCCCCACACAGAACAATTTAAGCTGATCTTAATTCCAGTGTAGTCATGGAATTTTGCAAGAGCTCGTGGAAAGATGCAGTTGGAAACTGAATACTTGCAATTATTTATATTTAAAGTACAGAGAGAAAAATTAAAAGTGTAGGCATGTGTGATTTGGCCATACTGGGTCACTGAGTTCAAAACTGAGGCATTCAGAAGGTGAATTATTTGTGCACTTTGTATTCTCCTGCTTTTTGCCTCTCTCCCATATGAAATGATTGATGTGCAGAACTCACATAAGAACAGTGTTTGCCTTTACTTTGGATTCGTCTTTGGAAGTTGAATAGCAATTCCATATTCACCTCTCCGTAGCCATATCAGCCCAGGCTGTAGGAATTTCCTTCTTCTGTATATCTTTCATTTCTCTGTTGCACAATGAATTTTTTCTTTGATCCTGTTTTTCTGGAGATTTTGATCATGTTGAGTTATTTCAGAAGAAGGTGTTAAGCAGGTGTGTTGTAGGGCTTGTAGTACCTTTCTGCTTCAAAATGTGTTTCTGAATCTGACTTTGTAACATCAAAGGCAAGAATCTTTCCATGAAATTTCTAGACAATTATTTTATATTTCTATAATTGGTTTTACCAATTCTGTAAACAGAACTGTAAAACTGCGTTGTTGTTGTTGTTTTTATAAATTGTTTTTTCTTCAAGTTTGCAAAAAAGAATAACATTTTGCTTCCCAGCATTTCTGACTTTATTTTTGATTTCAGTATGACATCATTAGCCACGTTATTGCAGTTGAGTCATTCTCTAACTTCCTTTTGAGCATTCTGTATTCTGTAGAAATAGATCCTTTCAAAGTAATAACACCTATATATGTACACATAAAGGGCTAAAAGTCAATTCTTTTTCCTGATGCATTTTCCTGTATGTTTAAAAAGTATAGTTACTTAGAATTGAAGGTGCTTTGACTTGAAAGATGAATTGAAACTTCATCAATCCTGTTCCCAGTTTCTTTGTTTCCTACAGCTTTCCCTTGTTAAGGAGGGATGTAGCTTTTGATTATCTGTGTAATTAATGAATAGATGATAAGTCATTTCCTGAGTTGAGACACTCAAAGAGAGGATTCCTTAAGAATAAGAATTTCTAAAATTATGTGGCCACTATTTATAAGTAGAGACAAGTGCAGATGAGAATATAGGAGATGAAGAGTTCTTTGTTGGGGAATAACTATAAATAATGAGATAACACTATGATGGCTTAAAGGATTACCATGTTAATCCATGTCCCTCTGAGACAGGATTTTTAAATCTCCCAAGGTAATCAGTGTTATATCTGATATGGACACTTTGCAAGAATACCAGAAAAACCCCACATTCAGGCAGTAACATGTTCTCAGCCTCAGTGTGCAAAGAGTAAAAGCTCTGGGCACTCTGGGTAGCTGGAAAAAGCACAAGATCAAAAGTATGTGCAAGGTAATGTAATGCACCAGTTCCCTCTTGAAGAGCCTTGTGAGCAGAGCTATGTGCCTACAGGTATTCCAGCAGGGAATACTGGCAGGCTGCAAATCCACAAGCAGGATGTGACAGATTTAAACAGAAAGGTAAAGCATTTTCTCTTAAAAAACCCCCTCGTGTGAGGTGGAAAGTATGAACATCTCAAATATTTAACTGTTAAAAGCTCTAGGGAATGGATGTTCATAGTCAGGCTTTTTGTATATCAATGAGTGATTCAGATAAAGGAAAACCAGAGTGGACAGGTTTAGCTTGGAGACTTGAAAATAATTATATTCCAACCAGCCTTAAGAAGGAACATACAGAATATATTAACAATGGATCATGACATAGATTCTGCCTCTTAGATGTAACTGTTCATGTAAATTACCAGAAGCAGGTTTTGTGATCCTCTAAGTTTTGTACAGTCATTCACAGCTCATTAAACCTTCACCAATGCTGTCATTCACTAAATACAAAGGTAGCACGGGAACTACATAATTGAAGTGTTTTAGGCAGACTGCTGTAGCTAAATTTCTAAACAGGAACTACTTTACCTGTACCTCATTGTGGTTTTGTGGAATAAAGGTTAGTTCATATAAAGAGAAAGATGTGTCCCAGTGGACACCAGAAGTTTTGGTCATTTATTGAACTTTGTATATCTTCCCAATGTTTAAGCCTTTGATGTCAAGGCATTCCAATTACCAAAACAGAGAGGTCCTGCTAATGCTTAGGTTGTTATTGTAAGTATAATGTCCTAACATTATGATATTGTGGTCATCTGGCAATAAAGTTAAAAGCAGGTGGGCCACTTGTTGAAACACTGATAGCATTTGAGCCTGTGATTAAATGTGCTCAAAAGTGTTGCATTTATGTTAATGAACAATTTTATTTACATGTCAGAAAAAACAACCAATATTTGGGTAAAATTAATTTGTACCAAAATATATATTAACCTTAATTAACCACAAAATGCCTTTATGTATGTGATTGACTGCTCCTGTCTACCTCACTTCTCAGGTGCAGACCAGTTTGCACTGGAGAGCCTCGTACATCCAACACAAAAACCCTTCTGATTTCTCAGCCTGAAGGAGCTTCAGCACTCCTGACTTCTTGGTAACTCTGGCACACTTTCTTGGGAAACAAGAATGAATGACAGGACATGAATCCCTTGGGGAGCTGAGAACTGACCACTGATAGCTCCACATTCTGTGACTCAGAAGCTTCAGAGTGGTATTAGCATTTCATCTTCACACTGACACAACTACACGTGTTCTTGACCTGAGAGGAGTCTAACCCAGATAACTGAAGAATTTTGGCCCGAATTCTTTTGCACTTGTCTGACAAAAAATATTGATATCATGGATTGAGTGAAACCTTCAGAAAATCTGCCTTGACTTACTCCAGGTTGCCTCACACCCCTCCTATACTGCTACACTACAACTCTAATAAATGTAATGGGAGCAACTGTGTTTTCAAGGACTTTTATTTCCCTGTTCAGTCCCTTTTCCTGGTCCCTTGATTGTCTTTGTTGTATAAATATTAATGCAGTGATGATTTCTCTTTTGCTTTAAACTAATTAGTTTTCTGTCTAAGTTCTCCCAAACACAGGTGTGTTTCTGGGAATCACTTTCTGCAGGGACTTTTAGGACCACAAAGGAGACTGACCTGGGTTTGGTTGTCCCTTCCCCTGGACAGCACTGTCTCTTCACACTCTCAGGGAGCTCTCGTGCTCCGAAGTCACACCCACAGCACAGGGCATAGCTGGCACTGCAGGGCACACATGCTTCTGTGGGCTGCAGCACAGTGCTCACATCTTATCAATACTCATTAAAACTCCCCACAATCCCCCCCAAATGAGAGAATGGGACACCCTGGTGTGAAGAGCAGAGAAATCCAAGGCCACTCTGCATGAGCTGTCTGCAATCTGTGACTCATTCCCTCAACAGGGTCGTAATTAGCACTGCAGGTATAACCAGAGTTTCCTACTTACAAGGTCCAGACTGAAAATACTCTTTCTATATGAGTTACTAAGTGTGACCATTCACTGGTCACAGATGAAATGATGAAGATGGGGGTTTAATTTTCTGATGAAAATGCATGTTTTGTTTCTGAGCTTTCCTCCAATGACCTCTTCTTACTGCCCTTGCAGTAGGTCCCATGTATGACTGATGTGCAGGGAGATGTTCCCAGAGTGTCTTTGTCTTCCAGATGTGACTTTCCTTGACCATATACCATGGTCATACAATTTAAGCACCTAAAGTTCACTGTCTGCTTCACTGACTTTAAGATCTTGCTGCCTTTCAAAAGGAGGGTTTCATTCTCTCTTCTAAAGAGGCACCGGGTGATCTGGAGCAGCTTGGCAGAAAACTAACAAGGCTGAATAAAAATAGTTGGGACCATGAATGTTTGAGCTCTGTGGTCACACCAGTGTCAGAACAACACAAGAGAAAGGGTGGGAGCATAAAGGAGGAGCATCAGTGCCAAATGCAAGGTCACACTGTTCCCTCACAGCCCACGGCACCATCACCTTAAGCTGATTGTCCAGCCACAGGGTCAGGCTCCTGAAAACAGGAGTTAGGGGATGTGTGCTGCATTTATTGAGTATTCCTTTGCTCCTCATGTTATTTAGGATATATGGATCCCAAAATACTTTATCAGGTTTGTAACCAGCATTTTCTAGAGAGTTTCCAGTGCTTGAACAAAGCTACAGTGGTGCTGCTCTCTGCTTCACTCCTGCATTTTAGTGCTAATGATAAAATCCTCTTTTCCTAACTCCAAGCAGGTTTTTAAATGTGAGAATGTTCTTGTTTTCCATTGCTACTGAATGCAGTCTATTGTTTATATAATTAACATAATTATTGCTAATTATGTAATTACTGTAAATACATGTAATCAGTGATTCTAATTTGTAATTATAGAATTTTGATGTTTATTTGTGCAAAAATCCTTACAAACTTAGTACAGGAAAGAAAAATTGGTCATATAGAGCAAGTAATTTAAAAAAAAAATGTAAGAATGAAATTGCACATTTTTTTTTTGCCAGCTGCCAAAAGGAAATTAGTTTTCATTATTTACTAATTGGGTACACTTTTTTTTTTAAATGAAAGGTAATAATTACATTACAGAAGCCTAAAACTAATTTTCTCTCCTCTTATGTTATAGCTTAAATGCGTTAGGAAAATATTAGATTAGTAGAATGTAGGTGCCAAATTTAACCTGTAATTACAGTAGCCACTTGAAGTGAAATTACAGCACAAAAAATCTAACCAAGAAAAGATAAAAATGCTTTTGTTAATCTCCCTTTCCCCCATCCCACTATAGGAAGTAGGTTATTTACAGAGAACTGGCTATTGCTTTCAATGCAGACTTAAAGCTTCTGCTGGGGAGAGTGTAATTACCCAGTGGAGAAAAAAAGTCAGATGGAAATGAGCTCCTTACCATCTGCATATCGTGAAATACTTTGCCTATGAGCATATTCTCAGTTCTCCTCCTTCCCCTTCCATGGAAAGAGAGGAATTCCTGCAGTCTTAAAATTCTACCTGTGTCTATTTAAGCAGAGATCAATAGCTATGGGTCCAGTTTATAGTCCAATTTTTGTTTCTTTTATTATAGCTGTTGGTTGCTGATATCTATATTTTCTTGGCAGAGAGAATTTATTCTGGTGCAATGCAAATTGAATTTGATTTTTCTTTTGTAACCAAACTGGAAGTTAAGGAAACTTAATCAAATCTATCTTCTCTGTACTTTCCATTTCAAAAAAAAAAAAAATAAAAGGAACCTCTACCCTTTGTTGTGTTTTGTGTCATGAACGACCTTACACAAGATAAGGTGGTAACTTTTACACCTTTTATTTTTGGTTATTTGCCAGAAAAGAGAAGGAAATAATGAGCTGGATGTGCAGCTGTGAATTCATGATGACAGTGATTTTTGTTCCTTATATCCCAATGATAAGAGCATGAGATAAAGGATGGGGAGATAAGAGTTCAGATTTAGAATGTTAGCCTAACTGGTTATGCTCTAAAAGAGAGGATCTTCAACTCTTCCAGTTGAAGCTGCTTCATTTTGAATATTTACATCTTGAAAGAGAGGGGAAAACTCTGGCTGGAGAGTGTCCCAATCACCAGCTACAAACCTCTGAGCATTCCTGTGTTTGCACAGCAATGGGAAGTTGTGTTGGTGTTTTCTCCATTTTTTTTTTACATTCTTCCACTTTCTGCCCATCTTCATTCCATAAAGTGAGCAACTAATTCAGGAAAATCAGTTCTGAAAAGTATTTCCTTTTTGTTGACAATTATTTTTACTTCTTTTCTGAAAGGGCATGGTCATAAATGCATCTGTTTGTGACTTCTAATGACAGAATGCACAGTAATATATCCTTGGTTTAGTGGCTTAGAAAGCTGAAGTCTTTTGAGTCTTGCCTTTTAAATGACACCCCTGGTCTTTAGCTTGGAGCAGAATATGCCTTCTGGATGAAATGTGAAATTTCTTGTTATCCACACAACCCCCCCCAACCTTATAAACGTCTTCATTAAAAGGTGCCTGGAAGCAGTGAGTTCCACGTGTTAATAATGTATTATATTAAAAAAAAGGTCTGCTTTAATAATTAATTCCCAGTTTTCATTAGCTCTCAGATCAGTTATGATGAGATGGTGCATTTTGAGTCATATAATTCTTTATCTTATATACCTCTCTTATCTTTTCTTAAATCAATGCATGTAACATGAATTTTTTTATAACTTCCTGTTGAAAAACTATGTCATTAGTTTGACTGATTAATTTAAAGGATAGCATTATAATCTAAAAGATGCTACAAAATTCATGGTCTAAACTTCAGCATTGTTGTGGTAACCATGGATGTGATTTCTGAATTCTTAGCATCCAATTGTCATGATTTGACCAAAATGCTGAAATATTTAATATCTCTACATACCATAGATCGATCAAATGACCTTATAATATACTCTCAGCAGATTTTTATAACAAAGGAGTGAGGCTGAAAGTGCTGCTAAAACACCTTCAGTCAGTGTTTTTCAGGCAGATTAATAGCACTGTTACTCCTACTGAAGATCATACCATAATCTCAGTCTCCATCAGCTGCTGGCTGTTGGTTTCCCCTGATGAAGTGAGAACCTTCCTGCTCTCAGCTCCATCCAAATGCCAGTTTGGAACAGGTCAACTGCCAAGGTTTGTAGTGGCAGGAATAAATATCTTGATATGAAGAGAATTGGTGTCATCTTCTAGTGAGAAGTGATCACTCAAGTGTCAGGATGACCTCCAGCATATTTAAAACTATCTTCTAGAAGCTGAATGCTTTAAACTAACAGTAATATTTCTAAGACCCAATGTGAAGGCAATTTTTCACTGCTGTAAATATAAGTTTTACCATCTGGCATGAATGGAATAAGCATTTGTGCAGGGAAAAGGTGTGGATTAGTATTCAAATTTCAGAATTTCTATAACTTCACTTACTCCATCTCCGTAGGTCCCAGAGAATGTTCAGGAATACACTGGAAAATGATTGTCCTCAGTGACTCTACATGCACTTGAGAGATCATATGGATGTGGTGCTCTAATATAGTGAGGATTAAACAGCATCTTGCCCAGGTAATTGTTATGAAATGTGAAATTAGGCATCATATTATGGTGCCTATTTTTTAAATATAAAAGTTTTTTGGGTTTTGCAAAAATTTTAATGATAGTTTGTAAAGCTGTAGATAAATGCCAGGATTTATTCTATTTTTTCATCCAGGTTTGGTTAGTATACAATATGTCTTGCTCCTAATCTAAGAAATAGAGCTTTGATTTAATCTTACTGGCAATGGCATAATATCAAATTCTCCATTATTTGGACTAAAAACTCTACACACAACTCCCTCTCAAAAAAAAAAAAAAAAGAAACAGAAAAAGAAACAAATGTGATTATGCATTTAGTTTTCTTGCAAAATCAGCACCCACAAAGAGGTTTGAAATCACAAATTTTCTGGAAGAACCACAGATGATGTAAGTACTCTTGAGCCAAAACTGAACACCTCAGTTAGAAACATGATCTGTGCTCTTGTTAGACCTGTGGGTTTTCCAATATTCTGTCATACTGCTACTTATTTTGATATCTCAACAAACCTTAAACAGAAAAAAACAGAGAGCAATACATGAAGTTCCTGTTCCATTGTAAAATTTTGTTTTATAAAGAGATAATAAAGCATTATTTGTAGGCTAGATCTGTCCCTCCTCAGTGACTTGTCTGAGGCAGATAACATCAGTAGGATGTAGGAGAGACTTTTTGGTAATTTCTGTGTCTACACAGTGCTTGTGGTTCTGCTCCTTCTGAGAGCCAAATGAGTAGAGCAAAGCAAGCCCAAGGCCTGGACGGAAATCTCATTCTGACTTGTTGAATCAGTGAATCATCCTGCTCCTTCTCGGGATGTTATCTGCAATTCAGCTGTTGCTATGCAGTAAGTTCTACTTATCAGACTCAATATTTCTTTTTCCATTCAAATGAAACAAAAGAAAGGGATATTCTTATGTTATAAAAGTGGTAAGGGAAGGGGAAGAGGACTTGTTCCCCCTCCAAAGTGAAGGTTGGACATTATTTGACAGAGCAGAGCATCTCCCCTGCTGACAGACCAAGTCAAGTCATGCACAAGCGATGGTGGACACCAAGTGATGGCTTCAGGAGCAGCTGAAGTTTTGAGCAGTTTTGAGTCCGCCCTTAATGTACTCATGAATCATAGAATCATAGAATTGATTGGGTTGGAAAAGACCTCCAAGGTCATCAAGTCCAACCCTTGGGCCAACTCCAGTGCCTTTATCAGATCATGGCACTCAATGCCATGGCCAATCTCTGTTTAAAAACCTCCAGGGATGGGAAATCCACCCCCTCTCTGGGCAGCCCATTCCAATGCCTGAGCACTCTCTTTGGAAAGAATTTTTTTCTGCTCTCCAACTTCAATTTCCCCTGGCAGAGCTTGAGCCCATCGTGCCCCCTTGTCCTATTGCTGAGTGCCTGGGAGAAGAGACCAACCCCCACCTGGCCACAACTTCCCTTCAGGGAGTTCCAGACAGTGCTGAGGTCACCTCTGAGCCTCCTCTTCTCCAGGCTAAACACCCCCAGCTCCCTCAGCCTCTCCCCACAGCACTTGTGCTCCAGTCCCTTCTCCAGCCTCGTTGCTCTTCTCTGGCCCCGCTCCAGCCCCTCAATAATGAAGCTGCAAATGTGTGTGACATAACAAAGCTGCTGCTGTGGGGATTCCTTTATTCTGCCCTACTGAGATCTATGCTTCTAGAATACTAGAATAGATACTCTTGACATCTGGATTTTGCGTATAGAAATAGAATTATTTCATTGCTAACAGAATTTATGCAGTGCTCTGCATTTACATAACAGTTTACAAACACTGACATGCTTCCTGCCCTGAAGAAATGAGGGAAGGAAAATAGCTTAATTTTTTTGAATTTTGTTGTTTTTAAAGTGGGTCAGTGCCTAAGGTGCACTAATTAAAGAACTGCCATTGGGGAGAGAGTTGATGTGCTATTTTGTAGAAATCTCAGTATCTCACATTTCTTATCTACCATCAATATATTGCAATTGTTTCAGGGTGAATGGTAAGTCAAAAATATTTTTCATGAACATTTTGCCTTCATTCAGTTTGCCTCTATCACAAGCTACCATTGCTTACAGTTTTCTTGATGATTGTGTTTGTATTTCCTCTCTCTATTACCATACTTCAAAATGCTCTGGAAATAATACATGGGTTTTTTGAAAAGATCAAAGCATATAATTTTTCTTTTTGCAGTTTTGGATGAAAGTGTGATTGTAGCACAGTATCAGAATATGGAGTGCAATGTGTTAAAGGATTTGAAACCAGCAACCACAGCCAATACTCATCTGTGTTTAAGCCCAAAAGGACAAAATTTGCTACGAGTTACATTTTTATAAATATAAGGCTTTCCTCTGCAATCAGCAGAACAACATCATTGCAAAGTCTCAGTAAATGGGAGGAGGATTTCTGAGGAAGTGTCTTCTGAGCTGCCTCTGCAAACCCAGAAAGCTCCAATTTTCCAGCTGCTTCAGCCAGCTTTTTGTGAACTGTACGTGTGACACCCAGGATGCTGAAAAATATGTAATTGCAATGAGGCAGGAAGTGTCTGCTATTGCATTATGTTTGTAAAACTGTAACAGCATCCCGGGGACTGATTGAACTCAGGCAAGGCAGTGCAGGCAGCTGCTGGGTGTCCCTCAGCCATGTGGAACCTGCTCACCCATGGACAGCTAAGCCTTGAGCCGAAGGGACTGGTGCAGATACACAGAGACTGATCATCAAGTAAGCACGAGAAATACAACCAAAGGTAAATGGAAGTGAAAAACAGGATCTAGTGGAGCATATGTTAATCTTGTGGAGATTTTGCCTTCTGCAAAGTCATATTGCACATTGCCTCTGAGGAGTATGAACTGTATTGCTCTCAGCCCACATATAAATGTGTTCATAGAGCAAATGCAGTTACAACCTGGGCAAAAAGGCTGCTAACTAGAAAATCTTAAGAGCTAAGGCCATGTGATTGCTCTCAAATAGTCCTAGAGACTTTGATAAATGGTATATTAGTAATTTATCAGACAGCATTTAATCCTTCATCTGTCAAATCAGAGAAGTCTGGTGGAAGGAAGAAGGAGGTCAAGCCTTTCTTAAGAAGGCAAGAACTCCAGTTTTCCTTTGTTTTACTTTGTGATGGCTGGTAAGAAAAGCCATCCTCATAAACTAAGCATGCAATGTTATTTGCATAGTCAGCAGGCAAAACTGGGAGGAAGAATTCAGCTTTCAGGAAAACTCTCTCTCCTTGCCCATAGACTGATAAAATTGCAAGGGGGTGGAAACTAAAAAGTGAATGTGATGCACCATTATATTTACGTTCTAGGAATAGAAAATGTTGGAGTTTTAAATGCTTAGTTGTTAATGTGAAATTATGCAACTATTAAATGTCTTAATTTGCATAATTTTTCTCTCCTACAAGCCCAGTTTTGAGCACTTCCTCATCTGTCCATTTACAGATAATGTGGGTTTTGATTACCCTGAAGTCTGAAGGGAAGGACAGTCCTCATAACACGCAAATGGTCTCACAGAATCTCCCCTTCCTGCACAAATATATGAGCAAAACCAGAAATGCCTTTGTAGGTACCGAGGTGTCTGTGAAAGCACAAACATGCACAAATCATGTCACACATGGCAAGGTTAAAGTAAAACTCTTCAGGTCAGCATGGAAGATACCTAAAGGCCACAACTTTAAGGTCAAAATGACAGTCTTCTGACAGCCTTTGGATGTCGTATTACTGAGTATAGTCAAACAGCAGTAATAGCTCTTGGACTTTTTTGTCTTATGGATTGTAGCAACTAGTTCAGCTCCATGGCTATTATTATTTGTTCATCCCAAAGGACACTCCTGCATCAGCAGGGAAGTGAAGCTGGGGTGCTCCAGGCCTTGTGGGGTAGATGCAGAGACAGCAGTCCATGTACAGTATAGCTCAGCTTAGAGGCCACAGTGCTCAGGCCAATAAGTCCTGATAAACTCTGGTTCTGTAAATAAACTGTTTATGGTACTGCAGGAGTGGGGTGCTCAGTGGCACATTGGCACAGCCCTGAGCCACGTTGGTGTGAGAGTGCAGGGTGCCACCACCCAGGGAACTCTGCAGACACTTGCATTGCACTGGTGTGCCCAACAGCAACATTGTACTGGTACTTTATAATGTGAATAAAGCAAACATCCAGCTCTGGGTAACGGAAACTTTGATTTTAGGCAATCTGTCAAATGGGAGCAATCAGTAGTGCAAAGAAAATACAGGGGAAGGGATGAGAGGATTGATGTTTTTATGTTAGTTCATGACTTGAAAGTGTTTTAGGTGGGTGGGGATGTGCACACTTACCTCTGTGAAATAATCCAAGTGCATGTATGTAATCTGAAGGGCTGTTGTGATTAGATTCATGCTTTGAAATAATCCTTTGGAAAGTCAGTTTCTGCATGGACATGATTAATGATATTACTGGTGTAACAAGCGTAGCTTCTTGCCCAGCTGCAGGAAACACTGTAACAGTTTGACAGATAAAAGATACATATTCATTTTAGCTGAACTTAAATAAGGACTCTCTTATGTCTGTCTTTAAACTACAAAGGCACATATAACTGTACACAGAATCCTTGAAGATAGCCTTTGTCTAGTATTTAAGAGTGTTAAAGCGTCTCATACTGAGACTGCAACTTAAGAACTTGTACAAGTCAACAGCTGTGACCTCAGCCAAGCAGGCAACTGAGTTTTCAGATAGCAAGCTGTGCCTCATTCTTCTTTGGCCAGAGCTATGTATATTTAATTAGTGTCCTCTCACCTTCACGCTACGTGTTTTCCCACTTGACGGTTCCTGGCATCAAAAGAATGTCCTTGAGAAAAAGTCAGGCCTATTGACTCCTAAGCATATTATTTGACTTGCTGTTCAAGTAGTCTGAAGAAAGAGCTGGAAATAATGAAAGACACTGCAATGTGGAGCTGCCTTAACTGACAGTGTCAGGTGGGTCGAAGCTATTGAACAGTTCCTATTAAATTAGCTTACCTTCATCTCAGCTAGTTAAAGCTGGCATGCTGACAAATTAGTTGCTTTCTGTATATAAAAGAGGAGAGGCAGGATGAGATTCCCATTTTGTAGCTCAGTGACAGTAGATATGTCACATCACAAGGTCAATAAGAATCTGTCCAAGGAAGAAATGTAAATGTTTGGCTGATGTCAATACATTCTGGATTAGATTGTGAAATATTCATTCCTACAGCAGATGAGCTCATTTGCACTAATAAAGACCACTTTATTCCAACCCAGTTAATTACAATGCTTTATATTGTCTGTTTTAAAATCTGATTACAGCTTTTGTTTAGCTTTTCCAATATTAGCTCTTGCGCATTCTACACGCTATTTCTACCCAAAGAGTGTTAATAGAGAAAGTTAAGGGACATGCTTGGAATGTGAAAAGGGTTAGGGGCTTATTTATTTATTTGTGCTCATCAGAACAGATGGATTTTACAGTTTTCTTTAGAGGGAGGCTCTGAAAGTGTCGTGGGCTGTGTTTTAAATTCAAACAGAAAACATTATTGAGGGTGGTTGGTTGCTGTAGATGTAGATTATCTCATATGGCTAAACTCAGATTTTAGGAGTAAAAATGCTTAAGAAGGTCAAAGTGATTTTCACCACACTATGGTAAGTGTTGGGTATACTTTGTTGATGCTCTTGACATACTGACTTCAGACTCCTCCATTGCTGGGTTTAATCCTAAATTACTTGCTAGTAAAAGGACTAGATTTCATCTTTTGGGAGTAATCTCTGGTAAGGATTTCATGACCTGTGTTTAAACACGCTTAGATTACACTGCTAATTACTGCAGAGCTACCTGATAATGTTCTCTGTTAAGTCACTGTTTCTCACATACCAGAGTGAACGTTGTAGATGTTTTGAAATTAAAGTATATTGAAATCTAATTACTGGAAGCACCAGATGAAATGAATACATAATTTCTGGAGAACTGGTAAGGTTTCTTCTTTATGGGTGCCTTTTGATATGACTGTTCAATTCTGTGAACAATTTCTGTCTCTTTCTCCTCATATATATATTTTTTTTAATGAGAATGTGTGAGTACTGTAATTATGTCCTGGAGCATAATACTGAACTTGCTTCTATTGTTTTCAGGATGTCTGTAAATCTGTGAAGTTTTATTATCCCTAAATTTAGTCTTGCCAAGTCATTTGGGCACAAACCAAAGCTCCAAGTGTACAACTGAACTTCTGCTCTGAAAAAGTGCTGTACTGCACAGGGCTTAGTCTGAGTAGAGGTGAAGACTATTCAATTTTCTAAAGAGTTTATAAGGTAAGGTATGATTACTAATACATTTTTTGGCATCTCCTTGGTGTGTAGGCAACATGAACTGTTTTCAGTGCTTTTTACTTCTGCTGCAGGGCCTGGATTGTGCCTGGAATCACACAAGGAATTAGCCTGTACTTGATAATGGTCATGTGCATGCAAGCAAAGCCTCATGTGCAAAGGTGACCTGCAGTGAGACACATTCTCTACTTAAGCCCTTCCTTTCTCCCATCCCATGGCTTAGTGCACTGGTGCCACACCTGGCATGACCCTGTGCATACATTGTGCATCATATGATGCCAGAGAACCACTTTATATATAGTGGTTTAATGCATGGAATGGCATTTCTGTAAACTCCAGTTCCAAATATGGCCTGAGCGTCCATTCTCCAGGCACTAACAGCACTCTTAGATGTAGGGAAGGACCTCCAGGTAATTGTGAACAGGCTAATTAATGTGGAAGTGAAAATTTTAGAGCTGCCCTGCAGTTAGACCATAATATTGAAGAATTTTTTTATTGGGTTGAAAATCAGATGATAGGCAGTGGATTTCCTGGGATTCATCACTGAAATCCCTTCTTACAGTCATATTTGCTCTGGTGTAAGGAATGATGTCTTATCAATATTTGTATCCATTTAAAAATATATATCTTTAGAAATGGAAAAGGCAGTCATGTTGCATCAACATCTTACCAGAAAAACACATGATCCTCATTATAAATAAATTATCTGGAGCAATAAGAGAGCTGGTGTTGTATGAACCAACCTATCAGCCTGATGCCTTGGTGTATACCTGGAGGCAAAAAAGAAATAAAGTAACTGCTATTCTTTGCTTCAGGTTCTGATGAACACAGAATAGAATATGGAAATACAAAGATATTACAATTATAAATTTTTCATCTGGTGTGCTCAGCAAGCTTGTTCTTTTTGGCTTATCCCATTTTTCAAGCCTGTGAATCTCTTTACTGAGGTTAGTGAGCTGTCTTAATATTTTAAATCAGCAATAGTTGGAATGAGCACACAAAAATTATCCAGAGGTAGTGGGGTCTCTAAATGAACGAGCTCTCAAATGATATTCAGAATCCTTATGAGTCCTAACTTGCAGTTCCTGATGTCTTGTTTGTGTCTGTCTACCTCTTTTTATCAGATAATATGGAGGACATGTTGGGAATTGCAGTGGAAATTTTTACTTTGTGAAATTAGCTATAGCAGCTGATTTTAATCTGTGCCTGAGAGAAATTTATCATTGGCAAGCAATTTTAGTGAGAAATGATACGACATCTGCTATAGAGGTATAAAAGGACATAAATATTTTTGTATTCTCAGTAGAAAAATAAACATCCCTGGAATATCTAGTCTTTAATTTTACTTCTAAAACATCTCCCTACTTTTAGCAACAATTATTATTGACAGATACCACCTATACTTTGTGGCACTCCCCTGAATCCAATTAACTGCACAATGATGCCCTGAGGTATCGAAAATAACAACCCACACAAATATCACTTGCATTGGTCTGGAAAAGTGTCTGTTCTACTGAAGTTAGCAAAGAGTTGATTCCTTTTCATTGTGTCACATGTATTGTTTTATAGTGAATCTGAGTTTCAGACTCATCCCTAGAGAGTGAGAACAGAAGCATATGGAAAGAAGCGTAGAGCAAATTCCATACTTTTGAGCTGTGAACATCTTGTTTCATTGGAGTGTGTGTTGAAAAGAAGGCAGTTTCTTGAACTCTGGCTGCTTCTCAGAAGCTGTTTGGTGCTTAGGATCCCCAACTCCAGCAAAATCCTGTAGATTTTTGTCTGTGATGTGGATTTTCTTGTCCTTTCCTTTCATGCTTCATATTTTGTGGTATCTTTCTCCTCCTGTGGAAAAGTAATAAGAAAGAACTAAAAAAGAGAATAACTTTGCTATGCTACCAGGAAAATGGCTACTGTGTTCTTTTTCAAGAATGTTTGCTTTGGAGTTGTTTGGGGGTTTTTTGAGACTTTTTTGTAGAAATAGAGGTATCAGTGTGGCATGAAAACCACATGCACGAGATTTTCTTGTGACTCTCTTTTCAGCAAAGAAATGTAAAATGAGAATATGGTCCTATAATGAATTAATTGAAAAGAATCCAAATTATTGGGTTACAGAAAGATATTTCTAGCTTAAGTCAGGCTACAATTCCCTTTTGTGGAACATAAAAGAAACTTGAAAGTGAGTTTAGTACTCAGAAAAATATTTGATCACATGATAATTGATTTTGATTTGTCATAGGTGGTTCTGTGCTATTTGAAATGTCTTAAATTATTAGTATTTTATTAATTTAAAAATATTTATCTAAAAATACTGTGAAGTTGCACTGGAAGCAAATTAAACTGCTTACTCAGTTACCTTAAATTAAGCAGCAAATGTGCTGACCCTTCTCTCAGCTCAAAATGAGGTGGCAGGTAGTTCAAAAGAGAGGGTAAGAACTCTGCTTAGGCCATAGCCTATAATGAAGTTTGTCTGAAATCATACAGTATCTCCTGAGGGAATCAGATGGTAAAGGCAGAGCCCCAGTGATAGGAGACTGTCACATGAGTGACAGTTCTGATATGACCAGCAGTGGCTGGTAAAATAGATTTCAGCTTGACATCCTATTTCTGTTGACAGAAGGTATATTGCAGTCGTGTTCTGTGATGGAGGATATGCTGGCCAGGAAATGTTGGTTCTCCCCATCTGTTTTCAAAATGTTTAGTGAGATCTGTAGCAATGAACCCAAATCTACAGCATCTCATCCAAAGTATAGCACATAATAGAAGGCAGAGTTAGTTTTGGCTGGACCCCAAAAGCCTGTCATGGGAAACAGAACCACCACCTTCTGGCCCAGCAACGAGGGCTGCCAAAGGTCCTCCTCAGTGCCCCCTGGGAAGTCACCTTTAATAGTAGAACTATTCCCCACACTGAACTGCAGACAGGAAGTGAAAAAGTGTGACATACAGCTTAAAAGTGTGACTTCTTTATTGCTGATTCAAATGAGTACCTGGAGAGTCATAGGTGTTTGCAGGACTGGGACACTTACCCTGCTCCCAGACTTCCTTTGGCTCTTTTGTGCACTTCAGCAGCAGCAATGCTTAAATCTAAATTTCACCACTGAAGTGTTAATTACTCAGATTTTAAAAGATACCAGTTGTTGGGAAGACATTAATGACTATACTGGAGTATGAGTGGGTAACAACAAGAAGATGAGGGAGCCCAAGGTTATTACCTCGAATCATGCAAACTGAAGAAATAACTCATTCTTCAATGATCAAATGGTAAATATTTAAAATTTCTCTTTCACTTATCTCCTGCGCTCAGTTTCATGTAGATTTTCTGCTCACAAATTTCACTAGACTGCTTTTATGTATTCAGACAGTGCTACTGGAGTGCTGCTGCTGAGCTTACAAGTTTTCTCAGAAAAGCCATGAAGCAGGGGCAAAATACTAATGGGATGCTATGACACCACTCCATCAAATATTTAACCTTTTTCATTTCTTCTTCACACACTAGTTATTCCAGCAGCTCTACTTTAATTGTTTAGGGCTCAATTCTCATAAAGTGGTATACTTGTGACCCACTTTTAGTGCCATCTTATCCTTAACAGGCGACATGGGAACTGGCATAACTGTAAAAGGCTTCCAGGTGCTTCTCACTGCTCAAAAAACTGCTGCTCCCACACTCCTCTGATCTGTTTGAAGAACTCTTCCATTCCATGGTTGAATTTTCACACAGTGGTTTCTAATTTTGCCATCAAATAGGTTAAAGGTAAAAGACAAAAGAAGAATAGATCTCCATTTAGTAAGAGAGATATTTCAGGCTCTATATTGGTCCCAAGTTTACAACAAAACAGGTAAATTTTGTACACAGGCTTTTGTTAATGTCCACATGTTCAGACTCAGGCTCAGTGAGCCTGGTGACTCAAGCTGGTTTCACCCATGATGTCTGTTGTCCTGCTTGTTTATCATAATTACTAGTTGTATTACTTACATTCATTAAGATCTACCACTGTTAGTGCTAATTTCAAATTGCCAACAACTAGCAATTTCTGTAAAGAATGTTGCTGGAAACCGCTGGTCCCAATACCTGGAAAAAGTAACGTTAGTGCTCATTGTGCACTAATTTAGAGCACAGGAACAGTGTGTACAGCAGTGAAAGGTCTCAGCTGTGCCTCTGGTACCATGTTGTGTAAAGAGCACTGGGTAATGCAGGAGATTCTGAGCCCATTGCTAAAGTTTGCAGCAATACAGGGCTCCTCTAGGCCAAATTTTGCATCCAGCCTACCAGACCATGTGGCTATTGGCAGTGGGAGACTGGCACCACTTTGTTCTGATTCCAGCTGGAAACTGCCTGCCCCATCTCTGCTGTGTGAAATGCAGCTGTAATAAACTGCCAGCTTGCTCCCATTTCCACTGGCCTTATAAATTGCAAGAAAAGCTTCATATGAGGGAACAGTACCACTATATGCTCATCTGAATAGAACTGACAATTATAACGAAATCTGCAGCTCCTTTTTCTATTATATACTCTTGCAAGACAGAGAAGTGCTTATGTATAGAGTTTTATCTGAGTCTGCTGATAGTACTAAAATCTTTTGGAATCTTGATGGAAATTCAATCGCTTTTCTCACAGTTTCCTCACCAGCTTTGTACATGTTCTTTCAGCACTATCCTTGTTAAACCTAAAGATATGGGAAGATTTTCATTCAATGGCCCTTTCAGGCTTCCCCCCCTCTAAAGATTACATAATTATGCTGGAGAAAAAGTGAATTGAAAAGAAAGTATTTCTTTTTGTGCCAGTTCTGATATTTATTTTACAGTGTGCATTCATCTACTGATAATTATTCAGTGCTCTATACTAGGATAAGGTATTCTGCTGAATATAAACAGTGGTGCAACTTCTGAAGGTATTAAACAATGGCAGCTTCTTTGAAATGAATAGGAGTTGCAGGTATTCTATCTCTGCTTACATGATTATGTATGAATTTTATATTTTATTCTGCTGTCTGTGTGGTACCATTATGGTTCAGCAAACTAAATCTGTAGGGAACAGAACTAATCAGATAGGAAGCTGAAACAGGATATAAATGAGTTCACTATGTAGTCAGAGTAGAAATACAAAAATCATATTCATTGCAGGAAGGGAGAGAAGATTAAAAATAGGTGATGTGAAATGTGTTACCATTGTTCGCATCCAAATTAAAGTTAGAACATGGGCCATTCATGAGCAGAAGTACAGAACATGATTTCAGTAACAATTATCTTTGCAAATTATATAAAGTCTATCCTGCAGATTAATTCTGCAGAATTAATCACACTAAATGTTAGGACTAGAAATAGCAGGTACCTTGGTTGGGAGTCCAGACCCCTCTATCATTAGGAATTAAATTATATAATCCTATTTGCAAATGTTGCAAGCTTTATTTTACAATTAATTAGATTTCATCCCTGACTATTGCTGTGAAATGGTTATCTAAACACTCTAAAACCTCCCTCCCAGTTTAGGTATGATCAGACAGAATTACAGAATCACTGGGTCACTGAGTCTGGAAAAGACCTCTGATATCATCGAGTCTGACCTTTGGCTGATCACCACCTTGTCCACCAGACCATGGCACTAACAGCCTCATCCAGTTCTTTCTTGAACACCTCCAGGCATGGTCAGTGCACCACCTCCCTGGGCAGCCCATTGCAATGTTTAACAACCCTTTCCATGAAGAAGTTCCTGCCGATGTCCAACCAGAACCTCCCCTGGTGCATCGTGAGACTGTGTTCTCTTGTCCTGTCACTGGTTGCCTTGAAGAAGGGGCTGAGATCCATCTTCCTACCTCCTCCTTTCAAGCAGGTGTGGAGAGAGGTAAGGTTGCCCCAGAGACCTAAGAAGGTCAGTTCAGAAATGTGGAATTATGGCATCTTATGAATTTGTGTCATTCTATTCTATTTGATGGTATCCATTTCCCAAATATTGACTCAATGACATTTTACAGGTAGTGCCATAAATTTAATCCTTCAAAATGTCTACATTGTGAGATGACTATAATGTGTCTGCTGAAAAACCCACTGGTTTTATTAAATACATTTAAGTGCATTTAAAGAAAAAAGAAGAAAAAACCTCACCTATTAGTTTTCTTGTATCCTTCTGCTGTGGACTGGGTGTCATAGTTACACAACAACTACAAGTAAGTTTAAATATTTTACTACCTCTAATTCATGATGTTTCACATTTCATTAATATCACTTTTTCTGTCTTGGGAACATACCAAGAGCCATCAACCCTTTAAATTTCTATGAAGGTAGAAATACAGATTTCTATATGTTTCATTCTGGAAGTGAATAGATGCAATTTAATCCTAACCAAAAAAAAAAAATGACAGGGTATAGGAAAAAATTTTAAAAATTGTTAAACACTTCTCAAGGTTTCTTTATATTTGTAGATGCACAATGACCAAATGTGTTTGATAGTTGCCTATTTGAAAATTATAACATATTTAGTAGGAATACAGCCTTTTGTGTCCCAGAAAAAGGATGATGAATATACAGTGTGACAGGGACTAAAGTCTTGTGAAATGTAAACAGAGATGGTTTATGTTGGAGACTGATCCATCAAGGAATGCAAGGAATGGGATTGGACTTCAGTGCCCTCACATGCCACAGTGATGAGGGATATGTAGATATTCAGTTATTGGAATATGATTGATCAGAATTATCATCAGCTTCCAATGGCAGTTGCTTAAGGCTTTTTAATCATTAGTTGAACTAACAAGAATTGGATTTAAGAAAAGGAGAGCAGAGATAATAGATATGAAATGTGTTTACCAAAAGACAAAATGTATGGAATTCAATGTGTTTCTTCCTGTTAGAAATGGAAGACTGTAATTAATTTCACTAGAGAGAAGGATATCATTCTCCTCTAAAGGTTTTACAGACATTGTTTCGGGTAACATAATGTTGTTCATTTATGGTTCTCTTTGTTGTCTCTTAGGCACGAAACCAAGAGATTATTCTGTTGTTGCAACATAAATTTTTGAACAATAATGTCTTTTTTTGTGCAATTTCAGATTTACTCTGCTCAGTCCCAGAGGTTTAGCCTCATCACCTGCAAATTTAATAACAAAATTAATTATGGCTCCTATTAAAAAAATTCCTCTTGCTCCAAGGCTGAAGGCCTGTATGCTCAATGCACTTTGTGTCAGCACTGCATTGGATGGAATATTGAGGGAACAAGGCTGTACTTCAATAAATCCATAGTTCCTAAGATTGAAAAAACTCAATGTAAAGAAAAACATGCAGATAGGATTTGTCCTATAAAACATTTTCAGCTTCCATTATAAGGAACACAGTTTTTGAACACCAACATAGCTATTTGTAGCCAGGTTTATATGGCAGTTGACAGGGCTTAGGAAGGAAAATTAAACTAAATTGTGCCTGAAAACAGTTTTCAGGTAGTCCATCAGTTGCTAGAAAGCTAAAGGACTATTTTTTTCTTCTTAAGTGACTCTTGAAGATCTCTAATAAATGTATATCAAGAGTTATGATGTCATTTCACCACCCAGACTCTGGTTTTGATTGTCTTTTTGATTATCAGAAAAGAAGCAAATAAAATAAAATTTCCATGGAAACAGATATTCACCTAATAGAGCACTAAACATAAAGTTTTGAACTTCTTAATTGATATGGCCTAGATCTGGGGCAAAGCTTTTCTTACACTGAGGTTCAACCAGTCAAAGCAATAAAGATACTTCCTTTTTAATTCATGGACTGCCATTTTCAAAAGTACTTCAAATTGTTGGAGTTTTTTACAATGTATCCAGTCCTGTGTGTGCAAACTACTTTTCAGACTCTTTATTTAGCATATAATTTCATGGTAAATTTGTTTTGGTGAACACTAAAATTACATTTCAGACACATTTTAGTATTTCAGAGGGCACATTTCCCAATGGCTCATGAGCTTTTTTTTGTTCTTGCTAAAGCAGCATGTATCATGTTCCCAAAATCAGTCTCTTGAACACTTCCAGACTTTCTATTTGTACTGCTACATATGTGGGATTTGCAAACCTTGCTAGACAGATCCTGCTTCCAACTCAGAAGGCACAATTTGGCTCTGTGGAAATGCATTTTCCTGTTTCATCCAGTCCCAATTAAGCCACATCTTTTTGACATTTGAATCAGTGTTTTAAAAGCAGAAATTTTCTTTCAATTTCAGCTTTCTTAATAAGACCTCAGAAAATGTTCTTTGATTCCAGTCTTAGCACTTTTGAAAAGTTCCACCTTTTTTTTTCTTTTCCTTTTTTTTTTTCACTAAAAGCTACTTTCTTACCAGAATTGAGGTGTTAACAGTTGAAGCCATAATTAGAGGTAAATTGCCATTCTAGGGGAAGATTTGTTCCACTACCTCACTCATTTGCAGTAAAATGTAAGAGTTAGTCAAGTGTTTTAAGGATATTACATGTTATGCCAGTTTATATTCATTTGTTTTGTGCCACCCAAGTAATGTGATGAAAGGTAATCCAATTTATTATGACAAACTGTACAGGTAATTAGAACTAAGTTCTGATCAAATCTATTACTACACTAAATCTTAATTTAAAAGTAGTAGCAAATGGACATCGTGGTGTACTCTGAATGCATCAGATAGCAGAGTTCAGAATATCACTGTCGTGGAAAGAAACCTTTTATGAATCTGCTTTCAAAAATTTTACATTACATGGCACAGTTAAAGACAATACAGCAACACTCAGAAAACTGAAGTTCCTTAAAAAAACAAAGTTTCCAAAGCAAGTGAATGTTTTAAATATTTCCCTTTATTTCCTGTTTGATTTTTGTCATCCAGTTATCTTCACTTAGTCACTTTTTAAGGAATTTGTCACTGGATTTAGGCACAATCAGTTGCCTTGGATATTTCTGCTTCTGGACATGCAGAAAAAGGTTTTCTCCTTTGCTGTTCTGTGTCACTAGTCTGATAAGTGAGGTGTTGGATGCTGTGAAAGCATTTATATCCACTTTCAACTTCTCAATCAGAATTTTTATCATTGCACAAGATCTGTAATCAAGTCTCTGTTATCAGTTCTATGTTGGTGAAATCTCTGCTGTAAAGTTGGTGCCATGTAGATTCTGTATCTATTTGAACTTCAACTAATGGCTATTAAAAATCATTTTTAGTGGTTTAGACACCATGATCAGCTACAATAGAAAATAAAAATATTTTTAAGTCCTTCTTGATGACCAAACTCCTTTCCCACAGGCCTTTTGCCAAGGTAGATAAATACTGACCCAGCACATTGGAGGTATTTTTAACCTGCTGAGCTCTGGCCCAAAGTGTGTCTACAGAATGCAGATTTAGGGGAAGGAAAAAACACCAACCTGCTTTTCTCTCCAGCATTAGTAAAAGTTCTTCCCTTCCCTTCTCTTCTTATTATTGTGTACTGGATTTGAAAGCATATTTATTTTCTTGACTAGTGCCTGGATTCTAGTCAGACAGTTCATTTGAAGGTTTGGGGGAACCTTTTGGCAGGTCCCTTGTTGACCCCTCCCTGTTGATTTGCTGGAGCCCCAGTACCAGTGTCTGCATTGAGACAGAGGGATGCATAAAGCAAGTGTGACAGAGGAAGGTCATATAGAAGACATCACTCTGTGGAACTGTGATCTGTGAAAGGCAGGGATGTGTGAACTCAAATTTATAGGCTCTCTGTTGAGACATTTCCAGAATATTGCTCATAATGCCACCATACTCCATCAATCATCTTTCTATGGGCTTGTTCTAACTCACTTCTTCTAAAAGACAAGAGTAAAAAGATATTTACAAGTTTCCATTTGTATTCTTAGCATGAATTGAAGCTTCATAAGCACTTCTTATAGGGTTTATCTTTTTTATTTGATTTATCATATTGCTACTTATTCTAGCCCAGCTATTATTTTAAACATTTCTTATTGTTGAGACACACAGCTAGTATTGCAAACAAAATGCCATCTAAACACCAACTCCAATTTAACAGAGGAGTCATGTCTGTTCACTCTTAATAAGCCTGTCACTAATCTGAATTTCAATGTCTTTAGAACAATCATCATGTTATTTCCATTGGACTTTACCTTCTTTAAAGCAAGATGCTCAGTGCTCACATAATGCTCATTTTTGTTCCTTTTCTTGTCCTAAGTTATGATGTGCAAGTGAAATCACACTGTAAAGATGGAATTAGTTTCTATCTGGCTTTTGTACAGAATCTGAAAAGTCTACTGTCAAAACAATAAGATGAAAAATCTCCCTGTAACTAGGGAATTATAACTAGGGAATCAGGGAATAAAGAGCAGATTCAAATGCTCTGTCAGTACAGGATGCCCAAAACAGGAAAGCAAATGCTGGTATTTTCAGCACATTCATAATTAAGTGGAACTTGTATTTTTATGCCACAGCTTCATTGACTCGATTAGCTGCTGTAATACCATATCTATAAGGGAGATCAATTTTCAAAGCTCTGTGCTTGGGAATTAATGAAGATAGCACACTTTCCATGAGGAAAATGGCTACCTATGGAAAAACCTAAATTAAAGGATTGCATAGCATTACATGTGAATTGTGCAACAAAGGCAATTCTAATTTGTATTTTGAAACATCATTCAGCCATTCTGAGTACCAGACAATCCTTTTTTCTTTTTTAACAATGACACATTTACATTCCGATTTCTACAGGAACTGAAACAAATAAATGTACAATGGCTTTGTGTATCATTCACTAATCAGAGTCTAAATATGAAAGAGCCAAATCATTCTTTTCAGGCAAGGTTTACTCTCATGTTTTAGAATCTGGTTTTTGGGTTGGGTTTTTTTTTTTGTTTTCAGCTGTGACATTTTCATATGTCTCTTTTTTAATTGGTGAAATTTATTCATTGTTTTTTCCATCAGGTTATTGTTCCCCTTCCAGCATCAGTTTGGGAAGTTTTCACTGCAGTGCTCAAGTTTGCTGCTCAGCCCAGCAGGACATCTTGCTGGGGCCAACCTCTCTGCTGTCATATCAACCAGCCCCAGGTAGGAGGGAACACTTACTGGGAGATTTCATACATCTCCTATGAAAAGAATGGTCACTTGTGTGTCTCATTTGAATGCAATGCCTCATAGAAGCCAGTTCTCCCTACCTTTGTCTATTCTTTTTGCTCATTCTCTTCACTTAGCCAGGAGGGTTTTTTTTCCTAAACTCATTTTTAGTTTAGTTCCTCTATATCCAGAAACAGGCTTTCCATCCTCATGTCCTTGCTTAGTCCTTCCTACGTGTCCCTCTCAGTCTGGATGATAACCATACAAGTGATATTTCATGTCTTTCCATACTGTCAGAGTACTTCTATTTTTTTCCATTGGCTGGCAGCAGTATCCTAAATTCTAGAATAAAATGGAATTTCTGCTGAATTCTGTTGTGTGGCTGTACTGAGCCCTCTTCAGTGTAGCTTTGTTACTGTGTAAGTACAAGCAGCCTGGGATGTATAAAATTTCCTTATGGCAGCCTAGATTTCCTTTAAAATGATCTAGAAAATAATGCCTCTACCTACAGTTAATATAAGCAAATAAATAGGTGATGTAAAAAGCTTAAAGCCACTGTTTGGAACACAATTTCTCAAGTTAATTGAGAACCATTTCAGCATGAGGAACAACTGGCAGGGCAGCAGGTCACAGTGGCTCTATGGTTATGGTTGTAATACTTATTTCCCAATTTTATTCACACAGTGCAGTGACTCATGAAAATTTCCCAAACATACATTTCTTGATTCAATGCTGGGTTTAGTTCGAGCAGAGGCTGTTTTAAGGAGCACAGGGTCAGTCGAATGGGGTGGAGGGTTGGCAGCCTGGGCTGACCTGAGGACAGGGCAGTCAGGGGCCCCTCACACAGCAAAACCTCAGGGTGGGATCTGCATGGGACTGACTGACCTGGAAAGAGTAAGGAATCACTTTAGCCCATGCTCATCTCTGCCCACTGCTTAGGAAATATAATACAATAAATTTAAAGGGTGTTGAGCCATGGTTTCTATTAAATGCAAAGGAAACAAGGGAAAGCACAATTTCAGTGAAAAATAAGTCCATAAGTAATTCCCTAAGGACTCACTGTGGTCTGGGGATTAGGTTTGGGATTACTTTCAGAATTTAGCAGTGACTTATTGTGTAATTTTTAGTAAACCATTTAAGCTTGGAATTTTAAATTTTCTATTGAGAAATGAGGTTGATAGTTCTCTGTCACGTACATTAGCATTTGTAAAGCATGCTGTGCCTTTTCTTCTCTACAGTGAACCCGTTTCTCTGCTGTCTGGATTTCTGTTGCTCTATATGTTCTTTTAAAAACTATGTATTTTCTTTTCTGGTCAAACTGCTCATGAAAAATGCCCTCCTATCTTCTAACTCATATATATGCATGTATGTGTGTGCAAGCAAACCAAAACTATAACTTTATATCTTTTGATTGGATATATGGTAATTGAGCCTGCAAAAAAAATTACAAACAAATGAGTTCTCCAGGAAAATTAAGAAAGAGAGAGAATAAAAGAGGAATTTAGCCAATTGGTCTTGATTTACTAGTTGCAGATGGCTCTTGTGTGTAGAGAAACCTGATATGTGAGTCATGAGACAGGACTTTGTGGATGGTGTAGGGGTTTTGGTTGGGATTTTTTTGTGTCTGCCTCTTAATTCTCTGTTCTTTGGTCAGACATCAGTGGTGACTACGTGACCTTTCAGTAATCTTAAGCTGTTCTGCCTCAAGAATAGAACATCTGTACAAAGCCTGAGCTGACCTGCCTTCATAGCTATTCCTTTCCAGCATGGTGGGAAATTCTGCTGGTACCACTCTCAATCTACAATTATGTGGTACTGGATACCCATTCAAAAACGTGGACTTATTGAGGGGATAGCAGTCGGTGCAGCTGCAAAACCCTGTGCAAAAGCTCCAGTAGGTGTAGCTTTCTGAACTGTGCAGCCTCCTATAAAATAAAGCATAAAGTTTGGGAGCAGTGGCTGCTGTTGTTACACATTTGTCTGTATTGACTCCCCAAACAGTCCTCCTGGGTGCAGAAAATGAAATGGTTCCCTGTTTACCTGAGGTAGGTGAATAATTCACTACCATTTCACATGTCTCATCCTTGTAAGCCTACAAATGTCGTGGTGGGTGAACTCAAACATGTTTGTGCTGCACTATTTACTACCGAGTTAACTTCTACCTAACAAGTGTTGGTGTTCACTGCGGGCTTGGGTCTCACCTATACAGCAGGAACAGCTTTAATGTATTTCTTGAGCTGAGTGAATAATTCATCAGTATTTTTGCATGTCTTCTTGCTGTCAGTCCACAAACATCACGCTGGAGAAACTTAACATTTGTCTTCTGCTATTTACTACTCCATTACAGTCCCCGGATCGGATGTCACCGCTCACCTCTCTGCTGAGTATCAGCTGTCTGCCAGCAAATGCTTGCAATTTGCCGTAGCAGCATTGCTGAGCAGCTGGAAAATAATTTTTCTAACATGTGGCAGAACAAATTATTGCACAGGAGGGGGTTAATGGAATTGTCTGCCAGAGGAATAAATAATTGAAAGGACATGGATCTACTTATTAGCTTGAACAGAGGCTTGATGTCCTAAATTATACCTTGTTAGAGGTAGGGAGCTTATGCTTTGTTTCAACAGAAGCTGACTTCAGGAAGCAGTGTCAGTACACCTGATATTTTGGTCTGCCACATGCTAAGAAGCTGGAAAACTAGAAGTTGTAGTAACTCTCACTTACAACAAAGGTGCTATTAATTTCCTCTATGAAAAGTTTTCTCTATTATGGTGACACAACAGAGTCAGAAGGGCTGACAGGAAGGTGCCATCTTTAAAAATATAGTTAGATATTTTATTTTGGTCTGGCTAATACTGCTATTAATGACAGGAGTCTGTGAAATTTAAGCTTCTTGCTGAGTTCTTTTCATAAGGTTTTTCTACATTATTTTTTAAATGAAGCTGTTCAAGTGATATAGCACAGCTAGATGCTGTTTTCATATTAAAAGCTTAAAATAAACTATGTTGTGCAGTATGAAGTTGTACCAGGTTTTCTGGAGTTGTTTGTCAAAATGATATGGTTACTTAAAATTTCATTTCTACATACTCTTTTTTTTTACATAGAAACACAACTCAAGGCTGACTGCTTAGAGTAATACTTCTTACTCTCTGAATTTGTTTAGTGCATGCATTTCATAGCAGTACTTACAAAAATAACATGATTTTCAACAAGGAAGATGGAAGTATTTTATTAAAATTAAGGTTTGGGGTATTTAAAAAAAATAAAAATAAAATTATTATTTTGAAGTGTAACAGTAGTAACAAGTCAAGGTATAGAAATGGCTTAACACATTTGGAGATTGTTTTTATTCTTAAATGATTGAAAAATAAACATTTGGACGAGAGGGCTGGATATTTAAAAGTAAAACAAATAACCCCTTGAAAATATTATTATGTACCTCTATGCATCTCCAAGCTGGAAAGGAATTTTGAAAACCTTTCTGTAAGCAAATTAAAATACAGGTTACAGACTTCCAAAATTGCCTTATATAAAATCTGATTTCAGCTCCTGATGATTTAACTGAAGACTTGTGTTCTTCATTCAATCACCTTGGAGTGCCAGCCTAAAGTTAATCCTGGGATTCTGATGCAGGGCTGCTCTACAGCAGAATTACCCATAATTGCCTCCATTCCTGCTGACTGGTTATTTTTGCACCAGTGACTCAAATTAGGCACAGCTGGCCCCAGCAAGTTGGAGTTTAATAACAGCCAATTGTCACAAACTCGCTGACGGTCAATGTTTTTGTCTCAAAAGGGTGAAAGGAACAGTGACAGTTCTCCCCCCTCTCCCTCCACAGCCCCTGAACAAGGAGGTATCTTCTTTCTGAAGCTGAAGAAAGAGTAAGCTTCTTCCTGTGGGGAAATGTTCTTTTCTTGCTCTGAACAGTTGCCATAATATTGAGGTCTCTGTACAAACCATATGAATATTTGATGGGTCTTAACAACAAAGGACAAACAAGATCTTGTTTCTTTTTTTGCATGGGCATTGTACATTGTCCCAATAAAAGTCAAAAACTGAAATGAGGTTTAAATTGAGAGACTTCTTATCTGAGGGGTGGTTCACCCAGACAGCAGTGGAATTTTAACATTTGAAATGAGTCTATCAGGCACCATGATAGCCCTTTCTTACAGCTGGCTGATTTTACCAAGAAGCAACACTGAAATCCAGAATAATGAAATAGAGCAGTCCACAAGTCAGCCAGAGCAGAGTCTTACAGCTGAACAGGAAACTGTCTGGATCTTGTTGTCACTCCTGTTTGCTGCTTCTAGTTTTGCATAAAATGGGATCTGATGTCTTTCTTCTTGGTAGAGATGGGAGTGTCTTCTGTGGCAAACTTGGCAGGACCACCTTTATAAAGGACTTATCGTGAGGATTTCTGTCTGTCAAAAACAGGTTGAAAATATTTTGAGCAATCAGCTGCTGAGTAAATCCATGGGATTGTGATGTCTGGTTTCAAGGCAGTGCTTCAGCTGCATTTTGTTCTAACAAAGTCAAAGGCTTTTGCAAAATTCCCTATTTAAATTCCTGTACTGTAATGGTGTGCACACTTGTCCCTGCATATGAGAAGTTTAGAACCATTACTGTGTTTGCTTCAGTGCTCACCTGTCCAATTAATATGAAAGAATCCCTTGAAGTTAATTAATGTTGCATCAAAGAAGAGCACTGATGACAAAAGCCAAATACCAAAGTTAGTGAATGAAAATCAGTATTTCTACTTTAACAATCTAAAACTATCCTGGAACAGTAACTGTGCATTCAAAAGCAACATGCAATGCAAACAGGCTTGCTGAAAATAGCGTTATAAATTTACTGCCAGAATATATAGTGAATCCAAAGATATTTGCTGCATATGCCTGTCTTCATTATTTTGTGAGACCTTTAAGAATCACAAATGCCAACACAAAGGCAGAATATTAAGACATCCCCAAGGGTAAGTGGAATAAAAATTCCCGAGAGCCTATAAATCTATTTGAAGGTGATAACCTAATTACCAGTATGCCTGTCAAGTCTCAAGAAAAGTGATAAGTAAAACAGTAATTCTATGAAATATGGACTTTTACTTATCTGGCTTGACCTTTCCTCCTGCTCTTTAACCCTTCAGCCCTTCAAGTCTCAAGAAGTGGTTGCGTACAAAGAATCCTATAATGCAGCCTTCGACTTGGTAAGCTGGAGATGTTGAGCACTTCAATACCACGTTGAATCCTTCACCCACTGAGGATCTGTTTGGAAGCCACATAATGAAATGAGCAGATTGTGCTTGTGTTCAATTGACCATTTGTCCTTTTGTGAAAAGAAAGGTTCCATGGGACAACAGCCCCTGGGTGATACTTTGAAGCTAAATTTTGGAAGCAATGTGGCCAAAAAGAAGTTAGCTGAGGGTGGAGTGAGCTCCGCTCTGCCCTAGTTAGTGTCTTTCAGGTTGGAAACTAGGTCATTCCTTGGCATTCCTCAAGAATCTCTGTGTTGCAACACAGAGAAACCCACAGAACGGAACAACAAACACTCAAATCAAGGTCAGAACAGCAAGTTCATTTGTGTCACCTTTCTTTAATCAGTGTAGGTCCAGAACCTCTGGTGACCTGTGTGGGTACCAGCTGTCAGTGTGAAAGCTTGACCAGTTCCCCTTAATGAGAACCCTTGTTTTTCAAAGATATGCTTAATAAACATTCCGATTAAATTCATGGACCCATCAAGTATCCTAAATGATGGAAAGGATGATTAAATTTTAAAATTAGCAAAGTGACGGAGAGAGAAAAAAATACCTGCAGTCCTTAATGATATGACTTTTATCCAAAGCTGACAATGCAAACCAAGAAATTGCACACCACATTCAACACAAATGTATTAGACTGAAGAAAAAAAGACTAGATATTTTTCATGCATTAATTTCTACTCTGTCAATAAAATAGCAACCATGAACATTTGCATGAGCAGTATTTCACATATCAGCAAGGAGCATTTTCACTTAATTTAAGCTCCAAAGTCATAGTCTTGATCATGGCACTATGAAGTTCCACAGGTTCATTTCACCGTATTTGTGCTGTTCCCACTAATTCAGCAGGTCTAGTCATACAAAGAACATGAACATAAGGAACTCTATATGAAAACTCATTAATGGATTACCAATTTTACTTTTAGCTGCTAGTCAGTCTTAAATACCATAAATCCAATATACCATAAATTGTACTTATATATGAAAATACAAATTACTTATTGAGCCATAAGTAACTAGAAGACAGGTAAAAAAATCAGTTAAAGTCCCAGAATGTTTTGTGCTCTCATAGTTCTCCTGAAAGCACACTTTCCCCACTTGATATATATTTACAGCTAAGCCACACACTTAGTTTCATTCTTCCAGTCCCTTCACACACATTTAGAAAATACCATGTTTGAAACTGTCTTGGTTTGAGATAGCAAACTGCCAACCTCCCCAAGTACAGAGAGAAAAGCCTCCCTCCTAACACCAAGGAAAGGGAGGAAAAGAGAGGGGAAAGAAAAAAAAAACATTTCAAACCGCGTTTATACTAAAACTACATATATTTTTACAGAAAGAAAGAGACAATTAGAAGAGAGTACAGATATACACTCACACAAGTCTGCAACAACAAATTCTCCACTTCTTAACGAACACACAAATTCTACTGTCTTAACTACACATTACTTAAAAAAACTTATTCCCCAGGGAGAGAAACTCAAGCAGAAAGGAGAGACCCAGAACAACACATTTTACTTTCCTGAGGTACCCTGTGAGCCAGTGGTGGGCCTGGTCCTCTCCATCCCCCCTGGGACAGCATCGGGCGTCCTCCCAAGAGGAGGCTGAGAAGCCACCGCCTTAACCACTCCCACACTGGTTCCTACTTCCCTGGAGATGATGTCATAATGTGGTATGGAATACAAAATTACTGGCTAGAAGAGGTCAGCTGTGAGCTCAGCCCAGCTCAAGTCAGCTGACAGCTTCGGCCTAGTCCAAATTTCAGAGCCCAAATTTAGGCCCACCTAGGTGAACCCATAACAGAAACAAAAAAATATCTGGGGAGTAGGACAGGATTTTAAAGTTCTCAGATTGTTCTGAAAATTATAATTTATGTTTTATGAGATAATTCCTTAGAACCATATATTTCACGAGGCTAAAATCATCCAGCTGATGTTCAGCAATCAGCTTTCTTCATATCATTTGCTTCTGCCCTTTTTGACCAGCTCAGTGTCACCAAATCCCTACCAGCTCTTGTATGCAAAGGCCTCAGGCTATTCCATGCACCAGTTTGTCCTGATGACTTTGCTTGGATAGGCCTTTTTTTTATTCACTTCTTACTGTTCATCGTGCTCTTCTTTATTCAAAAATAAAGCATGTGGTGGGAGCTGGCCTCAAATACCAGCCAAGAGGTCGAGGAATGCCCTCAGGTTGTTCTGGGAAATTTTCAGTGAGTTTGTTCTATAAGCCTCTCCAATCTGTGTTAGAAGCCTGTAAGAAATGTTTTGGTTTATTTGGGGCTTTCTCTGTTTGGCAAGAGACATGCATGTGTGTATGTATGTATATGCATTAGGGAATTATTAATGAATATACATATTAGAAGAGCACCTGAATTATTTAAAAGGTATTTGTAAGTAGCTTTCTGGTTTCTGCCTGGCACTTTAGGAAGGTGTTCTTGGCAATGATTTGTGCTTGTTAGGAGTCCTATTGGACTGTGAAGACATTGGAAAGCAGATTAAGCTGTTGCAGTGAAATTCTCTGATGCTTACTTGAACTTCTAGTCACATATTTTTATATGTTATTATTTATTTGTTTGTAGTGACATATTTGGGCTTGAAAGCTACAGTTGTTAAAATGGGTGATTAACTGAGATCACTGGTTGAAATCTGGGAAAAAATGAGTTTTAACCTTCTTCTAGGCTTATTTTCCCCTCTTCATGTAGCTATGCTTTTTCTTGTTTGAGAGCACCTCTAGGCCCCAAGACAGATTTCAATGTTTAAGTTATTTTCATTTTTGGTAGGCTTCATTCCCTAAGTGCGAAATAAGCTCTGCTGCTTGTATTACAATTTTATTATCAGTAGCTTTCAGTGTATTCAGTACTCTGCTTTGTAGTACCAGTCTTTGGAATACTAAATCAAGAGGTGTTATTCACTGGCAGTTCTTCTTTTGTCTGTCAATTTGGATTTATTTTTTTCAAGGCACATAATATTTAGAAAATTTAAGGCTACAAGAGATCATTTATGGTTGTACATTCTGACTCTCTGCTTTACCTGAATACAGAATTTAATTTACATCAAACTTTCTCGGCTAAGCCCAGATGGATATTTGAAATTCATGAAAAGCAATTTTTAAGGCAACTCAGAGCTGATAAGTTTTGTATGGGACACAAAAATAATGGGACCTTTTGAATTGCCAGCCCAGGCTGCAATCAGGTGGATACAAATCACATTTAAGGGAAGGAGGATCCTCAGAGCCCTTCAGCTGTTGTTTCCTTTCTGTGTTGGCTGTCTGAGGGTCAGCCTTGCTGAGCTTTTCCTGACCAGCAGAGGACTTGCCCTCTAGTCTCACTGTGTTTATTACTCTGATAGGTAAGAGAAGTCTCCTCTCTGGCTTTATCTTCCCTGTGTACTTTGGCTGTGACTTTTGCCCTGACCTCACTCCTGGTTCTTGTCTGGAATTTCGTGTGCTCCCCCTGAGCCCAGATCCAGCTGAGGGGGAAAATCCCATGGCTTGTCTGACACAGCTCTGTTGTAGGATCAGCTTCTGTGGGAGTAGGTACTGACTATATCTTCAACTTTTTTAATTACTTCAGGTATTTAATCAAAAGACTGGGGTTAAGCATTTGTTAGAATGTGTTTCTGGCTGTGGGAATTCTTTGTGTCCAGTTTCTTCTGTTCACTACATAGTCATTGACAAGTGGCTGCTCTGTCCCTCCTTATTCATGTTGTCAACTCGCTCTCCAGATAATTACAGGAAATATGTGCTTATTAGCTACATGTATTTTAACTGTTAGCAAAAATCCCTGAAGGTCAAACTTAGTTGAGAGGAGACTCACCCCAAAGTGCCTGGTTCCAGCCTTGCCTCAAAGTATGAGATGCTTTTCCATTTCACAGAGAAAGAGCAAACTTTTTTTGGTTCCAACAAAATAGAAATTATGTACTTGATATTTTTCCTGAAAAGTACAGCAGGTGAATAGTTCAGCAGTTATGTTAAAAGACCTCATTAGGCAAGCTAATTAAATGTGGCTGGAGCAGGGAGCTCTGTATTTCTGGTGCAGTAGTTGACTTCTAGTTGACTTATCTTGAAGATGTGTCTGTAAGCCTTTTTACTTGCCAGAAAGCAGCTCACCACCAAAAGAGTTATAGTGTTGTTATGGAAGCACACCTATTTCAGAAGGATGCTGCTTTCTTTTTAAAATGTTATTTTATTCTTATTTTATTTTATTTTGGTTTTCTGCTGCAATTTTATTCAATACCATCTGCTCTTCAACTTGGTTTGCTTTATTTTGTTTCTGTCTTTAGGCTATACTAGAAAGAACTTAAGTTTTAAATGTTTCTAAGATACCAGGTCCACTTGTGATGATGCATATTGCAAACAATTGATATTTGGTAGATCTCCTATTATTACTGCAAACAGAAGCATCCACAGAGACTCATAAAGAAATGAAGTATTTCTCCAGACACCACCTTTGGACAGTTCAGATATTTTAACTATTCAACAAGGGACATTTTATACTAAATTTATATAAAAGTACTATAGCTTAAACAATATATTTCTAAGGAAGGCTTGTGGATTTTATTAAGTTACAGAAAATCCAAATGATGTGAGATCATTATGCTCTTTGTAACTATAGATTGGCAAATGCATTTATCAAGTACTTAAGGCCATCTCAGCCATCCAGCCATGCAGATGGAAGACACTCTTTGTTGTTAGAGGTATAATAAAATAACAGGATTATTGCACCAGCGCGTTTTGCTTTCTTAAGTGCAAGCTTTTCTCCTCTTAGCTGTGATTTCTGATTGCCAAAGCTTATTTCATCAACAGAGACATCTCCTGAACACTATATTGCTTTATCTACTTAATTGTGTTTAGGTTTGTAAGGGCAAACCAGATTGTAATTAACTTCCAGGAATAAAAGACATTTTATGATTTCCAGTAGCTGGAAAAGGACAGGAACTCTGAAAGTCCTTGAGTCCAGAGCTGCTCCTCTGCTCCCCCAGGATAGGCAATGGCCCAGGGATTCCTTTTGCTTCCCCAAACAGCAGAGCAAAACCAAAACCAAGTGAAATTTAACTATTTCTTCAAATCTGGAACAAAAAAACAGAACTGCAAGGTTTAACTTGTGAAAAGGAAACATTTCTGCAAACTGCTAAGAGACTTTTTTTCAGCCTTTGCATGAATCTCCAATGCTTTTTAATTATTAATTCCTATTGTTTTCTGGAAAATATTGAAAATGATACTATTTATAACAGTACTGTCTTAAGAGGAATAATCTGTGCTTTAGAGTTCTGTGCTTCCAAACTTGAAGTCTGTCTTATGTGACATTTGAAACTAAGTGCAAGTAAATTTGAAATAAAGACACATTATTTCCATTTATTTGACATTGTGGATTATTTCCACTTACTTACAAAGTGTTTGCATCCTATAACTATGGGAACAAGTTCTTAAAGACTTAAAAATCACAACCTTTGATCATTGTAGCTTAAATAATTAGGATATTTTACCTCTAGGATAATTTTGCCTCTTTTTTACCACTGAGGGGCTGTAAGGGATTCAGGATTTTGCTCAGTATTTTGCAGTTAACATTAACTCATTAACATTAATACCCTGCATTTCTGAGAGCATATTGAGGTCACCAATTGCCCTGGCTTTTCCTAGGATTTATCTGTCTGCCAGCATGATGTGGGAGTTGTGCTGGAATACTTTTTCAATGACTTAGGGTTTTATCACATCTGAAAGGAAAAAATGTGAGTTGTTTCCAAAATTGATTGCAAACTGTTTTACTGCTGTAATTTTTAGGATAAGGGAAGACTTAAACTGTAATGTCTTTAATAGTAGGCAATTAATAAGTAGATAAATTGGGAAGGAAAAAATTAGTTCTGTTTTTAACTGATTCACTTCTAGTCATTCTCTATCAGCGTTCCAGAAAAAGCTTTAAAAAGTTGAAATCATTTCCAGTAATGCAGGAGAGGATGGGAAGATTCTTAATAAAAAATATAAGCAGTTACCAAAGTTTAATTTTTCAGCAAATTTATTAATATACTGAAGATTTTTAAAGTGCTATTACTAGCATATATATGGAAATATACTTTATTACCTTATCTGTTGGTAGGAGGGTTTGGAGCATTAAGTTTATGTAATAATTTGTTCATTTTTGGGCCCTTCCCTACAAGAAAGACATGGAGGGGCTGGAGCTTGTCCAGAGAAGGGAACGGAGCTGGGGGAAGGGTCTGGAGCACCAGGAGGGGCTGAGGGAGCTTAGGGGGCTCAGCCTGGAGAAAAGGAGGCTCAGGGGGGACCTTCTGGCTCTCTGCAGCTCCTTGACAGAAGGTTGTTGTGAGGTGGATATCAGTCACTTCTCCCAAGTAACAAGCTACAGGGCAAGAGGAAATGGCCTCGTTACACCAGAGGAGATTTTAGGGAAAAAAAAATCACAGAAAGGGTTGTAAAGCATTAGAACTGACTGTCCAAGGAAGTGGTGGAATCACCACCCTTGGAAGTGCTCAAAAACCTATGGATGTGGTACTTGAGGAATGGTTTAATTGTGAACATGGTGATGGTGCTGGGCTGATAGTTCAACTTGAGCTTAAAGTTTTTTTCCAGTCTTGATGATTCCAAGAATCTGGTCCATGGGAGCACAGAGACCGCTGGGATCCTGTCTGAGCAGTGCATTGAAAGCACTTGCTTCAGGCCTCGATGTTCAACCTCTGCCCCTCCATGTGCTGTATTGCCTCTTGTGGTGCTTGAGGGAAAATGTCATTGCTGTCCCTTGAAGGTCTGGCACCATTACCAGGTTCCTCACAGGTGCTTCGGTGCAGGAGGAGTTGCTGTCCCACAAGATCTGCAGTGAGAGCCCTGCACTTCGAGTGAGCACATTGGGATATTTCTGCTGTTTAAGGACAAGACTCTGAATTTAGGGAAAATCTTAAAAATGTTGGCATGGCTGCATTTACAAATCTGTTTATTTCTCTCAAATTTTAAGGAAAATTTTCTCTAAACAGTCAAAAATTTCTTATTAAGTCAATGGAAGAGCCATTTCTGGACTAGGGGAGCAGGTGCTCTGAGGCTCTCACCGGACACTGGTGACCTCTTGGTACGTGTCAGTGGTGGCTGACAGATGCCAGGAGTGGCTTTAAGTTTGCTGAGGGTCCTTTCACCATCTTTATTGCCCAGCAATGGCCTTAGAGGCTCATATAGGTTGGTCCAAGCCCAGATTCTGTTCTCAGCTGGGAGCTCTAGAGAAAGTTTGTTAGAATAAAGCAGGTATTTAGTGTTCCTTTCCTTGTGCATTCGACACTGAGTCTGCCTTCTGTTCTTGTGCCTTCCTTGTGCTTAATGAGTGCTGAAATGTGATGATGATTGCTGGTAAACTTTTACTCCCCATGTAACTGTTTCTTGAATCCATATTGCCTTTTTACCTTAGTTTGTAAAGGATAATCACCCTTAAAAAAGGGTCTTGCCGGAAGTTGGTACAGCTCGAGTAGGTGTGACCTGTGGTGTTTCTTCACAGTGTAACTTTTCCAGGTTGTGTAGCATAGCACGTGATAATTTATAGATGGACTGTACTTCCACTTGCAACACAAAAATAGTTTTTTAGTGCTTCTTAGTATGTTCTCTCCCTGAATGGTTTCATAAGATATGAACTTGTCCTGCTTACAGGGGCTGTTTATATAATCAGGTGGTGGCACCTTCCTTGTCAGACTTTGGGCACTCTGGCTAATCTGTGAGTTCTTTCTCTGTGCTGCATTTACTGTGCAAATGGCATATTGTATATTTTGCTTCTTGCAGCTTCTTCTTTGATTGTCAATTTATAAATTTCATGTGGTCAAGAAACAAATTATATGTTTCTTTAGCAGCTAGAAAGTTTATAAAAGCAAGAAGTCAATATTTTTGTTGAGGTAAAAGCAGAAAGAGTCTGTTTAAACAATCTTAATTTAGAAATTTATTATAATTTTAAAGATCAGTGAAATTTTTAGGAGAAATATAATTTGAAATAAAATACATACAGTATTGAAAACATCAGGTATTAATGTTTCGATTTAGATATTTTGGGTTAAGTGTGGCTTTGATGATTATATTTTGGGCTTTCAATTAAATGTGTTATTATCACAACAACTCTTTTGAAAAAGGCATCTTGTGTTTAGTGAAAGAAATAGAATAGCATTTATTGAATTAATATCTAGTAATTCAGAGGCCATTAAGTTTGAGATGTTCCTGTATGTCTGTGTATCGTTGTACCCATTTCTAGTTATGACCATCTCATTAATTCTGAATCCAGCTCTTTCTGCAGCCTTTCATCTCCTGTTTGGCTTGCCAAGTAATTGAGTGCCAACTGAATGCATTCATCAAAATTATTTGGTTCCATATTGATAGCTTTTATAAAATGTCCAATATTCTGTGAGTCCAGCTCTTTGTGAAGGTTTACCAATACAGAAATTTTTACTTGGGGAAAAAAGTCTGAAAAACTATTTCTACATCTTTGTTAGTTCAAATGATATTTTTATTTCATCATAAGAAAAAGTCAAAACATTAAATCTTTGGTACTCTATTGTTTAAAAGAAACATTTTTGTTGAAGTTTTATATTTTTGCAAATATAAGCAAGATGTGGAAATATATACTCACTCTTTATAATTCCCCCTTCTCTGCTAAAGCTTTAATCTTTAACAACTGTATCATCTGACAACAGTTTTCACAGATAAATATGCACCACCTTTTGTCTTTACATGCAGACTTATCAAGGTCCCTTCTTCCGAATTTGTAGACTAGAGAAAGTCTAGAATATTCTTTTTCTCTTATTCAAGATTTGACCCATCATTAAGATTTCTTCCTGACTTTTCTTCAGTAGAAGCTGAACAATATATCTGTATTTTTCTCATTATTTGAGGGTTTTTTTCTTTAATTAGAATTTTTATGTTTTCTGGTAGAAACCAAGGGGATCTGCAGGGGAATTTCTCAGGAATGTCTCATTTTGTCCCCAAAGAAGGTAGATGAATTTCTCTTAACATAAAAACTTCCTTTGTCTGCCTCCCCCCCCAACTTCCTTTTAACTGCTTAAGAGATTCATCATCCAAAGTTGTGATGGCCCAGATCCCAGCCCTCCCACTCTTTATCCCTATGATCTCCTATTCCTGAATCTTACTAAACAATATCTCTAAATGCCAAGAAGCCTCATTTGTATTTGCCAAGCCTTGAGGAAGGTACCCATTTCTCACATAAAATGTTGTGATGTTAGATAGTCTTTAGAAAAATCTACTTGGTTTCCAGGTATAAGGATGCCTGCAATTTTGTCAGAGGGAGGAGGAGAAATACACAGAAATATTAGAGGTGTTTAATGTGAATTTTATACATCTGTCATTGCCTTTCCATGCAGTATTTTAAATATCTGCTAAAAATGGAGTTATCTATACATGACCTATTTCTATAACCCTGCTTGGTAAGAATGAGATTGTATTCTCACACCCAGCAATGGAAAATGTGCTTAAAAACCTGTGAGTTTGACCAAGCTATTGTTCTTTATTCAGGAAATGCCAGCTTTCTGTAGAGAAAGCAAACTCTAATATCAGGCCCCAAAAGTTTTTCTTAAGTCACACAAATACTTTTTAAAGTAAAGTTAAAGGTTGTACATCCTTGGATAAGCATCTGGTTTTTACAATGCAAACAATGATAAAGAAAGCAAAAGCTGGAATAAATCCAACTACACAACATACAAAATGTCATGGCAGCAAAAAAAGTTTCAAACCTTCAGAAGCTCCAGTTTTAATTTGATCCCTTTGTGGAGAATATTTTAATAGGAAGCTTCAGACTGTGACAAATCAAGTGACTGTGTGTTAAACTGTTTTGGGTTTTTTTGGTTGGCTTTTTTTAAAGCACTTCATTAAGTGTAGCTCTGCATAGATATGGTATCTTTTGAACTGTCATTTATGAGAAAAAATGAAAACACTTTGTTTTTGTAAAGTTCTACTTGAAATGCTGGTTGTTGTTGCTGGAGACACGAGAACACAAAGCACCTGCTTGGAGAGGGAAGTCACATATTTTGGACATATTAAACTGGATCTAAACTGGGCCTCAACTGATCACAGAATGTGGCCAATTTGCTTAAACAGCAAACTGATGGCCTGACTTTTTTGATATTTTGGTGTAGTATAGAACAAACAGAGGTCCAATAATGGACAAAGCAGAATATTTTAGACTGTTGGCTTTTTTCTTCCCAGTGTATTTGCAGTATTTTTTTACTATACAATGACAGTTAAAAAAAAAAAAAGAACCAGAGAAAATCAAACTGGATAGTTTCTACTTATAAGCCTAGTTTTATTGTTTGAAGAGTAAGCTGCTTGACTTTAACTGAAATAAAAATATATCTCTTGAACAATTTTTAATAAAGGCATTTGGAACAAAAAATATGTTAGTAGAATACCAATAAAAACAATGCAAGCTGTATGTGATTGCTTCCAGATTCACTCATGTAATAGCAATTAGCAGTTGTATCCTGTCTTTAATTACATACCTGGGTAGGTGTGACATGTTGGCCCAAGGTGAGGATTTAGTTTAGCTTGTTTGAAGGTGCTCACTCTTTTAATATGGTTTCTGGAAAAAAGTTTTATTGCTGTTTCAGTTAATTCCAGAATAATAACTGGGAACTAATGAGAGGTAGATTGTCAAATACTATTGAATGTTTAGTCCTTTACTCTCCATGGCTGTCATCAGAACCTACCACTGATAAAGCTGTCCACCTTTTAATTTGAAAACAGAAGAAATTAGCAACATACAATCAAGGTGTGCCTAATGGCATAGGTGGGATTGCTGATTTTAGTTCAGTAGGTCTCAATCAAATACTTCAACTGCTTTTGAGATACAAGTGAAAAACCAACCTCCTTTAGAACTGAAGAAGATAATAGATCCCTACAAAGAGAATCATTCACAAATCAATAACCAAGAGTGTGCCCATAGTGCAAGTTTTGCAGGAATTTTACAGCCACAAAATGCAGGTTTTTGTTCTTGTGAATTCTACATATGTTTTAGTTTAGAATGAACACTCATTGATCCATGCCTTGATTTAAAATCTTTGGCTTAAAGCTTTTCTCTTTTAAAGTCCACAGTACAACAGGGCATGATCAGAGCAAATGTGAATAATGGGAAAAAAGTAATCTTAGAAACTCAAGAGCTGAGAAATGCAAAAAGCTTCTTCCTCCCTGAGACTGAGACTGTGGGGAAGAAGTGGGGAAGAGGGGAGACCTTTAAAAAAAAGGACATTTCATACTTCACAGAAACAGCACTGGATAAGTTTCATGAAAATTTTTGGAGTCTTGTAAGTGGATTCTCTTTTCCCACTCAAACCTATACACATATGTGAGAGCCTGGCTATTATACTGTATTAGCTCTGATTCCATAAGCTCCAGAAAAACCACAGTATTTGTCTCTGTGGTGGTGGCAATGTCTATTAATGTTATCTTTTGTGATTTCATCTTCTCATAATGTCTGAGAGCTCTACTTTAAACCAGCAGCCCGTGATTGTGACCGGTGAGATAAAAACTTCAGCGAGATAGAGAAAACTCACACTCCTCTGTGTGACAAATTGCAATGACAAGGCTGTGGTGATAGCAGCTTATGATGTGAAATGAAATCACAACCACAATACCATAAAGATGTGTGCTTAGGGCATCTTTACAGAGCTTGAAGTGAAAGAAGATATGGTCAAAATGTCTAGTAGACACTGTGTTCCTTCCCTGCACTTCATTTTATTGCTAGTGTTGGTCAGTACTGCTCCATAAAAATACTTCATGCATTTCAGACTTTTTTTTCTTTCTTTTCTCTTTTTTTTTTTTTTTTTTTGGCTTTGCTGTGTATCTTTATTCCAGCTCCTGGGTAATGGATGCAACCAACATCTGAAAATTAGCTAAATTCATTATACAAAGACTATAATTGCTGGACTGTGTGACATAGCCATTTGATTGGATTTGTTCCAACAAATTTGGCTGAACAATCCATTTGAAAAACAGACAACAGGAAAGGATAAATAACAGCAGTTACAGAAACACTCTGGGAAACGTCAGGGAGCTGTAGCAATTCCTGTATTCATATTACCAATTTATATGACTGACAAAGTACAACCTGACGGGAGAAGTAACTTTATGAATTGGATATTAAGGGAAAAAGTTCAGTTGCCCAAATATTGAAACCCAAAGACTTTTTTAAAATTAGATTTTTTTTATTTTATTTTATATTATTAAAGACATCTTTGTGGGGTATAAGGCAGGGTGGATGGGAAAACAGCACTTGAAGCAACAGATGAACATGGGAAATGGCACAAAACCCCTAAAATTTCACAACTGAATTATTGAGTAGTGACCTTCGTATTAGCCAAAATTTGGGTTTCTAGGAGGCAAAATATGTCTCTGGAAATGACAGGAAACTGCCATTTCAAAACTGAAAGGTAGTATGATTCAAAATTTATATAATTTCAATAATAACAAATATTGTTAAGTCCCTGAGGGGAAAAAGAAGTGTCTCCAAATCAGGACAAACATTTGGAGGTGATTTTCTTTCAGTACAGAGAGATGTGCTCTCAGGAAACAGTTGCAGATATCCTTGAAACTATTTTAATTTCCTGATATCATCTGCTAAATAAATTGCTATAGAAGAACTGAGTTTTCTACCTTTTGAATAACTAATGGATCCATAATCAAATGGGGAAAGAAAGAAAGAAACAAAACAATTCCCACATTGGACCCTTTCAAGAATACTTTTCATAAATATTGTTTTTATTTCTTGTTTATTAATTTGGTTTCAGTTTATTCTTTCTAGCATTGCTGTTCTAGTTAACTACCACTTAAAGGGTAATTATCAATTACTCCTTCTATAGTTGCTGTAGATGGTCTTTTGCTTCCTAAGGTTCAAGCATGTTATGCTTCCATTCAAAGTCTGGGTTTGCATTGATTTCTGGCCCATCACACAATTAAAACAATACAAAAACATATTCTTAATGAAGTGAGAAGAATGCAAACCAATAATTACTATAAGCAGCATTCCTGCTGTTGATTAAAGAACAAGCAATAACTGATAATAGAGCATGTAAATATTGTTTTCTACCAATAGGTGCCACTATAAGCTAATTAAGCTAAAGTATTTAATGACAGGTTTAACGGAGACGTTAGGAAAACATATTCAAATATTCCCAACAAAGTCTACAAGTTATTTTAGTGACTTTTTATTATCTATCTGCTTTCTTTTTCTCTGTGGTAGAAACAGCAAGGCAGTCTTAAAACGTGTTCAGGAGCAGAAGTGGAGGAGAATTGTTTTCTCACAGTCATTTCCAAGTGTTGCTGTCCCTTTTGCAGAGGGAACTCTGCAGTGCTGCTGGCACAGGGCAGGGGCAGGGGGTGAGTGAGGTGTGTGCAGCCCCCAGAATCCCTCACATCTGCTGTAGGTTCACCACCAGCTAAGAAAAAGGGGGATTTGGACCTACTCCTGCTCGACCTTCCAGAGCCAGGATGGGTGAACTGAGTAACGCAGATGTTCGTTGTATCTTCACAGTTTATCCTTTCGGGTAACCCATAACCTTTCTCGGGAGTGCTGATGGCAAAGTTGGTCTTCTGTCCCTTCCCTGCTCCTTCTCCCTTGTGCAGGACAGCTGAACACACCCCACCTTTGCTTCTGCCTCTACTTTGGAGATTTTGTAATCAGTCTCCTTTTTAAAAAAAACAACTCTTTATCAGGCAAAGTTTTCAGGGGAGATAAGCAGCAGAGAGGGATCCACCTCAGCTGAGTCCTGCCAGTGCAGGTTTCAGCAGCTGGACCTAATTTATAGGAAAGAAATATTTATGGTGGAAGAATAAACTATCACTGCAGTATTTCTTCAGTCAGATTTTCCATTGTAACCATCATAAAGATATATTTCAAACTTGGCCTGACCAAAATGTGGCTCATATGAGGGTTTTGTTAGCAAAGCCATGGAGTATCATTGCATTTTTGTAATGCAATTGAGCTCCTAACCTTCTCCCTGTTGTAGATATCTGTAGCCAACCATGTAATTTAATCTCATTCTTATTCAGTCTTAATGGAAAGATGACCTTTCAGCAGATTAGAATTGATTTGTTTATAAATCTGCTAGTCTTGTCAAAGCTTTGTTCTTACAGACAATAATTTTGCTATCATCTGCCTGATGCTTATCAGTTTTTCATAGCAGCTGTAATGATTTTTTTATCTAGCTTTTTAAAAAGAATCTTTTTTTCTTTTATTTTTTTTTTGGTACAGACAGCCTTGCTTGGCATCTCCTCATCCACGTTCTCTGTGACTCTCCACAGCTTGGGCAGTGTCACTTGTGACACATGTCTCTGTCTACCACATGAAATGTCACACGTAGTTCCTTGTCTTTAATTCCTCTGCTCCTCTTTCATTTTAAGCAAACACATCCACATCCAACAAGGCCAGATCAACACAAGAATGTGAAAAGGAAAAGCTCCTTGTCAGCACCAGCAGTACTTTCCATCCCAAATTTTGCTTTCTTTTCAGCTTGATTTTGCTAGTCATGGTTGTATCACAATTGCATTATCTGTGTGTAGACTCTGTTGCTACTGTAAGAATTGAGATAATGTCATTGCCACTTTTTGTGGCACTCACCAGATTCGACCCCTCATCCATTTTACAGCCTGTCTTCACTTCCTCAGTGTTGTTTGGGTGGGGATTTCGTGTGGGCTTATTTTTAGAGTAATTGGCTTGAACCTATCACAGCACTGTGTTCTCTGTGGGGTGTCTTTTAAGGAGGAAATGTAATGCACTTCCCAGATATAACAGGGATCATGGAATTAATTGCTGTGCATTTTTTTCATTAGTGATTGGGAATTTCACATCACTTCAGTCTTATTTCCAACTGCAAGCATAGAGGTGTTTGTACAGAAAGGCAAATTTTGACAAATATTAAGATAAAATATTCTGAGGAACCTCCTGTTGGTGGCAGCAATAACTCACATTTAACTTGTTGGAAGTTGCAAAGGTAGCAGAGCTCCTTTGCAGTCTGCAGTGCCTGCGTGTAATAATGGGCTTGATGTGCATTTGAATGCTCTACATTGATCCTTATCTCTTAATAGCTCTTTAATCCAGACTTAAAATCACACATTGGGTGTAATATACAGCTAATATTTTGCATAAGCTTGTGAATCTGGACTAAAGAGTAGCAATATGCCATGGATGTTTAAACTTCCAGGAAAATTACCCTGGTTCTGGTGTTCGAGGTTTTTTGGTTTGTTTTGTTGTTGCTCTTTTTCCTTTTTATTTTTTTCTTTCTTGTAAGGAGAAATATGATCCAGTGTTTGTGTGTTCTTCAGGGTGCAATAGCAGAACTTTTGCAGTTTCTGCAGTCAGCACATTTTGGATACTGGCTATACAGCTGTTCTTCCAGGGGGAAAAGGGTTGGAATAATTCCTTACACTCCCTTTTGTAGGGTGGATAGTTCATTATGATGTGTGTTGCAGAGTAACACACAGTGCAGTGCATGGAGACACTAATTTGGGTTACCAGCAGCAGTTGGTCACAGAGCCCTATTTGGGCTGAATATGCACTAAATTATTTGAAGTTGAAGCAAGGTGGTTCTTTTAAGGTTGAAAGAACTCAGACTTTAGGTTTTGTATGAAGCTGTGTGTTGTTAGCAAGTTTAAAGAGAATTTCTCCACTCAAAATATTTAAATGAAAAATCAAACAAAAAGAAATCTAGAGGAACATTTTGGCTCCTTAAACAGACATACTGGTTATGAGTATATTTACAAGTGCATATACATAGGAGAGTCTTCTAAAACCTGTATTCTTTTATTTTGATGAATTAAAAATGGTTCCCTTTTCACAGGAAAAAGAAGCATGTTCTACCCCTCAAGATGGCTTTTCTGCATTTTTGGAATGAAAATACTTTTTTCACATTTCATACTCGTAATAGCATCATGTCAACACCAAGGGCTATGTCTCCTGAATCATAATCCCCACTCTCATAGTAAGTGTGGCTAAATATAATTTGGGCATGTTGGCCTGTTGTGATCTCTCTCTGTTTTCCACTCTCTGGTTTTCTAATGCAGCCCCTTGTGACTGTTTTTCTTTGATGGTGGATCTGATGCTTTCCAGATGACAAACTATAATTTCTCACCTTTCGTCCCTCTGAGAGAAGGGACTGGGATTGCTGCTTCTCTTTACACATTATTTCTCTGTTACCTCTAAAAACTGCTGTCCTTTCTCAACCAAAGCAGACTTTGAGTGTCTGGTTCTACTTTTTTCATTAAAGTATTTGCAGAAGTCCTCAGAAATGCACAGGCTCAGAGAGCTGGGGTTGAGAAAGCTCCAGTGAGACCTGAGAGCCTCTTCCAGTGCCTAAAGGGACTACAGAGATCTCGAGAGAGACTTAGGACAATGGCATGGAGTGACAGGACAGGAGGGATTGGATTTAAGCTGAAGGAGGGCTGGTTTAGACCAGATATTAAGAATAAATTCCTTACTGTTAGGGTGGTGAGGCCCTAGCTCAAGTTTCCCAGAAGAGCTCTGGCTGCCCCATCCCTGGAAGTGTCTAAGACCAGGTTGGATGGGGCTTGGAGCAACCTCGTCTAGTGGAAGGTGTCCATGCCCATGGCAGAGGATTGGAATGAGATGATCTTTAAGGTCCCTTCCAACCCAAATTGTTCCATGATTGTATCATATACATATATTATTATGTATTTTCCCACAGTGCAGTATTGCACTATATTGCAATGCCAATATGATTTTCTTTCTAATTACAAACAAAAAGTCCTCATTTCATTGAGTTGCACGTTTACAACATCCCAAGATTTTTTAAAATGAAGAAATTTATTTTTAATATAGTAATTGAGGTCAGAAATTACCCCTCATTCTTTTTGTTTTGGTTTGGTTTTGTTCGGGGTTTTTGGCTTTTTTGAGTTTTCTTTTTTTAAGCCATAGGGTATAAATAACATGTATTTTATGCCAGGCAACTTTTGTACAGAATCTCCTGTATCGTCACATTTCTGAACAAAATCACAGCTTGTAAGACTGTTGGACAGTCACTGAGTAGATGTCCATGGCCATTAACTTTCATCAATCACTTTCAACACACTTTATATTATTACTTCATAAACGTGCTTAGCATCCAGAGGTCCAATGCAATGCAATGAATATCAAAAGTTTATTGCTTTGATCGGAAATCACTCCTTCAAAGTTGTAAATATTTTCTTATCTCAAAACGTGAATTCCTGTTATTTCTTTGTCCTTATTTTTGCTTTGCTAAATATGGCTTTGTGTCTCAGAAATTATTTTACCCCATTGTTGTACTTAACTGAAGATAGACACTTAGAGAATTACTGTTCATTTGGTTTGTTGTGTTTGTGTCACTGCCCTTTGCAGAGCTGTTTCTTTGCAGGGGAATTCTTCCAATGTTTTGCTATTGTAGAACTAGAATTTTGGGGCTTTTTTTGTCCTGAATGAATAATTAATATATCTCCCCACCCAGTATTTAGCTACTCTTTTTCCCTCAATGCTTATTTTTATGCATGAACATTTAGCATATTTGGCTGTGAAGAGAAAGACAAATACAAAGCACGAGAGCTGATTTTCTGCATTGTGTGTATTCCCAGCCAGCTATGTTAGCCAAGATCCATGCCTAAATAAATACAGTTATTTGTATTGTTCTGACATCTTTTTCAATATGTACACTGAATTGTGACAATATTGTTTACTTTGTTGTGACCATCAATTCAGAGATTCCCCAACCCCCCCAGCAGATGTGACAGAGCAGGGACGTTCTCTACTGCTGTTCTCATCAACTCAAAAGCCTTTGCCACTTGAGGAACCAGTTAAAATACTGTTGCTCTTTCTGACCATCAGGGTGGGACCCACAGGCTGTGCCATTTTATCTGTCTGTCTGAACAGTCTTTAACTAAAGGAATACCCCAGAAAGCAAAGACTCCTTGATTTGTGACCAATAGTTTTTTCTAGGACAACCTTTTGCTCACTGTGCCAACCTGAAGAGCTGCACATTGTGCTGAGACAACTCATTCACACTCATCTTGATTATTTAGTTTGTTGTTTTTTCTGTCCACCCTTCAAAACTGTATAAAGGTTAAGGGAAAAGTATCATTATCAGGCTGGAGTAGTGAGTTTTGTGACCTTCAAACTTACAGGTACTTCATTCTCAGTATATTTGGAGTTTTTATATTGTGCCTTGAATTGTGTCTCCATCGTCTTACTTCAACAACTGAGACTGTTTTGTGCTCTAAAGAGAGCTGGTTTTCTTGAGTACAATGTTACATTCCTTAGTTGTGTCCTCCATACTGACTGATTTGAGCCTGTTGATACGAATGACAGCCAAGGTTGTCATTGGGATTTGATTGAAATAAATTCTCTTAACATACCAAAAACAGAGCTGACTTGACAGAAAGTAGGAACTTTGTGGGAAGTTGGAGGGTGCAAGAGAGGAAGGAGGAGCAAGTGGTTTTTTAATCCAGAGTTTGGCCTAATTTAAATTCTGAGTATTAAATGTGCTATTGTGAAAGAATTCTTTAAGAATGAACTGACAACATTAGAGAATTCAAGCTTGTAACTCTTCAGTGTCAAACCTTTGAACTGATTTGGTTTTGTTCTTCAGCTTACAAAGCACTTTCTTAATTAGATTAGCCTGCCACAGGCTCTTGGCAAATTCAAACTTTAGTGGCAATAAGAACAAACACAATTAATTAATCCATACATGAGAAAGGAAGGGATAAATGGTCCGATTTTCCCTGGCAGGGAAAACTCTGCTGTAAGCTCAGAGTTCCACTATCACTCATTGCAGTTCTTTTATGCAGCCATGGGTTATACAAATGTGTCTAGTGGAAAGCATGAAAAGTTACTATGACATAAACTTCAAAATTTCCTCTGATTTATAAAATTGCAATCCAATTGCTTATTTTTCACTTGCAAGGGTTACAAATTTTCCATTTCAGAAAGACATAACTGGCCTCAGGAGCACCTTATGTGTCTTTATTACAAACATTTAAAGTTGGCATTAATATTTATTTCAGTAATGTTGCTTCAAAGTATGGTCTGATGTTTTAATTTTGCATGACATTTGAGAAGCAGCACAGTCTAAGTGATTTTCTGTAAATACGTTGACTTTATAATATTAAAGACTTTATTCTTTGGTTCAAGTTAATAGCACTGTTACCATGGAACACTTATTCCTTTAATTTCATATAAATTTAAATTTTATGATGTTTGCTTCTCCAAGATTACATAATCCCTTTTTATTGAAAAGAATCACAATTATGCAAATGATGATATCCAAGGAGACAAGCAGCAATTAACTGCAAAAGACAAGCTGTTACCAAAAGAGTTTATTCTCAATGAACAAAACAGGACCTCCTTTATAATAAATCTTTATTTAAAGAAATCAATTTGGCATAGTTTCTAAAAGAAAGCAATTCATTCAGAGAGAAGTTTCTAGTCTTAGGACTCTGCTCAATAATATCTTTGAGTTTTTTCCTTTGACTCCAAATGCATTATTTCTGTACTCTTCAGATGGAAAGCAGAAAGCTTCAGCAACAGTGTGGACTCTGCTGGCTTTGCTTCTGAGAAAGCCCATAAAAGATTTGTGTTTCTACAGGAAGGTATTAATGAAGCAAAATAATAATCTGTAAGCATGGAGTTATCCAGTCTGATAACTGAGTTCAGTTCCACTGAGCAACCTGCTCTAGTGGAAGGTGTCCTTGCCCATGCAGGGGGATTGGGGTTAGAAGATCTTTAAGGTCCATTCTAATCCAGATTGTTTCTTGAGAGTGACCAGTCACAGCTCTGGAAAGGTAAAATAATGCTCGAAGGAGCCGTGTGGATCACAACAAACCTCCCTAGAGAAGGCATGTCTTTAATCTAGCCATGTGCCATGCACTCCAAATGATGACAGTGTCTCCTCTGTGCTTTGGAATGCACTTTAAAATGTTCACAGATGGCTTGAGAACATACTTAAGAGCCATCTCTCCTTGGATATCTCCCCTGTGCTTGATGGGAGAGTTATGCTGCTCCAGATATGGGCAGACTTGCAACTGTAGGCTGTGTATGTGCTGTTAGAATTAATTTTGCTTTCCAGTTCCCCGTGTAGAGAACTAAGCAGTGTTGGAGGAGCAGGAAATAGCAGCTGGTTTTTTTCCTCAGTAACTTTGATACTCTGAGCTGTTAAGGAGACTCAAGGGAGATTGTGGAAGGGAAAATAGGAGGTCAGAGTGGGATTTGAACTGGTCAGAGAGCAAGAAAATGGTGCCACAGACTAAAGTGTAGCACAGCTCATGCAGGAGCTACCAAAATCCTCTCTGCCATTGCATACTGGGTAATGCAAACCCATTTTCCCTTGCCTCCTTACAGGTAATGGTGAATAAACAATGTGAGTGAAATCTGGGTCTAGGGCTATTTCCTCCAAGAAGAAACACAGATGTGCTTTTTCTCCTCCACTTTCCCTTCCATTGAATCAGACACAGGAGCAGCCTGGGCAGGGATCCATCAGACTTTAAGGAGGCTGTTGCACAGTTCTTAGAGTTGTGCATGAGCTCAGGAAACTCTCATGGCTGCCAAGAGTCTGAAGAGTGTCAACAGATTCTGTGTGCTTTAAATCACAAGAACTGTCAGAAAGTTTCATAGGTACAGATAACTGAGATTAGTGCACCTGGGAAAATATTTTTTTTCCATTAGTGGCCTTCCCTCAAAGTCAAAGATTAAATAAAAAGCTCCCCCCATTTTAGCAAAGGAAAAGAGATTCCAAAATTTGTCTTATAACTGTAAAAGAGTGAGACCTCATTTTATGTCTTCTATTTGCACTTCTCTAAACATTTGACAATGTGTTAAATACTAGTTGTGGTAAACCTATAGTATCACATTTTATGGGTAGGTCAACACTGAAAATAAAGATATTTTGTGAACTCTACATTAAATTCCTTGTTATACAGGGCTTTGTCTGTAATGGTAGTCAGAAATGAGAGGTTGTGTACTGGACAGTTACCTACCCTGAACACAATGAACAGAGATGATATCAACTTGGAATTACAGACTTCATTTTGATTGGTTTGGTTTTGCCAGTTTAATGGGGTTTTTTCATGCTTTAGGATAACACTAATGTGCAAAAGGATTAGAATTCTTTCAGAGATGAATATCAGACGAGTGCCAATAATGAAGCTGATACGCTTTGCTGATGCACCGTGCTGGGGTTAAGGTGCAACTGTGAGGACCAGAGAGAGGGAATTCAGAAAGTTTTTGACACTGGAAAAAGGTTGTAATAAACTGTGTGCAGGAGAAGGGTAAAATTGGCATTTCAGTGCTGTGTGAATGTCAAGTCATAGAAAGGTGTTGACCTCTAACCATCAATTATATTTACATTCCTTCTCTGTGCTCCCAAGTGCTTTGCCCCAGAGTTGCTAATACCTCTCAGCTGGCATTAAAAGCATTGCACTTGGACAGTCTCTGCTAAGTGGAGTGATTAGATGTCCTTTGGTGAATATCATGTGTCAGGAGTGGGCTTGACCATGTCTTTTAAAAGTAACACACTTTGGACATCACGTGCGGCAACATCTACAAAGGTCATGGTGGAACAGGAGTCAGATGGATCCACCCAAGTGTAGCTTGGATTTGGCTTTCTCAAAAAATAGGATTTTTGTGTGAATCAAGTAAACCTTGCAAACTGTCTGGAAAGCCAAGATTCAACCATGCAGGACTTACTGTGTTTATGCTTTATTAATGAAAAATCAAACCCCAGGCAGAAATGGAGTGTTGATGATGATCACTTCGTAATGCCTGTACAGCAAAATGAGAAAATCAGCTGTCAGGATGCAATACAGGCTGAGGGAGCAAAAGCATCTACTTCTGATACTACATTGGCTCAAAGAATAGCTTATCTTTTATTTATTTATTTAAGGCTGAGTACGGAGGACAGAAAGGATTTTGGAGAAATCGATATAATATACAGAAAAGCAGTGAGCGATTTAAAAATAACTGGAGTTTATGACTGATATATTCACTTTTCAGGACTCCCTATGTAAGTTTTTTATGGACATCTATTTAAAATGCTGTGAATTTAATAAAAACATAACCATAATTTTGATATCCATGCTGCTGTAAAGCTACCAGGGAACCAGAATCTAAAGGCACAGTGAATATGGAAAGAAAAGGTTAATGGTTGTGGGAAGGTTGTTTTGAATGGAACCAGAAATGTGTAATGCTTACAAAAGGTATTTATGTGATTAATTTGAATTTCTACTAGAACTTTAGCAGGGTTACAGTTTAACGAGCTACAGCATCTTACTGAGGTTCTTCTAGACTAGACAGCTCACAACCAGCTTTTAATTCTGAAGTTTAAGTAGTATATGAAACATAACCAGGCTGATTGGTGTGATTTTTGAATTGTCTAAATAGTTTCAAAATAAATTTGTAAAATAACCCCACAAACAAACAAAAGCTTCAACCAAACAAAAGCAAGCAACAACAAAAACAAAGCAGACCAAAAAAAACCCCAAAAACAAACCAGCCCAAACCACCCAACCAATGCCAATCAACAAAACCCCCTCAAATCTCAGTTAAATAAAATGACACCTTCAGGTAATATTGAAAATATGTAATTTTTTTTCACATTCCTGCTTTGATTTCCCCAAATGCATATGTTACCAAAATCCAAGGAATTTATATGGGATTCTTGGAAATCTGAAGTTCATCCACCACTTTGTATTCTTTTTGGCTGTAAAATACCTGTTCACAACACCAACTCTTGCTCTGAGGCCAAGAATCATTTTTACATTTGTTTACAGAACCTATAAGAGGTTTTGATACCAAAATCTCTCTGAAGATCTTAGTTTAGAAATAGTGAACTACCCTTGAGTAATAAAGTGAAATAGGTGATATTCATATGACACAACCTTTAATGAACAGAGCAGAAAAGAGAGGAGATACCACTCAGATATCCCCTAGGAAGAGTTAAAAGCACAGACAATCTGCTGAAATAACACAGAAGGATTTTTGGTTCTGTTTGTGCACAGGAGATTTTGGGGGGCTTAGTGGGAGAGATGGAGAAGATTGTACAGAGAGTTTCTGCTGAAGTTGCTCCAAAAGACCTACAGATGATGAAAAGTCCAAGGCTTTGCATGGCTGAGCTCAGATGAAATCTCTGTTGTCTGATCTCTCAACTATTCTTTCTTGAAGTAAAAAGATTTTTTCCCTTTTAGAACTACTAACACCAAGTTTTATTCCGTAAATCCAGAAAACAGGCCCCAAAACCTGCCAGAATTAAGTATATCCCTGCAGGGGAACATTCCTGATATTTGCTGTAACAAATGTTTGAAGGAATGAGTCTGTACATATAAATATTGATAAAACAAAATCCCCCCCTTCTCTCTCCCACCACTCCAAGTGCTATTAGAGGTAGGCACAATGAATTACTTTTATTCTCTGCAGAATTTCATTAATTTATTTACTATTGAGAACAAACTTACCCTTTATAAAATGATGCAAAGCATATATTTGTGTTTCATTAAGTATCTTATCTAGACTGATTTTTTTTTATTTTATTCTTACTTAGAAACAATTTTTTTCACATACTACAACCATATACTTTTAGAAATTATTAAAAAGGAATATGAGATACCACACCTTCACTGTTTTCTCTACTTATTCTCTCTGACTCTCAGTTAGGGAGACCTGACTCTTAAGTGTGGCCAAACCCAAAATGTCAGGATTTGAGAAATCTCCCCTAAATTTGTCAGGCTGAGGTTTCTTTCTCAAATCTGATATTCTGAGGTGTTTATACTTATTAATACAACACATCTGATAAATTCAACCAGGCAAAAACAAGCACCAGTTGAAGGCAGTGGTGCAGAAAACACTCTGGAAAGCTGGAGCATAAAGCCTGAGCTTCAGAATTTGTGGTAGATACAAAGATGTATGAAGTTTGGAGGTGGGAAAGGGAAAGTCAAAGAGGAGTGGTGATACAGAAAATAAATAAATCCTGAGTTTAACCTGAATATGTGTTAAGGAAAAAAAAGTGAAATTAAAAAGATATAAAATACAAGAATATGAGCTTATATTTATATAACTTACAATTTTTTCCAGAGATATTTAGAGGCAAAAATAAAAAAAATTATGGTTTTTATATCAGTGTCTAAAAGAAGAAGTAGGAACTTCTAAACTCAGTGCATTCCCAGTCATTTCTTTTAGGCTTTTGATCATGGTGTAGAAGTGTAGCTTGTACTGTCTTTGTAGGATCACTTGTAGATGGCTGGCTGAGTTTCAAGTCCTTTTTCTCTTGGGAAGTTAAGTCTTTTCCAGCTTCCTAGTAATTAAAAGAAAAAAAAGCAGACTCCCACTGTGAAGGTATGGCATATCAGCACAATTTTTATAATGCTGGAGTAGAATGACTTCATAAGCTTTGGAAGGACAAAAAAAAAAATCAAGTTGGTGCTTTTGGTTCTACATTAAATCACATTCTGTTGCTCCTGATTGCACTCTGGTGTGGTTGTCATTTTATAACTCTGAGTTTGAGTTTTGGCATGAGAATGTGTATGTTTGTACCTTAAAATCCACCTCTTGGAGAGCAGCTTGTTTTCTGTATCTCAGATGTGTTTTACTTGAAAAGATAAATATGTTTTTAAGCTTCTCAGTTCTGTTGTCAAGTTCGCTTTCCTCTGTTCTGTCTTCCTTAAAAATCTAGTTATCCTGAATCCAAAAATAAAGTACCTGACTTGAGGTGTGGCCATTCAGTCTTTAGTTTACATAAGGAGGCAAAAGGGCTCTCTGGACAGTAGAAAAATACTGGTAATTATTATAATTCAGAAAATGTATGTTATGGGTTAATCCTACTGTCACAAATTACTGTGAGGAGTTGTGAGCCTGGATAGAAAACACAGGCAATCTCACATGTGAGAGAAGTCTCCAAAGGGAATCTCACTGTGGTGTATATCCATTGTATTAGAGCCAAAATATACTGCTGGTGCTGGGCTATAAATACAGCCAGAAAGATGTGCAGCTCAGTCCTCACCACAGTGCCAATTTATACTGCTGTCTGTAGTAATCACAGTTCCCAGTTTGGATCAGAGGGGGGAAAAACGTATTTTCAAAAGAAGCAATAAGAAATCCCAGAAGAATGAATATTCCACCAGGAGAATATCACGAGATGAAGTATTCTATTTATATTTGTATTGAATTCCTGCTGTGAAGGGAATTGCTACAATTTTACAGCGTCATGTAGAACTTCATGTTTCTTTAGCTGTGAAGGTGTTCAGGTGTTTAGGAAGGTTTTTGTTCTCAGCTTGCTTTGCTTTGTGGCATTGGTTAACCTTGTCTAAAGACGGTTGTGATTTGCCACGGGGTGACTTGCACCTCTCTCATGGCTGCAGGAATATTTCAGACAAGAGATAATCATTTAGGAAGCATGAAGACATTGCTGTGATTGGTGGCAATTGTGTCTTTCACTTGTAGGCACAAAATGTTAAGATATTTCAATTATTTCAAATTCTCACTAAATATTTCCTTGTGATATGAAGATGTGCACTGCCCACCAAGGTGCCCTACAGAAGGTGTTCCCAGCACTGCTTTGGGATGCTCACAGAGGTGACTCCAGTTTGCAGTTTGTGAGCAATGCTCCAGTGCCCTGCACCTGCTTCAGTAGCTTTAGTGCTGTTCCACATCACTGTGCATGCTTTATGGCAGCACTCTGAGCACAAGATTAAGTGCTGGAAGCCCCAGCATCCTGATGCATGGCATAGATCTAGCTCTGGATGCTTTGGATACAAAGCCACACACTTGGGCCTCTACTAATGAAAGACCAACACATACCTTTTTTTTTTTTTTTTTAGTAACAGATTTATTCTTTAATAAGCATTCAAAAACATAAGGTAGTGATCATAAACAATAGCAAGAATTTGGTATCAGAATCTGCAATGGCAAACTCATTATGATAACCACATTATGGAAAAGTCACAGTGCCATCCATTCCATCTTTATTCAAAGAACTGAGCCAGGAAAGGTCCAAAGATGGTTGGAGGTCAAGTGAAAAGTGTGACTTTTATACAATCATGACATGAAAACCAAATTCCTCCTTGCTGAATAAAACATCTGCCTTCTATGTTTGTCTGTCTGGCCATACAACACTGCTGTCTGCAGATATTTAGTACTTTAAAATCCTTTTGTCCTTCCAGGACTTGAGAATTGAGTTTCCCTAGGGAGAAGTTCTAGACCACTAAGATTTTTGTGATATTTATTCAGGGCTGTAATTAATTTAAAATAAATGAATAAAAGTAAACCTAATCTCTCTAAACGCCAACACAGAAGGTCTGGATGTTCAAATCTGAACAGTTCCTTGCTATCAGCATTATGTGCTCTTGCATATATTCATTCTGTAGCAAATAACAGTTAAATAAATACAGTTGCTTCATCCAACACCAATATCCATCTTTAAAAGTTATAGTAATTCCAGGCATCCTTGTGGTGTCTCAGCTGCAGAACACCTTGGGAGTTAAATGTGAATGATTTAATGTTGATGTTCAAAATCCTTGTGCTCATGCAAGTCCATCCTTCAAGTACAGTGTGAAGCTCCTTCAGGAAGTCTTGTACTAACAGAAATGAAGGGGTTTCACTGGACTGTCTGATTCTACCAAACCATCTTAGGTTGACTGTCACCATCTGAGGCTCTTCACTGCCACATCAAGATAATTAAACATACAGGTTTTGCCTTTGCTTATCTCTCCAAGTTTCAGTCTTTAGAGTGGAAACAGGAGGAGTATATGTGATGATGTTGATTGACATATATAGGGGAAAATTAATTCATTTAATGTGGAAAAAAAAGACACTTAAAATAGAATAATGACAGAGGAAAAGTGAAAGCTTCAGAAACTATTTGGAAAATCTTAGAAATTGAAGTATCTATTACAGTTTGGTTTTTTCTTTTTTTTTGAAAAATAATCTTTATAACTTTCTTGGATGACAGATGTAAAATGTCAAAATCTGATACTTCATGATAGGAGGATGGTGAAGGATTACAAAGCAAAGCAATAACAGAAAAGAAGAGAAAGATGTGGATTTTCTTTCCTATTTATTCTCTGACAGCTTTTGTTTTGCTGGCATTCTACAAACGTTTTCTAATAAGACAAAGCATTTTTATTCACAAAAATTGCCACTTTGCAGTGTTAGGAAAAGGGGAATTTTCAGTTTTGCATCATTCAACAAGAAAGAGAACAGAGGGGCATAGACAATCACCTGCTTTCTCTAGTCATCCTACAATGGTAAAGACACATTCATCTCTTTCTGACCCTTTTAGCTCCTCTCTTCCTGTGCATCCCTCTCTATCTCTCTCTCACCCACCTTCTCTTCCTCCTTCCTTTTCGTAAAGCTCTTCACATCTAATCCAATAACTTTGCAGTTTGTCTTCTCCACATCTCAATTTTCCCTAGGGAATGTTTGAAAGTGTTGGGTTGCATGTTGCCCTCTTGCAGATCGCCTAAAACATGTCTGTGCTCTCCCTCTTGAGGAGAGTTTTGTGCCAGACAATGAATAGCAAAAGTCTGTCTTTGACAGGAATACATATACTGACCTTCAATTAAGCTGCAGGTTAAGACAATACTGGAAAATCAATAGCTCATTTTCTGTCTTTTGTGCTCAGATTTTGATGTTTACTAAGATAAAGGATGACAAGGCTGAAGGCAGGAATCTTTGCAGAACATCCATTGATGTTGCCAGAGGCTCAAGGGCCAGGTATGGCCTAATCTTTGCAAAGCTCCCAAACACCAATATGTCAATAGATATCAACTGTAGCTTTATATGACATCCACTGCCTCGGGATTTTCAGCAAGCAGCATTTGCTGTTCTCTCCAATCTCCTGACCCAGAGCTTCCAAAAAGGGCCCATGAGCAATCCCAAATCAGTTCTGTGGTGGTTACAGGTACTGTGAGGAAAGGCTGGAGCAGAAAGGCTTAAACTCTTTGCATCTAATTTTTAGGTCCAAGCCCAAACTTGCAGATTCTGGTGTATGCAACTTGAACTTTCCTTTTTTTCTATTTATGTTTTTTTCTGGGTATGTGTTTGTGAGAAGGAAATGGGCACCCAGAATGGAAAGGGGACATTGAACTCCACATTTTGGCACAAACATATCTAGAAAGGTATCTTTTACCTACTATTTATGTTTGTCCAATAATACACACAATGACAATGGATTAATAAACCTGTGAGGCCAAAGTGAATGATTCCAGACAGGTCCTCTTTATGGCAAAAGATAAACAATCAGCCAAAAGATAGAAAATCTTGTATACAATAGGAGTAAATGTATCTTAATTGACCTCTATTTTTAGTTTTGACCAATTTTGAATAAACAAAGCCTTACTTCTAATTCCAACTTTTTCTTTCCCCCACAAAGCAAAAATATGATAAATTTTTATTTACAGGAAATACTGTTTAAACATTTTGAGTAGGTATTAAAATTATTGCAACAGCAAAAAGGGAAGGACATGAGGCCATGGAGAACATATTCAGTCCTGGAGCTTCTCCCTGTGGTGTGTCAGGAGAGCTCACATGGGGAGGCATCTGCCAGGAAGAGATGAGAGGGGGGAGATTCAAGGAAGAAAAGATGCAAATTGGAAGGACAAAATAGTAGAGGAGAAAGGCTAATTATCTGTCTTCCTCTAACTCCCATTCCTCATCTACTGCTGTAATGACAAACTCTTTGACCTTAACCGTAGCTGGAAGTTTTTCCAAGTAATACCCTGGATTTATCATAGATGCATCCATGTGGGTGACCACACAGGCTGAGCAAGTCAGATTTCAATCATGAGAAAATTAGTAATTGCAAATTATCAAAATGAAAATTGCCCTTTCTCCTAAATGTATTTAAGTTTTGATCTTAAGGACAATGTTGCTTGTTCTTGTTAAACCTTTAAAAATTGATAACTCTTAATAAATTTTGTTCAAATCAAAAATAGGATGTAAAATATGAACTTGGGGCAACAGTTTGATATGTTATGCCATGTAGTGTTGGAAACAGTCTTTGGCTTTGCCCTGATGTGTGTGTTGGGCCTGCAAATTAAATATTTGTTAGGGTACAAGCTGACCTGGCTGCATGGAGTGTACTAACGAGGTCTGACTGGCAGCCTCCAGTCCTCGACTAAAGATCTGGTAATTGTGACGTGAGACCCTGAAGCAGAAAAGTGTAAAGGTCAGAAAACTTATAATGTCCCTTACAAGCTCCTGGAGGGAGCATTCCCAGGAGACTCTGCCTGTTAAGCAGGAGTACAGAAAGAGGGGAATAGTTTTGTGTGAGGAAAGTGAAATGTAGTTATTTTGTTTCCCATTTTGCACGTTAGCATCTATCTTTTCTTTGGGGTTTTTTGGTGAGTTTTTTTTCTTTTTTTTTTCTTTTTTTTTTCTTTTCTTTGTGAGTCCTGCACATCACATCCTTAAAAAGAATCAAAAGAGTACAATCCTCCTCGGGTGAGGTTTCTGCCTGCCCGATAATCCCCGTGCCATGTGCTTTCTGAGGCACTGGCTGTGTCTGAGTGCAGGGTTGGAGCGGGGCGAGCAGCGCTGGGGGCAACTCTCCTAACGAGCTGTCCAGGTTGCTTTAGAGGCTCTGCTTTATATGCCTCCCTGAGTCAGGAGAAGCCAAAGAGCTGCACGTCCCTACCATTTATTTCCATACAAATTTGAAAGAGAGGACAGTCTATTTTTTTGTTGGTTTTTTGTTGGTTTTTTTTTCCCCTGAACTTTTTCAACCTGTGATTTTCAGCCTTAAAAGTAATGGCAATGTGCCCTCATGTATGAGCAATGAGTGTTCATATCTTTAATATTTGGTATGATGAGTCCTTTCCAAGTAATGCACCCGAGTTCATTTCTTACATCACTATTTTATTATCTATTTAAAAAGTGAAAATAAACTCAGCTTTTCCATTGATCACATCAAAACAATGAAGCAGAACTTAAAATGTTTTCTTCTTTTCCTACAAATCGTGCAGTGATAAGCAAACTAAAAGCATCTTCTTGTGGGAATATGAAGTCTGGTTAAAACTTTATTTTGAGCTCTCTAAATCAATTTTCATATTTTTACTTTGCATGTTTCTCGAAAATGTTCACAAATGTTAGAATCAAAATATATTTATGAAGGGAAAATGCAAGTGAGGGTCTGTTCCCAATGTAGTTTAACTCAGAAAATAATACTCAAGTCCTATAATGACAAGTATCGAAGCTCTATTTCTTCCCCAACTCAATATGATTTTATGAGAAATTCCTCAAAATGTGATTACAACATTATACAGTGAATTTTATATAAAACTATCATTGCTTCCCTTAGAAACTGATTGCATGGATTAATGCTTTAATTCATCTTTTATATTGAAAGTAGATGAGCAACACAACTGGAATATCTACTTGAAAATGGAGAAAAATGTATATGAATGTGAATTTTCTTACCAAGAAATTTAATGAGCCAGAGAAGCAATGATTCATTCAATAAATTGAATAAGACTGTATTTTCCATAGTTATCACCTGTTATTTCACTCCTCTGGAGGGGAAAAATTAATCTGGTCTTAAGGGAGCTGATATGGAAAGAAGGGAAGGATAAAGTGCATGCAAAGCTGGTATTGGGGCTAACTCTGCATTTATTGTTTCCATGCAAAAAGTAAACTGGAAAAACCCTGCCCAACAGACTTCTAAAAACATGATTCTCCATGAAAACTGTACCAACTGAAATTATAATGGAATTTTGATGGAGCTAAGTAAGTTAATATGTTGAGTATAAAATTTTGAGTCTCTACTTCTCTTTGGTTTTACGAGCAGATTTATTTTAACAGATGTTAATGGTTTAAATAATCAAGTTTTTGAAATCATTTTGAATTCCAGACATCATGAGTAGTTCAGTTGGTGTTGACTGCTGGAGGTTGGGATTTCGTGGTGAATCAGACAAGTCCCACAGCAGTGAGCCCTTCCAGCACAAACAGTTTTGTGTGTGGATTTTACTTTCTTTTTGCAAATACTGGTGCAGAATACTTTGAAATTAACTTTGCACAAATGTGCATGGCAATAAGTTAGTCACTCAAATGCTCATGAAAATCAAACACCCCAAAGGATCTGAGCATGGCCAAGAAGAACTGATTTAATAAAATCTGCTGAATATTCAGATAGACTCTTTTCCACAAGAAAATGGTTCTACCATGGGCAGAACCTTAATACTGACAATTTTGATAAGTACCTCTCTAACTCTAAAGAGATGTCTTTGCCCAGGGGGACTCATGAATTTAATCATAGCCAGCTTATGGGTAGATTTTATTGAAAAAAAAAAAGAAAAAAAGAATATATTTATTGAGAATGGCAGAGTTTACACAAAGTAAAGATGTCTTGGATGTTTAGAGCTGCAGTAAATGCAATTGCATTCACTTCTGTGTCATCCCAAAGACTTCAAGGTCCATGGAATGCAGTTTTCTTTGTGGTTTCAGGAACAGAGGTACAATTAAACATCATTACAGCTCAGGTTCTGCACTGGATGGGGCTGATCCTCTGCACTAGGAAACGTGTACTTTGGCACAGAAACCAATTATGAGGTATCACTACTTTACATTTATCATGAGGAAGAGTGTCTGCCTTAGCTCAGTCTGTGATGATGTGTTCATGTGCTCCCAGCTTTACTCCAGCCGTGTTTTGCACTCTGTGCATCTCACCATCACATCCATCTTTCAGCTGTGAGGCCTCCCAAAAAAGTCTCCCTGAAGTTCTTTTCTCTGAGATGAAAAGAACTCTTCACTGAAGAATACATATTTTATTCCTTTTTTCCCCCTGCTATTTCTTTATATATAAGGCTTTAAAAAAATCAATTTCGAAAGGTCTCCTTTAACATTATGAGTTTTGAGATGGTGAAATCCCAGAGTTAGTTCTGTGAATAGGGTTCAACATACCAGTCCTTGACCAGTCCATGATCCCAGACCTAGTATAGTTTACAGAAATCTGCTTGAGATGTGCAGTACCATACAAAGATTACTTTTTTCTGACATGCTGATAACATTTGGCAGCTGATCTGACAGAGCTGAGCAACCTGATCTGGTTGAAGATGGCTCTGCTCATTGCAGAGGTGTTAGACAAGACAACTTTGAAGGTCCTCTCCAATCCAAACTATTCTATGATCTTACTCCCATAGATGTTTCCCTAATTAGTATCCCTTAATCTGACTGCATTACAGATAGCAATGGCAAAAACATGAGATTAAAATACATGCATTAAAATTTGAAAGGATCATGAAAAACTTCATATTTAAGGTATAGATATTAAAATATTTTTTTCTCCATTGAAAGTAGCCATAAGAGATCTAAATTATGGTGGCATAATACTTTGTCATTCAACATCTGGAAACTTCTTCCAAACCATTGCCATGTTTTCTGTGCAGAGCTGAAAGGAATGGTAAAAATCTGGAAGTGTTTATAAATTTCCTCTGTCACCTTCTATTTGTCCCAAGTGGTTGTGTGGGAATGTGAGGACAAAGGTGTGACCCCTCTCTGTTGAACTTGGCAATTATTTTTAATGCTAGTGTGAGTTTGTAAATAGAAAAGCTTGTGGAGAGCTCCTGTTGTTCAGCCCATGTGCCACTGCTCTTTAACATTGTTCTGAAATAGCAGTTGCACAGATCAATGAAAACAGGGTTAAAATTAAATCAAAGACATGGTGGACAGAATTTGTTCAAAAAACGTTCTCAGTGATACTCTAAATCATGTCCTTTCACAGGAAAACTGTTCTTCAATGTTTGTCGTGCAAACTCATGCTTAATGTTTTCAGGAGAAACCAACCAGTTTGTTCTGGTACAGGAGGATTTATCTGTGATTTTAATTCATCTCTTGCCATCCAGACTAAGACCAAATTAGTGCTGATGTTCTCTGAGCTCTTCCATTGCAATGTCAATGATATGCTGCTCCCATTGAACACATCTGGAGCACAGGTTGGGGTCACAAGGGCAGTGCATGGTGTGCCGCCAGCAAAATAGCCTGTAACTATGGATTGCAAGGGACACACTTTCCTCAGTGATTCCTTGAAAAGAACAGTATGAATTCAGTGTTTTTGCCAAAGAAGTTTCTAAATGCTACATGGCAGATTAATGTGATATTGAGAGCTGGTTGGGTTTCCATTTTGTTATTTGGTGTCTGGCACATCTGGTGTAATAAGTTCACATGTTCTAAGGAATGAACCACCTTTTCAAACAGCAGTTGTGGTGTTATTGGGTGCCTTAGGGATTGCAGATCATTACCATGATCCATCTGGACTGGATGATCATTTTAGGTCCCTTCCAAATGACATAGTCAGTTCAGTTCATGTGAATAGAACACTGTGAATGTCTGGCCTGGATCACGGAAACACATTCGTGATACAATTATATAATTTTAAAAAGGAATAAAAAGTCAGTGACTGCAAGTGTTGTGCTTGCAAGTTAGAGCATTAAGTGAGAAATGGGCATTGAAAAAGATGGATCTCAGCAAAAATAAGAAATGTTTAAATCATCACTGAACAAGCTCTGGTGACTCTTTTATTTCACTTCTCACTAGTTCACCCATTTAGATTTGATGGTTTGGTTTCATTTTTTCTTAGGCACATTAACCAGTATGGTCACTCTTGCTATGGCTTTTTAGGATTGTGGGAATACAGGAATGGGCTACTGAAAATCCTGCCAAAGCAGATTATGAATTCAATTTAGATTGTCTGGGTTCTGTGATTCTTTTCCTTCAATGTCAACAATTGAAGTGCCAATAAAGTACAGCAAATTATGGTGCCTCATCCATGTTTATGGCTGGAAATAGTTTTACTGCTGAGCTATTAATACACATAATCAAAGAGATAGATGAAACAAGAGTAAGTACAATCTGTTTATCAAAGTCCGGTCATGGAGACAGGAACAGTTATGACTGTGGAAAGACCTCTGGTTTGAGGAGAGACTAAAACAGGCCATAGCAAATATAAAACCAGGCTTAGCAAGGAGAAGAAACAGCAAAAGTGAGCTGATCTTGCCGGGATTTTACACTGAGAGTATGTTTATGAATGAGTAATCTTTTATTGTTTAATTCCTGCTTCTGTGGTTGAAATTATTCTAAGTTCTCTTAGAAGAGCCAAGCTTTAGAGATCAACCGTGTGGTCAGGAGTGCAGAGAAACAAAACTGCTACTAGAGAGTTCATCAGCTACCCTGTAAGATGGTTTTGTACAATTTCTATAATGTTTGGGTAGTAAATTTAGACTGTTTCTGTAAGGAGAAATAATTTTTCTTCACCTGTTCTTTAAAAACAAGGAGTGACATAATACTATACAGTAAAGTATTGAAGAAATTGTGATCACTAATCTGCTTTCAGTGCTTGAAATTTGGTATAAGGACAGTTAAATGTAGTGCAGAAAGCCCTTCATGCCTCTAAGAAAATGAAAGTATCATGGTGTGCATTTTCATTGCATGCTGCATTTACCAGGTGTTTTCCACTATTTTAACTGCAATAAGGTGACCTTGAGTTGCTGGATTTCAGATTTTGGTTGCTCTTTTTGTTGAATTCTGATGATCACAGCAAAGGGTATTTGCACGTTGAGTCCCACCAACCTGCAAGGATGTGGCCAGCTGACCCAGAACAGAGGAACACCAATGTTCCAATCCAGAAGATTTGAGTCTGTATAACCTTCTCCTGTATATGACATAAGGGTACTCCATGCAGAGTTAAAGGCAAATGAGATTATTAGAATTATGTTCCCTATAAATAGCTGTAAAGAGACTGCCTGTGTCTAGCAAATGTAACATTTCCATGCAGTTATATTTCACAGCTAGTTACTAAATTCCCTCATGCAAAATACAAATTAATAAATGGGCCTAAATATCACACTGCACACGTCAGCAGGATTGTTCATATGTCCTTTAAGCACACTTTATTTGGAGCTCAAAACACTGAATGTGGAAAGTTCACTCCTCACAGTCTGTACGTTTAGCACAATACTTGTATTTTTGGTTCCTATTTCTAATCAAAACTTTGTTATATATGGTAATTTCTTCCTAAACTTTAAAGGACAGGAAGGAGGAGAAATGTTAAGCCTGATAAGAAACTTCTTGCCACTGTCAAGAACATCAATATGACTTTACTGATGAATATGAGATGAAGATTAAATGTGCTAATTTTTACTTATCTAGGAAATTTAATTTTGTGGGAAAGTACTGCCTAATACTATGTCACTAATTCATGCCACCTTACTTTATGTTCCCTAAATATACAGTGAAGAGGTTTTTATGTGTGTTTTTGGAAATCACTTCCTCCAGAAGACAAAGTTGTCTGTAGATGCCTAATCTGCTAATATAGAGGGATTTATCACACATTTATCCCAGAACTACATGGAGTTGAAAATATATAGCCAGAATATTGAAATGATTATAGAACTTTCTACAATTAAACCTTTTTTTTTTTAATTCCCAACAGAGATAGATCACTGTTAATTATAAGCTATATTTGTTTCATTTCAGATAAGCTACTTTCAAGCTGAGAATCATGTTTTTCAGTAAAGGAACTTTACCACTTCTTTACAAATAATTATTATATTTTAAACAGTTATTTTCTTGCAACTGCTTGGGCTCGGTGGATTATTCTTGTTACTGGGATAACCTTTAAGCCACTGATTCCCAAATTCATTGGATTCTGGCCCGTTATATATCATCAACAATTCTCAGACTATCATGGATTCTTATGATAAAACTTTTAATTGAAAATGTTCCAACAGGGATAAGATTTGGAGTCCACCAGTGGAATACTCAGTAAGGTGTTGAAAACATAATTTGTTAACTACAGCTGTAAACCAAGAATCTTACAAATAAGGAGCTATTTGGCTATCAATGGGTTTACTGGTAGCTTTGGGGCATTTCTGGAGTGATATGCTAAACTGACTCTCTAAAGCAATTAAATTCACTTCTGAAAAATATTAAGACTCACTCTCCAGCTGTCACGGCATAACCAGAAGGAAACGAGTATCATGGGAAAGTTAAACTCCATCCTCTCCTGGGCTTTGCTTCAATTATACATTGCTGTGTCACGGGAAAGACACTTATTGACATTTATGAAGTTTTATGCAAATTTATCTTGTTGGGTTTCTTTTGCATTATTTTATTAACACATTGACAATGTTACAGTTTATTTGTGCAGTTGGATTCCCAACTCCACTGTAAGTCCTACACCTCATCAATTCTTTTCCTTTCTGTGTGAATTTGTCAGGTTACTCTGTGACAGGCAACACTTGCTTGAGTTCTTTGTTCTAAATTTACATCTTTTTTTCTTTTATCCGTGGGTGATTAGGCAAGGTGACAGTGTCTGCAGAGAGGGGAGGAGGTGTCTGTCTTGGAGGAACAGTGAGTGTTGTCTGGAGAGGTGATTCCAGGCAGGAGAGAGAGAGAGACAGGGTCGGAGCAGCAGGTTGGACACTCACAGAGGATCTGTAGGCTGAGCAGGCAGGGAACAGATTTCCAGGCCCTGACAACCTTGTGAGTGCCCTTCCCTGAGCAGCAGGGATTATTGAGATTTTGCCACTGTTCACAAAGGTGAACAGTAGGCTGGAACTCACCTGGAAGCAGGGGGTTCTCTGGGCACTTGTTTTTAAGTTGTTTTTTATATTTCTAACTGGGCTTCCTTATCTGTTTAGGATATTCTGTATAAAAACAAATATTCTAATTTATTTTCTGATAGAACCTAACCCTTGAGTTAGATGTCTTGTAGTCTTTTTTAAGAATGACATCAAGACAAAATTACTCTAGAGTACTGAGTATTTTAGAATTAAGCTGCTGGGAGATTTTTCCTTCTGAATAAATATCTGTTGACATGATTGATTAAAAAAAGTAATGAAAACTAATTCAAAATTGGTTTAATACTTTTTAATATAACATTTTTACTAAGTGAATAATATAATAAAATGTGTAAAGCTGAAAATTTTCAGTTATGTTTATTTTTTACACCACATTCAGAGGTTTGGTTGCTTTGCCAGGTTTGTTTGTTTAATAGCAGTAACTTTCACAGTAGTTGATTGAAAAGTGTAGTGGAGCTTTTGTTTTCAGTCCCTTTGACTGGATCATTGGAAATAATCAGGTTTCAAAATTTCCAGTCAGTGATACTTACACAGAAGCAGATCCAAAGTTTAATTGATCTACACTACCAGTCTCATTTTTTTTCTAAAGTTGGGTTCAAAATCTCAGATTTAGTAATTTTTCAGTTTATCTGCCTGTAATTTGGTTGCTTCTTGTTCTCATTATGCTACATTTTTCCTACAATTTCCCCTTCGGGACCGTGGTACTGTCATACAAGAACAGAATATTTGTAATAAAAATCACACTTTTACAAAGATTTTAGACACAGGTTAGATGCAGGAACACATCTCAGAGTGAGCTGGTTTTATATGAGATAAAACATATAAAATATATATCAACAAATTTTAATATAATGTGTGTTTGCTCACCCATGTTCAACAAAGAGCGTTTAATTTAATTATTTTCCTCATCCTAGAGGTGAAGATCAATAGAACATTAGCTTGGCCATGCTTTGTTCTTTAGATGATTCTCCTGAATTGCCATTGGCCAAGACAAAGATGTTTATTCACTGCATCAGAATTCTTTGTTACACCTGGTTTGCTTGTTCTAATTGGTTTTGCTGTGTTGTGTCTGTAGCTAAGCCTGGTGTGAAGAATGAGGAGCTCACGAAGCTCATTATGCTTCATTTGATTTGAAAATTAAATTTTGCAATTTGAGACTTGTAAACACTTTTGAGAAGCATTGCTTCCTCTAATGGAAAGCTACACATTCCTACAGTGTTGTTAGGAAATAAATTTGTACCATGAATCTTTAATAAGTCATTCAATATGTTGTGCCCTTGGGCTATTGATATACCAGGAATTGTACCTGTATTCTGGAAAAAAAATGTGCAATTTGGAAATCTTTTTTTTTTTCTTTTCAGGACATGTAACAATCTGAATCTTATTAAGTTTGTAACGAGCCTTTTCTTCTTACACAAAAGCTTCTCAAAGACAGAATACTTTCTGTCATATCTATTTCCCACCAAGTCTTGGCACATTTGTTTCAGCAGATCTGAAACAGAGCACAATTTTATTAAGTATCACACTTTCCAGTAGCTATTGCATATATTTTCCATATCCTGTAGGGTCTTTGGCTGAGTCAGTTATTATTGAGTCAGACTTTGAAGAGCCCAGACATTTCAGAGTCTCCTGCCCACACACCTTCAAGCCATACATAAAGTATTTATAGAAGAAGGCTGAGAAGAGAAGAAAAGGTTCTTTTTCCAGAGGTCTAATGTAGAACTTAATGTGTTATCTGTGGATAACAATACAGTTTGTACATAACAATACTCTTGCAGAGTCCCTTGAAAAGATGCCTTTTCCTTTGAAAAAAGCAACCAACCCATATTTTATGTGTTCATGGGCAATCCCATTAAAGAATCTTTTTAAAAATTAGAATCAATAGATTTAAGGAAGTCTAAGTGAAGTTTAATTCTTTCACTGTATATAAAGTGAGAGTTGTTATTTTTCCAGAAGTTTTTAAAATGTTTATACTTGGAAATTAGTTAATTCAATTTTAGAAGTTGCTTACATGGAGTTAGAAAAGAAAGCATGTCCTATTTATGTAGCCTCTGGCTAACTTCACAGAGACCTAGGATCTATTTCTTACACTTCAAGAAGTCATTTCACCAAACCACTTTTTTTTTTATTATTATTTGAAAAGTAGATATAGCAGCAATATTTTCCTTTGGTCTTTTTTGAGATTAAAATTCTTCAGGTAGAAATTAATCTTACAGTAGCCTCAGTATTTTTGTTCATTCCATGGACATTTTTCTTCTCACAATGCTCTTTTGAAACAAACAAACATAACCAGTAAAACAAAACAAAACCCCTAGAACCCAAGGAAACCAGGAAAAAAAAAAAAAGGAAAGGAAAGCCAAACAAGAACAAAGCTATGACAGATAGGCATCAGTTTAATACAAAACTTAAAATAATTATATGTTCTGAAAATCACTGGTGAAGAAGGGAGTGATCAGCAGCACTACTCAGTTTTGCAGTATGGAATTTCCCAAAGATGTTCCTACTGAACATACCATCCTAAAACTACATTGAATATAGACACTTTTATTAATAAACACAATCAGAGGGCAATCCAGGACCATTTTAGAATGAAATTTTAAACCCACAAGCATGAAAACCAGATTTTATCCTCCTTATTTGCAAGAGCCTCTTAAACTCATTAAGAACTCAGTATTTCTTTCCAGCTAAATAGTACCCAACTCTGCTTTTTCTGGTATGTATTTCTCTTGGCCTCTCATCTCTCTCATTGCTTTCTTCCATGTATGTCTTGGAAAACAATATCTGAACCTTCTGTTTTAACAGAAATTCTATCCTTGCTGTGTAAACAAGGAATAACTTCATATATCTTGCAACTATTAACTCCTGTTTGTCGATGCCAGGATGATATTTGCCTTCAGCAGTGTCATGGCATTGACTCACGCTTTGCCCAGACTCAAATATTGCCCAGATTTTTTTCTGAAGAACTTCCACTGAAACTTTGACTCTTTACTGTGTATTTGCAGAACTGATTAGTCCTGCTTAAGTAGTTCCTCCATAGGGTGAAATTTGCTTTTAGAGATGTGTGTAGGTGCATGTAAGTTTACAAAAGGATGTAAGAGGAAATAATGCATGCCAGTAATAGCTCTTGATTAAGACTAGTCACAATGCTAATAAAAATTGTTGGGGAATTTTTGGTGTCTTGCTCTTAGTTCAGTTTAATGTCTAAGATGCTCTTAGAAGACTCTGAAGTTGCATTGTCAGGCTGAATTAAGTAATTAAGGACAGAAGCAATCACAAGGCTCCTGCACAAGAAACTTAATTTTAGTCTTAAACTCCATGCAACAAATTGTTGGGTTTTGGTTTGCATGGGAGGAAGACTGAGTTGGGGTTGTTCAGCCTGGAGAAGAGAAGGCTCTGGGGAAGCCTTAGACTCCCTCCTGGGCCTAAAGGGACTCCAAGAGAGCTGGAGCGGGACTGAGTGCCATGATCTGGTAAATGGACTGGAGCTGGACCAAAGGTTGGACTTGATGATCTCGGAGGTCTTTTCCAACCCAATCGATTCTATGATTCTATGATTATGACAGGGACAAACTGACAGAGGACAGGTTTAATTAGATATTAGGAAGGAGGTTTTCCCTGTGAGGGTGGGGAGGCTCTGGCACAGGGACAAACTGACAGAGGACAGGTTTAATTAGATATTAGGAAGGAGGTTTTCCCTGTGAGGGTGGGGAGGCTCTGGCACAGGTTGCCCAGACAAAAAAAAAAAAAAAAAAGTCCTATTCCATGTGTGCAATCTGGGTTTTAAGTCAGCAGCTGAGTGCTGGGAGCGGGCAATAAGCATCAGGTATGAACTGCAAAGAGAAGACCCTTGTGTGAGGAAGATGAGTTGAGTCATTTGCAAGGCCGTGCCGGAGCATTTCGGCTCCCGACTCCTACACAGGAGCTCTCTCTCTCTTTGCTAACAAGCTGCAACGTTGTGCTGGCACTGAAGGCTTGTATTGAGTGCCATTAACTTGTGCAGCTATTCCCTATGCAAATAGGGGGTTGGCATGGCAACCGCAGCCGAGCACAGCCAGCCCTGGCAGCCCAAGAGCCCCGGCTGGGGTCGGAGCCGTGGGGTTCGTCTCTGCTGCCATCCCAGGGAGCCGCTGGCGGATCCGTGGGGAAAGGGCGATGCTGCACAGGCATCCCGGGCTGGGGGGAATCACATCGTGAGATGAACCCCACCACCTCTGTGTGGAAAACACCAGACCTGTATTTATTCTTAAGTTGTTTTTTTTTTTTTTCTTTAACATGGAAATTAAAGCAAATAATGATTTGTGACAGTTAACTGTGACTTTTGGTGTTTCATAATGAGAGAACTCTTAATAGTTTTTTCCTGGTGAAGAATAAATTATTTTGTGATTACATTAATTTCTCCATTATTGTCCTTGCATATGTTTTGTGTTAACTAACCTACCAGTCTTTTTTGTCTTTTTAATTTGCCTTAGTCTTTCACTGCAATAACAGCAATCACTTTTTCTTAATTTCACTAATAATTTAATGTTTGGCATACCTGAGGCACAGTGAGCAGACTGCAGGAGCAGCTGAATGTTGCACTAAAGGCTCTGGAATGGTTAAAACCACAGCAATGTTGTTAAAGTACAACTACTACATCATTCACACCTTGCAGTTTAAGAGGAGCAGTGCTTGTAGAGAGGCTTAACGCTTAGAGCTAGAGTAATGCCAAATATAAAATAAAGCAAGCAACCAAACCACCTGATGAATTGGTACGGGGATTACCTTCATGATACTCATTTTTCTTCCCAGTCTGCACCTTTACAGCCTTTACTGCAGAGACAGAGCGTTCCTGTGTTTTTCATTGAATTTGCTGTACAACCTGGAGGTTGTTTCATTTTCAACCAAACTGTAAAGTTTTCTTGTTAACTCATACGGAGACAAACCTGACCTCGTTTGCAGAGTCCTCCCTTTCCTGAAGTGTTCTCACCCCTTTCAAACCTCCCTGAACAGCTCCTTGGTAGGCCTGAAGTTATTTCAATAATCCCTTTAAGCATATTGGGAATACAGGCTTGGAAAATCTCCCCTCTGATCAGGCTGGTTTTTTTAATTTATCCAGCTCCATCTTGGGATGAATGTGTTCCTTCCTTTTCTTATGTTTCCCTGCTCTCCCTCTCCCCCTACCTCTCAAGAAGAAGGCTGCTTCAGCTTCTCACCCCTCTGGGACTTATAAACCAGTTTCTTGTTTGTAGCCTAAATTTCTTCTTTGCTTTAATGCTGATGTGACAACACTATCGGAAGCTTTAACAGCTTTTATTATTTTCCCCCCAGTGGTTGCCCTCAGTAACGTATTTGTAAATTACAGTTGTTCAGTCAATAAATAAACTTTATTGTGTATTTAAGCTGATGCTTAAAGTAATTCTGAAACACAAAATGCCCACAAATTTTGGCTTGATTTCTCAGCAACAACTTAGCTTGAGTCCTGAAGCTCTGGTGAAAGTTAGAGCATGCTTGGAGACTTATGTGTAGGTCCATTCCCTTGAGACAGTAGGAGATAAACTGCTCATTAGAGGTTCTGAACATGGCACCACCACTTCTTGCTCTTCCCATCCCTTCTTCTACATCCAGGACTATTTTCAGCCTTCACAAAAAAACCCCTAGACTCCAGAGTCAAGACAGAGGACTAAAACATCTAAGAAAAATCACAAAAACCTGCCTATGAAGAACTGTGACTCCTGTGATTAGAGCACACCAAGGGTGACCATCAAGGTTGACTGTAGATCTCAGTATTGGTACATAACTCCAGAATTTTTTATTACATGTGTTTAATTATCTTTCAAAACCAATATTCTCACACTGAACAAAAGCTGAGAACCTGGTTTTGAGAGAAAACTCAAAGCACAAGACTGAAAGTCACTATTTTTCCACTGAATTGATTCAAAGAAACATTTCAAAACAATTTGCTCATTTGTATTTTAATAACGCTCTGAGCCCTGAAATTGATAGATGTAGGCAAAATAACTTTTAGTTTCCAAATGTCTTTAGTGACTTAATGACAATGACCTATTATACATGTTTCTGGTCTTAAAAGCTCTCTGAAAACTATATTAGCCTATACAGTTCAGTGTAACCTTTGGCAGAAAGTGACTTGCCTGAGGTGCTGTTGTGTGCACTGTTTTGCAGGTTTTGGGAAAGGGTTGGAATATTACGATGCACAGCATTAAGCTGAACATGGTTAAAGGCTGAGTGAGTGACAAATGCCTCTGGAAATGTTTAAAGAGAGCCATCTATTTCGCAAGGACACTTGAAAGAAAGCAGCTTTGCAAAGGAAAAGATAAACTTTGGCACATTCACTTTTTATCAGGAAAAAAATGGACTATATTTTATACAAAGAAATTCTCATCTAGTAGAAGAAACATTGAGGATTCAAAGAGATGTATTTCTTCTTCAGAAAGGCAAGATCTTACAGACTCAACTAAAACAACGGAAATTTTGAATACATATATATTAAAAAAGGTCACATTTTCCATTCCCCTAAATTCAAAACCAGCCAGATTTCCCTTTATTTTCAATGAGATATAATCTTCTAAAGTCATAAAATTTACATCTCTCAGGGTCTGGATTTTAAATGATAATTTTGAATTAGACTTCAGGGGCCTTAGGTATATATAGAGAGACAGAGATAACTGTAGCTGCACAATTATGTAATCAGGTAAGAATTTGGAGTTTAAATACATTTTGAAATACCTGTTTCTTGCAAAATTATTTTAAATTTTTTTCTGGATGGATTTTTTGTGTAATGTGAAGCAGACAGTGGTAAGCGTGACTTGGTTCATTTGCTGCTGATTAGTTATTTCCATTTGAGAAGACCTTGCTCTAAGTCTCAGCTTAAGGAAAACAGAGAAGACCTGGTTTGGCAGTGAGAGTTTGCAAGAGTTTGGAAACCTAGTCAAAGAATTTCCTGTATATTTTATTTTGTAACTGCTTTTCATCTTTGTATTTCAGGAGGGAACAACAGTACTCTTTAGTTGGATACGTTCAGAAGGTAAGAATTGAACTTAAGATCTATTTTGATCACCGTCCAGTCAGAGTTCAATAACTACTTTGTCATTTATCATTTCAATTTTTAGAACAAAATGTTTACATAACAGAAAAGGAGTGCTAGGTCTGATCCTTAGAGTTATTAGTAACTAACACTTAATAGATGTTTGACACTGTTAACATTAAAAGCAAAAGGATGCCTTTTTAAAAACAGGAATCCAGTCTTCCCCTGAAGATAAGAAATGGTGCAGGAGGAACATTTCTACAGAGCCTCATAAATATTAAATTTTTATTTTTTCAGCTATATGTACAATAGTTTTCTGAACTGCTGCATTTTGGAAACAAAAATATTTCGAAATTAAACCCATGTTAGACACAGCTCTGCCAGTTTCAGGTAAGCATCATTCATATTATGATAGTTGCAACTTAATTGTTCTCTTGGCACAGCAGGGAAGAAACGGGAGAGGCCAGAATTGCACCCCTCTGGGATTGCCTTCATGAAGGGCAGCAGAGATGAAAGCACACTGATATATTTGCATTAAAAATACATTTAACAAACCGTAGGAAAGGAGCAGGTAAAGAATATTTGAGTACTTTCCCAGCCTGATATTCATATTTCTAACTTAAATCTCCAGCATCTGATTAAATAGCACCACTCATTCCATTTAAAACGTGTGTGGAATGAACACACATTTTTAACATTAGGTTCCAGAAGTAATTTTAATTAGAATGTGGCAAACTTTTATATGGAACCGAAACTTTTCCTTTTCTTTCTTTTGTTCTCACTTTTAATTGGACATGGTTTCTGTGAAAGTTGATGGCTGTTATGATGTGTGCAGTTCTGGAAAGAGAAAACATATCTTCCCAAGAGTAGAGATAACCTATCTAAAAGCACAAGGCTTAGTGTAATTTTTCAATGCATGTCATGAGAAAGATCCTATTTGGGATCTGTTTCTCCCCTTTGTAAAGAGTATTATTTATGATATTATTAATAACTTATATTTATTATTGCTTTTTCACAATAGGAGAAAATAGCAATTTAATATTATTTCTGTACATCAAATGTCACTTCCCTCAAAGCTGACATTTTCAAATGCTACTTTTAAAACTGATTTTGTTTTACTAATAACAAAATAAGCATCTGAGGTTGTTTTTTTCTTACTGAAAAATGTATATAAAAATATATTTAACACTGTGTGCAACAAACTTTACCCAAGCTTGAAGATTGCAGCTGGTTGGCCACAAATGGGAGTGTGCCTTTGTCAGCCTCCTCTCCCCACTGGAATTTGCAGATAAGCACTGAAAGAGCACAGAGAGTGAGGCAGGGAGGCAGAGGGGTGTTCAATGAGGGAAACTAAAAGAGAAAATACAAAATAGATACAGGAAGCAAATGCTGAAATGTGTATGCCTTCCTTCTGTCCATTTTAGTTGTGTTAGCAATAAGGTTTTAACTGTAATCTCTTAATTTTCCCTCATTAAAAAGTAATGGGGTTTATTCTGTACTCTGCTACGTTAGTTTTGTGCAGGGGTGACTTTAATAAAGCTTCTGAGATCAGAAACCTCCATTCAATGTGGGCATCCCAGAGCACAGTCTGCCCCCACCTTGTGTGAAATCCTGGCCAGTGAAATCAATGCAGGATTCCCATTGACTTCAAAGAGGGTTGGATTTCACACCCAATCTCCTCTTCCTTTTTTCTTCAGCCTCTCTGCTTTTGCTAAATGGGATTGCTTTTCCCAGATGGATCTCTTCATGCTATGCACAATGATCATTTCCACTTTCTTTTATAAAATACTGCAAGTCTTCTGAGGAAAAGTTAGTCTTATCTTCTTTGTTTCTTTTCCTCCATAGTAAGACCAAAGTGTCACCCCCTCATCTGTTGACTTCACAGTATTTTCTCTCTTTTTTTGCTCCTCATTGAAGAAGGTATGGTTTTCAGAAGTCCACATGTTAAATATCATTTGGCTACTTATCACAGGAGCACAAGTTTTTGATGAGAACTCTGTTCCACCATGAATATTTATATCCACATATAGTCAATCACACAAACAGCTAAACTGCAATGTATTTTTAACTTCTCCCTTACTCATAACCTCAACTCTGCTGTGTTTTAATCATATCATGTCACCTTCTTTGAACTTCTTTAAGAAACAAACCAGAATGTTTTATGTTTATATACTTTAAAGCAGCTGACCTTTTGTGTTATTTTTGCCCTTCCACTTAAAACCTGAATTCCCCATTCTTGGTTATTTTTTTTCTGTGAAGACCATGACCATATTTGCAAGTGTGGTTGTTCCTTAAATCAACAGAATAATCTATTTACTGTAGATCCAAAGATTTATCTGACTCTGTCTAACTTGTCCCTAAACATTTTAAGTGCATTCATATATCTTTAAGGATTAGGCCCTTCCTTAAAAATAATTACTGAACAAAACTAAGCCATTTATAGCAAATGTTGGACCCAATGTACAGACATTTTTTTCCCAGTATTTGCTGAATGTTTATAACTTTTATTTTCTGTAAATAAGATAAAATATTCCTATAACTTGCTAAATTATGAACTACACTTTTGATTATATATTAATCATAGAGAAAGAAGCATAGACTAAGCCCTCAAGTGGTTGGAAGTTTTTTGTCATCTAACATAAGAGAGTTCCATAGGTTTGAATGGCTTACTCTTGCTTGTTCATCCAAAGCCACTTTCCCTTTTGAACTGAGCTTTTCTGCATCAGAAATGCACACACTAAATAGCATAAGAAACTATGTGGATAACTCATTAATTTGAATGCATTTATAGAATGACTTTGCCTGTCGGGGGGGAGGTGCTGAGCCCTATCATGACAAACATGTTGACTGCTGGATGGACATGAAGCTCTTAATCAAACTGTTCACAACAGTCCCAGGCTCATCTTTCTAAATAGCTGCCATTCTCCTCTCTGTTGAACTTTCTTGACTTATAGAATTTGTTTATTCCCTCCATTTCCAACTCTGTATAAGGTGTCTCATTCACTATTATTTTCTCCATTCCTTTTTGTGCTCTTATCTCTTATTTTCGAGCATTTGTATGTGCTTTCCTCCTCATTTATTCTTTCTTTCTTACTAATGCAACAAAAACAATCTATCAAATGTGTTTGAAAATCAATCCCCCCGAATGCTGTCACAATCTGTACCCTTTTATTCTATCCAGTAGGAAAATCTGTGCCAGAGATTGCTAAAAATTCAGATACTCTGATGTAATCAACAATGTAGCCAGTTTACATAAACCAGTAATGTTCTTAAAACATCACAGATAAAACAGTATGGTTTGTTAGAATTATGACTTACTTTTAAATTATAAGGTGTGAACATGTTTCTGCAGTTATAATATCTATACTAATTTACAGTTCTATCTGATATGCTCTTACTGTCTAAATATGTAATTTGACATTTCAAAAGTTATTTTTATTGTTCATGCCCCAAGTACCTATTTTTCCCATAACATTGTTTTGTGTTCAACACCATTGAATAATTATTATACTTCAAAAATCATACATAGTTTTTCATGGAAAATCTACTACAGATAAGCAAACAGGAAAATGCAACTATCATGCACAAATAATTCAAGTTGTAAAAAGCAATTGATGCATTAGACTGGTTAGCAAAGGAACTCTTACAGCTTTGGTTGTACAGCTTATAATTTTTACATTTTGGTAATTCTTTTTGTCTCATTTTGTAGTTTTGCCATTAGCTCTGTTACTCTCAGGCTGCTTTCTGGTTCATGTACCTGTCAGGATTACTCTGCACAGCAGCTCAGCCTTCCAGATCATCAGCCACTGCCCCTCTTTTGGTGCTCTGCAGTATTTTAAAGTGTGCTCTGTCCCCTGTTCCAGGTCATTAACATATTTACCTCTGCTGACCCTGAGGAGTGACACTAATCACTGGCCACCAGCTGGAATTTCACTCCCAATCTCAACCCAGCAGCTGATCCAATTTTCCATCCAACTTATGATTCACTTACTGACTTTATATCTTACCAATATTGCTATAAAAATGCTGTGAGTAGCAGTGGCCAAGGCCTTGCTAAAATTGCAAATTAGATTAACATCAAGTGATGTCCCCTTGCCTGCAGAGCCTGTCATCTTTGCATGGCAAGCAATCAAACTGTCAGCCATAACCTGGCTTTGGAAAGGCTTCCAGAAGGATTTGCTTCATAACCTTTCTAGGGCCAAAGGTAGAGAGCTCCTCAGCTTTCATCTCTGCCATCCTTGGGATGCCCAGCACAGCATCACCTGTGCTGGTCCCTTATCTTCTCCCACAGGCTGTCCTGGCCCATCGGCTGCCCGGGGTGACCTGGCGATGTTCCAGCTACTCCTCTGCACAGGACAGGACCTTTTCTCCACACCTTCCCTGCTCTCCTGAACAGCCTTTTTCTGTCTATATTTTACACAGGTGGGGATGATTTTGACAATCCCACAAAAGAAAAAAAAAACAAACAATCTTTGCACTTCATGTTGAGTGTGGGAGTGGGAAATACAGGAGTCTGCTTTACTAACAGTGTCTCACACCATGTCTGCATCATCAACAACTACAAAGAACTGCTTCCTTAGAGATGTTTTATCTTGAATTTGGTGCAGGTAAAAAAATAGAAGGAATAAATCTGAGGCTTATAAGCAAAGATGGTTTAAAAAAATAGTCTTAATATTGCCTGTGACAGATAAACAGAGTTTGAAGAATGTTTGAATTAGTACAAGGTACCCATACCTTCTATTTATATTTTCTTTTTATCTTTGAAACCATATACTCTTCTAAAATTGTCACAGACACAGACAGAACAATACCTGGATGTTAGGTAAGACTTTCTGACAATACTAGCCTTGTTTTTCATTTTCACAATTCTCTGCAATTAAATATATCTCTATCTATCTATCTATCATCGATCTATCTATCTATAATCTATCTATCTATCTATCTATCTATCTATCTATCTATCTATCTATCTATCTATCTATCTATCTGTCTATCTATCTATCTGTCTATCTATCATCTATCTATATCCCCTTGTAAGGTAACTGCAAAGTGCTATGTATTCCTTCAGTGGGATTTTTGGGTTTTTCCTTGTTTTTGGCTTTAAAAGTTATCCTGTTTATGGAATAATTACTATATCCCTCCCAGAGTCTGGTTAATAAATATGATAACACTGTAATAATTTGCTAAATAATGACTGGAGTGGCTTGCAAGTTTTTGCCATGGTGTTTTAAAGCTCTGTTTTAAAGTTGGATTCTAAGGACTGGAAAGTATTTGTACTTTGTCCAACTGATTCGGGTTTTCTGTGATTATGGATAGTTGGAAGTATTCATCCATTTCTGGTCTTTTTGAAACATCTGCTCCTGTGCAATGGTATTTTCTTGTACTCAGAAGTGATGTGGGACTCAAAGGCTGAACAGGACTGTTCAGAATTACACTGGAAATGTAGCCAGTAATACAAGTAGAAAAGGAGTCTAAAATATTCTATTCTAAACACATTATGACTGTCATTTAGAAAAACTAAATTGGAATTATGCTGTTTAATATTTGCCATATTTATCTTTGTAAGTTTGGTTATTTAAAGGGTTTTTTAGATAGTTTTAGCCCATTAATGCAAAACTACTGGTAATTGTGTTAGAAGTATAAGATTTATAAATACCATCATAATAAATTCCATCAAAGTTTGTTTTCTAATTTAATTATATATGCAGTTTGATGGTTCTGTAATCACTGCTGTCTCTCTTTAAAATTAAATTACATGTTCTTAGCTCTAAGAAGTGACACTAGAATAAAATCTTGGGTAAGAACAAAGATTTCCAGATTTATGATCTCACAAGGAACACCTCTAAAGTGTATCTGGCACAATGATTAAAGGTAATGCTTTTGTAGTTCATAAAATTTCAGTATTAGACAATAAAAGATTTTAAATTAGATACAAGAGTTTTTAGGAACTCAGACTAGTTAGATTTAACTAGAATGCTATTTATTTCATTATGTGTGTAGGGAAATGTTAAAGGAGTTGACCTTCCATGAGCGAGCATGGAAGCATTTACAACTCCATTAAATTGAGGAGATATGTTTCAACCTGCCTGTGTGTTCCTCTGAGACATTTAATTTTGCCAGCATTTACTTTGGTTGGAAATGAAAGGAATTATATCAGTAAACTGGAGACACAAGTTAATGTGTCAGGATTATGAAACATCATGTTTTCTGATTTTTGAGCTTTTAATGGGTGAGACTGCCGAGGCTCTGAAGAATGGCACAAAAAAAGGATTGCACATAGAAAGTATCCTGATAAAAACTGTTCTTATTTACTGGCCTTAGAGGTATGTGCATCCATTTTGAAAATTCATGGTTTTCCTTTTTGAAGATTTACTACTGATACAGGGAAATTGTTCCCTATTTTATCAGCTTACCAGTGTTCTGAGTATTTATTTTCTTGCTTTCAAAAAACATAAAATATACCACTGTGAACCAATTATCCTTGGAGTTTATTATTAGTTTTTAGGTAGTAAAAACAAAAAAGAGGCTGCAAATACATTTGGTATGGAAATATTGGAGTAAATGAATAAAAAAATACTAGTTCCAAGGTAATTTTTTTACTATTATTATTTTCCTGCAAACATAATAAAGTACTTGGAAAAATTAAGAATTAAACTGGATGATTCAATTCCAGTTAGATTCACATACTGGGGCACTGCTGTTAGGTGAGAAAATAGTTTTCCCAATTATCTAAAGGTCAGGATGACACAATTTAAAATCAAAGTACTGCCAGCCACATTTGCTTACAGTCTGGTAGGAAAATGGCAGTTGCCACAATTTCTGACAGAAATTCTTTGGTGTTTTGTAGGAAACTATTTTGATATTGAAAGTTGCATTGATTTCTCAAATTCATATTAACTTTGCAATTTGGAGTCTGTCATGGTGTGAAAACTGCACAGAAACACAACAATGGCTGTGAGGATTAGCAGAGCAAGTGGAGAGAGTCTTTTAATGTGCTCCATGGGCAAACTTGATAGTCTCCTACAACATTTCCCTCTTGCCCAAGTCTCTAATCCTCTTCCAGAGCTTGACTCAAGTGAAATGCAAGGAACTTCAAGTCTTCCTCTGCTGTCCACAGGGAAGGTATTTTCTCTTTCATTGTTTCCTTCAAAAAAAGAAAGATGAAGAGGAATTGAGGAATGAGGAAAATAAGGAGGACAAATGATTTCAAAGGTCAAACAGAAAAAGAAAGTCAAGGATCCTCCTGTGAAGCTTTTTGAAGTTAATCAGAGGGTTGGTTTGACATCTGCCAACAGTTCCTCTGACATTTAGACAGGCTTTTCACTTATGTTAAGTGAGTAAGCTCTGGTTTATTTTCTAACTTTCCATATGTTTGTATTCTGAACACATTTTGAACAGTGCCATTAATGACTCTTTTTGTCTTTCAGCAGTCAGTCACATCATGTCTTTTTCAAAAAGGGTTAAAAAGAGACTTTTCAGATATTTGAAGGCAGTATCTGTGGAACAGGCTGGATCAGATAGTTTAAAAATCTTTGGTTAAACATAGTTTATGATCTTTTATGACAAACCAAGAAGCTTCACTTTTTTGTAGCCAGATCACTTTAGTCAGATGTGCTGCACGCTGTGAAGTGCATAGAATACAACATAAGCCAGATAAAATTCTTCACTTCCCTCCTAAGTTTCCAGAAATCTTGGATTTCTGAAAAGATGTATAATTTTTTCTGTTACTTTAGTCTGGTGGGTTTTCATCTTTACCTCCCAGGACTTGATTTTTAAATATCATAGAAATATTGTTTCAGAAAAGAGAAAAAAAAAAAAGGTGAGAACCTGGAGAAGATACCACCTTATTCTTACTTAAATTGACCTTTAGGTATTTCTTACTGTGCTTAGATTTTTGCAAAAATGTTATTTCAGTAAAACTGTTGATGTTTATTCTCTTTAATAGAGTTCAATTGCCACATAAATTTTTAGTTCACTGAGGAAACTGTTTTCATTTATCTATATATATCACTCTCTGTAACCAATTAACATCTGGACTTTGGGGCTCTAGTTAAGCAAGTACATTCTCCAGGGTCATCCTCACTCATCACCAGGTCTTCTGCCAGATACAATTTCTACAAAAACACTCAGTAATAATGTTAAACAAAAGCTAATTATCAAATGTGAACAATGAGTTGCCTACAGCACATGGTGTGTTGAAGCAGTCATTTAACAAAAGGAAATTATGCAGATTTCCAGTGCGTAAGAAAATATCATTTTACCAACATCATCTGCTCTCAGATCCCCTAAATCTGATGCTGATGTAAACATGTGAGTGAGAAGTTAGGAAATTTTCAGAGAGGCTCCTGTAAACCTCATACAGTGTATATTCCAGCTGATAAAGTCTATGCATGGTTGAACAATACAGCTCCAAATTAGAGCAAAGCAAAAGGATTTGTATCTTTTTCTTTTTCTTTTTTTTTGACATGAGAGTGCCAACATTCTATTCTTTGTTTCACTCTGACTCCTTGTCAGCACCATTACCTTAGTGTGAGGCAAAACATTTAACTCAACCCTTCCAAGTGCATGATTCTGCAGAGTCTTTTAAACTAAACTTAAAATAGCTTTATGCCTCTCATTTTGGAGATCATTTGTGTTGCAAAGATGTATTTGTTCAAACTGTGTTCCCATTTGCAACATGCAAACTACCACAGAAACATCAGTGGCTTTCTCATGGGTCCCCTGTGACTGAATCATTAAAGCTCCTTCCATCTGTAAAAACTCAGAGTGCAGTTGCTTACAACATCTGGGTACAAATAGATAATATTCTGTCCCTTTCAAAGATCTCACCAGAAGGGGTGTTTTTTAACATAACTTGACACCATAAAGCAATTCATTTGCAGCACAGTCTTGAAGGATGGGTTTGTGACAGAGCAGGCACATGGGCTTTTATTAGTGAAAGTGGTGTCTCTGTATTGGAAGCAACTGCAAGAGTGGAATTCTTTGTGCATCCTGTTATGTAAAGGAAGAATTTGGTTGCCTCTACTGCAAGTTTCCAGCCTTGAAAAACTACCAGAACCATTGCAAATGAGGATACAACTTACCCTCCTGTTAAAAGGCCAATCCTGTGTAAACCTCATGAGCTAATTTTGAAAAAGTTATATTGCTTGATAGTGCAATTACAAATGGCTTTTTAAACATGGCTTGAAGGATATTGTAGTTTTTAATCATTTGAACACAGAAGGGAGGCTGCTGTAATCACCTGGGGCACCAGGAGAAAAATCTCTGCTACAAAGTTTTCTCTTTCTTTTTGGTGACAGATATCTAATTGTCTATCTAAATTGCAAGAAGGATCTCAAAGCATAGGTTACACTTATTTCCAGTTAATACCATTTGAAGGCAAGAGAACATTTTCCCTTCAGTGCTCCACAAAAACAAAACTCAGACTGAAATTATTCTTTGAAAATAAATGCATTTAAAAGAGATTCTGCAAAGGGTAAAGCAGAGTATTTATGATAATACATGCAAAAGGCATCACTGTCTGTGTTTTAATTGGTGCATTTATGAGGCAGTTTCCTTCAACCCATTTGTTGCTCAGTCATTTCAGTTCTGTGTTCTCAGGAAAAGGGATCTGTGTGAGACCATCCTCTGCCTGCTCTCCCTCGCTCCCTTCGGTAAATGTTGAATCTCTTGTCCAATTTCAACCAGGTTTGACAAAGGGACAGAAGTCTCAAAGATAATTAAGTTCCTACAAATTTCCTGACAAGTTGTGTCCAGGGGATGGGGAACAACTCAGGTTAATGCTCTGCTGAGAAACACCAGCAGACAATTTGTGGTGCCTCGAGCAGACACACTGAGCCTCTCTGGGGTATAAACGGAGCTGAACCAACACAGAAAACGTTAATAATTTAAAGTGGGCAATAACTGGTTTGCAGTGGGCATGGAGAGTTATTCAAGTTGGGTGAGGTCAGGGGGAAAGCACGAAATGGGCCACTTTAATTCTTCCAGTGACTCAAGATTTGTTAATAATTTTCAGAAAATTGGAGTCGGTGGGAGTAAGAAAATAAAAACTGGCAGTTTTCAGAAGGCAGGACTTGGGAACAGGCTGAATGTAATTTCACAGTGATGATGAAAGCTTTAGACCCGAGATGAAAAATACCAGAAGGCAAAAAGTCCTCAAATATTTCTGTGAGTTTAAAAGGGTATTTCACCAGTGTGCATCATTATGTTCAACTGAGAAAAAGTAAACCTTTTTTTTTTTAACATTCTATAGCCTAAATTTTAGCTTGAAGTAGAATTCCCTTCCCTTTATGAATCACAATAATTCTCACCAAAATCTTCATAGTCTGAAGTAGTTGCAACATTTTTAATGGAAGGGCTATTTGTGACAAAACCTAATTTTGGAGATGTCACAACTTTGCAATTGGCCATTTGGATGAAATCTCTTTCTGGAAAGAAGCACTAAAATAAAAACACTCTTATTTTACTTTTAAGAGACAATTAGATGCAGTTTTATAATCCATATTGTACAGTCAAAAATTTGAGTAATTTCAAATATGTTGATGCAAAAAATATATTGTGCTAAAAGAAACATTTTGAGATTTTGAAATATATAAAATACTCTATATAATATATCATAATATGGTACATACATATGATCTATCATATATGCTATGTATTGTAGTTACCAATGAAATGACAGTACTAAGATTTGTGCAGTTTTACTGTTGTCTTAAACTTAATTCAGCATAATTTATAAGCTTTGATGCATTTCATTTGCACTATGATTAATAAGTTGCAAATGTAGAAACTTATATGAATTAAATCAAAATTAGTAAGTTAATAATCCAGGTATATGCTTCACATTTACCAGCAGGAATGAAATAAAGATTTCTCAGCAACATGAGCATAGAATGAGTGATTACAAGTAAGGGAATGGTAAGTGAAGAACTATTTTAATTGTAGTAGTAAGTCTAATTTGAAAGCAAAATTTTTTTTTCATTACTCTCTGCTAAAAAAAGTAGGGTATTATAGAATGTTACAATATTGGTACTCAATTTTAGTGCTCAGTTTTAGAGAGCATATGTTTCTTGACTGTTTTCTTCTCCCAGAAAGAGAAGTATAGTAATTATATAAATATGCATATACATTCATGGGGTAGGCAAGTAAAGCTGCACAGTTACAGACTTCATTCAAACAAACAAAACTTTCCTTAAAATATAAGTAGTTTCTGTGAAGTGGTCACCAAAATGGGTACACGGAAGATAATTTTTTTAAATGCAGTTTGAACATATATGAAAAAATATCTGTCAAGCCCTAAAAGCAGAAGTTCCTCTTTTTTTTATTCTTTTGCAATTTTAGTTATTTATTGGAATTAGTTTGGCCTCACTCTGGCAGAACATGAATTAAGCAACAGCTCATTTATCTGCAGTAGGTTCTGCAGAATAATGCAATCTTGCCCTGTGTTTCCTGTATTCCCTCCTTTCAGCTTGTCAGTATTCAGTGCAGGAACTCTAACAGAAAGTTGCATTTGAAGTTAAAAACAAAGAAAACCAAAACAAGGGAAAAAAAGCAAGCCTCTGGCAACTATAAAGAACTAACTGGGATCAAGATTAAAGATAGAATTGGCAAAAAATGCATAAAACTATTCTAAACCTTTAGGCACTGTGAAAGATAGGACATGAAATGTTTATATAGATAAGGGAGCCCTAATGAAAGAACAGAAGTTTGATCACTACTGAATTTTATCATGACATTGTCTGGAATGAGAAATGTGGAGCCAGAATTCTGACAGCCTTTTGCCAGTGGCTGCTCTTCCAGAACTGTCTCCTTTATTAATCAGCAAACAATACCCTGGGAAGAGACAGGAAGGGATTGTGGTATTGCAGCTGGACCAGATGCGGTAAATTGGACAGAAGTTCGGGAGTGTGTTAGTCGGGACTCAGGCAGGGAAAAGGCAGGAAAAGTCAGGACACTGATAAAATCCTGAAAATACTGCAACACTGTAGACTTGGTGAGCAACTGTTAAGTTGGGCAGAAATACAATGTTTGTTCATTAAACAGGCAAGGGAGGCAATACCAACGCAGTGACCCTTTAATGTACATCAAGACCACTGATCACAATAAAGGGCATATTAAGAGCATGTCAGCATCTGAGAAGCCTTAAGTTTTTATCTTCAATGTTTGCATTGTATCTTTTGAATAAGAATTTCTTAACATTGTGGTTAACTCTAGTCTTCCATTGACTCCTTGGGAACTAAAACCAAAAGACTTTTGTTGTGAACTATGTCAAAACTGGAACATGGGTTTTGGATTCAAGAAGCTACAGAAAATTACCTAAGATATCTCTAGAATAAATGTGTGTGCTTTACAGAGCCAAGTCCTACAGTTTAACAGTTTTTTCTAAAAACAGAGGCTGCTGTAAGCCAGTTAATGAACAGGCATCTCATAGTTGAAGCTGTAGTAACTGAGTCATCTAAACATCATAATTATATTTGTAGCTGGAGAAATATTTCTATCCTACAGTAATAATGAAATGCAGAAATATGTGGCAGTCTATGAACTGAATAGTAATGACAAAACACTTGACTGGGTCACCAAATTGTTTAAAGAAAGAATGGAAAATACATGGTGTGGGGGTTTTTTATTCACTATATTAAAAAAAAAAAGACTAAATATTTTTAATCCTGCATTAAATTGAAATCTCACAATTACAGATTTTCTACTCTGGTATGTTCCAGCCTACTTGTTTCAAGAAAGGCAGAACTACAGTACAGTATATTATTCTGGATTTTGGCAAGATATCAATAAAAATATATTAAATGTTCAAAGGAAAATATTTAAATGCATACTGTACTTTCAAAATAATTATTAGGATTGCACATATCCCCACAATGTTCAAATTATATGTTTCTATTACAGTTATTATTGTAGGTCTGCCACCTTTTTTAAATGATCTCTGACTGAAAGGGCAGCAGCCCTCACAAGACTTCTTGCTTTAGAATGCTGCATTTGCTTTCCTTTGTCTGCATTTTGGACAGACTACTAAAGAATTTTTTTTTTCTTAATAAGGCAAATTGAGCTCCTCTAGGCTTTGAATTGAAAGGAAAAAAATATGCTCCAGTGTAATCTTAGCTGTATCCACGGAAACCAGTTGCTTCACTGGAGAATATTCTGTATTCCACTCAATAGACTTGTGTACCAGAAAAGAAAACTGGTTTGGACTGAATCATTATCCTCAAGAAAACACAAAGTCTAAGGTTACTGTAAAGGTGTTTGTTGTTAAAAACTATTCATTCTCAGAGTCCCCCATGTGTTTACTCTGGATATCTAATGAGGTGTCCTCTGGCCCATCTGGGCTGAACCATTTTATTGTGGATCTAAACCAACTTCCAATGAACAGTGAGCCCATGGAATTCCAAATCACAGTTGGGTAGCACTGAGGATATTTTCGCTGGGACTTTATGAGCATGTCTGGTGGAAACAGCGGGGTGGAAGCTCTAATCCTGAGTGACTCATAATTTGATAATATTAATTTTGTTGTTATTTGGGTGGGTGCTGTTGAGGGGTATGATTCAGGAAAAGAATTCACACATTTCTGCAGAGCCTCAGTATATATTCCTCTTCTGTGTATGGAGCAGCAAAAGAAGTGAAAACTGTTTTCCATAAATTACTTCCCACTCTGAAAAACTGAAATGCTTTGTTAAATCTGTCTAATATTACTGTCCTTCTTTTTCTGTCTGTGTAAGGAAGGACTCACAGAATATAATGATGACTTTCTAAAAGTGTGAAGTGTGTTGGTGTTGAGAGAATGGAAAAGGAGCTGTATCTGAAGAACCTGCCAGTCCCAGAAGGACTTGCTGGAGAGCAGAACAGTCTGTGCACCAACAGTGTGAGAGAATTGTCTGAGCTGCTGGAGAGGTGCTTGTCAATGGCACTGTTAAAATTGGCAAGCTCAGAATAGGGGCAGAAAAAATTCACCCTCAAATTCCTTCAGAATCTTTGGAATTCTTGATCTTTGCCCGACTTTCTCTGATGTCTTTGTAAAATTAAAAGCAAGAGAAAGAATATTCTCCATGCAGCTGCGTGAACATCACAGAATATTCTGAGTTAGAAGGGACCCCCAAGGATCATCAAGTTCAACTTTTAATTGTTCCTCTTGATTTGATCAAGAGGTAGCATTGAAGAAAAGCAATTAAAATACTGAATGGTTTAAAATGTTATAAAAATGCAAGGCATAGAGCAAGTGGGAGGACATTGCAGGATGATTATTCTGAGTACTGTGGTAGGAGCACCACGCCCTTTGATTTGATGGAGGTCCTGGCATAAGTGCAATGTGAGGTTCAGAGTGTTGTGTGGAATGAGGTAAAATCACAAATTAGGAGCTAAGACATGAAGATTAACTTTGGGGTGTTTGTTTTTCAAGTAACAGGAAAAAAAATAATCCAGAATCCATTCCAGCTAATGAAGTTTTACCTGAATTGTATAGTCTGATTCTGATTAATGCTGAGTAAAAGTGGATGAAATTCAGTCCTGCTCTGTTTCCTACCTCCAAAATATATATGGCTGTCAACTTAATACCTCATTTATGCAGAGTTAGAACAGCAAACTGCATTTGTATAATTGTGCTGCTCTGAATGTGCCACTGAGAGGGAGCCACCACCTCTGCACAGCCTGGCAGAGCTCTTGCACTTTGGCTTTCTGCAGCAGTCTCTGTGCACAGCTCTCTGAGGAGCCCAGAACGTTTTAAAATGTGGCTTTTTGGTGCGTGAGTTCAGGAAGACCTGACTGTGCTGTGAAATGGGATTTCACAACTCCTTGACCAAGTCTTTTAGTGAATGTTAGTAAAGCTCTTAAGATGCATTTTCAGAGGCTGAATAGGGAATAAACTTGACTAAAGAAATCTTCCAGTTTCCAGAACTTTGAAAAGCTAAGGTTATACAACCTATCTCACACTGAGCATCTTCCAATCAACAGTCACTTCAGACAGCAGGAGTCTTGCCTAAATCTTCATTTCTGTTAATATATGCTGTGGCTGTTATCTAGAATGAAGACTTACTTGGTATGACCTAACAGATCTCAGGATATTCCTACAGCAGAATTTTAATGTTTAGAAAATTGAAAATTTTAAAACAATGTAACTAAAAATGATTTCCAAATAATTTTTCAGAGAATATTCTCATTGATCATGTGTTTCAAAAAGGAAGTAATTTTGGCATGATTTTCATTCGATACTTGGTCTACATTGTTTCACCAGATCAATGCCTCTATTTCAGGCTACTATTAATGTTCTTACTCTGATGCAGTTTAACTTCTTAAGGTTTCTGATGTGGCCATATGTGATGTCTATAAAGGATTCCTTTTGAACAATTTTGTGTTCATTCATGTCAAAGGGAAACAGCAGTAGCATTTATTTCATCAGTTAGAGATTAATAGTGACTGAAATCAAGAAAGGTGTTTTTTTAAAAAATACATCAAACATTTGACTTCTTTTAAAATTAAATCATAATTTGCCCAGAACTCTTCAACTATGTTATTCCAGTGGCTTTTGTCTTCTCTTTTATTATTAACTAAATACTTTTGGTTAATGCTGCTGTGATTTTGATACTGAAACAAAATAATTGTTTGATCAGTGTATGAATTAAGTAACTAAAAAGGGCTATTTCTTGCAGGAAATGAACAAAGCACTTAAACTCACAGTCTAATTTTCATATAGTAATCCAACAACTTTGTCAGAATTCAAAATTATGTGTGTTCTTATTAATATCAGCAACCAAATAAGTCTAGGTCTTAGATGTGTTATTCAGTGAATTTCGGTTCCTGAGTACTATGTGACATTTTACATTACCTAGGGAGTTCTTACCACTTAGAAAAGCTTTTTTCAACTTATTAAAAGCCTTTAGAAAATCACAAACCATAAACTCATTCAAGTATCTATGGAAGGGTTTGGAGGAAGGACTGGTTTCAGATCACTTCAATAGTAGAAACGAAGCAACAACTTCTTTTTAAGTATGAATGGATAGATTTGCTGATCTAGTAAACCTATAATAGGGAGCAAAGTGAAAACAAATTGGTTTTATTGCATTTTTCACATTGCTGAAGGAATGGAGGGCACTATCGGAGACCCAGAGGGTGGCTGGGCACTGAACAGACTCCCCAGGACAGTGGTCACAGCCCAGAGCCTGACAGCTCAAGAAGGGTTTGGAAAATGCTCTCAGGCACATGGTGTGACTCTTGGGGTGTCCTGTGCAGGACCAGGAGTTGGACTTCCTAGTCTTTGTGTGTTGCTTCCACTCAGGATATTCTATGATTCTGTGATTTGCAGTGCTGACACTGGCCATAGGCTGCCACAGCTGCATTCTCCATGTCTATAGTATGCAAAATTCACTCTGCAATTCAGTTCAGATGATGACCTCTGAGGAAGGTAAGTTTGCACAAAGCAACACCACAGGTTTTCTATAAAATCTGAAATTCAGTTTTTAATATTGGGAAAATGTGATGTCAGACTTTTTCCAGTTAGGCATCAGTTTAATACCAGCCAAACAGGTCTTTGTGTGTGTGACAGCAGTGCTGCTGTTACACTCCTGCCCCACGGAGTGGATGCAATCTGTGACAACACTTGCTCCTTGCATCTTCCCTTTTGTGGCACTGAGCCAGCACAGAGAGAGAAACACAAAAGGAAACCAAGTTTTACTGTACAGGGGTGAGTTATGCTTTATTTCCTCACCCCTGACTCTATGAGTGATGTGTTCTCTCTTTATGGAAGACATGTGGAATGCTTACAGAAATAAAAAGAAGAATTGTGTATAGATTGAGGCAAGCAGAGGCAGGAGCTCTGTTGGTTCACCAGGTACCTGCCAGGGCTGCAGAGCAGAGAGCTGAGCTGCTGGTGGCATTGCTGCTGGAGCAGCCAGCACTGATCTCCAGTGAAAGGGAGGATGCTCTGAATGCCAAAGTTAAGAATAACTGCAAAGTACTGAAGCTGCAGCACTTGTAGATAGATCCCTATGTTCAATTCACACATTTCTAACAATGTGTCTTGGACCACTATTGATTGTAGTTAGACCAGTATAGTCTAGAGACACTTTTATATTTTAAGAATTAACATGAGAAATGATTCCAAGTATGAGTTTAGTTGCTGCAGTATGTTGTCATGGAAATTCCTTGCTCTGAGCTTATTTTATTAAATCTGTGTAGTTTATGTGGAGAAACAGTTCCAATCCAAGGCTGAATGCAGCACGCAGACCCTGTTTCTTGGAAGGCCTGGGGCTGTGGTGAGGAGGGAAGGACAGACAGAAGAGTCAGCCTGCAGTGATGCTTCTGTCAGTTCCCACCTTTGTGTGTTCTGTGCTGGTCCAGTTTCCCCAAATTCCTGCTCTGGGAGGGGATGTGACCTGAAGAGAAATTCTCTTTGGCTGCAGATGCTTCTTCAGCACATGACATGGGACAGTGGCTTTGACAGCGGGGTGATGAAGTGACCTCCGAAGCTTTTTATAGGGATTGATTTTCATTCTCTGTGCTCCAGCATTTTACCTGAATGTACCAATTGATCTGTGATTATACAGTGCTGAAGAGCATTTCATTTTCAAAATTAATAAACTTGGCCTTTAAAAGAAAAGAAGGAAAAAAAGAAAAAAGCTTCAAAATTTCCAAAACAGACTTAGTGATGGTAGAAAGAAAATCGCTACTACTATTTGGCTGACATTAATTTAATGTGTATTGATTTCAAAGTACTTTTTTTTTCCTGTTGAGGTATCCCAAATAATTTTACCTAAGTTCTTTCCTTTTAAATCATGACAGAGGCTTAACAATAGCACTGAACTCTCTAAGTCTTGGAGACATATATTCTCAGGGCTGCAAGTACAAAATAAGATCCTTGATATGGTAGGTTGGGAAAGTAGAAGTTTTTATTACTTAATTTAGCTGAGTTTCATAAAAGAGTATATCTCACCATAAAACATAACATGTCATCCTCAAACACTCAGGAAGACTAACTTAACCATGCAGCTTTCAGGGTTTTTTTCTTTTCTTTTTTTTTGTCTTGTTTTTGGAAGAGTTTAGGGGTTTCACTGAGAAAAATGGATTTCTCCTCATTGCCAGGCAATGTGCTGTCTGACAATCAGTCCTCCTTTACATTCTTTGCAAGTCTCATGTTTATTTATTTATTTTATTTGGTAAATTACCTGAAACAACTTGCACAGGTTCGAGTCAATAAAAATGTTTTTGATATGGAGGTAAATGGACATTTAAATGCAGTTTTTAAGAGCTAAACTATCCTTCATGTCACTTAAATTGCTTAACTCAATGGCAACTGGGGAAGGAGAAACAAGCTTTTCCTTATGTTACCTCACTTCTGTATTCAGAAATGTTCAGTTTAGCTTCAAGTTTTGTTCATAACTTTATGTGTGAATGTGGAAGTTACTATTAAAGTTCTGAATTCCCACTCCCAAGAAGAATTATTGAGCACAATGAAGGATGTGTACTTAAATTATATCCTGAAATATTGAATGAGCCTGAGAGAGAAGTTAAATTTATTTTTTAATGCCATTTCTAAAAACGCACTCTGTTTATCATGAGTCATTTTCTGGTAAGCCCTAAAGTATGGATATTATACTTTAATATCATTTTCCGTAACATTAAATTTGCAATGGAGAAAGGCAGTAGGTCTGATTCATCATTTCATTACACTGCTCACATTTCTCTGACTTCAACAGAGTAAATTGGAGTAGGATAAAGGACAATCTGGTTTTCCTTCTTTTACAATTTTTCTGATTAGCTTTTTCTCTTTTTTCATTCCAGAATTTCTTATGTTCTAATCTGAATGAAATCATTAATGAACCAGTTTAAAATGTAGAGGTTATTTACCATGTTAAAGTGCCCCAAATAATCTGATTCAATGGAAGTGAACTCCAACTGAAGAGTTTCTGCTACAGCGTTAGAAAATATTCTAAAGAAATATAATTTGGTAATAGCTTTGTTGTGACTCAAGAATCACTGAATACTTAGGTGAGTGAAAGAAAGCTCAAAGAGACATTAACACAAGGATAAAAAACATTTACCTATTGTCCAATTATTTTCTCAGAGTGCTGGTTATGTTTCCCTTACTGGACATTCATCTGACTTTGGGTGTCTGTGCTGGAGCATAAATGGGGCTCTCCAGGTTCTAACTCCCAGAGTTAAGCATATTTTGAGTGATGATTCCAGGGCCACCCTTCTTCCAGAAGAATTGCCAATATTCCATGACCAATGTCAGCACTACAGCCTTTCCAAATGCTAAACACACAGTTTTCTGTGCTGTTTGTAATTCCCTGCTTCAGCAATAGCTGATGGCTAAAACAAAGTATTAAAGATCTGCAGTTACTCTTTAAGGCTAAATAAGAAATGCAGTGATCTGAAACAATCAAATGAAGAGCCCAACACCCTGATCACTCTGCTATCTGCTGTCTTCCTTGTTATCCCTTGACTCTGGGTGGAAAACTTTATAATATGTCCAACTTTTTAGTCTTGAAGCTTATTGAGATCAACAGGAGTCCTGGATCACTATCAGACTTGTAGTTCCTCATTTTTATTGCTTGGTTTCTAGAGTGGAATCCAAATCCAGTTCATTTTCTGTCAATGCATGGAAAGATTGCAAAATTCAGAACAACAATTTCTACATAGGAAATAGGGAGGTGCCTTATCCCAAGGATGTACTCTCAAGTCTTGTCCTTGAGAATTTAAGCACAGTGGATTTAATTTACTCCCCATTCTGAAGTTCTTCCTGTCAACAAAGTATGGTGAATAGGATCATTCCCATTCTTTCTCCTTCAGGAAGGAATGGAAGATTCAGACATTATCAAACAGGGGGAAAAAACACACTAAAACAAAACTCACAACAGAAGTCTCAATAAAGATCCTATATTTTAAAATTATTTCTGTTCCCTGACAAGAACAATTGTGCTCTGGCTTTGGTTGACTGCCTTTAATAAGTGGAGAGACTTCCAGTCCATCCCACAGTCTCTTGTATGAGCAGCAATAGAGTAACATTGCAGGAAAGGCATAAAGCTGTGGATGGTTATTAAATGTGGAGTTCATATTGAAGCTGGAGCTCATAAATTACAGACAAGCTCCCCAGATTATCACAGCTCGATCCTCAAAATATAATATGAACCAAAGTGTCATGATAATTCATAGTTTCCTGGAACTTGGAATCCAAATTACTCTCTTGAGTTAGGCAAAAGGAAAGACTACTGGAATTCTTATCCAAGCAGTGTCTCACTGGGAATGAAGGCTTTTAAAACCATTGGTTTTTTTCTCATTACCTAAAACAAATGAATAAACTGAAAGTAAAAACAATCTCAAGAACACCAGCCAAAACTCCAGAGTGTTCTCAGAAAAACAAAACATTCTTGGGATCCTTCTTTGTGCAGTGATGTGATGAGTATATGAACACTTTTGACTGATAGTGTCATATTTTTCTAAATTTAGTATTTTTTACAGATCCTCTGTCTTTTGGCCAAGTGCTTTTTATTGAGCTTCTGAGCCCACTTTTTTGTATGAACTTTTCTCATTATAGACAGTGCTTTCCTTTATAAATATCTGCACATGAACATATTCAATCAGTGCCTTGAAGCTGTTCTGTGTATCGATGTACAGATCTTTCTTATGAAGTAATAGTGGAGACATTTAGTCAAAGGCAATAAATAGGAGGCCTTTAAGATTCAAGACTGACATTGATGAATATTCTTAGTGGTTGGTCAAAACTTTTAAACCGGCCTTAATACTAGTACAGGAGTCTTAGTGCTTGAGATTACCCATGGATAACTCTTTCTTCCTTGGAAGAATAAATATATATAAATATTTTAGACTAACACTCAAATATTCCAAATTCTCTATATAAAAATTGCTACAATATTAGCTATCATCATTTCTGTTGAAAAATCACAGATTTTCTGCTTGCAGAAACTGCTACATATCTTTTTAGGCATCCACAGGCAGAAACTATTTTTATTTAGAAAGACAACTTAATGGAGTCAAGCTGCTGTTCATGTGTGCTTGTCTCCTGGGAATGATTTGCTATTTGGAAGCAGAAATGGTTATTGTAGGACAGGAGCTGCAAAGTACTGCATGCCACAACCTGCATTTTTATCAGCTGGTCAGTCATCTCACATTGTATTTTTCCCCTTTTCTCTCATAATAGAAGATTAAGTAGTTAAAACTTTTTTATGGGAGCAGCTGAAGCCATAAATTGTGCCTGATGAATAGACTAGTAATAGAGGGAATAGATTAGAGAGGGGAAATTAATGCACCAAGGTCAAATTATGTGGATAAAGATGCAAGGGATGACCAGAATAGATGGACCATAAGGATTTTTTGAACTTATTTCTCCTCTTTTTTTCTGACAGATTAAGGATCACTTTGTCTGATCTATCTGGTGAAAGACAAGGCTGCCTTTTGTGTGGTGGATGTGACTATGCTGGTTATTTTAGGAGCTGTGTTCAAAGCTGTTAACTGACTGCTCCAACTGGAGGCAGTTCTGTAGAAACCACTTGGACAGGACAGTGCTTGATGCCAGTCACTCAACAAGCAAAGGAAGCACTCACTGCATCCCTGTGCACTCAAAGAAACTGAGAGTTCATTGGGAACCCAAATTACATCCTAAGCATTGACTAATACGACTGTAGGGCATGGTTGAAATCACCCAACACAGCAAATAGTCAATTGTTACCCTGAGTACAGCCTTGTTATAATTTTCTGATGCTTGGTCACTACTCAGCAATGACTGACTTTATGAGAGGAGCAAAGTGCTGATTTAAATGAATCTTACATACTTTCATTTTATTGCATTTTTCAAGTATTTTTATTTTATTACTGAATTCAGCCCAATAATCAATCCTACAACACAGCATGTGTGCAACCATTTAAAAAGTGAATAAAAGAAAGAAGTCAGTACGTTGTGCTTTACCATCAGAACTGTCCATAACGAAAGGCTTTTTGAAACATCTCTGTGAAATATCAGCAGATACCTAATGACATGTTAAAGCTAGTTAAACTATCATCTTCCAGGTGTTCACAACCAGCCACACTCTTTTATTTTCTTTCTTCTTTCCATAATTTTTTGGGGGGTCTTTCTTCTGCTGCTGTTATTTTAGATTCCAAATCCTCTTTCTGACTAGACAAGCTTTTAAAGAAAAAAAAACAAACAAAAAACAACAAACCAAAAAAACCCCAATAACAAAACCAACAAAAAGTAGGAAAACACAACTAATAATATAATTGGGAGGAGGGAGGTAGGAAAATTTTTGCTGTTCTGCAATTCAGATTTTTCAAATACAATTCTTACCTGTTTTTAAGCTTTCCACATATAATCTGAAATCTATGAGTCAATTAAGCTTGCCTGGTAGACACACAATTTCATTTGATCCATGGTAATTTTCCAATATTGATTTTGCATGTAGCTAATTATAATATTAGCCAAAAGTAGGGGTCTGATTCACCAGTAATTTTTGATTGTCTATTGGAGTACCTTAAAACTGAATATCTTTCTCCTCATTTCAGTTAATGCAAAATGAGATTCCAACTGAAAATTTATCTTGATTTTTAGGGAAAACTTCCACATATCACCTGGAGGTCAGCAAATACTGAGACTCTTTACCCAGGCTTCATTGATTCAACATGTGCTCACTGGTTGCTATTTAAGCTCATCCTGCTGCATCAATGAATTAACAAACCATGGGATTTATGGTTATCCTAATTTTCTTCCCTTACAAATTTAATTTCCTGTCAATGACTATATGCTGATACACCTATTTTTGGGTTTTTTTTTCAAATGTATTAATGCATGACCATGTCTTTCATCAGTCATGAATTGTGTCTAGTTCTTTATTTTTTTCATTTATAAAATTTTTACTGAAAATACCTGTCCTATGACAAATTCAACTCCTGGTATTCTTGCAGTCCTGGAATCTCACTTGAGTGCAGGCAACATGCCAGTGTATGGCACACTCACCACTGAACAATATCAGAAGAGTCATTTCTTCCCCCAGTCACATTATATGAGCTTTGAAAAGTGAAATAAGTATCTCAAACAAAAACTTTACTAAAGCAGTTAAAATGTCCTTAAGTGATTTTTCTTTTATTTCCATTTCTGCCTACAGAGTAATATGTGTTCTTTGTTGGAGTAAAAAGACAGACATTACACATTAGTTCATTTTAAATGCATTTGCAAGTGGGTGTGGAATAGTCTCAAGTGTTTGGCGTTCAAATCTGATTTGCAAGTTTAGGTGATTATGGATAACCTCCCTTTCAAACCTGCACTTCCTCTGACTTTAAATAGCATTTTTCTTTCCAAATCACCCCATTAAAGCTGTTGATGCAATTTCCCTTGTATCAGTGCTCACCAAAGCAACGTTTGGCTAAACAGCAATGAGATTAATGCTAGTACTTGATTCTTGCAATATTTAGTATGCAGAACACTGGGGTTGGCTCAAAACTTAGGGAAGGAAACACGAGGGACTCAAACACCTACATAAGTCCTACAAATGCTAATGGATGTTTGGCACACTGTAAGTTGCAGTGAAAACATGATCCTCCTGGCAATGTTCTTTAGCAGGTGCTGAACATCTGCACCTTTTAGAAAGTTCTTTAGAGCTGTGGATGCTCAGAGACAGCTTTAAAATGAAGCTGTTAATCTTTCACTTTACATCTAGTTTTTCCCAGACTTGGAAGTACCCAGCTTGAGAGGAGTATTAGCAAACAAACAAGAGACTTGAGAATCATGAAAAGTTGTCACTGTTCAAATTAGGAGTCTTAAGTGTAAGTACCCCTATATGATAAATAAGGGACTGAACACTGATAGTTTAATCACCTGCTGGCATCTTTATGTTTGGATATTTGGGGCTTTTAAACAAAGATTTCCAGGGAATTAGGCAGAGAAGTTTATAGTTAAAATATCTCAATTTTGTGGGTTCTAATGCAGGATGAGCTAGCAAGACTCTCATACTCCAAAACAATGGGACTCTGGCTGTATTTCCAGCAGCTTTGTGTTTAGTCAATTTTATACATTTTGGTTTTGACTGTTCACCATCATGAGGATGAGTTTTCTCACTTAGAGTTCTTTTCTAATGAGAACATCCAAGGTGAAGAGTGAATTTTTTTGTTAGAAATATGATACTCTTTAATATAATATTTATTTTTTAAATAGTCTAGAGATGAAAAATGAAAAATGCTCTTTATTTTATCAGAATCCATTCACCTGTTCAAGAGGAAATAGACTGTAGCAAGGTGCTACATTCAGCTCACAAGGCCTACTCATCAATATCTCTACTAGCAACATAATCTGAAAAGTAATTTCCTTATTGGCACATTTAGCACTCCCTATTTTATGCATCTCTCTGTCAAGGCTGACTGGAATCAAACCAGTCCAACAGTCAAATTTACTAATTCTAACAAGCAGCCTCCTCTGGTTCCTCAGTTATCAGAAGAGTGCCCTCAGTGAGCCCACTCAGGGTGGATCAATGCAATTATCATCCCCTGACATATGGCGAGGAGCTATGAGTATTTTCACATGAGCTGAATTGAATGGGACACAAATCATTGACTCATGTCAAGGAAACCAGAGACAGCAGCTGAAAAGCAGCACATTTCAGAGAGGGCTGACAGGCAGTGAGTGAGGAAAACAGAACTGCCTGTTGTTGGTTCTGTTCTGAACAGAAATCACTCCGCTCCTGTGCAGCTCGATATTTGCTCTGTCACTTGGCCAAAGTGAAGTGCAGTGGGATGTGCATCCTGGATGTCTTATTTATGCAACCCTTTGCTTACTCATTTGCATGTTCTTTCCAGAGGGTAAATGCCCTTATTCCTTTTAAAAGGATGTTTGGTAAAATGTAATCAGGAGTGTTATAACTGCTGCTGGCAATCCATATGGAAAAATAGCAAGGATTTCAGCAGTCAAAATGCTTTCCACACTGTTACCAGCCTCAGCAATGAAGATAACTGTTTAAAAAGATGAGAAGTGCTGCTTCTGACTTTATTTCCTTTTCAATCCAAACATGGAATGTCATTTTATGAAAAAGAAAATAATAGTGACTTAATTTAATTAGAATCCTGGAGATTTATTGGAGCTCATTAAGTCCATATTTGTGGATGAAAAGGAAGTGTGGTTCAATGTGTTTAGTTCAGGCTATTTGGTACATAAAGAGATAGTTGCACCATCTACATTCAAGACCTTGTGGTGCCTAAACCAGAAACTAATCTCCTTAAGCCTCCAATGAAATTCATGATGAAATTTCTCCAGAGGGCCCTTCAGAGTAAGAATTTAACTTAGGTGCTTTGCGTTGGACTCCTCCAGGGAACACCCACCTTCTGCTTTTAGGTTCATGGTGTGTGACCAGCTTTCTAACTCGGCATGTTAGTCAGGGGAGTGAGAGCATGTGAGCATCTCCTACAGCTCCATGGAGACCTGGTATGGAACAAATGTTTTCTTGCTAAATGGTGATTTCTTTGTAAAATACATTTTTTCCTGTCTTGAAATAGTTCAGGGATATGGGTAATATTAAAAAAACTAAATTAAATTCTGCAGGTAAGTTGAGTGTAGGGGAGTACAATTTCCTAGTAAATGGTGGTTATTTTTTTATAATTATGATATCTTAATATTATTTCATGTTCACTATATTTTTGGAAAATATTAAATGAATGCACAAAGGTAAATATTTGTAAGAAAGAAATACAGCAATGGTAAATAGAGATATATTTTTAGGTTTCATTAAATGTGTTTGTCACCTTGTTTTATCAAGTGTTTGAAATAGTTTTGTGAGACGCCTTGAGTGTTATAGATTTGTTCAGATACACGCTGGCTGAATTTCATATGATGTGTTATTTAATTTTTGTTAGACTTCATGTCAATAGGTATTTTAATAAAATCCTGCAAGCCTTTTGCATTGACCAATATGCTGTTGATGTAAACTATCAGCTGTTTTGAGACACTCTGAAATAGGGGGTGTGGCAAGAGCAGATCGTACAGTGAAAGGCATTCCAGCCTGATCCAGGGATTGAGCAGCTGGAATCAGTATTCTGGGAAGGACAGAAACCCTGAGCAAATATTAGAAGTTCATTTCTTAACTTTTTAGCCTGGTAGGACCCCCTCAGTGTTTTCTGCCAGCCCAGTTTTTCAGGAAAAATGGAAAACAACAACAAAAAAGCAGCTTCTTAAGGATTCACTTTAGTGCTTTTTGAGTTTTCTCCCTTTTGTTTCCCTTGTGGTTGTCAAAGCCACCTTATTCTTTCAATTACCCCATGCCTGGGCACTCTCTTTCCATAGACCATTTCCTCCTAAATGCCTTTTGGCTTTTTCTCAAGTCTCCATCCATCACAGCCTCTTTCTGCAAAGCTTCAGAGAGAGCAGCTCTGTTGAAAAGTCTGGAGAAACAAGACAGATTTCAGGCCTTTCATAGATTGACTGGTCAAGCAAAGAGTGGAGAAAGATGAAGCAAAATATGAAAAAAAAAAAAAAAGAGATGCCCCTGTCATAGCAAGGGTGTTGGAACTAGAGGATCTAGATGGTCTCTAAGGTCCCTTCCAACCTGAACCAGTCTCTGACTCTATGAAACAGCCTTATGGGAGTACAATGAGTTAATATTCAGTAGGAAATGGCAAATACTCAACAGACATTCTAATCCAGACTGTCCTTCAGCTGACAGCCAAAAGATGGCTCAAACCAATTTTCTGCTTCCACTTTTTGATTTGTTTCAAAGGCCATTGTGGCCTAGGAAAGTGCCTCAAAGCCTGTGATACCATCCCTCCATGCTCCTATGAAAGGTTAAAAATATTATTATTCAGGATATTTCTCTGATTTCTAAATATGTACACACACACACACATACACAAAACCACAAACTAAACCAACCAAACAAAAAACCACAACAGAAATATTAGATCAAGGTTTTAACATGTTTCATTGCTCAGAGTGGAAGAGCCTTTCCTGAGTTTAAGCTGCTCTATACAGTTTTACCAGTAAGAGGAAGGGTTAAAATGAGTTTGGATATTGTTGTGTTGCACAGCAGTCACTGGAGCACACTTAGCTCTCAGCCAGCTAATCTTTGAGGAGCAGATTCCTTCTTGCCTTCTTGTATATAAGAAGTTGTTACCTAAACATGGCTGTATGATTAATTTATTTCAAGACCCATATCATACTTAAGTGGCTTTTTAAGTAACAAGGCAACTAAAATATCGAGTAACATCATATTAATATTCAATCTTCATATGTTGTATCAGATAATTATTATTAAGAAACTTTGTGTAAAAATTCAAATGCTTCCAAAAGTGACTTTAATAAAGCTTATACAACCTCAAGTGTTGGAAGAATATAAAATGTATTCCAATCAAACCCAAACAAGACTTAGAAATGGGCTGATACTCTGATTTATAAAGAACTGAATGGCAGAGATATTCCATATAATGGCTTTGTTACTGCATCTTTTCTACACCATTCCCAAGAAAAATAAATTTCAGGGCTTGTGAAAAGACTCTCTTTTAAACTGAGTAAAGGACGAGAGAGATGTGTGCAAACTTAATATTGTCATACACATTTATCTTCCTTTATTTTGGTTGATCAGTATGGATGAAGGTGTCTTAACATCTGGTACAAAGTTTTGCAGTTAAATTTCATCCAAACCATGATGCCTGCATTAAAGAAATCCCAGTGTATTTATGTATACCTATTGTTTGGGGATTTTTTTCTGTTCCATAGAGGAGTTTGTCAGTGCCATGCAGAACATGTAAACCTGGTGAGTAAGTTGCTTGTAATTGTATATAATTAAACCTTGGATTTATGGAAAGGTTAATGCACCACAAAGCTGGTGGAAACCACACAGCAAAACAGTGAAGGTTAAATTGTGCCCTTAACTTCATTTCTTATCCTCCCCACAGCCATTCATGTCTTAAATGGCAGAAAGTTGTTAAGACTTTAAGTATCTGAGTTCAGAGTTGTGTAGAGGTATTGTAAGGACAGGGAGAGGAAAAACAATTGGTCCAGGGAGCATTCAGATAAAACCAAGTCTTATCACTTCTGTTGTACAGAGAAAACAATTTAACAATTGTGGAGCTTCTCTTCTCTCAAGGATCCTGGCTGGCCACTCCAGTCCTGCCCTCAGCTGCTGTGCTGCTGTCCATTTGTTGTCTCCAGCACCACTCAAAACCAGGTGAACATGGACCAGGAAGCAGCAAGTGCTGAGAACATGAACCTTTGCTAGAAATTGCAGCTGAAAAAAGAAGGGAGTTCAGGAACTCGGAGCGCTGAACTCCTCCTGCAGCTTTCCCTTCCACTGATACACAGCTGCATCCCACACTGATGGGAACAGAAAGCAGATTAATGTCCAGATCCTCTCCTAGTGATTTTTCTTTTTAAGAGGCTGGTTCACCACTGGCAAAATATCTTTTTCTTTCCCCTCCCCTAGTATTCTTATCTTTAGTCTTATTTATTTTTGCAGCATAGTGGCTTGTCACTTATATGAGAAGCATTTATTTTTTCCATAAAATCACTCTTTCCAGCATGTTTAATCTCTGTTTCTTTATTAAGTAAGCTATTTTTAAGGAATTACATTAAAAACCAAAGTCAAGAATTATTTCCAGACCCATAGTTAAGCAAGTAGCTACAGCAGGATTAAGCAAATCCATGGATACTACAAAGCAAGTCCTGCAGCTATGAAACCATATGTGGTATCATATCATTTCACACGTGTGGAAGAGCCTGAGCCTGCCCCAAACTGGGCATTGTGAGCAAACTTGTATGGATTTAGTGCCTGCCAAGCCACTGAGAGCTCCATTATCTTAATCAACAAAAGCAGCAGTAATCCTGATTTTTGGAAGCAGTAGGAATGTTTGCTGCAATAGATATGAAGATGTACAACACTAACTACATTGTAAATTACATAGGTTGGAAATAATTAAATCTAACACAGATGTTTTATTTCTAGATTGTTCTCTAAATAAAGCTATAGTGTACAAGGCAGTCATTTAGGTGAAAAGGAGACAGGAGAGCAGCAATAAAACAGGATAGGGGATGTAAACCCAGGAAACAGGGAGTAAATGTAAGTTACTATTTAAAAGGCTCAAGCAATTTCTAAAGGGAAGTAAAAATAGAACAGGGATATCCATAGTAAATAAAGTAAAAAGGAAGGGTTTCCAAAATAAATAGAGTTTGGGTTAAAAATAGCTTTGTAAAACCAGTGTAAGAAATAATAGTTATGCCAGGATTTGTAATCAAGCTCTTTCCAGCCCTGGTGAAATGGAAAGGTTGTCAGTTATAGCTGGGGATGATAAGAAGAAACATTTACTAAAAATATAGTATGTAATCCTCTAGCCTGGGTGACAGGAGTTCTGCAGGCATAGGAGAACTCACTGTGTTGTCCTGAACCATAACTGACATCAGCATTAACAAGAAAGGAAGGGCTGCACTAGAGATTGAGGTTATAAAATTGCCCCAGTAATAAGTTAACAAGTTAAAAAGTTAGAAGCCATGACTTAGGAGTTATAGATCAACTGGACTTATATTGATTCTAAGTAAATAAAGGAACAATTGAGTTGGGACTTTAAAGACAGCCAATTATTGCAGTTGTGATTCTTATATTTGTGGAATTTGGTTTTCCAAATTTTCTGTGTTGTTCCATCCTTACAGGCCTGCAGACCTGGTCAGAACAGACAGTCAGTATTATGATATCTGGATTTCTCCACCTTCTTTGGGATTGCACTCTCTCATTAAATGGAATAACAGGGTATTTTACAGGATTAAATGAAAAATGACCCCCTAACACAAAACAATTTTAAGTTTCTAATGAGTAGAAAAGAAAATACTGGGCTGTTTGTGAGTTAATAATATTTGCTGGAGACATATAGAGAATATGTGAAGTTTGCAAAAGATACAACATTTCTGTGGTAAGAATTGGTGAGAATGATGGGACACAAACACAGAGCAAGGGATGGGTTCAGTAGATGACCTGATTGAAGAGGCTGCTCAACAGCAACCAGGCAAGTGCAGCACATTCACTGTGTCAACCCATCCTTCCTCAGGGCAGAAGTTACAACTCCATTAATCTTCCTCCTTTCTTCCAGTGGTCTTAAGAATGACCTAGAGCACTTAATTAAATGGTCACAATTGAATACTGATATGCATAATGATATGCATTTCAAAGCAGAGACCACACAGTGTGCTTGCAAAGTTGGAGCTCTTGTATAAAAATACAGTAAGTTAAAAAGGGGTTTAATGCTCATTATGAGGAGATATACATTTGAAATTCACTTCAGCATCAACTCGAGAAATACATCCCAAGAATGAACAATCTGAAAAAAAAAAAATAGGTAATAAGTCAATTGTTTCTGGTTGTGCTAAAAGTACCACAGTTCAAAAGAAATGTTAAAATAATCAAGTGGGAATAAAGGAAACTCCCCAAATATATCCAGAATTTGGAATATCAAGTCTTATGTCACAAAGAGTGGCTTATCCAAGAGGAATCTGAGAGAAGACTTTCTCTCTCTTTGGAAGTGCTTTTGGATGGCTGCCCTTGAATCATGCCAGGAGTGATGCTCCCTCTATCCAAAGACTGTTAACAGGCTGGAGACATTCCTTGCTAATTAGGACAACATTTCCTAGCACACTGACAGACGAAGCAGAGATGCAACTTCTTATCATTCCAAATGTTTGATGTGAGTTGGAACAGCTTTCTAAGATGTGCATGATTTAATTCAGCTTCTCAAAAGGAATCTTCAACCTGTGTGTATTGAGGAATCGTCCTGAATCTTTCAGATGATCTGTGCATCTTCCCGGGCATTTCATGACATTATATTTTTTTTTTTGCATTAAATACTCTCATTTCACTTAGTTTCATGAAACCATAACATTCACTAGTCTCATTTAGTCATCTGACCAATCAGAAATTAATATTTGTTTCACCTTCTGTAGGAATATTACTTTACCATGACTTCATAAATTCTCTTCTCCTTTCTGAAACTTCAGGATTTTTTCCCAAAATGAAGATAGGATGGTAAACTGTGGGTGCTGGAGGGAAGATATTAATATTACTGCTCGTCTTGATTAATGCATTTGTCCCTCCTGCTCAGAGTAGAAAAAATCTTTCTTAAGCCTCTAATATGATAAAAGTCTAAGACACCTTAAGCTCTTGGTTCCTAATTTTTGTATTACTCTTCTTTGTTGTGTGGTAGAGTTCATCACACCTGGATCAACAAATTCCCCACCATCAGGGACTTATTGAATATCAGGGGTCTCCTAGGCTTTTTTGCTTTCTTCTTCTCTCTAATCTATTATTGTTTTCTAGAGGGGTTTCTGGGAATTCAGATTTTTTCAGTAATTGAAGTTGCTACTAAAGGCAAGTCAAACAATATTGAAGAATAGATGGTGTGCAGAGGGTTGACTTCAAAAGTCTAAACACATTTACTGTGTGTTAGTTGGGTGTCCAGTCTGCAAAACTTGCCTGGAAGTGATCCATAGTCAGTGAACATGTTCTCCAGAAAACAATCCAGCCCACATATTTTAAGAAGGAATTAATTACCTTCTGATAATTAATGATGCAATAAATTATTATTTTAGAATGATACCCCAATCCTTACCTTCTGGTGGATAAAACAAGGTGAACTGGATGTCACTTACTGTGATATAAAAGCCTAATTTTTTTTTTCTCTTTGAAATAATGCTAACTTGACATTTGGCTACAAACAGGTGATACACAGCTTTTAAAAAATTAATTAATTAATTACTGATGTCTGATTTGCTTTTCAGGAATTGCAGAGTTACTATAGATGTATTATTATATTAGGAATTGCCACATAATTTGGGCCACACAGAGAACATAACCATTGCAGGAGCTGTGTAGTTATTAAAAGGGAAAATGAAAATGGCTTCATTGAGCAGCATCATTACTCATAAATGCTTGCTTTGTGTTATCCACTGTGTTTTTCTCATAGAGTGAATAACAGTTAAGATCAAAACAATTATGCCAAATGTTGAAAGTAATTGTACAATATCTATACTCAGACACGAGATTTATAATAGATAATAAGAACATGATCAAAATACAATTACACATGTAATTTGTTTTCATGTACATGGTATTGTGTGATAAAAATGCTTTAATTCAAGCCTTCTTTTTTGTTTTTGTTTTGTTGGGGTTTTTATAATGTCCACTACTATAAGGATAAGATAGATTAACAAAATGACATTTATAAATTGCAGTCCACCTTTTAGTGGGAAATATGTCACCCCCATGATAAGTGAAGCATGAAGAGTGATGTGCCTGCTGATATAATTTGGAAGATCTAACCCTCAGGTTTGGCTGACACTTTTCATTCTTTGGGGTTTTATTATAAGATATTCATACTGTGGAAACAATCCATCATTAATAGAAAATTCCCCTGTCAGAACTGTGGTCTTGAGGTACTGGGTGAGAAATTGCAGCAAAGGGAGAGTCTAAGCCATGAAGGGTTGGGATTAAGGACTTGGATATTCATTTCCAGTCTTGTCATAATATATGGAATGATCTGCAAATAAATGCTTAAGAATACCATGATTCCAAGAAGGAGTTCAATATGAGATGGAATTCTGTAGCATATGCAGCTACAGAATGCCCTCCTTGGCATGTTAGGGCTTTGGCTTGGAGTTCTTTGGCATAGATTTCCAAGTGGAATTAGATAGAGGGTTGCAGAAGTTTAATGTTCAGATCCTGTGCTAAGCATGATCTGAGTCATTTACAGAAACATCTTAGAAGGAAAATATGTCTATTTTTCTCAAGATTTGGTTTCTCTTTTGCTGCATAAAATTACGTATGTTTGGAGATGGAGGGGAGGAAGGGTTACCCATTAACTGATGTTAACACAGTCTCTATTTCTAACTAACCTGTGCAACCAGATTACTCATTAAAAGCCAGGAAATTTGTTAGCATTTTATTTTAGAGTATTTGTAAAAAAAAAAAGTAATTTTATATAAGGATGCATATAAAATATCTCTTACAGAAGGGATTATTGTAACTTTTAGTACCATGGTTTGTTTCCTGTAATTTCTGTGAACAGTTGGAGTGCGATGTCAGACTTGTGTGCAAGTAGCACCATCATCTCATTATATGGCAAGTCTTTGCTTTCCAAAGCATGCTGATTTTGCTGCACCTCCCTAATACTGATTCTTTAATGTCTGTTCTGAATTTTTCTACTAACCATTCACTGCCTCCTTTTCCCTGGGAGATCCCAATCAATGGATAAACTGTGAATGTGTAACTGTCCACTTGCTTTTGTGCACAGCAGCAGCACAGGTTGAGTATGCACTTGAGCTTTCCCATTTCTTTTCAGCACTCTCCTGCTATCAAAGCTAAAATAGCTGTACTCCCAACTCTAAGCATGAACTTCCTGTTAAAAAAGTAAAAGTAACTGCCAGGAAGGAAGAACTAACTTACTGGATGTCAGAGGTCCCTTGACGGTGCTAAACTTTAATGGAGGATGAGCTGCCTCTATTTTCCCCATGCTGAGATGTCTACCTATTTTGTCTGCTCAGACTGACAGGTCTGAAAATGAATGATTTTTCCTCAGTCATGATGGATACCATTTCTAGACATATTGTAGCATAATGGACAAATAACTTCCCTTAAAAACTTGTCATATAATTTGAAGGAAAAAAAAAATTGTACCCGAGACAGACATTTCTATCTATATCCTCTGGGAATAATGAGACCTTAGAGCAGAGTCTAAGGCTAAGAGTTGGTTCAAAACATCATGATGTGATGTGCCCTTATCTTCCTTTACAGATAAGACAGGCAGACTGTTTCTTGTACAGAAAATTAAAGAGTGGGCTGTAAAATCATAGGAAATGAAAACCGACAACTGAATTCTTTCCTTTCCTTTGAAAAATATTTCTTTCAGAAATTCTATTTTCCTCTCCTTTGTGATACCCACTAACCTAAACCATAGTGACCACAGCTGAATGCCAAATGATTCTTCTGAATATGAAAAATATAAACCTCTATAGTTAATTTCAAATATTTGTGTTGTTAATAAGCCACCTTAAAATAAAAAAAACCCAAAACAAACGAAAAAACCCAAACCAAATTAAAGCAAAACAAAACAAAACAAAACAGAAACAACTACCTAAGAGCACAGAACTGGAGGTCACTCAGTCCCCTACGCTCCCAGGTGCAGCAGATATTCAGGACAGAGAGCTTTGCAAATTGGTCTGTTGATCTCCCTCCATCCCTGAAACCCTTACAAGTCCCATGAGGTCTCAGAAGCAGCTGGTGCAGATTTGTGACCCTGCCTTAGCAGGAAGAGCTTGTGAAGCAGAAGGTGGTGGGATGTCCAGGACTGATGCAAGACATGGTCAGTGATTTGTTTGTAGGTTTGTGTAATCTTATTTACACAGTCCTTCTGTTTTGTCCTGAGGAGGAGGCCACTGTTATTGTTCATTCCTCCTTTTTTCCCCTTACAGACCTGTCTCTTGCTCACCTTCTGAGTTCCATGGATGGAGAAATGCAGTGACCCTCAAGCCACAGGGCCGTGACCTCCTGCCTGCACAAGGCACCAGGGATGTGCTGTGGCCCTGAGTGCAGCTGGGAGCAGCTCACTGAGCTGGAGAACATGGCCTGTGAACCTCTGAGAATACTCCAGGCTAAGGAGAACCAGGTCCAGGGCAGTATGTGGGAACAGAGAAGGGCTCTCCTCAGAGAACACATGGAGTTGAAGGTACCATCTGTGGAATAACATACAATAAAGTGATGATGGCATTTGAGAGCTGTGTTCACTTTAGCACAGAGGACTTCATCATCAGAGTGCAAAGGGGCAATAGTTGTACTTTTCTTCAGCCAGTACCTGACTAGTTTCCTATTTTAAACAAGAGGTCTGGTGGTTTCTGTAGAACTCTCTGTGTTGGTGTCAAAAACTGTTTTCCCTCCTCAGGTCATAAAGTCAACCAGTGCCCCAAGAGGAAGAGCTGATTGATGAATATGCCCATTAGTTGTTTCAAATGGTAAAGGTGCTTGTGATGGGCTTCAAGAGCTCTTTGCCTCTAAGGGATCATTCATATGTGCTGAAAGCCCTGCTGTGGGAGAGGGGCTGTTACTGTGGCATGACTGGGATGTCTCCAAAATGTCACAGGACTTAACATTTTTATGTTTTCCATCAGAAAAGGATCACCCAGGAAATAGTTGAAAGAAGGCTGAGAAAAAGACTCAGGGAAGATGTGATATAAGAAAAGAAATCTGAAAAAAAACCAACAAAAAAAATAGATTGACATCTGTCAAACATCATTAAGTACATCAAATGTTAATCATAACAAAGGATGTAATTTATTGAAATCTGCATAGTAATACACACAGAGAACATTACACTATAAAGCACATAATTAGTATTTGGGTCCACAATGGTTGTGCATGACAATCTGTCACTCTACCTGTTTGCCTTACAAATTGCTATGTGGAACTGATCACTTATTTTTTTTATTCATTAATGAGAGTTATTTCTAAGTCTCTCAAGGTTTCACAATTTTTTTTACTGGAACTTCATATTTTTGAGAATTTAGAAAGATTTACTTGATTCCTTCATTGACTGAGTGAGACTCACCTTCTATGGGTGAAAAAAGAGGTGTCTGCAGAGGGATGGAATGTCCAGGGGTACTTGGCTCTGCAGGTTTGTGTACATTGAAATGAAGTTATGAACAGTCTTTTTATTTGGCAAGTGTGTTGGATTATCCATGCAGAAAAGTCAACTAAAATTCCAGAAATACATTTCAAATTTTGAAAAAAAAACCAAACCAAACCATATAGAAATTTATTTTGAAATAACATTTCATTTAGAAAGCTGGCTAAAACTAAATAGCAGGGTTTAAGGTTGAAATATATAGCTAAAAACAAAGCTTCATTTGACTCAAAACAACATCTGTTGTTTGTTCTAAGCAAACTAGAAATTGATTGACCTAGAATTGATTAAAAATTGTAGTCTCTCACCAAGCCAAAAAAAATAACATTTTTTTCACAATCTAGTGAAGTACATCTTAACATTATATACTAAAATATCTGAGCTGTATTTGAAAGCATATTATAAAATCCCTATTGACATTTATGAGGAAAATTAGGGTTTTCAGCCCCTAACCACTTCATATGTGTAATTTCTTTGGAGATAATATGATTTTTATTTACTGGAAAAGAGTCTCTGATGAACAGACTGTAATTAATTAAATACATTAGTCTGTTTTGTTTGAAGTATAGACTTACAGGATGAAGGATGGACCTGTTTCTAATACAGAGGATGTGAGTGGTCCTGGCCCAGACTACTGTAAAAAAAAAAAAAATCATAGCTTTTTATTCCCTCACTCACTTTTTGGTCAAAATACTCTTCATTTCAATGAGTTTCTTGCCTGATGGGGAAAAGGAATTGTAAGTGCATTATATCCATCATCTCCCAGGCAAGGCCCATGATTTCCTGGCAGGTATAAATCCTTGGATGCCCAAGTTTTCTACATTGTTAACTGGGATGTAAAACTAGAGAAGGCAGAAGTTTCAACTTTGGCTGCCTAATTGCAGAAAAATCCAGCTGTGGCTGCACACCTGGAGTGCTGCAAGTGTGTGGTAATAGGGGAATTCAAGTAGTCCATTTAAAGGCTATTTGAAGGTTTATAAAAGTTAACACTAAGTGTCTTTGGAAAGGGATAGGCTGAGAATTAAAGAACGTGAATTTAGGCTTTTATTGCTGCCTTTTAAATGACAGTGGGATTGCAGTCCACAAATGAAATCATTGACCACAACCCTCATTAAAAGTCAATATTTATGGAAATTACTGCATTCTGGGATCTGAGAGACTGAAGCACAGCAAAAGCAATGACTATTGCCATGGCATACACATCAATATTTTAATAGCACCACTGAGGCAAAGTACCTCAATTATAACTTCACTGGCTTACAATGAACTGTTTGTAAATCTCTTAAACACATTTTAATTATCTTTATTTTTTCTTTTTTTTTCTATTTTGTATCTGAGCAAAACCGTTCTTACAAATGTAAATCTAAGCACTAATCTTAAATAAACCTGTTCACACTATAAATTCTTCTGAGCTTTTAGTAGCTAAAATGAGCTCAAAAAAAAAAAAAAAAAGAAAGAAAAATGCAAACCAGCTCTGATGGAGGACAAAAAAGCCAACTGACCGTGGTTGCTCTGGTAACAAATTGCCTTTCTCTGTGAGTGTGTGTAGGGATGCATGAATATGAGACAGATATCTGTGTAGAGCTCAGAGCTGGTTGCATATTTGTACATGTCCATTTACTTGTGCATCATTCCCTCTCTCAGATTCCTTCACATGTTTTATTACCCATGGATCTGTGGAGCTCTTTTTCCCCTTTAAATTTCATTAATCACCCTTGTAAATGGAATGCTTCCCTTGAGTGACATTTTTATGTTAAAATTATATTATATTTGATTTGAAAAGCAACCTAATTAAGGTAGGCTTCCTGTAAGCTATTTAAGTCTCACCTCCCAGTGGAATCATGGAACATTTAGAAAAATAATGAATTACATCTTATATAATCTTTATTGCTACTTTTTAGAATGAATAATATATTCAGTTTGGGTTGAAATAACATATCCCTAAGGTACAATTCGTTTCCACAAATTAGATTGGTCCCTCACATACAAGATTATTAAGCATGAAGAAGAAAGTTATTGGGTTCCCTGTTCCCCCCAGGAATAGTGTTTTTTTTTCCTTCACATCCAAGCTTTAAATGTAGCCCAATTCAATCATAATCTGGTAAATAGTTAAAAGAATGATGCAGTTACTTGGACTTGCATATTAACCTTGTTATTTAAAATTCTCCTCCTTTTTGTTTTGAGTACATGACTGATGTGTACAGCTCAAAGGGAAGCACAAAGAACAGAAATACTACTGTGATTCTCTGGTTTTATAGGTTCTGATTGTAGTTTTAGTTCTCCTTCTAGTTTTACCCATCTTTAAGTTGATTAAAAATCTCAGTGTGATTCACTCTGATTGTCAAGGGAGAGTTGAATTATTATTTCTAGAGAAAAAATGTGATTATACCAGTAATATGAAGTGGGGTGAAACATGTTCAATACAGAGTTACCATTAAATTATTTATGAGTCTGATAGTTCCTCTGGAAAAGGCTTGAATAACAATCTATCTGATGAATCATGGAAAATTATTTGCAAATGATGGAACAAAAAGTTGTTTGGGTTTTTTTATCATTGTCTAAGATAGTCTGTATAGTTCTCAGTGTGCTCTCTCTATAATTACATTAAATAATCATTTGGTTTTTTCATGAAGGTAGAGGTATGTATTTGTTCCAAGTCACTTCAACAGGCTGAGAAAAACAAACACTACTGTTCAGAGTTTAAAAATCCACTCTAAGTTACATTTTACAAACACTGCTCTATTATTGTTTATACTAAACAAACTAGTAAAATGAAAAGCAGATAATGCAGCATTTCCTGTCATACCTGTTGATTCTGTTAAAGCATATTAGTTAAAGTAGTGAAAAGACTATAGAGTTATTTTTAAGCAGGTTTATAACTATAACTAAGTCCTGTTGAACAGGAAACTTAAAATTTGTGAACTTTGAAATTAGAATTAATATTAAAATAATGTTTCCTTAAGTTTTTATGTTTCTGAGAATTTCTGCCTTTTTTACTAGCAAATATCTATTTAGTTTCCCAGATTATATTAGCTTGTGTTCTGGTGGTACCTGAACTGCACTCAGATGCTGAGTTCAACATCAACCTATTCAATCTGCTCTGTGCTACAAGAAGGGCATCCCAGTCTGGTTTTGACTGACATGAAAAATGCAGGTAGATTTCTGCTCTTATGGTTAAGATTATAGAAAACCTGACGTAGGGGATGGCTGGAATTTTAAACCCTGTTTACATCTGTCCTTACATATAGCTTGGTTAAAAGACACAACTGGTAAGAGCAGGGAAGATCTGGCATATGTGAGATCTTGTGTTACCACCTAATCTAGGAGGAACAGATTTTAAATGAGGTAAAGCTACTGTTATGAGCTCATTAGAATTTTTGGCATCTTCACAGTTCAGTGTTAATTGATACATACATAAACCTTGGAATATTTTCTATTCTGCTTTTCCTGTGAACAAATTGTGTTCCTCTAAGGGGAGGCATGAAGTCACTCAGCCTTCCTCAAATAAGCTATTCTGGTAGATAGAGAGCTAAAAATGAATTGGGAGGCCATGGCAAAACTGCTTCCTCATTTATCTGCACTGTAGAACCTTCTCACAAAGGTGAAGGCATAAGGAGGTCAAGCTCCCAAAACTGTGCAGGGAAAGACATGGACTTCACTAGTTAGTACTTTGGAGAAGAAAACTTACAGTAGTATCACTCTTTTTCAACTGAAAAATGGTCAAAATGGAAAGGAGAGACAAAAAAGGTGAGACAAATAGTTTTGAGGAACAGAATCTTCCAGTTTATAGCATATGTGCACACCTACAGTATAGAATGGGATGAATTATATTTCAGTGTTTGAACATGGATTTGCTTTTCCTTTGGGTTTGGTGGGCTTGTTGTTTTTTTGTTTTGGTTTGGTTTAGTTTGGTTGGTTGGTTTGGTTTGGTTTGGTTTTTGGGTTTGTTTGTTTTGTTTTTTCTTTTAGCAGAAAAGTTTTTAGCTTTTTACCACAATTGAAGAGCTGCTTTGTTTGATGAGGAACAGCAGATTCTGATTTAAGAAAAGGCTGGGTTGTTTTAAGAAAAACTCAATATGTGAAACAGTGAATCACTCCACTCAGCCACAGCTGCAACTGATTCCAGGTATTTCAGTTGTTTAAGGAGGGGGAGCATGGGGAGGGCTGAAGTTGTTTGTATGGCTCCTTCTGGCTCAGGGCTTCAAGGAAACCTCTTCAGGTACAGCAGAACTGCAATGTCATGAATCCAAGTGTTTCTGCATAAAGGGTGTTCTGAAGTGTTGTAAGAAGACCCTTGTAGACTCTCTGCAGTTCTGACTCAGAGGGAAGTAGAAAGCACGTCAGTGACAGAATATATTTCTTGCTGTGTTTCCAGCCAGTTGTTGCTTTCGTGTGTTGCAACTGGACAGAATGTGCAAATTTTGCATTGTTGACTTAAATGTGTCCCCTAAAAGCTGTCATCACACCCTGGTGCCTCTTCTCTGAATTCCTGTGTCTGAGATAGTTTGTTGCAGCCCTTCAGGTCCCAATGTTACTGGAAGGTGTTTCATTCCAGGTGAGACAGGTGAGGTGCTCTGCCCAGTGGGCAAACTGGGGGACAGGTCCAGAGCTCAATGCTCAAAGCTGGATCCTGAATGCTTGAGATTTGCTGGTTAATATGCATGAGTCTACCCTTCTCTCTTTTTCTCTTTGATTGGATTGCTTCTGTTAAGAAGGCCGTTGGCATAATTTTGCTGGTTTATTTGAATTTTCGTGAATTGGGTATTGCTTCCAGGCAGACTCTCTATGAAGTCATCTTGTTTAGAATTTTTCTAGTTTAGATTTTGGGCTATGAGTTAGGCAAGAGTCTTTATACCAAAAACATCTTCTCAGGGTATTAAGTAGTTCACAATTTTTTTTTCTTGTTTAATTTCTTGAGCTCATAGTGTTTTCCTTGTCCAGGATGATTCATTTACGACATTTTCATTATTACCAGCAGTGAATTCACCTTTTCTACTGTTGTGTCATACCAAAATATCTTTGGACTTTAAAATTGCCACTAGTATCACCACAGGTCTGGGGAAGTGACATGTGTCAAGACAACACCTTGGACACTGTTCAAGAAATACTATAGTGTGTTGAACATAAATACCATTTATTTGTCAAATAATGCTTAAAAAAGAGAAGAAGTGGGGAAATGGAGAACAGAGAGAGAAAGAGATTTTAAAAAAGGTGAATGTGGGTTTGGTTGCTGGATCCTAAATCCTTGAAAATATAGAAATCAGAATGGAATTCCTAGTGGGGATTCTGAACATTAACTCAGTCTGAGTTCTGGTTGGCCTCTAAATCAAAGACTAGTTATTATTTACACTACCAGATTTTGTCTCCATTCAGGAAATGCCAGTAGGATCATATGACATGAAGACTGAGCAGGCAGGAGGGCTATCTGAAATAATGTTTATTCAAGTAGATACTATATGTATTAAAACTTTCTGAAATTTCTTTTTTGGTTTGTGCATTGACTTCACCTAAAGCTGCTGCTACTTCAGTTGTGCTCTCCTTTGAGGAGCTGTTCATGGATATGCTTTTTAATATAAAGTCAAAATGGCAAGGAGACTCTGAATTTCATCCTGTGTCTGAAAAAGTATATGAATTTTCCCAGTCAATCCTATTTCCACTGAGGCCAGTGGAACTTTTCCATTGACTTCAATAGCATTACATTTTTCACCCTTAATCTGTGCAGGTGACAAATAGACCGTAGCTTGTACATCATAGAACAGTCTTCCAGAGTCATCAGAATGCCTCTGAATCATCATAACCAGAATTTCATGCACTCTGTGGTATATTGGCCTTCTAGAAACTTGGATTAATACTCACAAAGACTCAGCAGTGAAAAAAAATGGTCACTGGCTGTAAAGAATTTGCTTTCTGACCCCATTTCTGCACTGCATTCATAGAAGTTCCAGGGTCCTGTCCCAATATTCATGCCATTTACAGATCCATTGCTTGCTTTTCCTTTTCCTGATGACATCCACAAATATAAAGCTAACTGATTATTTTAAATCAGGGTTCCAGAGAGGGGAAAATATAATTCAGAAATAGCTTTCAGTTAATAATATCCTTTTATTTTTCTTAAAGAAATAGCCCCTTGACCTTCTGGAAGTGCTTCTTATGATGCAGCCCAGGATGTTTGGCTTTCTGGGTTGTGAGTGCACATTGTTGGACTATTCTTAAGAGCTGTACTAGCACAGCAACTTAGAATCATAGAATCAATTGGGTTGGAAAAGACCTCCAAGATCATTGAGTCCAACCCTTGGTCCAACTCCATTCCCTTTACCAGATCATGGCACTCAGCGCCATGTCCAATCTGCGTTTAAAAATCTCTAGGGATGGTGAATCCACCACCTCTCTGGACAGCCCATTCCAATGCCTGATTACTCTCTCTGTAAAGAATTTTTTTCTGATATCCAACTTAAATTTCCCCTGGCAGAGCTTGAGCCCATCGTGCCCCCTTGTCCTATTGCTGAGTGCCTGGGAGAAGAGACCAGCCCCCACCTGGCTATAACTTCCCTTCAGGTAGTTATAGGCAGTGATGAGGTCACTTGTTAGATAGTATCCCAAATCTGTTCCAGTTGCAGGATCTAGGTGATGTTTCCTGGCTTTATCACTAGCCCAGATTCAGGCAGGCTGGATGCAGTTGCTGCACACGGTATTTTGCATGAGTTATAATGTGTGAACCTACTCAATAACAATGCCTCACTAAGATGAATAAATGCCAAAGGCTGACTTTTACTGCAGTCAGTGTGATTGCTGGGGTGATATGTTGCTTTTTTCCCTTCTGTATGATGTCCAGGATTCCACCAGCTTTGTGTTTTAATGACTCTGCCTAATAGCCTCGTGTTTCTCTTTTCTTCAGTAAATATACTGAACAAAGTGCAGGGAGCAACAAGGGATATATTGGGTAAAACGTGGGATCACCTCCAGAGATGGCTCAGAATTAAATGGCAAAATATCTATCACTGTGTCTGAAGCACTACAAAGGATTAACTTTAGTGTCTTTTTATTTTGTGTGAAAAGGTGCATGTGCTATTGGTGGAGTCTTTTTGCTTATTTGAGCATTTTAAATTTAAAAGTGGGTGATAATGTTCAAATTGCTTTGTAAAACCAAAGCTTTCCATCAGAAGTGCCAAGTAGGAAAGTCTGTCTGCTTTGCAAGGCACTTTGTATTGTCTTTGTTATCCGACAGTGAAACACTGCAAAGCAAACAGAGGGAGCAATGCTAACCCATAAATAATTGTCTTCATTATTATAAGGATGGCCATCGGATCAACAGTTGTGCAATAATTCCCTCATTTGGCAATAAACAGCCTCATTTATCATTAGCTTAACAGTTCAAAAATTATGCTGACTAAATCGAAATATGCAAATTGATGTTAGAGCTAAATAAGGAAAGTTTGGCAAAAATCGGTTGATGCTGAATGTTCATGTGATTTCTGCAATTGTCACATGAATTATCACTCTGATATGCAATAATATAACCATACAAATGAGTTTGCTGAGATTTATGGCAAACCTAATCTGTGTTCCTCTTGTAATTCATGGAGAGGAACAATCACATTCACTCTGCCTGAGAACAGTGGAAATTTGCATCTGCACTGACTGCCTTTTAGAGTTTATTGCTGCCATTTGTGTGTTGTTTGTGCCTGTAATATTAAGTTGTAGGAGGATAAAATTTAGCAAAAAGAATATTTAAAATAAAGCTGTGCAATCTGTTTTCTTTTGAGCGTGTTTCTAAATGCAAGAAAATTAAGAAAGAATGTATAGACTTAGAATTTGATGACTATACTTAAGTATATTGGAAATCAATACTGATTCCAACCCCAAATCTGTGTAATGCCTATGGTATAGTTCCTACATGGCATATTATATAAAGACATAAAAATCAGTCTGTATTCTTACTTTTGAAGCAAATTGAACCATATAAGTTGCAGAACAAGCTGCCTGGATGAATGTTCCAGGCCCTCCTTAAATCTGTAAATAAATGGTGTGTTTCAAGAAGATGTGCAAAGTGCTGCTGTCACTGATTCTTATGTAATGTTCTGAGTGGTGCAAGGAAACTTGTTCCTAACAGAATGCTTGAGTACCTGGAAAAGAGTCAGTGCTTGAAAAATATGTTATGCTCTATAAGGTTGTTTCAAATGCTATCACCTGTAGTCCTCTCATGCTTGAGATAGAGCTCGTCTGAATTTAAATCAACTTATACTTAATGTATATTCAGATTCTGTTTATTTGATTTCTTCTCCACTTGGTAAAGTTCTTGCAAGACCTTGAATATTTTCTGTCACCTTGTGGAGAGACAATAGTGTAACTTTCTGTCAATTTTGGAAGCAGAAAAGTTGATAATAAGTCTTTGGGTAATTTAAGGAGATTTAAACAGCAATTCTAGTTAGTTTCATTTGCATAAAACTCTACATTTTCTCTACTATTAGAAAATTTTGGTTTGCAATCTGCAACTCCACAGGAACTTGTAATGAAGCTATTAGTTTTTTTTAAATGTTGTTGAAAAGAAAACTGCCATATTTTGTCATGATTCCCTTGAAAGAACATATGTATGATTGAGAATCTAGAACAAGAGCGTCATTTCCTGAGTTCACAAAGATCATGTGAGTGTAAGGGCTTTTATTTATTTATTTATTTATTTATTTAAATATCTGTTTCCTATATGTGGAGATGTAAGAGGAGATTTACCTTATTTATTTTTAGTGGTGGAAAAGAATAGAGTACTGCTTCTTACACTTAAAGGTTGAGGTATGGCCCCATCAGCTTTATTAGAAACAACAGTAGTGACCATCTGTCAAGGTAGATTTTTTCTTTAAGATGTCATACATGAAATATGAAGAAATAATGCCCAAATAGTTATTTTATTGATCAGTTTGATACCCAGCCTTTCTCTGGGTGACTCCTGAGATTCCCTGCTTTCAGACTGCTCTGTAGATAGTGCTAACCTGAGGATTCAGCTTGTGGTTTTTAGTTTAGAACAGGTGTGGCACCGTTTCATCCTTAGCTGTCCACTTACGTATTGATCCTATTTTCAATGTTATTACATAGCTGACTGCTTTGCAGCTGCTGGAATATGCTCACAAAACCCAAACAACACAAAGGAACACTTACAGTTCATTAAGATATGTCAGAATTCTCCTGTAAGTTGTTCCCACATCAGAAATCCAACAGCTAAACCTGTCACTAAGGCCACCAAGACCAAGTTCTTGAGTGGCAGTGGGTATTTTTGCCATGAAGTTCACCTGTTCACCATGAGTGTTATTTTCATTTTTCATTAATGCCATCCTTGTGGTGATTCCAGAATTCCAGTTTCGTATGCACAAGTCTCAGGTATGAACTTCACTAACAGCTTGTTCAGTGGCAGGTGCAGCAAAGCAGCAGTAGGTGGGCCCAGGGCACTCCCTGTGCTGAGCCATCAGAGATGTCAGAGGGGGGCTCTCAGTTTTGCACACACAGATTTGCATCACAACTCTTGACTTCTAGACACACTTGTGACTTCTGCTCCTTCTGGCTTATTTGTGCAATGATGATTGAAACTAAATGATTCCTCTCTATCAGAGCATGTGATTCAAAAGTGTCACTTTGTAGGGTGTCAATGCCTATAGCTGGAAAAGTGCCAGTTTCATAGTTAGTCTTTTACAACTTATATGAGCACTGAAATAGTATTTCTAGTGGTTATAATTAGTCTTCTGTGAAAAATTTTTATGATATTTAAAGGGCAAATCCCATTAAAGCATTAGGAGAAAAAAAGCCTCCAAAATGTAGGGTTCTGAACACTGGAAACAAATTCCAACTAGAAATGAAAAGAAAAAGCCACAAGGAGTATTCTTTTTCTTTCTCCCTAGAAGCCCTCTAGACATATTTATGGAGTCTTACATTCAGCATCATCAAACTTCCACCAGCCACAGGAGGAGAGGAAATAACTTATGATGTCCTGGTGACCTGTATGACTTTATGTCACTCTGTCATTCCTCCCCATCCAGGTGATTCATTTCGAAGCTCTCATCAACACTGCTTCTTTCCACAGTGGTCCAGCTTTCATACCTACTCCTGTACCAAGGCCAGCTAATCTTTCAGAGCTGATCCCTCCTTGACTACATTAATATATACTGAGTACGAGAGAAACATGAACTATAAAGTTATGTTGCCTGTTCCTGCCAGGTTTTCTCTAATCTGATTTCCAGGATCCACACACAAAGCATAGGCTGCCTCCCAGTGCAGAATGTAAGTTCACACAGTCCACAAATCCTTTCTGCTTCCCTAACAGGGAACATCTCGGTGTCCTTTTAGGGAGGACCCTGAAACCACTGCAAGAAGGGATTCTGTCATCTGTTTTATGTGGCATTAATGATACAAGAACAGGTGTGAAAGTTGCCACAGAACTGGATGATGCAAAAAGTGTCACAGGAGGTCCTCTAAAGGATTATTCAGCATTTCCCTCAAGTTAACTCTGAGGACTTTTCTGCAGGAATTCAACCAAATTGTTTTCAGTATAACATCTACTTTCAGCTTCTGGCAGGGAAAAGAACCCAGAATTGTCTGATGTATGAATGATACATGTGGAGATGTGCACGTTTCTGGGCTGCTGAAACTGTAGGATGGGTGACTCATCACACAGAAAATACAAAAGACAATTAAAAACATCCCAGGAACAGTGACCATCATGACTTTTGTTCTCCTTCTCTTTTATGTGCTCTCTTTATTCTATATTTTTCAGTTGTTAATTTCTTTGCTGTCTTTAATTAGGGTCTTGCTAGACTTCTTTTTCTGGTACAGAACAAGGCAAATGCTCTCAAGCTTTAATCTGAACCCTTCAGAAGAAACCAGTGCTTTCCAAATGAAACTCAGAATGACTAGACTTACATATATGATTAGTTACAGTGTCTGAAATGGTTTATATTACCCTTTTTTTGAGAGTTTCTAGGCCCTTTTCTCCTTTTCTCTCGGTGTCTATTAACATTTCTTCGTACTTTTAGTATTCCCTGTATTGGACAAAAGAAATTTTTTTAAAACCTGTTTAGAAAGCTCAGCACTCTGCATTCTTGGCCACAGAGTGGAATGTGCCAGTGTGACAAAGGTGCAAGCAGCAGATAGGCAGAGTCCTTGTTCAGAGTCATGAGGACAGTGTTTCTTTAGGCAGGTATAATGTCTCCTGCCTCCCTCAGCTCTAATCTGAGCAACTACTTGATATAAGAGAGTCAAATAAACACTTGGTTGTGTTTTTCAAAACAACTCCCTTCCCTGTCATGGTTTCCAACAAACTCATCTGTTAATTGCATAGTATACTGCCCCAGACTTTGAGAATTTTAGACTTCCACAGAAAAAATTAATGGTGTAACCTCTCACCTACCTCTTCATTTCTCACATATAGATATATGTAGGGATAATTACATCAGTGTTGTAGTACAAATAATCAGAGGCTCACTGAACCTTTATAATGAAAGAAAACATTTTCTAGAGCATGCAGGTACGTTTTAGCACAAGAGTTTGATTTGTCTCCTGTAGGGAGGCAAAAGAGGGTAGAGGTGGTGAATGGCTTTTTGACGTCATTAGTCCTAAATTGTCATCAGCACTTAGAAAATTGTGTTGTTTTACCAGTTCTTTGTGGTCCAACAACTCAGGTGCTTTGAAGCATTTGGTGACCAGATAATACAATAACCTTCATAGAGCCTGGGATTGTCACAGTCACAGTTGCCCAGTGATTTTTTCTTTCTTTTTTTTTTTAATTCTGTGAAGATGTACACATTTATAACTGATGAAAACTACTGGAAAATAGGATTTTTGTGGATATTATCCAGAAAATACAGCTGAGGCTGTTCTACCTGGGCATTGCCATATTCAGTGCATTCTGGGGAAAATGCAGATTTTCCACTCTTCACCTTTCTTTACATCCAGGAATAAAATCATCACAACCACCATATACAAAGAAGGTTCCTTATTTCATTAAATATGTAGTGAAACTAAAGATAAAATTAACATAGTGAGCAATTGTTTGGGGGGTTGAGGTTTTTTGAGGGGGGAGGGAGGGGTGTTATTTTTTTTTTTGAATTTCAGATGTAAAAGGAAAACTAAAATGCAAATTAGCTGGGTTTTTAAAACCACATGTCTGAGACAGCACTATAGAAGTTTGCACATGATTAACTTCCCAGAGAACCTGACTTTGTGCTGCATCCTGCCCCAAGTACATCCCTACAAGGCAACTTCCTAGTATGACCACACTCAGGTTCCACCTCTCCTCTGTGTTTTAAGTTTATTGAACACCCCTTTGTAGCTCTTTGGCTCCCAACAAAAGAAGGATGTGGACCTCTGGGAGAGAGTCCAGAGGAGGCCACGAAGATGGCAGGAGGGCTGAAGCACTTTTGCTATGGAGACAGGCTGAGTTTTGGGGTTGTTCAGCCTGGAGAAGAGGAGGCTCTGGGTAGACCTGAGAGCCCCCTCCCATGCCTAAAGGGGCTCCAAGAGAGTTGGAGAGGGACCTGGGACAAGGTCATGAATTGAGGACAAGGGGGAGTGGCTTTAAACTCTCAGAAGGGAGATTTCAATTAGATGTTAGGGAGAAATTCTTGTCTCTGAAAATGGTAAGACCCTAGCACAGGTTGCCCAGAGAAGCTGTGGCTGCTCCTTCCCTGGTAGTGTTTAAGGCAGGCTGGATGGGGCCCTGAGCAGCTTGGCTCAGTGGGAGGTACCCTTGCCCATGGTAGAGGGGTTGGAACAAGATAATCCTCCAAGATGCTTCTAATCCAAACCATTTTAGCATTCTATGAATTATTCTGACCACTTAATTTTTATATATATATAATTTTCAATTTAAGAATAATTTTGAGGTTTAACTTCTATCCCCTAAACATTATAACCTTACTGCATTGTAGTTCAACTTTTTGAAAAACTTTGTCTCATGAGCCTCTGGTCTCAAATATTCAGGTGATTCAAGAGGACTTACCCAATATAAAATCAAGTTGTGTATATATATGGATCTCTTTGGCATCCATATAAACAACTGTCATGTAATTCCAGCCATTTGTAGGCCTTGCTGGGCAGAGCACAAAGCTGAGGGCTGTGTGTAGCCATGAGGAACCATGGCTTGATGCAGCCATGCCTATATTTCAGACTGGTGACTGCACGTGTGGCAGGTCTGATCTTTGGGAGGTGTTCATGAAGTAGCATTGAAGTTGTCATGAATATAGTTTCAGTCTCAGATGCAAACCTGTTCAGATCTCACGCAGAGGGAGGATAAAAGGACCCGCTGATAGCCCGAGGGAACTTGCTTTATGCATTTGTAATGACACAAATAAGCTCTGCTTCATCTAGCATCGGGTATCATCCATCAAGGGAAGTGTTGGAAGTGATCTGTGACTGCAGAAATGAGTGGGATCCTGATTTACTTCTGCCCATGCTTATTAGCAGTGAAATCTGTGTATTGACCCTCATTAATCCTGATTGTGAGGTACCAGTGCAACTTGCAATAACTAATGATGTTGCAAACTGCCCTTCTGCTCTGCAGTCCCACTTTCTTTGCTCAAGTTTTTTAGGAAGATGAAATACTCAAGTATCTGGAAACACCAATGTGAGGTTTTTGTTTTGTTTTGTTTTTTTTTCTGAAGCTCCTGCTTCAACTCTCTGTGTTCCTGTGGTGAAATGGCTGTACTTGATGAATAGGGAACAGACATGAGGGGAAAGGTGGCATTTAAAAAGAGCGGCTTCTCTTGAATTCCTTATGAAAAAAAAACCCCAAAATAAAAACCAACAAATCCCACCAAATAAAAGACTAGAACATCCCCAAAACTACCACCAAATTAGTGTGATGGTAAATTATTAAAATACTATATTATCATCTTTCATTACAGACCAAAATAAGGTAGTGAAAATGGCAAAATCCAAACAACTTACAATGAAAATCAGAATGTTATTGCAAATCATGAGACTGTGAAGAGAAAAAATTACTACAGAGGCAATAAACTATTATTGTTTGTGCTGTAAGAGCTTTCTCTAATTTCTTGGACTAACAAACAATCCCATCTAATTACAGAAACATTCTTCTTGATTAGGGCTGGCTAGTCCTTGCTTGCATCTCACTGTGTTTCATGCACGGAGGACTAAGAGCCCTTGATTAAGTGACAGTCTTGGACAACTCTTGCTACCAATTTGCATTCAAAAAATAAAACCAAAACCCAGAACTCCGAATGTAGTTTAGCAACCTCTATTTGTACCATTCCAGGGCATCAGATATCCTCCTACATCCCTTAGGGGCAAGCCTTTCATAACAAAGTGGATAAAGGAATGGTGTTTCCCGTGGAGCAGCCTCGGTGCTCTCAGAACTCGCCCAGCAATCAGGCAGCGCTCGGAGCCCCGAGCCTTGCTTTGCTGTGCTGGGGCATCCCAAACAGGGCCGGGACAGCTGCCCTGGGGCACCCAAACAGGGCCGGCTGCCCTCAGTTCTCCTCCGAACTGCTGAGGCTGAACCTCGAGGAACCCTCTGGCCACACTGCAGACCCCCAGGCAGGAAAGTGCCTTGGCAGAGAACTTCAGTGGTGGCTCAGGCAGCGCTGCCTTTGAGCTGTCTGCACAGAGCCCTGAACCAGCCAACAGTTCCTGTCAGCCTCTGAGTGCCATGTGATAATAATGAGGAGGTGGATACACAGGGTGCTCAAATCCTTCCCCATCTGCCCAACCCCTTCCCCGTGTGCCCCAAATCTTCCCCGTATCCAATGGCTTTACTATGCTGAGGCTGTTTTACCTCCGTAAAAATTTCCCCTTAAAAACAAAATAAAAAAAAAAAAAAACAAACACGGTTGTCCTGAAATCTAAACCTCAAACTATTGGGATTTGCCATTTAAGAAACTGATATGCCATTTAAAAAACTACTATGCCAGTGTAATGCCCTAGCTGGCTCTTTTGTTTTCGCTTGAAATTATAACTAAATGCATCTCCTCTTTAACTGAAAACCACTAGGAGAGAAAGGCCCAAGACAAACCAGGAAGGAACAAGAGCTCTCTCTTGGCTGCATTAAAACTATCTTTTTTCCTCACATAAAATGACTAGTTTAGTAGTTGCTGAGATCTGAACTGTAGTGTTGTGTTAACTTAAGCATTGTCTCCATACTAATGCAATAGTTGAACTGAATAGGAAAAATATAGTGATAAAGGAATCTTTTCTAACTCATCTTAAACTGTTTTTCCTCATCTAGATGAGTTTTGCCGTTAATTAAAGCCAAAAGTAACAATTCAATCACACAGAATGCTTCCAAAATGGGCCCATTTGTTCAATAAACATCTTTCTTCCTGCAAGGAATTTCAAGCCCGCTCGAAGTCTGACCATGTTTAAAGAGTAAGGAATTTTCAAATGAACAATAATGTTATTTTGGATAGAAAAAACAAAAACAAAAAAACAAGTATGTGCCTGTATGTAGGGTGATACTGTAGAGGGTGTGAAAATAATATCAGCTAACAGGCAAAATTACCTCATTTTTCCTAAATAGATTTCCCTTTTTAAAATTCCATAAATCAACATACACCCCCTTTGTAAAACGTGGTAGTAAAATACTCTGTATATTAAAAGAAAAACAAAAATATAGCATGTAAACAGGTGGTTTCCTCAGTTCAGAGAACATATTCTTCTCAAAAAAAGGGGAACAATGCTGAAGAAGAATTCCATAAAGCAGGTGAACATATCACTGTAATTGAGATTTTCAGGTGAAAACAGTGAGATATGGTCACAGACAAAGACAGGAAAAGAGACATTTAATGGTATTTCAGTTTTCTAGCTCTGCTTATGAAAATTATCTTGAATTAAATTAACTCATCATTTATTAATGACTTTTTCTTTATTTCTAATTTAAAAAGTCCTATTTTGTCCAAATACTTGGATTATTTTTATAAGATTTGTGGCAGTCTGGGCTCTATACTTTTTCACAGTGACTCCAAAAAACACTTCTAAATGAAGATTCTATTAGTATTTTTCATTCTAAATTCCACTTTTAAGTCAATATGACACACTTATTTTTCTTCCACTGTCCTTTCTGGACTGTGATCCAGCACGTCAAGCTATAGACCATATGAATTTCTGCAGCACAGAAAATACTAAGCTTGCACCTAAAAGGACAAATTAATACCAAAATTATAAATGGCTTCCCAAGTCTGAAGATAACATGGATATCAGCCTTGGGTGAAAGCAACACTAATCTTGCTCACGTTACTCGTGCTGCCTGCCACGGTGAGAGCAATCACCTAATGGAAAAAGCTCAGCATTAATAGCTGGGATATTTGACTTCAATTTTCAATTCAGCTCCCAGTATAGGTTTAGGTAAGTAACTGTGTCAGGTCCAGGATAAAACTGGGTATGTCTCCTCCAGCTGGAAATTCAGGGCAGGCAGTACTTTTGAGTTCTGAGTCAAGATGATGGATAACACTTTTTGTATGAGGTAAAAATGTAGCTGATAATAAAAAATGGGTAAAAATCTCTCTTGCTACTGAAATACACCTTTGGCAGCAACTGCTCTTCTGCTAGTGCTGAATTTTGTGTCAGTCAATAAGTTTCATTCAATGTAAGTACATGTACTTGCTACTGGATTTTGATGAAGAGATGCACAAATACACAATGTTTATTTTTCTTTTTATATTCTCTGTTTTTATGTATGCAGGTTATGTTTGTCCACCAGTTTGTAGCATGAGTGTAATATTTAGTGTGTACCTAAATGAAATTAAATCTTGTTACATGACCACATCTAATCTGAGTTTTGAGGCCAGACTAAGCACTTTCTTCCTACTTAGGAAGTACAGAAAATACTGAGGGGAAGTGCTTTAATGTGCAGGTGCATCTGAACTCTTGAGAAATAAGTAATTATGAGTACTTGGCCAGAGTCTTCCCTCAAGAAACAGCACAATTCAATTAATTTGGGATCCCAGTATAGAATCCTAGAATTAACATTGGAAAATTCCTCAAGACCATCGAGTCCAACCATATTGGGCCATATTTAAACTTCCTGGACCTTGGCCAACTTCTAAAACTTCCTGAACAGTCACTGGGAAGATGCTTATGTTAAAACCCTCAAAACACACACGACAAACCCCCTCATAACTACATAAAAATCCCAAAATAAGCATTTCCCAACTTGCCTATTTAGGAACATTTACCCTCCACTGAGCGTTTCAGGAGCTGTGTTTCTAAGTTAGATATTTGCCAGATGCCACTAAGGCTAAGAGGGCCTTGTCCATGTAATATGATGTCTTCTTGATGATGTGATCATTTCTGTAGTTTTCTGTTTGTAATAAGCAATGAATATTTACTGCAAAGGGGAATGTTGAGGCCAAGTATCTCAGTGTATGGAAAATTTTGCCCTTACGAAGCCAATATGAATGTCCAGCTTGGAAGGAAATTCTCCTTTCCTCTCTTACTAATCAATAAGAGGCAGTTGCAAGTACTGATGAGAAGGTGAAAACTTTAAAATGTAATAAGATAATGATGAGGAGAAGGAGTGGCATGAGTAAGTTGGCCCAGACTAGTGAGGTTGGATATTTTATGGTATTAATTTTTCTATAATGATTAAGGGATGAGAAATACTCTGCATACCTGGAAGTGGGGCAGGACAGAATTGATCAGGACCCAGGGCAGGATGTGTGTGTATGTACTTCAGGTAGTGTTTGATCTGTGGGAATGAATGGCAAGTGCTTCCAGCAGAAGGGAAAATGGATGCTGGTATGCAGAAAGAATTAACAAATTATAGTCTGAATAAGTGGGATTTATGTCAAATTTAGTCACTGCATTGTAATTGTTTGTGCCAGGCAAGAAGCTGATGGTCTGTCTGGTGGTCAGAAGTGGAGTTCTGGTGAGGGTTGAAGAGCTCTGTTTAAAACGGGCTGCAGCTTCAAACTTGGTGCATGTGATTAGATTGTCAAACAGAAAAAAACCAGAAGCAAATCAGTCTAGAGTAGAGAACAAAGCTCATAAGGATAGTTACATTTCATAACGAAAATGATTGCAGACAAAGCAGAGAGGAGAAAGGAAACCAAGGACAGGGTCAGCTGGAAGCTCATGGGGAAATATAGAGAAACAAGGAACAATGGAAACAAGAATAAGGAAAAAGGAAGGGGTAATAGAAAGACAAAAGCCTTAAGAAAAGGGAGACAATGGAGATACTGAGACATCTTAGAGACTGCGACAAGATACTGAGGCAGTTTGTGTCCTGAAGTGGAGCTGTCAGGGACAGCCTTAAATTGAGAAACAAAAAGGTTTTCAATCTTCATATAATTACACAGTAGAATACTTGCTACTAGGGCACTTTACATTTAGACTGTGGATTTGCTAGGAAAAAAGAAAAAAAAAAACAAAAAACCAAAAAACCCAAGTCAGCAGCAGTCTGAGTCAAATTCCTTCTCCTTGGATTCCATTTCCTGGAAACAGAGAGAAAATAAGTTATTCTTGATATGAAAAGACTCAATTCTAGCCTAGATTTAATGACAAAAATCCTCTTGATTCCACAGTTCAGAATGCAAAAATTTTAAAATTTAAACACCTTGGGCCAAACCTGCTGTAAAGCTGCTGTGAGAGCTGCCTTCCTTGTTATTTCCCCCTCAAAATAAAAAAGAAGAAAAAGAAAGAAGCACCTTTCAGTTAGTTATTTGTTCTACCTCATTGGTTTTGGGTGGGGTTTTAATGTTTTCAGTTTACTCCTCAGAGGCTATGGAGAGTTTACTTTATTTGGCATAATTATTTATGAGTAACTCAGTTTGTATAATATACGTAAAAACCATCAGCAATCTGTCATTTTGCATTTGAAGCAAAATCCTTCATGCTCCCTACAGTATAAGAATCCAAATTCATCCTATTTTGCAATTTTGTTGGCTTGCACTTGATGAAGTTTGATGCACCAGACACAGAAGCACAGATTTAGTCTGAGTCATGTTTTATGATATTCCTGCAAAACGTTTGGGAACTTCACTGAAGGCAAGGATACAACACCAAAAAGTTTGGTGCCTGGGAGACATAAAGCAAATAAGCTGCTTGAACTGAAATCTCACTAGAAAACAGTTATTGGATCCCCTGTCTTTCCAAGTGCCCACTGCAATATCCTACAGATGTTCATCAGGGTCATGATGTCACTTCTTTCTTCTGGACACGTTTGCTCCAGTTTTCTCTGTGTGAGAGCAGGTTGGCAGCAGTGACATCACTCCGAAGCTGAGCAGTGTAAGCCAAGAGCTGGGCTAAACAGGTCGGTGAACTTCAGGTGCTGCTGGGAAGAGAAGTGTTTGGAGCATCACAGGCATCAATGGGCATGTTTTACTGCCTCGTAACCTCGGCAAATTAGCCTCGGGACTGTGAATGGGGCAGTGCTTCCCATTAGTACATCAGGGATTTACAGCCTTCAGACTTTTAAAAAAGTTTTTATACTGCTCTTCTGAAGATCAAAAGGCACACCAAGAGGTGTATTGTAACCAGAATGAACAGACTGACTATGTATTAACTTAGTGCTTTTATTTCTGGTCTTGAACGAGAAGAAAATGTTACTTGAGGTCACAGGGATTTGAGTCAGGTGGAATGCCAGTGTCTAGACAAAGGGAAATATTTTGTTCCCTCAGTCACTTGAAAAAAAAATCTAAAGAAAGTGCCCGCAGGCTAAAACATCTTTTCTTCTATTCAGTCTCAGACAAGAGAAAATGGGAAATAGCAGGTAACAAAGTGTAAGTTAGACTATAAATAGTGCACTAAGCTCTCATTTTAATTACAGGTGTGTATTCTTCATGTGAGCTATAGGAAAATGGCACAGAAAAGAGATTCAAAAGTTATGCAGATGGATTTTGTCATTATCTGTGCCATAGCTGGATCATAACATGCCTACTGCAAAGATGCTTTTACAGTATTTTATTGAAAGGTTAATTATTTAATATTTACTTAATGCTTTATTACAATGGTTTAGGAGGGACCTTAAAGACCACCATGTATTTTCAACCTCCTTTCCTATACACTGCCTGAGTTCTTGTCTACTAATCTGACTTTTAATGATAAGTGACTGTCACTGGATTTATGCAGAGAGGAACTCAGGAAACAGCAGTGCAATAGAGAAGACTCTTAACTGGCTAAAAATGCTTTAGCTTCTTCTTAGGGACTACTTGCTAAATACAGTAATTTCTAGATATTCTTTATAAAATTATTAGGCTGTATAACAGCCTTCTTTCCAAAAGTACTTCCTCTCTATTTTCTTTATATTTACAATGTTACTAGTGCTACTGGTCTTACATAAGCATACAAATTCACTTACAAGTGAAATATGATGGCAATATAAATTAATCTGATATCTTGATCTCCTTCTTGATTTTACTGCCTCTTCAGCTGCACAGCAACAATTATTTGGTGTGTCATGTTATGAGGGATAAAATCTCTGAAAAGAGAGACAGGATGATTTTGGTGTCTTTGATAGGACTCCAAACACTGATGATTTCTATTAAAGCAAATAAGCATGGGAGTGCCAAACTACTATAAAAACTCACAGTATTTTCTAACAGTCTGGGGGTTTTTTAATTAATTTTACTTTCAGTGATTATTCCTGGTTCCATTTCATTCTTGCCTTTCATTCTTCTCAACTTAGTACTTCACTTGTTTTCAGTCTGCCCACTACTGCTCTTGCAGAATTTCTTTCTGAATATTTTCCATATAAATCTGTCTTGAACAAACACTAGAAGTGAAAATGTTCATTTTATAGCAGGATAGATATTTTTCTCTGTTGGATGCTTTCATTTGACTTACCACCCCCTGAAGTTTTAACGCATTTTGACGATTGTTCTATTTCAAATCTCAAAAAAAAAGAAAACACAAAAAATCCAACATTATTTAACTTTATTTCACTGTGATTGACAGTGGAAACTTTGTAGTTCTTTTCCAAGCTGCAGCTAATTAGTCAGTCATTACAGTGTGCTCCAGTTAGATGGCAGAACTCAGTACTATTTTCTGAGCTACCCAGTCATAAGGGCAAGACAACAATGTGTCATTTGCCAGGGACTGCGAAATGAAAGCTCTCTCTTTGGCATGGTATAAGAAAAAATGAACTTTACAATAAGCTCCATGTTTTAATGCTGGCTCACCTCTGCAACTGCTATCAAACTGTGCTTTGACCACAGCAGGGAAGCGTTTGATTAACTACCAACAAGAAAGAATGCGGCGAACAATGAGACATCAAAGACAGCAGCTTCCTGACAGCAGTTACTGAACAGTGATTAATGAGTGACAGAAATGAAGAATGTATAACCTCCAGTATATTTAAGAAGGCTAGTGAGTATCATGAGGTGAAGTTCAAAAGAGTCATTAATTGGTAAAAATGAAGAGCAATAACTTTAAAAGAGGTTTAAAATTTCACATTTGGTCTGGTCTAAAAAAGATCAACTGTATAGGGTGATGTAGCTAATACTGATATTGCAGCTTTCTTTCATAATGAGATCATTTAATTAGGGGGAAGATTTATGTTGATTTCAATAAGCATTACAGTGACTCTTAAAACACTGGCCATGCTTTGATAATAAACAGTCCTTAGTTACTGTTCGAAGTTTTCACTGGAGCCATTTGCTGTTGAATTTTCAATGGCAAAATTGCAGAACTTAAGGAAGAGCAGAAATATTGGAGATACCAGTGATCTGAAATAAGATGAGAGGTAATTGAGTATTATTAGCAGGTCAGCAATTTTTTATACATTTGGTTTATGTCACCTGAAGCTAATGGCTCAAATGACGTATTTCCCTGCAAGCAGGTACAATGTTCAGACCAGTGCTAGTCTTCTAGTTTGATTTTACTTCCCTCATTCACTGCACAATCCCATTCAGACTGATTGAAGTGTGATAGTGGGGTCGTGGTGTGGTCAGAAGCTCCAAACTGTGAGTAAGGCTTGCCAGTTCATGTGCTGCTTTCCTCTGGTACCTGCTTAATGTTGGGGTTCCCCTTCCAGCACATGACCCTCACCACTGAACAACATGCTGTCCAGCCTGAAGAAGGCTCCAATGAGACCTGAGTCCCTTCCAGAGCCTAAAGGGGCTCCAAGAGAGCTGGAGAGAGACTTTGGATGATGGTACAGAGTGACAGGACAAGGGGAATGGCTTCAAACTGACAGAAGGCAGGGTTAGATTAGACATTACCCTGTACTGTGAGCGTGGTGAGTCCCTGGCGAGAGATGTTGTGGATGCCCCACCCCTGAGAGAGTTCAAGGACAGACTGGATGGGGCCCTGAGTAACCTGGTGTGGTGTCCCTGCCCATGGCGGGGAGAGTGGAACAAGATGATCACAAGGTCACTTCCAGCTCAGGCTGTTCTCTGATTCTGCGCTCAGCCATAAATGAAAATGTGTTCCCCGTATTTTCTTGCTCCTTTCACATTGCATATTGTGTGACCTCCACCCAGCTGGAGGGAGCCAAGGCCAGCACAGAGAGCCTCCCACACAGATGTGTACCTGGTGGAATCCACCTTTGTGAATTAGGTATACAAGTTGTTTTCCAGTGTGCTGGCAACACTCACAGACCGAAGCAATAGGCTGTGCAGTCAACACAAATACCAGTGAGTGCAAGACACTGAGGTTCCTCTCAGACTCCTCCAAGTCCTTGGAATTGAACAAGTCACCCACCCCCAGCTGGAGAGAGGCACAGGCAGCTCTATCCTCACAAAAGGAGGCCACTGTAAAACCTCTGCTCCCCTTTGCAGCTGCACAAAAATGAGGGCAGTCACTGGGATTAGAAGAGATCGGATCCAACTCCCTCCTCTGCCTACAGGGATTGTTAAATCTCTCAGAAGAGTCCTAATTAGTGTGCTATGAAGTATTCTATGGAAGAATGCTCTTGGTTGCTCCTGATGTTATTTCACTTGGCATTAAATAATTAAATCTTTGCTGGAGACAAGATGCAAGGGAAATGCAAGGGGGTGGGGTGGAGGGGGAGAGAGGCAGAGAGCACCAACAGGAGTTTTAAACACAATGTGTGAGAAAGTCAGACTTGTATTATCATTCCTATAAATACACCAATATTTCACACTACATAGTCATTGAAGGAGAGAATATGTACCTCCCCATGCAAAGGTGCTTCCTTTCTGCTACACAAATCAAATTTTCTTTTAATTAAATGTTAAGGGATTTTGGGGAGACTCAGTCTGCTGTTGCACATGTTCCTGGCACTTCTTTCCTTCAGGGAGGGTCAGACCCCTTCACTGAGCAGAAATGCGTTTGTGTCCCTGAATAGTTGGGCTTGGAGATAAATCCTTTCAACAAGGTTGCTGAGGACTGCAAGGCATGTAGGAGGGAGAGATTTATGTATGTGATCTTGGTGCTTCTGAAGGGAAAGTTTAACGTGTGATAAGGCAGATGTATGGCTGAAGTGTTTAATTTGATTAGGAAGCTGTAAGACAAGTTTGAATGAGTGCTCCTCAGTCTTTGCTATGAGATCACTATGTTGTTTATTCTCTGAGGACATGACAACAGATGGAAAAGGGCTTTTCTATTTGGTGTCAATCATGTTTGTGATTGAATAACCTATCAATTTCTACTGATCCAACTACTTAAACCCATACAAGTGTACTGTTCAGGGGGCAGAGGAGGGGCTCTTCTGTGAGGCAGATTTTTTTTTCTGACTTTAATGCTGGTCAGTAATATATTCTTTTGTGTGCATCTACATATGAACATACTAGAAAGTCATGCCTGGGAAATTATTTCTTTGGTGATAGCTTTTTAATTATATCTGTGGTCTCTTCAGGGGATAGCCTAAGTATATGTGGTTTTCAGAAACTGTATATTGAGGCAGAGATGAACAAGTTGAATAATTGTTATTTCTGGTCTTTTTGTAATGTTTTAATAAGGCAAAGTTATACCTGAAGTTTATACTTTACTGTATGAGATTGAATATGTAATCTATAATGAGACATTCCCTTGCATCATTCCAAGATAGTAAGATTTCTGCATTTATCAAAAGTTTTGGGGGCTTGAGAAAAAGTAAGATCTTTTCTTGAGACTTCCATTGTTGCCTCAGTCAGGCTAAAAAACCAGTTTCACAGCTCTTAAACCCAAGAAAAAAAGAGTTATAATTAGTAATGTTCACTGAAGTCTTTCAAAGACTGTTACAATCTGAGAATGCTTTAAGGATTAGGGAGGGCAAGGTCAGAGTTTCCAGCATTATGATCCTGTTAGTACAGAGCACTTAAACTAATCTGTGCTGTGTTAAAACTGAGTTAACCCCAGTGCTCAGAAAGGCTGCTGTGAGTTCAACAGGCAGCACTGAAGAGCTGCTGCACCCCCAGAGCCTCTGCAAGGCACTGGGAGCCTCCCTGGCTGATCCATGTGCCTTGGGAAGTGCTCTGGCTGCAGGTGCACCATCATGGGTTTGAAGGCAACTTGCTGTACAGCAGCTCTAATTGTGCTGTTCATGGCTAGCTATTCAAAGTACCAGATATGCTCTCTCCTACTAAACAACCTGGCTTGAGTCTCTGGAAATCAAAGTCTATGCATCTTTCTAGTGTTATAAAGATTTATATTTGAACATAATAATGTTCTTGATTTGGTGTAAGCTCTTCAATCCCTCATTATCCCAAAGAAGGATTCATTTCAGTAATGAAGGAAATTATCTCTGTATATAATTGTATTTTTTTGTATTCCTGTGACTCAAAGGCACGTTATAAGTGCAAAATAGGAATTTAATATTTTGATATAAAGTGACAATTACAAAGGAATGCTATTAAGCTTCTATTCATCTGAATTCTGGCAAAACCTTTGGTGCCTTATGGTGATGTTCACCGTCAGCAGCTGTGCCGTAGGGACCAGACGCTGTGCAAAGTATTACATTTTGCACACTCTTTAACTGTGAGGTTGCATGAAATTGAGCTACAGTTACATGATGAAGACAGACTCTTCTGTATTCATCTGGAGTGGAAGAGTAGGAAGCTTCCAGACTTGAAGGAAAAATGAGTTTAAATGCTCTAACTTCAAAGAGAGGCAATGACCCCTTCCATTCTCAGTATTGCAACACATCTCTTGTCAGACATTTGTAGTGTGGTAAGGAGGGTCTTTGTAAGTACAGTACCATTTATTACTCAGTTTAGTCACTGCAGAATTTACTGCCTTTAGAATTTACTTATTGAGACTTTCTTTCATGTCAAAATGTGTCTACAGGTACTGTCAGCTCATAAGACCAAGATCACACCATTTCTCCTGTTTTAGAGGGCTGCTCTTTGCCTTGGACATTTCTCCAGGCCCTCACCTTTGTTACAGGTTGTTCTATGTGGGTTGTTAAAGGAAACATCTCTCACAACAAACAGCTCCATCATCTCAAGACTTTCACAGAATCCCAGAATATTCGAAGTTGGAAGGGACCCACAAGGATCCTCAAACCAAACTCATAAGTGAACAGCCCCTGTGGGGATCAAACCCCCAACTTGGCACTTTGGTCTAACCAACTGAGACTTGGCTATGGACATAGTTTTCCAACATCCCCTGTCTTGGCAAATGCCATGTGCCTGCTTCTGTGAAATCTCTGTCAAGCTGGTCTTCCATGTATCCTAATACTTGCAGCCCCTCAGTATTGGCTTTGTTTGACTGCTGTCTTCTGACTTTGACATGAGCAAAAAACTGCATCCCATGCTCATCTGAATTGTGCTTTCCTGTATCTTCCTCTTTCTAATTATCCATGGCCCTTTTTAAATTAAATTGCAAGATCTTTACATCAACAATTATTGCTCTCACTGACATCATACCTTTATCAATGATAGGGAGAAAATTATGGAAAATATTTATAAGTGAATTTGGTAAAAAAAGTGATGAACAAAGCTATTTCTTGCTTACTGTTTACCCCACTGTAAAAAAAAGAAAAAAGTACAGATTAAATCACTAAATTCAGTTAATAAACTAGTCACATAGATAAAGTTCAGTTGTGCTGCTCTTTGTTAGAATCAGGAGATTATTAGAATACAGCAGATTTTCAGTGCAACGTCAGTGACTCATTGAGCCATGAAATAGAGTGTGTCAAGCCCTGGCCATGCTCTGCTTTCACTGCTCAGGTCTCTGGTGTGTGTGAATCCTGACACTGGGCTCTTGGGCCGATGGGCTGGGAGTGGGAGCAGGCTCTGGGCTATAGATCTGCAGGCTGTACTAATCCATAGTCTGCCTCAGACCTCTTGGCTCTGCACTTTTTGGGTTCTGCAGTCATCTAAGTACTTTTTCCTCTCAAGGATCTCCAAACTTAAGGCACTACTTTTTCAACAATACATTTGCTCCTTTTACTTTTCTATTGCCCCTTCTTTCTGGAAATTCACTAAAAGTGTAGAGATTTCACCTCAGCTAAAAGCTGCAGGGGCTTGCACAAAGGTGTCTGTCTCTTCTCACCTAAATATGATTTATAATCTAGGCTTATAAACATAAGGCCACCACATGAAGGAAAAATTAAGTTTGATATTGCATGAAAACTACCAGTTTGTCTTCATTTTATCAATTTATCTTGCATAAGCAGTTCCATGGCATCTATTGAGATGGCCAATTCCTCTCAGCACAAGCTATAGCTTTGCTGGAGAAGTAAGGACACAACTCTACTGCACCCATTTTTTTTTCCACTGAAAGGTCAAGGCTTTGCTTTTTCTACTTGTGTGATGAGTTGCACCAGCTGAAGTTGGTATTTATTTACAAAATCTGTAAGGAAATGTGTTTTGATCAAGACAAAAGACCTCAGCTATTCAATCCTGTCTCCCATCCCATCATGTCTCTGAGATCTGTGGGCATGGTCACTTCTCAGTGCAGGATTTCTGGTTTTGACAAAAGGAGCACATTCCTCATTCTGTTGCTGGGTATAGTTTCCTCTGTTATCAGTCTAGGACATTCTTTTTGTGTCTGTTCTGGGGCTCATCTGATGCTTCCACACACACATTTCTGTTCACACTCCATTCGTACCCATCTTCTGACTTCTATTGAGAGTCTTTCAAAGGACATTTGAGCAAAGTGCAGAACTGAGCAAATTAAATTGCATTACCATATTAACATTGTTAAATGCTTTATAAACCAGCCCTGAGATACCACCAGTTTTATAGAAATTGCCCTCCAGAACACAGTAACAATGAACTGAGCTAAATATGTACCTCTGCCTACCCAGACTGTGGCCTGTTGCAGTTATGCTTTTCCTTTGCTTCCCTTCCCCAGTTGCCATTTCCCCTCTAAGCATTAAAGTCCCAGCTATGTCTTTTGCTTATATGTCTGTCCTAACTTTGTGATGAAGACTCTTGAAAGACATGGAGACTTTAGGAAAACACAGTTACCCAAGTGGTAGTTAAAAGGCAGAGCATGAACTCAGCCTCCTGCTTTGGTACTTCATTTACCTATGGCATTCTCAAGCTTGCTGCAGTATCTGTAAGTGAGCTAACTTAATTGCAAAGTCAATGTTAAATGAATTTATAAGTCATGCACACTTTGCACAAGTATCTTCTTCCATGAACTTGAATTGTCACGTTAATTCAGTTTTCTCCTAAAGGGCTTTGAGAGTGATAATCTGATTTTCTCATCTAGTTTCACATGTAACAGAGAAACAGAGATGAGGAACTACTGGCCTTGAGCATAAAATCCTTCAAATGCATAGCAGTATTTTAGAAGTCTTAAAATATAGTGAGTTCAACGTTTTCTTTTAAAAAAATACACTCAAAATGAGTACCTGAAAAATATGCTGCATAATGAAATGAGATCTGAAGTGATTGCCTTGAGAATAATTTATAAAGATGATTTTTGCCCTTCAACTCATGCTCTATCCTGAGCATTTCTCTCACATATTAGTTTCCAAGTGGACTGTGGTACCAGTAAATAATGAGTCTTTGAAATGGCTAGAAGTCAGGAAAGTTCTCCTGCTAGGAATAAAGAACACATTTTACATGATCCCCTCCACCTCCCAGACTTATTCTGGAAGCAATCTGCAGCTCCAGTGGATAACCCACTCGAATTTGAATGGGCAATCAGTGGTAAGCCTGTCTGAATGCCCAAGGGGGATGATGTGCTCCTTAGTTAGATGAAGAAAAGAGTATCAAATAGAAAAATTCCAGAAGCTTTTCATTTAACATGGCTGTGGTGGTAACAGGAGTAAAGTGTCTGGTTCTGCTGTGTGCTTGATAAGGTGCATAGTGACAGAAGTTTGTGCAGCTTGCTCAGGTGTTTTCTGTTGCACTCCTCAGTCATCCTGTGGTCTGGGAGGGCACAGGATCTTGAGGTAATGCCAGAGCTCAGCAGAAGATATGAAGGTGGCCTGAGATCCTGAGATTATGAGTGTTGGTGGCTGTGCACACTGAGTGAACAGCAGGTGTGAAGTGGCAAAGGGGGGTGTGCAGGTGAGGAGGAGGTATCCTGTCAAACAGGTTTCTGTTCCAGAGGTGCTGGACTATTTCAGTGCAACTTATTTCTCTAGTGATGCCCTTGAAACTCAGAAAAGCCTCTGTGTGGTTTGCAAGGCCAACAAATTCAGTCTAACATCAGCTCTACTGGAAACAAAACATGTGTGAACTGAGATTTCTGAGAGAGCTTACAGCACTGGGCAGGGTGTCCTCAAGAATATTTGGTAGCACAGTACAGAAGCAAATGTGTGTTCTAAAACCAGATCAGAATTTACGGAATTAGGGGTGTCTACATTCATATCTGTGGGTGTAAGGAGAAGGTACAAGATTTGTGAAGCTTTCTATGCATTGTACAAACCAGGTTCTTCCTGGCATCTTTATCTCTTGCCACATGCTGAATAAGCCACCACTGGAACAATTTTCTGAAAAATTTGGTAGATTCTTCTTCAGCAAGAACATTAAAAAAAAAAAATCCCAAACCCCCAGGATTTTAGTTTCTACAAAATGTCCTAGTCACGCAGGAAATAACTCAAGAAAATCATTGGGTTTGAGCTGATCTGGAGGCACTTAGATATCATAACCCTGGTCCTGTCTGAATTTATAAAGTTTGAATCTTAAGCATTCTTAAAGATGTTGTCCTTCGACATCACTTACCACAGAGCAGTCAGTAGGATTTCAGTTTGAAGGGGAATAAATTTTCTTCCAAGCAGAGCTGTGTGCTGGGAGAACACTGAAAACAGTATTTTGTCACATGGAGGGAGTCTTCTGTTTCTGGACAATAAACTAAAATGATTCCCTGAAAACTGCTGTATTGAGAGAGACTTCCCTTCCTGGTGTTTTAATCTGGTAATAACAGGCAGGGTGGTTGTGCAGATTGTCTCTTCTTTTGTGAAAAGGAACACATTTATGTGTTAATGGTGGAGAAGAATGATTCTCCAAATTTCTATGGGTCAGCCTTATCTTTATTTTTTATTTAATTTGACATTTAAATAATAATGCTGTTTATGTGCAGAATTCTTCTTAGCAATGCTGAAGATTTGCCTATGAAGAGCCAGAATCTCTTCTCAAATATGCATAAGATGCCGTGATCTTAATCCTAACTGAGATTCTGTTGCTTTAAAATAAATAAGGAAGTCTACTGTCCTTGTATCTGTGTCTTCCAGCCTTTTCTTGGTAATAAAGAGTACTATAAATGATAGCTGAATCTGGTAATTAGACAAGACTTCTCTTTTCTGTCCTGTTTTATTCTTTGCTGTAATGCATTTTGTCTGTTTACTGGCTTGAGGTCCCTTCCCCCCGTGAGACTTATCTTTTCAATGGCAGTCATTTTTAACATGCACAATTTTTCTGTAAGCATGACATTCACTATCTCTATAATAACAATCATTTGGCTTATGATTTAAACCATTACAGCACTGTACCATGCTGTGAGACTCAACTGTTGCCTTCACTTTTACACTGTTTACTTTCCTATCAGCGTGTTGACAGTTCATAACTCTTGGCTACTTCCACATTGACTGTAATTTCTGTAAAGCTTTAGAGGAAATAAAGAACTGCATCAGACAATTGTTTGGGGGTTTTTTTTGATTACTTGCCTAAGCATGCTGTAAACTTGGTATCAAGATGCTGAGGTAGATAGTCACTTTAACATGGCACGAATTTGATGTAGGTGTAGCACCATTTTTAAGAACATATCTGAAAAGTAATAGACAAAGACCAATGAAAACCTTTTAACAACATAAAGACAAGATGGGATGTATTAAGTATTAAACTAATATAGCAACTGTTGCCTGGCCATTTTTTTTCCTTCCCCTCCTCCTCCTCTCTCCCTCATTTGAGGGACATTTCTTTACTTGAACATTTAGCAAAGGTGGACTGTGGGAGTGAAGAAAACTCCTGTTTTACAGGAGATGGTTTTGCTTGAATTAGTGGAATTTATTTTGATTATCTAAAGGGTTGACAGAGCTCTTTGCTCCTTGCAATCATTTTACCTGTTTGTCTTGCTTTTCTGTTTTCCAACTGAATCTCTGTAGCCAGCCCAGCCAGCAGGAACAGGAGAGGGCGTTGCTGGGAAAACTCATCTTAAGGCAAACAGATACTGGAAACATGGCACAAAGGACCCCTCAGTATGAACAAATGACTGTGGGGTTGTTTTTAAAGTGATTTACAATTCAGGTAAACTGAGTGTGTTTTTTTTACAGCTGCTTCTCAGGTCATATCTCTGCCACGAGATTCTGAGACATTTTGAGTCCTGTCCTATTTCAAAGAAAAGAGCTAAAGAATGTTTTACATGGAAAGAAATTAACTTTTAAAGATATCCAACCCGAGGTTTACATATACTTAACCTGGGCAGTATTTTATGAGACAACTTGTGGTCTGTACATTTTAATCCTAACGAGTCTTCCTTTTAAATGACACAGTAATATTCAGGTCTTCTATATATGAGAGTGTAAGTGTTGGTGTCTATATTAAACCCCAAAATTTTTGCTGTACTTATTTTACTATGCTCTTTTATTTCTTTTCATGATGAGAGTTTGTTTCTTTTGTAGCAACAGTTTGGTTATTAAAATGGAAAATAGAATGAGGGAGAAGTTTGTGTCTTAAAGATGATTGAAGCTGCCTGTCATAGGCAGTGCAGAGCCAGAATTTGGTTTAAGCAAAGATAAATTTGTTTAATAAAATCTCATTTTCTGGCCTTTAATACTAATGAGCTGGAGAACTTGCTCTTTCAGATACTGCTAATGGCTCAGGAGTGTGTTACACTATACACAAGTACAGTGTTACTTAGTTGCACAATTATACTCTAAGTTTGACTGGCTAATATTTAGGATTCAGGCATTGTGTGATTATGCTGTTTTAAAGAAAATGTTTGCAGTGTATTTAATTGTAGATAGAAAGCTTGAAATTGTATTTCATTTAAAATGCTTGACATGTAGGGGAGTTAAAAATATTTCAAAATGGTATTTAATAAATCTTATGCGGGGAAACGGACTGAACATTTCTGAATGTCTGGAGTTGGAGTCTATCTTTGGATATGGCAAGTATTGTTCCTAAAGAACAGGCATATTCCTGTACCTTGTTAGGATGGGATTGCAGGGGCAGTGTGGGTGGATTTCCTTTGAGTCAACTTTCTGTTAGATGACCTCTTGTGTACCTTGGAGATACCATGCCCACTTTCTATGCCTGCAGAGGAAAATGTTTGGTTTTTTCCAAGTTTTTTTTATATTACTTCCAAGTATCTAGTGATTTTGTACAATCTAAATTTATTTTAAAGAATATTTTGTACCATTTTACTATTTGGATTGTGCTAATGTGGAAATATTTCTAAAGTCTACTTCCCATTTGTCCTGTATTCTAGCATTTGAGTTCCCATTCTTGTAAAAGTAAATGGGTAGGAGGAGGGTAGGGGAGGAATTATTCTTGAAACATTCTTCTTCCACTTGAGGTTTGCCTTTGCTTCTCATCTTGAAATTAAAATTGATGGACGGAGAATAATTCGTGTTAATGCAGCTGTTATTCAGTTTGAAAGATATCTAACAGGAAGAAAGGGCTCTTAGCTGGGGAACAAAGGGTGACAAATGTCATTCTGCACATCAAGTTTATCCAACGCTGCCCCTGAAGCAGAGGATACATTAGCTTAAAAAAAGGAAGAAAAAAGAAACACAAAGAAAGAAAAAGAGCATTTGAACCAGTACAGTGTCAATATGCTGGAACAGTCTCCTAAACCTCTTGTCATCTGTGATAAGGACATCAATAATAGTCATTGTCAACCTTCATTAAGCTCAGATCATCCATTTTTATGTCCCTCAGGATGTTTTTCATTGATATTTTCCTTGGAAAGAGAAAAGGCCCTACATCAAACTAGTGTATAAAGCTTGATTCCTTCCTCAGGGCTCTTAGTACAAGAGAAACAAATTATTTTAATTACTCTTTTTCTGTTTTGATTTTTTTATTGTTATTTGTTTGTTCAGTTGGTTTTTCTTTTGAGTTCCTCTCGGGTGCTTAACCTGTTTTTAGATGCACAAGAGCTCTTGCTTATTAATCCACATAATAAAGTCTAAGAAAAAAGGAATGGAAGACGTTGAGAAAATTAGATCCATGTTTTCCCTTCTCTAAGGATTTGTCTCAACACTGTTGCTGATATTCCTTTGCTTACACATGTCTAGAATTTGGGGTTTATATTCTTGTTAGTTTTTGCAGATTGAGGTACCAGTGACCAGCACCACCTGAGTTCTTCAGGATTAGTTTAGAAAAGACAACCAGAAGCATAAAATCCCTGGCTATGGATTGAATTTGAAGCCTTTGCAAACATGGGAGGAAGGTGTTTTGGGGAACGGATGTCGGTATGTTCACAAACAAGTGACTTGGCTCACTATTTGACTTTTTCTGAAGAAGAGAAGGAAATTATTTCTAAATTCATTCAATATTGTTCTCTTTTCAATGCTCTCAGCAGTTCTTTCCAATGAGAGAAAATGCACACCATGTCAGAGCTGGAAGGCTCACACAGCATTGCTACAACTGACAAGGAATTGCACATATAGTACCTAAAGTATTAGGAGCCCATGTCTTGAGTTGTTGCTTCTTTTGGAATTATTTTCTACAAAATGAACTATTTTCTCAGACTTTGTAAGAGATTTTTGCCTTGAAATAGAGAAATATTCTCACAGAAAAAAAAAAAAAAGAAAAAGAAAAAAAAGAAAGAAAAAAGAAGAAGAAAACATAGAAAAAATACTTGGAAATCCCAGAAATACTTGGAAGTGCAAGCAGACTTTTCTGCAAAGAATTGAAATCAAATTTTAGGTTCAAAGACAACCCTCATATTTTATGTTAATGTATATATTTTTAAAGTCTAAACATTCAGAATATCAAACTTTTCTCTTGCAGACTTCTGTGGATTTATTGCACAAGCTGATTTGTAAATTATTATTTAAATCTTATGTACCTTTTACAATGGATTGGGTGATGCTACACTGACAGCATTGTCTCTGTTTACCCCAAACTTGAGCACATTCAGTAAAAAACAAACTACAGCACAAAACAGGAATGAGTCTGTTACAAAATTCCTATCATTTTCTGCTTTCAATGAGATCTACCAGAAGAAAACTGACCCTTTTTTTTCCTATAACTTGTCCAGCTGAGTTGAATTGCATGTTCAGGTTCAGTTAACAATGTAAGTGATGGTAAAGCTTGTTAAAGAACTGTGTGTGCTTCCAGCCTGGTTCTAAATAAGTCTATTCACAAATTCTCATAAATCTGAAATGAGTTTCCAACAAACCCAGAGTGACCAATTGCGAGTGTGAATAGCTGTAAAGTTTCTGTAATCTTCATTATCTTTGGGAGATATTCTTTGCCTGTGATCAGGCAAAGAATTTGATGAGTAGAAGGACAGCTCTGCTAAATGTAGGAACCGGGGTACAGGAAATAAATTAAATAGTCCTTCTTTAAAAATATGCATTGGTGGAGTCCCATGTATTAGTTAATTTATTTGCTTGTTTGTGAGGTTTTGGGGGATTTGGACTTTTTAATGAATTTTGATCAAGCAAGCCCACTCGAAGTTTCATTAGTGCAGTGTTTGCGGAGCTCAGGAAATGCCTTTCTCCTGTGTCACTTTTAAGAGACTCTTCGGGTGGTGAATGTACTCATCATCCCTCCTTTGTCAGTGCTACGGGACTTCATTAGGTGTGCAAGCACTTAAAAGGGCAGCGCCTGCTGCGGGAGAGACCCGTGCGGCTTGTGAGAGAAGGTACCCGACAGTGGCATTATGAGCTGTCAATGCGATTGTACCTCAGGCCATTCCCACAACATATCTAATTCTGTTCCCCTCTGACCCTTTTCATGGCAGAAAATGGTAGAATTGTGCAGTTGTGTCTTTGAAAAGTGGGGTAGAGCCTGGCACAATAGATTCCTCACAATATCGTACTGTATATTGAGCTAGACCTACAGAGACTTTGAAAGAGTTGAAATTACACTGATCATCATATGGGGCAGTTGAGTCTTATCTTCAGTCTTAAAAATAAAACATGGGTGCACTTTTTTTTTCTTTTTTTCTTTTTTCCTTTGAAAGCCACTCTATGAAATGATGCATGAAATGATCATGGAAATGCTTGCCTGAAAATACACCACACTTTTTAAAACAGCTCTGTTCCAAGGATTCTGTGTGAGCCTTTCTAACATCAGGGGACTGTCTGACCCAGATCCCCCACAGGGACTGCACTCCGAGAAGCAACTTAAATGTCTCTGGTATCCAAGTAGTATAACACTCTAAGAAATTTCTTGTGTGTGAGGAAATTGGAAAAAAGCAATATTGTCCTCTACTATGGCTTATAAGTAACAGAACCTGTTATTTTTTTTTTCTCTTAGAGTGGACCGGAACTGGTGTATGTGGCACAGCCCTTACTTATCCCTAGCGTGGACCCACAATCTGCACTAATCTGAACCAATCCCTAGCATGGACCCACAATCTGCACTAATCTGAACCAATCCCTAGTGTGGACCCACAATCTGCACTAGTCTGAACCAGGTGTTGGTGGCAATGCAGTTACTGTGACATCTGGTCACATCTTCCAGCTGTTGCAGGGAAGGGATGGAGTCAAAGGTGTCTCAGAGCAGGGCGAAGCACTGTGGCATCCTGCTAGGTGTAAGTTTAGGGATGACAGGCAAGCATGTGAATCCTGAATTTTTATGCAGGTAAGCACTTCTCTTCCTCACCTCACTTTTATACTCAGCTAAATCCAGATTTAGTGCCTGATTTTCTTCTTGTTACACAGTTGTGAGGACGTGTAGTCTAGAAAGCCTTGAATCGATTTACTCCTTTTTCCTCTGCCCCACCCAATTTAAAGCTGTAGTTCTGGGAGCAGGCACAGGGATCTGAAAGAAAAATTATGTTCACCTCTCGGCTTTCCGTTGTAAGCATAATATTCAGAGTGTTTTTGCCATATTAATGTGCAGCTCATAATTGTTAATATTGCCAGCGATTTACTGATGAGCCTCTTAACTTTAAGCAATGCTGTGACTCAATCCCTTTCCCTGTAGCATTAAGAACTAATTTGACAGTTGCTACAGGCAAAGCTGCAAGATGACTCAGATTGTCAAATGTCCTTTGTCCTCACAAATGCAAAATCCTCCAGCCAAGTTTCAAATGCAATTCCATTTTATTCTAATTTATTGTTCATTTCTCTTCTTGACACAGCAGCTCCCTAACAAGTCCGTACATCGTTACTTAAACACTCACTCACAAAGGACTGTTGTCAATCACTGGCACAGAACATCAAGCAGAAAGAATGTCTGACCAAACACATTTTGAAAGCTCTGCCACAACAATAGGGAAAAACTGAGTCGAACTGGGGGACGGGAAGGGCTAAACAGGACTTGTTTGTATCAAACAGATGAGATTATTTTAAATAAGCCTAAGACTCTGAAAATCAAGTGGAATTAATTCATTTCTAGATACTGCTTAGAATGCATAATTTTTTTAAAGCATTGATTATAATGCAAGTGATGGAAATACTAAAGTATTAATACCAATGAGCATAGCAAAAATGAACCATCAGACCATCCAGACCTTCCTGAGGCTGCAAAGAACCTTGGACTCAGCCTGAAAATTACTAAAAATAAAATGAGGAATGGTTGCTCTGAGGGTGAATCACTCCAGGGTCATCTGTATTAACAGTAATAAGAGCATTTTAAATAATCATATTTTTTCATGCATCTTCTTGAGTCATAATCTTGATTTTATTTATTTTAAAATGCCCACAAAAAGAGAAGATCTGTGGTTCAGTTTTACAAACAATATGTTTGCTTTAAATTTATTCTAAAATATAATTGTTCTTTACATAATGTATCAGAGACTCCATCAGTTCAAGAGGTAAATGGCACAAAGGAATTGATGAATTTTAAATTCAAAATACTAAAATAGATTTTTCATTTTGTGTACCTCAATGAAAGTAATTAGATTTTTTTTTTTTTTTTGTAATCTGAGAGGAATTTAACGACAGTGTATAGCCTTGAACTTCCCCTGCTCCCTGCACTGTAGCTGCATACAAATCAATAACACACTTCACTTACAAGAGTTTATGTCCTTGTCAGATCAAAATTCTGGTCACTCAGGGCTGTCACATTGAAGGGGAGCTTTGCACATCTCTTTGGATTCCTTCCTCGCCCCTGGTGGGGCAGGGAGTGGGAGTGGGAGTGAAACAGCAACGGTTGTGTGATCCTCTGCCAACCCTTCCTCGTCCCAAATCTTAAAAAATAGAGTCTTTCTCACAAGTGGGAAACTGTGGCACTCCCTGGGGAATTTCTTGAATGACATTCCTCAGAGGATGTCTTGGTGGGTCAGGAGGCAGGAACAGCTGACTGGGTTCCAGTTGGACTGAACAGGATTCTGGCTGTGGGCATTGAGGCAGGAGAGCAAAAGGAAAAAGAATATGTGATGATTTAATGTGGCAATAACTCACATGCATAAGGAGACAGTGAAATATGGATGGTGTTATTTTAGCTCTTAACTTTTATGTGCCTCAGTGTGAAATAACCTTATAAGTTGTTTAATGTAATTCCCCATGTTGGGGTTTTCTAAGTAAACAAAATAACCCCCTATGACCTTCATTGTCTGAAACTGCAATACTGCCATGCTCCAACATTTGGCTTTATACACAGATTCTTGAGACTATTAATTAATAATAGGGATAATAATAATCCTAACCTGAGGTGAAGAGACTTTTGAAGGTGAATTCTTACTGAGCATGGGAAAAGCTGGGACCTGAAGTCCTGGATTCAGGGTCTGGTTTACACCACTATGACTGCAGCCTGAGCCAAGGCTATCGCATGGCTACTCATGGCATAAATTACAACATAAATATGCCATAACCTTTGCAAAAGATTCTACAGAACCTTTGGGATAGCTTCATCTACAACCTGGGAGCATATTTAACAGCAAAGACATTTGTAGTTTTAGTGCCATTGGAATTCATCCATGATAGAGTATAGAATAATGAAAGATAATATGTGTATTGGGAAGGGTAATGAAGAAACCAGCTACAGTTATGCAAGGGACAAAGTCTGAATCCACTCCATGTAAGGGAGAAGCGACCATACCATCACCTCTTTATAATATATTAAGCATACTCTGACTTGTGCTTTCTCACAGTATGAAAATCTAAAATTATTATTCAAAGGTACCACCAGAGAAATGAATGTTGTCCAGAATCGATGGCATATCTTTGTTAAACTTGCAACACAATTGTATCTTTAAAACATCAATTATATTTTTGAAGAACCTAATTCACCATCTCAAAGCTGGAACACAATTCATTATCTGAAATTTTTAAGAAGCAAACTAAAAAACTTCTAGGAAAATAAAATTAATGAAAGTGCAAAATCTGTTCAGCATTAGCTTCAGACTTAAAGTTAGAAAGAGAAAATAATATTACTAACAGTAGACTTTCTGTTGCTGAGTGTTGGTTAATGTAGTAATTCCTTGAAATGCTGTAATTCCAGTGGCATCAGCATTAAAAACTTCTAAGTTGCATGATGTGACCTGTGTTTGTGCTCTACCCAGAGAATGTTCTGATTTAATAGCTGGTGGTGCTGGTAGTTCAGGTTCTGTTTTGAAATGCCTCTTTTCCCTATTCAGAATTGGTGGCTCTGAAGTGAGTCCTGACTTCAGAGATCAGAAGCAAGAGGAAGGATAAAAAGTACCATTTGGATTGGATAGAAAATGTGATTTTTCTTTACAGTGGGCAAAACTGAGCAGCATCAGCTGGAAAGGGAGCAACAGAAAGTGCTGGTGTTAAGTGATGTGTTGGTTTGATTTATATTGGATGGAAAAATTGGTGGTAGAAAAATTAAGTAAGAATCAGTAGAGTTTTAAAAAAAGTACACTTTGCTTTTAAGTTAACAAACCATAAAACTGATTCAGGGCTACAAAAATGGGTAAGTGTTGCTTTATTCTTTCCTCAATTTTCTTTTGGTGAATGCATGAATCACTACTGTGTCATAAACTAAGGTCTTAAAAGTGAGCTTGAGACAATAAAAAGAAAAGCCTTAAAATATTTTCCTGGGATTAAAAGACTGTTTGATTTACTTTTAGCTCATCTGAACTTGGTTGTATTGACAAGGTCAACATTTAAGCCATTTTTTTCATACCATTATAATAACTGGCTGGGGAGAAGATGGCAATTCCTTTCATTTCACCTTGAGCAGAGAATGGATGGAGATGTAAAGTTAAGCTTTTTGTAAAGTGATCCTTTCTAAACAGCCCTACTTTGTTTCCAGGCTGGGAAAATCCACACAAAGGAACAATTAGTGGTTAATAATTTTTTGTTGGGGTATTTTCTTTCTTTCTTTCTTTCTTTCTTTCTTTCTTTCTTTCTTTCTTTCTTTCTTTCTTTCTTTCTTTCTTTCTTTCTTTCTTTCTTGTTTGTTTTTTTTTGTTTGTTTGTTTTTCTGTTGTTTTTTTTTGTTTTTGTTTTTTGTTTTTAATGGGAACCAAACAGTCCATAAAACTCTTTGTTAAATTGTGGTTCAAAATGCTTCTGGGCTAGATCAAGTTTTTCAATGGTCTTACAAACTGTGTATTCCTTAAGCCCAGACTGACTAGAAAGCATCACAAATGCTTCTCTGCAGGCAAAGCCCTTCTGCAGGAAGTCTGGCCCTTCTTAAGAGTAGTAGCAATGAACATATACTTGTACAGGAAATTCTGTGAAAGCTTAAATATAGAAAAATTTGCCAGTATCATTGAAATTTTCTGAGCTGAAATTCCTCCCATTTATCAATCCTATCCTCTTTGTTATTCTCCCTTCTATAATATGAGAACTAAACCATTGTTTAACCCAGGAGCCTGAGGGCTGCTCTGTGTGTCACCCAGAAATAGAGTCCCATCAGGAGCTGAGCCCCTCCAATCACTTCAAAATAAAACCCCTGTCAAAAGGGTTAGCTCTGTTAAGAAACAAGAGTCAGAAAATGGTCAGACTGAAATGTAGCTGTTCCCATCAAACACTGTGTGTGCTGTTTGTAGAATAAATGGGGTTTATTTAGGACGTATTTCTCACCTCTTAGAAACCAAGACGAAAAAGCAGCAATTCTGTTAAAAATCAACTCTTCTCCTGTCTTGTTTCCAGGTGCTCTGAAAAAAACCCAAGACAACAAAATAAAAAAAACATTCCCTAAACTGATTGACTTTCATCAAGAGCTCCTTCAATGTCACAGAAATAGATTTCATTGGTTTTGACAGCCTGGCTTGATGCTAAGCTTGTATCAAAACCCTACCAACAGGAAAAGGACTGCTGAGTTGAACATAATGGTCATATTAGGGGTTTTTGCTGTGCCTGTCTCTGTGGTGGATGTGATTTCCTCTACTTTGACCCCAAGAAGCTTTTACAGCAGCTCGTTTAAAGTTCATGTCTCCAAAAGGAAAATAGTGGAAATACAAAAAGTGAAGTGATCAACTGCACTTTTATTTCGAGTAGCCCTCCCACTGCCCACGAGCTCTGCGGGGAGCAGGAGATGGGAAATCAGTGTTGCCCTTAAAACAGAGGAAATGTTTTTCTAACATAATATACATGAAGCACTCCAGGAATTCCACTCTCTGTAAACGACTCAAAGACAGTAGGTGCAGATTCTAACGATGTAGCCAGCTCTGCTAAATCTCTGCCCTCTTCAAGCTTCCTGAGCTCTTGTTGGCTTTTGCTGTGCACTTAGCATTATGTGGCCTCCTGAGGGTCTGTGAATAATGCATCCATCAGCAACTTTCACATCTTCTGAGTCTCTTCCCATTTTCTAAAGCAGTTTGGTTCAAGGCTGTAATTGAAACCAAGCAGTGAGCAAGTACTTTTGTACTGGCAACCGAAAGTCTGGTCCCAGACTGAATGAGCCCTTACATATTGGTTGTATCATTTTATTTTCCTACACAGGCATTGAAAAACCCCATAGAAACCATCCAACAGCTCAGCTGAAGCCATGGTCATCCCCTGCTCCACTATCTTCCTCTCTGTAGTCAATCAGTAATATCTAATTGTGGAAACTTGGGGACGGAAAAAGGCTGTTTCCTTCCATGCCTGGGGTATTTCCTGGACAAAGTTGAAGAAGGGCTACAGTGCTTAATTTTGTTTCTGCTTCCCCAAAGTCTGGTCAATAGTAAGTTCCCAGAAAACAGCCAATAAATCTATATATACACAGCCTTTTTGTGCTTGCAGTTCACTTAGTGGTGACATCCCTTTAGTGTGTGATAGAGAGTTATCATGGAACATCCTGAGTTGGAAGGGACCCACACAGATCATCAAACTCCAGATCCTGGACACAAAGTCCAGGAATTGTCCACTGAAGTCCAATTCTCTGACCAAAAGTGTTAGATATTGTGTTTCTGCTGAAAACACTTTTGCTTCCCACCCTCCTTAAACAAACCCCATATGGAAAGAGAAGAACAAACCCAAAACTCTATGAAACTGTAGCAACATCTGAAAACTTCATAATTTATTCACATCAACTGGGTCATGTTGATATTAGAGTTTGTTCTAAATTTTGCTGAAGAAGCAGAGCTAAGTTATCCTTTTGTCCTTAGCTATGACTTTTTGAGAGTGTGACTCAGGCACAGAAGAGAATTGTGTTTAATATTCCAGTTTGGTGATGATTTGATGAAATCTCTTCCCTTAACACCTTTTTAGATTTTTTTTTAAACTTTTTTTTCCCCCTAGTCCATACAGATGTAAACTTGTCAAGTGGGGTGTGGTTCAAACAGTGTAGAGAAATACAGTTAATTGTTTAAAAATACTTTTAAAATTCAGTAATTTGTTACAAATAAGTTGAATTATAAACAGCAAAATTAAGCTTGGTACTAATTTCTCTTGTGTTCCTCCCAGTTGGCAAAAATAGAAAATGGCTAGTCAGCTTTCCCATTGTTTATATAGTTTTGAGTTTTTAATTAACATAATCTGCTTATTGCAATGTTGCTGTTAATTGCAGCCAGTTGAAGGAGAGGGGTACAAATTGCTGTTTATGTTGTAGAAAAGGAGCCAAATAATTAGGGAAACTGTTTCCCATATAGAAAATAACAATATTTTCTTTCTTTACAGGGAAACATAAATAAATCTGTGACCAACTGTTTAGGCACCATTTAAAAAGCACTGTAGCAAGGCAAAGAGCTTCAATACATTCAAATTGGTTCATTTCTCCATCAACTTGCCTGAACACGATTTTTGTTTCTAATGAAAATGAAGCTTATGTTAAAAAGAGCTCCGTGCTCAGTTTGGGGGGTTCAGGGGAATGTCTGTAAAGTTTCACTGCTCTGTCCCCAGGCCTCTCTCCAGCAGAGCTCTGAGGTGCAGCAGAACCAACTTTGGACTTTAAGTATCTGAGGCTGTTGTTGGAGTTTCTCTGAGTTTTTTTATAAGGGTAAGTGGAAATGTCTGTGAGAGTTCCAAGACTATTTTAGTGTCTCAATTATGTGTGATTAAAATGACTGTCTAGGCACTGAGTATTTCTATTTATTTTCCTCCAAACTGAAGCATGTTAGCAAGGAAAAAAAATAAATCAGTGGTTTTGGCAAATATTCAGATGATAGGCCTGTGTCTAACCATGCTTAATTATTATATATAACTCTGTAGGGGAATCTTAGGCAAAGAACCATTAATTTTGACTTTTTCTGCAAACCTAAGCAACAGAACCAAACCTAATTACAGAAGTGAGTTTTGTCCCAGCCATAAAATCCACTGTGCAAGTTTTACTCTTCTTCACACTTCCATTGCAGCCAGATATGGTAAAGGTTATTAAGCATTCTAATCTCATAAAATAAAAAGGAACAAAAAGGGATGCTGTTAAGATGGCTTGGTTCTCTTCAAACACAGCAAGCTTTACTTTATGCTAGAATGAGCAATGATTAGGAAGGTTTGACTGTATTATTAGCAATCTTTAATTGCAAAATGAGAAGCAGCTATGTGTTTTGTAAAATGTAATGGAAATAATTTGCAGTAGCAAATTAAATATATTCATGAGTAAAAGTTCCAAATATTTTATCTGTTGACCTTTACCATACACCATAAACTTTTAGTATTGGTGCTATTGTATAACTTCAAAAACGAGAGGGCAGGGATGTGTGGGCCAGATCCTGATCTCACATCTACTGTAGTTTTGAATTCTGGATGCAGCTCCTGGTTGGCAATGCTGACAGCTCAGTGCAGCCGTGCCTTATGGCCCAAAGACTGCCCTTATGTCCACAATGATACCAACTTCTGAAAGGAATCTCAAGCACAGTGGTTATTGATCTACTTCAAGTTACACACTCCATGTGATTTTCCAGGCTTGGAATCTGAGTCAGGGAAACATTGATGACAGGACTAAATGGCTCCTTGTAAGTAACATTTTATTCATTTTATTTTTCTCTAAAGTAGTGTCAGATATGTTTATAATATTTCCTTAACAAGTACAGTAGACCACATCTTTACTGTACTAAGACACATTGAAACACATTTAATGCAAATGCCAGTAACAATATTATTGTTTTCTCCTTCTGGTTTCAGAAAAATAAAGAAATCCAAATTGGTGATATATTGAAGAAGTTAAGAGAATAACATAAATACCATGTTCCCAGTACAGAGCCTGAATCTGAGGTCAAAATCCAAGTTTCTAACGTATTGAAGAACGTAGACCCTATATCTGAGATGGGTGAGTTGTAAGAAATATTTGTGCAGCTAAACTACATGTGCATGATATATTAATAAGACAGATTGTGTCCTTGAAATCTTAAAACAATCCTTTCTAACATCTGACCTATACATTCTTCAAACAATGTTCACAAGCTCTGCAAATACAGTAACATAAAGTAATATCTGGTGTGCACCCATGAGCACCAGTTGCATGGAACAGGCTCCATCTGTGTTTGAGCTGACAAAGAAGGTGTCTGCAGGTTTGGTAAGAGCACGAATATGTGAGAGGGAAATCAATTAAGTACAAAGACATCTCCTCTGTGTCTGGAAGTCTGACTTGCAAAGTGTTGGTGGGTCTGAGAATAATTACTTTATGTTTGGCCTGTTCATATTTCTGCTGAGAGGTCAGAACACATTGAAGTTGTCATGCATGAATAAGAGAATACAAATTTAACATGTGCTATTTCTCAGCTTTCTCACACACTATGAATTTCTTACAAATACTCTCCTACCAAAAAAAAATGTTGAAAGTTCTTTTCTAAAGCAATATATTTGTATTTATTTTACCTTTTCCTTATGGCCTTCTAAAAATAAGTTTGGACAGGTATCACAAAGAGAAGGTTATCTAATAGGACATAAAGTTTTGTTCTTTTATTCAAACTCTAGGATGGAAGCAATCTCAGCTGTGGATTGGATCCTGTAGATATGTCATAAGCAAGACAAAATCTGGCCTTTATACATATGTGTTTAATATTAGCTATTTCCTCAATGCATTTCCACCATTTCCCCCTACAGTGCATTATGCCAGGCTTGTTGGTACCATCACACTGGGGCAAGCTCTGCTCTGCCTTCCTTCTCTGCACTCACACAGAGCAGAGCCAGGCAAAGGCTGCAGGTGTGAGGTGTGACCTGTGTCTCTGCGTTTCAGACCTGGCTGATGCCCTCACACATGGCATGCAGATCCTTTCACACTTGAGCAGGAAGCTCTGAAGAAAAACTGCTCCTGCAGAGTTGGCCATTTCTGATTGTGCCATGCTGAGGCCAAGTGATTTCCACTTTCAGAAAACTTTCCTGCTGCTGTTCACTCCACGGCGCTCGGCACGGAGCAGTTAATAAAGCAGCTGTCACTGGAGACAGAACTCTGGGGCTTGTAGTAAGATTTAACTCAGTCTGATGCTACTGCAGAATGTCCTGATGAGTTGTGTTCAGTAGTTCAGCAGACGATAATAGATCCTGAAGAAAATCCTAAAATGACCACTAATGCTGTTTTTCAGGAGAAGCAGCTCTCCTATTTACAGGATATGAAGAGGGGTGATGGAGTGCTTTTAGACAGAAAGAAAAACAACTCCTAAAACATCCTAATGACCTCAGAATACTACCTTGCCCTCCTCTTTCTCATTCTTTATGATTCCAATCTCTTTTGAGTGAAAATGCTACAATGAAATATATTATCCCTTTTATTGAAAGGAGAGAGATAGAACACTTACCAAGCAATTTAAGGGATGCAAGTGAACCTAATCACTCCTGAAATCAAAAGAAGTAAAAAGAAAATTCTCTCTTTTCCCTGATAATGAATGTGAATACTTAGTTTTGGACTTTTCACCATTCTGTCTCAATAAATGAGCATAGGCAGGGAATAGATCTTCACATTGCTGCACTGCTCCCAGCTTAGTGCTGCCTTTCCTTTATCCTCTGTTCCATTTCTCTGGTGCGTCACCAACTTTTTAAGTGGGTTTCCAACAGTCGTTGTCATTTGGTTCAGTTCTCAGAATAATTCTTCTGTAACTATGCTGATGAAAAAGTAAGAGTGAGGAGAAAAAAGAGCTTGTGTTTTATGGGAGTCGATTTTCTTCATGTACAGCAGAATCCCTTCCATTTTGTATCAGTTTTTTTCTGTCTGCTTTAAATGGGTCATTCAGCCTTTTACACAACAAATTCTTGGGCCTCTGACTGCTCTTCTGCCCACAGGGTAATTAGTAGCTTAAGTATCAACTGGTTAGAGACAGGGTAATTTAAGCAGCTCAAAACTGCCTGTAAATCAACATGGTTGAATGACTTATTTAAGCAAAGATGAGGAAAGCACAGGGGGTTTGCTGTAGTCTGAACCAGTCATGGGCTTTGTTAGTTCTGTTGGTGCTAGAACCCTCCTGGCTGGTACTCACAAGCAGATAATTTAAACAAAGACCATGGAAAAAGTACAAAGATACAACACCTTCATCCGCTAGGCCTTGCTCCTGTGGAAGGGTGTTTGAGCTGGTTTGTGGGCAGCCAGTGCCAGGCACCAGCAGCACCATAAAGCAGATGGTAAGGAGGAAACAAGATGGGGCATCAGGCAGCTCATATTATTTTGCAAACTTCAGTAACCTGTGGAAACTGGAGTAAACCACAGCACTGAGAACTGAGCAGATTGAGCAGCACTTGTAAAATCGACTCTGAGACACCCTTTTATCAGTGTGCTGGTAAGAAGGAGGCTATTTGGAGTGTACTGTATATGTGCATAATACACTGCATTTCGTTAATTTAAATTGCTAAGGAATCAGTCTATGGAACTTTTTTTTTAACGTCCCAAATCAAGGGACCAATTGAGATTCTGTAATAAGATTTTCTCAAAAGCTCAAGGGATAAAGGAAAGGGTTGCTTGATACAGTGGCATCTTTTCAATTCAGATGGATTCTAATGATGAGTAAGAACATCCAGAAACACTTATTTTTGTTTTATTTTCACTTTTAACATGTCTTGGTAATAAACAAGCTCTGTGAATAAATATACCTGATGAAACAGTGAAACAGGCTGTGTGCCACTGAGAATGTTCCTCCCCTTGCAGCACAGCAGCTGGAAAATTATGATACAACCACAGTGACACAGTTCCCCCCCATGGAGCATTTTTACAGCAAGACAAGTTAAAAGTAAGAATAAGATAAAATGTTATTATAGGGCCATTGATCTTCTGTTACCTAAAAGGAGTGAATATAGGTGTCAGAGCTGACAAAGTGCTAAGCTAACCCAGGCTATGCAAAGCTCAGTACAAAACAAAGAAAAACAGCCTTATCAGATCTTTTCCCAGCTTCAGGGGGGAAAGGAGAGCAGGTGTCCTTTAGAACCAATGGGACTATAAAAGCTGTCAGGTTCCCAGACAAAACAAAGCTGGGGTGACAGCTGCAAATGCATCGTCTATGAAAATGGAAATTTCATTTAAAATAAAAAAAGTCGTTTTCAAAAATCTAGTCAACTACCCAGGTAATCAGGGAATCATGTTTTACTGCCTAAAGTCCTAATACAGAGGCTCTGGAATAGAAATGTTCACATGAAATTATCTGTGGAAACTCCAGGTTCTGGTGGAGCTGTAGGATTCCGAGCTGAGGGACAGGCTGTCACTTCTGATAGACCAATGGCACCAGCGTGCCCTGGTGACACCAGACACTGCTGCTCATCCCACAGGACACTGCTGCTCATCCCACGGGACACTGCTGCTCATCCCACGGGACACTGCTGCTCATCCCACGGGACACCGCTGCTCATCCCACAGGACACTGCTGCTCATCCCACGGGACACCGCTGCTGCTCATCCCACAGGACACTGCTGCTTATCCCACGGGACACTGCTGCTCATCCCACAGGACACTGCTGCTTATCCCACGGGACACTGCTGCTCATCCCACAGGACACTGCTGCTTATCCCATGGGACACTGCTGTTCATCCCATGGGACACTGCTGCTCATCCCACGGGACACTGCTGCTCATCCCACAGGACACTGCTGCTCATCCCACGGGATGCTGCTGCTCATCCCACAGGACACTGCTGCTTATCCCACGGGACACTGCTGCTCATCCCACAGGACACTGCTGCTTATCCCATGGGACACTGCTGCTCATCCCACGGAACACTGCTGCTCATCCCACGGGACACTGCTGCTCATCCCACAGGACACTGCTGCTTATCCCATGGGACACTGCTGTTCATCCCATGGGACACTGCTGCTCATCCCACGGGACACTGCTGCTCATCCCATGGGACACTGCTGCTCATCCAAGCAGACACTGCTGCTTATCCCACAGGACACTGCTGCTCATCCCACCATCCTGGAACAGCCTGACAGGGGTGAGCACAAACCCTTATGCTGCTGTCTTAGTACTGAACATGATTTGCAGTGCAATTTTGTTTCTAATAATTGATTCTTTCCTTCTGCTGTTTGTGCTGATCAGTCCTTTTCCCCTTTACCCTTTGTTTTCCTGACTCTTCTAGTCCTTTGTAGGTGTGAAGACCTTTCTACATGTGTGTTTTACTGCAGAGGTACAGCAAGTGAGTGCAAGCATCCCTCAACACCAGATCACAGTGGTAAGGCCCTTTGAATCAGCAATCTCCCTGTTCTGAATAAGGTTTTAAAATATTTAGTCTGTAGCTTGCATACAACACTTGTGACACATTCAGTGTTGACAGAGTTAGGAGAGCAATCCACTGACGTAAATATTCTGGAGGTAAACTGATAAATTTTGTCTGTTTTGATTTCTTTTGTTTTCCTACCTATAAATCATTCAGTAACTGACTGAATGCTCTCAGAATATACCTTATTTTCCCTTAGATAGGACTTGTTTGCAAACTCTTGTTTCTGCCTCCTGCTCAGATGACTTGGTACCATCCAGTCTGATTTCAGTGAAAAACTGGCAACTCTTGGCTCACGTGAGTCCCCTCCTCTCTCCTTCAGTTGTGCTTACAAAGGGGTTTCTCTGGGACTGACAGTGACTTTCAGTTGCTTATCAAGAGACTGGTCTAATCTAATCTAAAAACTCTCCAGTGAGAGAGATTTTATATTGCTGCTGTCTGGGAATGATTGATACTCAAAATCCATATCTAGTTGTCTTATTTACATCTGTCTGGCAGCTCATGGGAGGAAATGTGTTTGGATATATTTTTTCAGCCATTATAGGATCCAAAATAAGCACTTAGACAGAGGAAAACTCACTTTTGTTGGTGGATGAACATACACAGCCTCTGTCATGAGAAAATGAGTTTTCTTGTGCCTATTCCTGATATTAAATATGAAATGTAAAGGTTCCACCCAAAGACTGATCTGAGGTGAAATCCAGTGTTAGACCACCTTCATCACTTCAAAATATTCAGTATCAATCAAGCCATTCTGTTTCAATGGGGCAGTAACACCTGTACTACATTCAGCTTGAGTAAAAGATGTGTTTTTAAAATTTGTATTAACTACAGCCATCCAAGTTTTGCATTTTTTTAATTTCTATGTGCTTTTCAGATGCTGCCATTGGGGTTTGGTTTGAGGGTTGTTTTTTTTTCCTTTCTATAAAAACTCCATGCTTTCTGGTCAATGAGATTAAGGAAACTGACACAAAATAAAAACTATTTAAATAATGTGATTATAAATTGTTTATCCTCAGAAAAATATATCATAAAAAATGAAAATAAATTATGGCAAGATGCATTTTGAATAGCAATAAATTATTGTAGCTTTTGGCTACCAGATGAGTCAAGATACACCCTCATCTCCTGCCTGTTGCCTTTGAACAGCAGTTATGGATTAAGTCTGACAGTGTGAAAATAAATGGGAGAGTGTAGCTGAAGCCAAGCATTTATCAAGCCTGGTTGTACTTTATGCAAGGCAAGTCTGGTACAGTTTAATAAGATAACAGAAAACTTAACACTGTCTTCAGGATGTCTAAATATGGATTTATGCCCTGTGCCAAGGCTACTACTCTTAACCTGATGAATTTTAAGCTGTTTTGGGTTTTGGTCTTAGAATCAATGAGTCAGGGGTACCATAGGTATTATTCTCAGATGCAGAACTAGATACCTGTGCATACATATGGCAGGGCTGTCCAAAACTGCCAGTTATCATAAAACAAAGGGAAGAACCAGGGAAAGCATTGGAATAACAGATCTTCTCTCTGATTATGGGTCATATTGTGCTTTCCATTCTCCAAATGCTTTGTCTCAAGTAGGTTAGGAACTAAACCTGTGAATGCAGGAGGAGAGAGACTCACAATAAACTAAAAGAACATTTCCATACCTTTTCCATTGCCCTTTTGAGATTGGAGGTGTCTTTCATGGACACTTTATTCTCTGTTCTTCATTACATTTAGAACGAGCTAATGGGATGCCATCCTCAAACAAGGTTATTTTTCTATCACTCTTTTCAATATGTTCACTACAGTAACATCCTACAGCGTGGATTTGAAAACTTTTTTTGAAGAATCTTGTGAATTTTCACAGCAAAACACAAATGGGCTTATCTGTTGCCAGTAGCACTTCTCTCCAATGAGAGAAAAATTAAACAATTGCATGTAGGTTTTGTGCCTCTGTGTAATAACTACTATCAAGATATCAATCATGAGTTAAGGTAACCTTTTGGACTACATACAAAGAATTCCTGTAGTCTCTCAATGACTATTTATCATTCTTTTCAAGAGTGATTTTGATCCAAATCGATTCTCTTCTTGTGCTACTCTATTTTTATACCCTAGTCCATCTTTAATATACACTATGGCACTATCTGTTCTTGAGAGTGCAAGGACTTTGATGAATGTACTCCAGTCATCACTGCTTTTTCATACCAGGTATCTATTGATTCTTATAATATCAACTTTCACAACTTGCATCATTTGTTAGAATTCCTCTGTTTGGTTTTAAAGGCCGTCTATGTTGATCTACAAACAATTCAGCAGTTCCTTTCAGCTTTCTTTATGTGTTCTTTGATGGATCACATCTGCCTTGGTTCAGGAGGACGTGCCCCATTCCTCTGGCTGTTCAATGAAGTACCACAGCTCTGGGGCCACAGCTCTCCAGGGTCAGGGCTTTGTACTGAGCAGAGAGAAATGGAGTAAGTAGGTGATATTCCTGAGCCCAATTTCCAGAGCAGGAGGTGATGTTTAATATAGAGAAGTCAGTAAGTACTTTTTTGTCAGAGAGGAAAGGAATGGTTTTGCCTTGATCTATTTCAGAAATGACCAAAAAACCCCCAGATTAAAAGGCCTGAGAGCTCTGTTCAGCCCTCCTTCATCTGTGTGCTGTGTATCAATGCTGCCATGCCTCACTCCTGCCCCGCTGGCAGAGGGGCAGGGGTACCTTCACTTAGACCAGCTCTTTTCCCTTGTGATTGTACCCCACCACTCACATATTTTCACAGCTCTGTGTGGAAAAGCTAATTGAATTTATCTGGCAGCAGCTTGAGGTTAAATGAAAGAGGTGTCCAATAACAGGTGCAGAACTTCCATCAGATATAAGGGCTTCTTTCTTGACAGGGCGAAGCTCTGCTGCACACAGGCACTGGGAGGGAAGTAAGGAGGCCAAGGAATGGGGGAGATTCCCAGGGAAGCAAAACACTTGCAATTTTACTGGTCAAACAGCAGCTCCAGGCCTGTGGAGCAATGAGCACTTCCCTGTTGGAAGACTATTTGACAAATACATTGAAAGGCAGCATTATATGGAGCAACATTTAGTGAGGGGATCCACAGCAGTCACTCCTTTGAGCTCTGTAAGAACTGAGCAACTGCTCCACATGCAGAAACTGCACCTTCCATTCACTTCCTCTGCTCTCTGACTGCTTTACTGGCTTACTGGCCTGCTAAAATGTTATCCCCTGTCTGAAGTTGCTAGAAGATTATTTTCCAGTACTGTTTTTTTATAATAAATTGTCTGTTATAAACTAACTTTTTATGCCAGCAGCTATCATGATGATTGCTTCTCTGGAGTTTGATGTATGAGGCATGAGACTATAGTGCTAAAATCTATTTTAATCAGAGGAAATGAAAATTTTACTATTGTTAATTCAGATTTTACTAACTTACAGAAATAGCACTAATTACTGAAGATTTAGGTCAGGTCTCTCCACTTTAGTAGAAGTACCAATACGTCTTGGTGATGTGAGAGCTGATAATAATCTTTTCTTTATTACATTTATATAAATTTCAGATGCATTTACCATTTCATCAAAACATCTGATTTTAAAAACAAGATAAAAAAAGGAATGTCATAGACACTAATTCAGTTGCATTGTAATGAGAGAAAGAAAATCAAACTGAATAAGATCTACAACTTTTTCATGAATTCAACACTCTCTCCCTTTGTGTTCATTATTCAGTGTGTTAGAAAAGCTCTGCTCCAAAACAGGTGCTGGTGTTGTTTTCACTCTTGCTGAAAAAATTTCTGTAAAGGTTGTAAGGAGACCAAAGCTAACCAAAGGTTGAGGACAGTAAGTGGGGAGAAGAAGAAAAGAGAGAACCAAAGACAAACCAAGACACTTGACTTGATAATTTGGCACTAAAGAGAAAGCTTTAAACAAGCCTTTTTTTATTTTCCTGAATGAAGCTTTCCATGGATGACATAGTTAGAGGGAAGAAAACCAAAATATGTTCTATTAAAAGATTTTTCTTTCCTCTTTGTAACCTCATTAAGGGACCTCCCTCTTATTGAGTTCAGGCTAATCCTTCATTTCAGTTTAAAAAAGCCCTAAGTTTGGTTCACTGGCACTGTGGGCTGCACAGTAAGCTGAGCATGGAGACTGTCACAGTTTTAAAGAATGCTGAGCTAATTACATGTTGTTCCATCTCAAATTGCTACTTTAAACCCGTATTTCTCACTTGTGTGAAGTACCACCTATCCTGCCTGAAAGTCTTTTTTTCTTTCTGCACAAGAGTAGAAAAGGCAAAAGTGACTGGGGTCTAATATCTCACCTGATCTCTTAATGAAAAATGGATATGGTCAAAGTTACACCTCTCCTGTTAAAAATCTGACAAAAGCTTTTGACAGGGAACAGGTGAGTTAAGGAGCAGGCAGACCCAGGGGAGAGGTACGAGCTGGTGGGGCTCTGGTGACATGTGCACTTGTAAGAAATGGTTTGGAGCATGTTCTCTTGTTAGCTGTAAGAAATGGAGCTTGCACTGTATTTTCAGGACACAGCTCAGAAACCTGTAACCACCTTAGAGAACCAAGAAAAGGCCTTAGAAGGAAAAGAGAATTTGATAGAGGATGTTGTAATGACAGCCTAGTCCTGTGTGTCACATCCAAGGCAGGGAAGAAATTAATTCAGAGTAACAGTCAACATTACAGAAGGGGAAGGACAAATTGGAGCTGCGGAGTGTGGAGCAAGGAACAGCAGCCAACACTGAGCATTGTGAGGGGATCAAATATTGCAGGAGATAATTACCTGAACAGTTTTCAGGTGAATATAATGCACTGTTCTACTTCTTGGGAAGTCAGATAATTTAAAGAGCACCTGTGAGAAAAGCACTAGTAGCAACAGACTGGAAGTCAGACATTTTTTGTTATTTGAACAATATTAGGCTGAACTGGCACCTCACCACTTTACCTATTGTAACTCACAGATTAGAGCTCAGACAAGAAAAGAAATACAAATAGTAGGATTTATAGAAAGCAAATAGTCATTTTATCTATTAAGGGAGAGTTAAACTCAGTGCAGTGGAAGGGGGAAATCAATATGCTATAACTCATAAATGTAAAGGCAGTATAGAAGAAATATGAGATGATTTGAAGGTGAACTCACTACAATGATCACTTTATTTTTAACACAGTAAGTAGTCTGGTGGTTTCAGTAGCAAAGATGAGAAGTTTCTAAAATGCAATAAAACTCTCAGAAGCCAGAGCTTTTTTGGGGGTCATAACATAATTTTTTTTTTTTGAAAGAAAAACTGTCAGCCATGTATCAAATCCTTCACTGTTCTGGATTTCTGTACTCTTCCCTTGTGTCTTTCAGAAAGAATTGGACTATTAATACATCCGGATTTAATTAATCATTAAGAGAGTTATTGTGATTTCTATTGTCCTCTTCACAGGAACCCATGCAAATGTAGGTATGTAACCTTCCTTCTCATGATTAACAATTTCAAAGGCATATTCTCTCTGTTTGTTTAATTTTTTACTCTGCAATGCAACAACTTTATGCATGTTGAAGGAATTTAACTTCAGATTGACTTTAATCTTGTCCCTGGGACTAAAATCCCATTAACAGTTGGTGCTCCATCATGTGAAGCAAAGCAGAGTAAGTGGGGAAAGGAAGTTCATGTGTGTCGTTTTCTTAAGACTGAGCTACTTAAAATAATAAAGATCTTGAGATAAGGTAATCCAAGTAATGAAATCTTGAGATCTTAAGCTACTCAGATTCATTGAAGTTCATGCTTATTCTTTATTTCCAAAGGGTATCTGCTGTTCATTCCTTTACAAAGCTGTCAGGTCCAAATACTCTGGTTTTAAAAGTAATAGTCTATATTATAATATCAATTTTATATTTATTTTCAATTATTTAAAACATACTAAATGGTAGCTCCTCGATCTTGCCTTTATTAAGGTTTTTATTAATGAGGATAATATTATTATTTGTTTGTACTATAACATACCAGGGCCCTACTTAAAGAACAGGGAATTTGTTGTGCTAGTCACTGCAATAACCAGAAATAAAAAGAAATCATAAGTTGCACAGAAAAGACAAGGCAGTTATTGATATGTGCAGAATTTGAAAATGATAAATTCCTTCATTATCATAATGTTTTCTACACGTCCACAGCCTGACCTCAAGTTTATGGGGGAATAGTAACACCACCTTTTAAAGTGAGACTAACAGGAAAATAATAAAAGATACATATCTGGGGGAGCTGGGGCTTAAACTGGAGGAGAGAAAAACCTCCTTAGGTGTGTTTGTTCAGCCAAGTGGATGCCATAAACAGGCAGTGAGCAGCATATGGGCAGAAGGTACTTATTTCTCCCTGAAAAAGACTGCAGGGAAAACCCTGAAATGGCCTTGTCTGTAGTTTTGTTGGAAGGACCTTTAGACTGTGAAGAGCAGCACAAGATAAAGAACAAATGTGTTTGGCCCTATTGCAGCAAACAGCTGAAGAAGCTGAGACCAGAAGCTAATCAGGGGTGGCACTTGATGTATCAGTAGCTCATGTGAAATGACGAGTTGGAGGAAAGGCCACAAAGGCACATGACAGGTCATCTGTGAAGTGACAGAAATGGGTAAAAAAATAAGAAAAAAAGAAAAATAGAAAGGATACAAGGAGAGGAATAGAGAAATGCTCCCTGCAGAAGTATTTCAGATGGCATTCAGTAAGGCAAATCTGCACTTGCAAAATCTGCAGGAAGATGTTGCAGATGTGAGATGAAAGCTGGACAAGTGTGTGGATGAAGTATGGCCCATGTCATTATAGAGCTGAGAGGTCTAAGTCAGCTGCTGTCCAGGTGGGAGACAAGCAAGTATGACCCTCCTGGGTCCAAGCAGCTCATGGTCCTGTCTCTGAGAATGACAAGTTGCAGATTCCTCTGGAGAAGAAGCAATACATAAGAGAGGAAAGGAAGGAATGGCAATAGTGACCACTGAAATGCCTTGGGGAGACACTGAGATGTTTGGGGACAAAACTCTCAGCTAAGCCAGACTGCTGATGGATACCTGTTACCACCTTCAGCTGCTCACAAGTGCAACTTGAACAGAAAGTCAATAACTCTTTCCCCCTTCACCAGATCATCTCAGGGGAAACTGCTGCTCTGTAATTCCCCAAAGAATTGCTCAGGAAAATAAAAAAATGCTAAACTTAGCAAAGATAATGTTTCTGAAAGCTAATGGAGGGAGGGAGGGAAAAAAAAAAGCAATCCGAAGAGCAAGCCAGAGTTTTCCACATGCACTATAAAGAAAAGGGACAGATACACATTTCCTGTCATTGTAGGTCACTCTTCAGTGCTTCATCTTGATATGAATAGATCCCTCAATAGTTAACTCAGCCAAGGGAGATTTCAGATCAATCCTCCTCACTCCAGCCATGCCTTCTTCTAAATCAATAATGGCTGATGAATACCTCTGCCAAGCTCATAACACAGACACAATGGAAATCCTGCTCTTTCAGAAAGTGCCTTTGCAAGCCCTTTGGATAAGGGGTGCTTTACTGCTTCTCCTCTAAATCTCAGCAGTGAGGCTGAATTCCTGATGATGCTGCCATTCTGCAGAGGCAGCACTGCACTGTAACCTGCACCTTTCTGCTCTTGGAGGATTTAGCAAGAGCTGTTTGAATTTGTTTGGAAATGAATTCAAACACACGATCTCTACAGCTTTCATCTTTAATAAAGGCTGGGGTTTTTTTAGTTAGAGTCTCCTTTCACAACAGAAACAACCTTGTTTTTCAAAATATCACTCAGATAATTGGAGGGGTTTTTTTTAAAAAGTATAAAGTTCTGTAAGCAGTGTGAGCTATCTGAATTAAAATTGAGGTTGGGTTTAATTGGCTGCAAAAACTGGGAGAAATTAAAAAGCTGGAAAGATCAGGTGGATCTTGCAGTTTACATTCATAAATCAAATCCATTAATTGTACTGAAACACTACAAGAATAATCACTTCTGTAAACTTGAAAGCTAGGATGCACTTTTCTCAGAATTCAATCCTCTTTGATGTAGATATTCCCAGTAAAAACTGTACCTGATTATAATCTACAGTAGCACTGTCCATAATTAAAAATATTTCACAGGATGTTCTTTTCAAAATATAATAATAATTTCTCTTTTCAACAGCACGTGACTCTACAATAATAAGTAACTCTGAAGTTACAAGCATAGCACTGCAGCCCATGCAAACAGACTTGGCAGGTCTATGTGCAGATTTATGTCTGGAAGGATGCACTCTCCTTGAAGCTGTTTGTGCAACCTACTTATCAGAAGAAAGAGATTTCCTGGAGATTTCCTTTAATTAGTTGGAACAAGCCATTAGTAAAATAAGCAACTAAAACCATAAGCATATAAGCTAGCACAGTTTATTAAAAAGTAATAATTAAAAATATCAAATTCAAGAAGGGATTGGCCAGGTACAGCAATAGATATTTCTGTATGGACAACAGTGTTTATAAGAGCCTAGGAAAGAAAAAGTTACTAGTCTGCTTAGGAGAGATAATGAGAGGAGAGGAAATACATGATCATGCTAATGTGATTTATGTCCCTCCCCTTTTTTGGTTTCTGAAGGTCTCTGCTTATTCCTGTGGCAATTAGGAGGCATCGTCACAGCCAGTGATATAGTTGTGCACTGAGCCATTGAGACAATGCAGTGCCATTTCCAAGAATCCTGAACCAGAAGAACTTTAAAGTTTGCAGTGCAGCTCTGTTGCTGTGAGGGTTGAGTGAAGCACCCCCAGCCCAGGGTGACTGGAACAGGACGAGGGGAGCTTGGAGGGGATTGCGGAAGGCAGGAGATATTCCCTCTCTGAACCAGAATGAGGATTGTCTGACTCATTCCTCTCACACCAGGCTAAAACGTACCCCTGCGGTTCTTACAATGTGTGTTGACTTGAATGAAGCTTTGTGTAATAAGATTTAAATTGTAATGAGTCATTATGTCAACCTTTCTCTCTGGTATTTTCCAGAGTAAGCCTGCACAGAGTGCTGCTGCAGGAAATCCCAGCCAGCTGGGTGACTTGAGGGTGGGGAGGGATAAAAAACCTCCTAGGAAAACTTCTCACAAAACCTTTGCATGACCACAGTTCCAAAAGGACGATTTGTGTGTCCTTATTACAGCCATTATCATCAGTCCAGTGTTTGCTCCTGAATCCATCACATATAGATGCATATCCTTGTTTGCTTTTAGTGGGACAAGACAATCTTGTTTATATGGGCTTGAGGTGAATGATATCAAAGTATTATTTTTCAAGATTGTTTAAGCATTCAGCCATGCACACTCACACAGAGACCTGTTTTCTAATAATCCTTTTATCAGCCTGAAGCTGAAACAACTTTCTTTCTTTCTTGCAAGGATCTGTTATTGAGAGTTTCTTATTAGTAACTAGATGCTGACATTGATTTCACTAAAAAATAAGCACAGTCCCAAAGAGCTTTTGATTATTTTTTTTAATTGCATAACATGTAGAGTATAAATACAAACTGCTTTGCTCAGAACTGTGTCTCTTTAGTTGCTTGAATTAAAAGGTTTACTGGAGCAGCAGTTACTCTCATTTTTTTGGTACATTTTGGTGATACTTTATCAAGGTACTTCTGAAACCACTAAAGCTGGCTGGGGTTGAAAGGCATGTGAGATAATTATCTTTGTGTTCATTGTGAGGAATGTTAAACCCACTAATAAACCTATTTTTTACTGTAGCAAAGAAATAGCTATTCTGTGCAAAATCAGCTATAGATAAAAATCTCCTCCTCTTTCCAATGAAGCAAAGAAATAACTTTGTCTTGAGATACAATGTTTGTGTCCAGTGACTCTAAATGCAGATTTTGTTAATCTGCAGAAAAAAGGAAACAGATTCTAAGCTTAGAGTTCTTCCCCTTTCGTATCAGCTTTCTAAAGACAGAGATTAATAAAACTTTTCATGAAACAAATACATGTGCTCCAAACACTTTTCTCTGCATGATTCCACATCAATCTATTCTCTGGCCAGTTTCTAAATTCTGGTGTTCGTTATTTAAATGTCCACAGGAATTATGAACATGTTTTTCTTCTGCTCCCTTCTCACTTGAGAATTTATCAACAATTAATTGACTTAATAAGAAAGTAGGATGACAAAGTGGGAGGATTGACAAAGACATGGGAAATACAGCTTAAAGCTTCTTGTAGTGCATCAGAGTAGCTCCTGTAACTTTTGTATTTCCACTCTTGCTTCTCTTAAAAATCCAAGTGTTTACAAGACAAGCACCAGAGGCTGGAATTGAAAGCCACAGACCAGACACCAACATCTAATAGCTGGTGTCCTTCTCCCTTTTCTCCCCTAATACTGATTGCCATCAAACAGTGTCAATGAACAAAAGACCACAACTGGCTTCTGATTTCCCCAACTCATCCTTGGATGTACCTTTCCTCATCCTCCCAGAAAACTGTGATGTATTTCAGCATTGGTTTGCTTGTCTTTTTTTTTTGCTGGCAGCTCTTCCTGCTCTCGTTAGTACATGAAAGTCTAATTGTGCTGGGCAGTTCTGTCTTGGCAAGCAACTTTAAGTTCTACCTGAAATGGGACAGGAATCTTGGAGAAGCCTGAGACTGGATATCATTAATTTTACTTTTGTAGGTAAGTTTTTCTCAGGTTGAAATATGTGCTCTGCTCCTTACCTGAAAAACCTCAATTTTTTTTAAGCCTTCTGCATTGTGACATCAATTAAAGTATATAAAATATTCTTACAATTAATTAGAAATCATGAGAAAATCCATGTGAAATTTAGAGACAGATTAATATGGTAGAGAACAAAACAATGAATTTATGCTCAATCCAGTGACTCAGAGCTTGCTACCTCTGTTTATTTTTATATCCATATCTTAATTCAGGAGCAGGCAGGGAATGTATCCATATGTTCAACTTCTTTTGTAGAATTAGCTTAAAGGAAAAAAAAAATCACCAAAACATAGTAGAGCAGACTTACCAATTTTTTTTCCTGAGAGGATCATAAATTATTTAAAGTTTCTTCATCTTCAGAATGCCTAGATGAATGCTCTGAGATATTCAAAGGATAGAAGCTGAAAGATTATACAGGTGATTCAATAATTCTTGGCAAGAACTAAAATGAAAATCATGCCTTTTTATTATATATTTTAAGTATGAGGAATTATTTTTTCTCTCTTAATTTTCCTGTCTCAACAAATCATTTAACACACATGAGTGTTAAATGAAAGGACATAACCATAGCTGAAATATAAATGTATGCTATCAGTCCATTTTTAGTTTCCTTGGAAATACTTTTTCCACTTGGTTCTCTGTGCTTGAAAAAGCAATATTCCTCATGTGAACACTGGTAATTAAGTCTGGCATTCATATTTTTTTCTATTATTACTTTTCTTGGTGCTTATTTAAGAACTTTGTTTGCAAAGTTGAATACCCAAGGTTCCCTTTCAACACTTGTATTGATTTTCTTTTGTCTTTTAACAAACAGACAGCAACCTGTACTCAACATGGAAAAAAATAACAAGCAGTCAGTGTTCAAATAGCAAATCAACATTCTTATTCTTCCTCTAATCACTACTCTGAGCAAGCCAGGATCCAGCTGTACCCAAATAGAAAAGGAGAGGCTATTATTTCTTGAGTATCAATAATATCATCAAAAGGTCTGTGTGGAAGGGGTTCCCATTTTGAACCTAAAAATTAAGAAACAAATTCAAAAGGAAGCTCTTTGGGTTTTTCATCAAGCATGAGTTACTTGAATTCAGGGGGCTGTCCAAAACCAGGACAGAAATACACTAATCCAGCAGGGCATGGAAAATTAATCTTGGTTATAATTAACCTTGTTTCTGTAGTCCAGACAGTGGAGATATGAATGTGCATCTCAACCCTTTGTGCATGACCTGGCAGGAATATGGTGTCAGGGTGTCCCAGCATGTTGTGAGCACATCTTTGGGGGTTCAGTGGGGTAGGAAGTTGTGTGAAATGAGCCCAGAGTTGCTGATGTGTAGGGATGGAGAGGAAGTTACTAGAAGAAAAAAGTGTGTGTGTGTGTTGAGAGATAATATTTTTAGCCTGCAGAAGGGGAGGCTCAGGGGTGACCTATTCACTCGGTATAACAACCTGAAAGGAGGGCGTAGCAAGGTGGGGATCGGGCTCTTCTCTCAGGTAACAAGTGACAGGATGAGAGGACATAACCCCAATCTGAGCCAGGGGAGGTTTGGGCTGAGTATTTGGGGTAAATCCTTCACAGGAAGAACTGTCAGCCATTGAAATGGGCTGCCCAGAGAGGGGGTGGATTCACCATCCCTGGAGGTTTTTCAACTGAGCTTGGCCGTGGCACTGAGTGCCATGATCTGGTAAAGGGACTGGAGTTGGACCAAGGGTTGGACTTGATGATTTCAGAGGCCTTTTCCAACCCCATCAATTCTATGATTCTATGATTTAGTGCCATAGTTTAGTTGGCAAGGTGGTGACAAGTCAAAAGTTGGACTCAACAATTTCAGAGGTCTTTTCCAATGTAACTGATTCTGGGGAAAGCTTTCCAAGGTCAGATAAGATCTGGAGACTGCCCAATTGAACCTACATGGATAAAGCACCAAATCTGTTGAATTTGTCCAAAGCCACCAGTACACAGTGACATTAACAATGGATTATATCCATCTGGCACATCCCAGAAGGTGGTGGGTGCTGCATTTGATCACAGGGACCAATATCACACATACACCCTGGAATCTCTTCCACACTGACCTAGAAGCTGGTGGTTGTCATGTGGCTCTCCATGTGACCATGCAAGTATGAGTGAACTGTTTGGGGGAGTACATGGACAGATAGTTATCTGTAATTAATAGTGTGGACTGGATTCTCGGAATATTGCCAGCCTAATAAATAATGTTTCATAAATATTAGTTGTGATCTGTGTCTCCTCCATCCTGATTCCTTGCCAGGGAAAAGGGAATTTGTAATATTTCAACAGGTTCTCTACTTGGAAAAGACAAAGGATGAACTGCAAGGTGTGCTGTGTGTTTGCAGAGAAGAGCCCTGTCACTGTGGGAATTTCATTTTCTGCTCATAGCCTTCCATTGGCCTCTTCCAGCAGAGTTTTATGAGCCTTCAGTTCATGTTAAGTTTATAGTGTGGTTTTACAGTGTGATGCCTCTGATTTGGTTTTCAGATCTTTTTGTTGTTTTGTTTTGTTTTGGTCTGTTTGTTGTTTTTTTCTCTTTTAAATCTTACCTGAATCAGAAGGAAGGCTCAATCATCACCAAACACAATGCATTATCATTAACTTCATTAAGCAATTTCTCTTGCACAATTTTCTAGTCCAGGCATGCTAGCTCTTAGTTTAATTGGATTTGTTGATAAATCTGTCATGATATCCTTTCTATATATGATCTTTCTATAAAAAAATTATTTCTACAGAATAAAATTCACTCCACGAGTAGGATTACAACAAGGTTTGTACATTGTTTAATCATGTATTCAATGGCTTTCTGACAAGGAGTAGGAATGACTTAGTTTGGCCCTCTGTTTGCTCATGACTTTCCCATTAACATTTGCAAAATAGGCAATGAGAAAAAACATATGTTGAAATCACACATTTCAGCAAATATTTTCTCTAAATATTACCAACAATGAAAGTAGTTGGAATAATCTTATTTAATCAATGAGTCCAGTAAATAAGTGCACTATTGCCTGCAGTGTCTTTTGTATTAGAATTTCAGTTTCTACACTTGTCCCCAAGGCCAAGAAAGAGCATGACTTTCTGTTGCTGATGTGCTGCCTTTCATCAGGTTGTGTCTCAGTATATACATGTCACTTTAGGTCTAAGCAGATGTGACAGAAGGTAACAGACTGTTCTGTGGTGCTGCAATGTCAGCCCTTGCAACCAGAGCGATTAGAAAATGCAGAGCTGTGAGCACAGGGACTGGAAACACAGAAAAAAACACAGAGACATCTCATTTTCTGACAGGAAGTCAAATAAATGGAGCACATACACAAAACAAAACAAAACTCAAGCAACCTCGTGTTACTACCATGAGAATAATAATGGTTTGCTCTTCTTTTTGTTTTGGCAGCAAGCAATTATCACCTTCAGCAGACAGTGAGCACGTGGTGGAAAGGAAATAGTGGGTAAGTCCTGCAGGATTTAACACATTACTGTATGTAGTTTTACGGATTTCAAAACTAGGATCAATTTTCCCTTCCTGAATTCTGATTATAATAATTTATTTATTTATTTATTTTCGAATAAGGATGTTATTGGCTTCCTTTGGCATATTTCTTGATAACATGACTGCTTCGGTTATTGCACTGCTACATTTCATGTCTCTTTGACCACAATACAAGATGCTTCATTTACTTAAAGCTTTCTTTATATTATTGGACTGAGAAAAATTACTTCAGCAGCCCTAAAAGCAGTTCCAGGAATAAGACTTGATCCTGCACTCAATTATCTGTCCACATTCTATCAAACATCAAACAAAATGTAAGGACACCCAGGCCTAAGATCAGCCAGGAAATGTTATTTGGGACTTGACTTTTTTCCCCCTAATATAACAGAAATTAATGCCTGCAAGTCTCTTGGCTGTATGAAACCCAGGCTCACCTTCATGATTGCCAAACTGTTTTAGAAATTGAATTATCAGTCATTTTAATTTCACTATATTTCACAAAAAATGCAGAGGAGGACTCACATCTCAGAAGAGGATGCAGTACTGGTGTGGTCATGCAGAACAGCTTTGTCCTTACAAGTTATTAGAGCCAGTCAGTGGGAGAAGGGAAATAAAATTAGGTCATCTTCATTCAAAGCCTCATTTTATTTTCATTGTCATTTGGCTTTCAGTAATCATCATCCTTATCCAACCATCCTACTTGGATCGTTTCTCTCACTTGATAGTGATGTGTTTTGCAGAAGTGTGAAAGTTTGCCTTTTTATCTAGTGAGCTTCTCAGTCTTTTCAAGTGGACTTTTACATTGTCTTTTTAACATTGAGTAACTTGGAGAAATACATAAAAATGTAAAAAAGAGAAAATACAAGGTTCCCATACCTTTTATGTTACTGATGCTGTGAATGACCCTTCCCCCCAAAAACAGGACTCTGAGCCACGTTAGTGTAGGGTAAGATAAAAAGTAAAGGTCCTTTAATATCCCAGGCCTACAGCCCACAGGAATACAGGATGACATCCATGTGTCCCAGTTCTTGTTTCCATGGCTTTTATAATAAGATCCCTCCAATCATTGCTTTACACATTTCTCAGTCCAGCCCCAGTCCCACCCCTGGTCCAACCCCCTGGAATTGGGTCTGGGGTCGTCAAGACCCTCTGTCTTCATCAACTCCTCTTCCTCAGGCACACGAAGGTCTCTTGGAGTTCATCCAATTCTGGCTTTTGGGTCACTCTGACCTGTGTTAATGTTTCATTCTCTGGGCCTTCTGATATCCTTCAGCTCTACCTTGGAAAGGAGTCTAAACAAGATTAATTAACTAAAGGAATCTGAGCTCCCTGTTCTGGGACAGGGGTAGTGATAGAAAGGCATTAAACTTAAACTGTTAGAAATATTAACCCTCTAAAAATCTACAACTACTGTGTTCCTAAAATCTACAATATGTGAAAATCAGAAGAAAAACCCCTTTGGCATCATTACCAAATGGAGGACTAAATGTTAAAATTAGTATGAAAGGAGAGGCATCCATTAGAATTGAGTGACTGTGACCACTGCAGCACGGTCAGTACTTATGAACATTTCTGAGAAAATGTTAATATTACTTCAAATTAAAAAGGAAGATTGTCTTCTGACAGGAGCAGTTCAGCTAGAAATGCCCACTTGCATCTGTAAGCACAGCAATGCCTGTGACAGCACGAGAGGCTGCAGAGAGAGCAGCAGAGACTCTGTAAGTGGAAATACAGTGAATTACCTGAAGGATTAAAGTGCATCAGATTCTTATAGCAAATGACACAGCCCTGCTGTCACTTACAGGAAAAAAACCCTCTACTCCTTTCATGAAGGTTTCAAGGACAAAATGAAGAGGGTTTGTGATTTGGGGGAGTTTTCCATTCAGATTTTGATACAGTCATGAAGAAAATCCAGGCTGGGAGGCTTTTTGTCCTGCAAGCATCTGGCTGTTGTTTCGGTGTGTCATAAAAGTAAACTCTCCAAACTCTCTTTGGGACACATATTAACAGGTGATAGACCTGAAATAAAAGCTCAAAAGTTTGTTGATTTAGTGTAGCTTGAGGGGGCAAGGTGGGGAGAAAGAAAAGCAGACAGGATGATCTAAGCAATATGAACATATTTATAGCAATGTGAGAGAATTTATAACAGGAAAAAGAGACTGAAATTAAATAATTCCTGGTGTTTTCCTTCATCAATAGAGGAATTTCTGTGGTTGTTAATAAATATTGCCAAGGAAACAGCAAATTCAATAATGTTATTTCTTCCCAGTAGGAGGAATTTGGGACATGCTTTGCCCAATTGTTCCCAGGTCTAAGATCCTTTCTGGACATAAAGAATAAAACTAAATTCCAGATCAAAATCCAAAACAAAGTTCAAACCAAAAAAGGGACTAGTCTTTAGTAATATTTTATAACTTGTCACAGAAAATCAGTTTGACCTTGGGACATAAAGTAAATTTTTATCCAAAATCTGTGTTCCTATTTAATTGAAATATTGCAACATTACCTCTTTACAATAGATAATTTGTTTAAATTATATAGTTCAGGGAATAATAATGATGATGATAATGATGATAATGATGATAATGGTGATGATGATGATAATAATAATAATAATAATAATAATAAAAATAATAATAATAATAATAATAAGTCTTTTACCATTTTATCCTCTACTTTGATGCAGATCTTACTGTAATTTACCTTTTTCTCAGGTGTTAAATAGATCTGAGAAACAAAAAAAATATGTTTGAACAGTTGCACTGCCAAAATATTGCCCATTTAACATAAGGAGATTTACCTGGTTGGTGTTTGCCATGGCATCTCCCTCCTCCCCTTATTTAATTCAGGCTTGGACTTTAGCAAGTGCCTTAATCACTTCTTGTTCCTGTGGTGCTGAATGACCACAGAAACCTGATATGGAGCTCCAGAATTTTTAGAAGGCTGCCCTACAGCTTTCATTTAGTCACAGAAAATTAAAGAGGCAGAATCAGGTTTTAGCTGGGTTAAATTTCAATTGCAGTGCACTGCAACATAAAGTCTCCTCTTGGAGAAGTCTTACACAATTCTAAAAATTCTTTTTTATTTATTCTTTTAACATATGTTTCCATCCATGGGATCTTGTTTTGCCTTTTTTCAGCAGCTTGGTTTCATTTTTGAAGAAGAAATTATCCAGGCCTCAAGACAAAAATGTTCAAGGCTGAGTTTTTGATCATTTAAACATCAATACCACTGGCTGCACAGAAACTATTCAGCATCCTTTCACCTGGTTCATAGGAAACAAAGAAAAATATTTTCCACAATATTGCTGTCCATTAAGCCTCTTGCCTCCCAAAGACAAGCTCATGTTTTTGGGTTTGACCTGTCCCAAACAGGTTTGGTCACTCTTAGCCTCAAACAGCAACCAAGGATGTTTGCCATGCATTGATCTCAGTTATGGGGTTGTCCATGTTATGGCTGATATTCTTAATGTAAAAATGAAGGTTATGAAGCTTCAGGGTGGAGAAATACCTAATTTTTTTCTCCCTAATTGGGAGGTACACTAGTCTTGCTTGCTTGTTTCAGCCCTTAAACTTGGTAAACTATCAGTTTGTCTGGTACAAAGTTATTAACTCACTCTAATGTCTGGATAAGTAAGAGTCAGGTCTGTGTATGTGTGAGGCCAATCCCAATCTGCAATTTTCAAGGAACTTCTTAAGTGCAAAGTTCTGTATTTAATGAAAAAATCCAAGAGCTTCAACAAGAACGGTAGGTAATAGTTCTAAAGAAATCATTTTCCTTCTGCCTTGATTTCATTTAGCAAAGACAAAGAAACCAGAACAGGAACATTCCATCTTGCAATTCTTTCTCTCATGAAAGTGCTTCAAATTCATTTCTAAAATGAGGAGATACAGAATGCAACAAGCCTTACAAATTTATTATCTAATGTTTCATGCTTGTCCACAGAATGTCACTGCACATCCATCCTTGTTTCCTCCATTAATTTAATAATGTCCATGACACCTCCAGGGCACCAGGTAGCAGAAGCCTAATGAAAGCTCCTCTGAACAATTTCACTCACTTATTGTCTCCTGACACATCCAAACAGCCCAAGTGGAGCTCATGTGGCTCTTTAAAGTTAAAAAGGAAGTAACATTTTGTGTGTGTGTGTGTATATTTTCTTTTCAGTATCTCATATGGATGTAAGTGTATATATTTTATCCATTTTTTAAAAAAAATATATTAACACATTGAGTGCCCCGGTGCCACTGTAGCACCAGGAGCATTAGATTTAATTAGGTAGCAAAAATAGAAACTGGAATCTGGTTAATAGCTTCCAAAGCTGATCTTAATTGGACTATTAGTTGGAGATCAAGAAAAAAAATAAATTTCAGACATCAGTTTAAGTGAATGCTGAATAAATTATTCAAAATAACTTTGAGAATCAAATAATTAGACAAATAATATGTAAAGTCAATAAAGTGTGACCATCAACAAATGACAAATGTATGAACAATGGAACAGTGTTATTCTTCTACTTCTACTTAGCTGCAGAGAGTTCCTGTGTATCCATCAGATTAATTGTTTATTCCAGTTATTACATTAATTCAAATGTATGAGAAAGCAAACTATTGATTTATTGCTGTCACAGAGTACTTAGTGCAGCAGTTTAAACAAAGCATGGCTGTCTCCATATATAATTCATGTTTATTAGAAATGTAAAGGAAAAGGAAAAAGCTACAAGAGTATGTGTAGGCTCAGCTGTATAAATTCCTGTTGTTTTCTGAATGTAATAAATACAATGTTTACCTGTAGAGATAATCAAACAGAAATTTCCTGCCCTGAATAGGTAATTTCCAGAAGGAGAGACAATATTAAAAGCATTCTCCAAACACTGATTGCTTCATTCTAAACTAAAGCACATCATTTGGTATTTAAAATCTGCCTGGATTTGTTGTTTTGTTCTTAATATGCTTGACACACATTCCTCACAAATCTTCAAACGGATCCAAAAGATGTCCTGGATTATTTTTTGCTGGGATAGAACTGGTTTAGAGAATGCACAATGGTTCAATCTTCCCCCTCTCCCAGAGCCCCACTCTTCCCTTTTGAGCTGGTTGAAATTCAAAGAGTGTTCAGATATAAAAAGGGTATTCAGACCCTGTCACTCTCACAGACCTGGCTGCAAGGCTGAGTTATATTTTGGTTTTAGGCTAGTAATATATCAGTGCTTATGTCAAGTCTTCTTTAGAATTTTGAAGTTGTGGTTCACTCCATTTCATTAGCTGATGTTTCTCCCTTTCCCAGCTGTGAGCACCATGTTCCAGCAGTGACCTCTCTCTCTTTCCAGCAGTCTGTGGTGCCCTCACTGGGCAGCCCTCACTTCTTCCTTAGCCTGATGAAAAGGAGAAAATCACTCGGGCTTTGTTCTTCAATTACATATTCACCACATAACACTGACATAGGGAAAGTGAAGTTCTAGGTGCATGTTTCTAATTAGACTACTATTCCAATTACTAACTGGAAATCACACTCCTACTGTGCAGTGTTCTGTTATGAAATGTAGCCAAGGAAAGCAAGACAGGGCAGTGCAGAGTCCCTTTTTTTCAGTGACTTCAGCAAAATAATAGGCCCAGAACACCAAGTTATTCAGACATAGCACATCAGAGTGAGAGTGTGGGCAAGGCCCTTGAAGGCATAATAATGATAGTGCTTGTTAAGGTCACCATTTTCATTTCAAACTACAGCAACAGCTACTGAAAAAATAAATTTACAACCACGAAGAATTTGGAAATGGCACAGTGCTGCAGCACCTTTACAGCTGTTGCCACATCACGTCTGTACAAAGAAAACAAATTCCCAAAGTAAATAATTTCCACTGCCTAAAACACAAACCCCCATTTAGACCACAGAGAATAACCAACCAGAAATCTGAAATATTTTGGATAACAGAAGTGTTCAATCATCATCCATCCACCAGTGCAGACAGACTGTGTGTTTTTAGAGGAGTAGTTGCTGTGTTAATTCTTGCCTGTTTCTTTGCCCGCAAGGTCTCGAAAAAATAATAAATTTGATCTTGAAATAAATAAGGTTTGAACTTCTCTTATGCTTTATTCTAATTTTTAGCAGATTAGACTCAGTAAGACTCTTAGCATTTTAAATCTTAAAATACAGTCTTTAAGTAAGCATGTCTTTGCTGACCTGTCACCTTTAAGTTATTTGCAGGGAACTTTGATTAAGTAGCATTAACTAAGTCTTCTCCTTAAATTATTTGAAAAATGTAACTTTAAATAGGTCATATTTTAAAAAAAACCAACTTTCTGAGCTACTTTCCTCAAGTCTCTCCCCTACAGATTGTCTTAATAGGTAAAGCACTGTCTGCATTTGCTGGAGGTTGCAGCCTTTCCTGGCAACAAAGTCAGTGTGTTCAGCTAGAGAGATTCCTACAGAGACCTTGGAGCTTTCATGTGGGACCTCTGTCTCCTGGAAATGATATTGTATTTTACACAAAAAAAAGCACCTTCCTCACTCCAGCTCTTACAATCACTGAAAAATGTTGAGCACATAACTCTGCAATCCTATTTAATCAGCAGCTGAGACAGCCCTCCTCAGCTATGGATTATGCTGAGACACCTTATATTATTTTATCATTCTTTCTTGCCTCTAAGGACACCCCATTATTTTAAAAAAGTTTTTGTGCATCTTGGAAAACATTTATTTTTCTGTATGACCAACTCAAAACTCCATTTTTGTGTTTTCCCCTTGTGGCTGGGCTGAATATCTAGTTCTAATAATTACAGCAACAATGGGTTTCAACAGTTTATGTTTCCCAGACTCCTTGACAATGTACAAACAGAGTATCTATGTAAACTTCAATAAATCTGCAAACTTGGCCTGGTCCGCTTGTACATCTGTACATCTGCTTCAAATGCCATTTTCCAGCATGTTACCAAAAGCTCAGGAGCAGAGTAGCAACTTTATGTTCTCACATTCTCATTTTTGACAGAAGAATTCAAAAAGAAATGTCTCACACCCTTCCTTTTTTTTAATCTATATGTAGATATTATAGAGAAAGCCTGGACAAGTCACTTGAGCTTCTGTTATTTCTGTCCAGTTCCTTTCCATAGTCAGTCATTGCTGACAGACTTCAGGCACTACTGAGGAGAGCAAATATTTATGGAGGCTTTTAAAGTAATGTCTAAAATCAGGCCCCTGCTCTGACAAAATGGTGACCCAGAACGGAAAGGCTTTTGTGGTGTTGGTAACTCCCTCAGTCCCAAGATCTCCTGAGGAATACCTGGTATCAAGGGAAATCTCAATGATATATATTTTCATTAGCAGCCTTTGAGAACTGCATGTGCAGCTCAAATTTGCCACCTCAGCTTACATGGCTGGTCCATCACGTTCAGTGTGTTCTGTCATGCTTTGGGAAGTTACCTACAGCAAAAACAAAGCCACTAGACATATTTACTTACCAATTAGAACACCCTCCTTCTTGGAATATTTTCAGCTGACCTTTTTGGTCTTGTTATCTCAAGAAGGAGATGTTTCTGAGGTTCCTTTAGATGCAATCATTGCTTAAACATGACATTTAGGATTTGTGTAAAGGTGAAACACAGTAAGGTAATCAGTGAGCAGTGCCTTATATTTCTTCCCATGCTCCCTATTCTCAGCTCTTCCCAAACACCTCACACACAAGAACCTCTGTAGAGGTTGCAGCAAATTTTCAGCCTGTAGAAAAGTTTGAGCTGTTAAAAAAGACTAGCAGAGCACTAATAAAATCTAAACACTTATAGTCAAATCTTATTCCTGATGCTGCTAAATGGGAACTTACAACTTAACATAATAGGCAATTTAGCATACAAATGTGCCCCATAAAAGCAGGATGTTGGCAGTGCAAAACTATAAATGTTAACCTTTGGGCAAGCTGTTACAAATGTGCTACAGGCTCTTGCAATTTTAATGAACTTGTTTGCACATATGAGGTTTGTTCTGTACTAAACACCAGGATACACACACACAGCAAGAGAGGCACCTTCAGAGATTCAGATGTGTGGGAGTTCATCCTGTCTTATTCATCTGCTGTCAAAGGTTTATACCAGCAGGCAAGGAAAATGGCCTTTTTGCCCTCAGAAATATGATTGAGAAACAATACATAACTCTCCTAACAATGTTAGAGAAAATAGGAAATATAGCTACAAGTGTTTGTGGTCAAGACTTCTATTCTGGACAAGTACAGATGTTAATGAATGTGAGTTTTCTGAGTCCTTGTTTCATTATTTTTTGGTAAGTTCCTGCAAAGGCACAGGTTGTTGAAAATGTGAGAAATCTATAACAATTTCAAACTTAAATCAGGGCTAATAGTTATCTTATGAACTAGTAGGCACCTGTGACCTTTTGTTGCAAGTAATTTGGGTTTGATGAATCAATGTCTAAGCACCCTCAGAATCCAATAATGCTGCAGAGCAACCAAATGAAGTTGTTCCCTTGCAGGGAAGCACTTGCAAAACCCCACACATTTTCAAGCAGCTCTGCTAGTCATGAGCACAATACTCCCGAGGCAGCCTTGATGGTGGCTCTGAGTTCAATCCAAGTCTCTCACATTTTTTGGCTTTGAGAGGCCACTTCATTCCAAAGCAGAATTATTCAGAGCTTCTCTTTCAAGTTAATGTGTGAAAGATGAATCATAAAAAAAAGGATGATGTTTCAGTCTTATCTGACTCCACTGCCAAATTTTCTTCACCTTACACCCCACGACTGCCTCAGCAAAATATCAAGCTTTCAGTTTGCATTCTCACAGTTTAACATGTCAATTGAAAGCATAACCAAGAACCTTCTTACCTCTTTATTTCTTCATGTAAAGCAAAGGAATGCAAAGTCATTTCTTTTTAATTGGCTAAGAGGTTCTTTTAGCTTGGTTAACAACCTTAACTGCCCACAAAGCACGGATCTAGACTGTGCAGAGAATTCATGCAGAGACAAAGAAGTTCTTATCAGGTATTTCCTATCTACCAATTCATTTTCTTCCTCACTGTGAATATAAGTATCTGTATACAGAAAGGTAACAACCTGGAGAATCATTAAAATAGAAGGCAAAAAGAAAACACAGATTTTCATAATAACTTGCATTATTATAAAGTCTAAAAATTATATCTATGCATTAAATGCAAATTTAAAATGTGAAAGAGAGAATAAAAGAGAGAAAAAGTAGGGACTGTAAAACCACTGGAAATTTTGATTTTTAGACATACAGTCAGTAAGAAATGTTTATCTAACATTATCCTTCTATATGCAGTGTAGTGTACTCAATTTGGGTCCAAAACTATCAAAATATTCTACTCCATGTTTGACTTACATACAAGCTCAGAATAAGAGTTTCATGTACAGTGAAAACTGAAAAGCAGAGGTTCATTCATCTAAACATTAATCTTCATCATTAAAAATTATTTCATAGTAGAATGATTTAACTGAATACTTGAATTAATACTATTGTACTCTACTGGGTATGAGTAGCACTAAACAAAAAGATGGAACATTTTAGGTTTACATTTGAAGAACAGAGTTTCACCTGCATGGTTGGTTGCTTTTCTTTCTCTGTATTGTATCATCTTACCTGCTGTAAAATATGTCCTTGACGTTAATTTTCTGTAGAAAACAACTAGGGAAATTATTTGCATAACTGTAAAAACAAAACTCCTTCAAGTCATAAGTATTGTAAAATATTCATGTTCATTTAAACTTGGCCTGTGAAATGTACAGTTCAGTGCTCTCCAGTTCGAATTTCTGAGTTTAACTTAATCAAGTCTAATGGGGCAAAGGTGATTATCTGTCTTCTTCTCAGTTCAAGAATGTAATAAAACTGGTTACATTAGGAAGACAATTTATTATCTGCACAATGACAGGAAAAGGTAAAGAAAAAGTAATTTATGGTGGAGCCTTCCATGGTTAATGTATTAGTTGCAGCAGAGGTTAAAACTTTCATCTTCTTAGACTTAGGAAACCGAGAAAGCTTTGAATACATGAGACAGAACAGGTATGATAACATAGAAATTACATTTCTTTATTTATTTAGCAGATGGAGTTTCATTCTTTTGGTGTTATTCCAGTATTATTGTGCTTTATGGTATGAAGAGTTGCCCTGAAGTACAGGAGGAAAATCCTTGGGGTTGCATTTGCTTTTTCAGGTTGTTGCCTTTTATGATCCCTTGGGACAAACTGCTCAGCTCTGTTGTGGCTCCACTTATGGCAAAAGACAGAATCAGGGCAGGAATATATTTCTCATTGCTCCTATTAGTCTGGGGGAAGATTCTCAGTGTCAGTAGGACTTGAGGATAACAGGGAGCACCCAGGCCCTGGATGAAGGGCATAAGGAGCACAGCTTCCTCAAGCCTTATTGCCTCTGCCTTTTCTGAGAATGATCACTGTGTCAAATAAAACAAAAAAAAAAGGAGATTTTTTTTTTCAGAGAGACATTTTCTGAAAACATCCCAGCAATAACAGGAAAAAAACATTCTTTTCCATTTTCTGGCTTAGGAAACCAAGCACTTTCTTGCCATATTACACCTGTTGCAATTGTACTGCAGTAGCTTAACACCAGGAAAATGTGAACCTGAAATACAACAGCCTTTCTCTGGCTCATGTTACTGTAATATTTATGGTGTTGTCTCGTTGTTTTTTGTTGTTTTTTTTTCTTAATTTTCCCTATGTACCAGTTTTCTGTCTTTGATCCCCAACCTCTCTCATCCCTCTGAGACAAGTAACTTGTATATTAAGAATCATGGGCAGATTGAGGATGATGCCAGATTGTGCTTAACTGATCTGTCATTCAGATTTTTAAATTTATTCTATTTTTTTCATTATCTACAATGACATTTTCTTGATTTTGTCGGCTAATTTAGCAGAACAATTTTGGCAATTTGTTTTAAAAATATAAGGTGGTTGTCAGTTCTTTACATTTACCCCAAACATCTCTCACTAAATGCAGTAATTTTTGTTTGTTATTTAAGCAGATTGTGTGTTTGTACACCCAAACACAGCAGCTCTTTGACAATATGATTGTTCTATTCCATTAGAATAATATCTCTTTGATTTCAGAACATGTTAGAGATAAAACTGAGAAAGAAAATAAACCAACATACTGTCAATATGTGTGATTTCACATAGAATTGCAGGGAAAATGCCTCTGCAGTGGACTACACTTTAAATGACATTAAATTCATGATGTCATTTCCTGAATCTTACATAACATTCAAGGAAACAGGCACTTCTGCTGCACAAAATGTGGTTTCCACAGCATCCAGCACCTCACTCCAATCAAGATGCATCACCTTCCAAGCCAGAAACACCCCCTGATTGAATTAGGTACATTAAGAATTGAATCTAATCCACAGTATATTAAATCACTTGATGAAATCAACTTGTGATTATGGAATAACGCTACGACATCCTTGCCTGGATTGCCTGCATCTTTCAGGAAGCCTGACTGTGTGGAGTTTCCTTACTGGAACTTTATAATTAAGAAGGTCTGTGGCCATCAATGGGACTGACATAACTGTGTGTTTTCAGAGCCATAAAACTGTATTCATCTGGATATGTTCAGGAATACTGGTTCAAAAAGTAAATTATTTTCCCTGCATACCTGCTTTACTGCCAAACACCCCTCAGTGACTCCTTTTCTAACATAACAAGATTTCTTTCCCCCAAAGTGCTGATAATCACTTGCCAAGATTTCCTACCTTCTCTCTGGAACTATTCAATGAAGATTCTTCATTTCACTCATGCAAAAAAACTTCTGTGAGATTTGACTTATCAGAAAAAGGTTCTCTGAATGTTTGGCTTCTCTTTTATGGTCCCATTTCAAGACTAGTGTCTGTGTCCAGATATCCCAGAGCAGTGATAAATAGAGCCAGGGGTTGTTTATTACAAACATTTGCTGTCTTGAATGTGTTGCCATCTCATTACAACAGGTTTCAACTTCTGCATGGACAGTCTCTTATTGACACTCTACTTCATTCACGTAGGGAACACTGATATTTAAGGCAGTAGAAGAGCAGATAGATAGTAGAAGGCAGAGTGAAAGGACACCATTCAAAATACTTTTAAAATATTCTACTTTCATTACCTTAGCACCAGAAATTGATGTCTTTGTACCAAAAATGTAAAAGTTTTTGATGTTAAGATTCTCAGATTAAGATGGTAATGGCTAAAGCCTAGAAATGAGAAAAAAATTTATGGTGATCTGCGTCATCTGAGAGCCATCAGCCAACAACACATACAGAGAGCAAAAAAGTATGGATTGCTTTAGGCTCAGACTCCCAAAGCAAGTTTGAGAGCAGTACAGTACCATAAGGACTGCTAGACTTGGAAATTTCAGATGAAAAGGTACAACAAATCTTTTATTTTGCCCTGGTCTCTCTAATGTCATTATGCCATTATTGATATAAATGAACAGGACAAATTTTACCTATAAAGCTCTATATAGCCTCAATGAAATATTTCCAGGTAGATAATCAAGGCATACTATGCATGAGACATTTATTTTAGCTGAACTCTCAACGAGCTCTGTGAAGTACTAATTTTATTATATATAAAAAGCAACCAAATGATACTTAATTTCTGGGATTCCTTAAATAGATACAGAAATTACTCTACAAATAAAGTAGGAGCAAACTTTCAGACCTCAAACTGAATCAATCAGCTGTTTGAAGTCTGCCTGGCAGCTGACTAAAAGTGGCATTACCCAGGCAGTCCCCACAGTGCCCCATGTTTGCCACCTCTGGCTCGCTGGGTATGGATGGAGGATGTCTGTTCAAGTTTACAGGTGACAGTGAGTGGGTTCAGCTGCACTGGGTCCCTGCCTGTCCTCCTAAAAGAAAGAAATGACCCACCAGAAACCTGTCAACAGGGTTCAACAAGGGCAAATGCAAAGACACATCCTTGGCACATCACAATCCCATATCACAGTCCTGGGAGGGTATCACTGAGCCAGTAAAGGGCTCTGCAGAAAAGATCAGGGGGTCCTGGGGGAAAGTTGAAAATGATACAGAAGTGAACACTAATTTCAGACTGTGCTGCATTTGCAGAAACACAGCCAGCAGGTCAAAAGAAGTGATTATTCTCTCTTACTTGGCATTTGTTGGACCCCTCTTTACCCAGTTTTGGGCTCTCAGTATCTTGCCAAACTTTTTTAAATGAGAGATCTAATACCTTGTATACATTAAATAATGAGTGTTTCCTGAGGAAGAAGGAATCAGGCTTGTCTCAGAGATTCACAAGACTAGTGGCACTGGATATAAGTTGCAGCAAAAAGAAGTTTTTATCAAAGCCAAGTAAAAATTTCTTCATGCTGAAGGTGGTCAAATATTGGAGCAAGGGCCCAGAGAGTCTGTGAAATCTCCATTATTAGAGATATTCAAAACTTGAAAGGGGAAAGTTCTGAGCAACCTCAGCAAACTAAGCATTATTTTAAGGGGGCAGAACAGATGATGTGCAAAGATCCTTTCCAACCTAAAATAATTGATGTTTCTGTGGTCCTAGGATGCTGCATCTACAGATAATTTATTTCCTTGTATTCCTAGCCAGAGTTTTCTTACCAGTTACAGATTTTACCAGTGTTGTTGGTTTGATTTGGTTTGTTGCCTTTTTTTTTTTTTTCCAGGGGCCTGGAATGATGAATTTTCTGATGAAACTACCCTTAGCATCTATTTTTCAAAATGAGAATCTGATGCCAGAAACATTCTTCAAAAGACACTAACTGATATTATTCCATATTACAGATTTCCAAGGAGGGTAATTCATGGCAAATATAACATTTTCCCCATCCTTCCTATAAGCTATTTCTTCAAGATCCAAATAAATGCTGTCAGAACATCGACTAAACCGTTCTTCCAGAATGTGAGAAGCGCAATCTGTCCACATTACACTGTCTTGCTCTCTAAGGAGAGAGAAAGGATTTGCTTCAGTAAAAAAGGCACTCTGTTATATGGCTTTTTCTTTTGCAGTCTCATATCTTATGTTTCAATGGGTAAACTCTGCAAGTCAGATTTATATTCAAGTCTAAAGTTATGTTTTGTTGCAGTAAAATCAAAGGAAGCAATGACAGATTGATCTATGGACGAACAGGTGGGAACTGAACAGACCTTATTAATCTTTTTCGCTACTTGGTGGCACTCAAGTGCCTTTAACACACAGAGAGAACTTTATCTGTGCCATGTGAAGTTAACCTTGAACAGGACTTGGATTTCTAAGCGTCAGATGAAATTGTGGCTGAGTTAATAACTTGCATTTTTTCGATAATTCAGAGGCTTTGAAAGCATCCTCTTGTCCTCAGCGTTCTCTGCTCAGCCGAGCAACATTTGGTGTGGGTCCCCTTCTGAGACATCTCTTCCCATGTTTTACATCTGAGACAGTGGGATGAACTTCCTTTGAGGAAAAGAGGCCTCCAGAACTAAACTTTCAGCCACCTCAGTCCACTCTCTGCGCATAATAAGGAACTTCATCTTTCTGATGAAGGAACTTTACTTCCATTTAAGGCATAAAAGTTAATTAAGCAAAATATAGGTTAGTATAAGCACAACATTGGAGTTCAATGAATACCAAAAAACAGGAAGATCCTGTGTTCAGGCACCCACTGCTCTATGTATTTTCTGTAAGATACAAAAACCAGACTGAATAATCTCTGCTGGATCTCTTTAGCTGCCCATCCAAGAGACCTGACTATAAAGCTAAACCACAAATAGGGGTAGAAACTTCAAAATTCACATTACAGGTCTGATACATATATTAATCAACAATTGTTACTCATAACTACATAAGTTATTTCAGAATATTTTCAAGTCTTCAGTACATCACTTTTTTCCTTCTCATTAGGGTACTGTATTTGTTTTACTGAGACACTGAAAAATGCAAGTGAAATTCTGCTGTCCTACACACAAACCATAGACAGAAAGCCAACCATGGCTGATCAGCCTTCATCCTGAGAGATGGTGAACCAAGCTGAGAGATACTATGGGGATGTGGTGTCTAGGAGATGAAATAGTCCCCAGTCTGCACCACTGGCTTGTTTTTTATACTAGATATAATTTCTTAATTGCTTATTTCTACAAGAAAATGCTCAGGACTAGAGCAGCAACTGCAGACCTGTGTAAGTCACCGATTGTTGCCGTTGTCTTTCAGACAGAGTCTTGAAAAATGCATCTACTGGCTTTAATCCCATTAAAAGAATTTAACAACTTAATGCAATAAAATTTAATTATCTTGATTTCAGCATGTCCCTAGTTGTTGCATTTACATGATGAAAGTGCTATAGGGCTCATTATCTTAAATAAACTCCTAATTTCCCACTCACGGTTGCTAAAAGTGTTGTTCCAGAATAAGCAGCCACAAAATGAACATTTCATTCACTTCCTCATGGTAACGATTCTTCAAGTTTAAAAGCTGCAACCTCCATGTCACGACTGGAAAGAAATCTTATTTTTTGCAGGAGGATCAAATTGCTGTAGCTCATAACAGGCTTTGTCTCATGTTTGCAGGGCTGAGGCAGGTCAGGCTCTTTCCAAGCTTTACATGAACAGCCCGGAGGTTTGGGGGGTTCTTTATTTTACTGCAATAGCATCCAAATTCCTTAAACATGATGGTCTCTAACAGATATTTCTTTGTTCTCCTCTACCCTTGAAAATAGCTCTGCCCAGCTCCATCTCTGCCTTTCTCTAACTGAGCATCTGAGTATATGTCATGTTTCCTAACTGGAAAAATTAAGATGAGATCCTTGAACTAACCAACTGGAGAAAGAGTGGGATATCCTGAATTCTTATATTTTGCAAGCCAAGGGTTGAAAAAATGTTATAAACCCCCCCCAGCAATCTGGTTCCCTTGTGCATGTAAGTCTTTCAAAGCAAAAGACTGACTTTTAATAGATGAGAAATCAGATTTTCTGCTCTCAGATTCCATTGGTGAAGCTTCCACACGAGGGTGTTGCATTGCAACAATTGTAGTCAATCACTCAGCAGCAGGAAATTGTTGTGAATACCTGACAAAACAAACTTACCATCTCCCAGTCAGCTCTAATAGCTCAGGAGATGGCCCTGTGGTTTGCATTAATACTGCACTTCATAAGTCTCTTCCAATAAACTGTCTTTGCAAGATGAGGGGCACATATTTGTTTTTCCAAACTACCATCACTCATGAATGGTTCTTCCCGTGAGACCTGAATGATGGTAAATATTAGTCAAGCCAGTGACATTCAGTTTATTTTGTCAGAAGGTAGACACATTATTATCTTTGGTGACAGTAGTAAAGTTAAATTTAGTCCATGCTACATTTTTCAACCTCTGTAGGAGGACTGTAAGTCTAAACAAAAAAAGCATGTCTTTTTGTTGCAAGGAAATTGGCTTCTTGTTTTTCTTTATGTAGCTTCTTCTTAGTATGCTGAATTAGTTCCCTTTAAAATTAGTGTCATTAAACCACTATTGCACACATATGTCACACAAATATCACAGAAGATGAAGTGGATTGCTGATAAAAAAATAAAAAAAAGAAAGAAAATGTGTGTGCGTTTGTCAATCAATAAACTAAATAGATTTAATGAAACTTAAAGAGAATAATTTTTTAACTATAGTCTGAACTACATTTGATCTTGTCCTTCACACTTTTAACAATCATCTAACAAGTGATCATGTAAACTTACTAGAACAATGGTAAAGAAAAGCAGTCTTAAGGCCATAACAATTTAATTTTAGACAGTAGCCAAATATCTTCATGCTGTTATCAAAATAATTAATATGCTACATGAACACATGAACAACAAAAATTCCTCACTTATTCTCCCTGCATATTGGCAGGATTAATGTCAAATACTTTCCAGCTTCCTGAATAAAAGGTTTCTTGTTTTTGATGTGACAAATGAGAAACAAATCTCAGCCTGAACTTTTTCATGAGCTGATTATTTTCTATTGTGATTTGTGCTTTTTTGACAGGCTGAGGTTCCAGCTGGACCAGAGGTAATACCAGTCACCCATCCATGCTGCAGAAAGGCAGCACAAGAATACAAAGCTACAAAATGCTCATTCTCTGTATTCTGTTCCCACCCCTGTAAAATTCAGCTGTTCCTCACTGTGCCCTGATGGTGACCACACAGCCACAATGGTGACCTGATTCCATTAAAATAAAACTAGGATATGTGTTAAAAGTTTTCCTGATGCTCTTTAGGATATTCCTTTTCTGCTGTGGAGACCTGTGGAAGCAACCACTCTTTTTTGGGGGGCTATCAAGGACATGAATGCACATTATGATGTGCTGGGTGATATATCAGCTGCACCTCAGAGGGGTAGGACCTCTTTTTGCTCTTTCTGTAGAGGGTAAAATCAGCTCCTCCCTGTCTAGTCTTTATAAACATGCAAAGGCACAATTAACTGGTTCTCTCACTTCATTTGGGGGTTTATATTTATGCCCAGAGTCTCTAATTTTGCAGAACTGCCTAGACCCTTCCCTGGCATGAGCTAAAAATAAAATTGAGAAGAAACAAATTGTGATACAAATTCAAATCATTAACCCAGCATCAAACCCATCATTTATTGCTATGTAGGAGCTTCTTTTTGCCAGAACTATTTAGCACAGCCAGGAAAGCCAAAGCAAGCCATGTATTAGACAAAAGACCAAATCCTTCACTCTTCCAGCCTTACAAACTGTACTCCACAAGAGCATTTTTATGCAGAAAGAATCCACATCTAGAGTCAAGGAAATCAATTATTTATGCAGAATTTTTTTTTTTTATAATTTTGCTGTTCTTCAGAGATTGGACTAGAATGGGAAAGAGGAATAATTTTAAGCTAAGGAGTCTTAAGGGTTCTCTGCTAGGAATTCCCAACTTTATTCCTTTTCTCTTGCTGGCAATACAATTTTGCTTTGAAATATATTCCCCTGTACTGTCATCTTCCTTCTTCAGGGAGTCTGTAAGGCACTTCTAAGTCACATTCTGAATATTCAGTAGGAGGAAAAAAGTTATCTGTGGATTTACTAATGCCAAGACTAACACCTCTGAAATGAAAAAAAAAAAAAAAGCTTATCTCCTTACTATTGCCAGAGACAAGGCTACAACTTTCAATTCAACTCAAGCAGATAAACTGCTGTTTATGAGCTGGGTGCAATCACTGGGAATAATCAGAGCAGTTACAACAGCCTGAAACAGATCTGGAAATTTCTTCTTTTCTGACTCACCCACCAGCAAATCTCACCCTACCATTCTGAGTTCCAAGCTGACACATGCTAGATTTTTGATAGCTAAATGTATCAACACACAGCCCCAGAGCTGACTTTAATATGAAGGAATCTAAACCTATTGATAATGAACATATAGGTGACATTGATAGAGTTTTCAGGGCCTTCAATACAAATTTCTAAGGTAAATCATTCAGGGAATGTCACAGAACTCTGGACATGACCTGTCCTACTGTTTATGATTTTATTTGCCTAAAATCAGTGCAATCATATGAAGCCCACATTGTCTGAGCAATCTTAGCTGGTTTTTAATCAGTCACCATCCAATGCTACAGACTGTGTTCTCCATGGGCAGCTCTGTGTGATTTTACATTCAGACTCTATATGATGATTGCAGATTTTAAATTCTCCCCAGAACAGCAGTACTGAGAGCTTCGTGCAGTCACTCCTGTTGTCTAACACAGTGGGAAGAGCCTTGTTTTATTATAATTGTTTTTTCTTGAAGTTACTTAGTATTTCTGGAACTGCCACAGATACATAGGTTCTATTTTTTTAAGCCACTGGCAATATAGTGGATGATCCCAATTCTTTTCCCCTTCACGTCTGTGAAAAAGACTTTCTACAGTCATTCTAATGGTAGCTCAACCAAGTGTGAAAGTCCAATTGAGAGCAAAGTCTTTGTATCCTAAAGTTTTATTTCCATTAGCTGTGTTTTGTGAAGATTTAGGAATCATTTCCTACAAAATGAAGTACCACAGAAAGACAGATAGGAAGGGGACTTCAGTGGTAGTCATGGTACCCTCTTCCACCATGAGTCACTTGATTCATCAAAGTCATCTAAATAAATTGTATTTTGAAACATTCATTGGTTTTATTGTCTGATACACTGGTCTCTATCCTAAATATATTGACCTGAAATTAAATAATTGCCCATTTAAATTAACAAGTTGAAACAGATCAATTACATTTGCTAAACACACGAGTCTCTATGACAACCAATTGGATTGTATATGGAATTTATTGACTGGTAATGAGAATATCTGGGTTTGTGTGCAGTGAAGTGTTTGCATTCCGTGAGCCGTCTGTGCCATCAGCAACGATCCCATGGGAGCAGATGGGGCTGTGCATGGAGCAGGCTGGCTCTGTGTACGTGGCAATGCATTGCTGCAGTTTGCATGCTCAAATGTATATGTGAAGTTGCAGAACTCTACTAAACAAACCTTCCTTTTATATCCTCCAGCAACAGATCCTGTATACTTCAGGAAGTAGTCGAGCTATTAGAAATGTTTATTTATGACTCGTTTAGTCTGTTCTCATAGTGTGTCCAAATGAAGGAACTACATCCTACTGTTAATGAAAGGAAGATTCTCATTAGACTGTATGAATTTAACATGAGCACATTTTGCTTTTGACATGTATATTTACTTATATTAGTATATCCAAGACAATCTGCTGCTTGATAGTCACCTGGAAGAGTTGTGAGGGTGCCAGCAACTATTCAGTATGCAATACAGTGCAGAATATAGACAGTGTCATATTTTTATCAAGACTGTAACAACTTAAGCTGTTCTACAGTAAAACATGAGAAAAAAACAAATCTGAGATTCTCTAAGAACAAAGAAAATATGGTTTTGATTTTTTTTTTCCGTATATTTAGACCTAGCACAGTGAGCTTTGGACCATCTCCACTCTGAAAACTGTTAAAAATTCCTCTGAATAAAGTGGTTCTCAGTATTGACAGGTCAATTATTGAAAGTAATCATTAAACAGTATGTACAGGTTCATGATTATTGAACAAAATGAGGGTTTATTTTTATGCCATTCTGTATATGCTGGTGTAGCTATGGTTCAATTTACTTCAGATTACTTCTGAAAAAATAGATATTTATTTGAGTCCAGGGGTTATGTGTGGATGATTCAATTAACTACTCAGTGCCCTCAGATTTTATGGGAAGCACTTGGTGCCCTGTTAAAATAAAACAAATTGATTGAGACTATATATATGTACTGTAACAAGTTCTTAATGAGGAACTGCCTGCTCATCAGTGCTGCTCAGGAATTTGTTGTTTTACAGCTCTGTCTGCTCTTTATGGACTTCTCTGTTTCCTCTTTGGTTTTCCTCTGAAAATCTGCTGTTCCATACGAAAACCCTTGTAAACAGTTTCATACCTTCTCTTTGGAGGAGAAAACCTCTTCTCTTCTTGATCTTTGATTCTATGATTTGTCATCACTGCTCTCAGAAACTTGCTAAATCTTCAGAAATAATTCATATTTTGATATCCAAAGAGCTAATGTATAAACTAAGTTCTACCCTACTTTTATGTATTTACAGGAATTCTTTCTGAGTCAGATCCATTTTATCCAATACCTTCTCAAATCCTACTATGACTCATTAAGTGATCACATTTGGGTTTTATTTATATAACATTAATTATTCTGACTGGAATGCTCACACACTTTAAAACATATTTATTAAAAGGGTCAATAATTTTTCATTATGTCAAGTGATTTATATTATTTGATTTAGTTGTGACTTTGAGTAATAATATTTTACAATAAAATGTACAAAGTACTAACTGCTGCTTCCTTTCCCCAGCAATACAACTTGATCATTAAAGTTTTCATCTACTTTGCTCTGAAGTTGATGGGAACATTCCAATTTACTCATCAATAAAATGGGGATCATTTCTTAGGAAGGTATTTCCAGCAATATTTGTTACACAACACTGCTTTGCTACTATTTTATTTTCTATAAAACGAAGCAAAAGATGTGAAAGATTTACTGGTGAAAAAAAAGTAGACCTCATTGAATCTGGAAAACTTTCCAGAGATTCTTAGAGAAGGATCATGAAATACTAAACCTAAATATCCAGTATCTTAAGATGTTAAAAAGATCAAAGATCATTATAGGAAGACTTCATGGTTCACAAACTACATTGGGAATTTCAGAGTAAACATTTTCCTCTGTTCTTTATAAATAACTTTAATTTTTCTCTTTTCAATAATATTAAATATTTGTTCACCTAATAAACTAAAGTGATCCCTTTAGGCCATCAAACTGAAAATTTCAAATGCAATAGGTTTTTTTCCTTTCATGGTGTGCATGGAACATACTTCAAAATTGGTTTATGCAGAGTAGCATCTCACAGTGCTGAAATATAGACACGTGTAACACTCCAGATCTGGCAGAAAAGGAGACTTTCATCTCACCTAAAATGCTTTGAAGAGTTAAGAACATTTAAAAACTATTCTCAGCATAATTTTGTCTCATTTTCTACACAAGTACTATTTAAGTGGAATTATCTCTACGTTTCCAGAGGCAAAGAAAAGTGGGTAGATATTCATGTAAATCCTTCAGTCCCTCCCTGGGAGAGTAGAAGGGAGATGACAAGTCTTCAAAGGACACTTACTTTCTGTACATCCGTTTGCAGAGTCCTGGAGCTTTGCAAAGTTGACGATTCCAGGTCAGAAGGAAGCATCTGGTTGATCTCACCTTTATACTCAGGATGTAACCAGGCACATGGAGCTCAAATGCTTCAGCTGGAGCCACCCATTGACAAGTCAACTTGTGAAAATCAAGGGCAATGAGAAGCAAACAGGGGATGGCCTGCAGCTGTAGGTCATCCTCTGAGCTGTAGATAGGACAGTTCTCAAGGAAACAGGAAAATGAAGCAGTGAAGTGCATATTCTCCTCAGCAGAAACTTTGAGATATTGAAATTAAACAGAGCAGAGATGGAAGGGATCAGCTAGTTCATCCTGCTGACAATTCTGCAGTGATCCTCTGAGGATTAGCATATTGTTCAGCATGGTGTTAAATATTCCCTGCTAGGAGCTGCTGCTTTTTTAAAATTTTTTATTTTATTTTTTTTTTAAACTTGAGAGACCATTTAAACTAGAACAGGTCTCAGTATCAGGAAAAAGTCTTGTCTGTAGCCTAAATATTCATATTTCTTAATTTCATCCTATTATGTCTGCTTAGACCATGACACATGCTCTGTCAAACAGCATCTATCTTTGTTAACTCCTTCAGCTACTGATGGTTGCTCTGGTTCCTACCACAGATTGCTTAGTCAGAAATCACTCCTGTTAAAAGTTCTTTTCACACTTAACCTCTTGTTCCACGACTGAATTATGCTGCTGCCATTGCCACTTATTATTATTATCATCATTTCGAATATTCATATATTTTAAAGGAAATAGAATATCTGAAATTTAAATAGTAACAGTGGGAGAACAAAACTCGAGAGTGAGTTATTTTATGTCAACTGTCATTTGCTTTAGAAGTTCTCATCAGTCTGCCACAATAAAGCATGAAATAGAAGACATATATTCCTCTGAAAACATCCCCAAAGGTTCAAACTTAGAGATTCCTACTGTGCCAAATATCAGGCACTCTGCCAATAAGCTCAATTAGAATCTTTGACTAAATTAAGTAGCTCACAATCAAAGCATACAAATGAAAAAAGCCCCCTCCAAAAGAATGGCTTTCCTGCAGGTGTAACAAAATCTTTTCTTGGCTGCTCAAAATAAGTCTCAAATTATAGTGATGTTATTTGACTTTAGGAATGCACAGATGTGTTAAGTATTTCACTGGGAATACAGTGTGGTTAGTTGGACAAGCATAAAGCATACATAATTAATTTCACTCTTGCAGTGCCTCTGCTCTTTAACATGATATTTGTTACAGGAGCAAAAGCAGCTTACGAGGCACCGTGTTTAACTGACAATATTGAAGGGAATTGTTAAAAAAACCCTTGAAAATCTGGTTTCATTCCACTCTCAAAAATGCAGACAGTATTTCTGCATTTAGGGTTTCAAAGCAGGCACAAGAAGAATGGCAGGATCCTGCAGAGAAATATGTCACTGGTGATAAACAGCCCCAAAGTCAGTAGAGCAGATAATGCATTGCAGGTCAGAAAGTACACCCTGCCAATGCTGCACATGCAGGTGATACACCAAGTGTCACATCTGAAGGGGGTAATGCTTTTTCTGTTGCTACATCCTCAACAAATTGTAGTACAGAGCTGAGTTACTTGCTGACACGGAAGCATGAAGGAGTTTTAGGTAATGGAAAATACAATAAGAGACTGGAAAAGACAGACCACCAAAACAAAAAAATGCACTAAAATTAACAGCACAGCTCTCAGCAGCAATAGAAACCAAACAGTAAATCATCTTAGATTGTAATCGTGGCCTATAAAAAAGTAATTGTTCTTTATAGCTCTGTATTAAAAGATTAAGCCCTCTAGACAGAAAGGCATAAGACCTTAATAAGGTTAAACTTCGCTTCCTTGTTTGTTTTTAGTCTTGACACATTGTATCCTTTATGTGCAAGATTTTTAACAGCACATTTCACCTTAATGGCTGCAGTTGAATTCATCTGCATTGTTCATAATTCCTAGTTACACACATCTCAGCTTCCATCTTACAGCACTGACATTAACTCATTTACTCTTACCATGAACTGAACATGTGAGGAGAAAGGAAAACCTGCCTAAAATGGTACTGGCATCACCCTGGTGTTCTTGTATTTCACTCACAGGCTCATTCTCCCAGTTCATGCTCCCTCTTTCTCCCCATCTTCCTTCCTGGATTACTGAGGAAGACTCAGACTTTAATATTAATTCATGGTCTTTTGTACAAAGCTGAAAAAAACAGCGATGAGCAGAAGTACCTAATTAAGTTTCTCATCTGGACCAAGCTTGGCTGAACATCCAGAAGTCAGGACCTCAATGCACATGCACACACATCTGTGAAGCCAAAGCAGCTGCCTCTAACTCAGAGGAGGATGGGGTGGAGAGAAGCCCTGCCAATTAAACAGACCCCCTAAAGTCCCACAGCAGCCTAAGGAACGAATTTTAAAGGGTTTCCTTTTGTTGTACACACTATGCAGCTTCCAGATTGGCTTCACAGGAAACAGCTGCATTCAGCAAACCATTCTCAAGTAGAAGCACATTCAAATGTAAAAATATTTTCAGTAGCAGAGGATGGCAGGTCTTTTTTTCTATAATGAGTCACTTCTTGATGAGCTGAGAGTTTTCAGGTCTGGAGCCAAGGAAAAATCTGGAATATTTTTGAATCATCACTTGTCTTAGCCAGCAGGAAACTCTACTAGTGGCTCACTGGCCCAATCTTATGCTTAGCATTTTAAAGATCAGAAAATCTGCCTAACAGAGCAACGTGGCAAATGGTCCATTGCAGCACAATAGAGCATGGTTAGCATTTTCCTTTCCTATTCCATAATCAAATAGGTATGGACTCCTGATTTCTCAGTGAAGAAAAGTAACAATTTAAGCACATTTTGCTAAAAATTCATACTGTTATCCATGGATAGTTTGAGTGCTGACAGGAATGAATCAGAACATGTGAGGATCCAGCAATCCACTGGTTTTGGTGGGGCTTCCATTTAACCATTTTTTCAAAGTGATCTTTACAGCACGTTCTAATCAGGTATGTGTTGAGTCCCAGAGTTTGTGAGGACAATACCAGGAACAACAGAATGGATAATGAGAGATGAGCTGATGAAAGCTGGCAGCAAACCCTTGACTTTGTTTTCTTTTAATATGGCATGCTATGACATATCCAGTTGTGCAGCCTTTTGGACAATTCCATGACAGCTTCTTGCCCTTGATTTTCCACTTGCAGAACACATGGGGGCCACAGTGGAATCTCTGCTTGGGCACCTGGAGAACCTCCTTCCCCTCCTTGTTCCCTGGAGTCTGCAGGGCTCTTTCTCACATATTCTCACTCTTTTCTTCAGCTGCAACTGCTGCTGTGCAGTAACTTTTCCCTGTTAAATGCACTATCCCAGAGGTGTTCCCAACATCGCTGATGGGCTTGGCCCTGGCCAGAAAGAGGTCAGCCTTGGAACCCACTGGTGTTGGCTCATTAGGACACAGGAGAAACTTCTGGAAGCTTCTCAAAGAAGACACTCTGCTATCAAAACCTTTCCCTGCAAACCCAATATATACATAACATCCAACACAATGCATAGATAGCACACATTTACCTGCAAGACCACAATGGGGAGGCAAATTTGCTCTGGTAAAAGAGAGGGTTGATTCATTGGGTCATTGCTAGAGGGCTGTTGTTCATGCAGTCCCCTTTAATTACATTAATATTTATTAAGAAATTTGCTACAGTTTAATGTCATCAGTTATGGTTAAGAGGCTCTTCCCCTTGGGCAGGACACTTCATGCAACACTCTGTTTGTGCCACCACTTTTTACCTTTCCATGTCCGTGCATTTTCCACTACTGAAAAAGAAACCCTCACATGCTACAAACTACTTAAGTTACAGAAAACTTGCAAAGCTGGCATGTCAAATTCAAATATAAAATACCTGGGGTGACAACAGCAGATCAAAGTGGCAAAGTGTACATCTGACATCTGTCTGTAATAGTAGTCCTGTCAAGTGCTGAACTGATGGTGGTATGTTGATGCAGGGAGCAGGTAAAGAATCACAATTCCTGACAGACAATGACATTAAATAGTTCAGTTAGATCCAACTCAGTCTTAACTTACACAGGTTCAGCTGATGTCAGCCTCTAGAAAAGATCTGAAATATTATTTTTCCTGCTCTTAAAAACAAATATTATAAGTAAGCCACAAAGAAATAGGAGTGATTTTTTTTTCAAATAAGAAAGAAAAATCTCCATACAAGGAGCAGGCCCATAATACAGTCTCAGAATAATCAAGAATCCAAACAGAACTGCCTTCCAGTGAACCTCCTAAAGGTGTAATTATGAACTTGTTCCTGACAGAGTAACTCAAAACAGCTTCCTGGATTTCTCCATACTATTTAGTACACTGACTATAGTCTGCTATCTACTGATCCCTGAAGTCAAAGAATCTTCAATGCTAACCTATTTCCTAGTTTCCAGTAGAATATTTTCAGGGTTGGCAGCAGAATGTTCTATGTGTCTACCAAAGCATTATAATTATGACAACATGCCATCAGGCCAAACAAACTGTGGGCTGATTTGATGTGAAACAACATCCAGGAGCCCAACTCCACCCTCCACTTACTCTGCCTTTGTACTTTGGTGGGCAGGTTTCTGCCACTGCCTACCTGGGGGCCTGCTGTTCTCTAAACATGTCACAGAGTCTCAAGGATCCCATTAGGACAGTAAGAATTGCAAAGCAGATGACAAAACTAAACCCATGTCATCTTAAAGGGAGATTTGTGTCCCTTTCAAAGGAAAATTGATCTCTTAGTTTAACACACAGCAGTACAAGCCTGGAAGCTGAGAACTACTTGTCAGTCTGACAAAGTTGTCTCACACTGTGATATGATGATACTAAAAATTAGAAACTTTTCCATTAAAATTATTAATTTCCTAAGAAAATAAAAACCAATCACACAATGCCTATAATCTCTGCCCTGACTAATTAATTCTACCTCTGTTTCAGGTGCAGTAAGATGATATTGTCCCTTGCACATCTTCCAGAATGACCTCACACCTTATCCTATTCTTCAGGGTCTTTCCAGGCATCGGGAAATTATTTAGACAGAGAAAGTATCCAGCAGTCTGAACTGTTTGTAGCGTGATGTGAAACCTGTGAAATGCTTTTCTTTGTTCACATACAGACTAGGTGATTGCTTTGATAGCAACAGTTCATACTGCTACAAAGAAAAACTTTAAGAGGATGAGAAAGATTTGAAACATTCCTGAGTGAAATCTGAAGGGTTTTAGCAGGATAACGACTTCTTTTTCTCACGGAGGGGAGCCTGGTAAGGAAATCTCGCAGTGAGATTTGTCATGTATCAGGAAAGGGAATGAAAGAGCCAGCTTTTACCTCCATAAAAGCTTCAAACATTTTCTGTCTATAACCCCCGTTGATATTTTCCCACCAAAACATTGGTTGGTATTCTTTTCTCCAGACAGCTTGAGATGAAAACAAACTGAAACAGCCCAGGACTCCGTGTGTGGACCTGATGTGCTGGAACTGCACCATCATTGTTTTATTTTTCACATGTTTCTTGAGCACGGCCTGTCCTTCCCTCTCCAGAAATGGGATATCACCATTGAATGCCATGAGCTGAGTGAAGCAGCTGAGCTTTTCCAGGTTCCTCACTGGCATCACCATGATATTTCCTACAGTCCCAGACTTTTGTATGGACCTGTTTCTAGTCTATGTCTGAATAAAACCAACTGGATGATGGACATCCTTGTGCTGAGGTTGATGAGGTTAATGAGCTAAGGGATAAGAATCCTCCCTTTTTCTTTTTTCAGTGTTATGTTTCTGGTTTTCTCCACTCTTCCCTAAATATCTGGAAGGATTCTTCTCTTATAAAAGCAAGATTGCATTGCTATGAGTGTCCAAAATCAGAAATCCAGAAGGAGTGTAGTTATGCATTAGCTTACAAGATGCCATTCCTAATAGGGGAGCAGTCTGCTAAAAGCAAGATGTTCTCCTAAAATACAACAAGAATTATTTTACATCTTGTTTACGATATGATCTCAAAATACTTTTATTTCATTTTTTAACTGGTATTTTTAAGTGGAACATTAACAAGAAGACATGATCCTAATTGACTTAATTTATGGTTCCTGATACAGTTTAATCTGATAGTATAAACAATACAAACAATAGGTAGATGCATATTGATCATACAAGTCATTGGTATGATTGCACCTGCCAGCAGCTCAAATTTCTCCTGAATTTGTCTTTCTCTTGCACCTGCACCATGGCTTTACTTTCACGCCAGTGCACTCAGCACAGACACTGAAATGAGCAAAAGACTGAAGACAAGGAGAGACACTACTAACAAAACTGCATAAGGTTTTTATGTTATGCTTACAAATACGAAATGAGTTTCATCCATTTGGTAAACAATATAACTTCCATACTTATTGCATTGCATGGATATAATTGCTCTCTTTCTTCTGTCTATTGCGTTATGTGTGGCTCAGCTGGGAGCAAACTGCTCTGTGAAAGCAGAATAAAGTTGGATTGAAAGTGAATGTTGCCACTGCTTAGATTATTTACTTATTGAACTGTCCTGCTGAGGATGAAGCTGTGTCAGTGCACTGGTAATGTTAATGCACCCACAAAGCTACAGAGGAAACAAGGCACTTGGAAGTTAGGAAAGTAGGACACAAACGAAGCAGGCAGCTCCAGTTAGATAAAAAGTCTCAGACAGGGACTTTCCTTTGCTTGTACAAACCCTTTTCTGCCAGCCTGTCTTTCCTCAGGAGTGCAGATATCACAGAGGATGCATTTGGACGGGTCAGTGCCCAGCACAGTCTGGCAGACTCGCATTTGTTCCACTTGGCCTTGCAGCTCCATCCTGTGGTTACTGGGGAGGATGGAAGATGGGCTATCACCGGTGCCACCTGCCTGCCCTGGTGCAGGGGGGCCGAGGGAGCAGCCTGGTGCTGTCTGCAGCAAAGCCTGTGTGCAGGAGAGATGGGAATAACAAGTACTCACAATCAAGAGCACTGCATGCCTTCTGAAGGTCATTTGGTTTCTTGTCCCTCATTATCAACTTTAATAATTTATACTATTTGAGCCATTTCTGCTTCCTTTTTACATCTCTTGCTTAAATGATGAGATTTAAGTCTTTGTTTAGGCTTTCTGAACATAAACCCATGGCTGATCTTCACATTCCTTCTATATTCCACCTGACTTTAATGCATTAGGACTTTCCTGCTCATTATTCTGACCATGGAAGGAAGTATAACAGCTTGGAATTCATGCAGCCTCTCTTCTGGTTTTGGTGGGTTTCTTTTTTTTTTTGAGGGAAGGAGAAGGGAAGGTCCTCTGCTGTAGAGAAAAGAAGGGGTTTATAAATGTTCATTCTGTGAAATTCTGTAAGTAAATGAATAATAAGCCATGTTTTCATTTATTTTGGTCTCCAAACTAAAATAGTTTAGGCTTACTAAAAGAAAAAAAACACTAAAAAGTGTATAGTCACTATATGGCTGTTAAAATATGTGGACACACTAACTCATGGATTTAGTATGCCCCTAAAAGCATTAAAGCTGATGGAAAACAGCTAGAATATCATAGTCTATTTTTCTGTTGGATTTGTGGCATTTACTAACCTGCAGCCTCAATGGCAATGGACAATAAATCTGAATTTATTGGAAGTAAAGCAGATCTTGGCCTTGACCTTAACAGTTGTTTGTTTGGGATTTTTTACTACACCTGGTTTAAATAATGGAGAATTTCTTCATTTCCAGCAGCCTGAGTCCAGCTGAGGGGGAGAGGGCTATGCCTGTACCAGAAAAGGAAGAAGCCTTTGTCTCTGTCACATGGCAATTTCTGACAACAACACTGAAGTGATGGAACTCTGTAGTTCAATATTTAAAAGACATCATTAGAAAAGTTGAATAGGGGGCAGGGAGGAAAAGCAACTTAATTTTATGCCGAAGCAAAATGCTTCCCTGGAAGAACCAATTAGAAGGAGACAGTATCAAAATTCATGAATGAATTATGAAATCTCAAGCATTTATTAAAAAAGGGTTCCATCTGTAAATACAGATCTCAGCAATCCAGCCATTTTTGTCATGTGTGCAGATTAAATAAAACTATGGTCTTATCAATGTGACCATGATAAAAACCTCAGTGGTTAAGATCTGTAGATAATCATACCATACATTCCTTAGTCACAAATGTCACAGTGTGGAATTTGAGAGGATCCCAGTCAAAGAGGCAGTGGCCTATTTTAACTAATAAATCTTTGCTTCTTCCTGAGTGAAGAAATTTCTCAAAGACATGGTCCACCTGTTTCTTTCCACCTTCTGGGTGTTAAATGGGCTTTTGTCTCCATTCATCTTCCCAAGTTACCATGAAAACTTCCATGTGTAGGCTCACAGTTAAATCAGGATCAGGGAACTGGCAGAGCAGTCTGAAATACATTTCAATGCAACCATTATATTTTCTTACTCTTAAGTCTTGATCATCTTCCTGTACATTTTCTCTTGCACAGAATCAAACAGAATATCCACTTTCCTGAGGAATAAAATTCTTTTCTCAGCAGAGTGCATTTGTCAACAGCTGCAAAATTCACAGGTTAAAATTTGTTAATATGTGATATTACAGAAAGGAACAGCAAAGTGCATTGCTATAGCAGGGTGGACAGCAAATCTTTGAGAGGAAGGTAATGCAACATTATCACTCTTTGTGCTTCTCAAAGCCTGGCTGCATTACTTTTGGTATTCTTAGGTTAGTTAAATCTTTTCAAGCTTGCAGCTTGTCTAAAGCTGGCTCCTAAACTGTTTTGGTGCTTCCCAGACTTTAGAGGACAGTAAAACACTTAAACTAAGATACTATTGGCACCATCATTCTGCTATGAAATAAACTTTTTTGCTGCTGTTGTCCTGTAATGCTTAAATACTTGTTGTCCTTTTCCATATTATTTACCAAACTGCTCCTCACTAACGATTTATGTGTCCTAACCATATCTTCATTTATGCTCATTATGTAGTTAATTGTTCCAGAAACATCCCTAAACCATCATTTTCCACTAATCCCTTTTCTCCCCCTCCAAGAAATGATTTATCCACAACCTCACAATACTGAACTTAGATTTCCTGCAGCTCTGGGATATATTCAAGATATGACACCTCTTATGTTCTCTGTTAAGAAATATTACAAAATGCCTGGATTACCCACAGTCTGATTCAGGAATAGGATATTCCATGATAAATTCACGGGGATACTCATCATTCAGCATCAGTCCATGAGGAAAATTTCACACAGAACAAAGCCATTTAGTTTGATTAGGGAACATCAACATTAACATTCTCAACTTGGCAAGAAGTCTGTTGTAACAGCCAGTCTGTGGGCGCCTGGGTGGTTCAGCAAGAAGTGCCTCAAGTGCTGAGGATACAGATCTTCCTTAGTAGGAAGGAGATAACAGGTCTCTGCCCCTGTGAGTCTGAGGACTTGTTCCCTTTCTGAGCAGACAGAAGGAGAGATTGAGCTGGGCAGAAGCCACAGCAGTGCAGGTGGTCTACAGGATGGCTGTGAAGAGGAAGGTCATGTTTTCAACCCTCCCAGGAGCACAATGAGCAGCAGCAGATCAGTTGATATTGCAGCAAGGCAGACTCACATCAGGCATCACAGAGAGCTTTGGAGCAAATGAGACAGGCACATTTTGGAACACACTGCCTAAACACACAGTTGATGGCAGCTTACAAGAAAGGGATGGTTCTAGTGACACTTAGAGCTCTTCCAGACAAATTTCTCTATCATTATTTCACTGGTTTTCTGTATTTTGGCATTAAATTCCAAATTAGCGAAATATTGGAAAAAAATATTCATTTCCAGTCTTCTGGATTTTTATTTTCTTTTTGACTTCTTCCTTCACACTTGTCTCTAGACAAAGAATTCAACCATTTTAAATAGATAAGCAAGGGAGTTGACTTTAGTTGTTTTTTATGGTTTTGAATTCCACAGACAGTCTTCAGCATAGTCACTGGAATAACACTGCTAAACACTTCAGTGATTCTGACAGCTTCCCAGCCATCACTTGCTGTTGCTTTCACAACTGAAAATCAAAGTTGTTATCCATAAAATATGAAAAATAAACACAAACCTTATCCTCCCACATGTTCTTGGGCTTTCATAGCTTTCTTACATAACACACATGGCACCAGTGGGGTGGTCAAATTGCTCATTGTCTTCATGGCTGCTCTGGCATTATCCTTGGTGTGCCAAGCCAAGCCCCAGCTGACCAGCACAGGGCTGCTGTCCCAGGGTGAATATGCAATAAGAAGACTGAGAAAACACCATGAACTAAGAGACAAAAGCTTCTCTTCAGCTGATCTCACTCTCTTTCCTTTGCAGAGTAAGAGCTGACCTCACTGATGGCAGGATTTGGCCTGGGAGCAGAGTAGAGCTCAGGAGACACAGCAGGGCAGGAATGTACTATGTCATTACACCCAAGTGGAAGTTCACCCCACAGGAATGTTGCTCTATCTTGCCATACTTCATTTCAAGAGAAACTTGAGATATTGATTGCCAAATTTTAAATGGAAGAAAAATGGTCCCCTTTATTTTAATAGGCATCAAACAATCTCTGGCTCAATGCAAGACTTTTAAAAGGAAAGAAGTTGAAATTCAAGACATGCTTCAGATCTTTCCTAAAATTTGTCCCAACACTATTTTTTTTAGTTCTAAATTCATACCATTTCTTGTTTTTTTTTCCTCTTAGAACACAGACTATTTCTCTTTCTTAACCACATTAATGACATATTAGTCCTGTAGACTTTACTAAAAGACAGTGGCTTTAATAAAATCAGGGGCTTTCTTGAGTGGGAGAGTTGTGGGCAGAAATCAAGGGTTTTAGTATAAAAATATTATGAAAATACAGGATGTTTATTTAGAATAAAATTTTTCACACACCCTCACCCCTGGTAATCTTTATATATGAAAATACCAACTTGCAGATGGATTTTGTACCCATTAAGATTTCTGCAAGCACTTACACAGGTTCATGTGTATATATTTAACTACAGGACTGTAGTTACACAGGTTTATATGAAAAAAAAAGAAAAGTAGATGCCATTACTTCTACTGCTAAGAGAAAGTATTTTATACTCATACTGCTCCAAGATACCTTTGTGAAGGAAAGCATGAACATGAGGAATTATCCTGAAGGATTGAATGATGCTCTGCTGTGACCTTCCTAAGAGGGGAAAAGTTTATTTGATATTTTGATGCTGCTGGAAATTTATGCTTGAATTTTGTGTGTCACTGAGGGCTGGGCTGATACGTCTCAGTGCTATTCCAGGGCAATGTTGCCTAAGCTTGATGTTATCTTCAATCATGCTTTGGCCACTGATAACAAGAAAAATCAATAGAAATTCCAAAATATGATTAAAGAATTGTCTACCCAGGAAAATGTATTGTTATACCGAATTCCATATAATTAGACCACTCTCTGTGTTAGTATAAAGCTACATCTTTGAAATTTAGTTGTTGTTTTTCCTTCCTTCCTTCCTTCCTTCCTTCCTTCCTTCCTTCCTTCCTTCCTTCCTTCCTTCCTTCCTTCCTTCCTTCCTTCCTTCCTTCCTTCCTTCCTTCCTTCCTTCCTTCCTTCCTTCCTTCCTTCCTTCCTTCCTTCCTTCCTTCCTTCCTTCCTTCCTTCCTTCCTTCCTTCCTTCCTTCCTTCCTTCCTTCCTTCCTTCCTTCCTTCCTTCCTTCCTTCCTTCCTTCCTTCCTTCCTTCCTTCCTTCCTTCCTTCCCCAAAATCTACCCACTTCCAGGGAGACACAAACAACACTCAAAACAATCCTGTAAACCCTGAAACAAGATGTTTATCCCAAGAGTTGTGTTGCTGCAGCTGCATCACTAAATTTCTCCGTTTCAACATCCTTAAGCTTATTTAGTAGCTTATAGCCCATTGTTTTGTTCTTATGAAAGGGATGCACAGAATAGCAGAGCTGCAGAATGGCATTAAAGAAGATCACTGCAGTTGCTGTCATGGTGAAATACCAGACTCCAGTCAGGAAAGACACTGGAATGGAACACACTGGAAAATGCACAATTTGCTCCTTTATCCCAAAGCACATGTTTAGAGCTCTATACCCATATACTCCAAGTAATCAAAAAAAATTAAAACATTATTGACCTATTCTATTTGCTGTTTGATAATGATGGATTTAATATTATGATGATAATACAAGATGTGTAAGAAAACATCTTCAACCATGCAAATGCATTTCTATAAAGCAAATTGTTTAATCTTTCCAGGGCTCCAGATGGCACCATCAATTTTATATAGATATATATATATTTTTTTTAAAGGCTGTAGGGAAGTTATTGTACATGTCTGCTAGTTTACTGCAGTTTCTAACATTTGCTGAAAAACTGTTGGAAGAGCAAAGGCTTTCCTGACAGGAAGAAAATACATATGAAGAAAGAGCAGAAATCAAAGTGAAGAGTTCAGGAAGTTCAGATTCATTTTCTAGTTGAGGCTCTTAGTACAAGACACATTTATATGAATTGCATTCAGCTGTCATGTGCTTGTCACTGATTTCTTACCAATTTTTTCTCTCATTAATTTTATTGCCTTACATTTTGTTATTTATTATATAAAGAATATATCTACAAATGAGAGTTACTAACCTCCTATTAGAACTATTAAAGCTTGGAGACATCAAGCAATGTCTTCTATTTGACAGAAAACACTTAATGAAACTCTAAAAGTGGTGGGTGCAAACAAAATCCTCCAATATACAAATTTGACTTTTTTTTTTCTTTAAAAGGTGAATGAAGATTTATTTATATATCTTTGCCTGCAACTGAAATGACTCGGACTCTGCAGTGAGAAAGCAATTAAAAAACCAAAACAGGTAGATCTGGTGCATAGTCTGAATTGAAATGAAAAGGAATTAAAAAAAAAAAGTAGTCTTTTTAAACTGACCAGTGCTCAGAGGACAAGAGAGCAGTTTATGTTGTGGGAACCAGTTTATTCTACAGCAGCCCACAGTAAATCTGGCACAGAACACAGAGCCAAGAGCTGTGGCACATTGAACAAATTTGTGAGAGGCAACTCCTCCTGGTTTTTGGCTCCCACCTTATTCCAAATCCATCAGAGGAGTGTTATTGGCACTACTACATCTGCATTAAGGAAGAAATCAGCAGCATCTTGGTTCTTCTGAAGGAAACTCGGGAGGATTCAGGAGACGAGGAGAACACATAACCTCTAATTTGGAAAAGAAAATCAAATTTAACACTAAAATGAGGGTGCCAAAGCCTCATCTGCAGGCCAAACTCTCCAACTGTTTTGATCAGTGCTGTATGGAAAATGAACAGAGTCTGGGGTGGTGGAAAGGAACTGGCAGTGGGATGATGCTGAACATTTTGACAGGCTCAAGGATATTACATTTGATAAGAGACTGACTTCAATTATTTATTTGGAAGAAAGAGACTGGCACATACATGTTTGTCCTGATACCAAGTACAGAGACAAAGTGACATTTAGAGAAGTTCAGGAATGTTGAATGACTCCTACCAATCTGAAGCCATTGCTGGTGCTCTGGGGCCCAGAAGATCTGTTAAATGAAGCTGCTGCCTGTCAATGGATGAGGCAGTAGGGCTGTGACTAAAAGAAACATTATACCTGAATTTTGCACAAATAAGCTACGAAGAGATCAAGAAATGACCCTACTTATAAATAATACTTTTCTTAATAATTAATGATGACTTATCCTGACCTTGAGTTTAATTACATCCAAATGATAAACTGTGAACCATTAATCCCAGCAATCAAACCTAACCAAGCCTTTAGATCATTAGTGACAAAAAAACCCATAACACTGATCAACCACAACTGTGTCAGACCATGTTGACTCCACCAATATTCCCCACCTATCAGTTCTACTTTTTCATCCATGTTACCAAATCACTTTATTGGGGAAAGTGTACATCCCCCAAGGAAGATTTTGCCATCTCCAACCCTCACTTGAAACATGAGGACCTCAGCAAGACAGTGAGTGTACAACCCAAACCTAAACAAGCCCTTAGACCCAAACTCTAGACCTGTGCTCTGTAGTTTTAGCATTACTTTGTCTGTAATCTTACTTCAGTCTCTATTCCTTCACCTTGGCTTAATCTTTGGTCCTAATTCTTGAGTTTTCTCTTTTTAATACACAAGTACTGAAATCTCAGCTATGTCACTGACACTTCCTTCACTACAAGATCCAGTAACACTCCACTACTGCAGCCTTTAAGTCTTCATGGCAACACCAAAGTCATCTCCAGCATCCAAAAGGATTAGTGACAGCTAAGGGTGGGGTTTTAAGGAATCTGGTCTAGTGAAAGGTGTCCCTGTCCATGGAAGGGGGTTGGAGCTAGGTCATCTTTAAGGTGCTCTCCAACCAAGGTCATTCTATGATCCTATGCTCACTACATTTACTTTAGTTATCAGCTACTGGTGTTCAAAACTTCTCTCTAGCTACAACAGCCAGATATCTCAGAAGGTTTTGTCTTTTATTATAAAAGCAAGCCAAGTCACAGTTCCAACCCAGACTATAGATGCAAGATCAGGCCTTTATTTCCCTTTCCATATCTATTTGCCCTAAAGAGGAATAAGAAGTTAACATTAGAAGAAATTTATATAAAGCAGAACATATTTTGAACTCTTCAGAGTGATGCTAATTTTGTTTAAATTTTTTTAAGTGGTAATCCCAGCATATTGCATGGCTTTTGCTTCAATGCTGTAAACTCAAATGTTCTACTTGTATCTCCATCATTCATACCTTAGGAATATCTCCTGTTATCAAGGAGGAATTTCCAATTAAATTTTCCCAAACTTATGATGTAGCTACCTTGTCTTATGTTAAGACTAACCTTAAACTGTTATTTCTGTCTAAATAGGTGGGGTTGAGATGTAGACCTTGTTGTTTAACAAAAATAACATAGTCCTGTATGCCTGGAGAGCTATTTTGGAAATAGTCTGACTAGAGATGTGGACTATGTAAGAAAGCTTTGCTCCATTATTGGAAAGAAAATAGCTGTAAAGTAAGCTGTTTATATTCCAATTTCAATTAATCTCTAAAGAAGGCAAGTTGAATAAATATAGGCTTTTATTTTTTCTTTCTACAAAGAAGAATTTCTTTATGAAGAAAATCCTGAATTGGCATTTTTGCTTCAATTGAAACTTGTAATAGGAAAGCAAATCTTTCGTGGCTTTAATCAGAGACATTAGGGCTTGAAGTCTGAACAACTGTTTACTATTCCACTATCTGATAAAACTTCAGAACCCCAGGGAAACTAATTTAAAAGGAAGACCTGAGGTCTAGATAAGCTTCTGCAAATCTGAAACTAGTCATGCAAAATGGAAACGAGAGTTTCACTTTACCTGATAAATCTCTGTCTGAACAGTAGTGTTATAATTAATGAACAATAAGGAAGAGAAGAATATGATAACCACTTCAAATCCCTCGATTCCTAACTCACCAGAACTGGAAGGAAAACAGGTTTCAGGGTAATTTTATGTCGTAATAAATGCTGCCTTGTAAAGAAAAAGAAAGTTTGCCTGACTACTTGATCATTAGTTCAAGGGAAAAGAGGGGGGAAGAGGCAATGAAGATTGCAAAATTGAGCTTTGATCTCTTTGACTTGCTTTAACTACAATTGTCAAGGTGTTTGGGGGTAAATTTTATTCTCCATAGTTGATACATTAAATATCACTTAGAGTGTAGGAAGTTACAGTTATGAAGCCCTGAATCAGCAGAATATTTAAGCTGCTAATTAAATCTTTCCCTATTCAGCAAAGTGCCTTGACAGTATGTGGACTTTGTAAAGAAAAAAAAAATATAAAAAGAGACTTTTGAAAGAATGACCTTTTAGGGAAATCAAATTAAATAGAAAAGAAGAAATAAACATTTTTTACTCTATTCAAACATGTCTCCATTTCCTATTGGGCAAAATAAGGTATCTCTCTAAAAATGAAGTGATAAAGCTTTGGAAGTTTAAACACACAGTAAGTCAATCAAGGAATAATTTAAGAAACAACTAGCACAAAGCAGAATTTTTTAAAAATATATTTTAAAAATATATCAATACATTAAGTGTATAGACAAGCCAAACTCATTGCACATGGTCCCTGTGTAAAAAAAAAAAAAAAAAAAAAAAAAAAAAAAAAGAGGTGATTCTTACTCCAGAATCTCTCTGTGTGGTGGGAGACTAAAAAAGTCTGTTTGAAGCTGAAATGACCATAGAAGAGATTTCGGGACATTTATACATTATGGAAAATATTAAATCCCCAGAACTAAACTATATTCATCTAAGACTTTTAATGAAAGCCAAATAACCAAATCACTCACAGCAGTGAATAACCATTGACTTAGTCACCTTGGCATCTGAGCACTGAGAAGGAACAAATATGGTACTAAATTTTAGAAGGATTCCAGGACAGATGTAGAGAAATAACTTGGCTGGAAGTCTGACATCTAGAGAAACTGTAAGTAAAAACAAATTAAGGGGCATCTTGGCAAAAATAATGCACTTCAAGAGAGTCAACCTGCCTTCTGTTAAAGGAAATTGCACCTTACAAACATAAAAATTCTCCAAAAAGGTCACCTCTGCACATTTAGAGTGTTCCAGTTAATAAAGTCTATATGTATTTCTAAAAGGCTTTCAACAAGTCCCTCCATCAAGGCATTGCAAGAAACTAAAGCTGTGGCATTAGAGGGAATGTCATGGATAAATGATGGCTTAACAGACAGGCACCAAAATGTAGGAGTAAATGATCTGCCCTCATGAAGAGGGGAGGTCACTAATGGCATTCTGTGGGATATGTACTGTGGCTGCTGAACGTTCACGAGATGGAGCAGGTGGGCAGGTAGGTGATAGTTCAACAGTAGGAAATCATTTGAAGAAGTAAGGACAAAGAGCAGCTGTGGGGAACTGCAGAAGGAATTTAAGTTAGAGCAGCTATGCACTAACACCAGGCAAAACTCACTGACTGAAAACATCAAGTGATGCTGTTGGATGAGCAGAGAAATCCTAATTTCATATATAAAAAACGGGCTCTGAGGCAACTGTTTTAATTCAGGACCAAGACATTGTTCTGAATAGTACCATGAAAATGCCATGAAAGACATAGCAGATGTGAATCATTGTATAAGAACAAGATAAAGCACTACAAGCAAACCACGATTCGCAGATATCTTGCTTATTGCATAATGTTCTGATCCTCTCACCATGAAGAACATATAAAACCTGAAAAGGTTCAAATGAGGGCCACAAGCATGATCAAAACTGGGAAAAGACTTTCTTGTGAGAAATGAACAGTTAAGGGAAGACTCCTGTGGATCCTTCAGATATGACAGAAATCTGTGAGTGGCATAGAGGAGGCAGCTTTGGATCAGTTTGCTGATCAATCACCAGCCCACGTACAAGAACCAGATGGCATGAAACGAACTACAGGAGGCAGATTCTGACCTACTTTAGTCCACTATTAATGCAACCACATCATCAGGATGGGAAATGCTTTACCAAAGAACATCACTGATGCCAAAACTTTACATGGGCTCAGTAACAGTCTGCGTGAGTTAATGAGAGAGGTGCTGTGCTAATATGCATTACTAGCACTACATTACTACACAGAAACCACAGCTGGTTTAGTAAGCAGCCAAACAAAACCAGCTAAACCAGGCAAAGCATGAGGTGTTAGACACCAGAGGAACCTCTTTTTCTCTTCTTCATGCATCCATTTACAGCCACTCTGTGATAGAGAATCCTGGACTAATGTGAACATTTGATGAAAGTGAGAATGATCAGTCTTGCATGGCAGCAAAGTACAGTTGGTGAGATAGTCTTGGAATGAATTTGTCATTAAAGCAGGACCTAAAATTCCTTCCTACCTTCACAGATATGTACCCAAGGACATCCTGACAGCTTTTCAGATGGACTGCTGTGCTGACTGCACTGCACTTTCTGGTTGCTACTAAACAGAGATCCACCTTAGTCACCTAATTTCCTAGCCTGAAGGCTGGGAATCAGGCAGGAACGGCACGTGCCCAAAGGCTCCTGTTCCTGCCTATCCACACTGTCCAACAGGAATCCCAAACAGAGCCCTGGACCTGACACCACCACATGAAAGTGTAGGAACAAATCAAACAGACACCCTCACATATCAGAGATGCTGCCATCTCCTTTTTGTCTACTAACTATGTCATGAAATTCATTGCCTTTTTACAATAGATATCCCTATTCTGTTTCTTTTTCCATAATGTACAGAGATACTCTGGGCACTGGCTCAAAATGAAAAGAGAATTTCTGCATATTACAGGGCCTGATAGCAAAGACTAATGAAAAAGTCACATTATAACAGCCACTTCTATTTTCTTTTGGTAACAATCCCTCTGCAGAGAAGATGGAAAAGAAATTTACTAAATAAGTTAAAATGTCCTATAAGTTTTTAGAAACACCTACACAGTGAGTGGGCAGCTGCTTCTGTGAGACTACTATTTACACTATTTCAGGATCTTTCCTCAGACATTTATTGTATTAAATTAATCTTGGGGAAAATATAACATCCCAGAAGACTCATAGTGCTCTAAGCTTCTATTTGTCTTTACAAAGCTCTTCCATTCATTTTTTGGCAAAGATCTTTCTCATATGATTTTGAGATTTTTTATAACACAGCTCAACGAAAGAGCTGAGGAAACTCATAGCAGGAAGATGTTCAATTTATAATTATAGATTATATATTGTCTATTTACCACATGAGCTGCTCCATCAGAAACAATGCAGAATTGCAATGATACACCACCCCAAGCTGTTCTCTATGCTCTTGCTTTCCCAGAACATATCAAAGAAAGGGCACAGAACAGTATTTCCTTTTTTTTTCCTCCCACACCTTCACTTACTTTTCCAGAACATAAAGGAGATACAGCAATACAGGTTAAGACCAAAGCAACCCCTCTCACTAATTCTTTGTGTTCACAAAGTTATGATGAGTGTTCAGGGTTAAACATTAAGATAAGGAAAATAAATTAAAAATATTAACATTATCAAATTTATAATTTCAAAATAAGTTTGGTTTGGGAGTTTTGGTAGGGGATTTTCTTCTGCCAGGAGTATTCAGAAATTCTTACAAGTATTTCCCCTTCAGTAAGTGGAATCATGACCAAGAAAAATATGCAAAAAGAAACAGGGAAATGCTAAGTAGGATATTCAAATCTCACACAGACTATTTCTGTTAATACTTTTATTCAAATCTACTGCATGTGTAGTAATGAAGAGATGTATTATAGGCTTACCAACAGGATTCATAATATCATGGAATAATTCGTGTTGGAAGGGAACTTGAGCTCCTCTGGCTCAGTCATGCAGCTCCCAGCAGGGCTGGGCTGACTTGGTTGCTCAGGGCTGCCCACCTGAGTTCTGAGTGTCTCAAAAGGACAGAGATCCCACCCCCATGTGATCCCTTGTTCCAGGGTCTGACACTGACAGGGTAAAAATATTCTTGTCTCTAAGTGGAATATTCCCTGCTTTTTTGTCCATTGTGTCTCAGTTTATTCCTTATGCATTTCCAAGAGTCTGGCTCTGTTTCCTCTGTATCTCCTCACCAGGGAGCTGTTGACAGCAATTAGGTAACCCATTTGTTTTCTCTTCCAAATACTGAAGAAACTGATTTCTCTTACTCTTCTGAAGACAGAAAAAGGCCATAATGGCTAAAGAACAGTCCAGAGCCACTATTAAGTGCAACTGCTTCAGGATGATTTCTCTGTTTATAGACTTGAATCCTTAATGAGGCTTTGTGAGAAGCTCAGCTCGGCTCAGCTTGTAAGGGACAAAACAAAGGCAAAATCACAAAAAGAAAAACTCCCTCGAAGCTTCATATCTACTCTGCTGCTACAAGTAAACTTTGTTCCTGGAAGATGTGTTTGGCCAGGACACACCCCTGAGCTGAAGGAAGCTCAGTTCCAGTGCTCTGGGGGATGCTCCAGCCCACCCTGGCAGAGCTCTCCCACACCTCCCAGGACATCCCTGACACCACCTGCCTCAGCTGAGCTCCCACAGCACCAGGAACCCCACCCAGCACAACTGGCCCTGCAGCCCCTTTTATTCAAGCACCTGACAAAGAGGACTCAGCCAACAGCCACTGGACTGCCAATCACAGCCCATCTATGGGCTGCAAAACCTTCTAGAAGCTTCCAGAAGCAACTGAAAGCAACAACCTAGTTCTAAGAAAAATAAACACAGTGAAAATGGGGAATCAGCATCAAACAAGGAACTAAGTGAACAAATTCTGATTAGCTATAACTGAAAATTAATTCACAGGGAGGGTGATGAGATACTGGAAGAGAAGCTGAGCTAGGCAAGCCCCAACCTAATCAAACCCTAGCTCTGCCTTAGATGGTGGGATGGACCAGTGGTCTCCAGATGTCCCTTCTAACCAGATTAGCAATCATTCTATGATTTATACCAGTACAAACACAAAGATCAAAGTCTCATGTTCATTGGAATCCCCACCTGAGTTCAAGAACCTGAGAGGATGGGATGGCTCTGAGTAAGGAACAGAAGAGAGATTGCAATGGATACAAGCCAGAAGTCTGACTCTCCTAGGGGAGGTACACCCTGATGAGACAATAAATAAAAGCTGAAATAGGTACAGTACTTCCTCCTGCAATTCCATCAGGATCCAACCATTTGTAGTTTCAGCATTTCCTGAGCTGGCATCATCCCTACATTTAATAAAAAACCCAGCGGATTTCTATGAGGATTTTCCGTGTGTCCTCTTGAACCTTTTAAGCTCCAAGCAATGACAGTATCTTGTCCCAGGAATGCCAGATGTGAACTGCAGCCATCTGAAGAGGCACCTTTCTTGGAGTGCTTTGAACTCTTTGCTAGTTTTGTTCCACTTCTTTGATGGGAAATTAATTCCTCTTCACCTGTCAGACACCACTCATCATTTTCTCATATACTTCTAATCATTCCACTTTTGAGTTTATTGCCACTTTACACATGTCGTTACAGAGTGACAGGTCCTAATGAAACTGTGACTGCAGGGTGGATGTAGGCCCTGAAGAGATCCAGGCTTGGCTAAAGAAACCTGGGCAGCAGCTCAATCTGCTCATGAGGAAAGGGTTGAGTATTAGCTCTTCTGAAAGCCCCAAGACAGCTGTTCCTCATCTGTACACACACTCCAGTCACCCAAGGAGCTGGATGGGGCTGTGTTTGCTCCTGGTGGAGGAGCTGCATCACCAGGTGTCACTGGCTTTTGAGGCTGGAACACCTCGTGGTACCTGCAGCTGATGTGACAGATGTTGAATAAGCCAGAGGACAGCATCTGTTCATGTGGGACCTGGCATATGAGAGCTCTCAGTATTAAAAATAGCTGCCCATCTCAGACCTGGGGATGTAGCAGAAAACAAATGAGTGGAGACAGGATAATGCCACCCTAAAGCTTCATGCCATGTGGTGTAGCTGGGCCAATTATATTTTGTGGCTGACTGATAAGACAGGAAATTAAGGTGTTTTTTCCCCAACATTGTCAATGCTTTGTGTTCCCTGTAACACACTTAAAAAAGAAACCATTTTTAACAAATTATTTTCTTCTTTTTGAATCCCTCCCAGATTACCAAACTCATCCTGGAAAGTGATCCTCTGCCAGGCAAGCCCTTCCTTCATCCAGACAGAGCTCCTTCTGTATGGCTGCCAAATTCAGGCTGTCCCAGAGAGTGGATCAACACTGGCCAAACACTGATCTCAGATCAAAGCATACCAAGACAGCATATCACTGGAAAACACTTGTAATCATTTGTCTAGAGGTGTTCTTGTATAAAAATATATTACAAATACAGAAATGGCTTGTTTCAGTATTCAGCATGAGGCCTGAATATTCTGGAGGGAAATAGATGGTATGAAGGATATTAACAGCAGGGCAAGGAACATAAACTACTGAAGGCAGGGAGAAAGGGGGTTAATCTTCAAAGTAATTGTTAATTTTACTAACTGATACTAAATACAATTTCTTTTTGACAGGTAGTGAAAGAATTATCAGGGCTCCCTTAATTAAGAAAATGTCTATTTTCAATACTATAAGAGAAACTTATTCATTTAGTACATGATTCAAGGTCCACTGAGAGCTGATGAAAATCCTTTGGTCACCTTCACTGGATTTTGGTTCTGATAGCTCAGCTCCTGAAAATTCCAGCCCCCAGCCAAGCATATGAAAAGGACTCAAGATTTAAATGGGATAATCTGCATTTCACTCCAAGTTATACTGAGAAAATAATCTGGATAAAGAATGTTCCTAACCTTTTATCTGTAGCATTCTGCCAACTCAATCATTCATCTTCCTGCCACATTTGAAACAAGGAAATATTTTGTCAGACAGCTCTCAAACAGCAGCAGAGGTTTTATCACAGGTTTAAAATGGAAAGTGATACTGCTGTTAAAATCTCCTCTTGCTAACACATAAATCTACTGACATTATTGAGGTTGCCCTTCCAGTGCATTTCAGCATGTTTTACTAGATTTATGATGAATACATATAGATGGAAAAACAGATGAGGTTGAATAGAAAATGTGACAAATACATTCTCTCTGGCTCTGTTTTGACCTGCTCACACTATATTGAAACAGTCTTTGTCTGCATATATATAAATAAAGTATATCACTTATACAGTGTATCACTGAAAACAGTTTGTAATGTAATCTATGTACTCATGTGAACGTGATCAAAGCTGAGTAGAAAAATATATTAATACTTGACTCTTTCTTATATTTCAATTAAATCTGATAGACAGAGTTCTGTATGTACTTAGTTTTATGTTGTCAGATTAATGTAAAGTTTTGAATATTTTCCAGGCAGAAGTTGCTTTTCTTCAAGACCACTGCTGATTTGCACTAGTTTTGAATAACAAACAGATAAAATGTCTTTATTCCAGAGACACAGCACACAAAGCTGATGGGACTATAGGTGTTTGGAGACATTTTGTTCCTTCAGGACTGAACACAAGGGGTTTGCAAATCCCATAGTTCCAGCTTGTGGCTTTTCTCTAGGGAAAATACTATCTGAGACAAAAAAAAAATCTCTTGCTTTTTACTTTTTCTGTCACAAAATGCAAAGCACATTTGGCTTCAACAGATGGCCAGTGAATTCCTTGGAAACAACCCATTGATTTCAACAGGAATTGGATCAAGTTTGAGGTCTCAAACTTGCTACTTGATTTGAGCATTAATTTGGAATCTCTGGTAACAGGATCATGGGTCAAGCAAAGCCTGCCAAATCTCAAATTCCCAAATAGAACCTGCAATTTCAAAGCCTGTTAGAAGTGTACTATTTCCAGGTTGTTGATGTGGATGTCTGATTTATAGTGCAGCACGCAGCTTACATTGATATTGGAATACAGAAAACATGGTCCTTCAGCAATGACTTTGAGGCTTACATAAACTAAATTCTTGTAACATAAAGGCTGTATAAAGCTGTTCTAGCAGCTCTTTAACTTACCAGCCCCACTGACATGAAGGTGGTCACTGTGTGTCTTTCAGATTAGGAGATGTAACATGTATGTCTTTTTGAAGATGTTTTCCCCCCCTCACATCTGTCTTCTCCCTGAGAAAATCTCATTCATGGTGAAATACTAGAAAATCAGACATGTATTGAGCTGGTAATCTGCAACCAAGAAGGGAGACTTGATTATCCCAAGAATACAAGACCTGGTCACAGAACTACCAAGAGATGGAATTGCTTATTTTATTCTATTTCCCTCGATTGGTTTGTTGTTTTACTTCTTTTTGATGACTATCATGGCTTGTACCAAATTGACATTCCTAATTATTCCTGAGCTAACTGTTTGAATACAATAAAAAAAAAAAAAAGAAAAAAAAAGACATCTAATGGAAATGGCACTGTGAACATGACATTCTGTTGCACAGGACTTAGGAGCCTTCTATTTGTAAGAACAGGATTTTGCAGATGCATTTAGAAATGTGGCACAGCTTCTTTTGGTTCTTTTCCAAAGAAAACTACTGGGGAATGCAAATATCTTTGGGGGATATGGTCTAAATACCACGCTGTGAAACACAGGGTGCTGTAGTGAAAAGCTCCTGAAGCAGTGCCAGAAAACTCATTGACATGAATGGATTGTAATAGGGAGGAAACAAATTCTGGCTGCGGGCACTGTTTTTAATTAATTGCCCAAGATCTCATTCCTGTCTTGCCCTTGATGCTGTCACTCACTGGCTCAGAATGCTGCCAGCTCAGCAGTGCTCACTTGCTCACAACAAGTGGGAGCATTTCCACCTGTTCTTCACACAGCTGTTTAACAACTGCCAACCTGCAGCTCACCAGCAACTGAGGCATAATTTTGCTGCAGAGGAATAGAGCTCTACCTGCTGCATTTGAAGCGTGGAACAGCTGCCCTAACAACTGTTCTCATGAACATAAGCATTACTTTAGAAGGCTGCTTAAAAATAACAAAGTGCAGAAACCTACCTTGGACTTTTTTGCCCTTGCAAGGAGGGCAAAATATGTACACTGATTAAGCAGAAGAATAAAAATCCCATTTCCTATGATGAAAATGGAGTAGTTAATATGACTAGAGATTCTTTTTGTTACGTTGCAAATATTCTATTCACAATATTCAATTTGAGTACAAGTTGCACTATTTGAGGTTCTTTGAATAATTCAGATGCATTCATTTACTCTTGATTAGTGGATCAGGTTCTTCAAAAAGTGAGTATTTATTTTATTTTATGACATGTAGCATTAATAATGTATTACCTTTCTCACAAGCTGCTTTCTAAAGAAAGCAATGAAAATATGCAAGGAGACGAGACTTCTGAATAGATATTAAGGAACCATGGAGTCACTTAAGCTGTCATTTTGGAAATAGTCTATTATAACTGCTATTTCTCAGGGAGGAAAAATACAATCTTGATAATGCAGAAGAGTGAAGAGATGATGCAATGCCAGAGAATTACAGCCCAGCTTTCTGTGCAATAAATGACAGCGAGGCACTCGTATTCTATGCCTTCACTGTGATGAGTATCTCTTTGGAGAACATCTTGAAGTATTTTTATGCAGCAGTACAAGGATTACCAAATACTGTCTGAAAATTGCAGTGAGGAAAGGCCAAATAAAATTACTAGGACCAGTAGTAATATTAGTTATGGCAAATGAAAAATAAATCACAGCTGCAAAGACTGAGAACTTTAAAGCCTGGATTCAAAGAAGAGGAAAAGTTTTTTAAAACATTTGCTTATGCAGAAAGTCTTCTGAGGAGGGGCCATTTCTGCAGCCATACTAAAGAAGTGGTTTCTGGGAGACACAATTAATGTCAGTGAACTGTGAGCACTGTTAATTGTCCAGATGTCCTTGACAGACTGCACAAGCACACAAGAAATGCCCCACTCAGTGAGACCAGAAGAGTGTCCAGCTCTGGGTTCTGGCTCTGGCAGGGACAGCTGGACCTGCTGTTTGGGAGGGACAAGTGAACTCAGCCTGTCCTGTGCTGTCCATCCCCCCAAATCCTCCCTTTCTGTGTTAGTGGTGTCAGTACCTGCCCATCCCTTTTAGTGTCAGCTCAGAGATCTGCTGCCCAAGAATTTGCCTAATCCCTCACTGACTGTGCTGATGCTGCCTCCCTGTACTCCCTCCTGTGACAGGTATGGAGGGAAGGCAATTGCAGCTAATTGAAATGTTGTCATCCCTTGGGAGTGAAATCTTCGTGTGTGCTTAATGTTTTTGGAAATAAGATTTTTCATTCTAGCCTAAAATATGGGGACATAACAAGGCCAAGGTTGAAACCAGTAATAATAGAATAAGATTTATGTCTCTTTAAGGATATAGGGTTTTTTTAGATAGAGAGCCCAACAGTGTAAGTTGACTATAAAAGTTATCACATTAATATAAATTTTAATGCTAATTTCATTCCATTACATAATTCAACTCTTAGAACTTCATGGTAGCTTTAAAAACCAGGATGTGCTTTGTTGACAGTTTCCTTATTGGCTGCATTCCTTAAACACTCAATGTAACTGTTTTCTCTTAATTTCACTTATTGATAATTATATTAAGATTAGAAAGGCTCAATTACTTTTGCTATCTGAATTTCTAGCATCCCATTTAAATGACTCTAGAAAGCAAGATCTCTTAAAATAGAAGTTGAAGAGGTACATTTGTTTTCATTTCTGCTGAAATCCTTTTCAGTTGCTGAAATTGTGGTAGTTGTATGGAAAGACCATGAAGGAACAAACTGCCATAGACTTTATGATATTATCCAGCTTTTCTTAGCTCTGCTGGTTAAGGGTAGAAGTCTGTGATGTAACACTGGCTTGTAAAAACCACCTTTATCACATTTGTTTCAATAGATATAATTTTCAATAGCAATAGTACTATAAATTAACACTTTTCAGGACTAAAGTGCAATTTTACTGCACCATCTACTGTAACAAATACACAGTGGGTTTTGGTTTATTTGTTGGTTTGGGTTTTTTTACTTATATAAACAAGGTTACAATAACCTTGATTAATTCAGCTCTTTTATGAAAAAATATTGTTACAATCTACTTATGTAAAACTTCTTAGATTTATGTTGAACAGCTGAAGCTTCTCTAGAGGGTCCAGCATCCAACTGATCACTTAAATTTAAACTCTTTATGGTAACTAACAGTTATAGAATCAATAGTCACAAACTCTGCCTTTTTAAATTAGTGTTCATAATTGAGAAAAAAATAGGCACATTCCTCTGCAGAATAATCTGTAAAGCCTTTAGTGATTACATCTGCCATAGACTGCATTTCAGAAAATGGCAAATCTAGTTATAAAGTCTGCATGAAATACAATATGAATATGGAACTTTATCAAGTGCCTGCACTTCAGGTTAAGAATTGTCACATAGCTGTATAAAAGAATGATTCTCCTACTCTGGCTATGAACTTCTTGCACTGAAATCACAAGCAGAAGTTCTTTGAATTTAAATCTGTTATTACGATATTTTTATGTCACATCTGATCTGAGAAGGCAACTATGACTAGACAACTAAGTTGTAAGGATTTAGGAAAAAAGTGTGCAAAAGATGAACAACTCACAGAAGGAAAAATGTTTTTGAGTATTTAAAAGGTTTATGATACAAAGAATAAAGTTTATGGAAAATTATTTAAAGATATAAAAAAATACACAGCACACTTTTGAATTACTGTGCTGAGAACCAGGAAAATGCAACTCTTATTGTTTCCTTCAGACCAACATCCACACTTTTATTGCCTGTGCACATTTCTCATGTTAAACTTTTATCTCAGGTCATTTATCTTCAAAGAATTGACTTGAAGAACACCAGTAAAGATGCTTTTCATTCAGCCTAAAATCCCCATTGCAGCTGCCTCAAACTCTCTACCACTGGTATTATCAACAGCTGGTGTTATGTTAATTAAGGTGTTGTTAACTGCAGCTAATTATGACCTGATGTAATAGGTGTTCCTGGCAATCTCATGACTTGAGGGCCTTTCTGGAAAGCAGAAAGTTACCAAATGTGGCAACAAGTCCTAACTGTTGTGCCACATGCTGGAGCCTGTGGGCAGGTATGGTCAACAAGGCAGCTCCCATTGAGTCACACATTTTAGGCAGCTCATTCTTGACCATGTGGAGAACATTCTCTGTTGACACAGTCCAGCAAGTATGAATGAATATTAATAATCAATTGTTAAAAGTAGTAGCACAGACTTAATCCAAGTGAATTTGGGAAACTCCAGTGAGAAGGAGCTTGAGATGTGCATAGAAGGAGCAGCTAAATATCAAAATAATTTAATGGAAAAGCAGATTTCAGTACTTTCCCTGAAAAAAAAAATGGTTCTGTCAGAGCTGTGTGGATGATGGTATTCCAAGAGATTCCCAAGTAAAGGAGACTTACTTGGTGATACTGCCCAGGTCAGTCCAGCATTCCTTCCTCATTGAAGAGCTATTTCCCTGCATGTGACCTTTCTTCAGGTGGCAAACTGATGCTGTAGGAAAGCAATTTCACTGACATAACCATTTTCTTGCTTTGTTGCAGCCACAGGTTGTTCAGTTTTGAGCAGTCAGCAAACAGATAACCTCATAAAAATAAGAACAACTTTCCAGTTTGGAAGAATTTTCTTTTTCTTTTTTTTTTTTTTTTTTCATGCAGAGACAAGACTATTTACCAATTTCTCTGCATTATGGCAACATTTCTTGCTTACTTTTTTACCCTTTTTTTCCTCTTGATGTTTCTCCTGCAAAGAGAAACATTATTTAATGTTTTCATTTGGTTCCTCAGTGGTACAGGTGCACATGCCTAAGCACAGTTGGCTCCCTGGTAGCTTTCAGAAAGACTTGTCACAGAAAAGAAAGTGATGTGCCAGCACAGCATTTAGCAAGAGAGGGAAGAAAGGGAAGTGGAAACCCAGCAACTGCCCTTACCTCCCTAAATAGATTGTGTTTCACACTGGAGGAACCCACTTCTCTGCTCTGCTGCTTCTTGTGCAAAACTTGTCACAGGGAACAAAAATATTTGCCAATTTGGCTTTAGTGCAAACTCCATTCTTTACTCTTTTGCACATATCAACTATCAGCCTCCTGCACCCCTCTGACAGGAACTTGGCACCAGGACAAACCCCAGCCAGGTGCATCCTGACAGGCAAACCATGCTGAGGATTCGTGCTCATGCTTGGGGGAGAAGAGGGGTTGGGCTTCTCATGTTCCATATCCACCCATCACACTTCTTTTCATACTTAGAATATGATCTTTTATGCAAATACTATGGTTTGGATTCATCTGATTTTAGCCATCTAAAAGGCAGACATGTAATATTCATTTCCTATCTTTCCTCCATCAGCTGGGCATGTCCAGATTCTGAAATTTGGAAAGGGAAGGAGTCAGCCCTGCAGGTGCCTTTCCCCCCATGCCCAGCTTAGAGGTGCTTTAGACAATTAACTTTGTCAAAACAACTCCCTAAAATTATGGGTGATGTATCTGTCCTTGCCTATTGTGTCTAATTAGAAAGAATTTCTTTTCCCAAGAGGTAATAGGCAAATGTGTGTATATTTATTTGTTTGTTTCTATTCAGCCTACTGGGTAGATTTACCTTCATTGTAATTAGATTCAGGTACTCACATCAGATGTTCTAAGTGGAGAAAACATTAAGATTCCTGAATTTTCATTACATCTCAAATATTCTAGGAATCATTTATATGCAAATTTACTCAAATTTTACAGCATAAATCTTCAGTATTGCTGTTTTCATAGTCTTGCCTTTGAATTTTAGTAGCATATTTTGGGGGAATTTCAGACAGGCATTGCCAAAACAGTAATAGGCTTCAATAACTGCCTTTTGTAGACTGAAGTGACAGCTTTTGGGTTGGAAAATCTGATGTTTTCTTTATTATTCAATAGTATTACATTGACAAAAAATACCTTTATAATTCAACAGGCTGAAATCTGATAAAAACATTTAAAAATCCCAGTAGATTGATTGTGTGCAATCATTGCAAGAGAGTGAATTCAGCTCTTTTACCAATGCTCCACTGTGAAAATTTGACTTTTACATGGATATGACTGTGCAGCACGTTTTTTGCAGCACAGAAGCTGCAAATATGACCCTTTAGATTATTTTTTCTGCATTTAAAATGCTTGTTTCGAATTTCAGAGACTTGTTTTCTTTGCCAATTTCCTCAGCATCGTTTTTATGAGCCAGGCAGCTCAGACAGTCTAATCTTTCTCGATGTCAAGGTCTTACATTATGTTTCCCATGTTACCAGGCAGACACAGTGCTAAATGTCTCTGCTGCAATTAAAATAAACAAACATCAACTTGTATCTGCCAAGACAGCAAGCTTTGACTTTGTGCACATCTACATAATATAATGAATATTTTTAGATTATATATTGTAATCAGTGTGACACTAAGTGATAACATTTGAATCCTGTACATAGAGGAACTCTGAAAATAATGGAAATTAAATTTAGAGGGTTTATATTTATATGTAGATTGGTTAAACACCTTTCTTTTCTCATTGAATTTCAGTTTTTAAACCATACAGATCTCTCTAGTTAGAATCACTTGAAAGCATTAACTCTTACAAAACAACAGCAAGAGTCCCTTTTTATTTTCTAGAAATTAGCCTGTAAAGTCTACCTGGTGAAAGAGCTTTTTTAAATAAGCTTAAAAGTATTCCAGGTATGTCTTCTTTGCCATTACAGATCTTGATTGTACTGGTTTTAAAAGATATTTTTATGCAAACCAAAAATTTTACATATCTCCAGAATACTAATAAAATCAGCATTGCACTGCAGCTCTGCAGATGCATCCAAAATGTTCACCCTTCCCCCTAACCCACTCACCCCACTTATAATCACTTCATTTTTCAGACTGGTTTTAACTCTCCTCTGTTCAAGTAGTCTCCTGAAACTATACCCTGGCTTATTGCAGTTCCACACACCTGTAAACAGAAGCTTGATCCACACAACAGAGAAGCACAAACACATTTTTATAGAACAACTGACAGTTTAGAGAAACTTTTGGGTACAGTCTTTTATCATCCCTGGTAACTAAACAACAACTCAAAGGAAGCACAGGTTAAAAGCAATTTCTCTTAGTTTAATCTCATTATGTTAATCAACTCTTTCACTACATGCATAACAGCTGCAGCAGCAACAAATAACTTCATTTCAGTGCCTTGTAAAACGGCTTTTTTTTCTTTGCACATCCTACTCATCTGCTCTAGAACACATCACAGCTGGAGGATTAGGGCTATGGGTTGAACCTTCCAGGCACCTCATTTATCTGCCTCTTTGATGGGTGTACATCCTTTCTTTTTTATAAATACAGATTTAATCCTAGTGGAGAAAAAGGGTGAGAAGAGGCAGCATCAATTCCATGGTGAAAAGCTCTGCAGAAAGCTCAGACCAACAGACTTGAGTTCCTGATTGCATTAAATATGAAGACATCTACTGTTAGAGCTTTAATTTTAAGCATTAGCACCAACCAAACACAACTAAATCACCAAAATAATAAAAATTAAAATGGAAATTTATCATTCATCTCACTGTAATTATCAGACATGATATATTTTCATACTGGAATGTGAATAAAAGGACCAGGACACAAAGATTACCTCTTGGAGAAATACTTATTTGCAAGTAGAGTCCATAAGTACCTTTTTAAAATATGACTTTCACAACCACTCATGGGAGAAGAGATGTCTTCTATTTGCTGTAGAAAGTACCTTCTTGCTCATATCCTTCTGCTTCACCCGTGGCACTTCTGAGGAGGAGCAGCCTCACTGCAGCTCAAACTACAGCTCAGGCCTAAGGGCACACCTGGAAGAAACCTGAGGAAAAGGCAAGAATGCTAAAAGATCACATGGGCAGCATATCTCCAAAATTGTCTGCTATTGGTTAAATAAATCCATAGGTATGTTCTAACAGGCCACTACCTCACCCTAAATGACCTGGCAGGAGGGGCTGGAGTCCATCCTACAGGGAAGAGATGTTTTGAAGCACCAGCCCTCCCCCAGTGCTTCGCTGAAAATATTGCACTTTAAAGAGCTCTACAGCAAAGACCCAGGATTGAGGGATTTTCCACATGGCCAGAGAAGGGCTCCAGGTATTTCTTGTGTCCACAGGGAGTGAAGCAAAATGATGACTCCCAGGTAACACAACCTCTGCCACCCCCTGCAGCTCTGCACGCTGACACCAATGACAGAATTATGCACCTCTTTGGGTGCTCCATATTTCTGCCCTGCTCCACAATTCTCTTTTGCCAGAGCTCTGTGAAATTCCATAGTTTCCTTGCCTCCTACAAAATATTAGCAACTCCTGCTTGAGAGTTTCCCATGCAAACAAGGGAAAACCTCCATCTCCAGAAGTTTTCATCCATTTTCCTAATTTGTAGGCTGAATACATTATTTAGCACAACAACTGATGTGTCAGCAGTTTTTGCCAGTAAAGGAATATACTTGTGCACAGTTTTGATGCCAAAATAAATATTATTTTTCTGCTTGAAAGGATCCTGCAGACAAGAAAGATATGCTTGCAAAGCTGTAACTGCATCAAAGAGTAAGATATTACTCCCTTAGTATCAGACCAACAAACGTTGCTCTGTAAATATGGAGTAAAATAAGATAGAAAAATGCATAAAGTGTTGTTTCATTAGTTCCTCGTTTGATGGTTATTTCTTTATATCACATTCATGGGGAGATATAATCCCTTTAGCTCAACAACAACTCATTAACAATGTTCTCTCAATTAGAAATAGCTTATTTTCTAACAAAACAAACCCCATAAACACTCCTGCCTCCAGCTCATAATGATTTTCTATAAGTAAGAGTATCAGAGGCAGAGTACAAGGAGGGAGCTTGGTACAAAAAGAAGTAACACAGAAATGGAAGATATTTCTGATAATGTAAAGCTTGATTGTTATACACATTGTGTGCACTTTCTGACAGTCTGGGGCTTCACAATGAAATGAAATTTGGAAAGCTGAAAAGAGGAGAGAAGTTGTAGCTGGAGGAATACTTTAAAAACCCCTTATATTTAAACACAGAAAAAAGAGTGCAAAGGAGAAAAAAGTGGTTTTTGTGGATCTAGTTTATTAATAAGCATTGTAATTAACAAGACAACATGCTGTACAGAAACCTGGAATAGAACTACTGCAAATTTACTGGACTTCAAATGCTGCTGGACCATAGTATAGGATGCCCAGCTGCATGATTTGTAGAGTGTGGTTAGGGCTGTTTCAATACACAGACATACACTGCTCACTCTCAGATCCTGGAGTATGCCATAGAGCAGGGAGATTCCCCAGAAATACAAACTCAAATATTTACAAGAAATCATCAATCTCTTTCTTCACTAGGGATAACATAAGTTATACACAATTTTCCTATGTATACCAAATAAAATCTTTGCCTTCAACTTTACTTTGTGTCTGCACAAACCAATTCTTTAATTTCTATTTATCCAGTTAAATAAGGCCAGTGAACTGCAGTGTGACATTTCATTCCTTACCATTGATTAAGGATTGGTATTAAACCTGCAAAAGGAAAACATGAGGAATCAAATAAACTCAAATTTTAAAACATTAAAGCCTCAGACTTTCTAAGCTTGACTCAAAAAACCTTGAGTTAATCAACCACTACATACAGAAATTATTTGGTTCTCTGTCTTTGGCTCGACCATGCTGGGGGCAGGATGGCAGTGGTGGGTTGGGGCTGATGGGGGTGGGGTTAGGATACAGCTTGCTCAGATATAACAGAGCAAACTTTCCCTTCTCTCAGAAAAAAAACCAAACAGATCTATCCATGCTGCAGTAACTGATGCAAAGGGCCTGCCCTTCCAGTCCTACACCAGGCAGAAAGACCTGGCTGGGCTCAGAACCACGTAACTGATGTTCTGTCAGGCCAGCCTTTGTGCTCCCATTCCTAAGCCCTCAGGCCCCATTAGCATGGGCTCATTGCCATGATAATTAGCTAAATGACCTGCATCCGGCCAGCTCTCAGCCCAGAGAGAGCAGGTGCTCAGTAGTCTCTGTCTGGCCAAGCAGACATGCCTAATTATTCTTTCTTTAGAATGAAGTTACACTTCAGAATACAACACGGTTTAGGCAAACAAAGAGAGAGCGTATTTTACTTCAAACAGTTTGACTCGGTTCTTTCTTTTGAGTTTTTGGTTTGTTTGTTTTTAAAGAAGTGTCTGCTTTACAACGTGGAAATAAGAACCTTCTTTTCTGCTACCACTACCCTTAAGTTTGATGCAATACTTAGAAGTGCAACAAGCAAGTCCTGAGTTTGGAGCGGGACATCACTCAGACTACACTGTGTGACACATCACTTTGAAGGCAAAGGTTTTCCTTTATTGTTACACCATATGAAACAAATCTAATCATGTAACTACCATTTTACTGCATATTGTATATAGGATTGTTTTCTCCACAACTTCACACAAGTAAGATAAAAATAAGTTAAATGACTAAAAAAAAATTACACAAAAATATACAGTCTATGCACTAGATAAATTATTTATATATATGGCAAGATGTGTAACGAGTCTCTAGTAACATTATTCCTCTGGATACTGACATGCTACTCAGAAAAATGTTGCCTCAAATGTGTGCAGTTTTATATACTAGATATGTAATAGATAAAAATGAGGGAATAATTTATCTCCTGATACGATGCATATTTACAATTAATTGTTTTGTCTCTTGAAGACTGAATTTTAGAATATCAGAACATATTTTCATGGATGTAGCATTCAATACTTCCTATAGTCAGATTCATCTTTACAATGGTTTTTAAGCAATTTTTTGTTGTTTAGTTTGAGTATTTTTTGGAGAGGCTGTTATTTGTTTTTAAGAGAAGGGGATTGGTTAATTACTTCTGTACCTTAGGGGGGAAAAAAAAACAAAACAAAATAACCCCTAAACATTTAAATTAACTGAAGTTTGGTTTGGTTTGTTTTTTTCACCCCACCAATGGAAAAAAAAAACACTAATTCTGGTTCCTTCGTATTTTCCTATGAAAATGCTAAAATTGTAAATATTAATTCTTTGCCAGGAAATTTCAGTTGCAATTTTCATCCAGAAAGGAACTGTTGGAGGCAAAATAAAAGGAGAGTTTTCTAGTGGAGCTGCCAATTCTGTAAGCATTTGGTATGGCAGCCCTCGGTAATAAAAGCTGAAGACCTGCTTACAACAGGAAGCATTAGCTGTCAGCATTATTCTAAATTCACACAATTACTATGGTTGGTAAATCTGTGTAAACTACAGATAAGCTTTTTTTTTTCATATCCCTGAAAAGAACTGCCGAATTTTCTCATCCTGATGTGTCCAAAGCAAACAACAAAGGGCTTTGTATATATTAGGTATGAATTAATTTGTCAAATTTTTAATTGTCCTGGAATTGGAAATGAGATGTGTCAGTACCCAAAGGATTATTATTTTTTCCAGGAATTACATGCAACTGGAAGCCAGTGTGCCACATCTTTTCTAAAAGTTATTGAAAACTACATTAAAATAAAAGAAAGCAAAAGAAATACATCATTAGATAATCCGATGGCCATTAATTAAACCCTATCAGTAGGTTAAAAGTGAAGCTTTTTTTTATTATTATTTTGCACATAAAATCTAAATGTGATTTGAATAGACTTACAGTGGGGACAGCGATATATAAAGCTACTTATACCTGCTGGGCACATAAGAGAAGCTCTTTTAGCATTCATTGGAAACCCTCAAGAACTTGAACTTCTGTAAATTTTACAAGCAGCTAATATTACAGCATTTTTACACACAGTTTTGTTTATAAATTACAGATTTAAGTTACATTATGAAGCCTACATAGAATTCTATCCATAGGAAATATTCACACACTGTCTTTTTTTTCCCCTCCGTACAACTTCGATTGTCTCACTTAATGCAACAATAAAACAAACAAAAAAAATTATGCATTTTCTTTAAGGAAAAAATTCTGGGTATGTACATACTGTAAATTATGAAATGGCTAAACAGCAACAAAAAACTAGAAGGAAATCCTAGAGGGAAAATATGGTTTTTTTCATCTAAGGAAGGAATCTCCTTTTTATCCACTGTGGAATTTATCAATAAAATATACTCTCCAGTACAGAGAATGCTGAAAAAAATCACTCATCTTTAAAGAGAATCACCTTGAGAGTTTATCAAATAATATGACTGGGATGTGTTTATATTTATCCAGCTTTCATGGCCTAAATTCTTCTTTCTTTGCTGAGCATTATCAGTCATTCTCTAATAACTAACCCACAATCACAAGGACTCCTTAACCTAACAGGTTTGTGGGGAAGTAACTAATATTATAGTTAAATTTTTACTGAATACTTACAATAGGTGAATATAGCTGTGAGAAAAAAAAAAGCCATACATATCACTATAATATTCTTTTAAACCCCAGTAGCTTGCAGCCACAACACCACATCAGCCAAAAAAATGACCCCACTTTCCTACTGTTTTCAGCAGTGCCCATGAATTTTCAACTAACAGGAACAGTAGCCAAAGCAAGCTCTGCAGGATGAAAACAAAAATTAAAGAAAAAAAAAAGAGAAATAAAGTTATGGCTTGAAAACATAACAGGTATAATATTGTTCCTTTAATTATTGTGGAAAGAATCAGAAATTCAAAAAATAAAGTTATTTATATTTTTTTTCAGTTTTGATTTTGCACATCTTATCCCTGTTGTGGTTATTTCACACAGAAAAGCCTAGTTAAGGGCTTTCTACTTCAGCTACTGCATTCTTTCAAAGAATATATACCTGTATACTGTGCCAATAAAAATTAAAATAAAAATCAGTTGTTGTGTCTTGAAGTACATTTTCCTTCTTAATTACATAAAATATAAATTTGGGTGGAAAGATAAACCATCCTTCTTAAGAACTAGATTTTAGGATCTTATTACTTCTATTATGTCAAATAATCTAATGAGAAATTGCTCACTTGATCTCTAATGTCAGGCAAATGAAAGATGAAACCTATGAATATGCTATAAATCATAACAACAAAGAAAAATTTCAGTAAGTTATTTTTAGACTGTAATATTCCCCAAACTGTACTAAGAAATTGCTTTCAAAGGGAGGGAGAACTGCTGGCATGTGCCCATGTAAGAAAATGAACAGGATTGTGGTTTTCTTTCCCTTGATTCTGGGTTGTGGGTTCTCTTCCCACTCTGTGGATTTGACCGAGAACTTTGAACCAAGCACTGAGGACTCCGATCACCAGTTCCAAACGTAGGGTTCTATGTACACAGACATTCCCAAGCCTACCAGGTGTGCCTGCGCTGAGGACAGTGCCAGGCTGTGGCTATACAGTCACACTTTCAGCCTGGCACCAGGGGTTGGCAGCTCTGCGTTCACAGCTGGTGCTCGTGTACAAAGGTGGCGCTGCCCCCCGCGCCCGCAGCCTGGTGGGACGCGCCGAAGTTCGCCAGGGGGATGACCTTGACGGCATCTTCGCTGGCACAATGTCTTTCGCAGGTGTTGTAGAACTGGGGCCGGGGCCCTCCCTGGCCTTTGTCAGGGTCGTCCTTGGGGAGGGGCCTGCCCAGGGTGTGCCGCCCCTCGGGCCGTGCCCCCCGGCCCCAGCCCGGCTGGAAGCCGAAGGATGGCAAAGCCGCGCTGGGCTGCGGGAACTGTGCCAGGGCGGGCGGCATCCAGCAGGTGTCGGAATGGCCGAGGATGAGACACTCCTGGGTGCAGTTTTCAGAGGCTTCAGCCAGAGCTTTCTGAAGGTTGACTTCTATAGCTGGAAGGATGGAAAAGAGACAAGGCATTGTCAGAGGTGCGAAGATGGAAGCGCAAAGAGAATCAGGGTCGGCAAAGCAACGCCCGTGCTGTGAGAATGGCCACGGTTTGGGAAGGAAATACCTCCAGGTGTACAACTGAAGCAAAGGTTTGGGTGTTCACAAGTTTGTGGCCCACAGAGATATCCCTGGACACCATCAGAGAACAGTTAATGTTCAATGAACAGTTGATGCCATTATCGCAGCTCTGTATCTAAAGCCCTTATACAGCCTATTTCATTGTCATAAAGGTTGGAAAAGGCCTCCGAGATGATCGAGTCCAACTGTTACCCCAGCACTGCCAAGGCCACCATGAGACCATTTCCCCAATTGCCACATCCACATGCCTTCTGAACCCTTCCAGAGACTTCCACCACTTTCCTGAGCATCCTGTTCCAATGCTCGATGACCCTTTCAGAGAAGAAATTTTTCCTAATATCCAACCTAAGCCTCCCCTGGCACAACTCAAGGCCATTTCCTCTTGTCCCATCCCTTACTTACAATGATTCTTTTACTTTTTGAGATTTCAATTTCTGCAGTAATGTTAAAGCCCTTATGATAAGCTGATGCCATTGTTCAAGATATTTGCATAGAACTACTTGGAGAAAGTAGAATTATTAAAATTACCTACTTTTAAAAATATTTCCTTAAAACTAGATTTTGTTAATTGTTCTGCTTTGCTTAAGGCAAAACAAAACTAATTTGGACACCAGCCAAAGATGGTACAGTGGCTTCAAAGATGCACTCCAGAGCTTTAAGAATGAATGAGCGTAACAGCTATTTTAAAGGGAATTGATTTCTCCACGTATTCAATGTTGGAAACCTTGAAAAATCAAAGAGTAATAGCAAAAGAAGATGTAACCTCTGTAGTTTACTAGTAATCGAACCAGATTCCTTCAGCAGATACAAGGTTTGTGCCCTTGAAAAAGGATTACAGAAATTGTAATTTGTTCAAAGGCAAAATAAACTACTTAATCTGAAAGGTGTTAATTTGGAACATATAAACATTCCTGATCAGCTTCATTTAAACTGTGGCTTTACCATGTTTTGTAAATGAAAAACTAATAGTTTTAAATTTCTATCCATAATTCCTTGAAATAGTTTTCATATTACACATGTTAATTTTATATTCTCTTGTTGTGTACTTGGCTAAATACATCAGAAGCACAGAAGAATATTTGTTTAGATATTTCACTGTGTCATCTTCACTAAACTTTCCAAGGAAAGATGTGTACATGTTTTTTTAACATCTATCTTAATGAAGATAACGTTTAAAATTGGATTCTGGCTCATGAGCCCAGGAGAAGATATGCCACTAAAATTACTACTAGCAAGAAGAGTGCTGAGTAGAAGCCTCCCACCCTCTGAGCTTTATGTTTAAACAGATGCTGCATTTCTGTTTTAATAAATACTTTGCATGTTGAAATCTGTGTACAGCTACAGAGCACAAACACTAATTTCCATGTTACATCTCAATACAAAGGAATTAAGTTTTCCCTCAGGGCATTGAAAAATATAATGTTGCTGTCCAAAACACTGGATACATCTTTTTGAAATCTACCATGTTTAAGTAGACAACTGACTGCTTGTTTTATCATGAATGCTTTATTTTTTATTGTTTCTCCTTGGGTGTGCTGCGTGAGTGTCAGTCAGAGAAGTGATTGTTTATAAATGTTATTTTGGCCTATTACTGGCATTTCAGCATGTCTTCAGTCATTCTGCCTGAGTCTTTGTCAGTGTAATCCTGACAAAGCTTTGGCACCTTGCTGTTGAAATACTAATCCAGTTATGATGGGCAGTAGGAGACATAAATATGGAAATAATTCAGTGGAGACAACATTTCTTGCAAAAAAAATAAAGTTACTACTGGTAGATTAGTCTAATCTTTCTGTGCCCTACTATTTGCTATTAGAGACATAAATTTGAGCATATAGAAGTTCTTTTAGGCTCTTTAATTGTCCAGGTTTGCTTCTGTTCTGATTAAAGCAATTCACTGAAATCAGGTACAGCCTTGACAGGGCGTTGAGTTATCCCCATGTTATAACAAAACTGGGTTTTTTGAATTTATTAAAAACCCAAACAAACAATTTTTTATGCCAAATACCTCAGTACTTCTTTTTATCTCAAGTTGCTCTTAAAATGCTATTAATTCAATCAAAGAGTAAAACACACAGATATTGATTTGGAAACAGTATTTTGCATTTCTAGCTCTTCCCAGCAGGCAATTACAATACTTGTATTGTACCATCTCTCTCAAACTTCAGTGAGAGAGCAAACAAAGCTAAAACATCCAAAGAAACGTTTGACAATAAAAATTTAACATTTACACTTTAGACAAGGTAACTACAGAAGGAAAAGGTCATGTATAAACCATTTTCTACACCATTTTAACAGATCAGTAGGAAAATAATTTGGGCCCTGTGTTGCCTGACTACCTGGAAACTTGGAACACATTACCATGCTAAGAGAGAAGGTATTGTCAGAATTGTAAGAAATAAGCAGTCTTCCTTATTCTGTTGATAAAGAGATATTTTATTCTATGTCTTAGTTTAATTTAAAAAAAAAAAAACAACAAAAAAACCCCAAAACCAAACAAAAAATGCCACCCACCCAAAACAAACAACATCAAAAACACCAAAAGAAAACCTAAAATAATAAAAAAATAAACACCCAAAAAAGCCAAAACAAGAATCAAACCCCCAAAACTTTAGAAAAATCCTGGGCATAACTGTAAGTTATGAATACAAATTATTTTGGCTTTAAATTTGGGGTTTGTTATACAAAAGTGTGCCAATGAAGAATTATTTAGAAGAGACACTCTTTGTATCTGTTAAAGTCTTTAAGTTTTGGAATTTGGTGCAGTTATTGCTGGTTTCAGAGTATGCTTTCCATCAGAGCTTATGGTTAATAACATGCAAAATATACAATTTTCCTTCAATTTGAAAAGACTGGTTTCTACTGAGCACCTCTGCTGTGATGCAGGACAGTAAATAAAAAGTGTTCAGAAAATACAAGTACTTTTCTGTCTGATGTTTGGCTCACTTCTTTTTTCACTAGTAACACTCAAGTTTTGTTTTATAATATACTGCATTCATTAACAATCAAAGTCGAACAAGCAAATGACACCAGACCCCACCAAAGCAATGATAACCTTAATTTCTAGACTAAATTTAAAAGGGATATATAATTTTTTTAATTAATAACACAGTTTTGGTGTGGTTTTTAATCCAAATCACCTGTTTCTGACAGCATCAGTGCAACCCTGAGGCAGCTTTTAGGAGACTGGATATGCTGTAGGAAACAATGGGAGGCAAGGCCAACAGTAAATGCATTTAAAGGAAACTTAAAGAAAATCTCATACACTGATCAGCTGCAGTAAATAGGATTATCAGGATGCAACAGTTTTTATTTGGTGTAAAGTAAAAATATATAAAATCAGCAATATGAAAACTGTTTTATTTTTTAGCACAATGAAGTAAAAATTACTCTTGGAGAATAACTCAGCCTAGAACAAAGTGTAGGAAATTTTCTGCATGAATATTCAATTAGCATTACCTTTTTTTGCCTGCTCTTCCAGGCCACAAAATACATCTTCTTTCTGTCATTCTAATTCATTCTCTGTTTTCCTAACATATCATTCTCCTGCTTTTTCAGCACCTGAAATCCTTCTAAATACTTCCTTGGCACTGGCTTTGAGCTAAACAATGTTTCATTTATTAAAAACACCCTTTTAACAATTCCCCATTTAATCAGAGAGAAGAGAGCTTTATGTCAGCAGTACTGATGGTGCCAACTTGGAGCACAACGCAGCTGATTTCCAAATACTGTTACAGACTCTACATGCAAAAAAGTCCCAGTCCCAGCATTGAGGTGGTGTCCTCACCACCCTGTCTGGCCTCCCCTCCACCACTTGCTGCCTGTTTTAAAGGAAGGATTCTCTGGCTGGCTCAGCTGAGCATCATCCCAGAGCTCCACCTGAGGAGGAACTGCAGCCACGAGCTGGGACAGCAAGAACTTCGTTGCTCAAGTGGTCATTTACTCTGCAAATTGACCACGGCATTTTCGAGCTGCTGCTCTTTAAACTCCCTTCTATTTTGTATCTTTGCAAATGTGGATGACAATAAAATTTTCTGAGCCTTTCTCTCTCTTTCAAATGTAATAATGTAGGTGATTATTCTGCACGGTCTGATAAGTAATCAGGGGTAGGAAACATCTGTGATATCTGTCTCTACCAATCAAGGAAAAGAAAGGTCCTGCTGTCTGTGAATATTTTCAGAAGAAATGATGTGTTTTGCTCCTGAAATTCCATGTCTAGTAGCATCTTCTCACACAAGATATGACAGGTTTATAAATGGAAAAAGAAGTGTACATATTCCCCATGTATTATTAATAAACAATACATTCCATTGAACTCTTACCAGTCTACTTCATTTCTTACTTCACTCAGTTATAAACCCTCAATTTTATGTATTTTTTCATACTACATGTAGACTCTTCCAACATGACATATAAGTAATATGAAAGAGAATTTTTAATTAATATAATAGATCACACTGATGCACATGTGAGTTTACCACTTTGATTTGAACTCCAGGTTGTTTTAGGAATGAAACTATTTTTTTAAATTGTCTGCTGCAGAACTAAGAACATTTTTAAAGAAAGTGTCTGTCAGCTTTTATGAAGTGTTTAGATCAGAGCTGTCAAATATAACTAAAAGCACAATAGTTAAAAGACTTTCTTCATTGTTCCACAGTCTTATCATTTATAGGTCAAAGCAGTTTTCAAGTAAGAATATTTACTTTTGCTCAAGAAAAAGTGGATTTCAGCCTTGCCAGATAGCTGTCCTTCAGTCAAAACAGTTATAAAAATACCTTTTTTTTGTTGTTTTTCTTTTTTGTTGTTTTTCTTAGAGACTTCCTGTGGTTATAAAGTCTGTGTGGGATTTTAGAGATAGTAAATCAAAATGTTTGCAATCCTCTTTGATTTTGGGGGATGAAAACTGAAGACCTCTCCAGTGCTACTCTCTTCTCAGTCTACAGAACATGTGGCACAGTGCTGCCTACTCTGGCATCTGCAGCTTAATATTATGCTGCAGTTTGAAGGCTCTTTCTCATGGAGGGTTCTCAAAGGCAGACAGGCTGTCAGGATGACTCTGCTATCAGCACTCTCAGAATGCTGCAAAGTTGGAATCACAGAATCACTTTGATTGGAAAAGATCACTGAAGTACATACTTGGTGTATACACAATACACTTTCTTTTCTACCACTGTGGCCTCCCTTCCATCCTCAAAAGGAGATGAACTACTAAGACAAAATCAAGAGGGCTGGTTCTTTTCTCAGTGTACCATAAAAGTCATCACTTGCATCATGACATCTCACAGACTTGGGCTGGAAGGGACTTTTGAAGCTGTCTGGTCTATCCATCTGCTCAAATCAGGATTTCTTGTTTGAAACCGAAGAGAATAGTTTTTTTCTAAAAGTTTAAGCCAACTTTCAGAATTGTACATATCTCTTAAAAAAACACCAAAATCCAAATGCATTTTTTGAAACAGAGATGTGCATCTCTAAGAGTTGGGCAATCAAGAACATGAGTTTCTGGAGAAGCCTTAAAACATTTCCACCTTTATCCACATATGTAGTAATGATCAAAAGCCATTTGTAAATGTATTCATTAGCAAAATACTCAGATTCATTAGAAGTTCAAAACACACCAGACTGCACTGTACCAATGAAGGTTTAGGGGCTTATAAATTCTGCAAAGAAAATATCAAAACCAATTAAAAAAAAAAAGAAAAAAAAAAAGCTTTAAAACACAATATAGAGTGCTTGAATTTCAAAGCCATGTAGCTGAAGTCTTAATGAAAAGCCAGTTTTGAATTTGACACATTTTGGATGCAAACCATCCAGTGTTACATTTAGAGCACTCTTGTTTCATAATAAAGCAAGCAACAATTAGCAAGCAATTAAGCAAATTGCCCATAATTATGCCATTGCTGAGCTATTTTTCATATTTTCCCAACACAGCACATATATGAATACATGGCTTGCAGTGCCAACACTGTTCTGTCAGCAGCCAGAAGTGCCTCTCATTTACGGAGCGTTTCGTACCAAACAGCTCCCGGCGCACTCGCAGCGCTCTCTGCTCAGCACGAACCCACCACAGTGATGGAGATGACAACCCCACACTACTCAGCTCAGCCAAGAGTTCCTAAGGAAGGGGTCATGTCCCCCCCCATTCTTTGCCCATGTGTATTTACTAAATGTGGTACTAAATCTAAGCAGGAATTCAAGCATAATGTGGGGAAATTATCGTCCAGAATTACCCTGGTGACCAAAAGTGGCCGCTTGGGTAACATCATTTAGAGGTCTCCACTATATGAGGAGAACAGAAATGACATTAACAATAAAAAAGGGAGGGGAGAATGGCTGTTAGTGTAAACTGGGTTACTTTAATAAGGTCAGGAGGAAGAAGCTGGAATGTAGAAACCTAAATGAGTGCTGCTATAATATACTCTAGCCTTTTGGTTTAATAATAAAATGCCTTTGGGAGAAGTTTCCTATGAATATTTTATTTCCTGTATATGTCTCAATAAATTAAAAACCTAAAAGAGTTACTTAAGTTCTAGCCTTGGAACCTTTTCATTCAAAGAACAAGTAGAACACACCACTTTTTTTTTTTTTTTTTTTTTTTTAAGTTTTCAGCTGGGTGTTTCCTGCTTGTGAGAAATCAGAGGAAGATTGATGCTCCAGATGTTCTGAGTGAGGAATCAACAGGCATGGAGGAAATCACACATTTTCAAGTGCTACCTAAGCTTGCCAGATTATGCTGGACAGCTTGGAAGAATCAGCTCAGCTTCCATTCCCGTGAACACAGTATATATCCTAAAAGTCATGGTTTTAATTTGAATTTAATCCTAAAACCTGCCATGACTTAGGGTCCTTCTTATAAAATCCAAATAGGGCGAGGTATGAGTATTTTGCACCTGGCCTTAATTAGGCAAATAAACATTAGCAAAGATGGCCAGGAAAAGTTGGTGAGGGAGGAGACAGGAAATGGAGAAAGTATCAGGGCAAAAGTCTGCATAGGTAACTCCTGTTTCATTAACTGCACTTGTGGAGTGAAGTGAAACTTTCCTTCACAAATAACAGCCATAGAAATAAAGCACATTAATCTTTCATTAAGTCATCTCTTATTGTTATTCTGACTAGAACTTCAATCTTGTATTAATCATAACCAAGAAATGGTCTAAAGGCAATCCTCCTGTAAAAAGTTCAACTTCAGTAATTGCTGTTTTCCACAGAAAGACATTTCAAACACACATAAAAAGAAACCCAAACCAAGCCCTCAAACCCTCTTCTTTTTCAGTCTAATGAACATGGGTGTGACAATGTTGTGCAATACATGGCACTGACCCTTATTGCTTTAACAGTTCAATTGAATTCATCTCTTAAGTCCATGTTTTGTTGCTATTTTGGCCAAAAAAAAAATGGTCATTGGCAAAGCACACATGTTTCTTAGCCTATAAAATGTATATTGAGTTATCAATGAGAATTTTAAACATAACTTGTAAAGTATAATGACCATCTAAAATGAATAGCCAAAAATCTAGTATATTGATTACAATACTGGGTAATACAAGGTGCTATATTTAATATTTAATTAACTGCTTCACATTTATACTGAACCTTCTTAATTATTAATACATGGTTCATTATTTAACATGGAATATAAATTCAAATTCAAATCAATTAAACAAGGTGAAACTACATAGTGAGAAATGGCTTATCCTCCAGCAATAACCTTCGACCTGGAAACACAGTAAAATGTGAAATTAGCATTTTCTCCCCCATACTTGAACAGACTATGCATTTTAGGATATATATTAAGGTCTCCTACTGTTGTAAAGTTTCTGTAATAAACCCTTCATTCTACAGAAATATGCTGAGTGAAAAAGGGCTTCAGTTCTCACTTTTCGGAGGAAACATTTCCAATAAGAGTTCTCAGAAGGGCATTGGTAACACTGCAAATGCTCCTCTTGATCTGTAAAACTACATTTTAGGTCTCTCGAGATAAAACTTATTTACAGTCAGGGAAACAAAGTCTAGTCTATAGAAAATTGTTTATGGGCAGCAACTATCCCCTGGAGTGACTGATTCCTCAGGGAGCATCCTTATCTGACCGTGTTGGAATCACCAGGCAGCAGCCAAGGACCTCACAGCTGCCCCCTCACTCCTGACCCCTCAGGGGTATTGAGAGCACTGGAAACATTTCACCTTTGCTGCACCACGAGCTGTTCATAGAACCATAGCACAGTTTGAGTGGGAAGAGATCTTAAAGCTCATTTCAATCCAACACATTTGCCAAGGGCAGGGACATCTCCCACCAGTCCACGTTGCTCCAAGCCCTGTCCAACCTGGCCTTGGACACTCCCAGGGAAGGGACATCCACAACCTGAACCAGTGACTCAGCACTCTCTCAGTAAAGAACTTCTTCCTCATCTCTGCTCTTATCAATGATATCTTTTACAGGAGGAGAAAATGTGGTCATGAAATTGTGTCTGCAAGAGAGACTGAAGCAATGGGTACAATTGCTTTCATTCAATGCTTTATGATGATGATGTCTATGTTTTATCTATTATATATAGATAAAAATTTGGTTTATGCTTTCTTAACTTAAACATCATGAATCGTGTCTATTTCTGTTCTCCACATAAAAGAAGAGGAAAAAAGGTATTAAAACGATACAAAGAGTTGGAAGTTTTCTCTGCACAGAAAAGTTGTTGGTTTGAAACTAGGAGTGGCCTTCAAAATGCAGCTTTGTGTAGCTAATCCATAGGAAAAGAAATTAACTTAGCAGCAATTTCTACTGATAATTCCTAACATCTGTTCTCTCTCTTCTTCAAATCTAGCTAAAGAGTGTGCTCAGCTTGCATTCAGATATTTATTTGTTTTAAAAAGAACAAAATTCTTATATCCACTGTGTAATTATACAGACCATACTTAGTATTTCAGATTTCAGTTTTAAATACAATTGTGGGTGTCTGTAAAGGAGAGGTAGTTCACTGATTTTACTATAAATCACCTAAATATCCCAAAAGATTGAAGATTCATAAAGAGAACTAAGAATCCCTACATAATCTATATAAACTCGTTTTAGTGTGGAAACAGCAGAAAATACATTTCTTTAGCTTAGGCTGTGGACATTGTAATCAAAAAATCCATTACCTTTTGTGGTTCTGTGGCTAGAGAACAAATATCTGGGCTTGGATTCAGGATGAATCACAGTCACACCGAGCAGCTTCTTCAGGAATAGGTTTGGGATAAAAGACCTGCACTTCTGCTTCAAACATCTGTATTTACACCCTGAATTCACTTCAGTAAGTTCCTTGATGAATCCACATGCCACATGGGACTCTGCTTTATTTTTTATTCACTTTACAGTAAAAAATAAACAAAAGTTTGATCTAAAGCAGGATTCTAAAAAGATCTTTGAAATGAAGTACTGTGGGCAATTGTTCATGGCTCAGACACTTTAATGAAACATTAATTTTCAAAAGGGAATCATAAAACCCCCAAATGCTCAGTGAGCTAGTAAACATATATTTCCTGTGCTAACTTAAGACATAGACAATAAAAGATATTTTGAATTGTGTTTCGTTATTAGATATACGCAAATGGAAATTTAAAGTCAAAGGCCAGTACAGAAGCAACGAAAATAAACCTACAACAGCCTAAAAATGTTCTGTACCTTTTATGTGGTGACTTCAATTGCATTTCAAGACAAACAAAAATCCTTACTAGAATATAAACAAACAAAAATTTCCTTTTGTTATGAATACCCTGATTTTATCTATTTTCAAATACTTCCAAACAGTCTCACAGTAATGACCTACGCTGATCTCTATGTACTCACTATGGGTTTTTGAGTGCTGATATCTATTCCATTTTATTGGATCATCAACAGTATTAATTAACTCCAGCTGAATATATAAATAAAAGCTTGCTGAAGTTTTTCAGACAAAAGTTTTCCATCAAAAATGTAGTTTCAAAACTCAAACGCTTTGTAACAGTGTTGATTCACTTTATATTTGGGGGTATAAAAAATGCCAACAAGTAATTTCCATTTTCTCTATTAATTTCATTTTCCCTTTTTTTTTTAATTATGAGGATCCTTAATAATTCAGCATTGAAGAAATTGCATTATTGAAGGGAAAGCTTTCCCTCAGATTTTATATGTCACAATAAACATCAAGGTCAGGTTATGATTCTGGAAAACAGCATCTGCAACATGACCTAAGACCATCCCCAGCCATTTCCCTTTTTCACATTCCCTGCCACTCCCTCTCCACCATGACAGAAGCCCTGTGCTCCACCTAAAAATCTGAAAATCCATCATTCTGAGTAATCAGGATAAACACTGCAGGTTGAGAGGGCATGGATTTTAATTCCCCTAAAGTGCCCAGCTGCAGGTTGGCTCTGCTGTGCTGGTTGGAGCCCTTAATGACAACCCACAACCTTGAGGAAGGACAGACTGGAGGAGGAAAACTTCAACGTCCCACATCTCCACAGGACAACAGAATTCCCCTCCTGCTCCTCTTGTCCTCCCCAAGAGGACACTTTCCTCCATATGGCTGCAGCTCAGGCAGGTTTTTCTCTTGGAAAACCCTCTCAACCACAGCCTCCTTGATGACTAGACAACATTTTTTATCCAATTTTTCACAGCAGTTTCCTGTCAAGACCACTTTGTCAATCTGCACCGAATGCCCTCAGTGGAGCCACGAAGCTGCTCATCCCTTTGACAAAGGCCCCCAAAAGTGTGAATACATGGAAAGGGCCATGTTTGATTAACAACCTTGTGATTGCTGCAAAAATGGAATTTGAAAGGTAATAATTACATTTGTAATTACTTAGGTCTAAATCTCTTCTGCTTCCTACTCCCTCTCTTTCTGGGCAGTTGGAGCAATGACTCATTAATAATAATAAAGTCATTTAACCCTGCAGGCACATTACAAGGAGAAAGATGTCATTTGTCACCAACGCAAACAGAACAATCACTGAAGGATACAGCAAGACCACTATTTCATATTTATTGCAAATGATAAAAGGGATGTTTTGCACTCATTCTCACCACGACATCCCAATCTGCTTTTTAATTATCAGCAAACATAAGGGGACAGCATACAACATATGAGGGACTGCTAATAATGCATTGTCCTGCGGTGACATTTCCATAATCACTTTAAATCTACCCTATACATATGTACTAGTTAAAGCTTTCAGCTCATGAAATCATACCCCCTAGTAAGGAATGAATTATCCTTTGCAGATTGAGCTCGCAAAAGCAGCTCTTTCCCAGAGTTTGAGGGGCTGATAGCTGACATATGTATTGTTATTACTTTAAGTGGTAAGATTTGGCATTCTGTTGCACTTAGAGTTGAACACAGTAGGACTTAAAAATAAGTACAATTGTATTTTTAGGCCAGGAACTTTACAGTTGTAAATCTCACTGGTGATAATTTAGGCAGAGACTTCTGCAAGACATTAAATTTTCCAGCACTTTTCAGTGTTGTTCTGTACTTTGCTACCTCAAGAACTCTGCAAGAAACGCTCAGTGTTAGATGAAACAAATACTCTTATTCACAGGGAATGCAAGTCATTTACTGAGAATTTACTGGATTTTTAAAAAGAATTACTGATAAAACTGCCTGTCTCTAAAAAAACTTCCGAGGAAAAGTCTCTTATTCCTCTATATGATTCTATTCAGAGACATGAAACCTTGAGGAAAACTTATGTAGAGAAATTTCTATTATGGTATTTATGAAAGCAAATGAAAGGAAGTTTCATGTAAATAAAAGTCACCATAATCTGAGTTTCAACTCTATCAAACTAGAATTTAATTCTTCCTTGCTTGGCTTGTTTATCAGCACTTATCAAACCATCAGGAACGCAGAAACACCAGAGAACAAATTTAACCATATGAAGTTATAAACTGTTATTGTGTGGGCTAGAAAGGAGGTAAGCAAACCTCCTAAATCTGTTTATATTTTCCCCAGGTACTACAACAGGCTGCATAAAGACATGTTTTAAAAGAGTTAAATAAGTAGTGTTAAGAAATAAGGCACATCATCAAAGAGTAAAATGCAGAGTAAAATTCCTATTTTCACTCTTAAGATAGTGACAACACAGAAAAACTTACATGTGGAGTGAAATGTTTTGTCAAATTGAAAAATGGAAATAATATGAATACCACAATTTTCACATCAGTTTGAGGTAAAATGTTTTGAATTACAGTCATTTTAATCTTGTTTTATAAAGAAAATGACTTCAAATGGGTGATAATTTAAAACAGCATAATCCAAACTTCATTGTGCTCCAGTCAGGCATCCGAGTGTGGCTCCGAGTGATTTGGAGCAATCTTTGCACATTAACTCAGAGCCTCACTCAGAACAGACATTTGAGAGGAGGAATAGGATGCCTGAGTGGAGTTCCCATCATTTCCCTGAGTTCAAACCTTACTGCAACGGCTGTGCCTTCCTGATTGGGCCTTCACAAGCACTGCTTGGACCTTCAGGAATTTTGGCAGCCTCCTGATGAGGCAACACTTCCACAGTTTTTGGCTCTTAAAGCATTTCATTGTCTCCAGTTTCCCCACTGAAGTTGTTCATGATATTAAACTTTATTACTTCAAAGATGGAAATGTTTTTAAAAAGAAAAAAAAAGTTGATCTTTAAAGTATGCTTTTATTAACTTAATTATATAAACATCTCCTTCCTATAGTCACACACTGTCTTATAATTATATAAACATCTTCCTCCAACCACACACTGTCTATGTGTGTCTATATGAAGGATTCTGAACAGGGATATATATTCAAATTTCAGACAGCAGGTGTCAAGTTTTGACTCAGCCCTTGTTATATCTGTATTTTTATAAATTTAACAGACCACAGTTGTCTTTGCAAAAAAGTAATGTTCGCTTCTCTTTGATAAGCTTTGGCATGAATATGCCTGGGCTAAGAAAAGCCTAGCATATATTATTTAATGAGGTTAAAAATGAGCATTAAGTTTTGTCAAGGAACTTATCACCTCCTTTAATATATAAGCCTCAATCAGCCATTCCTCTGTTGCATATGACAGAGGATCCCTTAGAAACAGATTTAAGAAACTCACAGTTCTTACAAAGTCCCTAAAGTTTACCATCCAGGTCTTTTTAAAGCCTAAGTTTCAAACTAGTTGTGAAGTCCTAGTTTATAAGAGCAAAGCCACAAAATCCCCTAATTTATGTTTAATTTTTTTCTTAACTTCTACAGAAAGGGTATTTTAAGTCTGGGTTAAGTGCTGCTCTGGCAGATGCCATGTAGAAAGCTCTCACCATGTTTGGCACACAGGTTTCTTTTTGAGAGGGTCCAAACCTGAATTTCTGAAGCTGATGTTCCTTAAACTTCAGCAAAGTACATTTCACAACCCTCTTCCCTGCAGATACTGTGGATGGCAGGAGGAGTTCACACCTAGTCTTGTATTCCAGAAGGTTTCTTTAAATCTTTCAATGTTTTTTAATTAACCATAGGATATAATAGGACCTAAATGAAAAGCTACCAGTCAATTGCTAAGTGTTCACCAGCCTGTTATTGAACCTATTTCATCTATTTATTCCTTAATTCATCCATAGTCTAGAGATGCCATTAATATGCTCAAAGTTAATTTATTATCCTCTATTGCTTCTATTCAAGCTCATGTTAACAGAATAAATTCATCACAAACGATCAGACTTGAAAAGGCAGATTTGGATTCTGACAGAGAATAATTTATCATGGCTGGGAAAAGCCTCCCACCAACTGGGCTGTTGGAATGCTGGGAGATGAAACCGTAATGACTGCAGAACTTCTGCAGAAAAGGACATTAAAGTCTCAAGGGGAAAACAAACAAACGAAAAGCCCCCGGGTCTAACTCCCCAAATATGGAGGTTGCTGACACTGACTTTTTTTTTTTTCACACTCACAGGTCCTTTCCCTCACCCTCTGTGCTGCCCTGAGGCAGAAATAATCATTAAAGCTCTGCTCGCCATCATTTGCATACCACAGAGCCTGGAGACACGAGGAGCACCATCACAGGAGCACGAGGGGTGACAGTGACATTCAAAGCTGTGCAGAAATGGTACTCATGCTCTGAGGGTCACAAACTGTTAATCAACAGATCCATCCAGCAAAGGGCTCCATAGCAATGCTGCATAATGTAGCACTAATTTATGTGATTTGTGATTTGTTGTAATTATCCCTGTTATAACAGAAGATCTGGGGGAATCTGTTAGTCTAGGTATTATACCACACCTACAATGTATCTACAAATTATCTGGATCCCAAGAAAAGCTGGATATAACAGCATTTATAACATGTCTCAGGTGTTACTGCAATGGGGGGAAAAAATCAAGGGTTTGTTGTTGTTTTTTTTTTTTTTTACTTATGAATCTGTTACACAGTGGAGGAATTGGAAAGCACTGAGATGCTGTGATGTGTGTGGTGCCCCTGTGATTGTAATATGGGTTGGGGAGATTTATTTTAAAGCCTGGAAACACTGTTTAATCACAGCATTGTAGTCAATATTTTAACTATTTTTTCCCTACCCATTTATGGTTTTGCCCCCAGTCTAAGAATCTCAGTAAGGTGAATATGCCAAGTATCTGAACAGTACATGTATATATGCACATATGTACATGATGTCCCAGTGAAGAACCACTGTACTAAAAAAAGAGTTAACATTTCCCAGGGAAGCACTGGAAAGTTAAAAAGTGCAAATTCTGCAATATTAATTCAGCTCCCTTGTGTAAATATGTTTTGATGCAAACTTTAATTAAATTATCATATACTATTTTTCTCATAGGACCCTTGGGCCCAATTCAGAGGGTAAGTAGTTATTCAATATTTCTCTTTATCTACTCTAATCAGCATGTGGTCATACACCTTTTTAATTAATACTTTCAAAGCCTTGTGCTGAACGCAGATTTATTAATTTCCTTGTGTACTCCGTTGTTTTCACAGCACAATCAAAAACTTCACAAACATTAATAATATCCACCTGCATTATTTGTTTTATTGAGGTCATTTGCATCTGAGAAACTGAGCAATAAAGTAATCAAGTTTCCATTTTTCTGGGTGACCAGTTTGAGACGTTCAACCAGATTTTTGCCCACCTGAGCACTGGACAGTATACCAAGTTTTCAAAGCATATCTGTTGGAGTAATGGATGAAGTTTCCTTGGCACCCAAACAAACCTGAAGGACACAACATGTTGGCAAAAAATCAGTCTTTCCTCTCCCTCAAAGAGCTGTGTTGCATATTTCAAAATTTACAGCAAAATATAGACATAACAATGATTTGCCTTTCATTGTTTTTACTAAATTTAACCAAAAAGAACATCAGAAAACCATATATACACTTTAAACCGTTCTCCTGTGATGAAGATCTCATTATTTTAATAAACCAATAAAAAACTCCAGAATTATAAGTGCTTTGATGATTTCTTATGGTATCAAAACTTTCCAGAAGATAAACCTTAAAATTTAACATTAACTGTAACATAATGTAATGATTTCATAAAATGTTACATGGTAAACCAATCCTGGAATTTCCTCAAAGTGTTACTCGGAATTAACTTTAATTCCTTTGTAAAATAGATTGGACTATAGTTACACCTATTCCTGCTGTAAAATCTTGGGGGTTTTCATGTAAATAGAAGTAGATTGGACCATATGCAATTAAAAATGGAGATACCCATCAGCATTGCTCAGAACTGCTGTGTATTCTCTCTAGCTGATGAGTGATCTTTTTCCCCTGTATGTTTTTGATGTGGATTGTAACCTTTTCTCCCCAGTCACTATAGACAGGCTACAGTTTCTGGGCAGTGAAGCCAAATGTTTATTTCCTTAGGGAATGAACCAAAACTACCACAGTTCCACCCAAGAACTACCATTGCATTGACAGCGACAGGAGCTCAGGGCAGGGACTGGGCAGCTCTGCTGGGATGATCCACAAGCACTCAAGCCACAGCCACGTACTCAAATTTCCTTGGATGAACTTGCACCCCTCTTCACTAGAAGGATGTGCTGCAGATTCAGAGGAAGTCAGAAGCATATAAAAAAGGGCTAGAGATTGCCATTTCATGTTAGTGCAGATTATATCAATATAATCATGTAAGAGAGGGTGTAAATGGCTTGAGGACAGGAGAGCTACAAAGCAGGAGGGAGAGGAAGGGGTACTGAACTCATAACAAAAGAACTTTACACTTGGCCCCTATACTTATGTCAACTGGAAGAATAAGAGTTCATATTCTTGTATTCCAAAGAAAAGAAGAAAAAAAGCAGATATGACTATCTGTCCTTTCTTGCAAAGAAAAAAAAAAGGAAGTGGGGAAAGCAAAGTGCACTCCAAAGAGTTCTGGTCCATGGGGTGTAATGCCAGGCTTTTCATTACAAGGGTCCATCTTCACAAGCAATAATGTGCTTGCCACCCCAGAGTGCAGTTCAGAAAACTGCATTTTCTAATTTGACCCTTAAGTACAAACTAGAAAGGCCATTTGCCCAAAGATCTTTAGATACAGTTGGGCTCCAAAGGCTCACAGTAAACATCCTGAATGCAAACTTCTCTCTTCCTCCAAAAAAACCCCAAAACCAGACATGTATTGTTCATCACACATCCATTTGTTTTCTGACTTACACACACCTTATTATAGCACCAAAATTGGATTGGGTTGCTGAAGACAAGACACAGAAAAGTTTTGCTGAAATTCAGATTTTTCCATGGCTCTGAACCCTGAATGAAGTGTGTGAACTCCTAAGAATATGTTGCTTGTAAATTATTTGTTCAGCATTCTTAAACTCCCAGAGATTAATTTTCTTTCATTTTCGTTACTGCTTTAGCTTGTCCATCAAAAAGAAAGAAGGAAAGGAGAAAAAAAGCCACAGGGCACCCAAAATGCATCTACTATGAAGCAAAAAGTTAAATAAATTTTCTTTAAGCAGACTTGATCTTTTTTTTTCTTCCACTTCATAACAATGCTGAATAATACAAGGAGAAACCTTTATTATATTCTCAAAAGACAAGCTTTTATGAACCTTATAATAATACAACATTACCTTGCTAATGGTGCACCATTCCAATAACACCACATTAAATGCATTACTTTAGCATGTTATTTCCATGCTAAATGATCAATATAAAATTACTGATCATGCTCTAAATGGCAAGTGAAGTAGATCTTCTCAGAGGACACACTTGATTTCCAGTCAGCCAAATTTGGCTGCTGTCTCATATATTAGACCAAAAAAAAAAAAAAAAGACTAATCCTTATGCCTAAAGAATACAAACTACTCTTATACTTTTCTAAAATTGGGTCAAAATCTCAAATCCTGGAACATATTTCAATTCTACTGCTTCTGTGCCTGAATCCCAGTGACAGTTCATGCCAATCATAGTGTGCATCTTTTGTCATAAAAACCTTTGAATAAATCGCAAGTTATGTTGGGGAGGAAGAAATGGGTGAAATGGAAAAAAAATCTCTTGAAATCAGCATTTTGAGTTTGGCATCAGTTTGTTTTTTGTTTTTTTTTTGTTTTTATTTTTACAGAAAGATGAGGTGATTAACAAAAAATTGCATTAGGTATGTACAATATGTTGTCATAATTCTGAGAAGATCAGCAAGGATTGCTGGAGATGCGGTGACAAGATGCAAGAAAAATGGATAAAGGAATAAAAAGAAACCCATGAAAAGTGATTGGAATGTTTCCCTCAGCTCTATTTTACTGATATTTTTATGGTAAGTCCACAATATGCAAGAGAATAATTTTTGAGTATTCAGGAGTCTATTTAAAGGTAAGACTTTTCAGGCTACTTTTCATAAACCCAGCAGAATTGCTGAGGTATTATTATAATTTCATGTTTATTTCTAAGGAAAAAAATTATTTGAAGAGGTGATTGATTATAGAAAGTACAGCAATACAAAATCATTAAGCCCTATACAGAAGGGAAAGATTTCAGGTCACAAAATATATTTGTCTAATTTATTGATTGTTTCTTCTTTGCCTTCCTCCCCCTGCCTTCTCCCTCCCTCCCAAACACCCTGAGCAGAGCTGGGCCTTCTGTTTAGTCAGTAGCCAATTACAACTTCTCAGGAGCAGTTTTTCTTCCCAAGGCAATTTGGTAATCTTACACTGATTAATTAAACTCGGGTCTCCAAACAAACTGCTAAAACTCCTATATCCAGAGCTTGCATATCTAATCCAGATAACAGGATAAGCAACGTGACTGTCAAAGTTCATGAAGAAATGAAAACAAGAACACTCTGTGTTCATTCTTTGTAGAGTTCCTAAACAAAGAATAAGTTGTACTTCTAGTTAGAAAATCTAATCTGCATTTAAATAGAATTTCTCCAAATAATAAACAAAAGCCTGAAGCAACATTTTTACAGCAAATCTCGCTGCTGGTGCACAGTCTAATCCTTCTATCTCTATCTGTAATCCCTTCTACCCTTGTATATTAATTTCCTTCCCGGTTTATCGAGGCATCTTGGCAGAGTTCACCCAAACAACAGTCACTTTGCACTTCAGCTTCCTTCAAAGCTGAGCCTAAAACTGCTCAGACTCTGGGTGGTCAGAAACCCAAGGCAAACTCAGATGGAATCATTTTTATTTAAACAAAGGGGAGTTACTAACACGAAGATTGAGAAGAAAACAGGAAGGGATGTGCTTTGCATAAGAAACAGAAATACAACAGAGGAGCTTCCAGGGTGTGGGTCCAGCACCGAGTGGGATGTTCCTGAAGGGCTCTGGTGTATTCCCTGAGCTCTGCACAGCTGCCCACCCAGCCCCTGTGGAGAGCTACACCCACCCTGTGTGATCCAGAACAGCCACAGTGCCACAACAGGTGCCACTGGCACCACCAGTGCACACAGGTTGCTGTGGGTTAGTTGGGCAGAGGGGAACAGTGGTGCCAATGGGCCTTTGGGAGCCTGAGAGATCACAGAATCACAGGCTATCCTGAGTTGGAAGGGACCCACAAGGATCAGAGAGATCACAGAATCACAGGCTATCCTGAGTTGAAAGGGACCCACAAGGATCATCGAATCTAACTCTTAAGTCACATGGGCTTTGCTTTTATTCTCCTTTTCTGACCAGGACTCTGCTTCTCTTTCAGGCTGTTGGGCAACACCTGTGCCCATTTGAAGAAATCTAAACCAGTGGCAGCACAGAACTCCACAAGTGAGAGGTTTAGGTTTTAAAAAAATCAGGGTGCTAAGTGCTAGAGACTACTTTTTAAAATCTTCTGGAACAGAGAAGTTAAACTTTCAGATGCTACTTTGCTACTCAACACTTCATTCTTTTGTTTGAAGTCAACAGATCTGATTCTATGTAAACTACCCACCCCTAGGACTGTTTTCCCTTGACAGGAGTGCTTACATATTTCAGTGCAGAAATTAAAAGGGAATTTCCCACTGCCATAAAAAAAAAGGCTCTGTCCTAAATTTAAGACAATGAAGAAACTCATTATTAAATGAAAATATGCCTCAGAGGACAAAACAGAACAAAATTAGCATTCTGAGATTTACCAGATTCTCAGATACAAAGAAAGCTAGTACCAGATGAACAATAACTAATTTAATTTAGGCAGCTCTCTTTTAATAGAGGTCACTGCTAATTAGACAAATGCCCATTAGATTTGCCTACCTGATTCCCACTTCAGTCCTAATATTGACAGACCATCAGTACATCAGCCTTTACAATGTTTTCTCACTCTAAGCCCAACAAATTTGACCTATAACTCTACTGCATTATTAGATGTTGTTCTAGGCTGACTTGTTCTTTACAGGGCCAAGGAGACTTTCCTGCCTTTGAACCAACACAGTTTGCAGTCACAGGGATCATTTTGTTTACAGGACTCAACAATACAGACTATTTTTTTTTCACAATTTGTGAAAGTGGGAAAGACCTTTTTTATTTCAAGAAAGAGAGATAACTGAGGAATCAGTTCTCCTCCAGACTGACTGTAGCATTTATTCACATTCAGGGAAGAAAACAACAATATTAAGGATTCTGTAAAAGGACTCGATAAGCTTCTTTGGTAAGCAGAAAAAAAAATCCCAAACCAATTACCCTGTCAAGGAAACATTCTCCTTATGAAACAAAGCTATGTGCCAATAAGTATTTCTTATTAAGTAGAAGACTCTTGCTCTTCAAGGTAGGAGATGGACACTGCATAAATTGAGTAAGTGTTAAACTGAATGAGAAAACGGTTCTAGGCAGGGATGAAACTAAATAAAAAAAAATAAAAAACCTTTTCACTTCACAACTAATGACAGACAGCCAAAGAAAGAAAAGGATATACATTAATCCCTTGTTATTGATGAATTAATAATTTATTTATTAGAGACAAAATAAACTTTGCATTATAATGCCACAGAGACTATAAACTGTTTTGCAAAATGTATAGGAAATATTTTAGCTATGGCCAGAGGCTGAAATATTTCACCATTCCACTGTAAAAAAACATGTAGGCATCTAGAGGAAAACAAAATCCTATGTAAAAGACAATCAAATCCCAGCAAGAATAATTAAACCACTATTTTATGTTACTGTACAATCAGCTATGGAGGTTGTTATTGTGTTTGTGCAAAAGGTCAGGTTTCCTTGCTTAGCTGGCAGGACAAACCTTGGCTCCCCTGGTGGGCAACAAGGCACAGTGGAGAGAAAGAAAGGAAAAACTTTAGGGATTTCCTAATTTCTCATCTGGCAGAAGCAGCTGACATCTGCCCCCCTCTCTCTCTCTTTTTTTTTTTTTAAAGAAAGTGCATTTTTACACTGCATTGGCACCAAGGACACCCAATGACACGTAAGAATCGTCATGTCTCAAACCTGATCAATCAGGTGACTTTCAGAACATGAAATTCAAAGATCAAGCAAAATGTCACACTTAAAAGAACATTTTCTAGAGCTACATTCACCTCTGCCTTTATAATTTTTGCATCTTCAAGATTCATGTTTTGAGGAGTTTTTTTTATCTCAATCCTTACAAGTAGAAGCTTCTTTTTAAAACTCAGGTCTTTCCAGATGACCAGAAAACTGATATCCTCATCCAATAGCAGGAAAACAAAAAGGGGAACCACTAAACAGAACTGAGCATCAGCAATTCAGAGAATTTACAGAATTGTGACTACCATAACCTTTGTCCTACATGTAAAAAAGTTTAAGTTCTCCATATTATTATGTCTTATAAAACAAGTTTGCCCTCATAATACCCTATTTGAAAATTGTTTCCTGTCGGTATTTTGTTATTTTTACTGAAAGAAAAAAACCACAGTATTATCAGTTTCTTCTTAAAGAGTCACACACAATACAAATAATGGTATTCATAAAGTCAATTAGAAGTCAAAAGTAAATAAGAGTTGAACTGAAGTAATTAATAGTGCAATAGAAACGATTAATCCATTAGAGTTCACAGCAAAGGTAAGACTCTGCTCTGGCCTGTACAGTGGAGAATAGATCTAAAAAACTCTCTAATTAGGTGAAATTAAGTGGTCACCACTCTTAATTGGAAGGAAGGAAGAATTCAAGCTTCAAGAGGAAAAGTTCCTGTTTGAAACAGGGAGGGAGCTCTCCCTTCCCTCTGGCTCTGCCCCTTCCCTGAGCAGTGCCAGGTTTGCCCCATCCCTGTTGGCACCTGCCCTGCCGGCCCTGCCGTGCCCATCCAGCAGGGAATGGCCCTGAGCTGGAGCAGCCCCTGCTGCCTTCCCTTCAGCCTGGGGAAGGGGAATGCTGAGGATGCAGTGCTGTCTCTCCCCATCCTGCTTCAAGGAAAGGAACACACTGATTTCCAACCAAACCACTGATGGCTCAGCCAGAGGCAGGAGATGGAAATGAAAAGGTGCAATTTGTAACGACTGGGCCAGTGGCCCCTCCAATAAAACAAGCTGCATTTTGCTGTATTTCTTAAAAGAGGTATTAGCAATTCTGCTAAATCCCTTCAAGCAGTTAAATTTTACCTCGAGTGACTGTGGCATTTGCTGTGTGAGTGTTTTGGAGCCAGATGTATTAAAGTACCACCCCAGGACCTGTGCCCAAATTATTAGCATATCTCCCCGTTAGCATTTCCTTGGCGAGGAGAATCAGAACTTTGGCCTTCCACCAAAAAGAAAGAGGTTTCTATTTTTAAAGAACACAACTTAAAATGTACCAGTCACCTCTGATCACTGGTTTTTTTTTTTTTAATTCAGTTTGTTGTGAACATAAATCACACTTTCCCGACAATCTTCCTGGTCCACATGTGGCTACCATGGCAACTATCACAATGTGCAAATCCTGTGCTCGTAAAACACACAACTGGGTGATGAAAGGATTGCTATCTGGAAATCCACAGATCTGCAATCACCCCTTAGCCATGGCTAAATAGTATGAGCAATTATACTCTGGCTTTCTTTTTTTTTAATACAGAAATCCAGCAATAACAACAGAAATTCAAATATTGCTTTTCTACTTCAGCTGTGTCAGGATATCCAGCATTACAAGTCTCTTTAGAAACTGAGTAATTAATTACATTACCTTCAATGTTAGTGAGTAACTGCCAGGAAACAGACTTAAAACTTGGATTCTGTTTTAATTTACTTTATTTATGGGCTCAAGTGAGGCCTTCAGGTAACTTAATGCAAATTAAATTGGACTGTGAATGCTAAAAGAAAAGTAGATTTAAAATAGAGGTAGATTTAAGTAGAACAAGTACTTAAAATGAAAGAATTGCTTGAAAACAAACCAAGCAGATTGGCAATCAAAGTAAGTACAAGAAAGAGAGGAGGAACAGTGGGACTATTCCAATCCTTGATAGCCCACAACCCTATGCTTGAGTTAGCTGGGATAAACCAGGGGCTAAACTATCTCTCTGGACTAACTTTTCAGATTTATCTCACACCCTATTAAATCAATCTGAGTCCCCCAAAAAAGCATACTTGGAAACATTTTGCAAGTAATATAAGCTCATTTTAAAGAAACATGGACTTCTGGTTTAAGTCAGATGAGAGAAAGAATAGAGCAACAAGTTCTGTTCAGAATTGTTCTTGTTTTGCCTGAATTGCCTTTTTTCCTCCATCCAAACTAATTAAAAATGTTCAGAAAAATGAGATTTCCTCAGTATTCTTACCATGGGCAGGGATTTATTTCTGGGTTACAGGATTGCAAAGGTATTATTCAGATAATAGAAAAGAAGGCCAGAGATTTGTAAACAATGGAAAAACAGCTTAACCATTTGATCTGCACTTTCCTAATGGTCACCATTATAGAGCTTATTTTGTTATTATATTCCATTCTTCCAGAAATATCAAGGAAAACAACATAGTTCAGCTTAGCCTTGAAATATATTTTTGTTCATTTTAACAAAACTTAGGAGTTGCTGAGCATTTATATGCTTATATCTGTATTCCATAGGACTCCACGTTTCCTGAACAGCTGAAGCCCTGAGGAGGAATCCTCTGGCTGTATATTCCCTTTATAAATCCCCAGATGATGCAGTTTACAATACTCCACTGAACTCCTGACTTTCATTTACAAAGCTCTGAAGAGAACTCATAGCCAGTGCCACGCTATTATGTTCACCAGAGGATATATCCATTTGATTAAGGCTCTTCCTTTATTCTCCAGATTGGAACAGATAGAGTAGGAGTAGCTTTCTCTTCTTTTTCTCCTCAGTATTGCAGTTTTTTTGTCTTCAATGCAAGCTACTGTCATAGAATATTTTGCTAGATATAAACCTTAAAAAAAAAGTATCTTCATAGTGGGAATATATAGATTACATATGAAGTAGATAGAAAGGCATAGAATTAATTCTCAAAGGGCTGGTAAAATTGCATCTGAAATGCCTGAAAGCACAGAACTGCTATGTATTTAAATACCACTGAGATTAGTGCTTTCAGAAAACAGAAGAGTCCCTTAAACTTAATATTTTCTGTTTGATTTTTTTTTTGTCTGTGCTACAGGTTTACTTGATGAACTCAGCTCATATAAAGCCCAGCTGCTGTTTCCAATGTGTATGGTGGCACTGCAGCAGTAAATCCACTGTGCATTCACCTGTAAGCCAGTGGCAATTAAAGAAGCAATAACTAAGGTAATAGTATTTTATTATTGCAGGGCCAGAGTCATGGAAATTATCAAGAATCTAATTAATGGTTTTGCTATCATGTGCATGACAACTGCCATTCATTAAAATATAATCAGCAGTAATAGATAAGTACATGGTAGATCCCAAATGATTAGAGGTTTGAGATGAACCTGTTTGGACCTAAGCTGCCACCAAAGAGACCTGCCATGCCCTGGCCCACCCCTCCTGCTTCTGGGGTGCTCCTCTGGTAGGGCAGAGCACGAGGAAACAGTGAGCAGTCCTGTCTGCTGCCCAGTCACACAGAAAGGGAATAAAGTATTGATATACTGAGCTGGGAGCAAACAACCAGAGAGGCTCCATCATGGAGAGTTCCAGGGAGGGATCCATTGGCACCCCAGAGCTCCTGCACCAACCAGCCACTGCCCCAGTGCTGATGGGCACTGCCCTGCAGGGCAGCACAGCTGGGCTCTGCTCAGGGCAGCACTCACAGCCATGGACAAATCCAAACTGGGATTGGAAATGCTGACTCACAAGTATCTGGCATGATTTAGCTGTACAAAAGCATAAAATCCAGAGGGGGATTTATCCCTTATATGAGGGATAATGGCAAGCCCATCTGTTGTTCATTAGCTTGGAAACTTTCTTCAACCTTCCATTTGGCCAAGGCAGAATGTTTTTGCAGCATTTTACTTACTCCAAGTTTCTGGGAACTTTAATTAAAAAAAAAAATCAATTCTGCATCTACATTTGTAGCATGAAGAGAATCAAACTATTTTAAACAGACATCCTTGAGAACAACCATTAAATAAGATAGAAGATATTAGTAACAAGTTGTTTCAAAATTATTATGTAAACATGAGTGCACACATATGTGTATTCTTGAATTTTCAGAGATCCTGAGAAATTCTAGAACTCTTAGATAAACAAGATATTAATCATGTTTGGATGACCAAGAAAATATTAATGCAATCTTGAACCACACTTGGCAAAAAAATGAATAAGATATGGTTTAAAATAATGTTCATATGTTACTGGGGAGAAACATTTTATGATGGAGGGTTATGAGAAAATCAACGGTCCACAAGATGAACAGATAACCTGAGAAAATATAACTATATGGAAGTCCAGAAAATAGAAAGATTAGCAAATTAAGAACCAAACCAAACCAACAATCCTCTGTAGGAATAAACCCAGTGCAGATAAGACACAGCTGAGACATGGAGAACCAAAGCTGGCCATAACTAACAGCACGGGTGAAACCACATCTAAATTAAGTAATGCTGCAGCAAACCTCAGTGAGCTGTACACATTCCCCTTTTCCTCAGAGTTGGGGGAAGCAGAATTAATTGTCCTGGTAACCTACACTGCATTGCTTCTTTATTTATAAATTATTGTCTCATTATCATTAGAAGAAACTGCATCTTGGGATGCTGTTTAAGGCTACTTGTTTTTCATTGGTCTGGTTATTTTTGAGAACACAATGAGAACACTGCTGAAAATATGAGCTGTTTTCATTCCAGTTGCAACACCTTATAATTTATTAAAATACATTCGGCTGTGTCAGAGTCTGCCAAATGTAATAATTAGGTGTCATGCCCCTATAAAAATGTAAGCAATGTGACAACCACTAATGAAGAAAGAATTGAAGGCTAAGTGAAAAATAATGAATCAATGGAACAGATATGGATTCAACAGAGGAATCCCAATTTCTGCTCTAAATACACTTCTGATGAAATTTGTTTAAGGTCTCAGATCACTTGTAGATGAGACTTTCCCTTTTCTGAATTGCAGAGTATGAACATTTTGAAAAGATCTAAGTCAATGTTAATTAATCCTGTAACATGAACAGCAAATTCACGTTTGGCCTGAACTTTAAGACACTCATTGCAATCTCCTTGAAGACATGACATTATGAGAACCCCTCACAAATTAGCTTATGTAACAGAAAATAAAATTGAGTTTACCCTTTAGTAAAACAGAGTTCATGGTCTTCAGGTTCTGAAAGTAGAAACTGGAGCTGAAAAGAGGCCAAATTGCTTTAACATTTAACCAACGTGGATCAGTTGGCCTGTAGTCTATGTCACAATGAACTAGGTGAAATATAAAGGAAACTTAATTTTCCCATTTTGTTCTACTGAAAAAATGGGTTTCTGGTAAAGCACAGTTAATCACAGTGAGGAAATGACATGTCAGAGTCATGGCACAATTGTGACAGCAGTGCAGCTGCTAATTTATGAACTCTGTGACCATTTGTGATTCTCTTCTGCATGTTCTAAATCAAAGGTTGATGGTCGGAGTACTCCAGACTTGTATGTGATTTTGCTTTGACAGGCACCTTGTGCAGGATATCCTTATATGATAAAGATATTTATTATACTTACCATTTTGTGAGCTTGGGAACCAGAATATTAGGATAACTGAACTAGGTATTATTGCATGCCTAAAGTTTGATGGGCAGCTCTTTTGCCTTTCTTTTAATATAATTTCAATAGGACACCAAGAAATACCACTTAGATGACAAGAATAATTTTTGATTGGTTCAGGTCACACTTTGCCCTAATAATGTTTTTTCTTTTACATTTACTATCTAGGAAGCTGTTTAGTGAAGAATGGACAGGGAGACAGTTGAACAAAAAAGTTTCTCAAAAAGTTATTTCCCAGAGATGAATCTATGCAATGGAGACCTTTTTGCTACTTTTTGCTAATGAGAAAAGACATCCCAGCTTTTAAACCCAATTGCACTTCAGCTGACCTACAGCTCTACTCATACAGAGGTAGATGGGAAAAGGTAACAATCACCACTTGACCCAAAATTTCAAGATAGTAATAAATTTTAAAGCATTTTTCTTCTGCTGGCTGAATAGTATTTTTATGAAAGTGAGCAATAAATGTATTTCTGCTGATCTACCCATTTCATTGTGATGAAAATAAGTGCAGCAATTCCCACCTTTTTTTTTTTTTTCCTCTCTCCTCCCCAGGAACCACAATCCAAATCAAAAAAGCTAAATTTCATTGTTAATGAGCAGGTGAAGTTCCTCACTCAGTAGCTAATTTACCAAGCAGAACCATCCCACTTTCTGCTTGAGGAAAATAAAACCCATTCTTCAACATGGTGATAAAAAAATCACTCCACCACAAAAGATATAACAGTGATCACATAAAAATACACCTGGCCTATAGTGGACATGCTGGGACTTAGATGATACCATAATAAGCAGGAGAAAGAATAATCATGTTTGTTGAAGATGGAACATAATTCTGAAGAAATTGAAATTGTTGCCTCTGTATGTGGTAGGCTTAAACAATATTTGAGTGGCTATTATTCCACTTTGGAAATCTGCTCTGCTGTGTGTTCTATTGAATTAGATCAGGAATAAATTTGGATGAAGATAAAGTGCCAGCTCCATCAGTGAGAGCAGAACAGAGATCACACTCAAGTCAGAGGAATAAAAGGAATGATTAAATGACGTCTACGTGCTTTCTGTAAGATGTACGGCTGGAGGCTCTTTCATGTGAATCGACTTCAAAGCCACCTTGTAAGAGTACATTAAAAATAAAATAGCACCCAGAAAAGATATCAGAGGGCAGACTTTTAACCCTGAAAGTTTCTGCTTTTCGTGGTAAATTACAGATAACACTCATCAGCGGTACTTAAGCCACTTCTGTTCCAAGAGCTCCACAGTGGCAGCCAGGAGTGTTGTGACAGTCCAGCTTCTTTCAGTGTTTAAGAGACAGACTGGAAACACCCAAGTGACAGGAAGAGAGTCTTAAAGGTACCATGATTGTAGGGACAAATCTCTACATGCAGAAGCCACCTACCATGAAGACTGTAATAAAGATAACCCTTCAACACAGAGAAGACACTAAATTGCACTTTCTCATCTCAGACAGTGACTTTACAGATTGATATTTGTACATTTAAATGCACCAGTACTTACTGTTGCTGCTTCCAACCCAATATTATGTATGTGCACTGCTGGAAGAGAAGGTACTCTGCCTTTATTAAAGCAAACACATTTGATATGCAATCTTTCCTTCTTTTTACAGTGTCTGTATTTATCCTGATGCCTACACATTGATGAAGCAAAAACCCCAGAGACAGAGTTAGATTTTATGCTTGTGATGGGAGCAGTTGCTAAGATTTTTCAGGCAATATACGATGTCTTTAACAAACGTTTAATGTTGATTTCATGCCCATATATTTGCGCCATTATATAGCTGTGAAACACTTAGATGCTTCAAATCTCTTCCCTCCTGTTTTAACTAACTTGCTTTCTCTTTACAGAGCTATAATCTATTCAAGGATGTAACTGTGACAAAGTTGCCAAGAGAGGCCACTTTGGGCGAGGTGAGTCACCTCTTCTTCCCTCATTTTGGTGGGATGCAGTAATGCAAGAACTCTCTTTCCTTACATATTCCTCAATCAGACTCCCATCCACCTTGTCCGTGGAGTTTCTTTACTCTGTGCCCCACTGATGGGAAGAGGAAGGTGCCTGAAGGTGGGAAGAGGAAAGGAGAGACAACCACCCTTAGACCTGCTCCATTTCCACTGCCAGGAGAGGGAAAGTCAGAGCAGATTCTGCACCCTGGTGTAAAGGATGCCCAAAGGTAGAGCTGCCATACCTGTGCCCACCACCTCTACTGTGGTTTGCTATCACAAACCTTTTGGTGAGTGTTCCAAAAGGATCACACACAAAGGACCAGCAAACTGAGGATGTTTAAATTGTGATATACTGGCAGCATTGATATATTACTGCCCATCATCACCAGCTATTAGAGACAAACTTTAGCCTACTGCTTTCCAGACTGAAACTCTTGCTTTGGCTAATCACTGGGAAACTTATCTTTCATTCTGACTTCTGCTGAAACAGTGAAATGGAGATTTTGCTGGTTGAACAGATGCATAATACCATGCCTGTCTGTACCCTTATTTTTAGGCAGATGTTAATATCTGCTGATGTACACCCAAGATAATTTTAAAGTCATGAATTCTATAAAATTATATACAGTATATACTGATTTATATTTTTAAGGGAAAAAATTTATTTTAAAATCAATTATTTATATTTTCCACTTTTTCACTCAGCTATAGTATGTATAAGTAAACTAGGTAGAGTTAGACTTAAACTGAATAGGTAAAATTTTAGAATTTACACTCTGGAGTGTTTATAAATTACATCATAGTAATAATAATTACACCATAGTAATAATTATTACATCATAGTCATAACTAGTACAGTGACAACTTCATTGTTATTAGCATGAAATATTGGGAGTCCATTTAGAGTTCAACTGAAATGAATCAAATATTTAATGTGATTGCAAAGTGATCGAAACTATCCTACCATGGTCATCATTTAGAACTTTTGAACAACAAGTTATAATGCCTTTTCAGTGAAGAAAAAATCTCTTTGTACAGATTTGGTACTTTACCTAAAAATGGAAGGTGAAGGGTTGTTAAAGCACGAGCTGCCTGAATTTTTACGATGACATTTCAGAATTTTCAGTGTCTGAGGCAATTCAAACTGAAAAGCAATTTTACTCCTACATTTACCTTCAAAAGGTATTTTACAATAGTAACTTTCAATTTGTAAGCCAATGTGAACCCATTATTGCTTACAGAGCACGACAGCACTTTTGTTAACCCTTTGCTGCAGCCCAGAATTGGTAACTTTTAAAACATTATCTCTCTGTGGAGCTAAGGTAGAATGTCATCATTTTGGAGAACTAGAGCTGTGGGAAGAGCACCCTGCCTTGTTTTGCTGGGTCCAGGAGCCACTTGCCTAATATTTTTTCAGATAAAGGGACAGCAGGATCAAAGGAGGATTTGTTTTCCCATTTGCTGTGGGCTGAGTGCTGCCATCACTGGGGCAAGAGGTTGATAAAACAAGAGTGGAGAAATCTTTCCATGCACAGAACAAGAAGAAAGCCCAACCACCAACCACTCCCTCCCAATCCTAACTTTACACATGCTCCTTCTAAGCAGAAAAAAACCCCTTAGAGACTCTTCTTTATTTTACATTTCCTTCATCTTAATTCTCTTTGTGAAAGACTGCACCCTTTTGGGCATCACTTCTTGAAGCTTTCTCCACTTTCTGATAACTTCCATGTAATAATCTCTGTGCAAGAGATCACCACATATAGAAATTAGGCTTGTCATTTCCTGATGACTTTTTGTGGCACCTGTGTAAGAGTGTACAAAAGATAAACAAAGATTTGCCCCAATATTAAGCTATTTACTCTTGAACAGTAACAAAACTTCAAATTACTCCCCTGCTATGTTTTTTGATCACTTCACTATTATGCATAATTTATTACTAACTATGGATTGGGAGGGAGTGGAGAGAAAAGTAGAGGCTACAAGGGGAGGACTTACAAAACTATTCCATTTGTCACCTTTTTTTAAACTCCATGAACTTGAAGGCAATTTCCAAAAGAATTTTCTCCCTTACAAGTTAAATCCTTTTTCTCCTCCTCCTGTTCCACTGCTGTTAACAAAAAGCAGCTCATAAATCAAACTTTAATCAAGCTGAAAATCCCAGTTTTATTTCTTCACTTCCCTAGGGGGTCAGAGCATTTTGCAGAATCTTTTATTTTCTGAACTTCTCCACTTCAGAACTTCTGTTTGCTGCTTGCTTTCTCTCCTAATAAAATTACTTTCATTTAGGATTACCACCCTCCTCTCCTTCCTGACATTGCACTTGCTTCTTCAGCCTCCTGTGATTGAAAGTATTTAAAGCCCTGCAACTTAATTGGAAGAAACACGATTGTAAAGGATTAGCAACCCCTCAATTCAATATACAGAATTATGTTTACACAGCCAAGGAGAGATTAATCTGTTATTTCTCTAATTTTTCTGGTGTTGTCCTAGCTGCAGACTTCAAGTCTTTATAAACTAACACTAAGACCACATTAAAGCAGGACAAATGATGGAGGCACAGGATGTTGTCACTAACAACTCATCCTGTGAATGGAGATTGTGCTGAATTCACTTCCAGTATTATACACTGTGTAGAATCCTTCTTTCTTTAAAATTCCATGCTATGTATTGGAGAAAGTAACAGCCTGCTCTAAAGTTTAACTGACACAACTTATTTGATAAATCTTGAAATGACTCCTGGATTACTTCAAAAATGAAAAATTACTTTTTTCCTTTTAATCTCCAGTAAAGAAAACATTGATTTGGGACAGATAGACATTCATTTCAAATTTGGACTAGATCATAAACTTTCTAACCCCCATTCTTTGTTATCATTTTAAAATAAGGTTTGCAATGTTAGAGTTGAGGCACTGAAGTCTCTTTGAGGCTTATTTATGAGCAGAACAGGGGCCAGAATGAATAAAGCTAAACAAGCTGCCTTTGGATAGCATGATAAGAGAAACTCAACCAGAGTAAGCAAATGAAAGGAACTTTCCCTGTGAGACTACCTTATGAGATTTCCAGAATGACTGAGATTGTCTTTAAGGTGATAAGCCAAGTTTTATACTGCAGTTTAGGGAATCACTTCCCAAGAATGAATAGAATTATGCCTATGGCATTTAGTAAAAATCAATGTTGAAGGACAAGAAAGCCCCCCAGCTAACACTTATAAAAATCTGCCTCTTTTACTTCATTCTGTTACATACTTGTTTTCTTTTATGACATGGTGGAGATAGCTCTGAGCTGCAAGATGTGAATAAAAGAGAAAACTTCTTCAAACAGTGAAACTTCCCAATTCAATCTGTACTAAACCCTGGCATTCCAGATACGGAATTTAATTTCTTTTAAACTTACTTCACTACTCAACAAAAAAGATAAAAACCCTACAAGAGAGTAAAGAGACAGTTTTACACAAGAGGCACTTTCTTTATTCCCTTTAAATAAGGAGCTATTTTCCTGCAAAATAAAAGTTCTGAGTAAAGCAATCAAACAGATATATCTGCAAAAAACTTGCCTAAATCAAAGTCCCATCTCAAGTACATATTTTAATAGCACAGAATCCACATAGCAAAGCTTAGGATTGGATTTCCTGTCATATGGAAGTGGAAATGTCTGGACTCTCAGGGCCACTTTTGACAATGACATGCTTTAAATGCTATAACTGTATGGAATATGCACATGAATATCAAAGTAGAATATAAGTAATACATGTAAATTAGTGCTAAAATCTACTCCAAGGTTGCTTGGCCTGTTCACAGGGTTTTAGCAGTGATATATTGCAGACTGCCTGCTGTTCTGATTCTAAAGGTCTGAAGTGTCTCCAGGCATCTGCTGTGTTTTACTGATTATGATGAACAGTTTAATATTTTTGGGTTTTGCTGACTACCACTTTTCTAACGACAATTAATAATATTGGGGCGGGTTGAGCACTACACCAACAGTAATAAACATTGATTGTCAAGAAATCTTTCCATGTGCTTGCTCTTTTAAGCCAAGATCATCTTGCTACTATCTGACAAATAGAAACCTACAGTGAGGTCACAATTTACAGCTGTTGATGTACCACTGGATTCTGTCACCTGAAACATTTCTGCTGGTGCACAAAAGTAATTGTAATCAATTTGGTTGAAAAGCCTTTGCACTTGATTTAAGTAGGTTACATTGTTTGCTTCAATCAGTAACAGGAGAAAAAAAAATAATCCCTGAACTCATTACTCATGCATTTTCATTTTTTCTTTGGTTTTTGACTCTCTTCAAATAGACTTCCAATACAGTAACTTCAACTGTGACAAATAACGGATTAATTCTTTGAGGAACTGCTACTAATTCAGCATTGAATGTCACGAGTTTACCCTTCTCCAGAAGTTTTAACTGCTTTTATAAAATTTTGTTATACCCTTAATGGGACTTTGGCTAAAATTAATTCTCAGAGTAATTATCCATATTAAGGAGTTGACGACCTCTGCTGCAAATGGAGATGCTGAACACATCTGTGTGTGCTGCATTCAAGGGGTTATCCACCTCTCCAGTCTTCCTGTGAGTGAGACTGCACAGCCCAAACATGATTCAATGAACTGTGCAGATAGTACACTCCATCACTTCCACAAGTACAGGTAGGAGAATAGGGATTTGCATGAATGTGCTGATGCTGTGGAGAAATGGGGGACTACTTTAATGTGTCCTTCACACAGCAGATGGTACGTGAAATCTGTTTCATGGTTGGTGAGCTTTGTAAAGGCTTGTAAAGATTTGTTGCCCACTGCTTTAGTCACAAAATGAAGATATATTCCCACACCAAAAGCACCCAAAAAATCAATTGTAATAGCAACAGCTCATAGAATAATCCAAGTTTTTTCTTAAAGAAATATTTGGTTTAAGATAAATCACGGAGTTTGATAAGACTCTAAGAAATTTTGCACCCAAATAATGAAACTATGCTCATATTCCTCTTTAGCCTTTCTTTCCAGTAGTAAAAGAAAACATAAAACGTAGCAAGATGTATTTACAACATTGAATAGAATTTAAAACACAGATTGTCTCCATCCTTTATAGGATGCACCATCTATAAACAATTAGGATACCTGTTAGTATAAAAAGGTGAAGGCAAAGTTTCTCAGCTGTGATCAAACCTCTGAAAATCCTTGGAGCTCTCTGACATTCACTAATGTATTTTCTCATGTGCCATCAATCAGTTTGCAACTTCTTTAAGTCTGTTTTATTGGAGCAGAGTGGAACCTTGAGGCAACACTGTTCTAAATTGTTTACTTATTCTTACCCTGTTTTTAGTGTCTTATCAAGTTTCTAATCCAAAGCAATAATTTACCTGACAATTCATGACAACTTCTTTTCTATTAATCTGTCAGAGACTTTAATCTTTTAATATTTCAAGGAATTATTCTAACAGGTTCCAGTGTATTTCTTATTCAATCAACAAACAAGAAATCCTAAAGAAGCAGGATTGAAATGTCCTATTACAGAAGCTATGCTGGCATAATTCAGTTTTTTTACAATTCTTTTCACAGTGATGTGATCTTTTGAAACATTTTGCAACAAGTTTTCTTATTTTGAAATGATCCCAGGATCATTTCTAGCACTTTGTGAAAACTGACACAGCAGCTGCTCCCTTCTTCCTTCCACCACTGTTTATTTAAGATGCAAACCCCACGCTTTTGTTAACAGCTTGCTCATGTTAGTGTGTTCCTCCAGAATTCAGGGATCAATACAATCTCTGCCTGATGATTTTTTTACACTCCTTCGATATGCTCTGGCACCTCCATTTTTGGCTCAGTTTCTAATGGCAGTGGAATAATGCAAGTAAACAATTGATTTTTCACCTCTGTGTGATTCTCAGCTCTGCCTTCTGTTTCCTGGTATTCTGTCAGACTTGCTGATTCTTTCACAGTCTTCATATTTCTGATTGATCCAGTCCATGACATGTTTTCCACTGGCTTCTGGTACCCTGTCTAGTCGTTCCACTCTTTCTTACAATTCAATGTGCTCAAACAATCTTTTATTGATTTCATTAAATTAAATGTCTTTTTTTTTTTTCTGGTGGAATGAATCTACTACCAAGAGCTTTGAATTGATATAAAAATACTGATATGCAGCAGTTCCTTTTTGCAGACAGAGAAGATCTAAATACAACATGCACATTTTATGACCCTACCAAATAATGGAAATAGAAACACAGAATACTTCATAAAGTACATTGAGGTCCAAGTCCTCGCCATAGTTCAGAGCTTGAACCTTCCCCAGTAAATAGCTTGCCAAGACTCACAAAAGGAAAGCTGAGTGCAGTAGAGATGTTTTCACATTCTCTTCTGCTGTAGACATTTGATTCACTGACTGAACTTCCCCGAGCTCTCTGAAAAGCTCATAATTGTGTGTTTGTACACAACTCAAATGCTGCTGCAGCTGATTGGAAAATAGAGGAAAAGGTGAATGCCCAGCTAATGGCCATAATGAAGCAGAAGAACAAAGCTGGCAGCCTTAATGGCTTCTAAAGTTACTCAGTTAGAATTTCAACCCATTATTATGGTATTTCTGCCCATGTCTGTGCAGAGTAGTTGTCAAATAAGAACTTATTCTTTACAATATTATAAATATTTCAGAAAAAATGTAATACACTTCAAATCCTTAAGTCTGAGCAATGACTTAGCATGTCAGCCATGCAAAATAATTCAAATTTGTTGTCTACAGCTGTTATGTTATAATTTAGGTAAGACTTTTAAAGAGGGTATCAATTACCTGTTATTACACATATAATATATAGATGTATGTATTAGTCAGACAATAATTCTACTGAAAAAGTTCAGCTCCTGAGAACTTATTTTGAAAGAGTAGTTTTATGTACTGATCATATCATCACTATTATATTACCAGCTGCTTTCCAATCACAGGTAGTCAAAATCACATCATAACCCCCCCTAAACTATTCCTATATGTAATAACATGTTTTCCATAACGTGACCCACACAAAAACAATGATCATCAGGTTCAGCTGTTAAAGGACACATATTCTGATACCATAATTCTGTAAAAGTTTACTCCAAATGAAAATAGTACAGGACCAGACAGTGATATACAAAAGTTTGCATTTCTCATGATTTTCTCTGACAAGTAAAAACAATCTGAAACAACATTTTTTGTTTTGTTTTAAATTTATATATGTATACATAAGTAGGTTTTATTCGCCTCATTAGTGACTTTTCTCCTCCTTGACCTTATTTTTACAGAGAAGTGATAGGATTTCTTTTTTAACCATCTCAGCCCTTATCAGACAAGATTTCCAAGAGCTACACTTGGGAAATTGGGTTTGTGCATCATGGCAGGTCTGGCATGTGAGGAAATCAGCTACATGCTGGCATTTTCCCCCCATGCCTGTCCAAAAATACACAGCACAATTTCCATCCCATCATTTCAGCTAAGAAGAAAATCTGACAATTTATTACAGTCCTCCTGTGCCAGATAATAGTCCAATTGATGGTATGTGACAGAGCAGCTTAACTTCAAGAGCCAGCGCTTCTTCATATAACTGCTGTCACTTTTGCTTTTCTCAACTTCACCTCAGTAACTGATTTTTCTTTGCTGCTGTTTTAATTTTGATATGTCTTGTTTCCTCAGGAGGTTGCAAAGAAAGTGAATAAAAAATGGGTTGATGCAATATATTTTGAATAAGGTGCCCATTCTCCCATCTAATGTATCCACAGAGAAGAACAGTGTGCAGATATTTGCCTTAGATGTGGTGGGTACAAACAAATGCTTTGAGTGTTCCCTTGGAAAGTGCTGACCTGCCCACACACCTCCACTGAGAAACCTGTTAATTAGTTCAGACTGAAGCCTGTATTGCTTGGGTCAGCTTGCTACTGCACCTAAATTTGCCTATGCATGACCTAAATTCGCCCATGCAGGAGCTACTCTGCAGTCACAACTAAGCATTTCCAGTAAAGAAATTTATTAGTGTAAATAAGGGGGGAATGATGAACTGAAGACTCAGGAGTTTTGAAAGCTTTGGGCCAGATTAGTACAAGGCGAGCACTCCATTTCTGTACACTCTGCCCTATCAATTCAAGATCTTGTAAGTTATACAAATTGTCTAATATATTTATAATACTAATATACCTCAAAGAATATCAAAGAATTCTCCCTCAGAGAATCACCTTAACCTTGGTACATCAAAGCACTGCAGTGAGTCACGTTCAAAAGACCATTAGCCCCACCAGTGACCAGGAGGTGGTTCTGCTGTCCCAGAGTGCCCTAATTGGCAGCTCAGGAAGGGCTGATCCAGCACAGGAATGGAGTTCACAGGAATTGGAAATGCACTGCAAATGAATGTTCACATTCATTTACTATTCTCACAGAATTCTACACATGCATCCACCCACACACAGTGATTTAAATGCATAATCACTAATACCTACAGCTTTTTCCCTCTAGTGAAAATTCTCCTTTTGGGATGCCTGCCTCAATTGTAAAAGAAATCAGTGAGAACAGCACAACTGATGTAATTATGCTTTATGAGTAATGCAGTATTTTTAATTTGCCCATTTGTAAAATAAATAATGGCAATAGCAGAAATTAATTGTAGAACACAAAGCAGCTCGAACCTTTTCATATCAAGACTGTAGTTAACAGGAGACTCTACAGCATGGAATGAATTTAAATCTGCATTACAAGTAAATGTACATTCTTAGGTTTTTAACATGCTCAAGATATTTACCTTCACAAGGGCCCGAAAAGTAGCACATGGTAGTACTGAAATTATACATCAGATTAAAGTATATGGTTGCATATAAAAAAGAGGTAATTAGCTTCTTTCAAGGTTACACAGGAACTTCTTTCCAGAAACTGAAACTAAGATTGTTTTATTAATAGCTAGTTGCTTTAAATGAGGTACAGAATCCTTTTACAGCTCCTTTTTTTTCCTAAGAAACACTTTTAAACAGAAAAAACCAGTTTAGAATCCTTCACTGATGCTTGCTTATTCCTATAAATTATTAGAACACCCTGTACCTTCGACTCTCATGATAATGAATCATTCTTAAATCTATGATTACACTCAAAACATTAATGACTAACCACTTTTTAAGAGATCCATGAACCATGCCATGTTCCCTGCATATTTGAAAGAGGTAACAAGAGCATTTCTCTGCAATCATTAAAAGTTACTTGTTTGTTTTTAACAAAAGAAAGGATTTTCCTTTTAGAATTATATACTTCCCATAATACTCCCTAGCTACAAGTCTTCTCAAACCTTTAAACACCCAAACTGTGATTTGCTAAACGCAACACAAAATAAAACGACAATCTGATTGTCCTTCAGAGATAATGCTGCCATCTCATCTCCCCCTCCACTCCTGTCTCTTCTCTGCCACTCAAACAGAACAGTTGGGGTTAGCTGCCAGCCTAGACAAAGCTACCAATACTGAGTCCCTATTCAGACACTGGAAAAGGTCAAAGTTATGCATTCTCATTATGGGTCTATTACAACCATCTTCAATCAAAGGTGGTGTGTTGTTTGTTGGTTGTTTTTTTTTTTTAATTTTGTATTTATACACCACTTAATAACATGGGAATAAAGCGTCACTGTTAAACGTACGTAAGTGGGGATCATCTTTCAATAGAGTGTTTATTAAATTAATACATAATTTAATACAGTACAGAGAACAACAACAAAATTCAGCAGCACTGGTGTTTTTATTGAATCTGAGCCCCTGAGTGTTTGGAAAGTAATGTAAAATTAAAAGCTTTTTCAACCTTTAGCTCCTCTAGTAGTCACAATTATTTCCCTGTGTTTGCCTGAGAGTTCAATAAAAAATCTACTGAAAGTCAGTGGAAGGGCTTTGTTGAATTAAACAAAGAGAAAAGCACTAAAATTATTGGATCAATTAGGTCACATTGCAATTTGTATACAGTTGAACAAGAGAAGAGCAGCTAATTCTGTCACCAAGGATCACCCTTGGATCTCACTCCAAGTTTCCTCTCCACATAATGCACATGTTAACTCATTTACAAAATCTCTTTTGGACTGGAAACAAAAGATTTCCCACTAGATGAAATCCGGGACTGCTGTATGAGCTGCTATGGCAGAGGATGCATCAGGCAACACTCCTCCCAGCTCTGACTTCAGAATGGGCTTTCAGAATCTCAAATCCCATCTGCAATGTTCACATACCCTACAGTCCTGAGACAAAAATACATTTCCAGTTCTCTCTGAGTCATGCTGAACATGTTATTTTTTAAAAAAGGAAAAATATACTAAATGATCCATAGAAAATTAATGTTTTGGAATTACAATATTGAGCGAGATGTGTGGCCTTGTGACAGTGTCTCAAAGCATCCCAGCCTTAGCAGGACTCCTTGACTACTCTCAGGAATTTAACAGCTTTGTGGTTCTGGCTTAGAGCCCTTAAAAACCCTGGTCAAGATAAAAAAGTTCCCAAGTCTTCATTGAGGTTCTATGAGAGCTGGAAAGATCCTATGGAATACAAAGCAGAAAGGATTAGGTCTCCTATGTTCACTGGTTCCAGAGCATTTATGGGACAATTCCTCAAGTGAAGGACAGCTGTGAGAGCCTTGTGGACTGCACCAGACTGCCCTAGAAAACAGGGATCATATTCATGTGTTATATTCTGCATTAAGCAGGCAAAAGATCACTTCCAAAACTGAATCAAAAGAAAGAAACAACTTCCAAATAAAAAGCAAAACCAATCCAGGCGTAGCCACTGATGCACATGTGAGAACAGAGCTCAGTGGAATTTTGTATATGCAGCCAAGTGAGGAAAGAATTGGCTTTTTTGCTCAATTTTTAACATGTGAAGACATTGACTTCATCATTCTCCCCCCCCCTCTACAAAAACCTTCACCTGTCATCAATAACTGGGAGAGATAATTTTAGTCGAGTCACAGGTGCTTGTACACCCAAAGTGTTTTAGCATTAATGGCAGTTTTAACTAGGAGAGTTTCTTGTTCAGCATCTGTTGTGATAGAGGATATGTCCAAATATTTGCAGATCTCTCTGCAGCCTACTGGCTTCAAGGTAAACTCCTCCTCTATGCAGTGTCACTGGGCCACAATAACTATGACCCAAATTTAACACTTCCCAAAATTACAAGGTATTGTTATTGAATTCAAGCAATCACATTCTCCTCTGTGAGCCAACTTTTTGGGTTGCATTTTTCAAGTGAGCATGAGATAAATTAAATTTATACAATAGGATCTGCTGAAACTTCAGCCTCAATATCCTGAGCCAGGATGGGCACAGTTAGGAACCATTAACTACCATCTCTATCACAGGACTCTCCAAGGACCGCAGACTTTCCATGCCATATGTGCTGTGAAAGTGTCGTAAAAGAAGGACTATGTAGTGTTCTGAATAAAAAGAAGAGTGAGAGAGAGAGAGTGAGAGCATTCACTGTCAGGATTTCCTCTAGTTAATCAAAATACAATCTGTTCCTTCTAGATGAGATAACACAATCCTATTGTTTCATTACTTATTGTGCTATTCTTCGAGTATGTACTATTCCATGTAGCATTTTCACCAAAATTAATAGCCAACTTTCTGACATTATCTATTTGTCAAAGGCATGCTAACCTTCATTAAAAATAATAATAATAACAACACTTCTGAATAGGTGTCAAATGGTAGCATTTGGGGAATAACAGCAGACATCTGCTTTTCCCTCTCTCAAACCTTTCTCGATCCAAATAGGGGCATTTTTTGCCGACTCTATTTTAGAGGGAAAAAAAAAAGATGAAATCTTTAATAGATTATAAAATAATCTTTCATAGACTTCCTGATACCCTCTTAATTACAGTAGCACAGGTTTCTCCAACAGAGCTAATGGCTCCTTAGCATTCCCTTTACAATCGACTACTCCTGAGTAGGCGGCAATTTGTCACTAAACATTCGCTGCTGCCTAAACTTGACTCAGAATCTCAACACATCCCATCACTTTGGCACATTGTGGAGCAAACCATCCATCTCCCAAGGCACAGATGATCACAAAACCTTCGAGGCTACACGTGTTGCTCCTGGAACTCCTTGAGCGGAGTTTCAGGAGGAATGGCCAGCACGGCTCAAAGCAGTCATCCATCTAATCCCAAATCCTGTCTTGAAGAGTGACATTTTACAGGAAAAAAACCAAAACTCTTCATTTCAGAGACAAATCTACCCTGTGAAAAGTGTACTTTTTACCACATGTGCCACAAGACCATTTATGCAAGGAAGCATGAAGATCTGTAATCCTTTCAATACTCTGACATAATTTAAATACTAATCATTTCAAGTAGAGTGTTATTTTATTCTTATTAATGTTCAATTCAGGATACCATATGGCAGTGAGTGATGCAGATTAATCATTAGCCCCAAGAGAAAAACAATCTCTCTGTGCTGGTTTTGAACAGGGCAGCTTTCCTCTTCTGTGCCCTTCCTCCTTGAAGAGTTTATAAAATATGGATCTGTCCTCCCCACATCTCCCAAGAACCCCTGGCACAGCTTAACCACATTGCATTTCAAAAATTAAATCTTCTCCTTCTATTAAGAGAGTTCGATGAACAAAAATGAAGACCTGCTGAAAAAATAAACTGGATATTGTTTTCTTAGGGTGTATCCCAAGTTAAAAACCTGGTGAGAATCAGTATTTTGAATTTAAATTGACAGTAGGGAAATAAAGTAAAAACATGACGGGCAGCAGGGGGAGAACAGACCATCCAGTCCTATCAATGGGGGCTACATCTGTCCTACATCTGGCACCTCCTTTGAGTTATTGTACCTCCTGCATGACCTTACTGCTTGTTCCTTTCAGTTCTCCCCTACCAGAAATTTCCATCTCAAAATTGCTTTATGACGTTCAGGAGGATTCTGAAATATTGAAATGCAACATTAATGAGGAACAATGTAAGTGCAAATATAAGGACAAAAAATTAGGCCCGAAGTGTTGTAGTGAGTGAGAGCTGTACTATAAAATAAATGAAACTTAGAAAAGGTGGAAAGAAGTACAGGAAACTGATTGTTTTCCTTTTTTTTTTTAATGGAGGGAAGTTACAGTGACTGAAAGGAAAAACTACAGATTTCTAGTCACATCCTTGCTTCTTATCTGCCTGGTTTTCTTTTTGTGCAAGTCCTTTGGCATCACAGCCAGTGCTACATTTTTCTACACTGCCTGATATGTCTTGGAGGCTATTATTAATAATATATAATCCAGCTAGACTTGCAAATTATTTTTCTTTTACATTTATTACACCTGCTCAGGCAAGTTTGACAGGCTAAAATATTCACTTAAATGATGCCTCAATTTACCAGAATGTAGCAGGTCAGTGTAGGCCATAACTTACATTCATACTTTAAATTGGGCTTCCTAAAGTAGGAAAGGCATTTAATTAAAACCCCAGATCTCACTTCATTCATGATAACTCGTAAACATCCATTAGGAAGTTTACACCAGAACTACTGTTAGTGTGGGATTTGCTTCTTGGCTCATTAAATAACTAAGGACAGAGATAACAGCTGGACAAGAGACACATTTTAGTGAAGCTCAGCCATGCTAAAAAACCTGAATTAAGGTGTTCCATGAACTTAGTAGATACTATTCTTTAATAGATAACACAAAATAAGCACCCACAGACAGCAATATGACTGCAATGCAGGTACTGGCCTTGCTAGATACGAGCCATTAAGTCAACTAGACATTGGCCATTTTAGATTTTGAGGGTTTCTGTGGGGAAATTATCATTCCTTAGCATGGAGATATACTGCTGAAACAGTGGCCTGGGCAGGCACAAATCTGTACTGCTGAAGGGAGTCCCACAGATGATAAAGAACCTTGGAAAAGGTAGTTGTCAAACATATATAATAGATTCTCTTTTTTATGATCATAAGAGAATGTCTGTGTAGGTGGATGAACATAGAAGGGGCCACCCAATGGGAAAGCAGACATGACCATCCTAAAATACAATAGAAAGGGGCAAAAAAAAAATGCCAGACCAATTGCAATATGAATATATCTGTTACATGCAGAAGAATTAACAAGACAAAAAAAAAGGGACATAGAAGTATTGTCGGGAGAGTTCTCATTAGCAATCATTCATTAAATGGTCATTGTTACCTTTGTATCCCAATGAAATAACAGCCTAAGAAATGTAGATAGATGCTTAGGGGTGAATATTTACAATCAGTCCTCATAATTATTTGACAATTAAGTTGGCAACACAAGTGCTGCCAAGCAGTGTTTCCAGCTATAGCAATCCAGACAGCAAATCCTTGTGTGTAGTGTTCTATCTACCCTCTTCCTCTTTAGTCTATTACATATTTCAGTATTCTGTAAATTAATCTGAGTAAAGAAATATACATTACTATAGTTTTGCTCTGCAAAAGTCACTCCAGAAAAAAATCTGACTACATATCATGTCAGTTTTTGCTTTGCAGAAAAAAGTGATAGGTGCACTGCTTATACAAGTATCATGACAACCACATCAAATAAACTTCATTTTTCATGGAGTAAACTGACAATGACATTTCATATGGGGAACAGGGGACAGATTTTCAAATCTATGGAAATCTTTGACAGCTTAGATACAAAAACAGGCTGGGCTACCATAGACATGTCAGGGAAGAATAAAACCAAACCTTTTCAGAGACAATAGACAAGATTTTACAATTTACATTTTTATAGGCTTGTTCAGTTACTCTGCAGCAAAGGGGATAATCACTATATTTTCTCAAATCAATCAGTAGTCCACATTCTTTATACCTAGCTACTCTCCTTTAAAAAGGGGTGCTGAATATCCTGGAATTTCAGATACAAGATTTCCCATGATTTGCCTTTGGATCCTCAAGTAATAGTTCCAATGAATTAAAGACGTTTTTAAAAATAATATTTAATTTTAAATTTTGATGGGGTGAAGAGCTTTATAAAATCCCTAAAGGCAATTTCCAAAAGATGATAATAGTTCCTTTACCTCAGTCTCTGGAAAGTAATTGAAGAAATACATTGAATAAAGTTTAAATTTTCATTGCACCGTATAGGAGGCAGATTATTCTGGAATCCTAAATGCAAATTAAGGCAAATAGTACTGTTTCCTTACAGCACCACATTATTTGGGTGGTATAAAACAAAACAACAACAACAAAAAAAACCCAAAAAAACCAAACCAGCTTTCTATGGAAATGGAATTTGGAAGTGAAACAATAAGAGAGGCTTGCGAATTTCAGAACTTCCTACATATTCTCTAATTAGTAAAATTTTGAACATTTTAATTAAAAATTTCTATTTCTTCTGTTTTCAAAGGTAGACTCCCTCTTGCACAAGAATTCATGGCTCTCTTGTGTGTTCCCAACCAAAATGAAACAATAAGACACTTATCAAGGCGTGAACAGCCCTCATTTGTCGAACAGAATGTTAACTTCCAAACGCAATTTTCACAGATTAAATATTAATAGGTGCATGGATAGTTTGTCCAAAACAAAAATTAGCTACTACCATATTATATAAGACTGCTAATTCAGGATAGAACAGAGCCAGTGTCTCTCAGGAGTTTGCAGCATAAGATGGTGTGGGCAGTGATTATACGCAATGACAACGGTTGCTGATAAGAAAACAGTATCAATACAATAAACATGCTGAATGTTAGAAAAAAGATTTTGCAAAAAATCCCCACACATTTTGTGTTTAACCTAACATGTGTGATAACCCATTATCTTACAGTGCCAGTCCTTTATATGTTAATTTTTCTAACACAAATGTCAATAAATATAGGAGATCTTCATACTGAAAACAAAGCCCAAATATTTGGATCACATTCGATATGTCACTTCAAAATCCTATTAGATTTGCTCACCCAGAGTTCAAGGTAGGAGAAAAATATTCTGTTATCATTTTGACTGTGAATATTTTTAGCACTGGGTACAAAACAGCTGCAGAAACTTAGAAGCAAGTATTGGGTTTCACTGAGAGCACAGCAGAACAAATCTTGATAGTCACCACGTTTCAGAGGGGCAGGACACTGCCAAGGACCTGACCCTGCCTCTCAGAAGTGGAGATTATTGATTTCTATAGTCTGCAGAGCCAGTTCAACCAGGAGATAAAATTCTTTAAGATTAAATAAATACACAGGACTTGAATTCGTTCCTGCAATGACTGCCATTGTTCCAAAATTATCAATAACAAAATGCATACAATTCTCCTGCTCTGTGCAGGGAATTCCACTTTAGATACTCGGACTGTTCTCATGAATCAGGTAATGAAAATGTTCCCATACCACACTCCCAGGCACACTGCAACATTCTATTTTATTGTATTTGAATGCTCATGTCAGAGGTTTGCTTTTTAGCCAAGGAAAGAAATTCAGATATAGGTTGAATTATTCAGAGAAACAAGTCAGAAAGGCAGCACTCAGTATAGTGCATAAAAACATGACTATTATAATTCCACAATAAAAAAAAAGGCACTTGAATTACTTCCTGTCTATAACAGGCTTCAAACATACAAAAATAAACTGTCTTTTACTGTTCAATTCTTCTGTGATGGTTTTCTCTTGAACATGGAGGGAAGAAACCTAAAAGTTATTATGTTCCTTGTAAAGACATGGAGGTATATGATAAATGGGATGACATAGAGCAAATTTGCTGATGACACCAAGTTGGGAGGGAGTGTCGACCTGCTGGAAGGCAGGAGGGCTCTGCAGAGGGATCTGGATAGACTTGAGAGATGGGCTGATTCCAATGGGATGAAGTTCAACAAGGCCAAGTGCCGGGTCCTGCACTTTGGCCACAACAACCCCCTGCAGCGCTACAGGCTGGGCACAGAGTGGCTGGAGAGCAGCCAGGCAGAAAAGGACCTTGGAGTACTAATTGACAGGAAGCTCAACATGAGCCAACAGTGTGCCCAGGTGGCCAAGAAGGCCAATGGGATCCTGTCCTGTATCAAAAATAGCGTGGCCAGCAGGACCAGGGAAGTGATCCTTCCCCTGTACTCTGCATTGGTGAGGCCACACCTTGAGTACTGTGTTCAGTTCTGGGCCCCTCAGTTCAGAAAGGATATTGAGATGCTGGAGCGGGTCCAGAGAAGAGCAACAAGGCTGGTGAAGGGACTGGAGCACAAGTCCTATGGGGAGAGGCTGAGGGAGCTGGGGTTGTTTAGCCTGGAGAAGAGGAGGCTCAGAGGTGACCTCATCACTGTCTATAACTACCTGAAGGGAAGTTATAGCCAGGTGGGGGCTGGTCTCTTCTCCCAGGCACTCAGCAATAGAACAAGGGGGCATGGGCTTAAGCTCTGCCAGGGGAAATTTAAGTTGGATATCAGAAAAAAATTTTTTACAGAGAGAGTAATCAGGCATTGGAATGGGCTGCCCGGAGAGGTGGTGGATTCACCATCCCTAGAGATCTTTAAATGCAGATTGGACGTGGCGCTGGGTGCCATGATCTAGTAAATGAGCTAGAGTTGGACCAAGGGTTGGACTCGATGATCTTGGAGGTCTTTTCCAACCCAATCGATTCTATGATTCTATGATTCTATGATTCTATGATTCTATGTCAGAATGATAACTGATTTTGTAGATAAAGGAAATGTGGTAGAACTAACCTACCTGAACCTTAATATTAAGTATTTGACACACAGAGGAAACCATTAGTTAATCTGCAGAAAGTGGTAGCAAAAGAATTGTAAAAATAGATAAAGGGTACCTGGCAAAGACATTGCAAAAGGATAAGGAACAAGTGAACTGGAGGCTTCCTATCTAAGGTTAATGATTCCATAAAAGAGGAGAAGGTGCTGCTGGGGCTTCTGGTGGCAGGAAGTTGAAAGCCATCAGCTCAAAGGGCATGAGAACATCAAACATGAAGAACTAGATGACCTTGAGAATGATGGCAAAATGAAATTTAACACTATTAAAATTTAAGTGTACTAATAACAGGAAATGGCAGCCTGGGGGGTAATTCATGGGAAAAGTTACAAGATGAAAATATCTTTGGAATACTAATTAACAGGATGACTGTGTCCCAAAGTTCCTCCACCTTGGCAACTCCCATTTACTCCCACATACTTCTTTTTAATGTTTTCCCACCTCTTTTTTTTTAAACTATCCCCTTCTTCCTTACAGCACATCCACTTATAGAACTACAGAGGGGTTTGTGCCTGGGAGAGGATGGGTCTCTCCAGAACTGCCCCAGCTGCTCCCCTCTCCAGTTAACATGAGAATGAAAAAGATAAATGTACTTTGCTGTTGTATATAAGCATTTTTGGCATTTTTCTATAGATATCAGAAGGAATTCATACCCTAAGTCAATACGTGAGGGTCTTATCTGAAGGGTTTTACACAATTTTTGGAAACAGCAATAAGAAAAATGAAGTTAAACGGATATGGGTGTAGAGGAGAATTACTAAGGCTGACTAGTGAATGGTGAACTCTAAAACAAGTAGACTAAAGGATGCTTGCTCCTGTGCCTAATGAAATGAATTCCAGAATACAATTATAATTTATATTAAAAAATGGATCAAAATAATAAAAAAATAGCAAATTAAAAGAATAATGTTGGTACAAAACAAATGCCATGAATAAACTGCCATGGAAATTAGAAAACTTAAGAACCATTAAAGGAATTTGATAGCTCCAAGCAGTCATAAGAATCATTTTTAAGACAGAGCCTGACACAAAAGACATTATGTGATACGGTTGCCAGAAACAGAGCTGATTTTGTTTACCCAGAAGTGTTCTGTGATCATAACTCTGAATCTGGCAAACTGTGCCTAAAATACATGACACACTTTAATCACAGAGATCTTTCTTGGTATATACAGGGATAGGAATATAAGACCTTTACTTTAAAATATTTATATATTCAGGCAGGGTTTATCCAGAAAGAAACACATTAGATCTTTATATGAATAATTTTACATTAAAAATATCACTTTTGAGCTGTGATTGTTTTAAGAAAGAAAATATATCTATTATATATATAAACACACATGTGTGTGCATGTTTGTGCACGAAACTGTACTTGAAAATTGTGTATACTTGGAAAATAACCACAGACATTCTTTGCTCTTGCTCTAGATCCAACTTTGCACTCAACGAAAGTCTTTGTCATTATAACTATGAATATGAACAATAAAACTTTAGTGAACTACTGGTTGGTTTATTAATTGCACTGACACCATTTCTTCCAGGAGTGGAGGGCCTGGAAGCAAGTCCAGTTCTAATATTTCTTACAGCTTGAAAATTCACTATACACTAAAAAACCCTTTTTTTTTTTCAACAAACAAAATTTTATTGTTAAAAATTAACCCGTTTTTCCAGCTCAAAAGTACAAGTGATTTGGATTTTCCTTTTTTAATATGCACTAGAAAAAGATGTGGGGAAAACCACGTATTTTTGGCCAGCTATTATTTTACTGACATTTTTTACTCATTTTACACCTACAGTCTCTCTGGTTTTTAGTAGAATTAATGGAACTTGTTCCTTCTTTCTCTCCAAAGGACAGGTACAGCATTTTTCAGAACACCCTCAGCCTCTGAGGCACTTGTCACTTATATAACAAGAATATAATTCAGGATGTACAAAAACTGCATTACAATATTAGGAGTTTTAACTCTTATTTATGGAATCAGGACTGGTGTAATAAACCTCTGTAAAACTCTTTATATTTACATTTGTTTAGACCTCCCTGTGAAACAGATATACATAGCAAAAAAACTGGAGTTTACTATCTGAGTAAAAGTTATGCTTGACATTAGGTATTTTAAGTCACAAAAATAATTTTGGGAGCATTAACTCCCTCTTAGTGGTTGTCCCCAACTCTTTTTGAATAAATATCCTCAAATCACAAAATAATGGGTGTGCAGCATCTCCCACTCCAGAGTTTTCTGAATTGCTGCTTTGAAAACACCCCAAACAAGTTGCTTTAGTGTTGTTAAAGCATCAGTTTAAATGATTCCAAGTAAGAAAGAAGTGACCCCCAGCAGATCTAATGGACTCAAAAGTCCTGTTTCCTCACCCCTTGTTTACTCTCACCTGCACACGCAGGTCACAACCTTGTTCTCACACACCTTATGACACTCAGGTGTGTGCAAGGTGGGGACACTGCCCCACAGGTGCACTCAGGAATTCACACCCTGTGCTCCAAAGACAGAGCCTGTAACCCCTGCTCCCTCCTGCTGTCACATTTTACTGGCATGTTGATAAAAGGATACAAATGTTGGGGTTGGTGATGAAGCTCAGGAGTTCTCACCAAAGCCTTCTCTCCATAGGGGAGACCTCATGATTCTGCTCCTTCAGGCATGTCCCCTTTCTTTAAGTGATGACCAGCTCAGGAAGAGTCCTCGGGAGTGAGGGAAAGTCACTCAGTGTTTAGGGGATAGTTGGAAACCCTCCAGAGAGCCCCAGGCAGGAGGACATGGGACTCCTGGGCATGTCCCACACAGCAAGACCTGGCTGTGCTCCTGCACCTCACTCAGGGCTGTATATGTGGGATTTATCTTCATTCAAGTTGAAAAAAGGCCTCTTGAGAATGCTAAAAGAAGGGATGGTGTTTGAAGCAACCAACATCTATGGCTCTTTGATTTAAGAGTGTTATTTGTTTTGCAGAGAGGCAGCTCCTGTGAGTGTTAATCCTGAGAATGGGTCTCAGAGTGCTGCAAGATCAAACTAGGAAGGGACAAAAAAAAAAATAAGAAGCTAAATATGTATGATTCTTGAAAGAAAATATTTTCAACAAAGATTAATTTTTAAGAAAATGGCTTCATGCTGTTCATATATAGTTTAAGCCTTCCCTTATTATATACAAATAACAAATTTTATTTCTTTGGATGGCTTGTCAGGATGTGTCAGTTTGTGTTGTTTATGATAAAATGTCAACACAAAGCTGCAGTATATCAGGCCCCTTGTGTTTTAACCCATTTAGTGCTTATGGTTCTATCGCAGTAACACTGTACATGAAAAAATGCATAATATTTTTTCCACTTGATAAGTCTACACTTCAGGGATTCTGGTGTATTGAAACAGCTATGCATGCCCTGTAGGTTACTTCATTTCTTCTTTTTCTCCTCTTTCCAGATCCTCATTTATTTTTGTTTTTAACAGAATTTAAAATTAAGTTTTTTTAGAGCAGATAAAACAGCCAAGTGCTCACTGATGCTTTTAGGAAAATCCCTCTTTTGAATGCAGAAGCTGTTGCAGTTCTGCTATCCATAGCAGATCACACAGGAAAGTCTAACAAGCTTCTAGTGAAGCAGTGAGGGTTTTTTTTTTATTATTATTATTCCAGTCAGTCAACTGACAACAGCTCCAACCCGGTTAGAAATCCTTTAAACTGCACTTCAGAAATCACCATCACAATTGCTACTAATTGGCACTTTTTCTGGCAGCCTCAGGAAAGGAAAAGCAGCAGTGACTGAAGGGGACATGGAGAGTGAAGCCCCTCCTGCCTGGCAGGGCTGAGCCGCTCCTGCAGCAGCAAATAACACTCCCCATGGCTGCCCCAGCCTGGCACTGCCCGTGGGTAACTGGGCAACATCCCCCTGGCCACTGGCCACCCAACGTGTGTCAGAGATCCTAAGAATCTTTTAATGAAGACTGTTAAAATATGGGTTTGAATGGTTACTCTTCAAGCTTGCAGTCACAGGTTATCTTTTATTTGTGTTGTTGTGGAAAGGAAAATAATTGAGTCAGGACAAAAGCAAGCCATGACCTAGGCTGTGCCCCATGAAATGTGAGCTGAGAGAAGACTGAAAACCAGAATGAATGTGTTTAAAATTGAGAACATTTTTTCTCATTTTCAATGAAACTCTTAAGTCTACGTGCTGTGCCTTCTTTGATTGCAACCCACAACCAACTTCCGAGCCCACTTCTTGGCCACAAACCCGTTTTACAAAGATCATGCACAATTCGGTCCTTCCCTAAAACCCCCTGTCTTGGTTTGAGAAAAGCAACTGCCAACCCCCCCAAGCACAGAGAGAAAAGCCTCCCTCCTAACACCAGGGAAAGGGAGGAAAAGAGAGGGAAAAGGAAAAAAAACATTTCAAACCGCATTTATACTAAAACTACATATATTTTTCACACAAAGAAAGAGACAATTAGAAGAGAGTACAAATATTCACTCACACGAGTCTGCAACAACAAGTTCCCCACCTCAACTTCTTAATGAACACACAAACCCTACTGTCCTAACTACACATTACTTAAGAAAAACCTTATTCCCCAAGGAGACAAACCCAAGTAGAAAGGAGAGACCCAGAACAACACATTTTACTTTGCTGAGGTACCCTGTGAGCCAGTGGTGGGCCTGGTCCTCTCCATCCCCCCTGGGACAGCATCGGGCGTCCTCCCAAGAGGAGGGCTGAGAAGCCACTGCCTTAACCACTCCCACACTGGCTCCTACTTCCCTGGAGATGATGTCGTAATGTGGTATGGAATACAAAATTACTGGTTAGAAGAGGTCAGCTGTTGGCTCAGCCCAGCTCAAGTCAGCTGCCAGCTTCGGCCTAGTCCAAACTTCAGAGCCCAAACTTAGGCCCACCTAGGTGAACCCATAACACCCCCACAAGTGTTTTTCATAAACTAGCATTTTCAAGACTTTTTTCATTCCTTTCTGATATCTAATGGTATGTTAGGACCACAAAAAAGGCCTAGATTTTGTTAGAAGCTTTTCTTGAACCATTTCTCTTAAGGAAGATCAGACATTAACTCATGTTAAGGCCAAAGTTTTTCATGTGAGTCAAACCTGCAGGAAGGAGGTAAATTAGAGAAGCAATTGCCCTATCGATTGTGTGATAGAATGGCTTTCCCACTGTGTGGCAATTAAAGGATTGTGACATTCGTTTCTTGAAAGGCCCTTTACAGCAAGACAGCTGAACACAAAGATGGGGGTTTGCTCTGCACCTGGAAGTCCCTTTGCACAGCTGGATACACACAGGATTCCCCTGTAACTACTGAATTGCTGATGTTGTTAGGCCTGCTGGGCATGGAATGAGCATAAATCTATTCACCCTGTCCACCAAGTTTAAGGAATGGCAGAAGAAATTATTGCACTTATTTCACATATTAATGGACAAATAACATTTTCCTGTTTTGAGCACACCTGGGTATTTTTTTTTTTTTACTGAAAGCTTCTCAACACCAGATGTGCAGTAGCTGGAAGATGTTCTGCAGTAAGACTTGGGCCTACTGCTTATAAACCCTTACTTTTTTCCCCAGTGATTGTTAAATAAGACTAAAGTCTATACACTGCAAAGTTCACCTTATGCTGAACAGGTGGAGGATTGTAGGTCAAACACACCATCACTTCATTGCCTGTGAGCCACAGGAAAAGACACCTTGAGTCTCTACAAAGCAGCTGAGTTGGTCGAACTGCTGATCCTGAGCTGTGTCTCTGCACAGAAGCTGAAACAACCTCTCAGGACCAGGTCAATGGTTCTGCTGAGCAGCATGGAATGGCTGGGATGGTTCCTTGGATCCATCCTGCTTGGATGAAAAATCTAATTTGCCTTTGCAATGAGGATAGTAAAATAGTCACAGTGAAGTTCAGATACCTAATTCAGTTCTTCAGCTGCTGAAAAGCCTATATTGAAATAGTCCAATCTAAAAATTCGCTGTTAATAGAGACATTACTGTTAAAAAAAGCAGTATCTAAACCCCACAGTCAACCCCAACCTCTTGGCATTTCAGGATAATTACATAAAAATTGAACTCTTCTGGTTATTAAAGGTTAAAATGTTCTTGTCAATATACTCCATGCAAATATGAGATATAACAGTTTTGTGCCAGTGTAAACCAGCAAATTATTGTTTATTTAATATATTGGGGAAAAAAACCCCAAGAACTTTAAACCATTTCTTTTTTTTCCTTACAAGGAAAGCAGTTGCTAGCAGCATTAAATATGTTTTCTACTTATTTATTTATTGTTCTGTCAGGCTAAGAACATTTGAAGTACTTCTGCACTAAATATATTCAACTTATCAAAAATCATGTACAGAATGAGAATTGTCACAATAAAATTAGCAAGATTTTCTTCCAGTGTAAGTCATAACAAACAGAGCTTTATATTTGGCACAATACAGTTTTTGCTTTAAATTCAAAATTTAACCTTTAAATAAACGGCAGAATTAAGAAGTGGAACCCTCTTTTTCTGATGAAGAATTTAGAAACAATATGTTGTTATGCATATAATTTTAATTAATGGAACTAACAGTCATTATGAGACCCACATTTGATTGACACCTGATATTCTAGTGGAAAAGGAGAAATTATGGGGGTTTTTTGGAAAATACCATATTTTCTTTTCCTTCAGCATGTTAGCCAACAGCAGTAAGGACATGGAGTATGAGAATTAGCACCCACAAGCTTTTTGTTTAATAAATCTCTACTGTTTCAACTGCCAAGAGAAAAAGAGGAAATAACTACAAAATCTTAGCAGAAATTTTCACCATATTGAGTTCTTAAGGAAAAGTGATTTTAATCAGACTTTTGGTATGGTAATTAAGACTCCTTCAAGTAAAAGGTAAAACTGATAGAGGCAGGTGATTAAAACATCCCAGGTTTGCTCTCTTGGAGTTATCAGTCAACTAGAGAGAGCTAAACTATACCTGATATCCAGTACACCTAATTTTCATAAATGCCAGGTGAAAAAATACCTTTTTCACTATCTATCATCTGGAGTCAAAAGAAATCATAAGTGCAAATTTCATTTTAGTGGCAGTTTCTGGTAGTTACTACTGGGGAGAGTTACAGAGCCTCTTACAGATTTTTTTTCCATAAACTTGCTACATATTCCTATCAGATGAGCAAGAATAAAATACTGCTTGATACAGTTAAAACTCTGGAGTGGAAAATATGAGACTCACTATATTAAATGACTGAAACAGGCTAAAATTCAGATCATGTTATATCATCAGAACAGACTCTGACTTTCATGGGCATCAGCCCTTAGGCCAGATATCACAATAGGAATAGTGTATACAGCAGCCTAAGTTATGATGGAAAAATCTAACACTGGAATCTTTAAGTCTATATGATTTGTTCCATTCTCCTGCTCCAATTAAATGAGCAGCAGAACGTTTGGAGACATTTGATTTTTGTTCTCTCTGTGTGAGAAGTGTTGTATCCTCCACTGACTCCATTTCAAAATGAGGGAAACTGTGTATTACTCCTCATCATTCCATGGCTTGAGTGATGTGCTTCCACTGAAGACCTAAACCCAGGATAATACAGGAAAGCCAACTAGACTCACACGTCTTCTGCTGGTAGAGAAACCCCCTCTTTTGGAAATAAAGATGTTCTCACAGACACTTCAGAGATGCATTTTAAGAAGGACAACACTGTCCTTGAGTTGTATGCCTAATTTGCAGCGCAAAGATAAGAAATCAGCTACTTGTTCTCGACTCATATTTTCAATGAGCTTGTTATTTGCTCTGCTCAGTGTTTGTGCAAGAAAAATTGCTCATTGGAAAGTAAAGTAGAAATGAACAAAGAAAAAAGCCCACATTTTTAGCTTAATTTTAATTTGTGCATGCTGGGCAAACAGCATGTATTTTCCTGTAAAAATTGAGTTGAAATTGGAGCCATTGAGACAGGGAGTGCTCAATCTCAGTTTTGCTTGTTTAACCAGTTCTTCATTTCTGTGCAAGTGAATCTAATGCACTATGCTTGGGGATGTTTCTCACTGTATTTCATTACAGCTGCTGAGAATTTAAAGCAATTAGCTTTTCATGTTTCCCTCTGTTTCTCTTTGTGCAGTGTTCCCTACCATGGGACTGCTTGTATTATCTTCCATGTTAAAGCTCATCAAATTTGTATCCTTGTTTGTCAGGCAAAAATTAGCTATGAACTATATGAGCTGAGCTGGAGTTTTGTTGTGTACATGCTTGCTGATTTTTGCAATATGCTGCTGTTCAAAGATCAGCTCAGAGGTTACTGCTTTGCCTCAGGGCTTAAGCAGATGTTCTCAGTTTTGGTTAGTTCATATGAATCTGGACACCAAACACTGTCTCTAATGTAAGAAGGACACTAATGTGGGTGTCCTTCTTGTCAAAGCTGTTTGAGGAAACTGCCACACTGTACAGTAGGACGTGGATTCCAACTAGTGAGTTACAGTTCTGCAAGAGAAACTGTACAATATTCCTTTTCTTTTGCACAATGAAGTGATATTTTAAATTTGTATAAAGCTATTCTATATCTCTACTGTCCCCATATTTTGTGACCTTTTATGATAATAATTCAGATGTAACCTTACACAAAAGTGCATTCAACTCCCAGAAGCTGAGATGGGCATTTAAGTATTTTAAAACAAACTCCTGAAATCTGTAGCACAATGGTCCATAGCTCCACTCACAATCTGTCCACGCACTCCAACACTGTGCACTTGGCATCACAGAACACAAATACAGTATCTTCATCTCTGGATAGGAGCAAGACAGTCTCCACTATCAGATAAAATCCATAGAGATATATCTTTCCAGACACTTTAATAGTTCCCTGAGTTGGTGGTGAGCAGTAAGCTTGTACTTGAATGTTGGTTTTGTTTTCTACCACTTTCTGGATACACAAAACACGTAGGTATTAAAACTAGTGATTGATGGAAAAGTATGACTCCTCCAGTTGTAAGAATTTCCTGTTTAACTCATGCTGAAGTCATGACAAGCACAGCCTGAGAAATGTTTTCAAAACTGAAAACTGTTTCTGTCCTGTTCAGTTTTTACTCTATCTACAGCAGTTAATGATGAGCAAGTTAACTATGGTGCTCTTTTTGCTACAGCTGTTTTTCCTGTAGAAATATGTTGACTCCCCTTTAATCAGAATTCAGTAGACAAATAAGCTTGTGTAAGTACTCCTTCAAACCTTCTCAATGTAAAAAACCCTCAATTTTTCTGCCACCTGAGGAAAAGACCTATAAGGTATTTTCCAGGTTGTTTTTTTCCTGGAAATGGTAGTGTGGGAATACAGACCTTTGTGACTGCAGAGATTGCCTTAACCCTCATCCTGCCTTGCTGCTGGAGCAGGGGCAAGCACAGTTCCCTGCACCTCTGGCATAAACAGGATAGTGCAGCCACATCTTTCCTTGTTTTGTTAGGAATTGTTAGGAACTGGACCACGCTCTTTGCATTTTTTCTTCAAGATTCAAGCACCCCTCTGAAAAAAGTTGAGGACAACATCTAAGACATCCTTTGTGCTTTATTTCACATGTTCTGCTTCTTTGGGTTTGAGGGAGGGTTTTGGGTCCTTTCTTGAGACTGTCACAAGGTTAAAACTTTCAATTTTTTAAAATTTTTTTGGTGTAATATAGTTAGTACTTTACATCTAAACCTCTGTTCTGCATTTTGACAGTAAGCTTGAATCTGGTAATCTAAGAGAAGGAAAAAGCAGTCTCAGCAGACATGCTCCAACCTTGTGTTCGACCATATTAAGAATTAATACTTAGTCTTGCCGTACAACCCAGCTTTAATAAAGCCACCTAAATCCTCTTGGCTGCTGCTCTGACAGGGCAGCATCAATCGCAGAGCTCCACTTTTGTATTTGCTAATTCAATAGGCAGCCTGACAAGGCTTTCAGAGCTGCGTTTATGGGATAATGAGGCTTTTTACATAGTTTCAATTTTTGCCATGTTGACAGGGAAAAAAAAGCATTTTTGAGAAAGGTGGATTTGAAAAATATTTTCAGAATAAATGCTTCCTGCATGTTGAATGCTTCTGATAGGACTAACTACTTGAACTTTCTTTCAAACTCTTGAGTACATCTTCAGGAATGTTGGACTTGGGATGTGTCTCCTTTTTGTATCCTCACTGGTCCTTTCTGACACAGGAGAAGTCTTAAAGTATCATTAGTTGAAGGTGAATATAAAATCTAAGATTTCAAACAGGGTTCTTGCGTCTCATTTTCTTGCATTTCATGTAACTTCTTCATCTCTAAGACAATATTGTTAGTTTTTGGCAGTTTCAATTACATTTTAACATTGTAAAAGCACAAAGGCACACGCGTTTAACTGAAGTTTGTGCATCTGAGTGAAGTCTAGGAGATGGCTTAGTGCTCATCTGGTTAAACACACCATTGCCCAGACGAGTTTTGTCTCAAACCTGCCTGCAAACAGCTCTCTGTTAAACTTCTCCCAGGAGCAGAGCAGCTCATCTGAACACTGGCCTGCTCTGGCTGACAGGCAGGAGCTTCACTAGTTCTGACTTCTCTCCTTAACCCTTTCTTTAATTAACAATTTGTTTGATTAAATAAGATGTAGTCAAGTTACTTCTTTACATTTTTGGCCCAAGTGCATCAGAAATTTGAATTCTTGCAGATGAAATCCAGACTCAGAAGGTCAGAATAAAAATTCACACTGATTTGATGAAGCCAAGATTATATCTATGACTAAAGAAGATGATTTTGCAAATACAGTTTATTAAGTAAGTTTTTTCCCCCACTGGAGGTTCTACTCTGAGACCTCTTCTCTTGGATCTTTGGAAGTTTTAATTCTGTTCCATCTGTGGGCTTTTTGTTTTTTGGGTTTTTTTGTCTGTGTTTCTTTTTTTTTTTTTTTTTGTGTGTGGGGGGTTTTTTTGTGTTTTGTTGTTGTTGTTGTGGTTTGTTTTTTTTTTTTTTCATCATTTATGGAGTAGTGTTCACTCCTTTTTCAGTACATATTTAGTAATGTTTGGATCTTGGTTGAGAATTTTGACCTCTGAGGCATTTCAGTTTTAAAATACCTGTAATGATCAAAATAGTTTTGGTGTAAAACTCATTAACATTTAAAATCAAGAGTTTTTCAAGCCTAGCCTCAATCAGCACTTAAAGGTTGTGATGAAACTGTTGACTTTATAGCATTCACCCCTTGTATGAGTGTAAATACATTCATGTTGTCCTGGTTTTGCAGGACAGTTTTACTGGGGTTAGATGATAGATGAGCACAGCATATAATGCAGATAATGGAAAAATAAGCCATGTTATTGTGATTTGCTTAATTAGCTGTCACAACTTAATCAGAAATACTCATCTGAACAGGTAATATTATGTATTAGGAACTCCACCTTTTGCCATATTACTGCTTCTCTAGCAAGAGGTGTTTTTAACATCAGTAGGTTTATGAGCATCAGATCAGCTTCACATCCCTCTAGTATTCCCCAGAGTAAGTTCAGATCCAGCTCCTATAAACTATTCACACCTCAGACATTTTGCTCACAAAGATGGTGAGTTGGTTCCCCTTTGACTCTGTACTTTGACACTTAACACCTACTAAATATTGTTTGTTTTTTTTGGGTTTTTTTGATATAACATCATTTCAGAGGCTTTAACCTTTTGTCAATTTTGCAAACTGTTGATATTTGGAACTGCACAGAACAACAGTTATTAAGCAAACCAAAACAAATGGAGTTAGGAACTCTTAAACTGCAGCGGAAATCGAGAATATAATTTAGAACCTCTTCTGCAATTCTTGACTTTTTTTCCCCCACCCTGCTGGCAGAGACTTTGTCTCTGTAACCTGATAATTTAGTTGTTTCAAGCTCTGAGTCTTTTGACATTTACTAAGGTCCTCCATTGATTTATCTTAGTTAAGTACATTCATATGTTGACAGTTCTTGATCGTTTATTCTTATCTGCCCAGTCGAGGCTGTACAACCCAATCTCTCACCATCTTCCAAGGAAGAAATTACCACAAATCAATGCTCTTAGTTAACAAAACACAAAACTTAGAGAGCAAACTTTGCAAACTGAATCACCTCTTACTTTTCTAAAGGTTTTTCTCACTCCTTCCTCAGTTTTGGAACCAGCCTGGAGAGCACCCTGAACAAATTTGCTATATAATAACATTCAGCTGTGTTATTGGCTCTATTTATAAGGTTAACTTGTGGAAAAACTTCCATAAACAGAATAATTTGACACCTTGCTGTTTAAGAGCCACCTCTGCCACTTGCTCAAGTCAGGACTGATAGTGCTGATGTTGTCAGGGAGTTAGTCTCCCATAACACCCAGGTGAATGTAGATGCCTGTTCCCATTAAAAAACATTTCTCATGCAATACAGTGCTGCTCAAAACGAGCATTTGTCCCCTGCTGCTACGGAGCCATCCCTTCGCTTCACGCACTCCTTTTGCCCAGGGCCATGCTGGTTCCTATTCATAAAGGCTACACATCGGTGTCCCACTGCTGTCTAATTGCAGCTAGGAACTCAAAAGAGCAGTAGTGGGGTTTTTTCTAATGGGCCGTGGTTAGAAATTCCCATGCATAATCTACTGTGGCAGGATATCAGATTCCTGTCACCCGCCGAAACTCCACTCAGCCATTTGAGTTGTAATTGCGTTAACAGCAAATTGGCTCTTGCTGAATTCTTTTTTTTTTTCCCCAGTAACAATTTGTAAAGCTATCACAGTGTTTTCAAAGTAGAAGCATAATCATATTTTCAATAAATGTGTCTACATTTTTCCCTGCCCTGGAAGTCCTGTTTGCCTTGCTGTTCTTGAGCCTCCTAATTGAGGGCGTTACTGACTCCTGCGCTCTCACCACGACTGCAGGTCACAGACAGTGAGAGTTCTGCAGCCTTGATAAACCTCCCTGATCTCTGAAACCCCGTAATGACAGATTTAGACAATTATCAGCATTTTTAACTGCAGTTCCTACAGGGTTTGTGGCTGAGTCATAAAAAAAATCCTGCAATGCTGGAACCTGATACGTGAACTGGAACTGGTAAAGTTATTAATGTTGGGTTATGCATTTTCGAGGGAAGTTAACAGAGCATTTTTCACCTCTGAGTGTATGACACAGGAATAATCAGTGTGGAATCTATCATCATTATTACAACCTTTATTGCCAGATCTGTTTCCAAAGAAGGTGTTTGACAAGGTGAAGCACTGCTGATGACTGCTGGTTGTTTAATGCAGTATTGTTGGCTTGTTATCTACCTACACCTCCAAGCACAATGAAGCTTTGATTGTCCTTGCAATACGTATAATCATCAAATAAAGAAAAAAATAGACTCCTTAAATACAAACACTACACTTTCAACTTTGTTTGTCAAGCACTGGATGTCCAAAATAACTTGTAATGTGAACAGTCTTCATCTGATTGAGTCCAGAATCATACCTAGTACAAAAAATTGTTCCAAAAAGAGGACCTTATTGTTTAAAAAAAATCCCTTTCCTTTTTGCATTTTAACTGCTCAACTCAACTTATACCAAGACATTCACAGTAATTTCAAAGGAAGCACTTCTCCATCAAAATACAGGGTTAAGTGGGACCAATCAATATAAATTACATCAGGGATAAAAAAAAGTTCAAGTCAGATACTTTAAGAGATATAAAATGTCACAATTAATTTTTCATCCATCTAGACTGGAAAGGAACTGCTGAATTATCCATGCAAGTGAACTAACTTTGATAATTTGACATCAATGCTGCATAACATTATCTAAAAGAGTACAGTCACTCCACTATTTACTATCTTACATGCAATATCTACTATTGTGTGTATATATATATATATATCTATAATATACATATACAGAATTTGAGCCTTCTGAATTTCAATATTGTAATTCAATATTAATTTGGGGAAATAGAAAGGAAAATGGACATAGCAGACCAAAGATGTGTGTACATTTATGCTGGCTCTGTCACACCCTCTATGTAAAGCTCCCACAAGACATACAAAACTATTTCTGTGCTCAGAGTGGGTTTGGCCCACTGCAAAGTAAATCATTGTTTTCTTCAATGCTGAACTTAATCAACTTAATGAAATGAACTTCTGCCAACAGCACTTCCTCTGAACTTTTCTCTGCCTACTCAATTGCCAAATTGTTTTCCTAATCTTCAACTGCTCAAGTGACTGTTCTTTAAAAACAAATAAACAGCTCTCATTTGTTAAAATCCTTTGAAAGATTTTCCTCTGGTTTTGTTCCTCTCAAGTATTGACCTCCAGGCTTTTTGAAGCCAAATGAAAATAATTAGTAGCCCATAGTAATGGCTGTTCTCACAGTGAAACTGCAAACACTTATGCAAATGCCCCGTCCATCAACTTTGAACAGGACATGCCTGGAACAACTCACAATGCAAAAAAAATCTCAATTCTGCCTACCATTTATAACTATTTGACAATCTTTACTCTGCACCAGTCATATTTACCCCTTTGTTTTCACACAGACATCTCTCTAACTTGTCCTGGTGGTAACTATGGTGACAGTGATGTCAATGAAGAACAAATCAAAATGTATCAAATAAGACAGAAATGGTGGGACCCAGGAATGTACTTAGGTTGTGTGATTCTTGCTGTGTTCATTTGCATTTAATAACTAAATAATCAAATTAGGGTTTTCACATATAGATATACAAAAATACTGGTACTGAACTGGCAGCCATCAAGTTTCTGCAGCCTTGAAAATGAATTCAAGTTTGGATTGCACACACACACCAAATAAAAAAAAAAGCAAAAAGAAAAAGAGAAAAAAGTGCATCAGTCATACTAAGCACCCATCTGGAAATTAAATGTCAAAGATAAATGCAAGAGAGGGATAAAAATCAAATGAGAAAAAGTCAGTGTGCTTTCAGGAAGACACAGTCTGTTCTGAACAAAATTACCAAAGAAAGGAGGTATTTGCTGAATGCCAAATACTTGCTTTGATTTTTTTTTTCATATTATGACCATCTAAGTGTTTTGCTTTTTTTTTAAAACACAATCCTTTTTGTAAACTCTCACCAAAGAAAAAAGAAAAAGAAAGAAAAATATCCCTGTGACATCTTTCAGAGGAATTAAGTTCAGAAAAAATAAAAAAGTTGACCTCTATTTTCCACCTTACAGATTGCAATATATTGACAGATAAGGAAAAATCTTCTACCTGTACATAGATATGTTCTTTTCCTTCTATTTCTTTACTGGATTTCTGCACATGTAAGTGATTATCACTAGATGACTGATTGAATGGGCTGCATTAAAAAATGCAAAGCTCTGTGTGGTTTTATGGCAGGGAGTGAATTACCAGATCTATATGGGAAATAGCAGCAAGTCCACAGATCAACAGGTCTGAAGTAGACAGGTAGAACTTTATCTCTGATTCCTTTACACTTCAAGGAAAAGTGAGGGTTCTTCACTGTATAATTTATTCTAATGGCTTCCTTCAAACTTTTTAATTTGCATCACGACTATTGACAATCTCCATAATTATACACGTGGAGATGTTCAAACTGGTGCTGGAAGGAACCCTCAGAGGCAGCACATGGGCGGTTGCACAAACCCTGAGCATTAAGGAGGCTGCAAGAGAAGTTCTGGCAGGTTTTGCTGTGACAATCCAAGGAGTCACCAGCTGCTCCTGCAGTGCTTCTCCTGGAAGTTCTGACACACAAAGGAGTTGGTGGGAGAACAGTGAGAACAGCTGCTGGCTCTGTGGATTCACACACCCACGGCACTCCACAAAGGGAAATGTCTGTGTGCACCTTCAGTGCTCCAGCACAAAGTCTAAAAGCTCAACTTACATCATCCTTGCAGTGAGGTTCATCTTTCCTCATTAATCCCTCTGTCACCTGCTGGAATTTTGGAGATGTGGGAGCACCTTCCTTACTGAGCTGGTCTGAGAAATGCGACAGTTGGCCTGGGAAACAGGGCTGAAATCAGCTCTCTCAAACACTTTCTGTTGCACAGCTTGTACAGACAAGCCTTTATTTTGATTGACTTTGTCAGTTGTTAGGTCACTTCTCATTTGTCTCAAATGTGAGGCTGTAAAATCTTGAAAAATTCAGATCAAATTTGGGTTTAGGATCTTAATCACAGATGTTGCTGGATGCAGGGAGTCAAGTCCACTTTTGCCAGTTTTAATATCAGAAGCAGAGATGTACAAAACCAAAGTGGTGAGAAATAGTTATGAAACCAGACCTATCCCCTAAACCATTTGTTTATTCCTGCAGTCTTTATTTCATTATACACTAGGTCATGACCGAATGAATGGGTGCTCTTAACAGTGCTGTAATAACTTTCATGATGCCTTCCTAAATCTGCAAGTATAAACAAGGTGAAAGTGTTATTGAATGTTATCACACACAAACATCAGAGTGTATAATACACTGAGTAACCTGAACACTCCCTTATTCACATTGGCTGCTCATTGATGTGTGACTCAGGCATTATATGGCAGATTGGAACTTTTGAGAAATAATTCTTTAATCTGCACAAAATTGCAGGATTTGGCACAGAGTCAGCCCTTTTGTACCTTATTGATTTGCCCTCTTGCACAGAGCTAACACACCTCCTTTTTGTCCTGAAAATTTTCACTCTTGAGAGAAAATTACTGCAATATTGAATGCATCTTTATTTTTTTAACAACTGAGGATCAAACGTAGATCAAATTACTTTATCCGGTCTGGCCCTTTTTTTCACAGAGCAGGAAAACACTCATAAAAATGCACTTTGTGAATTACATTTTAGTAATTCAGTTAATTTATTGGAAAAAAAAAAAGAATATATGCCTGGCCTGATCTTGGAAAAGAAAGAAGAGAAAAAATAAGTAAAGGTATGCAACTTCTCCAAAACTTCAAGAAAACCCCTATAGGAGTTACAGTACAAGGCTGAAGTTCAGATTGTTTTTACTTTTAGTGACAATTTAGGAAAGAAAATAAATTTTCTAATTAATTAGCAGGAAATATCCTGAGCTAGCCATTAGGGAGAAATGTCTACGAAAGCAGTACCTTAATCAATTAGCAGGGATGCATTCTTAATTAAGTTCAAGCAAAGGGACTGGTATATGCTGCAATGCTAGTATTGAATTAATAATTTGTAAATAAGACTGTGGGAAGAAACTGCAGTGTACAATCCTTATGAAGAATCCACTCTAAAAGCAATTATACACTATATTTACTTTAATTTTGGCATTTTATGACCTTTAACCTAAACTAATTAAACTGAATAATAAGATTAGAAGACACAGTGCTTGCCTGGTCCAGAAGCACTTAAAAAATTACTTTTGATTCAGAAGTGACCACCCAAAATCATTAACATGAGGAGCATGACCAACCACTAGAACAAAATATTTATTCAATTTCTGCTGAAGGAATGAAAGCACTTTTTAAATTGTTTTGACCACATACAGGGAAGCAGTAGAAATATAAAATGTTTGTCATGCTTCTGCTTGAATCATACAATTCCAGCATTCCCTGGCCTCCCCATGGTGGGTCTGCCTTCCCCACAAACACCTTCTCATAAATAACAGTACCAGGGATGACATTTTAGTAAAGTTTCACTGCTCTCAAAGCCTTTCTTCAGGAAAACATAATTTCCAATCTAAGAATTCGATTCTTTCGAAGGTTCTTTCTAACAGGTACAGCAGAGCAGCTCAGAGCAAGGAGTGACCTGCATCATTCCTGCGGATTCACAGTGACACTGCTGGACATCCAACGCTCCGGAGCCTCCACGCAGCCCTGCCCGCCCCCTGCCCTTTGCAGGCTGGAGGTACAACTGCCTTTCCTGTGGCATACAAAAGTACTTATTACTTTTTTTTTGTTCTGCTCAGAAGAAGAACACGATTTTTCCTGGGTTTCCTATATAAATAAAGACCAAGAATAAAACCTTTACTTGCGAATGGTGCTGTGCTGCTTTTCCAGTGGCATTTCAATTTTCACTCCAGATGACCTCAAGAGATTCTTTCCAACCTACATGTTTCTGTGGTTCCAATATTTTATTTGCAAGACTTCCTCCAGTATGTTTAACATGCTGGTCATAAACTATAATACACTGATGTGAGAGGAGAGCTACAGAAAGCAGTGCTCACTTGTTAGTGCAGAAGTGTAAATGAAATCATAAAAAGAATTTTCTACAACTCTGACTAGTTTTTATCCAGAGCCATGTCATCTTGGAGAAGATGGTAAATGAAATTTTAATGTTAGATTTGTAGCTATTACCACATATCCAATGACAGATATGTAGATGAATTTTCATCTACTGATGGGTATTCAAGGAAACCTTAGTCCATTCTGCCTCCTTTTACTGGCATATCTCAAAACTGAAGGATAACTCCTGCCTCTGGGTTTTTTTATATTATAGTTTAACCGGAATAACTTAATAATCATACATGAATGTCAGCAAAGTTATTATTTAGCCAAATAAAGCTATATAAAAATAAGATTTTCCTACTCTGCCATGATGTGATAAACATATCAGTGAGCAACTCTCAGCAGCAGCTCCACTTTGGGCTTCTACCTGGCTCATGCCTGAGACTCCACATTTGCTGGGTGAGAACTTTTCAACATTGTTTTCTCTGACTCTGCAAGGAAAAGCTCTTAAAATATGTATTGGTCTCTGGTTCTGTCAGCATGGCACAGCTCTAAAACATTCTCTGCATACAAATTTGTAGCTGTCATCACAGTTTTGGCATAGCACTGTTTGGGTGTCTGCATGTCCCACTCAGAGTTGTGGTGTATGTGACATGCAAACATTCTGGGCAAACACAAAAAAGCTGATGTGTCCAACATCAGGTTTCCTTTGCATGCACGACTTGTCTGAGTGGAAAATGTGACTTGCTCTGAAAATCTGATGCTGAGCTGCTGGGTCTTGGCAATTCCTCCAAGCCCTGAGCAGTGACAACACAAACCCAGAATATAAATGGTGGCAGATCTCATTTTCTCTGGGTTTTTATTATTAATCTTGGATTCCTTTATTCTGTTGCTCCTTAACCATGAATTAAGTGGGAGAAGAGATTACCCTGAGGCACCTGTAACTTTTGGCTCACTGGTATAGTTTAGCTACCAATGTATATTAGAGTGTGTGTTTCCAGGAAAAATAACATAATTATCAATTCACTTATTTTTTGGAATAGAGGTGCCTTCAGAAGTGAATACAAACCACTAGGCTACAACTCCTCTCCTTTCTAAATATCTACAGGGAACACCAGAACAAGCAGATCCCAAGCTCGACACTCTTGGCAAGATCCTGCTGCTTTCTTCACTCAGTTCACGAGGAGACAGACTGGTAATTTGACAGGATTAGAACCTAATTTAATTTTAGCTTTTAGTCATCTGCTCTTTCATTAGTATCTGATCAGCAGAAGAATGTGACAAGCTACCAAAATAACCAAAATACGCAGAATATTTTTTATTACTTTCAGCCTTGGAGCCATCATTTTTCAGCATATTTTGTACTGAGAAAAATATGTAATAGTGGTCAATAGAGAAGAAATGCAAACCTACATGTTAATTTTGAAGTGACTCACCCATTTTCATGAAAAATTGTATATACGATATTGGATATACCTTTGCCAAAGGCATCTATCCTTCGAATATGCCTTGTTAACTTTCCAAGGAAATGGGATCCAAAGATATTACCAGAGATGAAGCACCTGGGGACGGAGCCATTTCTCGAGCTGCCTTTGATTGAGCTGCGTTGCTGCAGCCGCGATGCACGAGCGCAGCTGAACGCGCTCTCAAAGTGACCCTGTCAGCCTCGGAGTGGCTGGATCTTCTCTCCTCGAACTTTTGATAAAATGCTCGTGATTACATGCTGATTTTGTCAGAAGCTCCATCCAGGCATGAACAGTGTATCTACTGGCAGCAAGGTCAGGAGATAGCAAGTTTCCATCCCACAAAATAACCTACCATTAAGAACTCATTTTTACCAATTTATTGCCAAAGCTCCTGTGGAATATATCCATAGATGTTTTCTTTTTAGATACAGTTTAGCAGAGCTGGTTTCCAGTGAATTCTGACAACTTGGAGAAGTGCAAAGAAACACTCTGTGTATCCTGGGTTATAAAAGTATCCACACAGCACAGAGGGCACCAGAACAGGGAGTGTTTCCCTGCCGTGCTGGTGACTCAGCTTCTCACACCTCCACCATTCTAACTATCCAGATTATCACTGGCTGCACTTATCTTATAAAAATAAAAGTGTTGACTAATCAGCTTCCAGATATTTTTGCCACTCCCACACATTGATTTGTTGGATTGCAAATACCTGCTCATCATCATCATCATCATCATCATCATCATCATCATCACCATCTTGTTGTCATATTTGACATTCCCTGTAAAGCCTGTGCTTTCCAGTTTGATTTTCTAACTCTTTAGAATAAGAGGAATGGGATAACTCAATTCTATTAAACAGACTTATGACAGTGGAGAGATATTTTTGTAACATACAATATTTTGCTTTGTTTTTTATCCTTCTCACAATCTTAAGTTGTTATTCCTTCTCCAATGGAATACTATAATTTCTGTTTCCTCCTTTGGAAAAAAAATAAAGAAGTAAAATCAGACTTCTGTTTTATTCAGGTAGCATTTCAAATTAATCAACAGAAACAGCAAGAAAATCTGATCACTGCTCATGAAATCTGCGGCAAATTCTAAATTCAAATAGATTCTCTCTGATCAGATTTTAAAATGTTTCCCACAAAAAAATAATAAATTTATTCTCTGGAAGGTGTTTGGTTTGTTTTCTGTTTGGCTTTTTCCACCCAAAGTTCTAAGTCCTTCCCCTCTGTTACTTTATAGCATTATCCTAATCTATTAATCTATTAATTGTTTTTCAGAAAAGTGTAATTACCTAAGAGGAACAGTTTCTTACAGATGTCAAATATATATATATATATATATGTATAAATGTACTTTTCACAGAACAAACTGCAGTTTTGAGCTTTTAAAAAACAGCAATAAGAGCATGAGAGAATGAAAAATAGCTCATTTATTTGCCTGTTGATGGGTTTGAACCACAACATCACCATAAACTTTTATGATCTACAGCAGAAACCCGCCCTTACCCACTGAGGCACAGTCTACCCTTCCTTTTTTTTTTTTTTTTTTTTTTAATGTGCAAAAACAACAGGTAGTTTCTATGAGCCTATTTAGTGCTGCAATGTAGAGTTTGCATTTGAACCATCTACCTCAAAGTTCTGTGCCACAGAGCTCTTCAGCCACACGGTCTTCCCTATTTCCCCATTGCATGAGACTCATAAGAAAGTAATTATTTAGAATATTTAAATAAAAAAAACAACAAACAAACAAAATCAAAACACACAAACCAACCAAACAGTAAAATTAGTTTTAGAAAGTATTTAAGACTGAAGGGAAACACTTCAAGTTGTTATCACATTCTCTATAAACTGCATTTTTCATTCTTTTTTAACCTTTATCTTTTGTTTCTGTCTCTTGAATTTAATATAATTTTGGCTGTGCTCTATTTTCTGCTAAATAGTCCTTTCTCCTTCACACTTAGGCAGTTTTGCTTAGCAGGACATTTGGGGTTAAATGCTTTTAATGAGGCTCCTTCACCTGTGCAGCATTTGAACTTTCTCCCCCACGGAGGAAAATGTTGTGCATCCCACAGGGTGTCTTTTGATTTACTGTTGAACCACTTTTGCATAACTGGCCACAGGATACAGTAAAAACAAAATACCTAAGCCATTACTGAGATTTAATACTGTCTTTATGAAGAGTCTTATTGCTATTTTAGGAAGAAAGTACAAAAGGTTTGTTAAAAATAGAAAGAAAAAAACAGGTAGTAAAGGGGCTGGCCCAATGCTTTGGTCATTGCACAGAATCCCTCCCATCCTGAAGGGGTTGGTGATAAACCACCAACTCTCTCTGTTCCAAAGAATTGCCACAGTTTGGAAAGCATTCAGTGTTCAGCTGTGCAAAGTGAGTAAACTTCTGACAGATGAGTTTCCTTGAGACAACTTTTAGGAAATACTTAGAGACCAGTTATGACTCAGTCATTGAGACCTGAGGAAATATTTAATAAATCCTGAGCTTTTTTTTTAAGTCTTCCCCTTGGCCCCTCTGTCTTCTCAGAGGAATATAATTGTTTACAATTATTTACTTCATAACTTCACAATCCTGTCACAATAAACAATGTACTCACATCAATTCTTTTCTTGTACACTGACTTTGCTGCACCACAGAAGCTGAGAGACAACTCTCCTGTATATTCTGATTACTAAAGACTGACAGACCCAGGTTACAATGGTATCTGTCAGGACAGGCCAGATTTGACAGAAACATGAATCCTTGCACAGTAGTTGACTTGAAGGCCTTTTATACTGAATTAGAAAACTATTTTATATAACATAAGTGTTTGATGTACTAAAATATGACATGGGTGACAACATCACTAGTGGAACCAACCAAAGTGTGTTAAAATAACTACTTAGTGAATTCTGAAGTGTGCCCTGACATATGTCTTGTAGTACTGCCAAGGAATCTTTCTGCCATTCCTCAGCCACCCCCAGCGCTGACTTCAGTGAGAAGGTTTAATAGTGCTGTCTGTGCCAGCTCACAGCTCTGCAAGGAGATCATCTGCAGCTCCCTCAGCCCTGAGAGGCTCCAAGGGAAAAGCATTCCCATCTCTGAATCACCAGTGACCTCTTGCTCATCACAGGTTGAACATAACACATATCTTTGGTTGAAATTTGAGATTCTTCCTAATCACAATACTGCAGTTGGGTTTATAGCTTCTTCCAAGAGCTGTTCTCCTCTAATCCCTTGGTTGGAAAGACTACTACCCCTGTTCCTATCAATGGTCTGTATTAACTCTTATTGTGGGAACTTTCAGCCAAGTGCCACAGGCAATGAGGAATGGAAGAAAAAAATGTTTTCATAGTTCTGTGCTGCTCAGAGTCGACCTTCCTCTGACCTGCACCAAACATTAGGCTTGTCCATAAGACAGTGAGACCATCAGTGTTAATTTATCCTTGGCTTACCTGCCAGAGAGACTTTAGAACAGGAACTGCAGGGTATCCCTAATTTGCAAAAACCAACCCAACAGTGCTTATTGTTGTGCAAAAGGGTGAACCTGCTGAAATGGCCACTCAAGTGCAGCCAAGTACAAGTCAAGACTCAAGTACAAAGAACAAGTATTTTACAGATTGTGCTAAAGGTCTTGAATACTCAGTTTAGGATTTGCTATGTAACTAAACTTATTTAAAAAATGGGGCAGGTTTCTATTTCAGAGAAGATGTTAGTCCTCCCTAAATATATCAGTGTGTGTACATGCTAGATATTATTTTGTATAATTTCCTCATGTCATTATCAGAATGATATGCCAAACATACAAGAATGAAAATAGAAATTGTTTGTAAATATAGAATATTAGCAAAAAACTCCCCAAAATGTGGAAATATTTTATTATAGAGCCATTTTGGTTTTTTTTCTGTGACAATTATTGGACACTCCAAAATTTCCACTTTAAATTGTGTAGGGGTACTTTTGTTACTAAGTACTGAACTTGGAACCTATGCCAAAGCATAGGAGGTTTTTGAATATTTACATAGTTCAAGAACAAATTTCTATTTGGTCACATTTTTCCAGTGCTTTTTTTCTTTTTTTTTCCCTCATTCTTGCCCATAAAAAGTTTCAAATTAAAGAGACACTTGTTTGACACATTATCTGCAATAGTGCCTCTGAACACAGTGATTTGCTCAGTATTGACTTAAGGTGCCATTTATTCAATGAAAAGACTCTAAGAAAAACAGGGATGCTTCAGGAATAGCACCAAGTATTGACCTAATCCAACCTTGCTTAGACAAACTGGCAATATCAAAATTGAAATAGTACATCTGGAGGCAAGAAGAAAAAAGTCTGGTGCCTCCACAATTTACATATTCTTGCAAGTAGCAGCAGAAAATAAAGCCAGAACTGCTGTTGCAAAGCAAACCTTCTGGCTATGTGTAAATCTCTGCATAAAATCCAGGCAGCAGATCCTGAGCTGACACAGACTTCAGACACAGGAATTTACAGCAGCAGATGACTGAGCTCTGCTTGGGTTTTTATGCTGCAGTGTGATGGAAAGATCAGGAATCACATTGCAAACAACAACCAGCTCCTGAAAACCATTTCCCAGGTAGTTTGGTGACCCAGGGAAGGTCACAGTGTGATCTGAAGTGACTGAGCTGCACACACTGTGGCTCACAGTGCAAATTTTCACAAGCACAAACAGACTCACAAACTGTACTTCACAAATGTACTTTCCAAAGGATTAGTGAATCTGCAGCAGCAACCTGTGGAACAGCAAATCCCACACCACCACTGCAGATAACAGATCCATCATCCTCAACAGCAGAGGCAGAGTTGGAGCTTGGTGTCTCTGGGTTTTCTCTTGTTTCTGTGCTTTGGAAAGGCTGCACAGCATTTTTTTGATACACCCTTTTCATGACAAGACATTTAAAACTATATTTGACAGGCACAAATTCTCTGCTATGCCTCAAAACCAGTTCCACTCAGCATTTCTTCAGTCAATAGTCACTGGCCACTTGTGATCTGCACTTGGAGGTTTGGGATCTCCAGTACCATCCCCTTTCCAAGGGGCTGCTGTCCTTGGTTGCTTGCACCCTTCAGGACTCTTATTATACAATAACCCACCACACTTGGCTACATATTTTATCAAAACAGGACTTTTTCTAGCTCTCTATGCTCTGTTTTCATGTATGAAGCCAACTAACTGCTATTTTCAAAAGCTGTTTGGGTCATGTGTAATAAATAGAGAGAAAAGTAGAATTGTGTCAAAAACATCCCTACCCCACCTTGGACAGGTAACTTTTGTCCTGTAATCCACAACTATCCTTAAACTTTGCCTATGGCTGGGGGATGGGCTGGACCAGAAGGTGCCTTGTTGGGGGAGTCACTTCATCCCTCACATCTCATGGCTTGTTGTCCCACACTCCCTTTCCAGCCCAAGAGTCCCTCTATATGATTTCCTCCTGTACCTTCATGCCATAGCAGTGATTTTCTTGGAAGAAAAATAGTAAAATAATATTCTTTAATAAAGTTTTGAAGCAACAAAATGCAAAAAGTCTGCTTAGTGTGATTGCACTTGTAATAAAACAGTTTTTTCTTCATTATTTTTGTTATTCTTCTAGATCACAGTGAATTTTTTTTTTCTGGGGGAAGGGCTTTTCTGTTTTCATTTCTAATTCATTACTAGTTGTGAAAGAAAATAATTGGTTAGTTTCTATTTTTAAACAAAAAGTAAATTAATAACTATTTTCTACCTGAGGTCACATGGAAAACACAATATTTGAGTTTCCAGATTCATGGGTTTAATCTTAGACTCTGAGCAAGCTATTATTGAATCATATATGGACAATAATCAAGGATGCAGATATTATTATTTGATGTTTAAGGGCATTTTCATTGAAAAGTTGAACACTGCAATGCAATAATCCCACACTTTGGAGTGAGCTTTATGGATACAGCTTTATGAATATGCATTGCATGGCTGTTTTTCTTTTCTAACTTTATATAAAAAGTCTCATATGTTAATTCCCACTGCAGAGAATCTCTGATGAGCCCTGAATTTACTTCGAGGTTACACTCTCATTTATTACGGACTAAGCACTGAACACTTTTTCTCAGTGTTGGAAAACAAAGTTTACTGTACTCAAAGGTCAAATTATGTGTAAAAGTCCAAAAACTCAGCATAGTTGGAGCATGTAATGGCACAATGATCCAGTGTCTGGTTTTCCTGTAAACAGTATTCATTTAAAAATGTTCTTGCACTAATATGAGGTGCAAAAATAGTCAGCCTTTCTTGATGTAAGTTTTGGGTCATTCTGCTTCCAAAGTTCATATGCAACAGCTTCTTTTACTGACTATATTGGTTTTAATTAATTTTTTTAAAGATTAGATCAAATTTCCAATTGTAGGTTCAGGAAATGCTCCTTTCAAAATCTTATCCTGTACCTGAATGTTTTGAAGACTGTGGTCACCTGAAGGTTTCGTGTGCATGTGCACAAAATAAGATACACTGACCACAATGCCAGCAGATCTTGGCAGTGATTAGCTACAAACTGCAACTCTGTTCTGGTCCTGTTTCACTGCAAACCATAGAATTGCAGTGTGTTGTTCTCATTAAATCAATTTAATCTACTCAACAGCAGAAGCTGATGTTTTACAAGCCATTTCATCCCTCTCATGTCATGGAGTGATGCAGAAACACTTTGTTTACCCAGCGAGATGCTGCTGTGTACAGATTGTGTGATATTTTAGTTAAAAATATTCACAGACTTCATATGGTTGTAAATATTTCAGATTTCTGAGTATGGACTTTGACAGAGGTGAATGTTTGGGGTTTTTTCCAAAGTGACTGAAAAATGCAACATAATTACTTGGAATGACTTCCAATAGAATACATTGCAAGATGAATTATTGTGCTTTGGTTTATTTTCCTCTCCCACTTTTGCTTATGTGATGAAACATCACTAGTACAATAAAAAGATAATGTAGCATTGTAAGTGCCAGATGAAATACTTCCAGTGCCTGCAGGTAGGTGTGATTATTACCCTATACCCAGCCCTAATTTACAGTACTCTAAAGGCTACCTACAAGCTGGAAATGTTGCTTAGCTTTCCACTTTTAGATAATGTCTTAAAATTGTTGATGTTAGTACTGTGTTTAATTTTAAATATTTTAATTCTAGAAGTTATTTTCATTGATGTTCTCAAGATTCTTTTCTTACTTAAACTTTACTGGCTTCTTTGGATGAAACAATAAAGTTTTATTATTTGTACTATTAAAAAAAATAGAAGCCCTAATTATGAAATAAAAATGTATCTGCTCATAAAGAACAAAACACAGGGAAGTGGAAGACAGATGCAGGTTAATTCTGTAATAAGATGAAATAAGAAGACACAAGAAATGACAAGATCTCAAAGAAAAAAATAAAAAGAGCGTGGCTGATGGGTAAAAGCATCTGATGGCTTAAGTAAGATGAGAATGGCTTTAAACTGAATATGTGAGATTAAAAGTTTGGTAGCCATAGTTTTATCTGAGTTCAGAAGCTGAAGTGGGGTAAGACTGAGAGGAAAAGAGCTCCAGGCAACCTTAATTAGAACACTGCATAAACCCACAGAAAACAAAGAGCAGCAGCAGCAGCGTTTTCAGGTGTTTGGTGAATTTAAAGGTTGGGAGGCTTAAGGCTTAATCATGTTTTTATTGTCAAGGGAAATGAAAGGAAAGTAAAAAACAGTGCAAGACATATAAGGAAATGTGATGGGTACAAGCAGAACAGGTAGACTATGAAGCAGAAGAGAAACTTGTGCTGCTTCTCTGTGATGAAGGATGTTTGTGATGGAGAAAAAAAAGTCAGACCAACAGGAAGGCACAGAAAAACACCTCATTTTGTCAATTCTTTTTTTTCCAGAAGGAAGTGACAAGATATTATGCAGTGATATAAAAATAAATGGAAGCAAGGGAAGAATAAGAAGGAAGCACAGATTTGAGAGAATTTTAAAACAAGTCCAAAATATGTCGGGTGCTACATGCAGGAAAAAGCTGATGGCTGTATTGAATAAGACATCTGTGGAAAGACAGAAACAACAGCATGCCTCAAAGGAAGAGGAGTGCTCAATAAAATAGTAAAGAAAAGCTATTTTGGTGCAGAGAAGTTTTGTAGTAGGGCCACAGATTAAATGAAAATGTGAACATGGAAATACATGGCTCAAAAGAAATTAGTTATCAGCCTGGAAGCTGAAGCATCCAGAGTAAGTGTAGGATAATTGAAAGGAGGGAAACAAAGATCCAGGTGGGAATCTGCTGCTGTTAATGGGAAGAGCTGATTGAAGGGTAAAGTCAAAGTTAGAGCAAGAAAGGGACAGAGAATCTGTTTGCAATATCACTCTAGGGAAGTGAAACCATGCAAAGAGAGCAAACTTGTTGGGAAAAACCCCCACAATTCTGATCCAAAATCTATGCCAGAAGCCAGAAATGTGTAAGGGTTTCCTTATGTGTTTTGCAACATGATTATGGAAGTACTGCAGATTTTCCTGGGGTTTGCAGCAATGTACCTGCCTCAGACCTGCACTGAAGTGATGGGAATCTGGACAGCTTCCAGCACTGGTCCTGCTTCCCTTTCAATTAGAACCCGCTCTCTTTGCAAGGAGGGTTCAGTGTCACAGTCTGCCAAAGGTATTGGCCTCCCTCAGCTGACAGAGTTGACTAGAAAAAGATGAGACGGCTCCTCACCATTTGAAAGAAACAAACACAGACATGAACAACAACAACAAACCCTCAATGCCCTGATGGTACAATGACAAGGAGCGTGACTCCAATGATGATGTTGTGAGGTAACACACACATTAAAGTATACATTTGTATAAATACAAATATTTCAAGAAAAAGTCCAGAAAAAGTGAGATTATTGATTTCCAGGATAATGCTTACAGTCTTTTGTTCTTCATGTTCAGTTCTGTAAAATTTGCAGAGTTTGGGGCACTTTCTTTTGCCTTAGAAAAGTAAAGAAATCCTGTAATATTCCTCAGAAAATCTGTCTAGTCAGACAAAGCAGAGTAAAAGCCCAGAGGAAAGAACCCTCTTCAAGAAGGTTGTTCTGTGCTCTAATTCTGCAGAGAGATGCCAGAAGCACTCCTGGTCCTCTATATGGCCATTAGAGAGAGGCTGCTTGTAGGAATTTACCAACATGACAACATTCCAGAAGGTTAATTGGAATTAAGTAAAATGTATGATCTTTGAAGTGGATTAATTACATTATCCTAAGTCCTTGTGTACTATTCTTATTTAAAATTGAAATGATCTTAATTTAGTTTATCTTATTTCATTCCTAAACTGATGATAAAATGAATTAAGGTAATTTCAGAGCTCATTTGCATTAATTTTCCCATGTACACATGTGTAAACAAGCATCCTAAAACTTGAAACCTCATTCACTTTCATTAAACTTATCAATAATGCATCATAAATCTAAGACTGGTTTCCAGACACAAGCTCTTCATGATGACATCATTTGGGATGATCAGAATATCCAGAATAATGGAGATTTGTGAACCTACTGGCTTTGTAAAGTTTTCAAATCCTTTAGAAGCAGAAATTCCTTTTGCAGAAAAACCTTTTTTTTTTTTAATGCAATTGTATTAAAAAGAGGGTCAGAGTAAATGGAAAGTTATATAAACATCCTGATCCACACCTATTTCATCTTTGAAATAATATCATCCTAAAGACAGGAGAAGTTCACAAAATACTTCACAAACCCCAATAGATGTTGTGATTATGTTGCTGCTTTAAAGGCCAATGAACACAGAACATGAGAAAATGTGCAATCCTGTAACATATAATTAAGATCAAATAAATTTTCCAGCAGTCCTGCTGAATGAAGGGTGACTTTTTATTGAGGTTATTCAGCAAGTGGATGATGAAAAAGGAGTTCTAATGAAATCTGAGGAAATAACTCAAGTATTCTTAATAAAATGCCAGAAACAAATCTGAAGCCAATGTCATGGCCAGTTTATCTCATATGATTGGCAAAAAACACAATTGCTTGACAGTTGTAATAAAGAGAGCTCTGGAAAATACTTTTAAGGATATTGCTTCCAGTGAAAATTTCTTACAATTCTTTATCAAAACTGAGGAATACAGCAAAAATATATTCACAGGAGAGAATTGTTGGAATGTTTGTTGTGTGACAAAATATTCCAGAGAAAACAGAAAGAATTCATCATGACACAATAGATAAATTAAATCTTGCCTACAGAATCACACCAGGAAAGGAGCAGTGCCCTGAATGCCCACAATGACTGTGCAGTAATTAGGAGGCTTTTCACCAACAAAATAATTACAAGTTGCATTTTATCTGCCTAATGGCCAAATCTTACTAATTATGGATTCATAAATTGACAGAGCTGAGTTGTTTATTTAGTACTACTGTTAGACTGATTAAAATAGTATTTTTTAAATATAAAGGCTTTGCTACATTATTTTTTCCTACACGAGAATTGTGACAAATGTGTTGTTAAAGATGTTCTCGTGGAATGGAGGACTCACTTTTATCCTGTGCAAGGACAAAATTTACTGAAAACTATGAAGAAAAGGGGTATAAAATACTGTAATGATGTAGAAAGTGGGTAAGGAACAGGAATCAGGAGAGCCATTTGCTGTTTCTAAATGTACAGCTGGTATCTTGTGTGACCTCAGGTATCTAAACAGTTTCAATTCTCTCAAAAAATGGGAGAATGCCTGAAAATTAGTAGTTCTTATGGAAAAAATGAACCTGTGAAAAACAGCAGAGGGTAAATCACCTTGGACTAAAAGAGTTGAAAAAAGACTCAGAATGTAAAGCTTTCCTGTAGCTCAGCATCAGACTCGACGTTCTTGTTTCGTATCTTCGAGCCACACACGGTTTGCACTAGAATTCCAAACAACCACTACCCTTCCTCAGCTCTGCAGGCTGCTTTGGCACAGTGTTTGCTGCTTTTTCACCATAATCAGGCCACTCAGAGAATAAAGAATAACATTAGGCCAGACTGCTGCTGGTCTTACTGCAATTAGAAAGCAGAGCTCTGCCTGGGTTTTGTTCATTAAACAGGAAGGTCACAGGTGGCTTTGAACTGACACTCATTCTTTGTGTGCAAACATTCCCTTTCACGTACTTACCCCACCTCTTTCATGCTATCCAACGTGAATTCTTTGACACTTCCTAAAGTATTTTAAAGCAAACTTATTTAAAAATTGGAAAAGTCAACTCATTAAATAACATATTTGTAGTAAGAGCCTTTTATCTTCCACTGAAGGCAACAACAAGAGTCTCTCTCTGAAAATTTTCAGTAGACAACAAACAGGCTCTTTGAGTTTAGTGCTTTCTGAAGTGACTGATCCTGACTTTCTTACAAAGGTGTTTTGGTGTTTTCCATATGCACTAGATATATGGAAACACTACCAAAAATACAAAATAAAAGGAATAGTATTTTGAATAAGCTATACCATTTTACATCTTTAGGTTTACTAGAAATGTAAAAAGTATTTCTTGACAGTTATATGGCTTTGCTATTATTTCCTTTATGTATCATGGCTCATTTAAAACCTAAATTCAGTTTTGGACAAATTGTACATTAACTGATTGTGAACCAGCAGGACTTCTACCAAAGACATCATGTCATCTGCACACTCAAGGGATGCAGTGAACAGACAACTCTGATAACAGGTGTATGAGGAAATTCCAGCTTGGATGATAATTTGGACTGGAACCTACCTTTAATTTAAAAAACAAACCAAAACATTATTCTCAGTAAGATTTATCCAAAATTAACTGGCCATTACATTACTCAGCAGTAATTGCACATTGTTTTTTCTATCCTGCATGTACACAGAACAGTGCAGGAAACTGAGATTCCACTCTGTAAGCACCAAAAGACAATCACTAACCTGCAGATCAGTAACTCAAAAAGAAGTTGGGTTAGAGGCAATGGTAAGTGAAAATTCTTACAGATAACTAGAACTCAATTCTTTCTTTCAGTCCTTTCCATTTAGGTGAAAACCAGACAGACATGAGTTGAACTGGTTCTTGTTTGATGTTCCTGGTTCTGAACTGCTTGGCCAGGAATGCAAATTACAGATCCATGTCAGTCCTGTAAATTACAGCACTCCAATGCTCCTCACACCTCAGCACACCCAAACTTTTTGAAACCATGGTATGCAGAAAAAGAGAAGCACTTCATATACACTCAGCTCTAATTCAGTAAAGAACAAAAAGGAAGAAACAGTTTTTGAAAGTCTTGGATTTCTGTATCTCACACAAACTATTTCTAAAAAGAGCAGAGATTTTTGCTCATTTAAAAATGAGTTATGTGATGATTACCTCAAGGAACATTAAGGGAAACATGAGGATAATTGTGTCAAGGCTTTTAGAAATCCGGTGTGCACGATTTGTCTTTCTTTTCTGAGGGTTAAGAATCTCAACTGCAATGGCAGAAACAACCATTTATCTGCCATTGTTCATTCCCAAGAGTTATTCCTGAGCACTGAGTTAGTTTTCACAGGGAGCAAACTACCTTGGCTTTTATTCAGAACATGTACTGTCTGCACTCTTCATTGGTTGGGTCATACACAATTTACTCTTTTATGCATTCTCATCTCATTTTTGCTTTCTTATTTAAATGCAGTTTTATTTATTGTGGTGTAAAAAGAAAACAGCCTCAATCCAAGGTGATTGCTAAGACAAAAGAAGCTCTCAGTAGGTTTATGACAGTCCTGCCCACACAGTGTCATTCTCTATGTGCTGGTACCTAAAGCTGGGAGAGTGGGACATTGTTGGGGGTTTTTCCATGTTTTTATTTCTGAGATAGTTTTCAAGCTTTATTTAATCATGGAGATGTCAGTAGCCCAAAGAAATCTAGGAAAGGAAGAACCAGAGTGGCAAACTCAACGACAGGCTGTGATGTTGGCACAATGGATTTTAATTGCTATTGTTGTCACTTCTAACTCTTTTAATTTCTTGGGAGTTTTAAATAAATACTTCAAAATTGTGAATTGCTGTATGCACAGTTTCTGACAGGCTGTAGAAACATGCAAGCTTTGTCCAAGCATTAGGAATCCTGTGTGCATACAGACATATCTTCACACACTTAATTTCAGACAGAACACTGTTAAGATTGAAAAAGTCAAGTATTCATATGCTGAAATAGGCTTGTGTTTGCAGTCTGGGGCCTCTGTATGTGCACAGTTTGATACAGTTTTTGATAACAAAGTCTTGGGCACAGAGTTTTTATTTAGCACAAAATAAATTGTGTTGCTGTGCCTTCGTTAGTGCAGGACTTGTTTAATTTTTACTGCATGCTTCAAACACAGCTATCAGGACAGAGCCACTTTGTATGTTCATCATTGGATCATCTGACCACTAATAGTAATGAATCCCTACTCTCATGAGTCTTTTGAGAAGTGTGAGATGAACAACAACTAAAGGAATCAAGGTGGACAGAAATGAAGATAAAGGTACTCACAAGTGTTTGATGAGCAATCTGAAGCAGTTAAGACCCAGCAGTCTGGAGTAATTACAGAACTTTGAAACAAAGCTTGTCAGAAAAAATCTACAGGAAAGTTTGTTAGGAATGTATTGATTTAACAAAATTGTAACAGACTGACAAACACACTGTTTCACTGATGTCATTATCTGTGGTCTGGGCTTCATGTTAACTAATGAAATAATGGAAAATAAACCCACAACCTGCTGTTTATCCACCCTTAGAGAAGTAAATCATCCTTAAACCCAAAATCATAGCCAAGAAGTATTCAGTCTGCACCTTCAGTCCACAGATGGTCCATGGTGTACTAATCCAACACTGCAGTCAAAGATCATGTATTAAAAGAATTAGGCAGCTCTATCTCCAAGTTGTTAAAATAGAAACTCTGCAATCAAGAAACACTTCAATAACATCCAACAGTTTGCTAAACAAAAATAACTGCAGTATTGGCAATAAAGTATTATTAGAATAAGGAAAGGACAATTATGATCAATGTATATTCCTGCCATATGCTTAGCACAATGTATTTGCCACTTAAGCTCCTGAAACAAGAGTTGTAGAAGAACCTGGTAACACTTAGGCAGGTTTTAAGTTTGAACAGATGTCAGTCATTCCATCAGGTTCAGTTTTCTCATCGCATCCTTCACTTTTGCACTTCTACAGGCACAGCAGCCATTCTACTCATACCTTGAAAGCCCAGTTTCAAGTTTACTTTCTCCAGCAAAGCACTTCATCTTATCTCTGAAGAAGGAAGATGCACAGCCTGAGCTACACTGTGTGCACTGGGCCACAAGGAGGCCTTGCTATGGAAACTCCACCCAGTTATGAGAAGGTATGGGGCAAGACAGGCCTTTTCTGGAACCAGAATTATTTCCCATTAAGCTGCCTAATGACCCTAGGATATTGGTGGGCCCCAACCATTTCTTAATAATGGATATTATGACTCATCCATCCATCCTGCCTTACTTTTCAATGCACCATTGAAAAGATAGGAAGCCATTTTAGCAACATACTCTAATATATCACAGCAATTTAACTTCTAATAGATTTTATTATTGCTTTTAATTCTTTTTTTCTTTCAAGGATATTGATTTTGAGAGTACACTATTCTTGCAATTAGATACAACTGGTTTTTCAGTATGTAATCATTTTTGCTTTGTAACTTTTGCAGGAGACAAACTGCCTTAATATAACCTCTGATCTCTCTGAGTCATGTACAGACGTTAAAATAACAAGGACATAAATGTGATACACAAGTTAGTGAATACAAAACAATCCTGTACCTGTAACACACCAAAGAAGTGGGTTTAGTGTCTGACTTGCCAACACACTAAAACCTACCACTGCTACGTAGTCACAGCACTGAGACAGCAGTCAGGTAAAGCAGCCCAAGGTAACAGCTGGACGACACAAAATGCTCACTCAAAGTTCTCACAATTAGTCTACCAAGAACTGCAGCAGCATCTCCACCACAGCCTCAGACATCCATTCCTCAGCAAGCACATACTCCATCCTCTGCAAAAGTATTCTATAGAGAACATATTTCATGGTCTGCTTCTCTGTGAAGATTTACATAAACCCAGCAAGTTGCCTCAGTGAGAAGGTGGTGCTTTACAAGGCTGGATTGCTGTTTCTTCTATCAATAGCTCTTGTTTAAGCATAACACTGTGAGCTGCTTCTCTTCCATTAACAATTTTGCTGCTGCTCTGCTCATATTAAGCAGCTTCCCTAGTGATGCAGAAACAAGGCATTAAACCATGACAAGAAACATTATCCTAGTATTATCACAAAAATATATTTACTATTCACAGCATTGACATTTAGTTCTTCTGGAGAAATAAAGTGTTAAATACCAATGGATTTTTTTCAGTACCTTTTTGCACAATTAAAGCTGATTACTATAACCTAGTTTAAATTTCTGCTTTATTTTCCTAATCTGTGTCATGCAGTCACAGCTCTTTCATTTTTAATTCCAAATAATCTTTTATTTTTTGTGCACTTAGAGCAAGAAATTGACATTTCCTTTAGATATCAGCAGGGTGGTACCAGTTCTTTCTTTTATGATCTACATGAAAACATGGTCCTTGTTATAAGAGGGCGTTTGATTTTAGTACACACACAGTGTCCTTCAAACTGTAACTTGTAATTATCAGTGCCAGAGTAAACAGCAAATTTCTGCCAGAGAGTGTAAGAAACTAAGACAGCTACTGGTTAGTGCTCCAGGAAAGATAATAGTCTTTTCTTGTGGTTCTATCAAAATTAAATAAGACTTAAATGACATAAAGATGTTAGGCATCATTCACAAATCAAGCTGTCTTGTTTCCAGTGCCTTCAATGTGCACTCCAACCCTGTAGCCAACATTGCCTCAAAACCTTGTGTAAACAACAGTACAAATTACCATAAAAACTTCCCTATATATTCAAGTGATCATGGTCTTTTCCTACCTGTAATTTAGACTAGATTTTTTCTTTCTTCTTTGAGAAAACACCAAGAAAGCTCAGTCATAAGGAACTACTCAAACACCAGTGGAACAACACAGAAACCACCGAATCACCAAGACCTGTCACTATTCCCATGAGTGACTTAAAAACTCCTAAGAACAAATTCAGCAACTGGCCATTTTGTTTCACTCTTTAGTCACAGGAACATAGTGCCATAATTTTTTCTGCACACATATATATATTTTTCTTCTGAGAGAAATAAGAGCTGGGGGTGTACCTAGCTTTTAAGACCCCAAATGAACACATTCTTTCCTCAGGAAAAAGCAGCTCCTGCACCACCACGGGTACCTGAAATATTTAAAACTATAAAACTGTCTAAGACCATTATTGATTTTACTGTGCATGAAGCAGCTGAAGCATTAGACAGCAGACATTCCCAGCCATAAACATTACAAGGTATCTCTGTATCTTCAGCAAATACAGAACACTGTTGTTAATGTAGCAGATTATTCACTTTGGAGCCCCAGAGCTGGAAGTGTCCTTGGTGTTTGGTTCTCTACATTCAGCCCCAATGACAAGCAGAAGGGCAAGGCTGCTTCCACTTGTTACCATGTAATACCATGTTAAGCACTACCTGCATAGTCATCTTCCTGAGGACTTCTTGTAATTGCAGTTGCAAATCTGGCATATCTGGAAGCCTCTGGAACTTTTTGTGGTCTTATTAGATGTGAGAAAGACAAGCCAGCTCAGTGGCACCGTGCTCATGAAAAGCAGCCCAAAACAACTTAATGGACCACATCATCCATTTTACACTTATGGATATACTAATTCTAATTTAATAAAAAAACAACAAAAAAGAACCCACTCAAAGGTGTAATGGCCCTGTTTTAAATCACACGCTGCACTGGGATTAGAAAATAATTATTATTCCTCTTTTAAGGTAAGCAGATTATCATGCTGCTAATTATTCTCAAAGGAATAGAAGAGATGAGAAAATAATCTAAAACTTTTCCTGATGGAACTAAACTCATGACTAGGCTTAATAGGCTCATCATAATTACCAACAACTTTTGCTTTGCTAGTTCCTGAAAGAATAGTCACCAGGATAACACTTGAGTCTGACTTTCCACATACAAAAGTCCTGTTGGCTGCCTACACTACTGCACAAATAAGAATGGAATAATCCCTCTGCAGCACAAAGTTTTGCCTCTGCTGTGCTGCCACCTAAAGGGTAAGAAAAAAGGGAGAATTAGATTTTCCATGTGCTCCGTGGGAATGATGAACTAACTGGCACTTGACTATCCAAATTCTAGGTTTTTATGAGAACTGCACTTGAAACCTGAGGGAGGCTGACTCAGTGTTGTGGACTGGATCACCCCCAGCAGTAATGTAAAATATGTACTTTTAGAGATTTCCTGACTTGGGAATGTTGGGAGTCGAGTTATTTATGGCTGCATGACAATTTACAGCTCAGAGGAATTTCCACAGGTAGCTGTGTAAATAAGAGCCTCAATCCACCTTTTCCAGCTCAGTGGCTGAGTGTGCAGCCATATCAAAGTCATCTTTAGTCTTCATCCTTAGTCTACCTCTGCATTGACTTAAAAAGAAATTGGAACCTGGTAATAGAAACTAATGAAGAGCCAGGTCACACTCACCAGCTGTGTTTTCCCAAGGAAACTACAATTCTAATTACAAAACTTACTTAATAACATTTTAATTTTTTGTAGTTTATCACAGTATTCTGTTTATTTCTTGCTATGAATTTAAAAAAATATTTTTGCAAGTACATTTTAATCTACATTTTACAAACAAAGAAAAAATTATAAAATAAAAAATCTAGGTCCCATTAAGTTTTTTATCTCACAAAGAGAATATTGAAATTTATGTAGTTTGCTTATACAAACATTTCTTCAATAATGGATCCCCAAACCAAAAGTATAAACTAATGGAGAAGTGGTTTTTTCAGGTTTTATCCATGTGCTTTGTCTTAGAATTTATTCTATGTACTGCTCCTAAAACAAGACCACTCTGAAGTTCATTTCTTGCCTAGAAAAAAGGAAAAGGTTTTCCCCCAATCCTTGATTTGTTGGATTGCCCAGTCTACCTTCAAATAAGCAAAGGAAAACTTACTAATTTCTGAAGCCATATAAGTTATTCATATGAAAACAAGGCAGTTAAATCAGAACCAGGAACTAGGGAATAATATCTGCAGTTAATCCCAATTTCATATTGAAAGTCATCACTTAGGGCAGCATTGACTGCAAAATTCATATTTAGGTTTGTGGCTGGAGTACCAGCAATAAACACGAGCTGGTGAAAGAAATAAACAGAAAGAAGTAGATATAAATAACTAAAAGAGCTTTTGTTTAAAGAAGAAACATGAATCAAAGTGCAAGAAGGAATGTGAAATGAAGTGGAAACTGCCTGTTATCAGATTAATGAAAATGTTTGTTCCCATAGTAATTACAAATTGTTTGAGTCAAAACCAGTCATAGTACGAGCAGTCTGGGGATTACAGAATGGGGTGACAGTAGGACAATTTCACCTCCACCATATTGTTTCTAGATGATAAAAACTTTTGAATAAATCACCTTCTGCCTGTGTTTCCAGTTTTAAAGTAGATCACAACCCACAAAAAAAAGCTTTGTGTAGAAAAACTAAAAATGTTGGTGAAGTACTTGGTTACTGCAGGGGAATAGATAAGGGAAGATTTCCCAGTCCTTGTTAGCAGTGGAGATCACATGGAGCAGCAAATTCAGGAAATGATGATGATATTTTACTACTTGCTCATTGACAGCAGCAACCACAGAAACTCCTGAAAGAAGTTGAATCTCTTTCCCCACACACTCCAGAACAAAGAGTGGCTACTGAACCATAACTACCTGAAGGCAGAGCCCCAAACCTCATGAGCTGGTATCAGGCTGTCAGTTCTGCTCAGCCACATCCTTGCAAATGAGAAAGTTTCATAAGGTACGTTGTGTGTAGCCAAGTGCTGAAAAATATATGTATTTTCAGCAAAATATGCCAAAATTCACAAGGATTATTTTGTTTGTACATGGAGGACAAGGAAATATGAAAGATTCAATCACAGAAATCACAGACTGTTCTGAGTTGGAAGGGACTCACAGGGATCATTGAGGCCAGCTCTTAAGTCAATGCCCCATAGAGGCAGTTTAGTTTTGTACTTTAAGAGTAACCAAAGGTGACTTCAGCCCATATTTATATATACCATAGCATGAATTAATCAGCAGAACAAGTGAAAGCAACTGGAAACATGGATTAATTCCTACTTTCTCCCATAGTCCCATGGAATAGTGTGCACATTGCCTGGCACTGGGTTGGCAGCCCTGCTGTGTGGCCTGACTGAAAATAGAGAGTTTGATCTAAAAAAAAAATTATCCTTGCTCTTTTCCACTGATTCTAGGAGAGATTTAGTAGTTTTTAGCTGAATTGTGTTTACTCAAATTAGAAAAAATAACATTAATTGCATGCAGCTGTTTGTGAAAAACAAAACACCCTGAAAAAGACCGAATACTTAGGAATTTAAATAACAAAACATTTACCCAAAACAATTTAAAAATGTATCTTCACTACTCCTTTTGATTAAAAAAAATAATTTGAAAATGGAACAACAAAATATGTGATTTTATCAAAAATTTGTATTTTGATTTAACTTAAGGTAGCCAAATCTCCTGTGTTTTTTTAAAAACAATTTTAGAATTTTTATTTAATATCAGCTATTTGAACACCCCAGGTCATTTTTTTGGCAGGTCTTAACTGGAATAAGAAAATGTGAGTTACTTTGGCAAATGAACAGCTCATCAGAGTAGTTGACAGAATACAAATAACTCAAGCATGTTTCAGTTCATGTTATTAATTGAAAAAGCAGGACTTCCAGGAGTTTTCAATACTGGGTTTGGTGAGAATCATTTTAAAGGAATCCTTAATTTAGTAACAAAGTATCACAAATTTCAAAAATAGCAATACACATCAGTCCTCATCTGTCATCAGTTAAGAGTAATTAAAAGTAATCAGATACTTTAGAATAAGAGCTAAATTTTAAATTAAACCTCCTTAAACACAGCCAACTTGCAAAGAATCACCTTATTTGTCTTCTGCAAAATCCAAGGAAAGCCTTTGTGACTGGAAGCTTTAATTACAAAGGCCAAATGCATCTTTCCAGACAACCTTGTGCACCCACATCTTGCATGCACACGTTTTCTTCATTAAAGGCATATTTAGAGCTCTCTTTCCACTTTAAGTCATTTGCTTATTTCCCTGCAGAAGCAGCAAAGCAACAGTGCAGATTATCACAGGTCAGGAAAGCTGCAAGAATCCAAAGTCAACAGAGCTCGTTTGAGAGGTCTTAAGAACAGCCTCGTTTGTGGGCAGCTACTTTGTTCCTGTGTTATTTTGTTTTGGGGGAATTCTCTCCTGGCTTGTTGCAGGCTTTTACAATAAATCAGATATGCAAGGCAGAAGTTGGATACATTTACCCTCAAAAGTAGGTCAAAGGATATTTCTTTTAAGAAATTTTTTTTAAAGAAACACCTTATAGGAATGCACAATGGGTTATCCAGGGTGAGGGGAGACATGGAATGCCCTATGTTGTTTAAAACAAACTAAGCTGGTAGAGCAACAACACTTTGCAATTATTTATTAGGTGAAAACCCTTGCCTGGTTGCAAAAAAGAATGTACTTTAAGTGTTGTGAGGTTAGTCAGAGAGAAGAAAACAGACAAACCCAAAGAAAGGATGCTTCTATTTATGTGACTCAGATCACACTGCTCTGAAACATTTATTTGAAGTGCAGGATGGATCACATATGAAGTAAAGTTTACAGATTTCTATTAAACAGCATAAAAAGATCAGGTTGCATTCCCCTACCAACACACTAAAAATTGCATCAAGGAGTATGACTTGGTTATGCTGGTCAGAAACGGAGAAAGGCTCATTTCAAAATTGTTGGGAGATTCACTGCTATTTATATTAAAAGATGACTCCAAGGCATGAGCAAATAAGGAAACTCAGGCACATTTCTACCACACCAGCTGTAAGCAGATGGGAGAGAATTAATTATCAAAAAGAGTTAAGTGTAAGATAGATTTTTGTTCCTGCAAAGGAACATCACATATATTGCCAGAGCAACATGAGAAGATTCCTAGGGTAAAATGAAGTTAAAATAGTGCAGTGTGTGGATAAAACTAGGCTGTCTCAGGGCTTAAAATGGTATTTTTCCAAGGTTTATGAGTAATCAGTTGCAGAATGTCTGTGAGTCTGCTTGTCTCCAATTTCTTCATGTCTACGGATCGTTGCACCTGAGCCTGTGTCTCCCCTGGGAGCTTATTATGCAGCAAATAAGGCTGTACATTTGCAGGGACTCCTCACTGGCTCCACCTGTGGACAGTGTTAATGTGCCATAAGAACCCTCTGTAAAGTTCACTCTCCCTTTTTCAAAACTGAACAACATTGAGCTTAAAGAACTACGAGGGGAATCTCTGTGGATCACTGAGAGAACTGGAATTTCCCATTTATATTTAATTCCTTGCAAACACAAACATATCTGGGTAGGAAGAACAGTAGAACTGCAGCTCTGTGTGCCAGAGCACTCTCTACAGACACTCCTTACCTGTTGCTTGGGTTTCCCACCCCAGGAGCCTCCACTAAACATGGTGCCAAGAGCCAGGAATAGCTCTCACTTCACTGTAGACATTGGAACTGTCACTCCTTATTGAGCAACCAAACCAATATAAAAATAAATGTAATCATAAACCACAGGAACAATTGCAAAATAGGAAATATTGGCCTGTGAGCTGTATTAAATATGGTGCTCCAGAAATGCTGTGTGCAAACTGCAGTGCCACTCCCAGTAACCAAACACATAATTTGAACTGAACATTAATACTGATGATTTATGAGGTAAAGCAGGGAATAGGAACTTCATTGTGAGTACTGACAGCACCAGAGGAAATGGCCTCAAGCTGTGCCAAGGGAGGTTTCTGTTTCAACATCAGGAGGAATTGTAATGGACTGTCTGAGGTGGTGGAGCCACAATCTCTGGAGGTGCTCAAGAATGACTGGACACAGCATTTCATGCCGTGGTCGAATTGATAATGTGGTGATCAGTCAAAGACTGATTTACAGAATCACACAGAATATTCTGAGTTGGAAGGGACTCACCCACAAGAATCATGGAGTCCAACTCTAAAGTGAATGGCCCACACAGGGGACTGAACCTTGGCATTATTAGCTCCAAGTTTTTACCAACTGAGCTATTCTCAGGTTGGACTCAAGACTCTTGCAGGTCTTTTCCAACTTAATGATTCTGTGATTCAATGATTCCACTGCCATAGAATCATAGAACAGATTGGATTGGAAGGGACCTTCAAAGGCCACCTAGTCCAACCCCTCTGCAGTGAGCAGGGACATTCAACCAGACCAGGCTGTCAGAGACCCATCCAGCCTGACCTGGCCTGATTTCAGGGCTGGAACATCCATCACCTTTCTGGGCAACCTGTGCCAGTGTTTCCCCACCCTCACTGTAAAAAACAGCTTCCTTATAGCTAATCAAAATCTACCCTCTTTTAGCTTAAAACTGTAGATCAGTCTTTGCTAAACTATTTTATTTTTTTTCCAGTAGCATGATGAACATGTGCAAATATTACACCTTCACAGACTTCTGTGGTCTTATGTAAAAGCAAATGCTCAAGCTACAAAACAAAACTTTATATTTAATAAAAAACTAAATTAAATTAAATTGATTAAACAATAAAATCAATAAAAACCCCAAAACTAAAAGCTGCTTTTCTTGTGTTGCACTGAACAGAAAATAGAACTTTACTTAGTGTTCCTATCAGAACTTCCTCTAGTAGGGCAATTTATGGGTCATAACACAGCCTGGATAAGCCTTTGAATTTTGCATTCCTTGCTCTTCTACCATTCATTTCTTTTATTAAAGCATCAGCTTGCAAATGCATTATGAAATTCCATTTTCTGTGGTGAGAAAAACAAAACAAAACAAAAACAAACAAAAAAAAACAAAGAAAGGAAAAAGCAGCAGCCAGAGCTCCAGAACTAGCAGTGCTTCTATCATGTATGGCTGTAGAGGAAAAACAACCCACAAAATGCAACAAGTTTCACAAGAACAAATGGAAAACTATCCAGAGAAAGTCATCCTCAAAATAAAATATTAATACAAAAAAAGAGTCTCATAATTCTTTCTGAAGTGCCCTTCCCTAAATTTGAACACATGAGAACGACAGTCCTGAGAGCTCATTCTTCCCTGTATCCATTGCAAGTGACCAAGTTGTGGAATCAGAGCCAGGAATAATTTTTACATTAATGCCTAGAAAAGTAGAATTTTCCAGGCTGTTACTGTTAAGGATTCAAGCTTATAGAGAAAAATAAGACAGAGAAATAAATTTAAAAAAAGGCAGTACTATGTTAGCCACTACTCCATCCATATGATATGATGACCCTTAAATTAAAGGACTTTTTTCAATATTTCAATGTGCTGTATCAGTCTGAAAATGATAAGCCTCTGCCCAGTGAAATAGGTACACACACATCTACATGAGCTGAATTATTTGAAGATAATTCAACTCATCACATTATTTGTAGCATTTCTTAAAGCAGGATATGAATATATTCAGCTGAAGGCTTTCCAATACAATTTGCAAGGAGTTATGAGAATTGGATGTATTTTTCCTTTTATAATATACACTCCATCACTTCTCCAAAGCTATTGCCATTCTGTAATGAATATTTCTGATTATTTATAACAGAGTAAGGGTCAGGGAGCATTAGAAATTGAACTCCTACAGAACAGAGCTGCATCCCAAGACACAGTGCTAGCAGGCAAAGCCTGAGCTTTCTTTTGCTCTGTTGTTTGTGACCTCAGTCCTGACCCATCTGTAAATGGGAGAGGTAAAAATCTCTGCTTGCAGCACAGTCCAAGGCCTCTGACAACCAACTATCAGGCAGCTGTGTCTGAACACCTCCATCTGCTTTAAACCTCAACCCACAGACCTGCTGTCTTCAATTCAAGGTATTATTTTTCAACCCCAAATTTGGAGCTAATCAAATTTATTTTATTTATTTTATGCCAAGCATGCCTGTTGCTTCACACACAATTATCACCAATTTCAGAACTGGTTAATTCTTGCATGATAAATTGTGTGAGTTGAGGAATCAGTTCCAGCAGTAGCTGAGAACACACAGAACCCACAGTAACAAACACTGTAACACAAAGGACTCCAAAGGAAAGAGATAAGTGCACTAATTATAAATGTGAGTATCTACAGTAAATTTTTACCTCAGGCCCCCCGGCAAAAGAAAATTAAGTAGATACAGTTTTGTTTTGGACTGGGAAAAGGACTAAGCAGAAAAATAGCAGGAAAAACAAACAAGAAAAACAAGGAACAAGTTGTGCACATGAACATTCCTTGTGACTTCTGCTTTGCCATTGAGAACCTCAGTAGCTGCACACACAAAGAAAACAAGACAGGAGACACTAATTAAAAACAGAAAATTTGGTATAAAACTACTGGAATTTGTAAAAGCAAAAGAGCATATGGTTACAAATTACTTTGTAAGATCTTTCCCCCTCAGCATTGTGTACAAAAATAGGGTGATTTACAGTTCACAAATCCTGGTGGTTTTCACTCCATTGGTTGAAGAAAGGCATTTGAACAGATTTATTATTTTTTTTTAATCAGTGTTATTGAAATATAAAAAAAAAACAATTTGAAGTTTTCAAGTAAGGATATTTAAAACTGATATATCTTCATTCATGTCAGATGCCATCGCAGTTTTCATTCTATTGGATTTGTGTTTAAAAATATGGTAAATATGGTAAATAAATTGAAGGGATATGAATCATCAAAAGTAAACATTTTCTCCAAAAATGTCTTCCAATCTTTTGAGGAAGCTTTTTGATAAGCACGAATCATGGAAAATTCTTGGGATCTCTCCAACAAATATAAACGTCAACATACATTTTTCATTCCATATTTTAGTTAATGTTTCCCCCTTCTGTTTTTAGAAGTCTTTGGCAAATTACAAATAAAATAGTTAATAAAAGGAATTTATGTAAAAATGTTAAACATGTCTATATTGACATTTAGAGTTACAATTTTAGTATTAAGTGTATTAATGCAAAGTTACTACTATAACCAAACCTGTAAAACAAACAAAAAGGCAGTTTTGCTCTATAGATAGTCCTGTTCCTTCCATTCCTGACCCCCTCTACAAGTCTAAATGTGCTGCTTCTCCATCTGCAACCCTTTTGTTACAGTCACATTATTCCAAACATCAAATATGGAGTGAGAGAAGAGGCACCTGGGGTGTCCCACCCAACAGAGATATAAAAATCCTACAGCAAACAACTACAGACTTCAGGAAAACCTTTCTCTGGATTGTCTTTTGCTATTCAGAGACAAAAGAAAAGCTACTTCCTTCCACTCAACCATTTTATAGATGAGCACAAAATTGGCAAAAAAGTTAAGTCAGATAAACCTCTAGTAGCAAAAAGGTCAAGCAAGAGGTACATAATTTTATCAAAATCATTATGAAAAATAGTTTTCTTTGAGGAGATACACAACTGTCAGATATCATACCAAGCCTTACAATTACCAGCTCTGAAATCACTCAGAACATATTCCAAAAACATTGAGGAATCAAATCACAAGTCTCAAATTATCTCAATACAGAAAAGCCAAATAATAAAGTTATTGTAATGGTAGACTTGATAAAGGCTTTATGAGGAAGCTGTAAAATAACCCCGAGGCCACTCCAGGTGGCTGCAAAGGCAAACAGTGCTGCTTTTGCCCCTGGAGTCCACACTGGGTCAGAGTCAAGTTGGATATTTACAGTTTCCTTTCATAACCCCTCATCATACCTATAGTTTGAGAAACCAGGATTTGCAGTGGTCCCAACATTATCCTGCCAGTTGAAAGACCGACTGGAGAACATCTAAATGTTTTGATTAAAAGTCTCTTGGCAAAAGTTAGAACTGATGCAAATTGCTCTCTATCCTACTGGTTTTGATACTTGTACAGCCAGGAAAGGCTCTCTGTTCTTGGATGTGCAGATGGCAAACAGCTTTCCTGAGCATTATGATTTGAAATTATTTGGATATTGCAAAATTAGTGGATGCATTGTTATATATCTGTAAAAATCATAATTAATGCTACAAGCATAGTACAGAAGGAAAAGATGAGGCTCAGATGATGGGAGTCTTTAGAGATTTATCACAGTTATCAGATCTTGTGACTTACAAAGGATTAGGAATTAAATCCATAAAATACATGGTTTTGCCCTGAGCATTTTTAATGGGTTAAAAGACATTCCACAGACAAAAGCAATTAGTGACTAAATTTGGGAATTGGTAACACCATCTTGATATGGAGCTGAAGATGCCAAGGGCTTCAATTTGAATCTTTTTGATGTTCTGAATTTTAGTTAATGATAAATCTCTTTCTGCAGGAGTTCTGCATCCAGCTGTATTCAGACTGCAAAATTCTGTCTGTGGCCTCTTCAAACAGCTCCCTGTCCTTCATTCTAAGCAGGATGGATATTTGCTAAGATAATGAAAGATAATGTTTAAAATGTTAAATAGGACAGAAATTTATGTTAATTCTGTGCTAAGATCCAGAGAATGAACAGCCACAGAGAAATTGAAAACTGTAAACATTTGTAAATAAACCTTTATTTAAGTTCTTGAGGGGAACTTCTGGAATGAAGTGTAGAATTTTGTGCTGAAACTTTTTCCCATCATATGTTAAGCCTACCCAGAAAGCCTTTCTAGATTATAAAAAGCAATCAGTTCTAACCAACAAAAGAAACAGTGTAATATTTGTTCTTGTTCTTTCCTATATTCCCTGAAAAATGATGATATTCTTAAATCATATTTTAAAAACAGAAATATATATATGTATGTACATAATATATATTTTTATATTTAATATGTCTTTAAATATTAAATTATTAAGAAAAAATGTTTTAAAGCCATTTTTTCTAAATTGGGAGCCATTGTGCTCATTAGAGCCAACCTCCTGAAATCAGCAGGTCCAGCAAGCTGCCAATTTGATATTAAAATATGGAGATAATTTATTTATTAAACTGTAATATGAGGGGAGCAAAACATAATCCATACAAGTCAGAAGAAAAAGCAAAGACTCCTTCCATATGTCCTTGTAGCACAATGTGCACATGTGTGCTTGTGACTCTTGACTCTCAAACTGCCATGTAAGTGATGATATAATTAGAATTGGAAGCTTTTCCTGGTTCTTCCTATTGAGAAATAAACTCAAATGAATGAGGAACCCACAAGGCCCAATCTCTTCCATGACTTCCCTGAGTGAAGCTCCTCCAAAATTGCTGTCTGGGAGCAGCAAGCACAGCTGTGGGAAGTGTGTCCAGGTAGAAAAACACACACAGAACCCAAGACTGATGCCCTCTGTGGTCTTAATTACAAATATTGACCTATGTTTACCTAACTAACCTGCTAAACTGGAGTTTATAATGGGGCAGGGAAAAGTGGAAAATAGTTGTGAAAGTTGTATGTCTGAAGACCTCAAAGAAATAAGCCCACAGAGACTAAAGTGTTATGGTCACTGAAAATGCCAGCACTAGTCTCAGTCAGGATTTCCAAACAGTCACTTTCCCTCCAAAATTGCATACTAAAGACAAACAGCATTTTGGTTTCTATCTGTAAAATCCAAAATACAACAGAGTAAAAAAGGCAACTTCATAGTTCAGGATGTTGCACCAAGCTCCAGAGACCATGATGAACAGCTTCTTTGTAAAAAGGTTAGTGCCTGCAGTGATTACATCCTCTAGTGCTGGGATAGGCACCTTTGAATATTAAATGATTTTTGTCTATTGGGCCATTCCTTGCAAACAAGTTATTAATGAGTTATGACTGCAAGTGGATTAGGAAATGACATGCAGGACCTTGCTTCTGCATGGATTAGAAAGGTATACCAGCCAATGCCTTTCCACAGCACTGTCTTTAGTTTAATGTTCAGATATACAAATATAATTCACCAAGCTATCATTTTTTGTTAACTGCACTTTGCAGACAGTGCAGAGCAATTTGATGTCTCTCAAGGTGGATAATAGCATGAATAATTCATTAAGCTTACTGGAGTTAATGTTGTTGTACTCAAGGTTAAGTATTCCCCCTTCTCCATATATGGAATTATTTGATTACTTACCTTAAAAATGAACTTTCTTAAAAACACCATTGTATAAATAATAAGACTTATCTGACTGGCATAATTTGTAGGCTAACCCATCAAGGTGTCAGCAAATAACCATATACTGAACAAGCCTACTCTTTTTTCAGGTGTATTACAACTCTTTATAACAATCACACACTCATTTAGTAAAACATCCTATCTATGAGGCAAGTTTTACTCCTTGCAATACCTCTGTGAATGGTGAAGGGGATTCTATTTATTAAGGACTACAATGAAAAATAAAAGCAAAATCAAAGTACTATGTCCAGATTGGCCATGATAAAGATTAATAAAACTACCAGGAGTAAAACAATGTACTGTTTAGTCAACATCACAAATCAGCCATAGCATCCAGATGATCCTTTGGACAAACTGAGGGGGGAAAGCCCTCTAAGAACCAAGGCCATGGAAACAAGCCAAGCAGTTTGGCTGGTGGTGGATTTAATTAAAAGCAGCAGCCAGCCAGCTCGCTACCTTCAACTGCAGCTTGGGAAATGACTTCACTGTGTCCTCCATGAGCAAATCCTTCTGCATGGCAAGATCAAACACTGCAAAACAAAAGGCATTTTCTGACAAGTGCAGCCTTCACCTCTCACTAATAACTCACTGATCAAACCCTGATTGAACCCAGTCAGAAACAAGGATAGAGTTGAACTGCTCTGAAGGGACTCAGCACCCTAAAGAGACACTGTGGCATCTCCAAGTGTTAATACACTGCAGATTACTTGGCCATTTCCACAGGACACTGAGAGAAATCACTTCAGTATTCAACGGATATGAGTCACCTCACACTTTCAGAGTCTCTTCAGAAACTCCCAGTCAGGAGTCTGCGTGTGTGTTTAATTACCTGACTGGTACTGAGCCTTGCTCATAAACAGACCATGAAACTCCTGCTGCAAGAGGAGGGTTGGTGCATGTGCCTGCACTGCAGCATGATCCACCCCAGAATATTGATGCTGACAGAACACACACAACTTGCTAACAGCCCTGAATGTTTCTCTCTTAATAATGCACTGAAGGTGGAAAACAACTGGGAGAGGCTCGTTCAGTTTTATTCCCTTCTGCCAGGATATGCTGAGGGCAGACTAAGTGCTACTTTCTGCGTTTCTGCCATCACAGTGGTCCTGCCTATTTAGCTGACTTCCACCTCTCTTATTTCTTGCTTCAGCAAACGATAACAAATTATTAATTTGCCTGCAGATGACATTTACTGCAGAAAGCAGAAAGCTACACCAAAGAAAATGGTAATACAACAGTTTAAACAAGCCTAAGTGCCAGGTACCAGGGGCTGTCACTGGTAAAATAAATTAGCGAGGTTTCAGTTCTGCTGATGAAATAACAGCCTGTGCTATGAAAATTGTGTTCATAAAGTGATGCTGAACTCCAAAGGAGGTTTCTTACAGGTCCAGGGAGCTGAAAACATAACCAGTCACCAATTATCCTTTATTCACATTTAATAGAGTTAATTTCTTGTGGGGAATTGTAGAGAGTATGATTTCCTCACGTTAACAAAGGCACAGGACACATGTCTGACTGGGGATTTCACAACATCCAGGTGGAAGAGAAAACTTGTGTAAAAATTCACTATTAAGGGAGAAAGACAATGACTTCTCTCAAAATTGTTAACCAGCAAAGTCAGGAATTCCTCCTACTCAAAGTGTGCATGCACAGATTCCTATTTTTCTCACAAACAGGCACACAGCCTGAATATTACAGAAAGTTTGGAAGACTAACTTGAAATTACAGAGAGCAGCTTAACAATTCCAGCAGGCAGACTTAAAAAGAACAGGTTACATGTTTTTCATCCTGAATCCCAAATACAAAGTAATAACCACAGATTAATTTAAATCCTTATGCATGTACCGAACACGTCAACTGTTGCACAGACATAAAACCCATTAAAGGAGAAAACGGGTTTGAATCTTGACTTCCATTAAGAGACCTTGCCTAGAATTTCTTATAACAAACTAATTACTCGTGCTGAATGAACGACATTTTCTCAAATAACATGAATATATATCTGTGATTCTTACATTATTTCTGGACCACTTTAATTACAAGTTTAAGGAGAGAGGGTGTGACACCAGGTGCTTGTCTCTGTGAATCTGCTGGAGAAAATGTCACAGTAGTTTTACAAGCAAGAAAGTCCTCACATGCCACAATAAAACGACATCAAACCCAAACTGAGCAAATTGAGATTTAGAGGCCAACAGTGGCTGTGGGTCCCTGGCAAGCCAGAGAGCTCCCAGCTCCAATTTCCATCATCTCCCCCACTGCTCAGATTGCACAGTAAATGATTTTACACTGCTGGCACTGATGGGGTGTGTAGCCAACATTTGCAGTTGGACATTAAGTTCAGTCAACCACTTCTGTCTCTTGCCAAACCTCAGGAAAATGTTCTCCATGGCTGTTTTTCCAGAAACTTTCCAAATCCTTTCAGATGAGTGGGCTTGATTTTTTTTTTGGTAACTTCTCATGAAATGCATCTTTTCTGCCTATAAATCTTACATATATAACTTTTTCTAAAAAATATTTTGGTCTCAGACATCAGTGACAGTGTAGAGCAATCACACCAGGAAGTTTATGAAGGCAGAGATACCATTTCTGGTTTAATGTTTCAGAATAATGACAATAAGTGAAGTCAAACAACAGATTGGCAAAATGAAAAATGTCAGCATAGCTTTGAAAAATACATGTGAAGAATAATTTCTTTATTCTTCTCTATTTTTAGGACTACTCTTAGCTTTTTTTTTTTTATGTTCTACTCTTGGAATTGAATGTGTAATCTTCAAATCTCCATTTCTTCCACAATTTCATTTGATAACGTGGTTATTGAGTGCTCCCTGCCAGAAAAGTGAAGACTTTTTTATTAATGAATTAGTAAGTTTTTTTTTCCTAAAAAAATGCCCCTGCAAAATATTGTCGTTCCATAATTTCTACAAAAAATTGCTTTTAAATATGCCAAAACCAAACACTGATTAAAGTTCCTTAACATTTAATCATTCTTTTCTTATTTTGACATATACGGCACTAAAAGTTGGCCAGTTAGAAAATTATATAATTAAAATAAACATTTATGATGAATATTTTAAAAAAATTATGAAGACAATATCTGAGAAATATATACATCTTGACCTCCCAAATTAATTTCTAAAAATCCCTGTAATCTTCACAGCTTGACAACCCTCCTATAAACAACCACCTGACAATTCTGCCTTGATGCAACCCCATTTTCATACTTTCATAATTCATTTATCAGCCTTCAATTTAGCATTATCAGTTTTAATTATATTTTATGATATTTTATAGGTGTTTCCTAAAGACAAATGGAAATGTATTAAACTGTTTCTAAATTCTGAGTAACGCTTCTTCAAACAGCACCAAGGACAAAGCAACAATTCTATTATTTTTATTTTTTTTTTACCTACCCCATCTTGAAAAAGAGATATGGTTTGAGGTTATCACTCATATTGATGAATATCTACAGACTGAGCAGGCAGGAAAGTGCCTTCACAGTGTTTTTCAGTCCAAAAGCCAACATATCTCCCTGTATTACAGGAAGATCCAGAGCTAAATGAGCATTTATAATAAAATAAAAACACAGCATCAGACTTCATGGAATGGGGGAAACTGCCATATATTCTCCCATAAAAGCCTTAGTTGTAACCAAATCAGACAGGAGGACATGGGCTAAATAAACTTCTCAGAGGTGCTGACAAGATGTCATCCTGCTCATTTTTGTAGTCTAGTTTATTTTGGGGAAAAAATAAATAATTTTGCACTTCCTTGCCTAATCCGTCTGAAATCCATTTCATTGTCACATTATGCAGGATTTGTGAATATTTCTAATATGACAAGGATACCCATTCTTTCCTTCCCACTTGTGAGCTGTCTGGAAGGCCTGTCACAATCTTGCCAGGTTTTCAGATACTGCTCTTGATTTAACAAGCTCAGCCCATTTATCATATTTGTTAGCCCCAATGTTATTTCTCTATTAGGTCAAACTAGCAGACAATAATATTTTGAATGTGGAAAGGAACTATCTCATTTTATCAATACATCTCAATTCTACCAACACCTCAATATTTCCTTCAATACAGATTATTCTTCATATCTAATAACTATCTTGCAGTTTATGCAGAGACAGGTTTAAACTTCCAGTTCTCTCAAGATCAATAGTTATTCAATCAGATTTATGCTGAAATAGTTTTATCTCTATCCTTCTTAATACCTTCCCTCATTTAGCTTATTAGTATCTCCCCCCAAAAATCCCTCCAATTATTTGATTCCTAAAAACATTCCATATTTTCAGAGATAGCAAATGAAAATGCAAACAGGCACAATAGAAAAAAATCACTTTTGCCTCCATATATGAGAAATATATATGGAATCTCTTGCTTCATAATCAGACCTTCAGAATAAAGGAAATACCTGCAATGATTTTGTGTTATTCATAAGCACATAATTTACAATATTTTGCAGAGATACTGTGGAAGTTTTTCTCATAGAGGGTCTCTAATCTTCCTCTCTTCCCTTTTTTTCCTAATTTCATGGATCTCACAGAAGCAGAAGAGGTGGCTTGGGAAATCATCTTTCTCGTGGACATTTGTGTTGGTTTTTTTCCCAAGTCAGAAAACTCCAGGGCTGTATTTGCCAAAAGCACCAGAGACCTGAGGCTGTCACTGTTCTGCTTTGGGGTGAGCCAGTCTGGGAGGAACAGCTGGTGTGATCCATCATCTGGAACACCTCTGACTACTACTAAGTGCTCTTAAAATATATGTACTATGAAACATTTTGAAAGTCTTGCTATATAATGCAGTTCTGCAGAATACTGATTTTTCAAGACAGCTCAACCTCTGTATATTCCTTACCATGTCTCTGCATATACACAAACTTAAATGTGGAGAGAGAAGCAGACTTAAGCTTAGCTCATTAAGTTTCAACTTAGGAAACATTTTGAGAAATTATCATACATTAATAATGCAAAAAAGGTCAGTTTGAAGAGATGAAATGTTTTTGTTTGTCTGCTATTCCCCGGCAGACAAACATATTTCATCAAAGATGACAAGAGCATTAAGGTTTGTTACAGGGAAAAACTGAACTAAAATAAAACTAAACTAGCTCCACACTAAAGTGTCCTATGCTGGACTGGTATGAGAGTTATTGAGTTTATTGATGGTATCAGAAAAAGAAAAGAAGAGTTCTGTAAAAAGAAAATTTAAATGTTTAACCTGATATTTTCTTGGTATTATTATTAGAGAGTTGTCACATTTTTTAATAAACTTCAAAAAACAAACGAACAAAAAAAATCTTCCTTTTTGTGGCTTTACACTTGTTTCTTTGTGATATTTCCATGGAAAGTGCAGTTAAAACAAACACTTTCTGGGCAAGTTCACTGGACAATTAAATGTAGTGAGATCAAACGATTCATCGTCAACAATCTTTCTAATTGTCTCATCAGTTGCTGCCCTTGTTTTTCTCATTCTGAAAGTGTGACACTGCAGGATCAGCCTGGATACATGCACAGACCATGTATAATGGATGTTTATAATATACTTCTTTCCAGCTCTTCTATCTTGAGAGCTTTACAGACTCAAGAGAAACACGAGAGTCTTGTAAGTGCAGCACTGAGATTAGGGTTATTACTAACCAACCTTTCCTTCAGGTTGTCTCTGTTTTTATCAGACAAGTTTCATTGTTGCAATGCTTGACTGCTTTCTTAGGACTACACTTAAAAAACTGCAGGACTCAAATTTTTGTCTTACACTTTAAATACAGCAGCAAGAGTGAAATTATTTATGTGGTGGCAAAGGTGCTTTGCAGCCTGACCAAACTTAAGGGGCTACAGATCATGCCCTGTCAGCCCAGCACAGGGAAAATTATCTTCATCCCATACAATGAGGACAGACCTGGGAGTTAGGCCTGGCAAGGGAGAATACCCAGACAGGTGTTTTCGTCCCTGTTCAGGAAGACGTCATGCAAAAATATCTACTCCTGAGGTGCACAGGTATTTCATCTTTACAGGGATGCCAAAACCAGCTCTGCATCTGGGACAGAGAGCCCAACCACCCTGCATGAGCTGTCCTCACCCACTAGGGAGAGAGAAGGGATTCCAGCTCTTGGTACTTAATGAAAAACAAAACAAAACAAAAACCACTGCGACACTTTTAACCCTTCTGATTGTGAAAGTCTGGTAGAAATCATTGCAGACCTAGAATGGTTATGACAGAGTTGCCAGTAATTGGGGTCCTTACCAGTATGTGGTATGATGGAAGGAGGGAAAACATTTAACATGGTTTCTTCTCTAATAATAATTAAGCCATATTATGAGTATATTCTACCTAAGGTAACAAGATTTACTGCAAAACATTGTGATATTCTATTAATAAAAATGGGACATGCTCAGCTTTTGAGCTACAATTCCAACTCCAAATTCAGCAGAATTTTTGATGGTGAATATTTTAATGATTCTTACACAAAGGGGTGGAGGGGAAACCATAGAATCATCGAATGTTTTGTGTTGAAAGGGACCTTAAAGTCAATCTGTCCATAGAATCATAGAATGTTTTGCATTGAAAGGGACCTTAAAGACAATCTGTTTCCACCCCGTGCCATGGGCAGGGACACCTCCCACCAGTCCAGGTTGCTCCAAGCCCTGTCCCAGGGATGGGGCAGCCACAGCTTCTCTGGGCACCCTGTGCCAGGGCCTGCCAACCCTCACCAGAGAAAAGGGCATAGGGCAACCTGGTTTTCTAAAGGGAATTTATACCATTCAGAGCAGGCTGTGAAACTATATGGCTAAGTATTAAATATTTCAGTGACTTTTGCTGCAAATGAAGAATCAACAACACAGCAGTTTTCAGGAACTATACAGGTTAACATGCATTAATTTGGGGGAGAGAACTTTGTTGGGCAGCTGGTTCTGGGAGGTCACCAAAAAAGCAGATGCTGCAAGTTGAGTCCAGCTCAGAGTTGCTCGTTGAAGCCCCTGCAGACACAGCAATGGAGCTGCTGCTACAAAGCCAAACCATGAGCAAACTCCATGGAGCCTCTGCACACATACCAGGCTGACATTACAGATAACTTTTCAGGATATCCACTCCATGCATTATGCAGAGCATTATAATTATATTTTTATAGCTGCTGGATAGGCACGGGTAAGAGTTTCTGCAAGATTGCTTTCCATTTGTACGCAGAAAAATATTGTCACAACTAGACTGTTAAAAATAGTTCAATTAAAACCATCTAGCAAAGAAAAATTCTTGTTTATATGTATAAACAGGCATTATAATCCAGTATAATAGAGGTTGTTCATAGAATGTTTTAAAAAATATTAGTGAATTAGGATTTCAGGTCAGTGTGTAACTACACTGAAACATTTTCCATTTTTTTAAACTTTTCCAGACTGGATTTCAAGCATCATTTCAAAGAAATTCAGTGACTTCTACTCATGCAACCACCACCCATTTGTATTTACCTCTTTTTATAGCTGTTTATATTGGGAAAATTAATTCTCACAAAAGAAGCTTGAAAACGTGACTTTGGTGTTTGTTCTGTTAGATATAATCTGTGGACAAAGCTTTGCTTATCACCAGGTCTCCTCTTCTGATTGTAATCTCATTTCACTTGTCCTTGGGATCTTATGTCTGCTACAACCTTCAGCTTGTTAAATATTCAGCAGAAAGTTTATGGACTTTCCCATAACCTTGATTAAAAGCCTATGGGGAGCCTGAATGCTGAAAAATAGCCCCTTATTTGAAGAGAAACTTGAGTACACTGTGCTGATTTCTGTTTCACTAAGAGTATTTATAATCAGCAGTCACTGGCACAGAGTCGAGGCCAGAGGAAAATATGATGCATCAAACTTACCTGTTTAATAACTCTTATATTTTCATTACTTAATTTCACAAAGTGGAACTTTTGGGAGCAATGCTGAGAGGAAGAGAAAGTACATACTACAAAAAACCCCATATACATAATAAAGTCATTCAAACTGATGCCGTGAATGACCCGTCCCCCCAAAAACAGGACTTTGAGCCACGTTAGTGTAGGGTAAGATATAAAGTAAAGGTCCTTTAATAACACAGGGCCTACAGCCCACAGGAATACAGGATGACATGCATGTGTCCCAGTTCTTGTTTCCATGGCTTTTATAATAAGATCCCTCCAATCATTGCTTTACACATTTCTCAGTCCAGCCCCGGTTCCACCCCTGGTTCAACGCCCTGGAATTGGGTCTGGGATCGTCAAGACCCTCTGTCTTCATCAACTCTTCTTCCTCAGGCACACAAAAGTCTCTTGGAGTTCATCCAGTTCTGGCTTTTGGGTCACTCTGACCTGTGTTTATGTTTCGTTCTGTGGGCCTCTGATATCCTTCAGCTCTACCTTGGAAAGGAGTCTAAACAAGATTAATTAACTAAAGGAATTTGAGCTCCCTGTTCTGGGACAGGGATAGTGATAGAAAGGCATTAAACTTAGACTGTTAGAAATATTAACCCTCTAAAAATCTACAATTACTGTGTTCCTAAAATCTACAAAATGTGAAAATCAGAACAAAAACCCCTTTGGCATCAAAAGAAAACAGAAATATTAATCATTGAACTACAGATGTTTTACCTTTGCCTCTGTTTGAGAAGGAACCCTATCAAATGTTGTGAAGGTGTGACTTTGTGGCTTTCAGTGCCCTCCATCCCTTATCCCCAAGGATTGCTGCAGTCCTGCTCTCTCCAGCCCAGTGTCCAGCCTGGAGCCTTGCCAGTGGCTTGGATATGTCTGTACCCCTCAAACCCTGCAGGCACTCTGGGTCCACCACTTCATTTTTTTCCCAGGGAAACACGACAGGAAAACAAGCAGACTAGCAAATTGTCCGGGTGTTTTCAGCATTTTCTTTCTGTTAGACCAACTGAAATACAAAACCCGATGAAAAGCAGCTCAGTGTGCTCAAAGAAATGTCTGAGTTACTGCTGAGCATCTTTAGGTATTGGTTAAGTTTTTAGATAGAACAGGAGAGTCCCACCCCCTCAATCATTTAGTTTGTCATTCTCTCTTTTTCTATTCTTGGTCTTTTGTTCTTCTTTTAATAATGGACAGCAATCTTTTCTTTCCTAATTGTCAGGTGATTAAAGACCCATCAGGTAATTTTGTGCTTAACTATTATATCCTTCCTGCTGTAAGCTTCAGAATAATTTGTTCTGAGTGATAGACTGTTTCTGATCAAGACACACTCACTAAATGGGAGATGTCAAATGTTATTGTGCCTTTACAACTATATCAGTACAAGATGCAGTAATTTTCCTCATCAGCGTTTGGAAATTGTCTCAATATGGGAGGAAAAGAGCATTAAAGGCAAGTGGTGTCAAAAATTAACTGTTTAAGCCTGAAGTAGAGCTACTGCATGAGATCCTACATTGCCAACACAGTCCTCAATCATACATCAAAAGATTTGCCATGTGACACTGAAATGGTTTTGTGAAGATGGATGACTGTATAACAGAGCACATATAGTGAGATGAAAAAAAAATCAACCCACTCTGCACAATAAATCAGATATAACATCATGCTTAACATTTCAGTAAGTTATTTTGTTCATGAAAACTATTAATCTGTGCTTTATTTTTACTTCTACCTCGACCGTACAATAAACAGGAGGAAGAGTGAGATTCAAATTCTAACTCTGCCCCGAGGCTAAACAAGGAAATAAAAGAAATATTGCCAACATCAGGAAAACCTCCCACTTCATTATATTTGATTATCACAGATCACAATACTTGTAACAAACCATAATAAAATAGGAAACATATGTTTCTTTCATTATTACTGTCTTTTATTTAATTATCCTTGAACTGAAGTGACTTTGTATAAAGTTATGTTTGCTATATACAATTGCAGAGATGTACACAGATGATATTAAACTCTAATCATAGCACAGAACATCACTTTCTGAGTGGATTATCCATGTGGTGCATTGATTGGGATCCTTGAATAAGATGCAAACCACTGGAGAGGTTTAAACAGCTATATTCTTTCTAAAGTACTCTTTAATTAATGTTGTCTAGAGCACTAATTATGAAAGCTTGTAAAGCCTAAAGCCTGAAAACACTTATGCACCTACTTAACTGTGCTCATTGAGGGTAGACCCACGGAATTCATTGGAACTGCTCAGAGTAGGTAATTTAACTAAAGAATGCACCAGGGCTGCTGCAGGTTAGGAGCTGAGCACTGAGCACAGCTCTGCACAGGTATAGCCCAGGTGGGTTTAAAGCATTTTCCTCTCTGCTGTTTCCAATTACAAGGCTGTCAACCACGGACATATCTGTCTTCCCCAAAAAGGTATAGAGCTGCTGCCTGATAGTCTCTTTGAGGAAATGTTAAATTAAGCAAAAGTCAGTGGGCTATGAGATGCATGCAACTGTATGTACATATGTTTAGATGCACAGATAATTTGTTCCCATTATGAAGGCAGATAATTGTGCATATATACAAAGCAGATCTCCTACACAGTGCAAAATACTGACATTAGAAGACAAATTACTGTAACTGTCAATGGAAAACTCCTAAATCTCTTTTAAAATAGAATACTCACATTTCCAAAGATTTTCTTTCAACAGCATAAATCATTTTCATTTTACTAAACAGATTCCTCTTTGTTTAATTAATAGTTGCAAACAGAGCAAAGTTTTAAAAGCATTACCAACCTTCTCATTTCTAAGTAGCCATTCAAGTTTTTATTATTAGCCCCCTTCCACTTGAGCCATAACCATGCAAATGTCCCTGGAAAGTTTTGGCATATACATGCTTTGAAACTGGGACTGACAATATTAAAAATTCTCACTGATATTGCTGTTCATTTTGCAAAATATTTTTCCTGAATTTCCACACCTCATTTACAAGTAGAGAACCTGACTTGAGGATGGAAGGGAGACACAACATTATGGTTCAGTTGTATATTCCAGCCTCCTCATGTTCTCATCAATCCTTTCTGGGTTTTGGCCTGATTGTGCCACCTCTGGTGCACATGTGTTGTTTTCTCAGCCAGTTGGCAAAACTCAAGCATATTTTCTTGTCTCAGCTGTTGGCAGGTCCAACAGTGGCTTTGGAGGCAGAGTTTGGCCAAGTGGGGCATAAAGGTCCATGTTGTAGAGTTGTTCAAAATATGCAGCTAAATTAATAGAATCATACAATTAGTGAGGTTGGAAAAAACCTTTAATATCATCAAGTCCAACCACCAACTCAGCACTGCCAAGCCCACTCTCAACTATGTCCCCAAGAGCCTCATCTCTATGTGTTTTAAGTTGCTGACTCCAACACTTCCCAGAGCAGCCTGTTCCAGTGCTTTCCATCATCATGTCCCAGTCCCATTCCTCTGCCCAGCACAAGGACATTGACTGTGCATTATCCCAAATACCACAAATTAACTGTGCCAGTGCTAATGGAGCATTTCTCTAGAAGTCTCTCCACTGTATTCTCCAGCTCTGCTAGACCCAAGAAAGTGTTGAAGAGCAAAAGGAACACTAGTTTTTATTCAGACTGGTTTTAAATCAGGTTCAATAATTGCAATATCCATGGAAGATTTAAAAAAATAAATTAGGAGGCTTCTTATTCAAGACACACTGTCCATCCTGTGACTAAATAAGCAAAACGGCTGGCAGAAAAACAGATTTTTTTTTCAGCATACCCAAAACACACAAAATTAAGAGTGTGTAAGAAGTCTTGATCTTCATTTTAGTCTCTCCTGCATGTTTGGCTTTGAAACCTTAACAGCCTCTAAATGTACCTACTAATAATAATTTTGTCATTCAGGCTTAATAGAGAACCTCTGCAAACTCCTCCATCTTTATGTAAAGGAACAACTACATAATGAAAAGCCAGACCTAACAACTTTCATATGTCACAAAGTAACATTTTTCATATTTAAGAGCCCACTGGAAGAAGGGCAACTGACTTGGCAGAGAATTTATCTGCAATCCACTCAACCCACTGTGCCTTTATGGGTCTGTGCCATTAACTCTTGCAGCAGCACACAGTGCAAAGGCATCGTTGGTTCAGGCTGACCCACTTCCCTCCCCTACATCACATTACTTACCCAACAACATTTATACAAGACATCAAGCTCTCCAATGGAAATTTGGTGTGTGCTCATGGATCTCAGCCAGCATAAGATACCATGGGGTAGTAAGTTATACATGGATTTGAGCAGTTCCCACACTAAGGAACTCTTCTGCTTCAACTTTGGCTTTAATCACAGAGGGTTCTCACTGACAGGACTCCCTGAAAGCCACATGACAGCAGTACAAAGTCCAAGAAGTAGCACAGTTAAATATGCTTTACATTATATATGCCACCTAATTTTTAGATCATCTGGGTTTTTTCATACAACTCTTGGGGAATGCTTGGGAATAAAGTCACTCTGTCACCAGCTAGTGTCAGATATCACCGTGATGGAGCCATAATATAAGTCTACAGATGGAGATAAACACTCTTCACTCTCAATGGAGAGACATCAAAAAGCAGTTGCTGCAAGATAAAAGAGCTGACTTTGAACTTCAATACCCAGTTGTGCTAAATATGTGCAAATCTTGGAACAACAGAGTATAAAGTTATGAACTAAGTTTTTCTTACTGCCACTGACTGCCTTTTCTACATGATCCACAAGGAGCAGAATTCGAGCATCCTGGAAAAAATGCATGTTTTATAGTTTTAGCAAGCATCTCTCAGCCATCATGTTTCTCAATGTACAAATTACTCAAGAGATACTTTTAAAAATAATATTCCATTGGATATAAGAAGAATATTTAGTTGCTCTCAGTAATGTTGCATCTGTATAGCATATTCATCAACCCTCCTCATGAATTCTGGTTTTCTATAACAGAGGAATCATTATTAAACACTTGTTAACATAAGAACTTGGTCCAGCTGTTATGACAAAAATAATCTTAGCAGTAAGACCTTGAAAAACTAACTGGTGTAGATTTGCTATCAAGAAAATCCATAAAATCTTATCTTGAACTTGCAGTCCTAGACTAAAGCCTGTATTGCTGGCTCAGTGTTACTGCCCAAATGATGCTCTTTCACCAACATACACTGGCAAAGTACAGAGAAAATTTATTTATGAGGTCATCTGAATTTTACAGAAAGTTAAAGACAGCCTGACAGTCTGTCACAACAGGAAAAATCATCTATAAAGGTGATATTAACAACAAGAAAAAGACTTTTGTCCCATCTGCACATTCATTTGAAAAGCATCCATGTGGCCCTGACCACAGGAAGACAGGTCCGTCCTCTGCCCATTGGCCCATAACACCTGGGCTGACACCTGATCAGCTTTTGAATCCACCTTGGAAAGCTGATGTTGAAGATGACACGAACAACATCCTTCACTAAGTAGAGTGGGAATGGACACTTTTGTTCAAGTCATAGTTCATGCACACATCCCACATATCCCACAGCCCTACGCTTCAGACTAGAAAATCCCCACTGAGTTTTCCTGCAAACTGCTGCTGGAACAAAGGTATCAACAGGTCCTCCAGTTAAAGAGATGGATGACAAAAATTACACCACATAGCCATGCAGAGCTACTGCTGCCTTCAGTTATACATTTATCCCTAAAGACAGGATTGGAAACATATTCTATCCAATGTATGATTTGCTTGGAACACCATCATCTGATACTGGAAGGTGTGTGAAAGGGATTATTTACACTATTTAAGGATCATCGAGCCTTTTCTCATCTCACACAAAAATGGTGCATATTTGCAATCCAGTTCTGTAGTTGCTTTACAAAGTGCAGTAGTGACAAGGAAACAGAGAATACAAATGAGACATTATCATTTGATCTACAGCATTTCCTTAAAAACTCCAAATCTTGCTACAGGAGCTCTCATGCATGCAGAACACCATCATCATTAGACAATTACTCATTATAAATGAGCACAGGCTAAAGCCAGACATACTGCTTAGCTTTCCAAGCACATGAAAGTTTCAATGATAAAATGAAAATATAATATAATTCAAAACAATTTTTACTGAGCAAAGGTGCTGCATTTACATACAGGTAGTGTGTTTTTCTCCTCATTGGGAAAAAAATCTGTTTCTGCATCAGTCAGTCACTTGCAGAATCTCAATGTAAAAGATTATTTCAAACTTAGATTATTTCCCCCCCGCCTCAGTTCCAAAACACAGACCTTTGAAGAAACTGGTCCATAGGATGCTGCATGTTAAGTAGGTCTTGGGTTTATATCATGTCTGTGATATGCTCCACATTACCCTGTGGTATCTGCTGTCTGCTTTGAGAACAACCTTCATAGTTTCACTTCAACTTCCAGCAGCAAATGGGAGATGCAAATCTTTCCAAAGCCCTCAACACTAAGTTTATCCATCCAAAAGTCTGAAGCCAAAGTATGCTACATCCCTAGGAAACATAGCCAAGTACCAGCATTGGGCTCCTCTTACTTTATATGTTGTGGAAGAACAATTCAATCTTGAGGTTTGACTGTAAATCACAGCCCTAACACACCCCACTAGCACAGCCAACTTGTGGTTGTACATATTAGTTATGGATGTGGTTGTAGCTTATAACTATAGATGTGGTTATAAGTTAGCAATGGTCTTGGTATAGTTTTTTCACTGCTGAAAACCCAAATAGTCTCTTCCAGCACCCCAAAGCCCTTGTCCAATTTATTTGCATTTTTTTCATAGGAGATGTCATTTCTTCACATCTAGTACTTTATTCATTGCACTTAACAGTGAAGTTTGGCCATGGTTGTGCCTATAACAATGATGTCCAGAGTCTCCAAATTTCCATCTTGGCACTTATAACTGCAAATAGTATTTGTAATGATTTCTAGACTGATAGTTCTTGCTATTAACCACAGCACAGTTTCACCATCTTTGGTGAAAGACTTTTTGGGGGAAAGATCCCCCTTCTTGGTGGGACAGAAAACATCTGTCCTGCAAGCCTGTGTCATGTCTAACTTTTACCCTGATACCACTAGATGGACTCCAAAGTTAGAACAGAAAGATGCATCCTTCAACAGGCAGAGCAGGAATAACCAAAATCATACTATTATTACCAGAAACTTATTCCAAGATTGATAAATTTTTAGATAATATCCAGAGTGACAAACAAAGGCCCTCTAAAAGGCAGTGCTAAGTTCAATATATTTAGGGAAAAGAACAGCACAACCCTATCATTCTGCTACTGAAAGGGTGACCAAGCTGAAGCACATGAAAGGAAAATGAAGGGAGAATCTGTACTGCCTGAGTGAACTGCTCTGCCCATAGTTTCAGAGTTCTTTTCTTCTTCTCAGCCATTCTTCTGTCTGCTCTACTCAATCAAGGCAACAAATTGCCTTGTTCAGTCAGGGCTCATTGTATTTTTTCCAAACAAACCTGTACAATCAATGCAACGATGTTCATGCAATTTATATATCTTACACATGAAACTACAATTATTTTCACCTTGAATAAAACAGGTCTTTTAGTTCGAGATTCTCCAACGGTAATTTACGAATACATTTTACAACCAAGACTACTTCTGACATGAACAGAAGTTACATAAATTACTGAAACAATGGGATGAGAAAGGCAAGTTCATTCCATCAAGGGCTCCAGAGAAAGGTTTCTTATTCCTACAAACCATGAAAGAAAAGTGGCAACCCACTTTTCAGCTGAATTTCTGTTCTGAAAAATGATTTTTTTTTTAAATAGAACTAAACTTTGAGTTTTATCTTACTGATTTTACAGTAAAGTCTGATAAACACAGTGCTGTGTTTTCTTACTGACAGCTCAGAATGAAATTATTCTTTATACCTTACTAAGAATCAGAGAGATGGGTGTCTTGCAGAGTCTTCTGTGAGTGTTACACAGATATTAGAAGAGTTTAAATTTTGCCAGGTTTTTTCCAATTGCATTGTTAACTGACCAAGTTATATTATGTCTCTTTACAAAATAAAATCAAAAGTCATCAAGAGAATCCAATAGAATTCTTTAAAAATTATATACATATATATATATATATATATGCAGATCTATTAGTCCTTTTTTGGAGCCCATCTCATGTCATTCATTAACACTACTTTAACTTCCCTCCAGGAAGAATTCATGCAGATGCCTTTGTAGCAAAAACTCAGATCATTTATGAAAAAGAAAAGATTTTGTCAAGATTCTGCTCTGAAAAAATCTCAGATAAAGTGCTTAACATTTAAATATGTTCCAGAACATTTAAATATGTTCCAGAAATACCACCAATATTTGAGTAAAATACCCACATGTCTTCAAAGGGATTTCTGTTGAGGAAAAATAAAAAGCTAGTTTATTTTCCTCTATTTGTTACCATGGACATCTGAATAAAGATAGTATATTTTTACTGGAACCATCCTCTACTGCTGTGGGAAAATAAGTTGCCATCTGCCTTAAAGTATGTGACTCTGCAAGTAATTACAAATGCCACAAAGATAATGATAATTTGAATGGGGTACATATGGAGCAAACACCTGAGAAAGGCCTTGCCTCAGTAGAAATATTTTAAGAATGGAAAATAAATATGCTTTACTTATACACACTGACACCAGATTTAAAAATCTTTCAATGCTATATTTTGATGTAGTTACACCTGCTGGTTTTGATTCTCCAATGCCTTTCTTCCTTTCCAGCAGGTTAGGTTGAAGGAGGAATGTCATCTTTAACCTTGAGGTGCCTGTTCTTGTTGGCTTGTGTCATAATCTTATTATTTAAAAGCAATTCTTGGTATTTAACATCTCACCTCAGCATGCAAAGCAGTTATGGATTAGAGCACATTTCCTGGGGTGTAAAGGATAGAGTGACTGTGACTTGGAAATGCTGCCTGGCTGTGCCACAGTCTCACTCCCAGCTCCTCGATCAGAAAAATCTGCCTGTGACCCCCTGTCTACTTTGCTGATGTGATTATTTCCAAACTATGCATTACTAGCCCAAGACATTTAGTGCAGGACATGAGGGGCAGTTTTTCCCAGTCACTGTAAATACCAGGATACAGTTACAGCACAGCTTAGAGTATAATCAATTTTTAAAACCTAAATGCAACATAGTTCTGTATTCTGGAGCTTCATCAATGCTGCAGGCAAGAAAGCCCCTCCCTGCCTTGCAGTGCAGGCAGCTGTCTGGGGCTGCTTTCTAAACTCACAGATTGGGCCATCTCTAATCCAGTTGCTAATCATCTGGCTAAAAAGCCAAGATCTTTCATGACATACAGTCTATCCTAACCAAGCCACCTAGAGAACTACCTAGGCAGTGCCAGCTCCTGCTGTGGAACGTGGGGAGTGCCCCATGTCCCCACGTCACAGGCAATCACAGGCACTGTCTGAGGTGCCCAAGGTACCTGGGGCACAGACACCCTGGGCTGCACTCCCAGCCCTTCCACTGGGAATGGGGCAATGGCTTGGGAAAAAAAAAAAAAAGGTCAAAATAGCTGATAGCAAGAGCATTAAAAGAGCAGTGTTATTTTGTGTCAGTATTTAGATCGGACTCAATGATCTCAGAGGTCTTTTCCAACCTCCTTGATTCTGTGACATCTTTGAGATTCCCAGGGGACGTGAAGGTGATGGTGGTGTGGTTGGCAGAATTAAAAATGTACTGCAACTACAGCACGATGCTACAGAGAACTCTCCTATGAGGAAAATGATCTATCAGAGCTAAACATTTCTTTTTTTTATGGTCATGAAGCAAGACTTAAGCAGCTCCCCATTTCACAAAATTGTTAACCTTCTGTCTTGATGAAAATTAACAGCTACAGTTTCTTCTAAATAAATTCTGTAATTTTTACTGGATAAAGCATTCCTCTATTCCTGTCAGAGTTGTGCAGCACAGCTGTTTTTAACAAATTCCTATTTTTATTCCCCGACATTTGACTATCATTATGTATATGAGTTTCTGCAGCCTGCAAAGCACATTTTAACAAGAAATATTAATGTCCCTCCACATTTACCATCTTTTATCCCTATTCAGCAAGAATAGGTGTCACACAAAACAGAAAACATCTGCTTACTTGTATTATAATTTCTTCTGAACTCTTTAGATTGGAGACACAAAGTTGATAGCAAAGATTAATCATGAATGTACAAAGCAGAACCATGATTCTTTGTAAGTATGTTTCAAAGGGAAAAAAATAAACTAAAATTAAGTATTTTTGTAAAAAAGCATAAAGAAAGAATTATGAGGGAGCTTCTTTTTAAGATGTGTTCAGTGACTAAGTTAATATCTTAAGTTTTGTAATCCTTACAATGATTCACCCCTAACACAGGGGCTAGAAAAAGGTCAGGGCACTTTCTTCTTTCCCTTGCTTCCAAATATCTTACCTCTCTTGGACTTTGTGGTTGTATTGTCTGTCTTTAATTTTTATGTCAATGCATTGCATTATCATGATCTGGACTGTGTTCTCCTTGGCACTTTTAATCATGGAATGTGAAATCTTTTGTTTCCTCTCTCTGCTTTCAAGGCCCAGGGCTGTGTATGGAGTGCTGTGATTGCAGAATTCCTGTCTCAGCACAGACTCTCCAAGGAAATGCTCCTTAAAGGCCTCACTATCTGCCCCCTGCCTTAGCTAAAGACACAAAATCAGCATTAAAATACAGAGAGTCAGATTTCTTGTTAGAGACACAGGCAGTTTCAAAGAAACCAAGTGGACCCATGAGGTGTATTGAGCAGTTGAGTGTTAATGTTGGAGCCCCACCATGAGCAGCTGCCATCAGCAGCAAAGGAAGTCCTAACAATGGCCTGGCTCTTTCCTTGGTGTTTCCTCCTATTGTGCCAGTTACAGGATGACAGAGAGTGCAACATTTCTGAAGCTGTGACACAGATCTGATAGACTTCTGCATTCTGACCCAAATTAAGAGCCAGGAGTCATACAATGATCCAGACACAAATACCTTCCACAGAAATAGTCCCCCTGTATCAAAACTCACAAGATTTCAGGGAGAAGAAAGCAAACAAAAAAAGAATTGTCTGTTTCCAACTTCAGAATAATTCACAGCATTGCACTTTTTAAATCTTTCTGTAGCTTAGCAGAAGAGAACAAAAATCGAGGAGGAAATACCTTATCCTTTTCCCAAAAGCTAAACATACTTTAATTATGAATACTTTAAGGGAAAGATGAATAGCATATTGCTTTACTGTTAATATTCTTTTAAACACACAAATCACACTTTAATAATCCAAATAGCTAATTCATATATGACAACTCAGATCCCACATACAGACATACCTAATGCTATTCCATTCACAGGACAGAGCAATGCAAGGTAAAGGAGCTGCTTTATTTACACAGGTTCTGACATACATTTTTTGCACCCTGGTGTGGTTATGTTCCAGTATTGGAGTAGGTCAGGGCAGTGCTGAGTGATAATGGAACTGATGAAGAAAGATTCTTGTGATCTTCACAAAAAAGAGAAATAAGGAGCTAATTTTAGAGACAGATGGACAAGAGCTCCACCCCAGCAGAATCTGTAATCAGTGATATTTGACCCTCAGTGAAAAAATGAGAATGTGTGTAAAGAAAAGCTTTAATATTAGTTCTGATCAGATAAAACTTTTGCCTTTATAGTCTTCAAAGTGCTTTCTCTCACCACTCCTATTTCCCTTTATTGCTACTGTTTTCTTTACGTGAGCTACTACTGAGGAGGAGAGGAAGAGGTTGTCTTTCTATTTCTAAGTAGGTCTTTGGTGTATGATTAGTATGTGACATGAATAAAACCTTTCTTGGTAGAGAAAGGCTTGCTTTCTTTTAAAGTATTAGATGAGAACCAGACTTTATAACATCTCACCCTACAGAGGACACATCTTCTGGGACACTGGTTTTGAAACATCAGTCAAGATAACCAGACAAAAGAACAACCATAGAAAAAGTGTAATTGTCCTTCCTGGTGTTTCACAGAAACAGTTATTATGAATGAGAGGATTTAAAGTCCAGCAGACCATACAGAATCAGCTAGCCATGCCCTTTTCTTGGAAACAGCATTTCAGCTGGATCAGTTGTTGCTTCTTACTATTATTTAGGGAGAAATTTATTTTGATGCACTAAGGTTTTTAGCAGAACTTTAAGCACTGAAAGACAAGCAAGAAGTGCTGTTTTCAAAGCACAGAGCAGAAAAAAGGGAAGATGCTGCAAAGTCCTGTTCCATCTCACTATCCCATCTTCTTATCCCATCTAAGCCAAGATATTCAGGATGCATCAGTGTTGCTCACCTTGGCAGAAGTCACACAGATCTGAGGAACATAAAAGCATTTGTGAAACACAATCCTCAAGGCAGCATTACTGATGTGCACAAATGCAGGTGAACACTCGCCAGGCACCTTATACAGGGAGGTTAAACAAACTCCTTGTCCTGAGAACTCCACAGAACAGTTGATCTGGCAGTCTGGTGACTCTGTGAATTAAACCAGCAGGATGCTGCCCCTCCACAGCAGTGCCCAGCAGTGCCAGCCCCTCTCCTTGGCCACACACAGCTCCTGTCTGCTCAGTCAGGATGAATTACCCAATTAACATCATCATTAACAGCAGAATTGAATTTAGGGAATCAAAAAACCCCAAGCCAACTATTTTTACAGCATGAAACAAAAACAACAAAACCTGATCTGCACTTAGAAACATCCTTTTACACAAGCATTTGTGGTGATTTTTACTGCACTTGCATCAAGAGCAGAAAAATCAGCATAAAACCTGCATTTTGTTCAGGGCCCCACAAATACACAGCAAAATTTTCATCTCCAATCCAGGGGGTTTACAATATAATTCCAGCTGAAAGATGGGAATGAATATGTACAAACAACCAAGGCAATGTGAGACAAGGCTGAGAACTGTGAAAGAGATACATGAGAGAAGAGCTTTAGGAATTGGTGACATCAGGTACACACAGAGTTAACTCTGAAAACATTTAAGAACAATTAGAATGTCATTTGGAATAATAAGACAAGTGCTGAATCACACAGAATTATGAAGAAAGCACAAAATCCTGCCACTAACTAGAAAGCAGCAACATTATTTATTGCTATTAAACACGAAGGTGAGAATCTCAACCTCTGGTGTAATATAAATCCAAAAGTATCATCATAAATACTTTGCCTATCAGCGACCAGGAGGTTTCATGACAAACTGGTGTTACAGTGGCTGGGTCAGCAGCAAGCACAAGGACACCAGCCCTGTGTTCCCTGATGCAGAGCCTGCACAAGGGGTTTGGTGCCTTCCCTTGACCTTAAGACACCAAAGTCCCAGAAAATAAAAGAATCACAATGCAAATTATACAACCACAGAAAAAATACAGAAACAGCAGTCTATTAACAGCATGTTGCATTTCAAGAAGGCTAAAGGATACTTGAAGAGTAAAGCAAAAAATACCTCCCTTATTCAGAAATATATGGATAGAGAGGAGCTTTCTGAAACAGTTCTACTTGTTCCTATCACATACTTCAAGGTTGGATCCCATTTCCCTACCAAAAGTCCAGTTAAAAAGGAAAACATCAGATTAAAGGATGACCCATCTCTGCACAAACAAGGACAGCAATTACTGGATTTATTGACTCAGCAAATGCTGTGACTTTAACTGCACTGTCAGTCAGGAATCTGCTTTGTTCAATAAATACAATTTTTCCACTTAATTTCTAAGACAGACTGGTAGTTGCAGACAGTCATTAAATATATTTCCTGATATATTTTTCATTAATCAGAGTGAAAATCAAGTAATAAATTATTATGCTTCGAAACAAATTATAATCATGCAATTTTTCACATGGCTTAAATGATATAAAAGATAAAATTTGTCTTTTTTTTCCTGTATTTCCATTTTTAAAACAGGAACTCAGTGCTAACAAACACCTTAATATTTCATATTGCTAAAAACTCCTCTTGGAGCCCCTGATTAGCTTGATTTGAAAAAAAAAAGATGATAAATTTCATCATCTCTGTTTTCTTACTCTTAAAAGAAGAAAGAGGAGAAAGTTTGGAACAAAGTAAGACAGACAGAAGGGCATGGAAAAAACTGCTTTGTAGATCATAAGCAACAAACACAAATGTCCTATGAACTTTATCTTACTGTGTGAATGGCCAAATAAAAATGAGAAGCAAAGTAAGGCTTATTCTCAAGAGATGGTCACTGCTCCCCTCCAACAGGAGCCTTGCAGGGGTGGGGTGACTTTGCCACCCCAAGCTCCTGCTGCCACCTGACATTTGTGCCCCATCTTCACACTTGGCATCTGCAAATGTAGTGGACAAGATAAGGGACTGCTGTGCTGTCCCAGGTCTGCTTCCCCGTGATAAACTTCTATCTCATCCATACCTAGATCTAAGATATGTAGGATACACTCTTCTTCAAAGCTGTCACCAGAAGGGAGCTCTGGCAATGATTTCAGGTTTCATATGCTCCAGATAAACCTTCCATTTTAATCTGTGCCCTTTGTGACATTCAGAGCTATCAGAACCATCAAAGCCCTAAAACACTCCTGGATACAGAGAGCTCCAAAGCATCTTTCATTACCCAGCCAAACTTCAGGGCCTCTGTTTACTGCAAATATGACAACTAGGCAGATCTAAGAGGGGGTTGAAAAACTAGAGGGAAGAAATTTGTTCTTTCTTCACCTCTGCCCCACCAGCCTGCTCACTATGGCAACATAGTTCTAAACTTTCATAAATCTCAAACAGGAAAAAAATTAGGATTATTCATTACCATTCTCTCTGTGCTTGGGGGGGTTGGCAGTTGCTTATCTCAAACGGAGACATCATCTTAAGTGATAACATAGATAAATATCACAGAACATGTGCCACTAAATCACTGTTTATAGATGTCAGAACTCATTCATTATTAAAAGAAACCCCAAAACAAACACTTTAAAGCCTTCCTTATTATTTCACAAGAAGTGACTGATTTCTCACCTGTAAGGTGGAGCTATCCTTCTAATCATTTTAGGCAGACTAATTTCTATTCTAAGCCTCACTCAAGAATTACATTAGGTGGTGTTCACAAACACATTATTATTGCCTGAATTATTTCATCCCAGTATGTAGTCTAGAAACCCCAACATGTTCTCTCCATTGATTTTCCTCATCAATCCCCATTGATTTTGCATGAAAGAATATGGTACACCTCAGAAAACTTGCTTTTATCTTACTTTTCTTCAAACAGTAGAAAATGCAGATCAAGGCGTTATATCCTGGTATCAGCAATAAAATATCTAAAATTTACTTTGAGAAGAATTTATGGAGAGTGCTCCTTATACACAGAAAGTACAAGATTTTAAAACTCATAGTCTGTGTTTGACTGAGAGGGGCAGAGCAGGACAATCTTTTTGCTTTTGCATTTTTAAATTTAATTAGTTTTGTCAATTTTCCCTCCTTTGTGTCAGCTGACTTAATAACTCTTAAGTTGGACACTCAGGGAACAAATTACCAAATCATAGAATTATTTCTGAATATGCAATCTGTATCCTCTCAGGTACAAGTGAAAATCTGCTTGCAAAAGCCACTCATCTGTATCATTGCAAATTGACCTCTCCAGTCTGACCTTTTCCTCACCTCCACTCGTGAACAAATCCAGAATACCATAATGTTTTGGTTTATAGGAGTTTCTGCTCACTTGCTTCACTGTATGTGCCTATGACTAGACAGTTCTTTTACAAACAGATGTCCAAAACATCTGGAAAATCCACACAGTTCTCAGCCCTGTGACATTCAATGCCCTCAAACACGTGCCACGCAGACATAAAGTTGCACCTCTAAGGGAGACGTGCTTTAAAATCTGAGTGTTGAGCACCTCCTGATTTTGATCCCTGCCAGTTCCCCCATCTTTTAAATCACAGCCACTCAATGATTGCTGGGGTGGTTTCCAGAGACGTGATTCATGGGCACACACACAGGAGGGCACTGCAAAGGTTGGCACTTCACAAAGTGGGACAGTGCCGTACTCAGCCATTACATTCTCCCACCTACGTGCGAGCTAATTTGATTAAAGGTAGAAGATCAATCAAACTCTATTGCCTCAGAAAGATTAATTACCTCAGCACTTTCTGACTTAATTATTAGTGTTCAGCCATGGGGTTAGAAAAACCCAATACAGCAGAAGTAAAAGGGCCCAATGGGCAAACGTGGTAGACTGGGATGTGTTTTAGCCTGAGATTTCTTATCTTTAACTAATGAAAGCATCTTTTCTATTCAAATTAGCCCCAAGTTCTATAGTGTGTTTATAACTCAGCAACAACTAAATTAAAATATTACTATCACATTTCAACCTTACTACAGAACTAAAAGAACACAAGATGAGAACAAAAACATGAAAACACCATTAAAAAAAATTCTCTCTGCTGGCAATCCAGTTTTTGGACAGGGAACAAGAAACTTAAGAATTTGTAGTTTTATTTTTTCTTGTGCCCCAGTGTGAGGTCTGAAGTCCAGCTGCCAGAGCATCCTATTGATGATGTTTAAAGAGTAGATTTCAGCAACTGCAGAGTTCCTGATTATCAGACAAGTCAGCACAGCAGCAAACACAGGCATTTTCCCCAGGGAGAGCGAGTCCCTGTCTGCAGCTGCCTGGCAGTGTGCAGCACTGACCCTTTCTGCTCCACCATGGCACCAGGGAGATTATGGGACCCCCCAAGCTGTCACCAAGGTGAGCTTCTGACGTGCTGGGCACGGTGGGGCCAGCGTGGATCCCTGTCACACCAGTGTCCAGAGGTGTCAGGGCCAAGTTCTCCAGGCAGGTGAGGCTCCAGGGCACCAGCCCTGTGTCCATCTGGGGCTGGAGCCAAGGGCTGGCACTCAGCAAACACATTCACCCACAGGTTTCATAGTCCCAGTGAAAAGCGATCTCTTGCATCACACACCAGATTTGCTGTTTTCATTAGAGCAGTTTATTTGCCCTGTCATAAACTTATCAAGCTCCTTTTTAAAACCAGTTCATATTGTCATGCCCTTCTTCTATGCTTCCTACTGATCTTACTTCCAAAGCCCTAAATATCCAGGCTTGGCTGGTTCACAGGCAGCACCTGCTCATTTCCTTATGATCCAACCTAGAGCTTCATCTTGGCCCCCACTCTGCTGTTACACCAGAGCCCTAATCCCCAGCCAGCCTTTGCCTTGCAGTTTAAACAAACCAGTATTAATTCCTTTTACTGTATATAGGCATTCCATTCCCCTGCTATTAATAATATTTCTTTACACATTTCTCATGAGAGTTCACCTTTCTTTAGTGTGAGTAGCCAACATTATTCATAACAGGCCTGTTATGGTATCAACAATGCCTTGGGGTTTTTTCTTTTCTTCTCCCCCCACCCCCCACCCTGTTTTAGGAGTAACCCAGGTATTGGTGATTTATAGTCTATCTTTTTACTACTCAGCTGTTTGGTTTTTTTTCTTTATGCCATTTTCAGCTGGTGATTTATATATTAGTTACATACATCAGTTCCTTTGAGAATGACTCTCAACTATTAGATTTCATCCCACTGCTATTAGTTCAAATCCTTAGCAAAATCCAATTTTTGTGTCATTCACACCTCCTCCTCTATTTTCAGCAATGCTTGGCTTAAAGCTACTAGAATATTTCATTGACATGTTCCTGCTTTTTCATGCCAAACTCATTAAGATAATGATGGAGATTTTTCCATTCTTGCATTATTCTGGGTCTATTCATTCTCGATTACTAAAGCTCCACCCTAATGTGGAGTAATAATAGTTATTAGCTCTCAAATACATATAGATTAACTACACATGTATTCCCCAATATTAAAAATACATGTCATGGACATGAGATAATAGAGCTAATCTACTTCTGCTTTTGGGAAACCTGTGATACCATTTATTGCATTATGTTTACATATATCTTAGTTTCTATCTTGCAAATATTTTCCAGTAATGAAGCTTGACTGACACTGTATTTTTTCTTGACGACTTTTGTCCTAGAAACAGAGAAAATAAAGAAAACACTATCAGTTTTGATATCCTGGGAGGAAGATTATCTCCTCTCCTCCATATGAGAGCACTGAACCTGCTCTGACTTCTAGTGCCATTATCATCACTCTTCATCAGCCTGTCTTTGTGCTCATCAACATCATCCTTATCAAAAATTAAGGCAAGGTCAAAGTCTTCTTTTAATTTTGGGGAAGAAATATATGCTATCTTTAATCATGAACAAATGTCATCTAACTGCAAACCTCTTCCTTACGTGGCTAAATACCATAGATTGCAGTCTTAATGCTTCTTAAGACTAATTCTGTTGCAGTCTGATGATCACTTAAAGCCACTATAAGCTTTGCCCCAGATACTCATTGACTCATTTGCTGTCCACAAGTCATGCCTCGAGTAACAAATGGAATTGGGGAATCCTCGTATTTAAAAATTACTTTTCCCCCTCCCCAGGGGTTGGACACGGGTCGGACATGGGTCAATTCTTCTAGTCAGTTCACCCAAAGAGCTCTTCATATGCTTGTGCTGTCACAAGAGGTGCTGTGATTGAGAGATAAAAAGGGGCCAGACATATTTAGAAAAACCAGTTTGATATGACCACAAAAATTACAGTGTCTACTGGCTCTCCTTTTTGCCACACTTAACTCTCCATCTTCTGATTTTCATTGCAATTTTCTTGGCTTATTAGTCACTAATATATGGTAAATATTCTTTATGGAAACTCCCTTTTCTTCAAGACACCAGTTTCCTCCTACTTGAAACCCTGAAATTTCCGTGTGATTTGTCCTTTAATTTTCAGTTAGGTTTGCTTATGCTTTTATTTTCTTTATATAAAAGATTATTATTTAGTTTCAGATTACTTTCAGGTTTTCTGGCTTCCTTCCCCCTTCAAGCTGCAATCATTCCTCTTACTCTGCCCAATTTCTTGGCTGAACTGGGTATATTCTACCTTCTCCAAATAAAAGAAAAATAATTTTATTCTCTAGAGGAAAGAAAATAGTTTTGATAAGACAAAAAACCCCAACAGCTGAAGTATGAAGATTTGTCATTAGTTTGTTATAGCTGTGTAAATAACCCAGCATAACTGGAGTTGACTTGTACCCCTCAGCCTCTTTGATCATCATCACTGCTTGCAGCCACTAAGAGGGCACCAGTGAGAGAGAGTTTGCCAGGGAAGAGAATTCATTACTCTTTGTCTATATTTACAGTGTGTTTTGTATTTAAACATAATACAGGGCAGGAAAAAGAGGGTGAAAAAAGAGGTGGTTTGGTCAAAATCCTTAACATAGGGAGTTATTAGAGAATCTTTATTAGTTTGAACAATTTATAAGCAGCAAATAAATGAAGACCATGCAATGTGCAGTTACTTAAGGGTAAGGTTCTCTACAAACCTACATGCATTTTTATATTACTATTTACTTAGTGTGATATCTTTTTGGCATCTCTTCCTTATGATGCATCTACTACATTGAGAATTATGTTTTTCTGATGAGGCAACTAAAGTTAGAGAGGATAAATCATTTTAAATAGCCTATTTCTAATTTTAATTAGCACAGTGAATTAATTTTAAAGGTTTACATACAAATTGCTCATAGTTTCCTAACCACTATAACCTTTAGTTATTCTTTCCCTTTTGCTTCAGTTCTGTACTGGCTGAGAGTTTGTAAAGCTTCCTCTCACCAATATTTCTCAGGTTTTGTTATTAGGTTATGCTCATCTTTTTTTCAGTGCTTTGCAATAAATGTTTTGCTATTGCTAGCAAATGGAAAGTTTCCAAAATACAATATTTTCCAATATTAGAGAAACAAATACCAAAGAACTGTAGTCAGGAAAAATAAAAGGGAGAAAACATTTTTGAATGTATCTCTGTGTGGTGTCACAGCTGTCATCAGCTTTCATAGGGCACTGAACATCTCAGTTCTACATGTTATTGCTGCCATTTCATCCCAAATTTTTCTCCTTGGTAGATAAAGTTGAACAAAATCACCATCAGGTGACTATCAGGCTCAGTGTTCTAGACAAGGTTTCAGATTTAGACAGGTCAGATATTAAAGATCTTGAGAGAGAATGAAAGTCATGCTTATTGCACTTTAGGAAGTCTATTATCTGTCTATATATTCCTTTCTGTTTTCATATTAACACTTTGGTCCATGATGGAAGTCTAGTAATACTTTGAAAGAATCATGGCACTCTCAATGCAATGAAAAAAATACTAATCAAAAATCTAGCAGTATATTTGCAGAGTTAACTCTCAATTCAGAGCTATTGTCACCATTTCACTATTGACTAAATGTGTCATGTGTGCACAAGTGAACCAAATGAACCTCAGGCTGAACACTTGCATAGATCACCACGCCGATATTTTGGTTGCTCTTACTAAGTCACTTTGCAGAAGGATATTGAACATTAATATGCTGTAGGTCATCATCTTTTTTACTTAGAGCAAACAATAGACACCTGTTTCTATCTCTTTTTTTTTCCTGCCATTAGATGCTGCCTTTAATATAAGCATAAACAGGGCCACAAACGACGCTTTCTGTGCTATAACCATCACACCACATCGCATCAATTAAAGTGTTTCTATGAGATACATGTTAGAAGGGAAAAAAGAAGCCTTCACATAACATAAATGCTAATTAAACTGTGATTTCAAGTTTAAAACTGAACTGTCAAGTAAATAGACAGGTGATTAAACTTTCTTCAACTTCCACTTGGAAAGACTAAGATGCCTATTTAGTCTCCACACAGTGATGTGTGTCAAGGGCATTCAGATGCCAGTGCTGTATCATTTCTTGGGACAACATTCTAGTAGAGTCGTGATCCATTTTTCTTCTGAGACTGCAAAAACTGGGCTCAAAAAGCACTGGCAAATCCCAAATTGTTAATGGCAAGACAGGACCCACACACCTGCTCTAACAATGCCTCATACACCAGGTCCTGCCAAATATTCTCTGCAGGAAAGAGCCTGGATACTGATTTCATGCACATCATTCTCACTTCAGTGAAGCATAAATATCAGAGTTAAAAACAACAAGACAGAGCTGGAAATCAAGTTCAGATCATGAGTATGCATAGCAAAAGCAGAAAACATAATACATAACTTGATTTTTTTTCTTAAATTTGGGGGTATATTTCTAGCCCTTTAGAACTTCATTCTGTGAAGAATCCAGTTTGACTGCCTAGAATATTCTTAAGGGTATAGCCCAGCATCAAACACGTAAACACAAACAAAAGCAACCCATGAATAATGTTTTCAACACAACATCCAAACCCTCTGATGGTTCTTGTTAGCTGTCTATCAGTTTGAAAAAAATAACATCCTAGCATTATTTCAGGAAACATATCACTTTGCAAATTTTAAAAAGTCTGAAACAGAGGATCCCCAGGTCATTGTTTAGGAACTAAAAGAAAAAAGAGAGGATGGACCTCACCTGTGCAAAAAGGCCCTCAAATTCCAGCGCTGTGCAGCACAAGGCAAAGGCAGTGGGGTGATTTCCAAGAGCCAGGCTGAATGTGTCAGAGCCAGCTCGGAGTCAGAAGGAATGCTCTCTGCTGGATGCTCTATTTGCCGTTGCAGAGTGTAACTACCTTCTCACACAGCTATTTCAAGTGCATAGCACTTACTAATTGATTCCTCATGATACACTAAAGCAGTTGAAATACACCTTTCGGGCCAAGTTTTGCCCAGAACAGATGTATTTTCAAATCACTTATTAAGCTGTTAACAAGGCCTTAGAGGCTTACAGACATTCAGGTGTCTCTTTATCAATGGCACAGTTCAGTGTAATCCAGATAAGGAGCCTCTGGACAATTAACGGTTGAGTGAAGTTCAGTGGAATCTCCAGCTGGCTATCACATCACGACACAGGGAGCAGAGCCATTATCCACTGCTCTAGCATGGTCTGGAACTCACATTGATTTGGCCTGACTTTTTGACATCACAAGAAGGCAGAGGTAATGGCAGCAGTAAGATGACAAACTTTGGAGATTATTACTGCACATCATCACTGCTTTCAAAAGACAAATCAAGAAACCCTTATTTCTGTAGACTGCAGTCTCTTCACAGAACTACTTATCACCCACTAGTTCTCCCTGTTTAACTACAGTGAGCAGTAGTGCTGGAGAGGGAAACAGGTTGAAACAAGTGAATTCCCTCGGAACAGTATTTATGACTGTAAGGGCAACAGTGTTAACCTCATCGGAAAGCTCCTCTGTGTATAGCACAGCAGATCTATAAAAACACCAGGTCATCCATAAACTCTTCACAGCTTAAAGTGTTTTATTTCCAATGGTCAGACTTCATGTTTTTAGAAATAGAGAGTTTCTTTGCCCACGTTAAAAATCAATGTTCATTTTTAATAATTACCTGGAGAAGAGGTAAAAAAAAAAAAAAAACAACCAAAACCCAAGCCTTACTTTGGCTACTCCAATGATTTAAGCACTGAGCTGAGCAGAGTTCATGACTTACTGGACTCGGGGTCAGAGTTGCCGTCTCCCTCGGTGCGGCTGTTGGGCGAAGCCTGCTCGTAGTACTCCTCCTGGGGGAAGCCGAGGGGCAGAGGGTGCGACGCGCTGGCACCGCCCGCGGGTTCGTGGTCTCCGAGCCCACTGTCACTGCAGCTTTCCTGGGAGCCATCGGGGAGGTGGAACGTGACACGGCGCTGAGGCTACAAGGAAGGAATAAAATGATATGGTTTCCACCACTACATCAGTAATTTCTTAATGCAATGTATTATTTCGGTTATCAGCTGAGGACGCATTACAGAGAGTTGTGCACAATTTCAGGCTCTCATGAGCAGGCAGCCCCGCTTTCAAACCTGCTGCACCTGACAGCGCTGCTTGCTGGGGTTGTTTTAAAAATGTAAGCCCTGATGAAAAATGAGACACCTCAAACTAAAGAGATTCTGTCAGACTTTTCAAGCCTTTGGATGCCTTTTCTATACTGAATTGGAGGTTTCAAATTTTTATTTTTTTTTTTAGGCTCAATTTATTTCCCTGCTCAGTTTTCCGGTTTTCAAAATATGTTTTCTTTCCCATTAAAAGCTGTTCCACACTTTTGGGCCTAAAAAATGTGACACATTTATAACGTTGTTGGATTCTTCTGAAGCAGAGAAAGAACAAACAATAAGTCATAGGTATTGCAAAAAGAATTTAATAGATTTCACACATCTGTTAAGCTAATGAATGAAAAGTAGATTCCACTACTCTCCTTCAGACATTTCATTACAACATCTTTGATTTTTGTTATACCACAGACCTGTACCTTAACTGTGAAAGGCTGGAAGCTGGGAAACAGAGTTGAGGAAGGAAAGCATCACGGCCCAGCTGCAGAAGGAAGGGCCAGGTAGAGCAAGTGATGCACCAAGCACATGACAGTGTTTTTGTTACCTAAGTGACTCTGCATGATGTAGGAACTGAAATGTAAATCTGTCCCAGTACTAAAAGAAAATATGAACAAATAAATAAGCAGCTCTCCTTATTTTGATCCATTTGTCTTGCGTGTTTTGGATATGTGAAATATGAACATTAAAAAAACCCACCAAAATAACAGTTTAAAATATTCTAAGCTTGTTGTTACTCAAAAGTCCATTTGAAAGGCAAATCTTTCCAAATTCAGAACTTTTGGGACTAGTAAAGCTGGAGATCAGATTTTTGATGCAATTATGCAAAAAAAGTATGTAGTGTTTATAATAGAACAGATGTTGTCAGAGGTCTCTAGGTATTTGGTTCCTATAGGGGGATGGTGTTGAAAACATTCAATTATATGAAGTTTTTTTCCTAAAAAGTTCAGTTTCTCCACTTCTCAAAATCTCTTTTTGCCTCTGTGACATTACCCCACATGCCCACAGACAGCTGCTGTGCAGCTTGTACAGCCAGGAACACGGCAGCATCAGCTTTACCTGTGGAACTCCTGACAGATATGAGTGACAGCCCTTCTTGAAAGCTACCAGTAAGACATTCAGGGCTTTCCCAGAAAACCTGTTTTAGTGCTTCACCACTGCTAATGGAGAGCTTTTCTTCTAATGTCCAACCTGCCTCTTTCTTGTTACAAAATAAATCACTCCTTCAGTCCCATCCATCATGATCTGCTTATTCCCACTCATCTTTCTGGCATTTGGCACTTTAGTTTGCTTTAGAATAAACATCCCTTATTATTTCAATCTGTGCTGTGTCTCTGATAGCCCATCCTGCCCCCCCTGCACACACAGAGGGCTTTGTGCTGCTCAGAGCTCATTATGCAGCCTCAGCCCAGATCCCCAAAGCACCAGAGTATTGCAGGAGGATCACCTCACCTCTCCTGCAGCCTCCACTACTGCTTTGCCTCTTCCTGAGCAGGGGAACACATTTTCCTTGTCAACCACCATAATGTCCAGGTCCTTTTATTGACCTTTCTCCTTGTTGTTCCCTTTTTGGTTATTGCCATTGATTACTGTAACTTAAGAGTGGCACTTTGCATTCATTCTTCCTGCCATTCTGTTTTTCCAGATGATTTCATCTGTTTTCATCAAGTACACTTTGTCTTCCAGTCCTGCTTTCCTGTTTATCAAATTTACAGATTTTAGACTCTCCTTCATTTGGCAGATCTTAAAGAAAAATTGGAACAGACCAAGCCAAGCCATCAGTTGAACTCTGAAAACCTGAACACAGAATGATTACCTATTACACAGGATGGAAAGGGGAGAAGACATTCCTGATGAAAGTGCTGGCATAGCCTGACAGCCCACTGGAAAAAAAATCCAGATGGTGAAAGGTTCACAGCTCACACCCCCACATCCCCCCAAGCATTTCTGGTGTCACCAGAAGCAGCTTCTCATTGAACTCCACAAAAAGCTGCCTGTAGCTGCCCCAGGGCTCTGGGAGATGGGCTGGGCCAGTGGTCCTGCTCCTTCTGTTGGCTTTTCCCACCACAGATAGGTGGAGTTACATGGAGTGCCTTTGCACAGTCAAAAAACCGCAGATGGATCCACAGGAATTATTGATATGACTTATTCTACTCTACTTATCAGCTGCCTCTCAGAGCCCTATTCAAACCAGCAGTGTCAGTCAACTCTTTTCTGAAAATCCAAATAACTAAAGTTTTGTTGAATTGATCCAATGAAAATATTCCTGCAATGTTTGTGATTTACTCCCTGCATTCAAACTGCACCAAGCCTGCACAGATGTACAGCTACAAGTGGAAATGGAATAGGCTATTTCTTTGATGGGAGGTGAGTTTGATATTCACAGTATCTATGAAAAAAATCCACCTCCACTGCATGAGCTGCTTGTAAAAACTGTGTTTTGTGAGGCTTGCATTGCCTGTGGGCTGTCTTGTTTTCAGTCTATGCTATTTGTTACCCACACTGCATTTTGTGAATCTTAAGAATAAAGTATTCTTAAAACATTTTTAGCCCAAGTTATACCAGTATTAGCTTTTGCACACAACTGGGAATACAACAGTTATAACTATGAGCAACTGGGATGTACTATGTGTAAACAAAGGAATATTTATTTTCATGGTTCCTTGTCAAAATACAACACAAGTTTTTAACCAGATGACAGTAGAGGAGACCAGAAGGTCACCACTTCCTTTTTTTTTTTTATTTTTACTGCCTAGCCCAGTGAGAAAAAACCAATACCTCAAACAAAATTCAGAATGTCACTTACTAATCCTCATATTCAGTAAAAAAAAACCATTTAGCTGCATAAATTGACATGTTATTAGTTGAAACAATAAAACCCATATGATTTAAAATCAACTGGCATCAGCTGAAGGCTCCTGATTTTTAATTTGATAGTGTTCCTGAGTATGTCACACCTGATAATGCTGAGGACAGAGCACTTTCAGAAGAATTTATCAAGGTGAAAAAAACTCAGCAATTTCTCTCCATGGCAGTGCTGCCATTTTCTTAATTCATGCAGGCATCAGACAGTGATCTGGAACAAGTAATTCTAATAAAATTTTGCCAAAAGCTGGGACTTATCTTCTGTCACAATTATTTTGGAAATTTCCTCCTTGAGGCATCTAAATTTCAATTTATAAGATTACAAAATATCCTCAGTCTCCAGCTGCTTTTCTATTTATCTCTGAAGGGAGTTAGCACCAATAGCAATAGAATAACAAGGATTATGGTTTGTTTTATTTATTTGAATGACAGTCAGGATACTTTTTTCAAAAATAGAGAGAAATGAAAGCAAACCTATTATGTATTCTTAGTGGATTCTGATGTAGCAACTTGTAATACAGACAATTAAACTGATAGGGGACAATGAAGTGAACATTTAAGGGAAATGTAAAGCAATCTATAGTTTCTCTGACACATTTAACAATATTAAATTACTCTTTATTGGCATGAAAAAGGAATTTTGCTTCCAGAGATGTCACGAACTCAGACACAAATGCTGTCAGAGGTCTCATATGGCATTCACTGCATTTGGTAGAGGCAGAGCGTGTCTGGAGGGATCAAATTATCGCAGAAAACCGCAAACCTTTTACTCTCATTATTGAAATTTATATGAGGACTGATCAAAGCCCCAAACTATTCTGTGTTCAATCTTTCACTGCAATAATTAGACTGTGGCAGTGGGAATAATAAAAGATGAGTCTAAGTAAATAGCTTTGGATACACTGAAGGGATGATTTCTGGAATTATACACCAGGGGTTAGCCAATTTATAATCAAAAAAGAAAAAAAAGGTAATAGAAAAAGCAGCAGATATCAACTGAGGAACATTAAACTATTAACCTTATTATCTTCATTCATTGAAGCAAATTAATATCCATTTAAAAGGAGACCATAAAGAAAAATACATTACTTTTTAATTTATGCTGAATTAATTATATTATTTAGATGATAATTCTGATTTAAAACAGTCCTTATTTAGGAGATGCTCTAAGCATAAAAGAACAGGACTACTTCAACATTTTTCTCTACTATCAGGAGTTGGCAAATAAAGAAGTATTAAAAAACATTTTCTCAGTTCCTTGTGTCTTTCAAATGCCAGGAAGATGTGAAATACATTAAATAACCAGACAACAGCTATCTTCAGGTATCACCAGTACTTCTCAGTTGTTAAAGAAAATCCCTAATCAAACTACAATTTCCAGCTCAAATCTTTTTACACTCAACTATCACCTTTTGTTCCAAAACAACAATCCAATCTCTTTTGCCACGGGCTTACAGTGAGACAAACAGGACCCAGCTACTGTCAGTGCAAAATTCTTAGAATAACATGAAAACAAACAGCTTGAAAAGATCCAACCACAAACCCAATGGGAAATATGTCTTTGTGTTGAAACTCAACAAAGACAAGGTAGCATTTTCATTTTTCCCTTCCCTAAACTTAGTGTACAGCACAGCTGTTATGGCCCAAAGAATTTCTATCAATAATTTTTGCAGCTTGGAGCACTAAATTAAAGTAATTTCTATATTCCCCTGGGGGAAGGAGAGAGGTATTGGCAAAAGTGACAATACCCAGCTAATTTCAGATGTCTAATCTTAGTGGACATTAAAATCAGTTTTCCCCTATCTCACATGAAAAAGTAACACCCCCAACTACTTCCAATAGTGATAACCTTAATTGTCATCTCATACAGACAAACCTCTTGAACAAGGTTTTCTTTCCATTGGAAAAGTTCAGCTGTTCCAGCTTTTGCCCTATTTTTGTTCATTGCATCCCTTTCACCTCCTGATTTTCTACTTGTTTGTTAAATCAAACACACCTTCTCTTTTTCCAATTTTCCATATTTACCCTTTTAAGTATTGGCAACGCTTTCCATTTTCAGCTCTTTAAAACTTCAGAAATCCACTATAATCCTTTAGATATTCTTGTTATAAATTTACCTGGTCCTCCTATTTTAATATCACTGACATTAACAACTCGTATCTTACATCCTTGCTAATTACTAATGGAAAATACAGCATCTGACTTTGCTCTAAAGAAGAGAAAGCTTTGATAAATACTTTCCCTTTCCTCACTGTAATTAACAATCACAGTGTTTCATAGTAGTATGAGACACGTAAATAGTTTTAGGCTTTTTCCTATTATTGATTTAAATAACTCCTCCCACTTTATTACTTTATTTAGAAGCAGGAAGCATAACCTATTAATTTCAGGAGGGCAGATAAAAGCTTGGTTGACTGCCCAGACAAACACAAATTCAATAGGGATGATTATCTTGGAGATATTTGTGCATTTTCAATGAAAGAATTACTACCTCCCCAGCAAATCAGCAGAACAGATGGCACCCCTACACCTGCTCAAATGGAAATTACTTCAAATTGTCAGATCTTGTGGTTTGATTCACTCACACAAAGAGCTGGCTCAAGTGATGAGAAATAATCTTGCAAGACTATCTTGTAACTCTACCACACACTTACTCGGGGAGCCTTTCTCCAGTTACACATTCGTGTCCCTCCAGGCATTTCTTACAGGCATGAAAAACTGCACCAGCCTGATAAGCGAAAATGTCAGATATTTCAGCTGTTGGCTATTGCAGGAGAAGGATTCTGTGAAACCCTTTTCCATGTAGGTAAGCACAGGAAGGGTTTTTGTAACACCACCTGCTTTAAGAAGCAAATTTTCCCTGTTTCCATTTTTTCACTGAAATAACAAACAGCTGAGCTGATACTCTTGTCTTTCTCTCACACCACAGAGGTCACAGAACAAACTCATTTAGCCAAATCATCACTGAACAAAGCCATTGTAAACCTGCAACTTCACAAATTTCTGATTAACCACTTCAAAGGGTATTTATTTTCAGACACTAATCCTCGTTGTCCCAAAGAGTATCTCTCATGTGACGTTTCCCAGTAACATTTAGCAATTAAATTGTATTTCCTGAGCTTCTTGAAATAACAACAAAGAAGTGAAATAAAAAGCAAATAAAGTTGAAAATAACATTTAAAGCATGTCAAACATTTTATTTAGCTTTTGAAAGGCAGTTATTGTGTGCTAGATGTCACAATGATAGCTGAAAGCCTGCCTTTTAAAGTTTAATTCATGTAAGTCTTCAATTTGACATGTGATTAAATAAAAATTACACATGAAAGTTGCACTATGGCTCTGCTGTTGCTAAGTCTGAAAAAATAGGAAAGTCTCAATTCAGATTTTTTCTTTAATACATTCTTCATTTTCCATCATCTTTGATGTAATCATCTTGAATGCTTCACTTCTGATGGGCAAAGACATTTTAGTTAAAGAACATAATCATAAACAATAATACAGAACCATTTTGGTAATATTTGACATCCGTTCTGACTGCTGGCCCAACAGCATGGATGTTTTTTAGCAGAAATATTGATCTGCTGTTATTACAGTTGTATTTCTTTTAAAAGCAACACTGTTCCTTATGTAGCTTTCTTTGTGTTAATACTGAAATACAGCAGAATTTATACTTTCATGAATGTACATAGAACTCTGAGCTCTAATTTCATTTTGTTATTTTATACATTTCAGTCCTGGCTCAGATAAATAGATTTCATGTTCCTTCCTGAGTAATGTAGAGATTCATGGAATAATAAATGTTCCAGTGAATCACTCACTGACCTTCAGCCCCTTCTTTTGCAACGTAGCAGTAAAGCCTAAAGCTTTAAGTGTAACCCTGATGAGGTTATTACTGCTACAAAGGCCTGGTAGAAATCTGGAGAACCTGATTCCGTTTCCATTTGAGATATTTTTTTTCTCTGTTCAGTTTTTCATGTAAAGGTCAAATCTTTCTAAAGCAACACTCATGTAACTCCACAAGACTCACAAGTTGAAGAGCCTTGAAAACATGCCTTCATTTCTACCCAAGAATGAAGCCATTCCTATTAGTGTTTCCCAGAAGAATGGACTTTTATCTATTTTTCGTTCTTTAAGTTGCAACTTGGAAGTAAAATACATTTGATTTTAGCAAGAAATGAACAAGGAGTATTCTTAAATACTCCTGTCCAAGTAACTGTGCAATATAAAACTTTCTTGCAGGTGTGGATGATTATCAAGCAGTTCATGTGTAACAGACACACAGAATGACTATGTTTTATGTTCATGTGTGTAGCTGTTGAATGTGAACTCATTTGCTATGGTTTAAAAAAAAAAAGAAAAAAGGTTCATAATTTAGGGCAGGAAAGCAAATCCACAGTATAAGATTAAAATCTGAAGAGCCTGAGGTACCTCTTGAATAAAGAGAAAGAAAGAAACAGATCTCCTCAATTTCTTCTAGAAAAAAGTCTCCTATTTTAGATCCAAAGGTTTCTACACTACATTTCCACCAATTCACAGCAGCTCTCAAATACCTTGGGCACCACTTGTTGCTCTTGCCCCCCAGGGAGCAGCCACCCCTTGCTACCCCCTGACACAGTGAGGAGGCAGGTTTTGTGCAAGTCTTCCTAAGCAGATTCAACAGAAAAATGAAAAGTAAAACAAAAATATTAAAAGTTAAGGTCTTCTATAATGATTAGCAAAGCAGTTCTTTCACATGTCGCTGTCTCACTCCATTTGGTAGGACAGCACACCTTTATTATAACAGCCTTTTATTTGTTATAGCAGGAAATCTTTTTTGTTTGGTTTGCTAGAATGGGAATTGATGATTGCTACGATGCAGGGATAAGACTAATGTATTTTATACAGCTGTAAAATAATGAAAAAAACATCTGACTCCTTCTGAAGAAGAGAAAGAATAGACAAAAATTTCTCTTTTTATCCAAAATGGGCCCTCAGGAAACTCAAGACCTGCTTAGAGGGCAGTGAAAGGATTTTCTTTTCTGCTCTCTGTATATCAGTATCTGCCTGCAAACAGTTATCTTTTTTGCCTGTAGCAAATATCCTTTAACCACCTACATTGCCCATTCTTATTTTAAATACACAATGTGCTGGCTGCCCAAGGTCACCTGTCTGAAGTACATTCTCACAACTCTTAGACCACCTTTAGGTGAACTGGTTAGGAAAGAAGCAGGAGAGTAGAAAGAAAACCTGCTGGCCTGTGTAAAATAAAGCTGTAGGCCAAAATTTGCAAGCAGTGATGCAGTTCATGCTGCATTTGATTTGTACAAAGTAAAATTCAGCCTTCCAGTGTGGAGACTTTTATCAGCAGTACACTTTTCAGTGGACTCCAGTGGTCCAGGACAACCTTCCTGGATCAGGAAAACTTTTCCCAGAACAAGTCCTATGGGGAGAGGCTGAGGGAGCTGGGGTTGTTTAGCCTGGAGAAGAGGAGGCTCAGAGGTGACCTCATCACTGTCTATAACTACCTGAAGGGAAGTTATAGCCAGGTGGGGGTTGGTCTCTTCTCCCAGGCACTCAGCAATAGAACAAGGGGGCACGGGCTTAAGCTCTGCCAGGGGAAATTTAAGTTAGATATCAGAAAAAAATTTTTTACAGAGAGAGTAATCAGGCATTGGAATGGGCTGCCCGGAGAGGTGGTGGATTCACCATCCCTAGAGATCTTTAAATGCAGATTGGACGTGGCGCTGGGTGCCATGATCTAGTAAATGAGCTAGAGTTGGACCAAGGGTTGGACTCGATGATCTTGGAGGTCTTTTCCAACCCAATCGATTCTATGATTCTATGATTCTATGATTCTATGTATCCTGAAACTCCCTTTCCTATTGTCAGAAAACTTGTTTACTCTCAATATGAAGTTTTTCCATATACTGAAATAATTTTTGACTGGTCCATTTTGCTTTCTTTCAATCTTCTGTTACTGTAAATTGGAAAGATTCTTTGTGATAAATGCCATGAGGAACAATACTTGGGTTTTGTTTCAAATATTTGAAAGATCCATTTTTACCTCCAATTTGTTTCAAGAAAAAGGATTAGGTCTTATTTGAATAAAGTCAGAAATCTCCCATTTGCATTACTATTTTCACAGCTTATGCTATCAGGGTGATAATGAATAAGACTTAGCTGTTATTTACAGTAGAATACATGAAATATTCAAAGTTACTAGAGTCTAGCTACATACTAATAATGTATTCTTAAATGGATGTCTGAAATACCTATTGGTAAATGGGAGAAATTTTGCAAATTGAAGTGCTGCATTGTATCACTGATCCAATCCTTTGCTCCTCCAGAGCGATGTCTCTGCAATTGCCCTTTCAGATAATCAGAATATATAACTGTCTTTCACAATTCACCACTTGTGTAATTTCAGTAAAGCAAAATATAAAGCCATTAGCTTTCCCTTGTTCCTCAGATCTTGCCAGCTTATTTCCATATTCAGTGCAGCCATTCTTTAGGACTATTAAGATTACTCCCTCATCTTTCTTCGTGGAGCAAAACATACGATACAAATTACTGAAGTAACGCAGCATATGTTAGTTTGCACAAAGAAATAGTGCAGTTCTGGGCAAGGGGAATGAGGGGCTGCAGCTGGAGGCTGAGCAATGTCACCTCCCCAGAGCTGCTGTGTGCCAGCTGAGCAGGTGACCTGCCACAGTCAGCCCCTGTCCTGCAGCCACCCTGTCCCAGCCCAGCCACGACCCACGGCCACGGGGTTGGCGCTCTGAGAGCACAGTTGTGAGCCAAGGTGCAGCTCTGGGAGGTTCAGGTGTCTGTCACCAGGGATGTGGCTTTACAAAGTACAACCCTGTGGCCTCGGGCAGGTTTCCTGACAGCTACTGAGGTGAATGGACAAACAAGGGAGCTCCAACCACGCACAGTTACAGAAACCCAGACAGAACCAAGGTTGCTCACTTAGCGACTCAAGAGGGCAAGAGAAAGGTGCTAATGTAAAAATATATGAACCACCAAGGGGAAATAGTAGAGAAGTCAGCAAAAGTGAGTGGTGGGTGCCTCTGGTGAGCCTGAAGGGCATCTCCTCCTTGCTGCTCTGCTGCCCACACAGGCACCCAAAGTGCCTCTGTCACAGCACTGAGTAGACTCTGATGATTTGCTTAAAAACAACTTGGTCCCAAGCTATTTACTCTATAAGCTCAAAAGCTGCAATGGGTGTGTGCTCACCAATGGCATAACCCTCAATCCAAGTCCCTGTATCTGATGCCCAAGTGCCCCCAGGAGCTCAGAAACCAAAGGGGGTGGGGAGGGAAGGCCACGGGCACAGCAAATGCTGCTCCTGCAATGCCATAAGTGCATTCAGGGACTCCTATTTCCTCACCTGCCACACAGAAAAGTAATACTGTTACAATCCTTATTTCGGGATTATTCAAACTTCATGCAAAGCTCAGTTAAATCAGACATAAATATTATTCTCCATAAAAGCCACACAAACTGCAACCTCTAAATCAGAAATACTTTTTCAACCCTGAGAGCAAGGTGATCACCAGGAAAGGCAACTAGTGATCCAGAAAAGTGTGACAGTGCAGAAACTCCTTGTAATATGAAGCCACATGAGAACAAATGCAAGATTTTAGGTCTCTGTGTTCTTACTGCTCAGGTAAAAATAAATTAAAAAAAGAAATGCTGTAGATATTTGAGAACCAAGGAGGACCTTTGAAATAAACCAGCAGGAAAAGTGCACGCAGGGAAGGGTAACAACATGAATATCAGCAGAGCTGGCATGTCATGTGGGCAGCAGGGAGGCACTGTGGGCACGGGCATCTCCCATGCACAGCTCCAGACCTGCAGTCCTGCACCCATTATGCTACTGAACACCCTGAAACCATCATTATTATGCATAAATTTTCCTGACTAAAGACTTCAATTTAATTCTACTTTCCAAGATATTCCTTAGTACTTTCTTATTTTCATTGGCACACAGGGCCTGTGCTTTGCACAAAACAAAATGCACCTCACACATTTTTCAGGAAAAACATGCAAGTACAATCTTGCAGAATTAATTATGTTCTTTCTCCAACTGTTTTTAATTAATTTGACCTTTGGTCTTATTTTTGTCAATTCAGGAGGCATATTGCAATCAGAAGGAAGCTATGGTGTAAATATTCTGCAAGTCACCACTAAACAAGTAAGCAATGGAGGAAAATCTATAGCATCCAATTGGCATTATCCTTTCCACTTGTCTTTGTTTTTTTTCTCAGAACTCATTAATAATTTTAGTAGCTAAAATTGCAGGTAGAAACCCTCCTACACCTTAAGCATATTATATTCTACCTTTGCCCAATCGAAATCCTTTTGATGTACTGGAAATCTTATTAGTAGATTCCCCAGCAAACAAGCATGTAAGCTGGCAGAGGCAATTGCAAGAGGTAAAAGGAATGTAAATGACAGATGAAAGAAAATTTCCATGCCGTTCAGATCAATATAAACAAAAGTGCTGCAGCAGGCACAGCACAGAGATGAAGGGAATTCATCAAACTTGCATTTCATATTATTTGTCCTGTTCCAAATGCACCCTCTGTGTTTGGGAGCTATGTTCTTCCTTTTCCCAATTAATACTACATTAAGATTCACTCCTGCAGGGGCTTTTTCCTTCTGGTGCTGAATAGAAGTTTTTTCAGTGCACTCAGATGTGGGGGGATGTGGAACAAAACTTCTTGCTTCTAAATGCTGCCATTTGAAAAGCCTGTAATTGCAGCACTCAATAATTTCCTAAATACTTAAGCCAGAATTAATTATCCCTGCTATTATTGCAGGAGTATGGATCTTATATTGGGTATGATGAAGAGAATGTGTGATAGAACACTTTATTGTACTCAGAGCATGCAGTGGGTGTGCAAGGCACTTAAACCATCAGAAGCAACAAGCTTCTCTACTTCAATTATATCTCAGTGTGATCTCCAGATATCTACAGAATCAGCTTTGCTCATTTCTTCCTTGTTGCTGTTGTCTAATTACACACTTTCGGGACTCTTCTTTACACCAGGGACTAATCATAATTTTTAAAAGAATCCTGTTTTTTTTAAAATCATATTGGTTCTTGGTGAAAAATTAGAGGAAGGTAAATGCCTATTGTGAAACAGCTTCCTTTTCAACAGTCTTTGAAATGCATTTTCATCAGTAGTCAGAAATCAAGGCACGTCATGAACTTTAGCAACTATCTTGAATGGAGACAACTCTGCAGTGTTCTGCCAGTTCTACATGTTGTTGAGGAATCAAAAATATTAGTAACTACTGGCACAGCTAATTGCCCACACTTGTTAAAAATTCCTTTATTCAGAACCAGGGGAATGCAGGAGGGGTGGTGGGAAAGGGAGCAAAGCCTGCCTGCACAATTGGTTGTATTTGATTCAGCAGCAGAAACAATAACTGCAATGTATAAGACATTTAAGCATTCTGAAATATATAACAAAAAACCCCCACATAAACATGGTATTTGCAAGTAGGAAATCAAAGCCACAAGAAGATGAAGCTTCACTTCCACAACACTGGATTCACACCTTCATGCAGAACACAAACTAAAGGGACTTTGATCTTGTTCTCTTACATTGAAAAGAAAAAAATATTTCTTTTTTTCTTTTTACAGAAAACAAGCACCCCCTCTCTGAAAAACCAGTGCTTGCCTGAGAGTCAGTGGAATAACATTTAACTGTTGAGGCAGGCTCATTGTTTGAAAGAAAGCTGGCAGCATTGCTTTGGTTTCAAAGTAATTTTTGGGGAAACCAGAAACAAAATCTCAGCCTGAAGCACACCAGCTGCCTCTTCCCAGAAGTTCAAAAGACTTGGGCTGTGTTGCCGTAGGTACCTGAAGCACAGACAGGGATATATTTGCTAGAAAAATGTACTGTCATATCTCAAATGAACACAACCACAACACGCTCAGATTTCAGTCAGTGTTTGTGTGGCAAAGCACCAAGATATGAAGTGCCACCATGGGCAGTGAAACAAAGGGGATCCAGAGCAACACTTCGTCCCCTCATCTACACCTCTAGAATTGCCTCTGAGGCTCAGGACCATGATATGTTCATTTGTTTGATAACATAAGTAATGACTAGTGCTGAGGGCCTGTGATGGAAGAAACAGGGCAACTGTGGAAGTAATTTCCCTGGTTGGGAGGAAATCATTTCCTCTTGTGCTACGTGCCCTCGTAGCTCTGTAACCCAGTCAACACACTCACACTCTGTGATTGTTTTTACATCATTGTCTCAAAAGATATACCACAATTTTTTCCCTACAGTTAAAGACTATAAATCCACTCTTGGTACAGACTACAGTCTAATTCTCATCTGACTCCCCAGGGACTCATGGAAGAAAGAGAAGACAAACAACAGCTCCAAGAAGATGACTCTCCAGCTCCAATCAATAATTTGCCTGTCACTCCACAAGCCATCGCCCCATCAGCACATCTGTGCAAAGTTTCTTATCAGTGATGTACTCTCACTTGCTAGGTAGATATTAAGCATTTTTACATCCCATGGGTTTTGCATTTCAGTAAATTTTCTTCTCCCAGCAATACAAATGTACAATAACTGCCACAGACTGACAATAGATGTTAGAAGTTTGAAAAACACCTATAGTGTAATAGCACTTTGCACATATATATCATTTACTTGAGGGGGTTTTAGAAAGATGAATTCTATTTCAGAATATGAGAACAGACAAGACAGTTGTTATACCAGTTCACAAACCTACAAACCAAAGCACAGGGCCCTCCTGACTCTCATGGCTAAAGGTTAGGTTGGCAGAATCCAAAAAACCAAAACCAGGAGCCCCGGACAGAAGGGACCATCTCTGACAAGTTGCACCTACATTTCACGTTCTCCATCTAGCATGCCTGCCCAGAGAAAAAGCTATTCTCTCCCAGAATATACCAAAATACATTATTTACATTTCAGCAAACTATCACACACTGACTGAAATTGGGAATGACACATAAGGCATTTTATAAGAACAATGCACATAAATGCAAGCACACACAGCATTACTTAAAACCATATCAGCCCTCAAAGGAAGGGGCTCAATAAACAGTTTTCTGACTAGTTTGGCCAATACTAGTGGGTATTCACTGAAGTGAGTGCTAACACAGCCTGTATCAGTGAAGTCATATGGATTAAAAAAATGCTATTACCAACATAATCTAACACTAAACCTCTGTGGGCAAGTGAGAGAACAATAATGATCTTATCTGTCCAGCCCATGCTGAAAAACTGGTGCCTGCAGAAGATGCATTCTGCCAGATAGTCCATCTGTGAGTAATAGACAAGTTCATTAAAAGAAATCTTCAAATTTGAGCTGAGAAACCCACAGCTAAGAAAGAGTTGCCTTCACAAGCAAAGTTCTTGCTGGAAAGTTCTACAGATTCATGGGGCTTAAGATTGAGCCGTTACAATTATCTGTTACCACCCTTTTTCCTGTTCTGCAGTTGCACTGACAGTGTGGCTCCTGCCAGAGTTTGTCCCCTGTTCCACAGGAACAATCTGGGCTTTGGGAGGAGCTCAGAGCCCAAAATCTGTCAATCTTACAACCTGTTCAGGTTTTTTAAATTCTTCAGGGTGGCATCATCATACCCTGAGAGGTGTGTTACCTACATAGGGCAGGCTCGATCCACAGCTCCCTAAAGCACTTCTCCCCCAAGTAACTGTTGGGTGAAATGAATTATAAAAGCCCCAATAAAATCCACATTAATAATCTAAAAGATGGTAACAGGGCCTAGTTTGAAGACACAGAAACCAGGGCTAAAGCTTTAGTTTCAACAGGCTGCCACTAGCAAAATTAGATCATAGGGAAAAGAGGACGTTATTTAAAACCTTAAGATTCCCTTCCCAAAGGAAACATTTGTAAAGAAGTATTCCATGATTTTTCTTGCAATTCAACACCAACACAATTTGTATCAAAACATTAGAACAAATAACACTGTACATAAAACAACCAAAGCATTTTCCACAAGACCCTCTAACCAAAGCCCTGCTATAAAACAGCGTCAAAGCTTCCTCAGAAAGAAGTTCCACGAAGCTCAAGATATTAAATGAATGTTGAAATGTTGTTGTTAATTTTACAAACAAGAACACCAGAGTTCTGCCCAGATCCAGACACATTCCAAATTTTTTTCCAGTTAATTTTTCAAGTTGCAAAGGCAGGAAGGGAGAGGCCAGAGGAGAAGCCTGTGGCATGTATCAATAGGACATGTAGGTAAGAGCCTAATGGGGGATCAAAGACAAAAGCCCACATTTCTAATACCAGCCTGGAGGGAATCAAACAATAACACAGGCAAATCGATGCAAATCAAAGTCAGCCAAAAGGCATTGCATCCCAAACTAACACATCTGCCTGGAAAGGTTTGATTTGGTCCAAGCTTGCATCTCTGACAGACACACTGCTGCTCACAAATACTCTCACATAAGCAACTGAAGTACTAAAAATAGCAACCCTGAAAGTTTAACAGCAAGTTTACCTTAGTAGATTACATGTTTAGGTTGAATCACAGCACAGGTACCCAAATATTCCACTTAATTTTTAACACCATCCTGTGCAAAACCTTCTATAAATACTCTCACTTTCTCTTCCCAGAGCAACAGGACAGCCAAGAGTCTTGCCTGTCTCATGGATAAGAGGATGGTGGCAAAGAACTAATTCACCCCCCAGTGCCTGTGTGAAGGTGCTGTGCAGTCCCACTGCTGGGCAGGATTGTCTCCATGGGCTCCTGCAAACCACAGCAGTTCTCATACCAGCACTGCTCCAATTATGCCGTGCTCGTTTCCACCTCACCACAACCATTAACCAAGTTCTTCAGTCATACTGAAACTTGAAAAGAAAAATCCCCCCAAGAGAGGAAACTGAACAACAATAAAACATAAATCCCTACATATCACACAAAATCTCTCAGCACTGGAACTGCAGTCAGTATCTGGCACATACAGCACTGTTTGCCACACAAGCACACTCCCTCGCCCCTGGGTGTTTGTAAGATTGATTCTTCCTTGCACAACAAAACTGCTACACTGCAGAGGTACTGCCACCTTAAAACAGAAGCCAAGAGGCTCCAGCAGAGCACCAGGGAGGCACTGAGCCCCTCCTGGGTCACACAGGAGGCCTTGGGTTCCTTTGCTCACAACACTCTGGTTACACCTTGACATAGTTTTAAGTTGTTCCATCAAAGCCAAGTGTTGTCCCCAGACTCTGCCAGGAGCAGGAAGGGTGTGCAAGGAGGTGACTGCACACCAAGGATGACTGAGTAGAAAGAAGAAAATGCCTTCTTTCTAAACCATGAGTACATATTCATCTTTGAACAATTAGATGGTTTTTGGTAAGAAAACAAATGAGATTTAAAAATGGAGGTGGGGCACAAGATAACCTTAACTTATACCCATGATTTGTTTAAATTCAGAGAGCCATTTATCCCCCCTGATTAGGTGACACAATTGTCTGTGACTTTGAATAAAATATATGTTAGCCATTCTGTTTCTCAACTGTGTTTACATTTTTGACATACCTATATAATTTGTCTGTCAGAACCACAAAGCAGAAGCAGACTATACGTACCTGTGTGGATGCAATGGCAGGAGGCTTTAAAATAGATAATGAAAATTTATGCTTAATTGTGGAATAGCCTCCTGCATTATTATACAAAATACTATTAAAAAAAAACCAAAACAAAACATAAAGCAAAATAACTTTTCTTTATAAAAGACTGAAAGAAAGAATGAGCTACTTCCCCAAAGTAGTTCAGCTTTTCATTCCTTAGTTAACCAAAAGTTGCTCACACTATGATCCAATCATAAGATCAATGCAATGACCAGTATATTGGCCAATTGTAATAACTGAATCTTCATTAAACAATTTCATAAATCCTTCAAGAGTTGGTCTGGCACTTGCAAGTGCTAATGAGAAGTCAACAGTATTTCCACAAACAAAAATTTGAGACTGAACTGCAACCTCTCTTTTGCATTCATTATTGTAGACTCAATTCAGACCACTGTAAGCAAAAGAAACTTATTTCAGAGAGTGCTTAAATGGACAAGTTACCTTAGAAAAGCATCAGACATTAGACTTCAAAGTTAAACAGAAATCTTCACGGCCTGACCTTTGGCAAAGCACACGAGCGACAAACAGGGGGAAAAGCCAACTGGTGTGACTTCACTCACACAGCAAGAGCATGAAAATAGCACCTGGTGACTCTCAAGAGCTACAGCTAACTCAATAAAAAAAACAGGAATATTTTAGGGCCAGGCTGACAGTTTAAGTAGCTCCAAAAAGGCTTGTTATTCATTGGGGTCTATTACTGTGATCACAGGTATTATTGTCAGTGAACAGGCACAGCAATGCAGGAACAGCCTGATTTTGTCCCCTACCCTGCTCACATGTACTTCCAATTATTCCCTCAAATCTTACTTTTACAGAATCACTGACCCATTCTAATCTATCACAGACTACTCGAGAGCTTGGACAAATAGAGAAAAGTCTACAACATGTGAAAAAAGGAAAATGCTTCAGAAGAATAGCCAGAATTATTTTCCTTTCCCTTTTTTACTTCGCTATTTTTTTCCCCAGTAAAAGCAAATAAGCACACAGTTTATGAAATGGGATACCGTGGTTATTTAAATTGTGCTCAAAACTATCAAATCAGCATTCCATTTCCTTAGACTTGAGGTACAAGTCCACTTAACAGGCTCCAGATAGTTAGCCTTTGACACAGAGGGAGATGCTTTTAAGCTTCTGAAAAGATGAATTCTATTATATAGGCATACAGGGATCAAATTACATGTTTTGGTAGCAAAGTACATATGAGAGAGCGCCCATAGACTGGGTGAGATTCATCAGGAAAGCGTCTCCATGTGCAATTTGATTAGCAATCAAGGAAGAGAAGGAAAAACGGGTGCTGAAAATCACAGGGGAAGTGAGCACTTACACTTAATACCTGGAATTACTTACAAATGCTCAGGGCAAGTTACTCAGAGTCCATACTTTTCTCTCTGTGTGTTCTATGCTCAATATCCTCACCAGACACTGGCCTGTTGCCTCTACCCCAAACTGAACATTTAGGGATGCAAGGGAAGTACACAAATACATGTTTCATCCCCATTATTCATTATTAAGAGGGATCAACTAAAGCATTCTCATTGTTCAGTACCTTCCAGGAGTCATCCACAGGTAAAGAAAATGAGCACAGGCAAAGGGATGAATCAAGCAGGTGTCTGAGCTGTAGGTACCAGCCTGGGGATGAAGGACTGTTGATGTAACAAGGTTTGTGATGTACTTGTAGAGAATAAACTGAAACTAACTCATATTTTTCCTTTGTTAGGTAGCCTCGTAGGCTTCCAAATACGGTGCTGCCCCTGCTCAGAAGAGGGCAGAAGCTTTGTGCTGAGCTGCAGCAGAGCTCAGGTGCTCCCAGGCGCTGCCTGGATGTGCCTTGGCTGGGCTGAGGTGTGTTTGCTTTGCTTGGTTTGCTGTAACAGCCGTTCTCAGAAAGGTGCAATTGTTTCTGTGCTTCTGGTGCAGGGGAGTAGCTACTGGTTTATGGATACATATACAAGTGTAGGAAAGTAATAGAGAACATCACATGCAGCTATTCCAGGGAAAATGAACCGCCTGTGAGTGCAGAGAAAGTGCAGCACAGAAATACAGGCTGTAGGTGCCCTAAAAAAGTGCAGGCACAGGGTGATACTGGAGGAACAAAGCTATAAACCCCACCTCATTAGTGGTGAATGCACCTCTGGGAACTGGGAATTAGTTCGCAGGTTAACAAGGAGAAAAAAGAACAAGTATCAACACATGCAAAAGACATTGTATATTGTAAATTTGGGCCTGAGCAGTGCTTTGAAGGAAGAGCAAGCTGTAGGATATTTAGCAAGTATGTAAAGGTGACCCTGACTACACTGAAGGGCAAGGAAGAAGGAACTATCAACATCAGCATCACATTTCTGTCAAAGGCCTTGAATTCTCTTGATTGAGGTATTCTCACCTCCCTCCAGAGCAAAACTGTTGAGCAGTGAGTGGAAAAATAACAGAACAGCTGAGAGAGGGACAGATAATAGAAAGTAGACATATCTTTATTTTAACTGCATATAATTTGAATTATAAGTGTAAGAATCATTATAACTGGGCTAGTAATATTCTTTAGACCACTAAGACTTCAATTAGACTAACAAAAATTCTGCATTTGCATAGCAACTGTCTTTTCTGCCTGCAATAGGATTTTGATGGCAAAATGCTGGAGAATTCAAGCAACCACCTCTGTAATTTGGATGCAACAAATCAGTAACAGGGGCAGTGTACAAGACCATATTTGTGGAAGCAATTGGGAAAGATGCTTATTCACTTGAGTGACTATGAAAACTGCCACATTAAACCTCTGCTCATACCCTGCTTCAGTTCTGTTTTCAGAGAAGGGAATGGAGAAATTGAACTGAGAAACTGAAAAAGAACAATATTGATCTCATTCCTTACAAAGTTAATTAGTGTTGGTCCTTCTTCCTAAATATCTGTATTTATCATGCTTCCCAGATTAACTGAATTATGTCATTTGAGATGATATAATACAATTAGAAATACCTGATTAACTTCAGAAAGAAAACAATGAGCATGAAACAGCAAGAACTTTAACACATTACTACAATGAACACTCTATAATCATGTAAACACAAAAACCATCAAAAAGCAGAATTTGTTGTGTTGATGCTTGTATAAGTGTAATTATATTTAATTAGTACACCAGGACCTTTGCCACTTGTTAATTCTTCATCTCTCATTTTCAAAGGTGTGCTCTTAGCATCTCTGTCAGAAGCACAATGCCTCCCTCAGAGCCAGTTCTGCAGCAAAATTTTTGTGCTTTATTGTTCAGAACCCCCCTCAAATTTTGAGAAGCAACAATGTGAGTAATGGAAGGTGAAAAGCAGCATGTACTCATGACAGAGATAAGATCTGAATTCTTAACAGCTATCTCAAAAGACTGGAAATTTTCCCTTCTCAAACTCTTTATGAATACTAATTTTGAGAGCTGACAGTCAGAATCTGTAGTGAACAGTTCACTGAAGTTATAACCACCCCTCCATTTGCTAGAGGCTGCTCCAGAGCTCATGTCTTGAAATCAAGCACCCAGGCAAAAAAATATAATCAGCTGTGATAAAAAGGGAGTTATGCCTTTAATCAATACCTTTTCAAGCTGTCCTGACAGACCACAGCAAAAGAGGTGGTAAAACTAATGAGGTGGAACTCCAGCACTGAAGGAGTTCCACCACCAAAGCACCGTGCAGCAATCAAGGGGGAATCACTGCAACCTTGGAGGTCAAGGTGGGCCCACAGCACAGCAATCCCCAGTTCATTGCCTTCTGTCTGCAGTAAGTGCATGGGCACTGGTGTCTGGGGCTTCATTACTTCACCTTCTACCCAATACTGCAAGAAGTTTAAAATCTACTTCAGGACTTGATATACTTTGGGAACAATAGTAATGTTTGTGGGAAAACAGCAGGAGGGTGCAGAGATAATGACAGGCGTATTGGATATGAAAGGAACAAAAGTCTGCTCCTTTCCCAGTCAATGCCCAAACACCACGTTTGTCTCTCCAGCTCAGCAGGGTCACACCTGCCTTGCACCAACCAAAATGGATGAGGTGGGATCAACATCTGTGCATGACACAGCTCCGAAATGTCAGCATGTGTTGACACCCAGTGCAAGGCAGTTATCTTGCCAAATCCACAACCTTTCTTACAAGTGACCACTTAGAAACAGCAAGGAAAGATTATTTTGAAGCTAAAATAAAAGGAAAACATATGTTACTGAACCTGTCATAAACTATAATGGAAGGGTGATAGGAAGCTGAAACCCAGAAAGATAATTAGATATCCATTCTTGACCTATTATTTTTTTTAATAGCCACACAAACAATGGAGCACCATCAGAGACACAGCCTTCCTGACATTGTGGCTGCCTTGTCAGGACTCCCCAGGACAGCTGTCTGCACATGTGTCCATTCTTATTTTTTTTTTAATAAATGACCTTCATAAGAGAAGGTGAATAGAAACTGAATCGCTCTAAACTCTCCCATAAATACCAGAACTGAAATACAACTAAACAGGATAACATCCCATCATGCCAGGACAGCACCCTAATACTAATCACATGCCTGGGGGAAAATTCAGTAATAATGTGAATGAAACATCTGCACATCACCAGTAACATCATATGAACATGAATTAATGTAACATCAAATCAGGATCAACCTGATAAGGGAACCATCACTATGCCATCACTTCCTTAATTCCTTCACTCAGTGGCAAACCTGAGTGACAGCATTTTTAACAATGAATTTTATTTCTCTATGCTAACAGAAGGATTATGGATACAAACTTAATTCTAGTACGGTGCCTTTGACTCTTTGCAGGTATCATTTGCCCAGGGGTAAGAACCTGGAGCATTTAACTAACTGGGCAATCAGGCAGTGCCAGTACTGAGGAAAGCTGAACATCTGAGCCAGTCACAGGTGACACCTGTCTGCAGGTAATTCAGGATAGGACATTTATAAGAATGAAAGCTTGCAGATGAGCAGAAAGGGAGGGGAAATTTGTCAAGTCGATTTGTTCATTAAGCCCAGCCCTGGTAGATGTACTCTGGGATGTTCTTTTCCTCAATGTATGCCAAAGCACGACCAGCCGCCCTTGCAGGCGCTCATTGTGGTTCACTGTGCTTCTCTGCTGTTTGTTTTCTGACTAATTTCACACTACTTATTATTTGTGTGAGGGTGGTAGCAAAGTAATAAACTGCCTTTTGGGAAATGGCCTGACCCATGCCGAAAGATGCCTGTATGATCCAGCAGGTTCTGTCCTGGATCGATGCTCACTTCCACATCTCCCCTCTCATCCCTCCTGAGAGCATTGGCTCCAGTGCTTATAAAGGGCTCAGACAGAAAATCAGTCTATATAGTACTCATAAAACACACTGAACTCAAAGGGAACTTGTTTTGAGGAGAGCAAGCATTATGAGAATACTTAGGCAAAAATTAAAATATACATACGCTCTGTTTCCGTAGGATGTGATCCAAAGGTTTTATCACCTCAGCCAGTTCTGATCACAGGGATTGAAATCAACAAAAACCACAGTCCCAAGGATTAATCCCTACAAGTCTGGGATATTCCTTTCTTTCTAGAACAGTAGTTCAAGTCCTTGTCTTAAACTATGGCAGTAAATACTCTGTTACACTACTCTAGAGTAGAAGAGCCACATTTTTTTGCAACTACTTGGTACACAGTATAACAAAGGAAAAAAAAATAACTGGGAACATTCAGTTCAGCCTCAAAAAAATTGCCAGAATCTATGGAATGGTATTTTGTAAAAGGTTTAGGTAATAGAAAACTTTTAGTAAAAATGAAATGCCTGAGATGTAGAAATTTATTATTATTATTTTCTTTATTATATGCTACTGCGTTTTTTTAAATGCCTGAATTTAATGCTCTCTTAGAAGCAATTTGCTTTCAGGATTAATTTCCAAAGACTTCATCAATTCTTAAGAATGAATCCTCAGAATGGTCATTCATGAAGAGAAATCAGCATTATCCTCATTCAACCTGAAGCATAGCAGGAAGAGATGACTAAAATGCAACAGTCTGAACGAGACAGAAAAACTCCAGAGACTTCTACAAACTCAGCTCCTTAACACAGCAAAAGACATATATTAAAACCTTTCTGAAGAATAATACTATTTATGGATTCTGAACTCTCATGCGATAATGAAGGGGAATATCTTTCCTCTTCTGGTTAGAATCGGGGTGGGTGTTCATCTAAGAGAAAATGAGGTTCTTGTGACTGTTCTCATTGGACAAGATGCTCAGAATGGTGGGCATGTGTGTCTAGTCAAAAGGTCCTGCAGTTCTCTCAGAGCTGCTCATTCTCATACATGGCACAGAGCAGTACAGCCACTAGGTAAGTCCTAAAATTCAGGAGCAGGTCCAAGAAGCCTATTTTTTTTAATTTAAATTAAAATGTGCCAATTATATCTTCCAGCAAAATATGGAGAGAAGAAGACAGAATCCAATCCGTGCCAAATAACATTCAAGAACATATACCTGTGCTATGACATGAAAGGTAAATTATTTTTTTTAATGGAGAATAATTGAGCCTCTCCTATAGAAAGCAATCACTACAGTGAGAACTCAAAAGACCACCAATTTACTTTTCAGTTTTCATCTGAGCAGATTCCAACTGCAGTTACAACTCACTGGAGCTCGTTAGCAGCCCTGTTAAACAGGAAATTAATTTGAACTATGACAACAGCACCAATAATGGCAATTTCAGTCAAAGGGAAGTGTAGAATCCTGAGCACACAATGCTCAGAATGAGGGGCATCAAATATAGTCAGTGCATAACCCCACATGAATAGTCACATAATTTTGCCTGAATAAGAAACGAACACTGAAAAACAATACTGGATCTACACAGTGGTTGGAACAAAAAGCACAATCAAAGCACTGGATGCATTCATCTCTTCACTGATTCAGGTCCCTTACGGTCATAGGCAATCAGATTATACATGGGCATTACGGACAGATCTGCAGCTATTCCACAAGCCACTGCACAAAGAGGCCACTGAATGCATCCTACTGTCCGATTGCTCCTGCAATCAAAAAACAAAAGGAAAAAAATGAAAAAAAAAAGTAAAATAGTGTCCAAAAAGTAAACCTGTGCTGTGCTGAAGGGAGATGGGTGAACAGATCGTCAAGCAAAAAGGTGGGTCCTATGTTATTCAGATCTGACACACTGAGCTCACACGACAAACAGCAGCTCTTACTTTGGAGTGATATTGATATGGCTGTGGATGGGTGGGACTTGGCTTTCCAAAACCACAAGCTTTTCACAAGTCAGACTTGTACATGACCAGGAAATAAGTTCGTAGTACTAAATTCATTACTATTTCTCCATTAATTAATGATTTATTAGACATTGAATCACATCTAAGAGCTTGGCAATGCCAGAGACCAATCACCAGCACAACAATTACACAAATAAATATGGACATGTAAAAGCCTCGAGGATATTGTGGAATGAAGGGAGGAGGACAAAGAGCAGCAACACCAGCTGCATAAAAGGAAACCTCTTCCCAGTAAAATAAAGCAGCAACATAGAGAGACAGAAGCCCCTACTGCAGGCAGTAAGATGGATGGGTTACCATCTTGGATATAGAGCTGATTTTCTTAGAAGACTGGTCTTCTGGTCAGTGCTCTGCCCTGATAAGTGTTGTCTTTGCTAATTACCTGAATCTCAAAAAATCAGAGAAATATTATGCCCAACACAATCCAAATTATTCCTGTGTCCAGTATCAGATAAAGTGAGTACTCAAATACAGTATTTTAACAGTACTTAAAATTGACTGAAAGCTTAGAAATCTGAGTTAATGTTTATAGAAAGAGTAAATGTAAAGAAAATAATGTAAAGAAAGCCTAATAAATTACATACATTCAAGGTCAACTGTCTGAAACGTGAAATTTTGAGTCACTATAGAAAACTACTGATGGTTTGTTTTAATACTTTGAATGTCAGCATTTCCTAGACTATCAGAATGACAGCTGTAGAGGAAGCAATGGATTTATGTCTGCAGTCCCAGGGGAGTCACAGTGATAAGGGCACAGACACACAGCAGTAAATTCTTGTGTACCTTAAATATTCAGCTGACTCATCACAGTCTATTCTCTCTTAGTACAGAGGGAAAAACCACCATGAAGCAAATAAAGCAGTTCAAATACAAAACATCCTGGGACATGCTTAATAAAACCAACTCAAGGCAGAAGGAGATGTCTCCAGGCTTTCAAAACACAAACAGCAGAGGGGGGATATTTTTAAGTCAGTTAACATAAGAATTTCAGTCTGAGAGATGAAGACTGAGCATCAAGTTACACACTAAATTGATATTAGCTAAAGAAGTGACTGTTGTGTGTGTGTACATATATATATATAGTAGATTTGAATGCAAATAAAAACTGATGTACAGTTTGCCTGAGACATTCCCGCCTTCTGACACATCTTGGCAAAAATAAATGTGAATTTACAGTGGGGTCCAAATGAGAAATACACAGTTTAGGGTGGTTCTTTATTGTGTTTTTTTTTTTTTTTTTTTTTTTGCTTCTCTGCAAATCTACAACCAAATCTGGTGGATATAGTTTGGAAAAGGTAAGCTGTTATAAAAGAGCAAATGAAATGAAGAGAAAAATAGCATTTCTTGCTCTAGGCATGAAACAGTGCCCTTGAATTATGTGTTACAATCAATTTCTAAGCTTACACTACAGATAACATCTTTCAGTGATGTCTCATCAAGCAAATTAGATGTGACCAGTGAAATACTGTAAGTTGGCTGGAATTGATGAAAATATTAATGCACTTGCTTTACTGAGCCCCCACTGCCTAAAGTATTAACTCCTTTAGAGACCAATCACTGCTCGAAGCTTTGACCCACAGACAACAGAATTCAACAAAATCTATGGGGATTTACAGCTAAGAAAGACTAGAATTCTGCATTAATCAAATGCTCTAATTAAAATCTGGAGTGGTAGAATGCAGCTTCTGCTTATTAGACAACAGTATTTTGGGAAAAGAATCCCAGCACAGACAGCAGCCAGCTTTAGGCAGAGTGAAAAGCTAATGGGCAACTGTTGTTGGGCATCCTACAATTCTATCAGGTGGCACAGAAAGAAAATGTACATAAACCTACACAAGTCAACTGAAAAATTTGATTTGAATGTAGCATATAGGTGGAAAAAAGCTTTGTTGCAGAACTGAGCCCTCACTATTGATGTCTCTACAGCAGACTTTGAATAAGTCTTAACAAAACACATTAAGTATATTGCAAATCAGAACAACAAATCATAGAATGATTTGTGTTGGAAGAGACCTTAAAGATCACTGAATTCCAGCCCCACTTCCGTGGACCCCTTCCACTACACCAGGGTCCTCCAAGTTGTCCTTGAACACTCCCAGGGATGGGGCATCCCCAACCTCGCTGGGCAACCTGTGCCAGTGTGTCACTAACCTCTGAGGAAAGAATGTCTTCCTAATATCTAAACTAAACATCAGAGAATCAAGCTCAATTCCAGGATGTAAAATGCTTATTTCACTTCATTTACAGAATGAGGTGTTTAAAGCTACATTTCCATATCTATTTTTAGCAAACTCACCTGTCCTGGTGAGTCAGATAGGAATTGCAAGTGACTGACATTAAGAAAAATCAGGTAAGAACTTGTTTAGGAACCTAAATCTTGTGATTTAATTTGTGTATCTAATTTGATGTACTTGCTTTTATATACCCTGGCTTTCATTTACTTGGAAGTCAGAGTTCCCACTGATAAATCACAGATATATCACTGCTGCTCAGTTTGGGATGGCTCAATGGAGTAACAAGATGGGCTTTTGAACTAAGCTGTGCTTTTCTTGGGACATGCCTATTGTGTCTCTGACACGTAAAGATGTGAGAACATTCATATCTACCTGCAGAATAGGATAAGCAATATTTATATTAGCAAAGTATCTGAAAGAATAACTTGACAAATAAAGTGTTTGCAAATAATTAATTTTTCATTTCAGTGAGTCCAAACTAAACAAGTCATAGAAGCCCATGCTTCAGACTGATTGGAAAAAAAGAAAATAAAAGGGATAATGATTAATCTCCAGCCTGTTTCTATAAGCATGAAACACTTTAATACTGATAATGGGATTTCTTTAAAAAAAAAAAAAGGCAATCCAAATTGCACCTTGCCTCCAGGTAGAGTTAAAGCAGTTCTGTGCAAAAAGTAAATTCAGTTCTGGTGCATCAAAGATGCACAGAAAGAGCAGTTTGATTTTTGCTTTGCTTTGCTATTCAGATTATATGCCAGGGACTATTTCCCCCATGGAGCAAAGGGTGACTGCTTGCTAGGAGCATTGACATGGAAAATAGGATATATTTACAGCACAGAGAGCCCATCCATGTGCAGACTCTGTGCTCTCTGAGTCTGTGTGTTGGCTCAGAGCATGGACACTCTGCCTGTGCTCAGGGCATGACGTGCAGGGCACCATCTACACCTCCAACCACAGGAACTTTGTATGATGCTTTGCCCAGATCTCTGAAAAGGGCAGCAAACCCAGTGGTGCTTTGGGTAGTTTTGAGAGAGTGTGAGATTTGGGCTGTCCTGAGGACTGAGCAGATGATAACCACGCCAGGCTGGGTTTGCAGGTAGGTTGAGTTTCACCCAGAGGTACTCAAGGCAAAGACCTCCATCCCCATAATTGTACAGTCACAACCTGATTTAATTTCCTTTTGCAAATAATAAATAGGACCCCACACATACTACTTTGCGTGTCCATCACTGAGCAGCAGCAGTAATTGTTTGTTACAACCAGCACTGATTCCAGGCATGCCACAATCCCTTCCCTGCACAACTGCAGCTGCTGGAGGCTTTGGTGCAGAACAGCACAATTCCTCTGGACACGGGGAATTGGCAGGGCCCCAGAACTAGTCAAGCACAGAGCAAACAAGCAGCCTGTAATTTGCTGATGCAGTGATGAAGGCCACCAGAAAGATCCTTACAGATTAGCAGGCAATCAGGGAGAGCTTCTCTGTGTGCTAAATGCTCCTCCACTGGCAAACACAGAATGTGCTCAGCAGTGCTAATAGGGAAAAAAATAACAAACATGGTGGCTCATGCTTCCCTTGCTAGAGTAAGCTTTTCAATCAACATTGGGGAAACATGTTGTGTACAAGGCTAAAACACAGGATGACATTTTAAAAGGCCTCAATCCCAACTAGCAAATTGAGCACTGCATCTGGTAACAAGTACAGAGCAGACAGTCAGGCACTCACCTAAATGCAGATTAATAGCACATGCGGCTGCTGAAAAATATGAACACAAAGGGCACAGACAGCAAAGAGAGAAAAGAATGATTTGTGATGCCTGTGCTTTATTTATGAGGCTGGATTGGTTCTGAGACAGGCTTGTTTTCTTGTCAGTGATCATGCAAAATTCACTCTCATTGCTGCATTTTAACATCCAAACTTTCTTTATTTTCTCTCCCTTGAAAATTTTGCAAAAAATTTTGGACTTTTGGCATTTGAAGAAAATCATTCAAATGCTAAATGAGAAAGTGACTCTGTTGCATGGTACCAAGTAAGGAAGGTCAGAGAAACTTCTCCAACATGCTTTGAACTTTCAGCAACCAGGTTTGCCATGCTGATTTTTACATTATTATCCCCAGCATCAGTTACACTTTCCTGTTCATTGCTCTCACTCAAAGTGAAAAATCAAATCCTAACTCAGAGAAGCTAAACTTGAATTGCTATTCTGTCTGACCTCAAGGAGTCAAAAAAGTCTATACACAGGATTTGTCTGAGATCAACATAAACAGATTTCAAAGCACAAAACACTGGAAGGACTCAAACTGAGAGGCATTTATGACCTGACCTGTACAAACATGCCAAGTAATGGCACTTTGTCTGCAGTTACTCTGAACAAATCTCAGGAAAAGTTTCCTGAGGTCAGTACTTAGTGGAGAAACAGAAAACTGTATTTCAAAATAGTTTTATTTTTACCAAATCAAGTTATTACTTCTGTAAAACAAGTTTTTAAAAGCAATTTACATCAACACAAGCAGGTACAGGCCAATTAAATGAAAATATCAGTTCAGTTTTCAAACTGGAAAAAAAAGAAATTAATTTATCCAATAAATCCCAAACATATTTCCACAACAAAAAGAGGAAGCTTCTACCTCTTCTATTTCAGAGTTCTCAATAGCTTGAAAAGAACCATTTTTTAAAACATTTATTCAGTCTCGATATATTCCTCTGGGAAAACACAATGCAAAGATACCAAATTTATTCCTTGAAATTTCCACATCATAGAACTTGATCATATGCAATATATGCACTGTAGGTCCAGCATTCCCAACCCATCACATCCCCAAACCTCCAAGGCACAGCCAGGAGGTGCTCAGCAATTTGGGTACTCAAGACCTCTTGGATTTCCTATGAAACCACAAATTACTGCCCAGCACACTCAGCGTTGTCATTTATATTGGTCACTGCTAAAACAACCATTTCTTTTGAATGTGCCTGAACCACTATCAGGGGCTGCCACATGTCAGATAATTATTCAGGGAGAAATAAATCTGGAAAACCCATGGAAAAAGCACACAATAATTGGAGACTATTTGTAAAAACATGATTACATGACATGACCTGGAAACAAAACACAGTTGGTAGCATCAGCTGATTATTACTTGCACAGCCTCATAATTCTCTTCTTATACAAAAGGTTTATTCCTGATGCAAACTTTAAGTTATGCCAAAATTTAAACAAAGCAAAGACAAACAATCTTTCCGTATCTTTGGCTAAATTGTTGACTGGAATTAGTATTGCCTAGAAAGGAGAAATAGTTTAAAGATTTATAATTATCAGATAAATTTTAAGAGAGCAAAAATATATTAATGGCTTAAAAATAAAATTAATTAGTCAACAGCATAAGAATTAACTAAAAAGAAGTATTTGGGGAATTTTTTGTAGAGGCAACACCTGATCTCACTCTTATTCACCTTTGATCAATCAACTCAAGTTGGGGCATTATATGTCCAAATATCAAACTGCTGGAGTCAGGAAAATACTGATCCAGATCCCACTGCAGAAAATGTCTCTTATTTCACAGGTGTGAGTATGTGCTCAACAAAACTCATACCTGGATGCTAACAAGTTCATGAGATTATATCACAGAATCACTGAATGACTTGGTTTGGAAGGGACCTTAAAAAACATCATGTTCAACCCCCTGCCTTGGAATCCACCTTCCACCAGCCCAGTCCTGTCCAACCTTTCCTTGGACACTTCCAGGAATGGGGCAGCCACAGCTTCTCTGGGCACCCTGTGCCAGGACCTGCCACCTTCCCAGGGAAGGTGGGTGGAACAAGGTGATCTTTAAGGTCTCTCCCAACCCAACCCATTCTCTGGTTCTGTGATAAATTGCATTTACTCAAAAACACTGAGGATACTACAGAGCTCAGAGACACCAAGGCACATTCCAGCTCCATCTCAAGCTATTCCACATCAGATACTGCTACAGAGGCCACTTTTTCTGGTGAATCCCCCAGAGCTGCTGAGTTCAAGGAACCATAGCAGATGGTTCAAGAATAACATTAGCTTCATGTGGAAAATGAACCTTTGATAAATATTGCTAATATCTAGCATAGGGTTGATATATATTCTCATTAGCTTGAGTCAGACAGATTGGCAATAAAACCTTCCATGCTGAAGTCAGAAAAATGCAAAACTGTCTTTATTTTTCCCTGCCATTAAAAGTCTGAGGAAAACAGGAGAAAGAAAATCTGCAATATAAAGGTTAAACCAATCTTGTAAAAGTCAAGATAATTTTAGGTTCTGATACGCAGGAGTGTCTCATTAGGCAGTATTGTTTCCTACAGCCTGCAGAACAATAGAACTATGATCACTGTAAATAAATATTTTGCTTTGTATGTTGGTTAAAAGCTGGAAATCAACTGCCAGGCTCACTTTTCCCCTCTGAATTGTGAAACGTTGTGTATGGGTTCAAAGCTCCTCACAATCAAAGGCAGGAACATGGAGATGACTGCCAAGTTCCAGTGCCTGTTACCAAGCAAATATTTTATGACAAAACAGAAAATAATCAAGGCTGCTGTAGGGAAGAAGGAAACATGTTTAATAACATGGTAAAAGGAGGGAATATAAAGCATATCAGAAAAGTCTCACACCCACACACATTTTGAGTTTCCCAGTGGAAGCCTCTACAAGGTTGCCTTGATTGAGTAAAAGGCAGTCACATTTGGTTTCTTTGTATGGGGTGACACTGAAGGCGATGGAGCCTCAGGGTGGTCAGATGCTCAACCCACCCAGTTTGGCTCTACAAGATCACTGACATTAAGAACGATGCAGTTTTACCAGTCAAAATGAAGCAAACAATCTCCATTTCCACTGGAAATGCTTAATATTTCAATATTTCCCCCAAAGTGCTGAGCAATGACAGCTCCTCCCATACTCTGCTTCCCAGAACAGGGAAGGTGATGTGCCATTTTCACTTTTCCACCCCTAACTTGAAATAAAGGATGAAAGGAGTTAAAAGAAACATTTGGACATGAACTTTGGGGGCTAAATGGAAGTATAGAAAAAGATTTCTGTCTGAAGTAAAACAAAATGGTGGTTTTTTTCTAATGTGTCATAAGTTTTCACAGGAAGAAATGAGCAAACAATTAAAAATAATGTGGATTTCAAACACTAACTCAGAAGATGAATTATCAAGAAAAGTTTAAAACTCCCAGTTTCCAAACAGAACTTTACAGTAACATTAGTGCAAGACCATCAGTCCAGGAGAAAGGCAGAATTTAAAAACAAAACAATACAAAGGAAAACAAAAAACCCACAATAGTAATAATAATCAATCTAAGCTTTTCTCTTTCTTTTAATTTTTTAAACAAAACTCTTGAACATGAGATGGATATAATCTCATTCAGGAATAGCTTTTACTATCCATCCAATGCCTCTCTGTCACAGGTAAACTGTTAGGTAAGTTAACTTATATTTATAATACCAGAACTAAATTTTCTCATGAGCTGAATGTTTAGAATATCAAAAAATGGAAAGTAACAGAGCAGAGCTGGTATATGAGAAGAGCACAAGATTCCAAACCAGAATTCACTGAAAGGAAGAGGACAAGGAGAGGCTCCAGTATTTCCCAGACTGGGACACTGGGATGCAAAATGATTTGGGAGTTGAAATGCACTTGGTTAATTGTGTTGGGAGTAAGAAATATCTTTTTAGTTGTTGCTTAAATGCTATTTGAGCTTTTAATAGATATACAATTACAGAATGTTGTTGCTGTTTTCCCCTTATTTCAATTCCCTGAAGCATTCCTGGAGGAAACCTCCATGCTGTAAGCAAACCTTTAATGGACATGTTAATACAAATTATACAGATGGGCAAGCTAAGGATTTATTGGGAACTCCAACTGCTAAATTTCCTTTGAAGTCTTCGGATTCAGCACATCCCCACTATAAACCCAGGGGTGAAGTGATAAATTTTGTAAATTGGAAACAGAGACACACTAAGCTCCCAGCTATTTAAATAGTTGCTCAAAGGATTTAGGGCAGAAATCGATTAGTTTATGAAAGGAAGTTGTGGTCACTGGGGATAACAGGGAATCCAACCATGATCCAGTCACAGGTTCCTCACCTGCCACAGCTGAAACACACCTTGTGTGACTGTCATGGAGTTGTCCAGGAACATTCTCCCTCTTCAAACTCAGCTGCTCCTTTCCAACACAAACTGTACTTGCTTTCAATGCTGTTATAGCTTTGACTCTACTATTATTTTGATTTCTCCTTGAGGTTCAGAATCAGATGCTTTGTTGGTTGTAAATAGCAAACATGAAAGAATAATTATTAATGTAATTATCAAACTTATCACGAATGTCAAAAAAACCAACAAGTCTTCAATAAAACCTACTTTACAAGATTAAAGCTTCCCAAGAGACCCAGAGACATTTACATGTTTTGATCTGGAAAGGAATGTAAAATCATGCTAATGACAGCAAATCACACCATATATGAACAACTCACTGCTCCTAACAAGAAGGTATGGAAGGGAAGCCAAATTCCAGAATGACAGGGAGAAGAAAGCAGACAAAGCTCAGCTCATCCCAGGTAACTCCTGGAATCTAGGACAAAATACTGTAAGGTACCTGTCAACAGAAAATTGGCTTTGCTGCTGTAACCTGTGCTCCACAGACGTGACCCTTCCACTTGGTGGCTTACAGGGACTGTGAGTTGATGCATTGTCCTCCTCTTTCCATTAAAAAGCCTTCAAGGGCTTATGAAAATGCAGGAAAAACCAAGAAAAATATTGTTCTGGGTATGAAAAAACGAAACGCAAGAACAGGCAGAGGGAAAGGACTAAGAGGAGAACTGATCCCAGAAAGCAAAGGCATTAAGTTACCACAGGCAAAAGGATGAGGAACAGGGACATGGAGGCACCACAGAAAAGTAAAAGAAATAGGAGAAAATTAAGGGGAAGGTGCAGGTGAAGAAAAATTGAAGAGAGTAACATTACAAACTGATTACTTATGTTTATTTTTCCTAAAAGCTTAGTTGCCAAAGCTTTGGCCTCACTTGCCTTAGAGTATCAGACTTCAGAAGACATGTAATTAGAACCCCTGCTTGATTAAATAACCCAAATTTCCTCATTTTCAAGCGGTTACTGCTTTGCCAACATACCTAATACTAACAAAGACATTGACTGATTGAAGTGTGTGGCCAGGTCATTATTTCTGATATTATAGGATTTAAAAAATTGCATCTAGAGTGTAAAAAAAGTATTTTTAAGCAATTAATTTCATATTTCACATTAAATATTGTACGAAACTGAGCTGCATGAATATGCAATCCAATATAATTTGCCATTACTTCTGAAATTCCTTAATAGGTAATTTCTGTGAAAGAGTTATTTCAATCATGACTTATTAAATAATATTCACCAATTATTGCCAGAAATAACGTGAAAGTGTTAGCTTTTAAAGAGTGTATCTTTCTTTGAAGGGTATTCCTTATGTAGAAGGGCACAGGGAGAAAAAGACATGTAGCTCATTAAAAACCACTGCACGTGCACACACGAAGATGCACACCTAAAAAATACACTCACCTGCTAAAATGATTTTAGGTTTTGGTAATATCAAAATTTCCTTCAAGCATTTTAACTTGCAGGTGGTTCAGTTTTGCCCAGGTTTATGCCAAGCCCCCGTGTATACAAGCCATTCCAATGCACATTCTCACATATAACCTCAAGGTAGACTGCACTTAAATCCTTTTTATTTTAAGGTGGGGAAAAGTAATAGTTCAGAACCATAACTCCACAGAGTAATGAAGTAAAAGCTATTGCTCTTATTACTATCATTAAACTATAATGACTGCCCACAATAATTTTTTCCCATTTTTATATAGCCTGTAAAGCTTAAAAAAGAAGAACAGAATCTTATTTTATCATTACAGGAAAGCTTTAAACCAATGATTTTTTGCAATAAATCATTTAGGTAAATATAGACATGCTAGAAATAGATTCATAGGAGAGAAATAGAGCAAAACAAAGGCAATACAGGAATAAAGTTGCTCTTTATACAGAGACCAAAGGAATTATGAAGTCAGACTTGCTGTGGGCAATAGGCTTTTATTTACCCTCCCTCCCTTTGCCTGATACCACCACTGTGGCACTGCTTGCCCTAATCACCTTGGTCAACAATTCCCTTGGCTCATCTGCCTGGACATTCAGCCAGGAAGGAAAAGAGGACCTGCAAAAATCACCCAGAGCAAAAAACATGAAATATTTTAACACAGTAACATGAGTCAGCTCACTCAGTCCTTCATGATCCAAAGTACCTGATACAAGGATTACTTTGTCAGGAATGTAAGGGCTGGTTCTGGAGCAGAAAAGGAAAGGAAAAAAAAAAAGTGGACAGTGTGAGGAGAACCCTGGTGTAATGGTAGAAGAATCCCAGCAGAAAATGACTCAGGATTCTGTTATCACAAGGTTTAAGTAATGTAAACTTTGAGGTATAAGATAAAGTATAGATGCTTTGCTGCAACATGAATCTCCATCTGGGCTGTTCACTGACATTAAACAGACATTTCTATTTTACAGGAGACTATGACTGCCTGATAAGAGAGACATGACCTTTCCTTTTCCTCTCTCTTTCCCTCAACAAAAATGGTCTACTTCAAAATGTCATGGAGGTGTTAGAACTTAATCTCAAATCTGTCACAGGACCAATAGATTCATTGCCAATGCAGTATCTTCCACCCCATTCTGTATGTGGTAAGTAGCAACTCAGTCTTTGCTTTCCTAACAAGTAATCAAAATTAATTCAATAAAGTATTTTCTTTGAACAAGTATGTGGGAATCTGTTTTGGATGAGATGATTTAATCCATAAAATAACAACTTTTGAACACAGAAAAGTAGCAAATGCTTCTCAAGGTGGTCCTGAAACCCTTCAAAATTCAGCAGCATGATGCAGGCTCATACTGACTCTGAGCAATTCAGAAAGCAGTTTGGGAAGGCAGAGATTTGCTGCTGACCTGGAACAAGTGCTGTGCAAGGTGGTTGTACCCCTGAGCACAGACTGAGTGAGAAAAAAACTAAACCAACAACCCTCATATGTTTAATCCCACTCTCCAGTTCTTGCTATGAGAGTTTCTTTCTTCCATATCCTACTTCACAGTGAAACGCATTCCCTCTACTTTAAGTCCTGTAAGTAGATGGAGCTGGAAGATCTTAAATGAAGTTGTCCACTTACCATCTCTCAATGACAGCCAGTATTTTGCTGAGTTCTTATTTATGGAGCAAAGTTTAATGGATTATACTTGGATTCTCCATGCAAATGAGTCTGGAAAGATATATCTATTTTTTCTTATCATTTTTAAATACCTTTTTGATTTGGATAAAGATAATTTAAATTCATTTTACAAAGAAGGTGAATATATAAAGAACAGATAATTAATTTGATTTTCCAGTCAGCTTTTCTTTTTGCAAATGGTGCTATTAAGGAAAGCAGAATTCTTTACTTCCATTTCCTAGTAAGCCTTGATTAAAATATAGCTATAATACAGGTCTTTTAATTGACTTCAGATGATGTAGAAATGTGGCATTATTACAGATATTACTGTTCAAAAGAGATCAATGGATTACCTAAAATGTTAAGGGCATAAGCTACAGTAAAGACTCAATCTTACAATGAGCTTGGTGTCCTCTGCTTCAACCCAGGTGGCCTTGGCTTCCCTTGACTTTAAAAAAAGGTTGTGAGAACTCAGTACTTTGTAAAATTGCATCTCAAATGCACATACTCTAACACAGATCTGGGAGGTAGGACTGAGTTCAAGGACATGACTGTTTAATTTGATGCCATTACAGCAACTTTTTAACACCATTTTACACAGTACCTTGCAAAATCTTCGGCTTAATTACTAAATGCCACTATTTCAATAAAGTCAAAAAAAAGATATAAAGAATAGCATGGATTTTCAAGACATAACTTAATAGAATTGGAAACTTTGTTGGAATTGCTTTTCAGGAAAACTCCTCAAAGCTCAGGCTCAGAATCAAAGCTTTTAAGAATTGTTTTGACTTACAATAGCATGTAGTGACAGGACAGGTGGAATGGCTTCAAACTGACAGAGAACAGGTTTAGATGAGATATTAGGAAGAAATTCTTCTCTGTGAGGGTGGGCAGGCCCTGGCACAGAGAAGCTGTAGCTGCCCCATCCCTGGAAGTGTCCAAGGCCAGGTTGGATGGAGCTCTGGGCAATCTGGGCTGGTGGAAGGTGTCCCTGCCCGTGACAGGCATTGGAATGAGATGATCTTTAAGGTCCTGTCCAACCTGGACCATTCTATGAGTCTATGATTTTAACGGAAGCAAAACTCAAAGATCACCAAAATGCTTCTAAGGGAAGAGCTCTGTAGCTCAATTCAGGACATAATCCAGAAGGGAGCACTCACTGAGGGCAGAGCATTCCACAGCAAATTACCAATTAGCAACTCTTATCTAGCAGACTGTGAATTATTTGCACATATTTCTGAAGTCTCCTGACACAAGGCTGCACAGGCTGCAGCACGGGTGAAGTTTCAGGCATGCAGCACTGCAATGTAACTGCACTGTCTGGGGGAAGGACATGGGAAAGCATTATGAAACAGTAAAATATCATTATGCAGTGCAAAGCACCCAGTTTTAAAAAAGTCTAGCTTTATTTATGTGCTATCCTGCAAATTCAATTACAGGATTGAAAATTAGCTACAGGTTTTCTGCTTGAAAGTGCTTGTCCTGATTTTATTGTAGACTTCTTTCTGTCTCTATGCCTAAATTATTCCATTAAACACAGGAACACAGTGACCATCGTCTGCAGCTGCAAATTCTGCTTGGTGCTCCCCTAATGTGGGCTGGTCACATTAATACACCACGCAACTCATCCTGTCTGAAACAGCAGCATTTCATTTACCATTAACTATGAAAAGGTGTCAAAGCAAGAAGAGGCAGCTCTCTATAGAAACATGCTTGAAAAGGTTAGGCAGGCAGAGTTCAGTTCCAATTGTACCATGAAAGAGGGAAGAGAATCTACATGGGCTGGAAAGTGTCTAAAGAAACACCTATAGGTATTATCTCTGAGTGGTGTTACATATTTCCATTTAAAAGTTCAAACCCAGCATTTGCAGGTGGAATGATTAACCTATTTCTTCTTTCTCGTTCTTGGTATGCTTTGAAACCTTTAGGGCTATAGGACTGCTATAATTTCACCTCTATAGTAATTTAAAATTAACAGGGGAGGAATTTGAAAATCACATTACTTTAAAACTCCAATTTGGAAAAAAGAATAAGGCAAATAGCAAGATGAATAAAATATATTTTTTCTGTAGCTGGCAAGTGAATATTCACAGTTAAGAATAGCTGTATTTTGGGAAATAAGGTCTGAAGCTCTGCAGCCAGTTTCCTCAACCAGATTTATCCCCTTTCCCTCATCTACAGGGTAGACTGCCCTGTACTACCCCACAATAGATTTTGCTGCAAAGATTCATTAGGCAAATAAATAAAAAACCCCACATACTAACGAAGCTATCATTGTATGTATTATAAACTAAGCTTGTAATGGGATTACTCTTTGGAAAATTTGTTAAAGAAATCAAGTTTGTGATGCAGGAAGCTTAGAGAAAAATTAATGAATTCACAGATGTTCATGTTAATGAACAACAGATTGAGAAAATATTATTAAATTCAAAAGGAAAAGTTTGCATATGTTGTCAAAATTAGGTTTTGATCTCTACAAGCATTGTGCTCACGTGAATAATCAATTAATAATTGATTAAAGGATTCCTCCAAATTTATTGGTTTGGAACATTTCATTATTTAATTTCTCCTGAGAACGCAATAGATCAATGTGTGAATACCTTCCTCCTGGATACCTTAATACCTAGTATCCATCTCTGATAGAAAAAGTCCCATTACCCTGCCTAAGAAGTTGTCATAGCTAAGCAATATCCACCTTCTTAGCACAAGCATCCTTTTTCTGAAAGATTTTCTCACCTTCCCAGTGTTTGTGCTAAGTAGCAGTTCCATTAGGAAGCTGATCTTTCCCCCATCACGACAGAAAGGATGTATTTGGGCTGCATTAGTCTTGGATCTGTTGCAAGAACCACCAGCCCCACACAACAAAAGTGGGAAGGCTGGAAGAGAAGTGTGGCCAGACCCCAATCCTTAGACATCACCCAGGCAGCAATCTCTTGTTCCTGGGAAACACCACCCAATTATAAAGGCATTTAGAAAATGTTAAAGTAGTGTCACATAGAGCTGCAATTTATGGCATTCCAATACAAGGAATGAAAGGTAACTACACATTTGTTCCTATGGAGCTGCATCACGTTTCATCCTCATGGATCTTGAAATTCAGAGCTGGAAGAAAACATGTATCAAACAAGAAAAGAATGCTGTGATTTCCATGTTTTCCCTACACTGCATTCCTGGACTTTGGACCAGGACTATGTGCAATGCCATAGTAAATTAACAGCAACAAACATCATGGAGCTTAACGAGCTCCCTGTGGATGGTGGGGAAGCACCTGCTGGATCCTGCCTGCTGACAAAGGAAATTGCCCTGGACAGTAGAAACTGCTGCAGTTTCAGTAGATTACAAAGCAAACTGCACATTCAGAACTATGGAAAGTCACAACAAAACTTGCTTTGAAATATTCTTCCACTATCTACTCCTGCTGGCAGCCACAAGGTGGAATATTCCTCATTTACTCCCAAGAGTTCCAGTCCTGAGCTTCAGCAATGAGCACAGAGCAAAGTGCAGAGGGAAGAGCATTGGAATCAGGACATTGCTCGAGGTCCCACTTGCTTTCTGAGTAGCTGGTCACTCTGCAATATAGCAGAAGATAAAATTCCCAGACAAACACCACCTGCAGCACTTCAACACACTGAAGTCACTATTAGAGATTTAAATCAAACTGGCAGCAAACTGGTCAGGGACAACCAGGGAAACAACTCAATTGCTGCCTGCCCAAACCCTCCCCTGGAGGATGAGACACTGCAATCCCACTGCAGGATCACACAACAGCCTCCCTGCCAGTCGGTTGCAGGAACCACCTTATGTTTTCTTCACCTGGTTAAATGTGTAGAGATGTTTCAGGAGTGCCTGATGCCCAGTGCAGCCAAGTCACTCTCTGTGGGGTGGGGGAACAGCTCAGTTCAGCACAGATCTCCTCACAAACCAACACCCAAGGGGTTTAGCCCAGCTTTTGTTGGACTCAGTATCTTTACAACCTTTTTCTAGTGTCATCTAATTTTTTATTTTTTGGCAAAACCTTCCCCAAAACTGAAATCAATTTCACACACACACTTGCAAATACATGGAATATATAAATAAAAGTATATATCGGGTAGGAACTGAATGTCTCTTCAATGCAAATGCAACCTGTCCCTGTAGGAATCTTAACAGAATGTAAATAGTATTTTGGGCTAAGTTACATCATCACTGTTACCTCAATAGCTCTCAAAAGCTGTGAAAGAATGTTTGCAATTTATAGCAAGCTATAACATAAAGTGAATTTATGACACCATAAAACCAGCCAAAATCTCCACACAAAATCAACACCATCTTGCCAGGACTTACTTAAGCAGCAGAGCTTATTTTCCAAGAAAAATGGGAAATACAAATTCATTTCTATACCAGTTCTCTTTCACTGAAGTTCTTATTTTTTCAAATGACAATATAAGCCTAAAATAATTCACAGGTTTACATTAGATGAATTGGTTTTTTTAAATACCAATAATTTAACTTGGAGCTGTAAAGGCTCATCCAGAATTTTTCACAAAGCCATTCCTCACATATCAATTCATTTAAAAAAAATCCAGATAAGGGCATAATTTAACAAACCTTGATCTCTAAAATAATAATTCCAAAAAAAAGGAAAAAAAAAAAAAGAAGAAAAAAAGCTGTCCTGTTCAGATGCAGAATATTCTGAAACCTAGACAAAAAGCAAATGAAATACTGTACTTTGAGATGCTGATAACAGAGGCTTGTTACAAAGCACTATTTTCCACCTGGCTTTTGTAGACCTCAGAAAATACATTCAGCAAATTCAAATGCATATTAGCTGAGAATGGCAAAGACCCAGCTACTCCTTAAGATTCAGCCAAAACCCTGGAAGATGAGCCCTTCTCACTGTCAGCCTTTGGAAATGGTCCTGAATAGCTGCAATACATATGGAAACTGGTCATCAGAGACGTTTGTTAATAGCTTTATTAATGCTGTTTGTTTATTGAAAGTCCTTAACCAAATTGAATATTAATGTTATTTTCTGCAAGACATCCCAACAAACCTAATCCTCAGATGTGTAGCAACTAATTAAAAAGTTGTGTGGATGAGAATTGGGTTACCCTTCACTTTGTCAGCAGACTTGCACACTGAGGCATAGATTTCCTGTACTTACTTAGATTGAAAGCGATTTAATTATGAAACAGAAAGGAACTGGAATGTAAATGCAATTTATTGAAACAAAAGATGCAATTGTAACTATGTAAAAGTGCAAATTTACAGATTACATAAATATAATATCTTACTGTGAAAGCAAATGTTTTTTTGAAGTACCATAAAACCAGCAGTGAAATGCTGAAGACTTGCAGTAAAACTAAGTAAAAGAAAATTAAAGCTTTATAACCAGAAGAGCTCCTTTTCTACAGAATTGGTCATATTTGCCAGAGATACAGTTCTCATACAACTATTCCTATTATCTTTCCTCATTTTAAAATTACTTTGAGGCATAAGAATAAGAAGAATAAAGATGATGAGTATTGAACGGTTGAGTCTAGACAATAGGCACGAGCTGGCCTTTATCTCCTCTTGAGAGACCTTCAGAGATTATGTGATGCAGTACCTTTTTCTTTTCCTTTCTGAGAAATGGATGACTGAAGTCAGCAAATAATTTAGACAAAGCCCAGCTTGCACAAGCCTAGTCAGAAGAATATTTCTCAGATGTTTTATTTTCTTTATAAGAATGGTTCTATTCATTTAATGTATTTAAATACATAAAAAAGAGCTAAAATGAGAGAGTTCTTCCCTTTTGCTCCCAAGAGCTTTCAAAGAACAAAGCTATAATAAAATCAAATCAGACAATATTTTCTGGTTTACAATACTAGGTCTTCTCTTAAACCTGAAAAAAATGCTGAATTATGACTGCTCACACCACCATCTATATGAATTAGTAATTCTTTGCCACCCAGAGTATTATTACCAGATGCCAGAGATTAATGTAGAGACATACAGAGACATGAAAGTACTTGATGTGTTTGCCAAGATTATAATCTGTTGTACATGAAACATCCAAGACTAGGAATGCAACGTGCTTGCAAGTACTGCTTTTCTTCGAAAAAATAACAACTGATATTCATATCCCTAGGAGACAGTTTCACCTGCTTGCAAATAACCTATTTGAAAAACAAAAAGCAGTGCAGAGTAGAGGTGGAAGACAAATGGACTGTTAACAACAAAAACAAACACACACACCAAAACACTAGAAAGAAATCCAAATAATAAAAAAAAAGAGTTTATTTCTATTTTTCCCCATTTTCAGATGTCAAGATTAAAACCCCATAAAAGTAAACAACACAGAGTTTTGGATTTGTAGGGAAATATGAATTAAGTACTTAGGAATGAATTCACAGACAGACTCTGAGTGAGGCAGAGTCTGACCTTGACCTTGTCCCGTTGAATCTCAGGTTTAATGACACAGGACTGAATCATTGCTGGAGCAGTGGCTTGTGTGGTGCTTAAGGAGGAATTCCCTCGCTACAGCAACTCAGAAATGAACCATTGCTGCAGCAAGATGTTAGTACAAGGACATAATTAAAGTTCCTACTAACTGGAAGAAAAAGCATCTCTTGCTTTATCTCCTGCCCTGATTTCTAAGACAAAGTGCCCAACTTATCTAAACTACAGGCAGGATTTTGTCTGTAAACTCACAAGCATTCAGCTACAAGGTGAAGCAAACCAACATTTCTTTAAAATTTGCAGTTTGGACTCCACAACACTTTCTGTCCCATCTAATTTGAATGTGAAGGTCTTATTTTCCCAGGTGAAACTTCCCTGCCCAATACTTCTGTCAGTCCAACCAGGCATTTACATTATCAGCATTATTCTAATGCCCAAGAGTACCCACAGGCAATAACCAAAGTATTGCAACACACTAAGGTCTGACCAAGACATGTCTAAACACATTCTGTAGAGGTCTTGAAATATCCCCCATCCTTTGTTCCAAAATAGCTGTTTGTTTCTCTCAAGCTTCAAAGGCTGATTTGAACAGGCTTTTATAACAAATAAGAGAAACACAAAATTAAAAGTCTGGTATAAATTCTGTTTTTAAAATTGAAAAAAACCCATCCAGTAAGTCTTTTTTCCTAAGAGATGTTAAAAAAAATAAAACCAAAAACAAACAAAAAACCACACAAAAACAAACAAAAAAACAAAACCAAGACACCAAAAACCAACTAAAAATCTAATTCTTTTATGACACAATTTCTTGCCATACATGCCTAAAGAAAGTTATTTATGTCACTGGTATTTTTTTTCTTTTTTTTTCCTAAATTGAATAGAACTGAAGTGATAGAGTCCTGAATCAAAGGAATGATTAAAAAGTAAAGCCCAAGTGCCATTTTCCACATTCCATATACATATGACATGTGACACACGCAAGCCTTGGTACCTCTGTGTGTGCACACCTTGACATAACTCCATGGAGTGTATTCCCATCTCTGAAAGCCTCACAGTCCCAAGCCCCAGACACAGATCTGGTCAGTCATGGAGGGACCCAGGGCAGCCTGGCAGGCAATATAAAGCTTTTCAGGCCCTCTGCAGTGGGTGCCTGCCTGGCTGAACTGTAGCCCAGTGTGCAGTCAGCAGCCTGCAACACCATAGATGAGAAATGAGAAATTTTGAGGGCAATTGAGCACAATGAATTTTCACAGTGGATCAACACAAAGTCATTTAGAATGGGTATTTCTGAAGCACTGATACAATGAATACATTTACAGTGTTCAATGGCCCTAAGAAAATCACCCTTTCACCTGTGGCATAGCTACTGCTGAGAGCGAATTCTTAGATATCTTTTTATAATGTCTATTTATATGCAGTGTGCACAGATATACATGTCAACACATACACATGCATGCCTTCAATGTACCAATCAACTTTATGGTACTCTATGGAAAAAAAGTCTATTGAAACAGAAAAGCTCACCAAGCTTTAAAACCCTTCATGCTTTTAATTCTTTTCAACTGCAAAGTTAACTCCATGGTAATGGCAAACCTCGCTTCAAGAACACAAAAATTATAAACCTGGTGAGCTCCAGAAATCTGGTTATCTTACAGAGAATGAATGACATACTGTCATCCTCTCCAGTTCTTTTCTTACATGTGAAATGATGAGTTGAGGAGCAGGTCGCCACCAGCTCACTGTGCACACCTGTGACAAGAAGCCCAACTACAATATGACAAAGTTACTAAATAGTCTTCCAGTTTCCTACAGTTTCCCTGCTATAGTTTATAGGATGCCACACATGCTCACTAATAGATTCTTCTTTTTCTTTTGGATTTTTATGCTTAAACTGGGTTATTAAATAAGCAAAGATAGAGCTTTACTTTCTACTGTTCAGCTACTTCAGTGGCCCCAGTAACTCTTTTGTCAGTGCTGGGGATTTTAAAGCCAGCCTGTCTTTGCATCACAGCCTTGCCTTGGTCCACACTGGTTATTATATCTGCAGGCATGGCAGCGAACAACAGGCAACACCAGGCCAATTTATTCTGCACCGTCTCCACGCTTCCCTTCTCAGGGATTAAGTACCTTAAAGCAACCATCTTGTTTCTATTTCTGTGACCAATGCCAGTTATTTCTGAAATAACAATACATGCTTCAGTAATAACAAGTCATTTCCCCTTCCTTTGACTGACGAATGGATTTGCCACCTACTTCTGTTAGTGCTTTCAAGGCCAGTCAAATTAACCTTTTGCCTGTCTAACAGCCCGTTTCAGTGCTCTGTGCCCTTAGCACGGTCTGTCAAAGCAGTTAAGTACAGCAGAACTGGGACACTCCAAACCACCATTTAGACAGAATTTTGGCACATGTCTCTTCTGCTGTTTGGAAGGAAAGAACTTCTTTTTTCTTGCCCAGGGGCTGTACAGCAACCATAGGAGTTTCCTTTCACAAGTAAAGCACTGCAGAACACATTGCAGTGTCAATAATGCTGTTCTGAGAAGACAGAACAGGCTTCTTCTTTATTACTAAACTAAAAGGTCATAGATGATCCTCACATGATCATTTTAAGAGCAAGGGAATCCTCCTTCCCTTATGACCCTTTCCCTTTTGACTTCTCCAGCCATCAGAAGGCTGCTGTGTCAAGTAGTGATGAAATGAACGTGTGACACCAAAAGATAACATCTGCTAACGAGGAAAGTTACTGTATAAATCTAGAAGCTAGAGAAAGGATGCTTAAACTTGATAGCTACAAGCTGCCAATGCCCCTGCTGTTTCTGACGTACATATGTAGGTTTACAACACCAACTTAAAGGTATAACAAAAGATCCTGTTTGTATTTGACATCTTTTGAGAAACTATTGTGATCCCATTGGTATGAACAGCAATAGAAAATAATACTTTAGTGACAACTAATTCTCTACAGTTATTTTCAGGAGTGCTTGTGTATAACCCTTTCCTATTACAGAGGTTTTCTTCCACTTAGTAGAATCAAAAACAAAGCAGTAAGTAACCCTCCTAAATCTTGTTTCAATTCCTAAGGCTGTTGCAGTAGCTGCCAAAGGAAGTTCACTGAGGTATCTCCTTATCTGCACATGGCAGTTTATAAGTCCCTAAGGGTTCTCAAGGCCCAGAGTGTCTTTAGGACATTGATAGGTATTCACTCACTGTGCCCTTGTACATTTAATAGCCTGATGCAAATCCTCAGTGCCAAGATGGAAATGAATCTGTGCGAGTTCCAGCAACAGGGAAACACAGGCTGTCAGGAGCAATCACAGCCAGGACTGGGAAAGGAGAACTCCATCTGCAGAGCTGTTAGTTCGGAGACTTTGGAGTTAGACAGCTCAAATACAATAGGGAAGACAGTGGAGGAAATACAAAGTGCATAGATTAAGATGCTATCATTGGTAGCAAATGAAGCATTCATTTCCACTGCCACCCCATTCCTGGGAGGATAATTTAAGACAGTTTCTTTCTTGAGCTTCTCTGACAGAGTTCTGAGATCTGAACAACAATTTTCATTAGGGGTTTTCCGTTTCCTGAGTTTTTTGTGTTTTGTTTGGGTTTTTTTCCATCTTCTATTTTACATACTCCTTTCTTCCACAACAGCAAATATCTGTTGTTTTGTACTAGTTTCTGTGCTTGAACAAACAGCTAAATGAATCTTCAATGAAAAAGCCTTTTTTTTCCTTAATTACTTCTGTAGATCACAAACCTTTGACAAGGCTGAGGGGATGAAAAAAATATTTAAAAAATGAGAGAGGAAAAGAATAATTTTGATTGAAAGCAACCTCTAGAGCTCACCTAGTCCTAACTCCTGCTCAATGTCCACCTATAAAATGTCCTGAGTCATGCCTAATTGGCTTCTAAATACCTCAAAGGGTAGAGCTTCCAGACCATTTGTGGGGAATGGCTTCCACTGTTAGACCACACTCATATTGTCTCCATTTTCTGCTCTCTTCAGATTATGATGAGATCTTTCCTTTCCCTCCTCTTCTCCAAAACAAACCCAGAAATCCAGTTCTCTCCTCACAAGACGTGCACCAGCTTGCTGACTATCTGGTGGCCTCTGCTTGACATGCTTCAGGAAGCCCATGTTTGCTTGGAGCAGGAAGCCCATGCCCAGACACAGCTCAGACTCAAGACAAGGTCTCACAAGAGCTTAGTAAAGCAAAGCAGTCATTTTCTTGGACCTGTTGCCTGCACTCTTGCTAATGTAGCACGGGGTGTGTTTGGGTTATTAAATGTACAGTGCTTTGCAATTGAAAATCTCTTTCCCATCCAAAGGATCCTCCAAGTCAAGGAAAAAATACAAACAAACAAAAAAACTATGAAAGTCCACAAGATATTAAGGTCCCAGAGTTCAGGCTTTGGAAATTTCTGCTGTAAAGGTTATCAGGTCAGAGTGTCCTCCCAGGAAGGGCTGACAGAAGAAGAAAATATCAGTATATGACAGAACATGCTGTACAACACTTTTCACAGCTCACTCCAATCACTAAGCAAGGACACAACCTCGATAAATTCTTAATAAGTTTACCAGTCCTTAAACTACAGATGCCCAGAGACCATTAATATCCAGCTTCAGAATATTGCATCTGCTAATGCATGAACTTTGTAGAGTCAGACCAAATTTCTTTTGTACATTCAACACAAACAGTAGAAGCAAGTATTTCAGGTACTGTCATAAAATCAGAAAAATACTGATTAGTTTAGCTGTCAACATTTCAGCAATCCAGACTGTGCTTATTTTAATATTTAATTATTTTCTGAAACTACTACAGAGATGCTGCTCTGAAATTGATACCATCAGCTACTTTAAATTACTGCCCTGAATGTGAACTTCAGAATTCACTTTGTTGCAGTTGCCCAGACCAAAAGACTGTAAGCTCTGCAAATCCTCTCCCCATACAATGAGAAACTGAGGCAAAATAGCAGATTTTCTGTCATCCCTGACAGCCTAATGAATGTAATCAAGGGGCTTGAAGATATAGCTTGTGCTTCCTGCAGAAACATTGCTTACTGCAAAGAGTGGCTCCAACGAGAATGGGGTAGCAAAGTGTTTTGGATCACCCTCAGGATATTCTTGGTACTTCTTAACCAGAACTCAGGAAGCTCTTAATTGTCCACTATCTGCTTTTTTTGTTTGTTTGTTTTGCTGTGTTCCTCTGTAGCTACTGAGTAATTTCTGTAGTTGGATTGAAAAAAAATGTGCTATCATCACATAATGACAATTTGAAAAGACTCATTACAGTTTCTGTGGAGTTTATAAAGGCTGTTTATAAGCAAGCACAAACAACCATGCCTTGGTTGCTTCAGTGCTTTTATCTGCCTATTACTTGTTCAGGTATTTCTGGTCTGATCTCATTTTTAGTAGCTCTATGCAGACTGTAGCTTACCAAAGTTAAATCACGTGAAGGAATTAAATTGAACAAAGTAGTACAACATTACACTACAGTAAGCCCCTCTCAGTACAGTAAGGTTACTTTCCTCACAGAAAATCCAGTCAAACTTCATACTGGCCATCTAAAAGCAGCTTTGTGGTTTCTGTTGCTGACTTAAATCTCACATTAAAGCTACAAAAAACTTCAGTTATGACCAAGTGGCACAAGGTTTTAAAATGGACTGGGGTCCATGGAAAGCAAGTCAACGTCAGGAGACAAAACTTCTGTAATATTGCAGTTAGCAGTATTTTAGTTATTGGTTTAGCAGCACTCCTTTGCTGTTTCAGATAATAGAGCAGAAATAGTGCCCACCTGTCCTTCTCTCCAACTATTATGGCTTATGTTGCAGACAAGGCAAATGGGAAAGCTCAGTGAGGGAGCGACACATGGAAACCAAACCATCCTTTATACTGCTATAAAACCATAAGACAGTATAAAGGCAGTGCAATGCCAGCTAAACTGGTGTAGTTGACAGGTATATGGATTGAAAATATGCTGGCAATTAGGAGCCTTGGCTAAAAAAAAGCAAACATACACAACTTTCCAAACGATGCTACTACTGCCTTCGCATTGCAGCCAGCTCCAAGCTCTGGCATCAGTTCACAGCTGGCACAGAAGGAGGCCCGTCCTGGAAAGGGTCCTGGGTGGTTTCTCTGTGCTCTAACAATCCCAGTTCTCAGTAGCGAAAGGGAACAAAGACCTTTTGATTCAAAGAGCTGATCTTGAGCAGGAGGCCCAAAGGAAAGGATTAGGAACTTTTAGAGCAAAGACAGTGGATGAACATTAGTCCTTCTCTGATACCAAAAGGATTTTCATGGGAAAGGTGCTCTACCTGGGTACAGCACTTAAGAACGGCCTTGCTCTCTCTTTCTGTTCCTGCTGGATCTGTCCTAGGGAGCAGGAGCCCCAGCAGAGGCTTATCCTGGTGCAGGCTCTAATCTCCCTACAGCTGTCTGGTCCCATGCAGAGACCTGGAGGAGCTGCTGCTTCATGCTGTCCCTAGCACCAGCACATGGAAGCTCTGAGGTACAAAACTGAAAAACATTTTCAAGAATTCTTACATTGTCCTATTTTTTGAAATAGGCAGGAAGGAGACTGAATGGGGTTTGGAGGCTTCCAAGGGTAGCAAAGCAGGTAATTCAGTCAGGACACGGGGGCATCATGTACACTGCAAGATTGAAGTTTCATTTCCTCCTCCAATTTGTCAAACAGAATGTTATAAAGAGTTACAGAATCAAGAAACGTCAGACAAATACAGAAAAGCTTTGAAACCTTTTGTGATAAAGCAAAATTAACAAGTATAGTTACAACAGCTGCATGCACAACTGTGTTTCCAAGGCAACAACTCACAATTCTTACAGCTATAAAAAATCCTGTGCACCACGGGGGGGTTTGTGAAACTAGGGAGACTCCAGCTAAAACAGAATATAGAAAATGGACCAAAGCTGGGAAGCAGCAGGAATGTTGAAATTAAGAAACTCATGTAGCTTTTAACAGCTGCCAATGAGCACACCTTGGTGATGGTTTTGGAGAGTCCTGCCCTCCAGGCCTGGCCCACCATTTCCCTTGGTCTCCCATGTGCCAGGTTGCCCACTCAGTGCCACAGCAAAACAACTAATAGCCTAAAATTGGCAGTGCAATTACTGTCAATGTTTCCTCACAGGGTAACAGCACAATCCTGCCCATGTTATTTGCTGCCCTAAGCAAACCAGGGCACAGGGACAAACTCATCCTGTGGAATCATTTCATGGAAGAAAGCAGAAAGCTCACTGTTGTTCTTTTAATGTTATGGTTGTGCATATGTGACAATAAAATGGTAAACCTTAGGATTTAGAAAGCAATTTTTGTCTTGCATGAACTCACTTGCAAATATATTTAAGTTCCTCAGAAACAACTTGAAGATTCACATCAATTTGCAAGCAGCATCTCTTAGACAGACTGGATTGCATGTCATGTAACTGGATATGTGCATGTGCAAATTAAAGAGATAAAAGTAAACTTAGGGAGTTAAAACCACATAATTACACACCATATATGGACACTTGATAAGAATAGCTAATTTAAAAGGCCCACAGGCATATATCTTTCCTTCAAAGCATTAGAATTTGCAGTGTGAGGATTAGGAAGCTGCAAAAACAAGTTATGGAACTGAACAGGTATTTCATTACTAGCACTGGTAATTGGTTCACAGATAGAAATGTCCTGGGCAGGTAAATAGGCACTAGACAGCTTTACACAGAGGTAAACTGGAGCCTCCTCTGTTCCAGTTGTGTGAGTGCAAGGCAGGAGGACTGAAATCAATAGGAATTTTACATTTCAGGTGAAACAGAAGTAAAACTTTGTTCAGTGTTTCTTCACAACCACCGGTCATGGCTCTCTGCCACTGTATCAGCTGTGCATTGAGCCCCCTTATAGAATCATTAGGGTTGGAAAAGCTCTCCAAGACCAAGTACAACTGTTAACCCAACACCGTCATGTTCACCACTAAACCATGTTCTCAATGCCTCCACATTTTATGAACACTTCCAAGGATGGTGATTCCACCACTTCTCTGGGCAGCCTGTTCCAATGCCTGATCATCCTTCCAGAGAAGAACTTTTCCCTAATGTCTAATCTTAACCTCCCCTGGCCTAACTTAAACACATTTCTTCTCATCCTGTCTCTTGTTATCAGGGAGAAGAGAACAAGCCCTCCCCTTGCTACAACCTCCTTTAATTCTTTTCCTCTAAATTCAAGACAGCAGCTCTCTCATGCCTTACCAATAAATGCAGCATTAAAAATATTTTATTTGCAGTTTTTTGCAGAGTGAAAAGTCCACTTAAATTGTAATGCTCCACCTCCTTCACATCACCACTTCCTATGGGTTGACAGTGCTCAGGACACATCAACAGTGTGAGGTGACCACAGAGCACGTTCCTCCTGCCTTACTGACATTGCCTATAGAGGTGCTGATCAAAGAATAAGTGACTGTATATCTCCATCCAACTTCCTTCTTTCATAAAATGAGTATAAATAAGAGATGAGTACAAACATCTCTGCAAACTCACCTGAGGAATTTTTAGATCAAAATCATTGTTATTTTCTTTGTTATTTACGTGAATAAAACCAGATTTTGATTGGAAGGGAACACTCTACAAAGACAGGTTTAGATTGACTAATATGAGCTGTGATCTCTTCCATACCTTTTCTCTGTTCACATCCATTCCATTTTAACAGTGATATCTGAGCCACAAGGACTGATTCACAACATCAAGAATCATGACAGTGGCAGAACTCAGGCCAGTGCTTCCTGCCTGCTCAAGCACTCATATTTTGATGGTTAAAAGCCTTCAAAGGAACATTCACCACTATGATACAGACTTGGTCTAGAGCAAAGGCAAGAAAGCAGCACAATGTACATGTGCTCTGCTGAAAAGAGCAAAATTCAGGAGCTAATAAAGTGATAGTGAATTTCATTGCTTTGTGAAGTATTAATCACTCATTTCTATTGAAACATTGAAGATATTACATACTATATCATAACCCTATACATTCAGTGATACAGAAGCCTAAGAAGAGAAATGTGAATATAGAATTAATGGAATGTGTGAGTTTTTCACAATCTTCCATGCACCATTTTTTTTGCACATTCATTAAAAATCAGACCAAGTTGTGGTTTGCAGGTTGAGTTTGGTGTCCAGCCCTCAGTGCACCCTCATCCAAATGCACTTGGACCAGCACTGCTGCATTTCCACACAACCCAGAGCTCAGTCTGGTCATAATGTACCTAAAGAAAAAGATGCTATAGTCCCAGTGGCAGAGGACCACTCTTTCCAGGGGATGTCATCATTTCAGAAAACACAAATAGACTATGAAGCCCCACATACCCCCAGTAAAAGCAGATTTTGACTTGTCTGCTAAAGGTGCTTTCAGCAGCTCAACACAAGGAGAAATATCAGAAGGTCTTGGAGAATCAAAGTAACCTCTATATAACAATGCTTTTGTCTTTGATGATAGAGCCAATTGCTCTCTACTTTCTAAAATGCTTCTGTGTCTCCTATAGATTCTCCATACATTATTTTTCAGCCACTTCTACTAGACAATGTAAAGCTTTCTTAGCACTGCAGTCAATAAATGAAAATATAAAAGTCTTTATTTACACTACCAGACAGGGGCTCTAATGCAGTCCTTGTAGAGCAATACATCACAGCTCTATGGCTTTCCTTAGGGTCTATTCTCTCTCTGACACAACTACAAATGCGACTAAATCAAACCAAACACCTGGAGACCTTCCAGTCGTATTTTCCTATCCTAAATGAGGAGACATCTCTCTACCTGTCATATATCCAGTTGTACAACACTGAGTAAGAGTTTTAAAGTATTAGGGAGAAAAGGCAACAGTCACACTGGTCTATGCTCCCATTTGTGTGACGCAATAATTTATGCAGACATTTGTTCCTTTGCATTTACAAAGAAGAAAAGATAGAACACATTTTAAATTCTCTGTATCCCTCAAATAGAAGGAAACCAACTTTAAAGAACTAAATGCAACTAACAGTAAATACTTGAAAAAAAATTTGGATGCAATAGCCTTAAGCCTTTCCAGCAACATCTGCACAGATTGGACTAGATCATGTTCACAACTCAGATACCTGATAATTTTTCTGTTTAACAGGTTCCCCATTTCTTTTATCTTTACAACTGCAAGAGCAATTACAAGTGCAATGAATATTGATACAACATAAAAACAGCCATTTTTTCCTCACACTGCTTTTATATGTATGTATGGCCAAACTTCATGAACGAAGATTTGGGCAGGGCTGTCCCCACGTGGGTGTGCCCCTCCAGCCTGCGCAGTGGATTTTAGGTGAGGCTCAGCATGCGCAGAACTGGCCCCACCATTTCAGTCCTGAGGTTCATCTGCCACGGCCGAGCGAGCTTGGACGGTGCCAGTGAAGTCCTCAGGACTAGAACCTACAGCCCCCGGCATTTCCCAGGAGGGCTCCCATCCAAGTACTAATCCAGGGCTGACCCTGCTGAGCTTCCGAGATCTGACGGGATCGGATGTCAGGGAGGCATTTACCCGTAATAGATATTCGGACACTCCCAGTGTTGTGAATAACATTTCATCAACATAAATGAGAACATGGTGGACAAGAGGTTGCTAAAATGTCAAGCATAAGTTGGCAGAAATAAGGACAGACTTCTAGGATTAAAAAAAAATAAATGAAAGAGATTACAGGAAGAAGATAAAAATTTCTTCCTTCGGCATCTGAAAACCAATTACTCCATAGCTACTGACATACCTGATGGCTTCAGGAAAAAAATTAGACATACCCAAAAAGTGTCAAACACATGAGAGATCTTTTATAGACATGGGGACAGTGAAGTATTTTCAGCCACACCAGCTCTGAAGGTAGTTCTCATCTGAAGCTTGCAAGGAGAATTTACCACAAGGACTGTGAGCCTTTGCTTTTTCACGTAGTACATTAATGCATAACCTATTCGTGTGTAGCTTTGCCTAATTTCTGCTAATAATTAGCGTTCTGAGATACATTAGGGATGAAATCAGTCGGGACATTTGATTTATGCATGTTGTTTCGGGGTAATTAATACAGTCTAGCAGGTACAAACTATAAAATAAAGAAGGGAATATCAAAATTAAGAAGAAATGACTCTTTGCATTTAAAAAAAATCAAAAACCTGAGTATCTTCTCAATTCCTGACACCTACTTCAAAAAGCAGTTTGACCTTCCCAGTAGAACATCAAATCTGATGCATGCTCTCATATAGAATATTTACAACTTGCACAATTTTCCAGAACAATTTACAAGGGAAATATACTTTAAAATACAATGTACCTTAATTCAGCGTTCTCACTGCTACTGATAAGTCATACACATTTATTATCTATTATGATTGGGCATGGAAGCAATAAAAATGAGCCTGAGCACTGAGTTTCTTTACCACTCCTCTACAAATTAGATGCCTTTTTTTTCTACCTATTTTGTTTTTCTCTATATTGAAAATATACCTGGCCACACTCTAAAGATGTGTTGATGATTGTACAGAAAAAATATTGAAGTCGTCAGAAAAATATCTAAAAAAAGAAGAGGGAAAAGTATCTGTTAAAGGGAATAGAAACATGATTTTGTATAAATTCACCAAGCAGTAACAAACACATGAAAATCAGAGAAGTCTTTAATGGAAACAGAAAAGCAACATAGATTTTTTTTCATTATCTTGTTCATGTTGAGAAAGAATATGGCTTTCACTGTAAGAAAAATGTCACTATCAGTCATGCAGGGGACAAAGAATAAATTATTCTTTGTAAAGCTTTATCATAAGCTGCATTCTCAGAAGTTGTGGGGTTATTAAAAAAAATCCAAATCACAGCTCTAAAACCAGACAAGCACATGGGTAATACCTGTGCCACTCAGCAGCCATTAACCTCACAACTGGATCCTTTGTGAGATGTGGAGGAGGATCAATTCCTTTTCCACAAGTAGCATAATGATGTTACCAGATTTACAGTGTTAAATACACACAATCAAAGCAAAATAAAAACAAAATCAAAACAAAAAACCAACCAAAACTTAAAACCCCCCAAAAAACTAAAAAAAAAAAAAAAAAGAACAAAAACCAAAACAAACACAAAGCCAAAACTTTTTTATACAACAGAATTTTTATAAGTTGCCTCAAGTGGCTGATGGCTTTGAGCACCTGGATCCAACCTCCCAGCATAACTTCTATCCCTGTGACCATGGTTGTCCTCTATTACTGTGACCTTCCAGCATTGCTTTCATATAATTATATCTCTCAGATAATGATCATTCCAATGGCTGTCATGAACAAAAAGATACATTTTCTGTAAGCCTCTGTCTACTTTTCTGAAATTTTGCCAGCTCTGAACCTCGAAGATTTCAATTTTCTTCCTGTCAGCAACACTTCTTTCTCAGGATACATATTTCTGGCTATTGCAAAAAAAATGCACTTTTTACCAGTTAAACCTTGTACAATTCCAGTTTCCCAGTTGTTTACTGTGGGAATTTTAAGAATCCCCTACAACTGATGCATTTCCCTGACAGGCAGCAAATAGTGCAGAGCTTAGGCTGAATCCTAAATACTTTTATTTAGTGTCTCTACAGTTCAATAACTGATGTTTTGCATCTCATTTTGATAAATGAAATATAGATTTTTGACACCTTCACATATTCCTTGCAATGCTTTGTTGCTTCCAAATCGGTGGCTGTGGGAAGGTGCTGGTTTATTGTTACAGCAGAAATCAGTTCCAGGATTTGAATGGTAAATCAGCTTCACTATACAAGGTAATCCCTTATCCCATTGCACTTCTCCTGCCACACAAAGCAAAGGCTGCAAACCAAACACATTCTTGGTTCATAATTCCCACTTCTCACTTGCCGTGATGACAGAAATTACTGTTTTTATCCCAAATACATATTTTTAGACATATACAATCAAAATGTATACACATGGATGAAACAATAAGAAATAACATGACCAAAGCAATTTCCAGTTGCTCCTGCTGCTATCTCCTAATAATTTGATGGGGCAATATCCTGATATATAAATGCACTATTTGTAATGGCCAAAGACAATTTCCTCTCATCCATCCATTGCAGCTTCTAGCCTATAAATCTTGCCACCTTGGGCAACTTCTGGATCATCTTGTCTTTGGTACTTGGACCAAAAGCTCAGTTAGTGCCTCCCTGCTGCATTCCCTCTTGGTCATGGGTGCTGGGGGGTGAACATTCCACACAAATTCCACAAGACCCATCAGATATACATGACAGTTTGAATTTCTGAATTTGTGCTAAAAATGTGTTTCCATAATCCAAATGGGGTTTTGTGAATATCTGACAAAGAATCCATCAGATAAAAGTGTAACATTTGTCTTCTAATTGTTTTACAGACAAGAATAAAAACCAGAAAAGGTGTTTTGGAACAAAATTCCTAATAATACACCAGCAGCTCCAAAGAAAGTGTCATTCATCATTGCATCTACAAGGATGAATAAAAAAGTAAAGCTTCTGAACCTCCTCCCGCCACCCAAATGAATCTCATTCACAATTTCTCTGCATCCTCCACACTGTTCTCTTCAGTTCAAGTCTACACATCTACACTCCCCTGGTTATTTTAGTTTCAGCAGTGCCTTGGCTCTGAGATTGCTCCACTGTTCAACTCAGAGGCTGAGCTTCAATGAATTTAAGTTCTTTTTCAAAGACCTATGTCTACACCTCCTAGTTTTTAGGAAAAAAAAAAAGAAAAAATACACAATCCAAACAAACAAAACAAAAACCAATCTGACTTTCTTAGGGCTCTGAATTACCTTCAGCTGCTGCTGAAAGGAGCCCTTCTGTACCTTCTCCAGTCAATCCCATTCTAAATTACAGGCAGCACTATAATCCACTTCCTAAATATTTCCCTCTGACTGGCATCTTTCCATGCAGTTAAAACCATTTTGAGTTCTGTTCTGTCAAGTACATAACTTCAAATTTATGTCCTTTAGAAGCAAAACAATTTTGCAGAAGCTTCAAAATTGCTTCCAATAATCTCATGTAGCAAATATTTACCTTCCTTTAGCACTAACCCTATTCTTCCCACCACCAAACTGGTTCTGTATTTTGAGATGCAATTTCTCCACCCCGTTCCCTTTTTACTCTGTTATTGTCGGTAATGTCCCTGCATAAATAAAATCCTGCCTTGTGCACAGAGATCTGGAAACTCACTGCTAATTGCTGCATTATTAATTGCTAAGTCAACTGGTGGCAACAGGGAATCCAACTGCTGCCTCCAGAGGGCCAAAAGGATTGTCAGAGAAGTAACTTTTTCTATCAGCTGCTCTGCTTTTTTTCTCTCTGGGAATGCAGTCTGTTGTTTTCCTGAAAACATGCAAGCAGCAATAGTTAGAACACAAAGACACCTTATGGAATGGGCTCGGAGAAGAATACTCTAATTAGATTATGTCACCAGACTTGCTCAGTAATGACTATTGAAGGCACAGAAGAAGAAAGCTACAAGTATAATTATAGTACCTGACAGACCAACAAATTAAGTACCAGATACCTCCAAATGCACCGAGCTTTTCTTTGCCTGTCTCTCTCCTGATGCAATATTTAAAATGCTTCACACAGATTCATGCATGTGCAGCATGACAATTGATTGGCACAAGGTGATTTGTTTTCCTGAGTGATGCTGGTATGATCCTCACTCACAGGCTTCTATTGATCCTTGAAACAAATATCCTCCTGTACTGGTTTCATTAGACAGGCTCTGTCTTGTTAATTACCGCTCACTCAAATCTTTTGGTGTTTCATTAAAGTGAACAAATTGAAAGAATTAAATAAACAATCCCTGTCAGCTGCCACTGTGCCATTCTTGTTCCTGGTCTTTAATTCCCCGGAATGCCAATAAGGAGAGGTTTCCCCCACAACCCTCCCCTTTCTTTTTTTTTTTAGTATTTCTGACATCAAGTCACAACAAAGTGGTGCAATGCACCATAAGAATTGACTAAATCAAGTTGGAAAATAGGTCTGAAAGACTTGGCTGACTACATCTCAAATCCTTTTGGACTTTAGGGAGGGTTCTTCTACCTCACTGCTGATACATACAGTTTCATCAGCTCCTCTGCAATGGATCAAAAGGAGTTGTTTTCCTCTATTATTCACAAGAGGGAGAGACTGAAGGACTAAACAGCAGAAATAATTTGTATGGAGATTTCCAAAATGAGTCATATTAAATTGCTCTGATAAAAAAACATTTGAAAATTGGTTTTGCAGAGAAAAAAAATTACTTTTGTTCCTTTACAAAGAAAATGAACATGTTATTCCTCCTGATAGGTAAAATACGGAAAAAAAAAAAGAAAAAGTAAAAAAATGTACTTATTCCCTTCACTGGGTACAATTGATTTTGGAAGGCTGGAGAACACTAGACATTGGAATTAGAAACATTCCCAATAGTCAGGAATACCTAATAAAAACTCAAGATCCAAGATGATTAAGAATAGCCAGGGCATTTTTTTATTAATGAACCTTTACTCTGTGTGTTCTCAGGCTCTTGGAAATGCCTACATCTCCCTAAGCATATTTAGCTGCTTTATCAGTATTAAGGTAATGAGTCCCCCTCCTCTTTCCTCTGTTCTTCCATCCAGTCACCAACAGATTCCCTTACAACCTGCAGTGAGCCACTAGAACAATGGAAAGCTGAAGAATTCAGAGGAAGCTGCTATTTTCCCAATTTTCCCAAATCCAGAAGCATTAAAAAATAATTCAGCTGCTACTTAAGCACCTTTTTTCCTGTTCTTTTCACTTCCTTACTACCTTGCCTTGCCCAAGACACAACCTTTGCTAAAGAAACCTCCAACCTCCCTAGAGCTAAGCTGCAAGACATCATGGACCAGTAGGGTATCAGTGACCAAAAGTCCACTTTCTTTACTCAATACACTTACACTAAAAATAGTGAGAAACTGTAATCTTAAAGTGGGAACTAGACAGATTTTGACATCTTGAAGCAGATCATGACTAAACCCTATGCTTTGGGGTTTGGGGGCTTGGGGAGAGGCACTATTTTTCAGCAAACATCTTTTCATTTTCAGAAGGATAAAACACAAACTCAGGAATTACTCTGATCACCACCACTATCAGTTGAAAAAAATACAAGAATTAACAGCAATATTAACACACAATTAAATGAACTGGAAACCAAAGGAGCACAGCCACAAGGTGAGGTTGAAAACACTGATTTATCACCTTCCCTTCCTCCTCTATCCCCCTTTCACTCCCCTTTCTCTTCACTTTTCTATCTTCTACTCATCTTTATCTGAAAGGGACCTATCAGCTATTATGTGGCTGACTGGTAGTGATGAGACTGCCAAAATGTGACAGCCTTATCTACAGCACAGCCCTGCAAATTGCCAACCATTGATCCAGCAGCCTGTGCCAGCTGATCAGTGCAAAGCTGTTTTGATTTCTTTTCTTCTGGGAAAGAAATGAACTTCTCTGCCAGCAGCCATGATCCTGCCAGGGCTATTCCCCAGCCACACAAAGGACCTGAAAATTAGAATTTACTTAGATGAATTAACATGACATCCCTTTCTCCTCACATGATTTTTGCTGTACTGTGGATGTAGCATCCCATTCTGAAATGTGAGGAAAAACAATACAATTGATTATAATAATTTCTCTCTGGGCTTTATGTATGTAAATGCCTTCCAGGTACATAGCTGAGCATTGCCAGACACCAACAAACTTATATCACAGGAGCTTTTCAGGGCAGTCTTCCTCTATTATTACAATCAAATACCACAACTGAGGAAATTTCAGCTAGTTATGTCCCACTGTGAGAAGGAATAATATTGTACTGAGTTTCTTCTCAACAAATGATGTCCTTATGGGATCATTTGAAAATTTCTATTTATTTACCTCCTTGAAAAGGAAAGAGAAGAAACTGAATCTTAAACAGGCAATCTCATAGTTCTGGTTTTACACCTACACTCTGCAGCTTATGTACAGTCATCCTCAGTCTACAACAGCTTTGCAGAAATAAAGACTGTGTATGCTTCAACATGGATGGAACCAAGAGAGATCAAGAACATCCCTTTCTTGGCTAATTAGTTCAAAATGGAGCATTTCCTAGTTTCTCTCTTCTTTACTGTGGGATCCAGATATTCTTTTCATGGGCAGTAGTCTTTTTATTTAAATTTATCAGTGATTTTGCTGAATGAAATATTAGCCCATATGCTGGCAAAGAGGAACTTGCTGACACTGAAATCAAAAGAGATTTATAAATGGCACTATGCAGTGTCAGTCCAGAAGTTTTGACTCCTGATTTAATATACAGCAGAATTGAGCAGAAAAAATAAAATTCAAATTATTTAATCTCTCTAATCTCTCTTTACAGAAGATCACTTATCCAAAATGAATGGTTTGATTTTTGCCTTTTTTATTTTCTTTTCCTGAAACATTTCTGTTCCATCTTTCAGAAGTTTCTCATTTTGTATCATCACTTCCTTTTATAAGTATTTCTCAGCTCAGCTAAACTTCCTGCAGAGTTGTACTTTTATGGGCTTTGGCTTTACCTCTGCAGGCACTTTCAGGTAATTTTTTATTTCATTCTTAATTCCCAAAATATTTTCTATAACTTTTGATGGACTTCATTTAATGGATTATTATTAAGTCAAAATATTTATCAGCCTACACCCTGTGTTGCTAAATTAGCAGGGTGCTCATTAAGCCCTTTCTGTCTTTACAAATCAGGGTTGAGCATGTCAGGAAACCCATCCCCTCCTTCCAGTTGCAAAAGATTTGTTGCCACTTCACCCAAAATGAAACATTTCACATTGATGGACATCTTCTGGCTCCAGGCAAGGCTGAATCTCTGTAGCCAGCTCCAAATTGTGACTTCAGAAAGGAACTCGCACCTCTCCTTACATCAGAGGAAGATGTAAAATATGCATGGTGGCAGCTGAACTCCTGCGAGGAACAGGGTTTGTCACACTTTATCACACGTCTCTCCGACTGCCTCGGCACCTCTGCTGAGCTGCAGTGTGGGGATAAATCAAAGGGGACACAGGCAGGCAGCAGTCCAGGGGCACCCATTCAGTAACTTCACTACAGCAAATACAAAGCTCAATTCCAGTCCTGAAGGATATTTAAAGGCTTTTTATCCAGATCCCTCTATGCAGATTGGGCTGAGATCTCATTCCTGTCCTTCTGGCAGGAATGTATTTAGCAATGCTGCAGCACTGTTTTTAGTTCCTCCTTTAGATGGTACTGGTGCCTCACACCCCCTTGGTGTCTGAAGGCTTCATTATACTTGAAAAACACACAAAAATACCAGGATGCTGCACCAACAAAAAACACTTGAAGAATGAAAAGCCATGCAGAAAAAGAATGAATTAGTGAAAGATTAGTGCACTAATTAGCAAACATAAGCTAATTCATACAGGCAACACATGAAGAAAATCACTCCATTTCCCTCCAGTAAGAAGTACAGACTGCGAAATCTGCTGCAATTGTAGGAGTTATAGTCCAAATTCTGCTTGAATGCTTGATGGAAAAAAAAATCCACATCTAAATAAAGCACTTGCAAAGGACTTAACTGAAAGCCCATGAGTAGCTGAAATGAGAGTGTCTAGTTAACCAAACTTCAGTGGACATTTAAGTGCCAACTGAGATTAACATAATTTTACTAATTTTGCACCTTGGTATCTCCTTCTGGATGTTGGAGGAGCATAAGTTTATAGTTCCATGGGAATATGAAGTTTGGAATCATTGCAACACTTTTAATTTCTTATTAAGCCTTTTTTTGCTGACTGCAGATGTGATGGGGTTTAACTGCAGCCTGTGCTTGAGGGTTCCTCAATCACAGTAAATTATAATTATGAGTTTTCTTCCACTTTGTTACCACTACTTCTTGCACTGGTTTCAATCATGCAAAAAAAAAATAGCCACCCAGAGAACTCTTACCAAAATAAAGTCGCTGACTCACCAGAAGACATTTGCCAAAGGGAAAAATGAGAACCAGTGGCAGAAAGAGAATAGAGCAACAGAATCCAAGCCACCATTTCACAAGCTAAGAGCCTATTGACAAAAGTAGGCAATCTCAATTAGCAGCAAATTACATAAACAGACAAATGTGCAGTTGGGATTTCAAGACTGTGTTCACCCACTCCCTACTTAGAAAATTATGATTGTTGAAAGCCTGGGCCAGAAAATTTCAAAAATCATGTATCACATATACCATTGTGTGCTTCTCATTCATCTGCAAGGCCTTGCAAAACCTTATTATACCAATTATTTAACAAAACAACAACACAATTAGAAAAATAAATTAAAATAATGGTAAGCAAGCTTCACACATGAGTGAGAATATCATCAATCCATGACTTCAACACAAAGAAATAGAAAAATGATTCACTTAGTGTAACTTCTAATGATCTTATACTTCAGGAAAAGAATTAGTGAGACAGGCTAGAAAGAACAGAGCTCAAAGATAATGCTGTGCAATGGCAACACAATGTGCCATCTTTCTACATGTTTCACTATCACTCCTGGAATCTCAAAGCCAAACAACTCTCATTTTTTATACTACATTGAAGGAAGCTGCTCTAAGTTTATGCTGCTTCACAGTGTCCTTTAATAACCTTTACACTCATCTCAACCCTAGTTAGCTGTGAAGTCATCCAGCAGCTCACAGATGATCACACTGCACACCACCCCACCATCCATTTGGTGTCTAGAATGCTTGACAAAGGCAGGAATGAGGTTGTTCTCCTGCTATCATTTCCCACTATCACATCCGGAGTCCTGAAACCTGCATCTGTCTGGAGCTTTGATCCCAACATTCTGTACCCAGAAAAGCAGCAGTCATTACTTAACCAGCCTGAGCTAAACTGTCTACTGAGTTTCCCTGCTGTTACAGGACCAGAATAAACAGAAGTAGAGAACCAATCTTTAAATCCCCTGATTTGCATGGGTGCAGAAAAAACATTTCTGTCCCATTTTAAGAAATCATGTGCTGGGAACTACCCATAACTGCACAGGTTCTTTACACATTTAATCACAACATTATCCTGTCTGTAGCCCAAAGTAACTTTGTAGTTTCCCATTTCTGCCAGGCTTGTTTTCCACTCCAGGATTAACACACACTCATTCTGAACAAACATCTCCACAAATACACACAGAATTACACAGACGCCTCATGGCTTTGTGAATTCAATCACCAAACTGACATCATGATGATAAGATTTTTAATTAGTTTGACACTGGCATATCTTTGCCTTTACTCTCATCACACCCGTGAGCTCCTGATGAAGCTCTGGGAGCACAGATAACTATCGAGGCTCTGCAGTGGGCTCTGAGCACATCCCAGACAAAGAGCAGAACTGCTCTCCATGACAAGACTCTGGTGAGCAGGACAAGGAAGATTAAGTGTACTGGGGTCATGAGCCTGGCCTTCTACTCCAACAGCCAGTGAATCCTTCAGGCTGTGGATGAGCAAAGAGGACTGAGGCAGCTAAAGCAGCACAGGGTTCTGGATGGCAAAGTCAACCTGTAAGAAATGGGTCCTGCTCATGATGCAGCACTGTGCTGCCAGGGGTTATTTGGCTTTTTATTGGCTCATAGGAAGAAGGTGAGTTGTCCCAGGGATCTGACCTCTGTTGGCTGCTGCCCGTTCCTAAACCTTGTTACCCACCAGAGCACAGAACCTGCCAGGGCCGAGGGGCAATGGCAGAGTCAGCCCTGATTTAACCACTCCCTTGCACAAGGCTCTTCAAAGCCATTTTTCTGCTGAATGAAAAACTAGGAAGCTTTACACATTTCAGAAAGATGAATGCGCTGCCTGTGCCTAAAACATTTATGGAGTTGTCTAAGCTCAGAAAGGTCTATTTAAGGTATACATTTAATTATCACCCATTCTTACAGATGTCACTTTTAAAGCAAGTTCAATCAGATTTCCCAAGCTTTCCTTCCCCTTGAAGGGCTGCTGTCATCCCCACTTCAGCTGTTCAGTAGATTAGGACTATTTCTACCAGCTTTTTTTGCATGTACAACCTCCCATCAGGAGCCAATGATGTCTGTGCTGATCTGCTAATATCACATGGCAGCTCTCATTGTGTTCATCCACAGTCTTTTCATGAACTCCTATCTTTTTCAGCACTGCCTACTAATTAGTTTACACCCTGAAGCAGAAGGCTTAAGAATCTTAGTAAACAATATCTTATGTAATTAATAATTTTATTTACATGCTGTAAATACTAATCTTTGCCAAATCTAAGCTCTTTAACTGATGAGGTTACTTTGTGTTAAATGTCACACTTCCTCACAGTTTTCCCTCTTCTTCCCTTCAGATATCTGAGATATGAAAAACCCCTATATACACCAATTCTGTCCAGCTCCCTGAGAACAGAAGTCAACCTAGAGAAGCCACAGCAGTGACACTGCAAGTGACAGAGTGTGCATTCCAAGCTGGCTGGACTCTGTATGGTCCCTATGGCAAAGTGGGATCATCTTCAACACAAAGGAGTTTATCCACTGCTAACACCAGACTTTTACAGAGAAGTTTAGTCATGAACCTAACAGGACTTGATAAAACAAAACACTGACCTTGACCACAGCAATTTCTTGCAAGCAAATCCTTTGTCGAGGAGGAACAACACTGAATGACACACTCAAAAACACACTGAGTTCTCATCTCAATTTCCCCACGTTTGTTAGAGCTGTGCAAAAACTGGAATTATTCCCTCTACCATTTATTTGTAAACAATGCCCTGGATCAATCCTTTATTTAAATAACACCCAGCTCCAGATTTCTGTATGTATTAGACATCTTTCAAATGTTGATGGAGAGAGAGAAGAGGCAAGAAACAAACAGGGTTTGACTTGGCTCAAGTCAGCTCAAGGGGAAAAGTGATGTGTATCAATAACAGGGAAGCAAATTAATCCTAAAATTACTACTGGGTTTGACAGTGTAATATAAACCTACGATTTACTTCCATCTCTTCTGCTGCAATATATTGAACTTTCAGTGTTTCTACTTATACTTACCCATGTGGTTGCATCTGATCCCCTCTGAGTAAACTACAATGATTCCCTTTTAGCTAGAAAATTGCTGCAGGAGGCCTGTTTGTTGTTTTCCATGAACAAACCCGAATGATTTGTGCATGGTAGAAAATGTTCCTTTTTAAGAGGTCAGTATCAAGCAGTTCCCTCAGTAATATCTTCGTGGCTGTAACCCAGAATGTCATTTATGAGAAATATCCAAATCCCTGTGATATTAAAGGGTAAAACCCTACTAAGGTGAAGCCCAGTTAGACAAGCCTGGAGCAGTGTAGGGCTCACTTATGAGAAGGTAATGGCACAGTTTCTTAACACCAACAGATGAGCGAGAGAGAAAGCTGGAGAACATCTTTAAAACTGGAAATACAAGAACCAGGACCAGAGAGTATATACAGGTGCATTACGTGTCCAAATCAAGCTGCCTCCTTGTATACCCAGGAATATTTCAGCAGTACACAACTCAAAGCAAATATGAAGCCAGACAATTAAGAAAAAATAATATAGTTCTGTTATTAAATATATTCCACAGAGAAATAGCACTTTGCATTTTAGCAACTACATTTGCCTTGACACTTAATGGTTTCATAAGTTACCATTAAATAATGGTAATTATTTGCCATAGCAACTATAACAATATGTAATTTATATGTAGTTTTGGGCAGTAGCAATAGGTCCATTTCATTAAGTAGCACAACTAACGTACAATGAAAATATCTGCACTTTCAATCAAACAAAGGAATGTGTTTGACAACAGGGAGAGATGGCTATTTGTCCTCATTTTCCAAAAACACTTAATCATCTGGTTTTGTCCAAATCAGAGTGTATTTCTGTTATTGATTATATTAAAGCAGATTAAAGCATTTAGTTCAGCAGGGAAATACAAAGTCAGTAATTTAGATGGTTGCCTTTCAGCTTAAAAACAACAAAACCTCCAAGTAGTTTACAGAGAAATATTTAAAGGAACATGGTTAAAAAACAACCCTTCAGGGTTTTTCAGTCAAGCCCATCCTATTAATCCAATAATTTCACCACTAGTTCAAAAATTAGGAAAAAAAATAAATACCAAGAAAAGAAAAGAAAAAACCCAACAAAACCAAACCCACTTAGCTTCATATATTCCTGACTTTTTTTTCTCCCTGTTCCACAAAAGCCTCTTAAGAGGGAAATCTGCATTGTGATAAATGGACCAGAAAACCTGATCCAGACACTTTCTGTTTTGGTTTTTTTTGTTTGGTTGGTTTTTTTCCCTACATTTACACAGATCTGAGCCTGTCAGTGCTGGTGGGAGGGATGTAGGGGATACAGAAAGCTGCTACTGTGGTGCCAGAGCACATTATCCACATGGAGCACTGCAAACCTGAGAGCATCACAGGAATTCCCTCATGGGAAATGAAGAAAAAGAGTGGGAAACATTCAAAAGACTTAAGAAAAGGAAATGAAAACAAAATGAAAGAATAAAGAGAGATAAAGGATTGGGAGAGGGAAGGTAAACTTGATGGAAATGAATAAATAACTTGGAAAAAGGGAAAGTAAAAAGCCAAATACCCACGAGTTGAACCTTGGAGATGAAACCAGAGAGACAGCAGTCCTGTGCCCATTTCCTGGACTGACAGCAAGAAGTGAATCAGCAGCTCAAGGACAAGAAGGTGCAACAGATTTACCAAGTGTCTGATAAATGACTGTAGCTCTCCATAAATTGTTCCATGGTGGGGCTGAGGATGGACTCACTGGTGTTACTGAGAAAAAGAACGTGCTTATCATGTTATTTGCTATTTAGTTCCTCCTGTGAGCCTGTAAACAGGCTCATTTACCCTGAACAAAAAAAAAAAGGAAGTGCACTTTGTCACCAGTGTACATTTTTATGATGTGAAAAACTTCTCTGGTGTCCCATTCTGCAACAGAGATGGAGTGTTTTATACTCACAACTCGGGATAGAGCCTTCTCAACAACAACAAAAAAAGAACAAAGAGCAAACCCAAACAAAACTTAACTAAAGCCAAAAAACCCCCATCAGAATACAAGAAAAGCCCTTTAGAGCCTTTGTACAAAGTGAAATGTGAGATAAATTTTAGCAGTTACAAAGCTATGCTATACTTTACATGTCCAACGTAAATTATCATTAAACCTACACCAAAAAATCTACTGTGTGTACTCTACTTTTTCAGCAACATGTGAACACAGTCCTGTTGCAGTCCAAGAAAACTTGCTGCCATCCAAGAAATAGCTGGACATTGCATTATTGCAGAACAATTACTGTATTTCACTGGATGGCTTCAACCACTCATCAGCTGGATCCTTTTTAGCCTGATTTTGATAAAAGCTACCTTTGATCTGTAAAATACAACCAGCCAAGCTATTAAGTCTGTCTGCCACAGGACACAAATCAAACGATGAGTTATGAAATAGGTCTGAAAAATATCCTCAAAAATGAGTATATTTATTAGTCTTCCACTGCACTCCTAAAAGTTTGGGGTTTTTTTGCATATCAATAGTTAACAAGCATTAATAGCATCGGCATTTTCTGAAGTCATTAGATCAGTCTGAAAGGAAAAGTCTTCCTAAAGAATCATACATTTCCACGAGACATTGTGGGGTAATGGAGTTAAATTATTTAAATGTAATTACAAATCCAAGCAAGGCTCTGAAGCCGTGTACCAACATTACAAACTGACGTGGCAACAATATATAATGCAGCTCTACGAGGCATGCTGTGAATATTAAGTTTGGGGTATTTTTCTTTTTGTCTACAGAGGAGATTTTAAAGTATTTGTGTCCAGAGAGCTTTCATCTTTTTTGATTCCCTTTTGTGATACTTCAACATGTTTCTTGTACAAATCCAGCTACAATGTGCCAACTAGGTGACCAGGTTTGATTTAGAGAAAAGAACTACAAGAACCACAACAACAGAAACCCCAGAAAGAACAAAACCAAAAGCAAGAACTACTGCAGAGGAAGGTGGATGACAGCTGACTGACACACAGGTACATTTACACTCCCCACCTTGGAAATAAGTAAATTATATTTCCCATACAAAAGCACCACAATGACAGTGCAATTGCTTGCAAAGTGAAACCATAATCCTAATACACCCACTGGACTTCAAATCTATGTTATTATATCCTGGTGAGAACATTTTTCCTTCCAGTCCACGGGTAAGGACAGGAGAAGCAGATTGACAAAAAAACATTTGAAGGATAATCAGAAAAAATAATAAAAATAAAAAAAGAAAAAAAAAAAAAAAAAAAAAAGCAAAGAAAAGCCAGCAGGCTGACTTGGAGCAGTTATCAGGGAAGTCAAACTCCAGAGCTGAGGGTAAGTGGTAGAAGGCAAGAAACAAGCTATAATAAAGATGAACAGAAAATGGACAACACAGACTCAGTAATAAGTACTTGGAGTCTCCTGCCTGTATTGTAATCGACTTTCCCTTCGTACTGAGTCTGAGTGATCAAATCAGAAGCCACACAGACATTGGGATGTTCTTTTACTGCAGCCAAACTGTTGAAGCATCTCTCTCTAACTCCCTGTTCTGGAGAAGCATTGAGAGCCACTGTAGCAAGACCAGGTGCAAGTCAAAGCTTTCTTTTTGGTATTTTCATTTGGCTTTTGGGCCCCCAAAGAAATCTCTGGGAAAACAGTGCCTCCATTTCCTCCAGGTGCCTACACTGCTAAAAAGGCTCCCAAATGCTAAAAATCCTGATTTTTAATTCGTAACACCTCCTATTTAATATTTTCCTTAGATCTCTGCTGCTAGAGGGATGTGATTACATGACACTTGGAGATTTAAGAGATTGCAGAAGGATTTAGGATATGAATCCTAATCAAAGCTGTAAAGCAAATGCAGAAAAATCTTCCTAAAATATTCAATGCAAATGTTATGATTTTCAATCCAGTCTTATGATCCCCAAACAAATGAAGCTGGAAATGTTGGATAAGATGTTCCTTACTTTGGGGGAAAAAAAGACAGGTAGAATTTATGCCTTTTTTTTTTAAGATTTCTGACATCACCAGATGGAAAAGGCTGTATATTGCCTGTAGCACAGTGCAAACTGAGAGTTCCAAGGGAAACATCTGCAAAGGGATCTGTCCCATCACCCCAAGGAAAGAACAGAACAAACAAAAAATGGTAGTTCTTCTTTTCTGGTTTTACAGGACAGTATTTCTCCAAGGATTCTTATCCAAATCAAGAAGTAAGTGAACCAGAAGTGTCTTTCAGGACATTTTCTGACAATGCCCTCAGAAAAGAAGCTCCTACCACTGAGCTGCTGGTCAGGACTTTCCCTCTCTCTGCAATGCCCTCCTGCCCAGACCCAGCAGCAGGGAGCAGCCACCCTCCTTCCCAAGGTGCCTGGTGTTCCTGACAGCAACACTCAGCCCAAGGACCTTTTTAATGTTGTTTTACAGGTTCATTGGTTCACAGCTTCGTGGAATAGTCAAATTGAAGCCAGATAGCAAAGCCCTCATGAGCCACATCAGGATGTGCTGGTGTGATGCCTTCTCTTCCCAAAGCCAGCAGATGTCATTGTCTCCTAATCTTCTTTTTCTTATCAGGAGTGATGCATTTAACTCAAAAGCTCTCATTCATAAGCAGAGAGAGTTACTAGCCATCCAGACAAATTTCTCTTAGCTAGAAATGAGGGAAAGTGGCTGATTTGCCACTTCAGCCCTTTCCAGATGATTCCAGCACATCGAGGAAGGCTGAGCTCAGACAGGCAGCTCTGCAGGGTCTCCACTTGCATGTACAATGCCAAAGCTCTTTTTATTTGATTAGATTTGTACCTTCTGCCTTCAGGTGCTCCCTTGCATGGGTAAAGCAGCATTCCCAGTGGGGAGCAGTTCCCTTCCATGCAGCAAAGCATGAGCATTCCAAAGGATTGGCACCCCTTATGCTTTGTAAGTCTTGTGCTGAATTCCAAGGGAGCTGCAAAATAAACCATCAGTGTGTGGCAGCCCTTAGCAGAGCCTTCCTCAAGTGATGATAATGAGATCAAAGCCAGTAGAGTTCAGGGGGGAGGGTGTGTGTGTGTGTTAAGTTTGGGGGGTTTAAATCTTTTCTGGTAAGGGAAGAACTCTCCATCCACTTGCAGATTCAATAAATGAGAATATGGGGCTGCACAGACTCTTTTAGAAGTAGAAAAAAGGAAATGAAAATTAAAATAGTAGTCGCAAATATAAAAAAATCCCACTAAGTTCTCCCTATCAAACAGGTAGTAAAACTAGTATTATTCACCCATTGAGTCTGACTTTGTCCTCCTATTCCCAGTATGGATTTTACACACCGATTTTGAAACTATTTATGCTTTCAGTCCCACAGAACTCAGCTCACACAGGCAGTGCCTTTGATTTTCTTTTCATCATTAATATGTTGCTATTTCATTCACTGCAAGACCATCAATGTTGGGTTTCTTTCCTGATTTGAAATACACTTATATTCCCACTCAGCTGCAAGCACAAAGCTCCAAAGCCACATTGCTAAGGGGGGTACAACAGAAGGTCAGTCTCCATCATTTAGCAGTACCAGTACAGTTTTGATTGGAAGTCAAAAAGCTATAAAACCTTGAATGGTGATTCATATAACTGCTTTATACATAATTTTGTCATATTTAATACAAATGAACCTTCACACTTGAATCACATTATGAGCTGCTCCCACAAAAATCAGTTCTGTAACAAAAAATATACTCTTCTGCAATTAATGAACGTAGAAGTGGTTTGCTCATTATCACTCTACTCATTGGCATCATTTGAAGGACTTAATATTGTTACATTCTACTGCTTTTCTAGGAGTTCACAATCCAGCAGTTGTTGTTAATGTTGCTGCAGAAGGTAGAATTAATATTTTGGAAGTAGTTAAAAAATTACTCCAGAAAACACCCCCATGGAATATGGAGAGGAAAACATGATGCTACTGGTCTGTGCACACAACTGTAGGATCTGGAGCCTCCCTTGGGAGGTTAATAGTGGCATAACTTTATTATGAGTAAAATCATACCCCAAAAACCTGGCTTTGGTTTAGTAAATGAGACACAAAAGTAAGAATTCAGTTTTCCAGATTTCAAGTTCACATTTCTCACTAAACAGGAGGGGGTTTGATATAGTCAAGCATATTTAAAATCAGGAAAAAAGATTTCACATGTATTTGTAGTTCACACTGCCAGCACAATTACAATATTTCAGTGTGTAATTCAGCTCAGAGGAAGCCATGCAGGTTATTAAGCACCTCAAACTGCACTGCTTTTCATAAAATGGATTGCAAATACCATGGATGACTTCGGTACAGAGTGAGCTGCCAGATGCCACAGTTAATAAAAAATTGTTTACTGAGCTTCCTGTTTCACTGCTCTTGCGTGCTCCCATACAGAATATACACGTCTTAGATAGAAATCCTGACACAAAATAACAAAAATAAGATTGAAATTTACAATTTCAGCATATAAGAAAATACCAAGTATGGACAGGAGTTCATGAGGTTACATTTTCTTTTCGTTATTTGGGATAGTACTTATGGGTTCTTAACCTACTGCAATTACAGTATGTGCAAGCAATTTTTATCTAATAAGTCATCCCCTTCATTTGTCTCCAGCAAAGTAGCAGAGCTAATATAAATACTAAATGATAAAGTGAATATGATTTCTTTTTTCAGAGATTTATTCAGTTTCAAATCTCCACAGTGGTACTTTCAGAATTGTTCCTGTGAATCTCTGCACCGTATAATAATAACACTGAAGTGGGAATAAGTATAGGAATTGCCTTGCAAAAATTGTTGCACCACTAAATGAGGCTTTGATTTCTGTTTAGATGAAATCAGGAATTTGCTTTTGCTCTAAGTCTAGCTGTTATTCAACACAACACTGTTCATCAGCCAACTCACTGGGCTGCCTGGCTGACCATGGTCAGCCTTAGGTACCTTCAAGGCTGAGCTCACTCAGGTTGCTCCATCTCATTCACTGAGATCAGAAATTCTGTGATAAATGATACAAAATGATATTTATTTCGTATATATATCTGTCTGTTTCTGTTATCTGAGACTCATCTTCATGTCCATGACTGTGCATGTGTATTCATGCTGTTACTCAAAGAGAAAAAAATGAAGTACTAAAATGCTCTAAAGAAGTTTCAGCTTACATTAGACTGAGATTAGTTGCAGTTTAAGCATTTTAAATACATACTAGAGAGAATGATCCTTAAATTTAAAAAAAAAAAAAGCTGGCAGAAAAGCTGAAAGAATTCACATTCCTAATAGGACATGATATGCAGAAAGATTCCAAAGGGTTAATTCTGAACACATCTAGCTACAGGATAATCCAAAATCATATTTAAGAAAATAGCTTGTGCCATGAACCAAAAGCAACATCCTTCCCTTCTCACTGGGAGAACCTGGGCAGACTACAAAGCCTGTAACTGCTCAGGAATTATTCAGTTCTTTTGTCTTTGAGTCTCTCTCAGCTACTTAGAGGACAATCAAATGCACTGAGGAGAACTAGTCCACAAATGGTTAAACATCTTTATATCAGAAACCTTGTTAGTTTTAATGCAATTATTCTTCACATCTATACAGATTTTTAGCTATTGATGTTTACAGACATGTACATTAAAATCTCAAGTTTATTTTAATTACTTCATCATGTGGGTGTCTGAGGTCTAAAAGAACCCCTGAAGTGAATTAAGAGTAGGTATCACATTTTCCTATGAAACAATTTCATCAGAGTTTTAAATTCAGAGTCTAAAACCACTTCTGATCCAGTTCAATAGAAGGCACCTTAGCTCTGACACTGCATTTTGAGAGACCTAAACAAAAAAAAGCTAAAATTCCCACCTATTACACTATCCATGGGCTTTGGTATTGTGCTTCACAAGGTTCCCAAATTGTTTCCAGCAGTTCAATGTATCTCACAGGGATTTCAAACTAAATGCAAAATGCAGCACCTGAAGTGGAAGGGTAGTATTTTATACAGAAAACCACTGAGCAATAGGTCCCTTCCTGCACAGCATTTTGGAGAAATTACAATGCATTAGCAACATGCAATCCAAAAGAAAAGTATAAAATTGATAGGCTAGAAAATACCCTGAGTAAAATATCAAACTATATTTATAAAAGAGAAAAGTTACCATATAAAACTAAGTCCTATAAACTTCTAGACGAAGGTGAACCTTCACCTGAAGAAAAACTGTTCTGTCAATAACATGCTGGTGTTTGCTGCAATCAAACAAGCACTTACAATGCAACCCCAGTTTACTGTCAATACAGCCCTGGGGTTTTATTCTAACATTTTATGAGGACAAAAACATCATTTGAATGTCAAAGCTTTTAATTTGTTGAAAGACTATCAAAGACTCTGGAAGTTAATTATTTTAACATTACTATTGTTTTCAAACTTGCATGTCTGTGTGGTCCTATGTGTGTGCCTCCTTTTTCACAAAATGCACATCTCTATCCCTAAAATGTTCCACTTGTGTCTCAGGGGCTTTTTTCTCCCCATCATGATGTACATTCTCCATAGTACTGGAGTTATTGAGTCACATCACATCAACAAATGGATTATAATGGATGGAAAGAGAAAATAATTTATATTTCATGATATGCTTTAAGGTACTCAAACTGAAAGGCCTTTCAGAAAGTCAAAGTGTTCTTATTTCTCTAATTTTTAAATAGGTAAAGGGAAAATACAGATAGTTAATTCTCCTTTCACTGGAAAGCCAGAACATTCACATCAGCAAAGTTAACTGAAGGTAACTTTTCCCTCTTGTTCAAAACAGGAAAGGAGTTTCTAAGGCCTAAAGCCCCACAGATATTCTCAGCCTTGGAAAGAACTACAAAAAGCATAAGGAGGAATATGCACAGAGGCTTAAAAACTAAGGACACTGACAGTTGTCTCCATGGCATGGATTAATTCCAAAGAGCCCATGATGTAAACTGGTGTGGATTTACCAGAAAGGGAAACAACATCCTGCACTGCCCTCCACCCAACTGAAGAACACACAAGTGGGCAGACTTTATTTGAAATAGGGCACAAACCTTGCTGCTCTGGTACCTCTACAGAGCCACTCATCATAGCAGGAGAGGTGCTAAACCCATTGTGTTAGAAAATTACGTGATTCGTGGCACTTCATGTGGAATTATCCCAACATGATAAATCAAGATTGAGGCACTGCATCAAAACCTATAAATGTGGGGAAATCTGTTGGAAGCAACAAAACCCACATTAAGGCTATGGTGTTTTAGGTGAGAGGGAAGTGTGCTAATTGAGTGACTTTGTGCTTTTGATATCAGCCCCTCAACTTAGACTTCTTCATTTCAGGAGAGGCAGCTGAAGATCATCTCAGAATAAAGACTGAAGAAAGCTGTGATTACAGGAAGTCACAGGACACCACATCCTGCTCAAGGTGATTGAGATTTCCCATTAGCCCTTTCTCCTCTTTCCTTCAGAGAATTCCCTGCCCACACCACCACTGAAATTCAAGCCAAAATCATCTAAATAGTTCAATTATCCCAATCATTTTAAGCTTCTGATGCAACTACATAAGTTTTTCTACTTATTCCAGATCACAACTCAACATAAAAACACAAACTTTTTTTCAAGTTCTTCCACATCCCCTCTTATTGCTTTCTAGAAGTTTCTCAAGCCTCCTCTAAAAGAGGATGCTCTTCACAGACCTCCTTTGACCACACACCACCTTTCAACCCATACCTGGAATCACCGGGCACATTTCCCAGCAAGGCTCTCTTGGAAGAGTACAGAAATATTTCTCTAAGCTCATGAAATTCAATTGTTCTTGAAGACAAAACTCAGCTGACTCCACATATCATTTCCTTGGCAAAGAGCACAGATATGATGCCTTGTCCTCAAAACCAGCAACATTTCCTGGATGACCAAAACACTACAAAAGACTCAAAGCTAAACCCAGATTCACTGATCTGGATTCAGGTGATAAATCCATTTCAATATTTAAGTTAAGCACTCAGTTTAGACTCTAATGGATTCTTTCACACCCTGCCTTCTTTGATCCCAATTATCCTCTAGCTACTAACCTTGGAGGTGGCACATAGACTAAATTCCAAATGATATCCTTAAGGAAGTTGCTGTTAGCAATGTGTTATCATGTGACACTTGAGTCTATGAATTCTTTCAGTTGTCAATGACAGCTTAGTGATAAACTTCCCTCTCAGCCATAACATCCCCCTGATTCACCTTATTTTTCTCATTTGCTTTTATGTTTAGCAAAATGTCATAGAGAAACAAATATGAATATATTGCATCTGTAATATTTCTCAGCTGCATTTTCCTAACAGACAATGACAGAGAGATATATCTGTTTCTTTGAAAAATCCAACACAATCTCAATGAACCATCTTGTTTGTCTTCAAGTGTAGACTCCCAGAAAAGCTGCATACTGATATTCCTTCTCTCCCTGTATTTCCAGCTCTGCCATAGCTTATAAATTCATACTCTAAGGGGGCTTTTTACAGCCATTTTCACTGCCTTTTATTTTAAGCAGTTGTTTTCTTCCAGTAATACCCTTCTGATCATAAAGGTTAAAGAATCAGGAGGCTTTTTTAAAGCTGGTATCAAGGACCTCACAGAAAGCATTCACAAGCCCTATTAATTAAAGTAACTGCTGCAGAAAAGTGTGTTATGCTGCATCAGCATCATGTAGCTGACCCAAAAAAAGTTGTTAAGCCATCTAAGCTCCATGTAAATTATAGCAAGAAAAGACTAAGTCGAATCACATTTAAGACACAAGTTTAAGCATATTTTTCTTCACTCTGAAAAACAAACCTAAGGGGGGTAAAAAAGGATATACAATCTTGGGAGTAGAGAGAAGAATATCAATATTCCATAGCTCAAAACACACAGTCAGTACTGAGGGGAAGCACTGCAACAAATGTGAGGAACTCCTACTTCTTTTTTGTTAAGAATAATACCAGAGTTTTTTTAAAAAAATCAACCAAAAAACAACAAAACAACAAAGACTTCTCTGTCATGAAAAACAAGAAACCTCGATAATCAAGACACTACCCAGCGTACAACAAATATTTTCTTGGGCTAAACCATCAAGCCCACATGTGAGATTTTTACGTAGTATTGAAGAAATAGTGTATGCACAGAAATTATTTCTTGCAACAGGCTGTTCATTAAAGTTGGTCAACAATCCTGTTTACTGATTGCTCTTCTTCAACCCACCTAAAGGACTGAAGTGGTCATCTTAGTGTCTGACACACACACTCAAGCACATCAGGAAAACACCCGAATTTCAGTTGCCTTAACCTGGAGTTTTCTTTCTCTGTGCTAAGTCCACATGGTTGCCCCCAGAAAAGGCTGTCTTTTGGCAACAACACTGAATAAACAGGGATATACATGCCCCATTTCCAGATGAATCTTAAGGCTACTTAAGCAAGTCTGCTATGCTTCATTTGCCATGCTGTCCAGCCCACAAGATCAAAGGAAGAGCACACCTTCTCAGAGGTTTTAAGAATATGAGCCTATTACAGCATGGAAAAAAAAATAGGTATTAGAGAGGAAAGTGTAACATAAAAAATTCCTAACTAAATAAAGTAACTTATAAATGAATCATTCAGCAGTATTCATACTCTGATACCTTTTCCCAGAGACAGCCTTCCCTCTGGAATACTGACAGACACACAACTGCATGAAAAGATGGAGCTTTGTAATTTCAAACAGCTCTTATTAAAAGCACGAATAAAAGCAATAAACCTACTTCATTTGTAATTTTCATTTTTCCAAAACACATCTATATTTTAATTCCCCCCATTTATTACTGCTATTAGATGGATAAGCCACGAGAGTATATGAGCAGGAGGAAAGTTATCCAGTTGGTATTCCAGTTCTCAGTAGGTATTGCAATATTGTAGCTAAGAACTCTACTGTTCCTCACAGAAACACAGGGTCAAGCAGCAAATTGAGTTTGTGAGGGAAGACTTCTCCACTTGACTGATGGCTACTCCACATCTACCTTCACCTCCTATGACTCAAGTTACCCACTGCTGCCCCATCTCTTATGCTCATGATGGTCATTCAGCCCTTCCCTAAGCCTTTTCAACACTCAGGACTGGTAGAAAGCCTGTTGTGGTCACCTGGTCCTGATTTTTTTCCCCACCAGCTTTCACTCAGTAATTACATCACAACAAAGAACATCATTGTAAGCAGACCCACTGCCTATTTTCTCGTCTCACTGGAAAAAAGATAAAACTTAAAGCAGCATTTAAAGACTAGAGTATAAAAGCAGAACTAAAGAGGTTTTACTCATGAAGCAGCAAAGGCAGGGTCCAAATTAAATATTAGTTACTGAAAGCTTTCAGAATGGTAAAGAATCCTGCACAAGGATCCCAAACTCAACCCTAAAAATGAATTGAAGTACACACACAGAAATCAATTGAAACAGAAAAAGACTGCTTAACACCAAAGAAATAAGTGTATAAATCTCAAATGCATGCAAAAAATTGTTGGTACCCCTAGAGTAACATGAAATTATTTACCAAAAATAAATGAAGTTAATGAATGGCCTGAAAGGACTGACAGGAGTTGTTAATTTCTTTGGCATCAATGCCCAAAGAGCAGCCAAAAGAGGTGGCTGGAAGAAGAGATACATATGTTCTGTTTGACACTGGTTCCAGCCTATTAACAGGACTGAAAACATACAGTGCTGCTCTCTCATGCTTATCAAAACACTCCTTATGCAGTTGCAGTCCTACCAAAAAAAAAAAAAAGAAACCCACAAAGATCTGATTTTACATTAAAAGCCTAATTCTGTGGACAAAACTACTTTTGGCAAGTCCTCTGGGCTTCCAGCACTTGAAGTACTAGAACAAACTGACAGCTCCAGAATTCATAACTCCCCCCAGAAATATTTCATCTTTCCTCAGTGATAAATAATTTGGGTTTGGCTGTTGGGGTTGAGGTAGGTCATGGGTTTGTGTCTCTTTTAGGGAGAGTAGGGGAAGATTTTTCTATATTACTTTTAAAAGTACTCCACTCATTGCTTAGTCAATCCACCACATTTCATATCACATCTTATACTGTCCCCCTCTTCAAGTTAAACTTGGTGATGCAACATTACACTTCTACTATTAAATCCATGAGTGAGTACAGGTAGTGTGAGGACACTGATTATTGGCTCCTCTCCACCTTTACCTCCCTAAAAATCATGCTCCTTGAATTGAAACCATTGCTAAACCTCTGAAGCTCTGGGAAGTAGGATTTGCCACACTGAAATGTTCCCTTTGCTTTGTGTGATGTAACCAGGTATCTGTGGCACTTCAATATCAATCTCACCGAGACAGGAATAAGCTCTTGCCATATATGTATGTGCAATATTGGTTCTCACTAGGAATGAAATCCCAAACTTCCTGAGATGACTAGTTTCTAAACCTTCAGCTGTTGAAAGATTTGGGGCTTTAAAGGAAATTACAGAAAGGATATTTTGGGCTGGAAACAGAGCAAAACATATCAAGCCCTACATAAGCTGTGCAGATACAAGTCATATGGAGGAGTGAAATTTTAGTGCCTAGTCAAGATCTATAGTTTTCCAAATACAGCAGAAAATGTTTAAACATTAACAGCCAGACATCTGAAACAAATGCTGTTGGATAAAACCTCCCCTGACTGCAAGTATTTGAACTATTTCCAGACAGGAAACATACTTATCTAATCAGTTTGGAAGTACAGATTCCAGTTGCTGCAGAATGCAGGTCCCTCAGCAATCTGTGGGTTTTGTCTTTTGAGTTTCTCTCAAGTTCAACAGGAATATTTGAAAGGAGAGTGATGTTCAACACGAGTCATAGCAATAGTTCAGAAAATGCCTTCATTTCACTACTCAAGATGGAGAAGGTACTCCAACTGCATAAAAATCCATGAATGGCTGAATTATCATCCTATATTTGCAAAAAAATTTATAATACATAGTACACACTTTTATCAGTATTTTCCTATTTATATGACATAGTAAAATTAATCTAAGGGTTTGGTCTTTTTTCTGAGACAACAGAACATACTGAGGCAGAATTAAACAAATGCAGTAACCTAAAAGTTGTGTAAATGAAACATGTTAACAGGCTCTGGAACAAGATGCTTCTTAAAGAGTTGATTTATCTGTCCTAGCTGAAACTTAAGGACATAGCCAGTGTCTCTCTATCCTTTTCCAGCAAGTAGATGGAGACATAATACTCCATCTTTTTGACTTGCCAGTGTACACAAAGATTGAACACTTGCCTGCTGGTGCCCAGACTGCAGGTTGCTGGATTTCAGTAGAGCATTAGGGGTACGACTGTCAACACAGTCACCACCTTATAAAATGTATTACAGCATTATACACCTACCAAGTTGTGCTGGAGACACTTTCATCCTCTGAAACTGAAATTTTGACTATTTGATGTTTCAGTAGAAACCAATATATAAATGTCTAATTCCATGAAAAAAATAAAATTAAAGGATTTCAATTATTTGCTGTTCATAACTATGCTAGAAAGTGTCCAAACTACAAAGAGAAATATTCCTATAAGATTAATATATGACACCCAAATCCGTAATACACACCTATGTGAGACAGTCTAGCAGCACTTCACCAGCCAAAGAATTTGCATGTTGGAAATTGCTCAGGCAGGCAGAATGTAATGCCTGATGAGAGCTGACAGGCAAGGGATTAACAAGAATAGAGACACGTAATTCCACCACAGGTTTTACCTGTAACTGACACAGGTAGAAGCATTTAATGAATTATTCCAAAGAGATGAAGAGAGTGACAGAGTCCTCCACCTGTCTCCCATCAGCTCAGGCACTGTTAGATAGTTCTTGGCACTTGGTAGCACCCTGGATAAATCCTACACGGGATTGCTGCATTACTCACATAGAAGCAAGAATTAGCTTTAAGCAGGTGAAATGCAAACTGACTTTACAGTCCCTCACAGTGGGATCTCGATATCTAACAGGGATATAAACCCATCTACTAACAACACTTTGCATTACATCCTTACACTTCTTTTTCAGGACAATGGAGAAACAATTAAGCAACTTGTTTGAGAATATATAACAATCCCCTTACAAGGAGCCCAAGACTTGCTGGTATTACGCTTTCCATGGAGGATCACCCTCATTCCTTTACGCATTACTGAATATTCATTTTGTGATTCATGGGACTACAGCGGGTTTTAGTTCGCCTCTGGATCAGAGATAAAATTTCTGAATAGAGCTCTGTGGCTTGGAGTGTTTAGTTTTCCTGTAACATCATTACTGAGCTAGCTACACACATCCTAGGACATCAATTCCAGATATCCTGCCAAAGATCAGATGAGATCCAAAGGACTGCATTCATTAGCTGCCAAAAAATGCTGGGGGGAAGGGATGGAAAATTGCCTACATCTGTGACAGTGGAAAAAAAATACAACACAGTTGAATATGAAAATACAAGCAAATATTTACACAAGTTAAAAATGAGTGCGGCAAACCAAATTTGAGTTTTGAAACACAAATAAGCTTCTGAATATTAGAGAGAATGGATTTTTGAACAAAGTCTTATAAAAGCACTAAAGGAATATTTTCACTTGATATTTAGGTAACATTTTCATTTGCTTACTTTTGTACTGCTCCCATAGCAGTCTCCCAGGAAGAATGCAAGTCACTTTTCTTGATTGTTCCATTGTAGTGCCTGAATATTCTGTATTCTCTACAGATGGAGCTGTATATTAACAGAGTTGGTTTTGTACAAACAGCTCAATCAATGTAACACAAGGATTAATCATCATATGCATGATTTCCCATAAATGTTGGGGAGAAAAACAGGGGCTTGCCAGAAGGTTCTTCTGAGCCCTCACAGGAGCTATTTGTTTTTCAACCTCTTAAGATACTTGGGCCTTGAACAGAGTAGAAAACATTTCATCTTTTTACTGGTTGGCCCCCACCTAAGTCTCCTGAAAGCAGCATGAAAGGAGCTGGGGCACTAACCTGCTTCCTGGCATTGATTTTACTTATGTTCATTGTGCACGTTATGAACACACACTCCCCTTTTCAAAGCACTCTCACTCTAAAGATGCTTTATTTTACAGCTTCCCGCTCAAAGGAAGCATTTCATTGCTGTGGGGATGTCTCTGCTGCTCCTCCAGCAGCTGCTCTATCCATACTGCTCATGGAACAGCAGCGTGGATGGAGCTGAGCTGGCAGTGCTTCAGAAGGAATTGTGGTTACATGCATGGCTGTACATTACAGCAATGAATATTAAAATTTTTGTCTGACATTTGATTACTATAAATACACAAACATAATGGTTTTTTCCCTCCCTTCCGTGTACCTGTTCATAATTAATCTGAGACATGTAACTTCATCAATAACAGTTCCTGGAACTGGAAATAGAAACACAACAGTGCCAATAAATGCAAAGCAAAGAATTCAATTCCATTTTCTCTACATTGTTGCTAGCACATTGTTAAATAATGTAATCTTATCTCTTTAAAACAATGCTTGTAATTTCAAACACACAAAGTTTTAGCATAGGGGTTTTTTCTTTTCCTCTAAGAAGAGGCCAGTCTTATTCACTTCTCTTTATACAAGGGTCCTAATTTGATATTTTTCCTAAGTTATTTTACTCTTCAAAAGTGGCTTTGAACACCACATGCAATAGTGAGAGGGGTAGAATACAGAAGCTTTAAGTCATTACTTAACACAATTTTAATTTGCAGTGTAGGTCTGTCAATATTTTGGACAGTATATAAAAAATCTACTTTAAAAGTGAGCATAAAAGGGAACACAGACATGAATTCATGTGTTTGCCTAATGGCTGACAAGTTAAAAAAAAAAAAAAGGGGAGGGCTTTTTCAGCTCCTGTATTCAAGAGCCAAAACGAAAAGAGAATCTTGAAACTGTATATAAGGCTCTCAAAAAGCAGCACTACTCAAACACAGGGTGGCTTGGAACATGTTTCAAAAGAAACTCTGTAGAGTAGAACATCCTTCCAAATGACCCTTCAAAAGAGCTGTCATCCTTCCCACTCTCTCTCACACCCACCTGCTTCACTTTTTTGTACAAGCCTGATGTATTTCCTGCTTCAGAAAGAGGATGTAACCTGTACCCCTGCTAACCTCAAAAGTCTACATATTGAAACTCTAGTTTCCTATTTTACAGATCATCTTTGGTAAACCTGAAGAGCTACTTAGCAGAATGAAAGCATAAATATTACTTTTATAAATAGGAATGATGCGTTTAATAAATTTTATTCCTTTATTATGGCATTTAATATAATTACAGAGGAAATGAAGTTTCCCTAGATTGGCACTGTACATGCAGTTTGCACTCTTCGAAAGTTTGCTTCACTTAAATTATAAACTACAGAAAAGACCTGAAGGATCTCATGATCACAAGCTCTACTCCAGCCACTTGACTTGAGCTGAGCTTTAGAATTTCACACCAAAGTTTGGAATTTGGAAAGCAAACACATGAGGCACTGCTCAAAACACATATGGAAAGGTGGAGCTGAGTCAAAATCAGATGAAAATCAGTGAAGTAGTTCCCTAGTGATTTGTAAAGCCACAAAACTGTTAGTGGGATAGCTGGGGATGAAAGTGCCATGTGAAACTGGCAGGGGAATGGGCAACCTGGCATTTAAACATGTTTGCCCAGTCCCTCGGGCCGCTCTGCACAGCCCCACATCAGCAGGAGTCCCCTGGCCAGGCACTGACAGCTGCTCTGGGAACAGGGCTGGGGGCAGGTGGGGACTTTTACGTGTCCAGGCAGTGACCTTCTATCCCACCTTCACATGCCCCGCACTGAGCTCCTCTCTCACCTTCACATGCCCTGCACTGAGCTCCCATTGCACCTTCACGTGCCCCGCACTGAGCTCCCATTACACCTTCACGTGCCCCGCACTGAGCTCCCATTACACCTTCACGTGGCCCGCACTGAGAGCTCCTGTCCCACCTTGACATGCCCCGCACTGAGAGCTCCAATCCCACCTTGACATGCCCCGCACTGAGAGCTCCAATCGCACCTTGACATGCCCCGCACTGAGAGCTCCAATCCCACCTTGACATGCCCCGCACTGAGAGCTCCAATCCCACCTTGACATGCCCCGCACTGAGAGCTCCTATCGCACCTTGACATGCCCTGCACTGAGAGCTCCTATCCCACCTTGACATGCCCAGCACTGAACTCCTGTTTCAGTCCCTGCTCCCCTGCATGCAAAGGAGCCGCCGCTGTGACTCTCCCTGCGGCGATCCCGGAGCGGCGCCTGCCGCGCTCCGCCGGGAACTCCGCGCTCGGCTCCTGCCACCTCTCGTTTAGCTCTTTGCCGAGCACACTCCTTCGCAGGGCTGCCCATTGGCTCCTGGCCCGAGGGCGAGGTAGTTTTAGACATCAGTAAGTGAAAAAAAGCCTCTGCGCCGAGTGGGAACCTTTCCACCTTAGAATCTATAGGCCACTTTAACTAAAAGAATGATGATTTTTTTTTCCTCACAGGGATTTCACCTCTGTGAAATAGCTACACAAAGAGAAGGAGTCTCGGAGGGATGAAAGCTCAGCTCTACCTGTAAAACCACTCTGGAGAGTGACATGAAATATCTTCATATATTTACATATACGTGAACAGATTCTCTCATTGGATGTCTTGAATGGAGGTAGCAAAATAACTCCATTCTCTCTGTATTTTTAGTTGACAAAAACAGGATGAATATGTGCTTATTTGTGTGATATCCATTGCTGTCTTCTCTAAGGCCCTTGCTCTGAGAAAATTGAAACTTCTATTAATTAAGAGAAGTTCACCAGTTCAACAGATTCATTAACCTTTTTTTAAAAATGTACACTGAGCACCAAATTAATCAGCATCCTGAAATAAAGTTGCAATTTATCTCTGTGTATTATTTTTTTAAAAAATCTTTTCAACATAGATGTGCATAAACCCAGAATAGATCATTTGAGAATACCTTTTTCCTACTCTAATTCCTTAGTGGTCAGCTCTCCCATGAAGATACATTTTTTACCTTATTTAAACAAAAGACTAATTTAAGAAACCACCTGGGATTTCAAATCTGTTTTCAGACATTATTAATTCAGAAGTATCAGGCTGTGCCCTCCTCTGACTCCGGCAGTGCCCTCTGAAGAAGCTCTTTCCACCAAATTAGCCCAATTCCCACTGATAAACCCCCTCCAGATCCACACCGTTCTTAATCACTTTCCGCCAAATTAGTTCATTTACTTTAAGCTCAGTTTTTACCTATCAAGTCTTTAAAAAACAACTTCATTTTACTTGGCAGGGCACACCAGAGGCTGTGATGATGCCAGGCCTATTTCTCTCCAGCTCTCACTAAACTGTACCATGCTGAGACGGTCAGACCGGTGTTGACAGAGGCTGCTCACCAGTCCCCCGGGGTCTCTTACTTAGATTTGTTTCTGAAGACTCCACCAGATGTTAATAGTTCTGACTGACCTTCTTTATGGCCATTTCAGCTTAGTTCATAACAAAGATGTGAAAAGTAGATTATTTTGGCTGTATTCAAGTCTTAGAGTGATATTTTGTTTGAATTTTTCTCCCAATTCCACAGTTAAGGACACAGAGCTTATACTGGTGACCTGCTATTTGTCATACATGTGAAAAGCTGATCATACTGTAAAAACTTTGTTCTTGATAAAAAAGAAAGGCAGCAGCCTTAGACCTAGGCAAGACAAGCCTAATTTAGGACTGATCAAGTCCTTTCAGTGGTAACATCGACACAGACCTGTCAGCAAAGGCCAAACCCATCCCCATTTTATCCCCACATTTGTCTCAGAGCCCCTCTCATCACATTCCAACTCTTAGTCACTAATTTTTGGCGTGGTTAAACTGAGAATTAAATCACTGTAGTTCCCTTTATCACTGTGAGCTTCATTTTAATATAAGAGTATTTCAAAGTGATGTTGCCAGCTGCATGTAGTTTCCAAACAGCAAGAGATGTTATTGGTGGAAAATAAAGTAGAATTGAGAACTGCTCACAAGAAGAGTATCAAAGAATTAGTGCTTTAAAACTCTTGTTTCACAGAAATCAGCACATGCATATCAAACAAAAGGATCTTGGGAAAAAAATTCTCATCTTCAATCACATGTAACTAACATTGAATTTTCTGTTTCAAATGAGTTTCATTCTTAAGAGTTTCTGTAATCTTTAGCAAGATCCTAATTTCAGAAGAAACTAACTCATTTTCAACAAAGAGATAATTATAGCTGCCTGATCACCACAAGAAGTAATTGACAGCTAATTGTATAATTTTCTTAACTTGATAGGTAGACATGTAACTATATGGTTATATTATTTATTTATTATTACAAGTAGTTTGTAATTATCTTGAAATTGGCAATATCACGTCTTATGTACTCTCTTAGGACTAGACTGGGATAGTCCAAAGTGAATGTCTGTGTGTTTTAATCCCAGAGGACTCAAAGATCCCCATGATGCAACAAAACCCAGAAATATTTGAAAACCAGCCATCTGGACTTCTGGATTACTATCATTACTAGCCATTACCCAAGTCAGACCTGATTAAAAGGCACTGCACAAGCCTCAAAGCTTATACACAACATGTGTGAGCTACCGGGGGTAGATATTCTTCAACTGATAACTTTACAGGCAAACTCATTATGAACTGTTCAATCACAACTAAGACTTTCTCAGACATGGTCATGTCTCAGGCCAGAACACAAACCCCATCACTCCCAGTTACCACTGAAACATAAAATGAAGCATTTAGACTTCTGCCCAAGTTTACACTTGTCTGCTCACAGATATAGTGACTTCATGAGCACACAAGACATCATTCTATACATGACCTATTTCATGTATCTCCTTGGCACGAGCTACACTTGCACTGCTTTCCTGTTCCTCACTTTCACATAGTTTTTCCCCAAGTGTTCAGGACAGTGCATTTTCCACTGCCACATGGTTACATTATTCACCACAGACCCAAAACACAAAGGTGAAGATGCTAATATGGAGAGAAAAGGAATTTCCTGTTTAAAATATCTATAGTCTTACTTTTTAAATATTCCTACAGTCTAATTTAACTAGCTCTTCAGAAATCCAAGTCTAGGAAATGTCCACTTAATGTTCAGAAACTATCACACCAATAAGAAAGAGCATTCCACTTAAATTAATCCACACTATCATTTATCTCTTTTCTGTTTATTTGTTACTGTTTATCATTTACTGTTTACTAAGTTTTTTCAACATAACTACATCCTGACTGTCTGGAGAGACACTGTCAGCTCCATGCAATTAATTTCATAAGCTCACCTATGCCATTAACTACTAGAAACTAATTAGCAATGGTAAAGCCAATGAATACTGCTATAAATAAGTTACTTTCTCCTTCTCCAAAGAAAGGATTGGTAAGAAAATTCCATAGAAAATCATATTGCTCCTTTCCATCTAAAAGCTGGAAACAAAATTCTTGGAGATACTACCCAGAAGCTTCAACTTGCAATTCTTTCTTCACCAACTACCACATAGGTGATAAACTCTGATGCAAAACAAAGATATGTATTTGTTTAAAGCTTTGGGGGGGGTAATTTACTATTTTAAATTGATTAGTGTTTTTCAATCATAAGGTTCATTTTTATGTCAGTCACATTATAAAGAGTATTAAACGTAATGATTGCACCAACATGGAGCACAACTCAGATGCAGGTCTGTATCAAACAAACCCCTCAGAGAAAAACAAAACAAACAAAAAAGTCCTAACTGCAAACATAGAAATACAAGTGTGTTTAAGAGAAACTTGGTGCTTTAGAAGAGTACAAAGAGAAGCATTAGCCAAGGTGTAGTCATAAAAGCCCCAGTCTCCACAGGCTGGAAATCTAAGGACCTACATGACTCTCTATTATTACAAATTGTTAAATGCTTCACCTACACAGTGACCTCCCCAAGACAAGTGACCCATGTTGAAGGTCACCAGTTTGACCAAGCCTTGCTGTTAACTGAACATAAATCTCACATCTCCTTCCTCCTTCCCCTTTTTCTTTTGAATCTATAAGAGCAATCTGAGCAAACTTCATTCTGCTCTCCTTAGGGAAGTCACACTCTATTGCTTGTGCTCTCCTTTAATAGAAATATTGGATACCACATCCCCAGAGAATCCTGAAAACTTGCAGTTAAATGGCAAGAATACACTTGACCATAGATCTCAGACTGATGGAGACACTTCATGCAAGTAATATAAATAAAATATTAATTCTAAGGTAATGGGAAAAGTGCCTTTCCTAACTTTTCTTTCAATTTTAAAAAGCTTGAGCCCTTCTTAGCTCAAGAGGAAAATTCCAGCAAGTTTTGCATTTTCAAATAAGCAATAAAAGACTTTAAGAGAAAAAAAAAAAGAAGAAGAAATAAAAAAGCTTCTTCTCAGGCCCTCAAAGGTATTTAGGCATTTACCTCTCTCCTGAAATATTGCAAAGTTTGCAGTCATGCAAATCTGAAAATGTGCCTGAAATATGGATTGTTACCAATTTAAATGAAGACTGCACACACCCTCCAAAACCAGACACAGAGCTTAAATTTTAAATAATGCAAATAACACTGTACATATGAAACTATAAACCAGCTCATGTGGATGGCTAGATACACCCATCTCCATGCAAATTTTAATTACTAGTCAACATCCAGGAGTGTTTTTGTGAGACACATGATTGATATTGGTGCTGTTATAGACCCAAAGCTGACTTCATTGAGGTCATGCTCCAAGGCAAAACTGCAGCACACAACAGAGGGGCAGGATAACAGGCAGAGTATTAAATCAATAGTCTCACATTTGATAATAAATCACAAGTGTGCCATCAGAGCACCTGCTGGGAGCAGAGCACAGTGAGGTGCAGTGATCAGGCTGACTGACATTCTGCTTTGAACATCTAGTCAGAATTAGTTCACCTTGGCTTCAATAACTACCTGGCTTGTAATACATATTTACAACATGGTTTGTGGTGTTAGTGGCTAAGACAGAAGTTCATCTCCATCCTCCCATAATCCTTCCCACTCTAACAGTCTCCAGTGAAGGGAAAAGGTAAGCACAGCTTCATTTGAGACTAATTACATCAAGCTAATACTTTTATACAATTGACTCAGTGGCTTGATAGTCTTCAAACAGTTTCTATGGTAAAAAAAATTAAATATCAAATCAATTGTAAGTCATTTTTAAACCACAGAAGTACAGATTTAATCTGTTTTGTAAGAGGATAGGACTGAAACCTGAAAAGGAGCTACATCCCAGATGGCACTGGCAAAACAGGTCTCAGCAGTAGAAACGATGCCCAACAACAGCTCCACCACTTTTACCTTATGGGAACCTCCACACTGGGGACGGGCAAAGTTAAGGCCAACACACACATGTAAGAAAACTTCAGTAATGGAACAATTCTCACACCTAGTACCAGGCTGGGGCTCCCACCTGCCAGGGCATTTATGACCAGATAAATCAAACCACTCTATATTATAATGGTCTTCAGGTAAGAAATGAGAGTAATTGGGCGAGGGCTCTGATACTGGAATTGTACCACACGTTAAAAAATGCTAATGAGATTATAATATGATACTGCATTTACAAACCAACACCACCTTTGTTACAGAGTGAGTAAAAAGCACTGCAGAGAGGAACAAGAAAAAAAAAAGAACGAGATAGAGACAATTTCCCCTTCTAATACCGAAATCACGCCCCTCTACTACTTAAAGAATAACAATGGCAATATTTTGCTCAACAGGATTGCAGAGAGGCAAAGGAAATCTGGCAGAGGTTGGCAGTAAAGTCCAAATTTGCAATCCATAACATGGCCACATCTTGACATAAGAACTATTGTCTTTGAAAACGTTGTAGGTTCTCCAGCATAGTTTAAAGCCAAGTTGTTCCACTGATGGCACTTACATTGAAAATAAACTCTAACAAACATGAGGCAACTTCCACATTAGAGCAAAGCACCAGGAGGGAAAAAAAAGCTAAAAATTGTTACAATAAAACATGGGATGCACAAGGCTCTAAGAGCTGATATCCCACACAAGGACACTACATCTGCTTGCAAGTACACCCTCTACCAAAAATTAAAACTGAAAAGTGGAAACATCTCCATTGGTATGCAGCTCTAGCTCAAGGTGAACTTGAAATCCTAAATTACAGCAAGCAAAAAGTGTCAACAAAATTTCCTGAGAGAACAAATTAAATATGCTGAAACAATGAGAGAGGTCTAGAATCTAAAGTTGGTCTAAGTGTGAGATGAGGATACAAAGTGTATTCTCCTGCTTGTCTAAACACAACCACCATATAACCAGTAATTATTATCCTTCTGCCCTTTAAGAGAAGTTTTAGGGATCTGAAGGATTGGTGTAAATGGAAAGTTTACTTACATCATGCATAAGAAAAAAGCTTTATATTCTAACTGTGCCACAAGACTTAAGGGACTGTCTTCACTGAACCAAGTTAAAGCACCCAAAACTCTTTTCAGGGGACAAGTTTTAAAGCAAAATGTGCTACAGAAAGAAAATCAAATAAGGAAAATCGTATAAGTCTGTCATATAAATTGTATGACAGGTCTTCTTCCTAAGGCTGAGGATCCTCTGACTGGAAGATACATTGAAAGAACAATAATAGAGGACACAAAAGGATGCTGTGCAAAGGTTTATGAATATTGGCTGTTTCTAATACTCATCTGTATAGTGATTTCACATAACTTCTCTTTATTACATATTCATTTTTACTGCATATTCATCTTATCAATGTCAAGTGAAAATGAGTATCTTCAACTGATGGTAGAGGGACTTTTTCTCCCCCTCCTCTCCTTAAAATCCCTTTTATTCCTGCCTTTCCATTTGTGTAAAGCTTCAAGCTACAGCAGTTCTCATGTTCTCTGGCATATATTGGGTACTAATGAGTCCCAGCCTTTCGCTACCTGGGCAAAACGAGTCATTGCAACAACCCCTTTTTGCTACACTATATTTATTTGCCAGCAGGATCCCAGATGGCAATTCTTGCCATAACACGGTGGCTGCTGCTGCTGTTCTCAGTCCCTACAAGGAAGGGACAAACAGAGAGATCTTATAATTTATAGTACTCATGGAAGAAAGCACAAAAAGTCTTTTTCATGACCCAAAGAGTACTGGAAATGGGTTGCCCTGAGAGTGCCAACCTCAAATGCACACCAGCAAAAACACAATCACTACAATATACAGAATCATCACCAAGAAAATTAATTCTGGAGTAATTTTGACATCTGTTGATCTGCAAGATCCTTATTTGAGGGTCTAATATCATACTGTTTTAATTTTTAGAGAACATATATAAAAATTGTCTATGAAAGAAGGAAGGAAGAAAATTACATTTGGAGAGAAAAAAAGCAAGTATTGTAAGAACAAATAAACAGGTCTGGGTTTTGTTTTGGTTTTTTTTCCATTGCTTTCTTTGCAAGATCTGATCATCCATATGATTAGCAAAGCAAGATGACTGTTTTAACATTACAGTAACTTTCCTATATGTTCTTTTTATATCCAAATAAATTAAAACAGAGCATAAATGTATAAAAAAGCCCCACTACTGAGTATTAACCCACTACATTAAAACATGCACCTTCAGGTACTGCTTAACTTAAGCCCTTAGAAACAAAACAGGAGATGTCTATTCATGTCTAGCAAACTGCAACTGAATCAAAACACATTCAGGCAAAAGTTGCTTCTACATCACAAAGGATGAAAAACAATATTTGCCTTAGCAAAGACAAAAGGTGGTAATTCAGTACCAAATATGAAGTTAGTGATTATTTTCTATCTCAAAGCGGGCTGCTGGGGTGAGTTCCTCCTGCTATCAACATTATCAAGAAAAATACAAAAGAATTTCCATATCTGTAAAAAAAGTATTAGATAAGCCTTACAAGAACTTGAAGCAGCCAGCAAAAATCAAATAGCAATAGTAAGCAAGCAGTTTAAAAAATAATCTGTTTTCTGCAAACATTTCTTCTCAGTGTTCTTGTTCTTCCTGTTCTGTTTCCTTGCTGTGATATAAATTCCACTTTTTTCATTCATTTGGCTATGCTGAGACTTCCACTGTTTAAAATGCAACTTAACATGAACACACCACCCCAGTGATCTCTTTCCAGACTTGTAACTTTGAACTCAAAATTCTTACAATTCTGTATGTGATTGTTTTGCAGTGAACACCAGTAAATTAAGAAAATAAAATATATTTGTTTCACTTATTGAAAGAATAAAACCTAAAATTAAAAAAAAAACAACAACAGCTGAGTTTCTTCACAGATTTGAAGTTTTTCTTGTTTTACTGCCTGTATAACATAATGTGAGATAACGCAAAGACCTGAAGTGTTTCCTAAAGAAAGGAGAAAGGGGAGATATAATATTAGCAACAGTTTTAAATTTATGATCTTCCAATTATTTCTATTCTTACACTTCATAATGTGCCTCTATTAAAGAGGATGGCAATCACCTGTTCTACATGTACTAATAAAATAACAAATTCATCCATGAGTGTTAAACTAAGTACACCTTGAAAGCTCAGTCCATTTTCTCTTTAACATCCTGACAGTATTTTCCCTCTAATTTCAAGTGTGTATGGAAAAAAGTTTTGCTCAGAAAGATGAAAAACTACAACACAAGTTAAGTGAAGGTCCCATAAAATCAAATTTGCTTGAATTAGGAAGACCACTACAAACTTCACACCAATCCCCCTGCCTTCCAAGCAACAACTTCAGTGTATGCAAATCCTCAAGGGGAACAGCCTCCAAATTCTCCCACCAGCACAGTATAATTTCCAGAAGTTGCAGCTGATTACTCATAGGAAAAAGGCAAAACTCATAAAAACTGCCCAAGAGGACCAGGATTTAACTGCACCTCAAAAAGAGATAGAGCTCTTTCTGGCTCCACTGAACCCAGTTAGTGCAGAGAGAGTTTGTGTTCCTTTTTCCTAAGCACCTGAAGCTTGGGAAGCTCCTCCAGCCCTGCCTTGAAGGCACACACTTCACCAAGCAGTACAGGCAGCAGCAGCACCTGAGCTGGAGGGCTCAGAGCTGATTGCACTGAAGCAAAACAAGGCAAACAGTTCAGTGCCTCACAGAATTAAATACAAAACGATAGGAATAGCAAATAGCACAAAGGAAAACAAAACACACTTTCAAACAGCTGCTGAATTGAAAAGGAAGCTGAATTCACTGACTGAATTATTTACAAGTATATTATTTTCAAAGATTGATTTCAGTAACAAAGAGATTTAACTCAGATGGTTCCCTTTAATTACCTAGATTCACCACAACCAGATAAAATTCACTTAATCACTGCATCAAGACTTTTACCACAACTTTTCAAACCCACCTATTCACTTCAGGGACACCTTACAAAGCAGTTTCTCCATTTCCTTCTGCTGTTCATCAGGACCTACCAGGCACTGCACAACAGGACTCCACACTCTTGTTTCAGATGGCTACAGAGGAGCAGCTCTTCCAAAAAGAGGTGTGATACAGAAGGCCCAGCTCTAGTTTTATTCCCTCACATTATAATTTTGAAGGAATAATCCAAGTGGCACTTTATGTGTTTGTATAAAATAATTATATTGACCTACAGAATGAGTTATCCCATACATGCCAGCATCCAAGCATCAGATCAACATCCAAAATTCATTGGCTTTCCATTGCCTCCCCAACTTTAACACACTCAATTCAACACCCTTGGTTCAGAACAGGGCTTAGCTGAGATTTCCCACACCTGGGGAAGGCTGCTTTGTACCCTGGCACTGCCAAGGGCTGAGCAATATGCTGTGAATTCTGTCTGCCACATGGAATCACTTCTAAAATCACATACAGTCTCTGCAACTTCGAAAGTTTAATATGGAAACCTTTAAAATGCTCTATTTGTTTTTACAAGATTATAAATAATCTTCTATTCAAGAACAAAAACCCTTGCAGAGATTGACCATAACAACAGATTTTCATGTTTCTGACAAGTTTCACTTTTCTGAAACAAGGTTTCAACTTCTGGAAAAATGTATACAACTCCCTGAAATCCCATTTATACCAGCTTCCTTCTGATGTCAAATTTTTATTCCAGTTGCCTTATTTACATCATTTTAGGATCTCAGACATAGATACCTCTGCCAAATCCCCACAGATATATTCTAGAAAATTCATTATTTCTCTTTGCATGGAGTCTATTTTCAGAATGCTGCTCACACATTGGTGGCTTTATTTCTGTACTTAGAACAGATAAAAGAGAACCAGTGAGGGCAAAGAATTTCTCTGCAAGATTGATACAAAAAACTGCTCCCACCAGCTGGAGGCCCAAAATAGCAACTTAAGATGCATTTCCCTGTTTTGAGCATAGCTGGACATACTGGCTGTTAGTGGTGTCACAAGGCTGCTCTTTGGTTACACAAAATCAAGCACAGCACTCTTGTCTAATTTACCACTTAACCACACATCTGCTCAAACCTTATCAATAAGCTGAGGCACAGTGAGGGAATTGCAACCAGATGTTTTTTCCATGCACAAGTTAATAAACATTCTGTATCCTTAATTTCAACACCCTGTTTTTTCCCAGCTCGGGTACACACCACCCAACAACTGCAAACCCAAACCACTGGAGAGATCCAGCTGCAGCCAAGCATCCAGCTTGAACAGACTCCATAAGTCAGGGTAAGTTCATTAAAAGCTTTAAACATTTATAAATCTCCAGGGAAGCATGACTTTAATGTATGGCATTTAAAGGTAAATCACTGGTGTAATAGAGAGGCTCCTTCCTGCAGCCTCTCCTGGGACTGGGAGACTGGCTCAGATGATGAACTCCTTTATCATCCTCACACTAATTGTAGTGCATCTTGAGATGATTAGATCTATTGTTAGAACAGGCCTTGTCAGCAGCTGGGACATGGTGATTAATAGAAATTTCACTTTAATTCCTTAGGATGTAGAAGTCTAAAGTCACAGTTGAGCCCTGGACCCCAATTATTAGGTGATTAATGAAATTATAATTGCCACTCTTTCGCTCACATTCATCACTGGGTTTACTAATAATCATTAGGGGTAAAGCACAGGAAAAAGAAAATATTTTACAACCACTATGCTACAGATACATGGGAGAGGCATAAATGGGTCAGGAAAATACTCTGTGATGCACCAAGCTGGAGCAAATGTGTGTCTTTACCAACAACTTACCAGTACTGACAGCTCCAGTGAAGGTCAAGCTTGCTAATAGGAATCATTTTCTGCCTGATAACAACAGCTACCACTTCATCCAGCACTGGAGACACAGATACAGATCAGTTGGCCAACGAGGCAGAAGAAACAGTTTTTAGCATCCCAGTAAATGGAACAATCAACCCCATTAACAAGAATACCTTCTGAGTTTTAAAAATATTTCTTCTCAAATCATGCAATATAGAGATCATATAACTACATTATGTCTGTCTGTGGGCACAGACTGGCTTGCAGCATTGGACCTCTGGCATCCTGTACATACAGTACCTGCCCATCAGGTGACAAAGCAGTTGGGGCACTGCTATTGCTCCCCTCATCCTGCTCCCCAGTGCTTTTAACCACTGCTGTCTCTGAATTTTTATGGGTCACATTTTCATAGCCTGATTATTTCCCAAAGATGACTCAAAGCGGCCAACACTCTTCCAACAATTAGGAACTTAGAACTGCTTTGACCCTGTAGCATTAATGTCAGGAAAGGTCAGTCCAAGATTATATTTTTTTCCCTTCTCGACTGATCAGATTCTATGAAATAATAATTAGTTTTTCACAGACCAAAAAACTATGCAAGGAAATTAAATGCAAGTGAAAAGAAAGACTGAGGCACTTTTGTCTCCTTCGCATGAACTGCTCTTCTAAAATTTAAGGGCTCAAGAGCCATCACGCCCCCAAGAGAGACTGAAAGATGAGGAAGGAATGTTTCCTTGCCCGCTGCAGACCTGTCTGAGCCCTTAAACTGAAAATGGGCAGAGGAATGACAGGTCTCCATTGTTTCCCACCCTGCAGCCTCTGCTCTTCAATGCCACAGTGCACTCATGTACTTGCAGCTACAAGGTGTAAGCTAAGTGACTATTCACTTTGCACTGATCTGGATCAGGAAAAAAACCCACTATAATTTAGATCTCATTTGTTTATGTAATAAATGATTTGTTTATACTAAATTTGATGCTTTACTTCAGCTTCTTGAAATTTCATTAAATCACAAATCACTGGTAAGACCATGCCCAGGTAAGGCAGAAAGAGCAAGTGTCTGCCCCAGCCCTCCCTGTACAACACCCAAAGCATGTAACCATTTCACTGCGTTTACTGGCAGAAAGAAGTGATTTCTGTGATCAGCCAGTTTTGAATATGTCTGAAACACTGATTGCAGGTGCTTTTTTAGTGCTGATTTCAGCAAACATTACTCAACTGACATCCTGAGAGTTTGAAATGGGGGGTGGGTGGGGACAGCAATGCTGGTGGAGTTTCACAATGCTGAGTTTCAGTCTCCTGGGGAAAATAAAAGACCTCACTAATCTTCGATGTAATTTATCTGAGCATATGCCAAAGTGCACTAAATCGTGTAAGGGAGGACAATAAATAACTACAGTGCATGACAGAGGGGGAATAGAGTACTGTGTAGTTCTATTGCACTGTTCAATCAGATGGTTGGGGCAGTTTATGCTCGAGCTCAAGGCTGAGCATCAATCCTGGCAGCTGGTGTGACACACCACAGTGTGGACATCAGGAACTCACAGGTCCTCATTTGGGTGGGAATGAAAAAAACCAATGTCAGAGAAATTTACAGAAATAAACAATATTATCAATCACTATACTCTACTTCCTATAAAACATCAAATATTTCTATATTTATAAATATTGTTATTCTCATGATGAAATTGAATACTAATAGATTCCAGAGAGACACTGGAGATAACAGATATATCTGTAAATTTAGTCAAAAATATGTAAGAACACCATGACTTGCTCCACATTTCTTCTACTGTTATTACAACAAAGCTGCCTTTCCATCACTTCTTTATCTAAGAACTAATACTGGATACCAGAAAGCTTCTGACTTTCTAAACTTGGAGCACTGCTAAAAATGAAGGAAGATTTTCTTATTGTATTTTTTTTTTGCCTTTTGACTGACATAGCAGAAAATAATACTCAGCTCTCCTTTCCCCCAGTTCTGGTTTAATAATAATTTCACAATAAACTAATACAATAACACAAATTCTAGCAAACGTTTTAAAACTATGGGAAGGTTCTGATAATTCTAAGGTGAGATCACTTTTATTGTGCTAATATTTAGTTGATGCAACATGTTAATTATTTTCTAGTAAAGCTCACAAAGTTTCATACTTTGGATATGACTCTGTTCATGTTTAATGTGTTAGAACACCTAACAAAGAATCTCTCAGAGTGGTACATACACTCCAATCAAACTTTTCCAAATGTACACAGCATTCCTTATTTCTCTTAAATACACACAGCAATTTTACTCATTTTGTATGGTGAAGGAAATAGCTATAATCACTAAAATACAGTTTACTCCTCAGAACAAGAAAATTACTTCCTAGAAATTAATCCCATATGTAAAATTTGATCCTTCATCTACTCCTCTCTGGATTCCTTAGCAAAGTGACAATTGCCTGGATCATTAACCACTGGAGGGCACAGCACATGAAATGTGAAATTAGTAGTTGGATCTGGGTTTGGGGGCTGCTGGTTCAGAGTCCAAACAGTGTGGTCAGTGCAGGTGGGTAACTCAGTGGCTAAATAAAGTTAGTTAACCAAATAGGTATTTGGACACACTGCAGAATGATGTACATTAAAAGAAATCCAAATTCAATAACTTCTTGAATAGATTAGCTTTCTAAATAATACAGCACATATTAAAAAGGGTCACATCTATACTGGCTTTAACAGACCCAGGAGGGGAACTACAGTAGTTGTCTTTGATCTATTGGCCTATATTAAACAGTGATGTTCTGGAGCATTGGGAAATGTCCTAATTTATTCCTGGAAAATATGTATGCATATTGTCAGATGGAACATTCTTTATGCTGTGGTGGTCTATTATACAAAAAGAATTAAAAAAAAGTAAAAGGAAGCAGAGAAGTATGTCATCCATCCAAAATTCAACAGAATCACTGGTTAAGTTGCTGAGAAGCGATTTTGATTGAACTTCTTTGCATCAAGATATTAACTTCATTTTGTCCAACAAAACGTTCCTTTTTTAAGCTCTGAAGCAAAGTAAAAAATGGTATATAATAAAAGCAGGAAAGTTCAGGCCACAGATATTACAAGAGAAAATAAGAACTACCAATAGATATTAAAGTCTGTGCAGGACAAAGAACAGAACATGAATTTCACTCCTGAACCAACACTTAGGGCTCTTCCAGGAGACACTTGGATTTGGGGGCTGAAGGTGCAACAAAAGGAATGACCCAACACAACAATCTTATGAACTGCTGAGGTCTGAACACACCTGCAGAAACTTTCCAGCCTGGTGCCAAGCCACAGAGTACATAAACTTCAGAATTTGAGTACCACACCTGTACCAGAACTGTTCAACTCACACCATGAACCCCATGCTCATTCCAGCATGTTTAGGACTTCTGAAGAAAACAAAAAGCACACCCAAGATGGACAAAGAGATACAGCTCTGTTTTCATACTAGCTCTGCCAGCTTTTTGCACTTTTTTTTCCCTAAGAGCAGAAATAGAAAATAGAGGAAAAATAATTTTCCCTTTGCATTTTCTAAAATTGAATTTTCAGCCTTTCCCTCATATGCTTTCATTGCACTGCAGCCTTTCTGTAAGGGGAAATGTTGCACATCTGTTTCTAATCAGAAAAATTTAATAATATTCCATCAATAGAGGCAGTTTGCATTTATACCATCACATTTAGGGTTTTTTTATGAGGGAATAGTGTGAATGTTCGTTGTTGGCCAGAGTAGCTGTGGACACAAACAGCAGCCCAACAGGCTCCCTCTGCACACAAAAACCTCACCCCTTGATAGCAGTTCAAATTCTAATCAGAGCTCCCTCCCAACACAGATATTGTAGGTGTGCTGTGCTAGTCACTGCTGTTGTTATAAAGGACATGTCAGGAATTGAAAAAAATTGTAGCTTGTCAGCTTGTAATGGTTTTCTCTTCAGGTAAGGGATCTAACAGGGCTGCTGGTAAAAGGGGGGGAAACAGAGCCCCTTCCTGCTCATATCAGAAAAACAAGTGGTCTAAATTAACAAGTAGACAGTGAGGGAGAGTTCTAATAATGCTGTATTAGAATGAAAGTCAGTGTACTCTGATGGGGATGTAATAGCCCCAATCCCCCCCAGCCTGACTGGAATTTTGCAGCAGTTCAGTCGCCAGAGGAGCTGTGCTGATCCCTGTCCCATGTGGGGCATTGCCCAAAATGTGCCCAGTGAACCCCTTACCTTGGGGTCATCTGCACTGGGTAATCACTTAACATGGGCCATTTGAGCACACTGAGGGTTCAGGGGGCACAGAAAATATCACACTTAGGTACATAGCCCAGAGCAAGTCGAGGCCACATGATAAATTTGCTACAGGAACAAAAGCTGTTTAATGTCCTGTGTAACCCAAGAGCATTTCCAGCACATGGTGTTGTTATTGCAGTCTTAAATGGAAAGTCATTTTAATATAATCCCTTATGATAACTTCAAATTGCTCCTTAAAATGCAATAAATGAGAAAGATGGTTTCAACTTGCAGATTTTTAACTTCTTATTTATACATATAATAACATGCTTGTTGCTGTCTGTGCATTAAAGGGGAACTGACATTCATAATCTAAAGTACAAGTTACATTAACAACACTTCAAAATATTTAATAGCCTTTCTAGATGATAGCCTATATTAGAAATAAACATTCAGGAATAATTCATACTACAAGCAGATAACTATAAGATAAGCATTGAAAAAAGATAAGGAACATGATTAATATTAAAGCTGTTGGGGCCTACTGGGGAGGAGAACAAAAAAAAAAGTAATCAGTGTTAACCAGAGACTTGAAACATCTTCAAAACATAACAGAAAAACCTAAACCTCTGTTCCTAAGAATATTACTGAAATGTCAAATATTATAATTCCCTGAGCAGGGTCCCAGCTACTCAAGTTAAGCAGAGCATCCCTTTTTCCCTGCTCTCTCTGGTGTTGCTCAGGCTGCTGCAGCCCCAGCTCTGCCATCAAAGCAGGATGAAATCACAGTGCCCACCCAGTCAGGAAACCTGAGCCCCCTCCCCTCACACGGAGCACTTCAGACTCTGGGAAGCATTGCAAGGAGTATAGAGTGCTCTAGGAAGAATGGCTGTGTAATAAAAGTGTAATTGAAATGGCTGTACTGCTGCCTCATTTCATTACTCACACTGGCCTCTGCTTGTTAAATTTTAAGATCTCTTGGGAAACCAGTGCATAATATAACAACACTCCAGAGTGTCAAAACAACCCCCGCTATGATTTATCTCATGCATGACATCAAGGATCTATTTTAAAGTAAAGATTTTACCAGTAAAACAAGCCCTTGAACTATCCCAGTTCCCATAATTTAAAGAACATAGGCAAAAAAATGTGGAAGAACTAAAGGCATTTCTACACTTCCACTTGTTTTTGCCTTTCAGAAATGTTTTGAGTCTCCTTACTCTTTTGCATATCCAAAGTCATTATAGGAAGAAAATCTAATCTGGGTTTCTTGCACAACAATTAGGATAAGAAAACAAAATTTCATCCACAGTGCACCCAGCAGAAGAAAAGGAATTCAAACACAGAATCCAATTACAAGCTTAGAAATTCTTTGTCTGGAGTAGTCTTGTAAATTAACTTAAGTTGCATTCAACACACAGGGATTGCAAATATTTCTGGGCAACACACACTGACACCTTCAGTGAAGGATATGTGGATGCCCAGCAGACATACTCCTGCCATGGGGCACTCCCTCCACTGGCCACCCTTCCCACTTGGTGTTTTCAAGTTGCCTTTTGCACTAGATCATTACTAACATGCTGAAGATAACAAGGTCTTAAATAAATGGGCTGTTCCTGCTCTCACAGGTGACAGAAGCAAAGGTGTCTGTGTTTCTGCACCTCACCAGCATCTACAATTAAATTGGAAAGTCCTTACAACCATAACTATTATTTGAAAAACTCCTTCCACCTCACACCCCATTGCAAAAGGTAAGGTCACCACAGAATATTTTGTGCCATTTGTTTCCAAGGAAAATTACCACATGCACAGCAGCATTGCCATTTCTTCATTTGGCCTTAATCTCCCCATAAAATCTGCCACAGCCATAGGATGTTACCTATAGAAAACATGTCATAACATTTATTTTGCCTAGGCATAATTAGCAGTTTTGCATTTAGTTCCTTCCACTGCCCAGAAAAGCCTTGACTTCCCTGTAGCAATGCCTGGGAGTCAGTAATAGGCCATAGGACATACAATATTAGTTTTTGCTCTCTGTTCCAATAGTTTACTGCTGCTATGGAAGATTGATCGTTTCCAGGGTGCTTTTATTTGGAGGCAATTTCTTCTTTGTGTTAGGAAACTGTGGCTAACTCTGAGGCAAACACTCTGACAGAAGAACTTTCAGAAGAATACTATAATAATGATTTAAGCACGTACTTTTTACACCCACCTGCCCTCACCTTATAAAAGCTGACCCAAAGATCAGAAGAGGTTTAGAAAGGACCAAAAGCAGTTTCCCCACAGGATCTCAGACCTGCTATTTCATTCAGAACAATCCGGCTACAAGAGCGTGTGCCAAAGGCTTAGATATTGTGTGTGCATGATAGCCCATCACTGTATCTCAGAGGAAAACAGCGAGAGGACACAGACTACAAGGGAGATGAAATCACCTATTTGAAAACTCACTAACCATTGAAGTAGACACATCAGGTTTTCATTCTTTGTTTTTTGTTTATTGCTTGTAGATCTACTGAGTGAAACCTTTAAGCGATGACTGTTGTTCATCACTTAGTACTCCTGAGTTTATTCTAACACTGACTGGCATAAGAAGTGCATTTCCGAGGCACTGATAAGAGGACAGCAGGCTGTCACAGTTAAATTTGGTTACCAGCTCCCTCTCATTCATCCAACAAGTGCTGATCATTAGTCCTCAGCCCTCAGAAAGTGGCAGAACCACCAAATAAAACAGTCAGATCAATGCACGGGGAAACAGGCAATTGAAGCCCTGTGTCTCCACACTGTTAACACACCCTGCCTATTCTCCCTGTTTGCTGTATAAATTTAAACAATTTAAACCTTATAGTCTAAAACATATTGGGGAAGTAGAAATCAATGGAAGCTTTGTTATTTTAAGAAAGCAATTCCAGGGTCTGAAATATTGTCTCCTTAGGACTTTGGTTTGCATTTTCATGCAACTGTGCGGTGAATTCTTGTGCTGTAGAAGAAAAACAAATGAAGGAACTGTGTGAACTTTCTGTGCACTGTTCCCTACAGAATGGCATTAATCAGATACCTGACTTCCACTTTGTGTAAACATTATTGCTCATTATTTCACTGAAATTTCAGATTTTTATTGTTACAGAATCTAAACCCTTTCTCAACTCTGCTGTTCTGTCAGGGGCATTCACTGTAATGATCAAGATCTCAAGGCCAGAAATATAAAGAGCTGAGTGAACCAGTAATTTCACACCGTGTAACAGTCTCTGAGAACACAGGCCCCTGACACATCATGCCATGGAGGAAAACAACGAACTTCCATTTTTGATTTAAAGAGTGTGAGTTTACTCAGAGGTGCTTTGCTATCCCCCAAAGTTTTAGTGCAGTATAACCAGCCTTTACCACTTGTCAACATTTAATAGCCTATATCCCAATGATTGATTTTGTTCAATTGGATTTTTTTTCTTTTCAACTCATGTATTTAGCTTTTAGCTGCAGCAGGTTGACAAGGCATCTATCATAGCTAAACAGACTAATTCAGAAGCATTTATTTTCTGTAGCTGTGTTTGTTTGGTCTTCTGCTATACTCTTTGGTTTGTATGTTCCCACAAACCAAGACAGCTTTACCTTGTCTCTGCCTACAGTGTCACATAAGCTCCTCTGTACTCTCATTCTGTATCTCTCCCCTTATCATCCCACTGCCACTCTAATCTTCCAAGCAAATTAGTTCATTTGGAGAATGAAAATCAATGAATAAGGACCAGTGTGTTTTCTTAGTTCTATAAATACATTTAAGACATACCTATGCCCACCTCCTTGAAAAGTATGATCTCTCAAAACACTATGCAAATAGAATAGGAATTTTTTCTGTCCAAAAAGGTAGTGTTACACTTGCCATCTATTTAAGTTATGTCCTCCAATAATTCTGATCTGAGTACAACTGATATACACTGTGTTAAGTGTACAGTGTCAGACACATGCCTAGGTTTTTAAAGTGAAGAAATATCATGAGAAAAAAAGATAATGATGGCAACTTCTGCTAAGTTCTTTCAGAGGAACAAAGCTGTAGGTAAAACTTATCCCTGAAGACCTGAAGTATGACATGAGGGGTGAAGTAACTCAGCAAAATATACAGCATGAGCTACCTGCAATCCTTAAACTAATATAGATGTCACAGGGCTTCACAAAGCTATGGGTCTGACTTAAAAAAAGAAAAGTAATAATTCTGGGGTCTATTCTGAGCTTTATCTACCTCAGAATGTGGAGACATAAAAAAGGAAGTTAGAGCCTTCATGGGAACAGCATGTTAGAGTCATGAAGGGGAAATCTTCCAAAAGCAACCTTCATTCCTCAGGAGAACTGCACAAAACAAGGTTTTAAAGATGTTTCTTTAAATTTAAGCCCCACCTCCTGTCTAGGCAGATAATTAACTGCTTTTCATCTCATTGCTGAGTCATAGTTTGATGAGGGTAGAAGTGATACACAAATTACTTGAGAAGCTGCTGAGTTACATCCTGCCTGCTTGCAAAAACTTAAATCTGAGAGGACTGTTTTGTAAAGTATCACTAATGAATTTGTAGTTGACTGAATAAATATCACTTGCAAGCAAACTAATATTTGAGGAGTTCGTGTGGAGCAACTATTTTACACAAAGGAAAAGGCTTCAATAACTGCCCATCTTGCAGCTCCCACAGGTATTTCCCAGCTCCTTCTGTAAACTGTCTCTAGGTAGTGCTAACACACAACTTTATTCCTTACAAACATTTCTAACTGGAGGGCCAAAAATCCTTTTTTTCCTCAATTGGAAAAGCACTAAAAAAAACCAAACAAAACAAACCAAACAACCTCAACCTGATAGAGCAGTTGCCTGTGCAGAGAGCAGTTGTTGGGCACGGCTGGCTTACTTTACAACGGCCAGCAAGAGAGATTCATTCCTTCCAAGGGGAAAACAGCATTTTTCCATTAAGTGAACTCTTGTATAATACAGCAGCATATCTCTGCTTCTTAGAGTCTACACAACACTTGCTCTCCATGTTTCCAACCGAGTTGTTTACTTTCTCTCAAATCCCCGACTTGGCAGAGCTTGCGAACAGCCTGCCACGCTGCTGAGCACAGTGCCACAAATATGAAAGAAAGAAGCAATTCTAAAGGAAGCACATCTGAAAGAAGGAAGATAAAATAGTGATGGCATGATTATTTTTATTTTATCAAGTTGCTGTAAAACTGCCAAGCCCAGAAGCCTGGCATTTTAGCTGTGTTCTGAAAAAGAAAGCAAGCAAACTAGTCTCTCTCACTAAAAAAAAAAAAAAAAAAAGTGTTCAGATGTTTCCAAGTCACAGCACTTGTAAATCCTGAAATAGAGCGAATGAAACAGATCATAAAGCATCATTACTTTTACTTAGACAAAGATCTGTGTGTTAGACACATACATGAAAGCAGCTAAGAAAAAACCAATCAGAATTCAAAGGCACCAAGAGCCCTGTTCTCTCTGTGAGACCTGCCTGCTTTGTCCCATCACCTCCCAGGCTGGATGCTCAAGAGGGAAATAAAATCAGAGGATGTAAAGCATAACAATCCACTGTGGATAGCAAACATTTAATGGATCTTAGACTTGATGATCCCACAGGTCTCTTCTAAATTAACTGATTCTGTAATATGATCCTTAATGTTGAAAAATAAAACCTGGAAAGAGAAAAACTGTAACATGCACATGATAGAGGATCACTGTAAAAATAGGTTTTCCTAAAGGGAAAAGTAAAAGAAAAGCCAATGAAATATAACATTATTGGACAAACAACATCATTTATCTTTGATTATAGAGATTGAATTTTTTTCAGAAAAAAAAAAAAACCACCGACCTCTCAAAGTTTTCCATAGTTATTAAGTAATGGCATTCTCAAAATAAAAGAAGCCACTGGTTTTAAAAGGCATTAGATACAAGATCCTAAGTAATATTTCCATAATTTCTTATGTTTTCTATACAGTTAGCAAATAGAAGAAGAGCCAGGGTCACTTGACGCATTTCTGTGAGTTTCTTTACCCCAATTACAGGCATGGCCCACACTGTCATATCTGCTAAAGAACCCTCTGGTTTGTGGAATCTGGTCAAGCAGTGATGTGTAAAGTGAGAATAACAGTAATAAAGGCTAAATCCACATTCAAAGCATTCTATACTCAGGTTGATCCCCAACCCTGGCCTCCTCGTGAAAAGACATCCCAAAACAACCCAGTCCATCTCCCCTGCAGGGCAGACCACGTGCTCCTTCAACTTCTCACTCTCTGCCTGGTCAGTCCTGCTACACCTTCAACCTGGGTGTCCTTGGCAGTAAAAGCAGGGACTGGGAATGCTCACAGTCCACAGCTGGGCTGCACTGAAATATCTGGGAAGCTGTTTGAGATGTTCTTGCAAATGTACATTCTGTACTAAATGCACAAAAGAAAGAAGACACTTTATCATTATCTGAATCACAGACCAAACAACTACGTAAATTCAGAGACTGAAAATATAAGTATGGAATATTACCAGGTAAACAAGCCTGCACTAAAAATGTCCCCACTTGCAAATACTTTGGTAATTGGTTGTGCTTCAGCTTAGGATGAAAATGCCCTGAAAACCTTCAGCTATAAAAGAATGGGCACCTACAAACTCATCTTGTCCTTTACAATAACTGACTGTGGGCAGCCTGGGAGAGGAAGTTTCCACAAATAGTGGCAGCTCGAGTATTTAGTGTGAATCTTTGTTGAAGAATGAAGAGGAATTTGGAATAAAATCCTGAGGGAGAACAGTAGCACAAAAAGGACATGACAAATAAAACAAAGTTCAATTTCTGCCTTGGTTCAGAGTTTACACCATCTGTATTGCAGATATATAGTGAAATTCATGACATTACAAAGTACTGTGAAAATTTATGGATTTAAAAACAAAGCAGTAGAATATGCATCTTTTCAGGGATGATGAATTCTACTACAAACACCAACCACTGTCAGAGTTTGCAACATTAATTCTTTTCTGAGTATGAGAAACTTCTCCTATCTGTTCAAGTTAGAAAAAGAGCACAGTGCATAACAATTAGTTTTGTTATTTGGGAAAGCATAGAAGCATTTCAAAACAAGGCCAAAATGTAAAGTTTTGGTCATAATTTCCCCAACTAGTCTTGAACTGCAGCTCCAACATCTACTATCTAATGGCATTTTCTCTATTTTGACTTAAATTCCTTAGAACCAGTTGATAAAATTCCAGCAAACCCCACAATTTGTATTCATAACAGCACACAAGACTGTTGTAGAACCTTCTAAATGAAGTTCATACACAGAAACAATGTTATATACCAAAAATCTGCCTTCCATCATTAAGGCAGAAATAGTTGCTAAACAAAAATATTCTATTTTCTAGTAGAAAACAAACATTATTATAAAAACCTATTTTAAGCATTTTTAGAGTCAGGACATACATTATATTGTTCATCTGTGCCCTTGAGTTCCAAGCTGGCAGCCTGCAGGCTGGTTACACCATTTCAGTGGCAATTGATTACAGACCACCATCTTTTTAGACTCTCTGTAATTTGTCTCCAACTGGTACGAAAATTTGTGCTGTTGGACAGTGACAGAGGCTCCATCAGATGGACAGAAATGGCTTGGACTCATATGGCTCAAAAATCAGTAACTGGGATTGGATTTTGACTTAGGTGTTGTGGGTTGGTATGTGCTGGGTTGAGAGTGTGGTGGAACATTTTGTCTGTTGTGTAGTCCCCCTTTGGAATGTTTTGCCAAGTTCCCTTCCTTTCTTCCCTAAATGAATCAAGAACCCCCTTGGGAATAAGTCTGTGGTTTATTCTCTTGGCACTGTCTTGAGGTGTTATAGAACTCTCTCTACATATTTTAAAGTAAAACTTCCAGCTGACCCCATGAGTTGGCAGCTCCTGGGGCTGGAGTGTTTGACGAGGCACAGCCCGAGGAGTGAGAAATGTCCCTCTGCAAGGCCAGTGCTGCTCTGGGCTAAGAGAGCTCAACACGGGCACTCTGAGTGGCACAGCAGCACCTACTCCCTCTGCCTGGGTGCTTGTCTCCTTGCAGCAACTAATGCACACACTGTAAATGCTGAATACAATATGATAATCTGCCCTCGTATGCCTCATTATTTATTGGATTCTTTCTCAAAGGCAGATGGAGAGAACAGTGGTGTTAATCTCATTTGGGCTCTGAATGGATACATAATACCCATTACCGTACAGCCGTCGGGGCACCGACTTGGAGCAGATCTGCTTTATATGCAATAATTTTCAGCCAAAAAATTAATCAGCCCATAAAATATCTTTCAAGAAAAACAATGGATTTCGCAGCTCAGAAGCTGCCTGAGAGGGTGAGTGACCTGGTGACAGCAACCCAGAGCCACCGTCTCCACCACGGACACAAAACAATAACCATATAACTTAATGGACTGGTGAAATACCACATTTCAGTTAACTAAATTCAGTCCAAAACTGTTTTCAGCTGAAGATGTATGAGATACAGCTTGGGCAGTGTGCACTGGGGGCCCCAACAGCATTTGTGAACAATGTGTCCCCCAGCACTGGGTTTCAGTCTTCATCCTTTGTGACCAACAATAAAACATTCAGTGTCACATAACTACAATGGGGATGGACTCCTGCAGGTGAGCAACTCACATGATGCTCTTAGTGCCTCCTTCTGTTGTTGCCTGGGACAAGACTATGTCAGTGCCTGTGTTTTCTACCCAGAAGGACAAAATATGTGTCTCTAATTCAACAGGAATGGACATAGTGTTCTTAAGATTTAAAACACAACATCAGAGATTTTACCCTGCTCATGCATTCCAAGAGCTTTTCAGTCCGCTCCTCTTGCTCCCAGATGCCTAAATGCATCTACAGGTGTAGCAGCACCGAGGATGGATCTGTTCCCATCTCACATTACAGCAGCTGCCAGAGATGGCAATCTGGTCACTGGAAAAATGGACACCTCGATGAATCACAACTCGTTTATGTTTTCTGTTTGAAGATTTACGCATGTTGAGCACAGCTTAGAGCAAGTAAGTTACAGTCCAATGCAACTTAATGATTTTGCTACTCAGAGCTTTCACCTAAATAATGTGGATGTCTCTGCTTTGCCACCAGATGGGGGTGATGGCAGAAGAAATACCGTGGGGTGGAAAGCTGTTCTGAGCAGCCCCATGGATAACTGAGCACCTCAAAGATCTCATCTACATTGTCTGCAGGCAGGTCTGTGTGATTTACTCAGACACTGGCAGGGCTTTGAGCATCTCACAACATGAAGGAGTAGCTGTCTGCCTGCCCTTTTTAAACAAAGTCACTGGATATCTCACTACTGAGCACCCATCTCCTCCAACTCGGCATGAGGAAATGGAGAATAAATCACCTGCCTGTGGGGAGCAGCACAGCTCCCTCCTGCAGCTCCAGCCCCACACACACTGACAGCAGTTTCTGGGGTTACCTTTTGCATGCACACTGTGCTGCATGTCCTGGTGATGCTCTGCAGCTGAGCTCCCTGCTCCTGTTAACAACTCTTCCCTCCTTTACACTGCTGTTCAAGTCTGTAATAACAGCACTGACATGTCAGAAGCAAGAGGAAAGAAAAGATTTAACAGTGTGAGCCAAAGAAATTAGGCAGACAACATTGTTCTCGTGGTGGACAAAAGGGGAAAGACATTCTTCAAAGTCTCAGTGAACGATTTAGAAAAGATTTAAATATTTCAAGGTACCAAGAACCTGAAGTCTATACTATACCCTAATTCTCCATTCAGCAGCTTTGACATTTGGGTTCTGAAAATACATAGAACAATCTGTCAGAGATGAACATGTAAGTGCCTGTCCTTTAAGATACAACCCCCGAAGTGACAGGTTTCCTGCTGCTGTACAGCTGAACGTGAAAGGGACTGAGAAAACTGTATGGAAACTGTCTGTAGAGGTCTCACTTATTTAAATTAACTCATAAGAGAACTGTATATTGGATCAAATGGAGAGTTTTTCTTTTTTATCAGAATCATGGAAAACAGATAAAATGGGAATTATTTTCTGTTTTTGTAATAGTCCCTCCTCTGCTGAAATCAACAGTAAATGCTCACAACTCTGATAGCCGGCTCTTGTTTTTTTTCTCCCCCTTACTTTCTCCAAGTGACTTTTCAGCTACATCAGCAATTAACTTCCAATGCTCATACAACATGGCAAGAACAGGTATTGAAAAAAATAGATATTATATATATACACACACACATATAAAGTCTGTCTGAACTCCTACTAGATCAATACAAATAGAGTTCATCCTGTTGGCCAGATTACCTCAGCCAACCCTGCCTTTGCTGCAAAATATTAATTCAGATTTTATCTGCAAACACCTTGTAATTACTTTTGTATTTTACAGTTGAATACTCCCAATGGCCTAATACAGACAGATATACTGGTTTATATCTGGCAAATTGGTGGTATTCTAGTCCATATTCACTGGAACTGGAACCAGGGAAAATAACCACTAGACATAAAAAGGTTAATGCCCACTTCTAGTCCATAAGCTGCCTTCCAGAACTACACCCTGATTTCTGGACACATTATTTGCTCAGAATGTCAGGAATACCTTACAAATTATGACCTCTAACACACCTAACATGGAACAGCCTGGCTATCTGTGAGAACCAGGTTTGCACCTCTTGGCAGCCAAGCACTGCACTGGCTGCTGCTGCAAAGATTAAGGGTTTGTTATGGCATCCACTATAATTATTTTCAAAGTGCAACAGTTAATGTGTTTTTATCTTAAGTTTCTTTAAAAAATTGCTATTCCATTCCTGCTGGTACTCAAATCAGACCAAAAGAACTGTCTGCTTCCAGCTTGTTAGGCCTCCATTGGAAGAGATAAAAAATATCAGGCTTTAAGATTGGAGTGTTCAGAACCAGTTCTGACATTTATGTAGGCATTTCTAATTGCTTTTATAATCCCCACACCCTCTATTCTGATCTGCTATTTTATAACAAGGGGGGGTTTTTTTGGTTGTTTGTTTGGGGTTTTTTTTTTGGTTTTGGGTGGTTTTTTTTAATTTGGTTTGGTTTGGTTTTTTGTTTGTTTTGGTTTGTTTTTTTTTTTTTTTAAATTTACCAAATCTTCTGTGTAACCATTCAGTTTTACAGTTAAATCCATTAAATATGAACTACATTTGAGGAATATTGAAATTTATTAAGGCATGAAATAAAATGGCAATACTTTGAGCACACATTCTAAATATTGACTATATCTTCTGTATGACTGGACTGCATAAATCTGTTTAGGTGACTAGTTTGTATAGAAGTTGAAGACAGCAAATCAAAAATAAAGCTTTACTACCATTCTGACTTTCACTAATTTTGAGTGCTAAAAGCTAAATTGTGAGCTAAGCAAACACACCACACCAGGGCTTCAGGAAAGATAATTCAGTACCCACCAACTGCAGGAACAAAATACCCACAGAATTCTTATTAGTTGCTACTCTTCAAATATTAAACCTCAATTGCTAATATTTCTTCCTCATGTAAAACACACTGTTTGTAATTTAAAAAGGGAAACCTGCTTTTAGTTTTTAAATCAAGATAGAAACACAAGCCATATCACAGAATACCTCACTGGTCAGTAAGATCAGCGCCTAAGTGAGCACCTCAAATCCTATGTATCAAAAGAATTATGTTGCTCATTGGCAGCCCCCCTTGCCTGGGAGCAGGAGTGGACTCGCTGCATCCCCTCCCAGCAGGGCAGCTGAGGGCAGTGAGGGGCAGTGCCAGCTCCCCTAAGACATCTCTGCCACAGGGTGCCTGGAGACATTTCTCTCCAGAAGTCTCTCTGTCTTGCATACTCAGGGGAAAGTGTGGCTGCAGATTAGGGGACAACAGCAATGAAAAGAACAAAAAGGGCTGCACGTGGCTCTGCCTGCATTGCCCGGCGTTTAGGGGGAACGAGAATTACATGACTTGATTTACTTTACCAAAACTGATTAGTAAAACCCCCTGTGGATTTCTTAACTATACCGTGGAGGGATATAAGATTAGTGCAGCAATTCCCATCATCAAACGTATTTGCTGTTAAAATATTGGATTAGTGATGTTGTTATCCACTGTTCCAAGATTATAACGTGATTCTTTAAAATTGAGCAGAAAAATACTCCACTCTATCATTTGTAATTAGATTTCAGTCTGTTTTTGCCTTTCCAGAAAAAGTAATTCTGCTAAAAAAAAAAAAAAATTAAAAAGGGCTGTGTTCTACACACAGAGAAAAAATAAACTATAGATTCGGAAGAGAAGACAAATTATTTTCCTCTTCTGCTTTTGAGAGACAAACTTGGTCTGTGTCTTTTTGCTCCTGCTGGTCATGCTCAGTGCTGTGGCAATGCCCCACTGTTACACCAGGGGGTAATGAAGCCCTGTTGGTGTGAGATGGGGCTTATTGAACACAGGAATGTGCACTACCTGAGCCTGACAAATCTTGGTCCTTGGATATTTAACCCTCCCAGAGAACTCAGAGGAGAGGGTCATCATTGTCTCGGTTTCCACTGACAACATGAACTGTTAAGGAGGAAGAGCATGAGGAAAGAGGACAAATTAATGTGTTCATTAAAGTAATTATGCTACATTTGGGCCAGGAAGATTAATGCAACAGTATTCTGGCTTTTTAGCCATTATCTTCAGTGACTAAAAGCACTTGGAGTTCTTGCAATTAATAAACAAATCAAAAGCTACAGCACTAACACCACCTTCTCACATTTTATCCTCTAGGAACCACTTTTCTGCACTACTTCAGACAGACACAATAGACTGTGATGTAGGAGTCAACAAAGAAAAGATTAAATCAGAAACACTCTGTAACTGAAGAGTGGGAGTTTTGCTGTACCTGCCATGCTGGCAAACCTCACTATTTGCCACTCCTGCAGTTTTAAGCTGTATAAACTTAAGCACTGTTTCTTTTGCTTCTTGAATTTTTGTGGGTTTGTGGTTTTGTTTGTTTTTAATTGTGGTAAACACTTATTCCCTCTTTCTAAATTCACCCTCCCAGTACTCCCAGAATCATAGAATGATTAAGGTTGGAAAAGACCTTTAAGATCATTGTGTCCAACCTTCCCTCAGCACTGCTGTGTTCACCACGTCCCCTGGGTGCCACAGACACACATTCTTGGAACATTTCCAGACATGGTGATTCCATATCTCCCTGGGCAGCCTATTCCACACTTTGAGTGAAGAAGCTTTTCCTGATCTGTAATTTAAACCTCCTCTGATGCACCTTTAGGCCATTTCCTCCAATCCTGTCAGTTGTTACCTGGGAGAAGAGACTGACCCCCACCTCACTGATTTGTTGCCAATACAGAATCATGGTTATCAATGTTATTTCATGTCACAACTACACAAAATTCAGATTTTGACATAGCATCAGTGACTTCAGAATTTCAAGAATCACAGGTTACTTTGATTTTAAATTGTCCTGTTTATAACTGACCATAAATATAGAGCCTATAAATACCATCTTAACTGCAGTAACTCTGAACAGCTTTGACAGGGTTTATCAGCTCAATGTTTAATCAGGCAAACCAGCAAAAAAGCATAACCACAGGAATACATGGTATTTAGCATTTAAATAAAGCTTGTAAACCAATGACAAGCCTATTTGGGCAACTACTCCTACACATGTTCCTTATCTGCAAAGGTCTTGTCCCAACTTTATCAGAACTAGTCTCTCATACTTTATTTTCCAGGCAGTAACATCAGTTTCCATTCACTGAGCTCACAAAGATGCAGAAAAATGCAAATTCAAAGGCATGACCATTAAAAAAGAATTCCCACACTGTCAATATCTTATTGCTCTGGGAACTTAAAAGATCACAGCCAAAAACCCAAAACACAAAACCCTAAAACCAAGAACAAAAACCCTACCACAGAGGCAGAAAAAAGCCTGACAAAGCACTACAGTTCAATGGGTTTTATCTAATGGAAGAGCTCAGTTTCAAAATTGCAGCTACCTGGCTGCTTCCAAAAGCAAACCTTGAGCAAAGAAGGCAAGTGAGAGCCATGGAAGTACCAGCAAGACAAATCCTTCCCTGCCCATTTCTTGCTTCCCCAGACTACAACCTGTGTGTGCAATTGTGTGGCTGTAACAGGGACCAGCTTCTCACCTCCTGCTATCAGGGGCCAGATGTGGCTCTTTCTGCTCCACTGCCCTTTTGGCCCCACACACAGACACTGCTCTGGGCCATTCCACACCCTCTCTCTGCTGGGAACACACATCCCACAGCATGGAACAGCTGTGAGTAGCCCAAGCAAATGAAATGAGTTTTAGTGCTGTTATTAAGTAGACAGAAGTAGAGAGACTCTCCCTCATGTGTGGTGTGGGGAGATCAAAACACTCACATGGAAATGACCTTTTTGTAAATAGGAGTTGGCTTTGCTCATGGTTCGTTCCAGCAGCTTTTAAATACATTTCTCCTCCTTTTAGAGTTGGGAACCATTTGCTTTATGAGCACCATTTGGATCATTTGCCTGTTGCTCATAAAATAGACAAAGCTTTTATCCATGCCATGAATTTTTACTCACTTTGTACAAAATACCTAAGGAGGGATTTGCAGGGGCCAGAATTACATCCATGAAAGAATTACCAACTAATTTAATTTTCTGCTACAATAATGGTTCCAGCAGTTTTTGATTTTGTTGATTACATTTCTTCCCTTCACACAATAAAAAGCATATTGGTGTTAACTTCTTTGTACGCACTTTTTTAAAAAGGCAGATTTTTTTTCTCCAAAAATGAACGGGAATGACAAAAACATTTCATGCATTTTAATCTCTGTAGTCATTAAGTAAAGCAGTGGCAAATACAGCTTTCAGAAGTGATCAGATAACATGGTGATGGTCTGTATGCCCAGGAAGAACAATGATTCTCATCAGCATAGGGACAGAGTAGCAGGATATTTCTTTGACAAGGCTGCTGGCAACAGGCACAGAAACCACCAAGCAAAAGTGGTTGCACAAGGTCACCTCTGTCACCCACATTCTTGCACCAGTGCCCCACTAAGTGACAACCACAGCATCAAGCTGATTCAGAGACTCCTTTCACAAGGCAGAAGGCAAAATTCTCTTTTCTCTGCCAACAACCCAAACCCCAGCCCCAACTCCAAGCTCCTGCCTGCTCTGAAACACACGCTGTAGGCAGGGAAAAAGGAGGAGCATTATCCCTCCCACATGTCCATCAGCTGCTCGGCACGAACTGCTGGAGCCAGACTCTTCCCTCGACAGTTTGTCCTGCACAGGAAGGGGGTTTCCTGTCTGTTGGTGACTGGGGAGCACAGCAAGCTCCTGCAGTCCTGCACAGAAACACCATCAGTGAGCCAGGGATCGATGAGGCTGAACTGCTGTGATCAGCAGCTGCCTGGAGAGAGCATTGGGAGTCTGGCCATGCAGGTGCTGGGAACAGGCAGGGCACACCTGGGAGCCCTTTAGTTAGGAAGGAGGGAAGATCCTGCCTTTTGGAGAGCAGCAGCTGAGGATTTCCCTACAACACCAAAGCCTGCATGTTTACAGGTAACCATTTTTGCTCTGCATGCAGAGGTGCATGTACATAAATACCACATATCTGTGACTACAGGGAAGAATTTTTCATTTCAGAGCTTCTGTATAGATCATCCCATGAAAGCCTGCACAGTTAGCATTACACCTAATTAAAAAAGAGGCCACCAAGCATGAACAAAGGTAGCAGTAACAGAGATGTGAGTTTTTGCTCTTCACCTTCTTAAATTCCTGTGCTGCCTTTGCCACAAGCTTTGGGAATAAGCAGGTCTCCATAACAAGCCTAACAACTAACATTTCAAAACCAACTTCCACCTCTTCATTTCTCCACCAGATGCTCACAGTTCATTAATACACAACAACACGACCAAAGGAGTTAATTGTCAAGTTCTGCAACACTTTTTAAGCACACATCAAACACAAGCTGAAGGCAAGGTTATGCTGACATTTCTCCCTTAGAAGGAAGCTGAATCCTCAACCAGAAGTGCACTGGGCAGCCCAACACCAAAAGAAATAATCTGGGCAATTATCTGGACAGCCAAACACCAAAACAAATCATTTCAACAGGTGATGCCAGGAACCACAGACCAATCTGTTGCAACATGTCTTCACAGCTTATTTCCATGAAGACTTAATAGAAAATACCATTACAGAAAACAAGTTAAGAGAAAAGCTGTTCCAGCCTACCTGAGGCTGAGTCCAAGGCTCCAAAGTTGTTTCTTTCAAAGGAGTTTGTGGCCTTCCCACTTCTTTTGTGTGCTTTTAGGAAAGAAAAACAAGTGTCAGTGACATGTTCAGTCAGTATTCAGCATTAATTTCCCTTGAGGGAATAAAACAGTCAGGTACAGAATGTAATACAACTGTAGACATTTGGAGCGAGCTGTAGGTCTTCATGTTTTGGTGTTTTTTTTTTCTTTTTTCCAGATAAGTAACTTTATAAAGCTGCCTTAACTTGCCACATGAGGGGCACAGACAAAATTTCAGACAAAAATATGAAGTTATTTGCCAACAGAATAAGGTTCAGCAGCAGAAACTTGACTGGTTTCTCTGCCATTTCCTCCCCAGATTGTGCCTGGACACTCTGCAGAGTAACCAGCTTAAATAGCAGAATCAAAAGGAAATATTATGGCAATTTTTTTTAAAGTCTGCATTATTATTTGGATGTGGAGCCATGTTTTCAGATGGGAGCCCTTTCCTTAATGCTCTTTGGAGCTGGAACCAGAAGACTGAGCAATTTAAAAGCTTCCTGTCTCCATGAGTTTCCAGGACTTGGAATGTTTCAAGAACAACCACCCCAAATCAAAAGTCCATCTAATCAAAAGGATTAAATCAGTCTTGAAAGAAGACTTTATGACACTGCACACTTCCATTTTTTTAATATTGACAAAACATCCTGCACTCACTTGTTAACATCTGTAATTGCTCTGCTTCAATAGTAAACACATATGATTTTTGAGCACTGGGAGTGAGCATTGAACAGGATCTTGATTCCTTGTAATTTTCTCCATATGAATCCCCCAGGGAAGGAACTTTACACATTCTTATAAAGCATAAAAGTCTCATATTTTCTTTCTCCCTATTTCTTTTTGCTGTCATAAAACAGAAATAGTGGCATTCACAAAAAAAAGAAACCTCTGTTAAAATACACTTTTTAAGTAGTGCCTCTACTTTCTTCCTCCTGAAGTACAACATCACTAATGTACTACCCTTTGAACACGGCCTTTGACAATATGTAATACAAATATCTTCTTATCCAAGTCTCACATCAGAGCCATCTGAATGCCCATGGAGACTGCAAGGGTTGACAAAGAGCAGGAGAGATGCCATTGGAATTTCTGTCTCATGCAGCAAACTATGGCCACTTAAAAGGAAACACTTATTGAAATACACAATTTATGAGCAACTTCAGTTAGCATGGAGCATTCACAGGGCTTCTTTCAAAAAACCATCTTATTAAAAGGCAATTGTGTTTTGGCAGGTTGGATTGCCTGTAATAATAGATTACAAGCAATCATTTTTACCATTTTTGTTGTCTTATATTTTGAAGTATCAAAGGAACATAATTCATTCTTGAAATAGAACAATAAGTGCATTTCAAAAGAAAAAATAACCACAGATTTAGTGAATGCTAAACAGAGTTAAAATGAATGCATCTGGAAAGGGAAGGTTGTGTTTTTCATCTGTTCAAAAGCAAATGTATTCTACCTTATAATCTTGCTTTAAATGTAATCATCAAGCATCAAAGGGACCCAAACACATAATGAAAATTATTAAACATATCAATTGTAGCACCAAGATACCATTACAATTTCACACAAGGTAACCTGCCAGGAACAGACATAAAAAACCACAACTTCTTGAGAAATCACTTTTGTTGGAATTTCACATCAGTTTTTTATGCATTTGTCCAGTGAGTTCTATACTACAGCAGAAAGCCAAAGGAAAAATCAAGTGTACATTTAGGTGAAACAATACTTGAAGTGCTTGAGACTAACACTGGAACCCATGTTCTTAAGTCTTATATATCACAAAGTAGACTCCAAACACTCTTAGTGCTGAATTTCCTATGCACCAGCACCATTTACTTCCTACTGTTCCCTCTACACACCAAAGAGATCCTTTTTCACCCCACTCTGAAGTCAAGCTCCAAAATGCAGGGACAAGACAGAGAAAGAGTGGGATTAGTGCAGACTCTGAGGCAACTGCTGTTCAGTCAGCACCCCGAAGGACATGGAAGGACAAAACTAAGAAGTAACTGATTTCATTTTCTACAGACTTTCCTCAAAGGAAACATCTTTCAAGCTCTCATTCCAACTTAGACAATACTCTTTCAGAGAAATGAAAGGCCCTACACAAACAGGTCTGGTTTGCCATGGAGGACCTGGCAGCACATTTGCATTATCACTTTTCAGGGGAGGAAAGCATGTTATACCTGAGCTGTGAGGTCACTCAGGACAACTCACACCGAGCCAGTGCCCAAACTGCTGACTGGAAGCACATCTGCTGCAGCTTCCAGCCTCCAGGTGGGAGTACCTGCTCTGACTACCTGCTACTGCTGCAGTTGTACTGCCAGAAGGAAGCTCTTCACTTACCCCTCGCTGAGATACACACACATTGCTAATGGATCACATAAGCAGCACTTATCCACAAGTTCTCTTCTCTTTTATAGAGAATAATGTGGTAAAGAGAGTGAGAATCCTCCCAGGAGCTTCTTTCTTCCAGCCCACATAAAGAAGCTCTTGGTAAAACGGGAGTTTTTGGAAGCCTTTATCTGCCCATTTTGCTTGGAGCATCTTCCCACAGCCTTTTGCAGCTTCTACGATCCCTCTGAAGAAACAATAGACTGTGCCTGCAGTCTTTTGTTTATGTTGCCTCCACTTCCTCAATTTGACATTTAAGTTTCACACATAGAAGAAAATTGTGCCCATAATGAGATAAAGATGGAATTATTTCAACCTGGATATCACATTATGGTTTCAGCAGTGCCATTAGAGCTCCCTTAGCTCTTGTACACTCACCAATTACAATTTCTCTAGCAGGCAGCCTTGACTTTGGGAATAAATCAAGTTCTTTCCACGTTTGAGGAACCACCTGTCCCTCCTGTTACAGCCAACTACAGTTCCACGAGCACAGGGTGTACCCAGACAACTGATCCAGTTTCTGTCATTCATCCAACACCTCCCCAGATCTCCCCCTGACCAGAGTTGAGGGAGAGGCACTTTGCCCTCCATCATCCCCTGACACTCTGTATCACTGCTGTGGTACAGGCACTGAGGAAGGCAAAACCAGGCTGGAAACCACAGAGGGTCTTGCTGGCTGAAAAGGTTTCCTTTTTGTCACTCGTCCCTTTTGCCCAGTGGGAAATGGAGTAATTTCACCTGTCCCCCAAGGCCAGGCAAGGCTGTCTATACACAGAATGTCCAATTTTCAGGTATTTTCAATATAAAAAGTTTTAGTTTGCTGAGTCATCACACAGCCAAGTCTCATCAGTCTTCCAGCTGACCACCTAGAAATTACCCAGATCACTGATGTTAGCAATCAATAGAGCCCGACATAATAGCCAGGGAGTAAAAAGACTGTGCACAAAATATTTTGCTGATATCTGGAATTTTCTGGCTAATTATGGCAGCACAAGAAACCGTTAATATTTAATCAAAGTAGTTATTAAATATTTTTAGAGGGAAAAATTAAATTCATCATGAATATTTCCTGTTGTTTATTGGAAGAAATAAGTTAACAAACATATGATTACTTATGACAACTTGACAGGTAATATCCAGGGTTCCAAAAATCTAACCGAGAAAATAAATTGTAAAATAGATTTTAAAGATTATGGAAGGGTTTTATGTCTGACTTCGTTTTCATCTTTAAGATGCTACAGAGTGATCCTCACTTTGAAACACGAGACAGTTCAAACTGGTCTTCCAAGTGCTTGGTCCCTTCTGATGGAATCTGAAGTCAGCTTCTGGTGCCTGCACAGGTTTGGATGATCCATGAAGAGACACGGCTAATCTCAGGCTGTTTTCTCCATTAGACTCAATCCCATTCCCTCCCTGCCCCGGGGTATTAATCCAGCTCCCCCTGCCTGGGCCCCTGTGTAGAACAGGGATAGCGGTGAGGAAAAGGGAAGGCTGAACCCCTCACTTCCCAGAGCCCCAACTCCTGAGCTGTAGCAGCTGTTCTAACACAAAACACATCCATCCTCTAACATTGACAGGAAGCTCAACAAAAGCCAACAGTGTGCCCAGGTGGCCAAGAAGGCCAATGGGATCCTGTGCTGTATCAAAACTAGCGTGGCCAGCAGGCCCAGGGCAGTGACCCTTCCCCTGGACTCTGCCTTGGGGAGGCCACACCTTGAGTGTTGTGTTCAGTTCTGGGCCCCTCAGTTCAGAAAGGATATTGAGGTGCTGGAGCAGGTCCAGAGAAGAGCAACAAGGCTGGAAAAGGGACTGGAGCACAAGTGCTGGGGGGAAAGGCTGAGGGAGCTGGGGGTGTTCAGCCTGGAGAAGAGGAGGCTCAGAGGTGACCTCAGCACTGTCTGGAACTGCCTGAAGGGAAGTTCTGGCCAGGTGGGGGTTGGTCTCTTCTCCCAGGCACTCAGCAATAGGACAAGGGGGCACGATGGGCTCAAGCTCTGCCAGGGTAAATTCAAGTTGGATATCAGGAAAAAATTCTTTGCAGAGAGAGTGCTCAGGCATTGGAATGGGCTGCCCAGAGAGGGGGTGGATTCCCCATCCCTGGAGGTTTTCAAACTGAGCTTGGCCGTGGCACTGAGTGCCATGATCTGGTAAAGGGACTGGAGTTGGACCAAGGGTTGGACTCAATGATCTCTGAAGTCTTTTCAAACCCAATCGATTCTATGATTGGGGGAAAGTCCTTCCCTTTCTGCTGGAGAGAAGTTAAATTACTTTTGTTTGGCCTCAGCCTCCTTAGCAGGAATCCATAAAAATTTATAGTTACTTGACCCATGGATAAGACTAATTTTTCAATGACTACCATTTTCCATGCTGCAAAGAGAATTTGTTCTGGCCCTTAAACTTTTTATTCCAATACTAACTACAGGATCTGTTCTGCTAAGTGTCACCTTCATTCCCTCCTGCTTTTCTATTGGAAGGTTTTTTGCTTTTTTTTTCAAAGCAAATCTGAAAATCTGGATTTATCAGGGTTAAAAAAAAAGTTATAACATGACAATTTTGGCTTACCTATTTCAATTTCTGGAAAAGTCCTAAAATTATCTATACAGATAGCATCACCACTAATTCTAATGGTTATTGATTGCTGTGAGAAGCAAAAGCAGACTGAAATTCAAAGATAATACAATGCATTTTTCTCTGGTGCCTTACAAAATTGCTACAGCAGCATTAAGATTGTCTGATTCCAAGAGTTCCACTCCTGCACTTTAGAGGGGGAAGAAAAAAAGTACTCTGTGTAATTGTTTTCCATGCTGAAAACCTATATGGCTTGAAGTGAAATTTAGGAAATAAAGAGCAAAAGGCATTTGATAAGTAGTGGATTAGCTATTCTACACTGTCAGCTGGGATTGCCAGTGTGTATTTGGGGTAACCTCTGTCTGTCTGCCAAAAGGTGCATTTTTAGATGGGAACTGCAGACTTGACCATTTATCTCTCCCCCATTATAATCAGGGAGTCCTGTACAGTGATTTTACTGTCCAGGCAGAATGTCTTTATTATCACACTGAGGCAGAGGGATGCTGTAAGCCTGAGAAGGAGATTATCTCCATTAACAATGCCTCCTTCTTGCCTCTAAGTTGATTTCAGGTAATTGGATTCTTGAAGTCCTCTCCTTAAGCTTCCCAAGATCCTTTACGTGAAAGGTGAACAGAAGGGTTAATTTCAGTGATAATAATGTAAGTTTACTTAACAGACTGTTAAAAAAAAATAGTCTGTTCTCAGTTTCCAAGCTTTAGATAAATGTTTAAGTACATGAGAAAGCCATAGGACAGCTGAAATCAAGGAAGGATTCCTTTGGGAAGGCTTTTGCTTTGTGTTCAAGAAACAAGTGTCTGCCTTGTGCCAAAGGACAAGAACACAAATAAACATACAGATAAAAACCCCTTTGTGGAGATGTCAGCAGGAACCCTGAAATGTGATTTAGTAGCAATGGGAGCAGTCACTGAACAGCAGCCTGGAATCACCCCCAAAAACTTCTACACCCTTTTGGCTGTAACAACTGCAGCTCCATTTCTGAAAGTATCAAAATACCTTGTGATGTGTCTGTACATCCTCTCAGTGATTCCTTGGACTCAAAAGTCACACTTTAACCCAGCAAGTCTCTAATGCTGCTGCCAACAGGCAGCTTTCATCTTGCAAGTGGCCTCTTCAAAGATGCAGTAAGTCACCCAGTGCATCCCCAGTCAGCACCAGGCCAGGATTTCCAGAGGTGCAGCTCACCCACAGCCTCCAGCACTTACAGATGGTACACTATTTCCTAGGAAAAACTTGGCCCTAGGCTGAAACATTTTTTACATCTTTTACCCCAACATATCTGTGAGTGAAGTGTGTGCAGGGCAGGAGGCTGAGGAAGGGGAGATAAAGGCAGGGCGTGGGGTGGGGGTGGAAGGACTGCAGAGCACTAGGAAAGCTCAGAGGTTTAACAAAGCCTGACATGAGATTTGCCAGATGGTTCTGTACCGGATTGTAAAACTTTAAACTAATCTTCATTTAAGAGTTTTAAGGGCTGTATCCCTCTTATAAAGCCTCTTGCTCTTTTGCCTGGTTGATTCTGGTAAATTATAGATCAGACTTTAGAAACTGCTTCCATGAGCAGCGGCTCCTTAAATCTCAGCTAAACTGAGCAAGAAGATTACACGTTATTATGATGTAGCACAGCAGGATTTTTGTACAGCAAACATAATGATGTAGAGAAGGATAAAAGTATCATTCTGTGCAAGGAGGTCATCCATGGAAGAACAATGCTTTTTATACAGCCAGCAAATCCATCCCTACATGGTGAATCTTCACATGGCAAATGCTTTTTCTTAATGGTTCTGCAAAGAAACCCAAACACAAGCAAAACCCAAGTCTGCATTTCAGGATCCAATTACCAAGCATCATACAGCAAAGGAGATGTCATTGGGGAGAAATTATTCTAAATATTACTAAAAGAAGTATCTATTTCAAGGGTAATTTTAGGGTAAATGCATCTTGTTGGTTTTATGTAAGGAGAAAGGATTTCCTCTGAATCCCCAGGGAAATGTCAGATAGTGTGTGCAGCATTAAAAATTAAAATGCTCACTAATCTTACAAGTGCACATATATATACACTTTAATTGTAAATCAAATACAGTTCACACAGAAAAGCAAAAAGCAAATTCACCATGCTAACGTGTGGAAATTTTTTCCACCTGCTGTTTGTATTTTCAATCTTACACAGTGTCTTCACAGCTGAAATTATAGGAGAGAATTACAGATTTCAGACACCACATGACAAAGTTGAAGCAAGAACAGAGAATAAGTTCAGGTGTTCAGCAACCAGCAGAAGCAAAATTTAAAAAAAAAAAATCAAGAGACTGAGACCACCAAGTTCTGAGAGTTGATACAGTAATTTGATACTAAAATTGTGGCCTCTCAACCTTTTGAACAAGTGATGCAAATGCTTAAATCTATTCAGCTCCGAGTCAGCAGCCTATTGAAATTGCTTTAATTTTCTTTTCTTGTACATGATATCGAATGCAACATAGTAATATCAAATGACCTCCTTCCTCTCTCCCTTTTTTTTTTTAATTGAAACATTATTTCCTGCACATGAAAGCTTTTGACTTGAAAGCAATCAGGTGTGATATTCACAGCTCTGGTCTTTTCAAAATGTCATGCACAGGAATTATATGGATTTTTCCTAAAGCTGTAAGAATAGCAGCATTTTGAAATGCCCAAGAAAATGCCTGTCTGAGAATTTGCAAGTGAAAGCTACCGTACAGTTGATTTTAAAGTTACAATCAGATGTGTGTTGTCCTTCTGTTTATCTTGCACATCGTTGATAACACACAAACAATTCTGACAGATTTAAAAGTAATAAAAAATTTCTTAATCAATGCCCAGTTAAATGCTTTCTCATATAAGAACAGAGGAATCCTAACAAATTCAAGTAATCCTAAAGGAGAAAAATTGCTTTAAATTCTGATAAACTCAAAGCTTCTTTTTTGGTTCATACATGTAAAAAGCTTAGTGGTAATAACTGATAAAATATGCTCACACTACATGTTTTGACTTGAAATTATTTACATATATAAAACTAATGTGACATTCTATGCTAAGGTATTCTTACATCAAGTGAAAGGGGAAAGAAAACATAATATCAAACAGCTTGTTTTACTTCCCCGAGTTCTGTTTAGCTTTTCAAGAATGAATATAAATGTACACAAATCCTTTTTGTGACTCACATATAAAGCATCATGTTAAAAATGTAGTACATTGTAGCAAATATAGGAAATTTTATATTCCTCCATATTTTCACCAGAGCAGTTAAAATTCACATTTCTTGTTATATCTTGTCATAAATAGCTTCATGTTCTGTAGGTTATTCAGGAAAAAAGCAGAGTCTCCGCCTGGATCCACCTGGTCCAAAGGTGTTTTTTTTTCCAGGACTTGTCATCCCATTCCTCTATGGCATGACTAAGTTACACTTTACAGAAATCCAGCTTCTTATAAAGAATATTTGCAATTTAAATTGCTCTTTCTCTCTGAGCATTAAGTCAGAATTGGATAAAGTTGTTAAAAGGTAAGGCTTGCGAGGTTTTTTTTTTATTTGACTAATCAAGCAAACTAAAATTCCATTATCAGAGTCTGCCAGGAGTAGCAGGGACCTGGTTGATGGAGAAAGGCCTGGACAGGAATCTCACACACCAATTACAGCCAGGAGAGAATGGCTGACCAACCCCTATGATTTAAGCTTTGAAGTGTGGCAGAACTAAGGAAAATGTGCCACCTTAAATTAGATTTTTCCAGAAAGTTGATAAATAGGCTTACTCATAAAGAGCAGCAAGACTAATCTGCAATTCTCCTGACATTAGAGACAACATGATCTATAGAAGCCTTGTTGGATCATCAGTTCTTTTCATTTGATGTCATCCTATTTATATTCCTTATCCCCAGCTGTGACTATTCGTCTTACAAAGTATGTTTGATTTTTCTAGTGCATATTGTAGCTCTTAGTCTATGAAGTAAAATAAAAAGTGAGATTGTTCTTCAGGTGGCAAGAGCATGTCCAGAACAGGCAATTGTACCATAAATAATCCCTCAAGAGATAAGGAAATATGCTTGGAAATAGCTTTATTTTTTCCTTATCATGTCTGGGCAGATATTATTCAGCCTGTGTTGTAACCTATGGCAGAGAAGCCAGACTGAATGCAAACAATGTAAGCTGTAAAATAGGGAGGAACAGGCAAAGGCATGTAGGAGTCACCAAAGGTAAGTTAGAGGTAGGAGAGGCTCCAGCTGCTCCCAGGCAGGTCAGTGCAGGGGAGATCATTGTCCTCCTGGAGCCAAGAAGGGCTGGGGACTGGATCAGCACAACTCAGGAAAAAGATACCTGAATATCATTATGAACACAGACATGTACAAGCACACACTCGTATCATTTGTTACCGTACATGGGGTAAGGACAGAGCCCACAATCTCAACAGGATTCTAATAAAATCTACTCAAAGTTGTATTGCGTTTTTGTTCCCCAAAAGAAGCTGCTGCCTGTTGGCTTCTCTGCTGCTTCCCTTCTTTGAAACAGCTGTGCACACCTTCCTTGCAGCAAGAAAAACAGGATGAACACACTCTTTTATTGTTCTCAGTGGGAAAGTATAATCCCAGATACCCACAAAGCCCCAGCACATCTCCCCCAATACTCCTGTGTTAGGCCAAGCCCCTCTTGGCTCTGTCAGGAATCACTTCAGGAGTTCCAGGACAAATCCTGCTTTGCTGTAACACATTTCTCTGTGCTCAGAGAGGCTGCTGTCAAGACAATAGTCATTCAATTTCAGAAAGAATTATAAATTTGTGAACTTGATTGTATTTCAGCTAAATATGATAAATAATATGAAATTACTTCTCTTCCTGACTTATGTAATCTGTGTGCTGTGCTGCCCTTCAGCAAGGGGGAACCTAAAATTCATCAGAAGCCCCAGCAGGACATCACTCGGAGAAGCTTCACAAAATGAAGAGATTTTCCAAGTCTCAACAGACTGAGGCCAAGGAACTTCACTGACTCTTAACTGCCTCCATAACTGTGGCAGATTTGTGTCCTTGGGACATGGGGACAGGAGTGCAAATCAGGCAGGCTCAGAGACATTCTCACTGGGGTTTGAGTCGTACTTCAAAGGATTCAGGGAATTTATTATAACAGATGTGCTCTCATTATTGTCCAGACATTACAAGATGCTTTGGCCCAGATATTGGGTTGGCTTAACTTGAAAACTTAAGAATTTAGTAAGAGTATTACCTCTGTTTGATCAATTTTCTTGTCCTTGCTCTAATCAGGAAAACACTCAGAGCACATTTATGTAGCAGAGACAGAGGGCAAGATAAGAAGCTAAGTAAAGTTTAGAAGATAAAATAATGAACACAGAAGAAACATTCTTCTCATAAGTTTTGTAGACAAAATGACAATTAAAAATACAAAGGTTTGAGGGGACATCCAAAACTTTTGAATAATGAACGAGGCAAGGAGAGTATTTCCCAAGTACTGAAGAACATGACAAGCAGGAGTTGCAGTGGTGTTAAGGATTTCTAAACAATCTTCAAGGTGTCTTCACTTAAGATAAATGAGTTTCTGTCTTCTGCAAACTTTATTGTACCTAAGTCCAAGTCCAATCTGACTTACTATTTCAAAGTGTATTGAAGTCCTGACACACCATGTTTCTCAGATACATTTCCTGACAATTCCCATGTATTCTATTCTATTTTATTCTATTTTATGTTATTCAAGAATGAGAGATTTTTTTACCACTCTCAGGTCAGGGTGAGGGAAAGAGAAAAAGAAACCCCAGAACACAGTATCTGAAATTCAATCTTCTGTAAACCCATTATTAAATTAATCAATGCAGGTCAGCTTCCACTAATCACATCTGTAGAGGGAAACTTTTCAAGCACAGTCCTTGTTTCATTAAAAGAATAATGAACTGATATTAGTATCACTCCTGTGAAAATATATATACTTTTTTCTTATTTAGACAAGAGTAAACTAAAGAGCAGAGCCACACATCCAGTAATTTTTCAGGCAACAGGCAATTTTTATTTCTAATGACAAGATGAGAGAAAATTCCCCTCTTTGATAAGATTGGTAAGAAAACTACTGTGATAAGTAGACTGGAATACTGGAAGTAGATTTGATAAGGTATAAGGTTGGAATTCAGGAGACACCTTTCAAAACAGATGCAGATTGACACACACACTGTCACTCCCTGATTTCCAGAGCCACTCCAGATTTCAAATATTTCAGCTGTGTCAAGAAGTATCTCACAATGAATGTATTTCATGTGTCTCAAAATGAAATGTATTTCATTTTGTTCTGCACTTCTGTAAAACAGACTCTTACATTGTTGATCTCTCTGCATCTCCCTTCCCAACAATGGTTGGATACTCAGTTACCAGCTCTGGCCCCAAACCATACATGAAACTCTTGGAATTTCTTTAAGAACATTTGGAAACAATATTCAGTGCTGAATCCAGGGCATGTGCATGTACATATACATGGTCTGGTTTAATTCCAGCTTGTCTGACCATCAAAAATAGAGAAGTCATGACAGCAGAGACTTCAATTTGAGACAACTTATAAAGAATTACAGAAACCTTTGCCAGACTGAACTTCATTTTTTCCACCAAATCTCTACATATTCTTCAAAAAAAGCCCAAAAAATGGAATTGCTAATTTCAGTAAGTAAATATTCTATTTGCAGGTAGATAGAGCCATAAATATGAACTTAGTAAACTAAAGATCACTTGAAATCACCCTCTTTTTAGAAATTTTGTAGACATAAAAACTACATCCTAGTGGAAAACAAGGTCAAAGGAACTAGGATTTTATACACATTAAAAAAGGTAATTTGCTTATTATGGGAATTGCTTTCATTTTTCCCAATAATGCACATTCCATGAGTAATTTGAGACTTTGGAAATAGTTAATGAGAAAAACCATTAAAGCATTATTCTGGTGCAAGTTTGCATATCTGACTCAACAGAAAAGATTTGCAAATACACATTTGGAGCATGTGGAAAGCAGCAGCAAAACCACCGAATGTGGCCATCACTGGCTTTCTAAACTATTACACTGAATTATTACTTGTCTTAGATCAAGCACACAATCAGTGTAATAACATATGGCAGTGAAATCAGACTTGTATTTCAGTAGCTGCTTTTATTGATTAATTATAAAGTGTGTTATTCTGTCTATGTGCAACAGACCAGGAATAATCTCACTTATAAAGGTTGTGATAGTTTTCTATAGGGTTCTGCAAGTCTATGCATACCTATGGTTATGTATTCCACTAAAAACAAAAACATTGTTATCTCTGGATTACTACACTAAACCTCCTTGTCCAAATTCTTAAGGAATTCTTACTCTTATGGAATAAGAAACACTTTCACAATTTACATAAGCGTGACCCTTGCACCTGATCAGATGATGCTCTCTGTGTTCTTCATTATTCCAATTCCTACACCTTGCCAAGTACTAACTGAAATGAGAGATCTGAACTTCCCCTAAGTGACTTTTTGGGGACAATACTGGTTTAAAATTAATAAAGAAAACCTAAAACAACAAAAGACTAAAATCCTCCACAAAAACAAATATCCAAAATCAAACAAAAAGCCCAAATAACAACAAATCACCACACCAAAAATAACTTCAAAACATCAGAACCCACAAGTTAACCAAAAAATATTATGGGTCCGTATTCTTTATTTTTTACAGACTATTTAATATTTTAAATACAAATATAGCTCATTATTATGTGAAAACTGAAAAAGATATTTATATGATCTATTTCTGAAGGAGGTAAATAGAAAACACTTTGCCCACTATCTTTAAATATTCTTGTCAGTTCTGTTACAACATAAATAAAGATAAACCACCATTATTACAAGAATGTAAACATATCATGATCTATCTATACATATATAAAACCTCAGCATTCAAAGGTAAAAATAATATTTTTCCTTTCTTTACTATTCCAGACTTATCACAAAGGGAGCAGTTGGAGAAAGAACCTGTGTAAACTGAGGACTGAAAAAACCCACAATTTCCCAGGCAGTGCCAAGCAGTGCAGATGGGCTGGATGTGCCAACACAGCAGCTCCTCTTCCCTTTGCTCCTCTCCAGAGCTGAGCACACACACTCCGCTGCTCAGGACGAGGGAAGGGGGACTCAAACAGCATGGACTTGGCATGTCCTGCAGGATTCCCACATTCAGTTGGGATGCAGCACAGCAGAACGTGCCCTGTGCCTGGCACAAACACCCTCAGCAAGATTCATTCCTGCCAGCCCGAGGAACCTGTGCTGACAACACCCCAAAACTGTCAGCACATTCTATCCCTTCAGCAAACAAAGAGCTGAAATGGAAAAAGCAAATGAGAAGAAAAATGGCACTGCTGCTCAGCCACTGGGTGCTGAGACACTGCTGATTAAGGTACTAACTGAAAAGCACAAAAAGGCAAATCTTTTGAATCAGGGAATGAAAAGACATTTGTTCTCCTTTGTAGACAAACACTGATTATACCAGGAAAGTTAAACCACTGCAAATATAAAAATCACAGCTAAAATAATTAATAAAATTTGTAAATGACATACAAAGAAAATGACAAAAGAGTTCCTTCAAAACCACCTGCTTATGATACACAGCAAAGTGAATGTGTCACACAACTGATGTGAGACAAAAGATACATCAGCAGGGATGGAGGAAGACTTGTGGAAAGCTGAAGATCAAATAAGAAATGCAAAACTCTTTTCTGTGTTAAATATGTATTACAAACAACCTCAAGACTATAGACCTAATCCTACATTGTCCTGAATCCTGAGAGTGAGGAATTTTACATAACCTTGCATCTCTGTTTCATGGAAATTCTTAAAGGAATTACACCAGCGAATCTTTAGTCTCTTTTTAAACAATCTTAGCAAGGCCAAGAGCAGTAAATAGAAGACAGGAAAGTATCATGACATATTATAGTTCTATTCTTAACACATCAATGAATCACACTCCAGATTTAATTATCTGTCCCTCTCCTGCTACCCACCCCATCACACAGAGGATCTACACTCACTCCTCACTAGATGAAATACCAATAATACAGAATTTATATTTCAACTTTCCTTCAGATTATGTCTATAAACGTAGGAACTATGACAACACCAAGATTTATAGAAAAGCAAACAAGCAAATAGGAAAAAAAACAACAACAAACCAATAACAAAAAAATAAACCCAAACAAAAAACACTGTGGAACTTTTTCTACTTTGCACATTTTTTTCAAAATTAGCCTCTTACTTTAAGGAAATTCTCTACTGTAGAAGTACCACTGATTCACTTTAAGGAAACCAGTTTGTTTCAGCAAAAATTAGTGTGGAAGAATCTTATCATAAAAGGCTAAGATGGCTATACAGGAAATTACACAGCTCAAGTAAAGTCTTAAATAGTCCTCTCCTAGCAAAAGTTTAATGTTATATCTCAAGCAGAAATCAGATTAAGCTTTAAAAAATGGAAACATTTCCCTCCCAGAAACACATTAGGATTTGATGTTTTTCTTCTCCCAGTCTTTCTCAGTCCTTATGAAGACATCCCTGGTATATAAAACTTCTTCAAGCAATTTTCTGCCAACAATTGGCTTCTTTAATTTACCTCGATCATAAATTCCCAACCCCAAGAGTGGCTTCTTTGCTGCTATGAGATCTGCATTTAATTCCACATTCCCTTCTTTCATTTCAGAAATGTCCACCTTCATCTCCATCATTTTACTTCGGGGCACCATTTAACTTTATCCTCCCTAGCCAAAAATCCTGGTAGACCCTCCCACCAACTTCTTGCTTCAGTAAATTGATTTGCTGTCTCCTCCAACTATCCTCTACAACAAATCAATCCTTTGACTCTTGCATCTTTTCTGAAGGTTTACCTCTTGCTTACAAGAGGAAAGTTATAATCAACTTTTTTGGTTTTTGTTTTGTTTTTTTTATTTCTCTGTGGTAGTGACAAGAATAATTTATTATTAAGCATTTGCCACCACACCTGGGTTCACAAAGAGCCAGTTGACCCCTCAGCACTCCCACTCTCACTGCCATCATTATCCATCAGAGCTGGCACGTGGCAGGAACACTGAGAATATGCTGCCATACACAAAGGAGTTCCTCAAACCCAGCCATTCACACAGACCAACATGCAGCAGAGGTTGGGACTTCCCTTAGGATATCTTTCCATCCTGCAGTTTGGGAATACTTCTGTCACTTCCTTTCATTTGCCTCATTGTTAGAGTGTACCAGAAAATAACATCAGGAGAAACCAAGCCCAGTATTTAGGACTTGACCTTAACTGACTAATGACTAGAATTAACCACACAAAGAATGCTGTTTAAGCTCTGCTGAGAGTGACTTCTGTACCTCAACAATCTGGAGCATAATTAAGACCAAACCACTCAGATGTCCTGGAGCAAGTCAATAACTTCATATGAGATGCTATTTTGGAAAGGCCAGCACATCATGAGCTGAGTCAGTGAGACAGGGAGAAAACAGACACAGTTAAGGTAAACACACCTCTCCTACAAAAATATTAAAATGAATGGTGCTGCCCATCTTACAAGAAAAGGAAAAGCAGGACACAAGGGGATCTATGTACTGACACCCAGCTGTATTTGTAGGTCAAGTAAGTTATACAGTGATTGCTGACAAAGTTCTAGTTCAAGAAGTGGGGGAACCAATTAAATTAGTCTGTTGATTTTTAAGGGAATAAAAATCTTGAGCACTGTATTGTTGGAGTGCTGAGCACATCCGGGATTTTACAACATGGCATTAAAGGGCAACAATATTCAGAACAATAATAATGACGACAAAATAGACACGATCTCCAGAGAGCAGAGCAGAACCTTATTTTCCAGCATCTTTAAACTATTCTAGGCTGTGGGAGTGAGATCTCTATAAGTGCTAATTCCACCCTATGGCACTTCTAACACATTTTTCATAAACAACTCACATTTGCCCATGTTAGTTCTGGTGTTCTTTACAGTTTTAGCAACACGGCGTTTCTTGTTGCTGCAGCTTTGCATTTGTCCACACACGTTTGATGGGAGCTGGCAAACCACACAGCTCATCTCCAGAGTGAAGCAGCCCCTGAACAACACGAGACCTCCTGCTGACAGGCAATGCCAAGATGTCACTGTGTGTGCTCCAGTGACTTAATTTCAGTAAGTGGAAGTCAGAGCCCTGAGGACACAACTTTCTGGGCGTGGGCAGGGCACAGCTCAGCATCTCCTGGCTCTCCTCACAGCTCACACCCAACCCACCACAAGTCCATGCCCAGAGCACCAGCAAACCCTGCACTGTCACCGAATCCTTCCACAGGTACCATTTCAGTAAGTTACAGAGTGTGGGAAACTGTTTTTCAATAGTAATAGAGGTAGATAAACAAAGAAACCAATGCAGTAGCAGGAGATGAGTTGTCCTGTATTTGCCAGAGCTTGCAGTCAGCCATGTTAATAATAAAGGAAAAGTAGTTTCTGACTCTCAGAGAAATCAATCAACTATAAGTTTCATGACAGAAAGCTGTAAGTTGCAATAATTTTAATACAGAAGTAATAAAATAATAAAGAATTATTTCAGAGAATTTAAAAGTAAGAAAGAAATTAAACGTGCTGGGGCACCAAGGTCAGCTCCCTAATGCACAGTGCACATTCACCAGCATAAAAAGCTTTTATGGTTTCCTGAGGCTCAACACGTTCTTTTCTGCTTTTAGATGTCAACAGGTTCAGCCCAACTGTGCCCTCAGCATTCATAAATCGTGCACTTCATTATCAGCCAGTGCTAGGAGAGGAAACCTAGAGAAGTTAACTACCAAACAGTGTCCCCAGCACAGCCCTCGCTCCTCAATTTGGAACTCGTATTGCTGAGATTGCCCTCTGTGCTGAGCATGAGATCACCTCACTGACAGCTGTTATGAATGCAGCACTGCCCCAAAAAACCTGCAAGCACCTTGGCCTTGTCAACCCAATCCTAAAAGTTATAAACAGATCCGGATCACAAACTGTCCCACAGCACAGAGGGAACAAGAGCAGCAAAAAGGCTCCTCGTGCAGCAGTACCTGCTGCCTGCCCTCCACAGGTCCTCCAGCACATCCAGGGAAAACTACACTTCGTGTAGTTAAGCTTTACTAGTAACAACCCAAACCCTGCTACCAGGGATAAACCCCAAGTAGTTTCATGTTTCCAAATATTCTTCCAAACCTGAAAACTTTTCTCTTCCTACAGTGTGAAAATGAGAGAACAAGCTCTGCTCTAATTCATAGTTATTTTAATTTCCATAGGAGGTTTCTCCAGCACAACAAATCCATGGCTGGAGCCATTCCTCCTCTGCTTCTCATTGCCCAGGCTGGAAGTTTGCTGGCATTCATAGTTTACATAAATCCCTACAGAGACTTATGTGTTCAGGTTTCTTCCAAATAAAGAGGATAATTCAAGTGAAGTCACCATCCCATGAAACAGAGTCACATGAGCTAAAGTGTCTTCCAGAATCTGATTTTCAAACCCTTTTTATTGGGGCTGTGAAAAAGGGGGTTTGCTTGTTTGTCAGATCCCTACCAACAGAACAATGCTATAAAATCCCACACCTGTATTACCTTTTTTTTCCTCCTCCTTTCTTTCAGAAAACCAGGAATACATTCCCATATGTACAAAGCTTGTACTGTGGTATCTGGCAGCATGACAACCACATTTTATGGAGGGTGTCTCCAAGACACTTGCTCTGGCCACAATAAGTTTGCTTACCACAAATGGATATGTGCACTAGTGTCCCACCAGTAGGAAATGTCTTTGTCCATAATCTCTGTGGTTAGAAAGTACAAACATTTTCAAAGTAACTGAAATTCTTAGAAATTCCCTGGTCCACTGCTTTGTTTATGTTGGAGTAAACTCAAACCTCTCAGATCAGATCTACTTGCCCAAGGAACTCTCAAAGCTCATCCTTTGTGCCCAGCATCTTTATGAAGATTAAAACAACTGGAATCTTTATGCTACTGTTTATTTATATTATGTTAGCTAGTACTGGGTGCCAGCATAGCATAAAATATTAATAATTGTTACAAGACTAGGCTTTTTTCCCTTCAAGGCATAATCCAGACCAGATATCAATTTGCAGGTATGTTATCAATCTTTATAGTTAATTTTAGTATATGAATAAAAAAACTTATTGTAATTAACTTTTAACCCTCTTTTGAACTTTTGCATATATGTATTTATACACACACACCAATTCCAGTAATAAGGAGTCGAGTAACTCTTCAAAGTAAATATGAAAAGTAAAGGAATTCACTGAAGTGCTTAAGTGTACAAAAATAATTATACATTTACTGTGAATTTTAACATGTTAAAGTGAATAGTTGTAATAGATTTGCCCTTTTTTGTTGTTGTTCAATCAACCTTCTCCAATTTTTCAAAAACATTTTTAAGCATCATAGGTACAATATAATGGCTGAGCTACAACGATCTGTTATGACTGACATGGCACTAACGGTCCTTGTGGGTGTACCTTTATTTTAAGAAACAACAAAAACTTATTGTTTTTTTTTCTTTTTGTCAGAATTGCTTTGTTGTGGGTTCCTTTTTTAAAAAACACATTCAAGTAGTTTTCTCACAGCTTTTCTTCTCTTTGCAGCTGAACAACTACTTTGACACTTCAGATACAATAGACAAGTAGGCCTTCTATTGAACTCCAATGATTAAATTACTAAACTAACCCTTCCTGTAGTAAGGGTTGAACTTTGAATGTTTATTTAATTTCATTTACTCTTCCATTCTTTTACTTATCTATTGCTGGTCATCTGGATTACCAGCATCAATAAAAATTGGTTTGTGCTCTTAGGCTGGGGTCAGCATCTTGAAAAGACTCCCCGTCTAATTATATGGATTTACAATTACAACAGTGTAAAACACTTAACATCCACATGTTCAAGCTATAACTTAGAGCCTATACTGAAATAATTACAGCAGGGAATGCTGTTATGGCCCCTGTTCCCTGGAGATAAGCAGTGTAGGATCCACTCCCAATTACTGTCATGACACCTGAGGAGATGCATGTCCCAGCCTCAGCCTAAACCATAAAATGGTACCAACTGAACAGGGCATTAATTCCTGACAGATAAAGCAGAGGTTCAGGCACAACTGCCCACTCTTCCCACCAGGATGCCCACCTGGGCTGGCCCCCAGGCACCCCCTCCCAACCCAACAGAGCCACTTCCACCATCACTGCTTCACCACAGTCACTTTGAGGACACATGACAAGATTCAGTGCCAGATCTCACCTGCCCAAGAGGCAGGACTGTGTTACACCCATCCTCCAAATCACTCAAGAGCAGAGTTCACAACACACCTCAACTATAAAGCAAAAACCTCCTGCATTTTTCAGATGAAGCAACCAGCAAGAAACTTCTGAAACTCTCCTGGTAAGAAGAACACTTCACTTTTACAAAGAGAACACAATGTTTCTATTCTGAAGTCTTTCAAGACACCTGGAAATCTTCAGAAAGCACTTTTAGCGACTGCCAGGATGAACAGCTCCAGTAAACACATTTTAGAAGACAGAAGATATAGATCTGCATTTCTCTTTTGTCTAAAGCTTTGTCTTGGATCCTTTTTCCCCTCCCCTTATTGATGCCTCCAAAATACAGACTCCAGGGACTCAAAACCATGAAAGTCACAGATTAAGCTTGGCTTACTTGCAGGTCTGCCCTGATGTGAAATCTCTTGTTTCACTTTTTTTATATACACTTAAGCCGCAGAGCTACTTCATCGTTATAGAGAAATAGGGCCTGCTCTTCTTTTAGACACAAAATGCTTTGTTTGGAAAAATATGCAAAAAAAAATCAAATTAGGACAATATATACCTGTGAGCTTTAACACTTGAATTTAAGTAGGGTGTTAAGTAGAAAAAGGCAGAAATCTTTTCACTTCATTTCACCCAACAAGTGCTAATAAGAGAAAGATATGAGCCTTTTGAACTCTAGAGGTCAACAGGTTCTCTACAGGTGAAGTAGAGATATTTCTATGACTGTTCTATGCAAGGATCACTGTGGGAGAAGGTGATCACTGCCTTATGTGTGATGCTACACATGTTGCCACAGACATTCACCCCGTTCTGAGTCTTGTTATTTCTTGAAGGAAAAGAGGCATCTCAAATCTCTTACTAAGTGTTGTGAACAGTATTTCTTTCAAGCTTTACTTACAGGTACACTGCCTTGAACTGAATTCTCTGTCAGAGGGAAAAGATGGCATCTGCAATATTAACTGTCCAATCTTAGAACACAACTTGTGTATCTACCCATTTGTTTATTTGATTTTTCTGGTTTAGATTTTTTTTAAGATTAAATACGCTTGGCAATATATTACAGCTCTTTCAAATCAAGTAAGTAATTAATTCTTCAAAGCACAAGGACTACAGAGAGATCAATGAATGAAATAATTCTCACACAGAGAAAGAACGGGAAACAAATGGGTCTCAGGTTGGGTACATTTGGTAAACAGCACATTGAAAGGATGCCATGTAAGAACAGACAGTGCTAGGACATCAGAGGGGGTCTAAACTCTTGTAGATAGTTAAGGAAAAAATATAAATCTGCTACTAAAATAAGGTCTTCTAATTGTTCTCTTTGCTTTCTTCTTTGAGTAGAAGATCCCCCCTGGCCTTACACAGCTACAAACAGCCCTTCAGCAATGATTATCAGCATTGTTGCTTCACCCTCATGCTTATTATGGGTCATATTTCTACCCAGATTGCAAGATTATTGTAATGTTTCAGGCCAGCAAGGATTAGTAAAAACACAACAGCACACAACTGAAATCAGGGGATTTGAGGAAAGGGAGAGGAAGGTACGGATGGTGAAGTGACAGCAAACTGATTACTTTAATCTTCATAATAATAAGACCTGCCAACAGAATAAGGAACAGAGTCATCAGTTTACTACCAGTGATGACATTTCTTGTTGTCATTCAGCAAACTAATTGCCTCTTTTGTCAGGTATGAATTCTTTTCAACAGAGATGTCACAGGCTGGCCAAGGAGATACTCTGATTCTTAAAGGCTTCTCCCCTTTTCTAAAGCTCCTTTTCAGGTTTGTTTATCATTTATGCTGATGTCTGAGGAGCTATTGGGTTCTTACTTTTCAGAGCAAGGGATAGAAATAAGACAGAAAGCATTATCAAGCAATTTGCCAGCCTGTATATAATAACCTAAAACATGTATCTATTTCTTCTTTGAAGAACAGGAAGCACTTCATCATTTCTGAAAGACCTACTTATCAAGCTGAATTACTTTAAGCATCTTCCTATAAATCACAAAGAAAAACTATTTTATGTTTCCAGAGATGAAGCTTCTATTGTAATGAGTGGAAACAGTGGCAAACAAACACAGCCTATGGCTACACTCCTCTAAGTTTTTGCAATGACTATTTCATGAACAAAATTCTTGCTGAGCAATATTACTCAGTCCAAAACAAGGTGATTAATAATAGGTCACCTTAACTACAAGCAGCCCATTACTGGAAAATCTATACAGTCCTGGGGGAGACTTTCTCTCTTCATGATGTTTTGCTCTCCTCTCTGTAGCACACACAGTTAAGCACTTCCAGTTGTCAATCCAGAACAACCAAGCTCATTAAATTATTTCAATGATTGGGACTTTTTTATTTTTCATTATCAGGCTGCACATCAAATTACCAGCCTGAAAAGAAGAATGAAACCAGACCAAAAAGCTGTAAGCTACAGAAGCCAAAGCAGTGATATCAAACAGCTTCTAGTTTGTGACTTCTATTTTCCCAGAAAAGCCCTTTCCTCAAGAATTTAACATTTTCCTCACTTATGGTCTGCATTGCTACAAAACAGGCAGCGATTTTTCTTTCTTTGCTCACTTTAAAATCAGTAACATGTCATCCTTACAAAGCAGCAGCAGAGACACAGGGCAAGGCTTTACATGGCCACAATATACACATTTATCAGGAAAAGAACGTATGGGCAATAACTGCCTCATGCACAGAATGTCTTTCTGCTGTTAGGGCTATTTCCAACAAAAGAATATCCTGTGATGTTTAACACATGAGCACGTGGCTTACAGAGCACACACTGCCCATCAACGTGCCAAAAAAGCATCAGTGTCTTACAACTCCTCTCATAGTCCAAGGGCACCTCTGGACCCCAAAAATGAGTGAACAAGAAGTAGGGATAACAACAACACTGCAGTTTATCACCACTTACCACTAATCTGCTTAAGTTTACAAACTACCCTCCAGTCCCTCCAAAAGCCTCTGGCACTGGGATGATGCAAGTTCTGATTTAGTAACAAGCTGACATACAATTACATGTCTAACAGCCCATGCATTGAGAGGATATTTGTAAGCTGGCATAGAATGGGATATGTTATAACTCAATTCAGTCTTAAAGATGGATAAAATTCATCCAGTGATTTTAAAATCAAACACTGACCTTTAAAACTTCAGGGTCTTGAATATAAACTACAGGAAGGGTAAACAATCACCAAGTTCTACACATTGGACTGCAATTTTTTTCAGATTTAAGTGACTATGAATTAGGCAAAGAGATTTAGTTGTACTAACTTACTGCCAATGCCCACAATTTTTTTTTTCTGTAACAATTGACAATCTAACAATTTGCACTTTTTGAAGATACAAATAAATCTGTCAGAGGAAGGTAAAAAAACAGTATCTGTCACAGTTTTAGTTTGTTGGTTTGTTTTGGGGTTTTTTTTGTTTGGTTTGTTTTTTGCTTTGTTGTTTTTTGTTGGTTTTTTTCTCTCCAGGGAAAGGGATTATTTTTTCCAATATAAGTGTTAGAGTCTCTCTATAGTAGCCCATATATGCAGGTACATATGGGAATTAAATTTAGATTAAGTTATTTGGAAAAAACATAGTCACTTGCTTTTCAATTTAATATTCCCTACAGAATTTTATCATAAGAACTTGATCTAGCTGCCATTTGTGAGTACTTTCAAAATAAACTTTTTATGACCTGGTGCTGATAAGGTGTATCCAACACAAGGCCAGCATGATAACACACATGGGCTCCCTTAGGGATATCACTGCCTTTTTTTTTTTTGGTAAAACCACCCTCAATTTTCAATAAATCACCCAAAATTTCATCACAATATTACAGAAGTTACCAGGACATTCCCAACAAATATTGCCACTGAAATACCAGTGGCAGCTCCAAGCCAAGGCAGGTCACTCCAGCTGTGACTCCACAGCATGAAAATTCTTCAGCTTCACTCAAAGTCTCCTAAAACAACTGGACTACATAACTACTAATGAGAACTTTTGTTTTCCAAAACATATGCCAAATTTTTTTAAATCTCTCCACTCTTACTTTACACTTCATTGCACTTCTTTACTGAACTCACTTCTCATTTTAAGACATTTGCAAACAGAGTTTGATCAGATGCCTTCAAATCAAGAAGAAAACAGAATTTGTCAGGAGACACAACAAGCCCTAATTTAGGTACACAGTTAAATTGCTGGGGAAGAGGCTTATTCCACATTCTTGTTCCTGAGTTTGGACAACACAATTTCTGTGATAAATCTGTGATGTGTTCAAGAAGATGGTATTTAGGAACCATTTCCCTTGGAGAAGGATATTCAAGAGAGAATTCCTCTCCATTTTCACACACACCAAAGTCTCCAAGCAACTGATAAAATCTGACTCACACAAAACCACTTAGGATGTATTCCATCATGTCTGAGAAAAAGTTACTTCTGCTTGGGAAGTCTTTAGTTCTCACACCAATGGTTGTGGGATTTAAGGTTTGAATTAGTTGTATCCAAGTCCTGTTTGTCCATGAGTTCCAAGCACGGTGCAGCTGGTATCAGGAGCAGCATCTCCAACACACCCAGAGCACTCAGCTCATGGGTCCCTGGTGTCCAAGAGCTCCCAGACCTGTTCTCCAGACAGAGATTTCCCAAGAGCAACCAAAGCATCTTGCAGTGTTACCAAATGTATTGCTCATTCTCAGTGTATGTGTATTTTCCATGCAGCCAAAAAAGGAAAAACTGCTGAACAAAAAAACCCAAACAAAATAGAGCACCAAGGACAAGAGTAGGCTTGCACTATAACATTTTTTGGCAACAAAAAACCCCAAAATGTCTAAAGTGTTTTAGCTTTCTCGAGGTTGACTCAGACATTTCGAGCATTCAAAGCATTCATGAAGCATAACAGAAGCTACATAAGCAAACATAAATCTGCTATATCTTTTAACAACCCTGGAGGGGAACAAAAATTGAAAAAAGCCAAACAGTTCTTCTTGAAGCTCTTCAGGTACAACACTTGAAAAATTCAAAGTGCAGCACACACAAAACTAAATAGTATTAGTCCCTTGTAGTCCTACTGAAGTACTAAAAAATAATTCTCCCTGTTCAGTTAGCTAAGGTAGGTTTTTGGGGGTAAAACACCTCCTAGCTGTGGCTGTGGGTTTTTATTTGTCCCTCCTTCCTCACCACAGGGCTCAAGGTCACTGCTGGCTTCTTCATTTTTGGACATTCCTGACTTTTCCTGGTTGCAAACACCTTGCAGTTACATCCACTGATCTACTTCACCTTGAAAAGGAACACGCTTGAGTTTCCAGACAACAGTTTGCTTGAAGGTAAAAAGCCCTCCCAAACTTGAGTTTGTTCTCACCAAGTAAAACAGTGGTTTTCAACTAGAAATATCTTAAAGTCAAAGAAAAACAAAGTGCAATAAAACATCTGACAGTCAGACTCCATACTGAACACAGGTGCTGCAGCATTAAAACAAACAACCCTCTCCCACAGAGTGTCCCCCAGAAAGCTGTTTCTGATTCAGCAACTTTTTTTTTCTTAACATTTGCAAATTACACCTTTCTAGCCTTAAATATCCTTCCTCCTGCTTAGAAAAATAGCAAGAAGCCTCACTGTACTGACAGATAATGAAAAACAACCTCTGCATCACTATTTACACTCTGCTGAGAACAGTCGCTCCACCTCAATGCAGGTAACTTTGGACACCCAACTTTCCCTTCTCCTGCCAGCCTTGTCCCCTCAATTGTCCATCTTCTGGCAGTCACTCACACTGGGAAAGAAAGGGTACCCTGCCTGGCAATTGAAAAAATGAACCACTGAAAACGCTCCAGAGTTTGCCCCATCTTCTGAGATGATTAAATTTGCCATTTGTAGATGTCTTTATCTCTCCAACTCAGTATCAGTGGAGAGTTCTGAAGATGAGACGAAGTAGAACACATTATCTCTTGAAAAGGTGGAATTTAGGGGACATTTACAAGCTGCTTTGGAGCATTTGTATTTCTGACCCAGAAATGAAGTTTCCAAAATAACATATATGAAGACTAGAATGTGTTTGGTGCTTGGAGCCCAAGGCAAGATAAATACCCACATTCACCGTGCAGCACAGAGAACAAGAACAGGTACAACGAAACTAAGGGTTTGCTTATTTATGGTGAGCACAAAAGCTCAGAAACTGCAGAAAAAAAACACAGAAAACATCACCAGATATGTGCTCTGACATAACCTTGCAACCATTCTGCAGTGAAACATGTCAGGAAACCTGAGTTCCCTGGAACACTCAACTGGCTCCTTAGACCTTGTGAAGGGGCCACCACTGAGCACCTGCCAAGGTATCCCTGCCAGGTGCAGACTGCACAGTCAACCACAGTGCTGGCCACAGTAAGGCTGGATGTGAATGTCTGGGAGACAGTAAAACAGGCACAATATTCAGATGTAGACACCTGGCAACTGCTTTTGTCTGAGTTAGTGTCATCCTTACATGGTGTTCCTAGAGCAGATTGGGTATGGAGACACCCAGGAATACAGCAAGACATGAAGCCCAACCCAGCTGCTGCTTTATGCCTACTGAAGGAGTAGGTGTCATTTTATATTAAACATGAATTACTGTGGCAAGGGCAAAATAAAAATACATTTGCTCAAGAAAGTAGGATTTGTCATAACAAAGAGATTTTTCAAGTCATTAAAATCAAAAACCTCCTGACCTTCCAGTCAACTACAGACAGGGGACATTCTGTTTCTGAACTATGCAAATGGCACTACAAAAATGAAGAATTTTTATTATCCTTTTCCATATGCATAAACCACACATTCCCATCTTAAAATTACATTATACTGTGGCCTTCTAACTCTGAGTGACTGTTCCCAAGCTAAGTTTCATCATCTAATATGTAGCACCTGCATTTAGCATAATAAAATTAAGCATTCCCTTGGAAATCAGATAGCTGCTGGAATGTTTCTGTTTCTTTTTCAGACAAGGAGAAGACCTACCTCCAAATTAGCATCTTTGATGTTGACTTTTCATCAGTAATAGAGAACCTGGTTTAAAAATTAAAACCTCAAGCATCAAAATGCATGCAAAAGCTGTTAGAACTGTGCAGTGAGGGAACAGAACAAAGCCAGTGGATTCGAAAGCTGCTTCTGCTCTTAAGGATGTGATCACTTAAGGATGTGATTAAAAAGCCCAAACTTGTTTGGGAAGGAAAGGAAAGCAAAGTAATCTCCAGGAACTTTCTGCTGATATAGCCAACACTGGCTATTATCAAAGAAACAAATGTCTGGATTCAGACACAGGCTTAGCTCCTGTAGCTCTAATTAAGGCTTCCTCAGTAGACCATCGTGTGCTAGTTGCCAATTAAAGGGAAAACTCCCTTTTTTAGATAGTTTTCCAAATATTTCCAGTCCTTGGGTGGGCTGCCTGGTACTGTCCTGCAGTGCAGGGAAGGGAGGTGGGTTGTTGTGGAATGCCTGGAGAAACAACAAGGGCTCTGCCTCCTGCTGACAAGACAAACCAACCCTCAGAGCTTGCCCTGAAATGGAGTATTTCCAGAAACTCACTCTAAACTTCTCTGTCTATCGTGGAAAAGGATTCACATAAGGCAGGTTGGGTGCTTCTCACAAGTACTTTTTCAGCTCCCCTTAGAGCAACACCTCTGATCAATTATCCTGAATACTGTCAAACAGTGTACATGTAGGGGAAATAAATTCTTTATTTCACCTTCTCCTTTGCCAAAATACACAAATGTGTGTTTTGTGATTGCAACATGACTGGTATACTTAAAACAGTTACAGGAGAGATGGAAGCTGCAACAATGCAGGAGAAATGGGCAAAAAAGATTTGAAACATCTCTTGACCAGACTTAACAAAAAGATAAGTCCTTAGACATGCACAGAAATTGGCCTTTTTATTAAAATTGTTGGCTTGGACAAGTTTTCTTCCTATTGCATCCTACTGGTAACTGACTGCTGAGGGAAAGCAGCTAAAAAACCCCACCACCAACCCACAATGGTTAAAGTGAGCCACACAACGCAAAATCCAGTGGGGAAAATGCAGAGTGACACTTGAGATAGGAGAGATGCACAGAAAATGCTCCGAAAGAATGGGGGCAAAAACCCCCAAAGGCTTTGCTAACCCAGTGAGCATTTCAAACACAGTCAAGAGTGCCCTGTTTAAGGTACCCAGAGCATTTAACAAGCTCATTCCAAGCTCCCTGTAGTCAAGAAATGAATGGCAGCACAACCACAGTGGCTTGAGCAGGACTAAAATAAAAGCAGTAAAAAGCATCATGTTTGTCCTTCTCCAAGATCTCAACAGACCCCTCAGACTTTGAGGATATCTCTGGTCTACAGACACACAGCATAAACTAGACATTTCTTCCACTCCCCACACAAAACCACCAGCCCCAAACAGGGCTATTAACCTCTTTGGAAACATCCAAATTTAAAATTGCTTTTCTGCAATTTCCAGGAATGCTTTTGTCCCTTCCATGATTTGGGGCAGGGGGACAGAGGCAGGAAAGGAAAGGAGAATTTATAGTAAAATCTTTCTTTTTGTCTGCCCAGGGCAGCTCCAAATACCCCTTCTCCTCCTGTGAGGGCCTCCCTCCTCTATCATATACCCCTGCTCATGGTGTTTCTGGATTACTTTTCACTCTCTGCAGTTTTATACCAACAAAGTGATTTTACGATCCCATCATAGTTATGAATCATTTCACACACTTCTGGGGTGAAACACAAACTGTTTAACATTGCAGAGCAAGGTAGATAATTGTTCACAAAATGGAATCAAGGAGGTTGTATCTAATTAAAAGTACACGGGGAATGTACTGTAAGCAGAAGGTATTGTAATTATCTTGTTTCCATGCAAATGTACCCAGTAATGAGAACAGCAGAAGCAAAGTATCCAACCTTTCCCTTAGGGACACACAGGGGAAGCTACAAACACTTCTGATGATACCACACATGTAAACATGAAAAAACTCAAACCTGTAAAATAAAATTCTATTGCAGAAGTCTCTGATGCTTGATTTGAAAACGGGAAAACTCAATCCAAACTCTAAACTTCAGCAAGTTAATGCATTAAGTGCACATGTGTGGAGATTTTCTGGATATTGCAAGCTAAAAACCAGTTACAAAATGCCAAAATAAGAAATAATTACAAAACAAATCAATTAAAAAAACCAAAACTCCAAAAATACACTTTGCTTAAAACATATGATATTAGTTACTTCATGTCTTTGAAAAAGTGTGTGTGCAATTAAATGGGTAAAAACTTCAAAGTATATTTTGAATTTTGTTGTTTTATAGTGCAGAACTGTAATCCATATTTTATTTTTTTCACACTACCTAGATGCAATTGCACATAATTTAATAAATTTGGGGTGAAGAAATGCTCCTGTAGAACAGCTTTCAGCTCCACAAATGTAAGGTGATGCTTAACAAGACCCCACCCTTCGTGTCTCAGTGCTTGACCTGACTCCTCCTTGTTGGACTTAACAGACCTGGCAGGACTTTTGTGAGGTCTCCTGAGACCAAAAGTGCTCCTGCAGCATTAAGGCTTGCTCATGATGTACTGCTTTGACTTTTAGCTCCTTGCTCAAACATGGAATCTCAACAAAACAAATATAGTTGTAGATAAATCAGGCTCAAGAGAATCTCCAGAGTGATTCCAGCAGCTTAATATGAGCACAGAAAAATCCCCACAGTGTTTAAACTCACATTCCCAGAGAAATCCTGCCTTGGGTGAAGCTCTGTGTTCCTTTACTCTCCATTTACCTGAAATATCACAACTGATATTTATTAAGATATAGCCTAAGCTTATCAATATTTAGTTTGTGTTTTATTTGGGTGAGACTCACACATGTCAACTCCTGCAGTATGACCAAAGCACACAGAAAGAAACAGGAGGAAATGAAAGAAGATTAATTCAAAAATTAACATCACACTGACCCACAGAGACAGGGAAGGAGAAATGTAAAACCACACAAATAAACGTATTAATTTCTACAAAAATCTGATTATATTACCTACAGTCCATTTAATTGGAAAACAAATCCCTCTCTTAGATACCTTTGCTTCAGTATAAACACATTTTTTACTAAGGAAATAAACCAGAAGGAGGGAAAAGAAAAAGTGATATCTTCAACATGACATAACATGTGCTCTTCATATTTCTCCAAGTGCCTCCAAGTAAATCCAAGAGGTGGTTTGGTTTGCACATCTTCACTCCAGCTGCTTCTTACTCTGTACAACACTATGGGGATCCCCTCAGGAAGCTGATGGGACAGGCTGGGATATTTTCTTTAAGATGAAAAGAAGCAAGAAGTCACTTGTGCACCCAGAACCTACAACTGATGGGATGTAAAAGGATAAAGTAGATAAAATGAATAACTAGAGGATAAAGAGGATAACATGAAAATACAAGATTTCACTGAAACATGAGCATTTTCCAATTGGAAATATTTAAAGAAAGCAGATGAATAATGTTGGAATTCATTGTCAAGCCTGCTGACAGCTGGACACAGCAGCTGTATAAGCTGTTAGAGCATTCTAACTTCACTCCTCAAGTTTAGCTCAATAATATATTCAAAACATTTCATCATTTCACAGTAAAGATTTGTCTTTGAATATGGCTGATGGACCTACTTTTACTCAACTAAAAAACCATCCTCCACCTCTAACAAGCTCTTGATAACATCTTACCTTATAAAAAGGAAAAAAAAGTTCATGAAGGAAAAACTAAATACCTGTCAAGAAATAAAAACAAACATTCTCTGCTTTGTTCAGTGTCAGTGCTTTAAATGCAATGAGTTTAATAAAAATAAAAAAAAACAAAAACAACAATCATCATGTGTTGTAAAAGACAAGGAAAGAATTGTGCACAGCTACTGTATTCTGGTAGCTGTCTTGGATAATTAAGATAATTTTCCAGTAAAATAAAATTTTTTCCTTGTCCAATTTCTCCAGCTGAGTATTTAACAGTTTATTCTCCTGGTGTTTTATTGATGCTGTACAGATGTTTGCTTACTCCAGTAAATAATCTGGAAAATAGAAGAGATGAGCAATCTCCAGCTCACACTGTTGACATGTCAGTGGAACAAGAATGAGTGATGAGGTGTTTGTTCTCAGAAATTATGAGCAGTTTGTCCTCTCCTTTTATCCAAGAAGAGAAGTTTTTACTTCTTTCACTCTTAAAGTTTCATTTCTAATAGATAAAAAGGCAAACCTTTTTGTCAAAGAAAAAGAAAAGGACAAGAATAACCCTAGAAACACTCTGGGGAAGATACTGGGAATTTGGGCTATTTCAAAATATCAGCAACAAGAACAGGTATTAGTGATACACTTCACTTAGATTTTAAAATGAACATTCACACATGTAACATTTATCTGCCAGTCTTGCTCAGGATGTGAACCCTGACTGTTTTCAGCATGCTACAAAGGCCAAAATTTATCACTGCTCTGGTGTTTCTATAGGATGAGTTTCCCATCCTTGGACTCAGGTTTGGTTTTTTTCTTTTTTGTTTAAAGGTCAGATAAAAGTTTAGAAGCTAAGTCTGCATGGAGACACAGCCAAAACATAGAAGGCTGTTTCAGGCTATACAAGTCTGAAAGTGAGTCTAACTTAATTTGTGAAAATCTACTTGACAAAACAAGGCAAGTTAAAGGAGAGAAAGAAAGAAGGGAGATTTGTGTCTTTTGTGATTACATCAAACACTGTAAAGAAGACAACCTCACACTGAGGTTAATTGGAAAAAAGGAAATGATTCTAAAAATTTCAAATCAATGCAAAAAAAAATAACTTCTATCTATTTAAATTAAGTGCTCCAGCCCAGATGAAAGCAACTGATGAAAAGCACATTGTTTGATAAGGTCACTTATTTGCAAGACAGGTGATCAGTATTCATTAAAAGGAAGAGGAAAAACAAGAGTTGTGCTATTCACTAGCACAGCAGCACAGTGACAGTTTTAATCAGCTTTTATTGAAATGTTTCCTCTGCCTTTCCCCTCTGCAATGAACAGAACAATCTCGTAACAAACCCCAGTGAATGCCTAACAAGAAAAGTAAAGCTTTGACAACTTCTCTGCAGATTCTGACCTGCTGCAGGTCAACGAAATTTCAGTAGTTTTTTCTCTGGATGATCTACTTTGTAATGAACAGCTATCTTGGAAAAGTTGGGTATTTGCCCAGAATTAACATGCTTTGGATTCTGAAGTGCCCCAGCCCAATGTTTCTGCATAAATCAGTGCAATAGGTCTTGTTAACTCCCTTCATCACTCCTTAGAGGCAGCAATGCCATGTGCATTCATCATCTCACTGCAGCTTTAGCCCTTTTCTCACCAATTAACCTTGAACTGGCCAAAGACTTCAGAACACATGGCTCAGTTCACCTCATCCCCTCCTTAGACAAACCTTCTAGACTTGCTAGGGAAAAGAAAGTCCACTTGAGCAACAAGAAAGGTTAGCACAGGACAAGCCCAGGAAAAAAGGCTGCCCAGTACTGAGCTGAGAAAAAATGAAAAAAAAGGCAGGGAACTGTCAAGGCAAAACTAAAGAGCAGATCTCACTTGAAAAAGTTTCATACAAGTTGGGGGTTAGTCTGTCCTTACAAAAATATGAAAGTTTAAAACACACACTCATAGAATGGCCTGAGTTAGAGAGGACCTTAGAGGTGATCCAGTTTCAATTCCCTGCCATGGGCAGGGTCACCTCCCACCTGCCCAGGCTGCTCAGAGCTCCATCCAGCCTCGCTCTGGACATTTCCAGGGACGGGGCACCCACAACATCTGTGGGCAACCTTAAAGCACAGGTTTCAGGCCAACAGGCCTCTTGGAATGTAACTCACATACAAACCCAGAAAATTAAAAACAAGGTTTGGTTCTGGTATTTCTTCCTTATCTCCCTCTCTTTCCAGCACATGTAGGATGTATCCAGGATTGTGGCTTTCTTCCTGGATAATGCAAATCCCACCTAGACAGAATATATGCACACACAGGCCTGTAGACAAATAAGAAGTAGGAAAACAAAGCTGAATAAACAGCTCACAGAGGTCAAGATTTCCTCAGTGCCTGAAACTCATTTAAGAAATATTGAAAATAGACAACTTGTACCTACTGTTCTATTTCCATGTTGAGAAATTTAACATGTAAGCAGAATTGGTGAGGAAACCTCCAGCAAAGAAAATATTGACCAAAACAAGTTCTGAAACCAAGAAATAGTAATAGAAGTACCTATCACTATCAAAGAAAACAATGATAAAGATCAGAAAAAGAGAATTAAAATCAACCTGCTGTGTTCCTATAAGCAGAAATGTGGTTCTATAGGTGCCTAGTAAACACATTAAAACAAAACCAAACAAAATAACTCCACTCTTTACTGGGGAATCCTACAGGTACTTGTTAGAGGCCAACCTTTGACCTTCTACTGCAAAATTCCCAATGCAGTTTTGGCAGCACTTCTTTGTCACCCTGTAACTCAAACAGCTGAACACAGTTAATGCCCCTATAGCAACAGCCTCATTTTCTGCAGATTCCATCAACCACACACAAAACAAAGAACCTTAAACCTTAAGCTTACAGCAGCTCTTCAGCCCTGTGGAGGCAGCAATTCTGACAAGCTAATGCCATGTACAACACCTGTTTCTCCAGTAGTTTCATAGAAGGAGCTCTTAAAAAATATCCATGCAGGTTTCAGGTTGCATTTTCACAGTGCCCAGAAACTACCAGAACAGCTCTGCTGGAGAGTCTCTCCTGGTTGCAGGGCAGCAACTCCCTCCCAGATTTCCACAGGCTCCTAAGACTGAAGCAAACCAGGAACACATGACGGAAATTTTTACCAGTGCCAAGCACAGCTCAGCTAAGCAGTGTCTGGGTCATCAATAATTTGGTTTGCAGAGGTTCCTCCAAGTAGAATATCTCAAGTATGGACTTCAATCATGCATGAGAAGCAAGTCACTTGTAGTAGTACATGCTCATGGAAGAGACCTCTAAGATCAAGTCCAACCATTAACCAAACACTCCAGACTCACCATAAACCACATCCCTAAGCCCCACAACATGTTATAGAACAACACCACTTAAATTTTGCCCCTTAAATTTCATGCTAAAGCTAAGACCAGTAGAATGCATGACAACCTGTGGAAATTAATTCAAAACACTCCAGCCAGCAACAGAAAATATTTTTTTTCTTTAGAGCTGTTGTGCTATTCCTGAAATAAATCATTCAGAACTCTTGCCACACAGTAGTAGAGTTTTGCCTGACCTTTGGCAGAGCAGGTCAAGGGTAGGGAGAAGAGAAAACCAAAGGGCTTGTCACAGATGAGCTGCATACTCACAATTTTAAAGGCAAATTCAACCTTTGTTTTTGTCTTAAATAACAGGGCCAGAAGTAAAAAAAAAAAAGTTGCCATCTGAAACATTCTTACTGATTTTATCCATAGGGTCATCCTGAAATAAAACAATTCTAAATCATTGGTCAAAGAGGAATCTGCTCTAACTCAGGCAGAAAACTAAACTTTACTCTTAGTCCATGTGTATCAAATTCTATCCTTGTATTAATAATTTCTTTGTCACATAGGAACATGTAGCTCTCATTTACTATTGTTTTAGTAGGAGATGATGCTTTCCCCTTGGTATGAAACCCATGCATAGGAGTTTTATACAGAGGATTTCCTGCAGTAATCAGTTGTAAATGTGCAAAAATCCACCCTATGATAAATGACTCAAACATGCTGTGCATCCAGCAAACAGCTCAAAGACTGGGCTTCTGAAAGTGTAGAATAAAGATAAAGCCCAGCAGATTGTGCTTCACCATAGCAATCCATACCATAATTGTGTTGTGACACCCAATGGCACATTTAAGACATTCTGTAAAAATTCCTCTTATAAAGATAACGATTATTTCCAGTAGCAGTTTCAATTATTCAGCCTAAATTAAACAACCAACCAAACAAATCCCAAAACAAACAAAACCAACCCAGACAAGACATCGTGAAACTGCTTTAAATATTTAGGATCACAGTTTCAAAGAACACAATAAAGTGAGATGTGCAGAACTGTGATCAGCAAACTATTCACAAACATCATGATTGCAATATATGGAAGAGAACTCTTGTTTCCAACTGCCAAAGTCTCTTTTGGTTCACCTCTTGGATCAAGTCCCCAAAGCACATTTCCTTCAGGATTTTAGAATGGATATTTTTGTTCTTGTTTGTTTAGCTTTCAGAAAACTCCACCATGCTCCCCCCCACTCGCTACATACACTACATTATTGTTCCTATAGCTCTTTTTATGCTGCAATGGTAATGCTTTCACTACAAATAAAGGTTGGGGTGTTTTATATATATTTATCCTCTCAATTATATTTTTTTAAAAAAATAACATATAAAGTTACAGATCAGTCTCTGTGCAAACATTTGTTTTCCCAGAGGTAATAAAACACATTTCATGGCCTTCTGTTAACATTTGCATTTGTTTTTTCTACTTGGATGTAGCAGAAAGGGGAAGGGCAGAGGGAAAAGAGATGGCTTTTGAGATGGTGATCCTGTCTCCTAAAAGAACTGATGTGTGCCTTCAGACAGCAGTAGATTAATATCAAGATACAGCACAGCATAAAAACTGTTGCCAAAGTTCAGTCATTTAAACAGGATCACAGTAATCAGATCCCATTAAGCAGATGTTTACACACCCTGGAATATCAACTAAACTCTGACTCCAGCAACTGAGATCAGTTTGTGAGTGTACAAAATGCCAACAGGGATTGCAGCAAACAGCAGCACATTCTAAGTGGTACAGCAAACTCCTTTTAACATATTACCTATAAACACATTGTGATTTCTGAAACTAACACTGGAAAATGGAATGTTCTTAGCCTGTCCTTATCTCATGGCACATATGCTCCAATTGCTGCTGGAGGGAATGACAGGCTGATTATTTCCAAACATACTTTCTTTAATTTTACCAGATGCCATATTTAACAAACATAGGTTGAATAAGATAAAATTGTTTCTGTTTAGGGCCACCCAGACAAGGTTAATTCATGATCCTACAAGCACATGGCAGCCCAGCTGCCATCTGTCCCAGCAGGTCACTGGAAGGACCAACACTGTGGAAGATTTGCACTTGAGCCTCCACATTTGCAACTCCATATAGGAATAAATCACATAAAAATTAAGTGGCTACATGGAGATGGGTTCACATGAGCATCCTTATCTTCACTGCATCCTGGGTTTTATTTCAATTAGAGTAAAAAATTAAAAAAAGATATGACCTCTGTAATATTAATTGTCATGAAAATTCTTCCAATAAGTCTATTGCTCAAAAGCAATAGGTCCACTTGTTTGATTAATTGTTCATCAATATACATTCCGATGTCATAAGATTAATTTTTAGCTGGTTAGGATAAGAATTAATACTCAACTTATAACACATGAGTTGCACACTTTTAAAATGTTATTGAGGGAAAATTTGCAGAAAAACAGGGAAACAGCTCTTTCTACAAACAAACAATCTCCATGATTTCTACAGGTACAGCTGATCCAACATCACCTGACAATAGAAAACAGTTACCACACATGCAACCATCCCCCATGGCCTTTAATGCTTTTGGCACTGCAACTGTCAGTTTATTAGAGTTCAGCTCCTTACAAGAGCTAATTAATATTCTAGGAGGGTAAACTTGGCTTCACATCCCAGCTGTACCATACAGGTGTTTACATCCTGGGCTCACAATAAATAAATTCGAGGCATTGGATGCCATTTGGACAGCCTTGTTTAGGCTTTCAGACCTGGGCTCCTGTCCCTCTACAGAGTTACCAGCAAGCCATTTCCCAATCCCTCATCTCTTTCTGGTATATTTGGTCATTCTGGATCCTGAAAACTGCATTAAATAAATAAAAAATACTATGTTGTTTAAAATTTAATTGCTATTATTATCTACAACCCAGAGGCTCAAAACTATTAATTCTGTCTGTAAACACTAACAAAGCTGTATGAGAGACAGGCAATCATGACTTCACTCAGCTCCAGCAATGCCTCAGGAGGAGCAGAAGACAGACCAGAGAAGAGCAAAACGGTTCAAAAGTTTAGGAAGCAAGATATTGAAGAGGGAGTTGAGTGCAGCTGTACTTCAGAAATGGCTAAGGATGGAACAACAGAAATGGTAAAATATTTGTCTTTAGGGTACAGTGATGTGTCAGGAGTGTCTTTGTGTTTTCCCCAATGCTGCTGACCTGGTTGGTCTTCTGCCTTTTACAATGAACTGTATCAAGTCAGCATTATCTACTTGAACCTTGGCAGGGATGTTTATTTTTACTGAGCTTCACAGGATCCAAAAGGACCACTCCTGCAGGTTAAAAGAAGCATTCAACAATTCTCTTCAGGTACAACAGATAGTACTTTATTTCTGTTTGTTCCAAGCTCTGTGGTAGAAAACATGATTACAGAGATTAGCAAAGATTTTGCCAATTGTTACATCACTCAATTTTTGGAGGTGATGCGGTTCAAGCCACAGTCAAATGAAACAGGCAGGTTGAATACTGAGAAAAAAAAATCTCAGTACTTTTTCTTAGAGGAGAATTCTTGCTTTTGTAGACCAAAAGTAGCAACACCCTCAGTCAGTGCCTCAGAAAGTGTCACAGTTGTTAAACATGTGCCACACTGCCCTGCAATTCCTTTCGTCTTGTTCAAAATGATCCTTTGGTTGGAAAGTAACTTTCTGGACCAGCTTTCTCAGGTGTATAACCCTCTCCTTACTGTACAGGAGAGTCAGACTGTAGGATTCCATTACAGGAGCAGAGGTCACTCGCTAACAAGTTGAGTTCTGCAGTGTAAAGCATTTACAGGATTTAGTCCTTCAAAACTGTAGTGTCCTCAAAGCCATTTAACAAAACACATACAAAGACCAACTGAAGTATCCTATCATTCTCAATAGGAAGAAGGTCTTGTTTTCCCCCAGCCCCCAAAAAGATGAGTTATCTCTCTCATGCCAACACAGGAGAGCCTTGAAACTACAAGAAAGATTAGCATCACTCTGCTGAGATAGACGGCCTCATCACAACCAATTTGTCACAACAATAGTCTCATTAAATGCATTATTCTTCTGCAGCAAAGAAGAGAACACTTGACATGTTTGAGTTAGACACACAAGTCTCCCCCTCTCCTTCATCTCTACCTTTCTATGCAATGGCAGGCCCACAGGGAAGGCTCAGGGCCTTCACTCACAGTGAAATCAGTGAATACAAGAAGAATTACTTAAAATTATTTTGTGTAACGGTTGGATGAAGAAAGCTCATGTGTTCCCAGGGATTGTGCTTCAGGGTAAACACTGAGATTAGCTTTGGCTGGTCCCTTCAATCAAAGCATTTCTGAGCTTCTCCATCAAGCAACATGAAAGCACCAGAGCCTCAAGGAAAATGTATAACAGAGCCCCAAAAAAATATATTTTCAACCTGGCTTCTAATCTGCATATACGGGCCAAATCCTGCTCAAGCTATATACTCATTTACCAACAGACACAGTGAAAAGACACAGAGAATCCCACCCACCAAGCATGCCTTTGACAACAGAACAGCCTATAGTAGTCCATGGCTGAAAATAAATTCTCTTTCTAGATATTATATCACAGAATCATAGAATCGATTGGGTTGGAAAAGACCTCCGAGATCATCAAGTTCCAACCCTTGGTCCAACTCTAGTCCATATTTGGGCCATCTGCCTACCAAGGCAGTGCCTCATAAGCATTTGACTCATTTTGCCAGTTCCAGGAGAAATAAAGAGCCTTTTTTACTCCATCTAAGCCAGATTCCATTCTCTAGCAACCTAAAGATTTACTTTTCACTCCAAACGTGGCTATGGCCTTTTACTACAGATACAACATAAAAATCAACAGGCACCTCTGTGTTTCTTGCTGGCACAACTCCCTTGCATGTACCTAAGAGTAGATTGCAGCTCCTACAGAAGAAGTCTTCAAACAGTGTTTCTTCATTGTTAAAAAATAATTTGCAACAAGGCTGGATGGACTGTAGCATTAATTTAGAAGGGCAAAACCTCAATAAAACTTGTTTGAGAAGCTTAACCTACATTAATGGCTAAAGAAAAATAACCAGCATGAATTCCTGTCTAAACCAGAGCTGGAGTGTGCAAACATGCCCACATCAGAAGGGGGTGGGAGAGCAATAGGTGTCTGCATAGACCAATCAGCCCAATTTACACATTATCTCCAATTTAAATGATGGGATTACACATTTCTTATCCATGACATTGTTCACTGATTTACAAATGTAGGATTTTGAGTGGCTTCCAAAGGAGGGAAAACAAGACAATGATCCAGCCTTTCCCTGAGCATCCCTTCAGCAGGGCCACAAGTTGGGTGCATTTTGCTGAGTCTGTTCTTCACAGAGATTTGCACATTTGTACAGATTTCAATGGGAACAGCAAACAACATGTGAATCTGAAAGAGACAAATCCCAGCCCTGGGTCTTTCTGCACCTCCACAAACATTTTTATAGTTGGCAGACAGAGTGCTGCAGTAGGTAAAGAAAGATTAAATATTGCTGTTCACTATTAATTAAAACTCAAAACTAAAGGTATGGCAATGCTTTTCCTTCACCGATTCTTGTTTTAGATTACAATGAAAAAAGCAATTTTAAGGTACATTCTTCTCTGTCACTCTGAATCTCACTTAATTTATCACTGTAGCACTTCATGAACAGAAACACTGAAGATTTTGAGCTTGGTGTTTTAATTAAATCAATTTATTTCAATTTAAGTCATTCCCTTGTATATTTATTTAAAACATTATTTAAGCTTTTCTGGAGCCAATGTTAGCCTGCAGGGAAGCTTAATTAAAATAAACAAAAAAATACCAAGCAAGCCTCCAGAAAATACCAAAACAAAAAACCCCAGACACTTAAGTTCAGCCTATATCAGGATAAAACAATGAAAACTGTTCCCCCATGTAAATTCTGATTGATGCCCCATCAGGCAACTTGAATGTAGGTTTCTAAATTCCATCCTGACTTGTTTCAGTCATAAAACTTGTTCTGTTGTCAAGTAATTATTTGATTCTATTAGATGAAAAAAAAAGCCTATCCCTTAATTAGGAATTTCCAGTGGTTATCTTGGCATATCCATATCAACAACTGGACATGGCACTTTGTGCCATGATTTAGTTGACAAGGTGGTGTTTAGTCAAAGACTCAACGCTCTTGAGGACTTGTGCAATGTTAATGATTCTGTGGTAATTATTTTATATCCCACCTTACACTGTGGAAGATCCAAGAAGTTTAAGAAATGGTGTCATTTCATTGAGATTGTTTCAGGTGACACACACCTGGGCTGCTGCAGCAGCTTTTTAGCAATTGCAGATTCACTGGGGGTCTCTCAATGCCCCAAAAGTAGCAAAACTCAAGTCCTAGAACTCTTTCAACAACACTGGCTATCACTGATAAACAACATAAATTGGGTTATGGTGCTGCCTGAAGGATATTTCAGGGGTTTAGGTACATCTACTAGGAAAAATAACATGCTTGGGTCTGCACAGCACTATTCACTCAACTAAAACCATTCTGTCTGCAACAGACATGCCACATTAAGAAAGGTTAAAGCCAAAGGACCCCACTTGGTCAGATTACAGCAGAATTAATTGATGTGCTTAATCAAAGAGATGCTACTTGGCAGTGGCATAAAGCTTCTCTTCTCCAGGGATGGCACCAACCTTGTTGGCAGACCAGCAGCTTTTAAATAAGTACCAAACAATAAATGAGTGTATGCTACTGTCAGAACCTGTGCTATATAAAGCTTCTTGGAGATTCAAACTTCATCCAGCCCCTCTCTTTTTCTTACACATACTGTCAAACTGCTCATAGCATAAGACAAAAGTCACTAAGAAGTATATTGACAGTAATTGTAAAATCACAAGTTGGATAAACACAAACAGAAGAAAACTATATACCCTTTCCTACTTGGTTTGATAAAATCCAAGCTGACAATATTGTACAAGATCTAATGCCTGTACTAGAGGAAAATAAAAAATATGTACATGAGAACAAGTTTTGGCCAAATCTCATCCTTTGCTTTCACTTCCTCTTACAGAAAGCTTATGTCTTGAGTTACTTCTGCCAAGCTCTTTTTTAAAAGCTGTAGTTTGTGTACTTGCAATGTCTATTTCTAAACTAATCCATCATCCACCAGCAAATAAATGAAGAGTGATGAAAATTTAAAAGATTCTTTATGCAATATGTGTATGCATCATGATTTTATTACTATCTCCTTTTCAAACTCTCAAAAAACCCTGCACTGACCAGAAAACAGAAAGCAAACAAACGAAAGCAGAAAAAAAAGAAACTTTTCTTAGTCTTTGCCAGTAACTCACCAATTACCTCCTTAAACCAAACTTCACACTCCCCTACTTCAGGTAAGTTAAAATGGACTAGAGTACCTGGGGAATTGGGGAAGAAAACAAAACAAACACACAGATTCTGAGAGTATTTTGGAAGAGAATGGCAGAACACAGTGCAAGGCATTTAAGTAAAAAAAAACCAACCAGTTCATCAAGCAACAATTCCCATCATTATGTTGTGACTTTCTCATGTTGCCTATTGCACTTCTACTGAAAAAACAGCTACTGATATTCAAATCAGAAAAACCTTTGGAGACTGAAGTTCCTGGAATTGACTGAAGTTTTCAGACCATACATTTCTTAAGAAATAAATTCTGGTTCCTGAACCATAAATAAAAGTTGACACTTGTAAAATGGCCAATAACAGCACTGCAGAGCAAATTAGCCCAAAGCAGCCAGCTTGATTCAGAAACCATCTTTTGGTGCCAATCCAGTGTATTATCCATTTCACCTCAAAGAACTCCCTCACAGTTGTTAGGAACCAATATTTCCTTTTTCTTCTTTTTGGCAAGCTCTCCACTCTTTCAGTTTGCTCTTCAAATCTCCCTCCTCTACTCCACATGCTCTCACAAGTGTGTAAAATGCTACTTGGAAACTGCACATGTCACTGATGCCAGAGGCCACCCAGGAAATACTCCCACGAGTTCTGCCTCTTTTCCATCATTATTTCTGTCAGGACAGATGGACTCGCAGGTATCCTGTCCTGGAGAGGGCTCTGTAGTAGGGAGTAGAACTGAAGCTTTTTTTTTAGAAATACCCATATGATCATACTAGATCCAACTCTAAAAGCTGTCTGCAGGCAGCAAATATATAGAGGGATAAATTTAGATCCCTGTGTGCTCAGAAGACCCCAGTACAGAACAGCAGAGATTCAGGCACTAAGTACTACTCTAAGAGCTCTTTTCTGTGAAACTCCTTTCTGCCCAAGAGATGGATTAGAAATTGAAAAAAAAAATCTGATCTTTTGTCCATTGCAGGTGTTTAATTGGCCGGCACTATTTTTTTCATAAAAGAGATGCAATATTGTTTCCAACAATGTAAAATAAAAGCAGCAGATACAAAAGTAGCCTTTGTACACTAGCAGGACTGTTACAGTATTGCCTGAGGCAGCACACAGCCCCTTGACCTGACATACATCACACAGTCATGTTCCATCTGAGGTGAGACAAATGTTTGCTCATTAAATAAAATCTCATACTGTTATCAGGTAACTTCAAACTTCACAGTAGCAATTTTACGCCCTATGAAAGTCTAATTTTGATCTTAAAATTATGTACAATCTTGTTCCTGAGACCATCCCTTGGTAGGGGTGGTTGGACTAAGTCTTCTGAGGTCTCTTCAACTTGAACTACTCTGACTTGTCTCTCAGCTCACACAGCAGTTCTAAGAACTACATGTTGATTATCAATATGTTTCAAATTTCTATAAAATTTCTCATGGCACGTATTACATAATTGACCTAAGAATGACAACTGCAGTTCGTAGGACAAACCACAGATACCCTGGTGAGAAGTCACTGATACATTACTTTTCAGAGGCAGAGGAACTCACAATGGCATTGTTTGGCTGCTGCCCTGTTTTGGAGCTTGCCCAGCTGAGAACTCCAACCCCTCCAAAAGCCCTGATCTCCAAAGGATCTTTACAACAACTTGCAGAAGAGCTCCTCAGATCCAGCAGTGCCCCAGGCAACATTCCTTCACCTGGGCACAGCTCTGCAAGATCCTCAAATTAGAATGTCAATTCTGCCAGAGCTTGGCTTCTTCCTATTCCACATGGGCTGAGAAGGATGGGAGAGAGGGTAAAGCTGCCACTGCTGCTGGTTCCATATGGCCCAGCTGGACCAAGCTGGCTCTGCAGTTGGCTGTTTTATGGGAATCACTTGCCAGAGATTCCCTTTTCAGCAGCACAATGTGTATCAGAACTAGCACACAGCTGCCAGTGTGGTTTCCAAGAGAAGCTCTACCAAATCCTTCAGCTGCTAATAGGGACTCATTCTTTCTACCTAATTGTCTGCTGGTTTCCAATCGTGCTCTTCACTAAAACTAATTGTAAAACTTGCCTGGTTTGTCTGAGCCATAAAATGCCTTCCAGAACTTCAGTGATTTGTAACAGAGCCAAAGTGCTTGAAGGAGGATGCAGTAACCACAATAGTCTCAAATAGTACCATGGGAGACAGTCCTTGGGATTCAGCATGAATTCCTCCTAAATCATCCAGGCAAGTCTGACAACAGCATATCCTGTGCTACTCTGATGTACCTCAAGGTTTGCAAAAGCACAAAGAGAAACCTGTTAAGTCAGCAGCAACTATGTAGATGAACTTATAATCAGGGCATTAGCCCTTCGAGCCATTTCAAGTTATAATAAATTTAAGTTTCCAGAGGTGTTACAACCAAGTCCATCAAATATAAATGCTTAGTCCACCTAATTCTTTGTATTGTTCAACTCAAATGATCAGAGATGTCACTGACACAACTTAATCATGACAGTTGCATCAAAAACTAATTCAAACAGGTAAAACTATGAGACTTAAGAATTTGATTAAGCCTGGCATGAGTCTACCCACAGATGTCCATTCCAGTAAACTGATGTAGGGATGGAAGAAGCCTACAAGAAGCCACTTGTTCATGCATTCCTTCAACTTGTTTGACATGTACATTTCTTTTAAAGACAAGCACAGAACATTTTCTCCTACCTGAGACACCCTCTGGCACTGCTTCTGCTGCACTCCTCGTTCTGGATACACTGACTTGGGTGTTGATCACAAACAAGTTGCTACACATACAAGTTCTCTGTCAAGACAGCTAATCCTACTTTGGGAGGTGGGAAATGAAAGGTGTGAATCTCCATTATGTGCTTAAGTCACTCACTGTGTGGTGAAATCCTAATGGAGTTAAGGATCTCTACTCCATGATAAGACAAATGAGGCAGGGTCAGTCTTCAGGTCAGAGAGAACTGCCAATTGTGCTTTTCAATAAAATCTTGTTCTTTGTTTCTCTTACAGTTGAAAGTGAGATGAAAGTCATGGGTCAATGATCTCCCTGTAATAGTTGCAAGACTTATGAGAGACAGTCACACCACAGGAGCACAGGAATAAGACACTAACAGATGAAGACAGACAATTTAGTTGCATCACTTACTAGAGGTTTATTCTTTCAACAATAGGCAAATGCATCTTCAAGTACTTAATTCAGCCTCTGGGATGAAGCAGACAAAAATATTGCTATTTTGAGTAACAGACACCGATCAAGAAATTACCTCTCTTCTCAGAGTATTTTTTAATCTGTGTTCATTTTCTTCATCTTTTTTCACTTTCCATTATTAATCATCCCTCTTCTGATTACCTCCTTCATAAGGAGCCATTTTACAGCACAGCAAGTTCCTAAAAAGCATCCCAGTATTATGGAATGCCTTGTGATAATTCCAGCATGACAAGGCTAGGTTCCTGAAATAATTATTTAAATGTGTGCCATGAGTGAAGGAATCACAGTTCTCAACTTGCCTTTACTGCAAGCCTTGGTCAAACAGTCTACATGAACAGAGTGGCTGGGACATACAGGAAACACTTATTAAGCATTTCCTCTTTACATTCATTCTGACTTGTAGCCTTTCCTATATGCACCTCAATCCCCCAGGTACAATAAGCCTGAGAAAATAGGGGGAGTTTTTAAGTGATTAAAGGTTGTGTTCCAAAAGTTACCATGTCTCATTTACTGAGTGTAGCAGCAAACTGATCAGGCACATCAGATTCTTTGTAGTTCTTCAGAGGTAAAACACTAAGTGGATTTTCCTCATTAACACTAGAGACTGAGAAATTCCACTCTTCAGGAAGAAAAGAGGAGCAAATCCTCGAGTCACAGGACCATAGGGTGGTTTGGGTTGGAATGGACTTCAAAGATCATCCACCTCCCTCCCCCCACCTCATAGGCAGGGACACCTCCCACCAGCCCAGGTTGTTCCAAGTTCTGTCCAACCTGGCCCGGGACACTTCCAGGGATGGGGCAGCCACAGCTTCTCTGGGCACCCTGTGCCAGGGCCTGGCCACCCTCAGAGGGAAGGATTTTATCCTAATATTAATCTAAATCTTCTACCTCTGTTTGAAGCCATTCCCCCTTGTCCTGTCACTACCTGCCCTAGATGTGTCTCTCCCCAGCAACCAGAGGGCAGCTCTGATTTCAAGGCAGACTTTTGGAAGCATCACAACTTTCAGCAGGACCCTGGGGACAGGATCACTGCCCACTGTGCAGTCTGACTTTCCATGGACATCTGGGCAGAACTGAGACTGAACAGACTTACAAAACAAGTAGACAAATTCTAATAATAAAAACTATCAGCAAGCTTACAATAAGAATTTTGATGGAAAAACAATTAGCTCCCAGGGAACAAACCCTACTTAGGCTACTTTGTTATCAGAAACACCTTCTGTATTTTCAACGCAAGCCTGAGAATCTTCATCAGTTATTTGGAACCACATGAATCATAGCTAAAATTATTTATAAAGAACATGAAACCAGCAGGAATCATTTCAGATCATCACTCTGGCTGAACACACAACACAGGCTCATTCATACCCACACATTTGCACAGAAACATTTCCATCCACAGAGCAGAGTTTAGGAAACTAAACAGGTGTCTGGTGGTTCACACCTGAACACATGTTCCCCTGCAGACAAAGGATGACCTCTGGTAACTGCTTGGGAGCTAAAGTGACATACTCCTACAGTCAGGAAATAAATTCAGCTTCTCTACCAAGGTGATGTCATCACCATGACTCTGAACTGATACTGGAACCAGAAATCATTATTCCAGTTACAGTACCCAGGTTTGACTTTTTCCTACTGGAATACAAATTCCTCACTTAATAGGACTCTTCTCACTCATTGGTGAAATTGAGAACATTCCAAAAATAATTGGTTTGTTGTTCAATTAATAAATGCATTGCATACTGAGTGAAACCACCATCAATAAACAGTACAGAAACCCTACAAAATATTTGCCTTGATAAGCAAGTAATTACTGGGAAATTAATCAAGAGAAATAGGGAATCATTTAGAAACACTCTATAAAGATTTTAATGACTTAGTGGGGAGCAGAATTTTAACTGGTTTGGCCACAGATTTACTTTGCCAGCACTTTGTTGAGATTAAAGAAATTTAGGTTTCTAAAACCAGGTTTTAAAATATTTGGGTTTAACCTGGAAAACGTGAAGGACAGAATCCTTTAAAGTCATATACAAGTAGAACTTAGTCTCTGCTTAACACACTGAATAAATCAATAAAATATTCCAATTTATAGTTAAAAATAGTTCAGAATATTAAATACTGCAGGACTATAGAACACAAAGTATAAAAATCCCATTTAGAACCAAATTCCACCTTTCACAGCCTTCAAATGATTTTTCAGTCTTCCCTTGCAATAAACACCAAATTATTATCTATTAAAGATATGAATCATATCTAGAGTTTCCTCCTCTAAATAACTGTGTGTGATCTGTACAGCTACAGCAACTAAATGTGTCCTGGGTATTTGATCTATTAAAATGGTCATAAAAATAGAGATCATGAATATCCCCATTAACAACACAGAGGCTTGAGGCTAAAAGAAAAATCAAATATTTGTTTATGTTAAAATAAAAAAATAAAAAAAAGCTTGTGGCAGAGCCAGAAATTTAGGCCAACTCTTTTAAGTTCCAATCCAGAACTAAATGTTCTTGTCAAAAGTTAGTAAAAAAAAGGAATAATTCGTTAAGGCCACAGTAAATTCTCATTCTCCTTAAAGTACTTAAATTATGTGACTGCTGAACCAATCAATGATGAGAAATATTTTTTTAAAGAGATATAATGATGTGATAGGCACAAGCAGGGGGAAAAATGCCTCTTCTTAAAAAGGGAGACAAAGATAGGAGACACTTTGAGAAAACTCATCCATTGAAAATGCAGCACTAATCAGGCCTAAGAATATAAAACTACTGAAAATGTCCTTTTGCAGAAGTTTTGTGAGGACTATAAATAAATATGGCCCAAGTAATGAAGAGTAAAAGCTTTGCAAGAGACACCTGAATTTAATTTATGTGGCTTTGATGAGAAATTTATCAGCAGAGAAGGTAATAATTCTATTCCACTCTAAAGGCATTTGTTTCTAAACTGCCAGATAAAGGTGGAGCTCAGATACAAATATGCTTTTGATCCTTTAGTTTTTATTGGTATTTCTCTCTGAAAAATATCCTTCAGTGCTGGGGAGAGACTGCTGACTTCAGCACTTGGACTAGACAACCTCAAAATGTTCTTTCCAACCCAAACTGTTCTATAATGGAATAATGTACATAGAAATTAAAGTCTGGAAATACTTCTTTCAAAGCAAGCCATAATCCTTGAGATTTGTAGGCATCAAATAAAATGCCACATTAAAGAAATATTAATAACATAATTTGGGATTTTTTTGTATCTGAACAATACCAAATCAAACTTTGGCAGCTGATCAGGGAAAATATGGATTCATCTTGAATATTCTGAAATGTCTAAGGGATACTAACAGATTGTGGTTTCAGATAAGTACCATATAGCTGGGCATAAGATTCTCCTCAGTGTTAGGATGCAAGAAATGGCCAGTTATTTGTCATTTAAATATGACCTCTACATAGTCACTGTTGTCTGGTGACATGCAACAAGCAGATATGTTGCTCACAATATGAGCAACAGCTTCCTGAAATAAGTGATATTTCAGAGACTTGTAACTCCTTCAGCCAAAGACCATGGAGGTAAAAGGAGTTAAACTGGATACCACAGGAGTTGCCATAAAATTCTAAAAATCTCAGAATGAGATTGTGAATGTGTTTACAGAAATCTTGGTATGCTGTATATCTACCTTTCAATCTAGAAAAACATAATCCTTAAAATGAGAATTCTTAGAAAAATACTAAACTGTTAAAATTTTGTTTGCAAGAATCTCTCTCAATGCCTGTGGCAAAGGCTAAGAAGGCAAGTTTTCTCCAGCATGTATTTTCTTCTTCAACATGACCAACTTGGCCCCAACTTCCAGTCAGTTCTCTGCTCACACTACTGCTAATGAAGCTTCAAACTCCCCTATTCCTCTTTGAGGGTTATTAGAGGATTCCTGTCAGTGGTGAATGTACACCCAGACATGTACAGCTGCTGTAGAGTTGCATGCAGATGTATATCTGTACAGCCATAATGAGGATTCTTTGATTGGAATCCCTTTTTAAAATGCATGATTTTGATTTAGTTTGATTATTTAAAATCTTCAATCAAATTAAGTGAATGCATGAGCTTATTATAGTTTTGGTAGACTGTATTGCAAGGATGAATTCTGTGATCTCTTCCTTTTACAAGGAGATGGAAACCTGGCCAGGATCAGCTGTTAATCCCAGCTCTCCTGCCCTGTGGGGCCCTGCCATACCAGCCTTGGACAGATACCAATGGCAGCAGTTATGCTGCAGGTTGGGTCATTTGCCTCTTAGATTCTTAACATGCCAAAGGACCAAAAGATACCTCTACATCTGGTGTGAGAAGTTTTATTTCATTTACCCATTGGCACAGATTCAGAAGAGCAAAAATGGAAACTCATTGGTTTATATTTTTGTCCCTTATTGCTGCAGAATTCATCTGAATGTCACAAAAGGTGTTCAAGAGGCAGGGATGGATCTACCTGCAGAGCTCTGTCCAGACACTTGAGTTGGGAAAACCACACAACTGCTCTCCTTAAAGGTAGACTCATGACACTTGACAAAAAGTGATTAGTGATTTCTTGAGAACCCATGTTTGATAGTTTGAAAGAAATCTGTTTAAAGAGGCAAGATCTTGATGTGCAAGGTCCTATAAAGCTACTTCCATCTGCAAATTCAACTCCAATCCTCCAAGAAAACCCCTCAACCCTTCAAATTCACAACTCACTAATTCGCTCTTAAAAAATCTTGCCTGCAGAAGCCAAAAGACACTACATGAATCAGAGAAGAAATGAATCCCAAGTTCAAGAACTTTTGGCAAATTAAGTGAAGAAAATAACTATTTCCTGTGGCCACTTTTGAAGACATTGTGGCATTCAGACCTTGTAATCTACTAGAGAGGACAAATACACCATCAAATGGCATTTCCAATAGGAAGCAGCTTCTGCACAAGGGGAATTAAGCACATTTTTATTGTGGTCTGTTAAAAGCATGTTCTTGATTTAGTTTAATATTAAAAAAGCTACATTCTAAATTGATAGATAAAAAAACTTCAAGAGTAAAGATACACAAAATGGAACTAGACCTGAAATTATTTTAATTATCAGTTGTTAAAAAGTCACATTTTAAAACACTTGCAGCTTTAGAGTTCTTCTAAAATGCAGGTACTAAGAATAGTTTGGCTCCAACATACTTTGACAGACAATTCATATAATTTACATTCTATAAGTACTTAAGAAAAGTAAAAATCTTTCCTAAGATATTAACCTCCCTAAAATAAGTTTTATAGAATGGGTTACTTGAGGTCTCAAGTAAACAAATAAAAATATGATTCTTCAGCAAGTTCTTTTGAGCCTCCAGATCAATCAACATTTGGCAGCATTTCTCAGCTGTTCCTATGAAAAGCCATGTACAGATTGCAGAAGTGTCAGTTGCTCTGATAAATCTTACTATGCTAATGAAGTTGATTATTTTCTCCCTACTGACGAGCAGAATATTGGCATATAGGCAGTAAACTGTTATTAGCACATTCCCAATAACAGTTTTTATTTTCTGACTCATCTGACAGAGCTCATCTATAAATCTCACAGGATTTATGGACATAATGAAATCAGCACCTTCCTCTTGCTAAGTGCCCCCTTTAAGTATATTCATATCAAGTCTGCTGAAATGAACCTGTTGTGAAGGAGATTATTACTCTGTGGAGTAACAATTCCATCAACATTTGACTCTCCTCCTTTCTGACTACATATTTGCACTCCAGATAAAATGTAAGAATCCTGCAATTAATCTATTTAACACGAAATAAAACGTATTTGTGTGGTGGCCATCTAAATACATGCCAGTTATTAGACCAAAATCTCAAAATAAATGGGTATATATAACCATATTATCTAATAGGAAGGCTGAACATTGCACACAACACAGCTTTGGTTTGTCAAAACAAAAGTAAAAACACTCACCAAAACTTTGCATTAAAAAGGTTCAGGCAATTAATCATATCTAGAGCTCCCTTTTGTGGTATCAACACATTTATCTGTGCTCAATTCAGAATTGTGTCAAGAATGAAGCAGGGAAATAGAGGTAACACCTACTACAGTGGAATTGCTGTCAGCCTCATTACAAATCAAACAGGAACAATATCCAAACAAACTGTAACTGCAAAGTTGAAATACTTCAGCAGGCCTGAAAACAACAGAAACAGTTCTTTAAACATTCACCCCAAAAAAACTGAATTACTTAAACTGATGTTATTATCCTATGCCATAATAGCATATTCAGAGCAACAAATATTAGGCAGAAGTACAAACTCCATGATACTACAATGCATGAGGCTGGATAGCACAAAGTAAATGCACAAAGCTAAAAGACACATTGAACACGTGGATAGAATATTTGGATGACAGAGAAATAAGTAAGAGGTGGCATCCAATACAAAGGGAGCACTATAGAGAAATGTAACAGTTATTACACCATTTGGGAAGGAAAACTAAAAGTTTCATAGATTACAATGAAAATTTTACTCCTAAACGTTTGGACAAGGAGCATTCTCTGTACAAACACTAATGACAGAAGCACTCCTAGGGGAAATTTAAACTCTTTACCACAGAGAGCCACCTGAACTACTTCAGCAAAGCTTGTCCTGAATCAGAATTCCCATTCCCACAACTGCCTCCTCCAGGAGTGCCTCTCCCTGCCTTGGGATTGAGGTCACTGCTACACACTGTTCCACCAGACATATAACCTTGGTATACAAAGGGCACAAGAGAAAAACCTTCCGCATCTACAACCTGTTATCAAAAAACTCTCCCAGTTCAACCACAACAAAATGACAGTGTATAACAATTCCAGCACCCAAAAACCAAGAGTACCCTTACTCACCATCTTCCCAGCCTCACCACCACTCCTGGAACTACCCCCACAGCACACAACTCTTATTACAGCTGCCCCTGCACTTGGGGCCTCATTTCCTGACCAATCCACTCCCTCACAATCAGCTTCTGCCCAGCTGAATTCCACAAGCAATCAGGGCCTGAGCAGCACCCCAGGTGTTTCTGCCCAGAGCAATGGAGTGTTGGGGGGTCAGCCACCACCAGGACTCCTCATTAGAGATTCCTCTGGGTGATCCAGAAATAGAACAGCACAATCACATCTGAAGGAAGAGAAGTGAAGATCCTCAAGAACCTCAAGGACCTTAAAATCCCTTGTTAGTACCCAGATGAAAACTTAAACTGCAGCTGGAGAGGCTGAAGATTTAACTAAGGATAGTGAAGACTAATGGCTCTGTTTACATGGCTGCCTTGGACAAATCTTAAGTCCCAAAGGGACATTATTTATTTCTCTATTTGTTCTGGAGTACAGACTAAAAGGTTGTTTTCTTTCTCAAGGTTGTGTGCTTTACTGTTGGATAAGGTGACAGCTTGACTTTTTGCATACTCTAAATGGACACTGACTTCATGAGGGTCAAAAAAGAATTACCAACACCAGCTTGTCTGAGAGAACTATGGAACAGATTTTGCACATCCAGAAATCTCACTGTTGGTTACCTCTCTTCTGGAGTGTCTGTGCATGAACAGGAGAATGAAAGGTATTTAACAACCAAAAGATATTTAGGAACTGAATGGGGAAAGGTCCAAGATGATAATGAAACAACAATTAAAAAAATCAAACTGCCTGATCCACGTAACTTCTTCTGTCAAATATTTACACAAACTTAAATGTTTTTTAAATTCTAGCAATATTATTTCATGCAAAAATTTTAGTTATGTGCAAATGATAGCATATATTATATGCTAGCATACATTTTTATTTATATCCCAGTTCAACTTATCTATGAGAAACTCATCTTGCTAAATGTATTAAAAATTAGCTTCAGCATCCCCAGTGTGCAGACAAAACACACAAAAGGTGGGATTTGCTTCCTGGCCTGCCCCTGGCATTCCTATGCTCCTGCAATTCGAGGCATCCAAGCACCACCTGAAACAGCCACGCTGAGTTTGACAAGTAAGGAGGGATTCAAAACTGTCAGAGGTGCTGAACAATTAAGGCTTTAGGAGTTAGTCCTGGAAAGGGTTCTTTTTGAAGTTTTCTGTCTGTCTTATAGGGAAACTACCTTTGATAATGTGGATGCCTGGCTCAGAACATTATAAAATCAAAGTTAGTTCCCAATACATCAAACTTTAATTTAGACAGAAATGCCTCCCTCGGAGTTGAAATGCTCTTAGTACATGGTTAGCCTTAATCTTGCATGTTCCCCTGATTCAAAATAATATTTCATCGTGACCTTTTGCTGGGAGTTAAAAATAAATGCTGCCAATTATAATAATGTACAACTCAAGATAAAAGTGGGCTCAGTCAGACCACTTTACACTAGAAACATTCCACCCCTTTGGGCCAGTTTGCTTTCTGCAGCTGGAAAGGGAAATGGAAGGAAAAGTGAAAAGTGAACATGGAAAAGATGAACAACAAACTGCTAAACTTTCAAAAGATATCACCTGTGCCTTCTTATAAAGAAAAGGAAATATGCTCCTAAACCAAACTTTCATTGTTTCTTCTCTGAGGAAGAGAAGGGAGAAGTTTTATTAACTTGGAAACACAGCCTAATTATGCTGCAGCAGAAATATACAATATATGTTGAATATATACAATTATCTATAGTGTATATATACACTCATGAAGAGAGAGGAAAATGTCATGAGGGATAGACCTGACAACAGAAGACACGAAGTCTGAGATCCAGTCCAGTCTGTACTGGAACCTGGATATAGAAGTTAAAATGGATATCTGTGCAATCAGGATTCCATTTCACAATGTTGTTCTGCCTTTGTTAAAGAGCTTTCTAGCGATGTGGGGGTTTTACATTGACTTTCAGTTTAAAAGCAGCAGAAATCCCTAAGCCACTTACCATGGGAGGGTGAAGAGGCTCACTGAAGCCTTGCTGTTTATGCTAATAAGATAGTAACTCAATTTACTTGAGTACTGATCAATGCTAAACAATCAGAGAAGTTCATGTATTATGTATTTCAGAAGAACCTGTGCTTTTTAGTGGAATGTCACAAGGTTAACCTACTGGTAGACACTGTTTCCCCTGAGCCCAATTTCTGCTACAGTGCTTCCTATCCACATAATGAAGAAACAATAGCAAAATAAAGCATTGTTTGGAACACATAATGAACTGCTGTCATAAACTTCAACCTTCAGAAGTCATTATATTTTACAGTTTGATGCAGCAGACAATTATCAGGCCTCCATTTGCTGGCTACATCAACCAGTGTACGCTGCTTTTTACCATGTCTCAGTAATTATTGATAGAACAATTGTCATGGCTAATACCAGTGCATTAGCAATTGAAACAGTTTGTTACAGACTTCCTGGCAGGAATACTGCAGTGCTTTAAACCTGCCTCTACTCATCACACTTAGCAATGACTTTAGGAAATCTCCAAAATATATAACCTTCAAGTTATCTGTTCTTCCTCTCACTGGCTGTTTTCTGTGGTTTATTTAATCCTTTTACACTAAATTGCACTACAAATACCAGACACTTGTTTGTAGTTCACAGCAATTCACTAGAAAGCTTTCTATGATTTTTAAATCAAATGAGGCCGTTTCATACTCATGACTAAAAGACAAAATACTTCAGCATTCCTCTGCACCATTCTGCTGATGGGCACCCATGAGAGCTCTTACTCTTGAATGATAATTCAAATATTATTACACAAAGATTAATAGTGAAAATCAATCTGTAAAACAGAGACAAGATTTATTTCTTTCCTGTTATATCATACACATGGAGGATCTCATAGTAACAACTCCTCATGAAGTTACAGGACAGCTATGATATGCTAATCATTATACTTCAAAATCCTTTTTCTTTGTTTTTGACCTTGAAACATTCATAAATATAATCTGGAATAAGTTGTCCAGACTTTGTGGAATCTCCAATCCTGGAAATATTAAAAAATAGCTGGAAAAGGCCCTGAGTATACCAAAGTTTAACCCACCTGAGACTGGGATTTAGACAAGAAGAGATCTTGCATGCCCTTGGTCATTCCACAGTTCTTTCCTGACAATTGGCAAAATTACCTACATTTTCCACACCCAATCCTACATTTCATGCAAGCAAAATGAATGGAGACAGGTTAACTTGTAGAGCAGCTCCATTTGGGATCAGGCTGAGAATTCACTAAGAAAATTACATATGCTAACAATGGCTTTTAGAACTGAGAGAGATGGAGAAGGGATGATACCATGGAACATTTTCTTGAAATGTTCAGAGGCATTAATGCCACTATTTATATATCAACATATATTGAAAAGCTTACTTAACATCTCCTTAGATTAGTATGTTGTTCAGAATCAAATTAAAATTTATGACTAGAATTTTGAATAATTTATAGATATCACATACTGGGGTACTTCAGAGTTTCTATTCAGTGGAATGAATATGTACATCTAGACCAAATACATAATATATAGATATGGAATTAATTGTATACAGAAGGAAAGGAAAAGAAGAGAGGCTGATGAAAAGTGCAACTGGGTGCATGTTCTGCTGAACAGAGGCAGAAAGTGTTGTGAAAAAATGGGTCACAAAGAAAGAATAATAAAACTATCACAAAACACATCATCCTTCAATTTGGAAGTCTCTAAGAATGAAAAACTTATGCATTAGTCCAGAGGGCAGGAGGATGGTCCTGTCCTGACAGAAACATCCCAGCTGCTGGGGATGTGCTGAAATCTCTGTCTCCAACCATCTGAACAGTCAGAGCCTTTCCAACAGTCCCTTAAACTGTCCTTTGCAGCTCCTTTTTAAACTAATGGTAGAAGGCAAGCCAGCTCATTATCTTTCCTAGAGATCACTAATTAAAGGCACTATTAAAACACACTGTGATGCTGGTAATTTTTCAAGGTAAGTTATATCTCACACAAAGAAAAGAGAGCCCTTTGAGGAGTCAATTTTCAAGATAAAGTGCAAGCCCTTAAGAAATCCAGTATTATCTGCTGTGCACTTTAACATTTCCATACCTTTAGGTCCTTTAGGTATGTAATGACACATTTTACTAATAAGTATTAACTTATATTTACTGCAACTGCATTCTTGATTCTGTTTATCACTAATGATCTGTGTTGGGAACTGACAAACTCAGCATAATTACAAATCCTTGTAAAAAGATGACATTTGTGCTCACATAGACAAGACCCAGGGAAAAATAATCGATTTATAGGAAGGCAGTCTCAATAATCTTCAGAGTAATTAAAATCTTCTTATACTAATCAGAAGGTTTGGATCTCCCTTCAGGATTTGCCTACATAACATAAAGGAATCAGAACCCCCTATCTTTCTATGTTAATAATTTACATTCTAAACCCCCACTCTTAAAACTTCAAGGTTCAGGATTGCTGTTTAAATCAAAGCTTAAATATGCAGATACTGGATTTTCTCTTCTTTCAAGTCAGTCGTGTTGAAAAAAACAAACATTCCTTTATTTCCACTAGATGAGGTTAATGCATTTCCAAGGAGACACTCCTCTTGCAGATGGCTTGAATTAGAGAACTGTTACAGTTGTCATTATGCAGCTATTCAAATAGAAAACCTTAGAACTTGGCAAAAAGGAGGAAAATAATGTCTCCTAATATGCTGTCCAGACTCAGTGAAGGCAGGCAGGAAAAAGAGAACATGTAAAAGTCAAAATGTTAAAAATAATCAACCTGAATAATGCTCGAAAATTTGAAAATGATAAGTGTGTCTGACATTAAGGTATGAAATTAATACACCCGAGGTAGGGAAGAAAAGCACAGTGGTAGGATAATTTATATGGAAAAAGAATCTGAAGTCTGAACAACACACAGGATAGAAGTAATGCTCTGTTAAATGTGAGATATAGAGGTGCAAACAAACAAAAAAAAGTTTTTTTTTTATTTTATTTGGGTTTTTTTTTCTTCTTCTGCAGCTTTTTACACTGTGCTGCAGATGGATCCATCTATACAATCAGATACTGTGTGAGGATTCATGTCCAGGTATTTATGGATGCAACCACAAGTCATCATAGAAACTGGAAGACAAAACGTCACTGAGTTTGCCAATGTTTCTAGAAATCCAATTTATCTCCTATTAAATCTTATTGTGAGAAATAACATAACTTCATGGACCCAGAGCCAAACTTGTGTGCTCAGGAGACATTGACTCCAATCCTTCTTTGGGAGTTTCCTCGTAGTGCAAAGATGTTTAAAATCTTCATCAGGGCCATACAAATAATTGACATCACAAAAGCAGTGACAGCCCTTGACAGAAGCACAAAAACCAAACTGGAAACAAAGGCCACTCAGGTCAGAAATTAGGTTCATTTACAGATATAAAAGGAAAACTTTTACAAGTCTTCCAACTGCTTTTAATTTCTTATCAGTGTCATTGACTTTACTGCATTATCTTTATCTTCAGGTGGCAGGCAAGCAGAAAAAAATAAAAAGCAATTTAAGGATAAAATCACAGACTCACAGCACCATTTACAATGGACAGATCCAGTGGGAGCAGAGTTAGGTCAAAGCTCGTCTGTTTTAAAAATCACAGCAATGTGCAAATGACTCCAACAAAATGGTCTATTTTTAATATAATGATGTCCTGTCTGCAGAATAAGATAATACAGGATAAACCTGAAACTAATCTTAGAATACTTGATTTGCTGGTTCTTCCATAAAAAGTAACTGCAGCATTCACCAATTTAATCCATTTTCATTCATGAGCAATGAAGAAAGGTCTTGTTCATATTTGATAAGAGCATAAAGCAGATCTGAGGCAATGTAATTAACCAGTCATACTTATTAAAGTTGTCTTTTCGGTCATAACTGATGTTTGTAACTTGCCACCTGAAATAACTTTATCTGCTGTCACCACATTGCTGTATTACAGAATGCTGAGTTTATTGTGTGGTTTTGTTAGAAAAATATCAAAATGAATAAATAATCATACAAAGGCCCCCTGGTCTCAAGCTTTATCCTATAGAATCCTCTTTACATATAGATAATTCTATGTGGATGTATGAACATACATACTGGTTTGGACACAAACATGTTCCTTACATATGTGGCTAACAGTATTTTCTAGAATTCTTTGTGGGATTAGTCTTTATAAGGAATGTCTAGGGGAAGAAAAGATCAAGATGTGAGGTTGTTTTAACCTTTTGATAAAGAACTTTTAGTATAGAAGAGAAAAAAATCACAAATAGCTTAATTACTTTGTTAATTACTTAATTCTTTTGTATCCTTTCTCGTATATGTTTTATTACACACGGATGACAAGTCAATCTTTTACATGCAGCCCTAAAGCCAAGAAAAGGAAAGACTGTCAAAGCATAAAAACTGATGCCTCTTTCTGAGAATAAGCAGAATGATAATCTGTTTACATTGATTTAATGAGTTCTGAGAATTAGCGTCTCCACAGATGTAAAGGTGATAAGAGGAAAAGTGATTTGCCTTGACCTTTCTGAGTGGCTTTCTGCACATTTTGTTTTGTTGGGGGTTATTTTGTTTAGTGTTGGAGTTGGTTCTTTTTTTTTTTTTTACTTTCAAAGGCATTAGAACTAAAAATAGAAGAGGAATGATACTCTAAACCCTGAGAACTGGTGATTTTCTCCCTTTATCATTTTTGCCAACAGATGTATTCAAATACCCAAACTTTCCACTCTTTTCATTATGAACCTGAGCTGTACAAGATTTGATAGTTTGGTTGCTTTGTTGTATGGTATTGATTGCAGGCTTCCAACACCAATACAAACAAATTTGCACCCCAATTAGCTCTCAGAAACCAGTTTATTTCCTGGGGCTGTGCAGCACCACACAGCACACACCTGCTCCACCACTCACTGGAAGCACTGAGTGAAATGGTAACTATTAACATGGGGAGGAGGGGCAAAAATAAAGCAATATTTTCACCTTAACCTTCCACTGATTTCTCTTCTGTGCCAAACAGAATCTGGTTCTGATTTTTAAAGTGACAGTTTATTTTTAAAGAGACCAATTCAGACAACAGAAAGAAAATAATAAAACCAAATATAACTCCACAGGAAAAAGGAGAGATTTACCCTTTCAGGAAACACTTTGATTAGAGTAGAATACAACAAACATGGTTTTAATGATTGAAAATATCCATTCCTGATCATTTTGGTTACTAATTAAAAGCAGAAAAGGCAGATATGACTGCAATTCTAATGGTGAGAAGCAACAGCAAAGCCTATTTGGCAATTGGGAGCTCTTGGTGGCCAAAGGCTCCTGATGGAGCTCTGAAAGTAGGACAAGGCAGGGCCAGCTGCTCTTAAATCTCAGGTAATTATCCTAAGACCTTCTTCTTCCCCTTCCCCCTTCCCTTCTCTTCCCTTGAGCTACAACAATAAAAACTTTTAAATGCATATGCAAATAAATAATTTAACTAAATCACTTTGATCACTAGAAACTGTTAGTTAACATTAGAATGTTTCAGCTGAGAGAGATTCAGAGAGATTAATTTGTCTTCCAGTGTGCACAACAGCTATTCAAAATCCTCTAAAGACCAGGCTGTGTTGTAATGAAGCATATTTACAGCGTTCTTTATATTTTATTTAGCAAGTAAATACTCTGGCATTTTCAAACTGAAGGAATCTTATTTGTTTTCATGGGACACATCTTTCCAAACACCACTGTGTGCAGAGAGCACTGTTTGAAATGTGCTCTGTTCGGCAGCCAGAAACCACTGGGGAAATTCTTGCCGTGGGTCTCCAGATTTTTATATCATATTTTAGTGTTCATGGATATTAAATTTACCAGCCAACCATACCCTTAGATTTGGAAGAACATCGTGATACCTTGCTGAATGGAGCTATTAGTACCTTTTTGCTTTCCAGAGACCCATCCCAGCAAAGATGGTTCACTAGAGGACGTTTCTTCCACACCTCAAAACCACCTCATTAAATGGCCTATAAAATTACTAGAGGGTTACACACCATTACTCTTTAAATATCCTAGAGCAAAGCATTAATGAGAGATGAATATTTATATGGATTTCTGTATCCTAATTTACAGATGACACCCTTTGGTGAGCAGTTTGATGCTGACCAGGACAACCTTATACTTTAACACAAACTTGCTTAAAAGTAACCTGAAAATAAAATTATACACCTTCCAAAACAGACCTCACTCTCTCACATGGCTACAAGAAGAAGAAAACCAGAGAAATCATATATAGCCTATCAAACTAGGGTGGCACCTTAAAGGCCTCTCTCTTCTTGTGTCCAAATGACTTGTTTTAGATGCTTTTCTCAGGCCCTCTGTCCTCTCAAGTTTTCATTAGTCAGAGAAGCCCATTTGAAAATGGAGTATTTTAGGTGTTAGAGATAATATCCATTTTGGGTCCTTCAAGTTGCTGAGCAGATTTAACACCTTTATCACCCCATAACTGTTCATACATGCCAAACATGTTTATTTTTAATTGCTGTAAGAAACAGTTATGAAAATCAGCCAAATAAATTAAATATATGGATTATTTTATTCCTTCTTTGAGATGCAAATGTTTTCTCCATTGATGCCTGCTCTCTGTCTACTGAGCATTGAGGAAGTGATCTGCTGGCCATGGCAAGTTATACATTTAAGCTCTTCTGCCTTACTCATCTGGCATTCAAAGACCTGCAGGTGGGCATATTTGCAAACAAATCAGTGATGAAAATTGTTTGTATCCACTGAAATTTTATTTTTCATCAACCTGTGCATCGTGTTCTTTAGACAACCTCCAAATAAGCTCAAGCATATCTTCTGCTGTGTGTCTTTTTGTTGAAACCAGATCTAGAGATAAATCACTTTCAAGTGACAGTAGTTTTGGAATTTACATCTCTTCAAGGAATATTGTAATAGCATCAAAAAGTCCTCAGTGGAGATGCACACTTTCATGTCTTTAAAGACATCATGTACCATCAACTTGGAGAATCTAAACCTCCCAAAATGCAGACAAGAAGGTACCAATGGGTTTAGGGGAACTATAGACATGTCATCAAAAAAACCAAACTAAGCCTGCTTTAAGCTCTCTGATTTCACATGCATATGAATTTGCAGTGCAGATTCTTTTTTCATTAAACAGTGGAATTAATTATGTGATATTTAGGCTATTAGTAGGTGAATGTAAAATTGCACATTTTCTACGTATTTCCCAGAAGAAGGTTTTTCAAATTCCTTGTAAAGGTCTGTGTATGCAGCTGAATATCTGGATTAGGAGGGATGAAGGAATCCAACACTCTTCTTAAGGAGCATTTCAGTTGCACAGGTTTAAAAATGATGATTTGTTTCCTGGCAATGACAGGCAGCCTCATGGACCAAATGGAAGTGCTTCAGCACTGCCAGCAGTCAAGAACTAATTGAGAAATAACACTATTTTACAAACTCCCAGCTTTCTATTTCAGTCTTAAAGAAACAAGTAAGATTTTATTCCCCTAGGCCATAATTACTAGTAAGTGGAAGAAGCTCATGAATCGAAGATATAACAATTGTGATTTTCATAATTAAGGATAAAATTTTAAACATGGTTCAGATTTAAAGGAAGGAGAAAATTAAGGTTAGACTAAAAAGATTTCAGAGCGACGACTTTCATAATCCTTATACCGATGTTGTATTGAAGTTCTGCCATTCACTTGAGGGGATAAAACCCCACAGTTTAAGAGCTATAATATTTAAAAATTAAAGATGTAAGTAAATCAATTTGAAAAGTCCTTTTCTCACACAATTCCACCAGCAGACATAGCAAGTGTGCTTCCCTAAACAGGATGTCATCGGAGGAAGTATCATGATTTGGAACATTGTTTAAACAGAGTGCCATTTCAAAACTGAGGGGTATAAATCATGCCTACAAGATGATCTGAAGGAAAGAAAATCCCCAGTATGTCCATCTTTATTCTCAAGAGATCAACTGAATTGCAACTGTGCTTTTCCTCAGCTTGTCACAGAACAGCAAGACAAAGTGTGTCTGTAAACGTCGGTGACAGCAGCAGGTTGGAGGCGCTTCTAAGTATGAAAATTCCCAACTCAGAGTGCCAAATTCCTCCCTGGCTCAAACTGGAGACAGTTTTATTGAGACCAACAACATGAATGCTTCATGCCACATAAAGGTTTGGCCAGAGGAGTGGAAGCAGTTGCCTTGCTGGAGGGACAGCTTTGTCAGTGCATGGAACCTCAAGGTGCAACCAGCGTGGGCTGGGGCCAAATTCAGGGTCAGGAGGGACTCCTGGGGACAGGATCACCCTGATCCTGTGCCAGCTCCACCTAATCCTGCTGCCAGCTCCACCCTGACCCTGTGCCAGCTCGACCCTGACCCTGCTGCCAGCTCCACCCTGACCCTGTGCCAGCTCGACCCTGACCCTGCTGCCAGCTCCACCCTGACCCTGTGCCAGCTCCACCCTGACCCTGTGCCAGCTCCACCCTGATCCTGCTGCCAGCAGGATTGTGCACAAAGATTCAGTCAGAAGAACCTTCCACCAACGCCTCACGGTGTCCTCAACCAGGTTAAAGCTCATCCTGAGAGTCTGAGCCTAACAACCATCTACCAGGTATATCAAATGAGTACAACCTTAAATGAAATCTACCCCTATTTTAGGCTGTCTGAATTACACATTCACACGAGTATCTAAAGGAATGTAACATACCCCAGAGTTCTTAATTCATACTGAGGGGAGAGATACTGGACTACCAGAGCTGCCTGGTGGGAGCATTTTCCTAAATAGCATTTTTGGTTAGAATTGTAACACATATGTTTAATTATCAGAAAAAAAATTGTTAAGGAAAGCAAAATTACTGCTAAACACCCCCAGAAATCTAATTTCAGAGAGCCTTTTTATTCCCATGCCATACCTGATTAATCTTTTCTTTATTATTTTGCTACACAGCTATTAATTTTATTACTTCAAGCAGGACAATTTGTAATATAGTTGATTTAAAATGCCATTCAGCTATATATTAATAATATACACTAGTACTGGCACAGCTGTCAAACACTAACATAAAATTAAAAAGGAAGCAATTTTTGGAGGGTTTTGACACATACTGGTGTTGAAGGTGTATTATTAGCTACTAAGCTTCAAAAAAGGAACTATATCATTCACTCATTAAAATGTGTTTTCATCACTAGATTATTCAGTTAGTAGCAGACTTTTCTTTTTTTGTTATTACTGTTGCACAATAGTTTTAAAAGACATAATAAACATAATGGTCACAATCATTAGAAGCCAAACAGAAAATGAACAAAAACTTGACAATGTGTATTTGCTAAATAGCACTTCAATGGAATTTACTAAGAATGCAGTATTAATATTTTGGGCTATGTTATATACTCAAAAGGTCAAAGAGTTTTATGCTTCAATAAGTAAGAAATACACTGAAAAACGTTTTACTCTGCATATCATGAGGTGAGCACAAACAGCTTCTCTCTGCTACCCTCATCTACAAACAGTGCTGTGGTGCATGACTGTATTTCAGCCTGCCTTTTGAGAAACCAGGCATGGTGAAAAAGTACCTCAAAATAGAATTTAGAGATCAGTTTGATTTGTGCAGTGTGATTTTAATAAACAAAAGCTGAAGAGTTTTGGCAGATGACAGACAAAGTGCTCCTGCTCTTACCAAAAAAAAAAAAAATAAAGTAAAAAGCTAATAAAATATATTATCAAGATTAATTTATATTGGGAAAATATAAGTAGAGGAAATTGGATGAATCCCCTTCCTCAAAAGACCCAACTTTGATCCTTAAATCTTTCAGTAAGTTTAAATTAACTACAAGTAATCGCTATTCACCACTGCAGCCTTTTCTTCACCCTCCAAACCTCACTTAAGGCTTTGATCTCATTTATACCCAGCTGATTTCATTCTGCTTAAATATTACAGATTGCTTTGATAAAGTCTTCCTGTGCTTCTCTATTTTACAGGTTTAACTTCAATAGCACCACTCAATTCAGCCACATCCGCAGTGGAGGATCTATAGGTCACTTTATCTGTGAGGATATTATTTTGCTGAAAAATAGGAAGGTTTCCTGATCAGTTTATTAGACCTGTAATTATCCAAAGCCAAGCCAATTATGTCAGAAAAAGAACAAATTGCCTGGATGAATGTTAAATAGCTGCAAGCAGAAAGTCTTCCTTTTCACAGTGACTGGGCAGCAAACACCTTTATATTTTTATGATCCTGTATTTAACCAAGTATGAAGGAACCTTTAGGAAAGAAGCCATTAAAGTGCAATTATATATTTGTTCATTCATTCTGTTGTCCAGCCTCTCTCAAACCAACTAGAAAGGTTTAACACAGAGCCAGACAGAACCAAAAGCTGACAGAGACAGTGGGGTGCTCTCCAGGCTGCAAACTTGCAGCTCCATGGACTCCAGAGACAATGTGGGATCAGCAAACGGGACTTGCACGTCATGGGATTTTGTCAGTGCTCATTTTGTTACTGTTCTCACGCCAGTGGGAAGTCAAACACAGTGATCACAGACTGAAGGCAGGAGAAAATGATGATATAATCCTGCTACTCTTCTGAAGCCAAAGCTTGATTATGGCAGAGGTTTACACTGAACAAGGGCTGTGAAAATATGCAAACCATATAATATGATACAAATAAGAAATAAAATACTGTATTCCAAGTCAGTATATGCACCTTTCACCAGTTCATTTAAGTGTCTTTTTTATTTCAGATTGACAATACTTGTAATAAATCCAATGAACTGGGCTCTGTTCCATCAGCCAGTGGATGTGACAGTAATTGTCTGTCTCAGGAGAGACTTCCAGGACAAACAGAGCTCCTAAATTCTAAAACAAATGAAGAACAAGATTACAGACTACTGAATTCAATGCCAGAATAGCAGCTAACTTTAGTAAGCACAAGCAAGTCTCAGGAAAAAAAAAGACAAAGGCTTCAAACTGTATTTATGTTCTTCCTTTTCCATTTTCTTATAAATGGAACTGAGAAAGGCAGACTTTCTTCTCAGGGACACAAATAATTTCCATGGTATTTCTTAGGAATGAAGTATCAGCAGTGAAATCAAGGGGATGGCAGTTTACACAAGCTGAAAAATGTGGTCCAATGTCTTTGCAATGAAGAAATTCTTCCAAAATAAAGACAAGGCTTTCAATGCAATACAGCCAAATCACACCACCAGAAATGAAAATAAATAAATAAATAGCATGCACATTGATAAAGGAGCAGATATGCTGACACATTAAGCATTAAAATGGTGATGCTGTTTAAAAAAAAACCTACATTTCTCTGGAGGGTATCAATGAACATCCACTATACAGAAGTGCACCTGAACCGTGTGCTGCATCTCACTTCTTCTGCAGGGTATAAAGTCTGCCATAGGCCATTAATAGCATTTTATTTTTTGCAATCCCCAGACTGAGGAAACCAAGAGCAAGCAGGAATAGCCTGTGAAAATGCCATTCCCCCACAGAGAAGGAAAGTCTGAAGATAATCAAAGAGCATCTTGATAATTTCACGAATTGCTACTCTAAGTAGGAATTCTGCTCTGCTGAATGGAGTACAGGAGTTAACATGATTTTATGTGAGATTTTGATAAGAGAATGTTCACCAAACAACTTCTAACTTCTTGCCTTCAATTTAATCAGACATTTTTCCAGAAAAATCTTTTGGAACACTATATATGAGACGAATAGTGTTTCTAGAACCTCTTGCAAAAGTACTATAAAGATGGATTATACCTTGAAAGCACTATCTGAAGGTATTCTTGGAAATATCTATCTTGCCTTTAATTTTTTCTGAGTGTGGCAACACTCAAGCAATAAAAATAACTGATTCTTGAGTACTGAGAAGTGTTTTTTTCTCTGTGTATAATGCCCTCATGTGCTTATGCCATAGAGATGCCAGAGTGAGCAAGGAATAAAGCACTCAATAAATTTGCTGGCCTGAGCATTTCAGCAGAAAGAGTCATAGTAAAAATTTCAATACTACTGCCATTAAAGAACATAATAAAAATACTATTTCCTTCCTCAAACATTTGAACCAAATGGAAAAACTCCAAAACATCTCCTTCTCACTGCACAAATATGTTCTATATCTGATTCTTCCAATTTAGATTTGGACTCAGTTTTTTCTTTAATTGCAAGGGCCCAGATTGTAAATCTGTTCTATGGGAGATTGCAAATTTATTTCTATATAATATATATAATGCAAATACTGTCAGTGCTGAAAAAATTAGCCTTTTTTTTGTTCAGTCAGCTTGTGAAGTATCATCAGCTACACCCATTTGACAATCCCCTAGTGAAGGGAAAAAGGCAAAATAGTAATCAGAGAGATATGATATTATAATCTCAAGCTGGATGCTTGACTGCCATGAAAAGAAACACTTTCCAAATACTTGTGGATGTTGTAATGTCGAAAATATGAAAAATCGTGAAAAACATTCAGAATAATTGACATTACATAAAGTGCCTTGTGCTGCTGCTCTGCTAAGTGCAGGCAGTGGCATTCAGCCTCTGTGTGCTCCCAGTATATTCAAACTCAATTCAGTAATGAAGTCAAATCTTGGTGCTGAGAGATATTCTTGAGTATCTACAAAATAATTAAGGTAAGAGGATCTTCTTCCATCACACTACATTTGGATTATGTGCCCATACAGCAGATTGTGCAATGGTAAAATAGGTTTAACTTTTAAAAAAATCTGTTGAAGGAAATATACAGGAGAGACTATGGAGTAGACATTCCAAGCTTTGGAAGTGCTGGGTGTGTGGAGCACCTTCATGCTGCAGGAAGCCACTTTGATGCAGAATGCAGGGAACAGGTAAATCTGCAGCTAATTAGGCTTATTAGGAGAGCATCAGCTTGACAGATGACTAAATCATCTGCACTCTGCATGTGCAGTGGGCACCTGCTCCCTCTGAGCATTCCATAGGCTCTGGGAAGGCAGGGCAATGGCAAGACACCGCTTCAGGCCAAGCCATCAACTGGAAATTGGATAATTGGACCTGGAATCGTGTTTTTTCAAGGTCAACACTGCTATTGTGAGCACAGGCAACACATCTCATTACGAGCAAAAAGGATAAAGTGCAGAGAGTAACCAGCTGGCACTTTGAAAGTAGATGTTTGTGTGATCTCAAGGGTGTTAGGAAGGAGAAGGTTGTAGGTAAGTTGGTATCCATGGCTCTGACACAGGTCATGTATCACAAAGCAGGAAAAGCCCCCCAGAGATTGGACTTCTCTTTTTTTTTTTATCCAGGAGAGGTGCACATACCCATCCTCTAACTCAAACCCAGCCTTTATATTCCTTCACATCTCCATGTCTCATGTCTTGTGAATGACGTTTTCATACCCATATTTACTGTGTCAGATGAAGGGTCTCAGTTCCCAACTTTACTCTTTACTTGCAAGTAACAAGTAAACACACTCCTCTTTGTAGGTAAAAACAGTGGAGAAGTCTTATTCCAGTGACACTTTCAAATGTATCTCAAGCCAAACTGGCATAAAGCCAATTTTTTTTTTCCAATTGTAGCCTGAAATGGCTCCTTTGCTTGCTCACCCCACACACATTTACCCACCTGCTGCTCTCACTGGTATCTCACTGGTATCTCCTTCACTTTCAATACTGAGTTCCTTTAAAATAAGCTAAATGGGGAACTATTTGATGTCTCCTGAATTAGCTCTTTCTAACAGGAACATTACCCTGAAAGAAGCTTTGCCACCCGGGAAACTCTGTCAAACACAGCAGACATCAAAGGGAGAGCTCTGCTGCCATTCTCTGCATTCACCCACCCAGGCTCTGCTTTGCCACATCCCAGCCTATTCCTGCATCAGCAACCTACAGCAAAAGCAGGTGGTTTTCCTGCATTCTGCACTTCTCTTTGGAAAGCCAACAGCTCCTGAGCTCTGCTGGAGACAACAAACTGTGTTCTGGCAGGGAGCAGCTATTCCAGGGATGGTCACAATCTCACCACAGAGGTTTTTTATGCAGTTTTCTGTTACTTTGGCACATATGAGTATCTTTCAATGTGTTATTATCCAACACATAGAGATCTAAGCTCTGCTGGGGGCACCAAGGACTTTTTAACTGGTTTTCATGCTGCAAATATATGTTGAGGTGAACACAGGCAGCCAAGGGAGCTGAAATAAATGCAGGTTGTCACAGTGCCCTCCCACTGTTCAACAGGAGCACTGAGCACATTTCCATGTGCTCTCTTTACCTTTCCTGTGCCCTACTTTCACACACTAAATAGGCTATTTTGGCATCACTGTGATTACACCTCCATCCTGCTTGCAGTCTCACCAGTCTAGATTATCTCCATTATCTGAAGCAGCAATGGCCTCTACTAATCCTGCCAAGGAGTTTGTACAGACTCATGGTAATCTTGGAGCATTAATCTTGCAGCAGTTTGGGGCTGACATGAGCAAAACCCATGACTTTAACAAAGAACATCGAACAAACCGAAGTGTTTCTAAGAAGCTGCAGGAAAAACATGAGATAAGGAGGCAGACATCAGTGTACAGGACAGATAAAGTGATTAAAGGAAGGGTGCTCAGCAGTAATAAAATGTATGTCTTTTTTTTGTTGTTCAGTAGTAATTCCAGGTGGTCTCTGAGATTTCTTGCCGTGAGAGACCCCACATTGCTCCTTAAAATTCCCATTTGGTTATTTATCAGGTTAACTGACAAAAGACATACAAAAATTTCTTTAGCAAGAAAAAGATAGTATAAGTCCCAGTGCATGAAATAACAGGTATTTCTTCCACTGTAGCATTTGAAATGTCACATTCTCTAAAGTTGCAGTGACTGAAAAGAGGATTTCAAGGGTAGGGTTATCCAGCTATTTCTGCTTCTGTAATAATCTCAATGTGCATACACATGTAGAACAACAGAATGTCATTCATTTGAGTAAAGCAACCAAAATGTTCCTTACTATCTAATTGCAATGGTTTCTGCATATGCAAGAGGAATAAACCTTCTGGAACAAATATTCGACCTGTCAAGAATAGCACTTGATGTCAGAATTCTGAAGTGTGGATGAAATGACAGACCAACAGAGGAAAACTGATGGGAGATTAATGAGATGTGTTCCATGCAGTCACAAAAATACTTGAAATAAGAAGCAAGGAAATGGGGGGAAAAAAAGAGAGAAAAACAACAGAGAGAAAGGAGCTTCTTTCTGAGACTTCTGTTGTGATCCTGTGAAGGATGAGTAGTACAGAATTTTACTGAGAAATTTCAGAAACTCTGTATGTGTGTATGATTACCTTTGACCAGTCATGAGCTGCAACATTTGGGGCACCCTCTCCATCTGTTAGGTCTGACACTAGTTCGAGGCAGCCACATCCACCATGGTACAAACTCCCAGCACATGCACTGCTACAGAAAGCAACAGTCCAAACCTGCAACCAGCTGCACAGTCTCCTGGATCTGCCAGGCAGCTGGAGAGGAATCCCCATCCAGCAGGTTAATACAACTCTTGGGTGGATTTACTGATTTCCTTCAAGCCCATTCTGACTCAGAGCAGCAGTGATGACTCTGTGACTGTTCTTCCATTGGGATTCCCTCTCCATGGCTCATTAATGCCCATTCCCGTGGTGTGTCCCACTGTGTGCAATGCACTGAGTGGCACCCAAGACCAGTGCCCACTTCTGTGTGCCCAGTGCACATCTCCAGTGCCTGTTCACTTGCTGGCACACAATCCAGCAGGAGGATGACTCAGAATTGGAAGAGAGTGAATGGTGCCCCTTTCCAGAGGAATGGATACCTCTTTACAACTGCACTACTGCTGTGAACAGCAATGATCAGGTCCATGGGGCATCTTTGTGTCTTGTCTACTCTCAATGTTCCTATTATATATACCAAGGAATACACTGCAGGATTCTAGGCATTTGCCTCTACAGATCTATCTAACATGAAATGTATTCTTCCCTAAACTTATATGCCCTAAATAGTGTGCTTATGGTTCTGCCTGAACAGTATGGAAAATTCATCTATCCCACAATAACTATAGGAATATTTTCCCTGCCTTATAAACCTCACTGGTCACAGCGCCAGACACAGATTTTCCAGCATTTCCTGCTTGACAAAAGCTGGTTGTGATCTTTTGGAGATTACCCTGTTCCTCAGAAGGGAACAAACTGGCCCAAGGCAGAGACCTTGAATATTATACCTTGTGTCTCTGAAGATGTTGGGATACAATGAAATAATATGAATGTTTCTGAATTTATGAATATTAAAAAATAAAAATATAAATTCTAACAACATCTCCCTACTTCAATAATAATAATAAAAATCAATTTTAATTTACATTTAGGCTTAGATTTCATTTTTATTAAGAAAATACCAAGAATTCTGTCACTACAATTTATTTGGCTTTTTAAGACCTTTAACTTGAGAAGATTAGGTCTTTTTGCTTTTAAAGATCTCATTTGCAAAGTTTTGGTCCATTCTAAAGAATTACTTCAGTATTTATCAACTCAGCCTAAATGTGGAAGTGAAAAGGGATAATTCACAATTCATAATATAGAGCAAGAAGACATCACACAGAAAATAGTCTGGTGTGAGGTTCAGCACTGGCCCTGGATAGACAGTCTAGGTGGTCCTAGACTGGAAATACAAGGATTAATAAATTAAAAAAAAGAGGAGTAATTTTTGGAAGTCCTTACTTCTTCTAGCTAATTTTCAGTGGGTTTTAACAAGTTTTTCTCATCAAGACTCTTAATTTGAAAAGACATATAACCAGTTCTGATGAATGAAGCAACACAAAACAGCTTTATAGAGGCCCAGTAAAGGAAACTGAAATATTGCTCAAGTACAGGAAATAAAATACACCTCCATAGTGAGACTCCCAGTACATTCTTATTTGTTGCCATTGTTTTTCTTCACATAAAAATGGCCTTGGCTGTAAACTTAAACTTAAATTTAAAAAAAGGCAAAGAAATAGCACATTTGCTGCTGTCTTGCATTTCGTGCTGGTTTATTTATGGATTTTTTTTTTTTACCTCACAAGTTTAATGGAATTTTTACTGTGACTTTATAGCTGTGTGATTTATAATACATCAAACAAGTCAAATCAATCAGTAAAGGCCTAAAAATCAGCACAGGTTGAGATGGCTCCTTTAAAACAAATCATTACAGCTGTTAGGACTCAAACATACATAACAAGGACTGACCACTAATGTGAGTTATTTTAAAATCTCATTTTCTTGGTAAGAAATGCTGCCCTTTGTATATAACTTTTTAATGATCTAATAAAACCATCTGCAGAAATAGAGCCTGAGACGTAGTTTTCCTTGCACATATCTGCCAAACAGCTCTTTAAACACTCTATACTACTCTTTTAAAGGAAACCTGCCCCTGTTCTCATTGACATGGACAGTTAATTCTTTTTAAATACTCCACACTATTATTTAAATACTATACTAGTCCTTAAATATGCTGCACTATTCTTTTAAAGGAACTTGTCTGTATTCTCATTGTTATGGAAAGTTCAACCAGCTTTTTAATTGGCACTTCTCTTTCATTAAGCTTAAGCAATAGTTATTCCTATTATGTTCCAAATATAATCACATATAGGGGAAGCTCTTTTACCTGACAGATAAGTCAGTCTCAGCAGAAAGAGAAGCAAATCCATGCTACAGATGGGAGACCATCAGCCAGGTTTAAATGGAAGAATAAAAGTCAGATAATTTTGTACCTGAAGGGTAAAACTACAGGAGTTTATGACTGTAACTTATACACAAGCACTGAGTTGTATTACACTCACATGGAATGAGGATCAATGGATCTGTAAATGGCAATTTTAATTTGTTATAATAAAATAAACTTTAAAGAAACAGCTACATTTTGATTGTTATCAATTTAATACAAGTGCACAATAAGACCTGTCCATTTGAATAATAATCATGAATACTTTATGGATGTCTGTGGAAGAGCTCCAGCCACCAGCTGAGGTCACCTTGAGAAATACCAGCACTGTTCAATAAATAGCCAATAGAGCTCATCCCAGTCCACCCAGTACCACAGACCCACATTACACCCCATTACAAAGAGTAAATGGCATTTCTCCTTTCACTCTGAGCAAACATGAGCACTGTTCAAAAAATAGCCAATAGAGCTCATCCCAGTCCACCCAGTACCACAGACCCACATTACACCCCATTACAAAGAACAAATGGCATTTCTCCTTTCACTCTGAGCAAACATGACTCTGTACCATCCAAAACTCCATTAAGCTTGTTACAATTGGAATATATTTTGTCTTCTTCTTTTTGATGTCAGTCCAAGGGATTTGTGGAATGATGGGTAATGTTTTTTCATAATAATCTGAATAGTCTGAGAATTACACCATCACACAGACACAGTTAATAGTAGCTTACACTGACTCCAGAACAGAGATCTGTGTTGCTGTCCCTGGGTTAGGTCAGTGTTCAGTGGTGCTCCTGCAGCTACAGCAGAACCATTTATAGTCCCTCTGAAGCTGCAGGTAGGACAGAGATATCCTTTTTAGCATTGATAGTTTGGTGTTCTCCTATTTTACTTTATCTCACTGAATGTCCTGATGCTGATGTGGGTTTCCTTCCTTATTTTTCCCCTCAGAAATGATGTTTTGGCAGCGTTTCTGTGGATTCTTTAGTTCCTGTCGGATTCTTTAGTTCCTTTCACATTCTTACTCTGTCCTCCTGAAGATGAGCATCTGCACTGCCTGTGTGTTTACTTGAGAGTTTTTGTTTGTTTGTGGCAACAAGAAGTGCTAATGAATGACAGAATTTCTGTGGAAAGAGAAGAGCACAGTTCTGAAAGCCCGACCAGAATGTGCACGGATGTCATTGGGTGATCAGAGAGAGCAGCACTTGGGTTTCCTCTGGAATTCAGAACCCCCTTGCTGCTGAATTGGCAGCCACAGGGAGCAAACTGCTGGCCAACCATTCCCCCAAAGCTGACTATTACAGCCCCAATCTCCCTGATATTCTACTTTACTTTTTTTTCCCTAAGAATAAAAATCAATGAGTATAACACACACTTTAATCAATGATGTCTTAGAACTATAAGACTGGATGCTAAATAAATAATTTACTGATGACTATGTGAAGAGAAAATGGATCTGTACACACAGGAGTATTGTTGGCATCATATTTTGACACACATAATTTAATCATTATTATCTAATGCATTTCTGGCATGTGGTCACACCTGAAGGAGCTCATGTAGAGGCAGTGATTTTTAAAACTGAGCTACTAGATGTGCTGTTTTCTAATGATAAAGATATTCTGCTGACCAGTGACAGTGAAAGGGGAGTGTGCACAACTTGATGATTTCTCAAAGGAATAATATTGCTAAAAAATTGGTCATCTAAAACTCCAGTACTCAGAGGTGTTAAGTGGTGAAAATGGTCATCAAGTGGTGAAAATGAACATCAGCTTTTCTTACTAGGATCTCACTGTATGTCTCAGTAAGAAACAGAACTGATTTGATTCATCTAACATTTTACATTCTTCCGTTCTGAATTCACTTGTGACAGAGCAAGTGGATAAAATTCTCTTCCGTTATTCCTTTCTAGGAAGTTTTCACTACATAATTACATTATAAGTGCTGGTGAATGTGCCAAACTATGATGGAAGCAGAGTGAATAGACTGAAGGAAGGATTAGTAGCTTGTTATATGAATGCAAATGAAATAAAAAAACTCTTTAATTTCCACTCTTGGGGAAAAAAAAAAGGAAGAAAAAAGAAAAACAAACGCAAACCCCCACAAAAATCAAAAAAAGTCTCTGTAATTCAATGTATACTGGGAATTTTTTTATTTGTCTTTTTTCTCCCTTTTCACCTGAAATAATTTACATTAATGAAGTTGTGGGGATTACTGCACTCTTGTGTAGGAGCTTTGCAAACTGCAGGTTCTCTATCACATTGCTTCCTAAACACGAGAGGCTGCTAAAATCATATTTAGAAAGTCAGGTTTCTGTATAAAGGTCCAACCTCTTGTAAGTCTGCTCTTGCCTACCCATTCCCCAGGGGTGTAGGACATATGTCCAACACACCTCTGCTTTCACAGACACTTCTGGCTGCTTCTGGATTCATTAATATTCTTGAATTCTCTTCTCTCTCTTGATTACCATGGTAAGGAACTGCCATGTTCATTGTGGCTTTTAACTTTTAATTTCCAGATCATGCAATGTTTCTGAATCCCTTTGTTAAGGCATGTAAGCTTTTAATGCTGTGAATGTATTATTTCAACAACACCAACTGTAAAATAAGTATAGAAACTTAACTGAAGATTTATTGAGAGTTTGCTTTAGGACATTTTGCACAAATGTTATTCTTTTCTGCAGATTATAAGATTGGACAATGAAGGAAAAATAAGAAAAGAAGAAATGCAAAACTGGACAACTACCTGAAAGGAGGTTGTAGCAAGGATTGGTCTCTTTTCTCAGGTAACAAGTGACAGGGTGAGCAGAAATGGCCTCAAGTTGCACCAGGGAAGGTTTAGATTGGATACTGGGAAAAAATTCTCCACTGAAAGGGTGGTCAGGCATTGGAACAAGCTGCCCAGGGAAAAGGTGGAGTCACCATTCCTGGTAATGTTCAAAAAATGTGTGGATATGGCATTTGGATGTATGGGCTAGTGTGAACACAGCAGTGCTGGGTTAATGGTTGGACTCAGTGATCTCAGAGGGCTCTTCCAACCTTTTTCTGTGATAAACTCTAAAGCCACTTAGCTCATTTCCTAAGAGGTAGTGTTGTTTTAGTTTTGTTTTGGGGTTGTTTTGTTGTTTTTTTTTTTCACTAAGTGAGGTGAAGTCAAACACTGAGTTAAATGGTGGCTACTAATTAAGAGGTTAACTACTCAATTAACCAAGAGACAAAGTATTTAGAATTTAGAGAATTTTCCTCAAGACATGGTGGCCACTGTTTTCTGCTGTATGCACTGTTTTTTTCTTCAAACACTCATTACTAAGAGGAAAACACAGGGAATCTTGTTATGCAGAGGATCCTATGGACAGGTGTGTAAATGGGCAGAATGAATTCTACACTGAGTGAGGCTTTGGTCATGGAATGCTAATTAACTCAGAACTGAAGACTCTTCCTGCATTGCCTGTGATAATGTAGCAGAAGAACCAAATGGAAAGAAAAAGTATCCTGCCAGAAGGAACCAAAAGGTGAGCTCTAATAGACAGAGAAAAGTAGGAAAGTCTTCTTCAAGCTATTTAAAATCTATTTCAGACACAGAGGGAAATCCTACAATTCCCTTAGGAAGATGCTGCTTGTGAAGTCATCAGAGACAGTTGCACATAAGGCTCCCTCCTGTTCAATCTCTGAAGTCCATTCCTTGCCTTGTGGTTTAATACCTTTAGCTCATTCTCATCACTTTCCTCATGGCAATCTATACACAGATTATGAGTATTTCTCAAGTTGTCATGGAAAATATACCTAGAAAGGGGTGATGCTTGGAATTCATCAACCTGCCATCTTATTCTGTAATTCTCTGTAATTATTTTCACATGTGGTCTTTTGAAAGAGTCTCAGGAATAAATCCTTCTTTCTTCCTAAATGCAGTCCTGTCGTGTGATTCCCATTTAGGATGGTATGGCAAAGACATTTCCAAAACCTTGCCTGAACCTGGTAAAACCTCTGTGGTTATCTCCTTAACTCACAAGAGCCACAGCTGCAGGAGGGTGTCCTTCTTTGAGCATCTCTGCTGTGCTGGAGCCAAGTGTCCAGAGGCTCTGGATGAGCTGCTGTTCTGCAGGATGAACACACTGGGCTGGAACTGCCTGAGTCGGGGCAGCTCCTGGCAGGGAACTGGCAGGGTGCTCCAAGCAGCCACTGCCAGCTCGTGGCATCTCAGCTGCAGTCTGCACCCTGCCCATGCCTATCTCCTCAAAATGGGGCATGAGAGGGAAAAAAGCAGCTTAACTGACTCAGGGCTGCACACAGTTGTAGATCCCATGGACTCGACTGATGCTTAGATAAATATTTCATATCCCCTCACTGGCGAGACAAGTAAACGCATTTCTTTTTTCCTCAGTTATAGCTTGTTTTATACTAAATCTTTAGGTTCCTGGGTCTACCTTGCTTTGTTTTCTCCTAGAGGACACAGGACTCTGGTGCCCTGATCTAAAGAGGATTTACAGGTAGTGAGAAAAAACGTTAAAACAGCGACGCAACTCTCAGGTTCTCACGTTTCCTTCTTTCAGGTCCTAATGCATAATGAAACGTGCTTTGTGGTTCTGATCAAAAGCTCAGAGAGTTCCACGGTAAAATCCAGTGAGTGCAGGTGAGCTTGACACTTCAAGAATGTGTCATGTTATATTTGTCTTTCTTTGTCTAGATTAAAGGAGCAGCAACCCTCCGACCAGAAATACACACGTTAGTAAAATTGGGCCAAAACTGGTACTTAAAATAAAATTTATTTATTGTTGTAACATTTTAAATTCAAGCAATTAAATTATTCATGCCCATCAGAAAACTATCCCAATTCAGCACCCGCAGTCTCTGTTTTTTTACGAGTGACAGAGAAAGAAAATACCCTTTCTTGTGAAATATTCAGATACTTCAGATGCCTCATAAAAATGCAGGTATATTATCTCCATGTTACTTATCTTGAAAGGAGGATGATGTTGAGACAATAAACTGTTTAAAAATAAATCCCTTTCTGACAATCCACAAAACAATGGGGAATGTATTCATCTCCATTTGCCTTCCTTACTGGCAGTGAAAACTAATAGACAACACAGTCATCAGAATTATTTTGTGACAATTCCACAGAGGTTTAGCTAATTCTTTTCAAGTCCATTTTATTAGTCAGGAAAAAAAATTAAGTCAAATCCTGATTTAATAAGTGGAGGATTTGAATAAATTACTCTAGTTCTGCATTCCTTGAACTTTAAACAAATTGTTCCACAATCCATTGCCAAGCAACTACAACATATCCTTGGGAAGTTCAACAACACACTTTGATTAAATTGGTAGGATGAACAAACAGTTTACTGGGAACTTCAGGCCTATAAAATGAAGATTTACAAAAGTGGAGTTTTCCTCATTACCTCTATCAATCACCTATTAACAAAGGCTTGTGCTTAATGAATTGATAGAATCACATTCAACCTGAAATCATTGGTGTTTCTGATAATGTGTTTGCCCAGGATTCTGATGGCATTTTGAGACTTTTGAAATATTACAACCCTGTCTTTAGCTTGAGACAACTACAAGAATTAAATCAACCTTTCCTATATGTCCTGATAAATTTACTATAATAGCTAAAAGAGACTGCTGCCTAAAAAATCGCATTTGATGGCAGAAAAACAGTCACAACTTCTTTTTCAAACAGTATTAATGTGTCTCAGGTTTATTATCTTTGGTCTTTGACCCACTGCAACATGAATGAAAGAAATGGTTGCACTCTGAGAATGTCTGTGTCAATCAGGGTAGCAAAATTACCAACAATTTTAAGTATTGAAAAAAGGTGATTTGGGTTGAGCTGACAAAATGCCAACTGCCCATTTGTTGTTGTAATGTTCTTATGAGATAAGGGGTTTGAATATTACTTTTTAAAGACAAAATTTGGGAAGGTTCTCACTGTATTATGTATTAGGAACAACCTTCCTAACTCTCTAGAGAAAGATTTTAGAGTCTTCCAGCTCTACATGTATTAAATGATTTCAGGCTGATTTACTGAAAGTTTTTTATATTGGCTCACAGTTTGGGTAACATGAAAATTTTATCCTAGTATAGAAGTTTTAAATCCCCATTTCCTTCTACTTTCCATTCTGACCTTTCCTATTCATCCAGCACAGTTTCTGGGTCTGACTGCCACGCTTGCAATGGATGAAGTCAGAAAATAACAACCTTTCAGTTCTTCACAGTAACAAATTCCTGCATCTAGGAATAATGTAAAAACTCAATTTGAATCAGCTCTCTTAACTCTGGATTAGAAACAGCTAAACAGTTAAAGTCATTCCCCATTACTTTTGGTAACTACAGGATTACAGAGGGGTAAAAAGTTCAAGCTCAATGCAGTGGACCCACTCCATTCAGCGAAAATAGCCAATTTAGAGCTATTATGAGAAAATAACTTTCATTAAGCTTTCATCATTTGTAGTCTACTACAGACCATCTCAGCTTTCTGAAATGTCAACATCTAAAAGTGCCATCATTCTTCATTATGCTGGAGGGGAAAAAAATAGATCAAATGGAAAGGAAGAAGTATCACTTTCAGATAAGCAGAGAACGCCAAGTATAATTCCACAGTGAAAATGAGGAGCTAATGCCTTAGCACTTACACACACTCCAACTGTGTATAATAATAGAAGCAAGAACATGCTTGCATGTAAAAAATGCATATATTTGATTGTATCTCTCTCCTGTCATCATTCATGTGGACCTTATTAGGTTGTCACTTTGTTCTGGTCAAGTACTATATCAGCATTTATCACCCAAGACTAGCCAGGCAATGCTCATGAAAGAGCTTTGGCTAACACAGCATGACAAGCAGACCCAGTTTGTGCCATTATTGGACCCCAATTTACAACTGGAGATGGTTAAACCTGGGATTTTCATGAAAGCTCCATACTGAAGGCTCAACCTTCATATAATAGTCACTGAATCACTGAAAAGTGCAAGCAAATGTATTAATGAAAGCCAAAAATCAGTGCTTTTTTCACATACTCTGGGATAAATCATAGTGGTTAAGCTGTTGATTCACAGAGAAGTGAATGCTGAACGAAACAACAGAGGAGAGGAGGAGAAGTGAGGAGCAGAGCCCTTTGAACAGACACAACAGTGAAGTTAAGAGACTCCTGCTGGTGAGTCAGTCCTTACCCTCAGCTTTCTGCAGTCACTGACTTTTAAAATTAATTCTGCCAACTTTGCATAATGCACAGGAACTTACAGAGAAGTCAACCCCCACTGCTTTACCCAAATTTTAAAATTTTACCTCCAAATATTTAATACATAACATTTTCCCAAACTAGGGACAATGACAAAAGACAAGAATAGTGTTTTTATTTTCATTAGCCACTGAAACTATCAAAATCTCTCCAAAGATCTTACAGGATCCCATATTTGAGTTTACATGGAATTTGATTTAAGTACATTCATTGAGAATTATTCAAATGCAGGGTGATTGGTTGTTACTTTGTGTGATATACCGAAGCTTCAGAAGTAAATTGCTTTAATACAGTTCCCTGGAAAATACAGATTTTGGGAAATTTTTCCACTAGAAATCCGCTACTAAGCTTTAATGCTGTTTGATGCAAGACTTATTTAGAGTATTAAAGATCTGTCTGTTGGAAAGATAATGCCAAATTTCAAACTATAAATATTCCTCAAACTCTATAACTAATACCTCAATTTAGGAAAACCTCAAGATTATGCCAATTCTATGACTGTTTTGTAAAGTCAAAGGAAAGATGTAAATATTCACTGAAGTGCCAATCACAAATCCAGGAAAATGTATTTCCTAAACCTGTTGCACTTCAGTTATCCTGCAGATGTAACTCTCAACCCAGGGGTTCAGCTGCCTGTGATCCAAGGCTTAGCTTTGATGCAGCATCACCCAGTGACCTTGGCTCAGGTTACTGAGAAAATTGCTAAGTTGTTAGAAAGAAAGTGGGAAAAAAGAAGCTGGAGCCAAGAAAGGAAGGGAAAAAGAGAGTGAGATGGTAATTACATTGGCTTGAGGATATAAGAGAGAAAACACTGCCATGGAAGGGTAGAAAATCTGAAGGGCTGTGGTGGGGAACGGGGACAAAGGGGTGAGAAATTTGAGAGATGACAGCTCAGTACCCAAGGGCAGAGGTGCCCATCCCTCCCCCATCCAGACTGCCTGAAAAGCCTCACTGCTTGTGTGCTTGGGACCACTTAGAGCAAGAACAGGTTTGAGCTTCATTATTGTCTTCTGGGAAACTGTTCCTTACAGACAAAAATGTGGGAAACGAAGACAATCTGTCCTATGAAATTCAGAACAAGAAGTAGCTTTCTGAAAGTACTTTATATTTCAGTTTGAATGGCCTAAAGAGTGTCTTTAAAAGCTTTTCCAGTAGGAAATGACAAAAGAGAATACTTGTTAAGTGAATCCAAAATTCTCCTCTGCTTCTAGTAAATAGGAAAATTCATTTTCTTTTAAAAAGGAAGTAACACAAAATAAGAAACAATCGAATAAACCAAAGATTGGCATTGAACTTGCTGTTACAATAATCCTTTGTGGTAATTTAAGAGACTGTAATGAGAATGAAACCAAAGTTAAAAAGTTGTAGTCTTGAATTAAGGTAATCACTGACCTGTTTTATATGGATATGAATTAAGATTTATGTACTCTTGGGAGCTTCTTAAGAAAATTGGTCTTACTTAGACATGTACCAGGGGAAAAAAAAAAGGTGTTTGTAGCAGGAAAGAAAAGACTTTTGTATTGTTTACGCCAGTCTATAGCAAATTGTAATTTCTCTTGTACAGTTGCATACAATTCACAATCTGTGCAGATGGCTTTCCACAGAAAAGTTTTAAAATTGTAAATGTGGAGCACTTTTCAAACTAAGGAATGCACAAATCAAGCTTTCCCTTTGCTTGCTTTTCAACCTGCTCCAGCTTTGAGGGTTGGGGAGGAAGATAAAAATGAGAAGGGAAAAAAACCCTCACCTTTTCAAGCAGATTTTTATGTTCAATCAGTTACCAGAGCAGCCCTTGCAGGCTGGGCAGTGACAGCCACGGTGCTGAAACCAGCAGTGACCCATCCCCTGCAGCCAAGGCTGCCACAGCCCCTTCATCACAAACCAGCTGAGCTTTATCACGTCCCTGTGAGATCCCTCCACGCTGGTTTGGTGCAAACTTAAAGTTACGGGGTCATACATGAGGTGCCCTGCCCTATCCTTTCCCAAAGATGTTTGGTGGCCTCCACATACAACTTCATCTGTAAAACACAGGCCTCAAAAGGGCTAAATCCTGCTCCTGAAAGAAGGGGAACTTCTTCATCACCACTTCCCACCTGCTGACATAATTTGTTTTCATAAAAATTAAGGCCTTAGAAAGGCTTCCATCAATGATCTTGAAGGTCTTTGTTATTTTTCCCTTCAGTATTCCTACCATATGCCAATAAGGGTGAAGAAGTTCTCCTGCTCTATACTGCAATGCAATGTTTGCAGAGTTCTGTCACATCACAACTCCATCCAGGTGCCCTTTCTTTAGTTTGCAGAGTTCTGTTTTATTCACTTGCTCCTCAGACAGAAGCAGCTCCACACCTCTGGTCATTCTTCCTACTTGCCTGGAACTTCTCATTCTCCCATCCCAGCCCACAGTAAAAGCAGTAACGAGCCCCTCAGGCAGCAGTTTCCTGAGTTAGTGCTGCTCCAGAGTGATTTGTGATGTGCAGAGCAGCACTTTGATGCAGCCTGGCCTTGCTGAAGGGAGGGAGTATAAAGTTCTGCAAAGCTGCCTCTGCAGAAATAGCATATCCTGAGCAGAACACGTTGCCTGCCGATCCCTGGAGATCTCTAATGCTGTACTGTGGGATGTTTCTTCACTCTCCAGCTGGATCTGATTCTCTTTGGCTGTGGACATAACACTGTTTCAAGACCAGTACAAAGTGCTTCCTTTGACCTCAGAAACTTCCTTTGGGGGATGCAGAGCTGCACCTCTGGCAATGCTCTGCAATTGCTGCTCCTGCTTTTACTACAGTGAGGAGAGAACTTGGGTTGGGATCTTTGCTTACTTTTCTCTGAACTGTCTGGCACATACCCAGCTGACAGTTCATAGACATATTGTTTAACATGTGGCTTAATCAGTTCTGGTGTTCTCTTTTTTCATGACTTGTGTTCCTGTGTCACAAGAACGAGTCCTTTATCCTTTGCCTCCTTACCCTCTCCAAGACATGAACACTGAATAGGCAGATGTGTTCCCATACTGTGTGACCAAAGAAGAATAGCATGGAATGACTTTCTCTCATAACTGGGATAGCAAGACAGGGTTTTATTAAGTATATTTACAATTTAGTAAATGATTCCTGAGCCTATTTTGAGAGAAACATAAAATATTTTCAGAGTACTTCATCTCTTTGGGCTTCAGATCTCTCTAACATATCAGCTGGATTCAATTTATGGACACTGTAAAGCCAGGAATTTTAAACATGTTTATCCTGAAAAGATGTCCCTTTTTTTTTGTTCAGGGGGACCTCACATTTGCCACTACAGTTTCAGTGAAAAATTAACTCACTTTATATTATTTTAAGATGTCATTCTATTCTGACATTCAGAGAACATGACCATTTTCAGTGCATGCATTTGTTTAGTTTTCTGTCTTTTAACAAAGAACATTAATTATAAAATCTCTAACCAGTTCATTTAATCAAATGCAATCTGGTCCCTGATCACTTGAACGTATAATCAGCCTCACCCTTCTGCCTGCTTGAGAATTATTGATTTTGTCTATCAACCCCAACAGAGGTCCAGGTGATGCAAATAATAATTACCACAGCTAATGCGATTATTGCATGTGAACTGATTACTATAATTAGGAAGGGTTTGTTTGTATTAAAAGGAAAAGTAAATTGCCTTGCAGGTTTTAAAGAAAAAACAATAACAACAGCAAAAACAAATCAAGAATCTGAAGTTGTAATTATAAAATCCTGTATTAAATTATGTCAAGAAATCTGTTGTCTGCACAAAGTTAAAATATTTTTTTTCTAAAGAAGGAAGATTCAGTAATGTAGTATTGAGAATAAAATATCCAAGAATTAGAAGAAAAATTTAGATATAGATATTTATTTATTTATTTATTTCTATTTATTTATATATATATATATATATTTATATATATTTATATATATATATTTATATGTATATATATATGTATATGTATATATATACATATAAATTACCCCTATAAATTATATTAAGATATCTTTCTAAAATACTGGCATAAATAACTTTCCTCTTCTATTCCATTAGAATCTATTTCTTAAATCTCTTTTCCTGTATACTCTGTTTTAATGTCTTGGATAAACCTCAAGTATCTTCAATTGTGCTACACCTTGTTTTTCATAGAGAATGACTGGATATTTTTAGATGTTATTACCAAAGAATCAGCACTAATAATCTGACTTTTCAAGTTTTACACATCATCTTTCACAAAGAATGGAACTGGACATAAAACAGATTTCCTTGGCACACACTTCCACATATGCCCAGAGGATAAACCAGTGTCCCACAAGCATTTTACATACAGAGTTTTATAATTCCATGCAATTAATCAAACAACAAGTTCAGCAGAGAACTGTGACAAATGGCAATAGGGAAAGAGGTTTTATCCCTCTCTGCTTTGCTCATTTTAGAGGCAGGAACACTCCCACAATTGGGTGCTCCAAACTGCCCTCAATCACTAAGGACTTGACTGGGCAAAGTGATGGATAGATCCATTGGGCTGAAAAATTTGCTCAGGAGTTGTAGATATTCTCTAACATGCCTTGGGTTTATAGTAACCCATCCAATTTTGGCACCCAGGAAGAAATTCTGCTGTTATATGAAGCTGGTTGTGTATGTGTTCAAGATATTTTAGATGAGGGACAATGAGACAAAGAGGGACAGAAAAAAGAGAAAAGTCTCAGAGCCTGATCTGTAAAGTGATGACAAAGCTGCTTCCTTTCTCCCACCATATCTTTATCTTGTAAGATTATAAGTTAGCTGGAATAGCCTTTTTTTGCTTGCTTTGCATGTCTATAGTGTCTGATATAATTAAACACTTATTCAAAGCTTCTCAATGCTTCTGTAATACTGATAATATGCAATCATAAATAAATTATAATGAATAAAAAAATTGCATCAAAATAGGAATTGAAAACTAGTTGATTTTTTTCCCCCAAGTGTGCCACTAACCGTGTTTTCATGTAGCAACAAGAACTAAAGGATACAACTCTGTACCTCCAAAACAAGTGGAGCTGTTCCGGTCCCTGAATTTTTAATGGTCATTTCTATAAGTGATTAGCAGGAAACATTAGGAAAAAACAATGAAATATTAACATACTTCTAATATTATTAGAGAATCACTAAATGTTTCTAAATAACTAAAGATATTGACTGAATAATATAGCAAGGATATATATCTCCTAGGAGCTTAGACTTTTTGTTTGACTTCACAGCTCAAGAAGTTGTACTTTTAAAGGACAGAGCACTTCAACCAAAGACTTTTTTTCTTATTTTTCCCCTCAGAAAATTTCTTGCATTTACTATCTGGACATTTTTCTATTTCCTTTATTCTCACTGTATGTTTATCAGATTGAAAACAGGGATAAAAATTTATCTAAGAGGAAAGTATCCTAAAGAGTGTAAAGATTTTCACCCAAGTTTAGGTGCTGTTTTCCACTCTCAGTACAGGAACTTTATGTTGCAACTTCTGTAAAGAATATAGAGGCAATTCTTAAATAAAATGATTGCCAGTCTGCTTACTCATAGCTCTGAAGATTCATTACTGCTTTGGATAAAGTTATATTATTCTCTCCATTATAGTCTTACATTTCTAAATCAATATACAAGAAGTAAAAACATTTCCTCCTCTTCTTTCTTGCACAAAAGGCCATATGCATGATCTTACAGGAAAACATATTTTATTTAAATGTAAAGATGATTAACCTAAAGGAGGAAGGGAAACATGAAGACGATAAAGTAGAAAAACAGTAGCTGCAAATTTTCTGGAGGAAAAAAAATACAGTTTTTGAAAAAACTGTTTGCTGTGTGTCTTTTTCATACATTTGATGATACAGGCAGCAGAGGCAGCAGGGACTAAAGTGGAAAGCTCATTCTTATTTTATAAACTAAATGGTGGAAAATAAAGTGTACATATTAAAACCTAACACTGCACTCCAAGGGGAATTACAAGCACATGCCAGAGCCCCCTTGTCAAAGGAATATGAGCAAAACTAATTAACTGCACTATGTTTTCAGTGTAAATTTTGTCAGGAAGTCATTAAAGCTGTTTTCACAATAACACATTCAGATCTATGGAAAACAGAGCTCGAGCAATTCATTACCATTGCAATTGTCGGGGCTGCATGTTCGGGATCCTCATTACCTTTAATGAATGCACAGATCCCCAGCCCTGAATTGGACATCCTGTCCTGCAAGGTATTCCTTCCCTTCCCAGTGCTGATGTTCATTTACATTCACCAGCTTGACAAAAAAAAAACAAAAAAACAAAAACCAGTCCCTGCAATTTCAAATAAATGTCCAGACAACAGAAAGAAAACTTCTTTAGAAGTGTAGCTCCATTTTATTACATTTTTATTTGCAGAAGCATATAAAGCAGGTGCCACAGTCCAACACAAGAACTTATCTAAGAAACTGTAGAAAAGATAAATCTTATGAAAGACAAGATCATAGAATTGATTGGGTTGGAAAAGACCTCCGAGATCATCAAGTCCAACCCTTGGTCCAACTCCAGTCCCTTTACCAGATCATGGCACTCAGTGCCACGGCCAAGCTCAGTTTAAAAACCTCCAGGGATGGGGAATCCACCCCCTCTCTGGGCAGCCCATTCCAATGCCTGAGCACTCTCTCTGCAAAGCATTTTTTTCTGATATCCAACTTAAATTTCCCCTGGGAGTGCTTGAGCCTGTGCCCCCTTATCCTATTGCTGAGTGCCTGGGAGATAATACTTGCAGAACAAGTTCAGCTGTTTCCTGAGACATAAGAAGCAGGTATTGAAGGAGGGTACAGTGCACATGCCTTAATGAACAGGGTGTGTGTCCCCAAGTCTGATCAAAGCACAGGCACGGTGCCAGTGGGGGCAGAGCTGCTACAGCTCAGCGGGGCAGTGCCAGGCACTGTGCCAGGGGGTTACTGTGCAGGACTTGGCTGAAAACCTGGACAAGGTGTTCTTGTTTCATCACCTGTTCTGCTAACCTTACTACCAACCTCAGAGTCCATTTTCTTTATTCCCTTGATAGTACTTTAAGTGTTATACCATGTTGGGGTGTTCTTACCACTGCCCACACCCAAGATAACAAAATTGGAGGCAGCAGCCAGTGAGCTGAAGGGCAGAGCTGGCTTTCCACCTTGGGCAGCACGTGCTGCCTTCTAAGGGAACTGCAGCAGGGCAAGAGGTGTGAATAACCATTTCCTAGATGCCATGACTGTTTAACAAAAACTAAAAAATCCACCTTGAGTGTTTCCTGGTTGCTTATATCATATTTTATGTTGCAGTGCTATAGCTAAATTTAGACTTAGGACAGCTTCAGACTCTCATTAAAGGAGTCTAGATTCCAAGAGAAAGGTCAGTTTGGAATGCTGTGAGGTCAGAAGAAAAGAGTGGCAACCCTAGCTAGGAAAAGACTGCTTTATAACACATTTTTCTTAGCAGCTTATAAAAGAAGCCTATAAATTAACACAAAACCAAAGAGAAGTCCATTTTTCTCTCAATTCCCTCCTTAAACAGAATACTGCCCTGGAGAATGAAATGATAAGTGATATACATAACTTTGTAATCCTCTAACTGTGATCCATATCCCTCCCTCTGGTCAGATACTTAAATAAAATGTGAAAAGGAATCACTTCTTAAAGAAGATGCATTTTTCCCAGCTGCCACATACCTCCAAAGTTGATTTTGCAGAAGTAATGAACGATCTCCTTAAGGCTACCCATTTATTTACATACCACAGTCACGTCTCACAGCCTTTGGAAAGGAGAGATCCAGAAAGTTTCTTTCCTGAAATAATATCCACTAAGTGATGGTGATTCAGGGATTGTTAACATTGCCCAGACAAGCATATATTTCTCTGTCCCCAAAGTGCCAAAATGTCTTGCACAGGTGGGACAAAACTCAATTCCCTTTATTGTCACAAACCCAGTGCTGTGCCTGCTCTCTATTTTAGCCCCTGCAGTGCCCAGGGATGCCTCTGCTTTGCCATTTGCCAACAAAGGCATCAGTGCTATTTCTTACAGCCCTTCAGCTGAAGGAAACCTCAGAGGCATTTCCACCTGTGTTCTTTCATCTATTTGCTTTAAATGTTTCAATTCTTAGTTTTATATTTTTTTTCCTTTATTGAAATTTAACATATTAAAATATTGAGCCACTAATACAAATGAAAATACATGTTTTGGATATGCTTGAAGATGTCCAAAAGGAGAGAGGGTCAAAAAAACCTTCATTTTTTTAAATTAAGCAATATTTATTTTATGATTAATGGATTATCATGTTAGAAACCACTTCTTAGAAACATGCAATACTCCTACTAGCACAGAATGTAATGTCATTACAAGAAGTTCTGAAATTTATGCTTGCAACTCTGTGCAGAAGAGAAATAAAATGCAAACAGGCCCTAACATACTAAATATAATGTTGTTTGAGCTGTCTTTTGAATTTCCTGGATCACTTCAAGATTCTTTTCTTCATCTGTTTTTCCCCATCAGAGTTTTAAATCTTCTTTGGTTTATTTCCAGATTAAATATTTTTATAAAAATCGTACCATCTGCAACTCTCATCTCCAGAAAGGAAGCTAAATATGTTTGTAAAGCAGGATTACTTATGAGGATTGGAAAGGAATTGAACAAGTTGAAAATTAGGGAGAGATGTACTCACCTGTCCCAGGGAAAAGAATTAGATTTCATCTTCTTGTTTATTGAACTCACTATTATTTTTAACTGGGGAGATTAAAATCTAATTTTCAGCACCATGGGCTGGATGCAGAAAAAAAGGAGAATTAGGAGCATTTTACATCTGGTTTTGCTCTGAAAGGGATAAATTATTGCATCAGGGGGACTGAGTATGAAAGACCAAAATAAATATTATGGAAAAAGGGGACCCCTTTTATCCATTGGCATTGCTTTTTATGTAAAACTTAAGAGGCAACTTGTCATTTGAGGGGAGCAGAGCTAAGACCTCACTGCTCAAAGGGAATGGGAGGTCAGTGCTCTGAAGGTGAGTAGGGCAGCAGTGGAGACCTCCAGGGAGATCAGGAGGGATGGGCAAAGAAGGCAGCAGGAATTATCCACTTGCACATCCTCAGGAGTGCACCCACAGAATCCTGGAGTGAGTGTTCACACTTCAGCTCCAACCTACAGCAGTTTTCCTCCCTTTCCAGGGGAGCAACCCCCAGGAGGAGTGGGAAGCCCCCAGTGCAGAGGGCTGCCAGCACTGTGTCTGTGTGACTGGGAAACCCAGGAGGAAGAATGAAAAGAACACACATTATATTTGAATAGACCTATGATGTATATTCCCTATTTGGCATTCATGTTTCCAGTTATTGACTTCTTTATTCCCCTGTAAAAGAAAAAATATTACAATGGTAGATCAGGCAACCTGTCAGGTTGATTAGACTGGGCTGCCAAGAATTGAAAACTGTGACTTGACTTTTTAAACATTTTACATTGGGGTGCTGACCACAAGCAGATGGCAAAAAGGGCTGCACTTATTTTGGCTGGAGAGCCCCTGGAAGTGAAGTTTAGTGCAGGTCACAGAAACACAGGAGAGAGCAGAAGAGAAGCTTCCTCTGATGCAAACTAACCATAAAGGACAAGCTGTTGGACAAACTGCATGGACTGAGCAGTGATGCTAAAATCACGTTTTTATGCAGCTCGATTTAGACTATGTGTGACTACCTCTGGGTTTGGCACATTCCCTAATAAAAGACAAATTGCTTTACAGTTTTAAGGTACATCAATGGGATATAATCCAGACCAGTACAAACTCAGTTTACTGCAAGAATGCACAGGCTCATGTGTGACATAGTGTAGGTCAAAAAGCCTGAGCCACTGAGTTCAGGAATATGATGGGATTCACATTAACATATTCAACCATATTAAGGCCTTATGTATCTCCACTACAACAAGCCAAAATATCCTATAAATAATAAAGGCTTGTCTGACATCTGTTTGTGTTCAAAATTCAGCAAATTGAATCTCAGAATATGAGAAAAAGTAATTTACAGATAATGCATCAAGTCTCTAAGACAATTTACTCACAGTAAAGTAACTTGCTCTAGAGAAGAAACAGCTGTGGGGCAAAGTTCTGATTCTGTGGCCACCTGTATAAAATATTCAGCTACTTCAACTTTAGTGAACACTTTATCTTCTAGACTAAATTCATTATCAGTCCTTTTAGTGTGACCTCCTGTTCTTTCCCCTTAAAACTCTGCTCACCTGAGGAAGGAGTGAAAGCTGAACGAGTTCTTTTAGCCCAAGTGATCCCTTTCAATCTTCCTCCTTTCCTTTTCCCAGAGTCTTTTTTTTTCCAGTTGACAGACTCTCTTCTTTGAAAGCAGAAGTTACGTGTCCTTCCCAACTTCATAAATGTCCAAGAACAACCAAGTGAGTTAGTCTAATTGAATTATTTTGTTTTTTCTGAAGTATGTTAAGTTGCAAGCCTTTGTTTTGCTATTATAACCTCAGGCTACAGTAAATGAATTCTCTGCTACCTTTGAAGGGAGAGATGAAGTAAAATTCCCCAAGTGCAAAATCAAAAAGAAAAGAAAGCCTCTTCTGGTTTGCTCGAAATGTACATCTTGTCCTGCCTTCCCTTTAATGTTTTCTTTCATGATAAGAATCAGTGAAGGGCAGGTAGAGGGTTTCTTCTCCCCCTCTTGCAACCACCAGTTTATTACAGAAACATATTGATGGCTGCAAACCATTCTAATGTCCATTAATCCACTTGTTTATGTCAGATCAATCCACTTATTTCTGTGTCAGATCAGACAAAAGTAGAGTTTTGGGTTTTTTTCTGTGACTTCCCACACTCCACTGACATTTTAACACATTTTTGAGCATCATGATGAAGCAACAGCCTCCTGTGGTTAGTTTGTTGACACTGGATTCTTTTTTTTAAGCTACACAGTCTGGCTGGCATTCGGTTGAAACTAATGAAGAATGATTTTTTAATTGCCAATGTGCCATTATCTAAGAGGGACACCAAACCAAACCAGGTCTCTGCACTTAGTCACTCATTCCACAGCTCCAAACTGTTCCACCACTTGGACTGCCTCGACATGTGGAAACATTTGTGAATGCCCACAGGCTTCCCAAGAATTCCTCCCCAGATCAAACTGAAGCTCAGGCAGTGAAAGAGCTCTTTTTAATTGCAGCCACTCTCCAATCAATCCTGAACACCCCCACACCATCAGAGCCCCTCCACAACCCATCTGGAAAAAATCAGAACATAGATTCCTTTAGGTTATAATAAGAGATCTGAAAACTTCCAAGCTAAGAGGTGAAGTTCACTAATTAAAAAAAAATACTTGAAAACTTGATGAGATTTTTTTAATATGAAAAATCCTTTGAAGCTTCTGCTCAGAAAACAAAAGTCATTGTTTACACTTGAAAATCTCCATGTGAGAATACAATGCACCTGAAACATGCAGTGTTTAAAGCCTTTGTCAAGGCCTTTAAAAAACTATGCAATATATGAAGAAAAAGAGCTGTGGGCTGTTGTGAGATGTATCTGAGCTATTTTAAAACAGCTGAGAGTCTGACTGGATCATAGACAACATTCTGGGAAATGTTTTAACTACAAAACATGAAGTTTTTCACTCCAAGGAGAATGACACGATGATTCTGTGCTAATGAGGGCAATTAGAAGGCATAAACATAACCACTGATCATCAGTTAGGGGGAAAATAAAAATACCATATATATATGCACAAGTGGAGCCTTATATGACATGAGAAAATGTCATACAGGCTTAAAATGAGCAGATACCAAGGGACAGGTAACAAAGAACCACAGAAAGGATGCAGGAACATTTCCTGACCTCATCATGGGAAACTCAGACATGGAGAGAGAGGTGGTTGCACTTGAAACTCCAGAAATCAGTGACAATTGTGACCAGTACATCCACTTCTTATCTCATTACATATCAAAAATGCTCAAACTCCATTATATCACAAAGAATAACTTGTGACTTTACATCTTCCCAATATTCAAGATCTTGCTATATTACTTTTAAATCAGATGATTTAAAATGAGAACTTTGAATCACTCTACCTGGAAACCAATACAACTAAATTATCTTTTTTATATATTTTAAACAAAGCTCAGAAAATTCCTGTTCTATTTTGAGCTCAGTATCTGACATTATATTCAAAAACCCGAAGGAAACTGTGATATTTGCTATATATAACGAGCCACAAAAAATATAGGACTATTCAGCACTTTTTAAACTTCATTTTAGTAGTTTTTCTAAATTCTATTTCTTAACCATTTGCATGGTTTGACACCTTTAGAACAAGAAAGGCAGACTGGCAATAAAAAAGGATTTCTATAGGCTTTTAATTAGTGTTGGTGCACCAATTTAAAGCTTTCTAATATAAAAATAAATTATGCTGGTTAATATAGCTTGATATACTCTAATTAATATAATTTGCAATACTAATTTTGCTTGACTAAAGCTTTTAGCTCTTGACATTTCTATAAATAAATACACTGTTTGCAGGAACTTTGATGACTTTATGTCAATCCACAAATAACAGCCAATCTGTCGACTACTTCTTGCAGTTACACTTGTTTGGTATTTTTTTAGGCATCAAAGAATGAAAATGTTCACTTAGGAAGATTTTCTGCTTTGTACAATAAGAGAAAGTATCAATAATCAATAAATATGTAATAGTTTCATTGCTTCAGACCAGTGTATGATTGAAGACAATCAGATTTTAGACCTTATACTATTCTTCATCATAAATATATCCACATTTAAATCAGTAGTAAAATTACTATTCACAGTTAGTTTTATTTTGCTGTTAATAAACAAATTTGCATCAAAACTCCTCCCTCTCTACCTAAAACCACCAACATCTTATTTGTCCCAGCAACCAAGTAGGTGGGAAACTCCCAGCACACACTTCAAAATGGGAAAGAACCAACTTTCAGCCTTTCAACCCCCTGATTGCCCTGAGACAACTTGCAGGCTTTCAACCCCTGAGATCATTTTCCTGTTGTTCTCAAAACACTCTGAAACAACAGGAAGGATGTTTCTAATAGGGATACATGAACTAGCATGAAATCCTAGACTAGCCTTTTATGCTAAACAAACACAAATTCTGATAATGTCTTTTAACTTGTTTGCAAATAGTGACTTTGGTAAAGACCTGTGGCTCTTTGGAGAGGCCCCTTGGTGAGATTGAGCAGAGTTAAAGCAGCCCTGCAGTCTCACACACAGCAATTCCCTGCTTGTTTTCCTTCCCAAACATCACTCCTCTTTTCCCCAAGTTCAGGCTGCCCAAGCAGCTCTTGTGTCACCCCTCTCCAAAGCAGCCAGTCAGCAGGAGATGAACTGCACTGGAGGGAAGAGCAGCAGAGAGCTGGTCCCATCCTGTGGAGAGCTGAGCAAGGGATTTATTTATAATGGCTATAAACTGAGAGAAAGTAGGTTTACATTAGATATTAGGAAGAAATCCTTCCCTTTGAGGGTGGTGGGGCCCTGGCACAGGTTGGGCAGAGAAGCTGGGGCTGCCCCATCCCTGAAAGTGCCCAAGACCAGCTTGGACGGGACTTGGAGCAACCTGGGCTGGTGGGAGGTGTCCCTGCCCATGGCAGGGGAGTTGGAAACAGATGATCAGTAAGATCCCTTCCAACCCAAACCATTCTATGATCCTATGATTGCTCCTGAGAAAGAAGAGAGAAGATAGACACACTTTTCATAGGAAGCAGCACCCAAGGATTCCTAGGAGTTTAAGTATTCAGATAAAAGCAATTTGCAGTGTACAAATGAGATGCTGAAAATCCATCTATGGTTGCTGTTCACTAATTTCTTACTCTTTCAGGCAAATATGCATTTCAGCTGTTATGTTTATAGAATATTGTGTTTGGGGTTTTTTCCTTCTCCATATGTAGATTTATTTGTCAAAGACTAGCGTTGACACAAAGCAACATTCTTGCATGTTTCATAAACTCCTGGATAAAACGCAATTATCATTTATTTTTCAGCTTTTCTCATTAGTCAGTGTTGAGCACAGCCACACACACAGACACACATGCAAAATCTCAGAAGTACAAGGATTTGGGTACTGTCAGTTTTCATCCCATCTCATTAGTGCATACTGTGATTTGATTCTGTGTATATTGATTAAGAGAAAAGAATTTATTTCTATTTCATGTTCATTCAGTTTTTCAGATCTGTATGAGAACTGCCACAGAACATCCCAAAAGCACAGTTCAGAAGACAAACACAACTTGTACTTGTCTTTCTGGTGATGTAAAAAACACTTCAAGGTGGACAAATGCAAAAAAAGCCTTCTGAAAAAAAATCAACAACCTTCAAACTGAAAAAAAAAAGAAAACTCCCTGTGTGTTTGAACACTTTGTGGGAAGGAGGAGTGATTAAAAATAAATAAAGAAAAAAGATTTTTCCCTATCTCTGATTACTGTGAAAGACTTCTACAGACAACCAATTCAATTGATTACCTTCTGTACATTCAGGTCTCACTGCAGTAAGTCTCTTTATAGTGAAAATTTGATCACAGGTATCTGGAATTTTCCTCTCCAGCACAAATAATGGAAGATATATCTGAAGCTTCATCAAGAACAATGAGGTTAAACACAAACTAAACCCCAAACTCTCCTTTATGAGATGTTGACTTGCAAAAAGTGTGAAAACTCCCTCACAAACTGAGTCACTGTGGGATAAATAATTACAAGAACAGTAGGGCTGGATTACAGATTGCAAAAATCAAGTGTCACTATTTTGAAGTGTTCAACCCATTCTGTTTTGAGCACTTTTAATCTGTTTATTCCCTAGTCTTGCTGACCTCTGAACAACGATGGATGTGTGGACATTCCCATGTATGGACAGTCCACAGACCTCCATCTGCACCTTTTTCCTCTGAAATAAAGAAGCTGTTTAAAGTAATGGGTTGCCACCACTGGTCACCTTTCTGGTCCCTAAAGAATGAAGAGCTGGAAAAAAAAATAGAAAATCCATTTGACCATCCATCCGTGAAGGGAAAGGTTAATACTGGTCTATTCAAGGTAAATAAGTTATGGATATCTAACCACAAACCACAGATTAATAAAAACTTGAGGTAATTTCCTCAGAACAATTACTGTTTTTCATTACCCTCCATTAGTCAACTTCAACTATATTTAGTAGTGAAAGTAGGACCACAGCCTGTAAAACTTGCAAAGCTTGAGATGTGCCAGTTCCATGAAGGAAAATTGCAGAGCAACAGACAAAGTATCAATAGAAATTTTCCAAATATATTAAGAAAAATAAGATTGGCAACCAGATATTTGGAATTTTTTATTTTTTTTTTCTTGGTATTCACCTTGTCTAGGATAGCAAAAGTGTTTTTATCTCAGAGAAGGGCAGGTACTTAAGATGAAACTGCACAAAGACTCCCTCTCCATTCCTGGGGAAAAATAATACTGACAGCTATTGGTACTATGAGTCCAACTGCTGCCCTGCTGTTTCAGTGATTGCAGCAGGAGTGTTGCACAGTATCCACAGAAAAGAGCTGCTGCAGTTTCTTCTTTTTCTTCTTGGTGGGTTTACTGTTAGTTTTCTGCTCCCCTGTGTTAAAGCCAGAGTGTCAGTCCCAGCAAAACCAGCAGACACATGGGAAGAACACAACCCATAGAGGACCTGTCCCTGTCCCTGCCTGGACTATAAGGAGAAGCATCCTGGCTACAGGACCAGGCTACACAGAGACAAACATCTCCAAAAATCACAGGAACTCTTTTCAGGACTGTCATCCTGCTGCTATTGTTACACAAGTCATTCTAGGACTGCAGAAAATAAACACAAATGTAACTCACTCTCCTAAATTCTCAGTTGTAATTTAGCCCTCTTCATATAGAGCTGTTTAGAATCCTGACTTGCATATGTCACACTAATGATATTGATCTGCTGCATGGAAGAGATACTGTGATCCTTAATTGGCCCATTGACATGCTGACTTCAAATTGAGATGGAAATACTTTAGAGCAAGAACAAATCCAGCTATTTATCACATCAAGTCAGATATTTGTAAAACATGTCAAATGGCAACCAAACATTCCCCTGAGATTCATTTATGTGTCAGGTAATGTCAATCTAAATATTAAAGATACCTTTACTCCTCGACCACAGACTGGAGCTGCAATTTTCTGGCAGTTAAGCACAAAACACCCTCTAAAGCACAGACAGGTATTTCAATAGTGCATGTGAACTTGGCTCCACTCATCAGAAACATGTAAGGTACTTCAAAAAACCCAGAGACAGCATAATCAAAGGTATGGGAGGCTCTCTGTGCCAGGGACAGCAAACAAACAACTCTCCTGTCAGAAGACTTGACTTTGGGGTGTGTGAACCCATAACAGTGACATGAAGCCTTTGCAGTGAGTGGCACAGACAAGGCAAAGATTGCCTGTTTACTGTGATCTCCTTGTACTAGATTAAAAGTGGAAGAACCAAAAACAAGCTGCTTTTTCAGACAACCTGTAGTTAAACTGGGGGATTCAATGGAGCACAATGTTGTGGATGTTGAGGGTCCATAAAATCTGGACTAATTTGTGTACGTAAAATGTCAAAGTTGTCTATAAGAATCAAAGTTACAACTAAGGCAGAAAATATCATAAAGTGAGAGGAGTTACTTCTACCTTTCCCACTTTTTTTCTTCTCTAGAAAGAAAATGCTGGTCTAGATAAACATGAGAAAAACCAAATTAGTTCAGACTAAAGTTTTTAACTTCTAGTTTTCAGTGCCTGGAATGCATCAGCTATAGCTGATTTACAGTTTCTTTTTACCATTATTAATCAGTCTGGTTTTCAGACCCAAACAGTTGGTGACAAATCTGTGTTGGGGGTGGGTGGGGTAGAGAGTGAGAAATCCAGAGTTATTCAAAGAACCATGACTTTATGTATGGCATAATTAACTATGGCTAACAAAATCACTTCAAAGAATAGGAAGTTCATCACCAAGGTTCTGTTTTTCTGGCTTAATTGTGTGTCATTCTACAAGAGAATTTTTTAAAAAAATATTATGCAGTAAAAGAATCTTAAGAATTTCTTTCTCTTTATCCACTGCCAACTACTCTACAAGGGCATTGGAAGTTCTTTGTCCTCTGCCTACAGCAATTCCTCATTTAGCTACATTCTACAGAAAATGAAGTGTCATTACATATTTTCTATCTGAAAGAAAGTTTATAGGTGCTAAATTTACCTTATCATAAACTCCAGAATATTGTTTTAAGAGTGAGAACAACATGTTATTCTTCATTCAAGGATGTTTCCCTGATTTAAAGCTCCGAGTAAATTGTGTATTCTCTTGTTGAGACGTGGGTAAAACAATCATGCCACAGGCAATCAGCTTTGGAAAACAAATGGCTGAAGGAGGCAGTTCCTTTCATCAAAGAGCATCTTCAGTGATCAGACATTATTTCAGGGACAATCACACATTGTCTTTGCACACAGTTAAAGGAATAAAGGGATTCTGTGTGATACCAGCAGCACACAGAGTTGCAGTGGACAGGGATGTTTGGGTGGGTAAAAGAAGATAATAAGTCTGAACTATAACATAGAATAAAGATGCAGTTGGGCTTTGTCATCACTACCTGTTAATCTTCCTCTGCAGTTTTTAATATAAATGTGGCAGTCCTGTCAAGCTAAAACTGCAGTAAAAGTGAAACCTAAGTGGAGTTTAGAGTTGATCTACCACAAACTCCTGTGTGCTCTTTGGTGTGGCATTGTGATACGAGATTGCTCACAAGTTGGATACCTTGTGGCAAAAAATATTATTTTTTTCCTTTATTTTTTTCCCCGTCAGCTAAACAAACCATTGGAAGTAAATTAATGAAGAACCAAATGGCAAAGCAGATTGGATTGTTATTGCCAAATGGTGTTTCAAACACAAACTAATTAGGTGATAAAATGGACCAACATGGAGAGACTAAGTAAGCAATTAAGGGCTGTGTATCATGGAGTGGGAGAGAAGATGGTCATACAGGACTGGAGTGTGAGACATTTAGCATTTAGTTCTCTGCCTCAAGGGATGAATAAAATTAATCAGAGTAGAGGGTGGCATCTTCAAATTGAAGCCCCTTCGTTTTCTTTCTGATTCTACAAGGAGTCAAAACCCTCTTAATGTATTATTGATACTAATGCTGGGGAAATAGTTATCCTCTGGACAACAGATTATTGTCCAATCTTTAACATTATCAGCATTTACCACTAAATTTGGATTTGAACCTTGAATATCTCCTACATAACTCAAAATCTAGTATATTAAAAACAAATAAACAACAGATTATTTGTATAATGGATTTATCTTCAGATGTTAAACAGAAGCAGTGTAATATGTTCATTTTAGCAGGAAGAAAATCCAAGCATGAATTTATTCAGCCATTTACTCTTTCTCATCATCCCCAAAATTCAGAAAAAGTCACATCTCAGAGAGAATTATCCCCACACAGGAACATCCTCACATCCAGGCTCACAACAAAGGCACAGAAAGCCTCCCCTGCACAGAGGGCCACCATGAGGTACCAGTGCTATTGCATCTTCAGAGTACTCTCAGGGTACTTTTGGAATAATATATATCCCCTTAATTGTGTCTAAATGATTCCAAAAGGATAATATCCAACCAACATAATCATTTAAATTTGCAGTGAAAAACTTTTGACACCAATAATCCAGCCCTAGCTATTGAAATAAGTCTCTTCTAGAGAGGGGCTCAGAAAAAGCCACAGTCCCAGGGCATCAGGACAGGCATTCCTAACTCAGGATCTGTTGGAAGTGGCAGCAATGATTCAGGGAAACTGAAAACTATCAACACTCCTGAAAAAATTTTATTTTCCTCGAGTGTCAGTCCTCATCCTGCCCTCTCAGGAACAAATTGCTATCACTGTATTACTATCACTACTTCTATTAATCCAAACATTGAACCACAACGTGCCAGCACACACATCCCACCAGCTCTCCTCATGGATCTGCAATATGAGAAACAGCTTTTACAGTGGGGCTTCCATGGCTGCATCTCGATTACTGCACAACTGACAGTCACTTTTACCTGGTTACACTAACAGAGGTGGACATTTGCACATGTGAAAGCTTTTACAGAGCTCCAAATCCAGCAATAAATAACATGCTGCTTCCCTTTGTGCCTTTGGGTTTGTTGAGAGCAGCCCACCCTGACTCGCTGTGAATCAGCCAGACAGGCCAGTTGTGTCCCCACGTGCTATTCTTTCAAAAATACTTTCAAAACTCTTTTCAAAGCTCATAGGAATATTCTATGAGATTGGCTCAATAAATATTATTTTAAAGTTCTGCTAACCTAGCAAAGTCCTTACTCGTTGTTCCAGCCTGCTAAATGCTTAGCCCCAGTGACTAACACTGATTATTATTTAAGAGGTTGAAATGCTTCACATGGTAAAGTTAACTTTGAAGACATTTCTTAATAAAACTAAACACTCTCCTGACAGTCCTTTCAGCACTGCCCATCTCATTTAAATGACTTCTATTTAATAAACTTCACCAGGATTTTACATAAAATGTCATTTAAGAAAGATACAGAATTTCTATGATCACAGAGACACAGTGGGTACTGATATGAAAAATAGATAAGAAAGTTGGGTTTTTTTTCAAATTCTTTTGTACTTGACAGTTCTGCACTGACTTTATTCAACACCCAAAAAGCCTAATAAGTTTTTTTTTTGCTGCATGAATGTACTTGGAGTCATGTGATTCCTATTGATTCCTGTACTGGGTGGATTGCACAATTATAAACCAATTGTCAATATTTCTGTTACTACATTAGGAGGGAAAATGCAAACTCATTGGAGACTGTCATGAAGGAAACATATTTGAATAGTACAGGAAAAATTGTACACTTGATAAAAGGTTCAATTCCTGTCCTCCTGAGGCAGACACGACAGCCCAATTACACACCTTGTTAAATCTTTCATCATCAGGGAGGTTCAGATTGTTTTGTTCTACAGTATTGCATCACATGTGTAAGGAAAGAAGATACTTTTGCTTTTAAAAAGCTTCCAGTTTTCTCATCACAACATTGGGAAAGAACTGTTGAATTCCCAGGAAGTTTTATGGAAAACATTTACAACACAAAAGCTGCCTAACTAATTGCAGGTAGAAACACTTGGACTTCCACAAAAATAACCAGCACATTTACTAAACATTTCTGAAAATCAAGTTTCTGTTCACACAAGTTTTAGTATTTAACTTCACCAAATAATTTAATATTTTCTTAACTTGTCGCAATGGCAGAGTCAAAAATATAAATATAAATTTTTCCATAAATCACAGAGTACTTCTATTTTTGTATGATAAGGAGATCCAATTGCTCAGATTTCCAAACTTCTAATTTTATTCATTGACGCATCTACAGAGTATGTTTGCACTTCTGTTTCTATTCACAGTTGAACACTCAGTGAGGAATTAAACTCAGCAATTGTTAACTAATCCACATGAGTGCACACAGGTACAGTGCCAAATACAGAGCAAGAGCTAAACATCTGAACTTTATTCTCTGTCTCTCTTTCATTCTTTAATGTGCTTTCCTGTGTTTCTATGTAACACAAATGAGAAAAAATACATGTATAAATAGACTTACAGAAAAAAAAATAGACTTAGCAGTAGATGACTAAACACTGAAAGAGTACAAGTATTTTTATCACAACTGAAAGTAAAAGACTATATACATAATATTGTTATTTTAAAAGTTAGTTCATAACGTATTGAATATCTGAAACAGGAGGTTCAGCAGGGACACCTTAAGATTTTGTACACTAAAATTTCAATTTATTCTAAAGTTTCAAGTATGTCTCTGCCTGCTCTAAGTACATCACCACACTCATCCAAGCAGGTGGGTCCAAGCAAGAGCTCAGATTTTCTCCCTGCTGTGTCACTGCTCTGCAAATTCCCCTCCTGGGACTCCATGGGAGCTCAAGCTGCAATCCAAAGGAGATACCAGAGCTCAAAACCAAGTTAGCACAGCAAAGGAGCCTTTCAAATTGGTAAAGTTGGGGAGTTTGTAAGATTTCCATGTGAAGGCATAAAATAAACTTTTTGTTTCTGTTTTGTTTTGTTTATTTTTTTTTTCCTCAATGAAAATAGGATTTCTCTCTAAATGTGTGCTTGCTTTCAGGTTTCCTTCCAAAAAGATGTCAGATGAGCAGAGATATCTGCCCATAGTTCAGAAGTGAAATCTTCAAGGTCAAAAGAAAAGCCTTCGTAGCAAGTAAGAATCCAAGTGGGCTATTCATGAAAGTTGCATAAATGTTCTACACAAAAGGAAAAACAAGATTTGCAGGCAAGTGCAGTGAAAGAAACCATTTATCAAAATTCTTGAGTTTTGTGATCCAAGCAAATTTAATTTTCTTCTGATTAAGTAGAGGGAATTTCATGGAAGGTAAAAAATTAGGTAAGAAGGGCCAAGAATAAGCTGGCATAGCAATCATGATGATTTGTAAGAGCAGTAGGCAGAATATTAAAAGGCTTAAAAATAATAATTTTATTTTTTTAACCCAGCATTCACCACAGCCACCAATATCCACTAATAAAACAATGTCTTAAAAGAAATGGTAAAGCAACTTCCTGTCAGATTCTCTCAGAGAAAAATGTATTAATTTAACTTAGAACTCAGTTCTTTTGCTTCTTTTTCTAGTAGACACTTTTTATATGCATTATTTTCATCATGGAAGTGTCATTGTATTACCCAATAGAAGATTTCACATGAAATTTTTGGTATTTTTTATCATACCCTACCAATTTTATCTTTATTTTTCTTTTATAAGGGGGAAAAATTTGTACAAACATGAAGCCTTAAATCCTACTGGTTAAATCAAGGAATTGATTAGAGTGTGCCTCAGTTTTAAAAGACAAATAAAAAGCCTTTGACTGCCCAGTTTGCAGACAAAATACAGGTGCAATTGTTGAGATCTGTGTTTGTGTTCAAGTTGCCCTTCCTCAGAAAATCTGTGTGAGAGATCAAACACTCCAGTCTGGGCAGAGTTTCCAATCTGGTGAATCTCCAGTTTTTGCAGTGTCTCTTGTCTCCTGCTGTGAGGAATTTTTGTAGGTGTGGGAGATCAAAGAACCAGGGGAAAGAACTGGGAGCTCCCTCCTGTTTGATGGAATTATTTGCAGCAGAAATGAACTAGTTTTGGAAAACTAGGAACTATTTCTGGCTTTCAGCTGCATCCTCGAGATCTAAATCCAGACTGAAAGTTTGAAAATTATACTCTAATTTCCACTAAATAATAAAGCTCTTCTTTCATACCATCTCATGGGACTTTGAAAGCTTTACTCCTCAAGGATTATAAAATGAGATTGAAATTAATCACAATTTGTAAAATAAAACATTATAAATTAGTTTCCTTTCCCATCTGTCTAGGGTTTGGGTTTTTTTTCCTTCAACCAAACTGATTAATTTTCTTTGGGGCACAGTAACTCAAAAATGATTATTGCAGCAGCAGAGAGTCCACTGTGGGAACACAGAGGGTGCACACGTTTGTCAGAGCAGGGATAGAGAGTGAAAACCTCTTCTCTAACAAGTAGCAACTCAGTGGCTTTAACAACAAGAGTGACACAAAGGCTTGGCAGAACACAGGAGGAGCTTTTGGCACGTGAACATGCTGGCATTTTAATCTCATCATTGTTGCTACACTAATAACATAATTTTTTATGATTTTTAAATGCTCATCTTCAAATCAGTGGATCACATTTTTTTTTTACTTCTGCAGCCATTTTAAAAGGTCTAAACACAAAAAAAAAAAAAAAGGAAGATCATATGTGGAATAAAGATGATCTACTGAAAGTCCACCAAAAGAACTGCCAGTACCTGCAGTCACAATCAAATACTGAAATACAGTGCAGCCTTTCACATGCAGAGTGGGTGAGTAAACTGAGATTAGTTTGCAGCAACTGGGCTTTACTAAGACAGGTCTGGACAGCTGTTCCTACAGCCCTGGCAGAGATGGCATCAGTCACACACCAAATGAGGAGGATCTCACTGAGCATCAGTGGCTTTTTTAACTATGATTGTGTTTGAGCAAGAGCTTAAGAATAACTTTTAGTGATATTCTGTACAGTAAAATAAAAAGGACTTTAGAAAATGAAAAGTAATGTGCACTTTCTTTTCACCAATATCCAGACAATGCAACCAAGTTTAAAAAACTTAGCAGAGAATCAGTTTTTAACAGATTTCACACATATTATATTGGAAGTGAGGAACAGACTTTATTAATTTATTGCTACTCGTTATTTTTGCTAATAGCCTTATCATAAATAAATAAGAGTGTGAACTCAACAAGCCAAGGAAGAACACAACATTCTCTTTCTCCTCTCCCTCCCAAGCACTCTGGAGTCTGGCTGTGAGCTGCTGTTGTGCTTGCAGGGTGCCAGCTCGGGTGCTGCATGAGCCACAACGTTCTGAACAACCACAGGGGGAAAATCCCTCTTGGAGAATTCTGAGCTGTCTGACTGGGCTCAGGAGAATAAAGCTGTCCAGTCAAACATACTGCTGTTAATAGGTTCAGAATATGATTAAATAAATCTCTTCTGAACACCCCACTCAAAAAATAATTTAGAGAGACATAGGCACTGAATGTATGTCCACAGAGACACTTCTTTCCTGTTGGTGCCTATTGATGGAAAACCCACAGTCAGAGCTGTAAGAAAAGGTCCTACGTGGGTTTATTTCTAGAAAGTGCCAGGTTTAAAAGCAAATGAACAGGACACTTGCAATTAATAAAAATAAAGCCACCACCTGTTAATCCCCACGGAGGCTGCACAAGTGCTTTAGGCACATTCTGTGCAGGTAACACTGAACTGGACAATCCCAGTCACTGCAAGGAGCAGAGAGACCCACTAGAGGGATCAGAGCCAATTTCCAAACTGCACAGCAAAATGCACAAGCAATCAAGGTAATTGCAGAGTGATACACAAACTCTTCCAGAATGTGGTGAATTATGCAGGCACTAATCTAAACTGTCTACTCCTAAAATAAGGAAAACAAGAAAACAAAGGAACATCCACACTAAAACACATCAGCCAAAGCTTTGTGCCCCTCTGTATTAAATCAGATTAGTAAAACATCAATACTAAATTAAGATAAACGATGAAACAGCAACACATTATTAGAGGCACTTTTTAAACCTTCCTAAAGTGCATATCAACATGAACAGCTATTTACTAAAGTAACTGAAGCAGAGAGAACAGTGCCCAGCAGAAGCAGCTCTGCCTTCCCCTCCACTGCTGCTCACTGGGGCATTCCTATGCCAGCCTGGCAAGGATGGCACAGTCAGAATTCCAGCTGGATATAACAAATATCATCCTGCAGCAACTTGGAGCTTCACAGTGGGACAGAACAAGGATAAAACTTGAAATTTGTTTCAGCATCTACATCTGTAAGTGTGCAAAATGAGAGGGTTCCACTGCAACCCCAAATTTCTGAGGTCACACCAATTTAGCAACAGTGAACCCTGGACATAAACCCCCTCTGCTTTCAAATCCTCTACAATCTATTAAAGAATCCAATACTTAAACTTTGCAATTCTTACTTTTAAAAAATTACAAAGTCTATTCTTAGTTTTCAATCCAGCCATGAATAGATTTGTATTAAGTTGTTTTGAGTGACTTGAACTTCTTTGATTTATCTGGCTTTGGAATATAAAAAAAAAAAGTGATGGATAAAGCCAACAGCTTTGATCTTTATTTTACAAGTAAGGAGCTTAAAAAAAATCATAATAATTTAATCCAAAATGATGGCACCAAATAAAACAGAAATCATATCTAGTCTACAGCTTCATTATATCAGGCAGCATCATACAGATAAAAATATGTTTGCATAAAAAAAAAAACAAAAAAAAATACAGGCATTGCAACTACAAGGATTTATTCAATTGTTATTCTATTAAGAATAATGTTCATTAACATAAATGTTAATAATAAAGACCTTTTCTGTTTGTCTTTTAAGGAAACTGAGGAATAAAATATCATGTAAAAATCATTTACTTTGTAAAACAAGATAATATTCTGCTTGCCCCCTTTCTGTTATTTCCACTCTGTCTGCTTCAATGTCATGCTTTGTTCTTATTCTCATCTTTATTTCAATTTCTTTACTAAGTATCAACAGTGCTCATGTTAAACAACACAAGATGTTGCCAGGATGTTGAAGTTGGTCTTTTGGGATCGGGAAGATGGAATCAGGAAGCATCAAAATGAGGGGAAAGTGAGAGAGTGCTGATGGGGGAAAGGCAGCAGAGTGGTTATTCTTTTATTAAAAGTCTGCAGTACTCCCAGACTGTGTTTTAGTCTTTCTTGAAAAATTATTGAATTATAGCAAAAAAACTCTGGGAAGCAAGTCTAGTCTTCATTTTATTCAGAAACACAGAATACTGGAGGTTGCCTGCAAGCCCAGAATGGCTAAAGTAGCTTTGCAATCTACTTTTGGACATTAGAGGAGTGTTATCATCTAATGAAGAGACAAGAAGTTAGCAAGAAGAAAAATAATATTTGTTTTCTTCAAAAAGGCAAGGAACAAACAGTAGAAGAGTCCACAGGTCCAATTCTCCTCAAATAACCCTTTTGCCTTTCCTAAGTATTTGCAAAGCCTGACAAGACCATAATTTAATTTAATTCAATGAAATGAGAGAAAGGTCATATTTGCATGAGAAAACAGTTAGGTGAGATGAGCTATCAGAAGAAATAAACTACTACATTTGCACCCAAAACCTACAGGTAGGACAGGAAAGAGACTTTTTTCTCTTCAAAAAATTACCACAAAGAGCAGCTAAAGATACTGCAAATACAATTACTTATAGAAATTGTACTCTTGCAGAGTAACTGTGTCCAGTGTTGTCTCTCAGAGTCCATCCTAGAAACAAGATTGTGTTTTCCTACACATAGAATTATAATTTCTAAACAAGGTTTATTTTATTTTTCCATTTTCCTTTTAGAAGTTCATGAAATTCAATAAGAAAAAAAAGAATAGTAAAAATTCCATGAGTAGTCTGTTTCCCAACTTCTCAAACCAAACTGCATTAATCAATGGTAAATGATTTCACATCTAACTTATAACAAATTCACTTTGCACATTTAACAAATCCCTCCATGGCCATATTAACATCAGTACTTATGCACTGATCCAGTGGACAAATTATGCTTTACCCTGGACACATCCATGTCCCAAATTGCACAGGAAAATTAGGCTGCAAATGTTTAAGTCTTGCCAATTATTTATTTAATTTACTTGCTAACAATGAGAAAATCCTCTCATACTAATGAGAAAAATTCTACAACAGAAATATACCTCTCCCTATTCAAAGGAAGAAGAAAAAAGGTAAACCCCATAGAGTTTGATGGATATTAAGAGTTATTTCTGTGATCCTCTTATCTCTTGGCTTGCACATGGATGGACCATTTAATGAAAACCAACAGTCTGCCTCCTATTAAAGACACAAAGAATGAGCAACTTGAGAGAACAGCTCAAATTCCTCCAAAGTGCTCTGATCACCCCATGTTGTTTCCTGCTGCAGACTTACAAAATGCCTCATTTTATCAAAATGTATTTCTTCATTAATTTGCTGAAATTTAGATACTACTTAAAATTTATACAATTATTACTATATTAGCATAATTTATAGCTCTAGTGCCGAATGATCATCATGCAATAATTCTTCTTAGCAACACAAGTGCTGAACAGCAGCACAAGGTCAGGTTGGCTATTTCTCCTTCCCTGAATTTCCAGAAACTTCTAACTCTGCATGACAAACATTAGGGGAGAGCACCTGCTTTGGATCTCTTGTCATTTGGGTATTTTTTGGAGTGCCAAACTCTGACAAGATTCCCATTATTTGCAAAGCCAGAGACAGTATCTGAATTGTTTTGTGGAGCACAACACACAAGTTTAGGTTCCATAGAGACATTTCTGACAATGCTTCTTGCAGTTTCTTAAGATTTTAACCTTTTCTTTTCTCATTGGTTTTCAAACTGGCACCAAGTCTTTGCATAAAGTCAAATGCTCATTAGCTTAAATTAATTCCCAATGAGCAGGGCTCACGTAATTCCCTGTAACTAATTCTCCTTGTTCTGCCTGCAGCTGCACCACTAATCTGCCCATTGCTTCTGAACCTTGACATATCTTCTAACTCAGCAGGGCCATGACTTCTCACATCTCCATCTCCCCTGAACACTCTCCTGTTGATTCAGCTCATTATATTCTCCACAATGTTTCACTCTCCTCTTTTGTCTTTTATTCTCACTCTTATTAGGTCTCAAATGTGCTGTTCCATTTCTCCCCTCCATGCACCACATATTTATTTCCACACACACTTCAGAACTATCAGCTCTGAGAGCTCTTGATGTTAAGCATCACATGTTCATTTTGGATGACACACACAAATTCCTATTGGTTTTTGTCTCTCGGAATATTTTTCATCTCTGTCCCAGTGATGAAATGAAAACAGAGATCTGAGAATTTTAAATGTTTTTATATGATCATTTTCTTCATATTTGGAGTTTTGGACATCATATGCATTTTTAATTAAGCATCACGCAAAAAGACTCTCCTGCAATTGATACATATTCTAAAATATCATTTCCCTCTCTTCTGACTCTGCATTCCATTAATTTATGACTTGCTGAGTTGAATCAATTAGAAGTTTTTCAAATACTGGAATTCTTTCCAAATCGCTGCCAATCTCAGGAACAACAGGCACCATTTCAGTTGTAACACCTCAATGCATTTTACTAGTCCAACAAACACACTTGTTCACCAGGTCTTTATGACACCTCTGGTGGTTGAATCATTTTTCTAAGAAATGCACTTGTGTGATACTTTCATGATCTACAGAAGGAGAGACAGAATGAGACCTTAATGTTCCTGATAACTGAGCACAAGAAGGAAACAACTTTGACTGGCACTTTGGTCTCTTCTTGTTGCTCTTGGAATCCCCCAAACCAGAAATGCCATAATGGACATGAATTCAGACTTTCTGGAGAAGTAACGTAGCTGGTCAAGTCATGTTGGAAAAAGCCCAACTACTTCCAACAACATTATACTGAAGATATAATAACAATAAAGTGATAGACTAAAAAAACCAGGAGTGAGTCATATTAGCATTCCAGGAAAGATCTACATTGTATTATATTTAGTTCCAAGAAAATGATGCAACTTTTAAGAAGAGGAAAGAGTGTCACATTTCTGCAAGCTAAATATACCCCCAGTGTCATTGCAAAGAATTAGTCTCACTGTGAGAGCACACTGTGGAGTTGAGGACATGCCACTTACAAGGAAGAATTTTAGAGTGCTCATTCTGTATTATTTTCTATTAATGCTCAAGATTATTCAAAAGAGAAAGGTCACATTGCTGACAATTCTTTTCACATCAGAAGAAGAAGATAAATGTGTAAGTAACACTAGGCCACTGGGTCACTATGACTCACAAAAAAAAAAAAAAAGAGGAATAAAACAGAACCTTCTCAGAACTAGATCAAGAAATTAAATAATGGGAAAAGTGGATGCAGAAGTCAGGAAACCTTTTGAAATTTTGTAAGCTGGTAAAGCACTGCTTGGGACAATTAAAGATATTTAAGTTTCTTAAGAATTTGGAGGCGCAATTTAATTTTCTTACTATGTCTCAATTCATGATACCCAATGGGTTTCTGTGTCATGGAGTCAGAGGGCATTAAAATATAAAGATTACACATTAATTCAGTTAAAGTATCCCTACATGATAAAGGAGCAGTGGTGACTTGTGGCATTTCAGATTCACTCACAGCTCTGAATCATCTTGAATATTGACAACCACCAACCCTGGGACACATTGCAAACTAATTCCTGTAAAACCTCTAAGCTTCCTAACTGGGAGTTCTTTCATTCCTACACATATTAAGCAGGTGGAATTTGCCTTAACCAACCAACCAACCAACCAACCAAAGCTGACAACTCCAGTGCTGTCACTGCTCATTCCTCTACACTTAGTTACACAAGTAGCACAAAAATTCTTATCATTATATACAAGTTGCTTTATCTATTTTCTAGTTGCATTACTCCGCTTTAAAGTTAATTTTTTTTGTTTTCCCTGAGTGTTGCTTGTACAAGGTTTCCACTGTCAGGCTAATAATCAGAGTTTATCCATTGGATATTCCCAGTCTCTCTCTGCTTTCTGATTACTGTCTGGTCAGTTAATTTCTACAGCTTTTCAACTGGCACTAATCAGGAATTAAGAGCTGCCATCAGCTTTGCTAGATACAGATTCCCACCCCCGTTAGAAAGGATTTTCAAAACAGGCAATTCTTGGCCTTTTCTGATTATCCAGACAAGCTGATAATCCACTAGCTCGTATTTAGGAAGTCAAGCAGTGAAATAAACAATGTTGATTATAATCTACTGGTTTTTTTCCTTTCTTTCTTCCTTTTTTTTTTTTTAAGATCAAGAAATAAAGAAAAAACACCCTTAGCATTCTAATCCTGAGACATCTGCTTTGCTTTGCAGTTGGTCTTTTGGTTTTTAATCCAACCGGAGAGTGGATTTGGGTGAAAATGAAAAGGAAGGGCAGAAATCCAATAAAAATAGCCCTTTTTAGATGATACATTTACAATGGCCAGTACATTTTATGTCTAACAGTTTCTTTTGTGGCAACTAAATAAAGACATTTCAGTCAAGTTTACTGCAATTAACACAGTGTTTAAAAGAGATTTTACTGTTTTAAATGGCTGGATTTCAGGGGAAGGGATGGGGAGAGACCTACTGGACAGACTGAATGGGAAAAATCTCCTGTGCAGTTGTTTTTTTGGATAAGGAAGCTCAGATCTTTGAGTGGAATATAAAGATCACAAGAAAGATCACAGAATAGTAGAAATTTTGTTATGACACCAATAATAGAGTACTTGCAAGTTTGAATACATTCTCATCTTAGAATTCCCCTAAAACGGGATTTTCATGAGCACTGCTGGTCCTCAGGTTATCTCTTCTTCAAATTGTCCTACCTGCTTATTTTGGCTAAAATCAGGTACCAGGTGGGTTTGCATAACTCTCATCAATACTACATCAACCAACAGAGCTACTGAAACCCCCCATTCCTCTTCCTACATTGTCTCTGAACCCACCTGGGCTGTTTTGGCTGTTGGCAGGAACGTTGCTCTGCCAGACCACACAGACAGGGTTTGGGACAAGAACTGTGACAACCCACATGGGAGATCACTGATGCTAAAGCTGCTAAAATGTATTATCAGGCAATCAGTGGCATTTATTCTTCAAATGCATAGAGGCCAGGCCTATTTCTCTGACCAGAATACAGAAACTCTAAAAAAAGCTATGCAGTGTTTCTTGTTTTTCTATATAGTGACCTACTAGTTATTTTTTTTTGACATCTTAACAATTTGAAGGAAAATGTGAGAAACACTTCCTAAGAAATGTTCTGCTGTGTCCTATAACCCCTGTGTTCAAGTTGATAAGCACAAAAATAATCAAGTTTGATCAAATTGTACTACTCATTATTTATAGTAATGTGCCTTTTAAATGTCATATGGGTAGCATGGTAAGGTATAATAATTCCCCATTTCAAAAGTGAAAGGTCATTCTTTCATTTCTGGATATTCTCAGATTTGAAACAAACGGATAAGTTTAATATCCAAGATCAAGTGAAATCTCAGAAAAACACAATGAGGATTGTAGCAAGCAGCAAATACACGGGTGTAGTAGTTTTGGCTTTAGTCAGCATCAAAGCACATGAGGAAGAGTCAAATCTAAAATGCTCTGAATGGGGTATAAAGTGTGAAGGAGTTTATTTATAAATGTTGTAACCTTCAGAAAATCAAACAAAGAAAATATTAGAAAACTCTCAGTAACAGTCATAATTAGGTATCACTAATAAAATGGTTGAAAAAAACATTACACACACACAAATAAATATGTTTTTAAGAAACTATTCTTTTTGAAGACTGAACTGTTAATGACTTCGATGCTATTGCTTTATGGAGTGAATCTCAGGGTGACAGATGAGTTAAAGAGGGAGACACAGAAGCCACAGAAACAGAAGTGCAGATGACCACTTGTGAGTAAACAGAGAACACAACCAGCAAAGAAAGTTGCTTCAGGGCATAACAAAAGCAATGACAAACTCAAGGTTGCTGCACACCTTAATTGTGTTAATGAAGCCATTAGTTATGCTATCAGAAAGCTGCATCCCAAAGAATAGTGGTAAAAAAACAAAAGTCTCCTGTTGAAGGACAGCAAGGAATGTGAAACACTGACTGGATGTAGCGTTGGGGTCACACACTCAACTCCTGTAACAGCCAGAGAACACAGGTTGCTTTACTCTTAAATTTTATATGCAAACATGAATAAACCCCTCCTAGTTCTGCTGCTGCCTTACAGCACAGTAAGGGATGAGGAGCCCATCTCTCCACTAGCCTGTATTGCTACATAGGCAAGATTTTGTTTAGTTCAAAGGCAAAACAGCTCGTGTTTGGGTTTGTGCTCCACTCTTTTTACTCAGTCTGTGGTCCCAGCCCCAAAGCTTGAGGATTGGGATGCAGCACAGCAAAAGCCAGAAGCAGTCAGGGCTTGAAAAAACCTTCAGAGGAATAATTCTGACTGTTGCATTTCAGTTCACAGTCTCCGGGAGATCTGTGATGAGAGCAAGAACTTGGAATTGTGAATCATCAGCACTGTGATGGCCTTTAAACTCATCATATTCAGATACTTTATCTAGAGGGAGACAAGGAAAGGAGGACGGGGCAGTGATGGAAACGGATGGAAAGAGTATCAGAGGATAGAAGAGGAGATGAATTTCCGTTGGATAACACAATACAGAAATGATCAGAGAACCAGGAGGAGGATGAGTGGGTGACCTAGTGAGGAAAGTCTTGACACAACTGCAAAGGCTTTGAAGCTGTATTTTCAAATCTGTAAAATAGCAGCTGTATCTGCAGACACTCAAGGAAGAGAAGCAACTCAGCAGTGGGAGGATTTCAGTCAAGTTTTTTGTATTTTAGTTTATCAACAGCTTTTTATTAACATTTCAAACTGAAACTTTATTAGGTGGATAGTTCTTTGCTGTTTGAAAAGAATCTCTGTCATTGTGAGTTCATATCTGTGTAATGTAAATTTTGTGAATTGTGCTGGATAGAACAAACATTCGAATCAGTAGCCCAGGCTGCTTTTTGTATTTGTACCCTTTTTTAGACCTGGAACTTAAAAAAAACCCCCAAAGAATAATTGTTGTATTAATAATAGCACATATCTATAAATTACTTTCAACACTAGCAAATTACCTGCATACGAATAGCTATTCACCACCAAGTCTGTGCAAGACCTGTCCTAAAATGAGAATAAGTGCAGTTTAATTCTCAGCATTAGGTCAAAACTTCCCACATACAGCACAACCACATGACTTGACTGGCTGACAAAAAGGAAAACTGCATCCAGTAGCCAGAAAGAGAATAAGAGTGGCTTATATTAAATAAAATGATAGCCTGAAAAGTTTTCCTGACAATCATAAATGCTTCAACAAAGGAGTACGAACTGTTCCCAGAACTACAAGTGGTTTTAAAATGATGATCACTGATAACTGACAGAAAGGAAAAGAAAGCAGTAAAGAAATAAAAGTATAACAAGAAAAATTTGAAATCACTGCTCGTACTTCCTTTTGTTCCCATGTGTTCCCAGACCACAAAAGGTGAATGTGCTGTCGAAGCCAAATGTATTGCTTTCTGTTTGGCCTCTGCTATGCACTCATTATTGCAGGAAGCTTCCCCTCCCAGCAGAATGCCAATGCTTCTCCACTGCTTCCCTTTGTCTCTCAGTGCCTCACGACAGCAGGATTCTTCTCTTCCTTAAACTAATTTTACACCAGTAAAACCCTCTTGATTTCAGTAGAACCTCTTTTAATTTTTAGCAGTATAAATACAGGAATTAAACTATCTTTCCTAGCTTTGCACACACACACACATACACCCCCCCCCACACACACACCACGAAACAAAACAAAAAACAACAACAACAAAAACAATTCTGATTTTGAGTCAACATTATTCTGTTGTCAATATAATACGTAAAATATACTGCTTGCTAAATGGGAAAACATGAGTCTGGATTACTTAGTGTATCAGACTTGGCTGGAATTCTAGAGAAAGTGCCTCAAGAACAATGCAGTGCATCCCTATTTTATGCCCCATTGAACAGAACATCTACAAATTGGCCTGGAACTCGCCTGCTGCCATAGGGCTGACTGACATTATTCCTGGGCTCTGGTTCTTTCTAATGCTCTGCTAATCGTTCTGTGCTCTAACATGCTCTGGAGGAAAATCTGTATGTTCCCACAAAGTCAAAGAAGTCCCACTAATGAAATTAAGTGAAAGGAATATAATGTATTTTTGTCAATGTGAGTCCCTTAAGCAAAACTTTGGAGGGTGAAGCACATGTATTATTCAATAGGAAAGCTTTAATTAGTGTTTCTTTGAAATTACTCTGAGAAAGGACTTAAAGAATCAAAATAGTCCATCAAGATTGTTGAAAGGGTGGCTAAGTAAATGTACCAAGAGCTGACATCAGAACTGATGCACTGGAAATCTACCTGAATGTGAAGTAAAGACAAGTGACAGTAAATCAAGTTCATTTCACAGAACATTCAAGTTCTTTCCAAAGTTGTACATGACTGTAATTTTAAACAAGCTCTGGTATTAATTTTCTTTTCCCCAGACTATTTGTGATGATTTTACCTGATTCTAAGGATCCTGAAATGTAGACTAGAAATGGATTTTAAACAGCAGTAACTCAAGGCCTGGAGAGTGAAAATGATTAGTTTATTTCAAATAGGTTTGTGCAGAAAAAAAAAATGTAAATATGTCCCATTTGCAGGTATTGATTTCCAACCAGGCTGGCGTGTGACTGTAATTGCTTTAACAGCCCATTGTCTAAAGCTTGTAAACTCAAATCAACGCACATCCCTCTTCGCTGGAAGATCCAAAAGCTATTGATCCCAACCTCGTCATTAAATTGAGATAATCTTTTGGAGATTTCCAAGCTAATTTGTTGATTGCCTCTAAGTGACGTGGGTTCTACACTGTCATTGGGTGAGTCAGACTGTCCTTGGTAGTTCTGACACTCCAAACACTTGGCAATGGACTCATTATCCAGAGTGGGACTGGGAAGACTTGAGTCTGACCCAGGGAGTTTTCATCTGCTCCTGAGCAGTGGATTACTGTGCACCCCTACCGAGTTTCAAAGTCATTTTCGCTTTTGTATTTCCTAATTGTATGGGTTTTATTTCCTCTCAGTCTCCTCGTGGGGCTCCTTTGTGCTGCAGCCAGCAGGTGACACCCTGTACAGGATTCCCTGGAGACACTCATTGGCACTCCTGACTCCTCATCCAGCGGCTGCCCAGTGCCAAGTCACACTCCCACCTCAAGCTCCACAGAGAAAACCAATTATCATCCAAAGTAAAACAAAAGTATTAAGTGTCTGATTTAGGTTTGCAAGCCTGACCATACTCTGCAGTGCAGGAGGCACAGCTCAGGCTGAGCTGCTGAGTGGGGCACCAAACCACAGAGTTTGTTCTCTCTCCTACCAGCTGAACTCATGACACAAGTCCTGAGCTCTGAGCTCACTACTTGGTGCCCATTAATTAATGCAGTGGCAATATTGGTCTTTGATAATCTGTGCTATTACCATGGGTCAGCAAGCCATGATTCTGTGCTTTTTTCAGCTATTTGAGCTCTGCAGGTGACATGCCCAGCAAAAGCCTGAATTATTCAACGTCTGTGTGCGTGATGGCCCCAACTGACCTTTTACTTGTTTGTAGTGTTGCTGGCTCTTTAATCTTTAAACCACTTTATTTCCTGTGAATTCTCAGAAGACTTCATCCTACATAAAACTGACAAAAAAGCTTCTCCTTGTAGAAGTTTTCATTTAGTTTCTAACAATATATTTTACACTTTTTGGAGCATGACAGAAGTAGACAAGAAAGTGCCTTCAGGAAAACGGAGAGAACATACTTCTTATTATCCGTTTTGCTCTTTTAGAAGATCCCAAATCTCATTGGCCTTTCTTAAATATAGAATAAAATAGCAACACTGCAACTGTGCAGTTTGTCATTCCTAAAGCTTTTCCAAAATACCTGTCTAATCACAATGGGTCCTGTTCAGCACTCTTTACTCCTGACTTCCATCAAAGCCACACTTCCATGGGAACTTAGCCTGAGGATGGAGTGCAGGGTAAGCCAAGGTGATTTTTGCAATCCATTACTGGGGAAATACAAGAAAAGCTTTTCTTTTTTTGTCTTCACATTTAAAGGAAGTTTTAAATGTAGATTGTGCTGAGGCATTATGTTCTTAAGGAAATTATTCTGACAAGAACAAAACATTGAACAGTCTGAGAGAGACTGAGGCAGTATAGCTGTACTGAGAGATAAATTTTGCTGTTAAAGTAAATTTAGAGTGTGTTTTAAGAAGTGATAGGAATGCACATCATTACACTGTACTACAGTCTATAACTCAGTCCTGTTATGTCAATGCTTACAGGTAAGAAAACTTATTCTATATAAGTAACATTATATGCTACATGTTTGACTGATGCTTTATTTCTAGGAGAAAGAATTCTCTCTAATTCCCCTTCTCTATCACTCCTGCAGGTGGTCATGTCATTTCTGGTTCTTTATGCATCTAACTCAAATTAATTGCAACATGTGTTTGCCATGGCTCAGATATGAAACCACACTGCACACAGGCTTCATTTCTGGCCACAGAGAAAACTTGCAGTGGGGATTCTCATTCCTGCTTTGGAACAAACAGCACCAGAAAAGCATTTTGAATCTTCTTCTTGCCATGAACTGAGCTCCATTCATTGTCTAAGCAGTCACAATAGGCCAAGGTAATAGGGAAGAAGAGAACAGAATACACAGTGTCAGTATTTTTGAGCATATTGACTTCTGGTGTCAATGTTTTCCTCCCTTTCCTCCTCAACTGCTGTATGTCATACACATTATAATTATATGCTTAATTAAGGATAACCTTATAATCTTAATAATAAGACTGTTTGAAAAATCTTTAGGGAAGAACGTGTTCCCAAAATTCAGACAGCTAAACAATATGCAAGATAAAACTGATATATAAACTAATTTCAAAGTTGGAAAATACGTGGTCAATTCTTTTGCCCAGTCAAGATTTGGTTGAATGTCCCACCTGGACAGAATAACCAGCAGTTGCTTCCTGGCCTTAGCAAGATCATTAAAACTCCATTAGGTGACTGTTAACCTTGGTACAGAATGCAATCCCTTCATTTATTACATTCCTGCCATCAGGGGCTAAATTCCCAGCAGGGCTATTTTCTACACTTTTTTTCTAACTTAAGTGTGGTTTAAGATATGGAATAACAACAAAACTCCTTACCTGTGAGTGTCAAGAGTATATAAGACAGGAAACTCCAGCATCTTGCCATATCTGCCAGAACACCAAACCATTCCTCTTTACCCCAAACATGACAATGAGCCTCTACTTCAGGAGTCAGGCAAAGTCAACAGCCAGGACTGCGAGAGGCAATGGAAGCAGAGTAAGACCTCTGGTAAAATGCAATGTTTTCTGGGATATGGTGTTTCTGGAGTTGAGGACTGAAGGGTCACAACCAGCTTTCTGTTCTGCTTTAGCATTTGCAGAGTGTGCTCTCAGTAAATCAGTGGATCTGACATCACTGAGATGGGATGAAAGCTCCGATAGTCTTGATTTTGTGTGACTACTTGTAAATAAATGCACAAAAAAGGTCACTTTCCCATCACCCTACTTTTAATTAAGGTTTTTAGTTCTGTCTATAGCTGCAGTTTTTCTAGATTTTAACATTTCAAACTGAATTGCACGGATACTACTCATACTACCAGAACAGGAGAGGATGAACTTCATGAAATAAAAACAAAGATGAAGATGAATCTATCCAGCTGCCACGGTGTACATCCTATAAATACATAGATGGTATCTATTCATCATCTTTATTTTATAAGCTGAGAGAGAAAACCAGAACTTAGAGAACATCACTCAGCTGAGAGTGAACCCCATCAATTTATCTTAATTATTTAAATATGACAGACAATGCCTGACAATAAGGGGAAATGGAAGTGATGGACTTCTCTGAATGAAGAATCAGACTTTTATCAGGCATCTTTCAGAGTCAAGTGGCCACATTTTGCTTTCCTGCTTCACAGGCATTTCTATTATCTGTAAGAATATGAAATCTTTAGAAAATGGGAAGGCAAACAGATTCAAAGTCTGTTCTTTTCTCTTACTATTTCATTCTAAATAATTGTAGACATCAAGAAATACCAAACCTAAACATTTGTGGCAGAAAGGAAACTTTTATTTTAAATATTCAGTTGGATATGAGGATGATTTATGATGATGAGCTCTAAAAAATTCTGTGTTTTTTTTTTTTTTAGAATGGAATCTCTTTCAAATCTTAAAATTAAAGCTCATCCTTACTTTCCTAATCATATGTTTTTTTTTCCCCACTCTGTTCACCAAAGAAGCCCCCACTGCCTCTGCATGGTACAAAATGTTAGACAGCAAATACCTTTTGCAATTCCTTGGTCTCTGTTCCCAAAATATTATCACTTTTTTGTTGGTTTTTTTTATCTTTCACATGTTTTACATACTAATTAATTTGCCTCCTTTGTATTTTTACACCACTGTTTGCAGTTTAAAGACTGAAAATTATCTTTAATGTCTTGAAGTTGTGATATCAGCACTTATTTGGTCTTCAGTTACTTTTGTTAGAGCAAAAGGGATGAGAGCCCTGGTGTACAAACACGTAAATTGGTGTGTAAACTTGGAGTATTGTCAAAGAATCAGAAATATTTGTGGAATTTATTTTCACACTTTACTAAAATTAAGTTACTCAATTACTTGGATCATCTATAAAATAATGAATTGGATTTATTTCTTATTGCTCTCTATTTTGACTAATATTAAAGGAAAACAAAGGAATTTCCTTATCATGTATATGAAAGAGAGTTTAAGAGCATGAGAAGAGTTAAGAAGCTTCTTGAAAGAAATGAAAATTGTTTGGAAGGTGAGAGAAATGCATATAATGAACTCATTAATGTCCTGATTTGTTAAAGCTCAAAAATTTCAGAAAACATGTTTGATTGTAATCTTGTACTGAAAAATGAAGCCAACATGAAGTCTGATGATAACTTGGAGTGTTCATTAAATTCAGGTTCACTATTAAAGTCATTTCACTGCTAAAGAAAAGCCATTCCTGCTGAGCAGTAAATTTGCCTGAGAAACTCCAGCTCTAAGGAAAAAAAAAATCCTACAAAACAGAAAAACAACAACAACACAGAGGAGATGACAAGACTCTTCCATGTGATCATGAGAGATGTCAGGTGTGGTCAGCACTGTGCCCCAGCACATGGCTCACCTCTCCCAGCCCTTGTCATGGGGAACTAAAGCAGCCTTTTGCTGTGCTTTCACCTCAGCAAAGCTTCTGGGGATGAGTTAATTCAAGCAAGAAACATTCAGCAACAAAGAGGAGGACTTTGATTTGGCTTCTTGGTCGTTGTGTCAAAAGCCTTGTGCTCAGAATCAGTTCCACATTCTCTAGATGATCCTCTCTCTGGATTCATTCAGGCATTTAGGGATAGGACAACTTTAAACAGCCTATTTCTAGTCTAAGCCAGGTTAGCCTAATCATTAGTCAACCAAAACTTTAAAGAACAAAGAACTGCAGGATTCTACAAGTGCTTTCTTTGCAGGCTATAGATGCAGGGCTATAATAGGGAAATGAGGGATTACAGACCTATCAGAATCAGAATGCACCTTCAAAATTTATAAATTTCCTTTATTTTGCTGGGTGGAACTTCAGCAAGCATCTAAGAACAGGTGAGGGCAATAAGATTGGCAGTCTGATATGTTAATTCCTAGTCCAAAGCTCCTAAAATAGATTTCAGTTTGATTTTTCATCCTATTTTCATCTAGACTGTGGTAAAGCTGAATATACTGAATTATTAGTACAGCTGTATGAACAAGAACTCAAATCAGTCACATTTCCAAAACTTAAAAACTTTTCTTTCCAGGGAGATAAAGTCTGGTTTGAATGTCTCTATCAGAAAACATCCTGCACAAGGATAACTAGTCCATTCTCCACTCACCATTACTTCTTCCAAGTCAAACCAAGCCAGAGATCCTCAGGGAATTCCATCATCTAATGAAGAATCATTTACACCAAACAGCTGAGAAGCTTCTCTTTGGGCCCAGTGACTCAGTGCATACCTAATGCAGCCTCAGGCTTGGCTCTTGCTTCCCAGGTTGCTCTTGGTCCTTTCTAGGTTTTGCTCTTGGTTTCCCTCTAATTAATGGGTCACATCTGCTGGGAAAATTCTCCTACTACTTAATACCAACACACACAGATTCCTACACAGAACAAATTCTGAGTTCTCTGGAGTGGTTCATTATATTCATTTTGCAAAAAGGGCAATTGTTCTTAAACTGTGAATTGTTGAAGGATAATTAAAGAAAATTGTTTCAATTTAATAAAATCTTTTTGCTGGCCACCTAAGAATACTCAGTTTTCTCAAGTGATATAGTTCCTTTAAATAATGGATAACAAGTAAGGTTAATAAGCCCTAATATGTGGAACAAGTGGTCAATAATTCACCATAGTAATTACTCTGATTTTTTTTTCTTTTTTCACTGAGCTTGCAGTGTCCTTGCTGTGGGAATGTATCTAATGGAGGCTGAAGGCACATCTTTTGTTCCAGATGTAATCCAGCTGGTATAGATGATTTCCAAATAGCAAATTCCTATGCCATAAGAAATACAAAAACCTATGAATGTATTTATCCACCTGTAGGGATTTAAACTGTTCCAAACAAAGTGTCACTGGGCCCTACTGGGAATAGGCTGGTTAACTTTCATAATTTAAAATTTTGTTTTTCAGCAGATTTTGGCATGAGATTGAGGAGATTGCTATAAGTGTATCAGCTGGGCCATGCAAGTTTTTGCACCCCAGTACATATAATAACAGCCACGGCCTTGAGTTGAATCCTCCTTTCTTTGGTTTGTTTGAGCAACATTTTAGTTCACTTAAATGTAAGATTTCCCATAGAATGTTCATTAGATCCAATCTGCCCTTTCTTGGGATGACTGGTGGGGATGACCAGCAGAATCCTGGACCACATTAATCACCTGTCTTTATTGCTCAAAGCTCTATACATTGTAACTTCTGCTGCTGAAATGGAAGACAACTTTTCCTTCCCTTCCACTGCTTCATGGCAATTGCTCTTTCCAGAAAAGTGTTCAAATCATCATTCCTGTGCTGACAATTCCCTCCCTCTCCAAGCAGCAAGGTAGCTGATCCATTACACCTCACTTTGATCAATCCACTGTCCTAGTCCTATAAAACCAGGGTGGTCATGTTCAAACTTAGATTAACCCAGTCCTAGTTTAACCCATTGGTATGAAAGAAACCCCATAAAACAAATGGAAGTAGCAGTGGAGCAGCAAATAGAAGCCTTGGTTCTGATGGCTCTAAGCACTGGCTTTCCTCAAACATCAATGTTTAAATTATTCTAAATATTTTTTTCCTTCTGTAGACTTCTGTAGACAACTAGAGAAATAAATGTGTGTACCTACACTTCCCTCTGATTACACAAAACTGAAATAATTTCTGCTTCAAATTTGAGATTGAAACTACAGTTTAATTTAACATCATGTTAAGTTTAGCTTAATGTAACACTTCATTATACAGACACAGAGAATTACCTGATTTGACATAATTTCCTAAAAGGTATAATTCTCAGTGTGCTCCATACCAGTTTGGCATGTGGCTGAAAAGATGGATCTCTAAGCTGCACAGAACCCTGTAAAATTAAATACTTGAAAATAAATCGATACGGTATTAGATAAAAGAGTGACAGTAATGGAGTGATCTGTGACTGCAGCCATTCCAGTGACACCTGAATTCACAGTTAACTCCCTGTTCCATATTGGCTGCCACCTTAATGATAACCTGGACTGCAAACCAGATAAAGGGAGTTCTGCAAAGCTTTGTTCATTGACCTCACTCTGCTTCCCCACAAGTCAATGGTTACGCTTCAGTTCTGAAAGCAGAGTTTGCCTGTGCAGTTTTGAAAAGCCCATTTGAGGCATGTACAGAAGGAGGAATTTGTGAAGAACAGGAATGACCTCACACTCTGCCAGTGGCTTCAGCTTCTGAGCAAATGCAGCTTCTTCTGAATCCACTGTAAAATATTCATTATCATTCACTATGATAATCAAGCTCCAGTGCTTTGAGTCAGTAAAAGTAGGTAATAGAGTGAGCTAAAAGCAGATAATGACCCTTGATCATTAAGGGTCATTAACTCCAACAATTTACTAAAATACTTCACTTTTTTGTTGTTGTTGAGCACTTGAAAAGATCCTTGGTTTCATATAAAGCTCCAAATAAATAATTTCCTAGAAAGCAATAGCAACCTTTCACCACTGAACAAAAAAAAATAACCTATGCCAAAGCACAGTGAAGTTCAGGTGATTCTAAAATTTTAACCTATAACATTTTGCAGTTAAAAATTAATTTAGCAAGATGGAAGGATGGAAGAAAGCAGTGGCTGAGAGCAGCACCCAGATTTCAAGGCACGGGAAGAAACACACACAGAGCACAATAACCCAGAGAAGGTGCTGGGGGGGAAAGAGCTGCCTCTGCATGTATCCAACAGGAATCAAAACTGGACATAATGAAACTCCATTAATATGATTTTCCAAACGATCTTTTCTTCTTGTATTAAATTTCAATTTGCACATCAAAGTCAGTGAGACTCCAGCTGATGGGTTTGCTGCTAAAGAGCTGCAGATTTGTTTCTGATTGAAGAAAATTGGGTGGCACTGCACAGGGTTTTTAAAGGTTAGCAAAGCACCTTGTGCTCTGATACTGTTTGTTCTCATTTCATGGGGCTTTTCCTCTGGAGGTTTCATCCCCTGGCAGTTTTCTTACAGTGCAAAGCTGTGAACAAATAAAATGCAATACAATGTACAGTATTGCAAAGATGCTTTTTTATAGAATATCATTCTACTTCTTCATTATTATACGTTTTTGGCTTTTTTGTAATACAGTAACAGCTACATAGTACAAAGTAGCAAATTAGATGAAGAACCAGATAATTACTGTTCCTGTGATTTTCCATTAAAATAACTTCAAGATGTAGCCTTGCAGAAATAGAAATCAGCCAAATAAGAAACAGCAAGAATTGTAGTTCTTTTTTAAGGTTTACCAAAATGCAGCCATTAAAAGTAACTTTTTAAAAACCAAATTATCCAAATAGAAACTAGATTAAAATGTAGTTTGTGTTGAGGTTGGTTTTTCCTACTCCTTAAATCTTGCATGTGAGTATCAGGACTATTTAGGAAGGCTCAGGTTTGAAACCTTTCCAGACTGAAATTGTTACCACAGTGTAGGAGCAGCTTCACCAGACCACTCTGCCAACATAAACCCTGAGAACACAAAAGCTGCACTTACACTGAAAATACAGTTCAACTGTCTACTTAGACTTTGGCATCCCTCTGGACACCTCAATAAGTGTGTTAATTAATATCCCATGGGATAGTAGTTGATGAGATTTGGGATGTCTGTCTCCAGCAGCAGTAACGAGCAATAGACTGTCATAAAAAAAGACAGAAATGTATTACAGTGGAGTTTAATTTTAGTTTTCCCACATTATAAGGGTCTTTTCATGCCACACAGTGCTCCTTCCAAAGGAAGGATACATTAAAAAAATGTCTGATAGACATCAACATTCTTAAACTTTGCCAGAAGTTATGCAAAGAAACAAGATTCAAAAATTTCTGACATTTTAGGAGTTTCTAGATTTAATTTGGATAAAATCCTCCTCCTCAAAGTGCCCACTTCCCAACTTCCTATCACCCTACTTCCAACTTCTGCTCCTACACTTTTGTATAAAGATGTGGCTGTGCTGCTCAGTCTTCCAGAAGTTTCAGGGAAGAAGAAATAGGAACTGAATGTAATATTGTCCATTTACAACCCATCTCAGAATTATTGTGCTGACAAATGATCACTCTTGGTCCCATTTTTCCAAAAGTGGTACTGGTGGCACAATCCAAAAGGAATATGGAATCTTTAAAACTCTTAATTTAGGCTTTTTAGAGTTTTCTGGAGACAAATTCTCTACTGGACTGCTTCTCCCAAAATGCTGTAAGTTATGAAGCAGCAGTGCAGGAATGAAGCTCAACATGACTACATGAACTTTATCTTGGAAGAATGTGTTGCCAAAGGGTTTCACTGCCTGACTCCACAGCAACTACTAAAAAATAAAGGAAAATGCATCAAAAAATTTAATTTCTCTCTACACAGTAAAATTCACAAATATTTAAAATAATTTTAAAAAATTATATTGGTATAAGCACCTTAACTTTAGAGTCAGTGGAGGTGAGAATATCTGAGCACAATACTTGTGGTCACTTTGGAAACTCCTCTCTGTTATCTGTCTTTCAATTACCTCAGCTCTTTCCAACCAAGAGTAATCTGCCTATAGTACCAAAGGTCATGGCTTCAACATGTTCTCAGCTTTGTGAGCCCTAGTTTTCAAAATTATTTTTGTGTTAGATTTCAGAAATCATCTTACTCAGCTTTAGGTAGATAGAAGTGTTCATATAGTTACCTCCTACAGTACACTGAGGAAAGAGGCAGTGACTCAGTGCAGCTTATGGCAGGTATTTGAGACAGCTCCAGGCAGGATTCTGTGGGTGTGGCTCTGCCTTCACCTCCTACAGAAGAAATGAATTCCAACCTAGACCTTTCATTAAAAAAAAGAAAAAAAGAAGAAAAGAAAAAAAATCTGCTACCTTTACAATCATTCAAAATGGAAACTATTGCCACTTGGCAGAAATCACTGACATTGCAATGTCTGTCTTCAACATTACATAATCCCAAGGGACTGCTGAGGCTCTTTGTGCTCTGCTTCTTCTCAGCACTCTGCCAGTCGAGTGTCTGGACCTGAGACAAGGTATTTACTGCTCCACTATAACAGCCATTCTGTTATAAATTTGCAAAAGGGAATAAATGTAACCCAAAGATAGCACCAAGTAAAACATTACCTCACTTCTCAGCATTTCTCCTACTAAAATAAGTACAAAGTGTTGGCACATGTGAGGGCTTGGCTTGGCCCTTGCCTGGGTGAGATCATCCAACCCTGCACATGGTCCCTGTGAGTTCCACCACTGTACCTTGCTGTGCTTCTGCCTGGCATGAGGAACACCCCACTCACCCCCCACAGCACACCCAACAGTGGGTTTATTTCCTTTCTCACTTACATAGTAAAGAATGGGGTTTCCATTCCCACCCATCTGGTTTTGTGTATCCTCTCCAAAAATTATTACCACATGTGCTATTGATTCACCTCTCACTCTCCTCTCCTCTGCAGGATTTGCTTTTGTCTCTAATTCACAGCCATGGGTTGATCCCCCTGTAACCATTTAAGCTGGATCAACTGGTCTCTCTCTTTCAAAAACAAAATTGCTATTAAGCCTTTCTGACCTTTTATCTTTTTTCTTCCAATCTCAGGCCCCAGCATGGCTAAAGCAAAAACAATTACAAAAAAGAAAATCCATACAAAGCTTCCAACCACACACAAGTCACAGCACAGAAACAGTGTAAGACAATCTTGCACAGTCCCTGTGGGAGATTGTGATACATTCACTTGGGAATTCCCAGCACAGAACAATTTTTTGACCAGGAGTGAAACATCCTGTTCCACCCTCTGACTCTCTGTTCTGAATAACACTCTTAACAAAGTCAATGTTATACCACCAGATAAAACCAGAAATAAACAATTATCAACAGACTAATAACACTCTCCAGTGTTATTAGTCCCTGAAAAACCCAGTCCCTGAACCATTATAGAAAATTAGCATATCCCAACTTTTGGTTCATTTATTCCCAATCTGAGTTCTTTCATGGAACCCACTACTTCTGAGATGTAGAAGTTAAAAGTGACTAGTCAAGCACTTTCTCTTCTGGAAATTATTTCTAAAATAAGTAGTTAAACTAAAAAGAGTTCAAACACTGCAGAACTCATTTGGAATAACAGGTTTTATAGATTTGCACACAAGGTTGTGACATCCATTGGTAAAGTTTGATTTATTAATAGAATATTCTCTACTTGAAAATGAAAGAAATGAGTCTAATTTTTAAATTATTTTTTGGATCAGATGAGAAGCAACTGAATTCAAGGTTCATATTTCGGCACAAAGAGTTCTAAACTAAATGACTTCATTAAATACAGATCTTGCCTTGTAGTCTTTAAACCTGTCTGATGGAAAATAAAGAATAAGTGGCATTTTTCATCAGGATTTTATCTTGATAAAACGTCCTTTTTGCTGATATATTTGATATTCATTATGTTCCTATAACAGCCTCTGCATCTCAAATGTTATCAAACCCTCACAGAATCTTTTCATCTTAATAATACAAAAGTAGACTTTGTGTTCTCAACCCTATTCCCTTCAGATTATCAATACAAAAGGTTTGATTGACATAGGAAGAGGAAAACCAGTTCTGATTAAATCTGAGCTTTCATTTGGGCTGGTTTCACAAGGAGAAAAGGTTATCTATCTGTTATGACACATGTCAGGCTTTTCTCTGCCCATTCTCTTTTTTATAGACCTTTGGACTGTTATTTTCAGGAAAAGTGCAGGTATAGCCTTCAGGTAAGTTCTGCATTTGAGGCTTTGAGAAATGCCCTCAGTTTATCAAGCAGATTGTGTCTTTCATTGCACTTTCAAAGAGGACAAGCTTTTCAGTCCCACAAAAGAGAATTGATGTGTTTGACATTCCCCAACCAGCTACACGGGGTTTCATCAAAGCACTGAAACAGCAACTCCCTTCTACTGATTTCAATTTGATTTCCATATGATGCCCACTCTAATTCTACATGAGTTTTGGAAGGGAATGATTCATCAGTTCCTACAAAAATTTCCCATACTATTTCTTTTTTTTTTGTTGTTTTTTTTTTCTGTTAAGGAACAGATAAATGGCAATAAGTTGCACCTATTGAAAAGTTTGTAATTACTGTATTACAATATTTCCCTGACTTACTGCAAACTATGTTCTGGGTTTATGCATTGCTCCAAAATAACTTTAGTATAAACATATAAAATGTATAGTAAAGACAAGTATCACTCATAAGTAATAATCATCAACAAGATAAAGTTTCTGGTACAGGTAATGCTTCTCTTTTGATCTTTTTTTATTCATATAACATTCAAAATAGTCCACTGCTGCCTTTTAAAAAATTCCTTTTCTTTTTTTTTTTCCAAAAATGTTAATTTTGAATCATCCCAATGCAGGGATGTAAAGCCACAGAAGTCACAGGATGGGATAGCAGTGCCTGTCACGTAAAATGTTTATGTTACATCAAATGCCAATATACAGAATGTACATTTGCACTGCTCCTGTACCCAGCACTGGATCATTCCAAATTACTTACAGATGTTGTTTACTTCATACCTTCAACCAAATGGCCAAAGGGTTTATGTAAAAAGAAAAACAATTATCTCTTCGTGGGACATATTTTCAAAAATCCATGTGCTGTTCTTAATTTGCTTCACTTTTCTAAACAGGTAAATAGAAAAACCAGGCAGTCATTGTGGAGTGTAAATATTTTATGAATATACAGGTAGAAACAAAGTCAATATTCCCTGACAAGGTCCTCAATAGATTTGGGAGCTCAGAGTCCTTTAGCCTTGAGCTTTAGCATTTCCTTTTTACTTCATTTTAAAGACAGTTTATGAATGCAGTTTTATACTACATTTAAATGGAAAACTTCACAAATTGTATGGTCTAAGTATTGGCAGGAATTATATTTTTGGAGTTTTGAAGAAAAAAAATCGTTTAGAAATTTTTAACTTTTAACTATAAGAAGTGAGGAAAAATAGCATATTAAAAAGAACATTAATTACATTAAGTTGACAGGAGGTGTCTCAAAAACATTGAGTTAGAAACAGCCATTCAACTGCACAAGCATAAAAATGGTCTACAGTCAGCAAAAAAGACAACTCTGTGAATTATCTCCTCCAAATAAGCATAAAAAATATTTGTTTTCCTCTGTTTTATACTTTTTTTCTTATTTAAACATAAACTAAATATGTCCAATACAATTTTAAAATTTAATTATTTCCTCCCTTTTAAAATATAAATATGCTTATTCCTAAAGAGACTTTAGATGACACAGGGAAGAGTTTTAACACAGAACACACCAATTTACTTTGAAGTATTCTCCACTTTGCTGCTGAGAAAGAACAAACCCTTGAAAGTTTTGATGTGTAAAAGTGGATTGTGCATGATGGTTCTGTTTGTGGGAATGCACAGATTTCACTCAAGCAGTGAATGCCCTCAGAAAATAAAGCTCCAAAGGGGCTTTGGTTTTTTTCATGGCAGAATTTTAGATTCTCTCATCTGTCTCAAGAAGAACGATGTTCTTCACAAGGAAGATTATTGCAGTTCATTGTGTGAAATTCCACAGTTATCATATTCTCATGTGAATTTAATAAAGCTTAGCCTTAGCTGCTCTTGAACAGCAGCCAAGCATTTGATTTGTTCTATTTCATTTTATTCATTTATATGCATCTTGCTACCATCTGGAATAATAAAAACAAACAGTTCAAGCAGTTAATGTGTTAAAAAGGGGCAATGAAATAATTGAATATTCTCTTCCACACACACCCCACACCCCCCCTTTGCTCTGTTCCTCTCATATCCATTTCAGAAGTCATGTTGCCATTTCCTAATTCCTAAAAGACATTCTGTAAGAGGATTGTCAGGACAGATGTTGGAACCCTCACCCAACTGAGCACATGCTGTCTTAGCCATGCTCAGTGTTTCAGAGCCAAACTACTGTAACTAATAAATCATGCTTGGGAGCTGAAAGCAGATAATTACACCACTCTGTATCTTGTGTACAGGAGGCATCAAGACTTTTTTCCCTCCAATTACATCTTCCTGATTTAATTGTTATTGACGGAATTTTTCTGTCATTTCTGTCTGCTTTTAATAACCAACCTGGATGATAAGCTTCTGAAAAGGTTTGATTCACTCATTATTTTGTGAGTAAAACAATCAGGGCTGTGTCAACTTCTCAGTGTTTTCACTAGAATGAGATGAAATCCTAATGAAAACTCACAATATATTTATAAAATAAAGAAGAATACAAAAGTTAATGAGCCATAGAAGTGAGCAGCAAACAGTGTAACTTTGGGCTTCACCCTGGAAATGCAGACAAATAGATAGAGTTGAAATATTTACAGGTATAACTAATTTGAACTCATTTGAATATTTATACACAGAAGTAGTGCCTTCATAGAGACAATTAAGATTCTGATTTCCACCGAGACACCTACAAATTCTTGAGTATCCTGAAATATTAAACATTTGTATTGACATAGGAACATATTAATCTCAGAAAATTCTGAGAGGATCCCAGAGGACTCTCAGAAGATCCCAGAAATAGGCTGAATAGGAAGAAGTATTGTGTGGCAATGTTGCTGTAGCAGAATCAAATTCTGATGGAATCCTCCAGCCTCATAATTCCACAATCAGTAGGTTTGGTGATGGCCACATGTGTAAGTAAACACCAAGCTGTTTATCCATGTTTTTTCATTAGTCACAGTACCATTGCTAGATTAAAAATCTACTTCAGGCTGTTCACAAATGCATTCAGCCCTGCTGATAAACAGCAAGAAATATCCTTGAATATGGCTGTATAAAGAAAATCACTTTCTTTTCTGTGCATATATCTATGTATGAGCTTCTACAACGTGTAAAATAAGAATTAAAAAGCTAAGCATTCAGTGGTTCTAATGAGACAGCTTTGTGAAAAGTATGAGAAACCTGCACTTGGCAGAGCAGCTTCCTACTATTTTGAAGGAGGGGGGAAAAAAAAAGACTTTCTTGCAGGATTTGTGGTGAATCAATTGTTCCCACTCAGTTCTAGAAAATATTAGAGATCAAGGTGCCTCAGCAGGGACTGTGGGGCAGTGAATACAACAGTGCTGATCACTGGTGCTAATAACAATACCAGCCATGCCTTTACAAGTGGCAGCAGCTCTCAGTTGCAGCTCTCACTGAGTTTCAAGTTCAACAGGAGTTGGGAGAAATGTTTCTGGGATAAAGTGGAGTGGCTCGGGCTTCTAACTTTGAAATCAATAGCAATCAAAATCTCAGCAGGCTGCAGAAGTTGCTGCCTCCCTTCTGCTAAGCTTGAGAACATAATCCAATGTTTTCCTCCCCTCTTGAAGTTTTGTTTACAAATATACTTATTGAAACAGAAAAGCACTTTCCCAGTTTCAGTTTGATTCGTTGGTGAGTTGGCTACAGATGGTTCTGTGTCAAAAACCCCCCAAAACCAGAGAGCTTGGAATGTAGAGGACAGAAGATAGAAAATACTTGTGCTTTCAATCATGTGTAATTCTAAATATCTACACCTGTATGTTTATATAGCTGTAATAACTGGGTAGTTGCAAGCAAAACTACTTGCTTTTAAATTTATTTTAATATACTTCAAGAAATAAAATGCAATAAAGCTAAAGGCAGTTTATTGCTATACAAAAATTATAATTTTACCTAAAGTAAGTTTGAGAATTAGGAAAAGATATATAATACAAAAACTTTTTGCAACATGTTTAAGAACTGAGAGTTTCTTTCAGATAAAACAACAAACCCCCCTGTAGCATTTGGTTTTGCAAGTCTGAGTTGCATTTCTTCTTCACCTCCAGTTCAAAACACATTTCCTCTCAAAGGGAGGAAAACAGAAGTTCTAACAATCTATAAAAATGAGTCAACAATACAGTGAGGACACCTTACCTTTCAATCCAAATAAACCTGATACAAACCACTTGTGAACTCAGATTGAGCACAGAGCTCTGTTCACACACATTCAAAGTTAGCGGGCATTGTCCTGCTTCTTTTGCCCATTACAAATCCACACTAATCCAATTAAGAAAATATGTCAGAATGTGACTCAGAACTGCATCTGCAAAGACCTCTGAAGTGGCACTTTGGATTTTGGTTGAGCTATTTCACCACACAAACAATTATACACTAATGGGATTTTGCTTTTCCTTCATCCCTTTCCATCCTAATTCCACCCAAGTCCTGCACATGGTCATGACCTTCTCCTTGCAGACCTTGCCAAGACTGGGTGTTGGACAATCACAACATTTTGAGTAATTACCAATTACTCAAATACTGTAAACATTCAAAGGAAAGGAGGTTCCAAACTCCAAAACACCAACATTCAACTGCAATTGAGTGATGGGAAATGAAACCTCAAATCTTTGATATTATCATTCAGTTTTTATTGGAAAATTATTTGAACTTGAATGAACACCTTCCTTGGAAATGAAAATACAAATGAATCAAACCTATTTAAAAGAAAGTCAATTGTATCACTGAAAAATTCCTGATATCACACTTATTTAATATGCATCTCTGTCCATATAAGTAACTGAATCTGACTCACATGTCTGTTTATGAAATAAGCAGAAGATCACAATTTGGAGAAAATACAGAAATGCCATTTTCACTACATTTTCAGTGGCAAAATTCAAGAGTATGAATCTATATAATAGATGGAATGAGTAAAAGCAAACTAGTGAAAGAATCAGAGAGCTAAAATTCAAAATTGTCCTTATTAAAGTTGTATCCTAACCTCCAAATCATCCAGAGTCACTGTCTAACATATTGAGAACCCAGTATGACCTCAGAAGGGAAGACCAATCTTTGCAAACTCCAATAATTTGGCAAAATGAAATCCTTAGTACTTGGCTATCTTTCATAGCAAGATGTACTGAGTACTGAGATGGGCACATGTCTGTAGTTATACTCTGTGTAATATATAACCTTTGCTAAGTGGATGTGTGAGAAATGTGTATGATCACCCACGTGCTCTTTGTGCACACATGCAAACTTAATCTGTGTGGCAAACTTAATAATCATAATCACTGTGAAAAATATCACTTTCTGTAGAGATTTGATGGTGTGCATGCATTAAGCAAACAGACCAGAGGTGTAGTTAAAAACAGTTCTTCTCCAGAAGGTATACAAATATAATCTTCAAATGAAATTTATTTTAGAAATAGATAAATAAGACATAAAAGGAACAGTGCTCAGTAATTCAATATGAAAGCAAAAATATATATTAAAATTATTTGTTAAAAAGATTTTACAAATAATACTTAAAGACCAGGATATACCATAAATATATGTTTTATGGTAAAATGGGAAATCACCGAAAAAGCGTAACAAAAAAACCCTGCAGCATTACAGTTTATGGTAAAAATATAATTCTATTTACATCACAAACCAGCTTTGTTCCTGACAGCACCCTACAGAGTCCCCCACTCAGTGAAGTTCAGGAGGATTTGAGTCCCCAAAGTGCAGCCTATGCTGTGATAAGCCAGGCAGCTCTCACTGCAGTCACTCAGAGCTGTCAGGGGGTTGAGGTCAGTGGTGTGGAGCTTTGGTACACACACAGCCAGGGGCAATCCAGGCATGGGCAAGGTGGCACTGGAGGCACAGCAGCACAGCTCAGAGCTGCTGCCATGGGAGGGCTAAAAGGAGGGACGTGATCAGTCTGTCTGAGTAGGAGTTTGCTTTTTGCTGAGAAAAACTGAGACCAACCAAATGTAGACTCTGGGGCTCTATCTACAGACACTGACCTGTCTGCTCTGGTGACAAGTGGCAACACCCACCAGATAAAAGGGTGAATTTCTTGAGAAGTTTACTGAGATGACTGGAATAGTTACAATCTGAAGTACAATAAAATAACTTACTGATATTCCAAAGTAAATATATTGAGTTTCCAATTTCATATGCAACATTTGGCCAACTCAGTGACTTTTGCCCTGAAGTAACTCTGACTTCTATACAGTTGGAAATCAGTTATTTCTGTAGTTGAAAACATTTGAGAAGCAGAGTTGGTTTGGAAACATGTACATGTAGCTCTGACTCGGGATGATCAAATTATTTAAAAAAAAAAAGAAATTTTTGACTGGCCTTCATCACAGAGAGGTGTGGAAATTGATATTCAGCACACAGACATATTTGGTCAGTACACATTAAGCTTTCATGAGATTTTCATGAACCCATTCAAGCATCAGGAGGAAATGGGCTCTGAAGAAAAGTTTTATGACTTTTTAAAAAGTGATACTTAGAGGTAAGAAAACAAAATCTGAAACAGAGAAAACACCTGAAACTGAACAACTTAAGAGGTTTCTGGTTTTCCTTTAGTGTATTTGGAGAGTTGTTATATTTGGCTGTGCTGATTTATGAGACAACCAAAGAAGAGAAGTTACTGGTTTAGACAAATAAAACACGTGATGTACCTTTGATTTCCTTCATGTAACTTTTGCAAATTTTAAAATCATCCTAGATTCTTTTATAACTCTTGGTAAACTATAGTAATAGGACCAGTGTAATACTAGGAAAAAGTGCTTCAGCTTGGCTAAAAGCAAGAGAACTAGACATTTCAGGAAGTATATTTTTCTCTGAAAGCACATAACGGGCACATCTGGTGCAAGAAAGGTACTTATCAAAGGTTCTCTTCATACTCAGTGTAAGGAAGTAGGCACTTCTAGAGGGGATGCAGTCCTAAAATCAAAATAACCTCCTACAGTCTATCGATGCCTTTCACTACCAGAGAAAAACTGAGGGCAACTATATGTTCACTTGAGAGAACTAAATTACATGCTTGAGGTTAGATCAGATTAACTTAGTCAGGAATCTCCACTCAGAATCCCTTGATTTAAAAAAGAAACAAACAAAACAAAACACAAAATAAAAAACAAAAAACAAAAAACCAAACCAAACAAAAAAATCTTTCAATGTAAGCATTGAAATTATTTCGTGGTTTTCTTAATCAAAAATTAATTTTGTATCTAGGAGTTTCCTCATCATGGAAATCTAATTTAAATAAGAGCAGAAATCAAAATATAAAAAAAAAAAAACAGAAGTTCAAAGTCTGTGAAATCACACTGTGTTCTTGAGAAGCAACTCCACTAGGCCAAAGGTTTATTACTGTTAAACTTCATCCCATCACCCACCTACGAAGCACCTACACAAACCAACTGTACCAGCAACAGGCAACGCTTCTTGAATAAATTCCCTACTATGTTAGGAAGGAACTTTCAACTGGCTGAATTGTGGCACTGAATCAATAAATATCACTACTGTATGTCTATAACCACTGGAAGTGTTGGGGTTTTTAGTCTGAAGCATAAATGCTGCAAGGCTACAATAAATAGGAACAGCAAAACCGTCTTACAGATACATGAACTTCTTCCCATGGAAATTATTTCATTATCAGAAATGAAAACTTTTCTGTAACAGTCATAGCTATGATTATGCAATACAATATGCTAAATTACAATACGTACTTCATTATTAATAGAATTTATTTTACAGATCAAATAGCCAAATACACATTTTTTAAAAGAGCCAGATAGCAAATGTGGAGCAAACTAGAGGCAACAGTCATGGCAGACATTCTGCAGTCCAAGAACTGAGGCAACGTGATTATTAAGTACAAGCCTATAAATATCTTTACATCAAACATACAGTAATGTGTAAGAATTCCATGTTGTCATCTAATTCATGAGTCATTAATAGCTTTTTCTTTAAAAGAAAGTTATATATACTGTATACATCCCAGTTAAAAGCAGTGCCTGTATTTCATTTTATTCTAGCAAACTAATAATACATGTCTCCATATAAGTGCAGAAAACAGGGTTCTTTATACTCCTTTGCTTTCTAAGAGATTTTGCATTGCATATGAAATTCTAATATTATTGATGATACACATTAAGCATTACTCCCTAAAATGTGAGGCAATATACAAGAACTTGCAACCAACCTGCAAATAAAGCTATGATACTCAAATTTTATTTTTAAATGAGCCATGATAAATAACAAATTATAATGTAAAAAAACCCTTTAATTTAAAAAAAAATAGAGAGAGGAATTATTTGGGGGAAAAAAATAACAATAGGCCATTTTTACCCTGCCATGTGCTGGCTAACAGTGTCAAAATGATGCTATTTCCTATTTTATGACACTCAAAATCAAGCCACTGGATTTATGACTCTTTTTTTTTAAATAAAAATAGTTCAAAAAGTTAAATGTTTGGCACCTGTTACACAGATCTTATCTAGACTTTCTTTTTAAAAGTTATGTGAATGCTTTTCATTTATTTAAAAGGTGACCATTCATTACAAAGTGTTGTGGATAAGAAAGCAGGAAGGACTTGTTTTTAACTACTACTATTGTGCCTATAAAATGAGAAAGCAGTGACTTGATCAATTCTATTTTTGATCCATAGCAGCAATATCATCATTAAAAATATTATGGAATAGATATAAATAACACTTAATTCTTAACATGTATAATGGTGCTATAAGTGACAACAACTCATCTGTTTTGCTTTTAAATGCAGGGAGTATAAAGAACTTTACATTCTCTTTTAAACATATGAATAAAATTTATTGCTCCCTTTTAATATAATTCCAGAAACAAAATTCCTAATTGTTTCAACTGAAATAAATAAGGAAAAAATCTGGGACAAGAGGATGATTACAAGCAAAATAAATTTACCATAATCACCAACTGTGAAGAAGGATGGGTCACATTACTTTTGTCTTAGCAAAACTACGTTATAGAACACTATAGCACAACGTACTAAAACTTCTTTGTCTTTTCTTTTTAAAAAAATTCTTGCCCTTGATACCTTTCAGTAGGGCAGCTTGAACAGTTCATCGTCACTTCCAAACCCCTCTGGAGATCAGACGATAAATTTCTTCGGCAACCAGAGCCAGGACAAAGGGCTTTCTCGTGCTATTTCCTTGTTTTCATATTTGCTGGCTTAACATCATTGAGTACACGTACGACTTCAGTACATAACATCAGCTGCGATGGCGTTCAGAGCTGGCAAACAGAGAAACAGCATGAGAAAAGCCCTTTCCTGCAGCATTTTCCCCCTAAATTGTCAAGTTTGCCTCCAAGTTTCTACCACGTCAACCACTGCCTGGTGTGAGATGGGCTGATGTGAGTAACCAACCATTTCTGATGGGTGTGTGGTTTCAGCTCTCTAGGCACAAGCAAAGCTCTGCACACATCTATGCACACATGGCAAAAAGGCTGGAACAGAAGGAGCCACAGGAATAACTTCCATGTAATTATTCTAAGTTTCTTACTCATTTTTTTTCTTTACCAACTCAAACCCCACGATGCTGTTGCAAGATTAGAGCTATCAGACCACTGTACTACCTACAACATGTTCTACAGGGTGTCTGCAGACTTCATTCAAGAGCATTGTTCCTAAAAACATAAAATATTTCTGTTTGAGGGATTATTTTGCATCTTTAATCTGTATTTACCATCAACAGAGTTAGTCCTAAAAATTCACAGAAATTAAGCCATTCTGATCAATTATTTCCCAGAAAAGAAAGCACCATCAATACCACAGTCACCACGACACCAGCCACTCACTGGTCAGGAAATTGCTATCAACTGTAGATTATTGAGTGCAATTCCTTCTGGGAGAAAACAGGAAAATAAACAAGTGTGAAAATTAAACCACAGTTAAATCAGACTTCATCTTTGGCAATAGTTTATAGCTATAAGACATTTAAAATAACACAGCTGGGTCCCAAGGAGAAAAGAGCAAACTTTTCAGTTACCCACTGAAAAAAAATATGTAAAATGCACTTAATGTTTGAAAAATTATGTTGCTACTACCCCAAGGTAAGGAGCTACTGGAAAGAGAGTTGTGTGTAATTCTTAACTTGCATAAAAGTCACTAAGTTATTAATGCCAAAACTTCACCTGCCAACTTCAGTATAAACCTGGGAAAAAAAATGCCTTTGTTTTCTCTGGATTAGTTTTTACTGAAGTATCATGTTCAAAAGATTTCATTTTTCCCTCACATAAAATAAAAATGTTTTTTTTATTCCCATTTGTGCTCTGGTTTTCCCTTCCACTATGAGGCAAAGGGGACACTTTCCACATAGATTCCCTCATGCTGTTCTAGTGATAGATATTAAAAGAACAACTGTGAAGAAGATTTTCTTCAAAGTGTTGCACAGAGGAGAAACATTTTCTTGACCAGCTTTACTTCAGTAGTGACACACATTTTAATAACTGCTGACTAACTTCTGACTCACAGACTTTGATTTATATTTCAGTCAGAAAACTCTTCTCCAGATGCAGATTTCAGGTTTTTTTTCTGAAATGTGTATACATGGCAGCAGATCAGAACCACTAGCAAAATTACCAGCCAGCAAATTAAGATAAAATAATGAGAATATTTAGAATCATAGTAATTAATTTTGACATGGCTTTTAGGAAGGGCTTATATCAACAGCTATTTAGCTGTTCTTTGGAAGAAAATGCTTTTTGAGTGTAATTTACTCTATATATGTCAACCCAAAATACCAATGTTATGTCTATAGCCTTTTATATCCAGAGCCCTCCCTCTGGATGATTACAGGATGCTGAATTAAAGTCACTGGTCTCAGTGTTACTGCACAAAACAATAAATCCTGCAGCTAAAGATTCGCAGAACATGTGAGTTTTCAGAGCTATTAGTTTCAGGAACAGTGCAATATTCTTTCAATTCACATCCTAAGCACACTGTACTCATAGTGAGTGAGAAGCTATAATGACATTTCACCACATTTTAAATCAGAAAACCAAATATACCATAACTGTAAGCAGGTCTAAGCAGTCAGTGATAGAATCAGAGAATTGAGACAGTGGGGCCCCATAATGCAATGTATTTTAAATGAGCTCTACTTCCCATTTGGATTTCTGTGGAGAATGTAATGTCAGCTCCTGACCAACCAGATCACTGGGACACCTGAAATTTCTGGCAGGTTCAGAGATGACAGAATCCTGCCACCTAAACTCTACTAATGAAGATCTGCATTAGCAAATATGAGAAAAAGCAATCTGCATGCCTGTTCCCTCCCTCAGCAACTTCCCAAGCACAGTCCTAGCTGTGGAACTCAATGAAGAGCCAGCCCAGAGCCCAGTGAGAAGCAGGAGAACCACCACAACCCCCTGCAATCACCAACTGAGAGCACCACTGCACCTTCCAGCTCTGCCGGTGGAAGAGGCGCTGCTTTGGTGGACACCTGCACTTCTTCAAGGACACTGGGCCAGAGAAAAGCTTGTTCTGAAGTTCAAAGTTCAAACTGAAAATCACTGTACTATTTTCAAATGAAAAGAACATCCAAAATAGCATTAATTTAAAGAAAGAGACAAGAAGGAGGAGAGTGCAAGGGAAGTTTTAATGACTCTTTGTACCTGTATCTTCTTTGAACCAACCTGCCAGAGATAACACCCTGCTCTATAATTACCCGTGTTTTGACTAGACAGGCTGATACCTAGACAGGCATTTCAATTGTCTGAATGCTCATTTAAGTACTTGAGCAAAGATTTCAGATTCTGAAATTGTGTTACATGAAAACTAGACTGGAAAAAACCTCCTCTCCCTTCTTTTCATCATTCCTGTGCAAATGCAAGAAAACCAGAAGATTTGTATCACTACGGAATATTTCACACAGTTTGCTCCCACTGAGATAAATGTTAAAAATAACTGAGGTTTTACACAGCTTACAGACAAATAAACTTTAAAGGTGCTGTATGTTTCTGCACCAAAGAAATATGTATTTCAATGAGCTCCATAACTACCAAAACAATGGAAATCTGATTACACAGAAAGTCAGTTCAATTATTATAAGACTCCAGACTTCTTAGTTTGAAAAACCTTATTATGAATAAGCCCCTTCACGATTTATCACTTGGTAAAACTTCTTTAAAAGAATTATCCCTACTACATCCCAAAAGAAAGCATGTTATTCTGAAGGTCTATTGTCACTAGTATTTATTAATTCCTGCTGTGGGTGACTTCAAAATAACATCAGTACCTCTGCCCCCTGCCACTCCTCACACACAAATGCAGCAGAAACTTGACCTCCCTCGTAGAGGTCATTACATTAAGATCATTCCTTTCCCTCTCCAGTTTCCTGAAGTAGTTCATGATTCAACGTGTCCTCAGCTGCTTCAGGAGTCTCCAATTCCTTGTCCATAAAAATTTCAGCTGTTGCACTGCTGTATTTATTTGCCCACATGACCACTAATGAGATATTTCAGGATTTTTAGTAGAAAAGCCTTTCCATCTTTGCTTGCATGCTTTTTGAGCACAACTGTTATAATGACTTTCTGTCATTTTAGAGATCACTTAGACAAATTTAGTAGCAAAGCAAAGACATAATTTCCTTTCTTTAAAGACCTGAATCAATACCATTCAGACAGACACAAAATTTAGAGCTTCAAAAGAAAACATATATTTTTAGCTGTAACTCAATATTATTTCAAGTATCTGAGTAGAAAGTCTTGCCTGGACAAAAGTAACAATAGTTGAGATGTGTAGTCTTTGAATATCAGCCCCCCTTAGAAACTGAAGAGATACTTCACAGTGAATGGAATCGTCTTTAGTCACCTTCAGAGAACTTCTGGCTTGTAAAAGGGCTGCATTATGGTAATTGTTAAAGCACAATATTTTCTCTCACATTAGGCATCTCATTTTCACTTTTCAAACTAGAACATCTCCCTTTTTAACTCAACTTACTCTCCTTCAGTTCTTCAGCCTGTCCTCCAATTTTCTGAAAATTCAGAGCGTGCATGATACAAAATCATCATTAATCACAAACCTCCTGTTGGCCCCCAAGGCTGAAGTGCCCCAAGGCTGCAGGACAGCACAACAGCTGGCACATCTGTGCCACAAGATCATTTTTATTGTATTTGTTTCCTTTTTTTTTTACTGGCTAACAGTGGCAATTCTCAATTAGCCTGTCCTGAATCATCTTCCATAGCTCCACAGGAGATAAAACTATCCAGACTACAACATACAGAGCCAGGTTAGGAGTAAGATCGACTTTTAAAAGATCCACTGAGGTTTAAGAAATTCTTTACTTGTTTTTACTTATCATGAAATACAATTTTCCCTTTGTCATAGTACAACACAAAGGAATTCCTCTTGTCCAATTTATGTAAATGAATGCATTAATGAAAATAGTTGCATTTAAATCATAAAAATTTGAATTCTTGTGTTTGTGGTAAATGTGGTTTCCAAATAAGTGTAAAGGGCTATCAATAGTGATTAGTTACACTTTCTTCACCAAGGTGATCACTTTCACGCAGAAAAATATACCTAAAAGAAGGATAGCTGTAATTTTAGCAAAATCAGAACAAATGGTAACATTAATCTCTTTCTTCTATATTCAGCATATCACACTAACCATGTCAGGTACAGCTATATGAAGATAAGCCAATATCAGGTGCTGAGTAATAAAAAGAGCACAGTTCTATTCTGCTTTTCGAGATAGGAAGCCCCTGTCATAGTCCTTCAAGGTACAGATAAAAGGAAATGCTCTTTTCCCCAGCCAACTTCTGCAAAAGAGAATTGCTTTCCATTTCCCTTTCTAGGTCTTTATTAACACAGAAGGAACTTCGAGAGTCCTGAGCTTGCCTTCTTTGTTAGCAGCATTACTGCACAACAAAGTGTCTTTCAGCAGACAATGGCAGAACCTTTTTGACTCACAGGAATTATTCCAGAACTCCACTGGAAAATCACTTAGATCAGGCCTACAGGAATGCTGAAAACAGGACCACCCTCCTCAGAATTGTGGGAGTTCAAACAGAGGAACATACTGGCAAGAAGCTTCTCTGATGTGTAACTTAAATTAACACATTCAAGTAACTTAAATTAAAAATACTCAAATCTTTAAACACTATACACAGTAATATAGACTCCTATACAAATTTGTGTTGGTAAAGGGGACAAAGCAGAAGAAAATAAACAACATATCCTGAAATTTTCAAAGATATGATGACTGCTCTGAATGAGCAGCTTTTTTATGCATGTTGTTATCAGTATTGTTGTCATAAAACAAAGCCCTCAGACAAAGACTCAAAACCTCAGCTGGAGCAAAAGATCTAACAGATTTAGTCATGCTGAGGACTTTTTCCAAAGAAATAGTATTAAAATACATTTTCAATAATACAATAAACTCTCTTGAAATATGTTTCTTTAATTATTAATTCCTTGACCAATTAAAGCTGAACTAGAAACTATTTTCACTGAAAACTTTGTGACACTTGTGAAGAAACAGAAGAGAAAAACAGTAAAGCTTTATTAAACTTCTCAGAATATGGATAAACACTAGATTATATTTCCAGAGACTTAAAGTCTTTCTGTAGGGTCTTGAATCATAAAGGGTACTTTGGTTCTCAATTTATTTTTAATTCTAAGCTGAGGATTCTTTGGACATTTCCTTTGTTATATTGAATTTCTGAGAAACTAATATCTGGTTTATTAGGCAGAGCAGCAAATAAGCGAGAGCAATTATGCTGATGCTTCTATTTTTTCCCTAACTTTGCCTGTCAACCGTGTCATTCCACCAGATTTAAGCATGTGTCTAGTCTGGAAATGGCACTGAAACTCTCAGAGGAAAATCCTTGCCCGCTTTTCAGAGACCTTGAAGCAAAGCTATGCCCAAATGAAGGCTGCAATTCCAGACTCCATTAATATTAAGAACCACTTATCAGATCCTGTAAAGCTTTATTGCTTTCCACCTGGCCTAGATTACTTTGATCCTTGAGCACACCAGGCTAGAGAGGACAGCCCCACAACCCCTTCGTGCCTGGCTGAGCAGCTCCAGGTCCCGCAGCGAAGCAGGAAGTGCCATGCTGCCACCTGCAGTCAGGATCCCCACCGGAGCAATCACTCCCTCCTCCATCGCCTCACTGCCAACATTCCTTTTCTTCCTCATTCTCATCCTTACCACTAATGAATCTCAAACTGTTTACTTTACAATGCCTCAGCTGAACATGAACTCTCAAACTTTTAATCCTTGCAGAACTTTTTCTGCAGCGCTTCGAGCTAGAGTTACAGGAATGGCAAAGCTAGAAGGGAAGGAGGAAAGCATCTTAAAATTCCATTACCTGTCTGGTGTGTATGGGGCCTGGGGTCTTGAAGCCTCCTTGACAGCTGCATTCAGAAACACTGTAAGGGTCCGAGCTGCTTGAGGAGCACTTGGAAAGTGAGTCACAGCCCACCACAAAGGTGTTATCTAGAGGCAATTCCTGAATGACATGGTGCTTCTTGGGGGGAACAGGAGTCTCAGGTTTAATTTGAAAGGTAGGCTGTGGAGAAGCAGACTTGTAGTGCTTTGCTAAATCTGGGCTATCAGGCTTAAATGTGGTTGGTGTGGTGGCCCAGTTATATTTTCCCATAGTCTGTTCTTCTAGTTCTACAGGAATGTCTAAAGTGCCATTTATGTGCTCGTGGCCAGGATCATCAGGCTTAGATTCTTCAATAGTCACAAAGTTGAGGAGGAGACTTTTTGGAGAGCGCTTCTTCTTCTTCTTCTTTTTCTTGATCTGCCTGTTCTCTTGGTTTGGGGAAACCCATTCACCACTCTGCTTGTTTTTCTGTACAACCTTGTGCCTGGGAGTCTGGCGGCACCGGACTAAAGCGGTAACAAAAATTACCAGAATAACTGTCATAGTGCCTGCAATAATGGCAATGATGATCTTGACATAATCATTGGTCTGTGGGGTTATCTCACCATCCCCAATGTTCTGGCCCACTGGAGTTTCCATGTTCCTGCGTACCAGCTCTTGCACGTAGGAGCTGTTGGTGACCGTCTCGTTCACGAACAGATGCACAAGAGCTATAGTGTAAAGAGACTCTGGCTGTCCCAGGTCATTCACTTTTATCACCAGTCTGTGCAAGCCATGATCTGCTGTAATTACCTTCTCTTTCAAAGTAATATTGCCAGTTAATTGGTCAATTGTAAACAAGCCCCTTGAGTTGCCACCTATGATGCTGTAGCGGAGCTCCGCGTTCATTCCCGTGTCATTATCCACAGCAAAGACTTTAGTAACCACAGACCCTGGGCTGGCTGACGTTGGAACCAGCTCATAGGAGTAATTAGATGAAGGAATAACAAAAACAGGCCTGTTATCATTTACATCAACAACGTTGATGGTCACTTTGGCAGTTGAGGAACGCTGCAGTCTTCCTCCATCCACAGCTTTCACCTGGAAAGTATATGACCCCTGCTGTTCCCTATCAAAGGTAATATTAGGTCTTATCACACCAGTAAGAGGATCTATAATAAAATTATCTCTACCATTTAAGATGGAAAGGGTGACTGCAGCATTTTCTCCCGCGTCAGCATCTGTAACTGTGATAAGCCCCACTGTGCCATACATGGGCAGGTTTTCTGGCACATAGAAATTATATTCATTATGTGTGAAAGCAGGACTGTTATCATTCTGGTCCAGGACTGACACTGTCACGGTAGCATTGGTCTGCAAAGGTGGCATCCCATTATCCTTAGCCAGCACAGTGAAAGAGTACCTGTCTTGCTTTTCTCTATCCAGCTTTCTCACTGCTGTCAGAATCCCTGTTCGGCGGTCAAGGTTGAAAATAGGGGGTGCATCTGAGCCCAGGATGTAACTGATCTCAGCATTCCGCCCACTGTCTGCATCCGTAGCACTTATCTTGGTCAGCTGAGTACCAGGAGCATTGTTCTCTGGGATAGAAAGTCCTATGATAGGCTGTGTAAAAACTGGGGCATTGTCATTTTCATCTTTAATTTTGATTAGGAGCATTGCAGACTGGTTTAAGGGAGGTTTCCCTGAATCTGAAGCCACTATTTTGATGGCATATTCCCGTGTCGCTTCATAGTCAAGAAACGTGGCTGTCTCCAGAAGAAACTGATTATCAAACACTGGCTTTAGCCTAAAAGGGACATCATGATCTGTAAAACAAGTCACTTTTCCATTCTGATCAGCATCCTTGTCCATTACTGTTATCAACGCAATTTTTGTATTAAGGGGAGCCTTCTCAGACAAAAGCACTGTCCCGTTCACCGGATTGATGATGTATCTCGTGTCTATGGATGGGACATTGTCATTAATATCTGTGACATTAACAGTCACTGTTGCTCTTGATGGAGTTGAACTGCCATCACTTGCCAAAACAGTTAATTTGTGCACAGGAGACTCCTCCCTGTCCAGTGGCTCCCTTATAGTGATGAGGCCAGTGGTGTTATCGATGGCAAACAGCCTTTTGGCCAAGCTGGAGATCTGGTTGCTGAAATAGAAGTGGATTTGTGCATTTGAGCCCAGGTCTGCATCAGTGGCATGGAGCTGAGACACAGAGGTGCCCACTGGAGCATTTTCGGGGACGCTGACTTCGATGTCGTTCTCTTTGAAGACCGGGCGGTTGTCGTTCACATCGGTCACTGTGACCTGCAGGATGGCAGTGCTGGATCTTGGAGGGCTTCCACCATCTTCAACTTTTATTTTCATCACATAGGTATCCTTCTGCTCCCTATCCAGGATCTGTTGGACAATCAGTTGAGGCCACTTATCTCCCTCGGGTGTCTCAGTTATATCAAGACCAAATACATTTTGACCCTATAAGACACAGAAAGAACATACTTTAGCTTGACAACATATTTAAATAGAAAATCATCTCAATATATTTCTGACATTTTCACAGAATATATTTTTATACATATACTCTATATAGGAATATACATTTTTATATTTACCCTTATATTACAATATCTTATTTTACTTTAAGCTCTGGAGTCTTATGAAAGCTTCTCAGCAATAAAGAGATCCTTTTAAAAAAGAGGGAAATGGGGGGGGGGGGGGGGGTTGGTACTTTGTTGGGTTTTTTAATGCAGTTTCTCCATTACTAAAGAAAAGTTATCAAATTCCTGGACAGATATAATGCAGTTTCTCTATTTGTATGAGTGAGTGTAGAGATGAGGAATGAAGCCAAGGATGGAGGAGCTACACCAATGTTCCATTTCAAGGAAACCAACAAAGATAAATGGACTATTTTTTTTCTGTGGAGCAATTCTGGACATGACCTAAAAACATTAGCATAGAAACCCCAACGCCATCACTGAACAAGGCCTGACTACATAATTCAAGTGTTAGATGGTACAGACAGAAATAAGTCATAACAGTTTATTAGAAATATATTTAAAAACTCATTAAAACTATTCCTGATTCGCAGTTATATATTTTATATTTATAGTAAAAATTACAATCCCAGTGAAAAAGAACCATTTTCATTTTAAAAAATATCATAGAACTGCAAGATCAATTTGAAAATAATCAATATTTTTCATGGTGTTTGTTGAACACCCCTGGAATTGTGCCCAAATGCTACATATATTGCACAAACACAGCTTTTCTTTTTTTTTTTTTAAACATTGGCGTTGACAAATCTTCTAAAATAAATATTGCAATCTACAACTAAATTCCCTCTTCTGCTGTCTCTCCAGACAACCAGGGATTAAGAACATCAGAATTCTTCTCACATCTCACCCTTCAGAGGAAGAAATGATGTAAAGGTAGTTGTCTGACCATCTTGCATAAGAACAAAGATAGAATGCAAATTACTAAATCCAAATGTATGGGATGACCAGAAAAAAAAGAAGTTATTAACAAAGTTGTGGACTAATTAGGATTTTCTTTTTACAGATCTTATATGTAATAATGAACAACAGAGCACAGTCTGGTTCTTTCTCTACTTATTGTGCTTGTCTTTCACCTTCACTCATGTAACAGTCACAGAATCATGAGTGGTTTGGGCTGGAAGGGACCTTAAAGGTCACCTCATTCCAACACCTTCCACCACAAGCTTCACCTGCTCAGAGCAGTTGTGTTCTAAAGTGGATTGAGACACTTCAGAACAAAGGCAAAGAAAATGTTCCCAAGAGTGCAAGGGTCTTTATTTCTCATTACTTGTAAAGGATTTGTATTCTCTGTATCTTGCTACCCACTATTAAGTGAATGCATTTATAGCTTCCATACACTCCTGTGTAAGGCTGTACTCTATCATTGATTTGTTTTCTCCAAGCCAGAATTTGACTCTACATAAGAAATCATTTATTTCATGGGAAGGAATTAATCATCCACATATCAGAAATTGCTGTACAGCTCACACACTGTTTGTGACAACACTAAGTTGTGACTAGGGACAGTATAAAGTGAACTGGAACACATTTTGAAGCAGTAAAACAAATACAGCTTTGGTTTCTTTAGCAGAAGGCATGAAAACAAGCCCTGCAAATTGTTTCTAAATCAAGATATACATTTTGAACCACTCAGGGTAAATTTTAGAATGGTAATTCTGTGTTGAGCTCCATGAAGGCAGAGCATGAGTTTCCTCCCCATATTCAATCTGGTGAGCAGTTATTTGCAATAAATTTCATAATTGCTATGAAATTACAAATTCTATTTTCTATGCTTTAACAAAGATTCCAGGGAAGGGAAAGGCAACAGAAGTCAGAGTAAAAACAACCTGTCAGCTCTCTTTTACTTCTTTATTTGTACACAAGTTGACAGATGGGCACTGATTATCCTGTCATTATTTCCCACAACTACAACAAGCACTTCATACAGACGTTGAATACACGTGGTCCTACATGTGCATACCCACCTCTGCTTTTCTTATCAAGTATGGGAAAGGTATTTTTCATTATAGCATACAAGTTGGATATAAAATACAGTGCTTTAGTTCCCCACTGCTAGCAATAAACTACTGCAAAAACAACAAAGAATGCAAAGATCTCTTCCAAGTTCATTATTAACACCTGAATAATTTTCTGTGGGAAAAAAAATATTATCCAAGTGTATTTCTTCCTCTTCATTACAGGTTTACGTAGCATTTTAAATCACAAAAAACATTACAGAGTAGTAGACTTTCTCTTAATTCAAGCAAGCCCATTTCACGCTGTTTAAAGGATAATTTACAAACACATTTTCTGAGAACAGACAGTTCTCACATTCTAAACATTTTAAAAAATTATGGAACATTCAAGAAATACATTTTTAAGTTTATAAATATCTAATTCTCTCCATTATGAGGAATTAAACTGAGAGCTAAAACAAGAAATCTGAGGAAAAACCTTCAGGATTAAATTCTTGAAGCAAATGGCTCTACAATCATTAAAACTTTGGTGAAGTTTAAATTTCCATTAGGGTCAGATTTCTATGTGGACTGAACTGTACTTCAGTCACCCCACTATCCCAGTGATCTTCAGCATTTGTTCACACTGGGAAGGGTATAAGCCCATAGGAAAAGCACCAAGATAATTAACAGTTATAGAGTACCTCTGGCCTTTAAAATAATAATGGTAGAAATAATCTGCTACATCAATATCTCCAGCACTACACAAGGATGGGAATGAGAAATAAAAGCAGTTGGCTTTTTTAATCTAAAATTACAGTTTAAGCAACATAATCTAACTTTTTGAGGCAACATAATGTTATGTCCATATGGGGTAGCTTTAAAGAGGCCCTGGCCCTGATCACAAGATTCTTTATCAGAGCTATAGGTACATTTATTACCTTATTTCATTTTCATAACATCATTTTCAGTGGATTTACACACACAGCCTCTAAGATAATGAAACTTTCTTGCTGAACACTCCCTACTGTATATTTACCTGATCATTTGTAATGGATCCAAATGTCCTTTTCGGAGCTGTTTTGGGCTGTCATGTAAATAAAAAATTAGAGAGTATTTTAAAAAATTGTAACATTTAGGTAGTTTCATAAATACATAAGCAATGACACATGGACACTTAGTGTGATAAAAACTAGAAGAGCTTCTAGTACTACAGACAGGACTGTATGTGACAAAGTGCACCAGAAGTCTACACATAGATATATCACAGTATTTTGGTAAGTCTGTGGGGTACTGACTACCTGAACATTGCTGAGAAGAATGGCAGAAAAGACCAGGTTCTGGTTAATGCTGATAACAGTGACATGGGCTGCTGTGTTCAAAACACTTGCAGAACAGCAAGTTGATAGAATGTAGTAATTTCTCAGAGAAATAGAGAAGGGAAAGAGTATCGTAGCAAATAACCCCACAAAACTGACTGGGATACAAAGTACTCAAATTAAGACAGGCTACTAGTGATTATTTCTTAAAATATACAAATTATGTAATTGCATACAGTAACTATCCATTGTTAACTGACAAAGAATAGAACACTGTTCTCAGTCTTCCTTCCAAAGAATATTTTGAACTTTCAGAAGAAGACACAGGAGAAAAGACAGCTCATTGTTTTGTGTCTACAGCTTCTCTCAATCCTTATCTTTGTGCACTACAAATGACAAACACATCATATGATCTATCTCTTTAGTTCAACTGAATCTTAAACAGAAGCCAAGAGCCAGACAACATGAGACTCTCAAACTTTTACTAATGGATATTGCAACAAACTAGAAGCACACATTTATTACATGTCAACAGTGCTCTTAAAAGAAAAAAAGGAAAGAAAATGATTGAAATATCAGCTTCTCATTAGAAAGTAAATAGGTAATACATTAAATAAATTACTTAATAAAAACGCTTTTTGCTGAAATATACTTTTGTGACCAAAGGACCCTAAAAATCTCTTCAGGAAGTACAGATAATAATGCATGTTTGCCAGCTGCTAGTTATTTCAGATGTAGCAATACAGAAAACCTTTCCAGGTCTTGTGCACAACTACAAGTTATGTCCCAGGCACTTTCTCCTCATCTGTTTTTGTCAAGACATGTGGAACTGCTCTGTAAGTGAGCTGTTAGATTAGCAAAGAAAAGAGCATAGCAGCACAATTTCAGTTCTTAAGGCAGAAAACCAGACTACAGTTATATGGTGGAGAACATTTTTAGCAAAGGCTGAAAATTAAACTTGTGTTTTGCTTTCAAAGGCGATACTTTGGATGTGAAATTGTGAGTTCCTAAAGCCAAGTTAAAGCCTTAAACACAAAATATTCTACACGACAGGCAACAATGGATCCATGTTTCAATAAGAGGTTCATATTAAGATGCTCAGATCCAAACTATTGTGTTGTAGCTCTAATAAATGTCCTTTGTCTGCTCTTCCTTACACAGTGTGCAATTTACTGTCCATGTATTCTTTGGTGGACAGATGTCCTACTTAAAGACTCCCCAGCCATTACTCTCATGCCACCCCACAGCTTACAAGCCAAAGTTCCTTAAAATATGTGTTCAAGTACCAGCAGCTGCCTCATGAACTGAGTGGCAGAACATCAAAGGAGAAAAAGAAAATTCTGAAGGTAAGAAATTTTTATAATGCAAGCCTCAGCAGATGCAAAGGTGCTTACAGATTTGAAACATTCTCTTTGTCAAAGAAACTGAGCCTTTTCATTTGTAGGCCAAGATTTCCATGGCTTTTGTAATTTATGGTTTTCTGTCAGTATCACACAGTTTCAATTGGTTTCCTTTGAAACAGCAAAATATTAGTGTGGAATAAACTGAACTTACAAGTGCAGATACACAGCAAAAATAGGACTTGGAAGCTCCCAATTATCTACAAACCTAAAGTGCATTTTGTGCATTCAGAATCCTAATTAGCTCCATTCCTACATTAAAGTTAAGGACATCATATTATTAACAATGTCTAGACCACAACTTGCTACTTTTCCACTTCTAATTTTATAAATGGAAACCACTGCCAAAGATTTCCTCTCCATGTTCACAACCACACACAGAACTGTGCTTGTCCTGGGAAGCAGCAGCAAGCACAACGCTGCAGGTGGGATCAATACAACATAAGGATAATAATGAACCATTTCATGCTGGAAAGGAACAGCAAAAACTACAATATGGAATGAGGAAGTAATCAATGAAAAGGGAAAAAAAAAGGGTATGGGGTTTACCCACACAGGAAATAACTTCCTTGGAAATCTATATTTAAGGTTACTATAACTTAAATAATTCTAACAATTGCATTGCTGGAGTCTCCTTAATCCTCTCAGATGATTTGGTCCTTTCTGTAAAGAGCCCCTTTCAATCTAAACATTGTGAACTTTATTTTCTACTTTAGACAGATATGTTAGACTTTTTTTCCTAGTCCATACTTAAAAAGTGTCAATATTTTTAATCTACAAGCTTTGCAGGGGAGAGAACAGGAAGAGCTGGAAAGTGGCAAGACACATACACCACATTTTCAAGACCACACCAGGTTTCATGGTAACAACTAGGCAGGCAACGTCCCATATCACATCTTTGGTCTGTGAAATGCTTTTTAAAGTTGGGTTGTTTGGAGTTTTTTAGTGAAATTTAATTTCTCTTTTGAAACATGGATTAAAAATGTTTTAAAAAAAAAAAAACAAAACCAAAGCAAACTAAACCAAACAAATCCAAACCCCAAAACCAAACCAAAACCTGAAGCTTTTCTTTTAATAAAAATTCACATCATCTAACTCTACAAACCAGGGTAGGAATAATGGTGTATTCACATTACTGCATTCACATGACATAACATTATCAAGAAAATTGCTTTCCAAACAAGTGGCAGGAACTGGACCATTCCTGAATAATCTGGCACAATGCACACTAGACATGCAATTATATATTTCAGGAAAATATGCAGCTGCACCACAAAACTTTAAGGAATTTATCTTCACAATACTCTTGCTCTATAAATAGTTGTACACTAACTGAAGATGGGAAATTGAAGTACAGAGATGTTTTACCAATTGCTCAAGGTTTGCAGCTTGTCTGAAAAAGGCAGCCACTTTTGAATCACCAAACATGTTAAAAGTTAAACATTAGAACATTAAACTTTGAAACTAAACAAGAGAGCAAAACAAGAGAGGTCAATAGTTGCTGGTAACAACTAGGGATGTAACCTCCCCTCTTAGTCTCCTCCATTATAGTTGTTCAGAAATGTTCACATTCTATTGAACAAAAAACTGAATTTTCAATACACCTGAGGGGACTCAGAGTCAGGTATGAAATATGTTTGAGCTTTGCTCTGAATTCCCATGATGAAGCTCCAGATGCCTGACTTGCCCTTCAGGATGTTTCTGTATTTGTAGTCTCACTATAGATATACAATGAAGAAAAGAAATGAGGATTTATATCAGGCAACACTATATTCAACAAGTGAATTTTGATATTTGCATTATAACTGTGTGACAGCTGCATATTTGCTCAGCTTGCTGGCTGAGAGCAGCAACAGGCACAGCGCTGAGGAAGAGAAATAAATGAGCCCAAGTGTCTAATGCAGCACTGAGCCTTTGGAGGGAAGCACTAACACTTCAGTATTGCTGCTCACAACAGCTCCTAAATCCCAACCTCGTTTGGCCCTGACAGCCAAGCAAGGTCTGGGAGGCTCTGGGGGCACATTGGGGGCTCTGGGGTGGGCACTGCCCAGTGCCAGCGCCGTGTGAACCCGCCGTGCCCTCCTGTGCACCACCTGCTCCGTGAGCACATCAGAACTCCCAGGCAGAAGGAGATGAAAACTGACAGCCACTTGTACACAAGAAAACAGAAACAACTGAGACACTGCTGGAAATTCCTTTGCCCTCAAGCAGACACTGTCCAGCATCCTCAGCTTCCAATAATTTCAGTGGAAATCAGGGTTAACAGGCACATGTGGATTTGGCTTGTGACAAACAGAAAAACCAAAACCTGAGAGACTGAAAACATTTGTCCTTTGTTAAGAAAGAGTATAAACATTTGCAAATGAACATTCAATAAATTAATGTATAGTTATTATCCCATTCTCTCTTATGCACACACAAATTCAGCTGAGGGGTGTGTGTGTGTCTGTGTGTGTGTCTGTGTGTGTGTGTGTGTGTCTGTGTCTGTGTGTGTGTCTGTGTCTGTGTGTGTGTGTGTCTGTGTCTGTGTGTGTGTCTGTGTGTGTCTGTGTGTGTGTCTGTGTGTGTGTGTGTCTGTGTCTGTGTGTGTGTCTGTGTGTGTCTGTGTGTCTGTGTGTGTCTGTGTCTGTGTGTGTGTGTGTGTCTGTGTGTGTGTGTGTCTGTGTCTGTGTGTGTCTGTGTGTGTGTCTGTGTGTGTGTCTGTGTGTGTCTGTGTCTGTGTGTGTGTGTGTGTCTGTGTGTGTGTGTGTCTGTGTCTGTGTGTGTCTGTGTGTGTGTCTGTGTGTCTGTGTGTGTGTCTGTGTGTGTGTGTGTCTGTGTCTGTGTGCGTGTCTGTGTGTGTGTCTGTGTGTGTGTCTGTGTGTCTGTGTGTGTCTGTGTCTGTCTGTGTGTCTGTGTGTGTGCCTGTGTGTGTGTGTGTGTGACATTTCACTGCCGTGGGATCAGTTTTGCTTTTGAAAGAAATAAAGCTATACTTTTTCAAGGAATGAAAACTTATCCTTTTTTTATTACTCTCAGAAAATAACAGTGAAACTCCCATATTAAACTGCAAAAGTATGTGACGTAAGTAAGAAGAAGATGCCACTTCACTGCACATGGGAAGATAATAAATAATACTGCAATTTCAGAGTAATAAATCAGAGACAGTGGCTGAGAAGACATATAGAGTGACACTAAATACTAAAAATAGTTCCAGAGACACTGAATTCTAAAACTCATTTAATAAAAGTCTTTTCACCACAGTGATCAAGGAATGTAGGGGATAAACCAGAAATGCATTTTCTGGTCCTGGATTTATCAGGAAGACAACTTGACTTCTTCCTCCCCCAGTGTTACTGACTCCTATTTATCTGAATCACTACAACAAAAGCAAGATAAAAAGGAAGAAACATTTCCTTACTGTAAGGCAATAACTCGAGCCTGAAAGTCAATTTGGAAAAGAAATCTCATGCTACCTGTGTATATTGAAAGTTCCAGTAAATAAATTGTCATGACTTTTTGGTTAATGATTTATATTCTAAGAAGAATCTTCTCTGTGAGCTTGGTATCAAAAAAAATCTTAAAAGTGCATTTTATATATACTTCCACATATGGGTATACTCAAGAATATATTCTATAAACAAAAATAAAATTCTGATTCCACTCTAACTGAATACACATTTCTCAGACTTAAAACCAGAGATGAAATAGATATAACAGATTTGCAAGAAAGGAATAAATTTAAGAATATTAGAATGCCTGTTACAGGAGGGACACCAAACACTCATCATTCCATTCCAGCTTTTCTTCTCCATTTTTGTTCATGGTTTATATTCCTGAGTAGGAGTTCAGTTGTAAATATACACTAAAAATTGTGGCTAATGAGCAGGAAAAAAAATTAAAAGCTCCCATAAAACCATAGAATGCAATAAGCCAATATTTAAGCAGTAAGAACACCAGTTTCAGAAGGAAAATATATCCATCTCCTGTTGCAAAGATCTCGATTAGTCTCACCAGGTAACAGGCATCCTCCAATAAATTGTAAACCGAGACAAGCTCTCCCACAACTCAGGGGAAAATACAGAGAGTGGTTAATCTGAGTAGTCAAGTGAATGATGGGGTGTATCTCCACAGGAAGGCTAATAAATAAATTATTAAATAAAACAGCTGAAGAGTTATTTAGCAATGTGAGTGACCTCACACAAACTGTGCTATGCCAGAAACAGCAAATTAAGCAAAGATAGTTGAAGTCATTTCTGCCCAGTAATAATCCAAGTGAAAGTAAAAAGCCATTTCCCAGGTCTGGATACACATAAAGTACTTTCCTGAGGTTAATTCAATCACTGTCCTAAAACAAATGTTTCCAAATAACAGGACACATTGTTTGTGGTATAACAAAACTTGGTAACACTCACACACAGACATTGGACCTGCAGCCTCTTCCTCAGTGCAAAATATCAACAGCTTTTGGGCAACTCACATGATTTCAGCCATGAAGGTGTGAGTGTGGCAAACAAGAATGAAAAGTTTGTCCAGATTCCTCCCAACTGCTCCACTAGGACAATAACCCCGGGTTAAACAAACCCCACAATGCCCAGAGAATTAATGTGGCTTGGAGACACTTGCTAGCAAAGACAGCATCTCACAGCCACACCAGGTTGGAACTCAGAAAGTGGCTGGAAAAAGCACCCTCTGGGGATGAGAACATGCTCTGAATAATTCAATGTGAAGTTTAGCCCTCATGCTCTACAGACAGGATGGAAACAACTGAATCTAGTAAAAAAATCAATGCCAAATCCAGCAAAAACATTAACTTAAGTTCATCATCTGGGAAACTGATTGTCAGCATGGGAAGCAAAGCACACCTCAAACATTGTCATTTAAACAGTCTTTACATAATTTTCAACTCAGAGACAAAGACTTAGCCTAACCCTTGATCTGTACACTTATTTTTATTTCTTTTTAAAGGCTTTAGTGTATTGTTAGGATTCTTGCATATTAAGGTATTAACCTCTGAATAAGAATTTAATTTATTATGTTTATGAAGCAGTGAGCTAAATGAACAGCTGATTCTGAATTCAAAATTTTTGTTGGGTATGTTTCTATTTTTAAAACATGCCTAGGATGTTCTACCAAATACTACATCTGTCATTAGACATCAGATTCACAGACACTGAAAGAAGACAAAACAATTATTCCCCAAGACAGGACTGAGTTGATTTGTTCACTGAAATCTGCAGGACTGCTCAGTACAACAGAAGTGTTTTCAGTTGTTATGTGGATTCTCAATACAGAGCATTATCTGCAGATCCTAAGGTGACACTATAAAACTAAATTTGTTATGCATTCTACCTACAGAGTCAGAACTCTGCTTCCACACTCAATTAACTTTACTGGTAACATGAGAAGGGGCCTACTGTGGATTTCTATGGAGGCACCCATTGTGAAATGGAAAATTAAGTGAAACCTGTTTGGAAATTCACCATTTTGGTTTTTAACAAAACAGCAAACCTCAACTAAATTAGTGCAGTGAGTCTGACAGCTGAAGGGGCAGAGCTTCCAAGAGGGCTAAGCATTATTAAAGTTTCTCCTTATTATGCTCTTAGGCACAATCTGGTTAGTTCCAACAGCTGCCCAGCAGGAAAAGCCAAGGCATCATTCCCAGTAATTTGTGTAGGAACACATTCCTTAGTTTCTGGGACTCCAGACCCAGGTAGGACACAGCTCTCCAACATGAACTTTTGTCTTCTGATCTGTAATGATACTGAATATTTCAAATGCAAATCATGTCAGAAGTTGCCAATCAGCACAATGGAAGTTACTTCCCTCAAACCATTTCTGATGGATAAACTTGTTCCACCCATGAGCATACAAGGAAAAAAAGAAACACAAAAGGAGGAAAAAAAAATCCACTGTGCACAACTGTTAGTCAGGTCTTTGTTAGAGGCAATAAGCAGCAAAAAGAAACTTTCTTTGTTACTTTGCTTGTGAAATTCAGTGGCCTGAAGCAAATGCTATGCTGTGACAAACATGTAGCTGAAGTTCGAAATAATATTCAAATTAGATTCCAAAAAGTTTCACTCCTGTTTATAGGAGCTCTTTTAGTACTACGTGAATATTCCACCAGTGATGGGGAAACTGGTGGTTTTCCCACTTCTTCCAGTCCCCTGGATGTTGGGATAGGATTTCAGCACTTCCACACTACTGACTGTGAAAGGTTCCAAGCATGGGAGGGAGATTTTCAGCCAACTGGAACACTCAATGATATGCTCCTACATCAAATAACTTTGAAAGGGATGGAGTCTTAACAAACTGCATTTCAAAATCTGAATAATAATAAAAAAATAAAAGCCATTAGAAACAGATATTAAAACACATTAAGAACTTTTTCTCCCTAAGGACAATTTTTTTGAGGTTAGAGACAACTACTGGACTAATTCAGAACTTAAAGGGGAAAACATTCAATTAATGTAAAATCTGACAGAGAATGAGGTAATCTGGAAGCTTCAAGGAACTCTTTCAAACTCTGATATTGTACAAGCACAGGAAGTATCCTGGATATTCATTTTGGATTAATACTTCATTTATGTAAAACAATAAGAGGTGTGCAAGGCTGATGGAAAGCAGGAAAGTTTTATCAATCTTTAGGGTATATTTCTAAGACTGACTTTCAAATTATGGTATTCACAGTATTTGTTGGTTTTCCAAACAAAAGTAAATTGACAAAAAAAAAAAAAGAAAAGAAAAAAAAAGCACCAAAACACTATTTTTAATATTAGATGGGAAACAGGATGAGGAACAAAACAAAAGCTACTCCTTTATTTATACTTTTTTAATGTGCTGCAACTCTTTTTGAAAAATCCCTAATGGAAATGAGCATGAAAATTATATGGCTGAGGTAAAAATGAAGAGGAAAATTCATTCTCCAAGTGCAAAAGCCATATAATATCCCATTCTGAAAAGCACTGAGGAATATCCTGACTCAAAAGAAAAAGAGAAGGGGGTAAAAAATGTCAATTTGCTTGAAAAAGCAGAGAAAAAACTACAATTATTCGACTTTGGAACATCAGCAATAACCAAAGCAAGAATACACATCCCATTAATAGAGCCAGCAATTACAGCACAATAAGAGAAAAATGTATTTCAATACTGACAGCTGATGACTCAGAATTCATTCCTTTCCCAATGTTTCTTTTTGTTTCTCCAGAATTGTCTGAAATTCTCTTTGCTGCATGTTCCAGCTTCAAAAGCTCTATGGGAGCTATGTTCAGACCAATTATGATTCTGGGTTAGAGAATATAAATTACTTTGTAATAAACCTTTCTTTCAGGAATGAAAATAACCATCTAATGCAGTCAAGTGCCACAATCTATGGTTGACACTCCATTTAAATATATTCTTTGATACCTAAAAGAATATAATTTTGGATTTACTTATTTCTCTTCCCTGTACTTCCTCTTGAAAGGAAGAAAAATATTATATGCTACAAATTTGTGGGGAAACAAGTTGAGATTATTTAAATCTTTATCACTGAAATCCAATACTAGAAAGCTAAAAACAAAGGTAAAATCAAGAGCACATTATTATGATAAAAAGCTACTTTAATATTTTAGTTTTGTATTTTATGACAACTAAAACCAGCAAAAAATGAAACCACTTTTCCTATTTTCAAGATATATCTTAAAAATTGGAAATCCTCATCCCTCCCAAAAGAAGATCTTAGAAAAGTGAGTTGAACAAAAGAAAAAACTGTTTTGCAATTAAGATCATCTAATTTTTTTCTTTTTTTACTCAACATTTTCAAAATAGTTGCATTTTTCAATAACCTCATAAGTACACATGACAAAGGCAAAAATTTGGCATTTTTAATTATTGGAACAATGTTAGGATCTGCATGCAATGTGTTGGAAGTCTAATTCCATGTTTCTCATGACAGTCGTTCAAAACAAAAGACAAATATTTATTGCTGCATCCACTACAGTAAGCAAAAGAAGCAGAAAAAAATAATCCTTACAAAATTGTCCTCAAACTGGAATTACAATGGATCCAAAGAACTTTTCCATTCCATGCAGCAATACAGAGTATGACTAGTTAATATTCTCCTAGAACTTGTGGCAATTGTTTCTAATTTGGTTGAAAAAATAATGGTCTTTAAATGTAGTACGTTCTGTTCTTGGATTGTGACAGTTAGAGCTGACTTTAGTAATAAGGTTCTTATTTAATAACTAAGAAAATTACCAAAAAAGTTAAAAATCCTCTTGGGTACATTGGTGATAATCAGTGTATCAAGCAGAGACAATAACATAATTTATAAATAAATGGTCTGAAATTTAGACACCTATGTCAGGTCATTCTTAAAAGATAAAATAAGGGGCAAAGGGAAATATTCATAGATAACATTCATCTGTGATTGCTCTGCTTTTAAAAACTGCATATATGGGTTAAACAACAATCAGGATAGTTGATAAAAGCATTTATTCCTCAAAAGCACTGATAAATTTATTTCGTTTTAGACCGTGATCTATTGTTTTTTCAAAAGCTGAATTTAGTTGTTAGGTTGTCATTAGGAGAGCTAATGACAGCTGTAAAAATTAACTATATTTGCAGCTCCATCATCATGCATAGATGCAAAGCAAAGTATAATTTCATTTAGATGGTGTTTCTTTAATTGCTATTAATGTGGTTTTCTGTTCAGAGCATCACATATTCTGTAATTGGTGATTAGAAATGAGACAATTGTTTTCTGCCTGTATTTTGGAAACGGGCTTGTCTCTCTGGGTAGTCACACACTTGCTGTCCAGAGGACTGTGCAAACCCTCAGCCTTTTGTGCTCAGAAAGCATCAGCACATCCGTGTTAAGTGGCAAACTGATCCGTGCGGACGTCAGCGAGAGAGAACGTTCCTCTAAGATGGATGAAGGGAAGGTCTCCAGTTGACAGATTTGTGCCTTCCAGCTTGAGTCTATCATCCCTTCCCCTCAGAAACACGCTAAGTTCTATATTATTGTTTCATGACAGCTAGTGTGAAAATCAGAGCCTCCAATGCAAACAGATCCACCAGCTTGTCCCTCTCCCTAACTCGCTGAACTCGCTGTGCCTGGAAGCAACTCTCTCCTCCAGTCCTCATTCCATCCCCAAAGGGATGTCAGGATAACGGAACCTGACAGTTTTACAGCAATAATGCCAGAAACCAGCCTAAAGGAGCCTTGTATCAACCAACAAGAGGCAATTACCTTGACTCTTGACTCGCTCCCACCAGTCAGAGCAGAGTTTGCTCTCCTCAGACACACTCGCAGCTCCAAGAATGCAAATCAGCTCTTTTGCCCCTTTCAAGCTCAGCCCCAGTGACTTTTTCAAAACAATGTTCACAGATGACCATTTCTCTGTCCAGATCTCTCTAGCCAAATTACTACTGAGCAGCATTTTTATTCTATTACAAGACCTTCTCAGAAGAATCATAGACTTTGATATTTCATACAGCAAGAAAATGGGTAAGTGGTGGGCGAGAGGATTTGTAAGAAGGTGCATGTTCAGCTACAGAAAAAAAATATAAATAGCCTTATGACACAAAGAGGACATAAAAATATTTTGAGATAAAGAAGCTAAGGAAAGGGAAAACTTATTTTTTTTTATTTTTAATTCCTTATGTTCCTAAAGTTAAAGAACAGGAAAACGGTGAGATGCAAATATATTTCACAAGATGTCAAAGGACAATGACAAATGTAAGGGATAAGAATTCTACTTACAAGTATCTATAATTTTTTTCTCAGCCCACCTTCCAAGTTTTCCTGTAATTACTAAGGGAACAAAAGGTCTCTTTCCCCAATCAGAGCTTTACAGAGTCAGCACCTGAAACTCTGAACAGCAGTGCTAGGGACAATATAAGCTGAACCACAAAACTGGTGGGAAGTGTTACACATTTGTGAGTAGTATGACACTTGTGAGGCTCAGTTTTTTCACATAATTGAGCCTTCCTACTAATGCCTGAATTTCCCTGTAGCTGAAGACTAGCTCTGAATTCCAGCCCTGCTGTGCAGCACATTACTACTTCATGAGTAGGAAAAAATATATATTAAAAAAAAAAAGGAATCATCTGTTTTTCTGAGTACACAGAAGTCTAAAATAAAAATCCTTGGGATCATGAATATCCATCTTATATATGTCAGCCATATTTCCCTTACACAATTACTAGAAAGGGTTGCTAATAAAAAAGAAATTAGAAAGTGCAAGAATACTTTGCTACTAGTGGGCTACAATAAATTTACAACAGATTTTTGATAACAGGAGAAAACTTAAGTTGGAAGTCCTTAATCATATTAGTATCTAGCTGCAATATTCAGTAATGCCTGACAATATTAATAAATATCTGTTTACATGTAGGAAAAAAGCTCTATCTTCACAGTTTTTTCACAGAATGCAGATGTTGATAACAACCACCTCAGGCTTCCTGTGACCTACTTAAAGGGACAATATACCACTTCACTGTCCTCTCATGCTGCTCAAGCCTATCCAGAAGAATCATCCACATTAATTTAATTAACATTAATTCCAGGATGACTAGCTGTGGGATGCTCCCTCATTCAAACATGGTCTGAGAGGAAAAGTGAGGGTTGATGCTTCAGCTCCCACTGAAAGGACTGAAGGGCAAGAAAGGACAGAAAAGCAGAGATTCAAGCAGCTTGTGTTTGGGACAGTGAAGCTGATCTGCTGAACGCTGTCTTAAGAAGATCTGAGTCTCTGTCACTGTGCACTGAGTTTGCAGGAACCTTAACCATTCTGTCTTCCTTTTTCTCTATGAACCCCTCAGGTAGTGCTGGTGCAACATTAAAGCACAAGGAGACCACAGAAAAGCTCTGTCTGTCCTCCTCCACTTACAGCTTTTGACTTTCAAATTTGTATCAATGCTTATGATAACTTATCAACCCAGACTTCATTAATCTGACTTTCTGATTCTCATTTAACTACAAACCTAGTCTGATTCTATAAATTTAACTACCTCTATGGCTTTCTTTTTACATAAAACCCATCTCCTTCCAGTCTTGATCTTGACAGTGATATGAGTTGACTTGAAATGAGTTACTGGGAGACTCAGAAATAACCCAGTTGCAAAAGCTGGCCTGAAATATGATTTGTGATCTTCACCTTCCAGGGGCCATGGAATTGATAAACTGTATCAGGAAGAAGGGGAAATCTTCTACTGAAAGACATCACAGATTTTACAGCAGCAAGATATAACTCTCCTCATCAGAGGCAAGACTGAAGTGTTGTGAGACAGAGTGAGAATCTATTTTGTCAGATTACAGAGGTTTGAACTGACAACTACAGAAAGACTATTCTGTTATCCTGTAAGGAATGCACCAGCTGTTTCTGGTAGGTAAATAGAGCAGAATTACTGGAATAGGTCAGAGAAATGGAACTACACCAGTAACACCAGTCAAATTTCCAACCCAAACTGTTACAGATTAAAGCAATAATTTATTAGCACATAAGATTAGATCATAAAAGTGTGCCATCCTGTTACACCTATGCAACTTCTAGTGAATATGATATACTAGTTGACAAGAAATGCTAAGTAATTAATAATAAAATATTACTTAAAACATGCAGTCATATGAATCCTTTTGGAAGTACACATGACTCTCCATTACAGTACTCCAAGCTGCAATTCTACTCTAAACCTGCTCTGAACCAACTCCCCTTTTTACCATCTAAGAGAACAAAGAAATGCTTCACTCTGAAATCTTAGTAGTCAAAGCAGAGGCCTGTGACACCTATAAATTTTAAGTATATTAATGGGGTTATACTACATACAAGTGTACTGAAATGGTGTAATCAACAACAGCATGCAGGTATTTCCAACACTGTGGTGGCATTGCCAGGCACAGGGTGCATTTTACATCAGTCTGTAAACAATGGGAATGGCCTGAAGAGGCGAACAAAGCCCTGGGGGCTTACTCGCCCACTGGGTTAAACCAGAACAGTAGTGTATGTAGATTCATCCTGAATCAGAAATCACTGTTTATTAAGGCTTCAATTTAAAATTTGCTTTTGTGTCCCACTGTTTTAACATACTACTTCTGTTTATGAATGCCCAATTCTTTTCCCATTTACATTATACTTTTAGCAGTAATCTCAACTGAGACAAAAATCTTTGGTTTTCCACCTGGCTATTTTTTTCTGAACTACTTCATTGTCTTAGCTGCCCCTTCTGCCATCTCCTACCATCAGTTATATTCCCTTGCTGCCCAATCCACCTACTTCTCATTTTAATGGTTTTTCTTTTATTGTTAAAGGAGCTCTAAGTTCTCCCTCCTACCCTTGTTCACAGTAAACACTGTTTACCATGTGAAACCTTAATGTCATTCTCTCCATGGTCAGTCTTGGGCATCTCAGCAGAGAAACTCAATATTTTATAATACTTTGCACAACAATTTATTTAGAAAACTGCAAGATTCTTTGTATGATTCTCTCACCTCTTCTATTAGCAGTAAAACTATTGTCTTTTGAGAGTTCCTGCATTTCAGACAGTACAATCACAGTCACCTGGACAGTTCTGAAGCTGCAGTCCCACGAATCAGTTACATATAAAGAAGTTATTTAATGCTGAGGTACATTTTGATAAAATGCAAGCAGGCAAAAAATACCCAAGTGCTAATTCAAGTGGTAATTAAAGCACTCTCTTGTTTTAAATAAGTCAAATCCTGCATTACAAAGCTTCTATGAAGCACAGAATACAAAAACACATATTTTTACAAGTTTTGCCTTCTACTGTTTTAAAAAGAATTTTTAAAAAGAGGCAGGATATTAAAATAACATGGAAGTTTGTCATACATTTAAAGACTTAATCTTTTCATTATATCTACTTTTCAAAAGAAACTGAATAGAACAATTATATGCAAACTTCTCCTCACCCTTTGAAAGGGGCAGTAAGGTAAGTGTAACAACGTGAGGAAATGTTGTACCACATGACTGTTACCTTCCCCAGGAGCCACAGAGTTGCTGAAAACATGTGAAAACCTATAAAGGATTCAGCTGTTTGTAGTGAGAAGTTTATTCTTTTTTAGACGTTGTAATGGGGAAAAAAAAATCTCTATTTTCTGGCAAAACAGGCCCAGCTTCACACAGGCAACAAGCAAATTTTCACTAAATGTCTTTCAAAATTGAAGTATAATTGTAAAACTTTCTTTTCATTGCACAGCTTGTCAATTTTCTATCACTTTCCAAACCCAAAGTACCACATTTCACTCTGCTGCTGCACACACACTAAAGCATCAGCTTTTCTGCTTCTGTGAAGTGATTTTCGTGTCTTAGCATCTCCCTCTCCTCTGCAGCCTCCAGGTAAGCTGACCTGCCCAGCAGTTTCATAGCAGGTGCTTCCCAAAGTTTCCCCCAGCACTGCCATGTCAGCCGTGCCAGGCTCACCCTGCTCAGAGGGCACAACAATTTCCTGGGCTGCAGTTCCCCCACATTTCCCTGTGCTGGTTAAAGGAGGAAAGAAAAGGTCAATATATATCAGAAACCAGAAGACATCAGTATCTTCAGAGCATACACCAAAAACCAGAGCAGGATAAGGCACATAAAGAGCATTTGGGGAAGAAAAGCAGCACCACCCTTGTGCACCAGCCACCGTCCCTCTTCGTATTTCAGTATTCCCAGGAAAGAATTCCCAGCCACTACCACTCTTGCCTTCCTTTTTCATGTGCCTAATCTTCCCCAGGGATGGATGGATCTTTGTATATCATGGAAACATAGAATAGTTTGAGTGGAAAGGACCTTAAAACTCATCTTGTTCCACCCACTGCCATGGGCAGGGGCACCTTCCACCAGCCCAGGTTGCTCCAAGCCCTGTCCAGCCTGGCCTTGGACACTTCCAGGGATGGGGCAGCCACAACTTCTCTGGGCACCCTGTGCCAGGGCCTGCCCACCCTCACAGGGAACAATTTCTTCCTAATCTCTAATCTAACTCTACCCTCTGTCAGTGGGTGGCCATGACCTTGCAAAAGTCCATCTCCACCTCTCTTATAGCCGCTTCTGGTACTGAGAGGCCTCAAAAAGGTCACCCTGGAGCCTTCTTTTCTCCAGACTGAACAACCCCAATTCTCTCAGCCTTTCCTCAAAGGGGAGGTGTTTCATCCCTCTAATCACCTTCATGGCCCTCCTGTCAAATATGTTCTGGTTTTTCTGGCTGCTCACCAGAATCCTTCATTTCTTCTCCCTTTTTATCCCTCTTACAGTCACTTTTGAATTAACATTTAAAAACTACCAATAGAATAAGATTTGAACATACTATTCCAAATGGTGTTTGGCTGTCTTGCTTTTACAAATGCTTTCCAAGGCGTGTGGAATTGCTGACTTACTTAAAGGTGGTGAATCCATAACTGAAAAAGTTCCTGAACAACAGGCACACAAGAGAAAAAAAAACGAACAAAACAATTAACTCCTTTAGAAGATCCAAATACAGGACAGTGGTTTTACAAATTATTTTGTTTGTGACATGTGTAGCACAGTATTTCAGAACATCTAGTCCATAAAATGTGTGTTTAAACCCATCACCTTTCTTTCCATTATGATGCAGAAGCAGTTTTTCAGAGACACTTGAATAAACCTGTAACTGGTTCTTTTCTCCCCCCAGTTAAAAGCTAAATAATTTGGTATTTGAAAGTTATTTGAACCTTTCTTGGTAAAGCAACTCTCTGGCAGATTATCTTGTTTCACACTACATCTCTAGACGAGGCCCTGTGCCCTACACTACCTTTGGCAGAGCTGTAGCTTGTATTTCAGACGAGCTCCCACTTGTGTGACACAAATGTGCTACCACTCTGCTGATCTGTTACATCCTCTCTCTGAATACACAGGCCAAAAATAAACTCACAAAACAAGACTGCTATTGTGGTGATCTGAACTGTTGCGCACTCAGTCCCAGGGACTCCTGATTTTGCCATTTTCTATAGTTTTCCTTTTCCTAGAATAACAGCACTTTTCTCTCTGATAACTAACATTTCTCTCTTCAGAGCAGGTATTATTTCACCATATTTTGTCTGTAACCCTGGGGTTTTTATTATTTTCTGATCCTACCTGTATGTATTTAATATGCTGTTATTCATTCCCCAGAATCTCATTTAAAATGCCAAATAAAGAAGACTACATCCTACTGGATACTTCTTCTTAGCTATTTAAAAACAAACAAACCAACAAATATACAAACCCCAAACACATAAATATACCTGCTCTCCATATAAACTAGGAAAGGTTTGTAAAGAGCTTACTACAAAGACCTCAAACATTACAGCAAGCTCTTAAATTCCTAGGCTACACTGAGAGCAGACAGACATATGTGGGATTTTTTTTCTTACTTTTTTGATAGCTAACTAGAAATTCCCAGTGGGATGCAGTTTTCTGAAAGGGATTTTTATGTCTTTGTCACTACTTAGTACCCACACTGCCACAGCTACTTCAGGTTCCAAGGGCAAAAACAAGACAGCACTTTATTTCTATTAAATTGTTAGTAACTCCTGATATATGTGAATATCAGCTATCAAGTCAGTCAAGAAATATATCAGCCTATATAGTCTGTATTCTTCTGGTCATTAATGAGTGTCAGATTGGTTGCTGAGCAGCCAAACCACAATGTAATTCCTTATTCCAAATCAAGGGAAGTGAAGGCATTCTCAGCTTCCCCCAACAGTTTTAAGACAAGTGCCTTTCTTGCTCTAAACTCAATTGAAATAAGCCTCTGTTTAGCAATCACATACTCTTGTTTATATAAACACCACATGCTTCTATGTTATTCTTTTGTTCCTTAATTGCAGTTCTCCTGTTCTTAGCTAGAAAGAGTAAAAGAAGCAAGAACAAGCAGTATCTGCACTGGCACTGCCATCCTTGCATTCATGCATATCTTAGACTTGCTCCTGCCCAGACACTACAAAGCTGCTTTGACAAATGGACTCTTTCGTTCTGGAATAGCTCATCCATATACAGATGAGCATCACATCAACTTCTGGGCAAAGTTGTACTGCTCAAATCTAAGAGACATTAAAAAAAAAAAGTTTACATGTTTACATAAAGATGGAAGACATAAACCCAATGCAAAATACTCTTGCACTTGGCATTGTCATGTTAGTGGAAATAAGAACACTTTTATTGTCTAAGACAACTGGTAGCCAAAGTGTGTGAACACTTGGAATGCTGGTAGGGAGCTCATGAAGACATGGATGTTTCATGATGCTGTCACACAGATATACACACACATAAGCAGCTCTCCACAAAGTGAAGGCACAGTGCACTAGAAGGCACTCAGGGGTCCAGATTCACATTTCCAGACGTACCTGCACGTACCACAACTGGGACACACAGCTTTGGAATTCTAATGGTGAGGACTGGCAACATTTGTGGGAAGACAGTAAGCCAGACAGTAACAAAGAAAGGACAAAACCCACCTTGAGGAGCTCATAATGCTGAATGCCATTCACACCGATGTCCGGGTCGATGGCGGATGGGACAGAATAGCGAGAATTAATCGCTGTGTTTTCAGGGATAGAGATGTTAATCACTGTCGAGGGGAAAAGGGGGGCGTTGTCATTTATATCCTCTATTAGGAATCTGATCTTGACCAGCCTGAAAACTTCATCAGGCAAAACAGCCACCTCCACCTCATAGAAGCAGCGGTTCTCGGCGAAGATGCCGGCGCACAGCTTCTCGCGGTCGATGCGGTTTGCAGCCGTGAAAATCTCCCCAGTGTTCTCCTCCACCCTCACCAGTGGCACATCTCCAGTCTTGTACACCAGCTTGAACTGCAGTGGGGAGGAAAGGGGCACGTCTGGGTCCAGCGTCAGGTTAAGATCCTTGAGCAAATTGCCAATGAGGACATTTTCAGGCAGTTCTTCCCGCACGGTGTAATTCTTCTCCTGGGCGCCAGATTGGAATACAATACAGGCTAACAAGACTGCCAAGAGGTAGGTTCCAGACAGCAAGTCCATCTCCAGAATGACTAATGAGGATTCGTGTAGAACACCAGGAGGAGCTGGAAAAAGGAAAAGAACATTCATAAAAAAGCTACAGAATATTGTGTCCTTAAAGTGACAGAGACATGAAAGGAGTACCTATCCTATGGCAAATCCCCTAAACTGTTTGAAAACCCAATTTATAATGTGGCACTTGACTTAATCTTTCATAAAAATATATAAAATTTCTTGCATAACTTTTTAGTTGAAAATATTACATAAATGCTGAGGAAAGAATCTTAGAACTGGATCAGACTGAATGAAGAAATAAATACAGAAATCCCCATTTCCAGCATGAGGTATTCCTTTGCTCCTTGGGAAAACCTCTTCCTTTGATCCCTCTACTACATTGTCCTCAGTTTGTTTTCTTTCCAAGAAAAAAGCAGGCAAGAAGCTTCCAAGAACCATCTGCTGAGAATCAGATCTTTTTATACCTCTTGCTTACAAGATGAGAAACCAAGAACATTTGCCTTAATTCTCCCCCAAGTTTTGCACTGAAAAAATTATGTAATGTTTGTTAACAACTACAAAGAAATCTGACTATTTTTAAGTCAGGAACTTAAATTGGGAAGAAAAATGTTATCTAGATGGAGTCTGGTGAACTTCAGCCAACAATGGGGGGAAATACGTTTAGTGAACTGTAAGAAATTTTTTTATAATTTAAAATTTGGTAATCTCTGTTTATATATAAACTAAGTACTCTGGAATATCAATATCTTTAAAGTGATATAAATATTTGTTCTACACAGACAAAAATTCCATAATTTTCAACATAGTCTCTGAATAACAATGCATTTCCTCTTAAGAATATTAACAACCTCAATACAGATGGAAGCAGAATGGGAGGATACAGCTACATACAGGTATCTGTGTATCTACATACAGCTTCAGCCAAGAACCTTGAAGAGAAAAATCCTACTATTGAACTTCATGCATAGAATATGCTGCTTTGCCTAATCTTTACATAACTCTGCCATTACAGAGTTTAGGTTCTTCTAAGGTAGCATTTTTTGTAAGGTAATTCTTCAAGAGTTCCATGTAAAGTGATTTTTCTAGTTAATGGAATCTTAGCTCCTACCAGCTTAGCATCTGTTTCAAATATACCTGTACTAACACATCTACATTCTTTTCATTGCACAGGTAAAAATGTAATTTTGTTTCCTGTCTCTTCTCATTTTATTCTCCCTGTCATAGCATAGATTGATTTACTCCTGCAGATCGAGTTGCAGCAGTTGAAGAAATTACTGAAGCCAGTAATTGCCTTCACCCCTTAGTTACTGCCTTTCAGCAGTGCCACTTTCTGGGTAATTTAAACTAAAACATTTGATTTTGCAGTGAAGCAGATTAGGAACAATTAATATTGCTATTCCATTTAAACACTGTGAACTGCTTTTGATTGGGAGCAAGGAACAGATAAAGAACATTCCAACCAGATCTGCAAGGTGTATCTTTCCACGTCAGCACGATTTAACTGCAGAGCATTTTCTGGCTTTATGGTTATACAAAAGGAGCAACATGAAGTAAAAACCCAATGCTGCAAGTCTTCACTTATGAAAAAAGGCATTGCTCACTGAGTAATTCAATTAACCTGACGGAGATTGCTGACAGAGGGGAGCACTGGGCTGCAGTGTGTGTGCTGCAGCTCCCGCCTCACCTGCAGCATTCCAGGAATTCAGGGATCCAGCAGGGTGAGTGCAGAGAGCACAGTCCACAAGCAGCACTAACCAGGCCTCCAGGAGGGAGGAACAGCCCAGCAGCAACAGCCAGGACATAAACCATTATAACAGCAAACTCTGAACATGCAAATAAGGAAGGCACCAGCAGATGCTGATTAGCCTCCCTGGTAACACTACAGGAGCAGTGTGAGTTTAATGAAATAACTGTGGTGATGTTGTACAAGTGTATTAGTTTGACTATTAAGATGTTATTTATTAACTGTCTCATATTTCTTTAAATGCATGTCCAGCAGTTGTCACCCCACCGAACTAATGGCCCAAGTACATTCAACCTGCAGAGAGCTCTTATTTCAGGAAAGTACATCTCTGTGTCCACAATCACTAAAATAAATATATTTACATTGTTTCTCATGCAAAACACAAAATTGTGTGGGTTGCAATGAAGGATTGATATTTAAATATTGCCCTGAAAACAACACCCTGTGCATACTGGAAAGCACTATTTTACCACCTGTTCTTCTCTGTACAAGTTAAATTGAAAAAGAACAAAATAGGGGTAAAAAACCCTTCACACCCTAATGTTTACAGAGTAATATTTTTACCTTACGGTTAATTTCTGAGGGGAGGAAATGAAAAAAACAACAACAATAAATATAAAACAAATTCCAGTTCCTATCCCAAATTCTTCTGTGACAATATTGATGTATTTCTTATAAATTATAATTAAATTTTATATAGTCAGTTATATAAATCTTTCCAAAAATAATCTTATATTATAAGAAAAACCATTTTAATTAACAAGGCTATTATTACTAATGCTAGTAATGCTGTTCTTCTCTCCCTAGTTTTGAAGATACAGTTTTAGCCACACTCAAAAGTTTGTTTTATCTGTCAAGTTTTACAAAGCAATATGAAGATGAAACAGTCTAAAGAGTTCATCAAAAACTTTCCTGAATCAATTCTCAATGTTGTGATAGTACCGGTAGATAATTTAAATTAAAAAATAACTGATAAGGATTCCTATAACTCCCATTTTAACTGCAGCAGATTTTCCAGGGATTATAAAATAACACCAGCAAGACTCAAAAAGTTTTGCCAGAAAAACTGCAGGGTGAAACTTAGCATTACTTTCCTCTACATATTTCTATTTAATTTTCTTTTTTTAATTAATGTTTGAACCACTTTATTACAATTATTTTTGTGTCATAATAAAGAAAATACTTTAAACCATGAAAATCATGGAACACAACTCTTATAAACCACGTCAGATAAATGCTAACATGGCTTTTGAAGTGCCTTTTTCTGTTTTAGGTTTGCCTGAATGACTGAAGGGTATAGACATGTAAGCAGTGTTAGGATAGACATATAGACATGTAGTGTAAGGATATTTAACAGGAAAAACCAACCAGTAATGGCTTACAATGCTTGAACTTCTGTAGAACATACTATATTTTAAAAGTCTTTACCTATTTTCTAAACAATTCTAGGAATATTTTTTAAAAACTGTTCCAGAGCTGTAGGCCTTTAAGAAGGAAAAAAAAAAAACACCCAACATGACTTAAATTTTCAGCTTAAAGTAGAATATCTTATGTGATAGGGAAAGTGGTGTTCTTACAGAAACCTATTTATATAGTCATAGCTGTACATTGCCTGTCATTTGTGCCATAGCACTGACAGCAATACTATGGCAACAGCAATGCAAAGAAAAAGAGCATGAGGTACTTTCTAGCAACCAAGCATCATCCTGAAAGACACTTAGGAAATCAGAGTCTTTCAGCCTGGAGTACAGAGGAGACAAAAAGTACAGAAGGCTAAATAGAGCAGTCCAACTCCAAGGGACCTTTCATAAGTTCCAGCACTCAGTCACACTTTTAAGGCGGCAAAAAAAAAAATTGAGGAACAAATAAAATTGTTTAACAGAAGGTAACATTAGGCTTGCCAAGCCATTTTCCCAGCTTTCAAAAGAATGCATTGAAGTCTGTGCTGCTGACTTCCCAACCAGGAAGGCAAATGGCCCAGATGGACAAGATGGAGGGGAGGAGGGGAAAGAAAAATTTGAACTTGCTCTTCTTCATCTGTCTATCTGTGAACTTAAACATACCTGGTTTTATGTTCAACATACCAATTATTAATGGTGTCATTTAAATATTACCACTGCTCATTATTACCTTCATTTGGCAGCTGTCAAATCATACCTCGAAAAGTAGAGAGACTATAAAAGCTGTAACCACCTAATGGAGCAGGATGTGAAGGTAGAATCGAAATCTGTTTCTTACACACAGGGCTCCATCTGGTCCCACCTGAGTCCTTTGGCTTATTTATTACAGGGCCTGTTATTTCTTCCTTAAGAGGATCACAGAAAAGTAGTAAATGTGGTAAAGAGTTCAGATGCCCAGTTCAGATTAAGAAGCAACACTATTTCTTGATACCTGGGCTCAGGTTTGACTTAGAGTAGGAACAAATAATCTCTGGTAATATTTTGTAATTAATCTATCAAGTTTTTGGGGTTTTTTAAAGTATCATATTTAATAAATTAGAAATATTATATTGAAGTCCAAATCTACATCAGTATCCAATTATTGAAATCATAATAGAAAAGAAATCCTGAAAATATCAGTCCCATACTTATCTTCATATTCCTGAACCTATTTTAATTACTTGGGGAAGTTTAAATAGGAGACCACACTTTTTCAGTATCATTTCCTTTTCATTTGCTGCTAATCCACTATGGACTCCTTAAATAGGAGTATTTAAATCCCTGCATTAAAATAGTGTTTCTGAGAGCGAAAGATCCCCATGACATGGGCTCTATCTGTCAGTCAATACCATGATTTTAATGTTATTTAACTGAGGAATGAGCGATTTGCAACTATTCCACTTCACAGAGGCTCCCTCTGAAGTGTCCACTGACAATTAAGCAGCTCTATGCACAAGTTTTGAATTTTTGAGCCATGCTGGTGCTCATTTCAGCTTCACCCTACAGACCTGCTGGCTTGTTAGCTAAGGACTTTCTGATACTGCAGGTTTTTAGTGTTTGCTCTTTCATTGTTGGCTTGTTGTTTCTTTCTTTGCCATCAGCCACCACCAAGGCTGCACAAGATTTCACCACCATGGCTGTACCAGATTTCACTTCAGCAGCTGCCTGATTTTCATGGTGCTTATTTTTGAAGAGGCAGAGACTCCACAGATACTTCTTTTACTGGTTTGGGTGACAATAAGAAGCACCACAAAGCTGCTGTCTGACTTTTTTTTTTAAGGCTGGGCACAAATGATAACAAACCAGCTGAAATCATTTTCACACTCTAGCGTTTCAAACATAAATTATTTTGCAGCCATCAATATTTATCCACAGGATCCACTCCCTACTTAGGATGTATCATTATGATATTCAAAGAAAAAGACCTACCTCAAAGAGAAACAGACAATTTGTTATATTATCAAGGCTTTCAAATTCATTCCCTCAAATAATTTTACTCTAAATCCACTAAGGGACTGATTTATTCTTTGATCTATTTTTTATTAGCATGATGGCAGTGACTTCAAGGAGGTTTCTTTAATTTGATTCTTTTTTTTGCAGTGATGAACAAAATGAAACTGGAAATTCTTATCACCAGGAGAAAACATCACCCCATATCCATTTAAGTCAACAAAAGGATGAAGAAAGCACGAGCCACAACTTGCTTACCGTTGCATACTTTCCTGACCCAAGGTCTTCAGTGCTTTAAAAATAGAGTATTTTAAGGGTTTTTTATTACTTTTCCAGAACAGGGGGTAAGAAATGCTCTTCACTTGAGGAAATAACAAGTTAAGGACACAAAGGCAGGTTCTTGCAGCCATGTAAAGAAGCAACAACAGTGTGGAAAAAAAGCAAGTGATAACTTCTTACTGAAACAGAATTTTATATTCCTGATGTTCATCTGCAACTGATAGGAAGAGTGTTTATTAAAATTTCTATGAAGATACTGGAACCAGAGAACAGAACTATAAATACAAAACAGGCAGTGAGCAAGCTGAATGAACAAATTAAGTTCAATCACACTGATACATGGCCTAAAGAGTAATTTATTTAAATTGTTGCAAATGAATCCCTTTTAAACTCAAGTTTCTTTTTTACTAAAATAGTAAGTGCAGTCCACCTTTGGGAAAACACATCCAGGAGCCACTCAGCAAATATTTCAAAAATATCCTGTAACTTCAGAGATCTGTGAGATATGAAGTGTCAAATTTATTTATATACCAGTGACACTAGGAAATCATCCTGCTTTTAGCTGTGAAACATTTTTGCACCAGAGCTGCATAAAAACTAAAGGATGACAACAGAAATCTTGGCGGGGGGGAAAGGTGAAGATCTCTCTGATAAGAGTGGTCATTTCTATTTTCTTAGAAAGAAATACTGGGATACCTGAACAAACAGAAATCAAACCAAACAACAAAACCCCCACACACACAAACAACAAAACAAAACAAAATAAACTAAACAAAACAAAAAAGGCTCAAAACAGCGAAAAACATCAAATCAAACTCAACACACAAACCCCCTGTAAACCTGCAGACTGTTTCCACTCCACTCTTAACACAACATTGCTCTACAAATCCAAATATATATTCCCTAAAATTCAGTGGCTGGCTTTTAAAAACATTACAAAAAATCAACTTATTGATGGCATGATTCATAAATTCAATCTCTGCTAAAGCAAACACAAGGAAAGTCATCCATGAACCACTGGCGAGAAACGCGGTATCACACTCAGAAACTGTGAAGCCACATGTGTGTGATGGTTGGATATACTCCAAGATAAAACACATTTTACTTATTTAAAAACGGAAGCAAATCTGATTTCAGTCATTTGTGTCAAACTCTGAAATGGCAATTGTCAAGATCACCTGTTTCACACATAATGCATTTTGCTTTACTGCCTCACTGCCAGTTAATAACTTTCATTACTGACTAGTAAAAACCCCACATTTCACAGTGTCTACTAAACGATTCAAGTATTTATGAATCAGGGTAGAAATACTGCTCAGAGCAGAATATTATATTCTCTATTACCTGCTTACAATAGATACAATTCTGCCTGGAGCCCAGTAATACACATTCTATATGTTCTAGAAATCATCTGCCTTCTTCCAAACCCCTCCAGTTCCAAACACAGAGATGAGGTAACTACAGTGCCTTACACTATTCCTTTAAAGATCCATTTGGGAAAGTTTTACATACTATATACTGCCATTTTTTTCTGTTAAATGATTTAAATGAAAAAAAAAATCTATATATATTCTGTAATTCTTGTCAAACTTAGGATATCCAGAGCTTTGCACTAGTTCCATGTAGTTTCTGAAGGAAACTCTTTCTCCTGAGTGTCAGAATACATGTATTAGACATTAAATAACACCAGAACCTAAGTTTTGTAAAATAAATTTGTTTTTAACTTGCCTAAGGTTTTATATTTTCATCAGTTTCTCCTTAGCACACCCAAAGAAACAGTGTGTTTTTCATTCAGTAGTAGAATAACAACTCATTTCCATCTGGGATTTTTTTTTTGTTCTTCTTAAAGGTATATTACATGTAAATGACATTCAAACTAGAAGGTACTAATCAAGAGCTGAACATATCAAATACATCAGAAAAGACAATTTCTATACCTTAACATGTATCTTTAACTTCTTTATGTACTAATGGAGTAAGATTGAATTTTTAATAAATCCATATTAACACAAGCAGGACTATTAAAGATATACCAAATTTAGAAAGGTAAAATCATGTCAACTTTCAGGAACCTTGCCTTATGGACATCTAAGAAAATTGTTTCTTTGTTTTTATAGCTTATATAGACAAAAAATGTAAATTTTTTTCTCTGCTATCTTAAAAAATCCCCAACGAAACAAAGTGACACAAGAATTATTTGAATGTTCTGGTAAAATACCTCCTTGTGCACAGCAACTCCCACCCTGACAGATCACCAAACTGCTGCAGAGATTGCAAACACAGGGATTGCTTCTGAAAGCAAATTCTGGGCCAGGAGCACTACACTAAAGTCATTCTGGAAAAGGGATTGGAAAGGAAATAGTCCCATGGAAATGATGGAGCGAAGCTGTTTAGACCTGGGGAAAACAGCCACCAAAAGTGAGTTAAACTACTTGTACAAAAAATACTCAGTAAAAAGAGTCACAGAATTGGATAAAACAGATTTATAAGAGACTTTAAAGTGTGTTACAGCAGTTTGATGTGCAGGGCCTGATTCTTTAAATTCTGTTTTACCTGTATAATAAGTTTGGTTTAAGGAGTGGAGGATCTGGTCAGCAATTAAATTGATTCAAAGCCCACTGAACCCAGTGGCATCTTCTGCAGGGCTTAAAAACTTGCTGGAACAGCTCTGGAAACACAATTCCTTAACTTAAGTTTAAAGGGAAAGAGCCTACACATTTCAAAAAGAGAACTTCATTAAATATTTGCATAGACTGTTATATGTCAGAATTGAATACTTCATTTTCAATTTTATCACAAATATCAGACCAGATTAAAACAAACTATGCTCTTGGAGCCTGTCATGGGAAAGATGCTGCTTAACTGAAGGTCAGAAAACCTGATTTTTAAAGTTTTGCCTAGAACCATAAAGTTTGGGGGATTTGGGATCATATTTCCCTGCCATCCCCTTTTTTCTGACAGGGTGCTACAGGATGAACAGCTTCATCTGTACCTCAGAGTCCTGTAGGTCATCATGTTCATGCATAAAGGTTTTGAAAGTCATATTGAAGTACATTTTCCCACACAATATGATGGGGCCATGATGCCTTTTATCATTACTGGTACACTACACAGAACATTTTTGAAGAAAATCATATATTATTTCTAGAAAGGCAGAATTTAAATGAGAAAAATCTTAAAGGAGAGTGTGAACAATGATGAAAGTTTCAAATAATGTATAGTCTTCTTCCTCTCTTTTGTATAAAAGTCATGTCTCTACTCCACAAACCCAAGTGAAAAAAACCTAATTTTGCATACAAATGAAGTGACTTCAGCACTGGATAACAGCTTATTATTTAGATGTAAGAAAGTCAGAAAAGAGTACAAAAAATACCACAAAACACAGGCCTGTCTCTCAGCTGAAATAATTACACCTCAGAGAACCTTTGAATAACATGGGACTGCATCAAATGCTGTATCATTTGTAAGCTTTATCCTGCTCCACCTTTGGGTTACTTTGCCTGTTTCAGACACTGAAGATGACCCAAGAAATTTTGGTTATTTCTGGAAATTAGACATTTGTATCAGCGTTGTAATAGAAATGTCATGCAAACACATCAGATAGACTGTTCCCTTAGATCAGCTAATTATCTCTCCAAATTTAAGACCTGCCAAGAAAATGGATGTTTTTCCTTCTCTGCAGAGGTTTTTTTGAATGACTTAAGCGAAATCAGCAAAAGTGGCACAAGGACATAATTATATGTTGTTTCTCAAGATGGAAAAATAACAGTGATAACATTAACTGCTCCATCAATTACTGGTATGAGAAGTAGAAATAATGATTTGTGATTAAATTAAAAGAAAATAATAACATTCCAAATCTTTAGCACTTGATGATGTAACTGTTGTTCAGAACTCCTAATGATTTCCAGTAAAATAGGTGTTCAGAACTTAAAAAAACTCCTGGTTAGTAAAGAAAATTTGTGTTGCTACCGAAATCTCTCAGAATTCCAGGTGTGTTGTATGAGATTTGTGGACTCAGTGGATTTCCCTAAGACAAAATTCTATTTAGATATTGAAACTGGAAGCATCAAAGTGTTGTGGTATTGAAAAGTAGCCACAATTCCTATTGCACCATAACGATTAGGAACCAAATATTAGCCAGTTGAACAGGATTGTAGAATAATTCCCTGGATGTTTGTCCCATATATCCTGAAAAGTATAATAAGATATTTTGATTATTTTTGTCCTGCAAAGTATAATAAGATATTTTGATTTTTAATAACATACCACATGAAACTGGTGTCTTAAGTTTGCAGGTCTACTTGCCTATAAAAGGGCTCTGTATTGCACAAGCTGCAGTTTGTTCCATCTTTTTGCTGCTCTCCACACATGATGAAGTCCTCGAGGCACTTTGTCTCACAGTGATGTTTCCCTGTGCATCACTAATTTCTTCACTGTTTCTCCTACAAGCTTTAGTGACAGGATATTTTTGTGTCTGGGTGCCTCATATCACAGATTTTTTTTGTTTGTTTGTTTTGGTTGGTATTTTTGGCAGAGCTTGAGAAGGTATATTATTTCTCAGTGCACAGTGTGGATGGATCTGCACTGTTTTAAATGGAGAATAGTTCTCTGTAACCTGAGGGAAACTGCCAAGTCTGGTTTCCTTAAAATCAATTCAAGAGATTCATGCTCAGACTTGGCTGGACTATGGAGGAATACACTTTTTGATCAAATCACAAAACCACAAGTTCTTATACTTCTTCTTCTACAGGGATGAAATATTTTCTTGCCGAAAATAAATAAATAAATAAATAAAGTTTTCACAGTATAAACTGTACTCTCCCATATGTTTGCTGGTGTGTTCTGCTCTGTGGTAGTTTTGGCTTTAGGCCTCAGTTAGGCCTCAATTCAGCAGGCCCTAAAGATGTGACATAGACCAGAAGGGACAGGCATCACCTGACTTAAGGAACTAAAGAGGTATTTCATATAATCTGACCTCATGAAAAAGTGTCAAGAGGTATAAAAAGAGAGAGAGGAGGAGCTTCTGTCTCTTGTTTTGGGTTTTGCCTCAGCCCCTGAGGCCGCCCTGCCCTGCCGTGCCGAGATCAGGCCTTGCCGCCCTCCGTGCTGTGCTATCCAGGGAGGGCAACATTTGCTTGTTAATTTTCTCCTCTCTTGCTGGGAGGTTCCTCTGGAAGAGTTTTTGGGGAGTTTTGTGGGGTTTGGGTGGTTGGAATCTCCATTATTCAGTTGGGTGACTTGGTAGTTCTTGTTGTTAGTCTGGTTTCCTTTTCTCACATTATATATATATGTATTATATCATATTCTGGTTTTAATTGTCTTTCTTTTGTTTAAGAAGCTTCTTATAGTCTGTTTTTAATTGACTTTCTTTTGTATAATATAAGAAGTTTGCTACTTCAGGTTTTGGCTCTTTCTCTCTGTGTTGGGCAGTTGGCATCTTGCCAGCTCAACCCAAGACAAACTCCTGCCCAGATTAAAGCACACAAATACCAGGTTGAAATGTCTTTCCTGTCCTAGAAAAATATTATCAATTATCTCAATCCACTGTTTCAATGCCTATGATTTCACGAGAAAAACAAACAAGTCATTACATGAGCCACACAATGCCCTTTCCTGTACAATTAGAAATCGGTGCAATGGGGCTTTCTGTTGTTTGTTCATTTATTTGGTTTATAACAGAGCAATTAGGGGAATTCAGCTGAAAAATATCTGCAAGACAAATTTCCAAGCTGATGACTGATGCCTGGAATGCAGATGATGTTCCATCCCTTGGCTCAGATACATCTCTGCAGAACAGTAAAAGATCTGCACTCTTCTTGACCACTAATATTTCAGAATTCTATCAATGGCAGATCAAATAATCACTGCAAACTCAGCTATCTCATTAGTCTTGCATTTCACCTGAAAAAAAGAAGGTCAACAATAATATGGAAAAATTCCCTGGTTCATTATTTCAGCCATTCAATTCAACAGCAAAACTATTTTAATGAAGGCTTGTTATTGAAATTACTATTTCATTCTTTTTTAAATAAATAAAATTGATACTTTTTTTTAATTCAATGTCCAAAGGCTCAAACTGAGTACAGCCTCAAATCCCCACACATCTCCTTCTATTGACACTAACAAGAGTCAAAGACCAACAAATGAAAACACGGAAATTGCTGAAAAACAAAGTTTAACATGGTTTTTGTACTGTCACAGGACCCAGACTGCAATACTCAAAGACCACAGGTCATGTCAAGCCTTCAGTCACTGAAAACCAAACCAAACAACCACCAACAAAAAAGCCAGCAAGGTGTTGCTGTGCCTACTATTCCTAATTACTCTTTTCTGTAGATCAGATTGAGGGCATGTACAACCAACTCCTGCAACAGCAGCTGTTACATTTACTCCTTGGAAACTATAAATAATACTGACCCTTTCCATGTTTCTGAGCATAACACATTAAACCATTAAGGCACTAAAACAAATGTTCCCTACTATATTGTGCTTGTCACTTTTCACCTTCCCAAGAGAGAACTCAGAGTTTATGATTTCAAGAATATACAGATTAGCCCGTCTTTCAGTGGGAAACTTTGGTCTTTTATCTAAATATTGTCTGCAGGACAAGAGCAAAATAATTGTGTGCTCAGTTGGTTTTGGGGAGGTTACACTACCTGCAGATTTCCACGTTTGTTACTTGGCATGGGACAGTTTAAATGCATCATCAGCCTTTATTAGAAATTAAAGATGCATTTTTATTTACTTGTTTTTCACACAGTGCTGTTGCAAATTGTCTGTGTAAGGCTTCATTACGATGTTTTAGCAAGCAGGCCACCTAGTGCCTAACAATAACAAGTACTCTGTAAGGACCTGAAGAAGGAACAGCACTTTGTCAACTGGATATCAAACCCATGTTGCCACACTGCTAAAATATAGAAATCTCCCCTGCCCCTGAGAACTGTGGCAATTTCCTGTAACAATTTTAAATGTGGAACAGATATAGCCTTGTTAAGATAGTTAAAATTATTTTCTTTAAAAATTCATTTTGTAGGTCTTTCAGCTACTTATAAGACTTCAATTATTTCAATCTCTGGCTGAAAATAATAAATACTGATCTTTTTCTATGGGAAGGTTCTTCCCCCAGAGGGTGGTGGGCACTGAACAGGCTCCCCAGGGCAGTGGGCACAGTCAAAAGCCTCCCAGAGCTCAAGGAGCATTTGGACAACACATGGACTCTCAGGCACATGATGGGATGGTTGGGATGGTCCTGTGCAGGACCACTTGGTCCTGGCTGTTCCCTTCCAACTCAGGATTTTCTACAATTCTATGATTTCCCATTCTTCTTCAACACACATAATTTCTAATTTGATCTAGTGAAATTAACAGCAATGTAACATTTTGAATTTGAAACACACCTGGTTGTACCTTTGCCAGAGGTATTTCTTCCCAATTCATTTGTGTCAGTATTTTAGAGTCCAATTCAGTGTCTTTTAAGATTGTCAGCAAAGTTTCTATAAACATCGAGAGCTATAGTGCCTATTAAGCTTTCTGTTTCATCTTGGCAATATGCTGCTTTCTCTACACTGGAATGAAAATTCAATAATCTCAAGAAGCAGGCAATAGTCCCTCCAAGTGAAAAAGGTTCCTTCTTTGCTCAAACTTAAATTACCCTTAGTGCTTTCCTTGCAATAGTGAGATTCTAAGCCTGTGCAAAGGCTGCGTTCAAATGTATCAGAGGATGCCGAAAACACTTTTGCATTTGGATTCTACAGACTAATTTTCAAATATCCTAATCTGACATATCTGCATGCAAGTAAGTCAGATCACAAGTGGTTTAGTCAGAATCAAGTGTTTTGGTCCTGCTGAAGGTCAGTGGAATTTGGGTTCCCACTGCACTGGGATGTGTATCCAGGGCTGCACATTTCATCCAATGCTCCTAAAGCTGAAGTTAAATATTTTTTTGAAAAGCTGTTTACTCTGGAAAGTATAATGCCCTGAATCCACTGGTTCAATTTATAAACTTATATGGGAGTTATGTGTGTCCAGATATGTGTGTATCTATACAGTGCTTATATGGAAAAGAAATATTGGAAAGCATTCAGTGAAATAAACTTCTTTTGAGCATTGAAGAAAAATTTAAGGGAACATGTCCACAACTTACAAACCTGCTGAAGGAAATAGAGATTTTCTTTCCCCAAGGTACTAAATACTTTGTAGGTGACTGTGACCACAGGACTGTCCAATGCTATTCAACACCATTTATATTGCACTGTGCTTACTACTAATAAGACTTACTTTGATAGGCATTTATATTTACAAAAACAAACCAACCAACCCTCCAAGGTGTTAGATCTGCATAGAACAGGAAGTAAATTCTCAATGTATTTGAAAGAAAATTATCCTTTCTTCTGTGACAAATGAAAGCTCCCATTTGCCAAATTTCAATTCTAATGTTCAGATTCACAACAATAAAATTCCCCTGTAGCTTTTTGGAGTATCGCAGTGAGAAGGTTTTATCTTTTTTGAAATATTAGTCTTATCACCCATTTTTTGATATATATTTGTCAGGTATTGGGAGGATAAAGGACACCCATCATACCTGCTTGCTTGCTCACTTCTCCTTTTGTGATTTGAAAGGCACCATACCTCCTCAAACATTCAAAGCAGCTCAAAAAACCCCAAGGGAAACATTATTAAGCCCCTATCCCAAAAACTCTGGGAACTGCATGACAGAGCCAGTAAAGTCTGGGATAATTAACAAGATAGAACATGAACAAGATCATGACATGATCATGAATCTCTCCCACGATGGATCTTTAGTTGAATTGGAATGTTACAATATATGAAATGAGAATTTATCAAAACAATGCAATCTAATACCAATGTGCTGGAGTGAGAGAATTCCCAGAACTAAGAGCCATGGGCTCAATTGGTCTCTAATGGAGACAACATAATGGTAGAATTACAAAGGATTAATTTTCAGGTTTGCTGGAGATCCAGAAGCTGATAGAAGTTTCCCTTTTTTCCACTCTTGCAGAGCCAATTACAAAGCAGGATCTAAACAGCGAAAACTTCAGTGCTGGCTGTAAGAACGGCTGCACCACCAGTGCTGCTTGTCCTTTCCTGCCTAACAGTTTTCCTTCTATCAGAGTGACAACTGTAAATGAACTTAATCTAAGTACATGTTAGGGTAGAGGACCTGTGAGTGGTTGTTGTCATCAGTGTGTAACATGCCTTGGGTGACAGGTTTTCTCACTCACTGAGTGCTCATGAATATTGACAAGGACGCTGCCTGCCAAAAATGACAATGCTCTGCAGCCTTTCTTCAGCTGTAGCTCCTCTTCAGGGCTGCTGCTCACCCAGACTCTTCTGCACAACCAGGCCCTACACCAACTGCATTCTATCAGATCCTTAAGGTTCAGGATCCTTCCACAGAAAACTATTTTTTTTCAGATATGAGTGAAGGGACTTGAAGGGAGTGAACTCATACATAACAAGGCATGTCCTATTATAAGACTAATCTACAAGGCTTTGTCTTTATTCTTTCTATCCTCAGCATGAGTCCAGAGTAGAAATAGAAACAAAAGGGTTTGCTCTCCTTACAGACTGCAGTGAGCTGGAGGGACAATGGAATTGGCTGTTGCAGTTTCAACCCTGGCACCTATTTTGAGCTCAGCCCCACTGGCTGCAGTGTGAGAATTCAGTGTATCCCTGTATCACATCGAGTCCTGCAGCAGAAACACTGCTATTATTTGCAAAGTGTTTAATCATTTATAATTCTTCTATTTGAGGCAATGGCCAATAGCATTAGCCATGCAAGCCTCTGCGGGCTAATGTAATTAGTCTTACGCATTTTAAGACCAGATAGAATGGTATTAGAAAGAATGGAGGACCATTTTAATTGGATGATGGCAAAATCCCTCTAAGCACTATGGCTGTCTCCAGTGTTCAAAATCCTTTAAAAAGTTCATAGATTCCAATTGTTTTCTGCAGCAACAGTATTTCTATCTAAATTATATTAAATGTGTCAGCTCATTTCCAGAGCAAAAATGATAAAAGCACATTCAACTTCAGCAAAGCTGATCACTTTAAAGAAAAATATAAGATAATTAAAAGCTGTTACAACTGACAATACAACACTGCAGCTTCAAAATTCTCCTCTAATTACAGCTGCTAACTTTTAATAGCAACTGTAACAGTGAGTCAGATTTGACATTACAATAGCAGCCCAACCTCTTATTTGGGAGAAAGGCTCTTGGGGAAAATACAATTACAAGGTGAGCATATCCAGCCAAGACCATTGCAAGTTTTGAAAAGCCGGTGATTGCTTTCATTTTTAGTCTTGTTGAGAAACCCAGATTAGCTCCCCTTTGTTTGAATGCAGTCCTTTTAACAAGGTCAAATGTAGCCAAGTGGAGCTGGTTCCCAGAAAACATTAAGGGGCCTTAAAGCAAATGGGCACTGCTCCTTGAAAAGACCTTCGTCTATAGGTAATTTCTGAGCCAAGCAGAGGGCTCCTGTAAATAGCTTCAGACCATTCCTGTTCTTGCAGAGTATTTGCATGACAGGATAAAAGAAGGGTGTTCTGGAGCTCACTGTACTTCTGGGTTCTGTATTAATTAACCTTTTCTTAGTTTCATATTAATAAGTTAGAAAGGCAGAGAAATTCTGAAATTGATTTAGCTGAAAGGCAGTGGAGTTTTTGCTCTCCAAGAATGTAGTGTCTCCATTGTCTTCAACAGGGATTAAAGAGGGGATGAAAATGAAAATTAGAGCCAGTTAGGCTTTTTCTCAGCTGTACAACAGCAGCTGTTGACTTCATGTAAAAGCAGTAAGGTCTGATTTCCTTATCAGCACAAACTGACAATGATGGACATTTTGTCCAGAACCTGGAAAGATTTTATAGGTGTGTGTTTTATAATTTATCCACAGGTTTAAACTCTTAATGCTACACATCCCTCTCTATCCTCGTATGCATTGAGGGGTATGTGCTGTATCTGCCAACCTTTAAACCAAGAGCTTTTGGAAACCAAATCATGTTCAGTGATTTCAGGGATTTTCACCCATCACTGAGAATTTGCTTATATGAAGAAGTAGCTCCTGCAGACTGTGTTGGCAAAGCAGTGCACAGAGAAATTGCCAAATACGTTATGAAAGGGAAAACACACACAATTTAATCAGTGGTCTGCTGCACTGAAAAGAATGATAAGAACATTCTAAGATCAATACAGTATTAGAATAAAAACTGAATTCTTTTCTCAGATAGTCAGAGGTTTAGGTTTGTCAAATTAATGGGCAATTCTTTGTAGACTCCATGGCTTATCCTGTCAGGTTCTCGCATTAAGTAAAATTCCTATTAAATAATTCTTTCAGAGGAAATCTTTCGGCTTAAAGTTAATGCCAACATTCAGGTATGGAAGATTAATTTCTGTAGGGTTTGACCTGCACCACCTCCACGCAGAAGGAAGAGCACAGGAACATAATGCCAGGGCTTTCCATCTCCAAAGTATCTTCTGGTGTGTGGTGCTGCACAACTCCCCAGGAGTGATGCACAGCTATTTTAGGCATCTGTTTTTTTTTCAGGACTCACCTGGTTTTAAAAGTAATTGAAGAGGAACAATTCATCCCATTTAAAGTATCCCAAGAGTGGAAGTTAGTGGAAAAGAACTTCTAAGAGCAAATGAGGAAGGATCTAAAAGAAAAATACCCGAGGGATCGTATCTCAGACACATTTTTTTTTTTAAATTACAGGTGCTCATAATTACTTGTAAGGGAGAAAACTAATTATGGCAGTCTTCAGGGAGCCTAAACATGGTAAATACTGAGAGAAAGCAGCCTGGGTTTTGAAAGTTATTTGTGTACTTTGCTTACACTTTCAGTCCTTGGTGGCATGTAAGCATCCCTGTTTTATTTTTTTTTACTCTCTTTCCCTTTGTTCTTACACATAAGTATTTTATTTATGTTCAATAATGAGAAATAGCTCCAGTTCTTTCTGAATTTCCTGCTTTTAAAAGTTTTAAAAGGTTTTCTTCTTATAAACAGAGAATTTTCCACGAAAACTCCTGTTCATAAATAATATATTTAAGCCATGGTGAAAAAATGTTTTTTTTCATATGAACAAATATGTTCTTGTACTGAGACAAACAATAAACACTTGAATAGTTTTACAATGCAAAATTGCTGTTGTACCAGAACACACAATATAGTAACAGATGCAGATGTGGCTTAATTGATTGAATTAAAACATTAAGATCAACTAACTGTATTTTGAATAAGGCTTTTGTCCTTATTGTCTCAGCTATTGGTATTTTCTATATCTTCTGTATTCAGTCATTCTTCAGACTCGAATTACCACAACCCCAAGGAAAATGTGTACAAGCTACAAGGGATGTGTCCCTTTCTACATGGCACCTGTGCTGGCAAAACAAGGAGCTGAGAGGCAAAAAGTCTGTTTTTTCACTTAACTAGTAGATTATTACAGCAAGTCTGGATTACTCAGGAAATTCTAGGATTAATCACAATAAATTAGAATTAAGTATTCTTTTTACAGAATAAACTATGACTGCTCAGCACTGTGATATTTGGTTTCCACTTCATGTCAGGCAGGATTCTATCAGCTTTAAAAATCTCTTCTTCCACTGACTTTAGTGAAAGGATGGAAAAACTGAACATTTTTCCATAGCACTTCCATTCTTTTGATCATCTTCCTGTTTCAAGCATACAAATACTTTAAACCAAACCAAATTCTGCCTCAGTATAATCCCAATGAAGCCAACAGCACAGAGGTAAAATTAATATTCAAGAACAGTATGCCCACATACTAAATTATTTTGATTTGTATTGACCTTTCATTGACTTGGACAAGATTTCCATTGCCCCACTTTGACTGGAGTCAATGTTAATTTTTGGCATTGTGAAAGATTCCCTGTTAGAGTATTTCAGATCTTGTATCACTCAGAAATATTTCCATAATAAAAATATAAAAGGCATAAATAGTCTCTACTATTGTGGTATTGCAATTTTTTCCCCCTAAATGCTTAATCTGATGACAATAAGCAAGTTTATTTGCTGTAGTGACCAGTCATGGACTTAGTGTGTGTGTTATGTGTCTTAAAGGACAGCACCTTGGTAGTGGAATCCTGAGAGTGAACAGCTAAAGGCCTTTTTCATTATCAGCTTTTCACTTGGCAGAGCTAATTAAGTGATTGGTCAGGTCAAATTCTAATATTCTTTTTTGGAAACTTTCCTCTCAGATCTGGATTCATTTGAATTTGTAACAAACAGTCTCATTATCCATTCCTTCTAGGTCCCAGTGACAAACTCTTAAATGATCACTCAGTAATTAATTAACAAAAAGTAGCTACACCTCACTGAATTTGGCAAACTGTCTCTAGTTATGAGTATGTTAATTAAGAGATTCTTGCATATTATTTGATCAGTTATAGCAGTCCAGAAGTCTAGTTATAGGTAAAAAACAGAATAATAAACATGACTAGTCAGCTTTTAAAAATATTTTCAGCATATTTATTTTTATGATAATACTCCCAGTTTCTTTAAAAAAACTTCTCTCTTATGTAAGACCCCTCTGATTTTTAAAATATTATATGATTGATTTCAGTAATAGTGATTAAGCAGAGTCATTGCAGAGACATCTTTTCCAGGTGTTTTTTCCAGTGTGAAGGAGAGACCTTAGAGCGAGGTTTGTGAGATATGCAGGTTTCTCTTTGAAAAGCTGGTGGATAATCAAGCTCTGTGATCAGTCCCTAACGAAATAATTTAAGAATATTATCCTTCTGGTTCCCAGGCTGACAGAACATAACAATGATTGTCACCAAGCACACTCCTGGATCTGCTGGTCACAAGGAAAGCAAAGGAGGTGTGTGACAATCCATGGCTTCCTTTCCTGTAATGGCCATGGACTCAGCCAAGATCCAGAGGGACAAAACACAAGGAGCTGAGTACAGAACCTGGACTTTCAGGGGACAGACTTCAGCGTAGGCAGGGATTTCTTTTAGGTGGGTGAGACCCTGTATGAGGCAGCTCTGAAAGGAAAAGGATCTCAAGAGAGCTGGAAGACCTTTAAGGTCAATCTTCTGCAAGCAGAACGCTCCATTTCCTGGAAAAGAAGCAGGTACACCAGGAGACTTGCTTGGCTTCACAGGGAACCCATGGCTGAGCTCCAGTACAGAAAGGACACACACTGGACATGAAAGCAAAGACAAGAGAAAGTTCTGCCTCAGTCTTTGTCTTTAGGGAAAGGCCATTGAGTCTAAAGAAAAGGTTCAAGGAGGAAGGGAACTACCAACTGGGGAAAAATCCTGGGACTGAGGTACAAGGTGGGAGAACAAGAGACAGGCTCAAAAACTGAAAGAAGGAAGGTTCTGACTGCATATTGTGGCCTAAACAAAATCACTTGGGATAATTAAGCATTGGAGCAGGTTGCTAGAAAGTTGAGGAATCAATTTGTGTGACTGGACAGAGCCCAAAGCAACCAGATCTGAATTCAGTGCTGACATCGCTCTGAGCAGACAGAGCGGACTAGAAACTCCCAAGGTTCCTTCCTGTGTGAATTATTCTAGGATTCTATAAAAATTTAATCACAAGGATAAGATTCAGGTATAAGTATCAGCTTGATTTGTGGAATGCAGTACTTCCATTTCTTTAATCTTGTGCCAGGGTAAAAGTATAAAAAAACTCTTCACAGCTATTACATTTGTGTCAGGTCAAAAAGTCTGTGTCAGTTTTTTAGTATGAGTCAAAGATGGCCAAAGACAAAAACTTGATGAGTATTTGCATAATTGAAAAGGCAAAAATTGCTCCTCAGAACTGTTTTAAATAATTCTTTACAGTATCAGGCTTATTGGGCATGTTTTTCCTTCCTGCTAATGAAAATTATTTGAACCATGAAAAGAGGTTCACCTTTAATCCCAAAGACTGTTTCAATGGAAAAAAAATAAAAAGAGACTATTTTGTATGCATTATAGATTCATTAAACTAGTCAGCATCCCTTGAAAACTGGAAAATTTCCTAGGAAATAGGGGAGGGGGAAATTTCTCTCATGTGTAAACAGCACTTAATGGCAGAGTGTAACCAGAGGTCTCTGTTCTCAGAGGGAAAAAATATTCATCCTCACCATCAAATAAGTTAAATATCTGCATAAAACAGATACTTCCCCCACCTTCCAGATTTAAAAATCACTGATTCAAGGCAAGGATCTACAGAACAGTTTTATATTATTATGTTTTCTGTGATGCAAATCAAATCTCTAGCCTTGTTACTAGTGCTTTGAAGAATATTTATATGAACCCCCAAACAAAAGGGAAATTTCCATCTCTTAGGGCTCCATCCTGCAGTCCTTGTAGACAAACAGCCAGAGGACTCTCTTCTGTCCCCAGATTATTGTCACTCCTGCTCCATAATTTGAGTTTAGGAAATTACAATTGTGTTCTGTCACTCATTGAGGAATGATAAAATCGTTGTACAAAGAAACTGCAACAAAATGGAATAAGAATCTGGCCTTTAAAGGTGGAACTAAACATGGATCAAGCACTCTGGCCTTTAAAGGTGGAACTAAACATGGATCAGGCACAAGTATCTGGTCTTCAAAAAACCCTCCCAAATCTTGAGCAATGTTCTAAGCAGTGATAAATTCAGATTTATTTTTCAAGTTGCATTTGTGTACCATCATGAACATTTCATATAGTTTCCCTTGATTAATGGATTAGCATTCTACAATTTCTCATAAATATGATAATTTTGTTTTGTAATGGAATAAATGTGATAAGTAACAGAAATTGGTACACATTTTGTCTAAATGTAATTCCAAAAATAAACAAATAAAAACCAATCTGCATCTCAACTTTGTGGCTGCAAACTCTTTAAATGGATGGAACATATAAAGGATTCTGTATCTCTAGTCAGAAGTTAGAAGCACCTCAGAAAATTCCTTATGCTACAGAGTGTAAAAAGAGACAGAAAATAGGTTTTCCCCCCAAATTTATCAGCAATTATAGCCAGTAGGCAATTGTGCTTCAACTTTAAAAATGTGCCTGAACTTTGTGACTTTCTGCCTTTACCTTCCAGCAAAGTTTATTTTTGGTTCCACTCCAACAGAAAAATGGACTATGAGATTCTCTTCAGGTTTAAAATAATTAGTAAACCCTTAGAATACTCATTATAAATAGATCAAAGCTTCAACTCAACCTCAATACAAAGGCAAACCTTTTAGATCAGACTTGAGCTACCACCCATCCCACATATGTCCTGCTGCTATCTTACTTTGGGTTCTGTTGAATTATTAACACCAAAATACTGAATAACTCATTGTTTAAAGAAAAATAATAAGAATTTTCATTTATACAACTTTTATATCAATTAGATCTTCTCTTTTCTTCTATCCTTTTCAATCTAGAGTCCTTTTTCCCTGTAAATTTAATGGCTTAGCCCCACATTTATAGGTGAAAGAAAACTAAAGGTAATTAGGAACTCAAGAAAATGCAAGCAGGAGGCATTAGGCATCAATTGAAAAGGTAGAAATAGAGATGTTTGGAATGATGAAACTCTCTTACTCTGCAATATGCACCTGGAATTCTTGATTACACTCCCAGATGTCCAGAATTAAAGAAGTCAAGAACACTAATGTATCACACGGGAGTAACAGCAAGGCTGTCCCTGGATGTTGCTGTTATCCACAATATCCACTTGGATCTGAACAATAATATAAAAGAAGCTGCACTGGGAATCTGAATTCTGGGAAGAATTATATGGCTTTTTACAAAGCAGAAAATTCTCTTCCCTGCAGAGTCCATAGTGAGAATGAGACACAGTCAATAACAACTGTATGTAAAACACTCGCCCAAACCATTTCCAAGATGCATCAGTGCTGAAAATAACACAAAGAATGCAAAAGGAGCAAAGTATTTGAATTTCTGTGCCTGCAACAATCATGGAAAACATGTGGTATCAGAGGGATGATATTTAGTGAAAATTAGCTTGAGTTTATAGGTAAAAGGGAGCTTATCAATGGGCTGCACCTTCCTTCAGATCCCTCCTGCAAACATCCAGTCTCACACAGGGTCACTCTCCCTGCCTTGGGTCTGCCTCGTGTGCTCAGCACTCAGAAATCACAACAACCCTTTTAACAGCAAAGCAACATCTTCAAGATGTTTGACCAAATTATCAGTGTATGTCAAACTAGAGGATCCCTGCATAACAATGAACACACCTCATCCTTATTGACAAAAGTGCTGCACTGAACCACTGCTACTACAAGGTATAACTTAAATTCAAAACTTTGATAAGAACTTCTGTGATTTATTGGGAGGTTTCAGGCAATTTCTGACTTGTACATTGACAACGTGAAAGCAGCCAATAAAATCACCCCCGTTTTGCCAATATTTAATTTAGACTTGGAGATATCCATAGGTAGAAAGGACAGACTTTGCCCTAAGATGTAATATCATATTCTAGATTATGTTTTTCTCTTAGGTATCTTTTTGATTCTTTCCAAATTGCAAAGGATGTAATAATACAAAGCTAAGAAAACCATAGTAATTCTTTTCATGTCAGGATCAGAAAAAGTACTTTATACCTGTTGTCCAGAAATGAAGTTACTCATTGCATTCATTAGGCCAGATTCTCCAGGCCAAAATCATGTATTTATGTTTGTATATCACCCTCAGAAATGAGTATCAATGACAACTTTTCAATTCCTTATCAATTCTAAACATCAAGTAACTTTCATTTCCAAACATCTCATTTTACTACATTATTATTACAATATTTGCTCTGTAGAGTTATTACCTTCAGAAATAAACAAATAAAAAAACTAAAATATTTTTTTAAATAAAAGTTATAGAATTTGTCTAAACAAACCAAACAAAAATAACATTTTAGAAATACTTTCCCCCTCTCATTTATTGATTAATGTTGTTCCTAAAGAACTGTTTACAATGACTCCAGAAGAATGAAAAGTTGGAAATAATATAAAGAGAACATGCAATGAACAACAAAGATTCTTTGAGTTCTCCCAGATAAAAAATGCAGCCATTCTTGTTCCAGCACTGCAATCTGAATACTGTTGCTCAGTGTTTTTCCAGTTTTATTCCTTCTCCACTTGCTTGAACTCACCACATAGATTTAAACAGCTGCACAATGCACAGCGTTTTACTGTGGAACTGCTCCAACTAAATAAGCAGATCTTTCTTTGGGCTTTTCATCACCACCAGACTCAGAGGCCTCTATTAATTCAGCTTTTCTGGTATTGTGTCTGGCAAAATGATGCACCAAATGTTTGCCACAAGTTAGAGAGCAGTGTTGAAACTTGAAATAATTCATTCTGTGCTGCTTCCCTGGACACGGAACATGAAGGGACGTTCTGGGACATTTTGCAGTAGGATGGGTTGAAGTTGAAATGTAGTTTTATTTAAATAGGAATGGGAATTTTTGCTACATCACCTGCAACAGACCATATTCAGATTAACTGGTAGTTCTACAAGACCAAATAACTGCTTAAATTGAAAAGTAACCTTAAAAAACAAAGTCATGTTATCTAAATTGTTACAATTCATTTAGGAAACAAGATACTAATTTTTGCTGGTAGTCATGTAATTAATCTACTTTATATACACTCACATGTATCTACATTGTTATTAAAGGAGTTTTTCCCCCAGAAAAACAAAATACAAAAATTATTTGGCAGCTGAAGCAAAAGTCAACCCCAAAAGTATTTCCTCTGAGACATGAATAACTCAGGGATTCTGATCCAACTGCAGCTTTCAAAGCAGTTTCTTACAAACCTGTTGGTCACCTCAAACACACCTGAGTGGTTTCACATACCTCTGATTAGCATTACCTGACAACTGAAAAGCAAGATACATTATTTCTAATAAAACTTGGGGAATTTAATCATTCTTCCAGGATGGGAGATTTGTAGGTAAATCTTGCAGTAATCTTAATGGGAATTCCATGCATAAAAATGGGCATGAATATCAAATTCTAGGAATATGGATTTTTGGTTTAAAAGTTTCTCATTTCCTTTTCAATGTGCATGCAAATCAGCATGGTTAAGCATAAATTGAAAAGGAATTTAGAGAGATTACTTTGTTAAGGCATATAAAAGGATATTCAGGTGATGACACAGAATCAGGTACTATGGAAGGAAGAGCTTTCCAAGGTCTGTTCAACAAACGTGATTTCTCTTCTCTTTGATTTGCTTTGTAAGGAATACAAGATCATAACTCAGCTCGTTGGCTTCTGTGCTCACTGACACTGCATTGTACAACTGGGTGCCAGTTCTGCCACTTAGGGATGGTCTGTCACACACTTCACTTTTAGGATCTCAGTGCTCAGCATTCTGTGGTTTTCCTTCCATAATTTCCCCAACAAAGTATTACAATTCACTGCAGTCACTCATTCATGGAAGAGTTAATTCTGAACTCGGGCAATGGGCTTCTGGAAGATAATGTTACAAAAAGTAACATTAAAGAGAGTTTAATTTCATAATTCACCAGAAAGTAATTTCATTTAAGTCACTGTAAGTGCACTGGTATAAAAAAGGCATAAATGGAAGGACAATCAGACTATGTTCATTTTAAACTGCATTTTCAGAGTAAAAATGTATGTGAAATGATGTTGTTCTCCAGGAAAATGCTCTTTGGGGCGCCAGGCAAGCTCATACACAAATATTTTTATGAACCTTTATTTTTTTATTTGCTGTGCTTTGTTTGGTATCATCATTGCTGGATTCTTGTCGATTTTATGCTGGGTTTGGGATTCAGTCACTGGTGCCTGTGACTGGCACATTTCTTCCAGGCAGCAGCAAAAGCAGCACTTTATACAAACCCTTGTAGATAATTTTAGATAATTTCCTTCCTCTTTTCTATTTTTGGAAACATATTTAGGTGATAGAAACTAACACTGAAAAAATTAATAAATAGCAAATGAATGTTTGCTGAGCATAAAGAATCCATACATTTGTATCCATCAATTTCCAGCTTTAACAGCAACGAAGACTTCATTGCAAGTATTCCTGGCAATTAATAACCAGATGAGTTTTCTTGATTACTGCAAGTCAGCAGTTTCTTTCAGTCTGTCAATAAGCCCTGAAATCCTTTATGCTCAATCAGTGTTGCTTAAACGATATTAATTTGGATTGAATGCCACATTGTGCCAGGCTGCTGAAGGCCCACAGGTGCTGATGTGTGACTTCAAGTTCTGGCTTTTCACAGTTTTCCTTCTCTGCCACTTCATTTTATCATTTGGTGACTTTTTATGTGTAGGTGGGTATCTATAGATCAGAAAAGACAACCTGAATCCACGAACACAGACAGTAACAACAAAATGTAGACCCAGTTTTAACTGAAATGGCAACAATACAGGTATTAAAAAGAGAAGCTAATGCAGGTGCACTGGCATAGAGCATCACAGACAATGCCAAATCTCTGTGAATAATTCACATTTTCATTGTCTATGCAAGTCACCTCACAAGAAATGCATAGCATAGCTGTGCTCAAATACCTCAGCACTAAAAATTTGCATCTAAGACTTTAACACTGAAAGAACAAAGCAATGCATCACTATGGGAATCTGCTGGAGTTTTGAAATCTTCAGTAGTCTATCAATTCTTTGCTGGCAAAAGAAATCTTTATATTTATCTTCTTGGAAAGGAAAAAATAAAAAATGTAAGTTCTGAGATGGGTGAGAAAATTATTCTTGGCAATAAAATCTTATATCCCTTTGCTATTTACAAGACTTAAATGGTCTGTAAGTGCATGTATGAAAAGGACTATTTGGTGAGGTGTTTACAAGGTCACAACTGCTCAGAGCTGCAAGTCCTCTTCCAGTCTGCACATATTCTTTTTAGGAGTAAGACTAGATCTGATAAACAAGTAGGAATTTTAACAATCTCCAAGATTAAACTGGGCATGCATATCCTAGTTTATGTGGCAGGCACAGAACCACGAGGCCAGGCACCAAAGAGAATGATCTCAACATTTCCAGGTGGATTTTAGCAAGATGGTTGTGTGTTCCCTTTTGCACACTGTACATTTATTTATTGTTAGCATTAGCATTTCACATTATGCTGTAAAGCTGTTTAGAGCTCAAGCCAAGATCTTTGCAATATGGGAAAGATACACACTACTATTTCCAAAATAGTAAATATTTATGGGGCACAGAGGAGAGTCATGCTCTAGGATTTGGGAGCCTAATGCCTTGGATATTTTTAACTTTGGTGGCAAAGTCTTGATTAATGTTCTCAAAGCTTTAATCATCAGATAAGATGATTCAGATGTGTGTGCAAGATATGTAGCACACAATATTCTGCTAATAGGAGTTGGCTCCTATGGCACCCTACACCTACAGTACAGCAAGACCCATCAAAGCAGCTCATTAGCACACCAGGAAAGCTGAAACTCACATGTCAGTCATGTAAGAAAGTAAAAACAAGGCACTGCAGCAGTGTAGTAAAAATACCAGTGATCAACATACACCAGCATAGAACAACAGACTATTGCACAGTTTGCTTCCTCTGGATTTGTTTCTTTTTTGAATCACAGTCCAACATTGTATTCTACAACACAACTGTTTAACAGCCTTGGAAACAGAACAGATAACCAAGAGCATTCTGCTTAGTCCCACACTGTGACTTCATAGGAAGTCACTGAATCCTTCATGTTGGAACGGTCCTTAGAAGGGCTGCAGTCCAACCTCCTGCCCAGAGATGTGGCAGTCCCGATTTCAGACCAGATTGCTTCAGGTTGTGGCCAGTTGGACCTTGAAAACCTCTAAGGACAGAGATTTTACAGTGTTTCTGGGCAACTCACTTCACTGTCTTCATGTGGCAAATACACATTCCAGAAGTGAACAGAAATGAGTCACGAATAACTTACACTCAAGTTTTGAGTATTGTTTTGAGCGATTTGTTGGGGTTTTTTCCCTCCTCTTATGGGGACAAAGACTCATTTCCTTTATTACACAGACATGTCTCAGACTGCACACAGTCATGCTGATAACCAGTAATTGGGAACAATGATCACCAAAAAAATCAGCAGTGATTACACTCGGGTGACACTTCTGCAAGCATTATACCGGTGGCCAGGTTGAACAACAATCTGTATGCACACTTAATATGCAGACACCTTATAAATAGCTAATAAATGATTAAATGAAATTGCTGTTTTCATAATGAATTAATACAAGATCTGTTGTACATAATGTTTGGAATATTTAAATGGTTTAACATACTCCAGTTATAAGTACTCTGCAGCTGGCTCTTACAGCACAGATTCATCACTTAAGTATTTTTAAACTGTTTATATGTGTCATTACAATATGCCAGAACTTGTATATATATATATATTTTATTTTTTTCCAAATCATTTGTAATTACTGGTTCTCTGAAAAAATTAAAACCAAACCAACAATAGTCCCCTCTTTAGGTAGAGTGGAACAGATCAGAAATGGGGGCTTGATTTGCATCACACTTGAACATAAACTGCAGCAGCTGCTGCATTTGATCAAGACAAAATTTCTTATCTCATTCTGGGAAGCAAAATGTCATTTTTTTTCCAAATCAGCTGTGAAGCTGAGCCTGGTTACATAACCTACACTCTTCCCAAGTTTACAGCAGGCTCTATTTGCCCAAGAGAGGCCTGGATCATGTACAGATTTTGTTCTGAATGTCCAGTAATTCTCCCCCAAACTTCCAGTGCCTATGGAGTTACAATGTAGTCAGGGCTACAGACTGATATTGCAAACACCTGAGGGGTAAAGCGAAAATTTTGTCTGCTCCAAGATCAGTCCTTTCCAAGCTGAGGGATCCATCCGTACATATCTGTGTGATTTTAGCCCACATTAAGCACTGCTCCTCTTATTCCATGAAGAAGACATTATGGAAGATGGTAATTAAACTATATTTTCCATATTTCATATCAGATCTATATTCTGTGGCAATCAATCTGTCAGAACATGCACAGAACACGAGGTACTGTGTTCTCTGGAAGTGTCTGTCATTTGCTATCTGAACAAACAGGTGAAGAGAAGTGAAACAACACTGCTGGTGTCAGGTGAGGCAGCATTTCTGTCATACTGATAACTGGCACACTAATCAGAACTGTAAAACTATTAAAGTAGAGAAAAATAAAAGAACAAACTGTCTCAACATCACACTAAAAATCTTATCTCTACAGGAAAGCTCTGCAACAATGGAAAAAGCATCGCTGGCAGTCCGAGGCAGCCCCGACATAAAGCAACAGTAAGTCCAGCTGCAGACAGAGCAATCCCTGATGAAAGTAAATGCAGAGTTAAATGGCCTCTTCCCAACTCTGTGGACAGCAACACGTGTACAGAACATACAGTGTTCTCTTTCAAGGTGCACTGAGCCATGACAAATGTGCATTGTTTTACATAGATACAATTTCACACACAAATTGCCATCACTCTGATTCTTCAGCCATTATTATAGTAAGATAAGTTTACTTAGGGTTGAGTTGAGTCTCTGTGAATTTTATATCTATCTCTCTCTTTCTACAATTTTGCCTGAAAATCGTCTAGAAGGGCTTTGTCTTCCTTTGTGCTAAAACCTGCATCTCATTTCCCTTCAGCAAATTTCCACACCAGCCACAGGACACCATTTATCTTACACTGCCCTGGCTACCTCTAAAATAAAGACATACAGACAAAAAAATACATGAATATTCATGAGCTGAATACTGAAGAAACTGTACAATTCTACCATATTAAAACCAAGTCCCTTTTCTGGATATCATTCTCTGTCTTTACAGAAATGAAAGGGAATAGGGATAGGTTTGGGTAACTTTTCCTGAAGATGTTTAACAGTAGGATTCACACCATATAAGCTTGCAAACATGTCATATAGCAATTAAACAAGCCTTTGATCTGAAGGTATGTTGGTGTCAATGATTAGGATTTTGTAGACTTTAAGCCTCCTAAGGAGAATTCTTACCGAAATAATTTTCCCCTTAGGATTTTATACACAGCAAATACTGTGAGGGATGCACTTCCACACCCCTCCCACAACTTTTCTCTTTAGTAAAACCCACCAATCTTCTGTGTTAGAACAACTACTGCTACCCTGTGCTTTGGTAGAAGTATCCCATTTATACCAAATTTGTATCTTTGATGTTGTCATAAACAGACCACCAATCAAAACCAGACTGAAGAGTGACATCAGCTTCCCCAAAAACTTAGTTTCAAAGACCAGACCTTACTTGCCAGCTTCCATTCTTCCTCTGCTCAGTCACTGAGTTTGACACTATTCAACTCTGCACTCCTGCTTTTGCCTCTTAAGCATTTTGCATTAGAACCATCAATTTTATCTGAACATTTTAGCATTTTCCTTCAGCACTTGGGTGCTTCTCCATGAGAATTTAATGTTTCTCCTTGGTTTGTGTTCCCTGCCAGCTTGGCAGAACAGCTCAGGCATTCTGATATTCTCAGTACTTCAGTGTCTTGCCTCAAAGCTTCTCTTTATTGCGAAGCTCCGTTGCCACAGTTGCTTTGAGCACATTCCCCTCATCCTGGCACTTTGCCTTGGTGTTATAGCAGACTCATCTCAGTGCTGTGGTGTTCCAACCATGCCCTTCCACATCCATGCCACCACAACTAGGACATTTTCCTCCAAGATTCTGCTCTAATTCTTTCCCTCCCAGGTGGTTCTTTGCAGCTCCATTGTAGATTGATCAGACTTAAGGCAGACATGGCTCAGACACCAACACTGTGCTCCAGGAAACACAGGGCACTCTCCTCCATCCCTCCACCCCACCCAAAACAAAATGGGCAAAAATTAATGAATGGCTAATGATCCTCAGCTCCTTACAGAGTACATGCAAGGCTAAAGTTTCTTAGTGATTGGTGTTGGAGCTTCCTTTTGGAAAGAACCAGTCATGCAGAATTCCAAATTTTTATGGACTATCTCTTCCTTGCTCAGGATCAAATTGTTATGAAATTGTTTCATGAAAAAATACACTAATAAAGATTAATTTACCAACCTTTTTCCCAAAGCTGACCACTTCATTAGGCAACACATGCAACAGTTAGTACGTTAGACATTCAAAGCAAAGTAAGCACCTGTTAAACTCTGAAAATATTTTGTTTCATTAAATGCACCAAGTTGAATTTTTATATATGTCTGAAAAACAGAGATACTGTAACTTTGAGTGGCATATGTTAGATATGATCCATGTTTTTTATAAGTCACCACAGCTCAACAGACATGAATCAAGATGTGCAGATTGATATAACTGTGAGAAAGCCTTATACAGATATCAATGTTTACATGAGATACTGTAAATATATTCAGCTCTCTTAGCACTGTACTTATTTTTGTAAGAAAAAACCATCCAAAATTACAAATTTCTTCCTATAAAAAATTCTTCAAAAAAACAGTGGCAGATTTGGCTTTGGCTTTTTCCCTCATCTCAGTGAGCTGTTTCTTAGAGTTCTACCAGTAACATGCTGGTCAGTAAGATAAAAGAAACATCAAGACCCCATCACAGGACATCCAACTTTTAAAACATATTCTTCAGTAAATGCTGTGCAAGAGAAGGAAAAAAATGCAACAAGCAATGAACAACTTTCTTATTACAGTCTTCATCATGTCCTGAAAGCAGCAGGGTTTTGAGATAATGGCAACATGCAGCTATTTACAACTTGTTAACCTTAATGCTGGGCTCAGAGAGCCAAACTGTCTGTGCACTAGCTGGCATTTTTCCTAAAATCTTGCAAGCCTTTGTGAAGGAAACAGTCATAGGATTGCAAATCATCTTTTGGCACATATTGCTTTCATAGCTAGAAATGTTCCTTTTAGGGCCCATATCTGTGGGAAAGTAGGAGTCATCAGTGGGAGACAAACAGGCGCAGAAAGGTGGCAGTGGATAATGGATACATAAAAATTGGCAAAATGCTTTCCAGTCTTCTAGAGAAATGACAGTCCAAATGTAAATTCTTGTAAAAGGAAACACAAAAAATGTAAGATCTAACAGGTTGCACCACTGATATTTAAGACACACCCAAACACAACCCCAGCATGAACCACGTCACAAGGCTTTTTCATTCATCTTCCCCCGACAGGCTGCAGCACAAAAGTGATTCTACATGAGTGAGTACATTCCTTTACATTTTGTGACATTTCACTCCTAAGCTAGAGCAGACCTGACATCCTTATTCTTGTCTTGATTTACCTCCATTGTCAGCCACACTGTTACAAATGCCATGGCTCAAGTCTGCTCAAGAGGATTCTGCTCGTGGGTATTGCGGGGCAGAGATGAATTTTCACTGGGATTGCTTCGTGAAGAAGCTTGTTCAAAGTCTGTAAGCCCAACGTTTAGCTCAGACCAAGGACATCAGTTAGGACTTTTATGACCAAAGCACATCCATGCATAGACAAAGAAACACAAACACCCTTTAATGGAAAAAATAGAATAAATGCACATACACATATCTTGAGGGGGGGAAAGCTACTACAAGGCAGGTAATCTTTACAAAATACTAAGAAAAGTCAGCAGAAGTATCAATCCTCTTGGTGTCACAGAGACTTTCTTTTGGAGTACTGAAGATGCCCAGTATGACAACAGGATCAGAGTCACAGTGATAGTGAACTGGTAACATCACGTTGTGAATGGCAGTGTCAGCTGAAACACACACTGCTCATAATGCTGAGGCACTGTGAACACAACAGTTTGTTATGCATCTTATTTGCAGAGGGGGTGACCTCTTGGAAAGCTGAATGACTGTGAAACTGCTGCTTTTATGTCCACCAGATGTGGTTGGGACACAGTTCACGTTTCGTTGTTTTCCAAGTTTTCGGTCCGTTTGTGCTTCACTGAAGAGTTACGTCACCAAAACAGAACTAATGCCAAAATTCACCCCAAATACAAACAAACTGTCTTCTCCATGGCAGGCCTGGAGTTTTCTAAAAAAGCAAGAGACATTTACCACAGAAATATGTTCAGTGGAATTTTAGGTGATCAACTAAAACATCGGAAAGAACAATTTTTGATGAATTAATTTAGAAATATTTATCTACATTTTATCTTTTAGCAGTATATTCAAAGGTGTTTCCTTCACTGCATCTGAAATATTCCAGATTAAAAAAATAAATAAATAAAAACATAAAATGTAACCAAGGTATTTCATCACAAATTATGAGGTTTTCCTACCATGCTGCTGGGTCAGTCAAGCTTGAGTGAGTAATCAAGGGTATGAAGTGCCTCGTGGAAAGGCAAACCTTTTAGCAGTTCTGTGCTGTCACTTTCTAGTTTGCCAAAAAATGTAATTCATCAGAGAACTGAGCTGGGATTTCTTGGAATTTATTTATTTAATCTACAGACCTTTCATTAATTCATTTTTATTTATTGTAGAAAAGCAGATTTCCAACAAAAGGCCCTCCAAGTTGATTATCTATGCAGTGAGGATTGTTTCTTCCCCTCTAATGTTTTTTTTTTAATCTAGAAATGAAGGAAATATGTCTCAGGCTTCTTCCCTTGAAATTCTGATCAATGCTGTCTTACCTATAAAATTCTCCAAAGAAAACAGTGAAAATGGTTCTCATCTTGCAAACAGACTTAATCACACTTTGCATTTCCTTGCAGAATGCAAGTACAAGCCATTTAAAGACAAACAGCCTTCTGGTTTGTAAATCATCTTCAGGGTTTCTGTTTCAGAAGGAGTGTACAGATAGCTCACATTCATCTTCTCTTTAATGATTACTCCCAGTAGAATGTTTACAGCTTTTTTAACCTGTAAATCTGATGATTTTCTCAAGAGATTCATTAAAAACTTGAACAGGGTTTTCTTCTCCTACAACAAACAATACTCTGGTAACACTTTCTAATAATGAACACATTCCAAGGGAAATTGAAAATCTCTGATTTCCCTGTGGTTATACAGCCCATATATACATCTAGAATGGTAACTATACATTTAAATTCCACTGTCTTGCCTAGATATGATTGCAATGATGTGTCTTTGGAGATTTTTTTTTAGGGTAATACAGATGAGGGAAGAATAAGAACAACTGTCTGTGTTCTGAGTTTCTGGGTACAGTCTTCTATTTGCATAACTTTTATTGTAGTTGCACCAATGCAAAACCAAACACAATCTGTTCATATATGTGTACCTCATCCAGAACATTTATTACGAAGTTTGAGCAGTTGAAATGTCTTAATTAAGACAATGTGGATTAGCACTAGAACACTGTAAGTAGCTCATTTTGTATCCAAACCTGACCACACACAGTTCTGTGTCCTATTCCTGACCATCAGTCAAGGAGTAGCTTTTGCTGAATTATCCCCAGTTCACTCTGGTTCATCGGGGCATTTCTGCTATAAAGTTTTATCTCATAAAATAGCCCATCCCTAAGTGCAAGATGGAAAAAAGTAATTGGTAAATGTTCCCAGTCGATGGCAAAAATAGAAACCAAAATGATAAAGAGTAACTTCAAACCAGTTCATCCCCTCCTCCAGACAGGGAAAAAAATGGCAAAAAATTATTTTCTGCTGGAGATGACTAATTATATTGGCATTTTTTATATTCAGCTCAAAGCAAGTCTAAGCCCCATGCTAAAATATGTGCTAACAAGCAGAGTGTGTGTTGCAGATCTCTTCCTATGGCACACACTTTTTCTGTAGAATATTCTGCATATTTAGAAAATTCTGCAACATGCTGCAGATCAACACTTCATTATTACATTTTCTAGTGATGGAAAAACAGTCCCTCTGTAAGGTGCCTCCTGGAACTCAGGGAAACTTTGATTTAGCTCCTTGGCCTACCAAAGATTTCCCTGTATACCATCTGCTCTTTTCATTTATTTAAAATCCACATCTGCAGGGTTCTGAAAATATCAGGCTGAGAGTGTCTAATGGTACAAATGCAACACAGCCTTTACCACGCATTCATTAAGATAAACAAATAATTAGGATAAGAAGCTTTCCTCAGTGCAATCTGAAGGCAACAGTCCCTAATTGTGGAACAACTTGTTTAATGACCACCAAACTGCATGCAGTGGACATTTATTAAAACATTGAGTAACACCAAAGTATTTTTTAAGGGAAACAAAGTGTTCTTTTTCAGACAGCAGAAACAAAACGGTACAGCAAGAGTGAAGGATGGAAAACACTGACAGTACCTTCAGCATTCAGCTGAGCTTTCAGTTAAAGTTGGCCCAAATAAACCAATAAAACCCATTAAAGTAATTTTTATCCTAAATTTCAATTAAATTTGGGGTATGCAGTGCTATGATCCTGTTAGATATTTAAAAAAAAAAAAAAAACAAGTGACATCATGTTCCACAGTGTGGAAAGTGAGTGAAAGTACCTGAAATGAAGGAACACTCTAATCCAGCTTTGACAACAATCATGAAATGCTGGTTCAGAATCAGGAACCTTCTTCAGTTCTTTCCAGTGCACAATTTTTGTTTGACTGCTTTGACAAAAACTTCCATGATGAAATAAGGAGCAAATTAGAGCTTCTGTAACTGTAAAGATCCTTTCTAGGATTTTTTTTTCAGAACCTTTGTTCTTAAAACCAGTGGTCTTCTCTCATATCTACAGAAAATACTTAAATGTCTGTCCATAAAAGCATTTTCTATTCTCAGTCTGGTTTTATTCTCTTATCCTCATGGTCACACATTGTTAAGTCCCTCTCTAGAAACTGCATTTCTGCATTTTTTGTAGGGACCCTGTCAGTCAATCTCCAGACACTTTTTTAGTCAAAAGCACTAAACCATCAAGATGAAACATCAGCAGAACACTCTTCACAAATACAAACAAAAGTACACCCAACAAATGTGTCCACCTGAGAAAACCCTCAGGACAAACTAAATTAACAACTTTGCCTTACAGCTCTGAATGTCAACTACCTGAGGTTTTGTAGGACTGGAGGAAAAGAATAAGTCTCAGGTTTTCTTGCCCTCAGCTCTGTTAATAAAGCTGAGCTTTCTGCTTTCCAGTTGGCTTTGACAGAAGAACAAAAACGTACAGCAGGACTTCCTCAGAGAGAGGAAGAAACTCAAAAGTGTTTCAGAGATCAAAAGCTGTACTTCAACCTGTATTCAGAGCAGCCCTGTACAAAGACACTGAGGAGATGACTTGTTGAAGTGGCAGCCTGTCTGTATAACCCCACTTGAAGGAGGCTTCCAAAATCACACCAAACAGCACACACTGAGACAGGAATAGCAACCAACACAGATCCACAGCCAAGGACAAAAATAACAGCGCTCTTTGGTTCACTAGTGGGTTCCTCTTCCTGTCCTGCTCCTCTCTTCTTCACTACCTGAACAACTAGAACAGCAAGGACATAGCAAGCTCCTGAATTTGAGCAGAAACTCACAACTGAGACAAAGCAAAAAGGTGTGACCTATACAGAGGAGTAAAAGTCCTTTTAAAGAACCTCACAGAAGTTCAGACTGAAGACACCTCCAGAGAGCCTGTCTAGCCAAACCAGCTTAAAGCTTTTAAGTTACATCAAGTTGCTTAGGGCCTTAGGTCAAGCTTTGAAAATTTCCAAGGATTCTTCTGAATATTAAGTGAACACTTTTGTAGTGTGTAAAAAGGAGAAACTGCTTCAAGTATTTCTTTTGGTTTTCTACCAAGATTATCTTATGTGCTTGCAGCACTTCATATCAGTAGGAAACTCAGATAAGCACAGAGTTTACATTCAGGAAATAAAAAATGGCAAAGAATCTACTGCAAATTAGCACAGAGAGTGCAGCCTAAAATCACACTGATGTCAAGGACATCAGGCAACTCTTGTTTGTGACAGAAATATGTAACTCCAGCAAGGGCTCCCATTTAGAGGATCCTTCACAAAACTGAGTAGGATCTCCAATACCTAAGAAAGAAAGCAGCTGTTACCAGCCCACAAGGGATCTGACATGTTTCTCCCTCCAAACCAGTTAGGGCTGAGGTTGTAGAGTGTGTATAAAAAGCAAAGGAAAGGAGGAAAATCTACCACAAATGTGGCTCACAAAGTGATGGATGGCATCCTAAATCTGGTCTTATAGATCACAAAATAGCCTGTTAAAAATGCTAATTCCCTCAGCCATCCATCTGAGAAATACCTGCATCTAACTTTGTGAGGCTCATCAACAGGTATTTCACTGCCATAGTAACCCAGTGAAACTGTTTCCAAGACTATTTTGAGATTTCCACATTTCAACCTCGCTTTTCCCTAGAGGTTTCCTACACTTTATCTGTCTTCCCCAACAGACATATTTATAGCACCACAGTGTTACATATTTATCATATTTACATGTCACTACATATGCAGCAGGTAAAGAGATGTCCTGACCAAGTTATCACTTCAACAACTGAAGCATCCCGAATTTTTCAGGAAGTACTTTCTGTCGGTTGATTTATATCTCCATCAACCACTGTCTCACAGTCCAGCAGACCAGCAAAGAGGTGACTTTTGCTTCACTAATGACTAACTCAAGACTCAGCCCCAATGCTGTGAAGTGACTGCATTAGCAGAATTCAGTTAATCCTGCAGTAGCCACACGGTACCCCCTGCCAGTCTCCTCTAAATCACTTACTCTAAACCTTTTTCCAATGATTTCTTTCAAGCTTTTTTAGCGTTTGTAATACAATAGAGGCTAAAAGTACTGCACCTGCCAAAATGAATTACATGTAAAGAACTGAGACTGCACACATCTTTTTTTTTTTTTTTTTGCTGACTGATGTTGCACAATCTTTGACTCAGACACTTTTTTAAATACTCTTTTTCGTTAAGTTCAGGACAACAAAAATACAAACACTGACATTAAGTGGACTCAGAACAAATGGCATTTACATAAAGCCAGATTAGATTTTCATCGAACTCAACAAGAAAATATTCTGGGTTTTTATTTCTTCCCATTGGTGTTAAACAACAGCCAAAATCTAGAAGATAAAAAATATCCCAAGGAAGCAGCTATGGGACAGTTGACCCACTAGATGAAGTTAAACAGTTCCAAACAGCAATAATAACTCATCAATTAAGGTTACAGAATATTAAATAAGAAGTGATTGGCCCCAAAATCAACCTGCATCATGATAATGTAGAGCCTCCTCTAATAGATTAAATTCTATGGCAATGAATGATTAATCTGTAATTAATATCCTAATTCTTCTGTTCCTCTTCCTCTCTATTTAAGTGTTTAAAATCTCCTTGAATAAAATAAAGTTGATTGAAAGGACATAATCATTCCTTTAAAATATTTGTTTTATGCAGCTCAGGTAGAGACTGCCAGCTTTTAGCTAAAATTCATTGTTTACTTTTAGACTTTGGGTAGAATAATCATCTTTGAGTTCCACCATGTTTTGAATATTGGATGTGCACAGATTTAGTGTCCCTAATGTTCAAAGAAATGTAAGGAGACATGGATGAGCTACAGACTGTTGCTATAACCAGACTTTAACAAAAATGGTACTGATTGGTCAACTTTTTTTTAATCCTTTCTTTTTCTCATATGCCAAGTGTCTTTTTTCTCCCCATTTCCAGCTTGAAACACCTTGAGTTAATGTTCTGTGAACTGATCTCAAACATACTTTGCATTATGCTTGAGGGAACTTCCAGAGCAGTTCATGGAAATGGTTTTCTTTCTATATGTAGATAAAGCTAAACTGTGAAAGACATAAACTAAGTGATATTTGACTGAGCACCTTGTCAAAAAATAAATAACTGATGGCCCACAGTTCTGTAGTCTTCTGAAGAGGGATTTTAAAGAAACTTCTTGCTACAAAACTGTGGTTTAAGGTGTTCTCCCAGATATATTGACTTTTTAAAGGGCCTATATTTGAAAAATAGGAGGGAGGGTGGAGGAAGAATATGTGAATACCAAAAGTGTTACAACAGTTCCATTTTTAGGTCATCATTATTCCAGGTAGATGATATACAATTCAAATGCACTTATTTCCCAGTATCTAAGGACCCTTCTGTAACTTTCACTCCTCAGGTTTCACTAATGCCATAAACAATTACACATGTACATGCATGTGATTTTTTTCTGAAGTTTCTGGTGGAATAATAGAAGATAAAGAAGTAATAACTGTTACTTCAGCTGCTTTTTGGTGAGAGGATGAGGCCATTCTCAATTATCTTAGAAAACTCTAACAAACAAACTGGGACAACAAAAGAATGATTTACCTTATATCCAATTTTCTTTAACAAGTCATAAAATTACAGATCTCCTGAACATGAATGTCAAAGAGTTCTCTGATAATTAGACATGAACATACATTTGTCTGACAAGCAGTTCACTGATCTCTTCTAGTCCCGATTACAGAAAACCATTACAAAAGTCATAGCTGGAATCCATTTATTCTGGTAGAGTATCACATGAAGACAAGGCAGGGACATGAACTGACAATGAATTTTATGTATTCCTTTCCCAATTTTCATCCCCAAAATTATTACTGCGTTGCCTTGTACTCCAGATTGTGATTTACAACACGTTGCCACGGACATTTTCCAAGGGTCAATTAAATGACTGACAAAGTAAAGCCATAACTCCATTTAATGATAGCTTTGGTTTCATCCTTATATCCTGCATATATTTATAAATTACTGACAGCAAATATAATCTGAACAAACTACTACAGCGAGGCCCTGAATTATTTGAGTTCAGAGTTATATGTGCACATTACAGTTCCTGTTTAGTCACCATTTAATGAAGTTCTCAAACACAAGAGTTCCTCTGCACTTTTCTTTAGGGGATGCTAAGGCAGAATCTTCAGCTATTAAACATTGACAAGTCACACGTAGGTTTTTCATCCCAAACATCCTGCAAGTCCCAGGAAAATCTCTTTCCAGTTTGGGAATCCAACTTGCCTCTTGCCATAATGCTCCATTTCAGGAAGAAAAGTACCATCACACCTAAAAAACCCATGAGCCAGGTAACCTTGTGCCCATCAGGACACACAGCTTCATACTTGCCAGAAGATAGGAAGATAGATGATTTTATAACTGACAGAAATGACTAAACATGGGTTTCAACTATTACTTCCATTAGCAGAGATAAAACACAGTTTCTATTTCAAGAAGAAACTTTCTTGGGGCAATTATAAAGAAAAAGTGACCTAATGACATCTGAGTTCCAGGCTACAGGCAGGCAGTTGGCTTTTTTATAACTGTTCCCTGTGCTCCATTTTATGGAACCTGCAGTCTTGTCATCCTCCAAATCTTTGTTACTTTTCTTTGGGTGGGCCTGTATGTGCCTTGTGCCAGGGACTACAGCTGGAAACAAGTGCATGTGGTTATAGTGTGCCCACACATGTGAACACAGATCCAGCAGATCACAGATCTCCATGTATATACATTTATTTATTTAACAAGATAACACAGTTGGTTAAATGAAACATGCTGTGCCTAAAGCATTCCAAACTTTTGCTTGATTTTCTTCCCTTTAGCATGTATTTCCTGCTACTCCAGTAGACAGCATCAAGCGTATATAATTACTAATTAAATTCTTACAACAATAATAAAACTATGTCCTTAAGGATGTAACAGATAAACACTGATATGCAAACAGACTACATCACCAGTGACATCTTATTTCTAGACCAGCTTGGAGGAAGAAAATCTTCCCCAAAACAACCATATCACATCAAAGCAGTACACAACTCAAGATGTTCCCCTGGCAGGAAAACGAAGCAGGCGAAGTTTCCAAGCACGGAGAACTGTCATGTTAAACCCCAGAGCAATGGGTTTTAAAGACAGTGGGCACCTCTGGTTGTAATTTCACTACTGAATTTGGAAGTCTCCCATGATTTCAACATTCATCTGCCTCTCTAACAACACATTAGGCTCTCTGAAGTTGTGGTTATGTAGGTTCCCTGGAAATTATATAATCATTGCGAAGTCTATCGCAACTTAAATTAAGGAAAACAAAGCCATTTAAAAAGAACTCCTTTGAAAAGTTAGTAAAGCATTTGCTGTTAAACAGGCTGAGTTCTGCCATCCCTGCAAGCAAAACTCCTCTACAGCAATGCCTTCTATACCATATGAACATAGAGAACTCCTAAAGGACCAAGAGAAGTTCAAGTATGCACATTACGTAATGCAAGAATCAGTCATGGAAGGACCTGTTCCAATAGGATTTTTTTCCCAGACCACAGGAAGATTTGGCTCAGGCCATGTGTGATCAAGAAGACTAAATCTTGCATAATCTATGAGAAAATATACATTTTTGAAGAGCATCAGAACTAATTTTCAACAGGATCTTATTAAAGGCAACAACAATAGACTTCAAAGGAAAAGAATGCTTAATTATGACACAGTTACAGAATACGCTTCACATTTTCCTACTTACTGTCAAAACTACCATGATTTGATTGCATTCATAGAATAAATCCCATAGTCTTTTTTCATCTGTATTCTAATATTTGCATTAACTTTTCCTGGCTTCATATTAGTTGCCCATGTTTCTGCAAGGAGTGTGACTTTTCAGAAGACCCAAGAAAGACACGGTCACCGTCTCTTCACTGCACTGGCGAGAGACAACTGTTACAAACCTCCTCAGTGATCTCATTGCAGAAAGAGGTAATTGGGACAGAAGAATATTAATCTCCCTTATGAATTTTTATGTAAATGGCAACACTGTCATTCAAACAATACTCATTTATTTCATCCAGTCCAAAATACTTGGAATGCAGGAAGCTGTATCTTGAACCTGCTACTTGGACATTGATATTACATAGTATGTGTGACCATATCCTTGAATTCGGAGGTATTTGTAACTCCAGTCTTTTCACTTCTAGTCTGAAATACTCCCCAAGTTAATTATTATAAGCATTCACAGAGTTTGCACAGATGAAGCAACGACTTCCGAGACAGGTAATTGGAAAAGGCTCTGGGATGCTTTGGAAGAAATGGCTCTGTTTAAGCTTGAAGGGACCGTTCTACCCTTGGGCTGTGCCCTGGTGGGAAGTAGGATTACCGGGATGGTTCTTGCCAGGTGGACTACCTGGCAAGAGAATGCTTTCAACACCTGTGTCAGACAATAAACACCATTCAACACTGAATCGTTCTCTTTGGCTCATTGAAAGGAAAACCTCAGCGGTTACAATACAAGGCTGGGCTTTTGTTGTTCTTGCAACTCAACCCTCCAAAGAACTGTCACCAGAACATTAGTTGTGCTGCAAAGGGAAACTGAACCACTGAGACCTGACTAATTCCTGGTTTGAGCCAGTGCTGTTGTCCTTCAAGTCCTACTGCCCGCTTAATGACCAGAAGCCCCTTTAAAATCCAGGTAGAAACATTCATCTGAATCCACAAGGTGCTTTCCAAATCTGAAAGGCTTGTTGTTGAGGGTTTTTTTCCTTCTTAATTCTCTAAATTTATCAGACAAATGTTGTTTTCTACTAAGCTTTCTATAAACTCAATCTAACAGTGCCAAGTGTTATTAGGCTTCAGTGTTTGGGATATCTTGTTTCTTTGTACTATATGAATGTATCCAAGTTAAGCTTAGAGCCTGTCCTAAAAGTAGCCATTAAGTTCCTAAGCAAATGGGTGTTTTAATGGAAAGGCTGACATTGCCTTAACTATGGGAGCGTGAATGGCTCCAGTATGAGATTACTCAAGTCCATGTAGAATACAAATGCAATACAGGACCACAGGTTCAGATCTTTGATCTCCTTTTTTGCAGAGGCTGTGATGTATAAAGCCAATTCCACTGTGCAGACAGTACTACACTGAATATAAATTATCCTTTAACTATAGCAAGGCTCACATTTAAAGAAATGCTGCAAGGATGAACAATGCAGCCATGAAGCAGAGTTCTTCTGTAGCAAAAATACAGAGCAAGATCTGCATGGATAACCATGGTTTCAAAGGACAAGACTTTTCCACAGCTGTTATTTGATAAAAAATAGAGTAGAATGTGGAGTATTGGATACACAGAAGTACAGTTAAAGCACACTGCTTGCTCTTTCTATTAAAAAGTGAGCTAGAAATACTTGCTTTATTGCTCAGATTAAGCATCATTCCCTTAAGAGGCATAAAAAAATGATTTTAAAATGTGGAAACCAACAGTCTCAACTGAATATGGCTTGAAATTTAAACACATCTTTTCCAGATATCTCTTTAGAGGAAGAACCTTCTGCCTACTGAGCTAACACTAACCTCCCTGGAGTTTAGCCATGAATATTCTAAACCCATCTCTTACAAATCACGAAAAGTTGTCTTTTGCCAAAATAAAATGCTTAAGAGGAATTCAATATGCTTACCCTGCTTTTCTTCATTTTATTTAAAATAAGTGTTTCTGTCTCAACTTTATGCCAAATACAAAAGAAGAAGGAGACTGAGCTGTGGAACTATTACCTCAGATTTTATATACAAATGGGAAAACAAATTACTTCTCAGAACATCAGATGTTTGGCTTCAGTGTATTCTGCATAATTTTCAATTTAACCAGCACTTTTGCAGTTTTACAGATAGGTACTATTGAGGGATTCTGAGAGGAATTTCTCTGCTGTTTACATCAGTTAGAACTTACATGGTTCTCAGGCATGTTGCTTTCCTACTCTGTGATGCTTCTTTGCATGCCAACTTTGTTTGTGTGTGTGTGAGAGAATGTCAGTAAATAAATAAATAAATAAATAAATAACTTTGTTCCTTATCTTACCTCTTTTGACCTGTGTAGTCTGGCAGATCAATTCTAGTTCCACTGCAGACAAGCAAAAAGTTAAATTCTAACTTTCATTTAATCTTTGTTCTCTTTAGGCTTCCTTTCAGTTAGGCTTGAAGAAGGTGCTCTTTGTGGCTCAGTTCTCTATGCCAGAATGCAACTGAGCACAAAAAGAATGCAAGGGTGAGCTGATAGTATCTACTGTCCTCAGCTCTGCTTCCGTTCAATAAACTTGAGCGTCTTCTCCCCTCCTTTGTCAATTGAGATAAGCAGCAACAATTACTCAACATGTATTATCAACTCAAGCTCAAAAAGGCAAGATCAGCTGAGCTGACTCCATCTCTCCCAACCTCAGTTTCCTTCAGTCTCCGAGAGGGGCAAATAGGTCCCTGTTTGCCCCTTGGCATGCACCTCACAGCTACTTCTCACAGGCAACTACACCCAGGTTGCAAAAGGAAAGTGAGATAAATCCTCTGCTTTCCACACTGCCTGCAAGGTCCCTGCTTGCAGCCAGCAGGCTGGGAGCTCTGTGCCATGATGGCACAAGTCACAAACGAGCCATCCTTCTCTTCCCCAGACGATCACATTCTCTCCTTGTCTGTCTGTGTTCTCCTCTCTCCTTCCTTTCTGTGGTCTCCATAGCTGAAACCAAGAATTCACTGGGCATCACTGCAATGCCTCTAACCAAGCCTAACTGTATCCAGAGCTTGAGTCAATTAAAATACATTTCAGCTTGATCTGGTTTTTATCCCAATCCAGTACTCCATATACACAGCAACTTTAAGCTTACAGACATCCCTTCACGGTTCAAGAAAATGCTTCAATCAAAGAACTTAATTTACAATCCAGCATAGTTTTTGCTTTCTCGGCTCTCCCCAACAGCCTGGCATTTTGATGCAATCCTCATTTAATGCAATCTCCATTACAGGATTATGATCACATCAATAAAATGTTCCATATGTCTTTTTTTCCATCCCTCTCCCTGTCTCATTAATAGTAGGCACTATATCTGCAAAAAACAACAAATCAAACAGGCTGATGGGATGCTTTAGGGAGGTAGCGGGGGGTACACATTCAGCAAAATGCAGCAGCCAATGCAAACTGCCCATCAGAGACTGAGACCGTGGATCTCCTCATTCCTGAGCTATGCGAGTTGCTCAGTGTCCGCGCCGCGAGCACAGATCCTCGCCGTGCTGTTATCAGACTAAAAAATAAATACAGCTTTTGCAATCACTTGTGAGCTCCGTATACTTTTCACAGGAGCCGACTTTCATTTCACTTGATCGGTTCCAGCCTATCCATACGGTTCTGGATGAACTGCTGATGCTCTGCTTTAGAGGGGGATGCTGGACAAAAGATACGATATACAAGGATACAAAAACCCCTCCTTTCCCCAAGCCCCCTTCTTACCTTCAGTGCCTTCTCTGCACAAGATGTGAATCTACATGGGCTCCTCAGCACATCATCAAGGCGTTTTAGAGTAGTGAAGGCTGCCCCACTGCACGGAACTTAGACCTCTCTGCAACAGCAAATCCTCGATCCAAAGCACAAGCCGCTTCTTCCCATGCAGTGTGTCGAGCACGAATCACACGCGACTTCCACATAGGGAATAAAATTGTAAAAGAAAGGGGAAAAAAAAAAGCTATCCTAACTTTTAGGCAACCTGAGTTTGTTTTATTTCTGTTGGGTTTAGTCAATTATCAGCTTTTGCAGCTGCGAGAGGATGGAAAGGCAGTCTCGCCCTGGAAGCCCCGCACCAGTTCCGCAGAGGTCCGGCCGCGTAACCCAAGTTGCGCGGAGAGACCCTGAACTCGGAGCGGCTCCGCGGCGCAGCCCGGCAGCCCTTCCCTTCCCTGCGCCGGCCGGGCGGCTGCGGAGCGCCGGGTCCCCCCGCGGGGCAGCCACCGCCGCTGGGCGCTCTCCCGGCTCCCCACGGGGCTGGCCCGGTGCTGTCCCGGCGGGCGAGCGGCGCCCCTGGGGGCGCGGGCAGCGCTGCCGGCGGCGCCCGGAGCCCGCGCTGTCCCGGCGGCGGCGGCGGCGGCGGCTCCGGCTCGGCTCTGCCGCGGCCGCCCGCGCCCCGCTCTGCCGCTGCCAGGCGGCCCTCCCCGCGGCTGACATCAGCGCCAGGAGGAGGAGCGACGCCGGGGACGCGAATAGCCGGGCCGAGGGGGGTTCCCCCTCCCGGAGCCGCCCTGCCCGCGCTCTTCTCGGAGAATCCCCCGAAAGCGGCGGCGTGGCCGCTCCGCCGCCTCGCCGGGGGGCGGCCCCAATCCCCGTCGGCGCCCCCCGCCCCGCGGGTCTGCCCGGCGGTACTGCCCGGGGATGATGCCCGGGGATACTGCGCAGCGCTCCTGTCCGGCCGTGCTGCCCGGGATGATGCCCGGGGATGCTGCCCAGCGCTGCTGCCCGGGGATGCTGCCCCGGCGATGCTGCCCGGGAATGCTGCCTAGCGCTGCTGCCTAGGGATGATGCCCGGGAATGCTGCCCGGGGATGCTGCCCCGGCGGTGCCGCCCGGAGGGCGGGTCCCCTGTCTGGGAGCAGCGGCTCTCGGAGCGGGGCCGGAGCGGGCGCAGCGCTCGCAGCCCGGGGCGGTCGAGCAGCCCAGCGCCGGCCCTGCCTCCCCCCGCCCGGACTCCCCGGCTGCACCAGCGCCGCGGCGGCGGAGGAAGGGGCTGAGATGAGAGAATCCTCCCCGGCTCCTCGGCCCGGCCCCGGCTGGCAGAGCGGCCGCCGGCCCGGCCACCCGCCCTCCCCGAGCTGCCCCGGCGGAGCCCGGGATGGGAGCGGAGGAGCTGCCGGCGGGGCCGCGCTGGGGCTCCGCGGGGCCAGACGGCGGAACGAGGGTCGGGGCCGGGGGCGGGTGTTGGGTGCCCGGGGAGAGAGGGGCAGCGTGGGACGTTCCAGAGGGTCCTCCTTGAGGCCGGGGCTCGGGGGTGCGGGAGAGCCGAGCGGGGGACGGCAGGATGGAGGCCGGAGGATCTTGCTGCAACGCCAGGCGGGGGACAAGGGGACTCGAGTGGGGGAGCAGCGCCGGGCTGGGGTCGCCCCCGGGCAGCCTTCAGTCTTCGTCGGGCCGGGGTGTCCCGGAGCCGGACCCCGCTCACCGAGAGGGGCAGCGGTCGGTGGGTCCGCCCGGGGGGCGCTGCCCGGGGCTCTGTAGCTGCGGCGAGGAGGGTGATGGTGTCGGGGGGCGAGAGCGCAGCCTTTGGCAAGTCAGTTCGTTCCGCGTGCAGGGATCAGTGGTGGCAGAGTGAGGTGGTTGTGATGGTGAGCGAGGCTTGCGTGAAAATACAGTATAATTAATAGTTAATTCGTGGTGTTGATTTTAATAATTTGAGTATTTTGAATTATTTGCAGTATTCTGCCAGATGCCTGCAGTAGGCACTTCTCAGTGAACACAATAATTATTAGTAAATAATTGAGCATTTTTTCTGTACTTGGGTGACAAGACAGTTTTAAATCTTTTTGAGGAAGAAAAGACATTGCACTTACCCTAACAGCACACATTTTTTGTGTCCTTCTTTATAAATAATATGAAAGTGTCCTTCTTTAAAAATAGTATGAAAATGTCTGAAAACCTTGTTTTACCTTCTTCACTGTAGCAAGATGTAGGTGATGCCTCACTTTTATCCCTAAATATAGTTTAAACACCAGAATTTCCCTGAAATAAAGGTATATAAGCGAGAGGATGAGCAAGTTCTAAAACCCACTTCTAAAAATCCCCAGTCATTCAGTGAATTGTCTCCATTTTACCTGTTAACTCATATTTTCAATGAGATTCTTTGAATATGGACTCGGAATGAACAATTGCATGGCCATTAACCATGCTGAAATACTCCAGAGCAGATGTAATGCCTTTTCTTCTAGGTCATATTTCCATATCGTATTTCTGTCGCCTGACTCTTAACCACATGCTCATTGTATTTTACTATGCTGAGTGCTAAATTCTATGAATTTAGTGAAGTTGTGACTTCATTATTTTTGTCCCACATACATAAAGATGGCAGAGGTGCCCTGCTATGTACAAACAGAACATACCCACAAATCAGAGTTCAGGTCCTGGCTGCAGTGCAGCACACTGCTGAAAGTAGCTCCTACCAGGTAGTGAGGCTTTTTATCTACTTTTCTGAACATTTTGTAATAAAATGGGATATATGTAAATGATGAAAGGAGAAAAAATTAAAAGCAGTGTGCTGCTAAATCTGTTTGGTTTACATGACGATGGTGGCATTCAGATGAGGACTGGCTGTCAATCCTGTTAATCCCCATTGCATGGAGCTGTCAAGGTGGGTTTCTAAAATAGTCAAGTCAATAGACAACTGGATTTTACACCTAAGAGGCATCAACTGGTGAAGGAATTTCTGTGTATTCCTTGAACACTGTCATATTGTTGTCCTCTTTGCTACAGAGTAAATTAAAATAAAGGTTATTACTTGATAAATAAATTAATACAGAAAGAAATTCAGATATTACTGGGGGACAAAATGACCTACAGCATGGTTGGCCCTGTGCAAAAACCATCAAATGCAACAGCATCATCCATTCCAGAAAGGAAAGCAAACAACATGTCTGAGGGGGATGACCAGTCCTGCTTTTCAAAGTGGTGTCTAAGGATAGGCTATAATGGACCTAGCAGTTCAGCCCTAACTGTGTTTGAAATACATACCCAGAAATCAAATTTAGTGAAAATTGTTATTTAATTTATTTAATGATATTGGAAGGAAACCCTGGAAGTGAGCAAGAACCCTTTACAAACTAGAACAGCTACATGATGACAATGAAGAGTCAGAGTCAGATTAATTCTGTCCATGCAGAAAATGCATTACTTTGCTATGAACAAAAAATGTTTCTGTCTATCAGAAGGTATTGCTGCTACTCTTGATTTAGATCAAGGTCTAAATCCTGAAATTGTTTGTTACTCTGAGCACATGAAGAGGCCCCACAGGAACTATTCACATGTGAAAAGAGCTAGGACCGGAGCCAAAGTTTTGCATACTGTGAAGGTCAAGCTTGCTTTCTTTCTAAAACTTGCACTTAACAAACAAACTTTCAGAAAGATGGTTTCCATAGAGCACCTTCAACTCGTTCCTCAGGATGCTGTAGGTGCTGGGGTTTGTGTCCAGCAGGTTCCTCTGACTTCAGGATTGGGTACTTTGCAGGCAGCGGCTGCCTTGCAGAACAGGGGCTGTCCCACCTTCCCTGATTACAGTTACTTGGTTCTTCTTCCCACAGATGCTGACTTGTTTATAAAGTTCTCAAAATGTAAGGAGAAAAGTTTCATAGACATTATACGACTTATGGCATTACAGTCATGGAAAAACCTGTTAATAAAAATGCACTGCCTGTAGGATGAATTCACAGCCTTTTTGCAAAGGTCACTTAAAATATATTGCCTGAGTAGCCTTACTTTGGTCACCAGATAAGTCATTGAGAGGCCACTGGAGATGACAGCCCCAAAGAAAGATAGTAAATCACTTTTATGTCTCTATGCAAGAAAATAAGAGACACAAGTCTTCCCTTTGGTACTGGGAATGGGCTGTGTGCAGAAACTGGTGCAGGGAACAAAAAGGAACTACTTTCACCAGCCTGACAGATAAGGTTGGAGGTCTTTCTCTGCTGAAGGCCTGACATAGTTCTGCTTTGCTTCTTTTTTCCCATCAGAACAACAGAAAAACTCAGAAAACAAATTGCAACCAGACTGTACCACATCCTTTGCTAGGATTTTGCCTCAATTCCAAGTAACCCTTTTTTTCTCCATACACTTATCTGAACAATAGTTTCTTTCTCTTACTTTTTCCCCATCCCCATTTAGTGGAAATGTGAAATAAATCCCAGTTGGCTTTTTTGAGCACTAGCACTGTTTTACTTCTCCTCTTAATAATGGAAATTCCTGAGATTTCCCTTTTTTGTGAACAAGGTTTATCTCCATTGCACCGTGCTCCATAAGTGCCAGTTAATCCCGTTTCTGGCTTTGCTAATGAACACAAACAGTGGGTCTCTCAGAGACCCACTTTGCTTTGCTACAGAATTACAATGGCTGATTTTTTTTGGCCAAGAAACTGGCATAACTTCAAGTCAAATCACTTTATGTCAAATCTAACATTAACTGGAAATGACATAGATATGCAAAAAAAACACCCCACAGCCACAAATTGAGATGAACAATCGTCACAAGTCTATATGGAACTTACTCCTTTCATTCCAAGGTTGGTGACATTATACACCTATTGTTAATATGTTTGAAGTTTAGACTGCATTATTTTTGGACAGGTCTTGATTTCTAAGTACATAAATTTCTGAGGGCAAGGCAGGCACCAGTGGTGGTTATCATCTCCCAGGGCTTTGGAAGTCCGGCACTTACCAGCAGGAGGTAAAACAAACTAATTTCATTATCAACTCAGCTGTCAAGAGTGACAATGTTTTTTAAATGTCATGAATTATGTATAAAATACATTAATTTTTATACTGGGCATTGAGAGTTCAGGCACGCACACCCAAAGGGCACAGCCTTGGCAGGGGCTGTGCAAGACAAGACGTCAGGTGGAGTTAATGCAGGGCCAGGAGCTCCTGGCCCCAGTTCCTGCTTCAGTCAGGAGCAATGATATCCATGACAATACAGGTGAGAGCTTAAAATGGCTTCACCAAGATAAAAATCACACAGAGTCTTTAAGATGGGAATTAATGAAATACCTGTCCTTGATAACAGGAGCTTGAGCAATAAAAATCTGCAGAAACTGCTCATTTAAATGCATTTTGTAAATGTAACAAGTTACACTGTGTTGTTCTCTGCATCTTCAAGAGCGTCTGGGGATTTATGTCTTGCAAAATAGAAACAAACTAAGAAAGCTGAAATATATTGTGTCTTTTGCTGTACTTTACAGCACAGCTTGTGTTTAAGAAGCAGTCTAGACATGCAAAATGCTAGAATAAACAATATTTTTTTCATTATTTTAAATTAGCATGTACTGGAAAGCTATAAATTTTAAAATTATGAACACTAAAAGGATTGCATATCTACTAAAATATTCAAAACAAAAGATACTAAGAGGCTATTCTGTTACCTGGCATTATAAAAATAAATTTCCTTCCAAGTTAATGCAATTACTAGCGATTTCCTATAAAAGAAAAAATAAACCTTCAGGATATTTTACAACGTATTTTATTTAGTAGTATGAAAATTCAAATCCTTTTTTTCCTCTCCCTCCTTATTTTAGTGGCTTGTTTAACCCATTTTAACATATAAATATTATTAAATACTATTTAATATTCATTATAGGCATTCAAATATTAGTTGGTTTTAAATAAATATGTTTTTTCTTTATTCTTTCAGCTGAATTGTGTGTGGAATTAAATAATCAGCTACAGTCATGACTGAGACTTAGAATTTATGACCACCAGTATAGAAAAGAGCTGTTTATTGTGGAGAACAGTGACAGAAGTGATCATGCCAAGGTATATAATTTTCCTCCTTGTGTCTGTGTAGGACAATAACAAAGCAGGTAGAAACCTCCCCTGTAGCTGGAGAACAACAGCAGAGCATTGTCAGGTACTAATCTGGGTCTTGGAAGACCCATCTTTCTTTTCCACCAGAGTTCTCTCTTCAGTCTGGCTCTTGGCAGGTCACTTAGTTCCCATGCCTTTCAGTTTCTGATTTAGTAAGAAAATTCATACTTCAATAACAGAAATATTGCTCAAATTATGCTTGAATAAAACACAGATATTGTTTGATACATTGTTTGATATACCTCAAATTTTTCACATTCAAACCCATAACTGATTTCATGAGTATGTTGCATGTCTAGATTTATTTGTGTTGCCTTGCTGAGAGAGCAAAGACCTGTTAAAATAAAGTGCTTTTAAATCATCATCAGACATAGGTTTCTTAAGCTTTTAAGTATATTGTATTTTGCAAAAGGGAAAATCATTGCTCTTTAGTAACAGGATATTTTTAGGCATCTTTTATTGGTCTCACCTTAATACTAATGGTATTGGTGGCCATATAATACCAAAGAGAGTACAGTCTGATGCATGATTTGCAGGAAATTATCTTCCCTGGCTTTCCATGCTCTGTAATCTGAGTATCAAACCTGCTTATCAAAGAAACAGAGGAACTCATGTCCCTGATCTCAAAGTCCTTTGACCCTTCCTTGAAGGATTTACACCATCATGTGCTGGAGAATGGAGGAATTGCTTTGCAAGACAGAGTTTCCAAGACAGAACACTAACCTGGACCCAATCAAGGACTTTATCCATGCAAAGTAATAAGTACAAGATAGGACTTGTTGCAAAACATCTGCTGCAGGGGCAAAATATAGTGGAGAATAGGCATGGATGCTTCTACCTGTGTAGTGCTGCCAAGGGCTTAGTAATTCCCATTCCTGAGATTTCTGTATTTCACTGGTGAGTGAAATTGTTCATTTAAAAATGCTTGGGATTGTTTTGGAAGAAGGAGTTATGCAGAAATGCAAGCCATTGGGATATGGAATTCTTTTGTTCATTGTAGATAACAAAATATTTAGTTAAGTTTTTCATAAGATTGCATAACATTCCAGACTTTCCTTCCACAATAAGATCATGAAAGAGTTTTGTTGACAGGAACCAGTACAGACCTACCTGGAGTTTGGGTTGAGATCACAGGGCATTATGTTCACTCAGTTAATAAAGAACCAGCTGATCACCTTTCCAAACCTGGCCACTGATATCATATGCAATTGGGGCACAGCATTTCTTTGTGGCAAGGTTATTTATATGTGTAACAAATAAAATATTTACCATTAATTAATCTCATGCTTTTAAAATGCTTTTGAAAATTGAACACATGCTTGTAGAAGTTTCTTGACACAGTGTGATGATATCAGCAACTGATGGTAGTGGTTAGTGAGTATTTAAACTGAAGAGAAGGCTCCAAAATGTCAGTGAGAATGCAAATTACAGTTACACACCATGAAGTGGTTCTGTGTTGATCATCTTGTGACATTCTGCATCACTAACTGATATACAAAGTGATGCAGGGAGTGCCTTAGAGGCATTTTTGTGTTGGGGTTTCCCAATTATCCCAAGCTTGCTCAGCAATTTTTTAAAGTTGAGTGCCTTCAGCAGCATCAAGCTAGGAATTCACTGGTACTATTAAATTTTACCATATTAGCTTTTAATTCTATTGCTTATCAGGGTTCTCTGTTAAACAGGAGGAAGAAAAGCTTGTCGTGTCAGAAAGCACTTCTTTGGTGCAGAACACCCCAGAACAATGCACGTTCTACAGTACCTTACCCCAGTGCTTGCAATACCTGTTTAATTTCTTGGCAATTCAATTTCCATTATACAAAAAGAAGAATTTTTTTAGACGTGACGGATGTCTCGGGAATTGGGAACGATCCCGCCCGGCTGGCACGAGGAGCCGCCTGCATTTCCCAAGGCGCGGCCGCCAGAGGGAGCCCCAGGCAATGCTTCGCCATCCCCAAACCTTCGCAACTAAAAAAAACCAAAAAAGAATAGAAAAAGGGTTTTTTAATAATATTGAAAAGAAAAAGCTAGGCGATGTTTTCCATGACTATAATTTAATTTCACTGCCCAGCTACTGATTATCTGTGGAACGGCTTTAACCTCACAAGTCACCTATCACAGGTCATGATCTCACTAAACCACAACTAACCAGCAAGAGAAACGTCCAACAGAAGGTTTCAGATTAACATGTTTCTAAATTAGCATTAAAAGGAAGAAATGCAATGATGATTGCATACTCCCAAGAATCTTATTGCAAACAGCAAATTTAAAATAAAAGTTAAAAACAGTTTAAAGTGCATTGATCAGTCAGTTTTAGTAAGACTTGATGCACCTTTGTCTAGTTCAGCTTAGCCCAGGCTGCCTTTGTTTTTGGGTTGAAAATGTAGATTTCAGCGCAGTAGAAGAAAATTAGTTTTATTCAAGTTTTATATAACATTCTTCTTGTTGCCAAAGGAAGAACATGCTTCTTTGGGGGGAAAAAATATTTACTCTCCAAGACCATTTGATGTTGAAACCAGGTTGTCAGCTCATAAAATTTCTCAAAAGTGAAGAGTTTGAGAGGAAATCCAAACCAGATTAAACATTGTTCTGGTCCTTACTCCTAATGATATTGAAATAAAATGAAATAATACACAGAACCAGACTGTGACAGTTTGCAGATTAATGCATTGGATGTTTAGTACAACAATTGACAACATCATATTGTTTGTTTCTTTTGACACATGGTCATTCTTATTCATAACCAGTAGCTACCAATAGAGCTTAAAGGTCTCAAATTTCCATTTATCCAGTGAAATTAGTGTGTCCTCCATTCCATAGGGTCATAATAGCTATAATTGATAGAAAGAAACAACTTGGTATTTATAGTGCTTGGTGGCAAGGCAAAGTTTGCTTCAAAAGATGGCTACTTGTGCCTATTATTTGAAAAGAAAATGAGACAAAATATACAGGTGGCATTTTTGTAAATGGCTCAGATTTACAGTTTAAAAATAGGTGTAATTACTTGCAGTAGTATGGCAGTTATGGCTGTGATCATGGCAATAAAAGCTGTAGTTGATCTGGTGCAAAGAGAATTTATGTGAGTAAGATTTCACCTTCCTGAACTCTTATAACTGTTTTTAAACTGATATTAATCAATGAATATTAGGGTTTGTCACTTTAACTATATCAGTATAAATTGCAAAAGTTGGGCACGGAAGCACCCTAAATTTCATGAACTTCCTCTGAAAATGAACTAAGAAATGAAAACAGGACTACAGAGGGCCAGGATAAATCATCAATGTTGGTCAAAATTGTTTGGCAAAGAAGTTAGAAACCAAGCCCATATATGATCCAAGTCCAATAAATCTTTATGCATTTAACGTATACATTCCTAGAGAACATACTTCTGCAGGCATTTGGCATTACATGCTGCTAAGGTTTTTGCTAATATTCTTAGTTTTGTTCTTTGGAAATATTTTGAAGTCATTTGGGAACAAATGAGTTTTCAAGACCACATCTTTTCAGGGTATTATCCCAAATTAGGTCATTAGTATTTTTGAAGATATTTTGATTTTTCTATACAACATAAACTCAAGAACCAAAATAACTCTTAGTGTTGTACTGTGAAGTTTGCTTAATTTGAGTACCTTAGAATATTCATAATTTTATTTATGTTTATGTATTTTGTTGGCTATATATTAATGAACACAATTTGATCCAATAATATCTAATAGTATATATCCAATAATATATGTACTACAATGATTTGAGAGGAAGAATAATTCAAGTGGCTGAAAAGGCATAAATAGGGCTCTGTTTCCAGCCCAATGATGGATCTTGAGCACAACCCTGAAAAATTGCTTCTGCTTCAGTTCCAAAATTTATCTGTATGAATAAAATTTGAAAATAATCCATAGATATTTATCATCAAAAATAATTTATTGTTATCATTATCATCACATTATCAGTAACTTCAAGTAAAGGACTGGGAGTTATAGGGTTAGGAGTTGGGATTTATGGATTAGGGGTTTTAGGGTTAGGAGTTGGGATTTATGGATTAGGGGTTTAGGGTTAGGGGTTGGGATTTATGGGTTAGGGGTTTAGGGTTAGGGGTTGGGATTTATGGGGTTAGGGGTTTAGGGTTAGGGGTTTGGGTACCTGTCTGCTCCAATAGCTGAGATCTGTATCACTGTAGTCATTCAAAGCACCCATATTTAAGTTAGTTGATTTGTGCTATTTTGAGCATATATTTGGGAATTTCTTTTAGCAGGAATAAATTTTTATATTTATATTCTTTACATTAATTTTGTAGAGAAGAGAGCTACTGAACAAAAGTCACTGTCATGGCTTAAGTGGGTTTTGTTTGTGTGCCTTGAATAAGTGCAAAGGCAGGTTAAGGTGAACTGGAAAAAAGCTGCTGTTTCTTCACAGCAGCACCACGGGGTGACCAGAATTGCTGGAACTACATAAAGAGGAGACTCAGACTTGCTCAAAAGTTATTGAAGCTTAACAAGTTAATCCATCATCTGACCTAAACAAGTGACCAAGTCAATGCCCTCTGCAAGGTCCTGGTAAACTGCAACAGCTCGAACCTGGTAACACACTCCCATCCTGTGCCTGTGACTGTTACACCCCACAGGTAGGAGTGGCCATGGATAAGCTGATATTGTGCCTTAATGCATGACTTTTGTAGTCACTGGTGTGCCTGAACCTCTGCTAATAGCCATATATTTCTGCTCATAAAATTCCCTCCACAGGCAAGACCAGCTTTTGCTTTTATCATTATTTCCATCGCTTTAGTGTAGATCCAATTACACAGGTATAAAATGTTTCTCCTGGCATCCCCTGGCATCAGTACAACAGCAGTTAGAGAGATAACTCTAGGACTGGGATAGATGTGTGAATAACAACAGCTGATCAACAGGGATGCTGATAAAATTTAAATGAGATCAAGCCTAAATCTTATCCCACAGTGATAATAGGAATGTCTGTTATGTGTCAGACTTACTGGACGTGAGAGCAGAGTAAGACCAGAAGCTGATCTTGGTAAAACCTCCCTCAGGTTCTTGGGAGTTATCCTTTAAGACAAGGCAGAGCTATCCAGGTTTCCAGCTGCAGTTGTGTCCTAATGGCAACCCACACAGCTATGGCAGCAGTAAATGCCAGATTGATGATTACCACTTGAGCATATACATTATGGCATTGCCTAACTTTATTTTAACTACACATCACCTTGGTTTACTACTCCCATAGTGCTCTGCATTGTTTCAGCATGTAAAACAGGGAAATAGACTGTAGATCTCTTTAGAGAATATTGTTTTCTCTTGACCACAGCCATGGGTCAGTATATAAAAAGGCAAAAGCAATTTATTGTGTTCTTTCTCCACCTCTCCATCCATTTATTTGCTTGCAACATGTTGTAAATGAAAAGCAGGGGCTGTGATCTGTGTTAGACCTGAACTAAAAATGTCTCGCTTTGCTCTTCAAAGACAAAAAGCTCAACCTGTAATCTGTACTGCCACGCAATTCAGGGCATATTCCAGCCTCAGTTAAACAAAATGCTTTATCTGAACTGAAAATAAAGTATCCGTTGCTGTTGATATGTCTGCCAAATTTAAAGCATGATATAAACTAAAGTCGACAGCATAAGCCACTCAAACAAGGCCTCAGGGACTCCGAAATGTGCCTTAATATTTATTTTTCATACTTGATTGCAGGTTATGCACAGGTAAGTGTAGTGCTACCCTCAGGGTTTTAAGTGTAACGTAGTCAACCATGATAATACCCTCAGTATCTCAGAAGACAGTTCTCACAATGACTAATCTGAAATGAAAGCAAAGCTGAGTGTTTTTCAGAGCACTCTGAAGTTTCCTCTGGAGTTATTTGATGGCTTTCTGCAATGATTTCAGTATTTGCCTACCAATAAGACCAAAACAAGTGTCAGCCCATTTGTGACTCTGTGTTCCAGCACCCAAACCCCCTCTAACATTAATTTGCCTTTATAACCCTGTAACACATGAGAAATTGGTGTCCTTTTCTCTTCCTGAAGTAATTTGGACTTGTATTTACCAGTAATTTCCTCAAAAATGAATCACTAACCACTGACACATAGATGTAATAGTGACAAAAACAAATTAGCCTGAATTAGTCTTCTTCAGGGACTCACATCCATTTTAACATATCTCTTGGTGGTGAAACATGTAAGAACCTGCCATACAAATACTGTGTCCTCACAGACATTTCTCTTAGCCTTCATCATTTTAAAATAAAAATGCAGTCTTCTTCTGGATTTAAATACATTACTCAGACAAGGGTAAAACCAAAGCTGTACCTCAGAAGAAAACTTCAGATCAGACTCAGCAGCTCTGGCTGTTTTTTGTTGTTGCACTGATACAAACAGATCTACATCTGGCTTAACAGGGAGCAAATTTCAGGCAGCTTTATGTTGTTAGAATAGCACAGGACACACACAAAAAAAGTGCTACTGAACTGAATTTTATCTCTGATAAAAAGAAAGAAAACAGCAAAGGATAAAGTTAAGCTTAGGCTTGTTCCACAGTTGGTTGTTGGAAGTTGTCCTTTGCAGAATGGGAACAAAAATGACCATGTTAAGTGAAGAAACACAGAACATAATGCTGTATCTTGAATTTCTACCCCTCTTTGAGGCTTATTGTCACCATGAGCTTTTCCCTTGCTTTGGCATTTATAGCAGAGAAATCTCTCTGGAAATGCACAGTTTGTGAAGCGAGAAGCTTACACAAGAAAGGAGAAGGATGTCCTCTTGCCCTTTTGCTGTAAGCACCTCTGTTGTCACAGTGTATTCACAGGAGACCAGGTCTTGTTCTTCCCTGCATGCTACTGGGGACACTGGTCCCTTTTTCCTTCAGAGTCTTCCGTTGTCACTTCAACTTAAAATCTGGCTGCTACCAAAACTCTGCTCCTCCTGTCTCATTTGTTTTAACACCCATGTTTGTAGGGGAAGCCAAGTTTTGCTTGAAAATATGGAATAATAATTCTAATGATTGTGGTTCTGATCTCTGTGTTGTGATTTTCTTCTGGGCTGTAAGAAGATGCTTTATCACAATGCAGTGTTCATTTTGGACGTACTGTCTTGTGACAATGGGGAGCATCATTTCCACTTATCGTTGTCACAGCTGTGTCAAAGGATTAATTATTAAAGCATAAAATATATAGATCTTAATCTATTGCAGTGTTTAAAGATTGCTGTTGGATTCATTAGTTATGAAAAAATCCAAAATGTTGCTCTTGGTTTTCTTGCTTTCTAAATGTAGAATGCATGCTTGTGTAAACCAAGAATTAGTGTTGGAGGTTTCTCTGGATTTTGAAGTCATTCATCTCAAGGGACTTCAGTGACATTGTACTAAACTGAAAAACAGAGCTAAAGTGGTTTATTCTGTCACCAGGGCCCCTGGAATGTCCTCAGAACCTTTCTAGTAGTGCAGTGCTCACATTTTTAATTTATGCTGCACATGAAGAAAGTTAAGATCTTACTTCCTTCACTTTTCCCTCCACCTCTTGTTTCTTTGTCATCTTGGAGACCAACTACCCTACTTTCTGTTTTCTCAGAACTATGTGAAACAAGATTCTTACTTGCTGTAGCTTCATTTTGAGTCTATGTTGTTTTGTAAACCAGCAGTGATTTGATACTGCACCTCTCTATAATGAAGTTTATGAAGTAGATATTCAGAATTTACAACTTCATTCTTCTCTTGGGTTATTGTTAATGAGAGCTTTGGTTCTCACTCTTCCTTTGTCCATTGCTGTGAAGAACCACACAGTGTTGGACTCTTACAGAAGGGAAACAAGCTTCTTGTACTACTTATTTGAGCCTTTTTTCAAACCTCAGCTTGTTGTGTCTTATCTTTTTGATAATCTCCAACTTTAAAAACACTTTCCTGTCTCAGTCTGTAATTTTGCTGCTGATGAGGAAGATACCATTACCTTAACCACTCAAGTCACCTTCATCTGGCAGATCATAGACTTCTTTCCATGCAGAGATCCCTGAAGCAGTGTGGCTTCATCAAAACAATTTGCAGATTAGCTCTGCCTCTCCAAGTGGGCTAATACGATTATATTCAGCCACACTAACATGATTATATTGCTTTTAGGCTTTATTCCTGTGCCTCTGCACGCTGCTGCTCTTATGGAGTTCAGACCTGCCTAATGCAGACCACTGCATTTCTTGGGCTGTGAGAACTCCTTTACAACATTCCAGTGTGAAATTTATAGTGTTCTATGACAGTGAGAATGCTCTGCTACAGCACAAATCCTTTCCAGCTCCCTCCTCCCTGCCATCATGGCTCAATCCAGCCTTGCACTATTTCCGCTTTATGTTTTATTAAAGTTATTAAAGATGTTCTTTTGGCAATATGAGAGCGACAATGAAATTGAGAGTGCTGCATCCAAGTGTTTCCCAGAATAAAAAGGGTGATTGCTAGTGAGTTGCAAACCTCAGTTTTAAGTAAGGAATAATGATTCTTATTTCCTGTCCTCAGCAGCCAATCCCTTCCATATGCTGACTGTGTGCACCAGTGACAGATTTCTGCAGATAAATCTCACCTTTTACTTTGTAGCAACCCCAGAATGCATTACTGCACTGGCTATTTAAACCAGGCAAAGTAAAAAGCATTTCACAGAATTAATTTCCTCTCTTTCATGAGAGAGATATAATGCATTAACTGATTTGAAAACAGAGTGAGCTTCTTTTATAACATGGTCACTCGCTAGGCAGCCTGTCCACAGGGCACAGGAGCTGAAGGAAGCAATCACTTACACAGAAGGAAGCTCTCTGGTGCCCTGCCATGCTGATGTTTCCAGAGAAAGTAAAAAACATAAAGCAAACCAGCTAACACTTCATTGCATGCTGAAAAGAAAGTGTAAGCACTCTGTTTAGAAAGCTTTAAAGCATAATTGAAATTCAACATGCAGATTTCTGTGTTATTACAATGCTCTGTGCACTGGCTCGTTTGCTGAGCAGCCAGCATTTTAAACCACACGTTGCAAGAACTTTGTGCTGGTACAATAAGAATGTAGAAAAATTAGGATGACGGCACAAGGATGCTCAGCCCCATAAACATTCTTCAGCTGAAACAGGAGCTACAGTGCAGAGCTGGCCTATGTGTTATGAGACCGGAATATTTCTGCTTCCATGTACAGATGGAGCACAGATCACTAGGATGCTGACAAGCTGAACTCAAAAGAAAGAGATAAGCTACATATGTACTGGCAGGTAAGCTCACTGATCTTTTTAACCCAGTGAACATCTGATGTGATGTGAGACTCACTAAATTGTAGATTGCAAATCAAGGTCAGACTGAAGAGTGACTACGTATTTGTAACATTCTCCTTGTTTCTCTGACTGAAAGTAGTTGTGAATTCCAGAGTGATTTTTGCTATTTAATCTGAGAGCAATTTGAAAATGTATTTGACTGTAGAACTAAGTGTATCTAAACTCAAACAGGCAAGAAGTGGTAGGAAAAAGTTATTGGAAAAAAAGTAATTTTATACTTATACTACCACACTGCTGATGCTGCTGTGTACAAAGGGCAGTGTCTGTGCCCAGAATTAGGGTGCCCTGTCCACTGCTCAGAGGGCCTGGAGGCTGAGCTGGCAGTACAACACTCAGCCTGACCCTTCGTTTTGCTGACTACAGCCACAGCAAAGGGCTGCATTGGTAGGAGACTGTGAGGAGTGGAGCCTCCTCTTTGCTTTGGGAGATGGATGACGCTGGCAGAGCACTCCAAAGCCACAGTGCACAGCAGAATCTGGGTCATTGTGCAATGTGTTCACTGTGCCAAATCATAACAGTAGTGAAACCATCAGACCATTAACCTAAAAATGAGTTCCCGGTTGTTAAAGGTACATCTTAATAGAGAACAACTTTCCCTGGCATTGTTAGGCAGTTTTAGTTTTTTTCTCAGAATAAGTCATATTAAAGAAAATTGTATACAGAGGAACAGTGTGAGAAAAAAAGAGTATTTACACACAGGGATGTGTATTTACTCTCATTGAGGATTTACCATTCATGGCATACTGCAGGATTCACTGGCACCAGTAGCACTCAATGAAATGCCTGTTCTCCGAATCACTCTCCCATTTATCTACAAAATCTTTCTATTTTATCCAATCTAAAGAACTATTTGTAAGTAGAAACTATAACCTATACATTGAGAAGAAGAATACTTAGCTCTCTAATAAGGATGTGAAAAAAAACGTGGTCTTGGATTATATTTGCCTGTAACTGTAGATGATTAGCAAGGCAGGCTGAGTGAAAATAAAAGCTTCCCTGGCAACCCTCCCCCTGTCCAGAGTCTGCTCAAGCATCACAAACCATCCTCCCTGCATACATATTCCAATGAGCCACTGTGGGGCAGTAACAACAAAAACATTCCTCAGCAAAACAAGGGCCTTGGAACAGCCACTTCGCCTTTTCTGAGCCAGGGATACAAAGGAACAATTCTTCCAAGGGAATCCGAACATTAGGATTTCCATTCTTACATTGTAAAATGTTATTAAGCTTTTTGGGGAACATTTTATAGCTGTGCTTGGCCTCAACTCCTCCCACAGAGATCTGGCAGGCAGCTCTTTGGAAGCTGTTCCCCAGTTTCAGAGAATGAATAGAGGTTGTGTGTGAGATATCCAAGGCTCTGTTTAAGACACTATCTGGATTTTCTCTGTGTGCATAAACTCTTTTCCACCTGAGGGCTAAGTAAATAAGTTCTTTTCAAGTGATTATTCTCTGTGCAGGAATTTTTCCCTGTAAAGTATAGAAACCCCTGAAGATTAGGTATTTTTGTGCTGTCTTTTCTCCTCTCAGGGCAAAATCTTCAGTGAACAGAAGTTATTACAAAAAAATGATTTTATATCTTAAGGGTAAAAGAATATACTTTGTTCAGTTTTGGATGTAGCTGGGAACCAAGATTACTGAGCTGCTTTATATCCAAGAATTCAGATCTAGAGGTTGAAAATTAGATCAATAGTTTTGTCTTCCTTTCTTCTATGCCAGCCATTCTGTAGCTTTAATAATAGTAATGGAATATGAAGAAATTAACTGTTCTTTTACATAGTACCAAAAGGGGAAAAAAAAAGCCTGTTGAAAGATCTCTGATTACAGTCTGAATCTTATATAAATACAAAACTTCCTGTAACATCCATTCCAAATAGATATTGCCCTTTAGTGCTGCAGAAATTTGTACCAGATGAGTAGTGTGTGCTGCAGTATAGAATATGTTAAAAGCCAAAGTATCATACTTCAGTTGAAGTGTTAGAAAAAGAGGATCAAGACATACAGAGAGCTGAATTACAGCCATGGCTCTTCAGTTACACTTTGAAGATCATTTTCATATCCATTTTGATCTTAAATCTTACTCATAAGTAATTAACATTTGGGGATGCATGACAGATGGTATGTACCACCTTGTCTTTTTGGGCAGTCTTCTCTTATCTTGGCTTTTCAAGACATATTCCAGACCTAAAATAATTTTGGGAAAAAAAAAAGAAAAGGAAAAAAGAAGGATAAATGAACTTACTTTGCCTTGCAGATAGCAATGTGAAAAAGTTGAAAGTTTCTTCTACTATTTAAACATCCTTCCAATTTTATTTATTTTTATATTTAAATATATTTAAAATATTTATTAGATCTGTAGGTTTTCAAATCTAGAGTACCTCTCTGTTTTTAAAAACAACAAGGCTATAAAGGTAACATAAGTAACACCAGGAGGATTATTCCATGTACTTCCTTTCATGTATTCCAGCTAATGAATCTACAGCTGATCCTACTGATACTCCAAGACATGAAAGATGATGCTGTCACTTCATCTGAAAACTGGAGATCCCTCTCTGATGGTCCTTGTTTTACAGCATTCAGGAGTCTCATGTTTACCTTTATCTTCCCGGTTTGCTTTGCTTTGCTTTGCTTTACTTTTTCATCAAATAGAAACATCATGAAAAATTAGGAAGGAAAAAGTATTTGGAAGTTTTATTAATTTAAGGATACCTCAGGGACTAGATAGAAGTTGAATTTCCAATCAAAAGACCTGTAAGTGCTCGTTGCTAAGCCTGCAAGGTGGCATTAAGTATCATCTTCACATTGAAGATTTTGTTATCAGTTCTTTAAGAGAATTGCAGTGAGATTCCTGTGTTCATTCTTCAAATGGAAAATGTGCTTAGGAGGAGTAGATCCAACAATTTTGCCTCACAGGAAAAGGTTAAAAAAAAGTTAGTGTCTTAGATCCTACCAGGATCCTGCAATGGTTCTTCACTGCATAAATGGATATCTTAGACTCTCAAAGTGCATATTCCCCTATCACTTTGGTGGGAAGCTCTGTATTTACCTCCTGCTTGGATCAAACTTTGGGTCTATACCAGCTGGCAGTGAAAGAGGTTGAGAGTGTGGATTCCATGTTTTCATGCAACCTGTTTGTAGTGAGAACTCTGGGTTAATCACCTCAGCAATGATATTTTTTCAATGTCTTTTATTATTGCAATGTAGTTGGTGCTCTTACCTATTTATATTGGTGTTGGGTTTGGGTTTAGAAGGAATTAATTAATTAACCCAAACTAGCTAAAAACATGATTTTTAAACAAGAGCAGAGGGACTTTTAAAATAACCCAGTGAGTTCTTATATAAATTCAGTGTTTGTGTACAAGTTCTGTGTTTTTGACACCAAACCCACAGCACTGACTATAAATTGTGGTTGGAGCTGGTGGAGGTGGGGAGGAAGGAGCAGGGGTTAGACTCGTCCTGGAACTGTCATAAACCTCTATTTTAATCCATTTGATAATCTTTCACTGACCACCTTGTACAAGAAAACATGGGAATCAAATGAAAAAAGTATAAGATCATCAGACTTCAGAATCTTACTTGCTACTTATTGGTTTTCCTTCACACATTCTGGAAACAAGTCTGTGCTGGCAACACTGGCTAAACATACCCGTTCTAAAGTGGAACTGGTAGTTAAAACCTTGTTGAACAACACAATGCTGCTGTATTTCCTAACTGGGAAGGTTGTTCATCCAACCTGCTCAGCCAGGATGTTCATCCAGCCCGTTTGCCATTTATGAGACATTGTGTTAGCATTGAATTAGCTTAGAGAGTGTTCTAATATGACTTGAAGCAGTAGGGTGTATAATTGTTTGAATGTTTCTTTCCACTGACTGCACAGCATTACTTCTCTCTGCACCTGAGAAGGCTTTTTCCTGCACCTGAACACTTAACAAGCAAACTTCCAGATATTCAGGAGGAAATGCAAACAATTTAGAACACATCTTGTTCCTATGATTAGGGCCTAAACCAAAACTCTACCAAAGAGAGCCAGGACACCTGAGTTTTGTAACTTTTTCTCTTCTTTTCAGGGGTTCCTCTAATTATTTGCTTCAGGAAGGCATTGCAGCACAACACTCTTCCTTATCTTAATTCTTGGTTTGAGGAGAGAAAAGCAGCTTTCAACCCTCTATACAGTAAAGTCTGTGCATACAAAGGGAACAAAGACTCAGTGGCATGAGCAGCTTTTGGTACCATTTAACATTTGTCAGACTGCCATTTATTTCCTGCCACAGCTTTCTGGGTACTGTGTCATATTGTTGATGTTATGAGTTAAATTTTCCACTGATTCCTAAGTGAACTTTAGCAATGAAACCCAGGCTTGGGAATCCCTACAAAATTGCACTTTGAATTGCCTACACATATACAGTGTAGTCACATCAATCATAGCAGTGTCTGTTAAATACCATTATGTGACTTAATTAATGTCTGCCTAGCATTTTCAGATTCATAAGCAGTCAAAAACATTACCATGATGTTCTTAACAGCTGCTAAATTTCTTTTATAAGCCACAAATAAAAGACAGAGTAAAGGTGGTCAGATGGGTTGGCAATTAATTGGAAAATCACCAAAGAGTACATGGTGAGGAAAGCAATTACTGTAAAATGAAGAAATGAGAAAATGCAGCCATTAGGGATACTTGGTATTAAACCTTCAAAGGAATGTAAATATTTAAATTTTTCAAATTATTTTTGTATAATGCATTAGCTTGCAATGAATGTGGCACGTAAGGCATGTAAAAGTACTCCTTGGTCAGCAAGGGAGGTAGCAAAATGCCTAACATTAGAACTTGTGTGAAAAGCATATTTATACTTAGCTGACTGATGAGAAGACAGCACATTTATGTTATTCTAAATAGAAAACATTATATACTTTTATTTACAAATTCTTCCGTAGGAAGTCATGTCATTTACCAAGTCAGTTTGGGTCAACTAAACAGAAGTGCCATGAATTGACCAGAGGAGTGGCATTACAAGACAAGTAATTAGCAATAATGACAAGTACAGCTATTTCTTATTTAAAGTTTATGATATGCTAAGACTTGCAAACCTCTTATTTTGTATAATCTGCTGAGGAAGCAAAATAGATTGTTCACAAAGCACTGAATTACCTGTTTTAATCCACGTAGTGATGCTGTACTATGCAGCTCTCAAATAATAATGATGTCTCACTTTTTTAAGATAATTTATGCCCTTTGAAGAACTTGCAAGAAAAGCAGATGAGGAACAAGAAACAGGCCCAGAGTGAGCTGCTTGGGCCACCCATGGGAGAACAAGAGCAACAGCTGAGGACACAACTGAGGTCCCCACGCTCCAGGCGGGACACCAAATACTGTGTTATGTTACTCAGCCAACACAGCACTGGGAGTTTTGTTACTATAAGAATACTACAGAGTTATGAGTGTTTATAAGTGCATGGCAGCATTTGGGATCCATTGTGCTCAGTACTTACCACTGAAAAATAGCCTAGGAGAGTTCTTTGCTTTTGCTTTTTTAGAAACCTATCATTGGCACAAGGGAATAGGTATCAAAAGAAACTTGAAAATGATGTATTGAAAAATGTAGTTCTTGCCAACTGAAGTAGACAGGTGAATGTAGAAGCAGCCACACTTTTATTAGACTAACATAAAATAAAAGGTGTACCTAGTTCTGGAGTCTCTCAAAGGTCCCTTCATCAGTTATCATCTTCCATTCTTGTGAAAGGAGCACTGAGATCTTCAAATCATGTACAACAGTCAAATTTTCTCTTCCCCTCAATCTAATAAAGGTGTCTCTGTAGCAAGAATGCTACTGCCTGCTTCCTGCACTGTGAAAAAAAATTCTCCTAAAACTCTGTTATGGAGAAGGATCTTAAAAGAAATAGCACTAAGGAGAGCTGTTTGTTTTTACCTGTTGCTTTTGTGAAAGGAGAGGTTTACTGGTGTGTATCTCTGTAGGTACAAACTAAAAACAAGAATGAGTGATCTCCTATTGCATCAAAGGCTCTATTTCTATTTGATTCCTTAAACTGTACTATTTATTAAATATTATTACAAAAAAATTTGGAAATGACAGGACAGGAAAGAAGGACTTTTCTAAATAAACATGCCCAATTTCAGAGGAAAAAAAGAGTGATACTCGAGATTGATTTGAACACACTTGGCATCCTTCACTAAGAGGAGGACGTAGTGCCAGACCTTAAGCAAATGGATGTAAACAACATGAAGAGAATGAAAACAGAGAGTAAGGGCAAATGTGAGCAGTAAGACAGAGAGAAAATAATTGAGATTGAATAGTAACTAGGATACAAGCCAGATGTGGAGGACAAGGCAGATGGTGAGACACAATAGGTAAAAAGAAGAGAAGTAATAATTTGATCATAGTATCTTTCAGTAAAGAAAAATCTAGAGTTATGCTGCCAAGGGACAAATTTCACAAAGAACTGTACTTACAATTCTGATCACACAGGTAGTTGTGTGATCAGCTTTGTTTGCACTGTAAGGCTGCATGGGTTTTAACTGAAGCAAAGCATCACTGCACTAAACCTCACTGCATTTTAATCATTATATGTAATGTAAAAACAGCTGAAAACTCAAAACTTTTTACTGCCTTGAAGACACAGTAAAATTTTGTTGTGAACTGCTAATGTCCTCTTTGGATTTCTGCATAAAAGTACATCTGGAATAGAGTGCCCTGTGTGAAACTGGAACAAGAATGCCTCGATTCTGTGGCACTTGAGAGCTGGATCTCAGCTGGGAGAGAACGAGGCGGCTGCAGTCGGTGTGTGGTGCAGCGACGGGTTGAAGTGTGTTTTCATATCAAGCAAATGTCAGGACAAACACCTGCAGTTTGTACTGTTTGTAGCACTAAGAGACAAGTGTAAGTTGGCTCAGCACCTCAACCTGAATGACTTCTGGATCTTTGTGGAGGTTACTCTGTATTTTTGCACTTCAAAAAGTGAACAAAAGCAGGTTGATTATTAAAAACCTTGCTCCTTGTTTACAAAAAAAATGAAGTAAATGCTAATATGTGGACTTCAGTGAAGAGCAAACTGAGTTACAATGGATTTTGAAGGGCATACTCTATCAAAATTCATTGTTTCTTTACAAGTAATTTAGTTAACACTTAATTTCAAAGTAAGTGCAGATACAAACTGAAATATGTTCCTGTGAGAAAGGCACTGAAATTAAAGATTATTGCAGGTATCACAGCAATAAACAAAAAGCTGTAAGACTTTGTACTTTGAATTTTTTCTCCATTTGGTATAGCTGAGTGCCTTAAAACAAAGTGTATAAGCAGAAGACAAGAGGCTGTGTTGAAATTTCCAGAATCATCCTAAATTTGTATTCATTCCCTCCTCTGTTAACTGACACATTTGTGTAGAAAACAAAATCTTCACATCTCTTTGCTCTGAGAAATGTGGCAAGACATGAGCTGCCCAACCTTTGCTCCATCCTTTGTGCCTGCAGTGAGCAACTGGAGGGACTGCACAGAGGTGTGTTTTTGTCTCCAAGTACTTTCATGTCGCAGTTTGTCCCTGTAAATGAAAAACCAAATGGCGCTTTTGAGCAGCTGACAGGTCTGGTCCTTCAGGCTTTCTGGGCCTGGAGAAAAATCTACTCATGTCAATGAAAATCTGCAAAGTGGTTTCTGTGGGGAAGCGGTTGAGTAAACAGCCTGTGGGGCACTTGCAGATGCTGCACTCAACATTTGTACACAAGGTAGAAAAAATTTAGCAGTCAGTTAAAAACTGAAAGTTGCAACATTTGGAGTGGAATTTTTTTTTTTAAATTAATTTCAATTATTTTCCTGTGCTTTCTTTTTAATTTTTGAGTGACAAAAAATAACATGAAACATTTAAAACGTGATTCATTCCAAAAGAAAAGTAAAAAAACCATGTATTTATTATTGTACTTAATCGATGTCTTGTTACTCCCACAGTCTATTGTGTTGCAGAAAATGGAATATAATCAAAAGACTATGGATGGATGGATGTAACTTACAAACTTCTGACATTAAACAGTACTATTTTAGCTCCCGCTCTTGCTCAGTTACACAGGTTTAAACAAAATATCTACTCATTTGAAATAAAGCATATATTTTACTTTTTCTTCATTTAATATGTTGGAAATTTCTTTCTTTAGCTTGCATAGTCAGGCTTCTATTAAAAAAAAAGAACTGATGCAGCCTTGTATATATCACAATATTAATTGTTTATTATAACTAAATAGAGGACAATAATATTCAACTGTGTATTAGAAATCACAAGGTTCTTGCAATTAGCAAGAAATTTCTGATCAATTTTCAACATGCTATAAAAAAGAAAATACAAGAAACATTGTAAGAGTTTTTTCACTTGCCAGTGTTATGGGATTAGCTTAAAAATCAGGATTCTTTTAGTAAATTCGAAAAAGAAAATTATTTTTCTAGTAGTTCGTGAGTGAAAGTTAAGACTTTTTAATTAAGAGAAAAATACTCTAACGAGGAAACCTGATATTACAGGTGGTGATGTATGAAGCAAGAGAAACAATACATTTAAGGGATTAATAACTGAGAAGTCAGAGGGAAAATATCATCCAACTGAAGACTTTCTGATAGGATCCTAATGTAATTGGTTCTTTGTCCTTCTCTGCTTGACATATTATCAATGAGCTTGAAGAAAACATCAAATCATGCGAGATAATTACTGGGGATTACACAGAGACAGATAATGAAGAGGCCAGGTCACCAATCCAGACAGCTGAGGGAAGTTCAAACAGATACTACATATTACAGCACAGCCAGGTTAAAAATTATCCATGAATTTAGGCCCAAAAATAATGGTAGTACTTGCAGTATAAGTCAACCATGAGATGGTTGAGATTGTGGTGGGTGAATGGCTGAACTTCAGCTTGCCCACATCACCCAGGGGCTGGTGAAGGCCCTGAGAAGAAGGAGGCTGGTCTTTGGGGAGGGCAGGTGAGGTCTGCATGCCCAGGTGAGGTCTGTATGCCCAGGTAAAGGGCAGCACAGAATCCCCCCAAACCCCTCCTTCCTTACTGCTGTCAGACCTCTAGAGGTGAGTGAAGGTCTGTTGTGAGCTCACAGCCTGGTAACATCACAGCTCATGAGCCTCAAATCTCATGGGTTAGTCAGCTCATCTCTACCTAATAAACAATAGAAAGGTGTAAAGCTGATTACCAGAAAAAAGCTTGCATAGTCAGGATTGGCAGGAAACTCACTGTTCTTAAACACACATATTTAATCCTTCTCTGCCATCCTGGAACAGAAGAAATGTTTCCTGAGCAATCACCAAGAGCAGCTCTAAAGAGAAGATGCAACTGTGTAGGATGTCAGGAGCACAGGGAGGCTCAAAGTGCTGGTACCTGGAGTTGTGGCCGAAGGTTTTATGACTCTGAGACTGGTGCTGCTCACCTGGACTGGTACAAGTGATGAGATCCTGCACCACACCTGTGGGAAGCCATTAGAAACACGAGCAGCAGCTGCCAGGGCCACTCTGATGCCTTGGGGACACCTGTGACTGGGTGGGTGGTGCTGGGAGGTGAGGATTTGAGTGTCACCACCCTCAGTATCCTGCAGTCACCAAGGAGGGGAGTGTGTATTTGAAGGTTGTGCTGCACTGCTTGTGGGGCTGGGAGAGCTGATGGCAATGGGAATTGTCTGTTCCTGTCTTTTCTTGGGAGCTGGAATTCCACCATGCAGAAAGGAAAGGTAAGAGGAGTGCAGTGGTCCAGCTCTCAGTGCTTGGCTGCTGCCTTGGCCATCAGGTAACTCTTGGTACAGTTTAGAGCAGCAGTTCTTTGCTGAGCCAACCCAAATCTGCCACTCAGCAATGGAGGCTTGTTTGGAGCCCCTCCCAGGGCTGGGTATCAGCTGTGTCTGCCTGGGGAGTGTCTTGTTCCTCTCAGCCTGTTTTCTTACTATATAACAAATATATGTGTGTTTAGATTCCATCACTCTTTAGCCATTTCCAGGAGCCTCTGTGGGTCATTGATTTCAGCCACTTTTGGCTCTTTTTGTCCTGTTGATTTTGGCAGTGTGTCCTGTAGTCTTTCTCAGGTGAAAACCCCAGTGCAATCTCGAGGATGGGGTCCTGCTAACCAGCTTCTATTTTCTTTTTAAAACATGAGAGGGGGGCTTTCACCTACTTGAGTAAGGCTGTGTATGAAGTGGCAATATTTGCCTTTTCGGTGGGATTCCTTCCATGCTGTAGTTAAATTGTTTGGTTAAATATGAGCTGCTTTAGAGAGGAGAAGGGCCCTCTTCTGACTTCATCATCCACACTACTCTAACTGGAAATGTGACACTTTGGTAGAGGGGGAAAAAGAAATAAACCATAAATGTTTTCTTATGATTGCCAGTTTGTTGTGGAAGTGTTGCTGTTCTCCTTGAATTTTAATTGAAAACTGAAATATTTGCATTTGTTACTCCCTTACAAAATCACTGTGCTAATTACAGTTTTCTCAAGCTAAGGTGTCATCCGTGGCTGATATCAGTGTTTGAAAGGTTGACAAATAAAAGGATTAGTTTAGTTGAAATGGGAGTTAGTGATTTTTAATTAGAATTTTTCTTCTTTTTTTTGGAACATTCTTCTCTAATGACTGGGTGTGGTTTTTTCTTTTTCTTACATGATATGCAAGATCAAAATGTTTAATATAGTTTTTTTTCATTCAGTCTGTGTCAAACAGATAAACAATTCCTTTAGTTCTTTAGTCACTGAAAATGCTATTGTACTTTTAACTGTATAGATTTATTGTTCTTTTTATGTCACAATATTCACTCATGCTTTTTACTTCATGTTTCAACAGTGCTGAATTTGGTAGGCTTTAAACAGATCCCTGCAGTTAAGTGTGAACTTTGGGCATGTCTGAATGAGGATTAGTGTCTTAGTGAAATTTCATGATAAAGCTGAAGATTTTGGCTGCTGAAATTTCAGCCAGAAGGAAGAGAAGCTAAAAAGGGTTAACTGACAAGTAAACAGGACTTAAAAGTTGAGGTTTTTTCATGGTACTGGTGAATTTTAGAAATCTGTGATCTTTGCTGCTTCTTTTTGGTGGAGCTGATAATTAATATTACCTTATGTAGCCCAGGTGGGGTTTGTTGGCATCGAGCCCAAGTGGGGTTTGTTGGCATCGAGGACAATAAAGGATTGAGGGTGAAAGAAAATGTGAGAGGGTGGAAAATGAGGTGTATGCAATGGTGGGAGAGCTCAGGTAACTGGAAGTAGCAGTTCCCATTCTAAACCATAAGTATTTCATTTAATCCTTCTGTATATATGTATCAACCTGTGTTGAATTTGTAATTAAGAAGTTTTAAATTAACACCTCAGTGTACAGGGTAACGTGGCTGTAAATTCGTGGTTTCCAGAATGAATATGAGCCAAAATCCCATCCAGATGACAATGATCATCAAACTTTTATTAAATCCAGGGTACAGTGTTCAGTCAGGACATGTGATATTGTCCAGCATAATTCATAAATAAATCTCATTAGAGTTACTGTATTACTGCTTTTCAGCAGAGATCTTTGGCACTCTCCTAAAATATTGATCTACTTCTTGTTAGTCTTGTATTATGCTCTTCTGATTTCTTACATATTTATTGTAAACAAAGAAATTAGTTACAGAAATTGACCTTCACCAAATGCTCTTTCCGTTTGGTAACAATTTGGTAACCTAACATCCAAGATGAAAGAAGAATGCAGTTGTTTCTGGAACAGATCTTTCTCCTGCATGTGTCTGTAGGCTATAATTCATTAAAATGTTATGTTTCTTTTTGTTTTCCATCACTGTCCCCTTCATAGTTGTGTGAACCCTTTCTGCATGTGAATTGTACAACCTTCTTGCTTGATGTTGACTGTCCCAGCTTTGTACTTTGAGTATTGTCACTACAGTCCATGGAACATTGTAGAAATCTTATGAGAGTGAAAAGAATAGTTTTCATCTTCATATTGATTCTTGTGGCACTCCTGTACTTGCTGCACTCTTTCAAAGCTATTCCCTCTTGCAAGTCTCCTTTGATTTGAAATCTGTTTTTATTAATCTACTCCAGTAACTCGGGTATTTTAAGGTAAATTTTTATATTTGCTCTTTATATGGGGCTGCCTCTAAAGCTTTGCAAAAGTGCAGATTAACTGTGTTGCTTCTCTGACATCTTTCTTATGGGGTGTCCTTTTCCCCTTCAGTTTCCAAAATGTCTTAATGACTGAAGAAACTGAACAATTGGAGAGGAAAGGTTACTGTATTCTGAAAATCTTCCAGAGCTCTGTAAAGGCAGGGAAAGCCCAGGGAGGCCTGGGGAAGAGGTTTGTTGGGAAGATGCTCCTGCTCAGAGGTGAAGACAGGGATACCATGTACCTTGAACAGCAAGTGTCTGCAGCAAAGGGATCTGTCTGGGGACTGTGGAATTAGGGTGCTTGCTCTTCTGTTTCTTCTTTTGGTACTTGTGCTTTGACTACAGACTCTGTTAGTAACCACCTTCTCTACCCGTAAGACAGAAAAATCAGCCCAGTCATTAATGGACACTTTGTGCTTTCCTTTATTGTTACACTTTGTTGGTTATTTGTACCCAAATATCCTCAACAGCCTTCCTTTTACAGCTGCCCTGTCCTTGTCTTGCTGCAATAACTGTGTTTTGAAATGGTCATCACAGATTCAGGCACTTTTTCTGCCTGAGGAGTTAATTGATTTGCATATCTAATTGTATTTTAACAGGATACACACCTGTGCTACTTCATCTCATTCTCATTCCTTATTGCAGAGAATTATTCAACAGAAAATACTGCAGAAAAGCCAATATTGAAAACATGTGCAAGCAATAGAATGGCTGGTCTGCTGCTGTTGGTACTTTATAATTTGAAAATAGCATTTCTGTTTAAACTTTCAGACTGGCTCTGCATCCTCAGTGATTCTTCAGGCTAAATCCTGATTTCAGATATTATCAGGGGTGAGTGAATCATGCTTCCCTCCTTCCCTTGGTGTGTGATGACGAGTGTGCTAAAGATCCTTTCCAGGATAAGTTAAAATGCTTGGAATTTGTTTTCCTGTCCAGTTCTGTAATTTATATTAATTTTCTGATTGATCTGTTCTTACAAGTATGTTAAGAGTTTCCTTATGTTCCTTTTGAACCTACCAGAGCTCCAAGTTAAAAAATCTTACTAATGGAAACTGATACAGACTTTAACTAAAACAGATGTTGGTGTGAGAGCAGTGAAACAGGGAACAGTCACTTCTCCATGTTCAGTTTTATTAAATGGTGCCCTGGAGGCTGCAGTGTTCAGCTGGTTTGTGTCAGGGCCATGGCTGCTCTGCTGGCCCTTAATTTCCCTGAGCAGACTGACCTGGGGCCTCACCCAGGTCCCTGTTCTGGAGCTCTTGCCCGTGCTGTGTCACAGAAATGCCTGTACCCAACATGTTTCCTGCTGTCTGGGCTTATGGACTGCTTTTCCTGGAGGAACCTTGGAGCTGTGTTGTGGGTAGCTTGTCTCCAGGCTCATCTCTGCTTCTGCCTCCAGGAAGGTTCAATTTGGGCATAGCCTGTGCCCAACCCTGTGTCCTCCTGCTTCTTAGTTGTCTGTCTGGACCCCCTGGAAGGTGTCCCTCTCCCAGCTGTGCTGCTGAATCCTGTGGGATTGTGTCCCATGTTTGCTGAGGCTGCGCCTGCCTGGTTTGTCTCTACTTTTGGACAAGCCCATCTTTTTGTTCCTTAAACTGAGAGAGAGAGTAGGTTTAAATTGGATTTTGGGAAGAAATCTTTCCCCGTGAGGGAGGGCAGGCCCTGGCCACAGATTATCTGGTGAACTTCCCCATCCCTGGAAGTCTCCAAGGCTAGGCTGGACAGGGCTTGGAGCAACCTGGGATAGTGGAAGGTGCCCTGCCCATGACAGGGAGTGGAACTGGATGTTCTCTAAGGTTCCTTCTAATTTAGGTTGTTCTAGGATTCTGTGATTCCTTGATGATATATTTGTGTGAAGCTTCTGTCGTGGTGCAAAAGCTCATGTTGGATAACCTGCACCAAGGAGCTTGTGTAAAAGGAAAGAAAAATAATTCATTTTGTATTTGAAGGGGAAACTCTTCCTGCCAATGGAGTTCCCATGTCAGCCATACTGCAGAGATCTGATGGGCAAAGTAAATGAAATCTGATTAAGGAATATTTTTCTTAAAGGTAAATAAGCAAAACTGACAGTTGCCATCTGCAATCTGGAACTTCTTTTATTTGGTTTATCAAAACTTGTGAATTTTGAATGAAGAGAAAATCTCTGTGATTCATATAATGTGTTTAGAGACATAAAATGCCTAGACAAAAAAGCAAGGAAAGAGAAGGGAGGAAAATCAATCATAATGATATTTCTGCATGGGACCAGAATATTCTCTCTACCCCTTTTGGACTGTATTTAGGATACAGAATTTGCCTTTACATAAATTAGTATGATGGATAAAAATATTTCTTCTTAAATTCAATAAGACTTGAAGAAATAATTAAATGAAGATAAATATTAAGCTGTAAAATTGAACTCTATTTTTAGTGAAGGAACTGTAACTGTTTTAGTGGTTTTGATTCCTTAATGTGAAATTAAACCCACCTTGAGCTGTCTGAGAAATGGGAGGAATTTTGTAGAATAAGATCCACAGAACTGTTTGTTTTGTAGCATATTTGTGTGTTTGTGCTGATGTTTTTGTGTCCAGTGCACTCCTGTTGTTTCCTCCTGCCCCCTGTGCCAGTGCCAGGGGCAGTTCAGGTCAGTTTGCTCATCCTGGGGTGAGGGAAGCAGAGAGGCTGGTCCAGCAGTGCTTGTGTCAAAAGAACAGGGGAAAAGGGATGTTTCTTGTGCTGTTTCTGGGGTACAAAACAGCTTAAAATGGTATGACAGGAGAGAAGAACAAGCCTCTGAAAGCCCTGGAGCGACTGAATGTTTTGTAACACTAAGTTGGTTGGCAAAAATCTACTGTTCTGTGGAGGATGTGAAGCTGATAAAGCTCTTCTACAGAAGTGTTTTCATTCTGTTTATGTGGTAGAATCCTTCTAATTGAGTAGTTGGATCTCTGCATAGGAAGAAACAGTGTAAATATGAGAGAGGTAATGGAATTAAAACCTGAAAAAAATGGGATGCAATGGAAATTAGGTAGATGGTGAGTGAAAGACAGGTAGATGTGTATTTGTACTCCTTTCCTGCCTTCATTTCACCTGCTGAACAAATGATGCTCAGTATTGCAGTAACAGATGACTTTAATCCCTCTGCATCTCCTAAAACACCAATTCAATGTGATCTCGTGACTTCACTCACACAGATGAGGTACAGGAAGAATTCAAATGGGTGTCTGACAACACTTTGAGGTTTCTGTCTTGTGTTCATCCCTTCTACAAAACACACTGTGTTTCATTCTTGATGTTTCTGTATCACAAAGATAACTATGGGAGCTCTCAGCAGGTGTTCAGCAGTTAGGAAAAAGTTGGGGAAGATTAGGATTTAAACAAAGAGTGTTTAGCTGAGGAGGCTACAGTAGAATATTTCAGACAGCACACACCACAGGGTGCTGCTGCAAAGACTTTTACAATATCAAACTAAGTAACTTTAAAAGGAACAAGCTGATTTAAATAGGGTTGGGGTTCTTTTAGCTCTCTGTTAGGGGTTTTTGTGTGTAACCATTTGGTACCTCGGTGTACCAAGTAAATCTGCATAGCAGAATGCCTAGTGAATCTTGAAGTATTTTTGGCAGTTTTTAGAATTATCTTGCAGTTATACATAAAGTTCTCTCTCATTGTATATTTCCAACTTGTCTGCAGTGGTAACACTCATTTTATTTATTTATTTATTGTTATTAAGTGGTAGTCATGAAGTGTTTATGCACCTTCTACAAATTAGTAATAGAGTACAGTCCTCAAGAATTTTCCAGTTTTATTCCTGTGAGATGACAAGGCCAAATAACTGCTGAGTACTTTGTTGTGTAGCTTGAAATCCATCTAATTTCATTTCAATGGAGTCAGGTATGTTTTCATATGGAATGAATTATGGTTTTTTTCCTCTGGGTTCTTTGATTCTTCTGTTAAGTCAGGCTGCCTTCTGTGCAGAGTTGGGTTCATGTGTGGTGTGTTCCTGTGCTCTGAAGTAGCCAAAGTACCAAAGTGTAGTTTTTTCTCACAACATCCATTGGGTTAAAAATCTTCCCTGTAGAGCAGCATCCCTTAGTGGAGTGTAAAAGGCCACCAGTTAGACTTTGTGACTCAGTAACATTTAGAAAATGAGTGCAGAACTTCCCCACACTATTAGATTTCTGATTATTTAAGTTAAGAAGGCAAGCACTCAGCTTTACAGACTGATTTCCTACATACTTGAAGGAAGATTGAAGTGTTTATTGCTAAAGCTTTGATGGATTTTTGTTATGACATTGCTACTTACTGACCCTCAATTTTATACCAAAAATGTAAACTCTTAAGACTTTGCTTAAGACAATCATCAGGAGCATGACTGGGTTCCTGTGGAGGAGACAGGAAGCTGTAATAACTGCTGGTGTTGTACATTCCATGGAATGAATGTGCATTTGAGATGTGTCTTAGTCATTTTTCAGGGAACCACTTGACTTTTTTGAGGGATTTCTTGTCTTCCTTCTCCTTTGCTTCTGTTCAGAGATTTGTGCCATAGTTTCCATATAAATGATCTGTTACCATTATACTTGTGGTATTGCACGTAATGCCATGTATACTTCTACAGATTGGCCTCCTTGCTAGACCTTAGAGTTCCCTGTGACAAAATAATCTTCTACTGTTTATTTTGATTGTACCACCTATTGGTTGGCTCTGCCCTCAAGACCTTAGTTGAGAAGGGTTTGTGTGTAGTCACTGCAGGTTTGTTCTCTGTCCTATTTATATATTAGTTAAATCTGTCTTAGGCTTTTCAGATCCTGTTCTGAGCCCAAAGGATTCCAATGTGTCAGTCACATTTAACAGAAAAATTATTTAAGTGCAGTTCTAAGAATTACCTGAAGTATGTGCTGCACTGCTAGTTCACAGCAGTAACCAGATTCATTAATTTGGGAATATGGGATACTTTTGGAATCGATTATGATTTAAAGTTAACTCTGGGTGATATTCTAAATGGAATTCCTTGATGAATAATTTGCATATCTCAGAATCAGGTGACCAAATCTGAGGCAAGTGGCTGTGCTTTGCTTCATCTGCAAGGAAGGTCAATCCTAGGGAAGTCAGTGAGGGTAGGAAAGGTGTGAGTATGGAAGAAGAACCCCGAGTGCTTTAGTGACTCTGTCCAAGCTCAGTGATCCTGCTGAGAGATTAAGGCAAGATTTAGCTCTCTTTAGCAGGCTAAAGACAAGATCTGAGGTTTGTCATCTATCTGGCCTTTTATCTTTTTCTTGACAAGAGGAACTAGACTTGGAACCCTTGTGTGGTTGGAATTCTAGGACAGAATACGTTAAGGGTGCATGAGAAGCCCAAGGGGGGTACACCTGCAGTCTTGTGTGCTCATTACACTTGCACAGTACCTTTAAAATGTAGTCATTGTTCCAAAAAAGGTGCCAAGAATGTGCATTGTTTATCAGTGGGAGGGAGAGCCCAGCAGTACTTTTGGGTCAAGTATATTATTAGAGCCATTAGTGGACCAAGAGGCAGAGACACCATCACAAAATCTTTGGACTTTTGTTTTTGAAATATAGCCCACCACAGCAGCTGTTGGTTTGCAGGTCTGGATATTCTGATTGCTGTCTTGATTTCCAGTGTGACTGGAAATGGCAAGATAGTTTTAACTTTCTATTTTCTCTTGAGTATGAGTGAGTTAGAGTTATGTATGCCAATTTTTTAATAAAACTGGCTTGCATAATTTATGTATTTCCTTCTCCTCTAATTTCCAGCCAAACTATTTCCAGTGTAAGGTTTTTTTTTCATTTCTGCATGGTCTAACTCTTCATTGCATGCTTACCTTCTTTGTTTCACTTCTTTGTTTATATTAATTGGATGATGGAACTTTTATTCAAGAGAAAAAGGATCAGAGTACTTTAGGTTATTTCTCTCATTCTTCCATGCCCCTCTCAAAAAAGACAAACAAAAAACCAAACAAAAACCCCAACAAAAACACCCACAAACAAACACATATCCCCAGATTTCTTAAAGCATCTTTATTCTGTAGAAATAAAAGAAAAATTCCTTTCTGTTTCAGCAGGATAAGAGACCTTTATCATATCTTTTAAAATGGTTTAAAGTGGAGGATTTTTGTCATCTATCAGCTTGAAAGGTCATGTTTTAGGCAGTCAGTCTTAAGCCCCTTGGATAATGTTTACAGTGCTCTCAAATGACTTAAAATGGACTAAATTGTTTTCAGCCGACAGTAGTAAAGGTCATGGAGGAAATCTGTTTAGTCAGCCTTGCTTGCTTCCTAAGTACACATAGTAAAAATGTGCCATAAACTGCAGCAAGACAGGAGTTTTAACTTTAAAAGACACTGGAGGCTGAGGGAAAGGAATGTACCTCTTGTGGATATAAATTGCTTGGCAGAGATTTCTCTGAGCAGGGGTTGTTATGGCAAACTTTTGTCCAATCAAGGCCAGTTCTACCTCTTCCTTTTGTTGTCTCCTTTCACATTGCAGTTCATTACTTGAAGAATTTGTGGATTTAGGGGCATTTTTTTAATCTCAGTGTGGTGCTCAAACTCCCAGACACTCAAATGAGAGGCAGATCTGCTCTTAAGGGAGGTGGTGGCTGGGGCTGGTGGTGGAGCAGACAAAATTGTAGCTCAGTGTTGCATTTCCTGAAGCTGCTTTTCAGCCTTTACTTGCCTCCAGGACTTGCTGTTCCCCTCTGAGCAGCCCCTCACTGTGAGTGTTGTGTTGGTTACAGTGACAGTTCTTGCTGTGTAAGGTATTGACAAGTACCATGAACAAATGGTCTTATTAGAAACAAAATATATTACTGTCCCCTGTTTGTTGTGATAGCAAAACATGAAGTTTAAAAACTCAGGCTGAGTGCTGCTGAGCTGATTCCAGGCAGCTCCTGCTGCATTTGCCAAGCCTTAGAAAATGGGCTCTTAAATGGTCTTCATAGCTGTTTTTTAGTCAGTACCTGGTGCTGGTGTCGTATATTTTATCTAAGGTGTCTCCCAGTTGATTTATCCTCTCTCTACACACTTAAACTGAATGTACTTCTGCCAGTCCATGTAGAGTCTTGTCACGCTCCTGTTTTCATTCAGGCAATGGTAGGGGTGGATTCTTAAGCCTGAAGTTCCTTCACTGCAGGACCAGGGAACAGGGAGGAGTGGCAGGTTGTCACCTTCATGAGGCCTCTGATCCCAGAACTGCAATTCCAGGGCTTATCTACTAAAACTGTGAGGTGGTGGCCTCATTTTTTTTTCTATCCTCCTTCCCAGCCTGCTGTCTGGACTCTACAAAGGGGATGAAGTAACAATGAATTATATCATTTGTGTCATGATTTCTAAGGGCTGCAGTGTGGTGCAAAAGCACTCGGATAACTCACCTGTAAGTGACAGCAGAGGAAGAGAAAATAAAATCTTCAATGGTTTACCTTTTCTGCCCTTCTGTGTACATTTACTTTTTCAAAAATAATTATTAGTTCATATTCTGTGCAAATTATTTCATAAATTATTATAGTTAACTTAACTGTTTTAGCTCAATATGCAAAGGAAAACTGAAGCGAAAACCTTGACCAGTGTAGTCCACATTTCTTTATATTGTATTGAAAAAAGACTTTATCTAAAGTAGAATAGTTTTTGAAATGCCTGAAAACTTGATGCAGGTCAGGAAAACTGGTTGGTTGGTTGCACATGGAAAAAAAAAAAGAACCCACCTGTGAACCTACACTTAAAAATCTATAAATTGCAGGAATAATAAAAGAAAAAGAACAGCTCCCAGTGTTATTTCAAGTACAGTAACATGTAAGTAGCAGTTTGGCTCCTAGAAGTTGGAACTATTTGAAGGAGGTACTTTACAGTCTGATTTTAATGCTACTTTTAAGGAACCTGATGGTCCCTACTGTTGATATCCCCACAAGTCTCTTTGCAAACTTTGGGCTGGGTGTTGCTGCATTACTCTTGGCTCAGATTCCACTTAGACATGTGACAGCTCTCTTGGGTCATTCCCCTTCCCCACACTGTGTGTGCCTTGCAAAACTGCTTTTTGTTGTGTACTGCCAAGAAAATAAATGCAGATTTATGATAAAGAGCAAGAAAAAGTTTTGCATGGATTGAAAGGTTAATTGCTGAAAAAATATTGGTGGGTCTGTTCTTAGTCTGATTCTTCTGTAATCCAGATGACCAATATTTGCTCATTTGTTATGGGAAAAGTCTAATGCTTGGCTGTAATTGACATCGACTTTTCTTTGGAAAAGGGTAACATCTTTATCCAGACACATTGCAGGAACTTTGCTGGGGCTCTGGAGACAGTCCATGCTGACTCCAAGGACCTCCTCCCTTCCTTCTACACTCTGCAGGCACAGAGTGTGCCACTGTTGGACTGAGAGAAGCACCAGGAATTCTTTGCAAAGGCAAAAGTCTGCCCAGGACGTTGCACGGAAATCTCTGACATGAGGTTTGCAGATTCTTTGTGTATGCACAGGTGGGAGCATCCAGCTAGGCTCAGGATTGAGCATTTTTCTTGAAATTATTTTTCCCCAGCATGAGGTGTAATAGATGTATTTATTATTCTGGCTAAAGGATCATTGACTTGTGAAAAAAAAAAGTGATATCTGGGAGTGTTGGACAACTTTTTTCTTCAGTGCAAGACAGTCTTCCTACCAACAGCAACTCAAGCCCCAGGAAAATGCTGTGATCTTGTGTGCTTAAATCTTGAATCACAGTTCTGAGGAACAAGGTCTTATAATTAATGTGATTTCTTCTGATGATCAACTCTGACTTTGTTTTTTCTGTTATTTTGGGGTTTTTTTCCTATGTGGAACCTCCAGCACAAGATTTATGGTCTGTTAGGAGAGCATTTACCCCCTTGATTAAGTTCTTTACTCTGGGTGCCCTCGGTCTTAATAGCTCTGACCTGCCAGATTTGAATGTTCCATCTGGTTTTCCAGCCTTGAGATTCTGACAACAGTTGAATGTTTTGTATAGGCAGTCTGATACATAAACCTTGCTGTGAGAGAAAAAGCCTTCCAAGTTTCTATTTCACTTTATTTTTGTATTGAATATTTTTAAACAATTTATTTGAGCTCTGGCTTTCATTCTTATTTATTTAATTTTGAGATGGATTCTAATTCTACCCCTTTGGATCAGATTTCCAATGGCATTTGCCTCTGAGGTTTTTCTCTTTGTTAATGTCAGTCCAACCTTTCCAGAAATGTGTTCTCTAATTATATAACAAATGCATAGCCATTAGTTTGTCTTTGAATAGTTAATATTACATACAAATATTACTTTTTTCTGTAATTGCTGGAAGCCCCAAAGTAGTAGGACCTTTATGCTGAGGAGAGATGTAGCCAGCCTGGGTTTTGCAACACTTAAGTCACCCAGGTAGCTTAAGTTGCAAGGTTTTTGCCAAGAGTGGATGTGATCTCATTTGAGGAGAATAAGTGAAAGGATTGTCTGCCTTTCTCAGACAGCTTCAGACACTGTGCTGCACTCTTTGAAGTGGAGAGTCAGCAGCAAAGAGGGCAGTTGTTTAATGACCTCTTTCCAGATACAGTAACAGAATAGAAGAGCTGAAATCTGTGTTTGAAATGTGCAAAGTGCTTGCACAATATACAGTTACAGAAAACACTCTTCCATTATGGTAATTGTATTATTTCCCAGCTGAGTGGTTAATCCAGGGAACATAAGTGAGACAGCATCATGAAAGGGTTGTCTGGGTTTCATCTTGTGCCTTTGAACCACTTGCAGTGTCTCTGCAGAGTCAAATGGACACTGAGTAAAGTACTGTGATAAAATTCCATGGAAATAACACGTATTTAATATGCTATGTTTTCATTGTTGAACAAATGCTCATTGGAAAGTGTAAATTATGTCAATATCTGGTGATGTGCTCTTTATTGCATCTTGTTGTAGACAATTTTGTGTACATTGGAGTTCAGAGAAAACTAAAAACTTTTTCTGAATACTTGTAGACCATATTCAAAAAAACAATGGTGAAGTAGAGAAGAAACTGTTGTTTATATCCTAAGAAACAGCAGAATGAGAGTGGAAAGAAATGAGCCATAAAGGCTAAATAGGTCCTAATATGTCTGAAGTCCAAAGGATTACTTTTTAAAATTATTTTTAATATTTAATTCTATTGAAGCTACTCTTACTAGTTGGTGTTTCTCTTACTTTCTTCCCGGATAACAGAAATTAAGCAAGTTTGAATGTAGTTAGCTGAAGACAAGTTGAGGCAGAATACCTGCCATGAACACAGAATTCTGTGATTTGATTAAACCTGTTAAGATATTGATTTTTAGATTGTCTTGGGTTGAGTTGGCAAAATGCCAACTGTCCAGGGCAGAGTGTAAAGGGTTCATCCTCCCCCCAACCAGCTAAGGAAAAAAGAAGAGGGAGAGGGGAAAAAAAACCTTCTAAACCAGGTTTATGCTGAAACGAACTATATGTATTTATACAGACATGAGAGAATGAAGAGAAAACTACAATATAACACACACTTACACATCATCATCGTGGCCAGGCTTTGTGAACGAAGATTTGAGAAGGGCACAACCCTCGCTTGCTGCAAGTGTGCTGGTGGCTAAAAAGGCCGATACGGGATAGGCAGGCCGGTCACAAAAGGCACAGTGGAACGTCTCCCTAGGTGATATTGGCAAGGAACGGTTCTTTCTGCTGACCCATATCCTGAACCGCCTGCATGCAGGGTTGGGGCTGCGGCTTCCAGCGCTCCCTCGCCTGCCGTTTCCGACCCTCACCTGTCACTACAGGGCTTTGCAATGTGGGTGAACCCTTCGAGCCTGCACAATGGATTTTTTAGGTGAGGCACAGCGTGCGCAGAACTGGCCCCACCCTTTACTCCTGAGGTTCATCTGCCACAGCCTAGCGAGCTTGGACAGTGACAGCGAATACCTCAGGACACAGGTTTGGTTAGAGTATCCTTCTCTTAGATGGATGGCCTTACAGGGCTAAGCGAGCTCCATCTGCCTGGGTTTGGGGTTGGAGTTGTCCTTCTCCTAGGATGGTTGCCAGAGGGCTAGCGAGCCCATCCTGCCTGTGCACACACTTTGTCTGACCCTTCAGCTGAGACCTGTCTGGCATGGAAGACCCTACTGGCGGCACAAACCACCCCCAGCATAGCTCTCAACCTCATGAGGGCACGCAAGCTTCTCCCCCGCAACAAGGGGGTGTTCCCGGAGAAGACTTACACAAGTTACATATGTATAACAAGAAATAACTTCCCACTCCCCAATTAATACTAAGTGTATCACTCTAAATCTATAAGTATTCTAAAAGACACCTAGCAAGAAACAGAAAGAGTAACAACAAAAATGTTTCTACTTCCCTGAATTCAAACAAAATGGACGCAGAGATATCAGGAGCAAGGCCTGTTCCAAGACAAAAGCTGGACCACACATGGCAGAACAGACTAAGCCACTCCCATACACTGGATTTTACACCCTTTGAGATGTAGTATGGTATGGAATTCAATATTATTGGCTAGAAGAAGTCAGCTGTTAGCTGGCTCAGCCCAGCTCAAGTCAGCTGACAAGTTCAGGCCTAGTCTGAACTTTAAAGCCTAAATTTAGGCCCATCTGGCCAAACCCATAAAAGATTACTATAAGAAAAGTGTGAAATTTTTTTCATCTGATACTTAGGCACAGCCTTAGAGTTTCTACACTCCAGAAAATGCTCATTTACAGGTATGTCAGGTCACTTTATTGCATCTCACAGACCTTGTATTTTAAGATGTGACATCATAATTATAGAAAAAAATTATTTGTGCATTTCATATGGTTGGGGCATTTGAAGGTAAAAGTGTGTGTATTTAAATTTTGATTTAGAAGTTTTAGTTGGAATAGGGCTTTGTACCCTACTAAACTTCTTACTTTCTGAAAGAAAAACTTTCTGCCCCTAATGATCATCAGAAGTGAGAAATATAGTTATACACGGTGGGGAAAAGCAGCAACGTTCTATTCTGTGGCACAGGACTGATGCTGAGTGGGGTGCTCTTGTTTGCTTGGTTGGTTTGAGGTGATTCATTGTGATTTGAGCCATTTGTCAGCTATAAATCAGGCTAAGATGAGTGGAGCACTTTGCTTTTCCACCTGTCTCTCATCTTCCTTCTTCCACAACAGTTTATCATTGTGGCCAGGAAAGAGCTCAAGTTAAGAGGGTGGGAAGACCTTGTTGTTCTGTCATGTTTTCATCCCAAGGTATTAGTGTGTCAGTCAGATAGATGGAATTGTTTAGCTGCACCTCACATGTGGCAGACTGAAGGACAGCAAAACCAAACTATTCAGAAAGCAAGTTCCACATAGTCTGTGTGACCAAACAGTATTAACTCTTGACTGATTTGACTGTTCACAAAGAGAAAAATCTATTTACCTGTGTGTGCCATAAAATACAGTTGTTCTGGGACAGCTGAGCTCCTGGTCCTGGCTAATGGGTCACATGAGGCTTGTTGTGAGGGAGCAGAACTGTGGAGTGTAACTAAATTAGTGGATTTTGCTGGCAAAATAAGCCTATTAGATAATTATACCTATTGCAGAAAACATTAATGAATTGAAAATAGAACTTAAAATGGTTACAGGGGAAGGTGGCCTATTAGAGCCATTTTTATTGATTAGGCTTATTTTAACCTTCTCTTGGCTGTGATATAAAAGACTCCTGTTGAGTTTACCTTTGACATGAATGTAGTTGAACACAAACAGCAAAGTTAAAAGATTAGTCTGTCTGTAAAAGTTGGATTAGAACTTGTTGCTACCATTTACATGAAGTTTGCTTATTAATTTTAGTTTTGGATTACCTAGCCTTTTTATGATTACTTAGGTGCTAAGAGTTTTCACATTGTGGGTGTGCAGGGATGAGAGAAATCCAGGTGGAGCTGCGTGTTCCCTGCCCTATGGTCTCGTGTTGGAAGTGGGAGCTGGCAAGGCTCCCACTTCCACTGAGCAGTGGAACTGCAGCTCCTCTGGAAAGGGCAGGACTGATGAGTGCCTTGCCTTGGCTTTTAGCACTCTAGAAAAATAGTAGTGCATAGCTGAAATAGTGTTTCTGTTACTGTGATTGAATTTCCTTTAATCCTTTTTATGTCTCCATCTACACCAACCTTTGTGTAGTGCTATAAGCATTTTTAATGCTATCTGAAATTTCCCCCCTCCCCTGCAAGAAGTATTTTAATTTGATTTACTGATAGTCTAATTGATCTGTGTGTGGATCAAGGGGTGCAGAAGTGCAAATTGTTCTTTACAAAGCAGCCTTGTTACTCTGGCCTCTTATGCTCAGATGTAATTCCAAACAGAAACTGTTAAATGCTGAGGTAAAATGCAAGCTCTGTGAGCAAATTTAAAAGATAGGTATTGACTGGGTGTTGTGTCACTGGAACCAGACATTCAGGCTCCCTGAAGTTTTAATTTTTGATTTAATTTTTTGATAATGTGTCACAGTTGTGACTATGTGTCTGAGGCAAGGCAAAAATGACAAGCTGAGCCATTAGGGAGTCTGTATCTACTTACTGTTCCCCTCCACCCCACCTCAGTCCTGGTTTTCCCAAAGTAATAAAAGTATGTGGTAGAACCACTATCTGACAGTAGGACAGGGACTCAAATGAAATTAAACAAAAGATTGCTTGGAAGCTTAAATTGTATGACTAATTAACAGACATTCACATAGATTTAATCAAAAAATACATGGTTATAGCTGGCTCCCAGTTGTTGGCTGCTTGTATATGTGCAGATTTATTGTTCAGGTTGAGTCAGAGCTTTTTATTAGTCTCATGGCAAAATATTTACATTTGTGGTTTATTAATATATAGCCCATGCTTTTGGAATGGGTGTAGCTCTATTAATCTTCATGTGAAAAATCTTCTATAAATACCTCTAAATGAGCAGTGAAAGCAAAACTGACTGACTGTTGGCAGGAGTTGAGGTCCCAGGGTCAAGACAAGACACCTCTGAGTCCTTTGAGGTTTTGTTGAGTTTCATGTGATGACCCAGAAGTCACTGAGCAGGACCAGGTAAAGGCAGGGTCATGTTGGTCAGGCCTAAAGTGGATTTACAAATGCCTCAAATCCAGGCTGTAAAACTGACTGTTAGTAGCTGATAAATTTATATGATAAAAGGCAACAGCTTCCAATCCAATTGGTGTAGGATCTGGAAGCAGTTTAGACTCAGTTAATCAAGCCCATGACTTTTGATGCTCTGTCAAGTACTTAAAGTGTCAGCAGTGCAGTTTTGGTGAGGTTGGAGTAGGAGATGCACTGTACTGGACAGTTTGGGCAGTAGAGGATGTTGTTGTTATGCTGATAAGGAGTTTTTAGAATAGGGATAATATGAGAAACCATAATCTTGATGGCTTTCAGTAGCACTCAGACTGCTTTAAGTATAAAACACCTTTGTAAACAGGATTTAAGTCACTTCAGATACTTCATTATTATTTCATAGTCATCTCTATCATATCCTTGGGGGATTTTTTGGTTCTTGTAAGTGCTGGATTAGCTTACACAGCTGAAAAAAGAAATGTAAGGAAAAAGAATCCTGTTTCTTCTGAGAAACTAATTGCTAATTTACCTGTATTAGAAAGGAGTTTTTGTAAAAACTGAAGATGACAGAAGAACTTGCCACAATTAAACACTGAAAACTCAAGTAAGTAAACTATTTAATTCCAAGAGCTATTTTGTCCTCTGAAATGCTTTACAGAAGTTTTGGCAGTTGTCTTCATGAAGACAGGATTTTGGGTTCTTGTTGGTAGCAGAAGTTGATCATGTTGATATTTAATACAGAGGTGACTTTTTTTATTAGTAGGTAAAGAGGAAACTTAGTCCGGGTCAGTGTTAACTTCTCTTTCACTTGACTTGTTCATGAAGAGGAAGACTTTTTTGGGGGCACAGTTGGATACTGAGTCATATTGTCAAAAATAAAACATCTCATTAGGGTTTGTATCTTCCTTACAAGTTGTAATTTCCTAATGGCTGTGGCCTCTCAGTGCCAAACCCTTGGTTTGGTATTGCCAGACATTAATTTACAGCAAAGGTGATGTGTTCGTGCTGTCATAGCAACAGAAGACCATAACAGGAGGAATACATGGAAGATAAAAGACTGGGAAGCAGGGATGGGGGAAGAAAAGGCTGGAACTAGTACAGATAGGCAGAGCTGATGTCAGCTTGACACAAACTGAATAAATCCGCAGACTTTTGTGCCATAAAGAGAATGGGCAGCACAGAGATGTGTTGAGAGAGATCATTTACTTAAGTGTGCTGTCTCCTTGTGATCCCATGAGAGTCATGTGAGGCTATTTCTACAAAAGAATTGCTATTTAGAAGGTTTTGTTACTCTTCATTGTCCAAGTATTCCTAAAGAAACACCAAACTATTCCTAGTGGAATTAGGGCCATAAAGTAAATGGAAATCTCCATTTCTGGAGACCCAGCCATTACTTACAAAATAGAAGTGCATTTGTCCTGGCCTACAAAAAAATAAAAATTGTGAATTGTCTTACCTAAAGTTATGGAAATGAAGCCACCTTAGAACGAGAATTTGAAAGCAGAAGGGGAATTAATGTTATATATTACTGATTTATATTTTGGAACTGATAGTCTGTGATGCCCTTCACCTCCTCTTTTTCCAGAATGAGATGCCCCTCAAGGGATGTCTCTGTAAGGACCTCGGGTCCTCATCTCTAACAACTAGACGTATAGTGTAGTAATTAGTCCAAACAAAAGACAGTTTTGGTTAAACAGATTTGAAAGAGATGTAGCTCACACACCTTAATTGGATTTCTGTTTGTCCTCATGGCTGAGAAGCTCAGTCTCCTCCTGGATATTCCTCCTGGAATATCCTGGCACTGCTGTCTGCAGGGGCTATTTTGCTTTGATTGCTATTTCACATTTTACTATATTTGAGCATTAATTGTTTAGCTTATTTCTGCTAGGAACTATTAGTTCTTGATCAAACTTGAGTTCCAACAGACAGGACAAGCATATGAGAGACTAAGGAGACTTTTCTGTGGTAAAACAGGGAATATCCAGAAAATAGAATGAACTGCCAGTGACTTATGGATGACTGATGAAAATGAGCAGGTTTCCTTTGTATCTTGTTTAGCATTTTGTGTTCAGTGGGATGCAGTAATAGTACATATAACATATACAGTGTGCAACCTTTATAACTGGATGTCACAACAATCTACTGCCTTCTAAAACTCCTTTAAATGGATTTTAATGGCATGTAAGTGTATAGATAAGATTAAGTGTTCGCAATGTAAAACTCTGTAGAAAGCCTATTAAAAATACTGCTTATATAAATATTAATTCTTTAAAATATTAAATTTTTATTTTATATTTTTAATTAATTCATCTTTTTACTTTCCATCTTACTGTCTTTCATTGTTTTTACACTTTTTATTCCAGAGAGTTATAAAAGGAAATGGGGGGGGTGGGGGGTGTTTCCATCTACTCTCAGCAAAAAAAAAAGGCATAAAGAAAATAAAAAAATGTTTGGTCTTGCTGCCATCTTAGTAGCTTCCCTGTTTCAGTGAAAGCAGTTTCCTCGTGCTGTCTCCACCCGCCTAACTTCTTTTTGCTCTTCTGGATTGAACTTTAAAGATGGGAAAATCATCTAACATGGTCTTTTTAAAAAAGCATAAAAAGTTTCTTGAGCTTATCTCTGTAAAAGCCAGTTTTATTGTTGTAGAAGTTAAGGAATAGAGAGTTTATTTCCATCAGTTTTAGTGGGAAATAAAATGGATTTGCATTCCAAGATCAGTTGGGTGCTTTAGAAGATCTCCCTGGGTGGGCTGTTACTTCCCCCTGGTTTTTAATCTGAGCCTCTTTCTCCAGAACTCTTCCTTCCCCTGAGTGCTCTGTCTGACCTTTCTGCTCTGCCTGTCATAACTAGTTACAATATCATCCATCTGCAGCATGAAAAAATAAATTCCTAAAGCAAATAAACTCTGGAGAATCTGTGAGAAAACCCATTGTTTCCTTTGGTAGGTGTAGCTGACTTGATCCTTTTCTAGCTGTGCATTAGTAAGTGGGTTTATACCTTTCCTTTTCCAGGAGAACAGTCTTTCTGTCCCGTTGTGTGCACTGATTGTTCCAGGTTGTCTTGCAGTCCATCAGGAGGTTCTTTACTTGTACAGCTGTGATGCTTTATTTGGGATTGGAGGGAAGTGTTTCAGTAGTTTCTGGAAACATAAATTAAGATTATTTTTTGTTCTGTAACTCCTCACATCCAGCTGTAGTTAAACTGCAGAGGATCTTGTTGTAAAGTCATTCTGGGAGATGAAACTGTCCAAGGAGCTGATATTAGAGAGTTGTACATGTGAAAGAACTTCAGAAAGTAAGGATCTGGAGCTCATGTTGACATATCCAACCTGGGTTTACAGATGCACTAAGCAAGAATTGTAATGAAAATGTAGTCATGGATTAATGCTTCCATTCCACAAGAAATGCCCATCCAGAAAAAGTTAATATAATTGCTTCTTTTGTATTGGAAGGAGACTTCTATAAAATACTGTCATATATGTCAGTATGGAAATAACTTCTAAACAATTGTTATTATGTGTCTGCAATTATTTCACACCTATAATATAGGCTTTTTTTCAAGCTTAGTGTGTTTAACTGTTGGTTTCTTAGTAGTAAGAAGATTTAGAAAATGACAACTGTGGCATATCTTGAGTATGCAACTGTTAATTAAAAAAGTCTGAAATTTTATCATAGCTCAATAAGTGATTAAACAAGTTCTATATTGTGTTGGGTAACTTTTGGCTAGCTAGCTTTTCAGTTTGTAAACTGTCACTGAAAACATATTAATTGTAGCTTGTTAAACAGTCTTTCCTTCTGCCTTTCTAGGTGGTAACTTGTTACTCCTGTCAGTAGTTGACAAAGGCTTTTTTTGACTAGAAGTTCTGGTGGCAGGCTGTGCATTGATGTTCTTCCCAGGATGAATGTACCTCCTACAATCAGAATTCTGATCCAGGTGCAAGTTCTGCTTCTTTTTAGGAGCATTTTTGCTGGTGATTCAAGACTTGGTTGAATGTTCTTGCCAATCAGTGAAGTGTTAGAAAGTCAGCAAAGCGTACGCAGTGCTGTGAACACACTTGGGTCCTGAGACACCCAGTTGTGTGATCCAGTCTGCATGGATAATGTAATTCCAGGGAGGAGTTCAGTCTGTCAAACTCCCCTGCCAGTTGCATTGATGACAACCTGGTGCTTCTAACAGGAGTTTCCCTTACATAACACTGCAGGCATTTGGAGTCTGAAGTAGAAAAACTTGATAACAGAACAGCTTTTAAACAAAGCAACCCCTGAAGGTTTGCTTTTCTCTGCTAATCGTTTGACTAATGGGAATTTCTTTTATTATTAGTGGTTTGTTGTTATTTTGCTTTATAACTAAAGAAAATCTGCTATATGTATTATTCAACTTGAAAATCTCTGGAGGATTCCTGACATCCTTTACCTGAGAAAAGTCATCTGGAAAAACTTAGCAGTGATATTCTGCTTCTGTGTCACTTTGTCTTCATGTTTGGAGGGTCTTCACAAGCAAAGACTGAGCCAAAAGATCTCTTTGATGTATCAGAGCACACGTTGTATTTCAGAACAGTAAATATTGTTCTCACAGCAGTCATAAGTGAAATATTTAAACATTTTCCCTGAAAGTTTATGGGTTCTTAGATAGTTTCTGTTTGCTGGTTGTGAGACTGTCACTGACTGGCAAATTGTTTCTAGTAGAGGTGCTGCTGATGGGAACAACTCAAAATTCTGGGTGGTGCCTCAGCAGGACCAGATTTCTATTTTTTTTTTGTTCTATTACTGATTTTTTGGACAAGTACCTATGTAAAACTATATAAAGATGAGCACTTGGAAGTTTAAAATCAAAGAGAAAGGAAGTTTGGGGTCACTGAAACACTCTGTGCATCAAGTAGGTCTCCAAGTTTGGCTGTATTTAATTGTGGAATCCAGTGACTTACTCTCTGCACACATTTTTGCATTCAAACTTCCATGTATTCAAGTGTTATCAGTAGAAATACAAGCAAAGATTCCTGCTGCAATTTTGCCTTCAGAATAGGTCACGGCAAGTTGCTCTGTTAGTCTGCATGAAAAGGAGAAAGTAATTATTGCAGGCTGGGAAAAACATCCTTAAGTAGAGAGGGCAGATGAAACAACAAATTAGGGGCATAAGACAGTGCTGTGATGGATGACCCTATACACAGTAGACAATATTTTTGTTTCTAATAACCATCTTAAGTAGGAGGAAGTAATACACAGAGAGGCATGTTCTCATGGAATAAGTAATATTTTGATCTAATAGTGTGCTGTGACTTGCAAATACTCTGCTGAGAGAGGTGACTAATAACAGTTTTTAACAGCATGACTACAAACAGTAGCTTGTAGAACATGCAGATATATGGATTCATATGTCTTTTTGTGGCTGGAGAGTATTTTAAGATTGTGGTTATCCTTGATTTTGTGGGATACTTGTGAAGTGTTGATAAGGTGCCTTTTCACAGGGTGAGAGTCATACTTTTGGACACAATGCATTTTAGGTTTGTTGAACCATCTCCTGAAATGTGTATCTGTTTCACTTCAACTTGTGGTTTTGTTAAATTAATGGGTTAAAACATTGTAAATGCTTGAATGTGGTACCTCTCAGCTGCTGTTGAGGCTGGACTGGGGTACTGGAGACAATCAAAATGGTGATTTTAATTTTTTAATTGCATCCTGCAACTCAGGGAACTTTGGGCAACTGACAACTTCCCATGAAAAACAGCGGCGTTGAAGGAATGGGTTGGTGACTGTGCTGCCACTCATGTAGCACTTTTGTAATACATTTATCATCTTTGCTTCTGAGCTGTTTAAATTCATGTTAATAGTTAACCAATCCATTTTCATTGGAATTGTGGTTTTCTTGCAGAGATCTCAAGGTGTGATAAGTTCTTTAGGTGAGAAACAATTTTTCCCCAGACTTAACAGTCTCTTCTGTATTGCCCCTCTCCTTCCAGGAGGAGCCCAACACTGGTAGCTAATGAGTTCCTTTTGTTTGGATTTAATTTTATATCCATAAATGCTCAAATGTAATGAAAGAGATCCCCAAACAGCAGTAGGAGTTTGTCTCTAATGTGACTGCTTTGTATTCCTAAAGTAATTTGAAGTCTCAACCCTAAGTAGTAGAAGCAAAAAATGCATTTACATACCAACATTTTTAGCAGGCTAATGGTGGTACTTGTAAAAATAGCAACAGCAGTCCATGCAAAACTACTAAAAATATCACATGGCTATTAAAGCTTAATTGTGGAGCACAGGGGGACTAAAATAACAAAGTAAGGCTCTGGCCTTGCCCCTGCCCTCCTGTGAGTGTGAATTGTAATGGGTTTGGCAAAAGTCATCACTGTTGCAGCAGTGCCTCTTACCAGCCTCTATCTCCCATTCTGTACTAATGTTACTAATTCTGCAACACGTGGAATATTTTCCTGAAACTTGAATGCTTGCATGGCTTTTGCAGCCATTTCAGTTCAGTATATCCCTGTAGACTTGGACTTTTTATATCATAACTTTCTTGGAATCATGTGTTTGAATACTCTCAGCAGCTGCCTGCCAGGAATTCTGTTGTCAGCAGCACCAAGTGTCATTCAGAGGATAAGGGAAAAAGTGAAAGCCACCAGAGCTGGAACTTGATTAGGTTTTCTAAAGCATTTCATGGGTGCAAACTTAGACTTTTGTTCACTTTGCTCAGACTTTTGCTTTACTTTGGAGAGAGGGGGAGTAGCAGTGTTTTGTAACAACATGAAGCAGGTGATAATTGCAAGTTATTTAACAAAACTATGCACCATGAATATCAAGAAAATAGAAGAGAACAGCTGAAGGGAAAATAGCTGTGCCTATTTGGTTAACAGCAGTTAGGTCAGAACAGCCTGAGAGAAGAAGGGAGTGCTATAGAAGACTTGTGACTAGCCTGACTCACAAATATCCCATTTTGGATATGCTTTTGCAGTGATTGTTTCTAGATAAAGAAGCTTAGTGGGCTGTTACTGTCTTGATCTTTATGCCCAGGGCTGTAATACTTAATTCTCATTCCATCATTAGACTTTCAATCCATTTGCTTTTATTGCACTTTTCTATTTTAAACCCCAAGTTTGTTAATTCTCTTTATTGTCATGCTTGTTGGCAGAGTTGTGTTCTGGTGCTGTGGGTCCCATTCTCTGGCTGCAGATGGGTTCACACTGGGCTGTCTCAAGCTGAGACTGAGGGTGGCTGGTTTGGGCAACGATCCGAAAACAAAAATGAAGTTTTCTAAGCACAGGATAGAAGTACAGATTCACTGTTTTAAAATATAATATAGTTACAGGTAATATGTTTAATAAGTTTTTGAGGGGCTGTCTCTCTCTGAGGGGAAAAGCTTGCAGCTGGGCAGGTTGGCAGAGGATTGCAACCTTGCTCCTGGAAAACCTGGGACTGCTGAATGTTGTAGTAAACATGACTTTTTCTAGATTTTGTGATGTTTTGAGGTAACCTCAGTCATTGTCCCTATCACTGCATGCAGGGGAGACTCCTGACTGCTATTTGTGTACGTGAGGATGCTCAGAGGTGCTTGGGAGCTCCTATAGCTGTGGTGTGCACCTTGCTTGTCTACATTTCTCACAATCCATCCTTGAAGGGTATCTGCAAGACTGTTCCTCTTGCAAAGCCGTGCCTGTATTTGTTTACAGCAGCCTTTTCTTTGCCTTCTAAAGCCAAGTCCGTGTTAAAGGACATGGAACCATCTCAGTGGTTTGGGTTGGGTCACTGCAGTGGTGGTTGCTGAGGCAGAATTGCTTCCCACAGTGCTGAGTCAGCAATTGGATGTTAATTGCCAAGTTGGTAGCAGATGTCTTATAAATATCTTTTTATGCTAATGGCTTCCCAAAATGGTAAGTTTTTCAGGATCAATGAAGCTGTTAAGGGTTATGAGAGTGGCAGATTGACCCAGAGCTGAGTAAAGATGAGAACAAAGTGTTTTAACCACTTATTTGATCTCAGAAAGGTGCAAGGACCTTCCCTTCAGCTGAGACAAGGAGAAGCAAAAAAAATTAAAAATTAAAGCAAAACAAAACTAACTGGAAAAAAAAAAAAAAAACAACATCCCAACCCAAGGAGAATATGAACTGAGTTCAAATGGTTCAGCACATGTTTTGGCTTTGTGGTTTAAAGTGGGTACCATTGTTTTTACTGTTTCTTTCCAGTCCTGATAATTAATAAAGGTTGTCACTTCCATTTTTATCTTTACTGCATACCCTGCATAGGAAGCTCTTCACTCTTTTACGGTGGTTAATTGTTCTCAAAACAGTTCAAGTTTTACTTCTCTTCTATAACTCTGATTATCTGAAGAGAACAAAACCCAAGAACTAACATCCTGACACCACATAGACAGTTAGTTTCACAGAGTAGATGATTTGTGATTATTCTTATGACTGAGAGCAGCATCTCTTTAACAGTTATATCTGTGTTGAAAATGTCTGAATTGACTTGCTTATTAGCTCTAGTGGTTGCTGGCTGTACTATTTCCATTGCTAAACCACACAATTTGCTTTAACTTGGAAAAATAGGCCTTAGTGGCAACTTTCCACTAGAAGGTTGGCTCTGACCTTACCATTCAGAGACTTTTCGAAGGGAATTTATATGTATGTTTGCAAACTTACTGAAAGGATTCACAGTTTGTCTGATGTTCACTCTGTTACTATCCATTTTTAAGCATGGCATGAACTAAACAGTCATCCTTGCAGAATGGTAATGGAATATATTGTTTATTGACTGCCTGGTTTGACTAACATGTGTTTTAAGCTTTGCAGGGAGATCTTGTGTGTGATTCCATTATAGTTTTGTATAGAATGGGTGTAAGCTTTGTGTTTTTTCATAATTTTTTTTTCTCTTGAAAATTTAATGTGAAGTAAAAACATACCTGATAATGCTGTTTGACAGCAGCATCACACAAAAGGGAAAACCACAACTCACCACAGGCAATGGCAGAGCATCACTACTTTCAAGAAGGAAAGGTGATGATTAGTTTTAACCATAACAAGCAAATGATGAAAGGTGGGGAACAGGAAAATGTCATTATGCTGCATTTAGTTAAATAGATATTAAATTTAGGTAGATTGAGGCATTTCTATAAAGGTGGAATTACAATGACTTTATTGGCTTAGCCTGCAAAATCTATTTCTCAAAATATTTCTTAGGAAAGGTCAACTATAAAATGACTTTTGTAAGTAAATCCCTATAAATGTGCTCCACGTGTTTACCACTAAAACTGAATTGAACCTTTCAGTTTTCTCTGGTTCCTTTTTAAAACCAGAATGGATTATTGTTGTGTTTGAGCTTTCATAAAACATGTAGGGGAAAAAACTAGAATTGCTGGAAGATGGATTCACTTTGTTCCAACTACAGAACTTGTGTTTCTTTGTGGGATGGTGATGTGATGCCAACAGCTCCGTTGTGATGTGAGTAGTGGTGTGATGGGAAGTGTCAGCAGTGACATTTTCATGCCCTGCCAGCTTTGTTTCCAGTGTGTGGGTAATTGTAAATTAGGCTAATAGAGTTTTTAGGCAGAACGAAGAGACCTCTTGTTCACCTTGTTCTTGAATGTGTGCTAAGTAGATGTGTACAGCAATTACTCACTTTGTTTAAAGAGATAATATTTTACCCTTAATGTTGCACTTGTCGCTGCCAATAAGTAATGATGTAACTTTAGATTACTGACTGTCATGTTGCCAAACTGACCTATTTTTTTTTCCTTCCTAGTGTTTTCTTAAGTGAAAGCTTATCAAACCTACTGTATAGTGACTTCCACAGCCTTTCTGAAAGCATGTTTCATTTTTAATGAATTAGTCAACATAATTCACTATTCTGCATCTTTATATTTTGTAAAAGCAAGAAATATTTAAGTGAACTAACAAGGTAGATGTTGCTAAAATTATAGTCATTTAGCAGGAGTCTTTTAGTTGGGATTTTCTCACTTTGCCCTGTATGATCTTTGTCATATTTGACATGACAGTTTTATTGAAAATTTTCCCTATTAAAACCTTCATAATAGACTTTGAATTAAGGTTTTTCTCTGAATTGTATGAATGAGAAAGGAATTGGAAATGACTCAGCAATTTCCTAAGTGCTTCCTTGAAATTTGTGCTTACACAGGAGTATTTTGAGGGGAGAGAGAATTGTTTTGACTCCCAAACTTTCAGAATTAAACTGTTGGATATTTTCCTGATGCAGTGGGAAAACCAGAGTGTTGATTCCCCTTCTCTCTCTCTGTTCAGTTTATCCAAGAGAGAATTTTTTTTTCTCTCTGCAACATACTGGAGCAATTTTCCTATTGATGTACCTGAATAACGTAAGAAATATTAATTATGGTAAGACTATAAAAACCTACAGAATTTGATTCAGGTGGGGGTTGTCCTACACTCATTTTTTCAAACACAAGACTGCCAAACCACTATTAAAATTATCCAGAGACCAGTGGTCTAGTACAGTCCTAGGCATCTTCAAACTCTTGTATTTCTCTCATGCTTGAGAATTGCTTCCTCTTAATCTTCTTTCAGAAGCTTAAAATATCTGAAGAGAAAAACACAACATTGCTCAATAAAGAATAATTATCACTAAAGAGTTTTCATTGTCCTATGGAATAAAAAGGAAACGCATTCTTGGCCTGTGTAGTAAAAATAGAGTTGAAATACCTTTAGGAAGAGTTAATCCAAAAAGATGACTCAGATTGTGACTGTTCATTATAACAGTTTTCTCTAATTATGGGAATTCAGCTTTCACAGATAACCTACTGAATAATTTCCTGGTGAGAAGGGATCAGTTATGCCAACTAACCCAACTGCCTTCTCTGTCTGTGTATTTGGGAAAGCTTTACTTTCATTCATCTTATGTTGTTTGTTTTTTTTGTGGCAGTAATACATACCTGCTAATACAACCTTAAAAATCACTTGGTTATGCTCCTTTTGCAGTGTAACAATAGCATGGCTATTAAAATAGATTAAAGTAGTAAAGCAAGTGCAAGTTAGGCCTTCTCAGGAAGGTTTTCTTTTGTAGGCGGTTTCAGTTATTTCAGCTGAGTACCAGTTTTGTGGGGCTCTGGTTCTAAAGCAGAAGTGAGAGATGAAGACACTCTCAATATTAATCCCTTTTATACAAAAGTGCTGTGGTAGAACATCTCTCTTACTTCATGTGCTGTCAAACAGATGCAGTCCTGTGTTTTTCAGTCAAAATCAGGATGTAAATACACTATTCCCCTTCAATCTTACAGTGCAAAATAAAAAGATGAATTCTTAAATGCCTAATTGGAGTCTCATGCTGCAGGAATTTGATGTGAGATTACTCTATCGTGACAAAGTGTTTGGGGGAACATTATTTTCAAGGCAGTAATCTGATGTATGTGCTTGCAGAGAGGTTTAGCAGATCTTCTGCCTTCTGTTTCTGTGAAAGAATGTTACCATCAGCCTCAGATTTACAGCTTTGTTAACAAGAGCCATTAATAAATGGCATAATGATCTCAGAAAAGAGGCAGTGATCAATAACCCTTAAGTCTAGAGGAAAAAAAGCCCCAAAACATAGAGCAAACTGTAATTATTAAGGAATTTGCAGATTTTAACGTTTAGTTGCAAGTCTGTCATTGCCAGTTGTTTTAATAAGTGTTTTTAGGTCTGAGACAGAGGTGTTGTTGAGGAGATGGCAAATATCAGGATGTTCCTGAGCAGAAATGGTCACAAGATGCTGCTACTCCAGAGGAATTGTTTGCAAGACATGGCATGCCCTGGAAAAAAAAAAAGGAGTTATGAACAGCAACTTAAAGTGATTCAGTAGTTCCCTTACTACAGGAATCCAACCTGAACAAATTTCTTGAGAGCTGGTTGAGCCACTCCTGTAAGATTGTCCTTTAGTCCTACATGAGGTGCAGCAACCTTGAATATCTTTCCGCCTTTACTATTTAGACTTTGCTGTTTGTAAAGGTGAAATATCTTCCAAATATCCATCATAACAGCTTATAGTACAGTTGTGGAAGAGCAAATCTGTGCCAAGTAGTCTTGAACATCATACTAGTAATACACTTGGGCATTTCTCCTGGGAAATTGGAGCCGTCATAGAAAGGGAGTGTTTCCCCCTCTCATTTATACTCCTTGCAGAGTCTGAGCTGCGTAGATTGTTCCTGATGAATAGTGGGGCCCTGTGATAGATGCCAGTCTGGGAATGGAACAGGAGTGCAGCCATTATGGATGACTGAGAAAACATTTCAGTGCAGTGCTGCTCATGTCCAAACTTAATCAGAATTAATTAAACAGGTAATGTGGGTTTTCCTTATGACAAACATTACTTTAATGGCCTTGAGTAGAGGACGATTCTGAAGAGCTTTTCTAAGAACAGTAATTAGTGGCTCAGTTCTAGCTTTTTTTTATGTCCCTTCCTCCCCCCCATTTCTGCATTTTGGAAACCAAGAGCTAATTCCAAAGCAGTAAAAGAACTTTCTTATCCCTTTTTTTCTTTTACAAGAAGAGATCACTTGGCCAGTTGGGATTTTTGTACAGAGATGTGTGTGGCTGTTGGGAACCACCACGAAATTAGAGGGAGAAGAAAAGCAGCAATTTGCTGTGTTGTAAACTCAGTTACTGTCCCACCAATGCCCAAAGGGCAAACTGGCACTGTGGTGCAGGGGATCTCACACTGCTGAGAGGGACCCTGGGGGCAGGGGAGTTACTGTAGGCAAAGGTGTTGCTTGTTCCTGCAGTATCTGCCTGATTTTAGGCAGGTTATCTGTGCCTTGCATAACTTTGCAGTGGGCTTGGTGTAGTCAGGGAAAAAGGTCCATCAAACAGACCTGCTACACAAGCTGAAGAATTCTTGGAAAACCAGTTTGCTGTTTGGAGAACTCAGCATGTGTTTCCTCCTGCAGAACCCTGACATGAACCTGTACCTCAACTGTGCAGCCAAAAAGTTAATTATAATTCTTTTGGACAGGGAGGAAGAACAGTCTAGAGAGGGAGTAGAATATTTGTATAATGAATAAAGGCTGAAACATGCTGCAGGCTTTAATTAAGCCTCCAGAAACATTGTGTCAGAGGAAAGTAGATACCAACATGAACTAAGTACTGATCTACTATTCAGAGATCATAACCTTGGTCTAATTACATTATTAGTATATAAATTATTGCATGAATTATTTATTTAAAATTAATATTACAGATATTAGTTGTCATTAATAATGTGGAGGTGCCTTTTTGTCACAAAAGAACAGATTAACATTATAATTACTGCATGAAAAATAGATATTGATGAAAAATTCCTGTTTAAGACATATCATTGTCATTACATTTTTTTTTCTATTCCCTTTTCTCTGTTCATTATTTTGTATTTCTAATTATTGTCTTTGAGTAGAGCTGTTAACTTGGTGACTTATGAGCAGTTATACTGATGAGATATTCAGCACCTGAAAAATAGATCTGCTTGGTAACCTGGGGAAGGTGAAATAGAGAAGAGAAGTTGCAACATATTAATAAGCTAAATTGCAAGTTTTGCAGCTACAGTTTTGTGAGTCTGATGAATCCTGGTCTCAGATAAATGACTTGCCATTTGTTTTCTTCCTTTGATTTTTTTTTCCCCTTCATCTTCTCAAAGAAGGTGAGAAGAATCAGCAGCATAATCAAAGCCACAATACACTTTGCAAGGAATTAGAAGTGTTGACATTTTATTTTAATTGTTCTGTGCCACCTGTTGGACACTACTGGCCAAACAACAATTTAACACAGAAAGGCCTTTTCAGTTTGAGATCTTCAAAAGACATGTTGTCCCTATATTATAGTGTTTGTGCAGAAATGTTCAACCCCCTATTTGTGAGTGACCTGCTGAAACTGCTCTGGGATGAATAACAGTTGTAGTTCAAAGCTGGTTGAGGAGTTTGCCAGTAGGTTCCTGTTGGAGGAGAGAAGGCTTTTGTGCTGGAGTCAAACAATCCTGATCTATCTTTGGTTAGACAAATACTTGGGCTTAAATAGCAAAGATATAACCATCTTCTATACAATTATTTCAGAAAAAAAAAAAACCCTGAGATAAGTTTGAGTGGTTTATCCCCAAATTCTGCTTTTTTTTCTTCATTTTTTGTCTGATCCTTTACTGTATTCTGTGTGTAGATGACCTTTCAGATGTCCTCTGTTCAGGAGAACCTCAGAGTTAGGCTGCATTTTCCTGCTAATTTATGCTTTTCTTATCCTTCATGCATTATGTAGATCACTCTTAAATTTTTGAGTGTGGGGTTTTTTATTTTTTAATTTTATTTTTATTTTTTTGTTTATTGCCACTAATTTGCTGTGTTTTAGTTAATTTTGGGTTGTATGTGAACGGCCCAAATTACTATTATTATTATTAGAAGGTAACAGGGAAAGCTTTTCTTAAGCTGCACTCTTGAAAGATGATTTTGTGGCTGTCCCCTAGTCCGAAGTCTTAACAGAAGTTTGAGGATTTGAACAATTCTCAGTGGGTTTTGTTCTGTCACTGCAAGTCTGGTGTTGACCATGTTAATGAGGTTTCTAAGTATGTAACATGCAGCAAGTAGATTCAAACAGCTCTTTTCAGCAGTTCACATGTTTAATGTACTTATTAAATGCTCAAGGAGAGACATGGTGATTTTCTAGTAAATTATTTCAGTGCATTAAGAACTAAAAGTTACTTTCTTGAGTAGAGGAGTTTCTGCTGAATTTATGCTTTATATGAGTGACTTATATTATGAATCAGTGTCACTGAAATTACTACAGTATTTAACATTTTAAAATAGATTTAAAGGTCCTGTAATTAATATTCTGAAATAATTTTTTTCCAGTTGTACTTGGAAGAAAACACATTTTAAAATATTACATTTCTGTCCACACCATGTGGAATAGGCTGGATGAAATCTATGGGAACAGCTTCTAATTTTTGCTATGTTTGAGTGTTTTGTTTGTTAGTACACAAGTAGACTGTCCATGCTCAAGTCTTTATAGGCTGAACCCTGTGTGTGGTGAGGTCCAATTCTGCTGCAGTGAATATTTTTATGTACATCAGTCCAACATCAGGGACATTATCTTTCTCTAGACAGACATTTTTGTGTTGAACTCAGCAGTGGAATCTCACTGAATGCAATTGGAATAAAAATTACCAAGGACTCTAAAATGTATTTTGAGCAAACTACCATCAAGTGTAAATAGCTGCAGGCAGAAGTAGAAGCAGTCACTATAATGCTGGAAATCCATTTCTGCCCAATATTAGAGTAGGTAAACTGATTTTTGAATTTCACTTAGTTGGTAGCAATTCAGCAGCAGCCACAAAATGTATCTGCAAACCCAAATAGTTGCAAACAAATTCTTATGCATTAATAACAGCAAAAGGCAATTATGTGTATTGCTCTTTTGGGAAAGTGAAGATTCAGTTAACTAAAGAGCAGTTTGAGATGGAGGTGAAGTTGTGGGGGGGGTTTTGATATTGTTTTGTTTGCGAAGAGCAACTGAATTTTATCCAAACAGGAAGTCCAAGAAATGATGCACCTGTGCATGATGTGCTTGAGACCAATATGGTGATCTTTGCATTTGAGAGCTGTTTGACTGTTACAGTTAATAGTACTCTAGCATTTAAACATTAAACTGTTGATAGGAAATTATGTACATAATATCTCTGTCAATACAAACATTTTTTCCTTCATCTTACACAAGTGTACTCTTTATTTTTTATGTACACTTTTCTGTTTGCCAGGATGATGTGTGCTAAATTTATGCTTTATTCTCAAACTGTGTGATTCATTTAGCAGGAACTAAGCTTATTTTAACTCCAGGTATAGCTACTCCTTTTCCATTTATTAGATTTTTCAGATCAGATCCCAGACTGAAGGAAAAAGAGGGGAATTGCTTTTCCCAGGAAGGTGGTACAGGTGGCACAAAGTTATCTTCAACACAAACTGAACTGGTAACACTGGGATGCTCCTTCCCATTGCCAGTGTTTTCAAGATGATTCCTCTCTGGAAAGGTGGCTGCAGGGAGCAGCCCAGGGCACCAGGGATATGTTGTCCTACATGCCTGTGGGGGAATGGGTAACTCCTCTATGGATTTGTAAATTAAAGGTGGAAAAACTTACTTGCTCCAGAGCTTTTTGAGAAGTGCTTCTGAATTATTTAGCTGTATTTGGGAAGCTAATGGAGCTTCCAACCCAGGGATATTCTGATGGAGGTGCTCTGAATCAGAGGGTGCTTGGCTCTGTCCCTGCCTTCCTGTGGTTGTTCTCTGTGTGCAGTCTGGGAATTCAGCTCTTCTTCAGGAAAAAAGACTCGCTGGTGTTGAGCTCTGGGGGTTTCTTCCATTTTTCGTGGGCTGGGGCAATGCTTTAAAAAATGAGAACTGTGCTCCCTGCCTTTTTGTGCCTGGTTTTGAGCTGTTACCTCTTCTGTTACTTTGAGACATGTCCATGCTAGATGGTGTTCTTGCTTTTATTGTTTCCTGTTAATTCCTTTCTGCTTGGCATAAACAAACACTTATTGACAACCACAATCCACTGATTCCCAAATGAGTGTCCAAATCATCAGATAATTATCCCTGGTGTTTTATCCATGAACATGGAGCTATTTTAATATAAATTGGAGACAAGAGTCTGCCATCAGCACACCCCAGAGCCCTACATGATGAGGTCAGTCCAGCACATTCCAGACCCTGATTGCCTGTGTGAGACAAGTTGATTGAAATCTTTGCAATTAAGCAGGCAAAGGAGGAAAAGCCAGATTTAGCTCACAGTTGCTAAAAGTGTTTTAACTCTGGAGTTTGATCTCCTGCAAGGGAGCAGAGCTATTCCACCCATTCCCTCTTTGGTGTTCATCTATATTTGATTCCACATTTTCTCTGCTTAAAAATGCTGAAAGCAAATTGTTCCATTTTGGAGTCTTTTGCTTCTCATAACTATTGTTTGTTTTAGCAAACTGAGGCAGAAAGTTTTCTATTAAAAGTTCTGACTTCTGTCCTTGCAGATCAAACAGAAAATCGGTTATTGAATGCAATTTGTTCTCAAAAAAAAAAAAAAGGCTTTATATTCTAACTCTGTATGATGGTGGGAGGGGGAGAAAGGAAAATGGTTATTTGAGGGGTTTTTTCATGCTTTTAGCACTGTCTGTTGGGTTGCACTGGATGCATTTTTGGGGTGTGTTGGGTTGTTATTATTTGTTTTATTGCTTTTTTGTTTCTTAAAGGTGAGTTCTTCTCAAACTGACTTGTACAATACTGTCTAAATGGTTTTTTAACTGGAAGAAAATATTTTCTTTAGAGTTAGCATAGTATGAATAAGTGTTTTCACCAGTAACTCTTTCTACAGTAAATGACATAATTATGTGCAGTTTATTTAGAAGTTTTATGTTGGATCATTGTTTTCCTGTACAGTGTTGGGTTTGCTATAACTGTTGTCCAATGGGATCCCATTTGCTCTGCTAATGGAATAGTTTCTATATAAAGAACTTGGGAATGCAGCAACCCTGTTGGGAAGAACTTAACTAACGTTTCAGTGTCTTCAGCCATGGAGCTGCAGCAAACCCAAATCAATCATGGGCTGCTACAGCTGAGCCTTTACCATTTGCCAGAGGGCAAATAAACAGTCCTGGTGCTAATGTACATCTGGTAAGAGCTGTAAGAGCAGCAGACACTGTGAAACTCAGTGCTTGAAACACCAGATGATGATTATTCCCGTAATGTGTTTTGTGACTCTTTGGAAGCTTTCAGGAAAACATGAGTGATGCAGCACGTTAATCTGCTTTTGCTGAACCTTGTTGTGTGCAGCCCCCCCTGTGTGGGGGGAAGAGAAGGGAGAAAATGGGTATAAATGTTGGAGAGGGAGGAGAACCCACAGCAAGGTGTAGGAAAGAACAGAAGGGAATGTGCAAGTAGATTGAGGGCTGGAATGAGAATGACCATCCAGCAGGTCTGTGCTAATCCAGGATGGGAAAAAGTACAAATAGAAGAAAATAAGAAAATACTTTGGGAGCAACACTCACAGGAAATAATAGTTAATCTCTAAAAGTCTATTTTTGTTGTTTTAAGTCTAAATGCATGGACAGCATGGTTCCACCATTTTATTTAAACTAGAAGATATTCCTGTGGAATGTGACACCTGAGCTTGTGGTGCAATTCTGATGACACTTTAGCAGTACCTGAACACGTGTGTGTCATTTTGTCTAATTCTAGGAGCCTAAATATAAAAAAAGAAACAACAAAACAAAACAAAAAAACCAAAACACAAAAAAAACCCCAACAAAACCAAACATGGCTTCAGGAATTCTGTTTAAGCAAAAGCTGCTGGTGCATTTCTGCAGCAATGTACTGAAGTTAACAGAAAACAGTTATTTATAAAAATGGGTTGAGAGAGCTCTGTGATATTTCTATGGGGATTTCTTAGGTGTGAGCTTCAATCTTTGTAAGGAATAAAACTTTCTCAAGGACATTTCAAGCAACAGATGCTCCCGAAAACAGGCACAGAGGTGGCATTTTTGCATTTCTGCCTGGTTCCTTGTAAATGTGGTTTGCTTTTCAATGTGGAGGAAAAAAAATTCTGTTTTGTTTTTCTTTTTTCCCCCTCCATGTCAAATATGCAAACATGGCTGTGATAAGTGGAATGTTTTAGTGGGTGGAAGACCTCCAGGATTACAACCCATAATTACTGCCAGAGTTGTGTTCTTTTTCTGTGATCTATTCTGCCTGTTTTTCTAGAAGTTAATTTCTACTGTAGGCAATCAAGAATATTTAATTGTGAGGAAGGATATTACTCCAGCTGTACAAGGCACTGTCTTCTCACTGCACATTGTGGTTCAAGAGACAATTATGTTTCATTTGGTTCATTCTTTTTATCACAATAGAGTTTGATGTGCACAAGTGTAGAATATTTGATAGCTGAGCAATCATAGGATGATGGATTCATGCAAATCAGTTGTCAATGATTTTCCTGTTAATTCAAGAATTTTGCTGGGCTCACTGGAAATGTTCCTGTAGAAACAAACTTCCTTCTGCTCTATGTGAAGTTACTTAACACTTCAATTTTCACTTGGCACAGCCTCTGACTTGGTGAGGATTCCTTACACTTGCAAGTTTTACTGTACATTGCTATAATTAAGGCAGCTCTGATTATAAAACTGGTATCTGTATTGCAATGATATGCAGCTCTTTAGATTTCCTGGAATTAGAGCAGATAAATATCCGGCTAAAATGAGCTCCAGTTGAACAGACAGCCTGGAGAAGCAGACAGTACTTTCCAAGATGAATGCAAGATATTCAAGATGATTTTGTACTTCTCATGCTTGGCCATGTTTGACCTTTTCAGTGGTGGCTTAAGGATTTGTAAGGATCCCTTTTGGCTTTGAATCTGAGGAAGTGGCAGCTTTTGTTAAGGAGAGGGAGGACACAAGTTGGAACCTCTGAAGATGCAGTAGCTCACTCTTACATACTGCTGACTGGACTGCTCACTCTGCTGGTTTCTCCCTGCCTTCTTGAATTTCTGTTCCCTGCTGAGTTACATAATGAACGTTCTCTGAACTCCCACACTTTCCACATGCCTTCCCACACAGCCTCTTTCTTCTGCTAAAAAAGGATGGAAGAATTCTAACTCCCTGGTTGAAAAGCTTCACACAATGCTGCTGAATCACATCTCAAAATGGGAACAAATCTTTCAAATTTCTTTAAAAAAAAAAAAAAGAAAAAGTCACCAACCAAAATCACACCACAAAACCCAACAAAGCAAAACACACACACACAAGAAACCTTTACCTACTCTCCAACAAAATTAAGACATTATAAAAGGGCAAAACAACACTGAAGCTTTGGTGATGCTTGCAGACAAGAGAAAAGAATATAAACCAGTATAAAAGAAAGCTTGCAGGTAAGGTTAGCTGCCTTTTTAATAATTTATATCATTGACATAACAGATAGCAACAGTTAGTGGTGGACAAGTAGTGCAGATACCTGCTAGTCAGAAAAGTGTGTAAAAATTCATTTTCCAGTAAACATAGCAGAAAAAGCAGGAAAATTTCCAGTTGACTCTTGGGCATCTGTTGCTTTGCATGGAGCTAAACCTGAATGGAGGAGACAAAGCCTCTTACAAGACCTTTTACTGTCCAAATTCTTGTTGCTTTTATTTTGAAAATTACCTTTATCCTTTGAGGTCTTCCTCATCTTTATAGTGCTGGGTCAAGGCATAGCAGTCTGATAGGAATGTACTTTATAGCTAATTCTAAATATACTTGAAAAACCAGTGCAAATTCACATTTGAACTGATTCTCCAAGTGTGAGAACTTATTAGAGCATGATTAAAGTGTAACAGGACCTTGCCAAGCTAAAGTTGGAACCTGTAAACTTTACTTGATGGATATTAATTTGCCAGGTGATATCTAAGTCTTCAGTGTCATAAACATAATTTTCTTTCATAATTTTTCCAATAATAGAAAATACCTAATAGCAAGAGCTTATGTAGTTGGAGTTTTTAGGGATGTTCTAGGGAAAACTGATGCGTGAGAGAACTGGAAGTTGGAAAGCAATCAGGGTGGGTTCTTGCAGATTCCAGAAGCCTTGTCTTCTGGTTTTGTTTTTCAGTCCAGGAACTTTCAATGTTTTCTTGTCATAAAATAAACTGGACATAATATCTTCATTTTCTTACTTCATTTCCTCACTGTGGCAAACAAGGCTCCTGTTTTGCTCCATGTGCTTTGAGGTCCCTATCCCTGGGTCTGTCAATCTGCACCCACAGCATATCTTCCACTCTTAAGGGATCCTTCCCTACCCTCCAGTCACACTGTATTTTGCTTTCCAAGGAACTTCATAAGTCATTGTACTTGTTTTTATCTCTAGGAGAGATTTCTTCCCTCTCTCAATGTAGCAGCTGCACCAGATGACCTGTAGGCCTAACTCTGCTTTAGAGAATAAGTAATACATACTGTGGAAATTGGGGAGAAGAGATGGCATCCTCTGGTACCTTTACATTGGTGAAAACATCTTTTTCTTCACTAACTGTTTCCACTTGGCACTTGCCAGACTAATGCAGGAGCACTCAGTCCCCCAGAGTCTGCCTGAAGCTCAGTCACTGCTCCAGGTTTTGGTGCTCTTTGTGCACACTCCTGTTCTCTCCTGAGATGTTCTCAGCATTGGTGCACAGCTCTCACTGTCAGTACAAGCCTTTTCATAGGAGGGTTTTTCTTTTTCCCTAAAGATTCTCTCCCGCTGTATCCAGAGAGGGAGCTCAGGCTCTTTTCTGAGTGTGCCTCACACCAACAGACACAGGTGGCTTTCTGCAAACCTCTCCTCTTCCTGCAGGATCAACAGGATTCTTCAGTCTGTGTGTTTACATGTACTCTTAGCACTGGACATAAATAGTATGGATTTACACTATGCTGCAGTCATTTATTATAGTATTTTGGGTTTTTGAATCCAGAAATACGTGTAGCACCACTTCAGTTTGATACTTCCTTCTGAGTGGCATAAAAAGTGATTATATTCTTGAGTTCTTGTACTTTCTAACTCATTAGCCATGTAAGCACTCTCGTTATTGGTACAATTAGCTGCTTAATGCATGATTCAGACAAAGATCTTTTATATAAGCCTTAATCCAGGGAATAAAACTAGTAAAATAAATACAAATTGGTTTGTTTTTCATCTCTGACAGTGCTTAAGAAGACCGATTGCATCTGGCAGCAACTTTTGACTGCACCTAGGAGTGATCAGTGTGGGGAATTGGCCATTGGCAGTGGGTTTGCACCTCCAGTGGTTTCTCTGCCCAACACAGGTGTCTGCCAATTGACATCCACAAAGAGAAAAAGTCATTGCCTTTATTATCAAACCACTGTCCATATTAGAGAGATGAAAACCTTTCATTATCGGCCTTGAGTAGAGAATAGCAGGAAGAAAGACAAAGAGGGATGGCTATAAAACCTTGGCATCTTGCATGTTGTTGGCTTGTGGTGTCGTGGGCATCCTTGTCCTCAATAATCTGCCAGGAATCCCAGAGGTCCCTTTGTGTTGGTGCAGGTGTGTATCAGTCTCAGCTGACACCTTCTGCCTGGAGATTCCCTCCTGCTGGAATTACTGTGTCATGTTCAAATAATGGTGGGTTTGTACCTATCCCTGAATGTGTCTGTACAACCTTAACTAAACTGTGACTTGTAACATGTCTCGTGTTTTGTGTTTAATATTGGCTTGTCACAGCATTGCTGAGATGCTGTATCTCATGGAAATGTTTGCATCTTTGCTGCACCAGTCTGTTGATGCTGGCAGAGATTTAAGAATCCTGCATGCCAGGCTGAGCACACTGAACTCCTAGTGCCTGTTGCTGTTGGCTTTTTGTTTTTGTTGAAGTCAATATTCTGATGTATGTTTTATTTATGGTATCAGGGAAAAGCCCACTAGCTCTATTAATTGTGTCTTTGCCCCTCTGAAAAGTATTTGTGCTCTTAAAGCATGGAACAGATCTTTCATTTTGGAGTAAGAATTAATAGAGTGCTGTGCTCTCTCTCTAATGTGATTTAGATTCAAAGACCACTGAATGCTGTGTTATAAATTTTAAGATGCAGACTGATCGGTGCAGACACAAGGTAATGCTACAGTGTAGATGTCAGGAGACCCCAGCAGAGCACACAGTCTGGGCAGTGAATTTACTCTTTGTGATGAGCAAGAGAAGCACAAGGCTGGTGCTGCCATGCCCCTGCCATGCCTGGGTAAACAAACAGCCATCAGGGCTCTAAATGAGTTGTGGTGGAGCAGAGCAGCACTGAGAAATGAGCATAGTGTTGATAATCCTAAGCATTGAACAGTCCAGGAACCTCATTCTCAGGACTGATAAGGAGCACGGTGTAGCTGGAGCCAAGGTCTAGTGATGAAGTTGGCATTAGAAAATGATGGACAAATATAATTAGTCTTTGTTGGAAAAATTGTTTATTTTCTCATGTACACAGGGGATATGGACACAAATTTATCCAAAGCCTTGCTCTCTTTCTACCTATTTTTATATATTTTGTCCAGCTGTGTTGCACATGTATCTCAGTAACGACCTTTTCCATACCTTGCAGTAGGTTATTTTGTGCTGCATGTCTTAGCTGTTTCCCATCTTATTTCCTATAGCTTTATTCATGTAGTAACTAGGCAAGATTCTGCTTGGGTGGTGTGTCAGTGTAGCAATTTCCAAAAGGACATAAGTGCCAATGACACATTACAAGGAGCACCAGTTTTGTTGTTCTCCCATAATACTTCCACAAATCTCTTAGTAACAAAGTAATAATAGGCAACCATTTACTGTTTTATATAAAGCTATCAACACAAAATACCTCTGGGAGCAAGAAAACCCCAAAACAACCCCCCAACAACAAACAGAGGATTTAAAATTATGTTGTTGGTTTTCTGAAACAAAATGAATACAAAACTTCCAGTTTCTCTGATTTTTGTGCAAGACATTTGTTTTTCCACAGGCCTTAAACTCAGATTAAGGCAAATAAAATTCTGTCTAATTGTTCAGGTAAGATTACTTAGAATCAGTTTTACATATCAATAGAAAGGAGAAAAAAAATATGTATTTTCTGGAAACACTATTTATCCTTTTACATGAGCCTCAAAGCTCTCACAAACAGCAGTCCTGACTCCCAAGGATAACTACATTATTCTAATTCCAAGAGCAGTCATTTGATTGCAGTTATTGGATCTTCTGCTAAGTTGCATTTCCAAGAAACTTCTGGTTGGTGTACAGGACTGGAAGAATTCTGGTTTTATCTGTGGGATTCCAGGCTTTGTTAAAATCTTATGTAATACCCACTTGTTACTCTTGATACTTTCTTCAAGAAAATAATTCTGCTGTTTAAGAGTATGTCTTAAGCTGCAATGTATTGATCTGACAGATATTTCAGGTACATGTATTGTGATTCTCTTGTCCTCTTGGGAAAATAGAAGGTAATTGTTTTTACTTTGTATATTTAAATCCAGGTGGCAAATTATAAGAATTAAAATAGAAAATAATATACCTGTGACTGCATCCCCAAGTAAGAAATAAATATATCAAGAGTTCTGTCTATCTCAAATTCATTCTGTTTACTGACAAGGCTTTTCTTACAGCCACCCTTTACTGACATTTGGAAAGCTGCATAAGCTAAAGAGTTATGAATGATAGAGCATCATGGTTTTTCAGCACCAAATTTTACTGTCATTCAAGCCAAAGACATTGGTGTTTGTACTATTTGTTATTTTATTTTTGATCTATAGATGCTTTTTAGCAATATAGTCTTAGAACTTTTTGGGGCTCATCCTGTTTTCTTTTTTTTAAGTGGAAATGATATTTCATGTTTTCTTCTCAGTGAGACTGTGTAATACTTAAAGTCTGCAATGAACATGAAAGACTCAGATAGAATATAATTCTATAGTTACTTCTTGTTAAATCTCTTGATACTGATGCTAATGATGTGAGAGCAAAAAATAGCAAAACACTCCGCAACACTATGAAAAGCCTAAAACAGAATCTAGAAAACTTTTATTTTGGGACTTCATTGTTTTATTATATTATCTCATTCTTAATTCACAGATGACCCCAAGGCTTTTTCCTAGAAACACACAGAACTTGCTGGTGTTTCTGTTCCTTGTTAGGTGCCTGTTTTCCTGAGCCTCAGAATCCTGATTTCACTTGAACACAAAGGACTTCTCTGTTGCTTCACTCTCTGCCCAAAACATTCACTGCCTTTTGGGGCAGGCTGAGCTCTCACTGCAGCTACTGAGGTGACAAAGCTCTCCTATCACTGCCACTATAACCCAGTGACGGGGTTATTCTGGGCAAGGTGCTTCTTTTCCCTCCTCTCTGATGTTTCCTGAAGTGCATTCCTCTATTTTGCACACAAACTGGCACTAAGTAATAGGCAATTCCTAAACTTGTTAGCAGCGCAAGAAATTAAATTTCAGCCGATCATTTGCAGTAGGCACAGCTTTCTCTTCCAGCTTTGTGTTCTGTTCCAAAGCTTCCTGAGGACATCTGAAATTGCTGATTGGGTTACCTTGATCTCTTGTAGTATTAAGTAAGTTGAGCTGTCAGAAGTTCTTGTATTCCACTTAGACCAATTATCCATTACCTTACCTGTCAGGTAGGAAGCAGAGTCAGGGAATACAGTGTGGGCTGATGATCTGTCAGGTTGAAGCACACATTGGGGAAGGATAGTGATGGGAGATAGAGCAAAGATGATCTGCTCATCATCTCATGTCTTTCAGAAGCAATTTTGACATTACTAAGGTTTTTGCCAGGAAGTTGAACCAGTGGAACTACTGCAGGAGCTGAAACCACAGCCAGAGTAGCACAGCATTGCTGAGTGTGTGTCTTCCTCTGCCAAAGAAGGTGTTTTAGTCACTATGTTGTCTCAGGGGACTCCTTGTGCAGAATGATGCATTCAATCTGGACTAAATATGATGTGTTGCAGAGCTCAACTCTTGCCCCACAGTAGCAATGCTCAGAGAACAGCAGTCACAGTCTGCCATTGCTGTTACCTTAGTGAGCTGCTTCAATTCTGTCCATATTTAAAATCATTTCAAAAAAGCAGAAGGGATATGCTAATATTTGGGTACTGGTCAGTTTTGTTGCAATAAAGGGGAGTTGAGAACACATTTGTGCTTGAAGATGCTGATAATTTTGTTGACATAAAACCTTGAGTGGTATTAAATAATAAATTTTTAGGAGTGTCTGGAAGGAAGGACAAATAAGGGTCTTCATCTCCATGAATTTGCATAGCTCACTCAGAAATGAAAGTGGGTAAAACAAATGTTAGAAGTGTGTGAGGTGTGGAAAGTGTGTAAGTGCCTGAATACCAACACTCATACTCTTTCCTGAAAAGTTTTGAAGGAATGAAAATGGGGCACTTCAAACCATTCCTTTTGCTCTATCTCCAGGTATTTGATATCAAACCTTCACAGCTCCTCGTGCAGTGCTTTTTTTTTTCTGGTATTGTGCTGTTCATGTGTGATGTCCTGCCTCAGAAGTAAACAAACATACATATTTTTATTTCCTGCTTTAATATTTTTTCTCTTTTTTTGAATCTGCTCAGTTATGGTACCTTATGGACTCTCTATGGCTAAATGTTACAAAAATGCTGCCTCCTTTTGTACCTTTCTCATGTGTCAGTGAAAACCACTGAATGAATAGTACTGTGAAGTTGGGGCAAAAGAGAATAAAGCATTCAGTAGCATGATAGGAATTTTCATCTCTGTGCTTAACTAATCCATTTCATGCTGAGAAATAGTTTTTCCTTAGTCCATGAACACTTCATGGGGTTTTTAACCTACTTTCAGAAACCACTTCAGGTGGAGGAGAGACTTAGCTTGGTCTGCTTTGCTGTGTGTTTTGGAAAGGCAAGTTGAGAGCTGTGCTCTGCTCCCAGTCCAGTGCTAAATGCTCATGAGGTCAGGTGAAACAGGAGACCTTGTGGCACTTGTCCTCTTTGCCAACTCCACCCCAGTGGCAACAGTTGTCCCCAGGGAGAGGGGAAGGAGTTTGTTCCCTGGCTTGCTCGTGACGACTGAAAAGCAATGCAAATATATTTAATGCTGCAAAGTTTTCAAGCTGTTGTGCTTCCTCCCTGTCACAGTTGCAAAGCTCTCTCTTACTGTGGTAGTTTTGTAACAAAGATGAAAGGTGTAGAATAAATACAGGATGTGTTGATATGTACTTATATGTTGATAAGTATTTAAAACCATGCACAGTCTGCAGAACTAGTCCTAAACTTGAATATGGGCTGTCAGACCACTCTATCAAGAAGAACTGGAAAATTTCTTTTAAAAGTTGGGTTGCTGCAATCATTTATGTCTGATGTCAAATTTTAGTTGTCATTCTGGATTAATATTTCAGGGGAGATAGTGATGTTTGTTAGTCATCTGTAGTGTGTCTAAGTTACTAGTTTTAGTAACTCTTCTATCCAGGTACTTTAAAAGCGCTTTACTCACCAGGCTCTGGAATTTTTCCAGTCCCTGCAAGATCTTACTGTCTGCTGACATTAATCCCATGATAGAATTCAACCTTTTTGGTGTTTTTTTCCCCAACTCTTCCCACAGAAGTCAGGAAGTCATATAGCAAGTAATTAATTAAGGAAATGCCAGGTTTTACATGCATTGTCAGCTGATTTTAGATGTACCAGCTACATCTGTCAAAAGTGATAATAGAAGGAAAAGGTATTTTGCTAGAGAAGTGTTTTGTGGTGACGGGATGCACTGCTGTAGATTCAGTAAGTCTTTTGGACTTCATAGGCTTAAATTGCCATGAGCAGTTAGAACAGTTTAACTTCATCTTTATTTTGTGTTCTGATTATTTATATAAAGGAAAGCTAATTCTGCTTCATGAATTAAGGGATAACCAACATTCAAACCAAGTGTGAAGAGCAGCAGTAAATAAACAACCTTCCCTCAAGTGAAAATGCAAGCAGTAAAGTCCTTCTCTCATGGAAATGGAGATATTAAACCAATATATTTGTGTCTTAATGTGGACTTATTGAATCTGAGACCCTTCTTTTGAGGCCTGCCACTTACATCATTAACACTGTTTAAAAGAATAAACTCAAACTGCTGAAGGTTGGGTTTTTTTAACAGTCTGTGGGAGTACCACAGAGTGATTTGTTTGTTTGTGGATCATGATTAGGGTCCAGATAAACTGTGAGAATCCATAGACTACGAAACTCTTTGTTACAAGTGTAAGTGTAGAAGGTGTGTATGGGTTTTGTGAAAGACTCAAACAGTTAAAGGAGAACTAAAACACAGAGTTTCTGGCTTAGACTGTGGACACAAGTGGAGTCTGAAGAGAAAAATTGTGACATTCTTTGTGTTGTCCTGAGACTGTTCTGTAGGCATCTGCTTTGTGCCATAGGGAGGGGGGAAAAAAGGAGATGCTACAGTTTTACAAACTCTGTGGTGCTGCTGAACTTTGATTCAATGAGGTGCAGCTGTTACAACTTTCCTATGGCTAGGCAGAAAAGAGAGAGTTCTCTGGCACAGCATAATGGTCTGCTGCTGACTCTTTTTATTTTTTTTAATGAGGATCTTAGAATAAGCAAAACCAATTTTTTTGTCTCCAGTAGCTATCTGAGCACTTGCAGGAAAACATGTTGTAGTAATACATAAACACTATTTTAAAAAGTGCATTAGCCTTACAAGAGAAAATAGCATTTATAATTGTTATCTCTCAAAAAACACACGGAGAAACACAACATCTTGTAGGATTATTGTGTTACATAGTATATAAATGTGAGCTTCTTTGTGATCTTGTGAACACAGAATATTAGAACAGTGCCAAAGGTGCTGCTGCTTCAGAGCTTTTCCAGGCAGATAAATATATCCTGATTGTATTTAAGCCTAAGCAGAAACTAATAGGTAACTTAGAGCATCTGTGTATGTATAATTCATCCTCACTGGGGGCAGGTTCTGGTGCACAAGTTTGCTCTAGGAAGATTCAGGAACAAAATCTCCAGCCCCAAACCCACTCTTCCCCTGTCATCTTCAATGTGGTGGCAGCTGAATGGTGTGACAGGATCTGAGGAGTGTTGGAGGGTGATGATGGCACTCCCCTGACAGTATCTTTGGGGGCTGCTGCCTGTCAGCTGTGGTTTCCCAGCCCTGTTCCGTGGTGGTGAGGGAACACATTCCTACCTCAAGCTGCCCCAGCTCTGTTTAGTTCCTGGTGCAGGACCTGCCTGTGTTGGAGGTGACAGGCTCAGTCCCAGGGAGAGCACGAAGCAGACAGTCAGCTGTAGCTCTTGTGAACTGCTGCAAGGTGTGCCAGGATCTGAAGTCTCCAAATCACATTTTTGTCTCCCATCTGGAGTCTGTAACTGGTACATCTTATCTGCTCTTCCTTCTTCTGGTGTGCGGCCTTGAGTGTATAGCGAAGTGCTGTGTCCCAGTGTCACTCTCAGCACTCATCTCACATCCTCTTCAAATGGACAAAGCAGGATCTGGGACCTCTTTGAGGGCTTGGCCAGAGAAGGAAAATGTCACCTTTATTGAGCACCACTTCTTTTTTTTTTTTTTTTAATGTTCAGATTGAATTTCCAGATGAAACGTCTTTCAAAAAAATTGTGTTTTCTGCATCTCTGGTTTTCTGAATATTCTGTAGTTGGTGACACTGTGTGAGTAGAGTCACTGCCAAGAGGTGTGGGGCCCTATGGATGTGTAGGAGTGTTTGAAGATGGGTGTTCATTGGAATGTTCTTCATAGATATTTTTTCAGACATCTCTAAGGGAGGAGGAGAAAGGAACACTTTCCTTCACTAACTTCTCCTGCCACTTTCTAAATTCCAACCCTAATAAGTTCCTGCTCTATGCAACTTTTTGAATGTCTGTTTCCAACTAAGTTTGTCATGGCATTTACATCTGGAACTTGGAGCAGAACTCTGAAAGTCTGTCAAGTTTATGAACCAGCTTTGCAGACCTGTGAAGTTGTTCTTGGCTAACATGCATTTTCTCCCATGTGAGAGAGAGGAGACTTGTCTGCCCAAGTGTTGTTGTTTTGGTTTTTTTTCCTACTCTTATATGAGACTGAAGAACTGAGTAAATAACAGATTTCAAAGTGATTTTTAAATATCTAATTTCTTTACATTTATCCTTTTTGGATTTCATGTGGAGATAGTTCTGTCTCAACTTGCAATGCCTTTATTAGGATGCTTCTTTAGAGGAATTTTTTTGTTAAAGAGTCTAAAGGATTCTCAATAGAGTAATTAGTTGAAAGAGCCCATTTTGAGAGATCATTGTGTATAAGAGGAGCATACTATTTCCCCCACAAACTTTCTCAACTTTTGCTAATATTTTAATGAAGAAGTATTGGAGGGAAATGATGAAAATTAGAGGAAAACTTGAATACCTGAGTATTTAATAAAATAGCAGAAATAGATGACGAACTAAATCTCTGCCTAAGGAGGATTTCATCAAAATCACTTTATTAAAGTTAAGTCTCCTAATTGCTTCCTCCCTCATTCTTTCCAATAAATAACCTGCCTTATATGAAGGCATCGGTGAAGCTTCTCATTATTATGTTAAGCAAAGCTTTTAAATAAAGCTTTTCCCCCCGTTTTTCTGATACTCAACCATATCTGTGTTCATCACTAATAGCACAAATTTAGGGGAAAACTTTCAATATGTCATTTCTTACAAATATGAGAAAAAGCAAGAAGTGCAAAGCAGCTGCTTAGCAGAGCACGGAGGGTTTGTTTCTTCATTGAATTACTTCATTAGAAGTTTTAGTGTTCCTGGATATATTGTGTGGCTTGTTCAAAGAAACTTCAGCCTTAAAAGTTATAATGCCCCCCCCCCCCTTTCCCACTTGAGATGATTTCTGTTTGCATTATAAAACCCTTTCTCTCCTTGCCTGCTCTAAACCTCTCTGTAACTGCGTGTTTCAAGTGCAACGTGTTTCAGTATAGGATATTTTAGCTTGAAATTTCATTTAACAATTAGCATTTTCTAATGCTATTTTCTGCCTGCAGGAGCCAGGCAGGCAGCCTGTCTGACTTGCAGCGACAATTTTCAAGACTAATGAAGCCAATTATAATGTCAGTGTAAAACAAATTTAAAGCAAAAAGTCTCTAGATCCTATATGAAAGTTAATAAGCATTGATTACATTTTACCTCTTTTGTTTTAGTTATCCATATGCATTTCTGTCTCTGAACTCTGATTTCTTTTATCTTTTTGCTGGTTCCTGCTGTAGAAACAGGCTAAAGGTTGCTTTGGCATTTGGTTAAAAAGGAGCCTTGTCCCAAGTGTCTGTCAATGAACACAAGATGTTGGTTGCAGAGACTTATCATATAAAGGAATATTAGACTTTTGCAAGGAAATTTTAATGTGAAATGATAAAAAATTCCATCAAGGGAGTGGGAACTGGCTTAACAAAGTGTATCTTGTGGCAGAATAAGTAGCTAGATTAAGGAACATGAAATAAATTTTAGCTTACAGTATGAAATTCTAAAAGGTTTTACAACAGAGAGCATTTTAGAACTAACAAATAACACTAATTCATACCAGCCCAGCGAACTAAAGAGAACTAATCCCTTGAGCATTTCAAAGTGAGAGTTTTCAAGCAGGAATAGATCGTGTGATGTTGGAAATCAGAGTGCAAATGCATATGTGTAGCACTAATGCTCCCTGGCTTGTACTCAGTTATCAGAAGCCCTTTTGCTCCTTCTGCCATGGGGATGGTGAGACACCAGATGCAGTGGAAAAGGAATAAATGGTGAAGTCAGGACTCAAGTTCAAAGCAGCTCTGCCTTGATTTTATTTTATTTGGTCACTGTGGAATTTCAAGACAGAACTGCTAGACTGAAGAAATGGCTGTGGTGTAAATGCTTCTTTCAAAAACTTGGGCTGTTCTTTTTCTGGAGATGGTTTGGTAACTGTTTTTCATAGGCCTTACCTAATTCCAGTTAAAAGTCAAAATAAAGGTTTCAAAAAAGACCAGTGAGTGATTCCACAATGATAACTCAGTACTCCAGCATTGGCTAAAATATGACCACAGTTTGCATTTGATGCACTGTAACATTCTCTATAGAATAGCTGAAATTTAAGTGCAATGAAATTTTCTTTATAACAATTACAGAAAATTCTGATTTGTGGTTACTGTGTCAGATTGTCAATCCAATTTTGTTTCAGATGAATACATCAGAACCAATGAGTTTTTTGTTGAGACAGTCTCATCTCCCAGATTTTCTCATTTTCCAACATTTCCCATATATTAGTATTGATGGGTTTTGACATACTTATATGAAGAATTTTTGGGAGGGCAGTCTACTGCAAAGTAGGACTTCCAGTCCATTTGATGACATGAACCAACACAGTCTCCAGCACTCCCAGTTGTTGCCACAACAGAAACCTCTGAGTTCCATCAGACAGGGCTTCTTCCTGCTAAGTACAAATACTATGAAAAGGCAGTCAAAGGGAAGCTGACAGCACTGCACTGGGGATTCTCTAAAAGGCAAATCCCTCTGTCTGTATTTATACCTTAATTAACACTGTAATCTCTAAAAGAGAATGAGGCCATCCAGAATGGCAGCACCTTCCCATCTGGGTTGAAAATGTAAAAGGAAAATAATCCCTAACTTATTTCCAGTAGTTCCCTGAGCTTGCTTTTGTCTCTGAAGTCCCAACACATTGTTACCCTGTCCTGTGTTTCGCCTCTAGTGATAAAACTCCCTGTATAAAAAGCAACTGTCTCTCTACAAAATTTCAGAAGTTACTCCCCAAAAGTGTCTTTCTTTCAACAAAGACATTTTATAAAATTCACCTGGTCTGATAAAGAGAAAAGGCACTGGTGAGACTGCTGGTAAATGGTGTTATGTTCCTCAATTAACTATAGAAAGACTGAAAATGTGAAAATCCTAAACACAAATCCAGTAGAGTTGCTTTTTTCTTTTTATTGTTTTATGTTCTTGTTAAGTGCAGCACAAATCTCCTGTTTGTATTAATCTGCAAATAGCATGAAAGTCATCTGTGTCAGATTGGGAGCTAAAACCAACAGCTCATTCATAGATTTGAGCAAGAAGACTGAAGTTTTCTTCATTTGACTGTCAATAATTTACAGAGGAATGACCAATGTTATTCTAAACTTGTGGCTTTCCAACAATTTTTTTCAACTGAGTTTTCTATGAGGGTACTCATTTAACTGTATGTGTGAAAGAAAAGCTTTTAATAACTGCTAAAGCTGTGAACTGCTTTCAACAGAACTAGGAAGAAGGATAGAGACACTTGAGTTTGAGATTCCTACAGGTGTCATGAAAGTAAATATTTCTGTAGAGTAAATCCCCTTAGTCAACAGTGAGAGTAAGGCCAAAGTTGCCATTTGCAAATAGCTGGTCTTACGACAGTCTCCATGAGAAGGGATTTGGGATTGGGAAATCAAGCTCTAATGTGGGCTATAAGGTCAGTACCAGTAGCTGATGGCTCTACCACTGCTACTTGAGTAGGCAAAAAGCACATAATCCAAATCCAAGTGCTGAATAACACCAAGTTCCTGCAGACTGAAGGTGACCTCTTGGTTACCAGTTGGACTTTTTAATAATTATTTTATATGGTTCAACTAACAGTATGGTGCCATATTATTTAGTGCTGGTTTTTCTGTAAGTGACCACTAGGCAGCAAGACTTCTAGTTAACCATATAATCCCAAAACTGCCCCTACAGTTCTGGCTTCTATTCCCATGGCCTGTCGGAGTCTGCAGGCAATTTCAATCTGATAGATTAGAATTTTTCAAGGGAACATAAATCTTTGATGCGAAACAAAATCTGCTATTAGCAAAAGAGAAACACTGAAAAAACATCTATGAAATAATACTGGAATTAGGGCCATCCATGTCCAAGTATTCTTCAAGGAAAAATAGAAGGTGGCTTTTCTAAAATACATAGACTCATATTAGTTGTTGCTTCATAAAATGTGGGAATTTTTTAATGTTTTTGTGTTTTGCATATGTAGCATTAATAATTATAGCTGAAAACTTCTCTCAGTCCTGGGAAATGTGGATCTGTGTGTGTGAAACAAAGGCTTAGGAGCTCCACAGAGATCAGAATCCTGTTTTGCTCAACAGGAGCAGCCTTGTGATTTACTGTTTGTCCAGACAACATGTGACAGTGGAAAGGGACCAAAATCTCCAAATGGTTGTCTGGAAATGCCACTTGTCTCAGCATTTGCTGTTTATAATAGAAAATATACTTTAAAAGGCTCAGTTTAATAATCTGTCTGTGTTGCTTAAGAAAATATGATTAACAGCATAAGTAAGCAAATCCAAACTAATTCCACTTTAGCTGGCATTAGTAAATATGTGATAATTGAGCAATGGGGACTCCAGTGACCCATGTACAAATCTGGAGTCCTTGATGAGTTGTACAGGCTGTGCTCAGATTGGACTGCTGGGTCCTCACTGCACATGTTGCTTCTCCTTAAATTATGGCTTTCCAATATCACTGTTTCAGAGGAAATTAAAATAAACTCTGTCATGCAAGAAAATAACAGTAATTAGAGACAGTCCTGGAATAATTGGAGAAGTATCAGAAGGAAATAAAATCTAACCAAGTATTTAGATAATCTAACTAAATTTAGTTATTTTTAATGTAGTTTGGTTAGCTTGTGGAAAATCTAACCAATATGATGGATTGTACTTACAGTTCTAGACTGTTGGTCCAGGGAGTCCTTTCCACTATTAGTATTTTTGTCTTATAATCCACTGTTCAGGTGTACAGGAATTTTACTGAGGGCAAAAATTGCTATGCACTACAGTGGTTTTGAGCTGTGCTGAAGTTATTCAGGAGTAGGACATGATTAGAAATAAAATACAGATGCTTCAAGAAGCTTTCAAATGAGAAGAGGAGAAGAGATGCTTTCATTAACAAGATAGAGCATGAAAACCCTGCCCTGTGGCCCAGGGCTGACAGTGGTAACTGATGAAACTTAAAGTACAGAGTGTCCCTCATCATTGTGAATCCTGTCCTGTAGAAGTCAGCTTTGCCTAATGGGCCTGTGCTCAAAATTAGAGCTCAGGCTGCTCTGCCCACTGTGCTTGGCACACCCTGTGGGTTCTGAAGCTCAGGGTGATGAGGTAATGCAGCAGATATGGCTGATGAAACCATCACCCACTTCAGGTACTGGGTGGGGAGACTGCAAAGCATTTACACTCATTTCTTTGGCATTTGTGGTTGAAGGTGGATAGTTATGTTAACAGAGGGATTTTGTGAGAAGCAGTGGATCTTTTCATTGACTGTGTGAAACAAAGATCATTCTGAAGGTATTTAAGGGCATCCAAACCCCATCTCTGACAGTAGGATGTGGTAATTAACAGTAACTTTCATTAGTGGATGAACTTGCTGTGTGCAAGTCTTGATGCAGTCAAGCACTGAAAGACTTTAGTCTAAGCTGATTAAAGTTTTCATTTATTTTTCCCCATGTGTGTTATGCTTTCTGTAAATGCACTTTTCATTGTTCTTTACTCTCTGATAACCAGGACGGAAATACAACATAATTTGCACATCTTTTTTGAATGTTCCAAATCTGTTCTGTGATTTGTACCAATGCTCTTAAACAGATCTGAATGTTCTGCAATGTGTGGGAAGTAACTCTCCTTCTGGAGCTCATAATCAAATAATTCAGGGGGAAAAAAAAATGCTCTTCCTATTTCTGTTTCATAACAAATTCACTTTAGACATCAAGTCTCACTCTGCAGATGAAAGCAATGCACTCATAATTCAGCTAAGAAAAATAAAGTATGTTGGATTTCACTACCCATCTCCAGAGTAACTTAAACTGGCTGTTTGCAGTAAAGCTTAGTTTTTTTAATGGCTTTTGTTTTGGTTGGAAGCCCACAGTACACTGTGGTGCTTCTGAGATTGCTTTCTAGAACAAGGCAAAATACAGTTATATTGGTAATTAATTTTAAGTAGTTTTTTTGTGTGCTTTGTATTTAGAGCATTTAAAAAAGGTGCCTTTCGATTCTGGAAAAGTGTCCTGCTTTGCATGGACAACATTTCACTTGACAGAATTAAAATCTGGTCAAAACACAGTTTTCTCATAATAGCTGCCAAGTCCTTGTACCTTATTAGTTTAAAAAATGGGTTGGTGATGGGTTTGGAGAACGTGGTTGTCATTTTACTGCATGGATGGCACTGGCTGTAAACTGGAATTCACTTCCCTACTAAATACAAGGATTATAAGCAGTATTCTAAACACACACAAGCACCAAAAATATAAGGGAGAGGAGAGCAAGATCATTAAGGTTATTCCACAAGGCATCCGGAACATTTTTAAATTCTTCAATGTTATATCTATTACAATTAAGTTGAACTCCTTTGAAGTTTTGAATAATTTGGCTATGGGTCATTAAGTTAACAATGTCACTGTGTTCTTGCTATCTCATTTACCTTAATTAGAGTGCACTTTTTATAAGCGATGGTAACACTGTAACAAGCTGGATTTGATAGCCCTGCCAAATGCTGTTTTAAGATGGTTTTATTTTGCTGGTTGTATCCTTGCAGAATAATAATCTATATCAAGTTGTTCTTATAACAAGCTCATCATTGCTTTGGGACTTCATTTATGAGGGATATGCACTATATAAATGTTTATATAGAAAGAAATGAATGGATCAGGGTAGCTGAAGGGTGTAGGTTGGAGATGAAAATGAAGGTGGTACTGTGGTGGATGTCTAAACTTTTTTCCCTTGGGAGAAATTATATATGTTTTCTAAAGAAAATTTTTGTCAGAAGAAACCTGTTATGAGTAGAGCCACTTAAAATTAAATGACTTTATTCTCACTTTTCTTATGATTAGAATGGATGTGTATGTGTAGGAGTTTTTAGTATGGCCAGGCAAGGTACCTCTTTCCATGTCTCTGCAGAAGACTGAGATAATGAAAAAAGTATTTTGAAGTATCACAGTTATTATTTTCACTATTATGATCAGAGATGGAGCACAGTTCAATGCTGTAGCTGATACAAATTTCATAGAAAAGTATTTATTTTCCTAAACCCATCCTTTTCTTTCTTTGGGGACCTTTTCCAGGCAGCTGATGTTCAGATTGCAGATGGCCCTTCCTGAAAGCTTCACTAAATGAAATCATTCAATTCATTGATGTCAGTTATGTATTAAAGAAACATCAATTGACAGTTCTTTGATTGCCCAGGCTGAGGCCTCAATGAGATGGTTACTTTTGCTCTGTCTCTACAAACATGGCTTTACATGACTTATCTCCCCTGCTGAGGTTCCTGTCAGAAAAGTTAATTTGTTCGAAGAGCTAATGACAGAAAGTCTGGAGAACAGACAACATTGGGTTCAGTGTGATTTTACTTTACAGTTAATATTTTGGGATTTCCTGATATTTGAAAAACTCATGAAATTCAGGGAGAGACAATCTGCATAGAGAAAATACCATCTTGACTAGAGCATGCTGATACCCAACACTGCTGTTCTAAGTGCCCATGGAGAGGGTTAAAACATCTTGTTTCCCTTGATTTTAAGAAACAAAACACACATGGCTATAGGCACTATATCAGTATTACACTGCCAGTATAATTTCTTTACTTAGTCTTGTAGTGCTCCTGTCCCAATATCAGCACCTTCTATATGGGAACACTTGAGGTGCAATGTTTACTTCAAGACCAGAGTTTTACTGTGAAAGGTTTAGACAACTTTGAAAATAAGTGTTGCTCACTGTGACTTGAAAAATCCCTTAGTAATAGTTTACATTACATAGATTTACATTATGCTGTATGAGATCCATGAAGAAAGGTTGGGAACCAAAACAGAAAGGGAAAAACAACAGCTGCATCCGACTTCCTTGAAGAAGTGGCAGATGGTAAATATGTGGCAGTGCTGCTTTTTACATTGACAGCAAACACCTTTGTACACATGGGGAAAAAAATGAAATGTCTTACCTGTGACAAAGCAAATAAAGAAATACTCCTGTTTTGGGCATTTGTTCTCTCACTTTGGTATTATCCCTTAGCTAAGTGTGTGGCAGGACAGGTCATGGGTTCTGGTGGGAAGTGATGGGAAATGAGATGGGATTGCTGATCCACCACTCCTTCACACTTCTGCTGAAATAATCACACTTACCATCAATAAATCTGTTTAATAGCTGTACTTCTGTGCTGAAGGGGGGAAAAAAGAAGTAGGAGGCAAAGTGTGCTTTCATTGTTCCATTGATAGTATTCTCAGGAATATCAATTTCCTCTTGGTTCTGCATCACACTGTAGCTCACCTTGTATGTGCCTGGGGAAAAACATGTTTGTTAAAACTGACACCTGAAACTGAAATCAAACCAATCTTCTGGAATCTTGTAGTGTTGGACCCATCTGAGGACATATAAAATGTATGAGATGTGCAAAGTCATAGAGCAAGGGGTGAAATAGTGTTTTGTTTCCCAACTCATGAACCTCCTTCTGATTGATTTCTACCCTTGATTAAAGGTAGATCAACAGCATAGCAAAGGCATTTTCTCTTAGAGTTTGAGCAGTCTAGGAGACCTATAGTCTCATTTTTTACAGCTTTGGACTATTCCATGTCACTTGAGTGAGATCTTGTCATGTTGAACATCGAAGTTCATTTGATTTCTGTAACAGGAGCTGTTCTTGTTTGGCTTTCAAACAGATCAGCTCATCCCTGTTCAGATCTCATGATGGTAAAACAGGCAATGCTTTACTGAGTCTGGAGTGAGTATTGAGGTTTGTGCACTAAGGTGTGTTACCTTTTCTTAGCTAAGTTCAAGCTATTTAATGGAAAATAGTGCTGTAGAGCTAAACTGTGTGTGTATCTGTGCATGTGTGTAGTTATCCCACTCCTTCTCTTGAACATTGTATTTTCCTTCATGGTTTTTGTGTTCTTAATGCTTAGGTTATGTTTCATTTTCATGCTCCTCTAATGGATGACTGATGAGAAGGTAGACCTTGGAACCAGAATGGTTTGAGCTCTGTGCTGTAAAGAACAGGTGGTTGTATATGTAATATATTTAGGGATTTCAGCTCTTGTCCACAGGTATGGAATATCATGGTCTTTGTACATTTACTAGCACACAACATGGAAGATAAAATTACACACTGCTCAGGTTTTACAGAAATAAGATTAGATGTCTACAAATCACCCTCTGGAGAAAATCAGATTACTATCAGTGTCTGGCCAAAGAGCCGTGACAGAAGACAGCTGAAATCAAATACATCAGTGGCACATAATAATGCAGAGCCAAATCTTAGATCCCATTCTTTGCCTGCAGTATGGAGAGAGAACTTATACCAACATATGTGATTTTCATCAGAAGACTAAATTAAAGGAACAAGGAAATTATACCTACCTTTTGGATTATCATTTATAGTTTTTCCCATCTCTTCACTCATTCCTTGTGACTTTGAGTGTGAATGTGGCTCTATCTGGAAGAAGTTTGCAATCCTGAGGCCTATTTTACAGAGTGAGGAAGTGGAAACAGGGTTCAATACCTTTAGGAATGGTGCAGAATTCCCATGGAAGATCCATCTGATTATATGTTTATACTGTAATGCAGGAGAGAAAGACTTGTGTTACATACTTGTTAAGCTAAATGAGAGCAGCTGTTTGCCAGTGAATAGACACTTATTCTTTTTATTTTAGAAATTCTTTTAAAAATTAAAGTCATGCTGTCTGTGGAATAAGTGTTTCCCTATTTCCTATACGTCATGTCCACTTTGCTCATATTCAGACCATTTAGCAGCTCCCTCAAAGCAGCTCTTTGCCTTGGCTATCCCCTGGTGTGTGCTTAGCAAATCAACTCCAAGCAGAAACCATAATGTGCAATCCTAATGAAACCAAAGTCCAAATTAACTCTTTAGGAAAAATCCCTATTGCTGTTCCTGTAAGTTATGTGTATGCTTTCCAGCAGTGTTCTAGACTATTTCCAATAAAAGATAATTAATATTTAGGGTATTTCTACTTTATTATATTTATTTTTAATCATATATTTCTGTAGACAGCACCTATCCAGGACTTAAGTAGTAGATAGAATGACTTTGAAGACTAGCGGAAAATAAAGTAAGGTTGATTCCTGTCTGTGGTTCTCAGGAAAACTCAAAAAGCCAGGATGGTGTCCCAGATTTTTATAAGGAAAGACTGAATCCTGCCAGACATGGGATTGAGGCCTAGAATTCTTCAGGTTCAAGAAGCACTGGTTTTAGATTTTTAAGTTGTTCTGCACATAGAAATCTGCAGTTACTGTTTGGTGAAATGAGTAAAATGGTAACATTGTCCTTTACAAAAATGCCCTGAGAATCAATTTGTTTATTTATTTATTTATTGTTAACTTCTGGTAAGAGTCAAAAGGGAAGGGGACATGTTCCAGACGTCTGTTACAGTATAAAGTGGGGATGTGTCTGTGCTGATATGGACCTTCAATACTATGCAATGACCTTTGACTTTAGAACCTGCTTTAATTTCTCCATAGGGACCATTTTACGGATTCTTGTATGCTTTTAATTGCAGTCTAATTTATGCCTTGCTACAGGCCTTGAAGCCATTTCATCACACTGGCAAGGAATGGTTTCTGCTTTAAATGAGATATGTGGTCAGCTGAACTGCTGACTTGAGAACTGGTGCCAGAGCTGGAGGTGTTATGGGATGGTGTCTAGAGGCTCTCGTGCATTGAGTGTTCCCTCCCTGTCACTGAATGTCCACCAGAGAGTCGGGGACAGTGAGACCTACAGCTCCTCTTTGAAAATAAAGTCCAGCTGCATGTCCAGTGCTGTACAAACAGGGAAACACATTTACAAAATCATCTTCTGTTTTGTTGGTAAAATTTTTTTGTAGCTGTGACATGGTGACAACAGCCCTATTCTCCTGTGACTCAGTTCCCAAAGTGCAGGCAGGATAACAACTGTTGGTGGATGATGGGAGGGAGTCTTTGGGCTCCAGGGTATCCCTGGCTAAGCACTGGCATGCTGTGGATGTGTCCTCTTTTCTAATAATGGATTTGATTAGTAAACCTCAGACCAGAACTGCTTAGAAAACTGGAATTCTGGAAGCTGAAACATATTTTGTCAAAAGTTTTCCACCAGGTTCTTCCTGAAGGATCATGCTGCTTCAAAATTTCCTTTATAAGGACATTTTGGGAAAAATGTTTCTGCTCTTATCTGATATTTAAATGCTTTTTCATCATTTTGCACAAATAGGGTAAAGCTTTGATGTTAATGATTTATTCTGAGACTAAGAGGTTGAGGTCACAACATTTTTTGACTTTGAATAAGTGGCTTCCCAACTAGGAAACATTCCTCAATCAATAAACTAGTTCTGTATGCAAAGAACAAACCCCTAGCCAGGTTGTCTGTTTCTGTAAAGTATGGAAAACATTGAGGAAAAGGTTACCTGATTAAAGTGTTTCCTTTTGCAGAGGTCTGAGTTGTTCATGTAAATTTACTTTCATCAGGCCCAATGACAAACCAATAATTCATAATAAACATATTTTGAAATGGAATATATTTCATTGAAAGGGCTGTGGGAGCTCAGGTCATCAATCATTTCTCCCTCAATTCTCATTTTAAGCTGTCTGCATAACAAGAAACATTATAGTGCAGTTGCATATTAAACAGCTCTCTGGGAGGGGAAGAGGAATTTGCATTTGTGGAGTCCACTGAAGCTGTTCAGTTTTATTTCCATTGCTTGGTCATTACGAGTGGCTTGTAAGAGTCAGTACAGACTTCAAGCCTTGCAAATTAAAACATAATAATTTCCTAACAACTGTACTAATGTGTGGTTGTCTTTCCCTGAGAATTTCAGGGCGGATTTGGTGGAGCTCAGTCTTTTCTGTTACGTCACAGCAGAGTTGCTTTGACTTTTTGAGTAGTCTCTGCACAAGAGATGGATCACAGTTGGACTGTCTGGCTTATGAATTACTGTGTTGTGAAACTAATTCTGTCTAGCATTTGGTCCCAGCATGGGAAGCAAGAGTGACACAAGTGATCCATGCAGGGGCTGTGTCTTTTTTTTACATTTTAAGAATAACTGCTGTATTATGATATCATTAACTTTCAAGTCAAGGTTAAAAGAGTCTTTCCTTAGCCTCTGCTTTGCAACATGTAAAATATCTTTTCCTCCCTTTTATGGTACATTTCCAGCAATATTCAGATTGTTTTAGCTCTTTTCTATTTTTTTTCTTTTTTGTTAATAGTATAATTCTTTATTTCAGGTAAAATTGTGTTTTCCTCTTGAAGGGGGAGAACATTCATTAAAACAAACTTTTATCTTGGGAGAACTTACTCTCCTATTTCTGTCTTCACAATCAAGAGATTATTTGATGTACTGATTCTGAAGGGATTAAATTATTCTCTGAATAATATTATGAAGTCTTCTCCTTAAGCCTCCTACTTGCATATTTTCCTCTAAGTACAATTATGATCTTTTGAAGCAAGTCCTTCACTTTTTTTTTCTCCAAACATGGGGAGCCTTGTGCTGTCACACTCCAGCATCACAGAAGGCAAAACAGCTGGAGAGAGGATGTGCTTTACAATAGAAATGGGCTTTTTTCCTTTTTTTTTTTTCTTCTTGTGCCTGGGTTTTCTGCAGTTGTCCTTTTCCTGTCCCTTGTGTGATTCTAATAATGAAATTTAACAGGGGTGCAAAATTTGTGGTAACAGAGATGAGCATTTGATCCTGCCTGATGTTGGGCAGGCTCCTGCTGCTGAACATGTAATTGTCATTTTAATACAAATAGAACATTTTTATGTGCTTTCATTTTTAGAGATCACCAAATAAATATCTGCTCACTTTATTTATGATTTATTTTCTTTACATAGATTTCAATGAAAGACTTTTTTTTCCTCTCCTAAGTCATCACTGCAACTCATTTACAGTTCTAATAAAGCTGACCATGAAATCCTATCCATGAAGCAATCAATGTCTGATATAGTTAACATTTCTTTAAAAATAAAATATTACTTTCTTTAGTAAGATTTGAAGGGTTAGTGTGGAGCTTTACAGCTTTAAAAATGTTTTCTTCTGGTGTTTTAACCACTGTTAATTTCTTTGATTTGCATCATGTACTTCTGTCATGAATTAAAAGAGACAAAGAAAACAAAAGTGAAAAAGATGAAAAAAGGTCCTCATCTAGTTTAAAATCTAATCAAAAATGGTAGAAAAATCTACAAGGGAAAGGAGAATAGCTTTTTAACCTCATTTTGAAGGCTTAGTACTGTGAGTTCTGTTTTGCTTATCAGTTGGTTTTGGTGCTGATCAAGCCTTAAGGTTTGCCCAATGAAAAAATCCATCCAAATCCTTGCAATCCATCCTAAACAAAAGCTTGACACTAAGCCCTATTTTATCCAGGCCTGAAGGGTCTTTGTTCTTAAGCAGTGTGGAATTCTTTTTTCTAGTTCTGCAACAGGGTATTCTTCATGTGCATTGCCTGGCATTTCATCTTTGGCAATGAGATGACAGTATGCAAAACAGCAGCTGGAAAATTCCATCTTATCCAATTCACACTGAAGTGGGGGGAACCCCAGTCTAAGGATCTGAACTGCAGTTCACTTTAGTCTGAACACTTTTGGACTATGAGCTGTATAATGTCACTTGGGGGCCACCAGTGACCTCATGGACCAGCCATAGTGTGGCCACAGGCCCAGGACAGGTTGTCCCCTGTGCTGGCAATGCTGAGGCACCTCCAATTCTGTGGCCCATTGTGGGTCCCCCAGGACAAGGAAGACATTGAGGGACTACAGCATGTCCAGAGAAGGGAATGGAGCACAAATGTGGTGAGGGAGCTTGGGTGGCTCACTGGAGAAAAAGAGGCTCAGAGGGAATGTTCTTCCTCTCTACAATTACCTGACAGGAGGTTTTAGTGCGATGGGGGTCAGACTCTTCTGCCAAGGGGGAATGGCCTCAAGTTGCACCAGAGGATGTTCAGATGGGATCTGAGGAAAAACTTCTTCATGGAAAGAGCCATCAATCCCTGGCACAGACTGCCCAGGGCTGTGGTGGAGTCACCATCCCTCAAGGTATTTAAAAGATGTGTGAATGTGGCTTGGTGGTGGAGTTGGCAGTGCTGGGTTAACAGCTGGACTTGATGGTGTTAAAAGCCCTTTCCTGCTTCCAACATGGATTCTATGATTCCGTAAGTGCCTGCTTGTAGTGGTGGCCAAAAAGAGTTTAAGAAGTTGTTTTCTGATATAAAAACTAGACTAAAATTACAAAATTACTGATAACTGCTTTTTGCCCTGATTCCTGATTTGATGTTCTACTCATAGCAGTGTGCAGGACCACCAAAATCATTGGGCTGTGTCCTTTCTGGGGAGCTCCAAGGGCAGTGCTCCCTTCCACAGATCACTTATGACCACCATTAAATGGAACATAAAATTGGAAGCAGAGGTGATGAAAAGGTCTGACCAGGCAAATATCTAAGCCTTGCAGTGAAGTCAGTCTCAATAATGGCAAGTGGCTGGGCCAAAGGTGGGCTCCTCCCTTCCCTGTTCCTGGCAGTGTGTCTGTGGAGCTGCTGATGTGCAGCCTCACTGGCTGTGTCCAGCAATGACATTTTTATAGAGCTGGTTAAGGTGTCAGGCCATGAGCAATAGCTGAGGGATGGCCATAAATACAGGTCTGACTTCTGAGCTGATTGAAGTTATCCTGACCATAATTCTCCACCAGTTGTCTCAACTGCAGTTAGAAATATTCTGGTGAACATACACTCAAGTCTTTACTACAGACCATGTCTTTTTTTTTTTTTTTTTCCCATCAGTAGTCTCAGAGTTCAATTTTCAGGAAGGTGAGATTCCTATACATTCTCCTGTCCTTTTCTAGAATTTCCTCTAAAAATGACCATTTTCACTACAGAATAATCAAAACAACACTGTAAGACAGAATTAGCACTACAGTGGCTACTTGCACTGCAGTCTAACCTTGAGCCAAAATACAATTCAGAGATTTAGAGCATTAGGTTCTGGCTAAAGAAATTTGATTTCAGCTTCCTAAAATGAATTTTTTTCCTTGAGAATTGTTCTTCTTATGTGGTTAGTAAACATATTTTGTGGCAGTGTTAACTTCCTCTTGTTGATTTTTTTTATTTTTAAATCTATTTACTAGTCTAATATCTGTATGTTGGTCTGGGGGAAGCAGATGAAACCATTTTGCCAAAACATGCTGTTCTGTGAAAACTCTATTTTATTGAAATGTGTTTGGGGGAGGGGGAAGAAGATATTGGGGTTTTTTGTAATTTAACTTCAGAAATCACCTTTCTGTATAACTCTTAAGAAGGAATTTGGAGTTCCAAAGGAAAACTATTTTCATTATTCAGGAAATTGTTTGTTTCTTTATATTCTCTTCACCCACTCCCATCCTCTTGGGTTCAATGTTTTTAAAGCTTGGTATCATCTTTATTCTTCATTTGGGTGAGGTTTGTTTTGCATGTGGTTTTGCATATCATTCTGGTAGCACTTACAGATCAATAGCAATGAATATACATTGTGTTTTATTAGGTTTTTTGGCTGTTGCTTCATTTTATTCCCCCAGTTGTTTTAGCATAATTTCAGCATTAATAATTCAGCTATATTTGGACTTAATGGTGCTTTGTAGACATTCCAGGAGATAGTGACAACTTTCCAGCCCACAACTTGGTGACAAAGGTAACCCTGATGACATCACTAAGGTTGCTCATGGCTTGGAGAACCATTTTATTGTGGGATTTTCCTCTGCTTGTGGTCTCACCACTGCCATTCTGCCAGTGGTGGTGGTTTGCTGCTGGTAGTGCTGCCTCATGCATAAAATGGTATTTTCAGGCTAAAAATATAAAGTTATATAAAACTAATGAGGTGTGAAGAAACATAATGTTTACAGTCTGCTGCTTTCTAGAAGAACCTGTCCACTATCAACTGGAAAAATAAAAAAAGAAAAGGCAGCAAAGGTCCTAAGACACAGAAACGGACATAGAATTGTGCTTGCATTGTATTGTTTGCAAGTTATTACCTTTATTTTAATGTATGCTTGTTTTTATTTCTCTCCATAATTAGTAACCCAGCTGCATTACTGAATTGGAGGATGATTTACTTTCTGTTAAAAAACTTAGCAGAGTGCTAACATCAAATGTGGAGTCATCTCTCAGACAAATACCTTGGGAGATGCACCTTTTTTAGCAGCAGGTAAGCCTCATTCCTTGTAAAAAAAAACAATAACAAGGAGAGCCTGTGCTGCAGGAATGATCACTGGTTGGTTGTGCAGTCACTGACAACAAAGCTGTGCCACAGGAATGAATCACTGCTAAACTCCAAGGGCTTTAGGGCATTTTGCTCCACACAGGAGAGTTTTACAGCATCCCAAAGATGAAAAATAACCTTCTGAGAAGATGTGACAGGCTGTAGTGGCAAAGAGGTTTGTATCTCATCAAGGGTTTTCCAAGTGCACAAGTTTTCTCGCTGCCTTCCTGTGATTAGGGAAAGCTTTGCTGTGAATTTGCAACATGAGGATGGGGTTGTGCATGTTTGCTTTTAAAAGGCACACTGTTTTATATTTATCCCCCAAGATTTAATATAAATAAGGCAAAAGTCACCTAGCATTATTGCTGAACTTTGATCACCAGGAATTTTATTTAATTAGTTATTGCTGTTCCTGACAGAGCATCTCGTTACTGTTATCTGGGTGTCTGTTGTGTCAGTCACTGTGCACTTGTTTGCTCATAGCCCAAGGGAAAAAACATGTCTGTGTTCCCAAATCTATGGAGACCACAAGACTAATGGCACTCCTGGATCCAGGGAGTTGAGAACCTTCTATGAAGGGGGCTGAGTTAGGTATGAGAACATGGTTTTGGTCTGGGTTTAACATCAGCCACTGCTGAGGATGTCTGTGGAGATAAAAATCTTCCCTGTAATGCTGTTTTTCCTTCACTGAATGAAGACACTGAAAATTTTTGAAGTGTTAAGTATTGGGATGACTCAGACATGATTAATAGACACTCCTCCTCCACAAAAAACTCCCACCAAACAAATAAACAAAACCATGAAATCAGAAGCTCTTTAACAATCAAAGCACGAAGAGAAGGGAAAAAAAATAGGGAAATTATTAGGGATTGCTTGCCCAATTCAAACACTTGAGGTTTCTCTACAAAAGTGTGTATGTTTTTACTTTCTCTAGTTTGAAATGTTTCCATAAGGAATGTCTTTAAATATCCAGGAAAAGTAAAGAGAAATTGTACTTTTAAAATCATGTGCTCACAGACCTTGACTGATTTCCTCACTGGAGATGTCTGGATAGCTACAATGGGCTTTAGATACTCACTAAATATTTAGACTCTGCCCTGACTCAACAATTATTATTGAGGCCTTGCTTTTACTAGAATTGAACCACAGAATGGCCATCATCACCTCATTATTCCTCATAGTCTGAGGTACAAACTCGGACCTAGGAGATGGTTATCTTCAGCACTTAGTGTTAGCTGAGAGAAAGTTAAGCTGGTTTAGTAGCCTAAATAACAGGCAAAGAGCTCAGCTGTTATTTCCAATCCAAGTATATTCTAACCTACAGGCATAATTGTGGAAAACGTTGAAGGTTCTTCAGTGGGCACCTTTCATAAAAATTAGCAGAGAAACTGGCTGAATTGCAAAGAAGAAAATGAAATTCTAGTGATTTTGTATGCAGTGAAGTCTCCAAGGCTGCAGATGAACAAGGCTCTTTTGGGTAGTCTAATGCTGTGCCAGGAAGACTATACAGAACGTAAGGAATGAGCCAAAAAGTGGCATATGAGTTTCAGTGTAGATAAATTTAATGTAATGAATCTGGAGAAAAAAAATCTTATCTAAACCTGATAAGATGCTGACAGATTTCAGAAAGCAAAACTTAGTCACTGCTAACAGTTTCTAAAATTGCTGGCTCAGTGAATACCTGCTCTCAAGAAAAGTCTTTGGCATTATCAGGAAAAATATTGAGAAAGAGATAAAGGCTGTTTAAAACCTTATGCTCATATCTGGAGTGCTCTAAGGGCACAGTAGAGTTAGGTTATAGAAGATCATACATAAAATAATTCAGGGGATGCAGGAAACCTCCTTGGAGGTAAGGGCTAAAAAGACTGAAATTCTTCAGTCTGGAGAGTAAAAAGGTGAAATGGGGAGAATCTGGTTTATGGAATCATAAAGGTAGTGAGTAAAGTCAATACACAATGTTTACTCAACACATCTTCGTACTAGAGCTAGAGGCATTAATTAAACAGGCAGATTCTATCTATTAATTAAATAGATAGAATGATAGAAACATAGAATGGTTTGGGTTGGAAGGCACCTTAAAGGTCATCTCACTCCCACTCCCCTGCCATGGACAGGAACACCTTCCACTATCCCAGGTTGCTCCAAGCCCTGTCCAACCTGGCCTGGAACAATTCCTGGGGTAGCCACAGCTTCTCTGGGAAAATTCCATAAAGTGTTTCTGCATGGAAAGTTTTAGAAATCTGTTGATGAAGGAGGTTTTGGAGAAGGAAAGGTTCAGCTGGGTCAGAAAGGCATTGAAGAAACTCCTAGTTGAGTAGTCCATGAACAGGTATGAGATGACACAGCCAACCCTAATGCAGTGACTTCTGGTGCTTGGGAAGGGACCTACAGAGAGTTGGGCTCTGCTCTCCCAAATGGCTTTTCCTGCAGCCTCTCTTGCTCTGACTCAGGTGAGCTGAAGATGTTTCTGTCTCTCCAGCTGGGAGGATTTCAGAGGAAGGGCCCAGGTGCCTGTTCCTGACCTGAGCTTGTTCTCCAGGGTAGCAGAGGCCAGAGGATGCCATGTGTGCAGCCATGTGTATTTGCAATTGCTTACTGTAACAAATGGCTCTATACCAGGAAGAGCAGAAATACCAATTTAATTTGACTTAATGTAGTTACAGGAGGCTATTGGTTTTATCTTTAATATTAAATTCTGGTTTTATGTGGAGCAGTCTAGGACCAGGATCAGATAACAGAAACGTCAGAGGTACTAAATTAGACTTTGATTCCTGTGATGATTATTTATGGACTTGTAGGATTTTCTGCATCCAACATCTTGTTGCTGCTTTTTTATTATCAAAAATGATTTTATGATTTTCAAACTTGTTGTGTTTTATCTTTATTTTCTTTTATATCCATGCATGTCTGAATGTAGCATTCAAATACCACATTAATAAATGATGTCAAATAATTTACATCTGTTGTATCTGGTGGGTTGTAGGAAAAGCACACATTGATTTTTAGATATGTCAAAGAAACCTGTATCAGCTGGTTTAAGATACTCTGTTTCTTACCAGTCACTGCTATTTTTCTCTTCTGACCTTTTTTCTTTTTTTCCCCCATTTTTCACTTCCAGTTGCATTTATTTGTGTTGGCTTATCCTGGGGCCCTTTTTCTTGCTTTCCTTTTGATCAAGTGTGTTGCTGTTAGAGCCCTTGCACAGGTACCCACTGCAGGGATGGACACACTCAGCACCTGGAGCAGGAGGTGAGGTACAGAATAGGCAAAACACTCTTTGCTGTTAACATTTCAAATTATTTTTTGAATACCAATATATTCTTAATTCCATCAGTTTAAAAACTCAAAGTCACTAATGCAATGAAAGAGAATTTCTCAAGGTCCTCTGGGGAGGAACACATTGGATATTTACCCAAGTAACTTCTTTATAACATGAAAATGTTATAAATCTCAGTGGTTGTATCCTTTGGCTTTTTGAGATTCTGCAAGGAACATGCAATTTTATGAGTATATGTTTATGCATCTTGGCAGTTTATTAAACCCTAATTTGAGCACCAGTACTTGGTGATGTTCAGGTGGAACATGTAATTTATAAACTGTAGTTGAACGTTTTCATCTCTTGATACAATTCTTGCCAAGTCCCTGCAGTATGATATGCACCAAACTCTCAACACACCTTTATTACCTGAGGAAGGAGCTTCACTGAAACGGTTTAGTTAAAATACTGATTTGTTCAGTGGTCAAAGCCTCACAGTTAAGTGGCTATGGAGACTCTCTTTGAGTAGCCATTTAAAATCATTTTTTATTAGCAGTTCTGGCTGATCCACCTGCTGTGTGTGTTCTGAGGGATCATGGTTAGCTGCTTCTTGGGGCTGCGAGTTGTTTTATATGATCAATGTGATTGCTGCTAATGGTTTGTGATTTAAGTGATTACTGGGCATGAAGAACAGTTTTGTAATTTGTTCCCCCCAGTGAATAATCTTTGGTTTCCTGGATACACTTTTTCTGTTTATCACTTGGTTAACTTCGAGTAAATGAAAGAGAGGAGAGCATAAAGCTACATCAAAGTACAGTCTGTACTAGGCAGGCTTGGTTTCCTCTCTGCACAGGGAAGTACATTTTCCTTTTGCAGGTTGGCTCTGTAGTGCAGGGCTTCTTTGAAATATTGCATTTGACACAAATGGTGGGAAACTTCTGAATTTATTAAAGAAACCCAGTATACTGAAGAGCTGAAATAGTGAGACTTATGGGCTATTTATGGCTTAGTTCTAATTTGGCCCAGTGTGATTGTTATCTTCATGGACATATGGTGGGGAAAAAGGCATTGTTGCCTTTACACAGCTGTAGTTATTATCTACTGACTGGACTTGTGAAGAGTTGGACTATACAAAATGCATGATAGTGCTGCACAATGCAAAGGGGTTTAGCAAACTGTTGGAATGGTTCTGCTGCTCGGGGCTGACAGAGCTGAGAGGAGCTATTCAGGACATTTGAAACAGGCACTGACAAAAGCTCCACAGAATACTGTGCTCTGGATTCTCTCAAAAAAACCCAAACCCCTCCCTTCTTTGAAAAAGAAATATTACTTGTTTCAATGGAGTGGGGTTTTTTCTGTCTCTTGGCTAAGTGCACATTAGGGCCTATTGTTTCGTTGCCATGTCAAACAGAAAGAAATAATGCTTTTGTGTCTTTTCCAAAACTTTCTGCATTTTTTTAAGGTAATTCTCTGTTTTATAGTTTCAAGTGTGAGCAGAGGGATTTATTTCATGTTCAAATAACGTTCTTGTTTATAGTAATTTTAAGCCATAGAAGGTAAATAATTTACTGCATTAAATATGATTTTTGTCACAATAAGCAGTTCTTGCATGAGAAGCACCAGAGCAGAGTGGCCTGGTTCTCCCTGGCATGAAGGAAACCATCAGTTAACACATATAAGTTCTGAAATTTCGATGGTTCTGAAGTTGAAACAATGAGTTCTCCATGTACTTCACACAACAGATACACCTATGCCCCTCTATGCATTCTCTGTGATCATAGCAGTGGTGCACTGTGTGCAACTGAGATCCCAAGTTACTACTCCAATCTCTGGAAAGAAATTTCAATTCCAAGGTAGATGAGAGAAAATCTTACACATATCACCTGTATCAACATGCTCTCTGATTCATGTTTCCTACAGCAGTAGTTTATACATGTTTGAGTCTGTCCTAGATAAAACTTCAGGGGAAAAAAACCCAAACAACAAAAAGAATCCTCACCTGTTTTCACACTAGTAATAGAACTTGGAAATTCTGTTTTTGCAGCATTCCCATGTTATCTTTCTGTTACATTTACAAGCAATGTTTTGTTGTAAATATGTTTAAAAAAGTAGATTCAGGTAATTTTTCTCCTTTTCACAACTAGCATAGTCAGACTCATCAATGCTTTGACATCATTAGCTCTGATAGATTCTCACATTTAGAGAATATAATTTTTGGCTGTGACACACAAGTATAGGCAGTGCCTTCAGTTCTTGCTTACCACTGTAATCAGGATTTTGTAATCAGCCACACATTATGGGAGGAAGAGAATGATTATAGAATAACCTCAAATATGATGCCAAAGTTAATTTCCTGGGCTGGAAAATTTTTAGTGGATGAATATACCCTTGTAGCTTAAGGCTGAATTCAGAGATTCCTAAAAAAAAAGCTTCATTTTAGATTAATTACTGAAATTGCAGGTTGGTAGATTTATTTCTGCTGTGAGGTTATCTGAGGGCATGAGTGTCACCTATACCTTGATAGTTAATGTGGCACGTCCTGGGCTGGCAGTGATCAAGCACAGGGTGAGACCAGAGGTCCCAGGGCTATGAGTGACTCAGGTGTTCAGTCAGTCACTGGTTGTTAAGTGAAAGCAACCAAGAGAGAAGAGTGAACTCAGTTCTAGGGGTAGCAAAGTGAACAGGAGAAGTATTCAGAAGGGAAGTATCAGATGTTATGTGGCACTGCAGAGCAATGAAGATGGAGTGAATAAGTTGTTCAGCAGGTTCCCTGTCCCTGCCCAGCCTGTGCTGCTGCATGGGCTGGTCCATCCCATGTGCAAAGCTCTGCACTCACCTGTGCTGCAGGAGCTTCCCAGTGCCTGATTCTCCAGGCTGTTCAAATCACTCTGAATAAGCTCCTCCACTTCCCATTTCCCCCACCCATCAGTACTGCTCTGATGTATTGCAGGGGGTGATTTGAAGAAATAGAGGTAGGCACACTGATGTGGTGTTTTATTTTGTTGGGTTTTTTTTCTTTCTTATTTCTTTTTTCTTTTTTTTTTTTTTTTGATAGCTCCCAATGAAATAAGGCAATACCTCGATTATATTCTGCTAGTTGTGTTACAACAGTTTGGATTCACATCTTGAGTTATTCCAATCCAATGTTCATACATAAACAAGCCAGAGGGAGTTCTGTTTCATTCCAGAAGGCTCTTATGGTTCCTTGGGTACTTTCTGCAGTACAGCAGTGCCATATAAGCAAAGAAAAGAGAGTAAAGATGACTTGTAGCAGTGGGAGCCTTGGGCTTGCAGGGCTGCTCCCAAGGAGCCATCAGAAAGAAGGATGTCAGGCAGCTGCTGCAGTCTGAACATCAAGTGGCCATGGGAGAAAGAATTGGAAGGTAAAATGTCTCTGTGCAGTAGTTGTACTCAAGTGACTTTTAAAATGAGTCTTACAGTTTTTATTTCTACTTTATAAAAAAGTTCTTGCCCTACGGCCTTACTGAGTGACTGGAAGGACTTTCTGCAAGTCCAGCATATCTTTTTTTTTCAAGTTCCTTTTAAATTCTAAGGTTAATTCCATTTCTATTTTGAAAAATCATTAATTTATAACCAAAATGCTGGTTTAGATTTGAAGAATTTTGGTTGTGGTGTGCAAAGCAATTACATTTCTTTTGTGACCTAATAAAACAAGGTATGACTTTAGGGCAGGAGGAGAGAGGCACTATTTTAAATCTTTGTTTTTCTCTAGTGCTCTGTATTTATAGTTGCATAAGAGTAACTCAGTATAAAGCCCCAATCTCATTACATATTTCTTATCTGCATTTTTTCCTCATCCTTCTATTAGCTGTTGCTGCCATATCCCTTTATTTTTTACTACTTATATGCAAACTGGTCTTACACTAAGATTATAGGCAAGTTCTTGGCAGGAAATCTGTTGCTCTCCTGCTGCAGGAAGGCACGAGGCAGTCGAGACTGAGCAGCACATCTAGAACTGTAAAACAAAGTTTCTTTCCTTTGTTTGAACCCTGGAAGAAAAAAAAAATTCTAAAGATTATTCCCAATAAGATCTGTGTGTTTATTAGATTTGTCTTTTCTGAATTTGTATTGAATTTATCTTGCTATCTTACAAAGATTTTCTGAAGTTTATATCAAGAACAGAAGGATTTTATACTTAGTGTTTAAGTTAATACAATAGAAATTAATTTCTTGACTCGATCAAAGGTACAGAGCCAATTTATCAACAGAAGTCCTTTGTTGCAAAAGTAAATACATCACTGTAAATACATAAAGTAATATAGAAAATAGGAAGTGAAAAGGCATTACTAATGTTTTACCTGTTGATTTATGGATTTCTCTTTCTCTGATATACTTAAATAGCATATCAAAGAAAATATCTGTTTTCAAGTCATTGGAAAATGGAAACAAAATGAAATATTGTGGAAGAAATGAAGAAAGTGTGATTAAGATTATAAACACAGAAGCTTAAACATGAGATGAAAAATTATTTTAGCATATGCTTAAAATTAGGAGTCAAAGGACAGTTATGGAAGACAAGAATGTATTTTCTCTTCCATTAGAAAAGTAAGATTTTTAAAATTTCCACTGGCAATGATGTTATTCAGGGTATTGTTAGAAGATACCTGAAGTGCTGGGGCTGAAGCTGCCATGGACAAAACTGCAAAAATTCCAGAATGATACCAAATAACGTTTGATTAAATATTGATATTAACCTTTGACATAAAGACTTGGAGCAATGAAGACCCTCACTATGATGTTCATGCTCAAAATTCAGGAGTACTCATTTTGAAGAACAATTTTACCTTTTTATATTATTTAAGAAGTTTTCACTTTTATGTTGTTGCTTGGTTTTATTGTATCCAGCCCAAAACCACAAGAAATTTAATTCACTTTTACCCTTATGAATTCATTAAGTCAATGCAAATTTTTAGTGAACAACTCATTGAAATAATAGAACCATGTGTAGCAATTGAAAAATTTTAAATGATCTTTTTATGAAAGTTATAATTAAAAACCATCACATCATAAATCTCATGGTAGTTAAAAGCACAACTTTCACGTGTTTTGCTTCAAAAATAGAAAGAGCTTCATGATTCCATCTGTCCTACTGATAATATTTGGAAAAGCAATTTGTTTAAGTTCACCCACCTGCCAAACAGCTTAGTGGGTCTGCCTTAGTGTGCTTGTAAGGGTAATTTTTATTGATATTTGGGAATCTTGGCTAAAAACCTTTCCCGTGTAAATAATATTGTTATTTTCTTTATTAATAAAGACATCTAAACCACAGTCTTTTCAGAAAATCAAGGTGAGGAGGCACCAACGTTCAGGAAAATAGAAAATAGATAAGTGTGTGTGTGCATATATATATATATATATATGAGAGCATTTCTATCCCCATTTTTGAGATTGCTGATGAGATGCCCCAGAGGAGATCAGAACCCCATTGTGCCAGACATTGCACAATCCCAGAGTGAAAAATAAGCAGCTGAGAAGCAGCACCAGCAGAGATACTTTAGAATCAGTAGGACAGTAAACATATTTGTTTATTAGCAAAGTATCCTACTGGTTAGAAAGTAGTTTCCTTAATGCCTGTTTCAGGAGTTTATTTTTGTGCACATTAACTTGTAACCCCATGTTTTCTTGAGAGAGACCTGGTGTTGAGGTTCTTTCTGGAGACTCAGTTCTGCTTTCTTTTTTTTGTTGTTGTTTCACTCTGGTTAAGGTAGAAGTGATGGCTGTAGGTGAACTTCTGTCTTTTGGCGTGAGTAAGTTGAAGTGAGAAGATAAAAGCATATTTATATTCAGAGTATGGTAATTGATTATCCAGTGGCATGGCTGTTATGAGCAGGGAAGATGGAAATGGTGTTGAAATTAAGAGTCTTCATGTTTCCAGCTCCCTAAAGACACTAAAAGGTTTTGACTTCCAAGGACTGAGTTTTTGAAGACCAAAACCTGAACAAGTTTTATAGTGTCAAAGCAGAAATAAAACATTGAGAATTTTAAAGGGTTTTTTTTAATATATCTCCTTATTCTCAATTTTCTAGGCCTGTAATGTTCAGTGGCTTCAAGGATTGCTTTAAAATTCCTTTTTTTTGGCCTAAAGAAGATTCTTTCCATAAGTTTTGTGCTATCCCTGAACATCTGCTCTGGATTCCTTTCCACACTCTCTTGTCTAACTCGTTGTTGGCATTATTTTTATTCAAGAAGTAATAAAGGTAGAGGCCTCAATAAATGTTTTTCAGTCAATGTCTTGCACAAGTACAGAGATCTGACAGAGAGGATCATTACCCTTAAATGTATCCATTGCAAGGTTAAAATGTTGTGCAGTCCTTGAGCAATCCACAGCCAGAGTCTGTTGGGAGGAAACACTGTAGAAATGCCTTTTACCTGCTGCTTTGAGTGTTTGAGTTGTTTCAGATGTGTATCAGTTTTAAGGAAACAGAAATATCATCCTCCTCTTCACTTCTAATATGAAGATTAAAGTTAAATGTGAAATGTAATGTTTTATACTTTTAAAGGTGTAAACAAAAATTGAAGTGCCAGCCAATGAATGAATTTACTAAAATTTCCAGCTTAGTAAAATTCCCCATAGAAATAAACCAATTAATGTTAACATTAAAGGTACCAACATTCATATTTCAATGCAATCAAACACTGTTTGGGGGTACAGCTTTTAGCATGTGTGCCTAGAAACTAAGTGATCTCAAAACATGCCTAACACTAAACAGATTTCTACTAAAGACCTGTTTCAACATACCTGTTTATTACATTGCTCCTAAATTGTTGGTCATAATTACATGTAGTAATAAATATTGTCAATGAATGCAACTGAAGTTCAACTACTGGAAAGCCACAGAATTTTTTAATGAAAAGTATTTGATAATATTTATTGCATAACAGAAATTTCTGGGGCATGTGGTCTTTAAAGCTATTCATAGCATTACAAAAAGGAAAAAAAAGGTAATTAAGCATTACATTACACCAAAGAATGTGCATCTATGCTGAGTTTAATGGGTTTGAGATACTAAACACTCTCATGGTTTGTAGTACCTTGAGGACTTGTAACTAACTCTGCTTGTTTATTGGAGTGTTTGAATTTGAATGAATATCTTCTAATAGAAGCCCTGGAGAAAAGAAAGTTTGAGCCTTCCAATATTTCCCTGGAATCCTGAAAGAGCCTCTGGAGTCTCGAGTGGCTGTTTCATAACAATACCCTAAAACAGTAGATATGTTTCCTATTTCCCATAAGTGGGAGCCTGTCAACAGCTATTTCCATTCCAGCACTTTTCTTATATCATATTCAAACTAGTCAAGCTTGAAATCAAGTGGCTACATAATTGGAACAGCTTGAAATAAACTGATTGTCAGTTTGCTTTTGCTTTTTTAGCCAGAATAACTGAATCCTATAAATCAGAGAGCAAAGGAGCTGTGAGAGTCCCAGTTTCTGCCTATAAAAATAGGTATTTATGACATTAGACAATAACTACATAGACATGTAATGGATATAGCCAGATAACTGTGCTGCAGTCAGGAGGTCTCCCTTGCTTGAGTCAACAGCTAACTCACCCATTTACTCTCAGGCTACACCAAAATCACATTTTCTGTAGATGACTCATCTCCACCTCCCCAGTATTTTAATTCTAACATGTCCAGAAAGAACAAAGTGAGTATATATCAACTTAGCTTTTCATCTGTTAGTACAGCCAGTTGAGGTACTGACATTTATCTCATCACCATTTGTGTAATTACCTGAAATATGGGGCTTCTGTTTTGCACAAAGCTCAGGATTGAAGGCCAGGGACTGCTTGATTTTGTATATTTGACAATTTGCCTTTTCATGTATTGATGCAAATCCACCACTTATATGCAGTTTTTATTTTTATGTATGGGATGTAAGTAAATTTCTATGTGTTTTAAATGAAACACATTGGATGAGATTCTATCTTGAGTCGAAAAAGAAGCTTTTTTGCCTCTTGAAAAAAATAAATTCTCCTATTTATTGTTGCTTACATTTTTAATACTTGAATTTTTAAAATTCCTTCTCATCTCTTTAATGTTCTCAAGGGATAAACAATTATTTTGAATGGGATAATAAAATACAGAAGAACTGGATTCTGTTACTGTCATTGTTACTGACTCATGATATGAATTTCCTGGGTCATACAATGTCCTTCACATCACCATCCTTAGTTGCAAAACGAAGCTAATCCTGCTTTGAAAAATACTGGAAGAAAAATTGTGGCCTTCACAGCATGAGTGGAGCTCCAATGGCAGGCTGAGTCATCATTAAAAAATCCTTACATTCCTCCAAGCATTTCTCTCCACTTATGCTGTCAGGTCTTCAGATAGTAACCATTAATTTTTTGAGATCTCATGTGATTATCCTTTTAGCAAATTGTTCTGTGAGTTTAAGTGTCTTTGACATATGAAATAAATACATATACATAATTGATGCTATTTTTATCCACAGTGATTATGTCCAAGTGTTGACTGCAACGTGTATGGTGCAAAGCCCACCTGTGTTAGGAATGGAATAAGTAGAATAAGAGAAATTGTGGATGCTCCAGTCCCTGGAATTGTTCAAGGCTGGGTTGGGCATGGGTTGGAGCCATCTAGTCCAGTGGAAGCTGTCCCTGCCCATGGCAGGGTGGTGGAACTACATGTTCTTTAATGTCCCTTCCAACTCAAACCATATGAAACGGGCTTGATATCCATGCAGTTTACTATTTGTAAAAGTCTAGTCACCAACCCTGTGATTTTTAAGAGCTTTTGTCTTTCTTAGGCTTTCACAATGAAAGTGGCACCTCCCCTCCCCTATTTGTTTGGTTTTTTATTAGCCTTCACTTTGTAAATGTTGGCCTTAACCTTTCTTAAAAGTTGTACTTTCAGGCAAAGGTCAAAGCATTTGATATGTCCTGAGAACTGAGGTACATGCAAGTGATATTTTTAAGGAAACGTGGCAATGATCTGACAGCAGTTTGTGTCTGACAGACTAAGGAAACTGGAGATCTCCTTTTGCGGCGCTTAGAAGTGTGAAGGATCTTGCCATTAGCAACTCAGCAATTTGCACATTAGACAAATAATTTGCACTGAAGAACAGTGACCTTGCACATGTTCATGCTGCTCTGGTGTTGGATTATCTTCACACGAGCAGATTTTTCTAGTTGAAGTGTTAAAATACATTCTCAGAAAAGAAACTGTATAAATGTTCCTAGGATGAGGATAATTTCAGTTTCAGATGTGCTCATCTCTTCTTTATAAGTGAGTAAATTTAATTGGAACAAGAGAAAAACCTGATAGTTTAACTAGAAACACTCATAATATTATTACTTTTTAAAAGGCATTTCTGTAATGAAGTGGCTTTAAATTACTGAGTGGATAGATTGGAGAGCTTGTTCGTTTTAACGGCCATAGAGCAATAAATGCTCAGCTTCGTCTGATGGCCAGGGTGTGCTGCAATGTTGGTCTGAGCCACCTGAAGGGAAGCCTTTCACATTTCCTGTGACATAAGTAGCCAGCCCATGCTGTCTGACACTTGGAGCACATCAGTGCCAAAAAGTTTTGAATCACAGAGATATCTGAATTTAACCACTAAACAAAGAAAAAAAAGGATGCATAATCACCTGTTTTTTGGATGTTTTTCCTTTACCTTCTCCGCTCTTTTCTATAAGATTTCCGAGAAACATTTGGAACTAATTGAATCAAGTAGAAGATGAGATTTGCTACTGTCCATATGATCAGTGCCTTTCTTATTTACTGTCCCTTACTTATGTTTTTCAATGGTATTCTGCACTGCTGTTGGTTTATGCTCATCTCTAGTGAGAAAAAAGATGATGATAATTTCTTATTACTGATGGTTGAATGCTGAACTCAAATGTTTTTTGTTATTTGCACAGGTTTCCATTTTCCATTAGTTGTTTTGGGGGTTTTTTTGTTTTGTTTTGTTTTTGCCTTTTTTTTATAGTTCTTACTACAAAACCACTACCTAACTTGTAGTGTGTGTATTCAAACTGACTGTTTTTTCCTAAGGCTCACTATGTGCACCTCAATTCCTTTGTCAATTTTTTCATTAGATATTAAAGGCAGTGTAAAGTCTTTGGAAGAGGATTCTCTCACCAATGCATAGCTTGGTGATTACATTGAGCATTCACCAAGAGGTAGGTTATCTGGATTGCAGCACATCTGATTTATTCAACTGAGGAATATGAATCAGGATCTGGAGGTGTTGTCTGTAATGAAAATGTTCTTAATGCCCCATCTGCCTGGGCTGATTGGGATTGCATGGCTCAACTTGTGTGAGCCATGAGAAGACAGGCATAGTGATGGCATAATCCATGAGTTTGTAAGCATTTCTGGGTGGTAAAATGGAAGGACTTACAAACAGCTTTTTTGAGGCCAAAACTAAGCTTCCCTGGTGAATAGAATCATAGAATCCATTGGGTTGTAAGAGACCTTCGAGATCATCAAGTCCAACCCTTGGTCCAACTCCAGTCCTTTTACCAGCTCATGGCACTCAGTGCCACGTGTGGCTGCAAGTTTGTGTGCAGTGGTTTTTTGGTTGATTTTACTGATTTTGGTGGCTTAAAATTATCTGCAGTGCAGGTGTCTGCAACTTCTTAGCAACAGTCTCAAGAAAATGCTCTGTTTGGTCCCAGCTGCTTTTCACAGGCCATGTTTCAGCTTCATAAACAACGAGCCTTATGCCTGAGTTTGACTAAAGTCGGTGAAGTATTAGGTGGTGTTCAACAGGGCTTTGCCACGATGGTCTGTGTGCTGGTGTTCATGTGGCACTGTTGTGGGAAACTCAGCAGGAATCTGCATGAAGTGAGAGTCATCTCTGTCAGCCCCAGGCGAAAATACAGAGATCTTTGATCCTTTGCAGATTTAATTTTATGGGATGGCCAGTAGGGGTTGCAAAAAACTGTGAATTAAATACATGACCATGACTCATGACTAAAGTAATTTTGCACAGGCATCATTGAGGGTATTACACACTAATACACACCTAAAATGTTTTTTGCCATCTTTCTGTATTGTTGTAATAGAATGGATACTATATAATCTTAATGTGAGAGGAGTAGTGCTGATCAGTTGATCTAAGGACACATGGTTTGTTATTAGGTGTTGTGTGTAAATATGTTGCAGCCATAAAAATACACCTTCAAAAATATTTTCCCTGTTATGACATGAACTGTCCTGCAACTCTCTGATGTGCACACCTTTGCCCCTTGAGATCTTCACAGGTACAGGGAATATTCAGTGTATCCATATACAAATGGTAGGGAGAGAAGAACGTTAAACAGAACTTCAGAGGCAGGTCTCAGTGATAATTCACATGAAAACCTTCCTGTCCTGGATGCTTTCTCTCTTGAGCTGTCATCCCTGCAGAAATCAGGCTGAAATTGTGAGCTGGAGAATGGAGCAGCATCTTTCCTGTCTGAGCTGATTATATAGCACAGGACTTGCTGCTTTGACTACCACATCCCCAATTTTCAGGGAGAAAGGTATTGAAAGAAATGAATATTTTCTTGCAGTGACAAGGTTAATACAGACTCTGACCCATGTTCAGGTTATACTGTGTTTATTGGCTGAGATGTTTGGCAGAGGTGAGACACTGGAGTAACACCACAAGTAGGCAGGGCTTGTAGCCAATATACATAACATTTCCAGCAGTTTAAAAATGTCTTTTGTCCAGCACAAAACTGGAACATTCACACACTAAACCAATGAATTGGACTGCATGAGATGTTTCTGATGTTGCTGCCCACCTTGTCTTTATTTCAATCCCTCTTTTAACCACAACTGTTTGATTTGGTAAGTGAAGGCAAAGCACAAGGAGACAATTGCAGTTAGAGAGCCCTACAAGAGGAAAAGATGATTTAGATTAAGAAACACTGTGATAAGCCTTGTCAATCTTTTGTAGCCCCTCACTTAAGTGCAGACCTGCTAGAGCAGAAAGGAGATGTGTGTATATGTACAGTGTACAGGTGGATGAACTGAACTGACTGTCAGTTTTCAGCCCCAATTACAATTCCCTGGACTCTCTGCAATGCCTCTCATTCATAAGCAAGGCAAAATTTCATCATTTTCCACTTACTTTCCTGCTGAAAACTTTTTTTTTTTTCATCTAGTAGGGTGACTTTCACACTAATCAGGTGTTAGGAGTTAGTTCCCTTTTACTCTTAAGAAAATGGAATGTTTGAAGATCATTGGCTTATGTGTGTGAAATTAAATTGTTTTATTATTTTCCCAAAAGAATAATATGTTAAACTCACAGCAGCATAACTTGACTGTAGCCTGTGGGTCCTGACCTACATTTTTCACTCTACAGAGCATGAAATATCTTGCTATATATGATACAAAGTCACTGCATGACTAGAAATTACATGTAATTGTATGGCTCTGGTATTGCAGATTAAAAAGTGAGTTAGATCCAGCTAATCACTACAGTAAGTAAAGATTTGATATATTGTAAAATTAACTCAAAGTTTCTTTTTACTTTTTTTCCTCTCACTGCTTTTCCTGTTCTTTTTTTTTTCCTTTATAGGTGCCTTTTTTTTTTTCCAACTAACAAACTTGATCTCTCAGTATTTCACTTATTAAAATCAATCATATGGAATTCCCTACCTCTCCCTGCTCTTGTTGTGGTCTGGTGATGATATTGATGGGTGTTTCAAAGCCAGCTTGGACAAAAACCAATGATGCCCAAAGTTTCAGCATCTTGGAAAATCCAAACTTTTATGCCTATTTTGTGTTCTGTATCGATGAATCATTGAAATATAAATAATTTCGGTTGTATGGAAAGGAAAAACTTGGTGGGTTTTTTGTTTGTTTGGGTTTTTTTTCTTTGTTTCTTTTTGTTGTGTTTTTGTTTTCTCATGGCAGGTTTTTCTCCTCTGAGTTTGCTCTCTTACCAGGGATGTCACCCACTCCATGTCAGGTTAACATGTTCTGGTCATGAAATCTGAAACTTGTAGACCCAATGATAATTTTTTTGAGATATATTTCAGGCTTTTGAACTCTGCCACAACCTTTGGAGCTGTTTCTTTTGAATGGGAAATAGAGAGGTTGCTTTTTCTTGCCCTTCTCTGCATCCCGTAATTGAGTGAAAAAATAAGCTTCAAATAATAAATTTAAGAAATGTGAGAAATCCTGACACATATTTGGTGATTCCTAGATTGAAATGCTCGCAATTTTTAATCCCTTATCTTTAAATTAAGCCATTTGAAGGTATGAGTGTAAATTCTCATGGGTGTAGTCCTTGGTCTGTGAAGTGTCACTGTTAGAAATGTGGCTGCTGTGCAAGGAGTGACTCAGAGCACACCAGTGGCACTAAATATACTGAATATTGCAAATTGTGTAATGTCTGATGATACTTTATTAATGTAATTAATGATGATTGTTAAAATATGGGGTGGCAAAAGACAAAGAAAAGAAATCTAAACCTGATTAGAGTCATAAAAAACCACTTTAATGTGGTCTTGGAGAATGTTTTGATAGACTGACTGAAGAAGGGGAACTACAACAGTTACCATTGACCATCTCCTTCTAGACTTGTTACATTTTAAAGCAGAGAAAACATTTCCTAAGGAATCTTGAAATAATAAACAAAAAACCAACAACCCAAAAACGTGGAGGTAAAAGAAATATCACAGAATTTGGTTTTGTTGCCTTGACCCTCCAGTGTCACAGACAATGTTAGAGCAGTTACTGAGCTTTCAGTAGGGCAGAAGCTGAGGCTGGTTTAAGGTGTGTAAGGTTTTATCTTGGTTCACAGTCCCACCTTGGAGAATTCCTGAGAGATTTCTCCTTTACTGACCTCTTTTTCTAAATCTTGATGAGGATGAAGAGGACAGCACAACTGTCTTCCATGGAGCATTTATTTTCCCCTCTTCCCCCTTGCAGGCAGCACAGAAAAGCAAATGTTTTCTCTGTGAAGGGGTGTGTGTTCTTCTAGGCCTGAACATCATCTGCTGGAACGACATACTGGGGACCTGGGATTTGATAAAGCCCTGAAGGAAACTTCTGAACTGTGTGTGATATCTTTATTACCATGTGGAACTAGGAGAACAGAGACTGTCCTTCAGATCTCTGCCTGAGGGGCCAAACTGGCACCATCTCATGATCCTTAGGATTGTCCTTCCACAGTGTAAACATGTTCTGTGCTACACAGAGATATAACTAAGGTAATTAAATGTAAAGGTCAGCTGATCTTAAAATCATATTATTTTGAAGTTACCAAAACAACTCAATTTTATTTCTTCAATATATTGATAGATCTTTGCATTCTGAATTGGCTTTGCTCCACTGAATTCACTAGAAATGCCTTGGTTTACACAGCATGGTTATCCCATGTTTATTTTTTTCTCTCTCTTGATTCTGATGTTCAGGGTTTGATTTTTTTGTTTGTTTAATTTGGGTTTTTTTGTTGGTGGTTTGTTTTTTTTTTTTCATTGAGGGGTTTATTAAACTGGCGGAAATTAGCTTTACAGGAATGTGAAATTTATAGTATTTATTCATCTGTTGGGTGGGAAAAAAAAGCAGAAACTAATGAGCAGAAGCTTCAGTGTCCCTGGTATGAGTATGAACATGACAGGGCAGAGCAGCAGGAGAGTGTTTAGAGGTATTACCTTGGAGGAGTGAGACAAATGGGTCAGCTGAGATCCATGCAGTCATCTGATACACAACAGGCTGCTCTCAGTTAATTCCACTTCTGATGCTAAACTTAATACTATTGATTCTGTTCTTAACTCCTAAATTCAGTAACCAGGCTCTGCTTTATGATACTTGCACGTGTCTCAGTGGAACAAGAGATTGTTTCCCGCTCCATCTTTGTGTCACTAATTACTAGCATTGACTTTGTGTTACTAGTTTGTTTTCTGTTCCTATTACATGAGGGTGATGAATATTTTGACCTCAGATGATGTTAATGAAGTGTTAGATAAATGCATCAACAAGCCAATTTCTCTCATTCTGCTTTGATACATTGATACATGAGAAGTAATGCAGGAAGGTACTCTGAGTCATTGTATATTGTGACTTAACATCAAATCCACCTTCAGATTTTCTGAAGTTAAAGCATCTTACAGCTGAAAGGAACCCTGACTATTCCTTCCCAAGTTAGGACTTTGAACCATATGCTCAAATAATTGCATTTTGGAATGAACACAATCTCTGGAATTGCAGAATTTCATTATCTCCAAATATTTTAAATCACTATTTGTTTCATATATTCCAGTATTATGTAGCTATTTAGGAGTCTTTCCTTAAAGAAGAGTCTGGGAGGAAGTTTATGTAATCAGGTAACCACTATTAAGTTATAATTGTTTTTCTGAGGTAACAGTAGGGGAAAGACACCTGGAATAACTTCCATTGGAGGGGAAAAAATCCCAACTGTTTTCCACAGGTGCAAAACTAAATTGGTAATAAATAATATTACAAAATCTCTTATTCTGGCTTTTATGGGCAAATAAACTGCTGAAGTCATGCTGACTCTTGAAGGCTGTGCTAGAGCTTCATGTCTCAGCATGGTTTAGTTTTCACAAACACCCTTTTCCTTCCAATAATGCCTGTTTTGAGCAACATTCTCATATAGATTTAAAATTAACAATTAGTTTTGTAACAGCAGTTGTTTAGTAAGACTGAGTTTGGAAAAAAATCTGTTAGCTTTCTCCATTTTTCTTCAGAATTAAAATCTGACAACAAAAAATCGGTGTATTGCACGAGTCACCACAGTAAATGTGTCAGATTATCAAAAATGCCATGCCTGGCTCATGAACAGGTTTCTGAGGAGTTTTGTTACAAGTTCTCTGCTTTATCATTCATGTTATCAGCCTTTTCTCCATTTGTCTGCCCCATTAGAGGAGGTGTAGCTGAAATGGCCCGAGTTTTTAACTGTTGATTCCCACCTTCCAACTTAAAATACCATTTTCCTCAAAATTATTAGTATTATGTGTTTCCTGGCATATTCCACTTCTTGTAATTGCTTATGTAGTATTTAACTTTGCTTGTAACAGAGTATAAAAGGAAATCCCTTGACACCGAATTAACTCCCTTTATTCTCCTGCCATTGGGCCATGCCTGTGATTGGTGAAGCATCAAGGCAATCTCTGCAGTGGTTCTGGCCTCTGATTTGTATGCTCTGCTGAACTATTGACTGTATTTATCTGAACATGTTATATGCATTAGAAAATCAATGTGGCAGAGCAGATGGAAGCTTTTAAACTGATATGACCTCTGTGACCACAAGGTTTCTCTTGGAGATCTTCTGTACTAGGCTGAAAGGAAATAGTGGACAGCCTTGGTTTATGCAAATACTTATCATTTTATGTTTATTTTACTTTTTAAAAAGCAATATACAATTATATTTTATTAGCTATTAGACAAGTTTTTATTTGAGTTGTATTAGTCTTGAGAGGAGAATGCTGTATCTATTACTCATAGGAGTAGCTTTCTTTGCACTGGGTTACATCCTGGTTTGACACTGAATAAACCCTCTAACTGACATTCTGGGGGTTGAACAATATCAATAGGTTGGATTAGAAAACTTTGGCAGTATTGAGTTTTCTAATGTATATACTATGCTAAATAGATCAATGTTGAGCAGATCAGATGAGAGCAAGTGCAAAGAACATGAAGCTTCTCCACGCAGAGTTGGCTGGTTGAGAGATTAGATATGAGACGAAAAAGATGCAAGTGAGCTGATGGTTGGATGTGCCAACACTAACAGGGGAAGAAAGGAGGAATTAGAGGTGATAATAAACACTGTCAAGGTACAGAGATATGTTCAGGATTTATTTTGTACAACTTGCAGTGTTTGAATGTTCTTTCTTGTGATTTTGATATCTGACTCCTGCTCCAGAGAGTTCAGGCAAGGTTGAAATCCCCTTTACTAGACAGTGCAGCTGGCAGTGGTTGTGGTGATGTCTTGCTCCTTCCCATCACAGAAAATTGTGTCTCTGTTGGGTCACTGTTTCTAAAGCTGTTTTGTGCACTGTTGGGGTACACGTATCCCGGGTTGAGCTGGTAAAATGCCAACTGTCCAGGACAGAGTAAAAGGGTTCATCCTCCCTCCAACCAGCTAAGGAAAAAAGAAGAGGGAGAGGAAAAAAACCCTCAAAGCAGGTTTATGCTGAAATTAACTACATGTATTTGTACAGAAGAGAGAAAATTAAGAGGAAACTACAATATAACACACACTTACACAAGTTATGTATAACAAGAAATAATTTCCCACTTCCCGGTAAACACAAATTCTACCATTTTAGCTACAAATCATTCTAGAGAAGTCAGTTCTTCAGAGACAGACTTAAGCAGAGAGAAGAGCTAAGAACAAACATTGTACTTGCCTAAGATAACATGATGGTAAGCTGGTGCTCCGGGCTTGGGCCTCCCCATCCCTCCTGGGACGGCAGAGTGTCTTGCTGGCACCACAGCTGTGAAGCGACTGAACCAGCCACACCCACACACCAGCTCTTACCCCTTTTGAGATGATGCAATATGGTATGGAATACAATATTATTGGCTAGAAGAAGTCAGCTGTTAGCTAGCTCAGCCCAGCTCAAGTCAGCTGACAATTTCAGGCCTAATCTGAACTTTAAAGCCTAACTCCTTGGCCTACTTGGCTAAACCCATAACAACATGGCACATGTAACATGGTCCGTGTAACCCCACTGGGGTTAAACACAGAAACCCCAGAATCAGCAAACTCTGCACTCCTTTACACAACTGTTTGATGCCAGCCAGCCATGCCCAGGTTTAGACCAAGATGATGTGAATTTGCCACTGGAACCTTGTGCGCTACATTTTCTCTGCTCTGAGTGTAACGTCATGGAAGAAAGTCAGCAATTACTTTGTTTTGTAATGAAAGTCCTTCTGTTTCCATTTGGAAGACTGTTAAACATAGCTTTGTAGTTTTTCACCATTGATTATTTTAAATCCTAATGGACATGACTGTATTGTCTTTTTGTAAAAATTGAAAGGAAAAAAGTAACCAAAAATACTGAAATGAGCAGGTGACCAACTGAAATGCAGATTTGTTCGCAGTTCACAAGTGACTATAGATATTAAGACTCCCAAATGATAGAGCTGTAGGTGAAATTACTGATCTGAGTAAAGAGAAGCATACATAGTTTTGGATGCTGGTATGTGACATTGGTGACAACCTGAACTCTGATGTAATTTTTGCAGTGGCAGCACACTCAGGGCCTAAGGAAACAAGTAGGCCATTGCCCTTTTTTAAACAGATTGAGAAATGTTATTTAATAAAATAAATTAAGTCAATTGCTACTCTGCTTAGTAACATAATAAACATGAGAAGACATTTTGAAATTGAACTAGTTAATAATATCATCTTATTAGAATTTGCGTTACAACCAGATTAAATTAGTTTAATGGGGAAATGTAATAATATTCTGTAGATTTTTTTCCTGTTAACTTGGTATATTTTAATGAATACCTTAATTAGGCACCTTTATTGATGCAGACATTTCAGAAATAAAATTTGCTTCTATATTCTCCTTCACACACACCAGCATCCATTAAAATAAAACCAATCCTGCAATGACTCAAGGGCAATTATTTTGAAAACTTCCTGTGCCTGCTGAAGGGACTTGGAAGTGATGGTTCATCTGTCTGTAGGCAGAGATGTCATGGCTTCCATGGGCATAGAGCTGTACTGCTTATTTGGCATTAATTAATGTGATTGAAAGTTCTTTAAGCATATTGCCAATGGTCTTGTTACAGTGTATATGAGTGTCTACTTAAAATAAGATTAGAACCTTTTGGAGTTGGCTGTTTTAATCAGTGCTGATGGTTTATTAGATGCGGAATTTGAGGGTATCAAGTGGTTACAATCTGTGCACTCTGAAGGCAGAATTGATTGAGTGACTGAATGGATCTGAACACATTCTGTCAAAAAAAAGCGCCACCATATGCCATGAATGCAGTGATTTATGTGGTGGGGTTTGTGGACTTGCAGGCTTTTGCTTTGGCAGGAGCAAATGTGAGTTGGTTTCTTTAAATATCCCTTGATGCTACGAGAGCAGCCTAAGGCAGTCACTGCAGCGTGGCTCTCCTCAGTAAGAGGTATATGCATATATAATTAAACACACTTGTATGTCTTTGATGTTTAACTTACAGGAGAACACTGAGGTCCATATGTGGAATATGTCAAAAAGTGGAATATGTCAAAAGGTAGCAAATGGGCTGGGGAGGGAGGAGCAGCTTCACACATCTTATTGAGACAATGTTGTAAATAAATCTCAGTCTAACAAGGACATACTTACATAATTAGTTCAGTGAAGCCATTTTTATTTCTTTTCATTAGGAGAGTTCCCAATAATCAGTTGAAGGAGAGAACAGAACACTGCTTGGAGGAGATGGGGATGGTAAAGATGTCTGGACTTCAAAGAGATTAGCTATGAAAGTCAATTCTTTCCATGCTCATAAGGAAAAAAGGGTAAGTACAAAATCAAACCCACATAACAATGCAGATCATGGAGTACTTTTAATTGTGTTCTCTGATGGGAACTTTCCAGGAGAATTCTTTCCTTAGGGTGACTTTCTGGACAGATGTCTGAATAATCATAATATAAGGCATAAGGAATACACAAACACTGAAAAACTGTTTTAAATGCCTTCCACAGTCTCCACGAGGGATCACAGTTGCCCATCTCTACAATTTAGCATTATATTAGTTGTTTTCTAGACTGCTGTGAGAATGGTTTTACTTTGGAGTTACAAGTATCTTCAAAATGGGGTAATGCTCATTTCCAGGTGTTTTGTTCATTTTGAAAACTTTTTACATTTGCAGAAAGTTAATGCTGATATTATTTCACATGTCATATGAAGTGCTTTTGTTCTTCACATTTGAAGTAGCTGCAAGGCATCACGTGTTCCCCACGTGTGATTTCTACTTCCTCAAAAGTAGCACCTTCACACACTTGCAGTGTTTGAGGTTCCCTTTCTCTGTCATACCTGTGATTTCCCCATTCCAGCTGGGAATTAGGTAAGGTAAAGTGAGCTGTCTTGGAGTGATCATAAAAGGAAGAAAGAAGCAGCAATACCTCGTACAAACCCTTGAAAAATATGCAGCAGTGTGTTGCAGCAAGTCTCACATGCCAGAGTGATGTTATGTCTCAAGATTTATTACAGAATATTGTGTTATTGCTATAAAAATACCTCCTTCACAATTGCAGATTTCAGGACAATGCTGCAAAAATATTTAACTTGCCTGAACTATCTGTAGTCATGTGCCATTTCTAAATATGAGATACTATAATCCTTTTACTTAGTTTTTAATTTACAGTATTGCTTCTTGACATTAAGCTGTTAAATCCATGTATTATAAGTTCAGAATAACTTCTTTCATGTTCTGGCACTAAGCTAGAGTTCTTGCCTTGTCTACTAATGTGGAATAATGGAAAATAATTAACTTTAAATTAAAAGTGTTGCTTTTTATTATATGGCAGTATTAGTTATAATATGGATTTCAAAAGACGTTTTTAAGTGCAGGCACAAATCAATTATACACAAAGAATAAATTATCTCTGTGGCAGAAAGTAATACTTGTTTGATGAAAAGCTTGTTCATAAAATGAAGTCTTTGCTGTCAGACTTGTGTGTCTGTATGTTTGGAAGTGAAGATGCCCCAGTTTTTGGTGCTGCTCAAAGTGGTCTTGAGAAGCTGGAGAATTTGGCTGTGGTGTCATCAGGTCATGAGTGTTCCTCTGCTCCACGCTGGGGAGACAGGTTGGTGTGCTGGCTCTGCTTCTGTCACATGAGCAGAGGCTGAGCAAACAGGTGGTTCAGCCTCAAAGGAGAAGGTGCTGGGGGAAAGGAGCTTGTAAATCTGTATAAATACCAAACAGGATAAAGATGGGGGTTGCAAGGGGAAGTGAGACTAAACTGAGATACAAGAATTTCCCTAAGAAATGACTGGATGTGGCACTTGTTTTATGGCTTAGGTGACAAGGTGGTGTTCAGTCGAAAGTTGGACTCAATTTTGTCTATATTTTTAAATGCACAGGTGTACGTGTGTGTTGTGAGTTTTTTTAAGCAATACTATAATTAGAAATTGAAGACTTTTAGTGATGGTCACTATAAATTTGGTGTTTTCAGATGCCATTTATGAGTGCCTTTGGTAACCTGTAACTCTAAAAGTAAATCAAAATTATTGAGAGGTTTGAATGTGAAATGTCATCTCAATTAGAAGATGAAGGATTATAATTTCTTCCATCACTTTTGTTTTCTAGGAGAGAAAGCAAATTACTTGATATGTCTTTGGTTCTGCTTTTGTGTTGTATTATTGTTCTGTTTCTTTTTTTGTTCACCCTATTTGTGAGTTTGCATGATGCCCAAAGAAGCCTTTTTTTGTTCAGAATTTGTATCTGCTTTTGTGTATACATGAGAAAAAGAGGATTATCTCTGGAGATCAGTGCCAGTCCTTTGTGTAATAGTTACCACAGTCAACATGTCATATACATTCAAAGTGCTGTAGATCCATACAGAACATTAATAACCCACAGATTTAGAGAGAATTTTTTCATGGGAATAGAATGTCCATAAAATATAACATCATTCCATGCTACATAAGAGGGTTTGTGCCAGTGGAATGCAGAGTCCATCTGAAACAGTTTTCCCTACAGCAATCAATGTTGTTTCTGCAGTGCTGCTTTCCTGTGCAGATCTGTTGCCAGTTTGTGGTGTTTTCCATTGCTATTGCCTCTGAAACAGCTCACCTGGTGGCTTTTGAGAATAGGGAAGGGCAGTGATTTAACAGCACCATTTGGACTCCCTGGGAATATCGTTAAGTGAACCAATGATTACCAGGAGCCACGTCCCACTGTTGTGTCTGTGCTGCTGTAGTTGGGATGGTATTATTTTAGGGGGAAAAAGATTGATGTAGCTCCAGCCAAAGGTAATTTAATCTTTGAATTATGTAATAGCTCTGACAAACACACCAAACAGTATTTTGTTCACCACAGGACCTTCTTTCTGTTCAGCAGCAGAAGTTAATTTTCATTCTCACTTAGCATTAAAATGAAGTAGTTGCTCTGTGTGTGTCTTTAATAGTTCTCGAAGTTTGGGAGGTGTTTAGAGGAAACTGAGAAATGAAACAAGCCCAAAGTACATGAATAGGATCAGTGTGGGGAGTTCATCCATCTCTGTTAAATACTTGGCCCTTCGGATAGAAAGAATTGTATGTGTTTCAATGCACACATGAAATCCAGTCAACTGTAGTCAGTGATAGTTCCTCATTGCAGGCTGTACCTTTCTTGGGAATGGTGCTTGATAATGAGGATGTGCTCCACAGGGGGAGTGCTGGACAGGAATCCCCTGGAAAAATCAAGGGCTGGGTTGCAGCCTGACAAAGCTCCTGAAAGCTGTCCCAGCCCACAGGGCTGTCAGGAGGGGATGGTGCTTAGGGTGTCCCACCTGCTTGGATAACGTTCCTTCTCCAACTCATAGCAAATACAAACCTGTTCTTCTCAGCTTTCTTTGCTGTATTTGCAGGGATATTCCCAGGAGGAAGTGGCAGAGTTGCTTTGGCAATGGTGACAGTTATATATCAACTGCAGAAAGCATTGAAAGTAGTGGCTCTTCATGCACTCAAGCAAAAAGTCTTCACACTGTGGCTCAAAAGTAATTTCTTCTGTGAAACAAGGGATTGCCCCTTCTCCCAAAATAATAAAATTCAAATAAGGAAAAGAATCCCTGGCCCCTGATTTTCTGCTGCAGAATACTCTGAAATCATTTAAACTTGCACACTCCAAGGTCAAACTTGTTATTAAATGCTGTCAGAGCAAAAACATTTCCTTGGGTGGAAAAACCTTAAAAATAGAAATCCAAGCAATGAAAAATTGGGCCCCACAGTATTCTCTGGTAGAAGAAAGTGTTTTGTTCTGTTGTAATGTGAAATAGCACATTGGACATTTTCAACAGAGGCATTGCATTTTGAACAAAGATTGAAAACAAAACTAGCAACTGCAGTGTTTAAAGGAGATGAGGATACAGAATCACACTGAGCTTCAGGTACCAGTGATGCCACCAAGACAAGAGTCCTCTCCAAGGCCACCTGTGTAGTGAGTTATGGTCACTTGGCTTCTCTCTGGGAACTGTAGTGACCTATCTAGTGATACTTGAGGGGAATCCCTTACATTCATGACAGCTTTCTGAAATGGTACTCAGTTCTCCTTAGAGTTTTTGGGGGTTTATTTGTTTGTGTGGAGTAAGGTTATCATGACTGGAATTTTAATGTGAATTTGTAAATTTAAAATGAAATAATTTTGTTCTGGTGGCAACTAGGAGGCATTTCTCCTGTGCTGTGTAACTGCTTGTTCCAGGAGAGATAACTAGGAAAGGAAGCCTAACAGAGAATATGGGAACAAGATATGGGGTTTGGGGAGCTGTGAAGGTGTTGGTTAAGTTCAGAACAGACAGTTGTTAAAGTAGGAGAGAAGTGTGTACAGGAAAGTGTGAAGAAAGCCGGAAAACTCTGTGGGAAGAACAGAAGGGAAGGATGAAAAGGGAAATGTGTGTGGCATTGGAGTGGCAAAGACAAGGGGGGATGAGGAGCCATTTTCCATTTGGGAGATGTACATGTATCCCAAAGATATTATTCACAGAATATGCTGAGTTGGAAGGGTCCACAAGGATCATCGAGTCCAACAAGTGCCTCAGTCACAGTGATCACTTCTTTAGCTGAATCCTGTTTATGCTTATTCCAATTTCCTGAGACTTGCAGTCCTTTGCCAGAACCTTTCCAAAACGGATCGTGATTGTGGAGGTTGGTGTGAGGGTGGCCTGAAGGGTTTTTTATTTTCGCTCTTTGTTCTCAAGCATTAGATAAATTACACCTTCTCACTTGTGAGGGGAGAATAGACTTACAAGTTATTCAAAACATTGCACAAGAGTAGCTGTGCATCACCCTTTAGAGCCAGTGGGAGTGGGCTACAATAATAGGCCAAAGCTGTGAAATGCAGCTTCACTCCCTGCATAACAGGCAGCAGTAGTTGAGGTTTGAACAGTTTGTGCTGAATTGAAAATAACCTCAAAAGTGTAAAAGTAAGAGTTTTCATGATCTGCAAATTGTATAATGTACAGTGGATGTCACAGACTGGAGTGTCAAAGAACCTTCATCTGCAGGGGTGAGCGGAGCTGTGACCTCTTCCCCAAGTTTTTCCTGAAAAATGATCCTTAAAAAGGACAGAAATGCAAGGATAATTTCTGAACAACTTTTTCTCTTGCTTTTCTATCTGCAGATCAATATTTACAGCATGTACAACTTAAGTAATATATGCAAATTATTCCCTTTTAGCTTCCTTTTCAGAATGTGTGAAACATCTTCAGGCATCATGTAAGACTAGGAAATTATAGTGGAGCTCAGTAAAATGAATACCTGTTAAAGCAAAACATCCTGTGTGGGATATGTTTGCTTGGGGAAGATGTCAAAAACTTGAATGTGAGATCAAATGAGTAGATTTGTGAAGAGGCATTAAGCTCTTTATTATAGCACTAAGATACTTTTACCACAGAGAAATAGAAAATACCAAGACTGCTTTAGAGGAGATTCCTCCATTCTTGGACAGCAAAGCATCCGCTGAGCTTCAAAGTATTGCAATCTCTGTTTAAGAGGTTATTTTACTCTTACTTTTATATGTTTATGGAAATTTTTTTGTCTACATTTATACCCTGATTTTTCTACCCTAAAGTCTTCTTTGGTTCTGGTCTTAGGTGTCCCTTTTTGGGTAGTTGGGGCATTACCAAAACCATTCATCAGCTTATAAAGTTGTATCATTTCAAAGTGTGTTAGTTAAAAAATCATAATTTATAAATCATGATGTAGAACTTTTTTTTTTAGGATGGATGTTTGGTATAATCAGCTAATGTGTTTTTAATTATGATTATCCTTGCCCCAAAATGAAAATTGTTCTGCTTTGCTAGCTAGATCACATAAATTAAAACACTTGCTGACATGATTTAATCAACATAAAGTAAGAGCAAGTAATTTTCCCTGAATTTGAGAAAAATACACTGGAAACAAAATTAAGTGGCAGCCGTTACTCTCAGAAGAATGCTCTGCAGTCAGGGTAAAGTTGTGTTCATTTTCAGATAAAATGGAGTCAGGGATACAATACTAAATGGTTCTGTCTCCTGAAATTCTGCTAGTCACCTGAATTCACATATCCTAGTAGTCTTATAGGGATATTAAACTCTGCCCCTGACCATTTCTGGAAGAAAGGTCAGATTTTAATTGGATTCAGATTCAGATTGAAATGTTCTTAAAATACTTACTAATACCAGCTACATGTAGTTTGTTGGTCAGAAAGCTTCCCAGTGGCTGATGATTCTAATGTGCCCATCTGCAACCCGCCTTCTCACAGAGAATTTCAGTCATTGAACCCACATTTGCCTCTTTTCTCAAAGCATCTGATCCTTAAATCACTAAAGAAAACATGAAGGGGGGAAAAAATGTAACAACCCTATGGATTGCTTTGCTATAGGACATCTTTTAACTCACAGTGAAGTGGGTTTAGTTTTCAAGTAGTGAATGATGGGAGGGTTCCCAACATTGAGTCTTCACATTTAGCTTCTTCTCCATCTATTCCTCTCCCCAGCTCTCAAGAATTCCTACTGTATAGACACAGATATTGATATATAAATGGAACTGTCCCAGCACAGCTTGGTCCCTGTGTACCCTTTCAATGTGTGGTCTGGCTCCAATGCAGTGAGATGAGTCACCCACCAGTGTAATTCAGATCTTGGGATTATTTACCAGAGTTTGTTTTCTGTTAATTTTTAGTCTGTCTGCCAAGTTCAGCCTTCCCTCCAAGAGCCCTGCATGGTGTGTTTCCCTTTAAGCACATTTTTCACCTGGTGCTGAGCTATACTTGTATTTTTGTTGACTGGAAGTCCTTGTGCCAAGGGAGGTGATGTTTTAAGTTGTGAGCACCTGCCTGTTAGGAAATGAACTGAGTCCATCAACTCATTTCACAAAGGCCAGCAAACAGCTGTCAGATGGCAATGATGTAAACTTTACAACAGCAATCAAAATTCTTGTGAAACTGCCCAGAAATGGTTGTGAAGGATGGGAGGAAAAAAATAGAAAGAAGGTCATATGAGCAGTAGAGTTGGAAAAGAAGTGGCTGTGTCAGCAGAATGCACAGTGCATGGGCTATGAACAGTCTGAGCAGGAAGGAAATGCAGAGAGAATATGCTTTTTGATAGCATTCAAATGAACCTTTCCTCTCACCTCCAATGAAGACAGTAGCTCCTGTCTTGATTATGAGAACTCATTATTAAAATAGTTATAAGTCTTAATATTATGCCATATTGGAGATGTGCTGCTATGGCTGCGTTTACATACAATCCTCCTTTCATTTCATGTAGAAGTTTCTCTGTATCTCTGAATAGGTAGAAGCCTTCAAAGGAACAATACAGAAGAAAATAGAATAAAAATAATAATAGCAGATAGACATATTCTTTATTAGTAGTATGTAGTTCTCAGCAGCAAATTAATTCATGCTAAGTTTTTAAGCCAAAAAGCATTGCTGTGTTTGAAAAGCAAAGTGCCTCTACTCTGTAGGTATACTTTGTTCTCTTTCCCAGGTCTACATCAGACATTGTTCTGCTGCTGTCAGAGAAAGCCCTTTCCTATTGTATGTCCCTGACAGTTGTAAATGTGATATTATGTAGTTAAAGTCATGGAGGGGGGATGCAGTGGGAGGTGAGCAGTTCTGGCTGTACCGAGGGTGCCCTCTGCAGAATGTTACTGTGCTAGATTGCAACTTTATTTGGATTTTTTTTAATGTAGAAATACTATAAAATAACCTCTTACTAAGTGCCAATAGATTTTTGTTCATATAGGAAAAGAAGGAAAAAGAGGAAACTATGAAACTAATATTGGATATAATATTAACACTAAAGACAACCTGCTGTGATTCTAGTAGGATACATTACTGATGGCTGTGATAGACAACTACGGTCATGGACATAATTTCTTATCTTTTCTCACCCCGTGTCCATCAGGCCCATTCAAATTGACACATGATGGGTTTAACCATAGAAAGTATTGGGCAGTAGGTTTGATACTAATAGGAGGGTTTGCACCCAGTTCCCTTTCCTTTTTTCAGGAGATGGAGCGTAATATCCCACAAACCTTGCGATGCCTTTGAAAAAAGGAATTCATTTTGTTAACACAAACACTAATCCTTGTGTTCAGGTCAGGTACTTACCCATGTGGCTTCCTGACTAGGTGAGGTGTAGAGACAGGAATGTCAAGAAGGGAAGTGAAAAAGTGCTTAAAAATAGGGGAACATATGGTGAGTACTTTTAAATTTGTACAAAGTACTTTTCCTTCTCCTCCTCTCATAACAATGTGAAGACTTACTTGATGCTGCAATTAGTAACATGCTGTCGTGTTGCTGACTGTGTGGTAGGAGAGACAGGGTATGTTAATGTAGATAAATAGGCTTTTTTTTTTTCTCTGACCCAGTGAGTTTTCCAAACCATTCCTCCTATTTTCATCTTGAGATAGAACAGGGTGTGAACTTTAGTTTGTGTTTCTTTACACCTGGAAGGTGAGACACTGTGATTTCATATGAAGGTGTTCAGGCATCAGGTTAATATATTGCCATCAGTGACCAGCAATTAATTATTTTCTTAACAGGAAAATTATTTTCTGTCATTTACAAATAATTATGAGAACTTTTCAGGTCTCAGGTAGTGAAATTTGAGGTCAATTTTGCTTTTCTCCTATTTTAGACAGACCCCAAGGATCTGACTTAAAATCATTCTTTACATGTCTAGTGATTTCTAAAATTTTAAGTAAAGACGAGTTAAGTTGCAAGGAAGTTTAGTGCAGTTTAAAAAAAATATTGACAACTGAGAAAAATAACATGACCATTAATGTCAGAACATAGAAAATATTTTATGGATTTGGATGGGATTTACTTTGATTCTACTGTGTGTCATCTCAGTGCTGAATATAGTCTAGAAATAGTCCTTGAATGGTATTTTCACTGCTTGACATCTTTATAATTACAGATTGCATGTCCTAAAAATGAAGTAACAAAAATCCTAGTGAAGTTGGAGGAGAAACCTTTATAAAAATATATATATAAATTAAACCTGAAAACATAGGAATGTCAGTGTAGCTCATCTAGTTTAGTATCCTGTTTTGGAAAGAGACATAGAAAGCAGTCTAGGGGAAAGGGAAGGACAGGCTCAGCCACACATGAGGCATCCACCTGATAACCATCTTGCAGCTGATTTCACAACACTAACTTTGAACTTCTGTTCACTTCTATGTGTTTAATAACTTCATGAAAAGAAAAGTTAGGCTTTTTGCACATGTGGGTAACAGCAGCATCTGCACCATCCTTCAGCAGAAGTAGCAGAGGTCTTGTGTGAAGAAGCCCTTTTTTTCTCTCTCCTATTTTAATTGTGTGTTGGATCCAAGCAGGTGCTGCCACCTTCTGAAACGTCCTCAACCCAGTAGAGAAAGGGAGGGAACAGCCAGTTCCACCCACCTCTTCCATGCTGCAAATGAGCTGTAGGGACCAGCTCAGCTCCTGCAACCTCCACAGTCCTTCTGAAAATTCCCACTTTCCTGCCTTTACCAGTTGATTTCCGCTGAGGAACCTCTCTTGATTGCCTTTGAAGTTTTTCCTCTAAGGAATGGGGCTTAAAGGTGGAGAATGTCAGTATTTCCTTGCAGACACATCAGTGACTGTAAGGCAAATCCTACCAACACTTCCCCTTGGCAAGCAGAATAAACTAAGGATAGATTCTTCCAGTCTGGCTTTGGAATTTCAACCTCACACCGGTTCTCTGTGGAGAGTTTGTTAAATTGATGTCACTCTAAGCTTTAATGTCTGGCAGCACATCAGAACTGTCACACTGCAGTTGATTTTTTTTTACTGTACAATAGAAACCACAAGGTGTCAAGAAGAAAGGTGTATGGAAAAATCCCTCAAATCTATTGTCTAGATAGAGAGCAGTATTTTGAGGTACTTCAGTAGTGTTCTTAATCTGTTCAGGAAGACTAAATCAGTTAATACTTATTTCTAGTAGAAGTAATTTTTCTAATGTTTTTGGTAAGATTTCTTTGCTGTGCTACAAATCCACTGTTTTGTGTACTATGCAGGTATTGTTTAAAATTTTCTTCATGCATATATGTCTTCATCAGCACTTGAAGAACTTGAAATATATATTACAAGAGGTATAAACCACCCTATAACATTTAGTTATATAAAATGTATTTCTGTTTGCTTCTCTGGTGGGCAGCATTATAAACACCAAGAATATTTGGTAATTAAAGTTGCTTACAGATACTTTCAGAGGGTTAAATGGTCCTTGTAAAAGTATTTTGGAGGCAGTTCCATTAAAACTCCACAATAAAAGTCTCATCAATAAACCTTTCCTCCATTCAGCAAGAAGTATCCCTTCTGAAAATGCTGTCCTATGATAAAATAATTTAAGAAAACAAAGGTTTATCAAAGATTTCCTTTAAGCCTTATCCAAGCTTCCCTTAAAAAAATTCTGTAGAAATATAAACTGAGATTATCTGCACTACCTCAGGGGCATCTCTGGTGAACCTCTATAATTAAAAAGCAGAACCAAACAAAGACAAGACAATGAATAACAAGAAAATCATATAAAACAAACAAATTAAAAAAAAAAAAGGATGGGTATGATAAACTTGTATGAATAGTACATGGGATTTTAGCAACACCTTGTGCTGGGAAGGACAGAGTGACCTCTGCTCGTGACAGCTGAGATTTCCATCTGGCCTTGGCATGTTTCCCATGTCAGAATCTCAGAGCTTTAACCACTTCATTCACATGGTGGAGTAAAGCTCAGCCCTCACCTTGTTCTTGTGGCAGCCACTTGGTGTAACTGCACCTCAGCACATTCCCTGCCTTCCCAAGTACTTCTAAAGGGCCTTGGAGAAGGTGGGGAGTTTTGTAAAGCACATCAAAGGCTGCCCAAGTGATCACAAATAGCTGCCTATCTCCCCTTGGGTGGGCTGGGGTGTCCCTGCACCACAAAAGCATCACACTGGCAGTGAGACTCGTGGGTTGATGGAGGAGATGGAGTTCTGTGTTCAGTCAGGGATTCTCAAAGATGAGCTATAATTCTCAAAGCAAAGGAGCAATAGAATAGAAATTAGTGCTTCTCTTAATCACTGAAATGCCATTATTTGAATTGCAGTATTTACACTAGTTGCTGACTAGTGAGACCATTTGAAATATTCTCATCTATTCTTTCCTTCAATTATATCTCAGGGCTTACCAGGCTGTTTCACTGTCTCAGTTCTCTAGCTGGTGATTTTTCAATTAAGATGTGAAACATTCCTTTTTTGTTATATAGATTTAATTAAAATTCTTTGAATTATAATGCTTGGGTATTGTGTGTGTGTCTGTTTCAGGGAAATAAAACTACTGCTGCTTGTTCTATCATTTAGAGAAAAATACATTCAATTGTTCTCAAAATGTGGAATTATCTTTGAAATCTCATACAAACAGCTGTGGTTATTTATTCCTACCTGCCTCCTAGTTCTTGAATAATAAAAAAATATTATGTATACATTTTAAACCCCATGGATAAGAATTTTTTTACAGGATTTTTATTTCCCCCTCTTTACTGGGTTACTGAACTACTTTCTGTGCTGGTATTTTCCTAATTATTTTTCTTATCATTCAGTATTTAATATCAAAATTATATGATAGGTAAAAATGACACAGGACACTGTTTCTACCTTAGGGTTTCTCTGGCCTTCCAGTAGTGTTGCTTTAAAAGCTGCAAGACCCAAAATATCTGTAGAAATAACACCCATTATTAGTTTACAGTCTCTGCTACTCTACCAGACCAATGCCATTTTTAGGTTAATCCTAAGACATTGAAATGCAAAAAGGAAGAAATACTGAATTTATTCACTTAGTCCAGGCAGGTTCATAGCAAAGTATAAAGATTAATAATTGCTCTTAAAATTCCTTGAGATGGAAGGCCATGCTAAGTATTGGCATTATTTTATTATAATGGAATATTGAGCCTTCCCCTCAACATGACCTATTGCTCTCCACTGTTCTATGGACAGAAGAATTTGCTCTGTGTCAGATTTGGTTGTGTAGGGAATGATTCAGCCCCAGGATTCCTGAAGAGGTTGGCTTTTATGACATAAAAAGAATCCAGGGAATAATAAAGCTGATATTTTTTTAAAAGCACTCAGAAGTCATCAGGTGAGGAGGTGGGACAGGCACTGCTTGTGTCTCTTGAACCCTGTGGTGAGAGCGAGGAACACACAGGTTGAACATCTGTGATAATCGTGGTTACACTTTTCCTTTAATATTCATTACAGGATCATAGGAATTCATACCTCTCAATTTGCTTCTAGTTGTCATGGTATGGGCCTGGGTTAGTGCAATAATGGGTCAGTTGTTTCATGCACACCTTACAGTTAAGAAATTCAGTCTGTAGGATGGATGATAGGAAACAAAGTGAAAGATAATTTATACTTCTGCTATTATGTGTGATTTCCCCTTTTTATGTTAACTTCTATATTTAAAGTTTCTTTATAACATCTCAATCTGTTATTCTGACCTTTTCCAGAGCAGGAAATCCCATTTTTCCATGTTCAATAGAATGTTTCCCATGCCCACTCTTCAGTGCTGTGGATGGAGCAGCACACCTGCAGCACTTTAATTGCACCTTGGAGGCAGAATTAGTACCTTCCCATCTTGGGTGCTAACTGCAGTTTCTGAGTAACATATTTATTACAGTATTATAAAATTGTACCACCTTCCCCTGCAAACACCCCTAATCAAACAAGCCTAAAGCCAATGGAAGGAGAGATGTGGAATCCAGATCTGTCACTGACATTGTTGTTTCAGTAAAGAGCCTGTTGAAAGATGGAAGTTTTAATTTAAGTGCTCTAAGTAGCAGGTGTGACAGGGCTTGAGAAGGAGTTATGGCTGAGCAGCCTCTGGCCACGTTTCTGCTTCTCAGTGTTTGGTGTGGAAGGAGATGCTGATCTGTGCCAAGAGAAGTGCCAGGGCTGCTGGGTTCTCCATCAGTCCTGCAGGTTCTGGGCCTCATTCTCCTCTGGGTATCCTACCAGTGCTTTTAGTCTGTGAAAAAACATCTCAGCTTTAATCCCTGTATTCTCCTTGAGTGCTGGTTTAAAGGTGAACCAGCAGGGGAAATGAACTCACCACGAGAGATGATAAATCAGAGGCTAAAATTTAATAATAATATTACAATAAATACACTGACACCAAGGGAAATTGCTTTCAACTCACAAACCCCAGCAGTATAACCCAGTGTCCTGGGGCACAAACCCAAGGGGGTTTGTTTGCCCTTGTGCTGAGACCCCTGTGGTTCCCCCAAGTCCAGAGCAAAAGGAAGTGAAAAACCTGTTGGTGCAGGTGATGTTGCTGCACTCAGAAACAAGAGACACACTCAACACTTGAGGGAGAGACACAGCTTTGAAATCTGAGCCACAGCTTTGTCTGAGAGGTGAAATTTTCCCTGTCTACACTCAGTGCTTTCTGAAATATTGAGACAGTTGCCCTAGAAGTGCAAAAAGGATATTTATTCAACTTATAGAACCACAATATTGTAAAAAAAAAATTACTGATGAATTTTTAGATACTCTTTTCTCTGGCTCCACATTTAGTGAGCTGTTTGGAGCAAGAAAGGAAGAGAAAAATCAGAAGTAGGGAAGAACTATATTGTTGTCTTTATTTGCAAGACCTTTTTTTCCCCGTGATAAATCACTGTGGCTAGAAGAGGTATAATTCCAGATTTGGATGCTGAGTACAAAAATTTGTAAAGCTTCACTTGTAAGTGTCTTTATCAACTTTAGGAACACGAAAAAGATACAGAAAGTTAACAATCTCAGTAAGTTGTGTGGGATTCTTCTTATTTATTTATTTTATTTTGTATTTGATTGCTGTTGATTAGAAATATGAAGGCACTTAGCGGTACAAAGTGATTAAAGTGGATGCAAAGTGCTCCAAATTGGCAAAGTATCTGGCCCTTATAGTGAGGACAGAATGTGAAGGTCTTTTAGGCCTGAATTATAGAGAGAGGAGATATGCAAGGGCTGTTGTTGATTTTTAGCTTAAGCACAATTTTGTTCTGTGGAATAATGGAATTTCAGTCCCCCACGTAGAATTTTATTGCCCATCAGCATAACTGTTTAATTTCCTTTCTGCCCTTTCTTATGTTATTCTGTCCTACAGGCTCTTCAGAACAATAAAACTGATATCAAAATCAATGTAGTAACGATGATGAGAATTTCCTGAGAATTATTAAATCCATGTTGTTTGTGTTTAAAAAAAAGTATAAAAATATAGTGGGGTGTTTTGAATGTGTGTTTGTGAGCATGTCCTTGTAAAGCAAATTATTCAAGACATAATTAAATTCCCCAAATTCTTTGGAGTGCTGTTCTGTAATAGCAGCAATAATAAAGACACTCCCCTACTGCTTTCTTATGGCCTTCACTACCACTTTTCCATTAAACAAATGTGATTTGCTGTTGTCCTGAGTATGACAGTCCTAAAGAATAGCATTTTTGATCATGACTAGGCATGATCTCTTGAAAGACTTTCCCCCATTTCCACTAAACTGCCCAACACACCCATGTGGTACCTGGTTAAGTATTAGTAGTTTAATAATGAACATGAATAGACTGTCAATACTCACTGAACAGTTAAGTCAATTCTTAGTCACAGGCCATGAATAAACATCATGATACTGTAGAAGTTGAAAGTCTCTATCAGTGCCTGGGTCTAATGTCCTTTATGGTTTTCTCTGGTACAATTTCATCTGCAAGGTTGCAGAAACCTGGGCCATTTGCTTAGTAAATAGAAGAATCATGGGATCTAGTTCATTGGAATAGTTGGAATTTGTAGAGTTTGGGACCCTGAGTCTGTAGTTCTTTTAAAGCTGAACTTTTTCATGGAACTTGGTGCTGTCCCACCTATGCTTGCTTGGTATTTTATCTACTGAAGTTGTCTTTCAATTTTGGTTTTGTGACATTCTCCTGTTATAAGACATTTTGGTCTCATGAGTATCACAGAACAGCTCGGAACACTGTTGCCAGCTTGAGGACTTGTGTTGGCCTGTTTGGTTGGGGGATCATGTGAAACCTTAACCCAAAGAGATCCTGACCAAAACTGAATGAGCAGGTTAAGTTGTGATTGAGCAAAATACTCTGGTGAGTAACCAGAGTGTTCAACTCATTGTCACTCGCAATGAGACAATTTTTGTCCTTAGATTGGAAGTCCTGGGACTGGAAGGCAGCAATTGTTGAAACAGAGAGTTGAAAAAGAAAAAAAAAATCTGCATTTTTCAATATGTGGCCAGAAGCTCCCAAGTAAATTATTGCTCATTGTGTAAAGTTTAATTTATTCTATAAGGAAAAAAAGGAAAGTTTAGCACTTCATACAAAGTAAAATTTCACAAATATTTTCCTTGCTGGTGTGTGTGTTTACACACATATCTACCTCCCTATGTATATATACATAGAGACATGTGGATATAAAGCACTGATGTTAGTCAGTTGATTGTAAAATTCATGAACTTACTGAATTTTGCATCTAGCTTGCTCTGTTTTCAGAAATGTAAGGAGAGTAGAAGGTCCCATGAGTTACAGTGCCTGGCAAAGCAAAGACTCCAAAATTCCTAAGTGCTAAACTGAGCATGTGTCTCTTTTTATCTGAGGCAGGTGGAGATGGGCAGATTTCTAAGGCTGGTTTTGCCCCTTCACGTTACTGACTCTGTTTTGTCAGCTCATCTTTTCTTTTCAGTCCATGCCAGGAGATTGTAACTGCTGATGAAATTTATTGACTTTGCTGCAGCCTCCAAGTTGTCCAAGTCCCTTCCAGAAATAAATCAAAATGAAAAGGTGTTCGTTTAGATGAATTAACATCAATGTTTTGCAATAACTTAAAACTAACTGCATGACTTTGGGCTACTACAGTCTAGAGCATAATGGCTATAGTGACCTTGACAGAAGCAGGGGAAGGATGGCATGTTCCCCACTGCTTAGAAACACAGATGTGCATTAAATAACACTGCCACACGGTAAGCAGGTAAATCTTGTTTATTGGTTACCACTGTTCTTTTCCCCACTTAAATCTTCTGGATGCATTAGAAATAGAGTTAGTCTTTGCATTCATATTTTTTCTGAGTTACAGTTGATTAGAAGAGTATAAAGAACGTCACCTGTATGAAGTGGAACATTATTTTTTTCTTTGTTTGCCTTGATTTATGGTGGCATAGAACAGCACCTATTATTTACTCTGAACCTTCTTGACAGCATTTAAAACAGCAAGGCCCTCCAGCCTGGATTGACAGCAAACCTCTGAAAAGAGATTCCAGTGAGCCTGCATGCCTCACATAACCCATAAAGCCTTCTCCAATAAAATTCTACCCCAAAAGAACACCTTGTTCTTTCCAAATGCCATTTGAAAATGTGAGCCTGTAAGGACTGCCCCCAGAGGTCAGTGATCTGCTCTTAATTTGTGCACAATTAACATCTGGCTCTGGCTGCTGTGGGCCAGGATTCCTGCTGCAGGAGGGGTAGAGGTACAGGCAGTCAGAGAGGGAGAGACAAAGCACATTGGCCTGGAAAGCAGCAACTATTGATCTCAGCAGTAATTACCTCTCCTCCTTCATGTACTCTGAAATTTCTTGAGTTAGAAAGAGTGTGTAGAAGGGAATATCAGGAAACTCTGACTGGTAACTCACAGCTTTTGAATCAAACACTGAAGTGGTAGAAAATCCTTTCTATATCCTACGTGTTCCCTTCCCTCTTGAATATATAAGTTTTTAGGAGCAAGATGAAGATCTAAGAGATGAACAAATCTTTCTGGTATGTTGAGATGTCTGTATGGGAAACATTGAAGGAAAAATCCTTAATCCAGCCACTGCTGCCCCCGTTGCATGCTCAGACTTTATTTTCTAGTTCTGGGTTGCATCTGGGTGTTCTGTCAGGCTTCTTGAGAGTGTTCATGATTCAAGGGATAATTTCAAGATTAGTGAGTAGCTGCTGCTTCAACTTTCTCTCTGTGAAGAAGTAATTGAGCTGTTGCTTCTACCCCTAATTCTTCTGAGCTGTTCTTCTTTCTGTGTCCTCCTCCTTTGCTGGAATATTGTATCATTAGTGAGAGTGGAGAAAAGGGACCCAGAACAAGTTGAAAACTTGATTCTTTTGCACAAAGGAAGGGGAGGTGAGGCCTGTGAGGTGAAGGGAGGCAGAAAGGAGAAGCCCTTTGCTGTTGGTGTTTGGCCACCCCAAACACCTCCCAGCTGCAGTGGTGGCACAGAGCTCTGGATTGGAAACCAAGAGGATGCTCCACTTGTCCCCCCTGCCCTCAGAGGTGCTGCCCAGTGCCCTGCTGTCCCTGACAGCTGGCCAAGAGCCTGTGCCCACCCTCCTGCCAGGGAGCAGGAACTGAAGCTCAGTAATTAAAGCTATTTCTGGGCCTCCCAGCTGGTGTTTTAGCTGAAGATTGTTACCTCATTACTTAAGAGTAAGGTGTAATGATTCGGTGAGGATACTTAAGTGCATTTCAGTGAGCTACAAGCATGTTAAAATATCCTGATCCTTTAGAAAAAAAAAAGAAAGAAATTATTCTGGTTTTCTGCCATCTGTAAAATCTTGAGAAATGCTGGCTATGACCCACTGCTGCTGTAACAAGAGAAAACGTCTTGATGAAAGGATTGCTCCACATTAAAGAGAAGAAAAGAAACTCACTGGCTTCCAATTTTTGAAAACATTCCCCAGCACAGTAATTTAACATTTGTAGTCTTTTCCATCACACTACATTTATCACATTTGAGGTGTGGTTTTAAAGACCCCTCTGGAGAAAACGTGATTTGTTCTCTGCTGCTTGCACATTCCACTAAATGCTCATTGTTTATAAAATTCTTTAGTGTCTTTCTGCAGAAACACCATCGATTCCTCACTCTGGAGTGCCAGCACTTCAATTCATGGTGGCACAGAGCTGGAAATGTTTAAATTAGAATATGATCCCACCCATTATAACTTGCCATCTGTACAGAGTGGCATCCTAGAGGAACATCAGAGAAGGAAAGTTGATGCTTGTAAAGAATGCTGCTTGAAAACCTTTTAATCAGGAAAAGTTTAAGACTTTTCCTCTGTAATTTTGTAGAAATACAAATTTCTTGTGTTACTGTTGCTGTTAATATGGGCAGAACTGGCACAGGTTATTTTTTGAAAGTTTTAAAGGAAATAAGTTATTAGTCTTCACTGACTGTGTTCATTTGTTTTAACTTGCTTTAAATTTGTCACTGAAGCTTTTGGAGGGAAACTGAACACTGGCCAAAAGGACATTTTTAGTGGAAAACATCTGGACATCCCAAAGTTTTTAACTTTTTCTTGAGAAACCAGAAGCAAACACTTTGGGATGGGGTTACTGGAAGAGTAATCAGTTTTAAATTAATTGTTTTCAGTCTAATTAGGAAAAAAAAATGCAAAGTGAGGCTGTGGAATGAGGATGATGAAGTGAGAAAAGTTTTCTAATTACTGTTGATCATTTCAGTTGTGGTGGCTTTGATTAGGGAAGTATCTCCAGAACCTCTTAGCAGAGGGAACTACACATACACTACATAAGAAAATTCTTGGCTTGACAATCACAAAATGGCCCCACACAAACAGACCCTGCAGTCCCTACTATGGGGATCAATGGGGACCACAATGCTGCTGAACATAATTTTACTTTTTGAATTTTCTGTACTATTTGGAACTATCAATTGCTGGGCTGAATTTGATCTGTTTAGTGCTGGGCATTTATTTGTCTCTTTTGGGTCTGGCTTTTTTCCCTATATTATAGCAGAGGAGTGCCTGCCTCCACTGCATTTTTATGTGCTTTCAGTCTTTAATCTGATTTTTTTTGTTCTTATTACAGAAAATAATTTTTTAAAAAAATTATCTTCCTGCTACTTAATCAAGAGCAAGGAAAAATTAGAGACTGTGCCAATCTTTTGAAAGGTCAGTGATCCCTCTGTGTAAAAAGTGATATTTCTGCTGTTCCTTGACCTCTCCTTGGAGCAGCAAGGTGAAGATAATTTTATCCCCCTCAATGTTTCCCATTTTAGTGGCCTTCCTACTCTGGATGACTTGTAGTGAAGGCAGGTTTGTGTTTAGAAACTTCAGTGGGGCCTGCAAAGGGTGAGAGAATGGAGCTGTTAAAATGATGTGCTCATGCTCTGGGTCTGTGGAACAGGATAAGAGGGGCAGTGATGGAAACCACAATGATCACAAAAGGTTAATATTTGGAGAAACTTTGAGAAAAAATGAAAACTCCAATTTAGAAAGGCTGGAGTTGTTCTTTTGACTGGACATCCAGCAATTTTCATTAGAGAGCTTGAGATTCTTTTAAATAGATAAAGGCAAAAATGCAGGTACTAAATTTGATGCAGAAATGATGGGATTTGAGCACAGGAGTGAGATGTGGGGGCTGTAATAGTCATATAAAGCAGAGAATCAATTTGAGAGATTACCCTGAGGTAGTGAGAATCCTTCCTCCCTGAGTGGGGCTGAAATGCAGAGTTGAATTCATTGCCCTCTGGAATCTGGTGTGGGAATGCTTGAAGAAAGTCTGTGCAGGATGGAAACAGAGAAGTTAATGATGACAAGATACCATGAAAAGGAAGTGGCTGATGGGTGTCAGAAGTGGCTGACAGGTCAGGTTTTAGGATAAAACAAGTATTGATTGTGAAATAACCAGTGAGATGTAATTAGAGACTTTGTTCAAAGAAGTGTCAGTGCAGTGCAGGGAACAGAGGCAGAGCTGGAGAGGTTTTGTCCCAGACAGCAACTGCAAAGAGTTCATTGAAGGGATTTTCTTTCTACAAAGAAAAGAAAACTGAGATGGTAGTTGGGAAAATGAATGGAAAAGACACGTGACCCAACAGTGTGTTTTATGCAAGATGGGAGTAACTAGAACCTGCCTTTGCCACAATAAAAAGGTTCTTTGAACCGGTGTAGGAATTGAGATTTTAAAGATTGGATGCCTCAAATAACAGAATTTGTGCCAAGACCATGACAGGTTGTAGTGTTGTGCAGCTCTTCTTTTGCAAAATAAGCTCAGAGCATCCCTTAAACACTCTTTACAATATAGGTGTCTTAGATCCTGTTTTTCTTACTGCTTGGGATGTCTTTTATGCCTTCATTAATGCTTCAAACATAATTCCAGCTAATGGTCATTTAAGCCATTAAAAATTAGCATAGTTCATTGTCATCTCTTGCAGTTAATTTTATACAGCTTTGTCATAAAACTCACAGTTCTGGTTTTCAATATATAAGATTTATGTTTTCCATAAAGACCTTTAACACAAAGTTAACTCAGTGCTCTCCTCAACATTGAAGAGACTTATGATGATGTTGATCTTTACATTATTTAATGTGAGGATGGCTGTATTTATTCTGTGTATTTTTGCATTATATTATGCTACATATTTACTACTATAAATAGCAAAGAACAGATGCATAATTAGTATTAATACTAATTAAGCAGTACTTATGTGCTGCAACTCCATTTGTTGCAAAGCTTTCCTGACACTCTGTGATAGGTTTCCATCTTTGGTTTGGAATTCACACTGAACAATTTTTATGGCAATGAGTCTGCAGGAGTTTTGTCGTTTTTCCATCATAAGAAAAGCCTTGCACAGAATACAAGGGGAAAATTTAATTGCTGTTTTCTGCTTTGTTTTTATGGTAAGTTCAGAATCACCACTTTTAAGGGTTTTAATCTGAAATATTTTAGGATGATATGATAGATGTGGAATTCTCAGCATTTAGGAACTGCACCATTTTCGGGTATTTTATGATGTTACAAGGCTGTGATACCTGTTATTCATAGAGAGAAAATGTCAGGATTTACAGAATGACCTTGAAACTTGATCATAACTTTATTTTAGGGGAGGGACATTTCCTTTTCTGTTCCTATACAAAGTCATGCAAATTTGCTGTTACATCTTTGAGCATTCCATCATCTCCCATAAGGGTGAGTGAAAAGCAAATTATTTAAAAATCTGACTTTGTCAAGCAGCTTCTAGTCCTGCAGAACTTCTTGCTAGTCTGTCTGTTTTCTTCTAAAACCATTGAACAGGATAGATGGTTTCAGGTGTGAGAACTGAAGTGAAGGAGTTTACACTCTTTCTGATGGAGGGAGTGGTTTGTAACTGTAGTACCTTTGTGCTTCACTTTCTGATTTCTAAAATGGACTCTAAGAGTGCTATGAAGATTTATTAACTAATTGTTTGTAAAGCAGTCAGACCCTACACTGATGAATATACAGGTAACCTTATAAGAGAAGCTGCTTCTTGTGTTTAAGTAGCAAGCAGCTCATCAGAAATGAGAGAACAAATCATGTGGGAGCAAGAAGTAAATATTCAATAACACTGTGCTCAGTGAGGCAGAGATCCTGTGGGGAAAATGGGATATGATCACAGAATTGCAGTAAGGAATTTTGTCACACTCTAATTTTTGAGTGCTTCATTCTAAAAATTTAATTAGTTGCCATATTTTGGAAGATGCATGGAAGGTGTATATGGATCATGTATTTATGCTCAGAATTATGTGTGTGGAAGATGTGAAAGGTGATAGAAATGATGATCTTAGAATTTATGGCAGGAGGAGTGAGCCTGTCCCCTTGGCTGCACCATGTGCAAAGTGGCAATGTGGTAGCAGTGACTCACTTAAGACATCCATTAGAGATGGCTGTGAATGTTTTAAATTAAATATTAACTTTTTAAATTAGGAAAACTCACTAAGAAGTTTTGTAATGGCACCTGCCTGAGAAATATTTTGTGTTTATATAAATATTTTTTATAAAATCAGAACACTTTTAGATCCACATATGGTGCAAACACCTGAATGGCTTTTAAATGCTTTAGTTATACTCCTTGTCCTTCTCTTCCTTGGTTTTGCTTTGGATTTCTGTTTGAAATTTGGATTTTACAGACAGACTGAAGAACAAAGACAATAACTGGGTGTGAAACATAAAAAGCCCTAGTCCAATAAATCTATTTTGCTTAATATTTTTTCTGTTTATTTACATGTAGAATTTTATTACTGAATCCTCTCTCAGCACTGCTGAAACTCATCTGGACCAAGTGTTTCTTTTCTCCTGGTGACATTGAGTTAAATAATTCTTTTATGAGATTCTTAGATTAATCTATTGGCCTCTCTTGTTTTTGAATGAAATGTTCTGTGGTGGCCACTGAAAAAAAATTGTTTTTTCACTTAAGTTACTGGTAACTCTGGGGAGCTCAAGGGAAAGAGCAAGTTAAGTCAAAACTGTTGTTGTATAAAGTCAATAGAGTTTGGATTGAATGTTGAATTAAAAAGAGTCCATCCTCCCTGTCTACTGACAAAGAAAGACCTTAATAATATGGATTTCCAATATCTTAGGGTTTTTCTTCACCTTTTCAGTGCAGAGGTATTGTAATATCAGATGAATGCATTAAACTGGGAAATGAAACCAAAGACTCGTTTCTCACTGGATTGCACAAACAAATGGTATCTTTTTTCAGAAATTTAGAGTTCTTATATCTGTATTACAGTCCTCATATCTCTTATTGCTCTTATGATGAGCACAGTCAAACACTGAGCAGGTTTCCCAAAAGAGACTGTGCCTTCTCCTTTGTTGGAGGTTTCAAAACAGGACTGGATAAAGTTCTGAGCAACTCGATCTGCTCATGACCTGCTTTGAGATTGGACTGGATGATTCCAGAGGTCCTTTTCAGCCTGAATCACCCCATGGCCCTGGTTTTGTTTCACTGCTTTTATTTTAAGAGATTTGTTAATTGAAATCTGGTTTTTGAGCTGCTGTGAATTCCAGTGTTGTTTTGCCCTTTGTGATCTCACTGGAGTCCCTGCAGGTCACGTGAAGGTGAGGAGGACAGACCCACACGCTGCTTTCACACTTCCACAAATTAAACAGGAAAAGAGCAATTTTCTTTGCTTTCTCTGGTGGATTAGTGTCTTATTTTAGCTATGTAGCCTTCTTTTTAAAAATGTTTTGTTCAAATACAGTTAAAAGGTTCAAAATGTTTAGTATCAATTGGATTATCCCTGGTTTCCTATCTTCATTCTTGCTTTTGCAATAAAGTAGTGCATAAGCCTAAATTAGCAATGGTTGTTATTAATTCTCTCTTTAAATCCCTTGGCATCCTCTCTGGCCCCATTTAATAAAAGCTGCAATACTTGAACAGTAAATATTGTGTAAAAGTTTCATATTTGAAATGAATTTCCTTCAGGCAAATAACAGAAGTAAGATGATATTTTGCAGTGTTGTATATTAAAATAAATATACAGCTAGTTAGAATCGGAACATTTCCTTGGAAGTAAAGCCAAAGAATGTGAAACAGAGCTTTAATTTGATTAAACTTTGTGTGTTTTGAAATACATAACATTTACCAATGTTTATCTATCCCACTTTACATTCAGAGAAGATGAGTTGCATCTGCCTCAGAGTTTTATTTATAATTTTATATTGAACTTTGAGAGTAGAACTCACCAATTCTTATCTGTTTATGTGGATTACATTTGAAAAGCACAGAAGAACCATGGAGAGATGGGGGGAAAAGTGAATATCTGATCTCCAGAAAACTGTAGTCGCTCCCTGCTTTGTTTTGCTTTCCTCCATAAACTGTATTTAATTTCTTTAATCCAATGGAGGAACAACAGCAAAAATCACCACTTGTGTGAGCAAACAAGATGAGCTCAGGCAAAGGCAACACCTTGGTGACGAAGGGCCAACATTGTCATTGTGCTCTTATTCTGTCCTTCACACCCAGGGAAACTTTGGTTAATTCAGATGTTGTATTAAAGAAGTCACCTCTGGAGTAGCAAAAGGTCCCACACACTGGAACAATCCATTCTTTGTTAGAGAAATAAGAACATAAAGGGAGTTATCTTGCCATTTCACAGCTACACACACTTAACAGCTTCCAGTTGTACTTTAGAAACAGTTTTATGGTATTTTTGATTACAAGAGAGTGGTCAAGAATCCTTGAGAAATTCTTTGCAAATACCTGTATGGCAGGAATGTTTTATCTACATTATATGATGCTATCAGAATCCTTGACAAGTCTGGACATAATTCTTTACAAATAAATATTAAATATTTGGTTTCCTTTGCACAGTTAAAAATTCCCTTTGGAACAAAAGGTTATTTTTCAGAAAATTGCCTTTACTCTTTGTCAGACTGTGTCCATTTTAAAGTGTACTGCTGGACTGAGATTTTAATCACATTTCAAAATAATGTGAAAGGTTTGAAATACATAAACACAACTGCCAACTTACCACAACATTTTGTATGAACCTGAGCTATTAAGCATTTGTTTGCTTCTCTTCCCCACATCTCCATCCACATGTTCCATAAAGTAACAGGCACCAGGAAGACATTCCAGCAAAATCAGGGAAAAATATTTCTTGGCAGTTAATAGGCACCTGTTAGATCACAAACTTTGTGCTTTAATTTGCTTATTGGGAAGGTAAACTATAGATATTCCATATTTTCTTCAGTAAAACATGGCAAGTTTTATGGTGAGTTTACTTTATATTTCCCTTTATGGCTCTTTTTTTCAGTTATTTGAGAAGGCAGAATCATTCAAAGATAATCCATATTATGTAAGATTCTTACAAACACATCCCAAATACCAGAATCAGCAACAGAACATGTAAGGTTAATTCACTACTGAAAAATCCAATATGAAAATACTCTTTAACCAGGGACTTCATATCAGTTCTCGCTATCTGAACTTGTAATTACATGAGGATTCGACGTGACATTACAGTTAATTTATCTTTATCTATTTTGTGAATTAATATCAGTTTTGTAATTCATAGTCCATAATTCCACAGAAGTATTTTTTTTGTCCTGCCTCCAGAGCATGAACCTACACTCATTTGGGGGAGGGAGCTGCAAAATACTTTCTAAATTCCTCATTTCTGATAAGTACTGTGAATTATTATGCCCAATATGTGCTTGCACAGGAGGCCTCTGAGGAAGATACTGGAGCAAAAGGAATCTGTCAGGCATTCCCAGTTGGGGGTTGGCTGCACAAGGCCACGTTATTAAGATAAATGTCTCCACAGACTCTGCCCTGCCCTTTCTCTGCTCATTCAGTTCCATCTGCAGTGCCCTGGGACTGGCAGTGCCAGGCTTGGTGGAGGCTGCTCTTCAAGGGCAAACACTCTGTCATTCCTGGAACCCCACCCTGAGTGGGCAAAGTTCCTGGGAGAGCTGGAGGTGTGTTTTTAATGCAAATAGTTTATTTTCTCATTTTAGCCACCAGAATTGCAGTAGGTGCAGAGAAGATAAGTTGTGGTTTTGACTTGATTCCATTATCAAATGCTGTCCCTTTACACTGGAGAAGGAGCAGCCTCAAGAACAGAATATAAATATATATTTTTCTGGTGCATTATTTCCTGTAGTGATATCAGGCCTTTTGGAAGTCACATATTTCCACAGGAGAAATCTCCATCTCATATCCATAGAAACTACAGGATTAGGTGTAGTTTGGAAAAGCCAGCACAGTAAGTCCTGCAGTGGCTTTTATTAGAGGCAGTAAATAATTCCACTAAGGAAAGAAACTTCTTTCATTCTGCCTTGTTTACTGATGCAGAATGGTATTTTTCAGTAATAAGTTCTTAAAAATTTAGTAAGGGAGAACAAATAGCTTTTCCCTCGTTTTTCATGTGTATCAAAAGCTGGAGGGAAGAGAAGCTGAGCTTGAACCCTGATGACCCTTTCCGAGTTCAGTAAACACAAAGCATTATTAAAATGCTCTAAATGAACATGTGCATGTCTTTGTTTACTGATTGCACTGAGGAGATAAACAGCTTTCCCTTAGAAACATGGCACATTAAATGTGTGGACCAGCAAGAAGTGTTATCTAGAAAGTGCCATTCTCACTGTTGTAGGAGAGGTTTTACAAGTTGGAAATTCAATTTCGCAGGATTCCTTTTCTATTTGTTTGCTTTAAAGAAAACCATTGGCAGATTTGCAGTGGGAAACCAGAAAATAAGGCAGAATACTCCTTGTTTTCATGCTCTTTTCTACCTGTTAAGGCAAAACTGAGTGGTACTTGACAATTGTGGTTTTTAATGAAGGGATGGGGTTACAAGAGGTGGAGCATTAAGCTGGGCAGTAACTAATGAGACACCCCAGGAACAGAAGATTTCTGTCTTTCAGGCTCGTTGTTTTATTTAAACAATGTTTAAGTGAACTACCAACAAGGGAACACCTTTGGCAAATGTGATTTACTGCCAAAATATTATTCCTAGTGTTGATGACTATTGCTGATTTATGAATAAGTGCTGAGATTTGCATTCTAAATTTCTGATTTATAGGACATGACTTGCAGGACAAGGGGCTGATTTGTCTTAGTGAAGCTGTATTACAGTTATGTCAGTGTTGCTGTAATAAACTCCTGGGTTTGGAGATTTATAAGATTTATAACCTGGCTATAAAAATTGCTCTAATTGAAACTGTTTTCCCCCAATTTCTTGGCCATATTTAAAAGCTTGAGAAAGGCAAAAAATGGGTTGACTCCAGTGTGGAACTGATTCTGTACATGAGATTAAAAATATCTTGAGTTTAAAATGTTGCAGATGCTTAATATATGATATTTCAGAAAACCTCCTGTTTCTACTGCAGTTGCCTCTCCAGAGAGCCACTGATTAGCCTGGACCAAAGTCCAGCAAGTGATTTTTATTCATGAGTGTCTTTATGAATTCTCTACAAATGCAGCCTTAATCAACCCTGAGAAGTGCTTAATTTGCACAAAAAGCTACACAGTCATTATCTCGCACTGCCAAACATTTGTTTGTGCATTAAGCTCATTTCAGCCCATTCCATGTGTGCTTCCATGTCTCTGCAGAATTCCAGCTCTGCTCCAGGAGCTTCATGAGGCAGCTCTGAGGTGGTGACATTGGGCAGGCACTGGAGTGGGTGGGTATTCCTTCCCAGCCCTTGGCAAAACCCCAGACAGCAGAGAATGCAACCCTGGATAAAATTTTAAAGAGAGCATTTGGCTTTACCTTTTGTGTCTGTGTGGTTGTAATATTGGCAGTTAATTATTACATTAGAAATATAATCTTAGGTACTGGTGGACAGAGCCCAGACTGTCTGAGCAAACTGATGAGAAAAGTTTGCAGAGAAAAAGCCCAGAAACAACCAAAGCCCAGCCTTGCCTTCTGCTCCTGGTTTATCCCAAAGAGTAATTGCAAGAAGGTGGGAAAAGTCTTCTGTAGGATAAAGTTGGGAATATATTAAACTGTGTCTTAGGAAATGTGTCCCTCCCTCTTTAATTTCTCTTAGTGGCTTGGCAAGGGTACAGGTGGGGCCAAGTCATTGGAGGAATGTAAAAGAAAATTAAATGGCCTACATATAAAAGAGGTTTAATAAAGTTTTTTTTTTGTTTCTTTATGTATCATGCTGAAGAGTTTGAGAAAGAACAGTAAGAACTGGTTCTTATTAATTTTATTTCTTTTTATAACATTCAGCTAGTGAGTTAAATTAATCTATTAGATTTTGAGGGGTGGCAGTTACTGAAATGGAGATCCAAAGAAAAGAACTACATTAAAGTAAATATTACTCTTGTGAATTTGGCATGCACACTTGCTGGAGGCAGTGAGGCCAACAGTTTGCTTCAGGTAACATTAATAAACCCAACATCAATTTGTTGCTGGCAGCACAAGCAGGGAATTGGTGCCACGTTGCCATAGGAGGTTCAGGGGAATGACATTTTTGTTGTTGAAATCATTAACCTGGTAAAATGAATTAATTGATTGAAGCATGTTGGGAAAATTTGAGTCCAATTCTCAAAAAAGAAAAAAAAAAGCCCCACAAGAACCTCAAATGCTAGGAGTTATCAAAAAATTATTATTATTATAATTATTATAAAATTATTATTCTTTTTTAATTGAGATGGACTTTTAGAATTAAATGCTGGCTTTATTATCATTTGTTTTGTTTTTTAAATCCTAAACCATTTTGATTTCTTTAGATGTTTTTTACAAACTGTTGGCTAAACTTTTAAATCCCCATATGGAAATTATCTCATATTTTGTGAGTGATGCAGGAACTGCTCTTGAAAGGTTGCTGTTGGCCCTGGGCTGATTTGTGTAGGAGGGGAGGAGGTTCCTTCTGCATCTCAACAACAAAAAGCCAGACTCATTGGGCTTGGGTATCCAAAGCATTTGCAAGAGTCAGGAAAAAAGGTTAAACTTTCAAGTTGTTGTCACTGCAATTCTTTTATGGGAATATTGAAGCAAGTTCACCATTCTGGGATGCTGCTGTTGGGTGAAAAAGTGGGCTTGGGTTTCCTTACCTGTTCCTTCCCTCTGTGGAGCACATATGGTTATAGTTAACTAACTCACAGAGACTTTTTTGGTGCTTAATTGCTTGGTAAATAATGAACTGTCTTAATTAGAAAGAAATTAATATTATTCTTAATAAGCTTAAGAGTATTGCCAAGAGGGAGTAGGAGGGCCTCATGCACATCTCTCAGAGAGGCCAGTTCAGCAATCCAGTTAATGTCAAGCCCAAGTGCAATAGCAAATTCTTCCTTTTGTCCTTGTAGAACAATGTGATTTCCTGAGAATTCCTCATTCTCTCTGGAGGTTTTTGGTTGCTGTTTTCTATAACCCAGACAGAACCTGAGTCTGTCCTATCTGGTCATTTTTTATGAGGGTTTTCTCCTTTCTGAAGGATACTTAATAACAAGTGTTTAGTGCCAGCACTCATTTGATGGTATAGACACATCCCTGTGAAAAATGTGTGCAGAAATTTTAGGAGTCAATCAAGGAGGCTGGAAAGATTATTGCCAGATGTAGTGAAATCAATGCAGAGCAACATTTTAGCTTTCATACTTCATTGAGATTGATCACATGGAACCCTGTCCTGTGCCATAGAATTGTCCTTCACTGGAGCTTGCCAACTAGGCAGACAAATCACTCGAAAATGTGAGGATTCTGTTTAATGATTTACATGGAAATCATTTGGGATGATTTGCAAAGAGGGCAGAGTTTCCAGCAATCTTTCCCAGAGTTTCCTTCCTTGCCAGAGCGAGATGTAACCACCACTTTCTAAAGGCACTCTGTGAAAGATTGATTACTGTGCTCAAAGCAATACCAGTCATGAAATGAACCTCTGGGTAAAGCTCACAAATTCAGTTTTCTCATTCTATTTTAGTCATGAAAAATACTCTTTAATGTTTATAGTGCAGGTCACATGAACGACAGACGTAGTAAAGTCTATAAATAAAGAATCAACTACGTAGCAACTCTTTGATATCCAGTTTTGATTTGAGCTCCATATTGTAATGAAGTACCAGCTTGGGTTATGTCAACCAATTAAACCAAGATCGTGGCCAAGTTTGAACCCATTTGTTAGTGACATCAAATTTCTTTTTGTTTTAATCAAAAGAAAGTCACATTTGTGGGAAGGTGAGTTAGAAGAATACTCGATAACCATATAAAAGTTAATCATTATTCTACATCCTTGACTTTCCACTTCACTCCATAAAGGTTATAACCCCCCTTTTTCTGATTTGTTTTGTAGTTCTCTCAGTCCCTGAACATGCAAATAAAGTTACTGGAAAAGGATAGTTTAAGTTAATTGTCAAAGGATACCTAACTTAAGCCCTGTCATTATTACTTTACTGTGTGCTTTAAGAGTTTGCAACTAACAGGGTAGGTGGAATACAACTGGAAAGCCAATATTTTCCCCATCCAACTGCTAATAAAAAATCCTTTAAAGTACAGAGTAATCCATTGTAAATGGATTGTAAATTGCAATTGGTTATTTGCAAATCCACTACAAATGAAATTTAGTTTTGGGTTTATAATACTTTGATGATGTTTATTCCACTAATCACCCTATGCCACTAATCTGAGTGATTTTAGACTTGATAATAAATTTTTAATCCTGCAGAAGACAGTGTTTGATAAGGCATCTCTGCCAGTATATTAAGGGGATTATTTTCCTTAAACACAAATCATTGGAAAATCACAAGATGAGCTGTCTTTGGAAGAAGCAAGGTTGTGTTTCTCAGCTGCTGGCAGTGGTTTCCCAGGGAAAAACACGGGGAAACTATAGAATTTTTTTTTCATTTTAATTTATAGATGTCCATCTAGGCCAAGACTTCCTCTGCTCTGTTTGGTGGAGAGAAATGAAGGTTTCAAATTCTTGTGTTCATAGACTTCCCAGCTACTTTGTAATCAGTGACTCACAGCTAAATCTGCATTTTGTTAAAACAGAGAAGAAAAATATATTATGTCCCTACCAATTATGAAAAGTTGCTACAAGAAACATAAACCTGGAGTAGCTGAACATCCCCAATACAGTTTTTGTTATGAGCATACACTGCATATATAGGTCTGTATGGTACAGTAAGTTACAAGAACCAATTTTTCTTGTGAGAACCCTTCTTTGTAAGGAAATTTGGTGCAGTTTTGTAACATTTGAGACTAGTTGTCATGGAAATGCAAAGCTCAGTGATGTTTTTCAATAGTGCTGATTGGTTCGAAAAATATTTTGACACCATGTTATTTTCAACTTGAAAACTTGGTTAAAAAACATCTTAAGTTGTTGTGTAAAGTCAAGAGCAGGAGAGGCAGTCATTTAGCACAGCTGTCAGGATAATATATTACCTTACTATGAGCTTTAAAGGGGATTATTGTTGCTATGGCATCAGATAACAGGAAAACCCACCATGACTGCTGGAGTTGTTCAGCAAAACAACATGGTTTGCTTATTCTGACTGAAGAACTATTTTACATATGCCCCATTTTTTATACCTTGCATTTCGTGTTGTGTTCATCTTGCATGTGCCATGTAAGAATAAAGCTGATGGAAAGGGATTATTTCAATTGATTTTTTTTTATCCAACAATTTCTAATGTGAACCATCATGTTATTTCACTACAGTTGCTTAGCAGAGCCCCAGTAAGTGTGTTAAAATGACTGAAGTTAACTTCTTTCTTGTCAAAATACAGTAAGAAGGCCATGCCACATGTTTGGCTGGCTGTGTCTCTGTACTTAGAATATCCTGAGCTGCAAGGAAACCACAAGGATCATTGGAGTCCTATTCCTGCCCTGAAGGTCTTTGCAGCTCTTCCCAGTTTAGTCCCTTAGCATTTTACAGCTGATGTAAATGGAATTCCACTGACCTAATAAAATCATTTTGAATTAAAGTAGGTAGAAATTGTGCTGAGATTCATAGAGCTTGAAATTTGACTGTGGTCCATTGAAGCCCAGCAACTTACTAAATGCATTTTTTTCTTTTTCTTCTTTCTTTTTCTTTTTTTTTTTTAAGAAATGCAATATAAATATCTGGAAATTAGTAAGAGCATGGTTAAAATTCCCTGTTGTCTGCAGAAAGGGGAACAAGAACAAATCCCATTCTGACCCTTCAGTCTTTAACCATCAGGCTAAAGGCAATAACACTCAAGTCAGCTGTGAGCTTAGTTGTATTTGTCTTTGAGATTTTGATGTAACCCTTTGGTCACGTGGCATTACTTTAGTGTTGCCTTTCTCCAGGTGGGAGCACAGGAAAAGGAGGTTGGAGGTGACGTTCACTTGCAGTACAAGGAAATATGACTTTAGATGCAAAGGCCTCTGCTCTGAGTTGTATTGGCTGTGAGAAAAGAGAAGGTGAACTGTTTGATACCATTTGGTGTTCTCACAATACTCTGGTGAGCCACAGGAAGGACCCCATCCCTTCAGTCAGGAATTCCCATGTAGAGGAGGAAAGAGCAGTGTTCAGGGGGTGTTTCATTATTTGTAAGAACTAAAATACTTGACCTCTTGTGGCTGTACAAGCTGAGCTGAAGTTGGCCAAGGTTTCATAATATGATGTGGAAATGATGTTATTAACCCTCCAGACTAAATTCTTCACCTGCACTTCACCTGTGACACATTATTAATGTCCTGTCTTGTAATGTAAAATACTGCCAAGGCTGGAAACTCTGCTCCTTCAGATCACTTCTTTTGAGGTTTTCTTCTGATCTCTGTGTGATTTCTGTCATGCTCTGATATAGAATTATGAGACTAACATCTTTGAAACTTCAAGCATATGGCTTACTCTTAAATTTGCAGAATGGAGGAGCAGAGGAAATGCACAAGGTTAAATAAAAGCTTGAAGTAGATCTTATCCCTCATAATGATTTTTTATTATTATTATTATACAGTATGTTTAAAGTTAAAAAAATAAAATATAGTTCTGAATCGAGTTAGAAATATCAGGAAAGTTATCTAGGAATGAATAAAAGGGAATTTTTTGATCATTTTGCCTAGAAAATTTTAGCTGTGCTTTAGTTCAGCTGGATTTCAATTCATCCCTCATATAAGCATTTGAAAATAGATTTTATTTTAGGGTTGTGTACCAGCTCACATCAAGACTGTAGTTTCTCTCAGGAGTAAACTTTAGGCATTACAAAAGATTGTATATAATAGATTACAGTGTCTGGGAGAGACAGAAGACTTTGGCATCAGTGCTTTGTTGCAGTGAAGTCATTGTAAGGAACATATGTATGGAAAATACAGTAGGGAAGAGTAAAATATTCCACATACACAGAAGTAACTCTACAGAGCAGCAGTCCAGATGAAGATTTGCAACTCAGGCTTGACCTGTACTGTTGTTTCACCTCTGACCTCACAGGTTGTCCCTTTTACTTTTCTTTTTTTTCCCCAAGAATAGTCTGAGAGGACAAGGAAGTAGTAAATCAACCCCCTATTTACTGTAGGGTGATAAAAAGAAATTTTATGAAAACGTCAGTATTGGCTAATCTTTGAAAGGGGTCAAACTACTAAAAGGTGGGTGTGAGGCCCTGGAACAGGTTGGGCAGAAGAGCTGTGGCTGCCCCATCCCTGGGAGTATCCAAGGCCAGGTTGGAGCACCCTGGGACAGTGGGAGGTGTCCCTGCCCATGGCAGGGGGTTGGAGTGAAATGATCTCTAAGGTTTCTTCCAATCCAAACCATTCTGTGATTCTATGATTCTACTAATAAAACCAACATACCTCTTTATGAATTTAATAGTGAAAAGTATTTGGATGCATAAGTTTTGGTTTTTCTTTTACAGTATTAAAAAAAAAAGAATTCATAGAATTGATTGGGTTGGAAAAGGCCTCCGAGATCATCAAGTCCAACCCTTTCTGAAGGTATTAAATAATTAAAAAAAATCCTTTTGTCCTCAATATTGTGGTTATAATACCAGTACTTGTTTACAAATTCTTAGCAGTTCCAGCAGTTAATCACATTGCACCTATAAAATGCATCAGAGAAATAAAGTCTTCTTCAATAACAAGACTTACTGTGTCTCCAAATTCAGGTCGTTAAAGAAAAGAAAAAAAAACAGTTCATGCAATAAAGGTTGAATGAGTACTAAGGAAGTGGTTTACTTCTAGTGAGACTTATGAGGCTTGACAACATGTTTGATGAGTCAGTAAATGGTTGGAAGTTATGGAGGTAATGTGGAGTGTGGAACAGCAAAGCAGGGAAGTGTGAGAGGGGATGGACCAATAGTGTGAGTGTGCAAAGCTGAGAGCACAGGGATGGAGCAGGACTGGGGAAACAGGCAGTGAGTGTGCAAAGCTGAGAGCACAGGCACGGAGCAGGACTGGGGAAATAGGCAATGAGTGTGCAAAGCTGAGAGCACAGGCACGGAGCAGGACTGGGGAAACAGGGAGTGAGTGTGCAAAGCTGAGAGCACAGACATGGAGCAGGACTGGGGAAACAGGCAGTGAGTGTGCAAAGCTGAGAGCACAGGCACGGAGCAGGACTGGGGAAAACAGGCAGTGAGTGTGCAAAGCTGAGAGCACAGACATGGAGCAGGACTGGGGAAAATAGGCAAGGCACAGAGAGGGGCAATACTGGAGTTGTCTTCCTGCAGAAGCATAAAACACATCTCAGTAGCCCTACGTTGCCTTCAGTACCAAACCACCTCATAGAAACTGCAGTAATTTCTGTAATGCTCCACTTTATACCTTTGTGCCTTCATTTTTATTATTTCATCCTCATCTTCACTGTGGTGTTTCCTTGTTGGGTTTTGTTGGTTTTTCCTCCTGAAGTTTGTAATCTGCTCTGAAAGTCTCAGCAGTACCAAGGAGATCCTTCCTAAAAAACGTGAGAAAAGTAAATGGACACAGTTTGCAGGAAAGGGACTTTGAATTAAATTTTCTCTAGAATTTTTGGAAGATATGAAAGAAAGTGAAGTTAAATTACTGTTGTCAGCTGTAAGGGTTTGAAAATGTTTATAATAGTGCATGGTTCTAAAACAAGTTTTTGTATAGTTCAGTGTATAACAGGGAAAAAGGAAGAGGTAACATCCTGCATGGAAATAGTGGGTGCAGACCTACATTTTAGTAACTACAATTAAATTCAGGTTTGAAGTTCTCAGAACACAACTTACTACACTAAAAATAGAAAATATATTTTAAAAGGCTTTATGAAATGAATTAAAACTCTGGCAAAGGGAACAAATTCTTGTATAAATATGCTTTCTTCTGAGAATACCTGAATATCTCAGGTACTGACCATCTTGATTCCCAAGTTTAGGCCAACATTTTCTGGTAAACCCCATGTTTGAGAGATGGGATTGAATCTTTACTCACCATTGAATTTAGTGAAGTGAGAACTTTCATCAGCTGAAGTTCTAACTTAGTTTGTGAGAATTATTTTCTTTTACAACCTTCTGCAAGGACTTCAGTACTGAGAACTGGAAGTGCAGAAAATTTGCTAAGCTTAGCTCAAGTTAAAGAATGTACATATTCTTCAAAGTTTCATCCTGTAGCTTCTCAACTGCCAGTTTTGACAGTCCCAGATGTCATTATGGCAAACTGCATAGATAGGAGTAATTTTTTCCACTACTCTGTATTTGACTAATTCCCTCTCTCACTATTTTTTTGTGATTAAGGCTCAGCAATTAAAATTTACAACCATGGTATTCTGCGAGGTTTCTTATTCCCTTGAACTAAAAAGAAAAAAAAAAGTGAAATTCCCATCATAAAAAATAACAGTAACAGCGTAATTAGTGCCTGGTACCATAATTACAAGGCATATTAGAACTGCACTTGATGGCACTGTATTATTACTTTACACACATAAAAGTTGGAAGACCAAGCCAATAAGCTTAAATAATGGTTCTGCTGAAGCTTCTGAAGCTTCAACCTGTGTCAGGCAGGTTGCTTGGGGGATTTTCAGCATGTGGTGATGGCATCCCTGAGCTTGTGTGGAGAACTTGAAGGTGCAGCTCAGCAACTTGGGCACACACTCCTTTCTGCACTGTTTTTGTGACCAGAGCTAAGGTGTTTTTATCCCTTAAGATGGGTATGCACTTTCCGTGTGCTTTGGTTCAATACCAGTGAGCTGGGGAATATTAGAATATTTGAAGTATTAGGAGTACTATCATTCAATGTGGATGCCACACCTGAGACTGAGCATTGAGTCATACCTGGTGTGAGGTCCCTATCCCATATGAAAAAAAAAATGATTACCAGTTGATAATCTTGCACAGCATGAGCAATTCGAGGTAGAGGCTTTTATTTCTCAAATGAAAATCTAATTTAGGTACAGATAAAAATGAACACTGGCCACAGGAGTGAATGAGTTATTTGGATGATAAAAATGGACAAATGCAAGCACTGGGTACATGAGCAGCACTGAGAGCTCTACTCTTGCTTTGTGTAGCTGCTCTTTCTTTTACTGAGATGCTGAGTAAGAAAAGAAAATATGTGGAAGAGACATATCCCTTTTAACATTTTTATGTTGTTTCATATCTGCATAAAAATGTGTTTGTTTTTTTCAGAAGCAGTGGCTAAAATAAAAGGCAAACAATGGAGTGGCCTCTCACTTTGGCCTCACAGATTGACTGTTCTGTCTCCAGGGCTCAGCAGAGGGTTTGTGACTGCTTGAAAGGATCTGTCCAGGGAGAAAAAGCCTGACTTGCAGGTTTTAGATTTTTTTTTATTGTTGATTTTGTCTGTATATTTTTCTCCCAAAATTATTTTAGTATTCTACTTTCTATAGGTTATACTTGTGACAGAATTTTCCTTTCCTTGCAAAACACAAATCCAATACTCAGAACACTCTTTTGGGGGTATGTGGGGGTGTCACCACCTTTAGGTCACCAGTAGAAATCAAGCACAGTAACAAGTCCCACCAGTATTTCCTCTCCATTGCAGAGAAGTCTTCTGATTTCTAATGTCTTTATATTTCTGCACCTTTTACATCACTATGTCCAACCAAAACCTACTGGAAAATTTTGCTCCTGGCAATATTTATGGTTGTGGATATTTAAAGACTGATATCCATATATTTGGGGCATTAATGAACAGTTCTCAAATGCAATCTATACAGAAAAGTAATTATTTGGATCACTGATTAGGAAGCCTCCCTGGCAAAGTTGAAAATTGTCCTGAAAAAGGTGATTTAATCACCAAACCTTTGCAGTCAACACAATGCCCTTACACACAGTCTGTGGAGTGTTGAGAGCTCATGCCTGAGCAAATTGAAATCTCAGCTGTCTTATCCAAGATGATTAGACTTGACAAAATCAGTCACCCAGGGATATTTGAGAGTACTGCCATGGTGGAATTTAAGGAAAGGTTCTTCTACTGTAGAAGATTTGTGAGCTGATGAGACTTGAAAATTATGTTCTGGGTAGTTGGAACATGAAATGCCAGTTTAGAAGAGGAATTATGAGACTCTGGGCTGACAACAGCAAAATAATTACAGCTCCTTCACCTCTGCTGCACTCCTGGACACCACGGTGGGTAACTGGTGTCTTTAAGAGCTAAAACTACTTCCAGAAGATGAGCAGTTATTTTAGTAACAATATTCCCCATCCCTACCTCTCTCATCCCCCAAGTGAAAAGGCAACGAGGCTTTCCAGAACTCCCTTCTATGGCTTTTTTTGAATTCAATACATCTTTTACCATGTATGAATAACACATATATTTTCAGAACATAATCACTCTACTCTGCATTTTATCCTATTGAGACACCTAAAAAAGGGACTAGGAAGAGGCAGCATGGTTCTCATCTCTGCCTGCATCTTAAATATCATTTTAAATTTTCAGAGATCTGCAGTGCCAGTGATGAATCTTGACTCCACACACACCATAAAACTCCCAGGACACTTACACCTCAAGCACAGGGATGATAGGGAGTTTTCTAGGAATAGCTGGCAGCAAAAGATGACAATTCTTTAAGCAACTGCTGCTCCACAGAGCTGAGCATCGTGTGCTGTTGGAGTGCAGTCCCCTGGCAGTGGCAGGATCCACATCTGAGGACCCACAGCCCTGCTAAGATGTCTCTTCACACAGAACTCACTTTACTGAGCAGTCCCCCGTTGCTGACACAGCTTTTCACCTCTTACACAAGAGAATGGAAGCAACCCTGGGCCATCTCCTGAATAATGTAGCTCTCATGTGTGAGTCATTCTCTGTTCTGGAGCTGTGCAGGTGGCTGCCAGATCCCTGCCTGGTAAAACAGGGGATTCTGCATTGCTCTGCTTCCTGGAGAGGAAAACAAAGCAGAGCTGGAGTGGCAGGCAAGCCTGAAGTACTGCATAAAATTCATCCTGCTCTGATGCAGTACAGTTACTTTATCTCTGCATTGACAAGAGAAAATGCATGGGGAAAAATTCTGCTTTCTTTAAGCCATTTCATTCTGGCAGATTAGAAAAAAAAGGCTCCAAGTGTCTAGTGGATCTTGATTCAAGCCTAGAAATCTTCAACCAAGAATTCTGTTTTGATTCCCAAACACGAAGATCTCCAGAATTGGTTGTGCAAGTGATAGAAGCAGCCTCATTGTGCTGATGACAGCTCACAGATTGCACACAAAGCCTCCACATACCACCACACAGACACAATTAAATGGAATGTAAAATCCAAATTGATTTGTGCCTCCTTCCCTTATCACAGCAGCCCATCAGAACATAGTAAATGCATTGGAATAATGGAAAATGCACTTGCTCTTTTCTGTGCCATCTCTTTCAGATAATGCCTGTGAAATTCCTCAGGAATGTTTTTACAGTGCAGTTGTTTGCTTGGCTTTATGCAAGCAGTTTGCAGAGATCTTTTCAGATATCCACCCTCTAAACAGAACCTTTCTGGAAGAGAAACTAAAAGGAAGAAAGTAACAAATACTTTCTAATCCAAGAGTTTTGAATGTTCTAAGTATTAAGTCTGTAGAATATAGGTGGGGGGTTTTTTGCTCTTCTGGTGTTTTTTGGGTTTTTTTTCAGAGTTTTCTTCCTTAAAATATTTCAGCTCCCACAGCACAGTGACATCCAGAGGCAGGTTGATGCTCACGTCTGGTTTTTGGTGTATAAACATCACATAAAGCTATTTTCTCTTAGACTAAGATTTTTAATAGAATGTGGTATTTCTTGTTTTCAGTTTCAGTAGTTATTCATTTACCATTTTAAAAGGGCCAAAGAGGCCAATTATGCAAGACTGACTATTGCTGCAACATCATCTCTGCCCATAACATGACTGGTGTTCTTACCTGGATCAAGTCACAAATATCTATAAAAAAATTGGACCTTTTTTTTCAATTGTGTTTCATTCACAAGATCTAGGGGAACATTATCAAATAAGGAAAAGCATTTTAAGAAATAGAGTGCCAGTGTTGGCACATTAGCATGCTCTGAACTCTTCTGCAGGTTGCTGGCATTCTCAGGAAGTAGGGAATCTGATCTAGTGGATCCATTCAGCTGGAATTTCAAAACTGTTGGTGATATGCAAATCTTTGTATGCCAGTTCTTTTTAGGAGGGCTGTACACCTGCAAATACAGTCTGAGCTGCAGGACACTGTCTGCACTTCTCTGTACTTGGCCATGTCACCAGAAGGCAATATAAGTGTGAATAATCCTTGTTACATCTTGGTTCTATTCTATTCTCTCCTCCACCTTTACCTATAGCACTTTCTGCTTCCAGTCTTCCATCTTTTCCTATTTTTCACTTTTCCCTATCTTTTATCCATCTCACTGCCCTCTTCCTTTCACTGCTTTGCCTTGATAATTTTTCTTTAACCTATGTATACTTCTGTGATGCAATTGAAGCAAGCACACAGAAACATGAGGCCACCTTCATACTTCAAAAATTTCAGGTGTACTCTGCATCTCCTTCCTCTCATCCTGTTTTCTGGTCTAGTTTAAGTGGAATATGTACCAAAAGAGGGGTTCCTAACCATTCCACTGCAGTCTGGCATATTATTTAATAATGACAATATTCCCACTTTATGAACTTGTAATATATTTTATGGAAGTGGATAAATGATCACAGAGAAGTTAAGCACAGTTTAGTACACAGCAATTTATTTCAGGTACTTCTCTTGAAGTGCTTTGGATTCACAGATGTTCAGGGCACTCATAAATACAAAGAAATGAAGAGGTATGTGGGTACTTTATGGTCAAGCTGCTACACTTTCAAGGGATCAAAAATTAGTGACTTTTAAGACAGAACGAGTTGTTCAGCCTTACTGTGGGCACTAATTAATTATGGTGTCTGCCAGTGATGATACAAGGTAGTCATTCTTGCTGTGGTGAGCAATGAAGCACAGCAGCCCTCAGGAAGAAGGGGAAGGCAAAGATCACTCAGGTGCTGATGAGTCAATAGAACTGGAATCTGCCCCACTCCCCCCAGCACTGAGAAGAATTTCTGTGCTGAATATAGATTAGCATTTCTTGCTGGCTTTGCATTTAGAGGTCCATGAGACAGAGACAAGTTTCCCTGGCTCCATGATCATTCCCTGAGTCAGAGTCATTCTCTGACTGGCAGTGGTGTCCAAACCAAACACCCACTTGCTCTCTCTGCCTCTGTCTCCGTGCTGTATCTGTTACCATATGAATATCCCACAGAATGGAGAGCCTGTGCATGCAGATGAGCAGATTGCTGTATTATGGGTAAAATGCTGCCTCTGTTTCCCTTTCTTACTGGCACACCCACAGTTTTTTGCTTGAAATTTGTCCAGGAGATATGCTGAGTAAACCTTGGGGAAGGTGTGCTCAGGATTGACTGATACTCCCAGGAGACCAGCTCTGCATCCTTGATGGGATGTTTTTCTGAGGTTGGAATTAGACCAACTCCATCTGTTTGTGACAGCCTGTCCATCATGTTACAGCATCTGCTGCAAAAAAAATTGTGTTGGATTGGCTTAAAACAAATGGAAGTACAAAAACTCCCAACAACAAGAACTTATTTGATGGGAGAGTGTCAGAAGTAATTATAGTGAGTGAAAGTTAAAAACCCACAACCAAACAAATAAACTTGCAGAGCTAATGTGGCTATTAGAACTAATGTGTTTATGCCCAGATGAACAGCTGTCCAAAAAATCCAGTCAGATTTATGAACACACATGTATTCAGTGACAGCTGGTAATTTTGTTAAGCACAGCAAACCTACAGGCAGAGGATATCACAACAACTCTGGTTTTAAGGCAAGATTGAGCAGCCCCCAGTTGTGTCCCAGGAAGGTGCATGTCCATGTGTACGTGTGCATCGACAGGTACGAGGCGAGTGGGTGACCCAGAGAACATTCTGCACACACACTCTCAAAATAACTAAAGTGCTTTCAGCACAGGAGGGAGACTGAGGTAGGTGAGACACAAGAGGGGAAGCTTTTCCTAATGAATGAACAAAAAGTAGACGAGAAGTAGGATGGTCTGCAGGAGTTGTTTGCCTCCAGCAAGCTCGAGGCATATTTAAGACACTTAAGGCCACATTGACTTAGAAAATAACATTACTTTGTTATATGGTCTTATGAACTAACTTGGCTTTGTGCAAAACTTCCATAGCTTTTGATCTTCTTTTCTCTTCTTCTCATGTACTTCTGCCAAAGTAGAAAAAGGGGCAGAATTGCAATGCATAAATGTATGGCTTTTATGTGAGCTGCATCTCTAATGACTTCCCTTTGTACTTGGATAAATTTAAGCTCCTCTGACCAAGTTGTTTTTATTAAATCTATCCTTCTGAGTCTGTATAATGCCTGGAGTGAGTTCAGGAGGACCACCTTTCCAAATGTAAACACAGGGGGAGGTTGACACTTGCAGTGGAATAATTTCAGGAGTCCATGAAGTTGTTATCTTATGGTCTTTGCTGTGGACTCCTCTCTTGTCTGTTCCCTGGAAGATGTGCTACCAAAGGAGGATAATGTCTCCATGGCTGCATGTTCAAAAAATGAAAAGGTGTTTTGACTACAGATGTAAATCCTCTGATAAACTGGCCAGGAGACTTTCTGTCAGGTGATATTTAAATTAGAACTGGTGTCAGCACTGCCCATAGGGTTGCTGTAATACCAGGAACCTTTGTTGTTAGCAGGGTTGCTCAGTACTGCAAGATAACTGTAGTCAGTGAATTGAATACAAGTTCCTCTGCTTTGACAGCCCACTTTTCTTAAAAAAAAAAAAAAAAAAGGCTTTTCCTGGCCAGTGTTTGTAAAGAAGTTAAAACTCAATCAGAGACCTGACCTGATGTTAAAATTACAGCTATTTTTCTCACCTAAATTTGGATTTGTTACTCCAAATACCTTCTTTTCTGGTTTATCTGTTGCTGTTTAGAAAAATAGAAGATAGAATTCCATTGGAGGTAACAGAACCTCCATGTCATATCACAGAGACAAGACATGCTTGTTTATTCTTACTGACTTTCCATATTCCTTCTTGTAGACTTTGGTGACTCACTTTTCCATGCCACAGGGTGAATAGATACATATGTCTTTAAAATGGGAAGGTGATGGTGTGAGAAGATGAAACCTTATGGTATTTCAACTCGTATAGTTCTTTTAACTAAAACAAAATCCACCTGAAGGGGGAAAAAGGCTTCATTTTTTCTTTCCAGTAAGAGCATGGGACTTGGAGTGTGTGTTTTTGTGGAATATGAGATGGTGAGTCAAAGGCCTGAGCATTCATAAGGGCTGTTTCTCACTTTGTGTCAAGGTATTGGTGTTTGACATTTCTTGGCTGCTGTGGCATTGCTGTGATCCATCTCAACATTTTAACATAACAGAACATGACTGATGTAACTGTGTGTGACATATCAAAACAACACCATCAGAGGCCAAGGAATTCCATTTTTAATACTGCTGCAAACAGGCTATTAATTTTTTTTTTGAGAGTTTGTTTTCACATTCAGGCTTGCTAAATTTTTTTGCCATTTTTATCCGAATCCAAGTGAACCTCTGAGATGTTATGACCAGAGTCTCTTATTAAAAACCAGAAAGTTCAGAAACAAAGCCCTGAAACAAAATCAAGGTAAGAGCATATAACATTTATAATGAACAAAATAGAAAGAAAATATCAATATTTATATTACGGGGTCTGGGTTCTCTTTCTCCAAAATGTCTTTATTTTGCATCTGTACTGTTTAGAGCTTTGCTTAACCACAAATCTGAATTTAGACTCTGCTTTCAGGGTTGTTGTTCATTATAAACATATGAAAATATCATTGTCAAATGAAATTTGTGACCTCCTAACTACTGATTGTTAAACAGGTAGATTTTCTCTGTAACAACCTTTATCACTTGGCTTCCATGGCTGGCACTGAAAACTCTACCACCATCCTGTGTTGGTTGTTCCTGAGTTTCTCACACTTTCCTGAGCTTTCCAGAAGTGCATCCAACAATGTAAAAGGGAGAGGTTTGGGGAAGGATTGTAATTCCAGAGGGACAGCTTAAGTCCCTGTGGGAATTTACCAGTTTAAACTTGACCTCTGAAGTTATACAAAATTGTTCTGCAACCTGGTTTTCTGGATTATCGAGAGAAGCAATATCAAATTGTGTGTCCATTGCCACCCTGGAGAACTGTGTGTCCCCTGGGAGAGGATCCAAACCTGCTGCATCACAGTTCATAGCTGGCCAAGGTCTGCACGTCAAGCTTGAGACCCTGAGCAGCAATGACCACCTCAATTAAAAATAGCCAGGCCTGTTAATCATGAAGTCATGGGAGTGTGTTTCAAATTGCACCCATCTTTTCTGCAGGATGTTGACAAAAAGGCTGAGAGGCCAAAGAGAGTAAATTTTTTTCTATAGTTAAGAGAAAAGAAGAGGTGAAAATGCTGAGAAACTTTTGGGATCTATTGTGTTCCAGGACGAAGGTGAACAAGTGTGATTCTTTTTTTTCTGATCTGCGTGTACTTTCCCTAGAAATACAAGCACTCCTGGGAGAATTTGCAGAGAATTTCTTCAGCAGTGTAAGGGAAAACTGAGAGAGTTTAAGAAAACTTTTTATTAAGAAGAGTTTGAATATTTCTTTCTTCACCATCACTGGAAAAAAAAAGGGGCTTTTGTTATTCTAATGTGATTTTTGCTATTGGTGGTTACTCCAGAAATAGAACAAGTACTACCCTGGAGATCAGAATTTTTCTGTCCCTGAAACGCTGTATCTTGGAATTTTAGCATATAAAATAGCAATCAGTGACTATTGTGCTTTGTTTATTTATTTATAGCTGTGATGAACATAATCAAACCAGAAAAACAGAAGCACAATAGAAGGAAGAGCTAAAAGAATGAAATGCAAGCAGGAAAGGGAAAGAAACCATTAGAGACCAGAAAGATGGCTCTGCTCATCTGACAGATACTGGTTATGGAATACATTGCAGCAGTTTAGATCTCAGTATATCAAATTCAAAAAACAGCACAGTTGCCAACTCTTTCGTTCTATGATTCTATTATTTAAGAGTGATGATTTTTCACCATATGAGGCCATTTCATCTCTCCCATATCGATTTCTGGCTGCTGCCTTTGTTCTGCCAACAGGCACATCTACCAGATTTTCTAGTACTGCCAACTAGTTGTGTCCAGGTGGATCCTTTCCTGTTTGTTTCATTGTTGGCTTTTCAGGCTGTTGGTGGGAAAAAAAGGATCATGGAGTTATGAGACTTGCTTGGATTGCAAGTAATAAGAGATTCATTTCAGTATAACTTGAGACTTTGAAGCCCCTTCTCTGCAGCTGTTTTCTGCCAAATACCTGATATATAATTTATAGGAAATGCAATTTTTTGAGGAGGAAAGAACAAATATAAAACTTTGAGTGAATTGTTTGCAATTTGTGTCTGATCCTTCTTAGGTTTATTACATTTTGAATGATAAGATGAACATACATGACAGGACTTACTAAAATCTTCTGGCCATCAAGTTCAATTTTATGTATTGCAAACACCTCCACCATGTAATATGTTATAAATGACAATTCTTTTTTCTTTTTTCTTTTGTTTTGGGTTGTTTTTTTTCATGTTTTTATTTTATTTTATTTTATTTCTTCTCCCCACTGTTCATCTTGGAAATTCATTCAAGATAAGATATTCACTACCTTTTTTGGCTGGGAGTCTTTCTCCAATCTCTGGTATATTCCTGTTGCTCTCCTAGAAATTGCTTGGAGATATGTTTATTTATATGAACTTACTTTTGCCAGCCACTCACTGGTAACGAGTTACATGATGTGAATATCAGCACTGATATCAGTATTCACAAAAGACACAAATAATGGAGGATCACTGAAAAGTAATTGCAGTCTTACATCTCTAAATATACTTTAGTTACAACTGAATTATCTACATATCTCACTTGAGCCCCCAAATGTAAGTACTTCTCTCTTACCTATTATCATCCATTCAGCAGCTGCTTCTTCATCTAAAGGAGAGGGTTTTGATAACCCATCACTCTTCCATCATATATATTTTAAAAGAGCACCTCTGTTTTGAAAAACAGAAAAGAAAGAACCGTCTTTGGAGTGCTAATCAGCTGCAGCTTAATAGACCCTGTGCTCATTTCTGATGAGCAGGGAATGTGACAGTCTCATCAGCTCTTGCAGAAATAGAAGAAACATTGGGAAGAGAGTACAGGAGTTTATCTTGTCCTCCTCCACCTCACATTAGCATTAGTTACTGTCGGGTGCTTATGGAGTCTCCTCCTGCCTAAATGGAGACTTGTATCAAGAGATGTGCAATCCCTGACTTCATAACTTGCTAATATATATTTAAATATATATAAATTCCAGAGATTTTATTACATTTGAGATAAATAATGTATCTTTAAGATAATATTATCAAGTACAAATCAAGCAATTTCACATGAATGGAATATTCTTCATTATGTTCAATTGCTGGTGATGGGTTAATGTAATGAAGTCACTCTATTTTGTTGGGTGTGCCAAATTTCTGGATTAAGTAGAATAGAACTTGTGTGAGGCAGGGCAGTTTTTGCTGTATGATTTTAATAAATCAGGGTCCTGTTGGATTTCTGCACTTAATTTATCAGTTTTGTGGGGTTTTTTTCCCTATTTTGGAAAGGTTGATACAGGAAAATACATGATCTAAAGTAGATGAACATCTCCATTATATTATTTATTGTGTTTTCCCATCTCCTGAGTTTGCCTGGGAAATAGCTGCAAATAGTGTGTGTTAACATGTACCCATGTTTACTCAGTTCCATGTACTGTCCTCATCTCCCTGAAAACTGTGAGGGAAAATAGAACTCTGCAGACCCTCAATGGTGCACACTCATATCCAGAGGGGACTGTTATCATTTTCCAGCATGTGGAAGACCAAGAGCATTTTCTAATATCTGCACTATGAAGCCCATTATTTTTCCATAGCTCTTGTTTTACCTCTAGTGTAAATATTAGAAAATCTGCATGTAAGTTTTAGTTTGTTCCATAGAATTTGAAATACTTCAGTGTGTGAATGATTGGTTTTTAATGATTATGAAAGCTGGGACAAAACCCTTCTTTACCAGAGATGTCAGCAAATGCCTTTGTCTCACATGTGATCCTGAAGAGTAAGAGGAAGGATTTATTTGGACAGTTTTGATATATGAATTAAGTTACATGAGCAGATATAGGTACCCTTTTCAACAATTGTAATTAATGGTGTATAAGTAATAAAATATTTACACTATCACTTCCATACTGGTCTGTTGCTTCCAGGCACATCTCTGAAGCACTTGCTCGATTCTTAAGAAAACAGTATTTGCATTTCACTTGAAGAATTTTTTAAAAAGATACATTTCTAGTTTTTTTTCTGTCATTGCCAGAGAGTCATTAGCAACTTCTGCAAGATTTATATCCTTGGAAATGTCTACAGTAGATCATAGTCTTTAACTACTGAGGAAGATGCAGAGAAAAGAGAATGTGTGTTTAGACAAGATGAATTGTGTCTGTATTTCCACTTAGTTTTGCAATATTCATGTGTATTCTTGTAACATTACATTAGAGAATTTGCATGTTATTCATGTGTCACATCAGATTAAGGATGATTTGACCTTAAACACAAAAGTGTGACTATCAGTAGGAGTGCTTTATGTATAATATTTTTTACTCACAAAACCAATTACCATTTAGAGTTCTTTTTTCTCTGGAAGATTTTATTTCCTAATTACATTCCTGTGTTCACCTCTGTACTCTACCATATTTCACTGCAATTTACAGATATAAATTAATTTCTTTGCTAGTTCAGCTGTGGAACCAGCTTCATTTAGTATTTCACTTCGTAGTAACCAGTACCAGAGGATTTTAAGGATAACTGCCAGAAATTCTGAATTTATCTATCTATCTATCTATCTATCATCTATCTATCTATCTATCTATCTATCTATCTATCTATCTATCTATCTATCTATCTATCTATCCATCCATCCATCCATCTATCCATCTATCCATCCATCTATCCATCTATCCATCCATCCATCCATCCATCCATCCATCATCCATCCATCCATCCATCCATCCATCCATCCATCCATCTGAATAGCAATGATACCCATTATTCAGCAGGTAAATTTGCTCCTCAAATTCACTTCTGATTGATGATACATTATAATCATATAATTCATTTGCAAACATTTTATTGGGGGGAAAAATGGTTCTTGGAAAACTTAATTGCTATTGGAACTCCAGATATTTTTTAGTTTGTGTTGTGTTTTTTGGTGTTGGTGGGTTCTAATAATTCAATGTTTAATTTTGTACAAGACCACTTCTCCCATTAAAAATGCATTCCTTTCTAGGAATTGTGATAGCAATTTGTCCAGAAAAAGTAATTCAGATGCAGGAAGTAAAAGGTGATTAAGGTATGTGGGCAGTAGAAGTGCAGAAAGCTGAAAGTCCAAGATCTCATATCCTTTAAGAAATTAGAACTCATCTGTGGTTTATTTAGTCTGAATGTTCTTGAGGTGTGTGCTGAAGAGCACAACCTGTAGGTCCCTGGCACAAGGACCAGCAGAGGCACTGACTCCCACTGATCTTAATTCCCAGTTCTTCCAGCAGCTCCCATTATTTTTTGCAGTGCCCACATAAGTGGGGTCAGTCCCTGAAGGGCCAAGGGAAGGGCAGCAAAGGTGACAAGCCTGGGAAATGTCCAGAGCTAAAACAGTCATGTTGAAATGCAATAGAGGAAATAGCAGTAAAAATGCTCTTTATCACCTTCATTATGGCTTTGCTGTGCACTGGATACAAGGCAAGCTGAGCCCACTGTTCAGTGATTCCTATTAATGGAAAAGAGGCTAAAAATGTCACTGTTTGGCCCCTTGCTTGTTTTTTAGACTGAGGCATTTAAAAAAGAAAGCTCAAGTGTTTCTCATTTGTCCCATCTGTATTTATTCATTAGTCAGAGCTACTCCTGATTGTGCTCCCAACTCAGCCACTCATTCCCCAGGTCGCTCTGTGCCTCACACAGCTCAGAAGTAGCAACACTCATTTATCTCAGAGTGCTATAACTGATATTTAAAGGTCAATATTGGCTCAAATCATCTGTGGGTTTGAGTGCTTAAAAACAACGGCAGCAGTGTACACACACACAGAGGAAATCTCTGGTCAGCTACTTTAATTTTAAAGGATTGCAGTTATCAAAAGTGAAGACATTTCTTTTGGGAGCTGATATTTCCCTTTTTCTATAGGCAGAAAGCACTGCCTTATGAGAAACATTTGTGATCTGGTATTTCTTTGTGAAAACCTGGAATTATTTTTGTTGAGAAACTTTCTTACATTCAATCACAATAAAAGTGTCAAAATGTTCTCCTATTTTTCTAGATAGATGTTATTAATATCAAGCACTTTAAGGTTACGAGGAGAAATAAAAAATCAAAATGGCCAGGAAAAAATATTCTGCAGTTTTAAAAGAAAATTCTGCTTTGATTTAAAATATTCACAGTTTAATAGGAGAGATTGTCAAAGGGCAGCATAATTTACATAAACAAATGTTATCACACATAGAATGGTTTGGGTTGGAAGGGACCTTAAAGGCCACCAAGTTCCACTCCTTGCCATGGCCAGGGACACCTTCACTCAACCTCATAAGCTACAGCAAAATTTGCACCAGTGTTTTCAGTGGAGGGCATATGACAAAACAGGGTTTTCCTTGTCCTATTCATCATGATCCTAAGGTGTGGACTTCTCCTTCCCATTATTTCTGTGTCTACATGTGTTGGATATTTCTGTGTTTGGGACCATGCATCTACTTTTCCAGTGCTGTCCTACAAATTTGGTTGTAGGAAGACAAAACTTCAGTGATGTTTTCATTGCTTCTTTTCATCATAGTTAAATGAATTGGGTTTGTAGCTGGGGAAATAAGGTTTATAATGTAACTTTAAATTCCTTAACCAATTCTCTTTGCCAAGTAGGCAAGGGAGGAGAGAAAACAAAAGATATATCTGTTTGTGAGGTTCTTGCCCTCAGTGTATAACTGTGCATGACTGGTGAGTTTTTGCTGCAGAAAACATGGAACCTTCTGTTCAATAGTTCATTAACAAAATTCTCTGAGTACTCAGGGCCATCTGTGGTGGGTTTTATGCAGGAATCTCCACATTTGTGAACCCCTCCATTCTCAACCCCACCACAGAGGCAGGTTTGGGGTTTGTGCAGCGATACAGATGAAGGGATGTGTGTCCAAGGTGACCCAGCTTTGTTGTGGCAGGAGGAAGGTGGCTGCTGCTCCATTTCCTCACCAGTGCAAGTACTCAGCTGTTCCCAAGAGAAGGAATATTTTCTGAGCTCTTCTCTGTTTTTTGGGTTTTTTTTTAATAGAGAGATGTGAGAGGATTTTTCACAGAGCCCTTTAGTAATGCAATCTGTAAACCAGAATTCATCAGTTTTCTTTGTGACATTTGAGTGTCTTTATCATCCCTTATGTATCTACAGCTGAAGTCAATTAGAACCTTCCACCAACTTTGTCCTGTAACATGACAGGGCTCACAACAAGAATATTTTCATATTTAGCCTAGAAAGGAAGGATTCAAGTTTTTCCATCCCATGATTTCCAGTAAATACTTAAAATCTTTGAAATGTAAATTCAGTTCTTTTTTTTTCACCTTATTTATCAGAGGCATCTAGAATTGGGCCTTCACAACCAAGCCAGTTGTTTCAACTGATGGCAAAACTCTCAGGGATTGTGGATGTGTTCTCTGACCTGTCCATGTGTGAGGATCTCTCACCTGACAAGGTGATCTGGATCACCATGTGGCACACTGGACACAGACTTTGGGCTCCACAGGGGCTGGAATTCCTGATATTATGCTCGATATTAACTATCAAGTATCTGTTGAATTTGTGATTCTAATACTGAATAAATCTATCATAGGATTGGTCACTGGTGTAAGTCAGGACACAAGTCTGACACTCCTATGGTAAAGGAAAAAAGTTCAGTTCCTGGTCTTGGCTTGAACTTTCTTTTTTTTCACAGACTCGTGCCTGACTCCACATGGCTTTAGGTGAAGAACTCCTCTATCAGATTTAGGGATAAAGAGTTATTCAAGTAGGACAGCTGCTCAGCTGGTGTGAATTAGCACAGCTCTGCAGGAGTCGACAGACATATGAAGGATTAAGAAGAGCTCATGGCCTGGCCTGGCATCATTTTAAACATCATTTTTTAACATAAGCCTTAAAAACCTTTCTTTGACATAAAGCCAGGGAAAATACTGGGTAACAGCACAAGTCTGGCAAGACTTGCTGCCCATTAAGAAAATATCTTACCCTAAGGAATGAGCTGTATAAGCTTCTCCAAGCAGCATGATAAGTAACACTGGGGAAGCTGACTCTGTGTGCCAGGTGGGAGTGTTGGGGATACTTGCATTTTATGCAGTTAGCATTTGTTTGGCAAAAGGAATGGATTTTTTTGGTCCCTGCTGAGTTTCATATTGGCAGGACTGCAAACTGGTGTTGTGTGAGCATTCCTGAGCTGCAGTCTGAGCCACGGAGCAGAGCTGGGCAGGAGCTCTGTGGCAGCTTAGGCTGCTTGAGTTCTTTGAAAGGCCTTATACTGTCCAGCATCTTGACTTGATACATCTTGGAGCTTCAGTTCAGGACAGAACCTGAGCTTTCTGGGCCTATGAGGCTCAACATTCAAGCCCGAGTCCTTATTTTCCACATTCTTCCATGTTTCAGAAAAACCCTTAAAGGTTGACAGAGCTCAGGCAGTGACAGGAACATCTCCTGCCCACATCATGCTTTGTTTACAGGAAACTCATTCAGGCAGATAGCAAATATCTCTCCATTTTTCACATGCAGTGAGTCAAGCTGCTTGCAAGTAGCACAGCTCCTCACAGAATGAATCCATGTTCTTGTAAAGTGTAGACTTATCACCTTTTTTCTTCCTAAGATCTTGTTATTTAAATTACCTTGTACATATTTTTATATTTTTAAAATGCCATCATGAAGATTTTGTCAGCATTAACTGATTTACAGAGAGAGAGAAAGGAAAAGCACACTGCAACACTCCAGTGTTATTTGCCATTTAGAAAGGTTTAGTGTGTGATAAAATATAAGTTCTGGTCCTTCTGCCAAGAGTTCCAAGACTAATTCATTAAAGCTGTAGCATAAATAATGACCCTTGCATATAATCTAATATTTGCACTATGATCTATAAGGAAAAAGATTAGGATGGTTTAGACTGAGGAAAGATCTTTTATATATATATATATATTTTTTCAGGCTTCTGTAACACCAGAATTTTACATCAAAAGTTACATTTTGGTGCACCTGGAGACCAGCCCATAGAAATCTACACTGATTTCATCAATGACGATATTTGTGTTTCTAACAGCTTGTACTGGATTTTCGTGGCAGGGTTTTGGTAGTGGAATGAGCTCTGTGAGAGGCTTTCAGAAGCTTTCACAGGTCTGACAGAGCTCAAACCAGTGGAGTCCATTTAGTCTGTGACAGTAACTGGTGAGGGGTCTCTGCTGTCCTTGTCACAAGCCTTTTCTTATATTTTCTGTCCCCTGCCCAGCTGAGAGGGGAGTGACAGAGTGGTTTTGGTGGGCACCCAGTGTCCAGCCAGGGACAACCCACCACAGAGCTGTATTTTGAAAATGAAAACAGGTCAAATGATGACACTCATCACTTGAGTTGATTTATTCAATATTTACATGGGGCTGCCAGCAGACTGAAAAAATACTTAGTGTAAAGGCAACAGAGTGTTTCCCTCTGCAAGTATAAATCCTGTTTCTCTTCTCTGTGTTTTTATTTTTTTCATCAGTTTGTATTTTATTGAAATCTCCCTGCCTAAACCATCTCTTTCTCCATGCTAGTGAAGTGTGGGACACACCTGAAATATTTGCATCATATAAGAAGTGACCTCTATTTTCTGTGGGAGTAAAATCCTTTACGTAATCCACGTCAAAGGAGAACATCCCCAGAATGTCTTGCTTTCCCCCTTCTTCCTACTTCTAATTTAAATTATGAAAGCTCAATTCCTGTTTGATCTCTGCAGCAGGGGAAGCAAGTGAAGGGAGCAGTTTCCTTTCTAGTGTCACTTTTCCTCAACTCATTGGGGTTGGATCGCTAATAAGTAATTTGCTCTCTCTGATGATGTAATTGATAATTACAGTGTCTGCCTCCCCTACTTTGGTGGAGGATCAGAGATCTCTACTTCAAAAAGACACACATGAGAATCAGGTGCTGTTAGAGTCACTATTTAGTAAAACTAAGCTCTTTTAATAACAGCCTGACTTTGTTCTGCTGACTTCAGTTTGGAAAATAACTTGCATTTAATACATCCAGAGGGCAGCACGTTGGCTTCTAGTTCCAGTAATATTATTGATTTCAATTGCATTGTAGAAATATGACAGTAATTATTCATCAGGATATCTCTGGAAATTATTTATGATATGAAATTGCTCTTCAGTAATTTAAAAATTAGACACTTGTGTGTTTGATTTGGTATTTGTACTTGCATGTATGCAAGGAGAGGTGAAGGCAACACTGAGGGAAAATATCTTTGATCACTGGCCTTTTTTCTTCAAATTATCTGATGAAAAATGGGTTATTTTTATTTTTAAAATATCTGCTGGACATAATGGCAATGACTAACGAGGGATTTGTGTAATTTTTCCATAACACATGAGGAGGGGGTTTGGGATTTAATGTGTTTTGAGGTCAGATACTCATCTGGTGTCAATTGGTGTCACTTGGTGTATATTAGAAGTGTTTTCTCCCTTTGTAATTGGAACTTGCATAGAAAACTTCTACATCGCCTCAAATTGTAAGACTAATTTAAGTAATTGGGGCAGAAATGGAAGATCTGATAGCAGGGGGTTCAGCAGCATATTGGAAATGTAGCTTGTGTTTTACTGCAGAGAAAAGAGGCCAAGAACACTGCACTTGATTTAAGAACTGTGACCTCTGCTGTCATTTGATCAGTGGAAGCTGGAAAGAGCCCCCCATTTAGGCAAATAACTGAACGTCTGTCCAACGCTCACCAGAGAGCAGGTGTCAGGAGAAGGAAGGTGTGTCCCACCTTTGCTTTTCACAGTGGAAAAGAAGCCTTAGCACACCTGGATGTCTTCTTACTTTCCTTTTTTTTAAAACAAAAGGAAGCTTTTGTGTTATCTACACGTAAGTCCCAGCACAAAAGATTGTTCTTAGCTTTTCCTTTCAGGGAGACTAAAGCTAGTGCAGATAATAATGTGGTAATTCTTGAAACTAAAGCAGATGATCCTGGGATGATCCTCAACAGTGTCAGCTCCTGAGGTTTAGAGATTTGCTGCTGGTTTGCTCTGGCTCAAGTTGTAACAAGAGGATACCTTAGGAAAGTTTGCTTTAGGGGCAGAGAAGCTGAAAGAGCCTGTAATTAATGAGGAGGAGGAGGAGGAGTGTGTGGGAGGAACTGGGCTGTAAGTTCCGCTCAGTCTAATTCCAGATACTTAATTAAAGTCTTATGAATTTAAGGCTGAAGGCTTAAAGATAAGCATGTCAAAAAATGAGAGGGTCTTTTCTTTCTCCCAGAGATACTTTTGTGAACTGTTTTGACTGCACGGAAACAGCAATTTGGTAAAATTTTATTTAGCAGGAATTAGATAGGGCTGTTGGCTGTCTAGTGTTTCCTGCAGATCATTTAATATTCTTATTCCTCCATCAGGCTTTGCTTGCACTTTTAGTAATTGTCTGACTGCCATTTGGAAGCAAGGACTAGATAAATAATATTTGGTGATCTGTTTTGTCGAATGTTTCCTAGGAAATATTACTAAATTTGAAAGAGTTCAGGCCTTTTCTCCTCAAGGTAAATGTCCATATCATTTCACTGGATGTGAATTCCTCATGGTCTCAGTTTTGTACATGAAACTGATACTGTTTTCTGACTTCTCTTCTTAAACCTGTTCCAGAAGAGTGGCTTGGCACAGCTCAGAGCTCTGGAGTCTCTTTGGGTGGGTTGCATCTAAAATTGGATAAATACACTTTAAAGACAAATTTGCAGGATTTTCCTGTCATGCTTTAAAATACAATGAAAGCTTTGAAGGAACTTACAACAAGGTTTTGCTTCTTATGCACAGCTCCTATCAGTAACATTTGAAACTATTGTGGCTTTTCATAACAGAAACCAGTTCACAATTTCTTAACATCATCTGGAGCATAATTTGATGATGTAAAGTCTGTATGAGATGAAAGACATTAATGAGTGGTATAATCCCAGAAATGGAATAGGGAATGTGATCCCCTGACAAGAAATGCACATGATAAAGGAATGGATCCAAAACTGAGTGGACAGGATCTGGCAGATACAGTTTCCTCTTCCTTGCCATTTCTAACATTTTTTTCAATAACAATTAATAGTGTCATTTTGAAAAGGTACTTGAAAATCTGATACTTCCAACAGGTACATCATTTAAGAGACCAGAAAGCCTTTGTAAAGAGCCAATTCAGTGTTACTGTATATGTTTAAACACCTCTGCATTGAGTCTGCCTTACAATTTCATTAATCAAATCCTCTGACACTTGTGTTGTTTGCAATGGAAGGTGAGAGAGAAATGCCCTCCAGGAACCTGACTCTGGTTGTGGCCACGGTCTCTGTGTTCAGTGCTAAAGGCACAGGTGTTTCTTGAAGAAAGATGATGTGCCCTGGCCAGTTCCACCAAAAGAAAGCCCTTATCTGATGGTTCATGTCTGGCAAATATTCACTGTAGATACAGTGGAGACAAAGGCAGAACTCACCACCTCAGCTTTGCAAAATCTCTTGGTGAATCCAGTTCTCCCTGGAAAGTGTCCCACATGAGAAACTTGTCACCATGTCAATGAATAGAGAAAGGGATTAAAGATGAAGTAGAATAGAACAAAAATATAGTTGACAGGAGTAAAGACATCCTTCCTGGCTTCTACCCTATCAGAAAAAGGCAGTGATTAATCTGCTTTTGCAGCTTTTCCCAGATGTCCAGAACACACTGCAGGGTTTTACATTCAGGAATATGATGAGATGCTAATGAGTTTACAGCTTCGGTGAAACAAAGTTAAAGGGTTTCTAGATGCCAGGGCCATCTATCATTTACACTCTACCAGAAAGCAGTGGAATTGCCCCATCCCACGTCCTGTGCTAATTTCCTGGAGGTTTCCTAGACAGAAGAGCTATCATTAGATGACATACCATGTCTGCAATTAGCTGGTGAAGCAGCATTTCTTTTTTAGAGTAACATAAAAATGACACGTTCAGGACCAGCACATTAGAGTTTCTTCTAAGTGTCTACTCCAGGGAATAGTATTTGTCCTCGAACATAAAGGTCAATGATAATTGAAGAATGTCAATAATGGCCAGAGTCACTACAAAAATTCACATAAATCTGTTAGACCTTTTTATATGTTCTGTCTTCAGTAATATCACAGGAGGTGATAGTCCCACAAGTCAAATTCTGTAAGTAGGAAAGTGCTTGATCTACCTCTCAGTTACTTGGCTTGTGGTAAGAAGTTAAATTACTGCACTTATCCTATAACATATTTCTTTTTAATTAATATTTCTAATGGGTGGAGCCAAGTGGCAATGAAAATCACAATGCATGTGTTTGTGATGTAGGAAATTGTATAAATTAACAATATTTTGCAGTGTGGCAATAGAAGAGGATAATTTTAAGACATATAAACTTTGCCTGTTAACCTGCACTCTCTCCCCAGCTGCTTGCTGGGTGGAGGTAGGATGGGAAGGATAAGAAAGTGAAGGATGTAAAAGTATAGGATTTCTCCCTCATCTGCAGTGAAAAGCCTCAACAGTTGTCTTGAATCCTAAGAAAGAAAAGGGACAGGGAAGCCAAGATTCATTTGCATTCTGAAAAAATCTAATGTATAAACCATGGGGTTTGCCCCTCCTGCCCCTCTTGCTGGAAGGGCACTGTCTGCTACAGTGGTGGTGTCTTTCAGGATTCATTGCACTGAACCTGAAATCCAGGAATAATTGTCAATAAAGGAGTGTTTGGGTTCATATTTCTAATAGTAAAGCTTTAGTGAACATTTTTTTTAAATGAATAAGAAAATTTCATAGTTCCTCTAGATAAAAGTTTCACTGAGAATGCCATATTCCATTTCTCAATTTTAAATGCAGTAATAATTGTTCAGTTTATTGTATTATATGACTTTTCTCTACAAACTAGTTTTCTTTCTTTCATCTTTCTGGGAGATGATGAACTCATTTCTCCACTCTGTCATGAAGACATAGGTATTGTTTTGGTTTAGTAGGGAAAGGCAAATGTTTTCCTTTTTGCACACGTATGGGCATGTTTGTCCTCATTCCTATATCACATTGTACCACGAGTGCAAATCTATACCTGTCAGTGCTATGTGTTGATGCCCAATGTTTTTGATAATTACATTCATAAAAATAAGCCTGTCTTGCCTCCAATTTTCTTCTCTGTTTTGGTTTTCAGAAACTAGCATAGAAATAAATTGATTGACATTTTTATTCATTCTAGGAGGGATGAATAAATTCAGAAACAGTCAGGTACAAGCTGTTGGTACAGTTTGTGTTTTCCTTTCCAAGAAGCTGTTTGCCAAATCTAAATATGAAGTGTTTTTAAATACTGTGGAGATTTGGCTCTACTGACTGCTGGCTGTGGTGTTACTCTGCTGCAGTGCCTTGGGAATTGCTGGGACTGTCACACCTGGAGTCATTCCTGGTGGAGAACTACTAATTAATTTTCATTGTGGCTTTCAGTATTACAGCATAGCAGAGGGGCAAAGGAATTAGTGTAGGATTCTGATGTTCTACTTGTCCTTTTTTTTTTCTTAAAAAAGCCATTTATCACTTCAGATTTACACAAACCTCTGGCTTGATCCTTAAATGTACAGTTCATCCAAGAGCACATGTCCTGTTGATAAATTAACTGATGGGCGTGGAGTTCACTGACAGTATCAAAGTCTGCACAACATGCCATAACCCAAGAGAGCTGATGTAAATGAATACCTCCCCAGCAGGAATAGGAACTCAAAAGGGAGAAAAATGATTGTAGTAAAAGTACAGCAAAAGAAAACATGATTAACTTATATTATGCTTTTTTGGCAGTCAGTCTTTGAATGTTGCCTAATGTAAGGATGTAAAGCCACATCAGTGTGGGGCCAGGAAGAAATAACAGCTCGATCTGAGCGAGGCAGTGCCTGTCCCTGCAGTGACAGAGGCTTAAGAATCAAAGTGGAATGCTACTGTGGCATTGTGAGGGAGGTTATTTTACCTTGATAAGAGAGCAGCTCCAAAAGAGCTCAGCTCTTTATTTCTGTGCTCTGCTTCGGAGGCTACAGAGGATTTAATGTTCAGGTGTCCACAAAATCTTTCAGGGATACACATCCATTTCCCTGTTCTGTGTCCGAAGGTGTTATGGTTTGGGTGTGATTATGGTGGTGCTGGTTTCATGGTTGGATGAGATGATACTGAAGGTCTCTTTCAAGCTTGTGTTTGTACAGCTAACACATTTTAGTCTGGAATTTATGAGACCAAAATTTGTAAAAATGGCCCGTGGTATCACTATGTGATTGTTCTGCACACACCACTTGGGTTTTTGTTGTATTTCTGCAGAAGTGCAAACCAGTTGAGCAGCTCCTTGGGAGTGTTGGATTCCCCTCCTGTGCCCAGGGAGGCAGCAGGAAATGTTGTTGGTGATGTGTTCAACAGTTCCTTGGGTCAGGGCTGTGTGGGCTTTGTGCCAGTTCAAACATCTACACCAGGCTCTGCTTCAGGATGCAGAAACATCTTCTTGGAGAGTTCTTTGTCCATCAGTTGGACCCAGTGATAAAAGAAGTTGATTTAAAAGGATTATTAAATTTATGGTACACAGGCAGTAAATACACCCAGGGTTTGTGTAGGTACAACAGTTTAGGTATGGAAAGAGGGTTCAATCAGCATGACAAACATTCAGAAACCCATGACAACAGGAAATCTTGTTCTTGTGGTACCTTTATTTACAGTAAAAATTCAAGTTGCAATAACAGGCAGTTAAGGAATGTATTTTCATTCAGGTGGGCCATAGGATTTCATAGGTCATCTGTAACTCTTAACCAGAATGCTGAGGTGAAGATCTGACCTTTTCCATTAAAAAAGCTGTTTGATTTGGATTTTTGGAGGGTTTTTTTGTCCAACTATGTGTATTTTTAACACTGTCAGAAAGGTTTCTGATTATAATAAAAAATTCACCCTGCCCATTTGAAATGGAGTAACTGATTTTTTAAGCCAGGCCTGAAAATAATCTTAGATTTGGGCACGTCAGGAGGGTTCAATATATCATAATAGTGGATTTATATACATTCAGTGTATCAAACATTGTATTAGGGAGCGGATAAGGTGAGAAGAGGATTGAATCAAAACTTTGAAACCTGTTGTCACATTTTCAACAGATTTGACAAAATGGAAGATACCTGAAAATATTTAGATTTTACAAGATGGAAGAACAAGTGCTACAGAGAAAACCACCAACCAAACCAAACAAACTACAAAGCAATAAACAAGAAAAAAGCCAACACTCCAAAACACCCAAAGTAGTAGAAAGAGAGAATCCCAACAGACAAGAGCTGCAAGAAGTCAGTTGTCTTCAGTTTTTCTGTTCACACAAAAGCTGTTCTTTGATGTTCTCCATCAGTAGATATTTGTCAAAAGTCAGCACAAGAAAGCCCTTTTTTCCCCACTTAGTTTTGACATTGAAATACAATAGACTCAAGTAATCAAAGGTACCAAAACTGGCAAAACAAGAGGTTCATGGTGAAAGTTCTTGCATTGCTCTTCCAGTAAGAGTGGTAGTGAAACTATCATGGAATATAAGCCAAAGAAAGCTGGGCTGGACCAGTTCATTTTGGCAGCTCCATCTGGAATGATTCCAGAGCAGCTCATCTTTTATTCAAAGGAAATTTGAAAAGGGATTTGGCTTGCCATAATGTCTCATCTATAGAACAAGGAAAGCAAAAAAAGTAAATAAAAATAAATGCAACAATAAAGGCATGTCAAAACACTAAGCCACACTGAAAAAAAAATAAAACCTGCATAAAATTGACAAACAGAAAGAAAGATGAAATAATAGAAAAAATAATGAAAAAATAGTACAATACAAAATAAAAGCAAGTGGGAAATTATATGTCAGAAACAGAAGAGTGATAGAAAAAGGAAACAGAAGAAACTGTGTGGAGGGGGCAAACAGAGCACAAAAATATTGAAAATCAATTTAAAGATGAAAAATATATCATTTGTTTGGGGTTGTTTCCCTTGAAAGAATTTTAAACATTCAATTATCTATTGTTTGAGGTCTAAATGGAAATTGTTTTGGTTCATCCAGTAATGTACAGATTATATTTTCCTTGGCAGTAAGGAAAATGCAAAGATGATTCTATCACTTCATAACTACTTGCAATTAAAACTGAGATGTTTCAAATATGCAATGAAGGCTGATTTTAAGAGAATTTATGCTTTTGAAAATGTGGAAATGAAGCATTTAAATTAGAGATGCATATTATTTTTTATTTATTTAATCATAATGCAAGCTATTAGTCTCATTCTTGTGGATTTTTAAAATAATGTAAATGAGGTGAGAATTAATGAATGAACTAACAAAAGAGCAAAATATGAACATCCACTTGGGCATCATAGATGGGAAAATTTGTCATCTGCATTCCAGACTTTTAACCTCTGTGTTTTGCTATTTAATTGCTCTCTGTGGTCCCTCTCTTTCAATAAAGTTAGAGTTCAGTGGCTACAGCAGCAAATGGAGCTTAGCACAGAGCAGGAACACTTTTCTTTTGGTGCCAGGAGAATTCTTGGCCAAGGGAGCATAACACTGAGCCCAGGTAATTTAGGCTGAGTCTAGTTTGGTTTGCAGCATATTCTGAGTTCCCAGTATCCTGGCCAGGCTTCTAATCAGTGGGACACAACACAGGGACACTGAGCTGATGCTTCCAGAATTGAGCCTGGAGCAAAATTTGGGAATTTAAGGCTAATGGGAAGCAGAGAAGTAAGTTAGTCTGTTATCCTGAGTTTTCAGTGCTATGCTGTTCTAACCTACAAATTCTAAACTAGCATATTCCAGGTGACTAACAGCGAGTTCCAATGCCAGCTCATTTGGAAAAGGCTGTGCTTTGTCTCTGCAAACACCTGCTCTTGTAAGAGTCCAAGAGGGATAAGCTCAGTATCAGAAGTCTGAGCTCATTTAGGCTTGCAGGGAAAGTTTGCCCAAACCACGGAAACTCATCCTGGAATCGTAGAAATGTAGGATCAGAAAACAGTTGCTTAAGGCTTGAAAGCAAAGCATTTTTTGAAGTATCATCAGAAGCTGTGAAAGCTCTGAGGTTGGGTCTGCAAAATTCACCTTCACAGGGCAGCTAATTTGAGGGAAGAGAAAAAAGTTTCTAATGGAGGCTGAAGTTTACTGTGGGTAAAACCAGAATATGAGAAAGAATTGAATTATGCTTTTTGGTGTTATTCCTTATTGTTTCTTACATACTTCACCACAGATGTTTTGACTGGATAAGGGTGTGTTGCATCCCATGCTTTTATTACTTTTTAAGTGATGCTGATTGTATTTGGGACTTGCACATTCTTGATATTTTGCATGATTTTATAACTTAAGTCATCATGTGACTGATCTGAGAACGTGAGTGCAGCTGAATCTGCATTTCCTTAGATGTTGGAAATACTTGTACAGTTGTTCCGGTGCTGTCGTTCCCTAAATTTGGCTTATACTGTTCCCAACAAAATCTCTAGGATTTATGTATGTTTATATCAGATATGACAGATTTCTAAGATGGGTTTTCTGTCCATGAGCCATGGCTGGGAGGCCTTTTGACAATGAATTGAGTTTCCTTTTGAGGCCCAGCAAAGAATGAACCTACTCTCACCCTCGGGTGCTGCACAGAGTTTCTGTGATAAGGAGACCTTTGTGTGTCACTTGTTACAGATCATTGGTGCTTTCATTATCAAACAGTAAGACAATTTCAATTTTATAACAGATTAAAGCTTTATTGTTATCATCCAAATTGTTTTCATTCTCTTGAAGATACATCTTGGCTTTATACTATAATTTCTTAATTTTAGTTTCTGTGTTCATGGTGAAGTTTAAATTCAGATTATTTTTAATCTACAGATGAATCAACAGCTCCCCTTTATTCTGGATCAAACTCTTGTCGCAGGCAATGAAAACAGAGCTGTGCTCTGCTTGAGGTGCGAGAGGAGCCTCATTTGATGATCTTATGACTTCAGCAGGAGCTGCCATCATACCCAGAGCCAGTTGTTTCCCTGCCATCCTGCAGCCCAGTTCTCCCTCAGTTACACTAACACTGTTTATGGACTCGTGGTGAGAACTGGCTTAGCAAACTCATCTGGGTTAAACAAAACCAATAAACCCCCCGCAAAATAGGTGGAAGGGGAGCACTTGTAACTGGTGTTGCTCCTGAAAGCCCTCTATTTTCAGCAATGCTTTGAACTCTCATGGCTTTCATGTTTATCTAGGGCTTACTAGTTCTCTGGGATGGCATCCATCATCATTCTTTCTCACAGCAGATTGTTGAAACCTTGGGACTCTCACAAGGTTCTTAATCTGCATCCATGTCTTCATCGTGGCCCATGCACACATTCCTCTGCTTCACTGCAGCTTTTCTCCCCCATATAAACATCCCACTGTTAATTTTTATATCCCACTATTACTGAATGATGTTTCTACTGCTAAGAATGTTAACTTAGTCATATCATCAACAGGTATTTTTGTTGACAATATAGTATTGAAATCAGTTAATATGTGGGCTTAATAATTACATCTCTAACCACAAAGCACTTTGAGAAAAAAAAGGTATATATACAAAAAAAGAAAAATAATGCCTATCTTTAAGTCATGCTTCTATTTCTTAGCACTGTAGAGGATTTTTTGAATCACAAGGCCTCAAATAGCACACCTATAGACATATTGAATTTAAAAATTATAATCAGAGTTTGGAGGAGCACATAAGATTCATTCACAGTTCAGCTGTCTTGCCAGAGAGTCTTTTTTTCCATACCAGACCCATTTTTCAAACACTGACAGCCATAAATAAATCTCATCCAAAGGCAATCACTAAGGCAGAAGTTTTAAACTTTTGGGCAGAAACATATGAAGGATTTGTGAAGTCAGATAGATACAGAAGTATAAGAGACTTGCAGTCTGTCAAATCACCTGAGATTTGTAAGTTGGACTCTACTGAATTAAAGTAAAATTCAAAAAGCTGCTGAAACGATATTCTGGTCTCTTTGATCTCTTCCCACTATTCGAATCAGGCTAATGGTTTGTCTTAGTTCTGCTGAATGTTCAATATAGCATTTATAGTCATCACAGGTAATGTGAACAATAAACAACTTCATTAATAATTACATAAAAATGATTCCCCTGTAAGCAGATTCCTCCCCATCCCTGTTCATTCCAGTTATTGGGAACAATGCAGTGCTCAATTTGAGTAGCTACTTATTATGGTGGGAACAAGATGCAGACAGCATTAGGATGGCATTTCATCTTATCTGTTAGAGCTTCTGGGATTATTCCTTCCTTCTCCCATTTCAAAAGGAATTCATTATGCTGTGATGTGGAGCTGGAGTACAGCTCCCTTTATAAAATTATTAAGCTGCTTTACAATTAAAATTGCCATCTTTTGTCCTGTTGCTGTTGTTTATAACTGAGAAAAAAAAGTGGAATGCTAAGTAGGATTATTGTAAAGTATGTGCTTGTTCTTCAGGAGTGCATTTTCCATTTTCTTATGAAGTACTGATGTTGCTCCAGTGTGTATTATTAATCACATATTTTATTTATCTCGGAGTAGTAGAAGCCCCCAGTTGGAACTGGAAGTCCTACTGTGTGATTGCTGCACACACATGTAATAATAAAAGAATAAAAGGGATCCTGCCTAAGTCTGTACAGAAGGTTACAACCAGCAGAGTAAAGGCCTCCTTGCTGGAGGCCTCGCAGGGCAAGAGCTTTATTCAGATTTTGGGAACATTCTTTCACCATCACAGAGTCCACATGGAGCAACTGATATATCCAATTAAATCACAATGAGTAATTGGCAAGAGATTTTGTTAAAACAAACCCCTAAGTTAGGGGAATTCTACTGTCTTGGGGCAAATTGTTTGGTGTAGCAGCCTGGTGTTCTCTCATGATGATTCATGGCAGCATCATAACGCAGTATACAAGGCAGAGCTTGATTTATTGAAATATGGTTCATGAGTGGGACTCTGCTGGGTTTCACATTTACACATGGAGCAGGTGGAGGCAGTCGGAAGGAGACTTTGATTGAGATAACTACAATTTGTAGCTGTGTTGTTGTCATCCTTCCCACCCAGAAGGAACAGCAGTGTCCATCCTAATGCCTGGGATCGAAGAAAACTTCCTGAGTCTGAGTCAGGGTGAATCTGGGATGATATAAATGGCTGATATAGGGCTGGAGCAGGGTTCAGTTGGTCCTTTTTTTCCTTCAGAACAGAGCAATAGTGATGCAAATATCAGGTTGCTGATGTTAAACTCAGAGCACAGCATGTAAGGGCCCTGCATGTGGCTTGGGGCAATCCCAGGCACAAAGACAGGCTGGGCAGAGGATGGATTGAGAGCAGTCTTGGGGAGAAGGATTTGGTGTCTGTGCATGAAAAGCTCCAAATTACTTGACAGTTCAGACCCCCTTCATTTCCTGGGCTGCATCCAAATCCCTGTGGGCAGCAGGGGAGGGGGATTCTGTTCCTCTGCTCTGCTCTGTGAGACCTACGTGGGATGGGGGAAGGTGTTCTTGCCCATGGCAGGGGTGTTAGAATGAGATCATCCTTAGGTGCCTTCCAAGCCAAACTATTCTATGACTCTGTGAAAAGCTCGAGGCTGGCCCCAGGTTAGTTACTCATTGCAGTCTTCTATTCCTTGTTTTATTTTAGGAAGAAAATAACAATTCCTAGGGTGAATTGCAGAAAACAACAACAACAAAAATCCCAAAATAAACCCAAATAAAACCCCCACTACATACTAAATTCTCAGTCTTCTACATTCCACTGACGAACACATGCCACACTGGTGAGAGGCAGCAGCTGCTACATTTTGTGTCAGCATTAATTAAGTGATGACACAGAGGCTACATTGCTGCATTATAGTCTGATGACCCTTTATTACAAACAAACAAATAAGCCCAAGGGTTTAAGCTGAAAACTTCAATGGTTGGTAACATGTTAAGTTGGCCAACTATTTCAGTCAAGGCTTATCCCTTGGATTTTCAACAAGAGAGTGCAGTAATGGCAATAAATACAAGCAGTCTTTACTAAAGTGGCACATTGATTGAAGAGAAAATACATCATCAGGTTTGGAAATGTGCTTCATTAATCTTAACAAACTTAAATGTGATGAAGGATAAAATCTGTCACACCTCTTTAAGATTAATTTTAACTGCATTGTGAATATTATTGACTGCTACACTTGAGCATAGAAGTCCTCTGCAGGAAATACAAACATCAAGCACAATACCTATATAATTTTTTATATATTGGTTTGTCAATTTGTCTGACCTGAAATCAGACAAAGACGATTTCTAGGAACAAAAGTGCAGTTACTTTCTAGCCTCATTAATCCTCAGCTATTTAATGAGATGTCTAACGTGGGTTGGAACTGATTTTTTGTGATGGAGATTTTTCTTCCTTTGAAGCTAGACTAAATTCAGTCCACTCACTTTCCTAGGTAACTGTTTTGCTGCTAAATGGCAACGATTTCAAGTCAGTTTTATACTGAGGAATAGTTGCAGTTGTACTCTAGAATAAGAAATCCTTATACTTTTTCAGTATCCTGTTTTTCCAGAGCATTCAGGCAGCATGGGATCAGGGAGCTGTCACGGAGAAGGAATTTGAGTAGGACATTTTCTTTTTAGATTGGTTTTCTAATACTTTTTATTTTTAATATTATGAATTACCAGGTCTGTGAGAAGGGTGACAGATGCTGTGGACTATGGTCATGTACAGCAGAATTTGAATCAGTGAAGTCTTTGGGGAAAGCACATCAGGTCCCAGAAATGGGTTTTGAGTAGAAACCACATGGGCTGCAACACCTTTGTTTGCATTTCCCAGTGCAACTTCCTGTCACCTCTGGATTTCTCAGCAAAATAGAAACTTCCATGAGTGTGTGTTTTCAAGCCCTTTTGTTTCTCTGTGTTTGAATGTTCTATTTTGAAGCCTTGCTCTTTGGAAGGTACAAGGTCACCCAGTTTAGCTGAGCAATGGATGTGCAGTTATATCATTTCTGGTGATAGTCTGTCAAGGCTGCAGTGTAAAAAGGAAATGGCAAAGATATAACAAACTTGTGAGTGTTTGTGACTTCTCAGTCAAAGTCTTCTCATGAGATGCAAAAGGAGGAAATGTCACTGGCATGGTAATTTTATCTCAAATGAAATGTGGGCTCTTAGCAATTTTAGCACAGAGTTGGCAGAGCAGAAACACTTAGGAGATTATTATGGACTATCTCCTTGTCAATATTTGATTTTCAGGATTTGGTTATGGAGCTACAGTGTTTTAATTTTCAGCAGAGTGGAATCTGATCAGAGTTTCTTTTCCTTTCCCCAGAGATCCTCAGCCTTATATTACATGGCTCATGGACATAACACAAGCAGGTATGGAGAGGGAAAGGAAGGAGTAGCCAGCACAGTTTCTGATTTCTAGTTCTGCCTGCGTTTTGGGGCATGGTAGGCTCAGGATTCATCCTGTAACAGCTCAGATGTCAGGACAGAGCCCAGGTGCACAGTGCCACCCTTCTGACAGGCAATGGAGCCAGGACAAACACAGATTTTTCCCTGCAGCAGAACTGTAGGGCAGAATAGAGTGCACTTGCCAACAACCAATATGATGGTAAAGTAGAATCAGAATAATTAAGGACTGTTTAGGTTTGTCATTCTGTGCATAACTTGGCCGACTGAGGTTGTCTCTTACGTGTCTCTAGTGCAGCCTTCACCTTTGGCCCATTGAACTGGGATGGTTCTCAGAGAGAACAGATTAGCAGTGACACTGTTCTTCCTCTTGCAAAGAATATTTCACACCACTGCAGGGCCTGGTGACATGGAAATGTGCAGATCCCGGAGGAGATGGTGGCATTCACACTTTGGGCTTTCACAGGTCACCACAAAGGATTCGCTGGAAATGTGAGCTGTGCACTGCAGCACATGAGCTCCACAGTTGGATGGGATGGAATGGCCAGGATTCCTAAAATTCTGAGGAAAAGATTCACTGTTTAAACACCTGGGTTTCTGTTTTGGAACATTATCACAGAATGAACTACCTGCAGTATTTTGAGAATGCCTTTTCTTGAGAGGAAGAAAATACACGTTTCTCAAAAAGGTAAACATTTTTTAGAAGTACTTTGCGCTTAAAATATGTCTTGGGCAGCTCTAGCAGCAAACCTACCCCAAGTGCTGTTGAAGAGTAAGATCTGGGTTTGTGATAAAGCCATACAGTTAAACACAAAGATGCAGTCAGAAGGACTAGAACAGGTTGGTGGCCGGACTGGGAATTGCTGAAATGTCTGGAAACCCCTTGTGCTAATACAATCCAAACATTAAGTAAATGCCTTTATAGCTGTAAATTCTACCTAGTTTTCTAGAGCTTTGTAGGTTAGGGAGTCTTTTAACTCTTCTTGAATACATTTGACTGATGAGTGTACTGTACATCTGCCCAAGCACCAGTGTGGGATTCATAAGGAAGGTTTTTCTAATAGAAGATACACACAAAAGGCCACTGGCTGGAAAGGAAGATTCCTTGATTGCAGCATGGAAAAATTATGACCTCCTCAATTCTTTGTCACAGACCCATTACTACTGAGAATCATGTACCTTCCTGAGACCAGCAATGAAATTTTCAGATTATAATTTAGGAAGTAGAAAGAGAAAGAAAGAAATAAGCCTAAGCACAGGAGCCAGGAGACATTATGAACACTGTAGATATTAATTTTCTTAAAAGAAGAATAAATAGGACAAATACTTCAATTACCTCTCTCTGGGGTGCATTTGACATTCTCTCTCTGTCACAGCATGAGGTTGCTTTTTTTCTGGGCAAGGGTCAGACCACCTCTGTTTTCAGCAGTGCAAGTTCCAGTGACGCAGACTGAGAAGAACCACTGTGGCTTTGAAATTAGTGTAGTCTTATTTGTCTTTTCAAGTTCATTTATGTCAGTTGGCACTGGAGCCAGAGTGCAATCTCTTTTTAATCATTCCTTCATTCCCCCTTGAATGGTCACAGTATAGCCAGCTAGAAACTGAGATGAAAAACTCCACTTAATTTGGTTGCCTTTCATCTGGAACTTCACTGGCTGCAGAGCCACTCTATTAGACCAGCCATGTCAAGGCAGCTCAAGACATTTGCTGTCAAAGTAACTCTCCATAACCACCTGCTATTTACATGCAAAACATGCCTCCCTGTTGAGACTCAAACTGTAAACACTTTTCCAGGGGAAAACTACTGACTTAAGCTACGACAGAAACTTTTTTCTTTTTTTTTTTTTGCTTTTATGTGATCCAGAAAAAAATTCCCTTACTGTCAAAACGACTGTGAGAAGCCCCATTTGGGAAGACCTCTTATTGCTTTAAATGCTTCCACAAAACTGCTTTGATTTTGCTTCTGCAAAAAGGTTATAATTTATTTGTCTCTTTCTTCACTCCTGCCTACCCCATAGCAACTGTGATTACATACAAATAATAAAATCTGATTGTCTTGCCTTGCAGTGTGACAGAATCACTGCTCGTGCTGCAATGCTAATAGCTGGTTATTTATAGCTCTGTGCTAATTCAGCTCTGCTGAATGATGCTTTGGAAGGTCAACTTCCCATCCATCTGGGGCTGTTTGCCCCTCTGCTGAACATGGGACGTGTCTGCTCCAGATCCACCGAACGGCTCTCGAATGAAAGATAAGCCTTTGAGTTCCTTCACTCTCCTTTCGTTCCTCCATCCTCAAGACACACTAAAATTAAGAACTCTTCCACAAGTACTGTGAGACTGTGGCCCAAAACTCCTGCCACGTTTCTGCTCCATGGTCTGGAGATGTTTGATGCCTCCATATGGAGGTGGGTAGATGCTCTGTCAGAATTGCTGCTGGTGAGACTGATTGAAGTGTTAATTGATCAAACATATGTCCAGTTCAGAGGCCATTTAATGATTTAAGCTCCTACTTGTGACAGTAGCACAAATAAAGTAGTGATATAACTCAAAACTTGCAGAACTAAGCTGAGAGAAAACCCAGACCTATTAGCTCTTGAAAACAGATAATTATTTTTTCTGAGCGGAACTGCTAAAGTGTGTCTTTATATATTGATAGTCATCTAACTGTGTAAGAAAGTTCATTATTCAGGAATTTCAAGATCTTATCCTCCTGCTATGAGAATTACAGAGGTATATTAGAAAGGCAGTAGTCGCTGCATTGGCATCAGATAGAATTTCATCAAGATTAAATTTATTCCAGTACATTTAGAAAGTAATTATTGCCACAGAAATGTTATGCCAGTCTAATTTTTTTTCCTGTTAATACAGAGCCCAAAACTCTGGGTTATATCAGGCTAAGTTGGTGGGTTTAATGCAACAATTCTCTGAGCTTCTTGTCCTTTATTCCTTATATGTTCTGAATTTTGGCTCTTCCTTGAGATTGAAAGGGACCATAGGGGAGAGGGAAGGACTGTATTTCTGGAAAGAAATTTGCCTGTGGAATCCCAAACAGGCAACTCCTTAACGAATTTGGAGCCATTTCAACTATGCAGAACTCAGTTTGTGCAGAAAGATAGATTAGGTGACCTATTAGGAGTTTTTTCCATTTCTGATTTTATGCTTCTGAGAATACAATGCTTTTGCCACCAATGCCTGAAAGTCATTATTCCAATGTTCCTGTTCTGCTGATGAGAGAAACGCCCCTCAGAGAATTCTACACATTCTTGGCATCCAAGAGATGGCAAATTAGGCAGGGAGAATGGGAGTAAGTTCCAGGATATTGTAATGCCTAAATGGAAAAATAATGGACTCCCATCTCAGAATATCCCATCTACCTATGCAGTACCTGAAAGGTTATTTTGATATGACTTTTTTGACTCATTTGCCTCCTGTGTGTATTATGAGCAGAAAATGAAAACGATATAACAAATTCGAAGATACGTAAATAAAACAGCAACCAGTAAATTAAAACAATCTGTTCTGGAGGTGCTGCTGCTGCTCCTGCGTTTGCTGCTGGCCCAGGACACCAGGGACAGTCTCCTGTGGTGGGAGGGAGGGGACACAGTGATCCAGGTCCCTGTGGACAGGTGGCAATCAGGCAGCTCCTTCAAGGGGCTGCAATAGCAGAGGCTGCAAACCTGGGACTGTTCCAGCAAGTGCTACAAAGGGGCCTAAGGAAGCAATAAAGAGTCCAAATTTAGGCAGGGCTAAATGAGAATTACAGGACTGTGCACTCCAATTAGTGCTCTGAATACAGAATGATGGGCATTGCAAACATAACTACTTGTTTCCAGTTATATCTCTGAAGCAAACAGGAAGGGGCTGTTTAGGTTGGATTTTTTTTTCTGATTTTATGAACAGAAGGCATAAAACAAAATGCATCTTGTAGCTCAGAGGTTGCATAGATTATATTTTGCAACATCTCTTAAAAAGGAGAAAGTTAAATGCAGAAAAACCCCTGAAGCTAAAAATGCTCAAGGTTCCTTAGAATGAGATGTGTGTGGGGGGAAATAAAGTGTCCTTTGGGGGAAAAAGCTTTCAGGGAAATTTCTGAAAAAGCTTTCAGACCTGTACGGGAACTAGTCCTGGGGAGATTGGAACAGAATGTACTGGACACATACAAGATGGGCACACTGATTGGTTTGATCTCTGAGGTACTTTAGTCATATCATTCAGTTAAGAGAATTACTTAGAAGAAATTTCAAGGACAGAAACTCAGAGTAGCACAGCAGAGTCTCAGTTTCATTGTATGTAGACTATATATTTATTAATTAGGATTTAAAAAGACACCCCCATCTGTTCTAAAACCTGCATCACCTGAGTCCACTCTACATGTTTTCAGCTTCGTGCTAACTGTAGCTATAGAGTTGTGGCCAGTGACTGAGTTTAATCTATTTATCCCTAGAAGAGCAGGCAGAACACACAGTTGCAACTGAGAGTCTATCTCTGACAAAGGCTGGGACTTCAGGAAGCTCCACACAACAGGACTTTTGCTTTTTAAATGATTAATTAGGTATTTCTTTAAACAGGCAAACACTTGGACATTTACCCAACATTCTGCTCTGTATTTTCCACAATAATTGCTGACATGAGGTGAGGGCTCTTTTCATGTCCTGTGGACCAGAAGGCATTCCACAAAGAATTAGTTCAATAGTTTGGGCTTCCTGCAATCTTCTTTCCACATAATTAGTTTAATTAAACCAAAAATTCATCTTTTAACTAGAGTTTCTTGTTGTAGAGGACTCATATGTCACAGTTTCAGCACTGTTCATAATTTTTATAACAAATAGCTTCAAAGCTATTTATTGTACAACTTGAAAGGACAACAAAGGCTTTTGATTACTGGCCTTTGATGGAGACTTGATAAGTTGTCAAACAGATGGACTGGAAGAAGATAAAACAGATCAGCCTTAGATATGGCTTGGTACAATGGGAAAACAGAAGTTAGGCAAATACTTAAATCCTGATTAAATTTATATTTCCTGAGTAGGAATGAGCTCCTGAATAGAAGGTTTCATTAAGCAAAACATTTGTTGGCCTTACTATATAAAATATACAGTCTCTCTGTCACAGTGACTGGGATTGCCTCTTCTCAGTTGGGTTTTTATCAGCATCAGGTAATTTTTTATGCAAAAGCACATGACATAGTTCTTAGATATGGTAGAAGGTAACAGGGTTTGGGTGGATTTTCTGTGTCAGTTTGGAGCTGGGGAAGGAGCCTCAGTGGTGCAGCATTCCAGACTGGCTCCAGCAGAAGAGAGCTGCCTCCAGGATGACTCAACACACACTACTAGAGCACAGGAGCCAATATTTGAGTAATTACTGAACAAGTAATCCTGTGTAATACCAGAGTGCTTGGCACTAGATTGAGAAACTGTAAATAGACCAGTGAGGACATCACAGTTTGCATCACTTTGAACTGAGGTCCTTGATAATGTTTGCAATGAAACTACCTCAAAATATTGTGTAAAACTAATCATCCTTAAAACAATCTCTACTAAGCCTTTTTGAGTGATAAATAAGAGTATTTATTCAGAAGGTGAATTACTAATATTGATGCAGATAATACTGGCCTAGGTTGTTGTTGCTGTGGTTTTCTCTATGATGCTGGAAATTTATATTACCAAAGAATAACTTGGATTTTTTTTTTGCTTGTTTGTTGTTTTTTGGAGGTTTGGTTTGTTTTTCTCTTTCCTGTCACATATCTCCATTGCAAACCTGGAAGAGTATATTGAAGTAATTTGAGCTGCAGTGGGAGAGTTGAGCCAAACACCAACATTTTCATGACCTCCTTTACCTCTAGTATGCTTACAGGAGTTCTAGAACAGTAGCATTTTCTTTCAATCATTAATTTATCCACATTTCAGATAGTTCACTGGAGGGAGCAGTAACTGAAAAATCTCTTCTACTTGGGAGTGATGGGCTTGTAATGAGCATTGTTGTCTCCTTGCTCAGCAGCACCACTGAGGGATGATGATGGGAGAGGTAAAACACATTTAATGAAGGCAGGTAATAGTGAAGAGCACAATTGCTGCTTCTGATCTGGACATTATTTTCCTCCTGTGCTATTTTTGTCTTGAAGGTCTGAGTTACTTGGCAAACAGGTACTTTTAAAGGCATCATTATTTCTAAGTGCAATTAAGCCAAAGGGTAAATATGCTTCTAGCTCTGGAAAGCCAGAGAGTTTTTTTGCCCAGTCACATTTGGGCTGCAATTTGTATGAAAGTTAAATTGTCTCCCTGCATGAACACCAAATTCAACATGAAGAAGGAAAGTAAATTAGGGGATGAGTAGTTTAAGTGAACTGTTAAATTTCAATCCTGGCTTTAATTAAGTGGCTATTATGTTTCTAAGTACCTTAAAATTTTGCTTCTATGCTTTAAATTCATATTAAATGATAATTCTTAAAAATTACTAACACAACTTTTTAGAATAGATAATATGAATGTGGATATTAATAGTTTTGGTATTTGATTAGTATTCATCAATAAAACTAGCTCCTAATTATCCTTTTTGAACACTCTTCCTTAGGTTGGTACTGTCCTTTGTAATACTGTAGAATGAATACATTTAGAAGCATCTGTGGGGTTTTGCTTCACGTGCTTGACATGATTCTGGCCCTTTAACTTTTAAAACATTTCTCCAATTAAGCTGTTCAAGCCCTCAAGGCTGTCCACAGCTGCTGCAAATTGATTGCTCCCATGATGGTATTTAGATTCCCTTGCTGAAACAGGAGAGGGCAAACCCCAGCATTTTGTAATATCTCCCTTTTTTTTTTTATCACCCTTTAAGACTTCCTGCATGTTGGTAAAGGTAATCTGAAAGTTGCATTTTCCCCTTCCTTTCTTCGTCATCTCCCTCCCATAGTGATCATCTTGAAAATGCTTCTTTCTAAAGGCCATCTCAGCCAGGGTTAAGCTTTAAAAATGTCCCAGGGAGCACCTTTGTTGAGAGGAAATCTGAAGTGTAAATGAGAAGTTCTGAAAAATTATTGGGAAATAGAGTTTTATCTGTAGGATTGCAGAAGTGTAAGATTATAAGTTTGTTCTTGATGAAATGTTTTTGCAGTAGAGGTTTTAGCCAGCAGTAACCATGTGGAATTACTCCTTATTGGAGCTCTAACACCTTGTGAGTCTTCATGACAGGCTGGTTGGGTTAAAGATCCCATGGTTTCTACTTGGTGGGGTGTTAGTTTAGCCAGGTCACCTCATATTGTTTCTGATTTTTGATTGGATGCTTAATTATTTTCCTAATGGCGAGTCAGAAGCTGGAAAGCAGTTCCCTATTACAGAAATTCCATCCTGAGCATTTGGAAGGATGAGCAAATATCCAAAAATCACAGATTTTTCTCAAGCTAACAGAAAGCCAAAAATAGCAAGAAATTATGTCAATCTTCTGGAAATATTCCTCATAGCTTCCATTACTAACTGTGGCTTTAGGAATTTGGTTCTCCTCAAACCACTGTGGAGCTGTTTTGCTATTAAGTCTTGCCCTAAGCTTTTTTGGTATGCTGGGATTTCAGACTGGTGGCTGAACATTGACAAATGAGCTTTTACTATTTATCCAAAAGTTCAGATTTGGCCAATGAACCTGTTACAACTGAGTATATGAAAGTGGTGGCTCTGAATGAGCAAGCCTCAGAAATGAAGAGTTTATGATATTATTTAGTTTGACATTTAGTCCTGATCCTCTCATTACCCTGGAAATCTCCTCCTCCAGTCAATTTGGGAAAGCCCTTTCCCCTCTAAGCGCTTTATTTGAGAAAGGCTAACACCTAATTCCTTAAGCAGAGCTTCCAGGCTCATTAGGTTGACATTAAATCAGTTTGCTTTCCTGATTTTTCTTTGCACACCGTTATTGATGGACATTTAATACTGAATTTCAACCTGCAGTGAAGTCAATTCCAGACAGGCAGCAGATTAGGTACCACAGTGATTAAGTCTCTGTTATCAGGAGCACTGTTGCTCTTTTAAAGAGTGTGAATGGTTTAATTTCATCTCATCTAATTGTTATCAGCAAGCTGCCATTGGTTCATTAAAAACATTGCCCAGCGAAATAGCAGCACTCTAATGACTTCATATAAAGGTCTGCTTCCAAGGGACTTTGTTGTTCATGGGAGACACAAATTAGAATAAATTATTCTGAGATTCATTTTTTTTCCCAGTTACTACATTTCATCATAATTTTAAAAGCTAGAAGTTGGGATCTAATTTTCTTCCTAAATTATTTTTAACATTTAAATGAGGAAGAAAGGAAACAAATTTTGTTAGTAATAGCCTGAGTCTTTAGTATCTTGTTTATGTTTTTTTTTTATTATTTTGGTTAATTGCTTCTTCTCGAAATGAACGTTATGCCAACTAAGCTCATTGTCGTATTTATCCATGTTTTCACTGCTAATTTTCACACAGTTTCTCATTGCACTAACCTTGAGAGAATTTGTCATTTTTCTCAGAGTCTGTGAGGTGTTTTTTTTTGAATGAAGAGTGAAAAAGCCAATTTTCAGATGGATATTTAAATAATAATAATAATAAAAATCATACATACCTTGGCTTAAATACCAAAATAATTGAGCAATTTTGCCCTCTAAAAATTTAATATCCTAATTCACTTTCAGACAGTCATTATTAAAAGTTCCTTTAGCTAAAGCATGTCTGCTACTTTGCTCCTTACAGAGGAAATTTTTCTATATGGTTTATATAACTAAAAGTTAAATTATTGCACATTTTTAGTACCATTTTAAGCATGGTCTAAAAATCACTGAACAACAAAGTGTGAGAAGGTGTCTGTCCAAACCTCTGCCTTAAAATGCAACCTGTAGCAAGAGAGAAATAACTGAATGTATTAAAAATATTTACACAAAGTCTGTTGGCACAAGCAGAGGCCCTGTGTAATTATGTCCTCGTTATGCTTTGCCTGTGATTAGCATTGATGGGGAGGGACCAGGCCAGCAGAGCAGGAAGGCAGCCAGAACATCGACTGCCACTCGTGTATACAGAACTCCTGATAAATCAGCTTGGCCAAGGATCAGCTGGCACTTCATCACTGGGTGTGTTGTGCAGTCGTCTTAGACAAAACGTAATCTTTTGGACATGATCAATAATTATTATTGGAGACATCACAATTAAACTGTTAGAAGCGAGTTATTACACTCTGGCGATGGTGTTTTGTGGGAGAGGTAATGAAGTGTGTGTAGTAGAATTAATCCTACTGGTTTCCTCTGAATCTGCTCCAAAGCCACTTCAAGCAAGACACCAAGTGACAGTGAGGTCAGGAGCCTTTAGCACCATGACAGACTCTGCCCTCAAGGCACAATATTTTCTCTCTCCAGTTTTTGTGTAACTATCAGGGAATTCTGCTTCTTTAGTTTAGCAAGCAATTAGTTTTCCAATGTCTTAAGAAACTCACTGCATGAAAACTAACAGCAAAGAGCACATCCATTAGAACTAAGTTTTCCCATCTTTGAATTTTTCCTGTTCTAATGAGAAACTGTTTAGTCCCAGTTGTTTCAATTCTCATCTTTTCAGCACTGAAATTTCTCTGTTGAAGCTTGACATTGATAACCAGGACTCATTGGTATTGCTCCTTTGTTGCAGCCTTGTTTATTCTGTCTATCTCGATGCTGCACAAGTTATACTTGCAAATACCATAAATCTGTGCAGGAGCAAAGGCCACTACGGATTCTGATAATCCTCCTGCATAAGAGCATCTTGACTGGGAGTGGGCAGCAGAGACTAAGATTAACAATTCAAGGTCATTCTCTGGGCCAATGCTGTGAACTTACATTTATTTTGCATCATGAGGTGGGACACATACTCTAGTCAAAGAGCAGCTCTGTATATTCATAAGTATGTATATATGTATATCTTAGAATCAGAGAATAATTCAGGTGGAGAAGAGATCTCTGGAGCTTAGCTGGCCTAACACCCTCCTCAAAGCAAGGCTAAACTGCTGACTTGGTTCAGGTCAATGAATTTTCATTTTAGGTTTTTTGTTCTTGTAAAAGTTTGGTTTAGAAGGTGCAAATGAAATGCATTGAACCAAAGGAACTATCAAATGAGAGGTGGAAAATAAAAGGAGTTTGAGGGAAGTCATCTTTCCAAAAACTGGAAGGGGAAATGAAAAGAAAGGGAAAAAGGGAAAACCAGCAAAGCAGGAACAGGAAAATCTCTCTCCCATAATTTAGTGTAAAGGCTTTTCTGGCAGCAGCATCCTCATCTGGCAGTGGAGCAGTGAGGGCAGCTGAGCAGAGCAACGTGGAACTGCAGGCAGCTTTTGCTTGACTGAAAAACAGCAGTTAAAATCTGAATTTCTGCTGTTCCAGAAGATGCCATGATGTTGCACAGTGTTCCTTTAAATTCAAATAGTCTTACTGTCTTTCTGTGGTGGGTTGTTCATGTCCAGCAGCCAGATTCCCACCCGGCTGCTTCCTCACTCCCACTCCTCAGAGGCACAGCAGGAGATTCTAAGTAGTAGAGGAGAAACAGGGACCATGTTACTTCCTCAAGGTGTGGTGGTGAGTCTGGAGATTCATTCATGTTCTCTCTGGTAGATCTTGAAAGAAAAAAAAATGTGTCAAAGTGGAAGATATTGCAGATTCACCAAAACTTGTGCCTTCAAAAGGAAAGAGCAGAGGATCCAGTTCTGGTAATGGTGGGATTTTTGCTTTTCAGTTGCTCCCTCCTGAGAAAAGTACATTTTGGGTTGAAATTGCTGCCTCATTCCACGTTTTTGGCTGAGCAGATGTATGATGGCAGCTGCAGATTTTTGAATGCTCTTAATTTTTGCAATGAATGAGCCCAAAGGTGTGCAGATTTTTCTTCTTATTATTTTTATTGTTTCTTCACATTTTTTTCAATTAACATTAGTCTCAAATAAAATGTCAGATTGTTTTCTATACATATATAGTCAACACTATAGTAGCTTAAAACTTGAAAGGTTTATTTATACCCTACTCCACCTATGACAACTCAACAGCTTGCTACATAAAATAATTAAAAACTGAGCTTTGCTGTTTCCCTTTTGAAAGAGCTCCTGTCATTTGAAACCTCTTTTAAACCCCTGTCCTGCCATTGCTGTCTGTCAGAGCATTTAGACAGTTTGGGATGTGTTTCTCTTACTATTGACAATGCAGGCAAAACCAAAGGAGCACCCGTTGGGTTCTGTGCTGCTTCTGGTGACAAAGAGCTGAGAATAACATGGTAATTATGTGACAAATGGCCTTGTACTTAGTGAGGGACTGATCTGTTATTCCCCAGTGAAATGGTTGGATGCACCTCAAGGTAATTCTGGTTCCTTCTGAAAAGATTTGCTGCTTAACAAAAAAATGAATGTGTTGCTACATGATAAGTTATTATTAAATGTGTAATTTATGGTAATTTCGGGTGGCACAGACTGGCTGCCTTTTGGTCTTTGTTTCTTGAAGGAATGCCAAGCACCCAGCTTTACCATCCAGGGGCTTTTGCAAACTTCACCTCATGTTTTACAACATCTCAATAAAATAGGGACAGTAGTCTATGAATTATAAATAAATGACTGAGGTTGAAATCAAGAAGAGGTCTGAGCTGTTCTGTGAGTGTGCTGGAGGTAAGGGGGGAAAGAATAAAACAGAACAAAAAATACTAATATGGTCTCAGACTTCTAGTGGCAAATTATTTGATCCACAATATTATATTGAAACTTTATCTCCCAGATACTATTAATTGGACCCTTTTTTGGTATTTGTTGGGGGTGAGCAGAGTTATTAATTCACCTGTAGCTAATTTTGCACATGCAGGCTCCCTGTGCCATCAGACACATGCAGGTTCACAGTCTTGGAAGTTGCTGTTATTAAAAAATTAATTAAGAAATTAAAGAGTATGAGATACTTCTCTTTTTGGGCTGCCTGAACTATAGGGGATCTTAATGAGATTTAGATTTTCTTTTCTCTGTGGTTTCACTGAGGAAACCTCTGCTTCCTTCTGTGAATCCCCCCAAAGGCATTGTCCTTTCTCTTCACTCTGTTTTCTGAGGAAGCAACACCTCTGCAAGTATTTTTAACCTTCACCCAACCAGAAATGGAGTTTTGAGTTTTGTAGAACTACAGAAGCCATTCCATTCTCAGAGGCATGAGAGTTAGTTCTGTTCATCCAACAATCTTGCTGAGCACAGCACCAAGTAGTGGAACTAAGGAATAACTCTCATGGAAAATTTGCAATATCTTGAAGGAGGATAGCAAGGTAAAAAAGATTTAATTGGGTAAGGATGGGGTAATGAGTGCAGCACACTAAAAAAACACCACCAAGGTCTGTTGTGAGCAGTTGGTAATACTTGATATAGAGCTTGAAAGATTTTTTATTTACTTGTTTTAAAACACTGTGTAACTGTTATCCAGCAACTGTTTCCTACAGTACAGAAAATGCTTTGATTGGGTTAACTCAAAGGCTCATCATGTTTGACAATATTTGTTTAAACACTCATGGCTTCACCATTCTGAAGTCACCCTTAGAACTTACCCTAACAGACATCTACCCACCTACATATATTAACATGTATATTGATGTTTAAATGTGGCATATCTCAGTTTATATAGCTTGGTGTATACACCCAAAATATGTCTCATGAATGACAGACATATTAACTTTAAATAGAAATCTGTATTTATTACTAACTTCAATAGACTGTCCTTCAATGGACTGTTCTTTTAACTTAAAAGCAGGTAATGTGCATCTTCTCTCCAGCTGTGCCAAACTATGACTGTTCTCTCTAGTGTTGTTTGTTAGGTTTTTTTGATTTTTTTTTTTGTTAAGTAGAAGTACATTCATCTTCCTCCTTGTGGAATTTATGCTGTGATTTACTTCAGGAATAGCTGTTGTTCAATGGATTTTACAGTACTCAAACATGCATTTTGGTGAGAAATGCTTTAATTTCTACTGGACTGTAACTGTATGTGGCCAGCTGTTACTCTAAAAAACTCATGCAGGACAGATGTTTGTTAAAATCACTAGGATTAGAATAGATAGAGTGCAACCTTCTTATTTTCTCAATAGAATTAAGTTGCAGAAGAAGAACTTGCACTGATTAAATATATTCAAAGCAGACACTTGCACATGAGAAGCAATAGCAATGTCAGCAACATTGCCTGATAATCTCCAGTGCCTTAGCAAGGATTGATGCTGCTCCAGTCCAAGAGGGGGAAAAACCTCATAGTGACTTTTGCTGCCATGCCCCAAGTGCAGATCTTGTGGAAGTCGCCCTGCATTTGTTTGGGTTTCTTCTGCTCTGTGTGGAAACTGAGGGTTTGACCCCAAATATTCCCCTATTTTAATAAAACCTGATTGTCAGTAGCACAACTGTGAGGACCCCACTAAATTAGTGTCTGAAAGGTGTCACCATCCATGCTTTGGTCACTGAACAGGCATTTTGTTTCATTATTACAGCAGCAGAATTGACCTCAGTTACAGGTTTAGTCCCACTGAGCAGAGTTTTTAGTAACCAGCTCCTCTCCACTCCAACAGCAGTTCAGCAACTTGGATAACCAACCAGGCAGGACTTACCCCGACTGCCCCTGAGCATCACTGCAGCCAAAATAAATAAATAAACAAACAGACAAACAAATCCATGCTGCAAAGTGTCTGCCTTAGAGGCTTTGTTTTGTTTTGTTTGTTTGTTTGGGGTTTTTGGTTGTTGTTTTTTGAGGGTTTTGTTATCCCATGGGATCAGAATTCGTGTTGGGAAAGGCTAACACATGTTGAAAGAAGATGCAAGAGAAAGCCTTTGAAGAGTCAAAACCACACTGAAATTTAATTTCTACAATCTTGCCTTTTATGTGGAAACCATTTAACGTGTTTCTAACAGTCTTCTCTAGGGTTTGAATAGGAATGTGTAAACCCCATGCAATCTAATGGAAAATTCTATTCCTGCTGTAAAATTCTTTAGGCTGCCTTAAAAATTGAAGATTTAAATTATCGTTTGCAAAGGGAATTTTATAGGCCTTCTGTAAGAATGGATCAAAATGAAATAAAGGCTCTACTCTTGCACTTTACCAGTGTTGAGTAGTTGGTTTGGTTAAAATAAACACAGCAGCACAAAGAGGGTGGGTCTGTGTCACATTAAAATGCACAGTGAGAGGTTTAAGTAGAGCAATAAATCACATTAAAAACCATTTTGTTTCTCAAAAATATGGGAGTCAGTTTTAACCACAGGCAATATTTAATGGTGAAATAATATTACTTCATGTAAAAAAGCCAAGCTGTGTCAAGTTCACTGAGAGGAGGTGCTGTTGTCTCCTCCCCAATTTCCTGTAGGAGTCCATGTCTTGTTTTGTATAGTGGAAAACAGCATTTTCTGTTTAATCTTAACAAAAGGCAGAATCCAACAAAGGGCCCAATAGTTCTATTTACGATCAGAGCTTCCCCTACTGAAAAGTTGGTTTGAATTCTGTTGGAAGTGGTTCTGAATAACATAATAGTTGACTTAAAAGATTAAGGGTAGCAGACTTGTATTATCTGCTGTAATCCCTGGATTTTGTCACTCCTGACAAAATAATTTTGTTTTAAAATATGAGTGCACAAAAAAATAGCAGATTCTCACTCACAGTGGCATTGGCCATTCTGCTCATCCCAGGGCTGTTGGGCTGGATCTGGGAATTATTTGTTTCCCAGCACATTGCTAGGCAGTAGAAATATGTATATATAATGTCCCTGGACCCTTCAGATCATCATTATAATCAGTCAGCTGGTGGGACCTATAAATATGGGGGGAAAAAAAATAAAAAATTGAGATATCCATACGTGTTGAAAGCAACTTCTGGAAAGTGTGTCCACTGAAACACTAGTGGGCATGTTGGAGAGAGCTTAATTAAGTATAAATTGATTCTTAGTAGACTTTTCAGGGTTAATAAATATGCTTGAAAGAAATCAATGTACAGTGTAATTGATTTGAATGTGCTTAACAGATGCTTTAAATTGTTACAGCACAAACAAAACACTGTAATCTTCATTTCTGCAGGAAAGTTGACAAAATGAAGGGAGTGTCTTAGGACATCCAAGCTGTTGAACTTGCTCTCATTTCCCAGAGCAGAACTATCCCCCAAATCAAAATGAAATAATTTTTTAAAATGTTTTCGAATTTCATTCATATTTGAAAATTCTTTCTACTCCATGACACAAAACAAATAAAAAAAATCTTGGCTCCTTCATATACCAGGTCTGTTGCTCAGCTTGAGTTGTTACTGACTCTGTATATTTGGTTACCCTTGCATTGAAGGATATTCCATAAATAAAAATGCAAGACTTTTATTTGTACTTGTTTTACTGGACTGCTAATGAATCACTATTTTGTTTTTATATAGCACAGTGATGTGGGGCTTTTTAAAGGCAAAAAAATAGCAATATCAAAATGACATTAAGAAAAATCAGTGATGCTTTCAGTCACTGGGGAATTCACAGCCCTTGTTGCAGGCAAATAAAAACTCCTGTATTCTCAGCCAATATTCTTTTGCTGTGCTGCTGCTTTTTCTTGCTTGTTTTGAATTAGGGAAGGCTTTTCCTGGAAAACAAGACTTTTAATAATAGTGGGCATTTGAAGAATCAAGATGTTGCAAGGGCAGTTCTGCCTTTTCTTTGAGACAGCATTTTTCAATGAAACAATTTGTCAGAATAGTGCTGACCAGCTCTTGTTTCAAGCTCTGGGCTCTGTTTGATTGAGAACAAGCATTTGGAAACATCCCAAGGTTTTTAATCTCTGATTTACTCTCTGTTATTTTGTCTGAGTTTATTTTAAGATAAGTTTCAATATGTTTAAAGGCCATCTCTTGTAGGAGGAAATATGTTAAATGGAGAAGACACTGAAAGATTGAAAATCCTTTTCAGCCCAGAGACATGTGTGGTTTGGAGCAAGTTATTTTCTTGTATCTGTCAAAACTTACTGATAGAATAATACAGAAGAAACAGTTGTTAAGAGTTAACAAAAAAAAGAATACATTGGACAAATATTGCTCTTAATTTTAAATGATGTCCTAATTTGGCATCTTCTATGCAGAGTTGGATAAGATTTTTTTTGTTGCTTCCAATTCAAACCCAGTAATGAGGTTTTATTTCCATGTGGCAACTTTGTCAGCTGCTCTAAGCCCAGGGAAAGCTCCTCCCTGCCAGTGATTCCCTCTCCCTTCCTGAGCATGGAGCAGCTCCACAGCTGACAGAGCTGCCCCAGTTCTGGCTCCCACACTGCCTCACTCTGTACATGCCCTTCCCCAGCTTGATAATCTTCCCTTTGATTCCAGAAGTCAGTGACAAAGTGCAGCCTAAGAGAAAGAAAGCAAAGCACAGACCCCCATCTTCTCTGCAGCAGCTTATCTCCATTTTGCTACACTTACACAAAGTCTTTTGTAGAAACTATAGTCATATGAATGGACATTTTCCATGTTTAGGGCTGTGAATAGGAATGCACATTCCCCAGGGGTGGAAAAATCACTTTCTCCTATGTTATTTATAATAATACAGTGTGTTCAGCCTTTTTTTTTTTTTTTTTTTTTTTGGTGGGGGACATTGAGACCTTTGGAGTCATCATTTTTCTGCTGTTGCTAACCTGCATTTTTCTTGGCATTTTTCTTGTATAATCATCTTCTTTTGTCAGAGAAAATTCATGTTTTGTCAGAAGTCCTGCCCAATCTAAAATAGAAATACTCAAAACTCTGGGAGTTCACTTTCACACTTAGGTAATGATTAGTGTTGACTTTTTTTACTGTTCACTTAACAAGAATTTATCACTAAGGTGAAACACAACTTACAGAGCTGCTTAAAAGTTATGCTGCCAAAATGTTATGAATATTTGAAAAAGCAAAAATCAGTGACTAAATATGAATTCCCTCCTGGTTTTTGACAATAGGATTTTTGAGAGTTTGACATTTTTATTCATGGTACAGCAGACTCCGTTTGGTCTCACAGGATTTCAGCAATGTTTGGTGTGTGAGATTTAACAGAGAATTTGCTGTGCACTGTTGTGTTGCCATTTGGGGTGTTCAGTTTGCTGGAAACTCCCATGTCCCCAAGGCAGGAGGTTTTGGGACTGTTATTGTGGAAGGGGAAGATTTTCAGGCAGTCAAGGATTGCTGTTTCCTGCTCTTCTTGTTCTCAGGGGTGGCATTACCTTAAGCAGGTGTCGAGGGTGCCTGACATTGGGCAAGAGTGTGTTCACATTGTATTTATATATCTTAAAATAGAAAATCTTGCCAGTGGCTCAGCTCATATCCCACTGTTCATCTTTAAAAATAAATAAATAAAATAAAATTAGCTAGTTAGCAGCAATATTTCAGTGGCAAACATGAGGAATGCACCAGTTTCCATGGGAGTTGTCTTATTCTTTTCCTCAAAACCCCTCCAGATTGGGTCAGTGCCATTGCTTTTCCATTTCTGATGGCACATTGCACTGCATAAAGGGAGAGAGGAAATAAAAGATTTAGTTCCTGGTCTGTGTTCTGCATTTTTTGGAATTCCTATGAATTTCAAGGCAGACAATGACCATGAAGGTTTTATTTAAATGGGAAGAAAGGACAAGATCTTACTTGGATTGAAAAGAATCAAAAGAATAGCACTTTTCCTCTGTTGTTGGAGTAATCCCTTGTTTTCACAATTCTGTGTTTTCTGTTGTACTGAATTCACTCCATATGTTTAGACTAACTATTTATTACTGACAGCAGTGCACCAAGATGTTTGATTTCCAAAGCAGAGCTAGACAAAACCAGCTTTGTTTTGTTTTTATAAAGGAAATTATAAGTTATAAAAAAAAGTTAAAAAGAATTTGTTACAGGAAAATAACATGTTAGAATTCCATCAACTGTAAGGGAAGTGCTTTATTTCAAAAAGCATTCAAATGTTTTGAACCTATAAATTTGATATAAACCATTTCTCATTTCTATTTTGAAATCATTAACTGAAAATATTTCTCATAAATTTCCAAGGAGGCACGGGGGAAAAGGATCTCAAAATGTAGAAGAGGAATATGAATTTAAATCAGGAATATATTTAAAAGTCACCAAAATCAATGTGTATGAAATGCTTTGCTTTCCATATCCCCACTCTGTTACTGGAAGTATTTTTTTCTTATCTGGAATATCTCTAGACAAGAGAGGGATGGCAAAGTCCATGTTTAGCCACCAAAGACAGAAGGCATAAAACTGGTGCATATTGGACCTTGCAGAGTAAATTAGAATTAAATAGACAGATCTATAATTTGCAAAGTAAATTAGAACTAATTAGGCAGATTCTTAAAAGTGTTATTTTTCGGTGACTGTGCCAAGGCTTCCTCTTCATACAGGTGATCATTCACTTATGTATTTGATGTGTCCAACATACTAAATTAACTCACATAGTAAGCAAAATCTTGCAGGGAGCTTAAAATACGAGACCCTGCCATGTGTTCAGGCACCTGAGAAAGGTCTGAAGGAAAAGCTTTTGTCAGCTCTTTATTGAAATGTGTGACAGCTCCATGAACACAAACTGCCCCTGTTTGTTTCTGTACTCCTGAAATGTGTGAGAGTGGGCCCAGCAGAAGGATGGCAGAGCTTCTGTAAGCCACCAATTACACTCTATCTGGAGGCTGGAAGAATATTAAAAAGACAAGCCCAAGTTTATAGTGTCGCTGTGGTCCTGTTATTCAGAAGAGGTTTGAGTGCTCTCAGCGTCATGGATTTCATATTAACCTGTGAAAGCCTCATCCAGGCATGACATCCTTAAATCACAGACTCCATTCACAACTCATACTGTGAAAAAAGGGAGTTTTGGTGGGTTTTATTGAGTTTTTGTTTGACTTTGAACTTGCAAAAAAACATTTTCCAGATGAACTGGGGTTTTAACATGTCTAAACTACATGTGACTGTACTCTGAAGTGCCCTGAAAATGCAACATATTCTTTTTTTCTGACATTTTTAGTCACACTAGTAGGAAAATGCCTGGCCCTCATTCTCTGTTCTGAAGATTATTTAAGGAATTTCTTTAAATCAAAGCTAGTCTGAGTCATAGACTCATAGAATGGTTGGCAGGGACCTTAAAAGACCATCTTGTTCCAACCCTTCTGCAATAGGCAGGGACACCTCCCACCAGCCCAAGTGTCCCCAAGCCCCATCCAACGTGCCCTTGGAAATTCCAGGGATGGGGCAGCCACAGTTTCTCTGGGCACCCTGGGCCTGCCCAACCTCCCAGGGAAGGATTTCTCTCTAATATTGAATCTAAATCTACTCTCAGTGTGAAGTCATTCCCCCTTGTCCTGTCCCTCCCTGTCCTTGCAAACAGTCTCTCTCTTGTAGGCTCCCTTCAGGTACTGGAAGGCCACAAATCCAGTGTTTGTTGGTTTAAGTTAAACAACTATTAATATGCATCATTTCTAAAACAAATATTTATATTTTCAACAGTTCAGGCACCAAATAAATGCAAAGAAATTTGAAATATATTTCCTAGCTGACAGCCAAAGAAGAAAGTGAACTTTTTAATGAAATTCTAACTTTAGAAAAGTTGCTTCTGAGTAGCATTTACTGGGTTGGCAGGGACCTTAAAGGTCATCTAGTTCCAGCCCTCCTGCCACAGGCAGGGGTGTCTCTCACTGCTTTCTTCACCTTCTGTTTGAAAGGACTGGGAGCATCTATTGCAGCAGTATTCTGAGAAATAGTTTGGGAAATACCTCTGTACACTTTCCTCTGGTCTCAGAAAGGGGGTAGAGCTAAAAGTGTGATCCCAGTTCCTTTTTGGCTCATTCACTCCCATGTCCTTCTAGTTGATAAGTTCCCTTTGCTGCAGTTCTGTTTGTGTAACTACATTTTATTGGTTATATTGCTATAGTTTTTAAAAACGGTAAATGCTACTTTTTATCAGTTGAATTACACACAGTAATTTACAAACCCATGGCTCTAACTCTGTATCTGTCTCTGCAATTAAAGTGTACCATCTTGGTTACTTGGAAAGGTCATCTTTATACTTGACTTCTTGTATGTAAAGAGAATAAATATAGACCAGTAATGAGCCAAGCATTTATTAGCAAAGTTTGTTGTCTTAAGCTAATATTGTGCTTATGTTATATTGGGCCTCTTCTCATTAGAAGTAGCTGAGACAGCTTGCTTTTAAATATTAAAAATCAGATTAAAAATTAAGTAGTTTTGCATGTTTTGCTTCCTCAGGGAAACAGTTTTTGTTCTCAGAAGTTCCAGGTAACTGTAAGTTCCCTGTAGGTTTTCACCATCCCTGTTTCTGTTTCGTTTCTGCCTCACAGTTGACCTTATTCAAGGTGTTGGCTCTTTAGAAATGCCATTTATCTACAGTTCTGAAAAATCTCATTGGTGCTGTAGAGTCTCACTCCATTTTCCTCCCAATTAATGCTGTTTACTTATTAAAAAAATGTATTAAATGTGAAGGGCATTGTTGACCTGGCAAGAAGTCTCAGTAAAGGGACTGAAATGATCTTGTTTGGGTGTGGACTGATGCCCAAGTTCACAAGCTGGAGCTCCAAAACAGATCCTGAAAGACTGAATAAGTACTTGGAGGTTTTCCCTGATACATTGGCCCTTCGACTGCTTCACCTGTTGCTTTGAAGAATTTAGATGTTATTTTTTTTCTCCTGGAAAGAAGACACTTTTAAAATTTATTCAAAAGGATCTTAACCCTGTATTTGCTGCCCTAAAGGGAACCTTTTCTTTCCTTTTGGTTCTCCCTCCAAGTATCAGCAATCCAGGTAACTGTTTTGTTTCTGCCTTAAGAGACAGAAAGAAAAGTTGTAACAGGTAGTTAAAAAGTAAAAAAGGATGTGAAAAGAAGGTTTCTGTTGGTCTGTGTGCACAGTAAGGCACTGGTTACTCAACAAGGGTTTTTGAAGTTGGGTTAGTGAATGCAGCTCTATTGACACCTCCACAGAAGGTTCATGGCCTGCCCAGTGTGCAGGGGACAAACCTGTGTGTTTGCTGCTTCAGGTGACCATATTTTAGTCACTTCAGGATTAAACTGTGGAGTTTGATGTGCTAACTCATGATAGCTTTGATATTAATAGAAATGAAATCAAAACTATAAATTAAAAGTTTTGGCTAATAAATGCCAACAATTGTTCTTTGCAGTTAAAGCAAAACTTTTCCGTGCTAATCATTGGGGATGAAATAATGGGATAATAAAGGCACAGCATTGGGGTGTAAATGATTGATTAACAAAGAAAAAAGAAAATACAGCTTTAAAAGTTATTTTTAAATTGAATTCTGAGTATGAGTGGAACACTATTTGACAGAAAGATGTGGATGAATTTTTCCATTGATTTTAGGAAGGGAGATTCACAAGTCTAAATGCTTATACATAATAAACCTTATTTCTGTTTTAATGGTATTGTCACACCATTTCAGCAAATAGAATTACCCTGGTGCAAACTGGAAGTCAGGCAGCACTGATATTGATTCTACAAACTGAACTGGAATAGAACTGGTGTAAAATAAGTTTACACTGGTAAATCCAGCCCTTTATCTGCAGTGTGCTGCCTCAGGCAGTGTCTGCAGTGCTGGGGTAGACTTAGCAGCTCATGTTTGGCAGATGTAGTTTATCAAAAAATGGGTGTTCTTTGGTCTCCCTGTCCTAAAACATTTATGTGCAGCACTTCCTTCTGATTCTTTGAGTTCCTCTTTCTTCTCACTACACATTAAATGCCTCAGGTCCTCTTTCTGTCTCTTTAGGAAATTGTGAGATACATCATTTTGGTCAGGACTCACATTCCCATGTTATTGAATAATTATTGATTTCCACATTTTAAGTGACAAGCCATTGCAATTTCTAATGCCCCAGCACATTTGCAGATCCATTCCTTAAAGATTCTTTTTTTGCTTCTAGTATTTAAATTTCTAGAATATTCCCCCCCTTGGTGTCCCTGCCCACGCTGATTATACAGCACGTGGAACCAAAAGTGAAGGAGAGAGAATTCCCTTGTACAGCAGTAGGAGTGACCATCAGAATGAGCTGCTCAAATGGAGGATGGTCTTTAAATCCATTCTGTGAAGCAGTTCAACTTTTTTCATGTGCACTATTGATTGTATTCCCATTCTGAGCAACAAAACTGTGATTGCACAGTTGAATGACCTTGAAATAATAGAATCTGTGCTCTGCAAATACAGAGTTTTCTGTTTCAACTTAATACTTCTGCAATGTTTCAAAATATTTAAAACTTAGTTTTCACTTCACAGTCCGATGTGAAATCGTTTTATCAGATTTTTGTTATAAATGGAAATATCAAGTGACCCTAATCTGGTTTTCAGGGTCCAGCTCTCCCATCTGCTGCCAGCCCTGTTCCTGCCTGTGCTGCACTGACATTTGTGCCATCATGTGGTAAGAGGGCTCAGGAAAAAGATTTTTTAAAAACTAACCCTATGGAAAAAAGATACCATTTGGGGGCTAATTCAGCTTCCTAAAATGGTTTATCAGGGCTTGCACAAATAATAGTAAGGCACAAGCAAAAGCTCTGCAATGCCTAAGAAAGGGCAAGAGAAATGTCAGGAGTAAGCCTGGATTAGTGACTGTGGCACAACACTCAAAAGACTTCCAGACCTCAGTTCACCCCTGTGAAATATTTGTAAAATGTCCATCAATGTCCAGAAATGTCCATAACTTGCTAACTAAGTTCATTAAGTCCTTGACTCTGGGGTCCATCTTTTGTGATGGTCACTCAGGACAGGAGAGGGACTGTGCTGTGTGGAGTTCTGGACATCAGTGCCAGCTCAGGTGTGGTCATGGCCACACTCACACTGAGTCTTGCAAGGCTCATCCTCCTCTGGTTCAGGTGAACTGCTAAACCTCAGTTCTGAAACCTGGTGACTGCAAACTCCCCAGCTGGGTGCTAATCTGAATGAAATCGAGACTGTGAATGTGGTTGCATTTGTCCTTGTCATTACATGGCTGGAAAGCAACATCAGCTGAGGCTGCCCCATCCCTGGGAGTGTCCAAGGCCAGGTGGGACAGGGCTTGGAGCAACCTGGGCTGGTGGGAGGTGCCCCTGCCCATGGCAGGGGGTGGGATGGGATGATATTTAAGGTCCCTTCCACCACAAACCATTCCATGATTCTACGACTTAAACACAATATAATTAAAACTTATCTCCAGGACTATTAATATTGAAATAGACAATTTAAAACACACTTGTATTTGTAAAGGGATGATACTTATGACCAGAAAACTGTAAACTGCTTGTGATGTTATATAATGCCTTGAATTTTCCAGTTCCTTTTCTTTCTCTGAAAGTTGTGGTTTCTGACATTTAGCTATTTTATTATATATTTAGAGACTTTTGAAATAAAGTTTGAAAAACCTGAAGAAAACTTTTTAATAAGTTGTACCTGAAATGCAACCTATTTGCAGCTGTCTTTGCAAGTCTTTCTTGTAAAATATGAAAGCTAAATGCTATCAGTTCTGAAGGAACACTGAGCAAGACAAACTATTTGATGTGACACGTTCATGCTTTGCTTGTCAGCCAAACCAGTTTTCACTATTATTCACTGCCCCCTGTATATTGAAGAACATATCTAAAGTAAGCTGAACGCTCTTGTGTTTTGTGATAGTGTGTTACTGGGAAAATAAAACAGCCACAATTATCTGCTCAACAAATGGAACTTGTCAGCTGGCAGGCACACAGAGCTAATGCAGATGGCCAGCTCAGGGAAGCTGTCAAAAGAAAGACTCAAGGAAAATATATTTGCTTCATATTCTGTAGACTTTCTAAAATGATAATTTTTTTATGAACTCAGTTCAGAGGATTTCAGGGCTTTTTTTCATAGCTCACGTGTTTTTTTTCCAACTTCTGAAGAAAAAAAAATCGCTTTTAGGGGCAGAGGTATTACCAGCAAAGTGAGAGGTATCTTTTGATGTCCTGTTTATACTGTGGAGGGGATCTTTGCATGCAAGTGTTCCTCTCTTTGGAATAAAAGAACAGGGTTTATGTCTACTGTATGTAGAGATTTTGGATACATAAAGATTTTGTGTAATCCAGGACAGGTAGGTGATTTCCTTTTTTGAATCAATGTCCTATTTTCCTCTGTTTTGAGTGGCATGTTGGTAACACCTCAGAGAAACACTCTTTTATTTGAGACCACTTTTATTCTTTGCTGTTATTTTATACTTTAAAAGTAATAAAAATTACTCCTTTGGATCTACTTCTCCTCACAAGGTGTTATCCCTGTGTGCAGCATAGAGATGTAATGGATACTGCAAAATGTCAGACTAAGGTAAAAAGTACATGAAAGTTCCTGTTAGCACGGGGATGGTTGCACATATTGGGAAAAAAATTACTTATTTATTTATTAATAAATGGTTTTGCCCACCATGCAGGGTGATGGTATGTAGAGAAGCTTTGTCTAAAAAAAAAAATCAATCCATCTGGGTGTGTAAGACTTTCACAGATAACTCTTAGGCTATTTTGGTTTTGTGGCATCAGATTTCCAGTTATTCTGCATTGTGCTTGTTTGTTTTTCTGGTTTAATTGATAATATTCCGAGCGAGGTTTTGCTCAGTTTTGTTCCGTGTTTTTGGTTTGTTTTTTTAATTGGTTTGGTGTGGGGTTTGTTTGTTTTGTTTTTATTTTTTTCCAATGACTGCTGTGCCAGTGCAGAATTTTTGTCCTGTCATTTGAGAACAAAGGGATGTGCTATGACAGCAAAAGGAAATAAATTGAAAACAAATAGAAGGAGCCTCAGAAGTGCCACACTCTGCAGTGAGACTGTGGAATGTATGACCAGAAGGACTGAGTCAATCGGAATGGACTTTTCAAAGGGCTGCTGTGTGGAAGCCCAATTGACTGGATGTGTGTTCTGTGGCCACTTCAGCCTCCTCAGGAGGGTGTCACACACCCCTGGTCTGATCCAGGGAGTTGCATCCTTTGATCTGCAGGGAGAAGAAGCCACTCCTGTGCCAGTGGAAAGTTATTTGTTAGCACTGTCTCTTGTTCTTTGCTTTGCTCTGTGGCAAGCTCTTAGTACAAAGCTAAACTGCAGATTAATATTCACTTTTGTGTTTGTATCCTCTGTTGTTCCCTCTTAAGGAGAAAAGAGTTGAGAAGCCCTTATTTATTTTTAATAGAAATCCTAATGTTCCCTGTATCTTGCTGCAGTTCAAACCACTCTACATCCCAGGCTGGTGTGAGGCACATTGTACATCCCTCTCTGCTTAACTTCTGACAATAAAAGTAGCTCGAGGCTGTGTCAAAGATTAACCTGCTCCTGGGACTCAGGAGATACAGAGCTGGAAAAGGGTGAAAAGCTGCTGGGTTTTGGTGTGGGTTTTTTTAATGCCTCCATTATCTTTTATATTGAAGGCTTCTAGCACCTGCTGTCTTTAAAAGATCTTTTGATCTTAAATTCTGGGAACCTGGAGGCTGTAAGAACACAGGCTGCCAAAGTGCCACTTGTGGGAACTCAAGGGAGTTTTGCAAAAAAAATAAAAAAATAAAACATTTGGCACTGGAGTCTAGTGCTCAGTTATGGCCTTTGTTTCTTTAAAATTTTTATATGCTTCAAAATATTTACATAAAAGTTATAAACATCCTTAAATTTCTTCTTGTTTTTCTTAAGATGTCATGTTCTGTATGCAAAAATAGAATATAACATGATTTTACTGAAATAGCTTGGTGAAGTTGAAGTTTTCCCCCTGATTTCTTTGCCTATATTATTTGCCTGTGTTTTTCTTGCATTTTGACCATTTCAGTCCTTCAGTGCTGACAATGTAAATTTTCTCTGCTCACATTCAATTTGTGTTGAAATGTGGGTGTTGGAGATGTTTGACTTATGTTCTTCCAGCTGTATGAGCAGAATTTTCAGTATGCCATATGGGAACACAGAAACATGAGACATGGAGGCTGATTAACCTTTCAACAGGAAATTCAAGTTGTTATTGAATACTTTGTCATCAAATCAACCCTCCCTATAACATTTTCTTTACAAGAAAGTCCAAGATAGAAGAAGCAATTCCAGGCAGTCCTTTTATTTGTGATTTAATGACTTTTTGCCTCTGTGAGCTCTGGTGAAACATTCTTGGTTTAGCATTGGGTTTGGTCCAACTCCCCCAGCAGAAGAAGGAAAGCACAAAGCAGAGCAAAAGAAGAACCCCATGAACAGAAACTCTCATGAGTAACACCCAAACCTATATGTGCTCTCACACACAGCACTTACTTGTAAGAGAGAGGGAAGACAAGAAAAAGCAAATTGATTTAGTCTGTAGAATACAATCATTGTTTAGTTACTCCACCACAGTCCGTGGTGCTTCACAGAGCCAAGAGTTCCAATGGCACATATTGAATTTACTCCAGTGGATCTCATGTGCTGTTGTAAAAACAGAGCTTGACACCTCTTACATCGATTTCCCAGCACTGATATTGTCAGGCCTTCCTTTCCTGCCATCAACAATTTTTCGAAGACTAACTGCCTTGGAGAATCCTTGAGGTTATCATGGGTTTACTCCAAAAAGAGAGACTTATAATTTCTTTGCAGTCAAGTGTTAAGTCACTTTTGCCCAGTGCCTGACTTTGAAACTGGTGTCCCAGCACTTACCTCACCAAGCAAAAGGCTTTGAGGAGATTGCTGAAAGTAGAAATTAATGTCAAGACTTTGTCCCCCAGTGGTAAAACACACTGTAACCTGGATTTTGGTGTCACATATTCCTGTCATCATTTTACTATTTGATTGAGTTATTTCAGCAGAACAAAGGACATGAAAAATGCACTGAGGACTCTATAAATGACCCTTGTACCATAGCCAGAATATCTTTGGAAATATATATTTAATTTTGCTTCTGACTGTTTCATTAGTAAGTACAGAACTTGCCAAAAAATGGTCAGACTTTAAACAAAATCTAAAGCCAGGTTCACATGTGGCCAAGAGGAAATGCATATTTAAAATGAAAACAAAGGCAGAAGTGGAGAAATCAATAACATTTGACAATAACTGATAGTCTGGAGAGACTGTTAGTAGAGGTTGTTGGTCAGTGTAGCACCACAAATAAACATGAAGTTCTTCATTAAGTATCAAAATTATTTTGGGTAATTAAATCATAAAGGATAATTTCCTGGAAAGTTGTTTATAAAGATAGAAGGAAAACAGAGGACATTCTGTATACGAATGACTGAGGCAATGCCTGCTTTTTGATTTTATTTATTTATTCTTTTCCTCCCCTCCTTGGAACTCATGAGAAAATACAGTGTATCCAGCAGCACAAATCCCAGTGAAAAATGTGGATATTGCCTGCATTCCAGTGCAGGCAGAGCGTGCTGTAAATAATGGTCTTCCTTCTCCCCACCTCTTTATTAGCTTCTCTCCAGTGCTGACTCTATCAGTGCACTTTTATATTGGTATCTATAAATTATCAGCATACACTATTGATCTGATAGTGAGGGCAACAGTGATATATTTAAATCTCAGCTTTGATTTAAAAGTTTGTGCTGGATGTTTTTACAGCCAGAATTTCCTTTTGGAGAGGCTGAATTCAGTAAAAACCAGAGAGACTAAAACCCCTGTGCTTGGAGTCTTCCACTTTCTCCCTTTGTCCCCATGGCTATTCCAGCAAATATTTTCATAAAACAGGTTTCAGCTTTAGTAGAAACTTTGATTGATGTGAAGGCACCTCAGATGTTCTGCTGGAGCAAGGCTTGGATAAGGCAGGAGTGCTGCCACCTCTGCACAGCTTTTAGGACAAGGGTTAAACTCTCATTTTCTCATCCTAAAGACACTTTCTGGGGAACACTCAAATATTTCTGCTTCGAATTTGTTTTGAATTTACTTATTTATATTTGGTGGTGGTTGCTGTCCTTTGGTTTTGCTGCTTAATCCTTTGCTAATTTTTTGGCTTGGAAAGGACTTTCTCTAAGGGTCCTGAGGTCACTGTCTGTGAATGCTGTTGGTTTCTGGCCACAGCTCATTAAATGAAGGTATTACAGAGGTTGTCAGACCTTGTCTTTGACTTTGACACCGAGCAGAAAACATGCATAAAATGTCAAAAGAGTTACTCTTGACTTTGTGTGCACACACACATAACCTCTTATTGTTATGCTTGAGAAGAAAACTCAAAACACTTCAGTGGTTCAGACATATTATTTTGTCAAGTCCTTACTCTGTCTTGTTGACAGAATGCATTTTCTCAAAAGCTGAAATCATTCTGTCAAGAAAACTTATTTTGTGCAATAATCCTGCTTGTTGACAAATGTTCAAAAGGGAAAAAAATGTTCAATTATTCTGGGAATGTTCTGCCTGGTATCTCCAGGTTTATTTATTTTGCCATGGGAAAGAATGGTTATTAGTTTGTAGGTGAACTAGCCAGGCCTTGATGCAATGAAAGAAAAACACATCTTCCTTCTCCGTATGTGAGTGTGCTTTAGGGGAAGCTTTTTGCCAAGAATGCTGTTCAATTTTAGGTCACATTCCAAATGAGTGATCAGCAGTGCAGGACAGGCAGCATGTGCATTGAGGGAGGGGAGGAAGGCTGAGCAGCCACCAGACAGATCTGTCATTCATGTCAGCCAACCCTGACAATGAAATGAAGACACATTTTCAAGTGGACTCATGTTAATAGTTGAATATACAAACTGAGAAGTGTGAGGATGTGCTGGGCTATTTTTTCTCATCTCTCCTGTATAGATCCAAATTAAATCATGTTTCCTTTGTTCTCTAGACTCCTACAAGTAAAATAAACGCTGTGGTTTAGTTTTGGGTTGTGATCCTTGTCCATTAATTGATACCCACAGAGGTTTTCATTCTTTAGCAGTGCAGACACTTTTAATTGTGTTTTGACCTATTTGTTGTTCCCTACTGTATTGTCTGCCACGTTAGTTTAAGAATAGTGGATTTTTTTTTCCTTTTTCCTACCTTTCATTCATTCTATTGATTTGCCAGTCCTTTGAAGTCCTACTGTCAATTGTCTTGATCTCTTTAATTCCTAATATACAGCATTTTTGTCATACAATAAAAAAGTTGTCAGCCTATCTGATTTTGCATTCAAAGGAAATTCAGATTTTTGAAATAGTAAGCAATGTGTTAGAACATCTGCTTCTTTGCCACCTTCAGATCAAAGGGGAAAGCAACAGGGGTTTTAATAGACACTCTTAGATGTAAATCATATTTAAAGAGTGAGAAACAGTAGAACAGTCCCGACTTTTCCTTTCAGACAGGCATTCTTTGTATTTATTTGTTTCACAGAATTAGTTTTGCACCTGACCATGTTCAGCAGAGTAGCTGACCAACATCCTGAGGTTTCTACAGCTCTGGTGTTCTCACCTGCACACGTGAAGTTGAATCGATGGTTTCAAGTCTCAGATAACTTTTAGAGTACCCTCATAAGTTGAAATCTTCTATTTTTGATTTGTTTTCCAAAGTAATGAAAGATTAAGATGAAATTAACAATTCAAAATAGTCACTGTTAAATTTGTTTGGCCAGTTGAGTGTCTACAGGGAAACCAAGAAAATTTTTAGAACTTGAACTTGAGATAAACAGGGACACACCAAATAGTCCTAGATTATTATAATAAATCCTTGTAAAATATAATTCTAAATTATCATAGTGGTTTGTTAATGTTATCAGTTTCCATTGTTTTAAACACCTTTAGAAATCATCACCCTCTTCCACAGGGTGGTTCAGGTACAGAGTGGTGGTTCTATTGTAGTGCTGGGGAACCTGTAAATGGACATTTCTCAGCTTAGTGGTCATGAAGTAGCTGTGGCCCTAATGCTTTGTGCTCTGATCATTCTATTGCTTTCTCTCACTTCATTCTCCAGGAACTTGCCATTAGTATTTTATTCTATTTCTCTGCTCAGTCTTATAAATTTGTTATTACATAGTCTCTTAGGAGAAATATTTTTTTCCTGAGAGTTATTAAATCATAAGAGCATCAGATTGAAAGAAACCTCCAGTCCAACATCGTGCTCAGAGGAGGCTCAGCTAATGATAACTGTACAGGAATTTAAAATACCAGAACATGATTTAAGGGTGGTGGTAGGTTTTTTTGCTGTTGGTTTGGGGATACAATGGATTCACTAAAAATACCAAATTGTTATTGGTTATTTTCCATGTGCATTATGAGATTTATTTGCAGTACTGCTCTCACACCATATTGGTGCTTTCTGAATGCAGAGTCATAAGCCAACAAAACAGAATTGTTTTGTAGTATTATAAAAACCAATAATTCCTCAACTGTAATCTGCTATATCATCGTTAAGAAAGATGCAAAACTTTGTCTAACCAAACATTTTTTTTAACCTTCCAAGCATTCCATGAATTTTTACATTCTATAGGAGACATTAGAAGCCAGATAACCCTTTTCAAATAAGGTATTTGCTCAAGCAATTTGTTAAACGATGCATATTAATAAGTTCCCACTTTTTCTTGACCTTGCAGTGGGGTCCTGACTCATCATTAGCTGTGAATTTGCATGTTTTGTGCAACTGAAGTCTTTATTATCGCTGTAATTAAGCATAAATGAGTATGAATTGTTGCTGTTGGCTTGTTGGTTGTTGTGTGCTGTGTTGGGTTTGAAGAGACATTACAAAAAGATCAAAGTGAGTACCCAAGAAATGCTGATAATATTGATCAATGAGAGGAAGTCTCATTCTTTTTAACACAGCCTTTAAGTGGGAAGTGCAGCACCTCTCAGCTCCTGGTTGGAGGGAATGTGGAGTGTATTAAAGGTGTGTCTGAGCTCTAATTTCTGTACCTCTGCTGGGCCTCTGGTGGTCCTGACACCTCTGCATTATATGCCACAGCTATAGATTGATATATTCATCTGAGATCTGTCATTGGCAAGTCTCCATTGTCCCTTTCATCTCAATAATATAATTAAAGTGATAGGTTAGCTTGGAGAGGCAAGTCTGAGGATGGATCACACTGTCATAAAAGCCAGGAAGGTCACAGAGCTCAGTGCTCACCTTACACTTGATGAGGATGTGTTTGCTCCTGTGAATTCCTTTAGACACAACGGCTCTTGTTTCATCAAGAACTTATGAAGAAACTTTGCAGCTTGATGCTGGGTTTTATCAGCTCTGCCATTGCTGTATTGAAGTTGGAAAAGTGCAGTGAATGTTCCCAGGAATTGTTACCTGGAGTTGTCTGAGCCCTCACACTGTAGAGTCTGAATGTCTTCTTTGCAAAGGGAGCTGAGACCCTGCAGGGCTCTCATTGCTTTATCACTTATTACTCTGAAATTCTTTTCCTCTCTCTGACTGTACCTGAGCTGTGCCATCAGGCTGTTAAAGACTGAACAGAAACTGGCAGTTCATGTGCAAAAGGGAGCTGGAGTTTTACAGACAAACTAACCAAGGCATTTGGTCTTTGTCTCTCAGCCAGACTCAGTTCAATCCTGCAAAACCCGTGACTGCATTCCCTTATCTTCCCCATAACTAATTAATGTTCATTGCAAAGGCTCTGAGGGAAACCACATGTTTAAAATAATACATCAAAGACATAAATTTGAGGTTCAGACAAAACTTTTTTGGACTCAGACTAAGAACAAGTTACATGTACAATACTCTCAGAAAACTGATTTTTATATTAGCTGCAACATTTTGTCATCCAGGATACCTCACCAGGACCTTCTGTGCCACTTGGAGAAGTTGTAAACCTCAGCTGAACCATTTCTAGGTTAACTTAAAGGCATAACTCACTTTATGCTTTATTTTCTCATGCCTTGATTCTAAATGTTCACCTCAACTCTTTTATAGTATTTCTTCCATTTTAAGGAAAATGCACATCATTTGCCATCATTTAAGTTATGAATTTGTGGGAGGGAAAAAAAAAAGATAAGAAAAAGATGATACAAACTCATTCGAGACAGGATCTGACCCGTGTCTTAAGAAACTGTTTTCCAAATTACCCAATATTTTGGTCACCACCTTGAATCACAATAATTCTAAAGCCTTTGAGTCAGCAGGTGGAGAGTTTAGAATAGCCCTATATTAAACAGTAAGCAATTTTCAACCATAACTATAGTGAACTGCTATTCAGCTGTAATATATGGAAAATAAGTAAAATAATTCACTTGTGTAATACCTGCATTGCATTTTAAAGTTTAACATCTCAGCAGTTTTTCTGAGAAGGGAACTATTATATGACAAATCATATACCCTGTGATAATTAGAAGATGTGCTTAACTAGCACTAGATCAACTTTCTTCTTCAGAAGCCTCCTCCTCCAAACTTATGTATTGGGTGAGAAAACTCTGGTCTGTTCAGACGTCAGTGACAGAAAGACCCCATGAATCTTGCTGATAAGATCTTCCCCAAAGCAGATGGCAGTTATCAGATACAATCTTGGTGGAAATAGTCCCTCATATGTTACAGTGAAAACATGAGCCCATAACGCAGCCACTGAGAGAAGGCAGTTCTGAAATTTCAGACTCCATCACTCACAAGTGTCACTTGGTAAGAAAAAGACTCTGCTTTTCCATATATACACATATATGTATTTTACTCTTGCACCTACTTTTCTTTCCCCCTTCTCCTCTACAAGCCTCAGTCCCAGAATCCTGGAATCCTTTAGTTTGAAGGGACATTAAAGTTCATTTTGTTCCAGCTCCCCTGCCATGGGCAGGCACAACTTCCACTAGACCAGGTTGCTCCAAGTCCCACCCAACCTGGCCTTGAACATTTCCAGGGATGGGGCAGCCACAACTTTTCCGGGCAACCTCTTTCTGTGCCTTCACCACAGTGAAGAAAAACAGAAGTTGTTAAATTCCAAAACTTCACTGGAAAGGTTCACCTGAAATAAGACAGATTTTGGTAGAGAAAATAGGACTCATCAGTAGATTCTCAGGATTGCACTGTCAGATTTAACAGAGAATTAGATTTCTGTGGCAGGGCTTTCTATGATGGTAACAAAGGAGTATTTCACAAGGAAAATTCCGAAGGTGCCATCCCATATGTGTTGTAGATGACCATAAGTGATGCTGAACTTAAATATTGAAGCAGATTACTTATCCCAGAGGCTCAACTGATGAGTTTAGTTTCTTCTTAACTCTCAGAGATGAAAATTTAACACATATAGAAAAGCAGTTTATGAAGGTATTATTCAAAAAGCTTCCTCAGCACTTTTTTCTTCTCAATCTACATATAGATGTTGTAAAAAAGTAAATAAATTAGGCATATTTATTCTGTGCACTTTGAAGATTTCCAGAGAAATTTGCACAAAGGAAGGCATGCTCAAAATAATTTAATGGTATCTGGATTTCCCTGATGCTGAGCTGCTACAGATGTCATTCCAATGTGTGTGGAAAACAGGTTTCTTGACAGGTGTGCTTTTTTCTCTCCCACAGAAAGAAAAGGCACATTAGCAAATTAGACAATCTTTGGATGAGACATCAGACACAATTTGGGGGCTTCTGAGGATGATAAACTTCTTTTTGGTCTAACATCTGGATCTTGTTATTTCAATAGCTTTTCCTGGGTGGTGGAAACATCATCTAATGTGCACCTTCTGTCACGTTGATCGCTTTAAATGTTTATTTGGGAGAAGAAAGGATAACCTTTTTACTACTCTGTTTCTGCAGCTTGAATCTGTAATAGTTTTGCCTTGATAGGAAGCAAAAGTGTTTTTAAATTCTGGGGAGCAGATGGTTCTCAAAACTTTTAGGCAATCTACTTTTCCAACAATTTTAGGCCTAGTGCAAGTATTTGTGCAAGTATTTCCCAAATAATGGCCTGAAGTTGTGTCAGGGCAGGATTAGGTTGGACATCAGGAAAAGTGTCTTCCCCCAGAGAGTGGTGGGCACTGACCAGGCTCCCCAGGACAGTGGGCACAGCCCCAAGGCTGCCAGAGCTCCAGGAGTGTTGGGACAATGGGACAGGGACAGGGTGGGATTGTTGGGGTGTCTGTGCAGGACCAGAGTTGGATTGTGATGATCCTTGTAGGTCACACCTTGTGCCTCAGAGAATCACCGCAGCGCTTCTGGAATTCTTTGAATACAAAGCTCTATTCTCACAATTACTATGGATTCCCTCTGAACTTTGTGTCTGTTACATCCTTCATTTTCTGATTTTTGGTTTTGTTTTTTATTTTGTTTGTTTGTTTGTTTTGCTTTGCTTTGTTTTTCTAAGGAATTCTGTATCACTTGCCAGTGTCTGGTTGGTTAAAGCCATGATGTTCTACATAATCAGCCATAACTTGTGCTGTAAGTTCTGCCATGAGAAAATTGACCTAATTTTTGCCAATCTTGTATCAAACATAAATTATATTTGGAATTATCAGAATAAGAGCTGGCTGGATGCCTTCGAAAGGCCACCAGGTCTAAGTGCCAAGTAACGGCGTGGTCATAACTCACTAAAATTCTTAAAAGCAATTTTTGAGATGATGATAATTTCAAATACAGACTTTGTGAAGGAAAGAAACCAATGAGTGATGTATTGCTGAAATTACATTATAGTCCTGTTTTGGTGTATTGATTGATTTAACACTTCTGGAAGCTTCCAATGTACTTTACAGAATCACAAGCTCCATCTCTGGCATCCATTTGACTTCAGTCCCCATTGCAGTGTTGGCACTGTAGGACTGGCACACAAAGCCATAACTTCCCAATGGCAGGAGAATGAAACAACCAAAAATGTTTTCATCATTGAGAGCAGAATGGATGTTTTAGGGTGAGGGGAGTGGGTTCTTTAGCATTTATTTGGTTTATATGAATTGGAAAGGGATCAAACAGTAAATCAGGCTGACAGCAGGATCTCCCTCCCCTCCCAAACCAGAAAGGGGAGGGTTGTTGTTGTTTGTTGCTTAGCCAGAAACAGAGAATTGTGTTTATAATAACAATTCTTTTAAAAATAAAAGCAATTCTTAAAATGGCATTTTAAATAAATGGAATAGCTAAGACATAACTTTACAGAGCTGGCAATGAGGCCATGATCCTCCTCCCTTCAGATCCTGGGGTAAGTTGGTTCATTTTATGCTTCCAGAGAAGCCAATCCTGTGTTGAATCACAGTCTCTTTAAAAGATACTACTATTGTTATAAAACCTAGAAATGTAATTCTCACAACTGGCCCAAATCCTGTGATGTGTAAGATGGGAGCAGGTTTAAGTTCAGATTTCAACACAGTATTCAAGCACATGTTTAATGCTTCTCTTGTGGAATTACCAGGACTACTCCTATCTAACATTTTAAATATTATTACAAGGTCCTGAATTGAGCTGTTCCAGAAAACACCTGAACCCAAATGTTAATAGATATTATATCTTACAGTGATATATGCAGATTTACTGTTTAGATAGAAGAGCTTTCCCCTTTAGAATATAATTTAGTCTGTAGTAGCTGCCTGAATGGTTATTTCCTAGTCTCTAATCTTTAAACATCTTCCAGTAAAAGACATTTGATAGTTAAATATTAATAGCAGCATATAAGAACAGAGATGATAAGGCAGCATAATATGGGGAAGTGACATGGAAGAACAGCATGTAATTAAGTCTAAGAATGTTATGATCAGACTAATGCTGCCTGCAGTATTCTTACTATGCGACTTTTATTTAATTTTTAATAATTTATTTTTCATTTAGATAAAATAAAAGTCGGATCATAGTGAGAAATTCTGTTTTCCAATGAGGGTTTTTATTGCTGATATTTTATAAGTCATGCCAAAAGTGATCTGTGATATTTTGATGAAAAATGTAAGCCTGGAAAGATGACTTTAGCAGTAAAAAATAAATTTAGAAAGTATTACATTTGTAATAGCAGCTCACATTTAATTTTGTAAGTTGAAACAAAAGGAATAAAAGAAAAAAATAATCAGCAAAGTTACAACACAGACAAAAATTCTTTTTTATTATGGGAAAAAGTTATCCTAAGTTAGTTTTTCCAAAGCTGACTCCCAGTTTTAAAAATATCTTTAAATGAAATATTTGTTTATGTAAGATGTGAGGACTGATGGCTGTGAGCAGCTCAGTGATAGATTATGCAGCCAGAAGGGAGCATTGTTGTCAGCCAGTCTGACTTCATGAATTAATTTTTGTTTGTATTGGTGCAGATCTTACAGGAAAAAAAAAGAAACCAACACATCTTTAAGATGATTAGTGTTGAAAAATTTTCTGTTTGCCCCTATGCTGGCACTGTTACAATACTGAGCCTCCTTTTTGACTGTTTTTAATTTATCTTCCAGCCATTTAATCTCATATTTCTGTCTGGTAGACTGAGCCAATTGCCAAATTTTTCATCTACAGAGCAAGAGTTGATCTCCAAGGCTTGACCTTAAGTTTTTGATAAATAAAGCCTGGTGATCCACTCCATCCTCCTCTGCATATTGGTCTGGCATTTAACTGTTCTCCTGGAATATATCTGAACCCTCTGGAAGTTTGGGGTTTAATGGTTGGTCAAAACACATTCTGAACAGCTTTGCTTGCTTCATTTTTATCTCTGTTATTTGTGAGCCTTGGGCCTTTTGGGTTCTGCTGAAATCTCACCCCGTGGAGCTGGAAGAGCTTTTGCAAGAGCTGTGGCTTTGCAGGACCATTTCTCTTGTGGTATGATCATCACTGGTTTGATCCCGAAGGTGTGACTGTATTTGGCTGTATCAAAGGGAACATTTCATGCCTTCCTGAGCTGTGCTGATTGCTTTGGTTCCAGGGACTGTCCCCTTCATAGCTCAGTGCCTTTTGATCCTTGTGGCTCTGTGACATTTAGCAGAGAACACATTAGGTGGGGGTTTTTTTCCAATTAACCAAATAAAAGTGAGGCAATTTAAGACCAAGAATGAGTCCTTTTGGGCTCTTGCTAGAAAGATATATTAGTGAGAATTCTATGGCTATGGTTGAAGATCCTTCAATTAGTTATTTTATCCAATTTAGCTTTTGCCTTCTTTATTTTGTATTATTCTTTCTAGTTGCTTGAAATACACAGGATTAATTTCCCTAAATTTAATAATCCACTGCATATCAGCTGTTCCATGATTCTGTTTGGGATTAGATTTTATTAGATGTGGATCTCTCGTGCCTGATGTCTCCTTAAAATCCATCTTGAAGCAACAGGTTGATTGTGATCCAACAGAATGTGAGTGCAAACAATTATCCATAGACAGGGATTTACATCCTTGTAGTTATTTTTAGCATTTTAACAGCCTCAGTTTAACATCTTTCTCTGCTGAAGTTAATTGGAACTGGCAGACAATCATCACAGGTGAGACAGTCGAGAGAAACACCTTTATCAAGGGAAGAGCTGGTTTATATTTTCTCTGTGCCACAGTGTTTAATGCAGTTCCTGGTGGACTGAATGATAAAGATGTCTTCAGTTTGGTTGTTGGTTTTGTTGGTTTTTGGTTTTTTTTTGTTGGATTTACTATAATCAGATCTCCCTGTGAACATTTTGAATTCTACCAGATCTTTACAGGTATACAACTTAAATTAAAATTATAATACCTCAGTACTATTCAAGCCTTAGGGATTGTTAATGGCTTTTCTTGACCACTTCTTTCCCCTTGTTGAGACAGAATATATTCAGAAAATTTCTTCTTTTCGACTAAACAAGTACCAGACTATTTGCAGTTCCCTTTTGTACAAAGTGTTTCCTTTGATCAGAATCACTCTGCAATTTGGGGGTTAATAATCTGAGTGTACCTTTCCCTGCTCTGCTGGATTTATTGTGCCTGAGCCTAATGGGAGTTGATAGCTCTTCTAGTTGGTCTTTAGTTCTGGGATTTGGGCACAATCTTTCCTCTTTGGCTTCTTTTCTGTTGGACTCTTCCCAGCTGAATTCCCAGGATGTGCTGCTGATTTTGTCACCCTTGTTGTTGAACTGATACCCTGAGTGTCAAACCATGGCCCCAGTTCATTCTCAGTGGCCACAGAACCCATTTCCTACAGGAGGAGAAGGCAAATAAGTTACAGCTCTTACAAGGCAGTGTGGCTGCTTGTCAGGAGAGGTTAATGCTAAATTAAATGGTAATGAAGGGTTTGATTTTTGAGTGGCTAAACTTTTCACTTTGATTTAAAAAGTCAAAATTTCACAGAAGTTTTGAGGGGCCCTTTATCTGTTCAGAGCAATGTGTTTTGGCATTTGCTGTTAAAGAGCAATGTTGAAAATACCTTGGAATAACACCTTGCTCAAGCAGTTTCACATGAAATCAAGTTCTGATTTTAAAAAGAATTAAATTGAGATGCTCTTTTCACTGATCAGGTTTCTGTTCAATTGGCTTACATGTACAGTATGTTATTTGGAATAATACATTTGTATATATTAGTGAAATATAGAAGTCAGTTCTAGCTCTAAAGTAGCATAATTTTAGTGATATCTGACACAGGGCCCCTTTGAAGCTTGTCCATTGATATGTTTTCTGAAGTTGATGCCAATCCAGATTGTGTACTACAAATGTATTCCAAAAGGAAATCATGCTGCTTGTCTTGGCATTGGAGCTCAGAGAGGGCACCAAACCTGTGCTGTCTTGTATGAAATGGTGTTACTACAGCCTTGAAGATGACAAACCCCAAAACCAACAAACCCCCAAAATAAAATAAAAAATTAAATTGTACGGAACAACTGGACATTTGAATCTTGGACTGTAATTGAGCCAAGTCTTGAAGAGCACCACAGAGGAATTAAGTGTTTTGTTAATAACATCAGAACCTCATAGTTGTACTGCTCCTGCACTGCTCTTGTGAATCACTTATATTGTTATATATTTCTCTTACACATATAAAAGAGAAGTCTCTTATCAACAGAGGACTAGAAAGGAAATTGCAGTACATAGAGATAGGCTGTTTGATTAAAAAAAGTTTAAATTAATAGGGGGTTTTTTGACCCTCTGCTTGTGCTTCTCTGCCCTGATGTGAAACAGCCATAGTCCTTCCTATGGACAATTGCTGGCTGATTTTGGATATTCCAGTCTATCATTGGTAACACTAATTTTGGTTATTACAGTATTTTTACTTACCTGTGTGCTGTGATTATTTTTCCCTGCTGTTGAATTCCACAGCTGTACTGAGGTGCATCCAGAATGCTACTGGCTGATGTATAGACTGGTAGGAGTCAGTAAACAGACTGAAACTCTATTCAAGTAAAATCTTTATGGTCCTGACCCTTTTCCTCTTATTCTGTCCTCATATTAGACTTTTGCTTTGCCAGGAAAAAACATTAGGATACTTTCTCTGGAGTTTATTAGATTGCTTGAACTGACCTGAGTGGTGGCAAAGTAAGTTTTAATATTTAATAGTTGGAAGAAGTGCACAACTGGGGAAAAAAAATAAAATATGTATTTGATGATTGAAGCTTCTGTGAAGCTTCTTGTGAAGTATATTTATGGTTGGTTGCTATAATAGAATTTTAAATCTACAAGGAATAAGACCATTGCTGTGGGTAGGAGAGAGTTTCCACTGGGAAACAGAAAACTTTGTGTAGTTTCTCACTTGCTGCAGCTGGTCTGCAGTTAAAAGATTTTACTTTTCATTGAAATGGAGAACTATGACTTCCTTCAGCTTGAGGTTAAGAGACATGTAGAGTGTGAGGCTGAGTCTCAGGCTGAGGATGAAGCGCTGTGTTGTCCCCCAATCCCAGGTGGAGTTTCTGTGGAGTTGGGAATCAGAGAAGGACTTACCAGTGTGCCATGTAGAGCAAAAGTGCCACAGCAATGGGCACAGCAGCTTTGTCCTCCCCTGACAGCTCTCATTCCACAGGCAAACTGCAGCCCTAGGGAGATGGAGCTCTCCCAGCCAGCAAGGACAGCATCAGAACCACACCCTGGGGCATGGAAAGCTCCCAGCCCTTTCCCTTCTTACACAAAAATATCTTCCTGGAATTAAGGATGAGCTGGTGATTATGCTGCTACTACATGAGACAGCACATAATTCCTGCCTGAAAACTCCTTGATGATGCCAAGTGGTTGCAAAATGGATGAGTTTTTCCCTTGCACAAGCCTAACTTCACGTCTGTCTGAGAAGTATCTGAGCACCCCTGCTCCTTAAAAATACCCTGCATTTATTGCATTGCACCACACACACAATAGTGGAAATACTGAAACCCCACCCCTGTGCCCCTTTCAGCAGGACAGACTCTGGAGGGTGTGCAGGACAGGCAGGGACTGCCTGGGGTCTGAGCTTTGAACACTGGCAGTGACAGAGTTGGCCCCAAGAGGCCACTTTCCTCCATTCTGGCTTCAGAGGAGAACCTCAGGTGACAACTTCCAGTCTTCTAAATTGGTGTGAAATTCCTTTCTAGTGATTGCATTGACTCTAATAAAGGTTTTAAAATTTTAATGCTGTTTTCTAAGCCAGAGTTATGCTTTTGTTACTATATATCAAAGCATTGATTTTGGTTGCTTGCTGTATAAACTTCCTAATAGTGTGGGAAAAAGGTCAGCAAAGAGGAATAATGATTTCAGACTTGCACAACTGTTTGAACAAACCTAAGCAGTCCTGGTGACACTTGCATTTAACATCAGCCCTCTCCAACTGCATTTCACTTGTAAATATTTTCCCATTGGAAGGACCATATGATTCTCTAGGAAAAATACCAGTCTCCTGAGGTTTTGCTCATTTAAATTCAGAATCAGATGGCATCAGGCAGAAAATAAGTCATCCCCTTATCCAATTCTTATTCTGACATTTCAGAAAAGGAACTTTCTTCTAGGGTGTAGCCCTATGTGAACTTAAATAAGAAGCACAGCCTAAGGTAACATCCACTTTTCACATTACATAAAGCAGAAATTTGCTTGTGGAAGATGTTATTGCTGTTGAAGGCTCATACTTAAAATGCTAGTGTTTTGAAGGTTTCATAACCTTAAAAGTAAGCTGTAAATAAACTTTCCAGCCCCCATCCCTCCAAAACTCTGGGGCAAGATTTAACCAAGTTGGGACGTAACTTAAAATGGGATGAAATTAAAACATCTTAAAAATCAAACCTCAATGATTAATAGTAAAAATTATTTCTCAAATTTTGTAATGTTAATCAGTTAACTGGCTCCAAAATGGCAAAGGAGCTCCCCAGTGAGATGTGTTGTCCATGTTGTTCTGCTCCAGATGTCCAGGCAGATCTTCCACAGAGGGTTTTAACTGGTATAGCTTTCTCCATGGTACCCGAATTCTTTGCAGTACCAAGAGTATGGTCACAGGTAAAGAACTGTCATAGGTAAGAGAAGGTTGATAAAAAGAAGGCTTAAAAATGTGTTGAGGAGAGTTATAAGAATGAAAAATTGGCAAATTTTTTTTTCAATAAGAAAACAAAGGGGAAACATACATTATTCCCTCCTAGAAAGAAAAATAATCAGCAGTTTGTTTGCCATCCTCCTCATGCACTGCAATAAGTTTTCTACTGTGTCATCTGTTGTCATGATGGATCTTCTCCAAGTGATGGATGGATGGGAGTGATATTGGTCGTGTTTGGTCTCTGAGTGACCTCAGTGAGAGGAATTATTTCATCACAGAGCTCTAGCAAGAAGCCTCCTGTCAGAATTCAGGTGCTTCTCTGCATATTCACAACAGTTTCCTGATTTAAAACCAAACCCAAACCCTTGTGAAAGTGGTTTCAATACAAGTTTTAGAACACGATGAGCATGAGATCAATTTGGCAATTTAATATGGCAGAAAGCAAATATTTAAAATATTGAGTAACAGCTCTCTAGGGATGCTTAAAATAATTTTATAGAAATAGCAAGCAATGTTTTCAATGGGGCACACACCTATCAGAGACTGTCCAAGTGAAATGGGAAAGGCAGATGTTGAAGGGCCTTTGCAGTAAGTGGAAAAACACATCAATGAACAACCTGTTTTCCTCTGCAGGGGGATATAAAAGATATCTTTTTCTTTCATCTGAAAAAAAACATCCTGAAGTGAATGCCTCCAAATGAAGCTGTGTGATCCTTGTAGCATTGCCACACTTCAGGCTGTAGAACTGCATATGTAGATCCTCGTAGAATATATGTGAGATTTTGCATAATTCATTTTAGGTGTTGGAAGAGTTGTCATACAGAATTTTGTCATAAGTTGCTTCATTTGATAATGACAATTCAAAATAAATGTATAATTGCAATGTAAGATTTTAACTTCAGCAATTGTAACAACCTTCAGAGTTGCCATTCCATTTCAAACATGTAATATAGGCTGTAATTCATTTATCATGGTAATTTTGGGCAATAGAAGCTGCAAAAAAGATTAGGTTTCCACATTGCCCAAAGTCCATATTTTGGTTATGTATTTGAAACACACCTTTATGAGAACAAGAACATACATGTCAGGAGTGTCACATCTTCCTTTCCGTACTCTAATCCTACAATTTAGAGATACAAGACTAATGATCTCCAAATTAATTTCCTGTGCAGATCAGTACCATTTCCATGGGCATCCTAAAAAGATCAGGAATATTTATTTCTTGTTTGAGGTCATACATTTTATTCTTGTCTACTGAGAGCTACTGAGTGCTGTTACAAATCAGCTCTATGATGTTTCCTTAAATAAACAAATGTAAATCATGCACTAAAATCATATTAAGTGCAGGAGAAACATGTACTGGGTGTTATTCCTCAAGCTGCTGCGTGCTGTGGATATGTATTATGCAGAGAACTTTGACACTAGGCTTTGATCTACGTTGAGCAGAGCATATACACGGGATCCTGAATGGCTGCAAATGTTGCTCTGAGACGTTCTCATACAAAATATATCCCGTGTTTGGCTGTAAGACAAAATGCATACACAGGCTGAAGTGCTTCCTCCAACTCTTGTTGCCTGTTCTGCATCCAGAGGTTCTCATTTGCCTTCCATGTTCTGTTGTTTGCTCACTGACAGCAGCAGTGAGAGATAAATGCTATTTAAGAAAAAGCATGCTGTGCAAGGGATAGCCCTCTATGGCTTGTCGTAGCTTAACTCAGATTTTTGTTGGAATTTGTGGCCCTATTTTTGTGCAAAACAGTGTGAAGGACATGTTCAAGGTCTACAACATCATCCAGATGGAATCCATACTTTTCCAGGCCAAATTTAGGAATCAATAGTCTTCAGCTGTTGGATACACTCTGTAGTTACCTTCAGTTTACATGTTATGTGCTTGTTTGCAAAATTGCCACATTAACCAGCCCTGTCTCACAGGATTCTGCAATCAGGATGCTCTTCTCTATTTTTGCTTCATCTGATGCCCATTCCTGAGGCAAATGAAGCAAAATAAACTCTAGATAAAAGATGCCTCTCAGTCTCATTATGAAATAGCTGAGAGATTAGAATGATGTGAGAGGCTGCCCTGGGTCAGTTCCTTCCTCTGCTTCAGAGAGAGAGAGAGAGGAGCATCCTCTCTGTGCCTGCTCCAGCCACGAAGCAGGACAGTGTCTGGGTGTTCTGTGCTGATCTGCTTGTGTGGAACTGCTGCATAATGAACAGGACCAGAAAGAATGGTGGGAATGGTCACACTGTGGTTTGAGGATGGCAGGGAGAGGATGGATTTAGCTTTCAGCTCTGAGAATTCTGGTGTTCTGTGTTCACAGAGGGCGTTTCAATGTTTCTTGGTGTTTTTATGTTAGTTTGGTGAATGGACAGATGTGGTTGCTCAGTGTTTATTCCAGGACAGGTTTCTGTGGATTGTCAGCCTCAAATCTCAGGGCTTTCTCAGCACTGGAATTGCAGCTTCTCATGCTGGTGACAGGAGGATGTCTCTCAGGAAGCCAAGGCAGGCTGCTAATCATCAGCCTTGAGTTCCTCCATATTCAGAACTGCTATTTAGTGTCTGTATGTTTGCATCTCACTGCATCACCTTCTGTCTTTGAGCTCTGCAATTCTTTAAGTAATTTTAAGTTTTTCCCTCTACCTCCACAATACTTTGTCCCATAACTAAAGCAGAAGCTCAGCCTTCAGTTCAGAGATCTTAATTGCAAAACAAACCTCATTTTTTCAATATTTTGTTACAAGAGAGAGACAACACTGATAGTTTAATATCACACTCCTGTTCACAGTGTCTTTCATCACGAGACTAGGAGACAAAAATTAATCCACTAAAAATAGTAAGCTATTATGGAATTTAGCAAACTTGAAAATGAAATGGTCAAATGTTAACAATATTTCTCATCTGTTGTTTATCTCTTGAAATTATGGATAGCTGAATTAAACAGGCTGCAAATATAAATTATTTAAGCCCAGTCATTCAGTGCCCATCCATTCTGGTCAAGGGCACCAACATTCAGAGATCCAGACAATACAATATTTCTTCTTACATCTGTTTTGGGTTTTTTTTAATAATAATGTTAACAATGAAAGGTTAATTTTCAGAGTAAGTGAAAAGATGGCTGTGCTATCCAAGGAGCTAAACTCACTGCCACTGTTGCTAAATAATTCCCCATATAACTGGGAATGTTTGTCCATTGGTTCCTGAAGGGAAAACTTGTTATCACCAATTGACCAAACATGACCTCTGCTGTATTTACACTGAAACCTAATGCATTTGGAAATGTGTGTTTTGGTCAGCTGTGATCTTTTACCTTGCTGGGTCTGATGGAGTGCATTCATTAACTCCATTCTTCTGTTCAGCAATTCCTTAAAACCTGCAATTTATGCTTTGAGTGAGAGATGCAATTAGTCCTTCTACCACCAAAAACAAAGAATGCCTCAGACCCTCTCTCATTAACATTCACACCCAGTGAATTGCTCCTTTCAGTTCTCGTTCATTATTATTTAACCATTACTCCAAAAGTTTACAGCTCACATTACAATGTGCATTACTTTATTTTTTTGGTTGGTGTCCAGAGGGTCATTTCAAAAGGGGCTCATTGCAGAGGCTGTAGCTTTGCAGGAGCATTTAGTGTGTTTTGCTCCCAGTCTTTCTCTCCCTGGGCAACGAGCCAGGAGCTGTCTGAGGTTTGCTCTGCACGCAGTGACTCCCTAATGCAAAGGCAGAGCAAGAGCAGAGCCATCAGCCCCATCTGTCCCATATTACTGCACGTGGAAGGGACCCGATTGAACATATTGAATTAATTCCACTGCAGTGTTGCCCATCAAATTACTTGACTCTTTACATCACCCTTTTTTTTTGCTCCCTAATGCAAAACATCCATTTTATTTGACAAGCCTTTCTTTGGCTTTGGCCTAAACAGAGAATGGGGCTGATCTTGGCTCACTTCACTCTAAATAATCGTTCTTTAATTACACTAGAGGTGGTATCATCTGCAGTAATTACTGAAAAGATGTCAGCTCTCAGATAATGGAGTAAAACATTAATGGAGCTGAGCTGGCCCAGACACTGGCTCACAGAAACCAGGCACTTGTTATGCACTGGCTTGGCATCATTCTTAGCCCCATGTCAGTCCTGGTTAAGGTTTCAGCTGAGTACCTGACTTAGGAGCTTTCAGAAGTTCCATATATCAAAATGCTGAGGTGTATTGTTTTGTTTAAAAATGAATCTTGCTTTTTCTTCAGAAAACAAAGTAATTTATGGCTTAAGATAGATTTTTACAGCTGCATTCCTGAGTCATGACTATCAAACTACTTCATAAGTACCCAAATCTCTTTATAGAAGCCCATGATATGGTTGAGGTGGACAGACCATACTGAGACATACAGGACTTTGTCAGCAGCAACAGCGATAAAATCTTGGGTATAATTTCACCTGAGAGGAATACTCTTTTCTTAACAGAAATTACTGCTTTATGCACTTGTCCATGAAAACTATTGGCTTGTCACAGAAACATTTAGGTTGGGAAAGACCTCTGAGACTGAGTCCAACCTTTCACTGATCACCATCTTGTCCACTATAATGAGAATAAACTTCCTTTGCAGATGTGAGTGAAATAAAGACACAAGAAGACGAGGGTAACGCTTGCAGTTTGTCACCAGCATAACACAGGGGCACCTACTGCAGGTCTGGATGCTGGAGGGCTCTGTTAGTGGATTCATTAGCAACAGACTTTCAGCCAATTCAAAGCATTCCCATAAAATTTCTAAGAGCTACTCTGCTTGGAGATGCACAGTTGTTACTTTTTAAATGGGTATCTTTTATTATACATCTTTTGACCTTGCTGAAGCAATGTAATCCTTTGAATCTAAAGGCCTAGTGAAATTGTAATATAAATATCTAATAATCCATGGCTTATATGTGTTTCATACTGTGTAGTGTTCAGTCTTTTCTTGCAGTTATTTAACTACTCATGAGTCCAACTTTCACATGCTTAGTGAAGCAACAACTGTCCTTTGCTATTATGTGGGACAGTATATCTAATATCATTCCAATTAAAAATAAGCCAGATGAGATCTTCAGAAAGGACTTCTTCTGCATCTCCTCACATATGTTACTTCTCAAATGAAAAAAGTAACATATGTGGAGAGCACTTTGATCCATATGGTATGGTCGCCTTGATATTTTTTCTATTCAAAATCTCTATACTGCTAAGTCAGCCTTTTGATTTATATAGTGGCTTCTTCCTTGGTATAGAGTATTGAAGGCTGGTTTTCTTCCCTCTGCTGCCTCTTGTTCTCCTTCCCAAGTTTATTACTATTTTCAATGTCAGGAGGAAGTTTCAAACCAAGTTTGAGGGAAGCAGCAGGGGTATAAATGCTGGTTTGCCCTTTCTTGGCCAGACCTGGCAGTGAAGCCCCAGGTTGTGTGGTCCCAGCTGAGACCTGAAGTGACTTTTCTTCCCCTTAAGTACAACAACAGGCCGTAACACAGAGAATTCAGGACAGATTTAAATGGTACAATGTGCACCCAGTGGGTGCCAAGTCTCCTGTTTTCTGAGATTCTCATTTCAGTTCCTTGTTCTTCTGAAAATCAACCCTTCTTCTTTATGAAATGCCAAATCTCAAAAGTTTCTTGTTGTTCAACCCCAAATTTAATTCCAGTTAAGACTTGTTTGTTTGGGGTTTTGGGCTGTTTTAGTGTTTTGGGGTTTTTGTAAATAAATTTTATCAAGTTTAGATTTTTGTATTGATGGATTGGATTAGCAGCTAATACATTATGTAAATATTGGTTGACAAGACAATTTATGTATTAAACAGTGTTGGAGTGAGGCATCTGATATTGCAGAAAGGAGTGAATTAGCTATTTGCTCCTGTTTTACTCTTTAGTGCAATCAACAGGATTTCACCTGCACGTTTTCACCTGGAATTCACCCAGCAGGGTTTTACACTTTAGGTGTTTGTACCTTCATCTCTTTGCTCTGTTTCTGACTGACCTACTTGTGCTTTTCCCCCATATGTGTAGGATCCAGCCCCACCCCAGCTGTGCCTTTTCTCAGCTGACTCTGAGGTTTCAGAAGAATGAAAAAAACGGTTTGAAGAATTTTTCAGTGTCTTTTCATGTCCTGGGTGCACTTTCTGCTATAGAAGTGAATCCTGTCTGGATAAGATTGTCCAATGATTTTTAGAAAATTTTGGAGTTTTTTCCTAAATTTTTGATGATTCTACAACATACATTTATAAACAAAGTTCTTCTTTGCTTTCACTGGAGAGTTCTGCTTATAAATCAGTGTCAGGGTGTAGCCTGTGGGTTTTGTTAGGAAAGTCCAGGAGACAAATCTTAGAAAATAAAAAGGCAGAAGGTTTAATGAAAGAACTTAAATGAATGATGCAGACATTTTCCCCCTGCTCTCCAGCCCTGCAGAAGGCTACTGGCATCCTACTTGTAATTATTTTTATATCTGTTCTGTATCTATAGCACAATTCTGCTTCTCTTGTTAGGAATATTCCCACAATGAATAGGGGGATCCTGTCAGATATTGTATGGGAATTTATAAATTGCATTTTTATGATACCATGTTGATTGTCCTAATTATCACAGTTGGTTTTGGTGTGTGTGGGCTGCAGCAGCTCAGCTGACAGCACTGGGCCACAGGAAGGGCACAAGCAGCACAGCTCAATGACAAGTGTTGCACACACTTCAGTGTAAAAGAATTTCTTTGAGCACAAAACATTCCGTGGCTCTGAGAATCTTATTTTCCGTATTCATGTGGAGTGAGGGACATGATGAAGATTCAGCTTAAGTAACAGTATATCTGAGCTTGGCTGAAGAGAAAAAGAATTCAAATTATCAGAGCAATGTCTGACTTTTTTTTTTAAATATATATCAGTTTAAGTCAGCTTTTATTAAGGCATGACATCGGCAGTATGTTAATGATGTGTGTGCTTTATTTTTTAAAAGAATTGCTTTATATAAAGAACCTACTTAGTGGCTGGAATCTTTTTGCTGAGCACTATAATTGTTTCTAAGCTTTCTGTACATTATACTTGTAATTTTAGAGTGCTCATTTAAATCTTTAATGAACACTATCATAAACAAGTTAATATAAACTGCTATGAAATTCTGTTTTGATGGAGAAAAACATTATGTGATATGAAAAACTGTATAGGAATAGTAATTATAGTAAATATACGTTATAAGTTTGGAGTGGAAGGTGTATAATACCAGCAGAAAAACTGGAATGAGGACTCAAATTTCAAAGGAACAGTGTTTTAATAAATACTTTTTTAAAATTTTCAGTATTTCCCTACAAACAGAGTTTTAGCTGAACATGAGAACAGCAACATTCAACTGGCATTTAGGACTCTGAACCTTCATAGGAGTAATGATTAATCAAAAAACTTCATTTAGTATGACAAAAATAATGATGGCTATTGGGATTTTGATTTTTTTTTATATGATGTCAAGGTTTAAGCTCATAAACTGTTAAAAAGCACAAGTTATATGTATCATATTTTGAGATTAATGGAAGAAAATGCTAAAAGTTCTTTTGTATTTGCAGTTAGAACCATCTGCTGCCGTTCATGGGGGTATAACCTTTAACATGGTGTCAATTTTACCTTCCTGCAAAGTCAAAGAGGTGGTAAATGCCAAAAGAAACAGTTTTTTCTACAGTCATTTGCAAGTTTTGCACATTATCCTTTGAATTGAAGGACAGTCTTTTGAGATGAAACACTGCAATGTGACATTGCATTAATTCATGAAAAGATACAGAAAGGAGTATGAAAAAGACCTTGGATGAAGAACTATTGAAAAGATTGTGATTTTGACTTTGACATCTGTGCCATCTGGATTTCTTTTTTTTCTTTTTACTTTTAAGTATCATAGAATCATAGAATCACAGAATTGATTGGGTTGGAAAAGACCTCCAAGATCATCGAGTCCAACCCTTGGTCCAACTCCAGTCCCTTTACCAGATCATGGCACTCAGTGCCACAGCCAAGCTCAGTTTAAAAATCTCCAGGGATGGGGAATCCACCCCCTCTCTGGGCAGCCCATTCCAATGCCTGAGCACTCTCTCTGTAAAGAATTTTTTTCTGATATCCAACTTAAATTTCCCCTGGCAGAGCTTGAGCCCATCGTGCCCCCTTGTCCTATTGCTGAGTGCCTGGGAGAAGACACCAGCCCCCACCTGGCCAGAACTTCCCTTCAGGCAGTTCCAGACAGTGCTGAGGTCACCTCTGAGCCTCCTCTTCTCCAGACTGAACACCCCCAGCTCCCTCAGCCTCTCCCCACAGCACTTGTGCTCCAGTCCCTTCTCCAGCCTCGTTGCTCTTCTCTGGCCCCGCTCCAGCACCTCAATATCCTTTCTGAACTGAGGGGCCCAGAACTGAACACAACACTCAAGGTGTGGCCTCACCAATGCAGAGTACAGGGAAAGGGTCACTGCCCTGGGCCTGCTGGCCACGCTAGTTTGGATCCAGGACAGGATCCCATTGGCCTTCTTGGCCACCTGGGCACACTGTTGGCTCATGTTGAGCTTCCTGTCAATTAGTACTCCAAGGTCCCTTTCTGTCTGGCTGCTCTCCAGCCACTCTGTAGCACTGCAGGGGGTTGTTGTGGCCAAAGGGCAGGACCTGCACTTGGCCTTGTTGAACTTCATCCCATTGGAATCAGCCCATCTCTCAAGTCTATCCAGATCCCTCTGCAGAGCCCTCCTGCCTTCCAGCAGGTCGACACTCCCTCCCAACTTGATGTCATCAGCAAATTTGCTGCTGATGGACTCAATCCCCTCATCTAAATCATCAATAAAGATGTTAAACAGGACTGGACCCAATACAGACCCCTGGGGAACACCACTGGTGACTGGCCGCCAGCTGGATGCCATCTAGACTTAGAAAACAAACTTACTGAGTATATGCTTCTCTCTGGCAATCCCCAGCTGGTGTAGGAGAAAAATCACAAAGGAAAAATATGATAGAAGACAAAAGAAAATAGTCTCTGTGTAAGTGGAGTTTATTTAGAAGGGTATTTGGAATTACCTGTCTGACTCCCGTGGCTGTACTGGAAAAAATGCAAGTGATAGGATGCAGATTGAGGCATTTCAAAGTATTTTTTTCTTTTTAGGTAAGACTAAGGCATATGTTGTTGCTTTCTCCTTGAATGAGTAGTGGATAGAGTTTTGCTGTAGACTAAGGCACTAATTAAAACCTCACCAGCAAGGTGAGTGATTCCAAGAATAGCCCTTCAAATCTCTTTTAGAGGCAACCTCTGATTTCAGAACATTAGGCCATGGAATAGCTTTTCATGCTATTCATCAAGCTGGGGGGTTTGGCTTTTGTGTTTTGTTTTTTTTGTTATTTTTTGTTCGTTTGTTCATTGTTCTTTTATTATTATTTTGCTCTGTTTTGTTTCAGCACAGACTATAAAATGGGTGGGTTGTGTTCTGGCTTTTTATTTCTCAAAAGCTATTGTCAAATCCTTGCTCAAAAGACAGACACAACTGCAAATGAGTTTAGTGCCATTGTAGTTCGTTTTGGTTTGCAAAATTGCTTTTTGTTTCCCATGGATCAGTTTGAGCAGCAGTTTGCTGGGAAGGGACTGTGGGGTGGGAGCTCAGGAGTTCGGGGAGGAGTGGGAGCCCCACTTTGTGCCTGGCTCCCTTTTTGCCTTGCTCTGCCCAGTTATGTTACAGCCTAAATTCAAAAATATCAAATTAATTCATGAGAATAATAAATATTTTTCAGGGTCCTCTGTCTTAGACTATCCAGGACAGTCATCTCAGCCACTTGCAGGGGACAGGAATTCAGTGCTCTTTGTGCTTGCTGTAGTTCACAAACAATACATCAGACCTTTTGCTTTCCCTGGTTTAACTCATCTCCCTAAAGGCTGTGTTGGCTGCACAGCTGTGAAGTGTTTCCTGGAGATTCAGACTCTTACTGGAGACCTTTTTTTGAGAATAAAGCCTTGGATATCCAGCAGCTTGGTAGCTCCATCTGACAGCAGAGCAGTTTTCATTCTGCACTATGAAGAAAACTTCACATTGTTCCAGCTGGAATCTCAAACTCATATAACAAACCCAAAACCTCTAATGGAAGGAATGAAAGTAAAACAATCTATTTTATTGGCAGGAGTGAAAATATAGTCTTTTTTGGATACAACTTAAAACAATGAAGTGTGTAAAGATCCTGAGGAGGGTAAGATTAAATATATCTTGCTATGTTTGTGTGAAAGGTGAACCTCAGTCTGCTGGAGAGCACAAAACCAGGTACAGGAGGGATTTGTCTATAAAGGAAATACAGATAATCCTGCAGAAAAAGAATATTTGATGTCCTCATGCATTTTTTGGTAATGCAGACTTAGCAATATGTTGATAGTGGAACATTGTCCCTTTAGGTGATCTTGAAAGAAAAAAAATAAATATCCTCTTTAATGCTCTTTGCCATGTTGCTTCTGGCCAACTCTGTGAACTCAGAGTGTTTGAATAGGTGGAAATACATCAAAAAATCTGTAAGGCATCTTCCTCTTGTTAACCCCAGATACCTCTTTCTTTTATGATACAAAAGCAATATCAAGACTATCTGGAGACTGTGGAGTATGTTATTGATTCGTCACTCTTTATTTTTTCTTATAACTGGAAATCAAGAGGGAGATACATATGAATAACTAAGAGATTATATGTGAAAGAAAATAATCTCCTGAAGGAGAATGTGACATCCACTTCCAATGTCTGTATTGAGTCTAATTCCAAGGCACAAGTCTAATGATCATTAAAAGGATAAAAATCCAGATTTTAAGAGCCCTGTGTTTTGCTGTTCCTGTGATTTCATTTATAACCATATTAGACATGGTACTGTCAGTGCTAGATGTGGGTTTCATCTTTTTTTAATGTTTTCCATTTAAAAGTTTATTTACTCATATATTTACAAAACCTCAACATATACAGAAGGAAATTGTGTAATGTACTTTGGTTCTGAACAAACAGCAACAACAGGAACTTTGGTTGGTCTATTAAGGGAGGAAGGAAGAAATCCAGAAGAAATCAAGGTATTTTTATAAATAAATTATACTTCATAATATTAACCCCTTTGAAACCCAAACAAGTTTTCATTTTGTTTCCCTTGATTCTTCTGCCTTCAGATCTTCCTTCTTGGCTGAACCACTTGTCATATCAAGCTATTGCTGGTTTGTGCTGTTGACTTTTCACAGTCCTGGTTCAGGATACACAACAGGGTCAAAGAGCAGAATGAAGCCCCTATAACCCAGCGAGAAATGGTCAGGGACCCCCTGCACCCCCTCAACACACCCCCCTCTGTGGGGCTGGGTGGGATCACCCAGGGGTCCTGAGGAAGCTGCTGGAAGTTGCTCACTGAGCCACTTGCCATCATCTCTCAGCAGTCCTGGCTCACTGGGCTCCAGAGGGCTGGAGGGCAGCAAATGTGATGCCCATCTACAAGAAGGGCCAGAAGGAGGATCTGGGGAACCACAGGCCTGTCAGCTTGACCTCAGTGCTGGGAAAGGTTATGGAGCAGATCATCCTGAGTGCACATGGCATGTGCAGGACAACTTGAAAGAGTTTAAGAAAAACAGGTCCTGCTTGACCAGCCTGGTGTCCTTCTGTGACAGTGACCCACTGAGTGGGTGGGGGAATGATGTGGATGGGTGAACTTTGGCTTTAGCAAAGCCTTTGACAGCATTTCCCACAGAGTCCCTGGAGGTATTTAAAAGATGTGTGGAACTTGGGAGCATGGTTGGGGGTGGATTTGGCAGTGCTGGTTTAACAGTTGGGCTTGATGATTTTAAAGGTGTTTTCCAACATGAATGATTTGATTCTATTCCATTCTTACCAGAGAACACCAAGTCTAATCATGCTGATGTTTCTCCATGAGAAACTACTGACACAGACCTGTAATTTATCTTGCTAAGCCTTCAGAAGGTAAAGAGTTCCAGTCATCACTCAGCTGAATCAGGTTTAAATTGGTGACCTAAAGGTCAAAGAAGTTATTCTACCACTTGTTCTGCCTAATTGCCTTTAAAAATTTCTGTTCTTTTGAGCAACTAAATAATTTCTTCTCAAAATTCATGTAACAGGTTTCTTTTTTACAGTTGCTTTATGGCTTCATCTTAGTGAACAGCATAAGATATATCAGAGGACTGTTGGAAAATCAGGCTCTAAAGGATTTTAGAAACTGCATTTGTATTAATATGTAATATAAGCCAGGCTCTGTTGTCTGGCCCTGAGATGAAATGGGACTTCATGGCTTACATCCAGATGGCCAAACTGTCTTCCTCTAGAAACAGGATTGCCTGACCAGTATTACCAACTGTGAATGGTTTTTAGTCCTTGCAATCCACTAAACCATGCCCAGATATTTTGTGGCAGCATTTTAGTTGGCCTTGGCCAAAGCATGTTGGGGTTTACTGACAATTAAAATCCTGGATGATTGCCTGTCAGTTCTCCAGCCTGAGCTGGAGATCCCAGGGATTCCAGAGCCCATCTGTTCCCATGTTTAACTGTCCTTACCACCAAAACACAGTCTCTAATTAGACTCTCCTTTTTTTTGGCCTTCAATTTAGAGATGTGAACTGGTTATATCCAATTTCAGATGACCCGAGCTACCTTTCTTTTTGCCACTTGCAAATACGGTATTTTTTCTATTATTATTATTATATTTTATTTATATTATATATAAACCTCGATCACAATTTAGGGCCAAGAGAAAAATGCTTGTGTGTTTTTGTCAGCCTTTGCAAATTATTTCTTTGTTGCAGTAAGTTTAATTGAAAAAGCCATTTTATAATAATGTTGAATCAAATTATGTTGGGGGAAAGTTCTGAAAAAAAGAGTAATTTAGTAATAATTTTAGATTATGTAAAATATGGCATCTTTCTAACTTTAGGATGTTTAATGACCACTTGTGTAAGCTTAGTAAGAGTGGCTGAGTTTGTTTGTTTTTTTTTTAAAGTGAGACTTTGGAAGGGAATATAAAGCTTTTATATATCCTATTAAACTGGCACACACCACATTATTGATTATATATGCACAGTTAGCTTTTCTTATCCAGTTATGTATTATGGGTGGATTAAATTTCTCTGAAATACTTTATGGTGTATCCTGGTGTTTAAAACATTATTGCATCTCTGAATATCCCTTGTAATAGTTTCTGGTACAGAGTTTTATTCTATGAAATGGATTTGCCATAACAGATGCATTTAGGTATTATTCTTTTGTGGTCTTTTTAAAATCCATGCACAGCTCAGGGTAGGCACCTCTACTTTTTTACTGTGTTAAGCTTTTTCTTTTATCATTAGTGCACTGTGAGCTGTGGACAGATGGAAATATTGTGCAACAGAGAGAATGAGGAAAGTGCTCCATTTTCTGTGCTGTCCTCTGATTTTTCCTGAATGCTGAATCTCACCCTTTACTATTAGAAATTTATACACAGACATATCTGTACACCATTTTTGAATGAAAAGCATCATGTATTGATTAGAGTCAGGTTTTAACATAAAATCTATGTATAGATTTGTTCTTGTGGATGAAAAAGGAAACTGTGCATGTTATTAGGGATAACATGCTTACCATTTCTGAGGGGTTTGTGTTATATCTGGGAGGCAAAGCTGGATTACACCTTTAATGAGGAGATAAATCATTAACTGGGGTTTCTGTGACTAATAGAAATTACCTATTTGCATGACCTCTTCATGTCTCTAGTCAAATATTACTCAAAGCAAAGGCGGGGGCTGATGGAATTTTTGACATCCTGTGCTGAAGTCATATCAGTGGATGTCAGTGTGACTAAAATATGCAGGTGATCTGTTGTAATCCATGGACCTGTTCTGCTACCAAGACATGAGAATAAAAATAACCACCTCAATTTTATACCTTGCAAAGGGGTGATGGCAACAGCACAACCAAATGGGTGTCAGAGAGTTGTCTAAAGTCATAGCTGAGATAGTGCAATGCAATATGTTTTATCTGGTCACTTAAAGGGGGAACTGGAACCACAAAATCCAGAATTCATGGGTGGAGGTGCTCTTTAAATTGATACTTAGTCATAAGAAATATAAATATGACAAAGATATAAATAGGAGGAAAACCACTTTTTGAGCTGAAGAAAGGTGGTAAAAAGGATTTTAGTCCTATCAGTGTTCCAGGGTGAAAAAAAACCCCAGATGAGCTGGATGGCAGAGCTTGAAAGCAAAAGTGTGAGCCCAGATAGCTTGTGAGTGATCAGAGAAAGTGCCAAAAACTTTTTTTTTTACATCATCTGCATAACAATGAAACCGAAGTAAGGTTGTTGGAAAATAACACCCCTGGGATGCATGTAAATACACAAAAGCTTAGAACTCAAAACAGAGCCTCAGGGAATTAAAAAATGCACAAGGAAGATAATAAAAATGGAATTATTTATGGTCTCTAATTGAGAGCATTGACAGGGAGACTAGAAAAATCCTAACACACTCCATAAAGATTGTGTTTTGTTGAAATTCTTCCAAGAGATTCAGACTTGAAAAAAAAAATTCCTTGCCTGAGAGGACATAGAAATCATGTAGCAAAGGTGACCACAGTGATAGAACCTGCAGTCAGAGTGGGAATTCCTTGGAATCACTTTATCATCATTTTCAGTAATAACAAGAGGTAACATAAAACTATGAGACAAATTCTGTTAAGTTTGCCTTTTAGTGTAATATATTTGCATGCTGTGTAGAAAAAAGACAGGTTTTCAGGCCATAACCAGCCCCACACTGTGACCCTCTGCTGCTCCCCAAGTGGCCCTGTAGCTGCTCTGCCAACTTGTCTCTTCACAGACCTTGCAAGATTTACTTTACCCTCTCTGAAAACCATTTGGTATCTGTGATGGTTTGTATTTTTAGGGGTTTATTCAGTTTGAAATAACTCACCAAAAAGAGTCACGTCTGGCTGGGGAACAGTCTTGATCCTAAGATGTGCTGATCCCTTCTACCCTAATTCCATGAATATGCAATGACTGAGCTCCAAGAAAGATCAATTTTCCTGTGTTTTATCCCCCAGCCATGTTCAAGGCTGATCACTCCTTCCCCATTCTGACGTGGTCTTGATGTACCCAACGAGCTTAATGCTCTGGGCTGGTTTTCCTTTAGAATTACACCATAATTCCAACAGGAAGTCCTTGATAATAAAGGATTTCCAGCTGGAAGGCCCAATAACTAATTTAATTTAGATTAATATAAGCACTGAGCTGCCATGGTGCTGCTCCAAGACCCTGCCATGTGAAATAATGACAATATGCTATAAAAAGGAGGCTTTTAGCAGTGTATTTTGACTAGAGAATAGACTAGAGCACCTCACTGCTCATACCAGGAAGGGCCAGTATAGAAAGCAAGGTCTCAAAAATGGAAGGGCTCATCCAGTTTCTGAAAAGATACCAACATGTCTTTAAGAGAATAAAATAATAGAACTGCTGAGAAAGTAGTTCTTGCTCTCCCTGGACAAGGATTACTTTTGAATCCTAATCCACCTCACTTAAGTAATTTCAACTATTAAGTGCTGGATCCAGAAAGTCAAATCATTTGTTATAACTCTGGAAATTCAAACACAGGAACAAATGACCATATTTAGGACTTGCCTTGCCAGCCTTAATGACAGACCTCATAACTGTGTTCAGTGCACGCTCTTGGCAGGTGGGGGTTATTACTGGGTAATCACAATAAAATGGAATTGGAAAATATCTGAAAGATCAAGTCTAAGGCTGCTCAAACTGAGCTTTGCTAAAGAGTCTGAGGGTGTGGGACAAGGGGGCAGTGTGTGACTAAGGGCACTTCAAACAAAAATGTACATGATGTTGTCTTTGACCCTCGAGCTGCTGAGTGGGAGCAGATCCCACAGGAGTGAACAGAGCCTGTGTCTGAGCAGAGGGACAGGAGGGATAAAACTGGCAGCACGTGGTGGGGGTGCCTGGGAGGTACCAGACTCTGGTTCCTGGATATTCCTGAGCGTAATGAAAAATCAGTGAGGTCACCCAGAGACCACAAGACACAAGTAACTTTTTTTGTTCAGAACAACATGCAGGATTTTAGAAGCCATTAAAAACCGGAGAGATCAATCTTAATCGTGTGATCCATTCTTTTGAAAGCCCCACTGGAGCAGTTCTGCAGCTTTTTGAAACTTTAAATCACAGCAACAGTGAGACCAATGTCTAATTTTCTGTTTTAAAAAGTGCAAGAGAAGTTTTCTCTACAAGTGTCAGTTCCCAAATTCAATACTGTAGGTGTTGGGGGAGCAATCCATACACACTGAGTTTCACAAAAAATATTAATGAATAGAAGAATGCCAAGCAATTGCTCCTGAAAATAAAACAGCACAGTCTACAGATGAATTTGCTATTATTTCTACTTGTCTTTTTCAGTTCTTAGGCAGTAGAATAGGATAAGAAAATCAAGCAAAGCTCAGGTATGCAATAGTGTATTAAGTCTCAAAGTGTGAACTGTGGGAAGAAGAATAAGGGCTCAAAAATCAGTGAAAGTCATTAAGACATTTTACATCTTTATTTGAAATTAAGAGCTATTAAGAGGAAAGTGGAAGATAAACCTATTTGAAAAAATGAGACATATGGAACTTGAAAAGGAAAAGTATAACTTGGAGAAAGAACAGTATTGGCTTGATGATTTGTTGGTTTTTTGTTTATTTGTTTTTTGATGATTTGCCATCCTTTTAATACTTTTAATATTTTGCAGTATCCAGTCTTGGTCTTTTAAGATAGGGAGAAAGTTATGGAAATCAGCCTTGCTCCATGTGAACATTTTATAATCTTATATCAGTCTCTTGCTTATGCTGCTGAGGAGATCAATAGATGCTCCCTGCTGAGCATGTTATCTTTGGTACCAACTTTTTAATTAACTCTTGTCCTGAGCTCAAAGAGCGATGTTGCACAGTACAAACTCTTGATGTACAAAGCAGATCTGACATTTATCAATTATGCTCCGTGGTACCCAGTGTGGTGATCAAACCACCGGGAGCTGCAGTGCTGCAAGTTCTCCAGTGATGGCAAAATAACACACCAAATGCATTGGCATCACTCTGGACTCTTTTTGAGCACATTTACCAATCATTTTGTGCAGAATATTCTGCTGGCACTGAAGAGGAATTGTCAATACTGTGATAACGTTGTGTATATTAGACAGGATAGAAAAGGTAATAAATTCAGTAAAGTTTTATTTAACTGTCTCCATCAAAAGCCAATGAAAAAGAACAAGCCCCTGTTCCTTGCTTCTATGTCTGCACACTGAGAGTTTGGTTTGCTCTCCTTTGGGCATCAGGGAGGCATTTTCCAGATGAAGCTTTCCTTGGGCATCTGTGTCCCAGCCCACAGGTCTATGCATTTGGCTTCCTCCTTTGCTTTTCAGGCGAAAATCTAATTTATCAGAAGTGAATCAGGTGCAGTACATGAATCTATATGACATTTTTTCCTCAGGGAGAGCACTCATCCAGACTGGAAATCTTGTGAAAGTGTTTTTTTTCTTTACAATAGAGCTGTTCTGTGCTGCAGGAGGGAGACCCAACACCATCCACCACCCACACCAGAATCCTTGAATATTTCTCTGAGCATCTCTTATCTGCTTGGAAATTCTTATTTTGTGTTTTTTAGTAATTCTTAGGATGTTTTTCAGGGATGGCAGAGAATTTATATATTATGTAAAAACAAAATAAGGCTTTCTAAAATTTCAAATGGAAATGTATTACTTCACATTCTTTCTGTATCTGTGTTACTTTATTCTTTGATTGCAGTAGAAACTGAATATTTCATTTCACTGATTCACTTGAACACTGTTGATGCATCATGACAACAGCAAAATGAATGTTTAAAAAAACCCCAACCAACAAGGAGAGCTGCTTCTTAACACTGAGTGTTCTTATTTGTGTAAGGGGGGGTTGCAGTATATCTAGAAAGAATTTCTCTGCCTCTGTTTTCAGCTCTCATGTGTTGAAAAACCGTTGAGGTTTCAAGAGCCACTATGTTTTAGGAAGACCTCCTAAAGACATCTTAATTCCCAAATCCCCTTGAGATCCTGTGCACTTTTCAGCCACGAAGCTTCTGCTCTGTTATTACAGTTTATTTTTGTTGAAGGAGACACTAACACCAGAAACCAGCAGCAATCTCTGCCAGCACTCTGGTTCCATTAGGGACAGCTGGCACTGTGTCTGCAGCTCTCTGCAAACACAGGGGGTCAGTTTTGGCTTGTGGTGCTCTGACTGCTTTGTTCATCTCTGCTGGTGACAGATTAGCTTCCCAGCACATCCATAGGTCACCAACCACCCTCTTTGTATCTGTACCAGTGCTGGGAAGAAATATTTTAAATTGAAAATAACACTTGCTTTTGTTGGCTTGTGTTTTGGAGAGGCAGAACTTTGTAGCAGAGGTGCCACAGGTCAGGCTGAAGGTACAGCAGCAACAAGCAGGAGCTTCCCCAGCAGCACCCACCTCTCATTATTCCTGCTGGCAGCTGGTCCCAGCTGCCCATGACATTTATAAAATCCTTTTCATAAAAAATTTAAGGTTAAAAAGTGTTAAGGAAAAGTGCACTGCCATGGTTTACTAATGAAAGAAGGAAAGGTTATTTTATTATCAAATGTACAAAGGAAAGCACTTTTCTTCATCTTAGCTGGACGTTTTCTCCATAAAATGCAGAAAGCCCTTATCTTTTATATTTCATTTTCATCAGGTTTTCCTGAAATAGTTATATTTAAATACTCTTTAGAACTTACCATTGAAGCATCAAAGTTGTATTTTAGAACAAGAGAAGAGATTTAAATTCTTTACAGATCTTTTAAGGTTCTCTTTGCAAAACCACCATGAAAACGAACCTCTATTTCCGAGGAACGAGATGGGATATGTTGACAAAAAAATTGCAAAATATTTCTTCAAGAGGACAAGGTTATAGGAGTGGGGAAGGACAGTGAGGTCTCTTGTTTTGGTTCACAGCATGTGTGCTGCTCCAGGAGTCAGGTCAACCCCAAGCAACACCAGTGAGGCAGAATTGCTGCATCTCTGGGCCTGTAAAGAAATTTGGCTCTTATTCCCTCACACCACTTCCAAATGGAGTTATGTATTTTTCTGCTTGTAATCAGGAGAGGACCACCCATCATCCCTTTCGTTGTTGGGACCAAATTTTAACTGTAGATTTCGGGTAATTAAAGAGACTGAATCATAAGCATTTTATATGAAATATATTTTCACTGAGACAATTTTTTCTACACAGACTCATTCCAAGAAGGAAGAGCCCTGAAAATAAATGATTGGAATGCATAGAACATAAAGTTAGAATCAAGGAGGTGGATTCTGCTGTTAATTTGGTTCCTTCCTCTGCCTTTTTGTCCCACTCCATCCTAACCACCAACCCTGGCTGTTGGAGAGGACCCATCCCTTCCTGTGTGTGTGAAATGTATTGTCAGTCTTTGGCTTAGACACAGAGGGATCAGCACACACACTGCACCCAAATGGTTTCAAATTAGCTAAAAATACCTGCTAAAACTCAAATGGGATCCTTTAGGCTCGACCAGATGGTTTCAACTGAAACAGAGCACTTTGTTTCTGCACAAGATGCATTTAAAAGCCAACCATACCCAACGTTCTCACCAGTTGTCAGGGCTTGGGAATGATCTTTTCATTTCTACAAGAATGGGAGGGTTAAACCTCTGTTATTGAAGAGGGTTTTGTGCATGTGTTTAATATCCATCTCATACGTTGGAGCATAAAAATCTCCAGGGTGAAGTTCATTTTTCTTTTGGAGTTCTGAGTGGGGCCAGCAAGGAATTCCTGTCTCTTGTCTTTATCCTGCCTGTCTCAATAACTGAGTCAGAACCTGGAGAGGAATTAGAGTTGATAAATATGCCTTCCTAAATGAAGTGCTTAAAATTGAGGGGGGAAAAAATGCTGTCTGAGCTAATTTATTCCTTGTCTCAAGTATGTTCTAGCCCTCATTACTTTTGAAGTAAACTGAGAACTTTTGCCAAATATGTTTTGATAGTAATGAATAAAGACCTCTTTGGGAGATGGATCCTGCTTATCTCCAGGTATGTTCAGACTGAATGAGCATTCAAGTGTGTCTTGTATCCTTGCCAAAATACCTTTCCAATGTAGCTTGCCAAAAAAAGTCCCATAGAACAGCCCTTTATCTTTCTGAGAACCAAAAAATGAGTCCATTATGGGCTAGACTTACTTATCAGCAGTACAATTCAGGCTTTCTTGGCCCACACTTCACTCAGGATAGAACCTATTTAATGGATACTCCTGCCAAAAAGTATTTTACAGCTTTCTTGGGGTGTTGAGAGCTGCTCATGCACCTCATGAATTCTGTCCTGCTCTCTGAAAAAAGAACCATTTTATAGGAATAGGAAGATTCTTTTGTTGGGAATGAAATGGGAAAGGATTTTCAAAGCAGTCTATGCTTCATTTCTATAAAACAATAAAGACTTTGGGACAAAAGGGTGGTTGATGTGAGTTGAGTTTATAAATGCTTCCCACCTGCCTCAGCACCTCAGCTTAAAGAAAACAGGTGACCCATCCTGAAAAGTTCAGCAATTTTCTTACTAGTATTCCTCAAATACTGAGAATATTTTTGAAACTGTTTACTGAAATGACATTTCTTTTTCCTGGATCAGATGGGAATGCTTTGTACACTAAATTAACCCAGCAATCTCAAGAAATGTGTCCCCATTTTTTTTTTCTGGAAATCCTGCCCCAGGCAGTCCAGTGGGGAAAAGCCCCAAAAGAAACTTTTAAATCTCTTTTAAATAGCCCCAATTCTGTTTAGTTATGAACCTGTTTTAACTTAATTGTTTTTTTTTTTAGTATCAACTTAAGTCAGTGGCAAAATATTCATAAATTTTGGGATGATGGCCAGACCCTAAAAGTGGAAGTAGATTGTACCATGTGACTACTGTCCATTGCTACTACACACTGTATTTTCCACTCTCAATAATGGGGGTTACAACTGATTAGTCATCAAAGTGAATGCAAGTGCAAATGCAAGCACAGCATAATCACTGAGTATTTCACTCTCAGAAAAACAGAGATATTTGCAGCAAATTAATTCTTCAGTCTTGCACTCTTTTGGAATTATTTGGGTCACTGAATTGCACCCATGCAGCACAGTAAGTTTTAGGCCAGGAGCAAAGAAGAAAACTTTTTCCAATTGAAGCTGCAGGAGCAATTTTGATAGTAATTATCTGAGCCTGGGTCAGCTCACTGGATGTTATTATCTCCTGCCAAACTAAAAAATGAAATTTATGAAAAATGAAACCTGTAATGATCCTAAGTGGTCAGGCCCTAGTAATGGAAGTCACCCAGAAATACAGACCTTCCTGCTGCAGAAGATGTCACTTGGTGGCATTTCTTCTGCTCTGCTCTGAAGGGGAGAATTCCAGTTAAAAAGTCATTAATACCGGGTGAATGTGATTTTCTAGCACTGTTGACTCTCATCCTATTAGGAATGCTGAGTTTATCCCACAGCCAGAGGCTGCTGTGGCAGGTGGGAGAGGGCAGAGGGGTGTGGTGAACCATTGGAGATGCCATGGCAGACACAGGCCCTGCAGTTCTTTGTTTGAGGAAGCACTCCTACAACTCAGTGTATTGCTTCTATTTTTCCTCATAAATTCCTTACAAGTTTAATGGACGAGGCTTGAAAATGCTTTCCACTATCATACTGTGGAAAAGTCATGTTCACACTCTTCATTCTTGCATTGGTCTCTCCAGGAATCCCATCATTTTCCTTGACCTGTGGTGTTCTACCTGAGATTTGTCAACTGGTGGAAAAAGAGGAAGTTTGCTCCTCATTATTTACAGACATACTGTTGTTTATGCCCCCAAGTCTGACTTGTTACCTTTTTGAAGCAGTTGCACATAATATAAAATCCAGTTTTGGCTCTGGGGAACTGTGGTTGCCCCTGTAGGTGATAATTTTTCAACTGTGTTTTCCTGCATACATGTAAAACTCTGCATTTGTCTCTTTGGGCTCAGAGATATTTTAGATACTTGGACTTTAGTTGAATTGCTTTTAAATATTCCCTGTTGAGATAAACAGTCTGAGCTTTCAAACCTTTTATCCAGGCTGGTTTCCCAGTTCTTCAGTCATTGTTATGGCTCTCTACTAATCCTTGCTGGTCCCAGTGGTCCTGAGGGGAAAGCCATTGTGATTTCTCAGTTCAGAAACTTGTGACTGGTGAAAAGAGTTTGTATTTCAACATCTCTGCAATGCTGATCTCAAGGAATAGCCCTGAGCCAGGAACAGGCAGCTGTAAACAGAGAAGCCTCTGGAGCACTTTTATTTGTGCTGCTGTGGATCTAATCTTTTGAGCCACTGTTGATTTTTGTGACAAGCACAGTTCAGCTCATCCACAGAGTATCCTCCAATTATTCTAAACGAACTTCTCATAAATTTGAGTCAGAAAAGCCCCAGGATTTTGCTCTGTGGGGTGTAGTTATCAAGTTCTATGGGATGTTTCAACAGGAAGCAGAAATGTCTGCAAACACTGATTCCTAAGAGTCAGAGGAAGTCTTTGCTCATTGAACCCTCAGAGTTCTTGGCACACCTTGGCTTGGGTCTCCTCTTGAGCTGTTCTCATGTGTCTCATTTGGACACTGCAGTGGGTCAGAGCTGGGAAAGGGACCTCCAGCCTTCACCACCAGCTTGGCAATACAAGGAGAAGTGACAGGACAATAAGATGTCCCAGCATGTTTGGTAGGGATCCTTCACCCATGAAATGTATAATCCTTTCAAACATAAAACTCTGTGGTTTTAAAGGAGCTTTGAGGGGCTCATGTAAACTACATGCAGAAATTATGGAGTGAGTGGAATATAAAGTGGGTTTCATATCACTTAGTGATTTCCTTTAATTGCAGGAGAATGCTTTAGATGAAGAAATAAACTCTTTTCTGTTCTTATTAAATAAAAAATACATGACTTTGTTGTGTTTTCAGCCATTTTGACCAATAGTGTGAACAGTTTACGTGTAAACTTTTATTTCAGTGTCTTCCTCTCTCACTTAAGGAGGATTGACAATAGTATTTACTTTAATACCTGTATTTCTGGTTGAATTGGTGATGACATCACAAACAGTTTTTGCAAACACATCTCTGTTCTTCATACTACATTTCACCAACAGAAACAATTTATTTCATTTAAAATCACTGTCGATTTCTGCAATCAACAATATGAAAGATCAGATGATGTCTTAGTAGATTTTTCTATATAGTTGTAATGCCATTGTTTAATATATAGATTAGTGTTTCCCAAGAATATTAATTAAATAATTAGACTGTCAAAGTATTCCTAAAAGAAGCAACCTTGGCACATCCATGTCAAAATGGAGTTATGCTTATTTAATTTAAATATGTGTTTCATTTGGCACAGAGAAGTTTGGTGAGGGAAAATGGTGACCAGAGTTTTCAGCTGAATTCTAAATTCTCTCTCTGACAGTTCCACCCTGCTCTTTGGATCTCATTTCTCCCTGCAGCCCTGGGAAGTTGCTCCAGCAGATCCCTCCATGACCCTCTGCTGCAATGAAGAATACAGTGACTCTTTCAAGTGGCCACTTGAAGGGCCACAGTTGAGGTTGCTCTGTTGGTTTTTTTTTTCCCTGACAACACAACTTCCACCTTTTCAGACCTGAAAACCATCAAATTCAGATCTGAAGTGCTCTAATTCTGCACTCCTTGTTTTTCAGCTGGTTGAGTGACAGTGAACTTTGCCTTCTAGAAGCTCAGAACACTGTCAATAACCTTAACTATGCGTGTGATGGGTTTTATCACAGCATGATAAGAAAACCTTTCCCTGCTCTCATTTCTCTGTTACAATAAACTTGTTTTCAATGATTGCTCAGAAGGGGCTGGTCTTGACTTTGCTGGTCATTGCCACAGGAGCATGGAGAACAAACATTCAGGGATGGCAGCAGATTCAGGCAGAGTTTCCAAGAACAACAGTGAATTAATCAGATGATTTATCAGCTGCCACCAACCACCTTTTCCTACAGTGTTCTGTAGTATTCAGTCGAGCCTTTAGCCCGGTTAGGAAATATTCTCCAGAGAGATTTATTTATTTAAAGTGTATGTGTGCAAGTTTCTAAAATAATGGGGTGGGCTGGAGCTGCACCAACATAATCTTATCAGCATTCAGTATCACTGGCTTTGGAGGAAAAAAAAACCAAAAAGCAAATGCATGAAAATGAGATGAGATAAAAATTCAATCAGAAGAATAAAATATTGTTGCAATTGTTTTATTCATTTTCTTTCTCACACAATTCCCTTACCTAAAATACCCTGTCTTAAGCATCCACTTTTTGGCATATGTTCTGAAATATATAAACCTGGCACACATGAGTGGAAGATTTTTAAATTGCTAGTGAGGACCCGATATGCTTTCACTTTAATCTGAATTGGAAATAGCTCAAGTAAAGAATAACAATGTTGTTTGCAGAGATACTGATGTAAATAGATATTTCAGAGCACAGTCTTTTATTTTTACTCTTTATTCATAACTGGTAAGAAACTGTAAATAACTTCACAGTGGATGTTGATGATTAGAATTAAAAGGGAAAAAATATGAAAGTTACAGAAAATTGGAAAAGTTCTGACAAAGTTCTCTATTTACCTCTTTCTTTACCCTTTTCTTCTTTACAGGAAAATAATTAGAGTTAAAATTTTGGTTAAAATATTTTTGCTTTCCTAAGTTGGCACCTTCTTCTTTGGTATTTACTTTCATTTTATCACTGCTCTTTTTATAAAAGATGGAGACATCCAATGAGCTTTGCTCCAAGTGTGTAGCTCTGCCCCTCTGGCAGGTCACTCCATAGAAATCCTTTTGGCCTCTATTGTTAGATGTTACTACAAGTTTTCTCTGCATGGAGGGGTCATTTTAAGGGAAGAACACCTTAATTACACTGTGTCTGTTCTGTTTTTATTAAATATTAACTAGAGATCACTATAAAGGACAAGCTGATATTTATCACTTCTGGATATCAGATATATATCAACAAAATAATAGTTTTGGAATTCTTTCTGCTTCCTCTTCCAGCCTGTTTTCTATCAGCACACTGAAAAACTTACATGTTCTATTGAAGCTTCACAAGATTCCTCTGAGATTGATAAAAACATGGAACACTTTCTTGAGTACAAATAAATTTGGAAAGATATAACCTGTATTTTCTGAATAACAGCTTTTACTTTTTCTAACCTAAAGCCCCTTTCAAAACTCAGAGTGCTTATGTCATTGGGATACCTTGATATTATTTTGGTAAGTGTGCACTGCCTGCCTTGTCCCACTTGGACACCAAGCAAAGGGACAGTACACAGACCTAATGTTTAATTTTAAGCTTAAACTCTCTGCAATAAACAGAGAGGGATATGTGCATAGAAAATAATTGAGGCTATTAATTAAACTCCAAAGTATTGGAATTGCATTCAAAATTCCTCTCTCTGAACTTTGTGCAAGTCCAGAGCTACTTCTCTTTTAGTATTAGGTTTTTATGCAATTATAATGTTCAGAAATAAACACTGTTGTGTTCATGCAGAATTTCTGTAGTTGCTGCAGCCCAAACTTGAGCACCCATTGGTTTGGGTGTATTGCCATCTGTGAACTGTATTTGTGAGGACTCAAATAACTTTGTTAAAAATAATTGGAAGCCTTGAAGCCCTCTCAGATCTTGCACTTCCCTTAAAATTCATGCTGACATTTTTACAGTATTTACATTCTACATGTCAGTTGTGGAGAGAGCAAACATAACACCAATGACCTCCAGACATCCAAAATTTGTCCAAAGGGATCAAACTGTGTCCAAATTTGCCAAATTAGCCTTTTGGATAGGAGTGAAATTGTCCTCAAACTACTTATAAGTGTGGGGTTAGTTATTAATTTTGCAGTGATGCTTGACTTGATTATCTTGCTGCGAATTGAAGAAAATAAAAAGCTTAAGCTTTAAAAGTCCCAATATGAGCAATGCCAAAAGGAGACAAATTCATATTCTGCATGTGGAGAACCATCCTTGGAAAGATCTGCATTTTGTATCCTCAGCTCTTTTCAACTCTAATATGCATAACTCTTCTCTCCAGTTCAGTTGAGCTCAGAGTACAGTACAAAAGAATCCAGAGGGGGAAAAACAGCTTTGTGCCAGCTCTTCAGATCTCCAGTTGGAATTCATTTCAATGACTGTTGTAAGATATAGAAAAAAAAATAAATATAAGCTACATCTTGCATAGGCCATTCTGATATTAGCTGGAGTTTAAAATATCCAGAACATATTTTTTCCCCTCTACAACTTCTCTGTTACTTTCCACTCAAATAAATTTAGCAAAGAAAAAAAGTGATGCTTTGCTGAATTTAAAGAACAGCAGCATTTCTAGAGGGGCATAAGGAGCTCCCAAAATAATGGAGAAATTTTCTTAAGTCCTTTTATGTTTAATATATTGATTTTATGTGTACTCAATGAAAAAGAATCATATATAAAGCTGTAATGAGTCCTGCCTTTGTTATCAGAACTGTAATGGTATTTATGGTTAAATAGATAATGGCCAGACCTCATTTTGCACCAGTGCACTGATGTTCATCTAAAAATAATCCTAAATATGCTGGGTAGGGGATAACCACTGACAAGAAAGTGAGTCTTTCTTCACTGTGTGCATCACCTTGAGTATTATAACAACCAATAAAACTGTCAGTAAGTTATGCTTTAGCATCATTCCTCAAAATTGACTCTGTCATTCCTGAGCTGTGTTCTCAGGGACTGCAGTCAGTGCCCCAGTGAGGTGGCAGCCCTGGAAATGCCCTGTACTGGGCACTGCCAGGTGACAACTGCAGGCACCAGAGATGGCACAGAGCGTGTTACAGAATGTACTGCTGGTTTACATGTGCCAAGTTAATTTAGCTGAAAGTTCCTCATTAATTCAGGATTTATAAAAATTTTAAACTAAAGTATAAATTAGCCTTAGACAATATAGAAAATGTGTTGCAGGATCCATTATTTTCTCTTTCAATAATTAAAACCAAAGCCTTGCCCAAGAATAACATAATGTTAATTCTTCAGTAACCTGACAACTTAAGAGAATGGCTTTTTTTTTTCCAGATTCAAAGGCAACTCCTGCAAATGAACAGAAAATTATTTCACTTTTTGTTCAGAGATGCTCTCTGTTGAATTCATAGTCATGAAATGCCCATTTCATATGTGGGGTTTTCATGCCCTTTCCCCATTCTCTGGTGCAGACTGCTCATGACTTTCAAAAAGTTGTGTTAGAACAATCTTTTAATATAAAATTTGCCATTAGACTGAGGAAGGTCTCTTAATAACAACTCCTTCCCATGAGTGCTGCAAGTTTTAAAGAGGAAATTAATCTCTTTTCAGCTTTAAACAAATAATTTAGCCAAAACAATGCAATTGTAAATAGACTTTCAGAGAAAACCACTGACAACTGTAGGACCTGAGGTGTCAATACCTGGGCACTCATTGTCTCCCAGGTCAGAATTCCTGGCAAGAATTTAATCTGTACAAATCAGAATAGGATGTGAGGTATTTCTGAAGATCTGGGCTTATTTGTAGGACTATCTATATTTTTATAAATCTTAAAAAACCTGTAAATAAAATTCCTTTTATTACACTCACAGACGTGTGAGAACATAATTGATGATTTGTCCTTATTATTATTTTTCAGGCTAAAAAGGCTGAGCTGATCAGTCACTGCAGTGGCAGCAAAGCTGAAGTTGGTTGGCTTGGAGTGTCTCATAGTTGGCCCATCAATCATCATCTGCCTTATGAGGGGGAAAATGAACATTACAGGTAAAAACAGCATTTAAACTTCACTTTTTCTGTGGCTGCCACCCTGTCTAACAAGATCATGGAATTCTAGAATGCCCCACAAGTGCATAGGGATCTAAGGCAGTAAAGGGGAGAGGTGGCCATGCTCAATAAACACGTCTGCTGGGTGCTTATATACATATAGATATGAAAATTAAACAGGCTTCTTGACACTTTTTATTATAGCATTCTAATTTAGGGAACAGGATTTGTGATGTTTATGTAATACATCATCTGTGATACTTTCATCTGAAGCTAATTAATTTCTAAACTTTTATTCACAAGCAAATCTAGCTAATAAAAACCCTGTCAAAATAGTCCTCCAGTAATTTGTTTTTAAACATTCAATCAGACAGACAAACCTAAAATGGGCACGGTTAAATTAAATGCATTCAACCTTCAGTCTGTGCAGCAAGTATTACAATCACAAATGTAGAGCATATATTTAATTCAGTGGTTTGTCCCAGTAGTTAATGTAAGACAGAGAAGTGCAATTCATGTCAATCAAAATTATTTGAAGATTCTGCATGTTTTTAATGATTTCAAATTAGTCAGTGTTTGTGTTGTTACAAGGTAAAGACTTTCTGGATCACCAAAATCACCATCTGTTTCTATTGTCTAGTCTAGAATAGTTGGGTATTTCCTCACTGCTTTCATGAATATCTAGGTTTGTAATTTTCAACTAGTACACTTTTAGGAAATTATTAATTAAATAAATAAAATAATTCTAAGTAACCAGGATTCCAATAATGTCAATAGGACTCCACAGGTTTGGGATCTGCCTCTTTATATACTGATGTCCCTTTAAAATAACATTGCATTTCCACCAGAGCAGAGCAGAGCAGCAAATTAGGCTCCAACCTGTAGTCTGCTGTGTTATTTTTTATTCCTTTCTAGCACTCCTTGCTGTAGCTGTCGCAGAGTGTAGCTTTGGGGGATGTAGAGTTTCTATATATCTTTTGAAGAAATGAGAACAAATTTCACATGCAACCTGTTCCTACCTGTTCAACATGATTTCTGAGAGGCAAAGAGCCTGGCTGTGCTTTACAACTTTGATTTGTGAATCAATTATTCCTATCTGGCTTGAAGTAATTTCATCAGCTTCAACTTCACATAATATGGAACTATGTAAAACTAAAAACCTTGGGTTTTAGCACCTAGTAAGTGATGACTAAGTTCTGTATTTATGTGCTATTTTAAGTATTCCAGTTTTTATATTTTAAATATATTATAAAGGGGAGAGAAAGCACATGATGGAAATTTTATGGCTCATTAGTTCATCTTTGACAGCATTCAGTAGACCTGAAGTTCAGTTTAGTCAGTCTTTGGGGTAAAAAAGGGTATAGCTCGTGAAATACAAGGAAGGGCATTAGTTTTAATTTGTCTGTACCAGTAATGGAGTTGGTACTTTCCCAGCCCTCTGTCCATTCATCAACAGACAACCTCCACAGACCAGCATCTCCTCTCATTTTTCTTCCACAGAGGTGCTACAGCTCCATTTTGAACAAAATATAATGGATTGCATTTGGACAAGACTTCTTGTAAGATTAGTTACACTTTTAATCAAAGTGTCGAGGGGGTACCAAGGCAACATGTGCAGGGAAGTTCTTCGTGTGCGAGGCAGTCGCTGCTCGGGAGCAGCTGCAGCTCCACCACCCTGGGCTGTGCCTTCCTGCCCTGAAAGGATGGAAAAACTTGCTTGTAAACACAAGTTCTCTGTATGAAAATGATGGCTGGATCTGTCAAAGATTTAGCCACCTGAAAATCAGTTTGGTGCCTGAGCTCTAATTGCTTGGCCCTCAGGTGAGAGCCCAATGTCCTGTTTAAGGCCTGAGATACCTGCAGTGCATGGGGAGGGGCAGCCCTGTCTGAGCACGTTAAGTCCAATACCTTTGATTCCAGTCACTGGACACTTTATCCCTGAAAGGAGAGCTTAGAATTCAGCAGATTTTACATTCTGTTCCTCTGGCGAGGAATTGGAGTCTGAATGAAGAGTGTACACAAAGCCTTTCTAACTTCAAAGGAAATGTGATGAAAATGTGGATAGTGTTACATCTTAAGAATGTAACCTCCTGTGCATAAGGTTAATTCCACCTTGAGGAGGATAATGTATGTTCAGGAGCTGTCACTGGGGTGGATTCCACTGGATTGGAAGTTGTCCCCAATGTCAGGTAGAATTTATTATGAAATTCCCGGTGCTGATGTGCCCCAGGGCTCAGATCAGCACAGTTTGTTGGCTGATCCACAGCTATTAAATGGATAAAAAGATTGACAGCCACAGTCAAAGCCTGGAACAAGTATTTTATTGTTTCCCATTTAGGGATCTGGAATTTTGAGACTTTGGTGCTTGCATGCAAATTTATCTTTGTCACAGAGTGGGAATTCCAATACCTCCTCTGAGCTGGGATGTGCACTGTGTTTCCACTGATTAGTTAATTATTCACTTGGGCCTTCTCCAGCTGAGTACCCCAATAGGAAGGAATATAAACAAAATAGTTTCCACCAGGTGTCAGCCCCTTAGAAATAATGAATAGAAAAATAAATTAGGGTGTTGTTACTCGTGTGTTTTTTTCCAAAGACAGAAATACCTCTGACAATTACATTGTTTAAATGGTAGTTAAACAGGCTGGATGTGTGAAGGACTTTGCAATTTAAAATGATTATATAAAAATAATGGAACTTGCTTTTTTTTCAGTCTTCTGTGAAATGGAATAATCAGCACTCTCCTGAACAAACCATATTATTTTCCCACGTCTTCTCATTACTGCATTTGAAGTTATGATTCATATATTATGGTGATTCATAGCTTAGCCTTATGAGGCAGAGGCTTATTTTTAGTGTTACCTTAAATTAGTATGACTAATAAGTGATTTTGAGGTACAGTGATCTCAGTGGTTCTGCAGCTCCTTGCTAGAATTTAATGTGTTTATGTATGACTTACTCTGACACTTTGCAGTAGACTTTCCAGGGAGTAGGTGACTGCTGGGTGTTAACCATGATATATTAGAATCTTTATGCTCATGAATTATTAGGACTAAACTGAAATGTGCTTTACTGCTCAGCTGAGAAACATCTTTGCATCTGACATCTGTTCTGCAGCAACAGGGGTTTCTTTCATCCCTCCACTGTGCTATATCATCTCGAGGCCTTGGGCAACACTTTGGCATGTGGCAGAGCTCCTCACTCGCTGTTGGGACATCAGGTGGCACCAGAGCAGTTTGTCACGTCATTTCCAGGAGGGAGGAAGCTCTGTGGAGTTATCTGCAAAGTGAATGCAAATGGGATTAACTCTTAAAGACCCAAAGACTGACTTAAGCTGGAATTCAAGATTGTGGTATGAAAATATATGTATTTCCTCCTTTTTCCTGCAGAGTTTTTGAGAATGTAACGTTCAGTATCTGTGCTCAAAGGAAAATTTGAATGGTCCTGGATATTCTTCTCCTTTATACCTTTGGGGCAACCTCAGTGGAGCCAGGGCACACATATGTTCTATAAGTTCTTTGCAAAGAAGAAGTGTTTTTCAGATCAGATTGGTAGTCATAAAAAGCATTCATATGAAGAACTTTAATTAGTGGTAAGAAATTTTTTTTCTTTTTTTCTCTCCCATATTATAGTATAGAAAAATGTAGTACTCTTTGGATCCTATTCCATTCACTCCTCAAAAAAAAAACAACAAACCAAAAATAACCAAACACACCAACAACAACAACAACAAAAAACCCCAAACAAACTAAAAACAACCAACCAAAAAAAGGCATCTCTGAAATTTACTTTAAAGCTTGAGATCTTATTTGAAGACTCCTTGATTTCTGAGCATTTATAGTAGAGAGTAGCTGAAGTCCATTTGTCAGCATCAGAATTAAATATATTTCTTTGATTTCTAAGAATTTTTATGGAGCTTGTTCTGTATTGTGAAATATTGAATAGTTAGTGAAACTGATATTTAGCTTATAGATCCCTTAAAAATTTCAGACTAAAAAATTCACCTAAATCTAGTCCTAAATTAATTTCAGGCACTGTTCCTTGTGGAGCTTTTATATTTCTCTTTGTGAACAGGTAATTGCTGCTCTTGCCCCTCTCCTCTTGCTAAAGTGGATATTATGAGCTTCAGAGCAATCAATATCTAGAAATGGAGTAAAACTGCAGGATTAGGGGATCTTTCTTCGTCTTCTTCAACTAATTCTCCTCCTTAAACTGTTAAAGTATATGAATGGCTGACATTTTGCTCTAGACTTTGTATTTTAAGAAATGTAAGAGGCACAGAAAGCTCTTGGAACACGAGGTCATGGGTTGTCATTTCCCTTAAAGGGCAGCAGTGTGTTTGTTTTATGAGGGTAGTTTTTATCAGGGGACTTGGAGCCTTCCTTGCTCCTCCAAGGCTGTGCTTGCCCTGCAGGGTGTGCAGGGCCTGCAGGTGGTGGGTGGTGCCAAGGGGAGCAGCTTCACCTTGAGCTCTGACAGCCCTTTGCTGCTTTACCTGCAGAAAGAACCTGTCACTCTGCTTTTCCCAAAGCATCTTTGTTTCTGGGCTGTGTTTGGGTCGGTGTTGAAGGACCCTGAGCCCACGGTCAGTGAGGCTGAGGGAAGTGTTAGGACAGCAGGAATTTGTCTCAGCTCTGCTGCCAGACCTGCAGAATAGCTCAGCACAATTGCCTCTTCCTGCACAGTGGAAGACACTTTGGAAACATGAGCCTCATAGGTTAATAGAGTGATTATCTGACTGTATTTAAGTCCACTCAAACTTTCTTTTGAGTTGAGGTTCTGAGTCGTTTCATTATAAGCAAAAGCCATGGGTGTATCTCAGTCAAATCTTTACTGTGTTTAAATACCCCGTGTGTTTGCTACCCCAGGGCACTGCATTTCTCTGGAAATTGAGGAACACAATGGCCTGGAGCCATCCAAGTGGAGTTTGAACCCACAGGAGATGGGGGCTTTTTCCTTCACCAGCTCCCGTGTTCCTTTCCTTGCCTCCTCTCACTGGGCATATGTGTGATCTTAGGGGTGGGCAAGTTAAAAGCACTCCAAGATGCAGCTGGGTGAGCCACATCTGAAAGACTTGTCAACCCATTAATTTGGCTGGTTTCAGAAAATAAGCCTGTTACTAATATGTTACTAATACTGGTCTTTATTAATCTGAGCACAGTGGTGCTCTAATGAAGCAGTGTTGTTTCTCCATGGACACTGGTTTGCTGGCAATTTATTGGAGCATAGCAGAGCAAGCAAAAGGTACTTTATATGCTGATGGAACAAGTGTAGTGTGAATATGAGCTTTGTATACATATCCGAAAATCCTCCTCAGTCATCAGCAAGGAAATTGTTCCCTGTGCTTGACTCGGATGTGTGACCATTTCCCATAAAACAGGCAGAATTGTTTGGTAAAGAGGAAAACTCCCTTTGTGAGCATTCTGTGTGTTCTGTATTGCATGTACCTCATAGCACTTTAACAACTGAGCCTGGGATTTTGGGGTGACTGTAAAATCCTAAATGGAGTCAAACCCTCTCTCTGGAAGGAGCAGTTAACCTGAGCACCGCTGGCACTTGCAGTCCCATTGCTTACCCAGGACTGAGGTAAACACTGTTTTCCTCCTCTAACAGTGGAATTGCTCCAAGAAGGCTTTTTCAAGCTTTTATTTATTGTATTCACCTCTGGATCATGAATAAAAGAAACAGCAAAAGACGCAACACTGTTCTCACAATAAGGTCAACTAACAGAGAGTGAAATCCAGCACTCTGCAGGAGGCCAACACAAGTCACACACTCCAATTAAGCCATCAAAGTAGATTTAAGTGGAATTTATTTGGTGTATAAGATTTGAACTATGAGTCTCACCTTTAGAGAGGCAGTCTAGAAAGAACAAATGCTGGGCTTGAACTTGTCCCCAAATAAATCAATGCTATCCTGCTGATACCACAGGAAAAAATGACTTCTGGAGTCAAGTCGCTTGACTCTTGTTTGTAAATACCTATTTCTAAACCTCTGGAAAAGTATTGCAGCACAGAAAATAAGGAAAACACATCCCTATCTTGGCCTTATGGCTTTTGTGAATTACTTATTCTGGTTTCTGGGTGGCTTGTTTCTTGCCCTTGCCATTCTGTAGATTTAGTGATTTATATTTCCCATGCAGAATGTTACCCAGGATTGAATATTGAGGAGAGCAGCACAAGGAAATGGGTAGGCACAGGAAATGAAGATCTTCATGTCAACCATGTGCAAAGGGTGAGTGAATATAGAACAAAGCTTTTGCACTATCATCTGATTATCTGTCTCTTTTAGGCCATGTTTGGGCATTTCTATACATGGTACAGACCACGGTATCATTACATTTTTATCTGCAGGTATGTACAGAATTGGTAGACTCTGAGTAAACAGGTATTCTCAATACACTGTCTATATTAAAAATCTCTGATCCTTCTTGAACACCTGCTTAGGGAATATTTATGGCTTTGTATATTCTGACTTTATATATTGGCTTAACTAGACACTGAGATTCTGAATTTGTGATAACTTGGTCTTTGTTGTTTCTTTTATATATATATATATACACATACATATAATTATTAGTTGTGCCTTATGCCTTAAATTAACCTTTTCTAACTCTCCTTCAGATGAACAAAATAAATTACTACTCCTCTCACTTCTGTATTAAGATGTTCAACTTAATAGAAAATGGGGAAAACACCTACACGAGCTCAGCTTCTTGGCTATGCTTGTTTAGTTAATGCTTGGTGGAATGTATCTAAATGGAAGCAAAACAAAAATTAATCTAATTTAGGAGTTCTGAGTTTTCTATAGGGGATGGACAACACTATAAATCCTGATTTGCACCTTTTAATTTATATTTGTGGAAGCATTTTCCTTTAGTGCAGCTGGAATGAGGATATTTTTATCTTCATCCTATATTGAAACACAAGACAGGTATTGTTTTCTGAAGGAACCTGCTTGCTTGAAATAAGTAATATTATTCAGTATAAAATTTAAACATCTCGTTATGCTCTTTATATTAATGTGTTTTTAATGTTTTGAGGTTTTTTATTGGTGTGAAAAATTCGGCCCTTAAAATGTGTCTTTGCTCAAATGTGGTTTCAAAACATCAGCCTCTTGTGGACAGAGCTCCTCATGAAAGCAACTGTCAAAGAGGAACATGCAGTTTGTTACTGCAGGGAACCAATAAATAAGAATTCAAGCTTGTCAACATTTAGCTGTAGGAAATTTGAAGACATTCAAACCTTAATGTCACAAACTTTCATGGAGTGCCGAGAGAGCTGTCGAAATGTCTTTAATGACACCACTTAATGGGAGCAGATAAATGTAGAATGGGACCCCAGGCCTCTACCTGAGGAGTGCCATAAACAACTGTCAATACAGGGAAAAATATAGAGCCCTGGAATCATATCGGGGGTGGAATGAATGTGCCAGCAGAATTAAAATGTCACAAGTGAGCCCAGTGCTCTGGGAAGGTGCCAGGAGTTTCAGGAGCTGTGGGGAATTCTGTCAGTTAACGCTGGGTGTAAGTATCAGGATAACAGGTTAAATAAGAACTTCAGAAAACAAGAAATTTAAATCAGTCTTGATAGGTCTCATCCAGGTTTTGGATGAAATCTTTGGAAATCCCCTTTTCACAACAGGTTCCATAAGTTCCATAGTTTCTCTAAAGGGCACAAAGTGGAAGTGGTTGTGGAAAAATTCACACACAACATTTTCTGTCTTGGGAAAGTTGTGGTCTTCTCTTTTCCATCCCATGGTATCTTTTCATCCCACTGAACAGAGACCACGGGAATGTTCCATGTCAGATTCCTAACCCAGATTTATCTTAAGTTGCCTTACAAATAATTTGGAATTCTTCATTTAAACTCTGTGATTGTTATGTGCAAGTACTGATGTAGGTTATCTTTTAGATATTAACTCCTCAAGCAGGTGCTTCTAATTAATCCTCAGTGAGCAGGTACCATCTAAAAAATGCACTTTAATCAGAAGAAACCTGTAATTATAAGCAGGAATAAGTATGTTTGCACTAATGAGGCAGTGACATTTAAGGACATTTGTGCTAAGAGGAATACAGCGTTGTGAAATGTTATGTCACAAAGGTGAAACACAACAAAACTCCTAAAATACTTTGCTTTAAAGAAAAAATTGCATTTGACACTGTGATGCTTCTGCCAGTCTTGTTTGTTGGAAGCCAAATTGCTGCTTCCAATCTGGGTTACAATAACAGCAAACTGTGTATTTCTGGCTGTGAAATGAAATTAAAAGTTGGGTGAACTCAAGCAGTTTCCCTCTTTGGTCTGTCCTTCCTCTATTCCAGGGTAAAACTGAATCAAAGCTGAAGTGCAGGCTGCTCAACTAACTATTTAAGGTATAATTAATATTAAAGTCATGATTAAGTTATTGATAAAAGCAAAATACTTTAAAAATGTACTGATTAGAAATGGGCTGCTGAATGCAACTCCAAATATCAACCATTTGTGTAGTTGCAGCTGGTTTCAGTGGATCTTCAGCAGTGCTAATTGAGGAAGTCTGCAGAGAACTTGGGTTTAAAAACATATTTAATTTTATCCAGTTAATAAACTGGTGCCTAAAAATGTACCTATACAAGGAAACAAATATATGTAATATAGTGCAGTGAAATGTTAAAGGTATTTGCAGTGAGGATCTATATATTTCTTTCTGTAATTCAAATATAAAGCTAAGCATGTGAAATTGAATTTGAAATTAAATTGATGGATTTGCATAAATTAAAAAAGTTCCCTTCAAAAGTATTTTCTGTTAATTTCAAAGTGGGTTTGTCATTAAGATGGTGACAGGGAAATCAACAGCTATCACTCAAAGAGAATATATTGCACCAGCAAGTGAGTAAGGTTACACATCTGCAGTCATGAATTTTATATGACATATCTCTCAATAAATCTGAATGCCTTCTTGCTTACCACCCTAATAAAGGCAGACAGGGAAAGGTCCAGAGAATAGCAAAGAAGCTTTAGATCACTTGGCCCCAGGGTTTTCAGGCCAATTGACTTCTTTAGGTTTATGCCACACACCTTTAGAGTGTGAGTGTATTGTACCCAAATGTGTATTTGGCCAGATGTTTGTCTGTTTGCCAGCTTTATTTTCCTATTATTTCTTTCACGTTTTATGAATGTTTGTAGCATGCAGATAGTTAACATATTGCTGATCCATGGTTTGCTGGGTAGCTCACCTAACACTGCAGGAGTCATAGAATCACAGAATCATAGAATCGATTGGGTTGGAAAAGACCTCCAAGATCATCGAGTCCAACCCTTGGTCCAACTCCAGTCCCTTTACCAGATCATGGCACTCAGCGCCACGTCCAATCTGTGTTTAAAAATCTCTAGGGATGGTGAATCCACCCCCTCTCTGGGCAGCCCATTCCAATCCCTGAGCACTCTCTCTGTAAAGAATTTTTTTCTGATATCCAACTTAAATTTCCCCTGGCAGAGCTTGAGCCCATCGTGCCCCCTTGTCCTATTGCTGAGTGCCTGGGAGAAGAGACCAACCCCCACCTGGCTATAACTTCCCTTCAGGGAGTTCCAGACAGTGCTGAGGTCACCTCTGAGCCTCCTCTTCTCCAGGCTAAACACCCCCAGCTCCCTCAGCCTCTCCCCATAGGACTTGTGCTCCAGTCCCTTCACCAGCCTTGTTGCTCTTCTCTGGACCCGCTCCAGCACCTCACTATCCTTTCTGAACTGAGGGGCCCAGAACTGAACACAACACTCAAGGTGTGGCCTCACCAATGCAGAGTCCAGGGGAAGGGTCACTGCCCTGGGCCTGCTGGACACGCTAGTTTTGATACAGGACAGGATCCCATTGGCCTTCTTGGCCACCTGGGCACACTGTTGGCTCCTGTTGAGCTTCCTGTCAATTAGTACTCCAAGGTCCCTTTCTGCCTGGCTGCTCTCCAGCCACTCTGTGCCCAGCCCGGAGCGCTGCAGGGGGTTGTTGTGGCCAAAGTCCTTTTGCCTTTCTGTGCTGCACACGTTTCACGTCCCATTAATGCCACTGGGAGTTATGTGGGAATTTGGAAGGAAAATAGAGCCAGAGGAAGAGCACCTGAAACTAATATTTACCACCACAGAGACAAATTGGGCTGCCTCAAAGACAACATTTCACAGAAGCTCATATTTTAAAAGGCAGAATTGTCACTGTATAGAAAACAATTAATGTACAGAGCCTTTCTTGTGCAGTGCCTGATACCAAAGTGTGCTCAGCATTATTAGTAAATCACAGTGTTTTATGATAAGCTCATGGCTCATTCATCTGCCTTTTTTATAGTGCAGCTTTTGCAAAGCTGCCCAAGTTAATTCTGCTATAGAAGGCTTGTGTGAAAATAGAAGCATTTCATTAAGAATACATTAAAAGGAAACTAAAGTGATGAAAATATGCCAGTAATGAATCTCCACAATTAATGGCCCAAATTAATGAAGGTTCCTCAATTCAGGAATTAAATAAGAGCTTCTAGAATACTTGCTCACAGATATCAAGCTTTCAGCCCTCGAAAAGAGAGGATTAATTTACAGCTTTTTCAATGGATTAATGTTATTTGGCACAATTTGTAAAGTTCTTTCTTCTCTCTCATCCTTAGGTACAGGATCAGACCTGGATGCTGAGAGCTATGAGAGGAAGCAGAGAGGAAAAGGAATAATGCATACATTATCCCAGCCTCTGGTGGAGCATCCTGTGCATCTGCAGATTCAGTGAGTTTTGGAAACAGGAGAAAGTGCTTGGGTAGCATTATTTTTTCAGCTGTTTTTTAAGTGGAGGTTTAATATGCATAGCCTGTCCTCAGTACACCTGTATGCAGTAGACTGAAATGGATCTTTGAGGAAAATATATTTATTTTGCATTATCCCTGAATGAGATTTACCATGTGAATGTATTTTAGGTTCTTTCGAAGTAGGAAGATAAATATAGGACAGGTATATTTAAAGGAATTCCACATCTGATTTACACTGATGAAAAATAAGGATAATCTTCCTGATAATACAATTTTCTATGTAATAAAAATATTTATTAATGACAATTTAATTATGCTTTCTTTGAATCCTGGACAGAAATTTTAAAACCTATATGTATTTCATGCTCCTCCATATACTACTGTAAGTTATGGACAGCTGGAAAAGATGCAGAGTTTGATCACTCAACCTTGTCTGTCTCTTCCTGTCTAATGTACCTCCTGATGAGAAGGCTATTTAAGGATATATATGTTTAGTAGAACTGATCCAGAGGTGGAGGTGCCCAACACTGGAGTCATATGCTCTCACCAAGACGTTCAGTGTTGGTATCCATAAGTAGAGATAGTAAAAATTTGAGTTTTCTGGAGCAGAGAGATGCTAACATCAAATTCTAGCTTTCAAAATATTGGTGGGAAAGAAAAATCTTTCAGAGCTTCCCCTTTCCTTGTAGTTATCGGCCCCAAGAACCAGGAATTCTGGAGGAAGAGCTGACACTTTAATCTAATGGAAGTTCAGGAGTGTGTGAAGCTGTGAGTGGCCAATGTTAGAAAAATTTCGAGCACCCTCAGTGCCAGGACTGGAATAGCAGCAGGACTTGGATGAGGCTGGTACTGGGGCAGCTTTGTCTTTCATTGTTATTGATAGCACAGGACTAAAGAACACTGTCTCTGCATTCTGTGTTCCAGAGGAGACAGAACAGCACTTGGCCTGATTCCCCATTACCCAGTGTGTCTGTAAAATCAGTGTATTAAACTTGAGGTTCTTGCCAAATTCCAAACACTATTGTTCTTTCCTTTCAATTTTGGGTGGTGAGTAGTTATTCTCATTATCAGCTTTTGCCTAGTGCTGCTGAACATGCTGCTCTGGTGATTGGCTCTCAGGAGCCTGTTCCTGAACAAATTTTTATGGAAAAAAAATTGGTACTGGATGAGTAGAGCTGCACATTTCAGCTGAGCCTGCGGAAAGGGGAAATCCACCTCCTCCCATCCCTTCCTTCATGTTCGCTGGGCCATTTTTTAGCCAATTATGCTTTCTTATACCCAGCAGAAAAGTTTTAATTTATTTGCTTGGTTATTTCTACTGGTGTAGAAGACTTTAAGGTGTGTAGAAGACTTTAAGGTATGTAGAACTGGACCAAAACACCAGGTCATAATGTCAAAATGCTTATCAGGGTCCACCTGGGTAAAAGCTGCTGAGATATTGGCTCTGCTTGAATTAGTAACTTCTGTGTGTTTTTAGTTTTCCTGGAGGACTTTGGTTTTAGGGGGAGGGTGGTGGTGGTTGGGTTTTCTTTGTTTGTTTGTGGGGTTTTGTTTGCTTTGTTTTTTATCAGGTCCTTCCTACTCAATTCCCCTTCTCTTTGTGGCAGGGTCACAACTCCCAGATGTCACTGCCCTCCTTTTTAAGGAAACTCAGGCCAACATTATCTCACTTTTCCTTCCTGCTTCTCTGAGGGTATATGTACTTACATCTCTCCTTGTTCTGGGCCCACTCTCAGCTGCTGGGCACAGAATCAGCTCCTCAATGCTCCTGTCACCTCCGGAGTGGAGCTGCGGGCACAGCCCAGCTCCTGGGAGGGATCAGACTGGAGAGCTGCCCTGGCACACAACATGACTGTCAGCAGAATGGGGACACAAGTCCCCCCTCCTCAGCTTCTCAAGCCCTTTAGCCTTTCTCAGAGGAGAGCAGGAGTAGCACAGCCAGGAGCATTAATATTGTACTTTCCTTGGGCTAATACATCCTGTTCCTCAGGAGGGATAATTACAGCAAGCCCAGCCAGAGCCTTGTGCCACGTAATGTGCCCACAGAGCTGTACCCACAGGGCTCTGGGGCTGCAGAAGGGCTGATTCCCTGCCAGGGCAGTCCTGATGGGATCAGGCAAAGCTAAATGTGGCTGCCTTGGAGCAGCTACTCCTACAGTCCCTTTGGTAGACTACTTCTAGATACCAAGTAATTTCATATTGGTCTCTACTTGGAAATATCTGATTTGTTCCCCAGAGTGTGTACCTATAAAATATATACAGTAAAATATATGGATTTATACTTACAACATTAAACTGTAAATATTTGAATTATATATTAAATATTTGAGTGCAAATAATTAATAACATTTTAATAATTAAAAAATCAAAAGTAGTTATTTTCTTCCTTCACCATTCATCAGAACATACTGATTCTCTGCCCTTTCCCCCTCATTTAGTACAGTTTCTATTGTGAAAATGCATTTTGAGACATTTTCATTCTTTCTAATGCACAAGGAAAGACTAATCAGCTAATGTTAGAAGACTAACAACATTCAAATGCAACAACAGATGGCATTAGGAATGTTGCTTGAATAGGAAGTTTAGGATGAAGCTCAGAACTCCACGTGTGTTTCTGCCTAGGTTGCATCATGTGCCTCTTGATGTACAGCTGCTTTTGTCTGCAGATCCCACTTATATTTAGGCACTTGCAAAACTAAAAATGATGCATTGAAAACCAAAATGAATATTGATTTAAATATCAAAACCTGATCTTGCTCACCAGAGTATGAAATGTTTACACTGAGCTGTACTAACTGTGTTACCATAAGAACTGGCAATTGCCCATTCATTATTAATGTCAACTTACATGCATCCTGACTTTACAAAAACCTAAAAATTTGGATTACATTCCCTGGACAAGCATCAAGGTCATGAAAATATTTCCTTTTTATTTTGTTTTCAGAACAGCATCTAAAATACTCTGCATGTGTACAAGAATGAAAGAAGGAAATTAAGTATTTTTTGCTGTGGTTAAAACAGAAAGAACCCATAGGATTTCTTTTTTTTTTTTTGAGAAGACTTGACACTGCTTTGGAAGACACAGTCATTTGTCTTTTTTCTTTTTTCCTGAAACTCTTGATACTTTTTAGACTTTTGAAAATGTTCATTATTAGGTGTTCTGTGCAAGCCTCATAGTATGTGGCCACTAAATCCCAAATTGTGTGTTCCAGCCTCAACCTGCCTCAAACCCTGGCTATGTACTTGGATTTATGGATATGTACAATATCTGGGCATGTTGTGCCATTCTCCAAGATGGATCAGTCAAGCTGCCCACACTCCAGAACTGCATGAGCTCTGGAGTAATTCATACTTCATTGCATGGCAATTAAAATGGATATATAGAAATATCTCAGCTTTGGACACCGACTGTCAAGTTTGACCAATGCAGCTTGAATTGAAATGAATTTTAAAGGAACAGACATGTCTCCCAGAGTATGTCATAGACTGGCATGAGTTATTAAAGTCTGTATACCTGATACAGGCAAGTAACTCATCTTTTTGCAGCACTGTGAGTTGTTCAGTGTCTTTGCCAGTCAAACCACTGATTTGTAAGACAGGTGCTCAGGCTGAAATTTTAGGCTCATCCGTAAGGAAAAGTTGGTGTAAGGATATTTATATGAATTACAAGAATTTTGAGTGCCCGAGGACTAAATGGCTACTAATACAATATGCAATCAAAATTGCTAATACTAAAATAATTGAAAGGTGCTTTGAGCATTAAGGCCCTTACTACTATTTTTGACAGTAATTAAGTTATGCACTTCTGTTCTTAGAGCATTAACTAAGATCAACTCAACTGTTAAATGAGTCTCTTGCTGAAAGCACACATTTTCTTTCACAGTGGTGCTGAAACACTGGATGTCATTTATCTGCTTCTCCACTTATACTGACATCATCACTCCAGTCTCTGGATGTTTTCCAAGCATATATTATATATTCCTGTGAATCAGAAGCTTTATGACAGTGGAATGATTAAGAGGTGAAAGCTGACATGTTAGACAGCATTTGAACTGGTTACAAAGGTATGGCCATCTTATAATGCAGGAAAATTGTCAAAATTGAAATGTTTAAAAATGTTTGATGTTCAGTGAGAATTCTGAGCACTACCAGGAACTTTTTCAATATTTCAGAACATCATTTTCTGAATGTCATCATTATCCTCCTATGTTTTTATAATTTTAGTTCATTGATTTATATATGCTTTAGGAAAATATTTTTTTAAATTTTCAGAGATATTTCATGAGTTCTTACACATAAATGCATCATATGAAATAAACCTATAAATGCATCATATGAAATAAACCTATAAATGCATCATATGAAATAAACCTATAAATGCATCATATGAAATATACCTATAATGTGCATTTGCACTGTACTATACATATTGTGGTATTTAACTTAGAAGTCATTATGGCACTTCCTCGGAAGAGTTTGGAATTAAATGTGGTGTGCTGATGATTTTATTTTGGTTGGGTTTGTTTCTGTCCAGTCTTTCTGAATATACTGGGAAAAAAAAAAGATTTATTTCAGGAAGAATGACGACATTATTCTTATTTTAACTCATATAACTGCATATATACTCATATACATCCATTAATACACCACCCTGCATTAACCTGGCTCTGTCACAAGGCCTGTTGTCAGTATGATTCCTGAGGAAAGTAATTCCAGAAATCACCTCCATAAGCACTCTTTCATATATTATTTTCTTTATATATTCCTCTTCTAAGCACTTGCTATTTTCTTGTTAACACTGATATGCCTAATTCTACATGCAAATATTTCACATACATATCAAACTGACATTGGAACTGTATATTGTATCACTATTTATTTGTTTTACTATTTTTCCTTGTGTAATAGATGTCTTATTCACCAAAATAAACTTTATCAGGCAAATACTAGAATGTAGCAAACAATACCAGTCCATCATTTTTCTGTAAGCATTAAACAATATAGTTCCCCTTTTCTAAGTAATAATTTCTGTAGATCTACATACCAGCAACAAACATTTATCTCAGACCAGCTCCAAAAATTTCCTGCTGCTACTCTAAGCCCAGCAAAACCTGAGCAAGTTCAACCAAGGGCAGCTGCAATACAGAACACTTGAAAGATAGTTTGAGAGATGTTTGAAAGATATTCCCATCTTGCTGCTCCAAATGGGTGGCTGTAATGAAATACCTTGACCTTTAATTCAGAGTGTGCCTGTTTGTGTTGGTATGAAATGACTCGATACTTTAAAAAAAAAAAAAAAGAGCTGAAATTAAAGCAGAAAATTTAAAAATAAAACTTTTCTGCAGCTATTTTATGTGTTGCAAGTATAGCTGAAAATACTAACTGTACTTTTCCTCATTTTCAAAGAAAATGTGAATGTGTCAATGTTTTCCATTGTCCTTAAATTCTTAATTTCACGCAGATCCCAAATGGAGCCAAAGATGAGTTTCAGTCTGGCATGATCAGTGCTTAGTAAGCTGTTGACTGACCTCCAAGTGTCACACTTGGACCTCACTGCAATTTTGAGAGCAATGTTTGAAAAATGATTTCCGAATTTGAAAAACTTGTTGTTGACCTCATTTCCCAAAGTTACAAATGAAGACATTTTGGAGCTCTTAATTGCCTTAACCCCTGGATTGTCACTCTCCCCTTGGTGTGCTCTGATGGGAGGGTGGAAGGCCAGGGCGTGGGAAGATCTGCAGTGATGTTTCATGGAGCTGAACTGGCTTCCTCTGAAACAGATTTGGCCTTTTTTTACCTCACTTTACAGTCAGGCTGGGTTATGCTGGCAGCTATTATATCCTGGTACAGTCTTTGCTACAGCCTTTCTTTTACTTGTCTGCTATGAATGATTTTCACCCTATCTTCTGTTTTCTGGAGAGAGCATATGGACAGAAACATACTGATTTGACTAATGTAATTTTTTTCACCTACTTTTTTTCACCCCCTCAGTTTTTCACTGAATAATATAAAGTGGAAAGGATAGAGGAAAAAAGGAAAAGTAGAGATCCAAGGAAAACTTGGAAAGAGCTGTGCAGGATAAAGATAAGAACTTCTGGTTTTCTCCTTTATTAACTTTTTAGATTCAGGTCCCACTGTCTCAGTAAAGAGGATCTTGGTAATTAGTATATCCAGCTAGGAATGTCAGAATCATAGAGTATTTTGTCTTGGGTTGAAAGGGACCTTAAAGCTCATCCAGTTCCACCCCCTCCATGGGCAGGGACACCTTCCACCCACCCAGGTTGCTCAGAACCCCATCCAACCTTCTCTTGGACACTTCCAGGGATGGGACAGCCACAGCTCCTCTGGGCACCCTGTGCCCACCCTCACAGAGAAGAATTTCTCCCTAATACCAGTGTAAACCCACCTTCTGTCAGTGTGAAGCCATTCCCCCTTGTCATGTCACTACATGCCTCTGTGAATAGTCTCTCCTCATCTTTTTTGTCAGCTCCTTCAGGTCCTGGAAGGCCACAGTGAGATCACCCCAAAACTTCTCTTCTCCAGGCTGAACAATCCCAACTCTCCCAGCCTTTCCTCCCAGCAGAGCTCCTCCATCCTCTGACCATCCTGGTGCCTCCTCTTGACTCGCTCCAGCAGCTCCACGTCCTTCTGCTGTTGTTCCCCAGGGCTGGAGGCAACTTTGCAGGGAGATCTCACCTGAGGAGGCAGAGGGGCAGAATCCCCCCTGCCCTGCTGCCCATGTGTGGGATCAGCCCAGGATTCAGGGTTTCTGGGCTGGGGCATGTCCAGCCTCTCCCCCACCAGCACCCCAAGTCCTTCTCCCAGGGCTGCTCCACCTAAATTAGGCCAATTTAAAATGTTCTTGCCAGAGAAAGCATCATGCAGTTCTCTTCCTTCTCTGTTCTTCTGCCTTAGGAATTCTGCTTTATTGTCCTGGCTCTCTGTGGGATTGTTCAGATGACAACAGCTCTGGTACACACAGGCACACTCTAAGTGGTGATGGGTGTTTTTCCAAAGAGCTTACATCTTAGCTGAATTTTGCCATCTCATTCTCTGAGGCACATTATCTCTTAAAAGCACATTATACATCTGCCCGAATGCAGGTTCTTTACAAGAGCTTTATTTTAATTGTTGTTTCGTTCTCAGTTGGCCGAGCACTGCACTGCCTGAGAAAATCAGCTCTTCACAAGTGCAGCTGCACTGACCAGAGGTGTCATTCTTGAAAGTGCTGCTCACTTCAATGGGGAGTTTCTGCTCAAGAGCAAAAATCCTGAGGCATCAGAAAAAACCTCCAACAAACCAACGAAAAACAAGAGGAAAAATCTTTACTTTTAATTACCTTGAAAACAGGCTTCTCAGAGCTTCAGTTTTCCCACCAGTCTGCCCGTGAAGCAGTTGTGACAAGTATAGCACAGACAAAAGCAGGTTCTGTGCCTGAAACTATTCCAGGCAGAGCAGAGCAAAGGGCTGGTGCAAACACGGGGAGTGTGTCACAGCAGCATTCCCCTGAATCCACACCAAAGCCACTCACAGCTACAACAATAATATATAGATTTTTGACAAGGAAGGCATTTTTGATGGAGGTGGCAGTATCAGATAGCTCTGCTGCTCTTTCATCAGCATAGCAATGGAGCTGTCTTCTGTCAAGAGAGAAGGGAAAAACACCAAGGGAAATAAAATCAACCAGGCAAAATTTTACATTCAGACTGATGAGCTGTACGCCCTTGTTTGGAAAATTTAAGGCACTACAAGCTCAAAAGCCTTTTTGCCAATATAGTTTTAAGTGATAATGCAAAGGCTTTTGTGAGATTGCTCCCAATTTACTTTAATAAAACCAGTTCCAGCGTGAGTTTAAGAAGTGTTTGTGCTGTGAGTTCCGTAGCAATGCTGTAGAGACTCCTTCTTAGGGTTTTGGTGGCAGAAATCTCATAGCTATGGCTCTGTGGTTTGCTTGGCTTTTGGAGGTTTGGAACAGAGATTTGACAGAGAGTGTGAGGGAAGGGATACTTAAGATGTTAATCCTGGGGGAATCTCTGGTTACAGGCACTTTAGGAAGAGAGATCTGGGAAAAGTTCAGATGTAGATTCGTGTCTAATATATCAAACTTTTCCATCTTATTAAATGAATTTAAAATGTAATTAAATCTTCGTATCTGTGAATCAGGTGCTTTCCCTGGACATTTCAAAGCCATACTATAAATAAGAATTTTATGCAAACATTTTCTCCATTCACTGATGTGCTGGGAATGGAAAAATTTTCATTGAAATAAACAGGACTAGGTTGAACTTGCCCTATCCCCGTTCCCAGCCATCTGGATTAATTTCTCTCATCCGATAATGAGTCCCCATCATCATTTATTCCTCTAGTAGATTTTTGGACCTGTTCTCAACCCTGCAATCTCTTATATTGCCTGAAGAGTTTACAAAGATAGCCTGGAAGGTATCTGCAGAGGCGTGCTCATTACTTTAATGAATTTCTGACCACTGGTCCAGGCTATCAGCCCTACATTTAATTAAAGTAGCACAAACTGTGTATCCACCAAATGTCTAGGCAAAGGTCAACAATCTGTTCTGGACTTCAGCACTCTTGTAATTGTTGTTAGGACTGGAAGGAGGCTCTAAAAGCAGACAGGAACCCAGCTCAGCTCAGGGCTTATACAGATCATGGTCCTGTTCCTTTTCCTTTGTTGACCTTGAACTGGCTCAGACAGGCAACTGCCTCCTCCCATCATTTTTTGGGGAGATATTTATCTGTTCAGCTTTCTGAACCAGTTAGTGACCCATCCATATACATTTCAGTGGCAAGACAGGCACAGGGATGGGGTTTTCTGAATAAGGGTGAAGGAAAAGAAAAAAAAAACAATCTCTGATTATTTTAAGCTTCTGTAGAGCAGAACCTTTCCAGCCTCCACTTGAACATGTGTAAGTAAAATTTAGAGTTTTTAAAAATCTTGATGAGGATGTTTCATTATCTCTTATTTCCTCAGGTTTTCCTCCTGTTATCTCCTGAGGCAAATTCATCAGAGTGTGACCAGATACCCCACCCAGTCTGCTCCTAAGTAAAAGGATTGAAAGTAAGTAGGCTTTCTTCTTAAATATGTAGATTATTTTCTTCCTCATCAGCAAACAAGAACCACTTTGGCAGTAGGAAGATGAGGAAGAAGTGTTACCTTGACTATAGAAGCTATCTGGGGAACTGGATTCCTTTTAAAGCACTATTTTCAAAATTTAAAATTAATTGGGTAGGTGTTGAATGATCAAGACCATTTTACAAAAGGCTATAGTTCTGTCCTGATATCTGAGGCTGCAGAGGAGACATAATTAACATCTGCCAGCATAAAGGCAGGCATGGATTTTATTACAAGCATTACTTTCTGAGGACTTGAATGACTTTGACCTCGAAATGTTAATCTTGCTGAACTCCAGAGCAAATATCAAATGTCAGGAAATTCCAAATAGATGTGTGGACTTTGAGTACTTAAAATTAGTCTACCTTTAAACAGAAAGGGGTTTACAACTTATTAGCAGAGCTGTCCCTCCACTCTAATTTGGACAGAAATGGTTATTCAAGGTCCTGTGGTGGGTTGAGAGAGAGAGAAGAGCAGAGCAGGGGAATAACCTTCCATATTAATGTGTGAACTGCTGGCCCAGGACAGGAGCAGTTACCTTTGTTTGAAATGATGCATCTTCCCAGAACACTTCAGCACCTCTAATCAGTGCCACCTCTCCCCCTATTCACCCCTTTGTCTTCTCATGAGAGATGCAAAGGGGCTTTTCCCCAGCTGTGTCCACAGCAGCAACAGGTGTTACAGAGGAAATCTCAGTAAAAAGATTTAATAGGAGACAACTAACCTTGTTTGGATTTTTTTTAATCAAGTTGTTTGAGGTGAACACCAGCACAAGTCTCTTTACCATCCTCTCTGGCATCTGGATTTCATTTGTTTTTCAGTGTCTACTTTTCTAAAGACTGGTGGGATCCAGCTGCCTACTAGGGTTGTTTTTTCTTAAAGGAAGTACCTACTCTTTGTAGTATTTAGTTTAATATGCACAGAACAAATAAAAATCCTGCTTATCAATAAAAACATTTGGGGTTGGATTATGTCTTCAAAAAGGATATGGATTTCCTTTTCCTTACCTTTTTTAGTGGGTGAAAGTAGACAACATTTTCCCTAAAGACTGAAATCTGTGTCTGTGCACAAAGACAGAACTGGAATTTTACCTGCTTATGGTAATTGATAATAACTGTTCAGGGATGCACTTTAAAAAAGCAACATTACTAGATATTTCCCTAATGCTGAAATACTATTCCACAAATCTGTTTCTAATGTGTTTGGGATCTTGTCATGCTCTTCACTCTAAAGCTGTTCCTGTTTCCCTGCTGCTGCTTGCCCCCTGCTGTTTTTGCTGTTCTCTGAAAGATAATTTTAGCAACCACATTTCCTTGATTTTAGACATAGATGGAGACACATATATATATATATATATATACATACATATATATGTATGCACACATGTATGGAGGTACACTTGTCACATATGAAATCAAGGGGTAGGCATGAATAATTCCATATATAAGCTTCTTTTCATTCTCCAAGTACACTGTGAAAAATGTATGCCAAATCATTGACACTTGATTGGAAATTCAGTGAGGTTTTCCTGTACTTTATGTGACAAGGAACCATAGAACAATTCGATCAGGCTGCATGCATTGGTACAAAGGTGTTGGATGGAAATCTGGTGAAGGTTCACCTTAAAAAAAATGGAAATCATTTAACAAAGCAGGAATGCTTTTCCCTATAGTATCATTTTTTTAAGAGAACTGAAGACTTTACTGTGCTCAAAAAAACAAACAAACAAACAAAAAAACCAAACCTGCACAGGTATAACTCTGTGACTAGTGGCATTCCCACTAGGAAAGTTTGCTGTTGGTAAAGTTAAAGCAAAAGGTGTTTTTGCTGTTGTTTTGTATTGATTTGGCAGCAAAGTAAACTCCTTTAGTAAACCTATTAGCAATGCCAGAGTGATCTTTTACTCTGGAGCACTTGCAAAAATTTGCAGTCAGTTGTGCAGTTCCAGTTTGTGATTCCAGCCTACAAATCTTTGCTGTAGCATTATGGGCTCTGTCCTTCTCAGGCCATAAAAACAGGATAAACTAGTTTGTCCATTGGCTGTAACTCCCTGGATATTTTAAGTTTTGGAGAGAAAAAAATCATTCTGAGAGGCTTTCCTTAGCCTTTTCCTTTCTGTGAGGAGCTTTTATGCCCTGCTATGTGAGCATTATCTCTTGAATAATAGTGATCAGTTCACTAATAGCACATCAGGCATCTTTGTTCTGAGAAAACCCAATATGTATCTGTTTCAAAAGCAGCTTTTGGAGGTGGGTGATTGTAAAAGCTTCAGTGCAGGATTCCCACTGCTCCTCTGGGCTGGCACTTGAATTCCTGTGAAGTGCCCTGGGAGCTCCCCTGACAGGAGTCCACTGTGCACATACTTGGAAAAGGGATGTAGAGTTCTTTGCCAATATCTTTGTGGTTTATGAAATTAAGTTGTATACTTAGAATAAGAATTTAGGAATAATTATTTGTCAGATAAGATTATTATGTACTCTTGGGGCCATGTGAGCTTTCTTATTTGTTCTTATTTTCTTCATGATAGATGTATGCAACTTTCTTTTAAAAACACACCTACTGGATGACATGGACTGTTCCTGGAGAAGTGGCCAAAGCACACAGCTGTGTTTACAGGGTTCCATGTGAGTCTGTGGGTAAGGAAGGGGTGCCATGAGGGAATGTGGGGTGCAAGGAGCAAATAGGGAACCATGTACTCGATGGCATGAAATTTAACATGTATTTGCTAAGTGGGATGGGTTGAGTGGGTAGACAGCAATTTCTGTTCTTCCTTTTAAGGTTTCTATTCTATTATACTCACACACTGTGCACTCCCAGCAGTCAAGGGCCCTGTCCCTCTGGTCAGGTTAGACAGATTGCCCAGGCATGGGGACTAGGGAGTGACCCCTCTGACAGTTCATATCTTGGTGCTCACTGCTGGTCTGACCTCTACATCAGGGGTCCACTTCCAGCTCGTATTTCTGCATGTTGTAAGGTGTCTACATGTGGAGGTAGATAATTCCATCTTCTTTTGAAATATTTGACAAGTGTTTTGTTGGAAAGATTGGAATTGGTGTAATTTGAATTGAATATTGACTCTGGATCCCTGAGCTTAGGCTAAGGCTTGCTTTAAACTTAGGGATAGCAGATGTGTTCCTTTACAGTTATTTTCCACTACCTAAAAGAATAGTCTGGTCAGGTAATATACATTCTGGTTTTCTGATTTTTGGTATTTCTTGTTAGCATTATATCTAGTCTGGGAGATGATCTTTCTAAGCAAAGTCTTCCCATCAACTCCCTTGAGAATTTATATATTTTTTCTCTTAGCACAATTTTGTCTTTCATGGAAGATGAAATTCTTTGAACAATCACATGTGTTAAAAGAGTGAGAACGAGAAGACAGTTACTGGTATGATACACAAAAAATGCATTAAGGTTTGGATATAAACCTGCAGGAAGGAGGTGACTCATCCTTTAGTCACCTCATTGTGAACTTATGCCAGGATTCAATATTGCAAAGTATTGCACACAAGTTCAGCTGATGTCTGGAGACACTCAGTGGGAGCAGCAACTTTGAATTCTGGATTTCCTGTCATTGAAGGGTTTTAGTCTGACCACTTACGTTATTTTAATGGAGACATTTCTATCTAATTTCCTTTGTTTCTTTTCAAACCATTAAAAAAAACAAAGAGAAAGGGGGTCATATTAATAATGTATTATGCCTGAGACTTCTTCAAACATGATCAATGTTAATGGGATCATTGAGACTCCTCTCTAGAGATCAGAATTACTCTTCAGATCATGTTTTCCCTGAACAGTAAGTATGAGGCATAGTACACTATGGTTTGCTGGTGTTAGCAGTGTCAATGGTGTTTTAACACCATATCATTGACATTAGAGACTGTCCAGTCTAATATAAACCTTTTTTTTCCCCTTTTCCTATGAAATTTTAAAAAGTTCCTTTATTTTTTTCCCTACATATCATTGTATGCACCTGTGGAATATTTACCTTGAATTGAAAGGGAAAAAAATGTTAAAAATAATTCTGGTTTTCGGTTTTACAAAACTGTGCAACATTAATTAGCAAACTTCACAAAATGTAAGAAAACATACAAGGCATAGAAGCTATTTCTGATCTCGCCCAACAAGCCACACTAATCACAACTCTTACAAGATAGGGATGTGTCTCTCCTGAATGGCTGCAATGCAATTAGGTTTTCAGAAGTCACATTGTAAGTCAACAGGAACAGCAAGAGGAGTTTTGAATGCTCAGTTTAAAACACGAAGCTCAGAACAGATGCCTTTTTTGTGGTTTCAGTGCCATATCTTTGTGTCTCTTCCTTGGCATTGTTAAAGAGGTTTTCAACCTCCTTGCCTTCATTTTTCAAATTGGGAAGTATAACATGAGTAACTGCACGTGTAATGATCAGTTTTGAATTAAGAATGAAGTAGAAATATCATTTAATCATCCAAGGTGTCTCTCCTAGGAATGGCCATCAATTATCCTTACGTGATTCATACATCACTTGGCCAGTGAAACCTGCCCTGGCTTATGGAGGATTGTCTTTAGGTGTACCTGAGCCTCTTCTGAAACACCAGGGCATTTGTAATCCTGGCCAAAAACCGCCTTGTAAAGAATGAAAAAGGAAGCAGGTGAAAGTACCCACATCACAGGGGTAAAGAGCTGGAAAGTACTTTCTGCCAGGGAGCAAAATAGGCCATTGTGTTGTGATTTGTTGAATTTTGAGCAGCATTTCCTCCAGGTGACAGAACTCTGCCAGCAGCCTTCAGAAAGTCTCCCTGCAGGGCTGAGCAAGCCCAGAGCTGTGCCTGGGGCATTTGTGTGTCCAACAGCTCTGCAGAGCACTCAAGGCTCACACATACCCACCACATCACTGCCTTCCTCCTGCTTACCGTCCACTGGGGCTGTCAAATATTTTTATGGCCAAATGTCTTTATGATATAGAAAAGCCCCAAAAGTTTATATTCATCTCTTTCAGCGTTGCAGTGGTTTAGAGGTTTTTGAAGCTGAGCCTTATTTCATGCCCGTCTCTTTTAATGAGGGCAGTTTTTTCCAGGGCTGGGCTGGTTCAGCAGCTGAGACAGCACAGCTGAGCAGCACCGAGCAGCCTCCATCTGAAAGGAGGCTGTTGACAAAAGTTTAAGGGAATTGATATGAAGTCTGAAATATCCTTCCTGCCTTCACCAGGATGTTTGCAAGCCCTAGGGTGCTACAGACTGTGAAAGATTAGTAATTAAAGGCTCACCTTCTGTATACTAATGAAAGGCTCAGAACTACAGCTTTTAACATTGGAGGGATTGCTGCATCCTGCAGTTTTTACTTTGAGGTTTTTAGAAAGACTAACTGTGTCAGAGGACACGTTGAGCAAGTTAACACTGAGAATGTGACAGTATTGTTTAAGCAATTAGTCAGGGTTTAAATGTGTGCTGTGCAAAGTTCTTCCAGTGTGGTTCCCACCTCCCACAGCTGTGCTGGCACCGCTGGGTGGTCCTGGGTACCTCTGCCCCTGCCAGTCTGAGCATGGCCATTACTGCCTTTTCTCTCTATAAATGTCATGTCCCACCTCTCAGGACACAGAACTGGGAGAGGATTGAACAAAATTTCTTTAAACATGAACTGGTGCAATCGCTCTGTGTTCCCATGGAGTGGCTGCAAAGCCTTCCCTTACTGAATATTTCACTTTGTCTGCAGGATTTGATAACAGTCAAAGAAAGTATCATATAGCACCTTCCTGTCACATATATCAGTGCTTTGAATTTGACAAAACCCTCTTCTGTTTTGCTTTAGTTGTTTCTATATTAAAAAAAAAATAGATAACTCATGTGAAAAGAATTCAACCAGGTGTCAGTCAGCTTCATCTGTTTTATAATCTTGACATATTTGTTATGGACTGGTTTGAATTTTCTAGTCTTATTTTATTTTGACTTATAATAGACCAAAATATAATATTTCAACAGGAAAAAATAAGTCTGGATATATGCAATATCCAATCTACCCCCAGTATGTATTCACAGACTATTCTGAGTTGGAAGGGACCCACAAGGATCATCGAGTCAAAAGTGTTCTCCCTTACCCGTTACAGATATTAACAAATGTCAAAAATAAATTGATAACTCAGCACAGTATTCTAGATTCTGTTCTCAGACATTTGTAGCAGGACTGTCATTTCAAGAGGCATAGTTTCTGAAGTGCAGATTAAAATAAAATTGCCATGGAAGGGACTATTTTGATTAGAACACACCTTTCTCCTCGTGCAGGGGAATGTCACTATCTCTGGTGTTATGGTGTCTTTTCTCTGGATTTTCTACCAATGCAAAAATTGAATTTGTTCTAAAAGCACTAAGATTGCTGCCCTATAGAAAAATCTTTTTCATGGACAGCTGCATTTTATTACATTCTTGTATGTCTCTGGGTGGATACTGAATCCATCTAAATATGGGAAAAAATTGTTTTCCCTTAAGAGCCAATAAACTGGTAGGTGTTGTGAACTCACCTCATTTATTTGCTGGCTACAATAAATCGTTGGGCACATGATAGGAAATAATTTATTCTAACTAAATAGATGAAACAAGTTGCTTCTTCCTAACAGTAAACAAATGGGAAACTCCTCAGTCCTTCAGTCCTGCTGCTGGATGCAGGGGAGAGGAATGCCACCCCTGGCTCAGGATGAATTACACAACTTTCCTGTATCCCAGATTTAACAGCTGCTTGAAAGATACATCAAACAATTCACACTATGCGTGGGAGAAGCAGCAATTCATCTGAAGGTGGCAAATCTGAGACGTGACAGGGATTAGAAAGGAAAGGCTAAGTGCAGAACCACATTTATATTCTCCTGCCTTTCCACACAGGTCATGAGAGGCAGTCCAGTCATTCCCTCTGTACACCTCCAAGTTAAATATATGCACTACCACTTTCAAAACCACTTTTTCTCCCTTTTAATTTTGTGTCAATCAGCAGTCACTGAGATAGTCTAAATCTTCCAAAACCAAGGGTTCATTTAAATTAAAATGCACTATTGTCTAGTGTGAGTGTGTCAGACCCTCATGGTATGGATAATATCATAAATAACAAGGTGTATTTCTGGAGAGCTGCCTTCCCTACCACCAATGTCTGCAGCACTCACTGACTGCAGAAAATACAGGTCCAAATCCTTTTTCATTTGTATTAATAAAAAGGGGGGGAAGGGAGAGAATATGACTGTGCAAGTTAATGGAGTTAATTACATTCATATCATCAGATGCAGAGGAGTGAAAAGGACAATTTGTGTAAGCAGAGAATTAGCTCTGGTATTTTCTTAGCAACATCAGCAGTTTGAAGATAAAGGAGCAAATAAGTCCAGACTACTGAACTCTCACTTTCCAGACAGAACACGTGGAATGTGGCAGGCTGGTGGGCACAGCAAAGAGCCAGGAAGAGGACTCAAATTTACCCAAACTATAGGATATCTGCCAGTGCCAAGGGAGGAAAGGTCTTCAGTGACCCTAATCATGTGGTCATCCTAGCAGGAACTCCTAAATACCAACTTCAGGCTCAAGCATGAAACTCCTTATGGCACCTTTCAGTATCGAGAGGTTCTGTAAGTCTGGAGAGGGACATTTGCAGAGGCATGTAGTGACAGGACAAGGGGGAATGGCTTTAAAGTGACAGAGGGTAGATTTAGATGAGATATTAGGGAGTAATCCTTACCTGAGAGGGTGGGCAGGCCCTGGCACAGGTTGCTCAGAGAAGCTGTGGCTGCCCCATCCCTGGAAGTGTCCAAGGCCAGCTTGGATGGGGCTTGAAGCAACCTGGGATAGTGGAAGGTGTCCCTGCCCATGGCAGGAGAGTTGGAACTGAATGATCTTTAAGGTCCCTTCCAACCCAAACCATTCTAGGAATTTATGAGTTTTGTCCTCACCTTCTACAATCACAATATAACTATTTGATTTAGCAATTCAAGGCTTGAGAGAATCAACAAACTGTGACAAGCTTTTTCTCCTGAATCAAAGCCAGGAAATTCTAAAAGCTAAGTAAGAAATGGTTTTCTTTCCTGTGAGACTAAAAGGTTGCTTTGAGGGCTAAAGGAGCATTTCCCTTGTGTCCAAGACAGACAGAACCATCTTAGTCCTGGTTTTAACCTTTTAGCCTTTTTGTGAAATGAGACCTGTAGATCAAATTTAAGAAGGGAATAATTGCTCTCACTGAAGGCAATCATATGAGAGTTGTAAAAGAATTTTCCTAACACTATAAATTACATCAGATATTATTACTTCAGAACACAGTCCATGAAGAACTTTTCAGGAAGAATCAAAATTAATTTATAAAGTCTGTAATGAGAATGTTGAGGATTAAATCAGTGCTTGAGGTCCTCTATGACTGCAATATCCTTCTCTTACGTTTTGCATAAGATTCAAATGAGTCTTTTCTTTCCTTATGTCTGTTGAAAAGAACTAATATATTAATTCTTTCTGTCTTCCCTGATGTTTTCCTCTTCATATTCCTGGAAAATTAGAGGCCTTGGCAATTGTATTCTTTCTGTTTGGAAAGTTTAAAGACTGACTATAAGCTGCAAATAAACAAAATAGTCTGAGTTTATGAATCATCTATTTGTATAGAGAATCTACTAGTTAGAAACTGAACAGGAAGAACATGGAACAAGAGGCAGGAAGTGGCTTGATGCTTTCTGGGTTATTGCTGACTTTGAGCATAATGTTCTGCCTGTCTTGACCTCCAGTTTCACTATGGTGGTGGTGCAGTCTTTGCTGAGAGCACATTCCAGAAGCCTTCTGTAGCTCTGGGCTCCCAGAATTGCCTTGTGATATGGAAATAAGTGCTCAAGGAACATTGGATGGGACCCTGAGCAACCTGGTCTGCTGGAAGGTGTCCCTGCCCATGGCAAGAGGGTGGAACAAGATGAGCTTTAAGGTCATTTTTCTCTGATTCTGTGATATGCTAAATAATATGTCATGTCAAACTGAATGGACTGTGTATCACCCTTCAGAGGTGACAGGGATGTCACTCACTCCAGAGAGCCCAGACTGGGTGCTCTGTCCTCACAGTTAAGTCAGCCCCTTTACAAATAGGCAATGCACACCCACCTCACTCCTCCCAGCCTGACCTAAGCTGGTTTTGAGCTGAAGAATTTACTGAACTGTCAGTTCCAAAGTCATTAATCTGGATCTACAATAGTGAGATTTTATGGTTAGGGAATGTTTTTCATTTCAGGGGTACCACTCCATGCTTCAGTCCACACTATCTGATGCTCAGACACCAAAAGATACTTGGCTATTCTATTTTAGCTGGGTGTTTAACACCTTTCAAGCACATCAGTGAGTTTGATTCCCAGGGCTGTGTGATCAGCACCTTTGAACAGTGCACAATGCCTTCTATTTCTGATGTAAAAAGTGTTAGAATAGGAGTAAATTGCTCTTGCTGGTTTTGCATATGGTTCATTATTTCGGAGCTTCCCTCCCTTTTATTTCTCATTGCAGCCAAAACCTTTCCAAAGGGATGAAACGAGTGGTGAGTGGCATCTTGTGGTGCTCAGCTTCACCACATGAATGACTCAGACGCTGGGAATGTTAGTGCCCTGACAGTTGGCAGTCTCCCACCTCAAAGACTCTGCCATTCCCTATAATAGGCTGAGCAGCCTCAGCTCCCTTTGTCTGGGCTTTTGCCTGAACTGTTAAATCTGCGACTTTGAGTTGGCACTTGGTGCTGCTGCCTCTGGGCCAGCCATGCACATGAGTGGTTTGGATAAACCACACTTTATAAACTCGAGTTGTAGTCCTGCAAGGTTGAAACAGATGAGTGCAGCTCTGTCTAGGTGTTCTTGTCCACTGTTTTTAAAAATATCCACTGTGTATGCACAAGTAAAATAGGGCAGGAGGAACTATGCTAAATAAAATGAGTTTGCATTTCTAGTTGCATTTCCATTTTAATTCCATATAAAATAACACTGTCTTAAGGAACTTTACAGATGTGTTGTCAGTGGTAAATTCCCATAATTCAGCAAAACACTTTGTTAAGTACAGACTATTTCTGCCAGTGTCATTTAGGCAGAACTGTAGTGCTTTCATCTCAATATTACAGGTATTTTTAATTCTAACAGTGAGTGTTAGTGGTTGTAAGTCTCAGTCACCTCCCTGCTCCACCATCGTGTCACTGCCAAATCATTTAGAGAAAGGGCAAACACATCCTGGGTTACAGAAACCTGTAATGTGGATCTGATACAGTCCTGAAATATTTCTACTATATTTTATTTGGGATTTTGACAAATCTCCTTTTGTGTTAACAGCTTCATGAAGTTCTATTGCTGCCATAAGTCCGTGCTGTTTTCCGTGGGTTTGCATATACGTTGTATTTGTTTGTGGTTTACAGCTGAGTTCAGCCTGACTTTGGTAACGAGCACAGCTTACACTGAGAACTAAAACTGGTCAAAAATGCTGCATTAGAAGTGCAAACGTTTTGCTTTATATTTGTTATGCAGTGGGGGTTTTTATTTGCTTGTGGGGTATTTTTGGATGGAATGTTTTCCACAGCATTGTTCTTGTAAGCCAAGCAGCAAATCCAACTGTTGTTTTTAACACAGCCAAGCCATCATAGAGCCTCCATGTACACTGTAAGGAGATGAATAGAGTCTTGAAAATGCTATATTCTCCATCCAGTGCATCTAAGGGAATACTTATATTTAAATTTTGTTTCATCCTCTTAGTCATTACCAAATGGTAAACAAAAGCAGATGTCAGGCTCGCTTTCGAAAAAGTGGTGAGCTTGCAGTTAGAGATTGAAGTAAACTACTTCTGAGAGCAGGAGTTTGATACACTTCTGTCCTTCTCTTACAAAATTTGTTGTTGTTGTTGTTGGAAATGCCTTTAGTGCCCTTAGCTGTTCATAGAACGTGGTCAAAAAGGAAAAAGTTGGAAATATCAAAGCCTTTAGGATAAAAAACTTTGAGAATGTCTGGTTAGTTAAGGCTATTTGTTTATTAAGAAGTGAAGAGAAAAGAACATCTGGCCATTAAAATAAGATGAGCAGGCTATGGAATAAATTTATATAAATAAGCCTAGCTTAAAAAGCAGAACAGTTGTGTGCTTTGCTACTAAACAGATTTCATGGCAGTACTGCAAACTTGCCAAGATATTAAGTAAATGAAAGCCAGCAATCAAGTCTTTAAGTACATACCTTAATGTCATAAGAGTATTATGGGCTTACAGAGGAAGAAAGCTTGTAAGAGTACTGACCTTCATCTCTATTGTGAAAGACATTCAGGTTACTTCAAATCAGGCTTTTTACAATATCAAAAGACACGAGCTCAGAACAAAAGAATTGTGTGATTGCAAATATTGTAGCAAAAGTTTATAATATGGGTTGTCATTATCCATGAAGTCATAAGAGGTGGCACTTTGTAGTCTTCTACCAGGAGGCATGAAGAATTCTCAAGTACAAGAAGTGTTCTGTTAAGAGCACAGTCAGTGGAACAGGGGTCATATTTGCAATGGAAATAGATTTTCTCCCATTGATATAGAGGGAAAGTGTTTGCCAGTTTAATGGTATTTAGGAAAATAAACAACAACAACAAAAAATGAAAACATCTTCATGGATAACTGTTCTCAGGTCTCAACTAAACAGGCCTGTCAATATTTAGTTCATATCTATCTTATCTACTTGCTTTGGTCCTTATCCCCTTCTGCTAATTGGCTACACCTCCTGTTTGTTACTGTGTTGCTGGGCTCCTCTTGGAGTGAGACTTCCTCAGATGCAAACCTCAGATGAGTTTTGGAGAATAGTTTATCTGAGCCTCATTTGGCTGCCTCTCTCCTGCAGGATCCTTCAGTGCTAGACCAGCAAGCTGTGCACCTGCAACCCCCTCACCTGCCCTGAGCCTCTCCCCTCAGCATCCTACAGTGAAAGGCCATCAGGGCAGATTATGACCCAGCCTTTAATTTGAACTGAGAAAAAAACCCACATCACAAAAAAAGTATGTCTTAAAGGCTCATGGGTGATGCAGTGCCCGAGGAACAGTGGGCCAGAGCTGTGCAGTGTGAATGTGGCCAGTCTGTACAGAGCACTCTGTAGGGCACTGCCCTTGGATGCTCTCAGACACTGTCTGGTGTCCCCTGTATCCCTCCCTGGGGTGAATATCCATAACCAGAGACACTGAAATTCAGTGGCATTGTCATGGCCCTTACACAGCCATGGTGGCTGCTGAGAAAACAGTCACAGAGGCTGATTTACCTTGTTATCTGATGGGATTATGTCCTCTAAGGGGTAGAGGGAACTCCTTAGCTGTGGCAAGATCTGTCTCTTCACAGTAATGAAGGAAGTTGTGGTTCCAGCCATGGGGCTGCAGAGATTTGGATATTTAATGTTCTTGCCAGTTTTAATGACTCCACCTCTCAGTGGCACTGCACTTCCTGCTCAGGTGCTTTTCCTTTGGACTAAAGAAATCATGTTATATGGAAAACAGAAAGGTATTTTTAAGAGCTACAGTTTGAAGAAAATTGTGTTCTTTTCATTAAGGAAACATTTGCCTTACCACAACTGACTCAGTGATGAAAACCCAAAACTTTCACTATTCCATACTTGCCACCCAATTCATTTTATGGGTTTGGTAAATGACCAACAACTAAAGAGAAAAATCTGGAACAATCTAGAGCTAATAAATATTGAAATTAATGTCTACTTGACACTCTGGGAGAGTACAGACAGAAGTGGGTGGTACAATTTTCTTATTAATTGAGAGCAATGAAGAATGTTTTCTATTAGGTCAAACTGCTTAAATAGTAAAATTAATAAACATGTATTTTAGTGTAAAGTGGGAATCCTGCTCATCTTACTTACCTCACTGGGTCTACTTCTATGAGTAGGATGAGTCAGCAGCAATGACTCTGATTTTTCAGCAGTTGAGTGGAATTAGAAATATGTTAATTCATAGAAAACTAATAACATTCAGCTTTCTTGTTCTACTGTGTTCCTTAATGCAAATTTATCTATCAAAGAGAAGAATGCAGTGCAATTAAAAAGTGATTAAGAAAGCAAACAAAAACTTGTGTTACAAAATTGCATCACCACCCTACCAAACATTTAAATTAGTCCTTGAAGGTTCCTCTCAGCTGAAGCCATTCTCAAATTTTAAGTATGTGTGCTAAGAATACAGAACTGAAAAGCAGTGGGTTCTTTCAAGCTATCAAGTCTTGAGTCTTTCTGAATTAAATGTATCTCCTGTTGACTTGGGTGGTAAACTTTTCTATATGGTGTTGTTTCCTGAAAAAAATTATTTTATCAAATTATCATTAAAAGGACAGTTATTATGGTGGTTCTTCATGTTATCTGTAAACTGGAAATATTTCAGGTGAGCTTTCAAGGAACAAGCTTGAGAGCCAGAGGCTGAGAGCCAGGAATGTATGAATAGATATAGATATAGATAAATACACACACATACATTATGAAGCCTGATTGAAAGTTTATGCAATATCAGAATATATGGCAAAAGACAGCACTAGACATTGTTGTTTCATTGTGTACCTGAGGTTCATTCTCTCAGCTGTGGTAGCAATTTCAGTGTTTAGATTTGATTTTCAAACAGCTCAGATAGTTATAGAGGTTTAAACAACAATAAACTGGAGCACAACCAAGTTGCTGTAAAAATCCTGACTTCCTGAAGTGCTGAGCACTTGCAGATCCACTTGGAGGGAGTGGGGTGGATTGGTGCAGCTGAGCATCAGGCTCTGATTACTTCTCACCTGTTGTTGTAAAATTTAGGCTTGCTTGTAAGACTCTGCATAAGTCAATTAATTCATCCACAATGAAAAAAACAGAATACCATTAATTAGCAACTGGTTTAATTAATCTGGGGCTGCTTGATCTAAACATGAACTAGTGGTTTGTTTATTTTTTCAGAGTATTTACCTCTACAGTTCATTTTCTTAGGAGAGATATTCTGAAGATTACCATTTCCAACAAAAGAACAAGTTTATGGTAAAACAATAATGATGACTCTCAAAGATACATTAATTTTTTTAAGCATAGATATTGAAAAATATGCCATACATGAGGTAAATTAGTAGAGAATCATGAGCTTGTCTTCCTAACTTTACAGTGTGCTAGAGACAGCCAAATGTCAGGAATTGCATGTTCAGGGAATTTCTTCATCTTTCTAAATGAGTTTTCATCCAAATAAGAACAAAAGCATTTTCACCTAAACTTCTCTGAAATGGCAATTTGCAGAAAATGATAGTTTAGCAAACACCAGCATATGGTGCTTTGAAATGGTTTCCACATTTACTGGGTGTGTTGGAGGCAAGAGAGAATTCAGAGAAGCTGAGCTTAAGAAGTGAGCTGCATTTAATCAGCCAAGTGCTGTTGTGGTTCCTGAAGCTGTTCTTACTTAAACATAAGAAAAAAAAATGGACTGTGGATGTGATCAGACATCAGAACAAGTTTCCCAAAGAGGTTGCAGAGTCTCCCTCCTTTGGATATACTCCAGATCTGCCCAGGAATGGTCCTGGTCCTGAGTGACCTCTACCTGCCCCTGTTGTGTTGCTTCCTAGAGAATTCCAGGTACACATACTGCTTTTCTTGGGCTTTTTGTCCTGTGAACATAGAGATTTTATCATCAGAAGTTTTCCCCCTACACTTGTGAAAATGTTCCACAGGTGCCCAGGCAGAGACAAACACAGACCCACACATTGTATATATTCTATAACACACATCCCTATATAGTCAAAGCAGTTTTATTTGGCTAGATAGGAGATTTATGAAACTTCCCTTTATCAAGTTTCATTTCAAATTATCTGCATTCCAGTATTTGTGGAATCTGGGGAATGTTTGATTACTGCCATGAGTCTTTTCATTGTCTTTTACATTATGTTCTGTCTTCCTGTTTTACACCATATAGTTCTCTGTTGCCAGGTTGAGGTATTTAATCTTTCCTGGATGCTTCTTATGCTGCACATGCTATTTTCTTTAATTTCACCCTGATTTTTAATTTCCTTCATTCTGACATGTCTTATGCAGCCCAAACTGTTAGATTCTGTGCAAATACTCCTAATTCACACTGCCAGGTAGGAGAGCAGATTGATCTCTCTTTGTGATGGGCCTTCTCTTAGTGGCTCTTCTGTTGTTAATTCTACAGCTTCTTGTAAAAAAATCCTCTTTTTGCCCTCCATATAGTGTTTTCTGTGCTAAGTGGAACAAATTCTCTTCTGTTCCTCATTCTTTTTTTTTCTTTTTATTTTTTTTACATTTTCATTATCTTATAAAGATATTGCTCTATTATCCTAAATTAAATTAAGTATATAACATCAAATGTTGATTGTTTATTCTCCAAGCTGTGCTTGTTCTTTGAAATACAAGGCCACGAGGCTGTGCTGAGGATCCAGCTATCCTGCCTGGATATATCCCGAGCAATTTTCACATCAGTGATTAAGGGATTAGCTGGAAACCACAAACACATGCCTCAAGCCAAAACATATCACAGTGGATTCTGTTATCCTTACAAGTAATACTGGGCCATTCCTTTGTTTATGTGAGACATGATTATGGAGCAGCCAGGAAGAAATGAGCCTTCTGTTGTTTTTTTTTTTGTTTGTTGTTTGTTTTCCCAGAGTCGCAACACCTTTTCAAACCTACTCCAAGTTCTTTCACTTGGTCCTTTTGGGGTTCTAAGTACCTGCTGTTCAATAATTCAGGAATTTCTACACCTCTTTTAGTATTCAGTACTACTTGGAGTAGTGCTGCCTCAGGCTCCACTCCCACCCCGGTCCAGTGTGGTGAGTCACAGGTTAGTTCTTGCATTTTTTTATCCTTAAACAGACCAAGTGTTGTTGTGGACATCAAGCTGCTCAGCGTCCTCTGCTGGTTAATTGATTCATGTTGCAACACAACCTTGCACTTAGTAAAGCTCCTCTCTTGCCGTGAATTGCAGCTTACTCAGTTATACCAGGGACTTCTGTGTGAGTCTCCCCATGGGCTCTGCTGCCCTGGCACCTCAAGGGAAGCTCCACCACGTCCAGACTGTCACCACCAGTTCTTCTTTCAGGACACTTCCAGGAGACAGTTCTCTCCTTCAGGGATACTGCACATCTTGTCTTCAGTAATAGTGGTTATTTCACTTTCTTGTTCTTCTGCTCATGAGTGAGGTGGGATGTGCTGCTCAGTGCAATGACTGTGGCATGTGGCATGTCCCATTCATACATGGAAGGGAGCACCCAAGATTTGTAGATGCCTCTGCATGGCAAAGAAGGCCACAAACCACAGCAAACAGAAAAAAAACTCACAAAGTTTTATTAGCAAACAGCCCACTCATCATGGAAAATCAGTATGTGTTTTGCCCCTACTTCCTAATAGTAAGAGAAATGAAAGAATAAAAGAGGGAAGGAGAACATGAAAGAGAGAACAGACAGGAGAGCAAAGCAGATCACCATTCCTGAGTCCAGTGTTGATGCAGCAGACAGGGGCTTGGGGGCACCACCTGGGCTTTGTGGGGGCACCACCTGGGCTTTGTGGGGGTACCCTTTTCTAGGTAACTCTTCCCCACCCTGGGATTAGGTTTCTCATTCTTCATGTAAATGATTAGCATGTGCTGTCCGTTCTTCTGGACTTAATGGGCTGGGGCACTTTGAGGGTCTTTGGTGGTCCCAATCCCCCTCTATTGGGGCCACTCCTTGGCCTCACTTCTGTGTTTGCACTGCTCTTCATGTTGTGCAGTCACCGTGACCAGAACAGGTAAATTGGCTCCAGAAGGTGCTGCCCTGCCTTCCTGCAGCCTCCTTTTCCAGGCACACCCAGTTCTTTCTTGCCCACTGGACTGGCCACCAGTGTCTGAGGCACAACAACACATTAACTCCCTGCTACCCAGGCTTCTACAGGCACACTCCTAATAGCTTGATTAAACTGTTTGATTCTAACCAAGGGAGTAAGGCAATAAAAGACAGGGCTATGAAAAGGGAAGAAAATCAGCACAGCCTCAATTCATATCTTCTAACAGAATGAGGTAAATAGGTTACACACTCATGCAGCCACATGACAGCAGGGAGTGCATGGCTGTGAATGAACTCGGAAGTTTCCAATCCCCAGATGTATTTCAATGCACAGGTAATAACTATCATAACACTTGGATCAATAAGAAGGTTGGAGCTTTTATTTTTTAGAACCTGACCTAAGAATCATTTCATCTGTTTATTCTTAAGTTCAGGTGGTTATATTTTCATGAGCAAATTCTGACCTGGAAAATTACTCTCAGCAGAGTCTTTTGAGTCTGCATAGGCAAGGAATGGCAACTCCTCACTCTTGGCATGTGGTTTCTTTTGAGCTGCTCAAAATTAAAAATGGACAAGTTTTTATTTCCTTGACATCTCAAGTACCTTTGAAAATCCTCAGGTCACAAATAGGTAGAAAAAATGGAATTTTGCGACATATAGGGAGAAGAATAGAATGTAATTTTTGATCAAAATACCATAGTGAAGACAAGGAATGACAATTACAATCTGTATGGATTACACAGCAGGAGGAATTTGGGTAATTGTTATAAAACTGAACAAAGAGCCCTCCCTCTATTGCATTTTCAGCCATTTTTTTTTTCAACCCACACTGCTCCTTTAGAATTTTGCAACCTTTTACTTCGAAGCAGTGGCTGGACCAGATCAGGCAGAGACAAATAGTAGAGATGACCATAATTTTCAGTTACATCTAAACTTAACTGATGCTGCTGAAGACAAGCTCCAACCCATTGGACAGGGGAGATTAGTGCAGTCAATTTGAAAAATGAGATTCTTTGAGCACCAGAGTGTTTGGGGATTGCTGGGAAGCATCTGTGTTTGTCTAGTTGCACTAAGTACTCCCCAGTGAGGAGGGGAGTTTCTGAACCCAATATGCACAGAATTGATGAACTCCTGCTTGAACAGTGGTTGCAAACAAACCTTCCCATGATTAACAATCACCTCTGCTTTGCACCTTGGACCAGCCCCAAGCTCCTTATGCAAGGATGCAACTTTTCACTGGCATTGCAAGGCCAGTGTGGGGGTATTTCAGCTGCTAGAGGGGAAATGTTTTGTGGAACTCATGAGAATTCTTCCAGATCCTCCCTGGAAAAGCACTTTTTGGTGGATATAGGCAAGAAATCCCACCATGTGGGACACCCTGAGAGTACTCCAATCTTCACCTGAGACCCCCTCACATATTTGCAGGTGGAGACTGTACAAAAGGAGTAGTTTTGATGATGCTCCTTGGGGAAAATTCACTCTCCCCATGTCTACATGTCTGGTTGTACCATGGAACTCATTGCAGGGTGTTGTGGCTAAAGATCAAATGAATTAAAGTGCAATATGTAACGGAATCTTAACTTTATAACTTGTAACTTTTCTGATATCAGTATTAGTCAGTAATGTCACTGTTTATGGCAAATTTACAGAAGGCCCTGATTTATATGGTATCATAGGATTTTCAAAAGCACATTTAATCTTAAACATGATTCTTCAATTGAAGGAGGAAAAAAAGCCTTTAGGATATCATCTGCAGGCAAATATGCAAAGTCTGCCCAACTGCTGAGATTTTTTTTTTAAATTACTACCATATACTGTGGAAAATATCTAAATATCTTTTCTGCTCCCTGCTTGAGACTTATTCTCTATTTCTGTGTTTTTGTGCCTGAGACACAGATACAGGTGAGATGTGCTCACCAGGAGTGTGCTAATGATCACTTTGAGTCCTCCCTGCCCTGTTGAATCCCCAGAGAAGGCTAAAGAGGCCTCCAGGTGTCTCAATTATGTTCAGTTTTCTGTAACCTCTCATCAACTGTTATGAGTAGAGATTTTTCATCTAAACCTGAAGAAGATTTTTGGGTAAGTCTCCAAAGAGCTGATGACATACTGTATTTCTATTTGTTTGCTGATAACTGCTGCATTACAATCCCAATTTCTTCTCATAGCAGAGCATAAAACAGGATCCTTTACTGCTATTTCTGAACTTTTAGGCTTTTTCTGGGGAAATCAAACCAGTGATGTATTCCCTAATGCAGTTGGTGGATATTTAGCTAATGATTATAGTGCCTACGAGTTTTCTCCAAGGAAAATCTAAATCTCTCTATCTCTTACATGCAATAGTAAGTAATGGTAAAATATATGTATAATGTATTTGGTAGAAATTGTCCCTTGCCCTTTTGCCTGGAGTCTGTCCAAACTTTGTTGTTAAGATTGCTACTGCAAGAATAAATTATGAAATGTTATAGCAGTAAGAGAATAGTGATGCCAAAAAGTCTATATAAGATTGATTAGGTTATAATGATGCAAAAATTGAATTAGTCAAGAATGCTTTTTCTCTTGTTTTGAAGGATGCTGTGTTTTCCAGAAGCAACCACTTATAGCTCCTAGAATCACTTTATTTAATTGCTCAGTGGTCAGACAGGCAGGCCCACAGCACACAAGATACACTAATTAATTATTTGTATAGCAATAGACCTTGGAGACAAAATACTCTGTATTTGTTTTACTTATTTCTTCTGTACAGCAGGATCATTTCAGAAACATCATTGGAAATATTCCAGGTTTTCACTGGTATGAGATGTGAGTTGTTACAGATTTATTTCTAGAGATACATTCTTGGGATGCATTTCTGTATTGCAAAAGCATCCATTCTCACCATAAAATATGCTTGAATAAAAATGTGAGGGGGAAAAGTCTCAGATCCATTTAGGAGAAGCATTTTAGAAAGAGTGTTCTAGTTCTAGTGTAATATACCTTTCTGTGGAATGACCACATTCAGGAAACATTTCTACTGAATCATTTTAATAAACAATTTAATAAAGGAAAAGAGCCTTTACTGGCCAAAAGTAAAAACCCATAAACAAATTAACAAAAGATTAATTTGCCTTTTGACTATTTCTGGGTACTGTAGAAAAAATACAAAGATATTAAAATAATTTATATATTTGCACAGACTACTTTGTGTCTTGAAAATGCAATTCCCATGTTATGGGACAGACTTTTTCCACACTCACAAATAGGTACCACATAAGGAACTTGTGCCTTGCCTGTTGCTACAGATTTAGTAAAACTAGATAGACCTTTCAGCTTGGAGACATTATTTTCCTGCTGGAATAGGAAGAAATTGTATAAAAGTACCAGCATTCCCTGCATGTATTTTAGGTCTTCAAGTGGTCCCACAGCATCCTTCTGTTTGCTGGATTTACAGTTGTCTACAGTCCAGACTTGATAAGATCACCATGTGGCTGGATATGGTCTCCTTAATTTTTAAACAATTTTAAAATTATTTTCCTCATTCAGCAAACTGAAAGTAAATGCTGGTTTAATTCTCTCTCCTTCCATTAAAAAAAAAAAATAAAAAAGGAAATAAAAAAAAAAGTCTTGACACAAAATTTAAAAGCCAATGTTGTAGCCTTTTTTACACACATGCTGCAATATGTTGATAGGTAAAGGATCTTTTTACCTGTTGTTTCTCCACCCAGCACATTATACAGATCTTTTACAGCCTCTGCATCTGTTTTCCAGCCTGGTTGGCTGTGCTTGGCTTTCTGTCATGCCACAGTGGGTACAAATTATGGCAGATCTTTACTGTATTGCTTGCATTTCTAAAGGTAGATTGAAATGTGGCTCTGCATTCCCTTGATTATTCAGCGTTTTAATGAGACGGAATAATCTCTAGGATTTAAGGAAAGCAAGGCTGTTTGCATGTATGGGAACTCAGGGTTAGGACTAAAGAGCTGGATTTGCAGAGGAAAATAACCTGCCTAATCCCTGCATCTGAACTTTGCTGCTAAATGAAAGCAAAGCCAGGCAGGCTCCCTAACCCTGCAGAGCTGGGGCTGAGTTTCCCAGGTAATGGAACTCAGCAGGAATTTGCCAGTGTTTGCACTGAGGCTGAAGTTTACACTTTCTGAACAGAACTAAACGAAGACTTCAGGTGAAATACAGAAGGGTACACATGGGGCTAACTTGCAGAGTATTGTATACCCCAGGATACCAATTTCAGTTGCCTTCAGAGATTTTTTTCCTTGGTTTTATGATTCAGGAGAAAACCATATCCTGGACTTCTTATTCTGGACAAGCATGAATCCTGTTGGGCCTATTCCAAAGTTTTAGGAGGGACTCCATCCCTCAAACACGTTGTTTAGCTCAGCATTTCAATGGCACCTGCAACAGCGTGACCTGTGAGTTCTGAAAGGGAATGGCCTTGCAGAGAGATTGCAGTTTATCTGCACATCACCAGCTCATGCCCAACCTGGAATCCCTGAGCTGAGGGACCTGGGAGGTGAACAGGCTCCACTGGGACATGGATCTGCTGTCAGAGCAAGCGGCAGTGCCAGGGCAGTGTCATTCCTCTGAGTGCTGAACTGCAGTTTTCTGCTTGTTCTGATTTCTCTCGCCATGAATAACCACACTAGAGGTGATGATGTTCTCTTGGAATGAAAGGCTGAAATGGGGAGCAAACAGAAGACACCAAAGTGAGAGGCAAGGAGGTGAGAGGTACAGTGTGGAGAGGCCGTGGTGGCTGGATGTAAGAAAATAGCAAAATGCCAAAAGAGGAAGGAAGGCAAAGAATATGTGCACTCTTTTGTTCTCTCTCTTTTCATTTTCCTTTCTTTTTCTGTCCTGTTTATGGTCTTAAATCGTTCCTATCTGGTGAGAAGGGCAGAAAAGCAAAATACAGATAACGTTTTCAAAAGTGCTGTATTTTAGTTTCTTCCTCAAGGGGACACACTCCTGAGGAGTACATTTGTTTTTAGTTGAAATGCAGTTACCTTATCTTTCTGTTTTTGCTTGGGGTACGTTTGGTTCAGTTTGGGGATTTTATTCCTGTTTAAAGGAAGCTCCTTCTTTTTCTTTGTCCTCTGTGTGCTATGTATAATGCAATAGTGACAGCAGTGCTTTGGAAGTCTAAATTCATTGTTCATTTATGATGATCTTCCATTAATATAGGACATGGGATTATTTACATAAGGAACCAAAAAAGGGGTTTTGTAAAACAATCTTTGGACAAAGGCATGGTGTGTTTGGAATGCATACAATTTTATCAATGCATGACTGTACATTCTATATGAACAAGACCTTTCATACTATGAAGATTTTCTGCTTGCCTGGCAAAGCTCAGAGCAAAGCTGAAATCAAAGCAGCCTTCCTTAGTGAAGCAATTTCATTTTACCTGAAACACTGAAGCTTAAATTATAAGCTTGAGGATGATTCAGTAGAAATAATGCATGCATATAAAGTACATAATTTTCCTAGAGTATTTTCACAATCAATATAACTGTGTGTTTAAAGTAGGGACCTGAGGTCAATCTTCTAAGCAGTGAACGAATAACATATTTTTTATCAGAGAAAAGCTGCTTTATGCAAATAATATCTGACATGAATATTGAAGAGCTTGTACAGTAGGCAGTAATTGCCAGCTAGTGGGGCATGAGAAACGAGGAAGAGAAATCCTCAAATAACAAATCCGATCAGATTTCACTTACAGCATTTTCTTAACAACAGGTGGTCTGACGAGTTTTGATGGAATATGTGAAACAAATGTAATACCCTCTGTCCAGGCTGGAGATAGTAAATATTCCTATTAAATGACAGAACAGGAGATTACCTGATTTGTATATGTTGATCTATCATAGATTTAGCATTCACTGAACATAATATGATTTGCTTTTTTTCAGCCTGAGGTGTTCTCTATTCTGCCATTACCACACTATTCATTGTGGTGACTGAATCCAGACAACTTGGGGTGTCTGTATGACAACAGACAGCACATTTGGGAACAATGTCTATTCTTTTTATTTAAATTTTTCACAGCTGAAGAGAAACAATGATTCTCCTCTGTTCTCTCCACACTGAATACTCTTTCCATTCTCACATTATTCTTTTGTCTTGGGAGCTCCAGGCCAAAAGGAGACCCACAGGCCTGAGGAATATTTCACAGTGTTCCTTATGGCAAAACACCACTTTATGCTTTTGGTCCTTCTGGTTGTATATGAGGATCTCCTCTAAAGTTTACAGAGGGAGGTGGTGTCCAGGTGACAAAGTTGGATGATGATGTGAAAATTGTCTTTAATGTGGCCATAAACCTTCCTGGGCTTCACAGCAATCTGGCTGTGAAAGCAGCTCATAAAAGAGCCTTGGATGTCTGCAGCATCTGGACCAGGAGCTGTACAGAGCACTGAGAAAGAGCAATCCAAATGACATAGTCTCACATAACAAACCACATTTCATTTGTGAAAACAAAGACTTTATTTTCCTTTGTACCCTCTTCCACTGAAACAAGCTTGCACTAATTTAGAGGTCAGTGGATGTAATATGCCATCCTCGTTACACCCTTCATGCCCATGGGAGCCCTGAATTATGTGTGTTATAATGAAGATAATTAGAATAAGCTCCATTTTAGCTGAAGGCAAAAGGCCTTAAATCAAAAGGAGTTTGTTCTAATAACCTTGAAATTGGGGTGAGGATTACAGGCTGCCTACTGGCCTAACAAGTATCTAAACTCAATGTTTAAAAGTGAAAGAAGGAAACCCCTGTTGGAGTGGACATTCTGGCTGGGCTAGGCTTGCTTTTGGTGGGCATGGTGTGTGTTCCTCGAGTCCTGGGTCTGCAAGCAGAGTTCCTGGTGACTGCAGAGCAGGATGGAGTGCATATCCTGCATCATCCTCCTTCTTGGTGTGTGGGTGGATGAGGAACTGAAGTGACTATGACTTTATACCTGAACAAATTTACACCAAAGATTTTTCTTTCCAAGCCACTGAATTCCAAAGGCTGTTGTGCAAAACCCTTTCTGAATGTCTTTCTGTTCCAAGAGATTTAAAAACAAAGTGGCTGATGGAATCAGCTATGAGCACATCTGACGCTGTGTATTCAAGAGTGTATCTTGTTTGATCCTTGAAGAACATGAGGAGTGTTTTTATGTGCAATTTCTGCCTCAGCCTTTAACCTTGAGGAGCAGTTTTTCTCCTGTGAGTTGTTAGGTACTTACTGTCCATTTTCCCCTCTTTATACTATATTTTCTAGTTATGCCTAAACTGCAGTAATCCTCATTTCTGCCCTGTGAGATGATCCCACGGAGTTCACTCCCATGCTGTGGTCGTGGCCTCACCAGGATGAAGCCTCCAGGCAGAGCTGCTTTGCCTCCACTGCCCAAATCCAGTCATGCAGCAATGGCTTTTGATTATTCCTGAGCTGAGCTGGATGCTGATGGGTGAAATCATTTGTGGCATGTTATCAACCACTTCAATTCACTTCTGCTAAGTAATGAAATCCAGTAATAAATTGAACAGACAAGCAAAATCTCTTAAACACGCTCTGGGGGGCTCTACCTATTTTGTTTCTATTCTCATGGTATTTCTTTTCTTTCTGTGTGAGCTGCTGCCCATGCCAGCATTCAAAAATCAACCAAACAGAGGAACTCAGAAATACTTCAGTGTCTGATAATCAGAGAAAATGTGTGAAGCTGATCACAGTGTTCTTGACTCCATTTTTTCTGAGCTGGGACTGGAATTCCCATGGGATTGATGCATAATGTGCATACTGGCAGAATATAAGCTATTTTCAAAATCTGAAAAAATTGTTGGGCTGCTTCTGCCATTTTTTCTTTTTTTTTTTTTTTAAGCAGAACTTTCATCTCCCTTTTTTTGGAGGTTCTGTTTTATTTTGGATACTTTAAAATCTTAGCAGAGGCAAAGTTTATCCCTTGCAGATGAAGGAGAAAATTGGCATCACATGGGAAAGCCTGATCTGTAATGCACCTTGTCACGGCATGAGCTCTTTGGCACAACATATGGCAGCAGAATTACCTTTGTACTACCCAACTGTGGCATATAATTTATCCAGTCCAAGGGACTATAGTGGCAGGCAATAGATTTGATGGTGCACATGTTCAGCATGCTAAATGCAACACTGTCCCCTTCTCTCTGAAATGCAGAGCTCTGAGGCACTTGCAGAGTAATTCCTATTATTCCTGGCAAATCCTTGTTCTCCCCTTATGATGTCACTTATGTAGTGACTTCCTGTGATAGTCATAAAAGTCTGTGGTAATGTAACTGCTGGGGAAGGAGGAAAGAGAAGTGATAAACTGCAACTTTGACAATGTGCACTGTCAGCTAAAGAATGGAACAATTTTAGGCTTGAACATTAAGGACAAAGAAAGTGCTCAGAGATTTATGCTACAACAATCCTTCAGACCATTTTATGGTATCATCCTTTCAAATACCAGAAATTAAAACTGTGTAGTACAGTGTTACTTCAATAATTCTGTTCATCAACTGGGATTTTTATTTGGATGATAAAATACCATGCCTGCAAAAGATAAACAATAGGGTTTTATGGTTGGGCTCTTGTATTTTTAAGGTGATTTACTTGCCTTCTCACTTTTTGCTTTCTCTAGAGGTCTAAATATGCAGACCTCCAATGTGTCCATTGAAACTAAACAAAGAGTTGAAATCTTATTTCTTGTCATAGAAACAAAATCCTGAGGTGCAATTTCTTTGAGAGTCATATACTATCCATAAATGTGTCTCAGAAACACTGGGAATGATCTTTGAAATTTCTCAGAGGAAAGGTTTGATGTTATAGATCTAGTAGAAAACGTCTAATAATAATCAGTCATTTGTCTGCTGCAAAGCAAACCTGCTTTTTGCTTTGGCAGTAGTCTTGGGGGTGAGCCTGGGAGACTGAATTTCTGGGAATTGTGCTTGAAGCTCTTCTTTCTGTGTATACAATGCTGCAATGCCATAATAACCACGGCTGACTTTGTTAATGGATGGTGAATTTTGTAGGTTTTCTGACATTAATGAGAGGGGTATTAGTGTATTTTACTGAGTCTGTGCTGGGTGCCCTGTGGGCGATCAGTTGAGTCCCCTCTGCTGGGTGAAGAATTTGGTGTTAATGTGACCTGTAATTAGTTGATAATGGGAATAACATGAGGTGTGTTAGGGTGGAAAGGAAGGGGGATGACAGAGGAGCTGGTAAGGTGTTTGGAAAACAGCTGTGTGAGCAGGAGGTCCTGTATGGCTGCAGGTGTGTCCTGTTCAGAGTGGGAACAAGAGAGGGACGTTGCTGGGGCTTCTCAGAGTCATATCTCAGAGACAGCAAGTTCAGGCAATGAAGCAGGAGGTTTCTATCTGCACGTTGGACTTCTTGCAAAATACCAGCTTGATACTGGTCTTCACCCTCAGGTCAGTGCAGGTTTGAGGGTTTTTAAGGCAGCAATAACAACAAAAGAAGTTTGGTGTTTTGCTTTGTCTCCTTCTTGAAGTTCTGCTTTCAGCAAAGAATTCAATTAGTCGAGAGGAAGAGCCCTTTGATACACTCTAATGGAAGACAAGGAACTGAGAATTGATGTTTTGATTGAAGTAATATATGCACAAAAAATGCACTTTTATAAAAACATATTAATGTATATAATTTTTTTAAAAAAGAAGGGAAACTTGAGATGCATTTCCTGTAAGAGTATTTCTGGTTTATTACAGAGTGATTTTCTTTTTATAGCAGTCATCGTGTGGTGCATTTCAAGCTTTTTTAAAGCAGCACATAATAAATGTTTTCTTAAAACTTGATTTTGAGAAAGCTTAACAGTATAGAAATATTTTTGCTTTGTTAATCAATACTGAATTTAATTGTCTTGATTATCTGAGGCTCAGTTTCAAGACAGATGCAACATTTTGTCAGAAGGAAAAACTGCAAACAGCTGGAAATGGATATTTCCCTTTCTTAGGTCTGTAGTGATGCCAGTGCCAAACAGACATTGAAAAATAGATGTCCAGAGGTGTTTTAAACTTCTTTATTCTTCAGGGAAGTGAGCAATAGTAGCTCAATCATGATTCTTTAACTTGATTTTGAAGCCTAAGTGATCCCCCATACCCACGCTGGGGGTTTTATTTTCTAATTTCTCTCAGTATTAGATCCATTCATTCTGGTGTGGCCACTGTTAATAGTGAATTATGGGGAAGCAATTATCCTAGAGAACAAGTACTTCTGGTTGGTAGGTTATAAGTGGGAATAATGAGGGATGGAGGAGAGCAATTCTGGCAGTGCTCATGGGTGTTAACCTGTTAGCAGAATGTAATGGTTTCAGGACACTTGGGTAACATTTAGGATGCCATATGGCTGCTTCGAATGGGAAAATAAGAAAAAGGTCTATACTTCCCAGCAGTTGCTCATTCTGAGTGAGTTTGCACTCAGCCTGACCCATTGGATGGCTGGAATCTGTGTGTTAATAAATCATTTTCCTAAATTAATGTATCCTGCTGTCAAAGGCTTTACTTCAGGACAGTCTCAACAGTATCTCTGCTCTGACAGTGCTCAGTGTATCTCACACTTAAGTGTTAATGGCACTCATGAAGTAAATGTTCATTATTTCCTCTGAACTGAGTTTAAGTGCACGTAAACTTGTCCTCTGGTGTTTCCTGTTACCCTTGCACTTCAGTTAGGCAAAAGATAAAGGTGTTTCACGTTCACTTTCCCTGTGGGGTGACACCTGCTCCACACCAGACAAGGGTTTTCCCTGAGTCCTTCCTCTTGTATAGACAGTTGGTCACTGGAGCAATGAAAATTGGGAACAACTGTGAAGCTGCTTAGGCTGCAGGATCTCCTGACATCTTTCTGATGACCAAGAGCAGAGGTTGGCCATCTCCTAGAAGGAGCTCTGATAGCCATGTGCCTGAAGGGGTTATTGGATTTTACAATGTTTGGATTAGAGTGATTGCTGGGGAGGGTTGTCCTGCTCTGTAGTCCTGCACTGGTGGTACCTTTTATCCAAGTCTTTCTGTGCTGGACACAGACTGAGACTCCTGGGCCTCCAGGAATATCCGTATAATCACCCCCCATCTGGCCTCCCTCCTTCTTTCTCCTCCTTTCAGTAAAATAAACAGTTTAATGGGAGAGAGAGGAAGGACTGGTACAACCTTTCCTGTAGTGCATGTGGAGTCTTCTCATCAACATATCACAGGTCAGTGTGATCAGTAGAACAGGCAGAATTTCAGAATATTCCCAATTGACTTACCTATGTTCAAAGGTTTGTGGTTTTCACAGAAGAGGTCAAAATTGTCACCAATTTATGCTTCAGACACCTGAAACTGAGCATGTCTGTGTATGTTTTCATGTGCACACACACAATGTGGTGTTGGGGGGTAGAATGTAAATGTCCTGTTTAAAATAAAAGTCAAAATAAAATATTCACTTTGCTGTCAGCTAGCAATCAGTTCACATTGGATTGCATTTAAAGACAGCAATTTTCTATTATGGATTCCTGGTTTTTTTATCTAAATCCGTTATCTATATAAGTGCTGTACTCTCATCTTTAATGGCAAGGTATATGAGCAATGTATAGGTGTATTTAGGGCACCATTCTGAATTTTGTGACTCAGCTGACCTGCCAGAGACATTTCAGTTCAGTCAGTACAGCAGCATGTCCTGGTTAGAATTTTGGGTGCTGCAGCCATCACTTAGCCAGCCCCTGCCTCAGCTGCCTCACTTGTGGTGGGTTTGGACATTGCACACAACAAAATCCCATGGGCTTGCAATATGCACTACAGAGATACCTTGAAACCCAGCATGATATAAAAAATAAGACAGAGCATAAGAATTGAAAGTGTTTGGTGTATTGGGAAACAAGGCCACTCTTGTTTCAATTTCTGTCTGTAGATTGAATTTAGATATTCATATATGAAAATTGGGAAGCATTTTTATCTTCTGAGGCTGCACTGTGAGATGAAAGGTTCTTCTTTAAAGGCCTGTTTCTCCCTGTCCTGCTGCTTTTTGAATAAAAGCAACCCTTTTCAATTTATTGTTTTATTATTTTTCCTCTTTGGTCCCCTCTTTCACACTACCTACTTGTATAATACCTGTTTGTGGGGAAAGAGCTGTCACCAGGGCTGCACACCCCTCCTGTCAGACAGAGATGGGATCCTCTCATGGCACGTGGCTGTCCCAAGGCTCACTGTACATATTGAATTGAAGGCAGCTGCAGAGGGCTGTGTGCAGATACATTACCCCAGAATTAATGGTGGTACCAGTGATATCAAATCACACTGCAACCCACCACAGCTCCCCATGTCACTGCTTTGTGCTGAGGTCTCCTTCCTGTGTTGTTAAATCAGACTAAAACAACAAATAAGCTTAAAATTGATCATTGCTGCTCTGGAAACAGTTGTTTAACTCCTTCAAAGTCTGTTTCCATTTGACATTTCTTGAGCAGAGTCCTTTAGAGATAGGTATCTTTTTGTAGATTTTCAAACTGCAACTCAAGGCAAATTCAAAAGCCTGCAGCTCTTATCGGGGAACTTTGAAAACTGGATTACTCTGCTTTGGTCTGAAGTTACAGTCCTGCATTTTTTGAATACTTCTAGGTGACTTTATGGGTTTACATCAAGGAGAGCTGGGTGGCTGGATCTGTGCATGCTTTTTTAAAATTGTACAGGCTTAAATCTTATTGCACCACAGAGAGGGCATTGAAATCCATCGCTCCTTTCATCCTTCCAGTCTCAAAATTCTGAAGCAATTCAAGTGTTCCTAGATGGTGCTGTCTGTTAATAACTCTATTTGAAATAACTGTGGTAAAGAATTTATTCTGGAGCTGTATTGTGTGGTTGAACCTGGAATGCACATCATTAGGTTTGTCCTATTTTAATTTGGACACCCTGGAATTCAATCCCTTCTTCTTGTAGCACTAGAATGGAAAATATTTTCTCTTTTGAAACTACAGCTGCCTGGTTTTCCAATAAGAGCTAGAGAAAATGCTAAGTAAATACAGACTTAATGGGACTTTGAAGAGCCCTATAAAGAACACATTCTTTTACTAATTACCAACTTTTCAGGTGCAGCTCAGTCACAAATAACTTGGAAATTACAGTAAAACTCCTTGTTTGTCTTTTATTCTGCTCCTAACAACAAAATTATTGGTCGTTCACTTGGGCTGCAATGTTCTTGCAGTCCCTCCACAAAGATGGCTCTGGGCCAGCTGAATTCATTCCCTTGGAGTGTTGTTCCTTTAGTGGGTTTGTTCTGTACTGGTGGGGGTTGCTGGGAGCTGATTCTCTTGGACAAAACTACTGTTTTCCTGCTCTAGAAAAAAACCCCCACTCTGCCTCCAGTGAAGGAACGTGACCTCAGAAACTCTGGGCATGGACATCAAGGCACAGGCTGGGGAGGAATGTGGGATCTGGAGCAGAACTCCAACTCCAGGCTGTTTAATTCCATACCCCTGTATAACCCATATTCCCCCCTGCTTCCCCCCTCCTTATAGAAGATTCTGAAACTTTGGTTATTGATTGGCCATAAAAATATGAAAACAGATATAAACGTACATGAGTGAAAAGATACTTTTAAAGTAAAAGTAATAAGAAAAAAATACAAGAGATATAAATCACTGCTAATATTACAGGCTTACATATTTATCACTGATCTACACTTTGCCTTTTATCTCTAGCACAGATTTACATTTGCCACCAGGATTTTACTTAAAACTGAACTGTTCTATCAGTTCAATGGGTTATTGATTTACGTCTCTGGAGCAGTCAGACCATGACTTTCAATTACAGTGTTCCCAATACTGTGAATATTTGTTTGTTTTAATAAGGACAGGAGTGTGTGGAAAGCAATGTTTCCAAACTATACTTTTAATTTTGTTATGTCCAAGAAGACAAACAACTCTTGGGGATGCTGTGGGTTGTTCCTTAACTGGGTCCTGTATATTCCATCTTGAATGGACAAGCTGCTCTTTTAGCCTTCTTTGAGTTGATAATCCTTTAGAGCCTCTGAAGCTCTTTATTAAATTGATAATATAGATGTGTAATTTCACTGTGAAACTGTGACCTTTGGGGGGGTTATGTTGGGCAAAATGTGAAGCACAATATTTTTTATCAAAGTGTTAAGAAAGTTAATATTCAAATTGGTGTTTGATACTGCAAGGACAGGGAGGAAAAGGGATATCAGATAAAAAAAGAATCATAAATAGGGTACTCAGTAAATGTTAATTAGAGCAAAAATATTAATTAAGTGTTAAGACAGCATAGTGTAAATTGGAATCTTTAACATATTTCTGTGTAGGGAATTTTGCACATTGAACACTTTTGTAATAATCAAATTCTCAATAGATTTTTTTTAGCCTTTATTAGAACTTGCAGTCCATGGTGGCCAAAGTGTCTGGCATAGCCTGATTTTAATGGAGTGAGTTTTGTGGCATTGTCTCTTTCATAAAAGCTTATACTAGCAACATTCTTTTTATTGTTTTTCCAAATCGTTGTAAAAAGGAAATAATAAAAAAATCATTATTTTTAAGCAGAACAAAATGAATGTTTTGCCTACAGCAAAAATCATGAGGGTGCTTGTTAAATTATTTGCAGCCTGTATAGGCAATCAAGGCACGTTACATCTTTCCACCCAATGTTTATTCTGGCCATACATTAAAGAAAAAAAAAACTACTCCAAGAATAAGCTGAAATATAAAATAGATTTGCAAACATAGGGACACTCAACCTCTACAACAGCTTTTGGAACTGCTTGGTCAGGGGAAAAAGGTGTCCCTTAACCTTTGTGTGTTTTCTGCAGGTGTGTGTGCTGGTGTAGCTTTAGGCCAGTGCTACTCACCCCTGAAGCTTTGCATATTTAAAATATATCTTAAATTTTCTATAAAAAATCCCATCGAGATGATGTTATTTACTGCAAAGAAATCTGCTAGAAGTACTTTTGTGTACCCACCTTATGCAGAGTTACCTCCAAAGCCATGGAAATGTCTGGCCACAGTTTGACTTCAAACTGCTCTGGTTTGTGGGAAGTACATCACAAGTTGAGAGAGGACAACAGAGAGAGGAGAGCAGCTGGAACATTCCTGAAAAGCAGGGCTTTGTGTTTGCCCTCCTTTCCCTCCTCCCTTGGCCTGAGCTCTGCCTGCAGGCAGGGACTGGTGTCCCTTGGTGGGCAGTGCTTAAAACCTTGCCTGCTCTTTGTTGTTGTGCTCACTTTGGCTTCTCGTCACCTTCAGGGACCACACAAACACCTCCTCTGGATTTAAAATGGGCAGGATGAATTCAAGCTTTGCCAGCCTGCCTTGCTTAAGTGAGAAATTCTGTTTCATTCATTTCTGGTTCTGGTTGAACTAGAAGGGACTTTTATTGTTTAAGGCTGTTGAACCTCTGCTGGTTTTGGTAGCACTGCCACAGTAAATGGTCTCTTTGAATCTCCTCCTGAGTATGTTCACCTGTGATCCCCCAGAGCCTCTGAGCAGCGAGGGCAGGGAACAGTTTGCCTTCCCCTGTGATGATGCCTTGGAAAAAAGGCACAAGGAGGAGAGCAGGACAGAGGGTCAGGAGGAAGGGAGGTGTTTCCCCTCCTGGAGGGAGCTCTGGAGAGGCAGGTACTGCTGTTCAAGCACTTGCCTCCTTCCACTGTGCCTGCAAGGGCTTCAGGTGAACCGAGGGGCATCGGCTGGGACTCCGAGACAGCAGAAAGGCTTTGAAGAGGAAAGGAAATATTCTGTGTATGAAGATTTTCTAAGAGCTTTTCAGTTGTTACCATTTCTGTTAAAGCCTTCCTCCCTGGATTTTGCTCATTACTAAGTTGTTTTTTTTTTCTTTCTTTCCAAAATCCTGCTACTTTTCATCTGCCCAGAACAAGAGGTCAAATTTTAAGCTGAACTATACTATCTCTGGTTTTCATGGTATAAAACTGCCTTCCAAAATTGGTATAAAACTGCAGGCCTGTCTGTTCCCCTTGAAAAATGTATCTGCTGGGCTATCTGTCGAGTCCTTTCTGCAGGATTTTTTTCCCTGTAGAAAATCATTATTCCTTCAAATGACGTTGAAGGAATGTCGGGTTTGACAGGGCCAAGTACACTGCCCTGCCTTGTTGTTAAAAAGCACCTTGAGAAGAGGAATTGATCAAGAGGAAAGAGGAAAGTTTTAAAAATCTCTTTTTTGTTTCTTGTAAGCTTGCCTTCATCTTCCCTTTCACTGTGCACTGGTGGTTTGCTCATTTTAGGGTGGCTCTGGTCCTTCCCTGCACAATCTGAATAACAATCTGAATGAAACTGCTGTTCTTGGAAACAATAAATGCATCACTTTTGTCTAGAATGAAGATTGGAAAATTGTCATGCACAGTATAAGCTCTAAAATATTAATTCACAAGAAATCATCAGTTCTCCTGTGAGACTGAGAGATAACTGTCAGGCTGGAAATCATGCAGGGTAACCAAGGCTTATTTGGGCAAGGGCAGTAGCAGATTTTCAGGATGTGCATTCTAGTTGCTGTCTCACCTCTTCACATGGCAGACACTTGGAAATGCATTTGGCTTTATAGATAAAATGTATTGATTAGTGCAGACTTGCCACTGAGGCCCTGAAATGTCATCATTCCAAGATGGTGCAACAGGATTTCCCCTTCAACGGGCTGGTTGCACAACAGGCAAAACATGGAAAAATGTTACAATAATGACACATGATGGTACTTGACTCTAATTTTAAGCCATATTTTAAAAAAGTGAGTGGAAATCAGCCATTAGCAGCCATTATAATTGGTGAGTAGCGCCATCATCTCTGGGCCAGCTCTTCATCATCCTCTTGTTCCTCTGGCTCACACCTGGCAAGGCACAGAGACTATCACCTTTTTGAGCCTGCTTCTTGTCTGACTTGGATACAGATGAATATTTCCGAGAATCTCGAGCAGATCTGTAAAAGTAAATTGCTGAATCTGAGGCTTTTCTTGAAAATGTGGGACAGGCTCAGTTGTATGAGGTGTTTCAGCAAGTTGTCTGAGATGTCTGATAAAGGTTAAGGCTATTGAATAGGTAAAGAACTGATTCTTTTTTTATGTTTTCTGGCAAGTTATTCAAAAATCCTGAAGTTCGCTACCAAAGCAACTTTACTTTAAAAATATTTCATTATTAAGGCTTTTTAAAAAACAACAGTCAATTGGACATGAAAAGATGATTTGGGTAAGTAGTATTTAAAAAGGTAATTTGGAAAAATTAGGAAGAAACGCTTTGTCATTTTTGCAGAAGAATTTGTGTTAACATTCCTTTGTGTGTATAGTTTAAAAAGCCTGAGGTGAACTCGCCAAAGCTTTTGAACTAACTTTGCTGCCACTTTCTCAAAACTAAATTAACTCCTTCTTTAGGGGGCTGTAGGGATGAAGGTCTATACATCATTAACAATGAGCTGCACAAAACACTACAGAACCCAAGTAAAGTGACACTTTAGGGTATGAACAGACCTTACAACTGATCAGGTAGATTATAGTTTACTCTGTTTTGTTTGTTTGTTTTTCCCCCTGAAGAATTCCTTGGTGGAAACAGTAAAGAGAAGAATATTAGATTAAAATGAATTAGTTGAAAATGCACCTTGCTCTGATACAGCATCATTGTGGTGGTGTTGAGCTCAGCCTGGCATCAATTTGTGGTCTAGTGTAGGATTGTGGTCGTGGTCTGGTCCTTAAATTAGCCTTTATTTGGTCTTCTGTTATGGTAATTTCTGTTATGAGACAAAACTAATAATGATGCTGTTAATATTTTTTAAGAAGATGAACAAGAATAAATGTAGGAATCTGTGTCCTTTCCTACAAAACTGATAATCAGCCATCTGTATCCACCTTCAGCCCTATGGGCTTTAATTTTCCAGCAGTAAATCCAGTCCTGCCACAGCCAATGTGTTTTAGATGTTTTTCTAAAAGGAATTAAACTTCCCCTAACTCTCCCAAACATGTTACACTCTCTCACTATTATCTTTTCGTTACTTTTAAGGAAGCAATTGTGTGTGACTTGATTCACTGCAACCCAGCTTCAGCTTTACAGCTGAGTTTGGTGGAATTACAGTGAAGGGAAACAAATATTGCAGTAACATGCTTTGGTATGTTGATCAAAAATGCTGTGAGTCAGAGGAGCACAAAGATTTTGGAGAGTAATTATCAACATTACAAAGCAGAAGCCTTGGCTGTGGAGGTTTCTCGGTGAACTTCAATGCTAAGCTCGTTCTTTTGACGTGTTTCATCTTTTTTGCTCAGCCTACTGCATCTGAATAATGAAATAGTGACTCTGACACCCAAGCACTGATTTACTCTTCTCAACATTTCACACGTTTCCCTCAATTTTGCATCTGTTTTCTTGCTGGCAGCAACCTCTTCCATCAAAACTGTCAGTGTTTTTTAGAGCCATGAATTTAAGGAAAAAAAAATGGGGAAAAATCATCTGCAAACTCTCTGAAGTGAATTTCTTTGCTTCAGAAGCACTTCATATGGTAGTTTTCTATCAAGAGGATATATAGCAGAGATAGTTGAAACAGAAAAATGGCAATTTAGGAGATCACTAGGTAATGGTAGTGGCTGCCTGCTCCCAGCAAGGTGTCAGCACTGCCAGCTGCAGGACTGGTGGGAAAGAACCATCGAGCTGTTTATGCCACAAGAGGACAAAAAGTGGGGAAGGGATAGGGTTGAAAAGGGAGCTAAGCTGAATTCCACTCCTAAAACATCCCTGCCAGCAGGCTGAGGCAGGAGAGAGGGTGAACTAATAGTGCTCTAAAAGATGTGCTTAGGTCTCTGTAGGATAAAATAAAATGTGCTGGGTTAAAAGGTTAATGCTGTTTTGATTACTGTGAATTCCATATTCTGAGCAGGGTGTTCCAAACCTGCAGCCAAGACAGGTGTTTGTGTCTGAGTTGTGGATCACAGAACCTCCTGATTAACCACGAAGAGAAACTCCTCAATTTCCTTCCCTTTTGAGATTTGCTTAATCTGGGAAGGTAGGACAGATGGAAAGAAGAAACAGGAAGGACATTTGGGAAAGTCATAATAGTGATGAAGATCAGGGAAAATTTATGAAATATATATAATTTGAATTTCATAACCTATAAATCCTTAACGATAATATTGTTCTGTGCTTCTCAATTTAATAATCTGCTATAAATTTTACAGTTCATTACAATAGAAACTAATTATTCTGTTCCTTACATCTGTCTTCAAGTAGGAGATGTAGGGAAATGAAAGCGGGCAGACACTTTACAGGCATAAATTTAGAATATTTAAGGTTTAACAAGAAAGTTCCAGTACATTTCAGTGAGTGTTATTTCAATTTCAGTATGTTTTTTGCTGTTTCTGTTATAATAAGTTTTGCAATCAAGAAATATGACTTTAAAACAATTTCCAAATATCTCTATTCAGGAAGTAATCAGAGTATTAATTTTCTTGCTTGCTGGCTAATGATAATAAATGGAGATACCAAAGAATTCTTTGAGAAGACTCAAAGAGTGGGATTAGAGCTGATGGGGAGAAATTAGTAGGGAAACTGGAAATACGTTTCTCCAGAGACCCAGGTTCAGAAGTTGGAATGGCAGGCAAATATTAGGGAACTGGTTCACAACCATTCATTTGCAAAGTGTGTTACAAAGCTCTGATCTGTGATGAGGTGTCACTCTCCAGTCCTGTGGAATTTCCAGGTCCTCAGTGATGGCAGCTCTTGTAACACAAAATAAAGGAGTAAATTGCTTGGAAATGTCACTGTGGTGTCCAGCCTGAAATAGCAGGGTCGGTGAGTGGCATTTTTTGGAATGCCCATTTTCATTAGTAGGTATAAATTTGCTCTTGCTGAGACTGGTCCTAATCACACAGTTTCTTGGTTGGCATCTCAAAGTTTGGCATGAAAGAGTCCCAGTTCCCACTTTCTTAAATGTGCATTGGTGTCAGTCTGTAAGATTTGCTGGGTCTTTATTTGCAGGTTGTGCTTGTTTCTTTTTCAGCTTTCGGAGTATGGTTGGAAATTTGTTTTTTCATGACCTCTGAGATTCTAAAGTAATCATTTTCTCAGGGTACAGTGAATTGCCAAGTATACCTTGAATGTATATTAATAAATTTGATATAAATTCCTTTCTACTTTCATAATCGAGAAGCAAATTTCCCTTATCGTGACAAGCCAGATTTTGATGATCGCCTGGAAATTACATCCTTCCTAAAAGAAACTAGAGAAAATTGGAGATAAAACCATATTTTCCAAATGTAGCATTATACTGATAACTATTGTCAAGATCCACATTCAAAAGGAAGAGAAAACTTACACTAAAACAGCTTCCAGAAGCCTGTTGAAGCCTAAGATGTAAAAGACTCATTAGGAATTGTGTGCACATCAAATCTCCTGCTGTTACTGTGTTTCAAGATGCAGAAAATGGAGAGGAATAAACCAGGCAGAAGACTGAGAGGCCTCCTATTTTCTAGTCATTTTTTGCTGCTTCAGAGAATATTCCTAAATTTTCTGGAATCAAAAGGAAGGAGCTTCTTAATTCTTTCCAGTGTCGATTTGCTCAGCTCTCTCAGGACTGAGAGGTGTTATCTCAAATCTCATTTTGTGTTTCTGTACAAGGAGCATATTCACATGCTCCATTTTGCTGTTTAACTTCTCCCTGGAATGGCCAGGAGGGAACAAATAAGGTGGGTAATAAATTCCTGTCCTGAGGCAACATTAGAGACCACACAGATTTTTTTGTAGTAAACTGCAGTGATGTAAATCTGAGCATTATTCTCTGTAACTTCAGTTCCACTGCTAAGAATCTCCAAATGCAGGGTTCAAAATGTATCTGTTAAACTTTTTAGAAAAGAAATCTTTTGGACTGTTTAGACATCATCAGCTTTAGTGCCAGCAAATTTGTTCCCCTCGGTGATTTAAATATTCATAAAATTAACATTAATGACTCCATACCCAGTGAATTTCTATTACTGTTTAGATTCATTACATTTTCTCTAACATATTCAGCTCCTTAGTCATTTTCCCAATCTCATTGATATGGTGTAACATTTTTCCAGTAAATTGAATAGCTACCTAATCCCTCTTTGATCATTTTATAGTAAACTGTGAAGTTTATTTCCAGAAAGCAGATTGTTAACTGTGAAAATCTGTAAATTATTTATCTCCTAGAAACTATTTTAATGCTGATTTAGTTGTCAAGTATATTTTTATATAACAGTTTTAATTAAAAAGGCTTCCAAGCATATGCCCCTACCTCACACATGTTTTGAACTAAAAATATGATGTTTGGATTGTTTTCTGATTTCCCCCCCCCCAGAGTGCAAGAGATGCTGCATGTATAGGGAGTAATGCTGTTTAGAATCATAGAATCAGTTGGGTTGGAAAAGACCTCCAAGATCATCAAGTCCAACCCTTGGTCCAACTCCAGTCCCTTTACCAGATCATGGCACTCAGTGCCACAGCCAAGCTCAGTTTAAAAATCTCCAGGGATGGTGAATCCACCCCCTCTCTGGGCAGCCCATTCCAATCCCTGAGCACTCTCTCTGTAAAAAATTTTTTTCTGCTCTCCAACTTAAATTTCCCCTGGCAGAGCTTAAGCCCATCGTGCCCCCTTGTCCTATTGCTGAGTGCCTGGGAGAAGAGACCAACCCCCACCTGGCCAGAACTTCCCTTCAGGTAGTTCTAGACAGTGCTGAGGTCACCTCTGAGCCTCCTCTTCTCCAGGCTAAACACCCCCAGCTCCCTCAGCCTCTCCCCATAGGACTTGTGCTCCAGTCCCTTCTCCAGCCTCGTTGCTCTTCTCTGGCCCCGCTCCAGCACCTCAATCTCTTTCCTGATCTGAGGGGCCCAGAACTGAACACAACACTCAAGGTGTGGCCTCCCCAAGGCAGAGTCCAGGGGAAGGGTCACTGCCCTGGGCCTGCTGGCCATGCTATTCTTGATCCAGGCCAGGATCCCCTTGGCCACCTGGGCACACTGTTGGCTCATGTTGAGCTTCCTGTCAATTAGTACTCCAAGGTCCCTTTCTACCTGGCTGCTCTCCAGCCACTCTGTGCCCAGCCTGGAGCATTTATTGACTTGTAATTCCATTTGTGGTTGCAAGGACTTCTTTCTCCCCCAATTATGCTTGACCCTGGCAAACACTGGTGAAAGTGGAAAGAAAAGGCAATCTAAGCCAACATGTGCACAGCAGTTGCTGCTGTGAGTGTGGGACTGGGCAAAGAGGAGTGTGCTGCAAGGAGAGGTGATTGCAAGGATATGCTGCAGAGGTCCTGCAGGATGTTTAACTCTGGGTCTGTTTGTTAGGAGTACTTGGCTCAGCAAAGTGAGTGCTCTCAGAATTCCAAGTCAGAAAATGAACACTTTGTGTAGGAGTATGTCCAGGAGAGGCAAGTTCATTAGAGGGATGGAGCATCTCTGCTGTGAGGAAATGCTGAGAGGATTGGGATTGTTCAGCCTGGCAAAGAGAAAGCTGCAGAGTGAATTAATTGTGGCCTTCCAGCACCTGAAGGGAACCTACAGAGACTATTTGACAAGGGCTTGGAGTGACAGGACAGGGGGGAATGGCTTCAAACTGACAGAGAGTAGGTTTAGGGGGGATATTGGAAAGAAATTCTTCCCTGTGAGGGTGGGCAGGCCCTGGCACAGGCTGCCCGCAGAAACTGTGCCTGCCCCATCCCTGGAAGTGTCCAAGGCCAGGTTGGACTGGTCTTGGAGCAACCTGGGCTGGTGGAAGGTGTCCCTGCCCATGGCAGGGGATGGAATGGGATGATCTTAAAGTTCTCTTCCAAGGCAGGCCATTCTATAATGATTCCAGAGTTGGAAGTTTGGGGTTTTTTTCTTCTCCTTACAAAGCAGAAGGTAGTGCAGGATGACAGATGACTACATTTTGTTAATGGTTTGGTTTAACCAGATCTACCCAAGCTGACCATCTCAATGCATCCAAGGCTGGGGGCAGCTCTTCCACCTCTCTTGGTATTGCAAAATGCTGTTCCTCTGTGATATCCTGACGTTTCCTTGCTCCGTTAAATGAACTTTGCTGCTTGGTGTTGTAAGTATGAAGCATCTCTTCATTCTGGGGCAACTCACAGCTAGTATGTGGAACCTTTGAACATGACATGTCCCACTCAGCAAATCTGTACATAGTAAAGTCAAATGGGTTCATGCACATACAGCATTGTGAATGGTCTGTTATTATGACTGATTACCCCACCCCTGCTGCCCTAATTTATGGACTGATAGGCTCTATCTATACTAATAAAACAGGGGCATGGAGCAGATTGTGTTCATAGTATCAAGTTCACTGGGCAGATTCAAAAAAAAGTCAGAATATCTGCTGGGAATAGTCCATGGACTGAGGTAAATCCTGATACAGGATTTATTTATAATTCTACCAGAACTACTTTAGCAATTTCATAGTATAGGCAATTGAATTTTGGTCCCAGTAATTGTTTAGTCCTTTGTGCTGTTAAATTTAATACCATATGTGTATCCACTGGGTCTGTGCAGGGGAACCTTTTCTGCAGCAGCCGTTCCCAGGAGTGTAGAGCTTTAGTTCTTGTGTCCAACAGCACAGCAGTTGTATGGATAAAAATGACTGAAAGGCTGCAAAATCTTAACTCTTATAGGTCCTGCAAGTCATGTTGTTGGGACTAAAAAAGTTTGAAATACTTTAGTGAGTCCTACAATTAAAAATTATTAGAATTGTAGAGATATTTAGGAAGTGGTTTGTGTTCCATTACTGGAAGCTTGTTTGCTGTGGTGTGAATCTCAGTTTTACTAATAGTGTAGTCTAGTTATTCTCTCAAAAAATTGTCCTGTGTCTTACTTGACAGTCTTTTGCCTCAGAATCTTCACTCCTCACAGTAAAATACATTGGGCAAGATTGTACATAGCAAAGAGAATTAAAAATAATGATAAGTGACTGGAAATGTACTTATTTCTTTATTTGTATCTTTAAAAATATCAGTAGCAAAAATTGTGATCAAGTGAAAAATGGGATTGTAGTATTTCCACTCAAAACTGCATAGCCAATATTCAGCACCACTTCTGCCAGCAGTCCTGTTGTCATTCTTCATTTCAGCATACCAGAGTATCTTTTAAGTAACTTTCTGTGGTGATCTGGAAAAGTTCAGATGTTGCTGACATTTTGTATGTTAAGGTGATATACTGGAACAATTGCCTTTGTATATAACAATATATTTCTTACAGTCCTTTTCTGGTTTCGTCTTCTAATCTGCCTGTGACAGTATTTTTCTTGTTTCCACTGATGAGTGTGCTCTGCATGTTGTGTGTGTGTGTTCACTGAACAGTGCCAGTGGAGGCATCTTGGTTATTTATAACTAAAAGCAATTATTTTTACCCTGAGTTTGTAACAGCTCCAGCTGTGATTGTTTAGATAATGAATGTTCTTCTCTTCTCCCATCCTGTCCATGAAAAGCTTCTTGCCTTCAGAGGCAGGAGAATCTTCATTAATATTTGCTAAGGGAAGCTGGTAAAAGCAAGTCCCAAACTCTTAGAGTATGGAACCCTTTCTAGGTATGACTAAATCTGAAATGTGTTCTCTTGGAACACAGGCCATTACTGACTGCCTCAGTCCCATCTACTATCCTGCACTCTTCATGCAGTTTGTTTGGTTGTCCTTTTCATATACAAACATGTAAATTCTTTCTTCCTACACCTCTTGTTGCATTTCACTTTTGCCAAGTCCCTTCTCACAGGATTCATCCACATGGTCATGGATTAACTCCAGGTGCTGACCAGTCCTGCAGCCTGATCTGTGACATGCTCTAGACTGGAAGTGCTTTATGACTGTGCATGGACAGGAGAAAAAGACAAAATTTCCTCTCAGCCATGGATGGTTCTTGACATATGGTACCCTAATGCTTGGCTCTGGCCTTTAGTTCTCTGTTGAATTCTTTCAGAGGTCATCTAGACTTTTATTGAGGTTATAGCAAACCTCTTAAGAGGAGAAGGGTTTCACCACCACAAACAGTGGAGAAAAGGTAAGACCTGTGTACTTGTCTACTTTGGGCTAATAGCATGATAAGCTTCTGATTTTGCTGCTGCTGTTGAGTGCTGAAGAGTCAAGAGAAAGGTAGAATAGTGTGGCCCAGTAATCCACATTAATTAGGCTGGAGGATGTATCCCAATAATACCTGTATCAGTATCACTAAGTCTTTGGATCACACATATCAAAGACTGAGGCTGTGCTGTGAGAGCAGGGAGGGATATGCAGGACTATTCCAGAATACCTTGGCATTAAGAATTTAACTGTGCTTGTTATGGGTGAATATGCTGAGAAGATGATTAATTGCTAGATTAAAAATACCTCTTTGATCTTAGAATATCTAATGCCTGCTGTCCATAGAGACTGATATTAGAACAACTAACTTCTGTAAAAGTTCACTAGTTTTGTCTTACCTTTACATAGGCCCTTCCATTAGTTGGAGTGGAGAGAAATGATATTGTAATTCAGACCCTCAGAGGTCATGACATGCAGCAAAGCAGGATTATGGTGCAGGAGGACTTCAGTTTCTGCTCAGCTCACTTAAACCCCAGCACAGACACAAAAAATGCATTGAAATATTAACTCAGCACCAGATAGTGCTGAAAGAGAGAAGGTGCTCTGTTTTCTGCTGCAGGGATGTAACATCTGGCCAAGGGATAATGAACAGCTGGGGGAGGTGCAGCTTTACATTGCCACAGCTGTTTGTGTGGTGAGCAGAGACAGAGCTGTCAGTCCCCCACCACGCTGCAGCCTCAGGACTTCCCTGGAAGCAGACTTGAGATTTCTATTTGACTTTTTCCTGGGCTCCCTGTCACCAGAGCAACTTCACTTACTTTTCTAGTGTAATTGAAATAAGGAATTTGTATTACTCTACTATATTTCTGAGATAATATGTTAAATGGATTTATGTGTGTGTCTGCCTGTTAAAACATGAATGTGTTCTTTAAACAGATAATTTGCATAACGCTGTGAATAAACCTTTGTACTTTGAAAGTTTCTGAACATACACAAAACTCAAGGAAAGGTGTGGTCAGTGAAGCATTTTCCCAGATTAATAGAAATTTGAAACTATAGTCTCTCCCTGTAATGGCAAGGCATATTTGGCCTTTGTGAGTTCATCTGCAGGCACATCACTTGATGAGGCTCCTTCCACTGCAGGAGCTCCTGCCGTATCTGCCAGCTCAGGCACTGACATTTTCGTGAGAACTGTAATACTCCCTCTTAGAGCTCCTCACCGAGAGATCTGGCTGGGATGTGAGAGCTGATGACTGGTGATAGGCAGGAAGGTAGATCAGTTGAGATAATAGTCTTTTCTGACCTTAAAATCTTGCAAGAAAAATAACAACAGTAAGTAAAAATACCTCAAAGTTTCAAGCCTGAATATCACATATATATATATATATATATACTTGGTCTGGCACTTGCTACAGTGCTGTTGAGTTTTAAAAGTTTGCTTTGATAATTCATAGTATGCAAAGGGTTGCAGTACAGTCTTATAGGTTATAAAGTCAACATTTCTGGATTCTAGACTTCAACTGCTTGTACTACAGTTGGCAAGTTCTGAGTATTACTTTGCTGACCTTTTTATCTAAAGTCTGTAAATCAACACTTATAAATTACTTTTGCTTAGAATACAAAATCAGCTCTGGTGGCTGATTGTTTACACTGATGTTATTTCTTCATCATGGAAGTAATCATGGGGGTGAGCACCTACATAATCAGGGCATCCCTTTTCTATCTGTTTAAATCAGGTGTGAATTATTAAATGTATTATTCAAAATACATTATTCAAATACTCAAACTGATTTGTGAAAACTGGACTTAATGGAGGGAACATTCCGTTGTTGCCAAAACACAAGATATTTGTATAGTTTCAGTCTTACCTGTACAAACTGAAGTAGTTATTTTGATTTTTAATAGGATTTCCTGGGAGGATACAATTAGTATAAACTTGTTAAAATTAGGAACAGGACTTATAAGAAGGCAAAGTACAAACTCTGCATTTGTGTGTAGAAAGGTGTGTAAACAAATCTGTGCACAGCCATACAGGTACAGTGTTGTGGAAAATACAGGAGCATCATCTCCATCCACATGGAACATGGTAAGGATTATTTGAGTAGTAGGCAGAACAAGTAATATTTTAAGAAACCTCTAAGTCCCCAGTGAGTGGGTGTCTTAGGATTCATCTTTCACACCTTGACAGCCTTTTCCATTGTATCCAGGTAGCTTTGCAAACAGGCTACAGAATCCTCATTGCTGTGGGATTATTGCAGCAATGCACAGAAAAGCCTCTGAGCAGTGTGAAGCAACATCCTCTGAGACCTGTGGTTCCCCTGTGTGGCTTTAGGAACATTCCTTTCAAATATTACGTTTTATGCTGCTTCTTGCTGAGAAATGAGAGATCATTCTCTGGGTGAAATCAGCCCATGCCCCCTTAAGGGTTAAGCAGAGGGCACGTGTCTTAGTTAGAAGATCTGCACTCTCAGTGCAAGCCTGGAAATCAAAGTTGGAAGCTGCAAATCAGTTGTACAGTTCAGAACTCAATGCCTGAGATTAGTAAATACAGCATTATTTATAAAAATATTGGAAATAGAGATGAATGTTTTCTGTCACCTTGGTTTAATATCTAATGAATGTATGCCAGGATGAAGTGACAATTCTCAAAAAAAAAAACCATCCTGTGGTGTCTTCACCCTCAAGTTTTTCACACTCATTATCTCCAAGGTCCAGACTGGTCTCTGTCAGGCAGAGCCCAGCAAAACAATAGAGTTCCTCTGTGTGCTGAAATTGCTGTGGCCTCTGCATTGTGTTGTTTGCTCTTTCCCTTCCTCTTGCTCTCTCATTCCTTCAGAAATGCTCTGTAGCCACATCCCATCTTCAGGAAGGGAAAAACATGATAATGAGGAGACAGATGGGATCCCCTTCATGAACTCTAATCTCACTTTCACTGGTGACAGGTGCTGGAATGAATTCTGTGCTAATGGGAACTGCTGAACTACTGGGGTAAAATTTAAATGCCTGGCAGAGGAAAATTATCATGTGGTTCAAGTACCAGACTTGGGTTCGGGAGCTCCTCTGAAGACTTTTGTTTGATTTGTGGCATGACACTTAATCTTTTATACTTCATCCATAAAGTGTGGATAATATTGCCTTCTTTTCTCAGTCCAAGAGAGTGATGATTCACATGGGCTAGAAAAGGAAAGACATACAAAATTATTGCTTGAATTTTAAAAGGCTCATATTAATGCACTGTGCAGAGGATCTGGAGCACATACTAAATGAATTATTATTGTTTTCATTTCCTATGAGCCCTCATTTCTTTTCAGCCCTTGAACATCCCAAGTTTCTGATACGAGGTTTACTCTGAGCAAACACTTTTCCTCTTGGAATTGCTTTTATTTTAGACTGAAGGAGAGAAAGGGGAATAAATTAATAAGGAGCTAATAAAGAGCAACATGAGAGAGAAGGCAAGGAACTATTCCTTTCATCTCAACTATTTTAAGCCAACTTTTTGTTCTGTGTAGAAACAGAGCATGTGACAGCCCCCCACAAAAGTAGCTTATTTCTTACTATAAACAGTGTGCTGCTGTTTTCCTCCTCCAATTTCCCTAGAACTGCCTTGTTTCTTAGAATTTCTTCATCCATTTCATCCAAATATCTTTGTCCAATTTCCTTTGATGCAAAATCTGATCTCCTACATCTCAATATTTTCGGGTGTTGGGACTGAATTGTTTGTGTACTCTTGGATATTGAAAGCACTTTTCTTTCTCTTCTGATAACCCCTCCATTATCATTTCCTTTCAAATACTCTCCATAAAAAAAACTTCACTTGGATGCTGAGATGACTTGCTAAATGTCATAAAATTATTTGTGAATTTCTGGTGAATGTTCTTGAGACTAAAAGGGTGATAAGGGTCAGAAGAATGCTGATAATACACGACTCAGCTATGTAAGGCTCATATAACAGAAAATTTGGAATCCAGTCAAAACCAGATTGAAGATAATAGTCTTGTTGCAAGAAGTACAAAGTTAAAAAGGGGTTACTGCTCTTGTAATCCAGCTTACTTGTGAAATTTAGGAGTATTATAAACCCTGAACAGTTTGTGACAGCTGTGGCATTTAGGTGGCCTTGGTACATTTAGAATAAACTTTTCTGGAAACCATGAAGGATTTTTTTTTATTTTGTGTCCCTTCTTTTCCAGTCCTGAAAGGAAATATGCAGATATTTATTCTCTTTAATATTTTTGACTGACCATTATTCAAGGACTTCTGAAATATTACATGTAAGAGAAAGACCAGATTAACAGAGAATGTAATTAAGAAAATTTAATGTGGTTTATAGAAAACTGAGTGTTTCTTTCAATGGTGGTTATTTTCTTAGCATGTACTTTCATGCAGTTGTGCTTGGTGAATACCTGGGGACCAGGTGAGGACAGTTACACAATGAGCAAGTGGTAATTTCTCTGTCACATCCTTCCTGTCTCTGAATTAAAAATGAATTGGCATTTTACTGTGGTATATTAATGAAAGGAGATGATCTTCTACTGTTAGATCACAGACTTTAGCCAAGGGCTGTGCAGCTCAAATCAGAGATGGCTCTGTGGTGTCACAGATGGAATAAATACAGATTAGGTATACAAATGTGTTCTTTCCTTTGGCAACAAGTTGGTCAGAAAATTACAGCATTCTGAAGCTGGTGAGAAAGTTCTCCCCAGGGCAGATGTAGAAGTGTTGCTTGGGCAAAAGACATTTAGGAGGGAGAGGACATTTTCTTGGAGTCCAACTTTTCTGGGTTTGTCAATCTGCTGACTCAGTGCTGAGGCCATCACTTCTCCTGATCCAAATGGAATTGGCTGCAGGGGAGCTTTTATGTTATGGTGTTAAAGGAAAAGGTTGCCTCACATTGAGTGCTTTTTGTCTTAATTTTAATTAAGAATTCACTCAAGATTTTCTTTTCCCCTGTTTGTTCAGATTTAGGCATTAGTTTGTTATAAGACAGAAAGAACGTGAAGGAACAGCCTGTAAATCACCCCATAAACTTGCTCATCTTTGCTGCTTTCTCGTGGCAGCAGCTTCAGCTTTGTAGGTAGATTGGCTTTGTTTTCCTCCAGTGAATCATGGCACTTTTTTACTTACTTAAGAGACCTCATCAGGCTCATAAAGAGCAGGCAGGAGCTTTAGGAAAGTGAGTTATCAGCTGAAGAAGGCCAAGTGCTGGGGTCACACATCCCTGTCCCAGCTTCGCTGCTCAGCCAGCTCTGCATGTGTGAGCTGGAGGGAGCAACAACACTCTGACTTCAGCTCACCTGGTCACACCATTCTCAGCTCCTGCAGTGCAGAGCCACCACTGAGCTCCTGTAGTGCAGACACACCCTGCCAGCCTGGGCTGGGAGTTGGGCACAGCTGGAGCCTCCTGAAAATGTCCCCGAGAAATCCGCAGTGTTCTGGCAAACCTGAAACAGCATCTCTGAATTGCTCCACGAGACCAATCCATGCTAAGGCTGCTCTTGAGTTCATGCTGGTCACACTCAGGAGCCCTGACCCACTGTGAGCTCTGGTCTTGGCACAGCTGCCCCGCAAAGGCTGAGTGGTACTCAGACAAAAGCTGAAATTGTTCTTCTTCATGACCAACTTCAAAGGCAGACACAGCTGCCCTGGCATCCAGAATGGCCATTTTAGTCCAATCTAGTGAATATTGTGCATGGAGGCCTTGGAATGGGAAGTAAGAATTGAATGCATTTGATGTCATTGTAAGGTTCAAATGTTACATTTGTTTTAAAACGTGCAAAACCTGTTTGTTTAATATGCCATTGTCAGCTTATAGAAGCAAGCAGATATTTAATAATGGCTTTTAATGCAATCTCAAATGTCTTATTTGTCAGACTAATAATAATCAGGAACAGATAAAATAATACAAATAAATGCTGTATATGTACTAATTCTAATTGCTGGTTCAATCCTCTACAACAGGGTATCATTATCTTAGTTATATCTCCCCTCCTGTTCACATCCATTTGATGTTGCAGGATTCTGATTCACTGTGCTAGTTCTGCCATTCATTATGGATGGCAGGATAAACTGCACCCCTCTGTCTGTCTTGGGATTCCACTGGAAACGAGAGAAAATATTGCAAAATATGAGGACAACATATGATATTTTCTGTACAAGAAATCATATTTTTTCTGTGCAAAAATCATATTAGCCCTTTCCTTTGAGCTTATTTAGCAAAACTCTCTTATGCTGAAAGAATTTATTTTTATCAGAAAAGCGAATGAAATGATTTTACATGGAAGGATTTTGACTTTCTCATGTTTCACTGACAGTGTTAAAGAAATACACAGGTTTTCAAAACCATGGAGGTTTCAGGTCAGTTTAGTCCTACCCAGTGTTTCAGGATTTCTGTGTATCAGGTACTGTATTTTACTGATACCTTCTTTAGGATAGAACTACCTCCTAAAGAAAAGGATCATCTTGGACAGGCTGGCAAGTTTGTCATTCAAGAAGCACAAAACTTGTCCCCTGTGCAATTAGGGAACAAGCTCACCAGTGACCCACTAACCCTGCCAGTTCTGCTTCACTGAGGAGTAACTTGTCAAATGTCACTTTTTAGCCTGAAAACTAGAACTGAAAGCTCTTTAAGATGAGTAGCTGCTGCAAGCAGATTGGTTTCCTTCAAGAAGAAAACCTGCTGGAAGTCACCACCACCTGGTTACTGGGTTCTAGAAGGTCCTTAGGGCTCAAGACAGGGATATTCCCGTCTGCTTGTGTAGGGCAGTGGTTGTTTGGATGACAGCAAGTTGGAGGATTTTCTTACTGCAACTCATTTCTTTCTAAATTCAGAGACTATGAATAAACTTTTAAGGCAAGAAGTTTGTAGAACAAATTCCTGAAGTCATGGAGTTTATTGCATTTACTGATAAGCTTGGAAGATTTCTTAATAGGATGGTCAGGAATCAGTCACACAGAGGAACTATAGCCTGGGGGGGAAAAAAAAAGCACCCCTTTGTTCTCTTTTATTGGTTTGAATTTTCTCCAAGTGAGCAAGTCAAGCAGAACAGGAAGTCTTGAAAGCATTTGTTGTCTTGTTCCTCTAAACTTGGCTGTTCTGCAGTGCTGAAATCCCAGATCAGCACCAGAAGAGGTGAGATTTAAAAACTGAGGGTACACTTTGACTTAAATCATCATTTCAAAACCTGAATTTCAGTGTTTCTGTGCTAGAAGTAAGAGAAGCTCCTTGTACCAGGTTAAAATAGATAGATAGCATCATCTTGATGATGATCCTTCCCTCCTAAGCTTTGGATTTGTATTGTATTTTCCTTCTTCAAGGCTACAGTGCTTTTCAGTTCCCTAGTGTTCTCTAGTATGTTTGGAGTTTTTAAAAGCTGCTGTTTTAGTTCTAACACTTCTCAGCTTCCTGGAATAAAAAGAAATTGTTTGGATCCTTTTAAGGAGAGAAACAGGGAGGGAAAGGGCAGTGTTTGTTCTGTGTGTTGGTCCCTAAATACGTTTCTGCGTTTTCCCTCTGACTTCCCTGAGGAAGTGGAGATGTGCTGGAGGAGAGTGTCGTCTTCTGGGTTCCAGTTCAGATTTCTCATGTAGAAAGGGAAAGGTATAAAAACCTGAGCACATCCTTTTCCTAAGCTGAGCTGGGTGAGGTGCACACGTGGCTTTGCCCTGGTCCGTGGTAGGTGTGACATGTTCCCTGCTGTGACTTGGCTCAGTCACCCAGTCACTGATGGTCCACTCTGTGGCTTTCCAGGCTCTGTAACAGACACAATCTCTGATTCCTCCTCCTGAGGATGGATGTCTGGGAGAGGTAAGAGCAGCCACTGCTGAAACAAAACTGCAGTTTGAAAGGAGCTGAATGTCTGAAGGAGTTTTGTTTGTTTTCTTTTCTGTCGTGGCACATAAATGGAAAGGGGTTTGGCAGCACTTATCACAGTGGAAAGAGCAGCACTGTAAAAATTACAAAAGAAGACTTGACAAACATGTAAAGTGGTTTTTAATTTCAGACACCCTGGAGCATGATGCATTTGGAAAATTTTAATTGGGAGCTTGAAGTTTGATAGGTTTAATTGCAAAAGATAGTTGAAGTCCTGAGTCCAACGAGTACAAACAAGAATATATAGAGTTGTGGAGCTTTCTTTTAATGTTAGAGAGCCACCATGTGCATAATATGTGCCTTGTTTGTATCAGTCACACTGTGACCCCTCCTTCCACAGGCAACTCGGTTAATCTTTCATTTTCAAAGCCTGTATTTTTGTATCTTGGAAGTTATCAAATGCACATATTGAAAGACTCTGAGTGGAGGGATTCCTGAGGCTCAGAGCAGCCCTGGAACTGCAGGAACCACACAGGGCTGTTTGTGTGCCAGGCTGAGAGCAGTCCATGTGTTGTCAGCTGTCAAGTTAAAATCACTCTGCTACATCCTCAGCTTCTTCAGAGAGAAAAAAAAATTGAGTTTATATCATCTGTTGGTTTGGGTTTTTTAGGGGGTGCTGGTTTGTTTTTTTTTGTCCTTAGTTATAGATACATTTATTTAAGTAATCTTTTCAGATTTCCTCAAATTTTCCAGCAGACAAATTGCATATATAAGTCATCATCTTATTTAAATGCAGGGTTTGGAATTTTTTTTTAATCTGTCTGTTTTTATCACGCTGTCAGTATGTTCAAACACCTTTCAGCTGCACTCTTGTTTACTCACTTGGACAGGTCTACAGAATTAATCAGCTCCTCTCTGGGTCAGCAGACACGTGTTCCTCTGGTAAATAGTATATATTTCATTTAGAGCAGTTTTTATTATTACTATTAGGCACTTTCAGGACTGTGTTGGTTGAAGCTTGGAGAGCTTAGTGCTGGTGATTGTTCCCACAAGCACATCACAGAGGAAAGCTGCTCCTTCCTCCTGCTCCCTGAAGGTATTGCTGTTTAGAGGAACACTTTTAATTACTCTTTATGATGTTGCAAAACTTCCTTTGGGCTTTGTAGAGGCAGTTACAGATAGAGAAGGAATATTATCCAGAAGGCAGGAAAAATGATCAGGCTGTCAGCTGAGCTGAGAGTCAGAAATCCTGAGGATGTGAAAGGGTGAAGGACAGAGAGGAATTTTCCAGTGTCAGAGCCTGCTGGGCCAATTATTGCCTGTCTTACCTCCTGACTGGATTTCTCAGAGGCTTCCCAGGTGTTGAGCCAAGTAAAAAGCTGCTCAAATAAAACTGTTAGAATTGTTTATTTTGTCAAATTTTTATTTTTCTCTAATTGTTTGGTTTAGAGCTTAGAGCTTGATTTGAGTATTGTTTCCCTAAGTTTTGTTATCAAATGTCTCTTTTCTCCAAATATAGTTGGGGAGATACTTGTAAGAATATTTATACTTCTATAACAAAGCAAAAGTTAATGATCTATCATACTAAGTACAAATCTTCCTCCTATTTTCCCAAATAAAAGCAGCTGTTACAGCAAAATTTTAAAGCACTGCTTAGCCTTGGTTTGGAATAACCCAGGAGTGAAACATAGGTGCTAATATTGGAGCATCTTTTCAATCACAATGGGATGCTGAAGTATGTAATTTTATATACAAATCATTTTCTAATATGTGTGCACTCTGGGTGGGTGTGAGTTTTCTCAAATGGTTTGAAAATAACCATCATATAATATTAGCATCTTATTTGTCTCTCTGTTGTGCTCCTCAGAAGATCAGAGCTTATAATTTGTTGGAAATATGTAAGAATGACACAGATAACTTAATGAAGTGGGTTTTGCTCTGCCATTGAGTACAAATATCTTCAATATTGAAATATTATCTCTGAAATCCAGACTTCATGGGTTACAAGTCTTAGTACAGCTATTTTGTGTAATATCCCTTTCAAAATGCAATTAGTGCAAGTACTTTTCTGACAAATTGCTTTGCATAGGGCTGGTCCAAGTAAGAAACTTTTATTTTTGAAGAAATGAAATTCAGTCTAGACACTCATTAGCTTATGGGGAGTGGGGTGAAGGCTTTGTGGTTTTATACTTTTATTAAAAATTCAAGACATTAGTGAGGAAATACCTAGAAAGAAAGAAGTGGAAAGGGAAAAAAACCCAACCCTAAAGTAACTCATTAGTTCCTTGTGTTCATGTGTTGTGCTATGAAGCTACTACAGTAGTTTTAAAAAAAAATATGTTCACTATGGCATTATATGATCTTTCTTTCATGACTTTGATATTTTTATTCAAAAAAGAGTTTTTAAAATTTTCCCCTCATTAGTTATTTATTCTCTGTTGCTGTACTATCCTCCTTAGTCTGTAAGTTAATTTTCCTTCAGTTGAATGGCCACTGAATTGAAAGAATCTCTGAAAAAGGATTGGATGGCTGGTAATGGAAGGAAGGAGAATTTGTCTTCCAGTCAACTGAATACAGAAAAATGCAGCAGAATTCTCTAAAATTTCACTTTATTTGTCAGAGCAATTGGTCCATTGTTTTCTCTTTTAATTCTGATATTCAATTTAATTCTCTGTAGTAGAAGTAATCAACCTCATGAGTTCTACTGTTGAGAAGAAGTAGGTTAAGGATTTAGGTCAGATTATATATATACCTATATGATGTATTTATGCCCATGAGGAAAGGAGAGCTCAGGTTTCAGCAATGCTGTCCCAAGGTAGTGTGGACTTTGAAGGTCACCACTTTGTGGGGCAGGTCTCTTCTGGAGCTGCTGGCTTCTTGCATTAAGGAGATGAGACCTGAGAATACAACAGAGATGATGTCTTGGAGACTTTCCTCAGACTTTTTGCCTTTCAAAATATCCTTTTTTAATTGTAACAGCTCTTTTGCTCCTCTCACTTTACTGGCCTCTCACACAGATGCAGAAAATTGCAGCATATTAATGGCAACTCGGGGCTATTCTTTTAAGCTGCCTGGCTAAAAACTCCTCTGATAAGAGTTCTATTTTCACACCTTATAAATAACCACCAAACCCTGCCCTTTAGGCACTTATTATCTGCTGGTGACATTTTCTTCTATCAGTGGACTATTTTCAGTATCAAACCTGGTCACTGCATATTATTTCATTATTTTGGCAGTGATGTTGCAGCAGGAAGGTGTTTTCTTGTTCCCTATTCCATCTCAAAGCAAAGTGGCAGTTACTCAAGCAGAAAGCTGATGTTTCTGATTTCCCAGCTCCTCATCTTTGATAAACTGGCACTCGAGGTATTTTGGGACCTTGAACACGAGTGCTTTTCTGACCTTTCCTGTAGATCATTCTTGTAGGAATGGCACGAGCTTAAGACTGAACTTGCCAAGGTATGGCTGAAAAATTCAGAAAAGCTTATCTTGGGGTTTTGTTCTGTTTGTCATTACTGGGATTAATCACATCCACTCACACTATTTATATCTTCATGTTCCTTCAAGTAGCCAAGATCAAAGCCATTTCTAATCATTAAAAAGCCAACATACGTATATCTCAAAAGCATGCAGAAAGGAATGCAAATTTTAGAGAAAACAAATCCTAAAAAGAGCAGTTCTGCAAAACTGGGCTTCCCACACATTCCAGTTTGATTGATTGTCATTTAATATTTTATTAAGTAGCAAAATCTAATCCCCCTTGTGAGACCTCTTAGTCCCCTCTCCCCCTGCTCCTCCTTCAGAATATATAACATTTAAATCCATCTCTCTCTGGTGAATAAATCTATTTTTAACCTGTTTTCAGTACTAATCTCACTTAACCTGGTTTTTAGTATGCATTGAGCAAAACAATGTAGTTTAAGAATTACAAGATTTCTGCAGCCAGGATGGGAAGGCAGCAATTGATTCCTAAAGTTCAATAAACTGTTATTAGTGAAAATATACATCACATAAAAAGAATGGTGCAGTGTGTGAAATCCAGACTTGGCTTTTCTTGCCCAATGTGGCACCAAACTCCCAGGAGCAGGAATCAAAGCAGGTACCCTGGGTTTATGTTAACTGCCTGCTTCACCTTTGGGCAAAGGCTGCTAGGGATTTATCACCATTCCCATGGTCGTGGTGAATATTCTATAAATGGCTTTTTTGGTCCTGTTGGCTGAATGGCAGGAGGGGATCAAATATCGGGGCATTTGGGGCTTTGAGTCTATAACTGATCTGTGGAATTTGCTCTGTGTAACTTAAATTCATTGTGACAGTGGCTGAAAAAAAGTTGTAAAAATTAATGTAGTGTAAAGATAAATGTATCAAATGTATTTTCATTTTGAGACAGAATCTGGTTTGTAGTTGAAGAGATGTTTTCAGTGTAACAGAATGGCTTGGTTTGAGAAAAGCAACTGCCAACTCCCCCAAGCACAGAGGGAAAAGCCTCCCTCCTAACACCAGGGAAAGGGAGGAAAAGAGGGGAAAGGAGAAAAAACAACTTCAAACCACGTTTATACTAAAACTACATATATTTTTACAGAAAGAAAGAGACAATTAGAAGAGAGTACAAACATACACTCACACAAGTCTGCAACAACAAATTCCCCACTTTTTAACAAACACACAAACTCTACTGTCTTAACTACACGTTATTCCCCAGAGAGACAAACTCAAGCAGAAAGAAGAGACCCAGAACAACACATTTTACTTTCCTGAGGTATCCTGTGAGCCAGTGGTGGGCCTGGTCCTCTCCATCCCCCCTGGGACAGCATCGTGCGTCCTCCCAAGAGGAGGGCTGAGAAGTGACCGCCTTAACCACTCCCACACTGGTTCCTACTTCCCTGGAGATGATGCCATAATGTGGTATGGAATACAAAATTACTGGCTAGAAGAGGTCAGCTGTTATTAGCTCAGCCCAGCTCAAGTCAGCTGCCAGCTTGGGCCTAGTCCGAACTTCAGAGCCCAAATTTAGGCCACCTAGACCCGTAACAAAGAATCAACCTTTTCCTTTGAAGACTAAAACTAAAAGGAGGGTTACAATGTGCAAAGCCTGTGCTGATGCAGTTGTGTTTGTTGTCCCAACCTGGTCTCTTTTGGTGTCAACACAAAAAATAGACGAGCCAAAAATTACCCCAAGGTTAAATTTAGTCATTTGAGGCAAAGGCTGTAGATGGTGGAGGCTTTCAGATAACCCCTCATTTGCATCCCAGGTAGGTGTTGTCAGTGGTGTTCAGTCTCTGGCATTGCTAGAGCAGAACAAAGGAAGCTGCAAAGTGGCACTCTGGCTAGCAGTTCTTTGAAGTGTTTAATGTCTTTTAATTAAAAATATCATGAAGGTGGCTGTCAAGTTGTGAAGCAGCTGTACAAAAGCACTGAAATGCATATAAGGGAAGCAAACAAAAAGTTGTGATTTCAGAGCTCCGGATTTAATCAGTGCATTTTGCCCTAAAATTAAGCATTTCAACATAAAAGGAAAAATTTGATCTGGCTCTTATGATTCTGAAAATTCTTTCACCACTTCTCCCTGGGTTCAGCTTTACTAGGATGAATTTTGTGACACTGAATCTCAAGTCAGGACAAGTTTGGCCAAGAGAGTGGGCCTGGATGGGCCAGTTTGAAGAGCTTTCCAACCAAAGAACATAAACAGTGGCATGTGCTGCTCAGCATGAGTTGTGAACTCCAAGAGGTTTGGTTGAGCCCTGCCAGCAGCCAAGGATGGCATGACCACCCACTCACCCTCCATTCCCAGCTAGTGGGGGAAAAGAATAGCAGAGAAAAGCAAGAAAACTCCTGTGCAAAGGCAGGTTAGTAAGGAAAGGGGAATTAAAAAGCAAAATGAAAATACAGGTAACTCCCACCTCCCACAGGCAGGTGGATGTGCAGCCAATCTCCTTTGGAAGGAACCCCAAGCCCCCTGATGTGACTGCTGGGCATGACATGCCATGGCAGGGATGTCCCTTTGGCACTCCTGGGTCAGCAATCCTGGCTGAGCCCCTTCTGCCTCCTGTCCATCTGTCTTAAAAATACACGTGACATGTACAGAGTTATGCAAACAGCATGGGAAAAAAGGTACATTCAGATAGGTTTGTCCTGGAAGTTCCAGGAAATATTCTGTTTTGTTATACTCGTGTTTATTTTTAAATTTTTGTTAATCATTTTGAGGAAAACTTGTTTCTTCCTCAAGAAGTAATGGGTCAGTGTTTTGGAATTTTTGCAAGCAGTATTTGCCTAAATAAGAAAAGCACATGAAGATGAAAAATTCCATTGAAATCAAGGCATTATGTGAAATGCATCAGTAAAGGGAATTTGACTCTTCTCCCAGTGCTGTCTGATAATAAATGGCTGTGGAGAAGAACTGTGTTTGGCACTCAACTGTTTTATAGCCATGCTCTCAGTTACCATTGTTCAGTCAGATTGTGGGTACTGCTGAGTGTTGGTAAGAGGGATTTTTCTCATTTTAAAACTTACCAGAAAATGTCATACAAATGATCTGCAGTCAACTGCATCTGAGTCCAATTAAATGGAGTTTATTGAATTGAAAGAATTGGATGGTTTGGATTTTACCAGTCGTACCTGCAGACAAAACCCAAGCTTTTGATATTGTTTGCTAAGTTTTCAAAGGCACATTTTCTATCAGACAACAAACATTCTTTGTGATGTCGACCCTGTTTTCACTCACGGCAATATTTGCTCTCTGATATTTTCTCTCTTTCAAAGAAAGCCAACTCTATCAAAATCCAAGACCTCTCTTCAGTTTCTGTTTCCATCTTCTCTTTACAAATGAACAATGAAGATTTCTTTTCTTCTCAGTCTTTGAACTGTAAGGCAATTAAATTTCCAGTGGTAGGAGCAGGTAGCAGATTATCTCAATAATGCTGTTCTGTTTCCTCAAGAGTTGGTTGAAACAGACGTTTTGGACACGGTGAGAAATGAGACCTTTAACAAGAAACCAATACAGCAAAGAGTATTTTACTTTTGCTTTAATAACTTTCCCATTTGGTGGAATTAAGATAAAATGAAATGGCTGGGAATATCTTAATTCAGGGATAGAAACGTGTATATTGACTGAGTAGCAGAAAAATTACAGACAGATCCTCTCTACTTAAAGTCTGTTCTTCAGCCTCTGAATTAATGCAGTTGTAGAGCTTTAGATATGTAACAGCTTTTTTTTGGTCCTGTGAAAAGATGCAGTTTTAAAACCAGTGTGTTTGGGTGGTTCATGTCTGTTAATGTAGAGTAATTAACTGCAATGTCAATCCTACACCAGCTCTCGGGGTTGAACTTGGAGTTCTGGGAGGTGCAGGACAAGATAGTCTCTGAATTTCAATATAAACGAAGCCATTTGAGCACAAACCCTCAGCTCTTCACCAGAACACTCATAGCAGGTGGCTCAAGAAGTTTAACAAATTGCTGTTGTTGCTGACAGGGCAACTTCTGGAAGTGCCAGTCCAGGTTTTGACTGTGTTCTTTTGTTCTGAGGAGTTCATCCCTTACAAATTGTCAGGCTCCCTTTGTGCTTCTTAAAAACCAACTCCTCCCTTTCCTGAGGACTCCTTTGGCATTTCACTGGTCACTGTGGCATCTTCTAAGAGCAAACCTATAATTTCCTGCATCTCATAAGAGATCTCAGATACACATTTGACATGGCACAGATATTCCCCTGTACACAAATTAAGGCAAGATTCTCACTGCCCATGTTTTTAAAAGGAAAGTTTCATAGCAGTCTTTGAGCTACAATTTCATGTATTGTAATGATATATCATTGGTGTAATCAAAAAGAGTTTTTTTCTTATCTTGATTGAAAAGTAATTTTATTTCTACACTGCTTTTCTTTTCCCTGTAGTCTGTTTGGGAATATTAAGATATTAATTTTTTTCCCCTCTCCTAGGGAGAGGTATTTTTTTGGTTATGCTTTACGTGAAAAAAATGCTCAAAATTGCTTTTTCTAATTCAAAATAATGTTTTCTACATTTCTGTATTGCTATGTGGAATGGTCCTCCATTATTTGGTTATAACTTTAAGTCCTAAATTGCTGTGAGAATTTTCACAGCCCGCAGTGACTGCCAGATACTGACCTCAGCTTAGTAAACATCCCCCTGCATTCCAGAGGTGAGGAGTTACTTTTCCAACATGTTTAACTTCCCAAAGCCTGCCGTGGATGCTACAGGAACCACAGAGCCTTCTTGAGCCTCTTCCATTTTTCTTGTTAAATTGCAATATTAGTTTGTTTAATTTGACAGGTCCTGATGACTGAAATGTGATGCTGAAAGGTTGAATAATAGCCCAGCTGATTTTTTTGTCCTTTTGGGAGAGAAAGATGCCAGAGACAAGCTGTCCTCTGTGGCAACCTTATTAGAGAGATTGAGAAATGAATGGAGCTATTAGAAAACCCAGTTAGGATGTATATGGGAGGAATTATAGCTCTGCCCACGGGGGCCAAAAGCAACGACTCCATTTAGATTTTCAGAGTTATGGGCTCTGGAAATGTCGCTGAGGAGTAAAGAACTTTCCATCTCCATCGTTCATCACATAATTGGCTGAACTGCTCTCAGGGGTCACGAGACTCCAAATGTTGGCGTCATTAGTCTCAAACTTCCAAGACAAAGATAAGATTTCTGCTATGACATATCATCAAAAAGATATTACTTTTTAAAGATAAATAGTTCATTCTCTTCTCTGATCTGGATCTAATAAACTAAGATCAAAAGAAAGCCATTTTTTGCTGTGTTGTGAAATGCTACTTTTGGAACAGGAGTCAAAGCTCTTTCTGTTTCGTCAGTATTGCAATTCTGCAAACTGGACCTTAGCAAAGACTACCAGTTGTTCTTATTTCTTGATTATGTTTTCAAATTATTGATTTCTGATAAAAGAACTATTCAGTTACTGTCAAAAAAGCCAACACAATTTGCTTTTAGAGAGCTCTGACTTACTGGTAGAGTCCTCATGTTTTATATATATATATAATGTAAATATTTATAATGGAACAAAATAGACAAAAAGGCTTGAATAGACTTAAAATTCCACTTCCTTTTTGATTATTTTACAGCCTGATAGCATTGCAAGGTGAGAGTTTTCAGTACAATTTTTTTCTCTTTACTGATGTAATACTTAAACTAATATTATTTTTTATTTTCTGTGTTTTTTTTCTTTCAGTGTAGTGTGTTTTTTAATCAATGTAGTGTAGTTATTAATCAGTAAACAAGAGATATACAAGCAACACTTAATGGTTAGGGGGTTAAGTCTTAAAACAGGAATATTTAAAGAGGAAACAACATGACTCTGCTGTCAGTTGACCATTAGGAAAAAAGCAATTCATCAACACTATGAAAATAAAGCATGTTCATGGAACCTAAATGAATCATAACTATTAAATACAAAGATTATCATTCCACCACGGGACTGATGACCACTGTCTGACCAAGGTGGTTCCAGTGCCTTCACATTTCTGCATTAGGGCTCAGCTGCGACTTCAACCACCTTTTAACCAATTCCACTTTTCTGATTTTTCTTATTTATCTGCTGCATCTTTACTGTAAAACACTGAAAGAGTGTCAAAATGTTTGGCTGTGACTCAATTAGTTGTGTTGTACCATCCTGTTTAAGCTTTGTCTTGCTCACTTGTAGGTTTGGTTTCCACTATTGCATTTCACTGATTTTTCTGGGATCTCTGCCCTGTGCTATAAATAAAAGTGAGGTTGTGCACCTGCCATTCTGAGTGTTGCTCTGAGCTGTTGTTGCATTATTTGCAAGTTCCTGGAATATAATGGAGATGTAGAGCATGAGACAGGACCTTGTGATGGCAGAAGTACAGAAGTTTAAGCACATTTTGAGCCTCCATTCTTTTTGTTCAGAGAGAATCAATTATCTCAGTTAATACTGGATCAGTTCTTTATCTTTTGTGCCTTATGTAAAAGACCTTTTTTAGCTTCTCTCCCACCATGGTATGTTTGATACTGATTCCATTTTTTACTTCTGCTCTGATTGTCTGTTTCCAGAGTCACTTGCAAGGATGTTATTACAGATCAGCATCATAATTAATGGGTAAATGATAAGGCTTAATTTTATTCTGAGCCCACAGGACCTGAATTAGAGAATATTTGAAGAATGCTGACAAATTTCCCATTTTTCAAAGATGATTTTGTTGGTTACTGAAAGAAAACATGAGTAAGTTTGACAACAGAAATTTTTATAGTTCATGATATAGTTTGTAATAATCTCTGTAGTTAATCTGCAGCAATAGATGTTAAAATTCATCAAGTGCTTTATTTTTTTTTTGTTTAACTTAACTCTTGTTGGTGGCCTGACTGGAATTTCTTTGGAATAAGTTAGGGATGCTTATGCAATCAGAAAAAATATTTTAGTATTTAATATATTTTAAGTTTGAAATTTCTGTTTTGGTTTATTATTTTCATAGCTTGAGTTTCAGTTCTGGTTTGTGTTTAGTTTTGGATTTAGTCAGAGGAGAGCTGTCCCAGGACAAACCTTCTCATGGGCAGAGTGAAGCATTTTAAATGGTGCATTGGTACAATGAGGAAGGGAAGGAGAACTTCAGGCTAACTCTGATGGGTAAGAATTCTCCAGCTTGTTTGGGGAGCTTGAATAGGTTTAATAGTAAAATTTATAGAATTCATGCAACTGCTGTTGAATATATTGGTTTAGAAAGGCAGGATGGCAATTAAACTTAGATGATTGTTGATTAGAATAGAGTTAAGTTGTTATAGCAACTGGAGCTCTCATCTTACCACTGTACACAGAAGAGCACATATTAAAGAAAATAAAGGGGGAAAAGACTGATCCTTTCCTTTTTCCCAATAGCCTGCAATCATAATTAACATAATTGGTATTCAGAATTTTTCCTTTTGCAGATTCTAGTACTTAAACATTACTATGTAAATACAATTAATTCTGCAATCATCAGACTTAATTCAGTAAAATTATTCCATTTTTTTTACTTAATACTGCATTTCAGTTCTCTATCAACTTAACCATTTAAATAAAAATGTAGAATACTTCCAGCCCTTATACAATTTGTGGGGGCAGTAGATTTCCTAATTTTCATTCCTTTTCAAAAGAAAAGAGCACAGGTCCATATAGAATAAGCAACAAGTTTTTAATAACGTTTCAGAATGACTCCTTTCCTTGCATGAATGGCACTATGGAATAGTTGTGTTTTCCTTCTAAGTTGGTCATCAGAAAATGGGAATGTTGAAATTTACTGGGCACAGGAAACTGTGTCTGGACTTCTGCCTCCATTTGGTTAAAAGAAACAGGCACTTTTATACTTCATTTTGCATCAGCTGCAAAAAGAAAAAAAGATGTTGTTTTAAACTTAGAGGTCAAGAGAAGTTAGTTAGATGGGAATGAAATGAAGAGCTCTCAGAGTTTCAATTTTCTTAAAAACCCCCAATTATTTGTCTTGAATATGTTTACCATTTCTGAAGAGAACAATTTGAGGCTAGAGAGAACTGAAATGTCAACTAATAGTTCTAATTACTTGCTCATGATCCTTTCAAAGGTAGTTTGAAAGAAAATGAACACATGCTCTCCATTAAAACAGATGAAGTTTAAATGTCTCCAAGTAATGCCTAATTTCAAGTTCTCGAAATTTAGAGTTTATGTAAAGGAGGTGAATGGCCTGTTTTGTGGCACCAGCTCTGGCAAAGGTAGGCTGGGCCTTTTAGAAGACCTGGCAGCAGAAGGTTAGTTAAGTCTGACCATTAGAAACCCTTCTCATTAGTTTGCTATTTAGCTATAAAAATTTGCTCCAGGCTAAAAATTAGACTCAGCAATTCCAAACATATGAAGCTTTAAATTACTATTGGGATGTACACAAAAAGCAAGTTTGCTTACACATCCATTACCTCTCCATCAATAGTTCTCCTCTAGCTCAATATTTTATGTGCTCTGAAAGTAGATAGAAAATATTTCTGGTCACCAGGTTGGAGCCTATTTTTCTATCTGCTCCAGGTTTATTTCAGGTCTTTTATAGAGCCTTTAAATTACATCTGTGCAAAGTTAAAGAGTTTGATTTCCTCAGATTTAACTTTCATTTTCTTGAAGTATGATATCCTCATTCAAGGCCATCTGCTTCTTTTCCTGCTCTTTTTAAAAGAATTCTGTGGTGTGGGCAGCTTGCCTTCTGCTGACCACAGGGTGGAATGATGGAATTGTCCTGCTTTGCCAGGATCCCCAAGCCAAATCCCTCTGTAGGGCAGGTGAGGCTCTTCAGCAGGTGCAGCTTTGCAGCCAGAACACTCTTTTGTAAAGAATCTTTCCAAAACACAGTCTGAGAGGTGGGAATGAAGTGAAAGGCAAGGCAAGATTTAGAGCTGTAACAGTGTGTAAGGAAACAGTTTCTGTGCTGCAGAGGATTTTGATGTTCCTCAGTGAGAGCCATTAGTTGGAACCCAAACTGCAGCAATTCCCTTGGCAAGAAGGTTCCACGCTGGCAGTTGGAGGAGTGCAGGTCTGGGAATGCAGGACCCTGCCAGGCTGCCAGCTTGGCTGCTGGAATGAGCCCAGCTCAACACCTCCCAGGGATCCCTGGAGGTCTCCATAGCTCCTGAGCCAGCAGAGCCCCACAGTCCCTGAGCCTGGATCCCTCTGCCACCTCTCAGTGCTCTGCTGCCTCATTGCTGCTTCTTCTCAGAGCTGGAAGTTCTGTGCATTATTTAAATTCAGTACAGAGAGATAGAGCTTAAAAATAAACAGCACCTACTCCTTTGGAGTGCAGGTTGGTCAGGACACATTCTGGTGGCCACCTGTCCAAGTAGGGTTTCACCTCTGCCTGTTTCTGGTTTTGGAAACTGGAATAGTCACCTGTACAAACTGCCCTGAAATAAATGAGGTTCCACACAGAGTAGAATCTGCCTACTCACCATCTTTCTAGTACTGAGATTTAAATATCTAGATGCTGCAGATTTATATATTTCTCAATTTTGCAAATAATTCTTTTAATTAACCTGCTTTAGTCAAGCATCTGATAGCATTATAGCTGTCAACATATATAAAAGATATATTATAGGCAGCATTCACACTTAATCCCACAGTTTTATCCCTTTGGAGTCTGTGTTCACTTGGCTCTTATCTCAGCACTATCAGCTCCAGCTTCTGTGACCTTACTTCTGTACCTCAGAAAGTATTAGAAATCAGGCAAAGCATTTCAAATTTTATTTGCAGTCTTTCTCCATGGACATGATTATCCAAACATTTATCATCAATATTGTAATGTGCCTTCATTTTCAAGGCAATACTCAGGATTTCATATGGCCAGGGCTTTTCTGTTGAATGGGCAGGGACTTCTGCAGTGCAGTTTTCACACTGTGTCAGCACATGTGAAATACATGTAAAAGTCCCTAGGTCTGTCTCTGGGTCACAAAAACCATGGAGCATTCTGCTTTCCAAAGGAGCCAACAATTGCTGCCAAGGTAGGCTGGAAATTGGGAGCTCTTTTCTTCCCCCTGCTTTGATGAACCCAAAGAAAACATTGTGGGTTTAAATTAATTTCAGTGCAGAGAAGTCTCAGTAGTTCTCACAATTATTCAAGTTATCTGAGGCTACAGTTGTCCCATGGAGCTTGGAAGGTGTCTGGGACCATGTTTTTCACAAAAGCAGACCCTGAAGGGTGTGTTCATCTGTAACTTTTTGATTTGCAGAAGTAGCTTTGAGTGTTGTGTCCCAGTTTATGAGCTGCAGAAATGCTGCATTCTGTACACTGCCTAATTTCTTAGCTGATTTGAAATAATGGCTGGTTATTTTTTCAGGTGTGAGAGGAGTTAGAGACAATCCCATTCATTTTCATATCTTTCTCAGATGAGAAAATGCAACCCAGAGATGTAGATCCCCTTGGTGTTTGAAGGGATAGCCCACCCTTGATCTCATCCCAGATAAACTCCTGTGTGTTTGGGCATAGTTGAACAAATTAGCAAAGGCAGAGGCCACAATTCTCTCTGGATGTCCCTTTTTCCTTTCCAGGAAATATTAAGAAAGCAATCTTTGAGGAACTTGCAATTTTTTGGTCATCTCAAAGAAGTTAATTCTTTTCTTTAAAGGTTTTGGTTGAAATTAGTGAGATGTTTTCAGATCCTGCACATCGAAGTGTAAAAAAGAGACCATGAATTCCAATTAGGAATTTTGTACCGAGCTGTAAAAGTTCTCATAAAGGGAAGAGAGAGAGCAATTAACCTCAGCTTGTTCTGTGGAAGACACTGAGACCAGAGGAATGGAATTGGTTTGGTATTTTTAGATTGATTTGATATTTTCAAAACTGTAAGCATGCTAAGTACAAATCTGTCAGACATATCCCAGAACTTCATTAATGCCTTATTTTGGAATAGTGCTAATTGAGTACACAATTTTGTCTGCTAAAGGCCTCAACTGATTTTATTCTGGAATGGTGTGACATTTGAGGACAACTGAAGTGTTTAATTTTTTTGATTGAAAATGAGACTTGTTAGTTGTCTGTGCTCTCTTTGGAGTAGGAAACCAGGAAAAAAGTAGCATTGCAGATGGAAATCCTCATGGAAAGTCCACAAAAAGAACCCATGGCAAGGAAGGAAGGGGTTTCTGGCAGTGTGTTTTCTACAGGGCTGTATCATACATGGGCAGAAGTCGAAGGCAAGGATTTTGATGCCTTCCATGTTCATAAGTAATTACATGGAATATTCATTAGGGAAGTGTGGCCCCTCAACAACTTGCAGAGGACTTTTGCCTTTTTCTGTGATATTTTTCATTTTAGAGTTGGTTAAATGTGACCGTTATTTAATCCTGTGCAGACTTTAATTTTCTTTTTCTTGTTATATTCATGAATTTATCTTCTTTTCCCACCTTGACATAATTGTTCTTCTTAGCAATTGAGGCCTTTCAAATACTGTCTATTTTCTTTTCCTCACAGGGAATTAAAAATCCTATGAAGTCATAACTAAAACCAGGGTAGATACATAAAAGTCTATCTGATTTTAATTTAATAATTCCAAATATCTCAAACATATTATGTAAGAAGAAAAATAATATTTTGCAGGCTATTTTAAAAGGCAAGGACAGTAACATTGTCATAGAAGGAGGTAAAGGCCTGACAGATTTACTAATGCTGATTATGAGGCAATTATGCTTTGTTTCAATATATTTCTTCTGTAATTAGTGTTAAAAGAAAGTGTTCCCAGCACGTAGGAAAAAATACAACTTTTCCCATTAAACACTTTATTATATTATTTAGAAGTCATTGTTTGTAAATAAACTTCAGGGAGTCTCTTTGACATGATATAACTGTAATCTCTGAAAACAACATAAATTCTGAACTAATTATCAAGCAGGCTGATTTAAGGCACATTTTTTTCTTCAGTACCAGTAAGTTTGAAAATTCTTTTGAAAGTATTTATCATATTAAGATGCTGATTCTGCACAGCATTAAGCACATAAGTAGTGGTTCATACAATTAGTTCTGAAATCAGGTGCTTGGAAAAGATGTAAAGGTGACCATGACTCCTTTAGCAGGCTGAGGGCTCCAGCCTCAGATTACCTGCTTGCAACAGGCTACAGCTTCTGTCTCAAACTGTTTCCAAAACATTTGCAGCTGAAACCATGAAAGCTTTGCTTTGGCTCTGATAATCAGCAAAAATCAGTTTATAGGTGGGTAAGATTGGCAGTGTTAAAAGGAGCAGTTAGTTGGGTTGCAGAGAGGAACTGGGATATTTGAGAGGGTCTCTTAAAAGATTCTTTTCTGCTATTTAATCTATTGCATGTTAAAGATCCCTCTTTGTTGTGATGTCAGACGTGAACTCCTCATTAACCACAATTAGTCCAACAGCACATTATACCTGCAACGACTTATCAGCAGTTAATGAAATAGTCATTGGCAAAGTCCAGCACAGGAGCTATAGATCCTGGGCTCATAATTGCATCTTGGCTGCTTAATTGTGCACCCTCAGTAGCCAGGAACTGTTCAAGCATCTCCTTAAGGAGTTATTTCCTTTCCAAGGTCCTTAAGCACGTCTGAGACTCACAGGACATGGACTGTTGTACCTTGAGCTCTCTGACCTTGGCACTCTGTCACAGAAATGTAATAAAAAAAGCTGCAGTGACAGTGAAATGGTTCAAATAATAGAAAAGAAGATTTCAAAACCTCCTCTTGTTTTATTGGTCTCACTGCATTGTTGATAAGCAACAGTATCAGTCCATACATTACCAAAAGTCTGTAAAGAATAGTATTTCTAATAAGGGGTTAGGAATAAAGCAGGACATTAAAATTTAAAAATCCAGTATTAGAGCATTACAGTTTTATTCAGTCATGCTTGGCTTATTCTATACACGAAGAAAATGATTGCAAGTGAGATATCAAGACAGTTTTCTTTATCCTATTTAATTATTGCTTGATTAATATTTGATGCAGGGTTTGCGGAAAGAGATTTTTTTTCTTAATGCAGTGAAAACTAATTTTGGATAATATAGGTGTTTTATCTCCTATCAATCAATGAAATATAACCCCCCTTGTTAGTGGGTTGTCCTGCCCTTCATTGTATCAGTGACAGTCTTTATACTAATATATCTGATATCTCCATTGACCAGAGCAGAAATGACTGCATGCCCCCTGCAATTTATAATCCACTCTACCCAGCTCCTCATCAATTATTTTTGCTGCAGAATGTAGTGCCACTGATAGGCATTTTATCTTAGTGCTGCATTCCCACTGCCTGCAGACTGTTGCTTTGAAGACTCTTAAAAGCATCTCTACTTAATAGCAGTAGCCAGTGCATCTGCTCTCAGATTTGTTCCAAGTTACTCACATTCTGGTTTTAACAATACACTCTCATGCAGAGATAGTAAACACATTTTGTTTAGTACCAATTTATTCTGAACAGAACTGTTCTCAAATTCTTACTGAGACTGTGTCAAAATGTGGGATTCAGGAAAAAAAAAGTGTACAATGTGAAAAATAATATTTTTCCTCTAAATTACTGTAATAGAATTTTCTGCAATTAAAATGCAAACTAAATGCCATGTGCTTTAAAGAGGACACTGGGACTATTTCTCATAGCAGTGACTTTGTCACAGAGTGGTTTCTTTCTGAAATCCTTACTCTCAGAACTTCCCACTGAGGAAATGAAAGTACACCAGTGGACAATCATGGACCATATTATGAACATTTAATCACCCCATTTTCACAGTAAAAACTCCCCTGACAGGTTTTAATAAATTATTTGTGTATGTGGCGGCTTTTAAATATGTTAAAGCCAAAGTAAAAGTACATTGGGGGGAAAGAAAAGGAGTCTATGATAGTGAGATTTATTATATTATAAATAGTTGTGAAGCATTGCTTAAATCTCCATGATTTCTTCATGAAGTTGCTTGAGAGACTTGACTGTATTTTTCTCTTTGTGTGTGTTAAATTATCTGTAACTGTCTGTAGTCATGAATCTCTCCAGTGGTTCTGAATGGGAAGAAGAATTTCCAAGGGTTGTACTGAACTGTATTTTCTTGCTCAGATTTGGGCAGATTAACCCAGAATGCTCCTTTCAGGAGCATCCACTGGGCTGGAGGAGGGAAATGGAAGAGGCTTTGGCTGGTTTTCTTATTTTACAGAGAGTTAGGAAATCAAGGAGCTCCCCATAAATTGTCCTTGGCCACAACTAATCCAACATCTAATTTAATGTGCTATGGAAACCAGAGAAACAAACCTCTCTTATAGAAAAGTCTTTGACTCTCTTTTTTTTTTTTTTTTTTTTGTGAAAACTAAGAATTCTGAAGTTTGATTTTTGACAAAACTGATTAATTTAATTCAGGAAAATGTTCTTAGTATTTTTTTTATATCTAGCTGTCTCCATGCTGCCATTCTGAGTGTGCAAATCTGCATTGGGGCTATTTTACCTCTTTTATCTTTCAGATGTTTTCAGATATGTGATGTAAAGCAGAGCTGGCTCTGACGAGGTTTTCTTGAATTTTTTTTTTATTAGGTTTACTTGAAGTAGTTTTTTTAAATTAGGTTTTCTTGATAGGAACTAAATCTGGGAGCAGCAAAAAGTTTGATGGATTTTAAATATCAATATTATTAGAAGTTAGATCAGAATAATGTATAATGGGAGAGGGGTAGGGACAGGAACTGTAAGAAAAAGGGTGCAAAGGTGGAAGATGGAAGAGGTTGCTCAAAGTGCAGTTTGGAAGCTAAAACATGGAACAAAGTGTGAAGGAGATTTCTTTTTTTATAAGAAGAAATTAATAATGTGGTGGTCTTACAGCAAAGACATGTTCAAAGAAGCCACTTGTAGAAATATGCAGATTCTTGTTGGTCTAAACAGTCCAGAGGTTTTACTATTTCCTGCAAACTTCAGCTTTTGTGGCTTTAATTCCCACTGAAAGAGAAGCAGGGAAGGCCTGAGTGAACATGCAGCAAAGAACAATTTGTACTGAGGATCAAGTTCTCTTTTGAGTTGAAACCATATTTATTCTTAGTCTGAGATATTGTGCAACCCTTCCCACACTTTCCTTTTCTATTGTACACAGCAGCAGAACTCAGTGGGACACAAAAATTCCACCTTTGGATTTAGTTATTTATTTTTATCGCCAACTTTTTGTTGCTGTGCTTCTTTCTGCAAACCAAGTGAATGAGTTTTATGTGTGCTCGTTTTTCAGGAGGGTGAATCCTGAGTTTTAGGTGTGTGCAAATAATTTCAAGCACCTTAGAATTTTGACCATGGAAAAATTAAACCACAGTAGTGATTATTAGGGAGTAAAATCACATCAATTTTGTATTAATACACCAATATAATTACTTTGTCCTGCTCCTTTCTTTGTGAGCAACTGGTAGGTGGAAGTAATCTCTTTTTAAGCTATTTTCTCCTCAATATGTCAGAGGAATTATTTGAAATAATTATGAAAGAGACATAGAATATAAATGTCAGAATAGATGTAAATGGGAAAATATTACTACAGAGAGGTTTTGTAATATGTTGGAAATGTCATTTATGGTTCTGTTTTAATGAATGAGTAATTAGTTGGCTGAATATCAGCTCAGTTCTTAATGGAATCTTAGTGGATTAACTATATTCCTCATTCATATTATCCTACAGAATTTTTCTGCCTTTTTATAATGAATAATCTTTTTGCAGGGTGCCAGTATGAAAAAGGAGGAACTCTTCTAGTGTGGAGAATTTGTGCTTTTGTGCTGTTAAATGGATGAGGGGTATATGTGCAATTATATACCTTAAGTTTTTCCAGGTTCACAATAGGATGTGTGTAATGTTACATAAAGTCAAATACATTTGAGACTCACTCTAGATGTAAATGTTGATTTCAAAGTCTCTGTATTTTGAATCCAATAAAGCTTCAAAAGTCTCAAACACAGATGTGGAATATTAAGCCATCCTGAAAGTACACAAAGAAAACCCTGTTCAGCTCTTTGCTTTTTCTTATTTATGAGCATGTTCCTAAAGGAAATATGTTTATTTCCATAAAAGCTTTTAACATGAACACTCTCATTTTCCCCTTTTTTATTTCAAAGATTCTGTTTTCAAAGATGTCACATAACATCATCATTATATATACACTTTATACTTACATGTTTTCCTAAATGTTTTTCTAGTTGGGCAGAAGTCTGCCAAGACTTAAAAAAAAATAAAATAGAAAACCTGTTTAACATTCATCTCTGCTGAATTAAAAAATATACTCATATATCTGTTTTACTTTAAAAACATTCTTCTGATTTTCTGAATCAGCACCAGATACTGCTATTGGTTACATCAGACCTTTCAGTGACTTTATGTGCTTAGGAAAAACAAGGTTTCAGCTAAAATAACTTGGATTTATAATTTGTTTTCATTTTCTTTTATTTACTGTCTAGCAAAGTGTTACTTGCAGCAAAATTTGGCATCTGAGCTGAACCATTATATTCAGCTGTAATTAGAATAAACTGTCAACATGAATTACTGTGCTTTGGCTTTGGAGATTTGTTTGGAGACAACCACTTCTTACCAAAGCAGGCAGCAATTTGCTGTCTAACTTTGTACATTTGCAAAACACACTTAGTGTAAAATTAATTAGGTCATTAGAAACCCATTATCTCGTCTCAAAGGAACAGATTTTAAAAGCAAGAATGTTTTCTGTAAAAGGTGACAACTTTGCATTCAAACCTGGTTGGGATTCATTCCTTCAAATACTTTCACTCCTATCTCGGTGGTTTCTTTAGTATTTCCCTCCTTCTGTCCCCTTCCAAACCAGGTTATCTGTAATGAAATTGTCCATAATGAACAAGTGTTCCATACAGGTCTTTCCTTTTCATGCTCTGCAATGTTTTCTCTCCACCCCTCAAAGCAGGGAAATTCAGTGCAGACCCTTCTCCTCCCCAAATGTGCTGTAGGCAATTTAACCAATTTCACTTCTCAACCAGAACTTTTTTCTCAGTACATTTCTCTGTGCTTTCTTTCAAGCCACCTGCCTGGTTTTCCCTCTCTTTTGGAGACTTCCCTGCTGGGAGCCTGAATGCTGCTGATCATACAGGCAGGATTCAATTCAGAAGAACACAGCAAGCACAATTTACCTTTCAGCTTCCAGCCCATGTTGTGTCAGGATTTTGTTTCTGCTTTCACTGAATGCACGAGTTTGCCACAAATATTGTCTTGACTGTCTTTGAAACGTGAGAAATTTTTCTTTCCACCTTTTATATTCTAAACTTTTAGCACAAAACCCTGATAGACAAATCCAGTGGCACTCTCAGCATGGAGAAGAATTATTTTACAATTAGACTACAATATGTCAAGAGACTGTATAGGATAAAGGAGAAAAATAGCCACACCTCATCTACTACCTCTGTTCTGAGTCAACAAAGTAGAGGAAAAAGCCAAACCCATCAGACTTTAATAAGGACTGTCTTGAAGGGGCTGCTTCAAGCACTGGACCAGTAATTGTTGAACTACATGGAGTTACAGGCAACTTCCTTTTCAAGTAAATGGACTAGAAAATTTTTTTAGAGCAATCTGAAGCAAGTTGAATTAGCACATCTTAGTCCTTAGATGTTCATTAATGGTATCTTAATAGGCACCAGTATTTTGATGATCTTTGTCTAAGACATTGTGTGCTCAAATACTGAAACACTAAACTCCGGTGTAAGTGCAAATGCTTCATATTGAGAAAGTGCAAAGTATTGATACAATCAAAACTTGGGCCCCTTCTAAGCATTTTCAGGGTAAGATGCTGCAGACTGACAGTGACTCTTCAATTTTGCAGTGTAAGTTTATTTTGACCATAATATTCATCTGATACGTTACAAGCTAAAATATCATTTCTGCAGAATAGTCAGAATAGAGTTAATTAGCAAAGCGCTGAGCAGGCACAACCCCAGATCTCTGCAATGTGGGGATGACAGGAAGCTGATCCTGCAGGTTTGCAGTGTTTTTAATTGTCTGCCCAGTATCGATGTGTGTGGATGGTGCAGGCACCAGTAGGGTCTCTGAAACCTTCCTCACAAAAACCTGAGCTAAACCTGACTTGGGCTGTGCAGACAAACTGCTGCACATCAGCATGAGCTGACTTGGTGGGTCTTTTGTTGGTTTTTTTTTTTCTGGGTAACCTTGGTAAAAGGTCTTAAATAGCCAAATTGATTCAGCTCATCTCAGCAATGCAGAAGACCATTGCAATTTGGCTTTGTCCTTTCAACAAACCCCTCAGATTTTGCTAACAGGCTTCTGCTCCCAGTGTGCAGTAATTGGTGGCAAACACAAAGCTAATTCCTTATTACACAGTGTTTTCAGGGGGTTAATGGCTGAGCTGTTGAATAGAAAATATTAAGCCAATCATGTGGCTTCTGGCAGAACAGAGATCTGTAATTCACATTCTCTGCACTTTGGGTTTGTCTCATCTCTCTTGTCGTTTTTGTAGATTCACTTTATATAAAGTAATCCAGAACAAAAAGCCGTCAGTAGCAGGTTGACATTAACACAGTGAAGATTTGGTCATTGGTACTCAAGTTCTGTATATTCATTTGTATCTGTAACTGTTGAGAACTTAGTGCAGAAGAATTTGTAGAAGGGGGAGACCTCAGAAAAAGGAGTTATTTACAACAGTAGAATGGATATTTTACTTAGAGAAGGAGAGAACATTTAAAACTTTGGTAAAAGTCTAGCTGCAATAAAAGAAATTCTCATCCTTTTCACCATAGAGGAGAACAGATAAAAATAAAGATGCAGAGCTCATTTCTTGTTTCTTACTCTTGTTTTATCCCATTTGTCTTCCCTTTCCATTGGCAGCTTCATTTTCAAATTAGGATAATAGCATCATATTCTTGCTTTGTGTATATTTAAGTCTCTTTGTCTTGAGGGCTTTGTGTTGGCACAGAGAAATCTCTCTGAAATGGAGTTTTCTCTTACATCATCATGGGCAAGCTTTGTAATCTGAAACTAATAAGCTCTTATTGCAATGGCTCCTCTCATCCCCTACTTACGTCTTCTTTCAAAAACATTAAGAAAATAATAAAAGCAACAAGATAGCAAGGCTCTGAAGAGTTTGGATCTTGAGTTTTATGTCCATTCGCTTAGAAGTGTGTGTTGTGCAGAAATAAGGTGAGCTCCTCAGAGAGCTCTAAGAGAACTCCTACTTGTTTCAGAACCTTTTCCTCGGGAGTTCCCTCTGGATGTTTTACATACAGAAGGGCTACCAGTTCAAGTCTGTGTATTCCATGGAGCTTTGTACAGCTCTGGCTTTCCAGGGTGCATAATCTTATTTCACAGCTGCAGTGGAATGGGAGGTGGTTACCACATGGTTAATTACTTTGGTACACAGCCAAAGGAAAGGAAAAGAGAGACAAAGTAGTTTCTTTACTCTGTTGATCTGAATCATATTTGGATTGATTAATTTAGCATGGACAGGGGAATTACCAAGGAAGAGAAGGCACCATCTATACATGTTATCTTAATAAATTAATCAAAAGCTATAAGGATTTTCTTTCCTTTTCTTTGGTTTTACTTCCAGGTAGAGCCCAGTACTTGCCTTTCCCATGTTTTCTGGGACTTTGGGGTCTTTATTTTCTCTTAAAGTAACACAGTGTTACTATCCCTGTAAAATAGTGACATAGATAAAATAAATCTTGCTGAATGTCCAATGCAAACTATCCCTTCCTGCCTCTTCACAGGTCATCAACCAGAGGCATGAAACTTGGTTCTAGTGTGATGAATGAACGTTGTGCAGGGAGTGGGCATGCACTGCACCTCAACTTTCTAGACCAGAGAGCTGCAGGCACATTAACATTAGAAATAACCCCCTTTAATTTTGTGGGACATCTGAAGCTGTGGATGTGCAGACAGCACATGCCTGACAGGCTGTGCTCTGCCATCTGTTCATGGCTTTGCTTGTGGTGGTCGATGCAGCTGGGAGGTAGAGGTTGGTTTATTTATGAACAGCAATGCTAACAAATTAATGACATAACGAGCATGCTGCAAAGGTTCTGACCTTTGGGAACAAGAGCAGTAGCACAAAGAAGGTTGACTTTATTAGAATTTATTAGATGTTTTCACAGCCGGTCCCAAGGGAGGAATTTCACATAAGCCAGAACTGCAGAGAACCTGATGAGTCATTAGGAAGGAGAACCCCATTCCATCAGAAAAATTGTATATCTGATAACAGGATCCTGGGAATGAAGAGGAGTTTCACTGTTTTCAATGCCCTATGTTGATTTAAGCAAAATCTTGGGGTTTTTCTGGATTTGGATTTTATTTCTCTTGTTGTAAAATAAACATTTCCAGGCACTGGTTAGTGTGAATTGCCATTCTAAAATGAGTGTATTGTCCCAGAATGATTCTGGAGAGCTTCTCAACTGACTTCCCTGCAGGTTGCTTTTGTCAGCTGCAAGACCTCAGGCTACTTTTAACACTTTTATCCTTATGGATTTTTATTTTTTACCAGTATAATGCACAGATTTAATGTTTGGGGGGTTCATTAACAATTTCCCTTAGTGTATTTGCTGAGGAGAAAGGAGATGAAGGTATATATGAGCTCTTGAGGGTATTTAATATAACACTTAAATACTTGTTTTTGAAGTTTGTGATGATTTGGACTTGGATCTGTGAATTTGACTTAAATTTACTGCTCATACTCTTTTCTGTTGGAAAATACCATATTCTAGGTCAATGGGAAGTGCACTGTGATCTTTTTTCTGACATCCTACTGAATCATTTGTCCTGTGTCCTGTTATGGATGTGTGATTAGTACTTCTAAGAACAATTTGTGGGCCACATTTCAATAATCCTTTATTTCCCAATTCTATTTCCAATGAAATCTGTGAGAAATTATCAAAAAGCTCAAGATACAGACTTGGATTTTGAGCTTCACTACAATCAGTATCTCCTATTTCCATATGGAAATTGCTTTTCAGAACTCCAGCTGAGCCATTGGGATGCCCCTTCTCCTTCTGCATGCATTTATGAGTGAGGTGAAAGCCTGTTTTTTGTTTTCACAAGAGGTTTTTGGTAGCTGAAATAGAGAAGAGGTGATGTAGAACTATCTATATATTTTATAAAAATGAACTTGACAGTAAAGGAAGTGGAAGAATATTGTTGGTGCCTCATTGCTGATGCTCTTTGCTTTGTGGGTCAGTGTGAGACAAAGCCCTTGGGAAGTTGAGGATCTTGCAAGCATCCATCTCCAAACCCATGATTAGATCCTTAAAAGTGTCATACCTATTGGGCAAATAAATATCTGGCTTTTGTCCCAACTGTATCAGTTGATGGAAGCCATCAGGATGTCTGTTGTGTGATGACAGAGAGAAGATTCCCAGTATTGGAACAGAAAAAGAAAAAAAAGTCTGAATTTTGTTTTTCTTCCTGAAGTGATCAGTGCCTTTAGATTGCAAGGTTCACTTTCAAAGCTCTTATGAATATTAATGCACTTGAAATGTCTTAAAAATATTTAGGGCAAGTAAAATTCCACAAGGATCAGTTTATTCATTATTTCCTGACTCCATGGTATAATGACATTGACTGATTCTTTACTAAACAAAAGTCAATGTGCTTGAATTCAGCCCAGTTCAGTTAGTTGAGAAGTTTACACCTGTAATTCTTTCATGCAAGTTTAAGGCAGTTGCAGAGGGATGCCTTGTTAAGCCATGGTAGAGTAGAAAACAATTCCTGGAAATTGCACTGTTTGCTATTCATTTAACTTTGCAAAATATCAAAAGTTCTTTTCCTTAAAGTCTGACACATCTAAAGCTTAACAGTGGTTGCTAAAAATTCTGCAGTGTGTGTAAGGAAACTTTATAGGAAGGTGAACAGAACCACTGATGCTGCTCACACATACAATCAGCAAGATAAATGGTAAACCAAAACCATCAGAGACCCTTTTCATGAGGAAGGAAGGCCAAAGCCCCACCTGAACCATGTGGGGGGAAATGAGGCAGAGCTACTTCGCTTTTTGGGTTTTATTGCAGAGAAGGGGCTTGTAGTAAAAGACAACTTGTATTCAGGTTAAGTCATGGGAGGATAAAAAGTAAAAAAAGATTGTGTAACAAAAGTTCCTGGTGAAATGTGAGAAAAGGAGAAATCTCCCAGAAAATGTGAGAATAAAGCTCTGAAAGGTGAAATGAGCCTGGAATGGTGTTTTGCTTTATTCAGTCTGGTGTTCTTCTCCAAAAGAATGAAAAGATTGACTCTAAAGTCACAGCAAATGTGAGTGTTGTTGCAGCAGCTGCACAGTGGTACAGAATCCACAGGCTGGGGGGCTCAGGATAAGCAGACAAAACACACATTACCTGTCACAGGAGAAACCTTTGGTTTCAAGTCAATGGTAAATATTGTTTCAAGTGAAAACACAGTTCAGGCAAAGATAAGGGTTAAAAACTCCCATTTGAGGAATGGTGCTGTTATTGTGTATTGTTTTCAAGATAAGAATGACTTGAACAGAGGCAAGACAGATTGATTTAACTTCATATAAACTTCTTCATGTATTGCATTCATTAGTCTTGGGTTTTATCTCTAAAAATAGCACTTGAAAGTGCCTATCAATTAGATTTTATGACATGAAAATGTCATTTCTGAAAGAGTCAGATATTAGACGAGATATGACAGTGCCCAGAACCAAATTGGGAGCAAAACATTTGTCTTTCCCTTAGGCATGGCTTGAACTCTAACTTTGGATATAGGTTATGTAGACTTAATAGCTGCTTGATTGTGTTTGGTTTGGGGTTTTTTTTCATGGATTCCAAGGTCCTTAAAATACCATTGAAAATTCAGCTGCCTGTTTTCTTACAACAGGTTAAATTCAGGAATAAGAGAGATTGTAAATCAAGCAGCATTATAGTAAATATATGTAGTTTATAATGTGATGGAAAGCATAGAAAAGATGTTCTGAAAAGTTGTTTCTTGTGGGCATAGGGTAAATTAACTTAAAAAAATCCTACAAACTTAGTACATATTTGTGTTGAAATTTATAAAGGATGGTTAAGTCATAATAAAACATACCATGTAATAATATTGCAATGGTTAAAATAATATTAAATACTGAGTAAAAAAATACTTCCTAGTATTGAAGTTAAAGCTTTCTTTTCAGCCAAGTCATAATGTGAGGGAGAGGAAATGTCTTTTTCTTGTCTACTATAATTTTTACTGTACTATCTCAGCTGTTTTCAACTTCTCCTTAACCTGAGGGATTTTTTTTTTCCTTAACTAAACTAGAAATCTGTTCACTGAAGTTTTAGAATCAAACACTTGTCATTCTGTATTCTGTGCTTCCACATATGCTGGAGGAGGATTCTTTTGGCAAGTGAAGGGAAAAAAAAACCAAACTGGATTTTCAGGAAAGTCCCAAGTACATCAGATGATGAGCTACTTCCAATCTTGTTGCAAGTGAACCTGTAGGTGCATCTGCACACTCAGAGTGGAATTTTGTGGTTTTGTTGGAGTCCAACAGCACTTGGAAATGGCTTTGCCACTGCCACATGACAATATATAGTTTGCTGTCCCGTGCAGGATTTGGTTCCCTATTTCCTGTGATCACATTTAAAGCTGCAAAAGCCTGAGGAGAAGCTGCCTGGGCAACATTTGCTCACTGAGGGGTTTTGTTTCAAAGCTTTTGCATCTGCAGAGAGTTAAATGGGGGTCGATGGAGAATTTAAAGCTGAGAATTAATTAGGGAAGGGTGAAGCAGTAAAACGCTTGGTGGAGGAAATCATTGAGGGCATCAGTGAAGGGCACAGAAGTCAAATATTTAAAAGGAGTAATCTGTGGTAGAAAATATACTAAGAAAACATACTCAGGGTCCCACCTTCTCATTCTTAGCATGAGTTACTGTGTTATAATCAGGTATGTCAAGTACATGGGATTGTGGTCACTCACTGCTTGAGGAATACTGGCAGAAATATCTGTGGAGTGTGAGCTGATGATACACATTTAATTGTAATGACTGAAATGGAGAGAAGTTACTTTGCTAATGAGTCAATGTGTTCTATAGAAATTAAAGAGAAAGACCTTGGAAATTTTACTTGAATATTTTACTCAATAACACTGTTAGTATTGTTCCTTACTATTAATAACCAAAAATTTGAGTATCAGGTGGAGTCTCTGCACCACTGAGATGGATGGAAAAAATTCAGTTCTCATATTGGAAGAATAATTTTATTGGGAGAATAATTTCATGTTTTTAATCATTTTTTGCCAGATATTTGGTGCCTTTACCAGTGCCTTTGCATATGCTTTTTTCTTTTTTTTCTCTTGAATTAATCTATCCCACTAGAACATGTTGTGAATGCCAAAGGATACTGTATATCAGCATACATAGTGATGCAAAAGGAATTAGCATATTCTCATGAAAGATAATAATGTACTGGTAGGATATCAGGGGTATCAGTCCTAGACATGTCAATGATGAGTGACAGGAGCTCACATTGCACTGGATAGGCAGATGTTATGAATAATAGTTTGCTTAGTGAGAGCAGACATTTCTGTGTCTCAGCTGGGCCTGCAGGTTTCAAAGGAAGGTCTCAAATGCTTATTCTTCTTTCTATTGAATCTTGATTAGTTTGATGCAAACTGAAGATTGGAGGGAGATGATATGGACTGCACTAAGGGAACTGAAGATAATCAGTAGATGTAGTCTTCCAGCAATGCCTCTTTCCAGTCATTCTTTAAGTTATGAAGCCAATAAAGCTGTGGCTGGGTTTGTGCAATGTTTTAAACCCCATCTGCACTCACACCTGAGCCCAGGCTGCATGTACTTACTTAACCTCATGTAGACTTGGTAATAAATTGATTTATGTGGTGGTAGGTGACGAAAGAGTGAACTGGGAAAGTATTTAACTCTAGTTCTTGGCATGCTGCCATTAGTAAAAAAAAAAGTCAGAATGTGTTCTCCTACTGTGACTGTTTGTTTCCCTTCACTGTGGGCCAGCTTTATGGGTTTCTCTTCATTTCTTCATGTGAAATGGAAGAAACCATCCCAAGCAAACCTCTGATGGAGCCTCTGCTGAATCCTGCCATCAAGAGGGCACTGATATCTGACTTCTTCAAGCCTCCCTATCGGAGACTTCCTTCCATTGGTAGAGAAGGCATTAAATAATATTTTGAGGAAAACTGGGTTTTGGAGTGCCACAGTGTTGCTTATTAGTGGTTGACAGATGTCACTTAGACTTCAAAAAAAACCCCAACAATAAGTCTCAGCAGCAGAGGGAAAGTTTTGCTGTTTGCATTATTGTGGCTGCAGCACAGAGGATCAGAGGAGGCCTGGGGTGGAGAGAGAAATGGTACCTTCAATAAGGAACACTGGTGGGAGCAAAAGGAGGGACAGGAATAGTGTCTGCAAAGCAAATATAACAAGAAGAGAGCTTTTAACTCAGCCAGGATCACACAGAACATGGAGGAGATGCAAAGGCAGACCAGAGAACTGATGAAAGCAAGAATTCTTTCAGTTCTTCTAAGTGAACTGTAAAAAATGTATTGGAAGCAGAAAGCCATTGAAAAGTCATTTCATTGGTATCCCAAAGGGGAAGACCCATCTTGAAAGGGCCTGGTAAGCACTGAACCCATTTTAGTTTTGTATTTTTTCAATCATGTGCTTCGTTTTCTTTAATTGACAGCGGTCATTGTTCTCCCACCTGCTCTGATGTGACAATAATGCCCAATAAAACCTTGCCAGGGAGTTCACAAAACCCTTTTGTCTGACCTTTAAGCTTGATGTTAGCAAAAGGTGAAAGCAGTACCACCATTTCTCCATTGCTTTACATCGAGCAAAATATTAATTCATATTTTGAATATGACAAACAATGGTTCTGTTTCTTTCTTCCACCCTCAAAATTAAAGATCCATTGAATCAGGGAGAACATTGATAAAAAAATATTTATTTTTTTATGAAAGCTTTTTGCTGTCTAAACAGAGGAATGGATTCAGAGTGAATAAAAGCTTTAAATCTGTTTTAAATGTTTTTGCTTTTTTACGAGCCACCATTACAAAGCCAGCAGACACAGTAATAAACTCTGGGTGTTTCAAGCATTCTACAATCTTTTCTGATTATCCAAGTGTAGTTTTATCCTCCTATTCCCTTGTTGTCAAGGAATTCATAGTTGTTAACAGCTGATGTGTAAGGGTGCCATCAGCCCAGTGTCTTGATGGTGTCCATAAAATCTGTACAGGGCTCAAATCTCAGAAACTGCTCTATAGCCTCAGTCTAAACAATGTGTCATTACCTGAGATATAAACCAAGAACATTTAGACAATCTTGTTAAAGAATAAGTAAAATGCTGAAGAAATTTTATTTTATAGTGGGATTTAAAAACTGGAGAGGAGCAGAGATTATGTTTTAATTCTGAGAGTTGATGGCAGAGGAATTTTATTGACCTGTTCTTAACTGTGGTGGCAGAACTGGGGGTATGGGGTTTGTCAAGCCAACCCATGCTGTGTTGTGTTTCTTTGCCTACAGCTAAGTTTATTGCTCACTCAAAGCCTAAAATAAATAATAAAATAGAGTGAAGGTACTTTAAGAATTAAAAAAAAATAATTAGAATATGCACTCTCCTAAGGTTTTCTGAATGAACATGAATCTAAACACTTGAATTTAAACAAAATTTCTGTAAGTGATTCACCTTTCTTGCACAAAGAATTACAAAATATTAAACTCTCTTATTTGAGAGCTCATGCTGTGAGATTCCAGTGATTCTTGAGTATTTTGTGACCTCGGAAAGCATTTGCTTTTCTTTTCTATAGAAAGTTGTTGAAACTTGAAACAGGCTCTCTCTGCATGTCTGCAAACAGGTCAAAATAAATCTTTGCATAGATGACTTTTGGTCTAGGGCTATCAAAATTTTCCATTTTATGTTGAAATCTTTAGTTATTTATATGAAATAACTTGAATTCTTTAAGTGAAACTGGATGAATGAGAAATACCCAACAAACAGGACAGGAATATTCAGATTTTCTTATATGTAGAAGAAGCTTCTTATCAGTTACTTGATTCCATTTGCCTTCAGATTTAGCAGAAGTGTTGTTAAAACATCCTGGTGATCTCTGTTCCTAGATCAGTAAGTAAAAGTAAATATAATTGAAATAAAAGATATTGTATTTCTGTGCTAGGGGATGAAACCAATGAGTGTGACTGACTCAGGGAGAGTGACCTGAGCTGTGCCTTGGAATTCCACTGTCACAAAATCAAACTCAGAAAGAGGAAAACTCCAGCCTTTTTAGGTATGATTACTTAAGCATTTTGCCAAAAGAAAAAAAATAAATATTATAAAAGTGAAAATGCTACTTTTGAAGAAAGAGAACATCTGGTGCCAATCGCTTATAATTATTTTGCAAACGATGTTTTCCCAGTGGCATTATATTGTTCTAGTTGATTTCTCAATATCTGACAAAAATATAAACACAGAGTGCATGCCAATCATTAAAATAACTCTTAATAAAACCACCTCAGCGTTCACACTGTTAAGCAGTGAAATTATTTGGCAGGTTGGTTATCAAAGAAATGCCTTGCTGAAGCTCATGCAGACATTTCTAGATTATTCTTGTTGATATTTGTTGTGCCAGGGACTCAAGGAAAGGCAGAAGAGGCTCTGGAGTTAAAATAGAAACACCCAGTTAGGAAGTTGGTCCTTGAAAAGTTCCCAGGCAGAAAGATGGAGATGCAGGAAATTAATGTGCTCTGTGGCAAATGAATCAGCTTCATTAGAAAATGGAGAACTTTTTAAATAAAGGAGCAGGCACAGGAGGAACAATCAAAATTAAAGTGAATTGCTGGCATTAAAATGAAATACAGATAGAAAAGCTGTTGTAAAAGTTCATTACTAAGGTTGCTACACTCTTTGAATGAAGTCTTTCTATATATATATATAAGCAAGGAATTGCTTTTCTTAGACAAGCTGTTGGAAAACTTATATTTAAATGAGCTTCTGAACATAATATGTGTTCATGCCAGAAATGCACGTGCTAAAGGAAGATACTGAAACATTGCAATAGTAAGAAAAAGCATAAGGGAAACACTGGGAGAGTGCTGATGGAATGACTGAAGTTGAGTGCAAATGGAAACTAAAAAATCAGATATCTGAGAGACTTTTGGGCATGTCAGGGAAAAGGAGAGAGTATCTGTAGCACAGCTATGAAACAGGACAGCAAGAGTGATTTCAGTGTGTTAAGGAAAGAGCCTGTGAGAGAGGGAATCTCAAAAATAACACAGCAAGACAAGAAATGCCATGGGAGGTGTAGTGCACAGATTAAATTCTCAGATTTCATAAAGAGCTGCTTTGTGTGTCACAGTTTGGTGACTGAGCAGATCCAAATCTTGGCCTAGTTGATCATCATGAAAGAAATGCTGCAAAATGAGCCATTTTGTGCACTGATTGAAACATATTCCTATTTCATCTCCTTGCAGCAACAATATTTTCTATAAATCAACACACATGTAGTTCTAGAAAGGGGAACTGTTACAAATGGGAAGTCCTCCTAAAAAAGAGAATTGAGGGGCAGTGAGTAGGCAGAAAGCTTGTTTGTGGTGGGTAGAATAATCAGCCATGGGAATGGGCTGCCCAGAGAGGGGGTGGATTCCCCATCCCTGGAGGTTTTTAAACTGAGCTTGGCCGTGGCACTGAGTGCCATGATCTGTAAAGGGACTGGAGTTGGACCAAGGGTTGGACTTGATGATCTCTGAGGGCTTTTCCAACCCAATCCATTCTATGATTCTATGTTAAATATTATGCTGATGAATTTAGGGTAATTGCATTATAATGTACAGGAAAAAAAAGACTTCAGGAAGTGTTAAAAATCTCTAATGAGCCTTCTTTTTCACTCTTGAGAAGTTCAGCCACACAGGAATTCATGGATAAAATAAAGTGCATGCCCTCAGTAAGGTATTTTCTCCTACATAATGGTGAGGGAGCAATGAATTTAGATTTGTGGTCAGCAGGAACAATTCTACGGAATGTTTCCCCCAGTACATTCCTTTTCCATTTTGTTTGTACTTTCCTCATTGAATGTTCAGTCTGAGCTGGGTGTGTATATACAATCTGCTTTGCTGATTAAAGGTCATGTTATAGAAGGCATGAAAGGAATATAAGTTTGTTTGTTTGTTTTTTTTAAATCTTCTTTACAATTTCACTGTTGCATTTCTCATTCCTGCTGTCCCTGCAGTGTTTACAGAAGCAGTCCTGATATTTTTGCAGTGGAACTTAATACTGAAGTGAATATTGGTTTGCAAGATAAAGTTCCAGTGAATCCATTCTCAAGGCATTGTGAACATCTCTCTACCAGATACCACCAGCAAAAATAGGTTGTGAAATAGTAAAAATTTAAAAATAACATACACTTTTTGTGGTGCTGCTGTAACTAAAGTTTATTTCTGCTAAGGGTGGGAATAGGAAGAGGAACTTACTACACTGACAAAAGGTACAGCAAGTTATCTCTGTAAGTGAGGTGTGTGAGTAAATACCAAGTCTGCAGAAAGAACATTTTCTGTTTCTTGAAAGGGTATGAACTGCTTTTTACGGGATTGATTTTTGTTTTCAAAGCTCACCTTGACACAAGAAAATGCTTATACAGGGCTCAGCTTTTCTAAGGTTGGGCACAGGCTCTGGGAGGGAAATGGCAAAAAACCAGCAAATCCCTGGGGTGTGATCTCTGGGCAGGGACTACTCCTGTTCTTGGCTCTGCAATGCCTCCTGCCATGGGGATGTGTCTCCTAGACATGTTAAAAATATTTTTTTTATTCAAGTTCATGTGCCAGCCTTCTTTAGACAGGTCCCCTGTGTATGTGTGATGTGTGTTTATGCATGTTCATCAAGGACAAGCAGAAAGAGAAACTGGATTTTGAGTTTAGGAGTAGCTCATACTTTGCTCCCCTCAATTTTCCCTAATCCTCTGATGACAAAGTGCCATCTCTGCATGTTCAACAGTAAGAGCAGCAAAAATCAATGGAATTCTTGTGGGTTGGCAAATCTTTCTTCATAGTGCCATGTAAATATTAGAGTTTGCTGAAAGACAAAGAAAGGTCTTTTGCTTTTACAGTGTTTTGGTGCATGTCCAAAATGTTTGGTGCTAATGTCTTGCTGAATCTATTCTTGTAAATATTTGCTGAAAATTGGAATGTACCTATTATATAAAGGTAGTGTTGCTCTGCCTGTTGCACCACTGATAAGCTGAGTGGAATTTTTAAAGAGACAAGAGCTTAATATTGCCACAAACACATGGTTTGGAAACACATTTTAAATGGAATACACGTGCTGGGCTTTATCAAAATCTCCTTAATATTGCAGCTCTAACTTCTGCATTCAGTAAGAAACATTAGCTTGAAAAGGACAAAAATGGCTGATATAAAATTCAAAGAAGACACATGAAAAGGTCTGTGTTGCCAAAGAGTTAAATTGTTAAAAAAATCATTATATCCACTTCTGGGTTTGGGGGCTTTTTTAAACCTTTTTTTTTAATAATATAGGCATTTGCATATTTAAATCAGACAGTTTTCATAACTGTGATTTAACCTCCCTCGCAGGTGATTCCAAAGGTGTTGATACAAAGGCTGTTTATCAGTTGTGGCTTGTTCAGTTACACTCAATTTTGACAACTTGGGACTGAATCTCTCTTGTCTTCAGGGTTTGGGTGAGCTCTCACTTTATTGCTGGCAATTGCATATTTGTTTCTAATAATTTCAGTAAGAATTTTCTGCTCCTTTTGTTTCTCTTTTGCAATTTTGGGGATTTAATTCTATTGTGTTCAGCACAAATTTAAATATGGTATCAAAGGGCTGAGATACAAGACTTAAATTCTTAGACAATTCTTAAATTGTCCAGATTGCCACCTTTTTTAAGTAAGAAGAGTAGAAATTCTGGTTCTACTGAAGAGGAAAAAATATTTTAGCTGTAGGACTAAGCAGCCTCTGCCCAATGCTTTGCATAAGCACAATACTTGGTGTGAATTGTGTTCTGTTTGTGTTTCCTTAAAACTTTCACTGATTCCCCTGGTGTCAATGCACTTAATGAGCTGTAAATCAGTCCAAATTTAGCTTCTACCTGAAGCACTAAACCAACAAAAGCAAAGCGATTCTGAATTCACTAAATCTTAATGTTGTTTTAAAATAGTTTTTAATGGGGTTAATTTCTTTAGGTTTTTCTTTCTCTCAGGGTACTCTAACTTGATTAATGTAGTTTCCTTTCATTTTGACATTGTAACACGGTCTCATTAGGCCTGCAATGAAATTGAATTGCCGTCATAATATCACATCATAAAGGCATATTAACAAAATCTCTATAGACTTCTACTGGAATCATTTTTCCATCATAACCTTAATGTCATTGAAGAAGGCTCTTCCTGAGTGTGGGGAGAAAGCAGAGGAGGAAGCAAACTGGCTCTGGGACTCTCAGTTAGAAGACCTAGATTTGTCTTGTATTTCTTCCCAGTTAGAGCAAACTAACTAGTTTAAATTTTACATCTAAGTACTTTGTAGTATCTGTTATAAATCCAGTCCAGAGAAGAGCAACGAGGCTGGAGAAGGGACTGGAGCACAAGTGCTGTGGGGAGAGGCTGAGGGAGCTGGGGGTGTTTAGCCTGGAGAAGAGGAGGCTCAGAGGTGACCTCAGCACTGTCTGGAACTGCCTGAAGGGAAGTTCTGGCCAGGTGGAGGCTGGTCTCTTCTCCCAGGCACTCAGCAATAGGACAAGGGGGCACGATGGGCTCAAGCTCTGCCAGGGGAAATTGAAGTTGGAGAGCAGAAAAAAATTCTTTGCAGAGAGAGTGCTCAGGCATTGGAATGGGCTGCCCAGAGAGGGGGTGGATTCCCCATCCCTGGAGGTTTTTAAACGCAGATTGGCCGTGGCACTGAGTGCCATGATCTGGTAAAGGGACTGGAGTTGGACCAAGGGTTGGACTCGATGATCTTGGAGGTCTTTTCCAACCCAATCCATTCTGTGATTCTTTGATTCTATGAGGAAATTGTTTTCAATCCTCAAAAGCCTTATAAGCCAGTTATGCTTTGCTATTTTGCAGAATGCTCCTCAAACTCCTGCCCTTCTTCCTTAGGCAAGTGAAATCAGGGTTATCACTTATAAAATGACAAGGTGTGGGTGACATTTGGGTGTCATGCAGGAGTTGACAAACTTCCAGCTGCCTTGTGATCCTTCCTTGTCTTAGCCATCAAACTGATTTTAATCTTCTTCACCAATTTACTGGCTTTAGGTCTGGCTGGTTCTTCTATAAAGCTGAACTAAAACTGGTTTTGCCAATTGATTACAGGGCAGAATGTAAAATTCAGGCAACATTTTCTGGAGGTTTTGGAGACTATTGCTAAAGTTCATTTTCTGGACTGAGTTCCTGTGCTTTCATTACCCTTAATTGTTTTCACAGTGTCTGGGTGGGTTAATCAAGGAATAAACTCAGACAGTAGGTGGTACATAAAGTTAGACATATATATTAAATCTTATTAATAGCAGTAACACATTTTAATGGAAATTAAGATATCTGCTTCAATAGAGAACAGATAACTTATATAAAATATAAATGATTAATTTTATAAAATTGTGGTGTTTTTCTGCCATATTCTGTCTTTTTCCAACTGGTCTATAAATGAGAGCTTTGAAGAATTTCAGCTGTAATATCAAAATATGTGATCTAGATGCAATATTTTCCAGTCTTTCCAGAAATAGAAAAGAGGACATGGTAGAAAAGGTTCAGATTCTGGTCAAATCTTTCTGGTTTTCACTGAGTGGTGGAATCCATGATTCCCCTTTTTCATCCTAAAATTTTCTTACACACAGAAAGAAAGGTAGAAAAAATGATCACTATGAGCCTCATCATTGGTGGAAGTCCCAGCCTCCAAAGTAGGGTGACTAACAAGGATCATTTAGGAACAACATCAGTCTCCTCACATGCAAAGAAGTGTAAGTCTAATTTCACAAAGTACATGTGTAAGCCTGAAGGTTTGCATGAGCAGGGAAGGAAACTGGTGTTGGAGCTCTGCTGACCTCCTTACTCTCCCCTCACTGAAGCCCAGGGGGCTGTACATCCTGTTGTGGTGTAAACTCCCTGGCAACTTTAATGTTCTTATAAAAATGTTCAATTTTATTACTTTCTTTGCCTTGGCATTTTGCTGGTTATGAAGTTCTTCTGTTGCTTGGTCACTGAGCAGTTGCAGTTCACACCACAGGATGGAGATGCTTTGGAAGAGGACAGGTTACAAAACACAGCCTTGCAAATTGAAATATCCAAAGACATTTGCACGATTAACTCCCTGGCTATCCTGGGATGATTAGATTTGCCAAAGTCACACATTTAAACCATTCAGCCAATTTAATCAGCCTGAAAAGGCTGAATTTATTTCCAAGTGTTTAGTGTAATTATTGGTTTAAATCATAAACAAAAGTTAACAAAAATAATAAAAAACCCCAAGCTGTGAGTGGTGCATCACTTATTACTCTGTGTAAGGAGGCATGCTGATATTTTGTGGCATATTCTGACACAGAAGGAGAAGTATATGCATATTTTTTCATATTGGCAACTGTGTATTATGTTAAAATAAAATATGTAGCAAAAGCAACACCTTCCTCCTTCACTCAGCCCCCACTCCCCCTGCAGTCTGTATGATCAGAGCCTGAATCTTCACAGCCTCTGAGTCACTGAAGTGAGTTTTCAGTACAGAACTACAGAGCACTGAGCAATGATGTGACAAGCAGTTCTCTTTCTCTCTTGAGTACTCTTCCCAGTTCTTTTAAAAAAGAGAGAAGGAAAATTAATTTAGGTGCTACTCAGCACTGTTTATAAGGAGCATTGAAACCCAGGAAAATACCTAATTATAATGTTTTTTGTTGCTGTTTGATGTACAGCACAAAAGCAGTCTGAACTTTTCAGAGGGCATCCTTCATGAAGACATTACCAATCTGAGGAACAATAGCATCATTTCTTACTTTGGCTGTGTTATCATTCTAGGCTTTTGTGTTTTGGTGGTATCACTGAAACTTTCACTGGCTGGTGCTTGCAGCATGCCTGTGAGGTAGGTAAATGATATTAGAACTGCTGAAATGTGCAGCCTCAAATAATTGTTTGATTGCCTGGTTTTACTCAGAACATTTGCTGAAATGACTGGGGAGATGTTTCTCAGGTTTACATTGAGAAACCAAGAGTGCTGAAGAGAAGGAGTTTGCTGTCAAAGACAAAGTCAGTGTGAGAAGTGAGCTACAAATCATATTTATTGCTGCAGTGTGTCTTTAAGTTTACCACAAGTTCTTCTACAAGGACACCATGGGAAAATCACAACAGGCCTTTTTTACAGCCTTCTTTGGTTACGTTTGTATGGCCCAGTGTGGTTGGAGTGTGCTTTGACTGGGTTTGTATGGACCAGTGTGGTTGGAGTCTGCTTTGACTGGGTTTGTATGGACCAGTGTGGTTGGAGCCTGCTTTGGTTGGGTTTGTATGGACCAGTGTGGTTGGAGCCAGCTTTAGTTGGGTTTGTGTGGCCCAGTGTGGTTGGAGTCTGCTTTGACTGGGTTTGTGTGGCCCAGTGTGGTTGGAGCCTGCTTTGGTTGGGTTTGTATGGACCAGTGTGGTTGGAGCCTGCTTTGGTTGGGTTTGTATGACTCAGTGTGGTTGGAGCCTGCTTTGGTTGGGTTTGTATGACCCAGTGTGGTTGGAGCCAGCTTTAGTTGGGTTTGTGTGGCCCAGTGTGGTTGGAGTCTACTTTGGTTGGGTTTGTGTGGCCCAGTGTGGTTGGAGTCTACTTTGGTTGGGTTTGTGTGGCCCAGTGTGGTTGGAGCCAGCTTTAGTTGGGTTTGTGTGGCCCAGTGTGGTTGGAGTCTACTTTGGTTGGGTTTGTGTGGCCCAGTGTGGTTGGAGCCAGCTTTAGTTGGGTTTGTATGACCCAGTGTGGTTGGAGCCTGCTTTAGTTGGGTTTGTGTGGCCCAGTGTGGTTGGAGTCTGCTTTGACTGGGTTTGTATGGACCAGTGTGGTTGGAGCCTGCTTTGGTTGGGATCTGCCTGTTGTGGTGCATGTCCCTTTCTAGTAGATGAGTCTCCTTGCTGAGAACTGATTGGTTTGTTGGTTGGTTGGTTTCAGCACATCAGAAACAAGTACTGTCCTCAACTCAGGTTCCTAAATCAAGTCAAACTGATGTCTAACTTGCACACAAGATGTCCCTGCTGATCTGCTGGTGCTGCCCTGGGGGTGCTCATGGTGCTGCTCTTGGTGCAGCCAAACTTGGTCCTACCCAACCTGCAGCCATGAGAGTGTTCAGGGACACCCAGAACGGGTGTGTTGTCACAGATATTAATGAACATACCTTGACTTCCTGTTGACTTTATTTCTACATGTTCAGTTTCACAAACACAACAAGGTGAGGTGTTCACATTATATTTAATCTCTCACCTTGAGTGGCCTCTTGGGCACCTCAGAGGGAACTTGATGCTCCTGAAATGTAGCAGGCTGGGTAGTGGAAGGGTGGATGCTGCTGTGACTGTGCCACTCCTGTTCCTAAGTGTAGAACCATCTATGGTGAGATACTTCAAGTGGAAAAATAACCTTCAACAAAGGCTGACTGAGAACGTTTTAGAAAAGCACTTCAATTATTACAGTGCTGGATAAGTAGAGCATCAATATAATTCTTACCTAATTTGTACAGCACTCTTGTGTGTGTGCAGTATTTTGGACACCACAAAGTACCAGTGTAAATTTAGAAGGTGCTCCCTTTTGTTCTTGTTGTCCATAGCAATTATTTCTTTCTACTTATTTGGAAGATAAACAGATAACTTTGGGGTTTGTTCCCAAGGCTGATATTGCTCTTTAATGCCTCTAACAGAGAATAAAAGTGCAAAGTAATTTTCAGAACTTGCAGAAGTTGTTTGGAAAAGAATAGGATGCAGCTTAGGGAGGAGAATTTAAAGGATTTCATGTGGGTAGTGCCATGGGTAAAACAACCTTTGACTTGGGAAATTTTAGAGAATTTAATTTACTGACAATTAATACCAGCTTCTGGGCAGTAATCTGTGTAAGAAGGGGAAAAAACAAAACCATAAACGTTTAAATAAGAAACTTTCTTCCTCCTTTTCAGGCTCAGTTTAACTCAATCACCTGTACTCTCTCTCCCTATACCCATCCCTCTGCCCCTGCCTGGTGTGGGCTGTCCCTGGCTACTCAGCAGCTCCCTGTTTCACCTGGAATCCTAAATTCCTAATTGTGCAGAACACTTGAACCTTCTGCACAAACTCCAGAGGCAAAGGCAAGGCTGGCAGGAGGCTCAGCCATCCTGCCTGACAGAGTTTTAATTATTCGCTCTGAGGGAGGAGGAGGGAACATGATGGAACTCCAAGTGTCTCCAAATTGCTTCAAAGAGAAAGGGAATAATTTGTTTTCCATTGCTCCTGGGGACAGGATAAAGAATAATGGAATTAAATGGCAGCAAGGCAGATTTAGGCTAGGCATCAGGAAAAAAATTCCAGTTGTAAAAATAGTTGTGCTGGAGAATATATTGCTTGGGGAAACACTGGAGCCTCTGTCACTGCAGTACTTAAGAGCAGACTAAACAAGCATTTTCCAGGGATAATTTAAGCAGAGGAGGCCCTGCATTGGCTTCTGAAGATGAATTAATTCAGTTTTCCGAGTCCACCTTTGTGTTCTGGGGTGGAAGCTGATTCCAATTGTAAAATAGCTGTGATTTTGCTTTGAAGCTGTTGCTTTAGGACAACAGTCAAGTGATATCTCTCTCCTGTCCACTACAAGGATGAAGACAGAACAGAGACAGGTTAATCTTGGTTTATTTCCAGGAGTTGTTCTCCATCTTAGAAAGGCTGTTCCTTCCAGAAAGAGATGTTTCTTTTGCTGTCTTGTTCTGGCTGTGGACTGCAAATTACAGCACTCTATTTTCTTTGTGTGTTATTCCCTCTGTTTTAATCACAAGTGAAATATATTTGGTGAAGATACTGAACTACAAGGTTGATACTGTGTGCCTGTGCATGGACATAAATGCCCTGATAAACCAAGGATAACCCCTCACACTTAATGTGTTGAGTTCATCAGAATAAATGGCTAATGCTTTAAGAAATGAAACTTTATATTCACTGCTGGAATTACTTATTTTATAAAACACAATGTCATAAGAGGAAGGATTTTTTAAATTATTACTATTATTTGCTGTTTGCTCAAGGGTAGCAATAGTGCATTCTTTAACATAGGCCAGTAAAAAAAATCCCTTTAAAAAGAGCAGACCATACTGAGCCTTTATAATGTCACTACTTTTTACCACTATCACTTGCTTATGGCAATCTTTTGACAATTTTATTGGAACAGATAGTTCATTCTGGCTGTATTTGAATAGAGAAATTACATGTAAGTTTTTGTTAATTAAGGGGGAGTTACTCCTAAGGAGAAATCACAGCAGACTGAGTAACTTTTACTTTAGAACCTGATTATTCCATTGGCACTCTTGGATGATGCTCTGAGTCTTTCCCTCTTCTGACACGGGCATTTGGCATCACTGTCCCTGTCTCAGAGGTGTTGCTGTCTGCATCAACTTGTCTGAACTCAGCTTGATTTTTACCTTGATTACTCAGTCACCACATATTTGGTATTTCAACCCAGAAAACATTTAGGGCTGAAAGTATGGCATCATTTTCCCAAATGTTTTCAGGCAGTAGAGTTAATAGAACTGAGGGTATTTTTTGAGGACAGAACTATTCTTAAATGGTTGGAAGGGAAAAAATTCAGCTCTTCAAAATGCCCACTCTTGTTGGGCTTGGGGCTTATCTGTGATTTCTGGACTTTATTGATTGCATAAATAGATAAAATTATTTAACATAATGTTCTCTCCTTTTTGGTTTTATTTCTTGTGAATATTTGGGCATTTTCACAAAAATATTCTCTTTAATATTTAGCTGAACTCACCTGTGTGCCATGCCAGTAATATCACTTATCTGGGCTTGCTGTTTAGAATTGTGCATCATTATTTGAGATTTGTTCTGGGCTTTGTGCTTGGATGCAATAGGTTTGATTGTAACAGGACAGGATATAAAGTTCACAAGAAAACAGCTGGGAAGCATCACAAAGATAGGTATAACTATATAAATTTTCCAAAAAATATTATTATAGTGTTCTTGTGAAAGCCTTGCCTTACCTACACATGTTTTCTCTTAAGGCCACCTGATGATTAAAAAGATGACAAGGTTTGTTTTCAGTACTGTGCATGAAGACATTTTTCCTCCAGTGGAGGTTTCTGTTGCTGCATCTATATGCAAATAAAAAAGCATTTTTTTTAGCTGCACAAGCCTGCCAGTTTCAAACAAGAAAATCCTCATCTCCACCTCAACATGATTATATTAAGTACAGGATTATGTATATAATGCATGCACAAAATTGTTCTCGTTTTACTTTCATGCTCTCTGTGCCAAATTCAATTTGGATTTATTAACTACAGTCTGATTTGATAGTAGTTTCTGGACCAGGGAAATATTTTTGGTGAAATTTTAAGAGTCACATCACATTATGTAACAAATGTCTTGTGTCATGTACTATTATTTCAATTTCAGGTTGTTTGACATGATGTAATGTGATCTGAGGTATAGTAAGTGATGTAGAATAATGCTCCATGCACTGTGCCAGGAACATGCTTAATGTTCCTGAATGTTCTTCAGCTTCAACTCCAAATTACTGCTCTGGAGGGGTAGCAACGTGTTAGGAAAGGTGCAGGTGTGGCAAACACAGCACAGATATCATGGGCAAGGTCCTGGGCAGGAATCACTGAGTGGCTCCACCACCTTGGCATCAATTCTATAATCTTCACATTTCTGTTGCATGTGACCTGCCTGAGAGAAGGGAAGTTGAGTATGTTTGCTGCAAGGATTGCTTGAGATACACCAAACTTTGGATTTGTGTCTCCCACAGACAGCTCAGCCCCTTCCTGAAGTTCAGAAGCAGCTCTGCTATGCTGTGGGTTTATGTGTAAATGTTTCTTGCTTGTAGAGAACTGGAATTTCTCATCCCAAACTCTGTCTGCCAGGGAGTATCAGGTCAATGCATGTGAGCAGGTGTGTGACTCAGTCCAGATCTCGGAAACAGTCAAGGCCTAAATTTAAAATCTCAGTTTGTTGTGTCCCACTCACTTCTCCAAGTGTATTTAAACAAATGATTTTACAAACTTTATCTTTCCCCAGTTGCTTTGTCAGCCACGTAACATCCCAGATTCTTAATGTCTCTTCCACAGACTTTAATTCTTTTAGACTGCCTGTTTACTCACAGCTGTTCTCTTCTTACCTACTTGTTTTCTAAGGAGAAATTAAATTATCTATTTACAAACTCTTTGCTTAATAGCTGGGCTCAGTGGTGACAGCCAGAAAGTTGTCATTCTTTCTTCTTATGTTAGAAAGCAGATCTAGGGAGAGTAACCAGGGGAACAAGGAATTTTCTGTACTTGTAAGCTCCACAAATGCGTGCTGGAGGCATTGCAGGCTCCCTGTTATCAGTATATCACTGGAGCTCTGTGCAAACAGAATATAAAAATACTGCATGTGAAAAGGAATAGGAAGGCAGGGTATGCATTATGTAAATGTACTAAAGAGTTCTCAGACTGATTTGCATGAAGTAATGTGGAAACTGAGAGTCTAATAGTTCTGGAGCCCTTTTCCTGGCTCTTTGGCGGTTGGTTGTGCTTAGTACAGCAATGACAATATCAAATCAACGTAGAGCTGCTTGCAGTGGTCAGAACCTTCCTGCTGTGTGCAAAGGTTCAGTTCACAGCTCTGGGGGGAGACAAAGCTGGTGTGGAAAAATTATGATTTATGTAACATGCTTTGAAAATAAGCAGAGTCATGCCAGACAGTGCTGGTTCCTGAAGAGCTTCTGATTATTTGCAGGGGCAAAGAGAGTGAAGTCATGCTTTGTGATTCTCATCTGTCCATCCATCCTTAGTCTGAAAGGAAAGAAACAAAGCCTTTGGATTTCTGCTACAGTTATATAATGACTCAGGAAGGCTTTTTTTCCTGTGTATTTCTGTGTCCTCTCCTGGGTCTCACTGAGTTATTCACATCAGGCGAGTTTACATTTGCCTTGTCTTTTCATATCCTGTGTACAGTGGCACTGACTGGTAATGAGATCTGTGAAACTCAAGGTACCAAGTGACAATCCTGCCATTGCAGGAGCTGACAGTCCTGCCCAGGGAGCTGAAGTTTTAGTACATTTCTGCAATGGAATATTTCCCAAATATTAACTAATGAAATTGGGAAAAAGATGAGGAAAAATTTAATTTTTGAAACATCCCAATATAATGTGTGGTAGGTCATGTATTATAATTTGGATTATGAGAAACATCTGCTTTTTCTGATGTTTGCAGCAAATATGATAACTCTCTTTAGGGTTGGTTTGTTTTAGGGTTCATTTTGGTATTCAAATTTACAGGGAAATTTTAGTGAAATAGCATATTTAGTTCTGAAAGAGCCACTAGTTGCTGGAAGGTTATTACTTAATTACACTTTATTTGTTTATTATTTAACTTACACCTTAATATGATGATTACTGCAGTGATATCACTTATGCATGGAACTGGAAAAAATGTTTATTTTGCAAAATTAAGGTAGTTGTTTCTTGTGTGTTTGCTTAGAGGTAAGGAAGAGGTCAGGTTGCATTTCTTCTGGTTCTGGGCTCAAATTTACCTCTTTTCCTTTCCTTTCAAGTCATTTTTACTCTGGCAAAAGTCTAGAATATTTTTATTTTCTGATGGAGGGACTCTGCCAAGATGGATGTGGGTATAAGGGAGAAGCACGAAGTGGAACGACACAGAGCTGAGTTGGACCAATCTGGCAATGATTTGGTGCTTCATAAAGCCCACTCAGTTCCCAAAGACCAACCTGACAAAGCCTTTTCTGTCCAAGCCTCCTGTGTGAAGATGATGGATGAGAGTAAAAAACCCACCACCTTTACTGAGTGGAAGTGGTTAAAAATAGGAGTTCAGTACCATTCTGAGGGTATTGTTACAGTATTCTATTTACTCATTCCAAGCTGCCATAAATAACCCTTGCTGTACCTTCAACATATCTGTGTGGCTTTGACTAAATATACTCTGCTGGTTGGATTTTAAAGTGTCACAGGAATAGAGATCAACATTTTTCAAACAAGCCAGATTCATTAAATGTTGAAGGTTTTTCCCTCTTTTCACTAATTACCAGCAATAACAGATGTTTTAAATTCATATATATTCAGCTTTCAAACTGATAGAAATACTTGTGAAATCCAACAGTCTGAATAGTCTGAGATACTTCCAGATGTATCTTGGGGCCTTTTATGATGGACTTCATTAGAGTAATTCACACTTGGTTGTGTTCAAGAATTATACAATATAGTTCTAATGAACTTTAAACTGTTTTTCTATGGAAATTTTGGCCCAACATGACCCAGGTGTTGTTCCTGAGTTGTCCACAATGTCACTGATGTACAATATTTTCCATGCTGGCTCAGCACAGCAGCCACTCTTGAAGACTTTGCCTTTTTTCCATGTCTCTTTGCTGAGTGATGCTGTGTCAGGAGCTGGTTGTAAAACATCCTGAGTGCCAGCTGGATGCCCCAGGTCACTTCTGGGGCAGCAAAGGACAGCCTGGGATGTCAAATCCTGTATTCATTACAGCTGTTTTTCAAAGAGCTTCATGCCTTCTTTCTGTCTGTATTCTCTGTCACATATTTTCATAAAAGTGAACATGAAAAATCAGTCTCTGGTAGTTTGTGTTCCAGTAGTAAGTTGGCCTCTTGGTTTTTGGCCTCTCCCAAAATAATTTCTGTATGAACCAATGGAGTAGAATGATTTTCCTGTTGTATTAAACATAATAAACAAGTAGGCAGTGATTGATCTGTACAGAGCTTTGCATGCAGCTGTTTTAAAGTGAGAGTATACAAATGCCAGAAACTGTGGAGAGGGTTTCAATATGTTTCTGTAGGGTTTTAGTACCTTTTCTGTTACTTTTTTTCCCCTTCAAGTAAACCTGACACAAATTACTCTTTGGAATTCACTAGAACTGATGTTCTCTATTCTCCTTTTGAACTCTGTTAGCATTTAACCAAACTCATCCTGACAGTTTACCAGATCTCTCTGGATTTACTGAAACCAACGTGACTCTCAGTCACTTGACAGGGATTGGTTTCATTTGCAAGAGTGAAATGGTTGTTGCCAGCTCTAAGTACAAAATATATCCACAAAACCAGGTTTTATTTTCAGGCCAGTGACAAAGACACTTTGCAGTACACTCAGCACATGCTTAGTAAGTTGGAAATAAAACAGGGCTATCAATCACTAAACTTGGCTAAGTACTTTAAGGATCACTCTCCTCGGGGTGCTAACTCATTGATTAAACACACAGACCATTTACCAAGCACTCCTGACAGTTAATCAATAATTCTTTGCTCTATTCGCCGCCATTATCAATATTTAACATTGAAAATAAAGCTTATCTATTTTTGTCTGTTCTACACTACTTCCATAATTAAAAAAGAATTAACAATATGTCCCAAATTACTTTACAGACTGTGATGTTTCAGCAACTCATGCTGTGGACATTAAGACTGAGCTTTCAAAGAGCTTTGAAGTTGGAATAATATCTCAGTATCACGCTGCAGCCTGGGGGTGGATGCATGGCAGGAGTAGGTCAGGAAGCAATTCAGAGCTCTACTCCATATTTCATCAGAAGACCCCTCTGAGAAACTGGTAAATTCAGTTCAGGCTTACTGGGTTTGTAGGAGTTTAGGTGCTTGTGCAGACTTCGAGGAGTTTGATGTAGTCTCTGGTGTTTTCTATGAGCTAATGAAATTCTTCATAAGCAATTCCTTTATGATAGGAAAATAGTTGTTAAACTTGAGTTTACACTTAGATGTTGTTTGGTATGGCTGAGCTTACAGAAAGCTGCTCTCTACATCTTTCCCCACCAGTTTCCAAGGGCATGAAGTGTTCACATCTGGATAGTTTGGGGATTTTTTTCCACAGCATCAGGTTGCTGAAGCAAGTGACTTTTAGAATTCTGAAGCTTCAATTCTTTCCAGGAGAATGAGAATATTAGTGTGTACTCACATCAAGTCTGGAGTTTGTGAGTGCTACAGTATTTTGATAGAGAATTTGGATCAGGAAATAAGAAGTGCAAGTGTATCATGGTGTAAATAGCATTTAAATAATTCAAGTGCAGCTGGAGCTTGGGGCAGCAGCAGGAGTGGGACATCAACATAAGCATGATTTAATTTTTTTCCTCAATTAGTTTTATCCCAATATCAGAGCTGGTAACATTCTCCAAATCTGTTTTCATTTTGCATCAATTTTTCACTTCAATGGAAAAAGCAAAGCCACTGCCAAAATACACACAAAGTCATTCTAAAGAATGAATTATTAATAAAAACAGGGATAAAGCTTGGTCCTGCTACCAGCAATGACAGAAATTCTGTTGACTTCAGCGGGGTCAGGGCTTGCCTCACACGACTACAGACAGCAGAGAGAAAAGGCAGCTCAAAGCTCTTTTTGCATTTCACAGTCCTTGGGATGCTTTATATCCCTTTTTAACACCGAGTTGCTTGAAAGAGGATCATGTTAAGTGCCAAGAACTGCCCCAGTGTCTGCTTGGAAACAATTTCTGATCTCTGAATAAATGATTAGTTGCAAATAGTGCACTGATATCTGTGGTCTTTATCACCCCTTGTTTCCATCTCGTGCAGGATTTTCCGTTTCTTTTCTACAGAGGAGCAGTTCATCTGACAGCTTTATATATGATTCGTGCTAGATAAAAATTTATTAGAATTCACAATGTGGTTATTATCATTTGGGATATTATGTGCCTGCATAAGTCATTGTATAAAGGATTAAAAGCCTAAAAAATGTTAATAATAAAGCCCCCAGATCTAATAACTTTAGCGATTAGAATTAATTGAATTAGTCTTTGATCTTGGGTGTTAATTTTTAAAAGAAAAGTTCAGTAGGCATTTGCCATTCTGTTTCCAAAGGACATTGCTAAGGCTGGATGGGAACGTGCATCTCTATGGCAAAAAATGAACAGTAAAAGAAAGGCTGAAAAGAATTTTTCCATCCAGCCTTGTGTCAAGGCAATCAGAACTGAAGTGATTGTTGTTCAGTATTTATTGGTGGTTTGGCTTTTAATTTGAGGAATATTTGCTGGAAGATCTTTACTCACTGATGAGGTGATATTAGTTAAAAATGGTGAAGCTTTAGTGTAAATGACTATTTCAGGTGTTAACACCTAAGTTGTTCAATACTCTCTACTAATACATATATTATTATAGTATATTATTGCATTAGCTGATGCACACTTACTCAAACTGCTCTGTTGTATAAGCTGCAGGCAGGTAATGAGATCAGAACCATTTATCTGAGATTATTATTTTTATGTCACATCTGTAAAGCTGTTTTATTTCATGCCTAAAATAAAGGCCCTCAATGTTCTTCTTCAATCACGGAGCTGTGGAAGGTGTTGTGCTACTGGAAAACTCCAGGTGTGATAGGCAAAGAAGGCTCTATCTCTGTTGCTTGCCTGACTGTATCAGAAGTAGTAAACATATATCTCCTCAGCTGCATGCTCTGCTACAAGTCATGTTTGTGCAGATAACTTCATCTTTATATTTGTGTTGCTTTTTATTATTCAGAGAAGCTGTAAAGACTCATTCGCTGCCGTGTGAATGCAGCGAATCCTGAACTCAACTGTTTCTTCCTGTCAGATGGTGATGTTTTATCTGAAGGGGTTTGCAATTAACAGGAAAGTTTAAAAAATAATAAAAAAAAGGAAATACAGAAGAAAGGAAAGGCAAGATGAAAACAAAGCTACAGGAAATGAATATTTAGAAGGTAGTCCCAGATATTTGTGGCTGTCCAAGACATGCTACGCTGCCTGATGGTATCTTAGCAACTTTGAAAACCTATTAAAGCATCTTTAATTATCTCTCTTCCCATTGCCTTTGGCCTTCAGTGCATCTCCAAGCATGTCTTTGCATTTGTATGTGACAGTAAAAGTTACCAAATTCCTGCATTGTGTTTGCTGTCATAATTAGTAAAGCACAGTGAATATTTCAGAATGAATAATTCATCCCATTAATTTATCCTCTTAAGTAATATACAAACAAGATTCAACATTTTTCCCCCTCACTTTTTTAAATTATGGATCATTTGTAAACATCTCTGTGAAAAGTGGGTTCCTCAGCCTTTTGAGTTGTGATGACTATTTCCATTTCTTCAGATGAATTCTGCAATAGCATTGTTTACTTCATTGTCTTTAATGCCTACCTGTTTATTAGTTAAATATTTTGCTAAATAGAGGCAGATTTGGGATATGCCTCAGTGTGTGGCTGAAATGAAGCTTTACAGTGACTAAGAACAATGTCCTGGAATCAAGAAAGAATTATTCAGATCTCTAGGGGGTCTAATTCCCCCTCTCTTCTTTTATTTCCCTAAGTGGAGAAATACCATCTTCATGCAACTCTATTTCCCTGAAACAACGTTAGAGACCCTCATACAGGCACTTAATTAGTAATCTTGGTATAAAGTCTGGGTGAGGAAAAGACATAAAGGGCCTGATTTCCCCAGCCATTAATCTGTACCCTTCTCTTTGGCTTCAGTGAGACTTCCATGTGCTGCTGACACACAGCTGAGACTGTGCCAGTAAACAGTTTGATGTGGGAAATTAGAACAAGTTAAAAACACTCAGGAAACTTGTTAATCTTTTATGAAGAATATCCCAGAAGTGACTGGTGCTGTTCTCTCTCTCCTCTCTTGCACTGAGAGGCTCCTTTTGGTCACACACTGGAGTAGGAATTTGTCCCGTGACTATCAGTCACTAAAACACAGTCTTTTGAGATCTTCCTGGGAGAGGAAGATGAAAAAAAATATCCTCTAAAATTGGAGGTCCTGACCCCCTTTGATCATAGCTGATAGAGGTAAAGTACTTGGGTCTGACAGAAGTCCTTTAACTGATTGGCAAATATAATAGGAGTGCTGTTAGTAGAATAGTCTGCAAAAATTGAGGTCAACCATTGATGTTATCCCTTCAAAATCTAATAGGAAAACATATATTTTTGCCCTGAAGGAAAAATGTGGTTACTGTCAATCTAATCTATGTTAAAATCACAAAAGAACTGGAAAAAATGGTGCACTAATGAAAATGTTCTGTGTGGTTGGTGAAACTACACTCAAGAATAAGAGACCCTCCAAAAGTAAAAATCTAATGCTTGTGCAGCTCCTTTGCTTTTTAGTCATTCCAGAAAAATAAACTGTTGTTGAAGTGGGAGTGTTGTCTAAGGGTTTTAAAGTCTTCATTCAAAAATATTCACTGTACACAGAGCTCTGTACATGATCACAGATACATGTGACTGCATATTAATAAAAGTAAGAAGACAACCAGCATATTTTGTATCTTGAAGCACATTAAACAATAAAAAGTCTACATGAAAACAGATAATGAAAAATTAAATGTGTAAATTAGTGAGACAAGGAGGCCTGTCACTTAAGTTAGCTAAAACCCCTCAGGCTGGGAGGCAGTTCACCAGAACCAGAGAATCTCAATTTTCCACATGACAGGCTACCATCTCATTTATAATGATATTTTAATCATAAGACATCCTTTCTTTAAAAAGGAAAAAAAAATCCCAAGTTCTAATGAACAAGACTCTGTTGAACAATTGTGTCGTGTCTCCCTTTAGCTGACAGACCTTCCTGTTGGATTGCAAAGTTTCATTTGAGAGAAAGTTTCCTGGTAAACATTTGCAGTGTGAGCAAGGGACCAGCAGAGAACTGGGGTTTTCCTGCAGCTCATTTCAGTCCTGCCTCTAACCTACACTGCTGACATCCTGGTTCTGAAATGCTCTTGAACTGGATTGAATTGCTCCTTTCTGACCTGAAAGGCAAAGTCAAAGTGGAATCTTGAAGAGATACTACTGAAAATGTTTGTGTGAAATTTTAGTAACTTCAGGATTAGAAAATATATTTAGAAATTAAGGAAACACCAATGGTGCTCCATGTCAACCTTATTATTTGAAACAAGGCTTAAGTCTATATAGCTATGCTATAGATATAGATGCTATAAATACCTTCCTTTCAAAGTTGGGTTATGAAAAAAAAAACATTGTCCAGGAGGGTGTGAAAGTTATATATAAGTTATAATGTTATTTTGGAGTTTAGAGATCTTAAATATTCTAATTAGCTGTGATAAAATTTATAGCTCTGAAATCCTGAAATATAAAGTTGCAGTACTATAATAAGGCCAATGGGTTGGGTACTGTTGATACAGTGAGTTTATCAAAGCTCACTAAGAGATGTAGATTTTTTAAACTGCTTTATTGGTGATGATATAGATGTCTGTGATTAGTGCAGAAGCTAATTATCTAATTATAGAAATGTGCTTTAGCACCACTAGAGCTACTGCATGAGTCTTTAAAAACTTCTGGAGTGCTTGGAAGTTCAACCTGAAATCCTCTGTTGGTTTGGGTAAAGTATTTGCAATTCCTATTTTATAATGTTTCTGTAGAAAATAAACCAAGTAGAACTGTCTGCTTTCTCATTTTTACATGTGGCACTCATTTTACACACACATATTGTGTTAATAAACTTAAATCTGTTGTTCTGAAGCTGAAAGCCTGAGTGCTTGGAGAGCAGAGGCCACACTGCAGTGGTGACCAGGTATCTGGAAGGGTTTGGCACAGCCCCAGGGGAACCTTGCATGAGAATTTATGAGTAAAAAGACCATATTTCTTCTCAACACTTGTCTTGTTTCAAAATGCCCATCACAGGAGAGGCATGAGTGAATTCAAAGCTGCTTTTATTTAATACTCTCAATTTCATATGCTTGATCAAATAAGCCACAGTGTATTGCATCTGTCCACGGGTGGAGGGGTGTGGGTAAAGCTGAAGAATTTTGGTCCATGGAAACTGAGTTGTTTTTTAACATAAAAATCATTCATGCAACTGTATGAACACTCATGGCAGCAACAAACTTTCAAGGGTAAATCAAGTGCTTGTAGAAAACTCATTGTGATTCTGCAGGAGTCCACTGAAATTTTTTTATTTTGTTTCAGGTTGACCCCTAATCACTTTGGGGAACTCAGGTGCAAACAGACTCACTGATGTTAAGGGAAATATTGCTGCCCTGAATATAAAAGTTCTCTTACAGAGTCCTCAGCTGAGAGAGAACCCACATGATACTCTCTAAATTTCCTTCCCTTTGTCTCCTGCTGCTGAGCTGATACTCTTGGGAAGAGTTATGGCTATTGGAATGTGCACTTCACTTAACTCAGGAGCTGAAACTGCTGCTTTGGCCATGAATTGCAAGGTGTAATTTAGATTTGTTCTAATGTTATTAAAACTTTGAGGCAGTGGCTGTAGCTGTTTCAACAGTGTCAAGGCTGGAGGAACATGAATGTGATTCTCTCTTTGTTCTTTCTCTCCTCTATGATAAGTAATAGCAGGAGTTGATCCCAGATATTGGAAACCAAACTCCACCAAGGCCTCGACTCTGTGGATCTTACTTAGGAAGTACTAATCCTTCTGCCTAATCCTTTCATCTCTAATAATATCTAAGTATTTAAATATCTTCATTTATAAGCAAAGTAAAAAGCAAATGTTTAGCCTGATGGTTTGAAATACTGAGTACATGTTCACAGACTGGGTGCTCAAAACATGGGGGTTTTTTGTAAAAACTGGACCAAAATATCACAACAAATAGATTGTTATGGTTTGAAAAGAAAGTAATATCTGGAACAGACTAGTAGTCATTTTAATCTGAGTTATTTCTTCAATGACCATCACCTATTAAGTAGCTAATTTTTAGTTTTTAACATTCTTGTTGCTTTTGTTGATGGGGCAGATGGGTTGAGAAAATTCTGTTTTCTGTTTCTCTAATAGACATTTGAGATTTTATTTAACTGTTTTAAAAACTTGATACTTATGTTTGATTTCACATCTTTTTTCTTTAGGATTTGAAATGTTTTTAAACTAAAATCTTGGGGAAATACATTTTACCCTAAGGACTGCCAGGGAATTTTGGGAGGGTATATTATGAAAAATGATGACATTGTAGGAAACTTGTTGAGATTTGGAAAAGTGATTTTTCATTCTAAAAGGCTGCACAAATATCCCAAATTCAGTTTCTCTTCAGTAAAATAAAATTTGAAAGTGTTTCCATTAAAATTAATTAGAATGTGATGCTTTGTCTTCCTACAGCTGGCCTCGGGCTGTTTTTAAGATTTCAAATGAAGTTCTAAATATAACTGAATTCTGTAACTTTTAATCAATGTCAGTTTAATACATCCTCATAGAGCTTTGCTGAGAAAAAGTGTTATGCAAGCACAGCCACAATAACACTCCCCCCACTAGGTATTTATTCGTGGTCATGCAAATCACTATTTCATAACTCATGACTCAGCTGCATCCAGTGGCAGACAGAGCCTTGGAATATGTGAGGGAATCACTAAAGCAACAGTGCACTCTGTTCTCAGGCAAACCCCTGATCTTACAGCAGTTACAGCCATTCCAGGCTCTCTGCTTTGCAGGCAGGAGCAGTTATTGATGCTCTGTGTCTTACCATCCCCAAACTCCTCACTGAGGTGTTCTGAGAAACCTGCTGTGGTTCTGCCTTTCCTCCCCTCCTTTTCTATTTTGTAGGTGGGGAAATGTAGTCATAGAAAGCCTATTGGATGTGCTCATTGTCATAAAGGGCTTAAGGGAAAATCAGGATTAGGAGCTGGAAGAGAGATTGTTTTATCCCTCTGAGAGGGCTGTCTCTGGACTAATTATACCAGTGGTGCTAACTAATTTTATCTGCATGTGGCAACCTTACTGACTTCTGAAGCTCTGATATCAGTGTAAATATAAAAATGCATCTTAAAAATACTACTTTACATGTGCTACTCAGTGTCTATATGGTGCTCTTCATCCAGAGTTTTGAATGTCATGGGGAACATCTGTTAAGGAACGTATCCAGCATGACTGGGATTTATAAACCTTCCAAAGTTGAATAAAATATGATTGAAATCCAAAGCTGAGAAGCTCAGATCTGATCAGAAAGGGAGGAACAGGTTCCAATGGCTTTCATAATAACCACGATATTTGGTGGTTTAAGTTCAGTCTCCTGCTCTTCACTGGCTGTGGCCTTAGGAAGGAATGCTTGACCCAGGTTCATTCCACTTCAGCACTTCTGTGAGGCAGCACAGAAGCTGATTGACTCATGAGACCAAGAAGCAGCTCAAGGTATGCCAGATATGAGGTGTACTGACACTGTCTGGGAAACTCTCTCTTCTGATGGAGAAGCATCGAGCTCTTGTTTCTGCCCCTCAGTGCACTGCTCAGGACCTGGGGTACATCCTGCTTGGAGTTTGGCTGGCTAAGTTGAATTTAGCTGGTTGAGTCCTTTGTTGACAGGAGCTGTGTTGAAACAGCAGCTGTGTAGCAGGTTCCTCTGTGCCTGGTCTCATCCTGACCCTGACCCTGGCCTGTGGGCTCAGGTTCCTGACTTGCCCTCACCCTGTCCAGGTGCCCGTGGACTTGCTGCATAATCGTCAGTTGCGTACAGTCCTGCCCACTGTCCGTGGTCCTGACCACCGTCCCTGGTGCTGATCACCATTCCTGGTCCTGACCACTGTCCCTGGTCCTGACCAGAGCCTCTGGTGCTGATCCTGACCTGGGCTTGGAGCTCTGCAGCCTGGTGAGGTCCCTGCCTTATTGCTGCTTTCTGCTCCAGGCTCAGTTACCCATGGGGCAGGTGCCCCTCACTGCTCCGTGACATGCCCGATGTTGGGTGGGATGAATCTGACCTTCATCTCCCTCTCATCAGTTGTCCAGACATTAGAGAGAACATTAGACAGTGAAGAAAGGTTTGAGGTACTTGGGCTCCATATCTGTATATCTTGTTATCTGGATCCTGCACTCGTTGTTAAACAGCACTATTGTAGCACCACACACCAAAGCCTCATCATTTCACAGCACTGTGGTAATACACACAAAGTAAATAAATATTGGAGCACTAAAAGTTTGTGTCTGACACTTTTCCAAAGGGCCTAGAAAAAACATTCAGTGAGAGTAGGTGTGGAACTTTCATTTCTTATTTTCTTGCAGCTTTCTTTAAAAATAACATACCGATGTAAGAGAACCTGAATTACTTATTTGCACTTGAAAATCTGTGAGATTTAGAATACATTTGTAACTGTACCCAGGATAAACTTAGTTCTTTATACTGTTTTTTTTAGCTGAGTGATTTGTTCAAGGTCACATACTAATTGCTGGCAGAGCTAAGTAAAGAATCTGGGAGTATCTGCTCTAACCAATATATCATACTCGTTACTGCATATTTTTTTTTCCACTGACTGGCTCATGGCTCTGGGACACCCTGTCTGGCTGACTGAGTTATTACTTTTGGGTTTGCAGAAATTCATAAACGTTCAATGCTTCAACAAATAACTACCAATGTAGAGAAATAAATGGCAAAGTATCCTTAACCTGCCCTTGCTTTATATAGACCCTCAGATTTATTGCCAATTTCATGATGATCTTGGCCAAACTTAATTTTTTAGTAGATAAAATGATGACCTAATGATAGATTCTGAGAGTCTGGAGTTGGCTGGTGCAACAGAGTGTTTCTAGTGCTGAACATTTTGTTTCCTTTTGGTTTGTTTTGGTTTTGTTAATAGATTTTGAAGTAATCACCTGTGATTTATTGGCATATTTGACAAACATAATATTTAGCTGGTATTTACAGGCAACAGGCCATGTGGAATGTGAAATTGGAGGTAGTTTTAGTGACTTGGACGTGATAGTTTTATTAGAAAACTGTTGGTGTTAGTGATTTTTTTTTTACTTTTTTTTTCCTAGCTCTTTGAATGAACTGCTGTGACAAGCTCTTTAATGTTACATGAATGTAAGGGGAATAATAATTTTGTAAAGTTTATCTGTTAATAGAAATAAAGTTGTCTTTTCTATAGCTAACCTCAATCTAAAATATAATGACTCAAATTATTTTTGATCCTAATATAGTTAGGCAGCCAAAACTCCTGGGACTGAGCAGAGCTTTGGAACAGACTTGATGCAGATTATTTCTATGCTAATGTCTCTGTTAACTGAGGAGCAGCACCTATGGAAACAAGGAACAGTTCAGAGGCAATGAAGAGACAGAGATTGTCTTCTTTATGCTTCCTTCCCTGTGTTCCTAATTACTAAACTGAGTTTCAGTAGAAATTGTGATTTACATTCAAGTGCTTATAGAAACTGGCAACTAAATTCCATGGCATTAACGTTGTTCACTTGCAGGTTTTTGTGTCACAGAATTGCCTCTTTGTGTAGTTTTTCCAGCTGAATTCCTCAGTCTGAAATATTTTTCTTTAGCTCAACAGGACTTTGAGATATACAGTTAAGAGAGTTAAGAGACTATTTCCCCTAAAATGGGAGAGATTAATGAAAACTGTAGATTATGTTTTTAGTAGCAGAGAAGGGAAACCCCTGCCTTCATCCTGAAAATATGCTTCATGAACTGAAAATAAGCTTTCCTACTGGCTATCCAGCCATTAATGGAATTGAAAAGGAATGTTCTTGCTTTCACTGTTTGGAAATTCAGTAAGGGCTGAAATGGGCAGAGTAGAATAAGGAAAAGAGGTTTGGTTCCCTTGCTGTCTGCTGGGTATGACTGTCACAGTGTGATTATCTTGTGTTTGTGGCTGCAAGTAAGACAAAGTGACCTCCCAGCTGTTAACAGGAGACTGACATTGAAACAGATCTTTTACAGTCAATCAGTTTGCAGCAACAGCACAGAGAATGGAAATAAGAAATGGCTCCAGAATTGGGAGGAAAACCTGCAATTTCTGTCCATCACCAGAGGCATCTTGACTGCATGTTTGCAGCACTAGAAGGCTTTAGGAGATTGATTTTGCACAGCATTAACAGGATTAGGTGCAGCCTGTCTTGGTTCTGACATGTTTCTCTTTTGGACATTTGTAACAGGAAAGAAGTTTCTCAGGCTTTGGTGTCAACAATTCAGAGAAAGGCAGAGAAAGCACCTCAGGAAACTCAGAAAAGCTCGTGGGTTTGCTATGGGGGCACATCATCCATGAGCAGATTGCTTATTTGGGTTTTACTTTGGGTCTGGATAAGGTCTGTCAGGAAGGACTTTACACTCCAGTAAAGGTGTCAGTTGTCACAGAATCAGAGAATATACAGAGCTGGAAGGGACTCACAAGGATCATTAAACCAGATGGGCCTCATAATGGTTCCAACTGGTCAATATGTTGCTGGTTGTATCTGGAATATTCAAGTTTGAGCCCCTTAAGTCATGAAAGGTATTGAAAAGTGGAGAGGCCACAAATACAGAGCACAGAGCCCATGGGGAGAGTCTGAGGGTGTGGGGTTGGTTTGGTCTGCAAAGCTGAGATTCCAGGGAATGGGACAGTTTGCAACCATGTGAGAAAAGCTGTAAAGTCAGCAAGGCCAACTCTTTTACATAGAGTCAGAGAGCAAAACAAGGGCCAGGAGCTACAAGCTCAGGCTGGAGAGACTCACAGGGCACGCTGGAGGCAAATTCCTCAGCAGGAGAGTGGGGCAGTGCTGTAATGGGCTCCTCAGAGTCCAGAGGTTTTAAAGGCTGAGCCTTGCTGATCTGACAGTGCTGCTTCACCTGGAGGTTCCTTCCAACCAGTGTTTCTATGATATCATAATTACAACTCGTATGGTTAACATTTTAAAAGGAGAGGAAGGAGAAAAAGCCTGCAGACATTATTAATATTCATTGCATTATCTTGATTTTTCTGTATTTTTACATGAGAAAATTTGTAGTAGGCAAAGACTGTTCTTAGTGGTTGTGTAAAAGAAAAAAAATATGAGAAGGTAAAAGTGTTACAAATGGAATGACACCATATGTCTAGGTTTACTTTTTTCCCCTCCCTACTCATTTCTATTTTCATCTTGGATGGCAAAAAAATGTGGTGAGATATTTACTAAGTGGTGAGGTCAAAATGTCTTTGTTTATACAGAATGTCACGTAGCGTTAATCTAAATTTGAAGGAGGTACTGCTTATTATGAATTCTCAATCTGTTAATAGTTGAAAAATTGATTCTTACAGAGGTTAGACATTGCTGAAAGTAGTTAGAAACAACCTGTGGAGTACTAAAAAACTGAGCATGAATTATGACCTGAATTTCTCACAGAGCAGTGCAGAACTTGAAGTAGTGTATATTGAACTGGAAACAAAGCCCCCCATCATTCTGTTCTTGGCTCTATGGACTGAAAATATCTGAAGTCCTGCAACTGAGAAGTTTGCCAGACATTGGTATCAATGGAAATTAATTATTGTCCACATCAGAGACCTTTATGTAGCAGATGAGAAGATATACAGTGTTTTTAACATCTGAATCTAGCCTTACAATTTTAATCTGTAATTCATTAATCCCCTTTTTAATTCATCATCCTACTTACTGGCTTGACCACTGTGCAAAGTAGATGTTACTGGTTAAACAAGAGTAAAAGGCCCCCAGTATTTTTCACAAATTGTCTTGTTTCACCAGGTTAGGCTTCTCCTAAACCAAACTGCACATTCCTCAAAAGAGAATCCTCTTAATGCAACTTCCACACTCAATGAATTTTTAATCACTAGAATATCATTCAATAAATATAATAACATAAGGCAACTCTATTTTCTAGATGTAACCTTCTGTATTTGAATTAATTTCTGCATTCCTTCTTGCAAGTGAAACAGAATTATGACAATGTCCTTTTGTGGGGACAAATCCAATGCCAAACTCCTCCACCCACCCCCTGCTGCCTGTTCAGGTAACACACCCAGCTGAATTACAGGGCACTGGTTAAATGATCCAAGCTCACTGGAAATCTCCCCTCTCCCATGTGTGAAGAGGAAATGGAACAGTGTCATCTGGGGAAGGCTCATTCTAAATTTGATTTTTCTTTTGGATTGCTGTAGTTTCGACAGACGGCCTTGTTTCCTCATTTATTGAAACAGTCTCATCATGGCTAAAAAATGTCAAAGGTACATCTGTGGTTTTTGAAGACGTGCTCTTATTTTTGTTCTCAATTTGATGGTCTTCAGATACGCATTTAGCAGCACTTAACAATGTAAAAAATTAATATACTATTATAGATATTAGATGAGCTTTGGGTTGCAAGAATTCAGCTCTAACTAGAACATTATTTACTGGGTCACAGGCGTAAAAGTTAATGGACCAGAACTTCTCTCCTTCTCTTTCTCTGGATGGATTGTAGCACTAATGAACCTTAACTGATTTCTATTCATCTGCCTTTTAACTGCTGAGATTTGCAAAGAGAATTAAAAATAAGACCCTTTATGTTGTCATCTTCTCTCCTTCCATTTTAGTTAATAATTTGATTCTCACATTTCTGTTTAAGCAGATATTGAGGACACGAACAATAATTTCAATAACCTCCAGAGTGGCATCATGCTGAGGCTCAAGGAAAGCAAAGGGAAAATGAACTCCTACATGTCATGGTGTGTTAAGAATAGCAGGACTCTGGCCTTTTAGTGGATTGCATGTAAGTTTAGCAGTCCAGTACAACTACCTAAATTACAAAAACTAAAAATTTGTAGTAATTTGAGTGAGTGGCTTAAATCTGAACATTAATTACTCAGTCTCTGATGTGTATTTGCAGCAGCATGAAAAGCTACACCTGAGTTACTGAGACCAGGTTTGATTTGCATTGATGTCCATAAGGAATTTTGGAGGGTGTGCCCTAAGGTTATTTGTTCCTTAGTGGGATGTTCCACTGGTGCTTTCCAGGCAACTGTGCGAGAGTTTCTGTGTCCATTCCAAATTTAAGAGAGTCCTGTAGTAGAGCCCTTGGGAGCTGTCAGTGCTTGGGCATCATCATCTCTGCCTGCTCAGTCAGGAGCTGCTCAAGTCCCCAGTGGAACCACCTTGAGCTTCTGGGTGGAAAGGGACACCCAAGTGAGGTGAAAGGACAGTAATAGGAGCAGATAATCTCAGGAACATCGCCAGAGGGATTGCCCTGAATTCCATGTAAATCCAAACTGAATTGGGGGCAATTTGGCTACACAGGTGTGAAAGGTCTTGGAAGTGACACTGAGAGCTGGTCCTTCCTTTAGTCTGTCTTGGTTCCAGAAGTTCCCCCAGATGTTGCACAAGGACAGTGCTCCTCCATACCAAGCCTTGTCAGACTTCTGTGTGTTCCTGTAGCTGAAGTGATATATTAGGAAAAAATCTTCCTATGGATTTAAGAAAGATATCTCCTGAATCCTCTCAAATAAAATATCCTAAATGCTTAGGCAGAGATGTTTTCATTTTTTTATTATTTCTTTCAAGCAAATAATAGAGGCTGACACCTTCCAAAAATTTGTTTGAACAGTCAGCATTCTTATTTTTGAGTCTGTCCTGGCCACAAATAGCTTTCTTTTATATGCAATGTATATGATAATGTCAGATTTCCTTTTCAATGGGTTTTCTTGTGACTGATTTTATTGATACAATATTTTTCAGATATCTTACTTGGGTGGTTTTTCCATTTCTTTGCATCCAGTACTTTTTCTAGTTTGTCTTAGCATGACACTGACCTTTTAAAAATTCTTCACCACTACATGGAAATTCAGTTTTTTTATATGAACAGTAGTAAAGTCAAATGAACAGTATTTAATCTGGAATTAATGAAATGACTAATGCTTGAGAGTGCTAAATAATTGAGAGATTCATGTGCTAGAGCCACATTTTTCTTCATTCCCTGATGCATGTTGACTTTCTGCAAGCACTTCAGTCTATTGTTTTGAAGCTCCACATAAAGTGACCCAACCAGAACAAGAGATAATATATAATCCAATGCTGTCTTTGCAGTCATCTGTGTCAGCCCTCCATTTGCACTTCCTTCTCCATGTCTTGGCCCTGAGCTGAGTTCTCCCATGTCCCTGAAGATGAGCAGACTCAGATCATTTCAGAGTGGATGAATGTGGAACTCTGCTGCTGAATTTCCTGCTTATTATCCTGCCATCCAGGCTGTGGGTGTTACTTATTACTGCACTTACTGTCAGTGTATTACATGAAGTCACTGAGAATATTTCTTCTCTTGATAATATATCTGGGTTTCTTCTGACTTCTTTTTTTTTTCCTAGCACTGATATTGTTTGCATTATTTATGTCATTTCCAAGCACTGCCTTTTCAGAAATGCTGGAGCCCTGAACTATTGTGTTACAACACTGCCTTTTTTAGTGGAAGAAAAGAGAACTGATGGGCAATACAATATCCAATTCCCAGCCAAATGTAACACTCCTGGGTTCATAATCCCTTCCCCTGCTCTCTTCTCTAACAGAGTCCAAGGTTCAGTTTTCTAAGCAATATTTACAGGAGACAAATGTTTGAACAAAACACAGATGTTAATAGCTAATTACCAATTGGCATGTTTAACTATCCTGAGAAAAGGTATTATCATGGGCTTTTCACTGATTGGCAAAATTGTGTCACAGTGACAAAAATAAAGTAAGGCAGAGGCTGATGAATTTATCTCATCAAAGATGACAAGCAGAATACAATATTTTTAGTTCTTTTATGTCACCCACCAATTAAAGAAAATTCCTGGGCACTTTACAGAGAGATTTGGTCTGTATGTTAAGGAAATAAACACTGAGATTTTCAAGAAAGAAAATGAGCATTGGTCAGTCAACATTAGCGGATTCTCTCAAAGTCTGTGAATCATTGTGTGTACAACCAACTCATCCCTCTAAAGTAACTTCTGAACTAAAACCTGAGCAGGTGACTCTGCTTGTTATTAGAGTGTTAAGTCTGGTCTCACCAGAGCTGCAGATTCTGAACTGCCTGCTGGGACACAAAAGCACTTGCAGATGTGGTGATCACTGTCAATAGGAAATAATATTTTTCCTATACAAGCCCAACACTGCATTTCAAAGGAAACTGGAGTTTACACTTTCCCTGTAGCAGGAGGGGTGAAAAAATATAGACAACACAGGAACAACTCCTGGAGGCAAATTGACAGGTGTGAAAGCACAAGTTTACCTCTGTGATCAAACAGGCTGCTAAGGGAACAAGGAATTGGGAAAGGAGCCTTTCATTTGAGTTCTCACATGGCAGATTTGACCTGTGGAATGTTGGTTTCACTCATCCCCTCCTCTCAGCCACTGCTGAGCAATACTCATGGCTGAGCAGCACTGCTGAACGTGCTTATGTCTTTTTCATCAGGGAATGACAGAACCAATGTCACTGCAGGATTTGAAATCACACTGAAGACAGGGAATAAAAGGCTGCCTGTAATTTCAGGGGGCTGTGGAATAGCTCTTGCTACTTCCCTTTGTGTTGCTGAGTTTGGAGCAGGACTTTTTCTCAGGGATACTTGGTCTCCCAGTGAAGGAACATTCAGTGACATTAACCTTGAGTACCTGAGAGCAGCTGCCACAGGGAGAACTCCTGGAAGTGTTTGTAAATGCTGCTGTCTGAAATGCATCCAGAATCGTGATATTCTGTGAAGGAAAAATATCGTTCATGAAAATAGCAAAAATACCAGCAAAAATCCTAAACTGGGTGAATAGACAGCAAATTATGTATATAAAATTATCAGGGTGACACCATCAGCTTATTTTAAAAACAAATATTCCTCAACATTCATTTTGTGTTAGATGATCTCCTTATATTTACTATACTTGCATATGATCTGTGTAACTTCCCACATTACCATATTATTGCTGTACAGGGAATGCACAGTAAACATTAAATTGACACTGCAAAGGATGTTTAGTCCATCTCGGTCCTTTCTTACTCAGTATTATCTGCCTGGTTTAAAAGCCTGGGAAATATACCTTTTAACTCACTCTTTTTGCTGTTGGATCTTGATTTGTGGTTGGAGTCAAGCACTGCAAATATAGGGGAGATAAGGGCACTGCAATTAGCAGTTTTTCTCAGCAACAATGGCAACATCCCTGCTAAATGATTTGTTATGTTTTTAATTACTGGATTATATCTGAAATCAAGTATTCAACTTTGCATACTTCTAATTTGTTCAAATTATAGTCACATCATTATGTTCAAATCACAGCACCCAAAATGCGGTTTTGCTACAGGATAATTAACCAATGACTTTGAATTATGCAAGCAGGGAGTCTCATTTAGGTAGACAGCACAAGAAGTAAGGGGAGCTAGTGATGCATTCCATTGCAGTCTTATCTTTTGAAAACAAAGCTTCAATTTGCTTTGTTCTTTCTTGCATTACTCCATGACAGATTTTGTGATCTATAGTTATCTTACATTGCTGCAACATTGAAACCCTTCACCCTTTAACATGTGCTCCTGAACTAATTGCTTTGAAGTTCCCCATAGAATTCCTCCAGTGAAAAAGAAATAGAACTAGCAAGACAAGTTCAGGGATATGAATAGCAAGAATAATGAGTTGTGTATACTGTGATTCTTGCAGCATTCCAGCCAAATTATTACATACTGGAGCACTTATCTACAGGAGGGGTCATGCTGTATCTTTATTTTTCCTTATCAGTTGAGTTTGTACACAAAGAGAGGGTAGCATGTGGTTTTCAGAGAACTATCCAGTGATATTATAACGATTGTGCAGTGCTGGAGTTCAAAGGGTATTATTCCTACTTTCATTTTCTGATCCATCCATCTCTTTTGTTTCTCTAAGTGTCCATCCTTTCCACATCAGTATATGTTGTGTGACAACTCAAAGTAGGTCTATTCCTTTGGTGCATCCTTTTGTTATGGTAAATGTTTTGCTTATTTTTTGAAAATGCACTTGGAGCATGTGAATTTAAAGCTAATCCATATAGCCAGAGTGCTCTATAGCATATTAGCAAATATAATGATCACAATAATAGGAACAACGACATAATTAAAATAAATGGCACCCTTAGCTGTTACAGATTAATCTTTCATCCTTCCAAATATCTTTTCTATTTGATAAAGCCAAAAATCATTTTCTGTGCATTTAGGGATAAATGGCATCTGTCTTGGCCTTCAGTTGCCATATATGCTGGCCACTGTGGCTATTAAATACCCTAATGATAGAATGAAATTTGTGAAAATAAAAAATGAAATTATGCATCATTTTCTCTCCTTTCTGCCAGTGTGGAAATTTATAGATCAGATTCAAATGTGTTCTCATAACATTTATGTCCATATGAGAGGGGAAAAAAAAGAAAAAAAAAACACCACAAAATGCATATTAGAAAATGATCCATAATGCTCATGGTGCTTCTTTTGCCTGATGGTCCACACACTTTCTTTCTGTTTGGTCCTTTTTGTATTTTTTTTTTCTTTCCCTCCCCACTCCCTGCCTTACTTTCCCTGCATCCCTGCTGTGTAACTTCCCAGCAATGTCACCAAACATATGGATGCACTTTGGGAAATGTTTGAATGGAAGACTCTATGTGTGAATATTTTATAAATTCATGAACCCTCTGTGATAATGCTGGACTGTACAAAAGGGTAATTTATTGGAATTTCTGAATTTGATTATTCAATTCGTGCTGGAAATTTCTCCTGTTCTTTTCTCTAGTTTTCTTTTTAATCCTTGCTGGAGTTGTAATGGTCATTTTTCCATTTTTTCCCATTTTCTTTCAGATCACTCTCTCCTGAGTAAATGTAGGGATGCAAATTAGAATTGTGATACTCATTAGGAACATTGGAGCAAATTTTCCCATTCCTATTATGAACTGTGGTTTAGAGTGTGGTCACATAAATCTATAAAGGGAAGCTTATAGTTTAATAAATCTATTCTTAAACATTGATTAATTTTGAAAGAGGGGTTGGCAAGTAAATGTCAAAAATCTGTAAGTGTCTATCTGCTCTTTAAAGACTTAATTTCAGTGCAAAGTTTCACAAGTTGATTTCTGGCATGGTACAAATATTACACCAGTATATATTGTGGTGGATGGGTACAAATAACAGTGTTAGGGGACTTTCTATGTGAATTTTGTTATGTGTAATATACACTTAGCAGATAAGGCTAAGCTTGAACATGTTTGAAGGGTGCAGGGAATGTATTGCTTTTCTAATCTAGAAATCATCTCTTTTTATTTTGCTGTAAATGTAGTTGCACAAATGCTAAGAAAAGTGTTCTATTAAGCCCAACAGAGAGCTCAGGCAGAGTCTTCATTAAAGTGGTACAAAGACCACACCATCTGCTGCAACGAGTCCCATCTCTCGCTGGGTTTGTTTGCTCGGTGGTTCCTGCTGGCTGGAGCCACCTGCTCACTTAATTAGAAACACGTTCTTAAAGCTCTGCCTGCTCCGAGCTCTGGGGCTCTCCAGAGATGGGTTCTCAGGCAGAGAAACAAGATGTGAGTAAGGCAAAACTTTTTTTTTATATCTTGTTTTGGAAACTGAATAAATGAAAGAAGGAAATAAGGTGCAGCTTTCAGAAAATTTTGTTTTGCTGTAGAAGATGTCTTTACTTCTCCCTCTTTTTCAGCAGCACTACTTTTATTCAGCCCCGTTGAACTCAGCTAAGACAGTTTTGCATTTCACTAGCGTGGAGAAGAGAAAGTTGTGACCTTGCAAACAACATAAAAGGCATAATAAGAGAAAACACAACTCTTTGTTTTTTACTGTCATCGTAAATCAAGGTGTAAAATGAAAGCAAAAGTTGCATTTGAAACCTGGATGTAACAAAATGGAAGTGAAAGTTCTCAAATCTGATCTGAAGCATTTGTTCTTGCCAATCAAAAGATGAGCAGTGTTTTCAGGCAGACTACAGTATGGCTCATTAGAATAATCACAGCTTAGTGCTATGCAAAAAGTGGCTACGTCAACTCTGAACTTCACATACGTTTCAGTCTGCCCAGAAAAGATAAAAGTTCTCTACTTAATTTTATTTTCCACTTGCAAGCTGCCTAAATGCAAATCAAATCAATAATATATCCTGCTATTTTACTGCATAAAGGTGAGCCATCTGGGTCCCTTCAAAAGGAAAGGGAATTTAAGAACACAAAAGAGAATATTGATAGGAAATGTTAGGCATGGGAGACTAGTTTCTGTTGCAGCTGGGAGTTGTGGAAACTGTGCTGCTGCTTTTCTGATTTTCCTCCTTATTTCAGTAACTCTCATTGCTATGGTTTTATATCTGTGTAAGTGTGGGGTTTGGTCCATTGGATTCAAAATGTTGATTGGGATTTCTGGAACTGTGTAAAGAAAGAGACTCGTGTTCCTCTCTGCTTTGTGGGGTTACTGTTGTTTTACAGGATTTGCAGGGTAGATTTTGTCTCAAACAAGCACACTCTTATTCCTGTGCAGTCTTTTCCAGCTGAGTCTGTACAACCCACAGCAAGTTCTGAAAAGATAAGAACTCAAAAAATGTTCTTCAGTTTTCTTCGCATAAGTGTAGGACTAGATTATTATTGTGGTGCGAAATAAATGTTAATTTTTTTACTGTTAAAATGGATTCTTAAATGTTGGACCTGCAGGGTGTGTCTCTGTGTAACTTGCTTGCTTTTACACAAGCCATCTTAATGAATTCCCTAATTACTGCATGGAACTTGAAGATAATAAACCTTCACTAAGAGTTTCATATTAATTATGACTATTATCATTATTATTACTCATTTACTGCAGCAGGGACTGAAGTATGGCTGCTGGTACAGAAGATATTGAAGAATTGGCAGAATCTCTTAATTTTGTCCTCTGTTTGACTCAGGGCGGTTTCTGGCTGTGAAGAGGGAGAAAGAGGCGAATCACAAAAGTGAATTATTCCCTGTTGGAAACCCAACAGTGTATACAATACATCATGACCAGTATGATTTCTTTCTTCCTCTAATCTCTCCTGGTACTGTACTCTCATATGTTGCAGTCTGGAATTATTTCTTTCCTTCTGTAATTACAGATCCTATTATATCCAGCTTCCTTTGCAGTCGTGCTGTAGTTATTATTCTCTTTAACCTCATAACCCCCCTCTGGGGTCTGCCTTAATTTTGGTACTTCTAGGGCTGTATATTGTGATTCCAGTGGTAAATCAGATGTCAATGACATTCAGTGAGACAGGGCGAGCAGAGGCAGATCACCAATTACCTTTTGTGTTTCTGACCAGTGGGTTTATATTTTTGTGAATTATTTGTGCAGTTCTGCTCTTTACTTTGCCCACAGTCTATAAACCCAAACAGAGAATGTGAATTAACAAGCTGGGCCATCTCCACAGTGCAGGTGAGGAAGGATGTGGGTCCTGCCTCTTCAGTGAACCAAGGACGTGGTTCAGGCAGGTCCCATCCTCTGACTGTACAGCAGTTTAACCAATAGGTTATATAAACTCCTCCTTTCATGGCATTGGATCCAAGGACAAAGATCAAGAAAGGTGTTTTGGATACATTCAGCTTTCTGCAGCTCTGGTGTCAGCAGAATAATGCTCTTTTCAAGCTGTGTTCACATGTGGATTGGGTTATTCCAGAGCTCTGGAACAGAGCAGGGTGCATTTTTAAGGAAAGTTAGAATCTGGAATAATAGAATTGACTGGGTTGGAAGAGACCTCTGAGATCATCAAGTCCAACACTCTATCCAACCTCACTTTGATAGAATCACAGAATGATTTGGGTTGGAAGGGACATAAAAGCTCATTCAGTTCCACTCCCTGTCATGGGCAGCAACACCTTCCACCATCCCAGGTTGCTCCAAATCCTGTCCAGTCTGGCCTTGGACACTCCCAGGGATGGGGCAGCCACAGCTTCCCTGGGCACCTGTGCCAGGGCCTGCCCACCCTCACAGGGAAGGATTCCTTCCTTATCCCCAGCATAAACCCACCTTCTGTCAGTGGGAAGCCATTCCCCCTTGTCCTGTCACTCCAGACCTTTGGAAACAGTCTCTCTCCATTTTTCTGTGGGTCCCTTCAGGTACTGCAAGGCCACAATTAGGTGACCCCAAAGCTTCTCTTCTCCAGGCTGAACAATCCCAATTTTCTCAGCCTTTCCTCACAGGAGAGGTGCTCCATCCCTCTGATCAACTGACTAAGGAGTCCGAAGTGTAAGACAAGGTGGTAGAAAAAGATAATTAGAAAAACTGTATTTTTGCTAGGATACATATGTTTTCCTTTTTAAAAAACTGCAGCAGGATATAAATTCAAAAAGTAAAATAAGTACCTGTAAGTGGAATAACCACAGGTCGAGGAATATTCAGAGGTTGCCATGATTTTCCCCCCAGCTGATTTAATTGGCTGTTTGACATCTTTACTCATACACATTATGCTAGAAAACATTCAAGTACTTTTTATACTTGAAATAAGTTGAAACCTATATTGAGAATTTGTTGTTATTTCTCTTTAAGTACCATAAAATATGGATGAATTCTAACAAAGAGGTAAATGTATCTGAATAGAATTACTTCTGTGTATGTCAAGTTGATGTAGCAGTTGCCATGGTAAACAAACATTGTACATAAATACTTAAATAAATGCTTGTATATTTAGAAGGGTAGCAAGCTGTTAACCAAGATCTAGACAATGATAAACAAACCCCGTAGAGAATCCTGGTGCTTTCAACTGTCTATATATCTATTCAATTAGTGAACTTACAATTCAATAAATTGTTCCAGCCTGTAATTGGAGGCTGGAGAAACAGGCAAAGGAACAAAAATAACAATAAGCATCATAGAAAGTTTTAAGAGCAATAAGAAGTATTCTGAATTCCTACAGCTTGCCCTCACAATATTAGTCTGCTCCCCAGAGCTGGGCATTAAAAGAGAAAATAAAATTCAGCATGAGTCACAAGTCCAAGTGTTTCAGTGATGGGTTAAATCAAATATTTCAACACAAATCATTATAGTCTTTTCAAGAAAACCAGCCCTTGAATGTTTTTGATAGGTCCAAAAGAAGATGAAGTGCATCTCTGTTTAGATGATGGGGAAGGGCAGCATTCCAGCTAAAGACAGAAGGTGAGATCAGAGTGACTGAAAACAGAAAGGATTTGGGGCTAAAAATAGGTTTAAAAAAATGAATTATTTTGATGCCACGTCACAGCATTTTAAAATAGTAGATTCTGAAGTCACTCATAAACACCAGTGTTCTTGTATCTGGTGTTTTAATATGACATTCTCTTGTGTTGCAAGACCAGTCTGGGACTGTATTTTGTGTGTGCCTTTTGACTTTAACTGTGTTTAGCTGCTCAGAGGTTCTTTCCCTCTTGCCTTTAACTCATTTCTCCCCAGGCTTATCCGAAGGCAATTAGGGGTTGCACCTCATTGCTTCTCTCATTTAACTGCAGGGTAATAAGGAATGATTCATATTAACAGCTTGTTAAAATAACTCCCCACTGTCCCTCCCAGCAGCCCTGCTGGCAGAGCAGTAGCCCCAGCTAAGGACTCACACCCTTTCCCTCCCAGAACTCACCAGTGACTCTCTGTGTGGGTGATTATGTGGCCTGTGTGTCCTTGGGCTCCACTTGGGATTTAATTGAACACCAGGACTGCATCCTCTGAGCTTCTAATGAATTAATTTCATAATTAATGATCATCCATGGTGTATTGCCATCACCAGTGTGGTTTCATGTTTTGTGATTCTGTGTGTTCAAGAAACATCCTTGAACATCCTTGCACTTTCTAGAAAAATAGCAAAAAGAACAATTGTTATTCAGGCAATAGGTTCTGTTTGGTTTTTAACAAAGAATAGATAACCACAAACTTGAACCTGTTCAACATGTGAAGTGTTTCTTTTACTTATGCCATTAATTTTTCTGTCCTTTTAATTGCTCCCCATTCAGGACAGAATTAGATGTCTCATCTTAAACACAGTTGAGGTTCTCTAGAATAGTTCATAATGAATTTTACCAGCAAGTTAATAACCATAAATGCCACAAAAAGCTACCTGCCACTGTGTATTTGATGCATCTGTTGAATGGCTCAGGGAAATAAATAAATAACTTGTTGCTAAATAACAATAAACTAATTAATTACTCTTTGTGTTCTCTTGCAAGGACATAGAATCTCATTTAGAGCTGCCATTACTTGTTGGGTAAATACATTCTGAGAGTAATGAATGTATAAGAATATTCACTGTTCAGAGTAAACACATGATTAGTGGTTGTCAGAATGTGGATTCTCGACTACAATGGGGCCCAACAGCTGCTTTGCTGCTCTGTGCCAAGGCTTGCTCAGGAATCCTCAGCTCATGGACCACTGAAGCAACAGCCAACACCAATTCCCTTGCTGCCATTCAGGTTGGCAGAGTCACAGAGGGTGCCAGGTGTCACTGGCACATGAAACACTGCTGGTCCTCTGGCACACTCCTGAAAAGTCACTGCCAACCCAACAGACACCTTAATGGAGTGCTGAGAGGGATAGTCCAGGCTGATGGCAGGGAAAGGAATGTGAAAAGGGGTTTGGGAGTGTGAAAACTGGTTTCACTGAGAGGCCATGGACTGTTTTTTTATCAGGTTTTTTAATATGTAGCTCAGAGTTCTTTGTTGTCTTTGTTGTTCTGAAGGATTCGTGTAACTCAGGGTGCATCAACTGATACAGAAATCAGGAATTCCATGGGAAGAGGTTAACAAAGAGGAACCAACAGATGGAACGTGTAGGAATTGGGAAGAGGCTTTGCTGAGCTGTCCTGCTCAGTTCTGGGAACAGTTACAGTTCAAATGCAAGTGTTGACAGCAATGGAGAGATTCCTTCAGCTTTAATTTCTCTCAGGAATTTCTCATGAGAATTGAACTTTTGTGTTATGTAAAGAACATCCTTTTCATGTACTACGTGTACACTGATGAAACTGGTGTCATTAAATATCCCTTTTATTGAGAGAAATTAATGTATTGAGAGAAATGATTTATTGAACATGCAAAGATCAATCTGTCCTTTGCTTTCATGACATTTCATTTTGTCCACACAAATAGTAGAAAGGAGTGAAAACAGCTGAAAATGCATCAATAGTCTTAAAATTCTGTCAAATAATTTGGTATTTCCTTTGATAAAGGAGGTCAATTGGAAAGAGAAAGAGCAGCTTCAGTTGAATCTTCCACTTACGGGATGTATTTTAGGGTTTTGACCTAATGGTGTGGTTTGTTTTGAAGATCTGCAGTTTTAATACTTGTCTTCTCTTTGGTAGTTTACTAAAAATATGAATATTCTGTACTTCAGGTTGAGTGGCTAAGCTGGTATAGGGTGGTATAATTGCTCTATTAACTCATGACATATTTAACCTGTTAAAAAGCAGTATATTTTTTGCACTGAGTCTAAAATAAAGTTATAGTTTTGGGTTTGGTTTGGGGTTTTTTGTTGTTTTGGTTTTTTGTTTTTTTTAGTTGACAAATATTTTCTAAATTGCTGAAACCAAGGGAGCACAAGATTGCTTTTATGCAGACTCCTATTTCAAGCTAAATTTCAACTTGAAGGAATATTTTGCAGTTGTTACATATTAAAACTTCTGAAAACAGACATAAAATGTGAGTAACTTTGTGTCCAAGACATTTGAGATTTTTATATTATTTCAACTTGCAAACAATCTTACCAAGAAGTGTTAGAAAATCTCAATTGCAAAGGCCATGGCATTTTTAACACTTTACACCCTGCTCATGTCTATAATTTCAATTATTTGTAGTGATTCTAATTACCTGAACTTATATATATGAAAGATCCATAAATGATATGTCAGAGTGTACCGTGGTTCTTTCCTCAGCTCTAATATTTTGATACATAATGATTTATAATTTCTTTTCCTTTTGTTAATTCCTCTTACATCAGATGTGAATGTCATGATTCCTAAAATACTGAGTTGCTTGAGAAGCACCTGAGCAGAAGCTGCAGCTCCTGTAACTCACCACCTTAAACCACAAATGAATGGCAAAATGAGTTCCTGTTACCTCTTGGGCAATCAACAGGAATTTTTACAGACAAAATATGTTCCAATGTTAATTGGAGTTCCATCCTAAAGGAGATCAAGGTGACTCATATACCATAATGGATATTATATATATTTATATATTTATATATGTATAAATTTACTCCTTTCAGTTTGTTGAGAGTTCAGTTACTAATGGAATTAATGATGTTTTAAGTATGAGGCTGCCAAAAGTGCTTTAAATTGTGTCAGAAACCAACAGTTTGATAAGAGGACATGGAGTGTACCCAGTCAGAGTATCTGTAGGTCTGTTGTAAATGTGTAAGCCCAAGAAAAGTCCCTTGGACTGGTTAGAAGTGTCTGGTTCTGGTGGCAGCATGTCTAGGAGGGGGAGAGAGAAGGCAATTCTTTTCAAGGTGTGCTGGTAGGAAAATATTTTAGGATTCTATTACTCAAATTAAGAAATCTGAAAAAAAAATCTTATGTACAAGCAAAGAGGAGTTCAAGTGTCATCACACAAAACATGCCTATAGGAGATGAGAGTGAAGTGTAGATGTGCTATTTATTTTCCCAAATTAAGTTGTAGGTTATAACTCCCAACTGAGCCACTGTTTGAGTGTTTTTCATAGTGAGCTGTTCTTCGTGCATAAAATTTCAGGCACAAATTAATAAGAGGGGAAGACAGAGGAAAAAAAATCGTATTTTGTTGTGGCTCAGCAGATGGAAGGAGCAGCCCACAGGTAAAACTGAGACCAGACCTTTGGTTTCCTTATGATGAATGTCATGCAGGGCAATGAGGAGATAATCAAGTTAGTGCAGACATCAGAATTAGCATAACCACCTACACCTACACTAAGGCTTTGCTGAAAATCTGATCACTTTCCTAAGAACAGAAACAAAAAAAAAATATCCTCTGTGTGATGCTGTTGTTTCAGAAAGGAAAGTACCTTGTACTGGGAAGGTGTTCAAAAATTACCTCTTTGTAATTTTTTTTCGATGAAAACCTGCAAATAGTAGGAGAGAAAAATATGATATTCTCTGAAAATGTTGTTTACTGTAGCGATGTGGCACAAACAGTGTTTGCATATTGCATTACCATCTAAGAGTAATGGCATATTTACTGCACTGATACTAAAAGCAAACACTTTAATATTTGTACTTATGGTTTCCATTTTTGCCTTTCTCTTTCCTGAGGCACCTGAGAGAAAAGAGATGAGAATTAAAAAAAAAGTATTGCTTTATGAAAAATTGCAAGTGCTGTAAATTACAAGCGTTGCTGGAGTCCCTTGAATTATTCAGTGTTTTTTAAGGTTTTATGCTCTGTGTACAACAGTCTATGTTTATTTGATCTATTATTTTTATATGGTTGTCTGACAGTTCTTTATGAAAAAGAATAAAAGATGTGAAGCTTATCCACGATGTCAAATTTTTATCATGTCCAAACATTTTATGGTTCTGCATGTTTCAGATCAAAGAATGGGAGGTTATCCTTTCCTTGTTTGATTTAGTCTTACCAGGAGTAACAGTATTTTTTTGTATATAAAAGTGTTTGGCAAATGAATGGAGAAGTTTAACTGTTAATTTTTATCATAATATTTAGTCCCTAAAAGTATTTTTGGGGTGGATGGCTTTGTTTCAGAATTTGGTTTTCTATTGAATAAAAAATTAGCAGTAAAAAGTTTATAGGAAATATTTTGTTGCTAATACATTCACAAGGCAACTGGGAGCTTATTCTGGGGAGGAGAAGTAATAAAGACTGTTTAACAATATAGGCTGATAATCTGTATTTTTTGCCTAGTTGCAGCAGTTATACAGTTACAATATTACTCTTGATTCCCTCTGGTGATGTCTTTATTCTCTTGCTGACTGTATTTTAAGATGTTATGGCTCTGCAGTTCAGTCCTTCATTCCCACCAGCTGAGGGCCTGGTGCTCTAATTTTATCTTTACACTCCAAAAGCTCCTGATGCACTGGCAGCAACTTGGATAGTTTTCCTGTGCCTAGTTTTGAGGTATGTCTTTATTTGCAGAAAATTTACATTATTTTGAGATTTGGAATCAGTGTCAATTGCATTCAGTACATTCAGGCAACACAGTATCTACGACATGAAATTACATAAAAGTAAATCATGTGTGGAATTGGTTAGAAAATCAATGTTTTCTAACAGTGGGCAGAAAGACATTTTTGTTTTCATTGGTGTTACTCTTTTGGATTTTCTATAAAAGAGTCTCACCTCTGCTGTAACTTTTATTAACCCTCCTGCATCTTGTTCCTGCCTCTAACAACATACCCACAGCTTTTCCTTTGATATGAAAATATACAGGTCCCAAATGCTTCCTTCCTTAAGGAAAATTCCTGGAGAGCACAGTTCTTGCCTTGCCACAGCTTCGATAGCCTTTTCCACTTTAGCACATACAGAAACATTTCCAAAATAACTTATTTATGAGGAAAGTGCCTGAGACTGTTCGGTTAGTGGGAAATATGTCACTTGCTTTTAGAGCCAATAAAAGTGGATTCTTTGGGGATTGCAACAGAGGAAATGGCAAATAGATTGACTATATGCACCTGCAAGAAAAACTGTCAGGAATAAAAGTGTTACCCAGAGCTCTGCTGTCCCTTGTGAGAGACAAAGAGCTGTGGGGGGAAATACAGAATCAACATTGTTGCTGGCAAACCTCAGATGTGACAGTTTTCCAGTTTCTGTTCTAGCCCTGACAAATATTTTGTTGGCTAATGGGGAAGCAGGGATTGAGTGTTTTGTTCTGAAAGGAAATATCTATACTTCACATTTCTAGTGACTCTCTGCACACATTTTTTAAGTGATTCAAGCTCTGTGTAGAGTTTCTGTGTATGGAACACTTCCCTCTTGATCCCCCCCATTGTAAGGGCCAACAGTTGTGTTACTTCTGTACCCTCCTTTCATCACCTGAACTCAACTGTCTCATGGAGATAGAGATTTCTTTGTACATTTTGTGTGCAGGGTTTTTTGAGCTCTGTCTGCCTTAAATTGCCCATGAACTTCACCTGGAGTTTTAGGAAGTCATAGATGTTGACTCAATTCTACTTCTTTGGTAGAAACAAAGATTGTGTGATTTGGCTCTTTTACTTGTTTGGGATTGGAAAATCTGCAGAAATTATCACCTTGATGTGTGTTAGAATATATGAAATGCAAAAAACCTTGATCAGTCAAGGGAATGTTTACCTTAACCTAAAACCTCTCTGTGTTGGTGCCAAGTCACATATTCTGGAATGATTCCCACAAATAAAACACTTTTTTTTAATTAAAAAATTGTGACTTTGACACCATTTATCTAAATCTTCCTGTGTTTGACTTCTCTTCTACAAAATGTTATAATGGAAAATTTATAGGGATTTGAATGAATATTGATTCATGGATTCAGTTTCTGTAGACACTACATGAAAGACACATTAAATTAAGCAACACTTTTATTTAATATTTCCAGTTGATAGATGGGCAGTTATTTGTATAATTTACTTTCCTGTCTTTGCAGAAGTGCCTTTTGGAATAGATGTATTAGTATGTAGAAATATAATTCAAATACTTAAAAACAAACAAACAAAAAAACCCCCAACAAAACAAAACAAACAAACAAAAAACAGCCTCTCCAAACTGGCATGGATAATTGATTAGAAGAAAAAGCATACAAGAAAATGACACCATCATTTGAAAACCAGTGATAGTGAAAGACTTCATGTGCTTTTATGAACTTGTAGTGAAAAGGAGTTTTATTTTCATCAGACATGCTGTAGATGTGTTTAGGGAATGTGCTTTAATAGATGTCTAACTGTCTAACAGTGGCTGAACTATCCACATTCAGAAGCTTGGAGGTATTTCCAACTCTTTTAAGATTAATAAAATTAGGGCCCAAATCTAAATTTAATGCTCACTAAGGAACATCTCCAAAGGGAATATCTATTTTCATTCTGTATTGAAAAGTAAGGAAAGCCTATTGGGTTTATTTCATTCAGGTCAACTGCAAGAGAGCGAATGCGTTCCACATTTAGGGCTTGAATCCCCTGTTTTGTAGGGACTCCCTAAAAAGGGGGGAAATATATCCAGATATTTCTGACTCTCATTCATATCAGGACAGTCTGGGATACTCAGGCAAAATAGAAATGAAACAGCTACCAACACTTTGGTTGTTTCATGTGTTGCACAATTCAGGCAAGGTGCAGCTTGTAAAACCAGCAGATGTTGTATCTAAACTTGTGTGCAAGGGGATCCTTCCCTTTAGTCTGAGCTAAAGTTTGGGGGGAGTTCTCACTCAAGTTGGAGCTGTCAGAGTTTCTGTCTTGTCTTTTCTTTCTGTTTAAACTTTGTTGAGATGGAGTTGTCACCTTTGGGAGCTGGGCCAGCCTAACTGACTGAGGCATATCAAATATATCAGCTATTCTCTGTCCCTTCCTGCTCTATCTTTGCCTATTTTCAGGGACAGAGTGGATACAAATTGTTCCTATCTCATGCACAGAAGGGTAGAGTATTGCCTGCCTTGTACAATCCAGCTCAGAATTTGGCCTTCCTGAATGCTCTATGAAATGAAAATAGAAATGTCTCTGCTGTGCATTTATTTTTGAAAGAGACTTAACCCTCTGTCTTACCTTGTGGTGTCCTGCAAATAGGACTGAACAGCCTTTTTTGGTTTTACTGCAATACTGATTTTGAACTGGAACCATCCAAAAATAAAATGTGTTTTTTGTATAGAAATTATGGGCAATCTCAAGTAAAAATCAGTCTCCCAGCTAGTGAATAACCAATTAATTCAGATTGGTGTTTAGGGCAGGGCAGTGCCTGGCTTTGTATATTTTCCTCTTGCATTGAAGTTAGTGGGACTTACAGATACAACCTTAATAAAGGTTTCTGAAAATCTCAGTCATGGAGCTTCCATTTCCTTCTCTAGGGTCTATTGCTGAGTTCCTTCCATAATTTGCTCTGAATCCAAATTTGTGCTTAAATCCTTCTGTTTCTTTGAGTAGCAGAGCACGTGTGGTGAAGGGAATCCCTGTAAGGCAATGCAGGGAAGTTTAATGGAACTGTAAGTGAAATGTGTAACCCCTGCACAGAGATGCACAGAGGGATTTTTGCTTGTGCTTCCCCTCTTCTTTCTTCCACATTCTCTGGAACTGCTGGCTCTTGTACCAACAAGAGCAGGCTCAGTACAGAGTGGGTATTTCTGGCAGCAATAAAGCAGTAATTTTAAATTTGCTTGGAAATGAGTTTGGGGAAGGATATCTGAAAACAGCTCTTGCTGTGAGAGTGGAAAGAGAATAAATACCCCAGTAAAGGCCACAGGACAAGAATCCCTGCCCCAGGTTGTATCAGTGCTGGATTCAGAGTATGGTTTCCATAGGCTAAAGAGATCTGTGGGGGAATTTCAAACTCAGGAATTTATCACACCTTATTAACCTGAAAGGAGGTAAAGGAACAGAAGTTATTTAATACTGAACTAGGTCCTCTCCAGCACAGTGCACTTGTGTCCTCCCTGTTAGATGTCATGCAGCAGCTGGTTTTGTGGGTTGACTTGGAAGCCTGTTGCTGAATTTCGTCTCATAAATCAGAAAAGAACTATTTTACATAACCACTATAATAAGGAATAACCAATTAATAGGTGTATGGAAATATGATCAGCCACTGGTAATAAAAATTTACAAATTAGCCTTTGTTTTTCAGAAATATGCATTTGCATATATCCAATAATATATTAATTTAAAATCCTTCTATTTCCAGCTTCATGATTGTCCAAGAAGGAATTAATTATTGCCTATTATTAAGTATTGCTAAGGAGATTTGTTTATTAAGTCTGCAAAGAGCTGTTTTTATTATTTGTTTTCCTGTGGTGACAGATTTCTCTGTGTGACTTCACAGAGCCCTGAAAGAGGGTTAGCACAGCCTTCAGCATATTTGTAAGAGAAAGGCAGCTTGAATTAAACAGCAAATATCTGATGCTCTGTTCACAGAATGACTCTCAGCAGACAGGACCAAAGAAATCCCCAATTTGTCATCCTGGTTTTCCTTGCAATGCTATTTCATGCAAAGTCTGCTTCATTCAGAAAAAAAAAAAGACAGAAATATTACACAACCCTCATTGTAAATGTTTTGGGACATCTTCTTTTATAAGTCACATTCTCTCCTTAGAAAGAAGAGGTAGATTTCTGCAAAGCTTCCTTTTGTCCAAGAATGGTAATATGTTCAAATACATAAACAGAAATGCCACCACCTGATCTGTGTCCAAAAATATTTCCAACATTTCAGATGGTTCCACTCTAGGTATGAATGTCAGGAATTGACAAAGAAGGTTTTGAGATCGAGGAATAGAAGGAGGAATCTCAAATGCAAAAAAATACTCACTGAATGTATGGGGAAAAATATTAATTTGGGGGTTGGTTTTACAGTGTTATCACTTACCTGTTGCTGGCTACCAATGGACAAATTCGCATTGAAAGTATGTTTTTATGTAATTAAAAAGCATTATTTTTAATTAGAAAAGCTAAAAAATCTGTATCAGCAGATGGTGCAGGTTTTGAATTCTAACCTGGTTTCCTATAGGTGAGAACAAGTGCATTTTTAAAGCCTCTTCTGTGGAAACCTCAAAAGGCAAAAAGAAATACTTTTGTCATAGTAGAGGTGTAGCAATAACTCAGGTAAGATGATCTGGGAAGGGGTTACAAGGAAGAACAGCTCCCCAGAATCTGTCACTCTGTGGTTTTGGAGAACTCAATTCACTCTGAGAATTCCCTGTGATTGTGGGGCAGGCAGGGGAGGAGTCTCACTGCCATCCCACTGGGTTTGTAGGAAGCACAACCATCCAGGTCTGGGTTTGTGGAGCAAAAATGGGAGCAGAAAGCACCACCTTCTGTCTCCCATGGAACACATGGAGACGTTGTCTGGGCTCCTTTGGACACAACCACATCATGGATCCAGAGGGTTTTATGTCTTAGCACATCAAATGCATTTCCTGCCAGGGCTGACTGCTCTGTGAGTGCATCATTGCTGACAAGCAAAGAAATTTAGGGCTTCCAGTAACCATTCTGTTTAGCAAAGGATATGGCACCGTGTTTCCTGGAATGGAATTATCTCACTGAAATGCCCAGGGTATGATAAAACAATTCATTCGGATAATGTGCTGCAGTGGGACTCTAAAACTAAGTTTTTTGATTTTTTAAATGCCTGTTATGGGCTTCCTCAGGTATTTTAATTAAATTATTAAAGATATTAGAAAGTGGATTAAATTGAGCTCCTTTTCCAACTTTTAAATTACATGGAAATAAAAGAAATTGCTTGATTTTATGTGTGTAGAGTGCTGTATGTCTCACAGTCAGAGCAGAAGTGAGTTCCACTGTAAAAAGTGTTTTACAGGAAAGCACAGTAATCCAGCGAGCCTTAATTTCTTAGTTATCTAAGTTGCACAAATAGCTCCTGAAATCCAGATTTAAATTGCCTGTGACTTTGGTCTCACAAATAGGTACAATCTCCCTTTTAATTTGTGTTCCCTGTTAGAGCACATCCCATTGAGGTCTTTCCTTACTCACCCCTGAAGGCATTGTGGTAAATGTTGTGGTTACATAAAGCTGTGTAAAGTTACCATCTTTATCCCTCCCTCTTCAGGGAGAACCTGTAGAGTGTGGGGGTCAGTGCCAGGTAACCAACCCTGAAACAGAGAGTGCAGCAGCTTGGGAAGTTCTGCTTGTGGTCAAAGGATTCATAGACTGGGAGATTTCTTTGCCTTCTGACACGTATTGTCATTTTGAGATGTAGAGTAAGATTTAAACCAAGTAATATACCTATTTTTTTTTTATTTGCACAGAAGAACAAAACAATTTCTTTTAAACTCCAGCACTAAGAAATTAATAGATTAAGGACAGAATAAATTTCTTTTTTCCTTATTCTGACAAAATAAGGCAGAAGGAGAGCTGAACATTAATGTTCAATGCTGCATGCAACACAAAATGCATTACAGAATCATTGAACATTTTCCCTGTAGAATATCTAAGTTTGTATCAATACTGGGGCTCCTGTTGCTGATGCCTTTGTGTCTCTGCTGCATGTTTTGCCACCGTGGGCCCCTAAAATTAGGCATATGGATAATGCCCTTAAAGAAATGCTAAATCTTTATGAATAACCTACAAAATAGAACTCCCACTGTTCAATAGATCTTCTCACCCTCTGAATGCAGTTGGCTGAACTTATTATTAGCACACTTCAATGTTGAGCCATAGTACTTGTACTTAGTCACTATTTAATAAATTAAGGTACCTTCTTGATCTCCAGAGTGTCATGTCTGTAATTTATCTAACCAGACACACTTCCATAATCCATCAGGATTTGATGGCAGCTTTTAAAATTAGAGCCATTAGACTATCTTAAAACTTTCCTTTCATACATACCTTTTCCTGTTGCCTCATTCATTCATTTTTATGTCTTGGAAAATAAATGTTCCACTGATTTGTCATAGTCTTATTGTTCAATATAAAAATGGGACTTATAAGGAGAGACAGAGAAAAACTTTTTGCCAAGGCCTGGAGTGACAGTTCAAGGGGCAACAGACTTAAATTGAAAGAAGGTAAATTTAGTTTGGGCATTAGGAAGAAATCCTTCCCTGTGAGGGTGGGCAGGCCCTGGCACAGGGTGCCCAGAGAAGCTGTGGCTGCCCCATCCCTGGCAGTGCCCAAGGCCAGGTTGGACAGAGCTTGGAGCATCCTGGGCTGGTGGAAAATGTCCCTGCCCATGGCAGGGGGTGGAATGGGATGATCTTTAAAGTCCCTTTCAACCCAACTATTTCTATATGTTCCTTTCTACAAAATTAATTTATTGTTCTCTTGTTATGTCTCCAAAAGAGTACAAGGCTTTATTTGGTGAACATGAGATTAGCCCTATATGTTAATACTAAAAAAGTGTTTTCATACTGTGGAGAAGAAATAACAGCTATAGCTGTAAACATTCAGCTCAAATGTACTTGGCACTGCCTCTGTCTTTAGAAGGATGAATTACTTGCTGTGAATTACCTAAAAATATCTTGTAGAAATATTACAAAGCTGAGAAGTTCAGTAAAGTTTTCCAGAATCTGGTGCACTGGTTATACTGTGTGGTTGAATTAGAAATATCTTCATTTTAACGAGAGTTTCATGTTTTGAGAGTATTACTGAAACTTACTGATGTCTTATTAAATGATTGTCTGATACAATGTATTACTTTTTCTTGCACTATTTCCATTGTAGCACCTACAGGTGACAGATCTCAGCTGAAAATATATTTTTAGTTTGATATTCACTGCACTAAAACTTTCTAAAACAACCCCTAAGTTTCTACTCTATTTTCATATGAAATTGTCTATGATGATGTTGGCTTCCTTTTCTTAGTGGACTTCCAGCCCAGATGGGATTCAATATTTGAACAGGTCAGAAACTCACATTTACTTGATGATAATTATTGCTTTTGATCATGGGAGAGGGAGGCATAATTCTGGCATTTTCATAAGAAGCCAAATTCTACTTAAATGCATGAAAATAATTGCTCTGATTACTGCCACTGTGAAAAGAAGTTCTGATTAATTTCATTGTGAAAACAAAGGGAAGCTCATGATTTTGATAATTCGAGGATTCTTCTGATCCTGGATTTAATTTAGAGCAACGTAATTTCTCCTGGATAAGGAGTGAAGAATGTTATCTCACAAGCCTTACTGAGGGAAAATGCTTTTATTATGCAACCTCTTTCAGGGCAATTTTGCTTTAGATAAACATCACTATTACCTGCAATTTTGTCCCTCTAAGACAGATATATCTTAAAGCTCTGAGAAGATATGTTTTCTTAGGAAACTCACATCTGAGTAGAGATTTCATAGTTGCTTGAGTTCATATAAGCAATAGAAACCTAATTATTAACTTCTTGCAAAGAAATATTCTTTCTAGCACTACTTTTTATGGCAATAGGGATGAAAGGAGAAAGAGAAAAAACATCTCTGAGTTTGAAAATTATGTGACCCTGAGATTAGTTCAGTTGGTTGTAATAATGCCAAGGTCATGGGTTCAATCCCCTGTGTGGGCCATTGACTGAAGAGTTGGACTCGATGGTCCTTGTGGGTCCCTTCCAGCTCAGAATAGTCTGGGATTCTGTAAAATAAGAACAGCACAAAGTGCTGGAGGAAGTGCACTTGGAATTACTTGGAATTCTCTTCAGATATCTGAAGATGGAATTAAAAAATAAAAATAATTAGGTTACTTCTGCAATAGTTTACTCATTCTCTCAGTATCTGCTGTTTACTCAGCCTCGTTTGCAGTTACAATATGAGACATCTGCAACTCCTATAATTTCTCAATATTGTCATGATGGGAACTGAGCTACTCAAGCCATATTTTGTGGGACTCTACCAATGTGATCAAAGGACTGACCACCTCCCATCCTTCACTTCCACTTCTTGGCTGGGAAGTTCCTTTCCTAAGCGGAAACTCCTCAGAACAGTTCCATGGAAGGAATTAACAAGCCACGTGCATGTAAATTTTATGCATTTAGAACAATCTCATGAAGTAAAACAAATGTGTCTGATAAGAAAGGTACACTAGAAAAAGATTGGTGTATCTCTTGTCTCTTGCTGATTGCTAATAGAACACTTTCATGTTCAGAATTCACATCACCCAACTATTATTTTGACAGGTCCTAGATGAAATACACTCCAGATATTTCTGCTCTAAGAAAGTAACTTACAGGAAATAGATTTATTCTTTGCCTTGCTCCTAAGTTTCAGCCCCATCAAAAATCCCCTTTTATCTGACTTCAGATTGTGTTGGTTGTCAGTCTCTTTGCAGTGGCTCAGACAGCATTCTGGCTTGTCAACTTATTTAAAGAGTAATCTGAAACAGCATAAAGGAATTTCAAACATTTCAAGAACTACACAATGCTAAGATATGTCTGCTGTGAAACTTGAGATGAATTCATATTTACTGGTATGCAAAATAAGGTCATACTCTAACCTGAATTTCTGTACCCATTTCAAAAGGCTTTTCATGCACTCAGGGTATCTGCAAGAGTTCAGCTGCATAAGGACAGTTCTTGCTGAGAATGTGACATTGGGGAATGGGTCTCAAATAGGCCAGATCCTGGCAAATAGTTGAAAAAAATGTAAGAAATGCAACTGTTTATTAAAAACTATTCAGTAGTTTATTGAAACCGTTGAAAATTGTCACTCTGCACACTGGTAATTCTAAGACAATATAACAGCATGAGGTAATGAAAAAGGGAGACACTTTTTGCCCTTAGTCTACCAATAAAAGGGTCAAGATTGCGGCAGGAACTCACACCCCACCCCACCAGCAGGAATGAGAAGGCCAGACCCCCTGGCCAATGGTCAGAGCCCCCAGACCATGAGAGCTCTCACCCCAGAGGAACTTGGGGACCATCACCAGGTGTCCACGAGCCCTGGAACAACCTGGTTGAAATCAGACCCCACCCAAAGCCTCCAGGTGCTCCCTCAGAGCAGAGGGGCCATGGGCAGACACCTCTGGGGGTGGCAGGACACCCACACAGACTGCCCAGGACCAAGGGGCCTCACAGCTCTGGTGAGTGACTGTTTTCCCTCTGAGAAACCCTTTGGGAGAAGGAACTGGTCCCCAGAGGGAGACCCTGCCCTGTTCAGGCTGCTGGATCAGTCTGCTTTGGTATGGAGGTGTATTGTTTTATCTGTGGGTGCTTAATGAACACAGAGGTGAGTACCAACATCCAGCCAACTAAGACTGAACATAAATATATATATATTTTTTTGTCCTCTTGCATTCCTCTTCTGAAGAAATAATGTTAAATGTATGAATTTGCTGGGGAGTGAGTAATGTGCTTAATTTCCTTGTTAACATGAGAGTATGTTTATCTGAGGAGTATTCAATCAGGTCGCTGTTGTGCTTTCCAGATGCCCAGACAGGTCTCAGGTAACAGAGATGTTTTCAAAGGAGTCTGAGCACTGTGATTGCTCCTGATTTTGGAAAGCTAAACTGTAACCTCTGGACTGTGGTTTATGGAATTTATATATTCATATACATCATCTTTTTCTTCTAACCTGGTGACAGATTTATTTGTGCTGAGTTTGAGAAGAATTTTGGTGGGATGCACAAAGAGTAGAGTTGTGACCTTGTGGTTATTTCTGGAAATTTATTACTGCTCTGGAGTTTGTTTCTGCTCTCCTTGCCCTGTTTAATGCCAGAGAGTTGGAATATGCAGGGTCCTCAACAGCATTATGGTTTCAGAATTTTTCCTCAAGATGTCACAAAAGAACTTTACTCCATGACTGCCAACTTATTCAAGTGCAATAAAGTTTTCATCATTTCTTTTGGCTGAAAGACTTATTAAAGTGTCTATCAATAGAGCCATTTTTATAGCACCATTACAGACATGTCAAAATTATGTGAGGTGTAGATAGAGGGAGAGAAAAACTGCAGCAGTTACATTGTAGTAGCACAAGAGGATAGTACTACAGAGCTTATTTTAGTGTCTAAGGAAGTTCCTCACAATAAAGAATGTTAAGAGCCTCTCTTATTTTTTAGTTTCAATACAAAAACTGAAGCCAAAATAAGTGTATAAAAGCCACTTTTCCCATGAACAAGAAGTTATCACATTGTCACCAGTGCCTTTTTTTTTTAATTGGGGTAAATACTGTTTTACTGCAAGGAGTTTCTTGATTGGAATTCAAAGAAATTTCCATTTTCAGCTGTGAAATGCCCAACCAGAGATTTAACCAAGGGTGTGTTGGGTAGTTCACTGCATGCAGAAGTACAATGTGCTTCCTGTCATGTAAGTGCACCAGAAGACTGGTATTAACATTTTACAAGGGAATTTGATTGTTCACAGAAGCTCTGGGGATCAGGGAACATCATTTCTTATCGGATGCTCCCTTGAAGTTATCGCAGCCTTTCTAAGGCAGAGGGAGATGAACGTGTTGCCTTTAGTTTGCTCTGTCATTATTTCCATAGTTACTTTTACACCTAAAATTCCAAGAAAAAGGAGGTCCCTCTTTCAGGCATTTGGAAGCTTTTTTTGAAAATAACAATTTCTAACTAGCAACAAATGTTGTTAAAATGCAGGTGTATTCAAGGGGAGAAGTGGACCCAATTTATTAGTTTAAAGAACAGCTCAGATTGAGTGGGTGCAAAGATTGATTTTAATTTCCAGTGCAACAGTGGAAACTTAAAGCAAATCCACTGAATGGAATGGTACAAGTTAATGAACTGATAATACTTTGGGGCAAAACCTATTCAAAGTGAAGACAAAATATATCAATTTCTTCTTTAAATGTATTTGAAAATCTTGGAGTGGCTTTTTCTTTAGGCAAAGAACAGAGGACAGATAGAACTGATTATGTTTAAAATATTTATATGGATGTGTTGTTCCTGTTTGGTTTCCACTGTTGGAATTGTTCTTGAATTACATTCAGATAAGACTGTTTTTTTTAAATAGGTACATACACATATTTTGAAATTATAAAGTATGTAAATAAAAAGGTGGACAGATTTAAAAATTAGAATTTACCATAATAAAAGAAAAAACCAAAATTTAGAGCATTTAGCAGTTCTCTTGAACTTATGATTACATATGCAATGATAAAATAATTTTAAATTTAAATTTCCAGACTTCTATTGGCTTGGTTTTGCCATTTGGTGGCCTGGCAGCCCCTGGGCTGAGCTCTGTTGGGAGGGGCTTCTGCCCCAACCCCTCTGTGTTGCATTTAGAGCTGGAGAAGGGGAGAGGCACCTCAGCTTTGGAGCTGACAACAAAGAGAGGTGTTCTGGAATCTTCCTTTCCCTTCTCTGCTTTAAAAAAGGGTTTTTTTCTTGTAAAAACATCTGATCCCTGTGTGAAACACTGTTCCTCCCAAAGTGGGCAGAAGCCCCAGCTCTGTAGCTCAGTGAGTACAGCACATTTCTGGTTCCATCTGCAAAGAATCTGCAGTAATGAACTCATGGTGTTGTTTTGCCAATTTAACACTTCATGAAATGCTGAAGTGCCTCTTGCCTGCTCAGAAAGGATTTCTGTTAGTCATTCTGTGAGAAGCTATTCAGACTGAATACAGTAATTTTACACTGTTTGTTTAATAATATGAAGAGCAATAATAACAATCAGAAAGTCATCTGTGCTTATACATTGACATTCAAAGACTCAGAAATAATGGCAGAATCAGAGGACCTTCATCCCTTGGGGTGTCCCACTGGTTCAGCAGAGCCATCACGTTGATTTACACCTCTGAATGATCAAACCTTTTAGATTTCCACAGAATCAGGCAATTCATATCAGCTGTTCTTTTTGTGTTTACTGTTTTCCAGAGCTGAATAAATAACATTTTAAAAAAAAAGAGCTGGTGAATATTCAGTCGAATTGTAAATTGAATTTACATCAGCCAGGCTATGGCCTTTCCTTTGACTTCAAATTTGCTCTGAGAAGTAACTTTTACTTGCATGAATGCAGATGGAAAGTGAATGTAAAGTGCCTTGAGTACTTGCCAAAAGTAGACTTGTTTTCACTCTAAGTGGAGCTGATGTAGATCAGGGTCACAGCTTGAGAATCAATGGAATTAAAAGGTGAGAAGTGAATCAAACTAAGTGGCTTTTAATATATCCCAAAGACATGGCACGTTTTATGAGCTGATGTGCTCAGTGACACTCCAGGAACACAGTTTCCCAAAATCACTAACTCATCTTTGCTCTGTGTCTCAGATGTAAATGCATCCTTTGCAGTATGACAGTACGAATACGGATCCCTCCATTAGGATTTACCAGCATTTCTGGTTTGTTTTTGGTTTTTTTTTATAGGAGAAACATTGCTTGGTGCTCCCCATTTCTATCTGCCTCTAAACAAAGATCAAATCATCAAATTCATTGCAGTACATAGGGGGGTTTTGGGGTTGTTTGGTTTGGTTTTTTTCATTTGTGGGGGGGGGGGTTTGTTGTTTTTTTGTTGTTTTTTTTTTTTATGCATAGGTGTGATGTAGGTTACTAGTTAATTAGTTTGTGAGGAAATGCATGAAAACCCCACAGGCTGTGTGGGTGGTTAGTTTGCATCTTCTATTCAGACTTAAATAAGAACATACCATATGTTCTTTCAGGTATGAGCTGTCTTTTGATACCTGATATTTCAGGTTCCATGGCCAGTAGGTTATTTCTCATCACAGCAATTCCGATGGGTTGTTGAACCAATAATAAAGAGTGGGGGTATTAATAATGATAATAGTAAGTCTAAAATTAATTAAAGAAAAAATCAAACTTTTCAGACATTGGTGTGTTTTCAGAGACTCTTGGGACACCTTTTGGATAACGTTTTCTGCAGGGATTTATCATTATGTGGCTTTACTGTGTTGCCCAACCAGCTGAACAGGAAATGCCTGTGCTAAAGAAGTAGGAATAAAGTTGTAAGTGCAGCAGGTAAGCCTGGCATGTGTTTGACAGCCCTGGAACTCTGTTTGCATTCCCAGATTGGCACCATCTGGATTGCACCACTCGTAATGGGATCGTGAGTGTACCTGCAATTAGTTTATGTCAGTAGCTGTGGGGATTAGATGAAATTATGGAGCAGTAAACGCTGCTTTGAAACCAGCTGGATTTTGTAAACTCAACTTGAAAGCCACGAACATTCTGGCAATTACCCCAGGACTGCTGGGCTTAGAGGCAAAAATAGGACTCCAATCCTCATAACACATCGTTGCTCCTCCTGGAGCTGAAGAGCTTGTTGAATACAAGGTGATTTGGGGGAGGGTTTTTTTGGTTTCAAAGTGGAGGAGTCTGGAGTGGAAAATCAAAAGCTGCAGACAGATTGATATAAGGAAGGAGTGGTAAGAATCATGACCAGTGAGGCTTAATGTGACAAAAGAGAGGAGGCAAAGGCCAGAAAGATGGGAGGGAAAGAAAATTCTTTCGAACTGATTTCTTTATTAGTGCAGAATTCCTGGCAGGGATGTGTAGCCAGGGGAATTTTTAGCTAATGTCTGCTTGCTTTTCCTCAGTGAATTAGCCTGAAATCCACCATGTGGATTAATGAGGTTTTTGGGGTTTGTTTTTAATTATATTGTCAATGGCTCAGTAACTGTTTTCATGTAATAAAAATCAGTCTGGGGTAAACTTAGAGGCTGAGTCACTTTTCCCAAGGGATACCAGGTGAAATTCTGAGATGATGTCAGTGCTGAAGCAACTGATGTTGACATTAAATCTTTCCCAGTGTAGAAATGACTCAGAATGCACATCCAAATTGAAATCTCCCATGAGTTTGTTCTGCTTACCTCTGGGGCTCAAAGGACTGATTTCTGTGTTCTTTCCAATCTGTCAGAAACTCTCTGTCTTTATTATACACGTTTGACTTTGTTTTAAATGGGGAATGTAAGGAAAAAATTGCTGCTCTTTCATGCAGTTGAGATTCCCTTGGTGAATAAGCTCCCAGTCATTCCACTTCTGGTCTCAGAGAGATGGTGTATCTGCATGTAAAAATAGTCTTAAAATATTTCATTCAGGCATCCAGGAAATTAACACACAAACACATGAAGACAGAGCAGTGTTCAAAGAACTCTTGGGAATAAATATAAGCAAATCTTTTAATATCAAATACTGTAGATACTGATATTTTCACAAAGCTAAGGACTTAAAAAGTAGATGTTGGGCTTTCTGGGCCATGGTGGCTGTGACATGCAGAGAAACATGAGTATATAAGACAATTTTAACAAAGAGTATTTCTGAGTGCAAGCTTTAGTTTTTCTGCACTAGATTTTTTTTATAAAAGTTGTATCTCTACTGAAGTGTTAAATGTTTTCATTTGTAAAGAGTACCTTACAAAGCTTCTGAAATCATTTTCTTTATTTTCTTCACAGATAGCAAAAAGAGGAAAAAATAGGCCCAAATTAAAAAATAAAGAAAGAAAGAAAGAAAAAGAGAGGGTTCAGTTCAGAACCAACAATAAACAACAAGGGAATTACTGAATATTACAAATAGTTTAACTTCCCCAGAATAGAAGCTGTGGCTAAAAGGTTTCCCATCCCAACTGTATGTCCATTATACTGAACTGGGCTCACACTGGCTGGTTGTTGCAGTCCTGCCTTCTGCTCAACATCACTTAATAATAACTCATTATCTTAATTCCCCCCTTGCCAATGCCTTCTCACCCTCATATGGCTGATTTAATTCTCCTTCCAGCAGCCTAATTCCCTCCTAACTCAACTCACAAGTTCAGGTGAATCAAGTCACTTGTCCAAAGCCAGTGTTGGCTCTGCTGTGGCTCCTGTTTCATTTCCCTGCACAGCATCAATCCTTCCTCTTGAGGCTGCAAATACTTCAGGCACAAATTATCTGTATGATCACAGTGGCTAGTTCAGCATCACCATAATAAATTTGTTGAATAATAATCCAATAAAATAGCTTAATCATGTCCTACATTCAGGCCAAATATATTTTGTGTATAAGTTACGTTAGAAACCCCAATTAAATAGTATAAATGACTCTCTGTGTGATTGTGGTCATGTCTTTACATTTTGTTTTAAAATATGTTTCTGTACTGTACATACATCCATGTACAGAGTGTTACAGGCACAAAATTCCCATTGCATATTAGTTTTCTTTTGAAAGGAAAGTTAATTATATTGTCTTTCACCATCAAAGCACTGAGCTCTCAAAAAAGGTCAGACTTACCCCGAGCAGGTCCACAGTTTACAACTGTCTATTTAAATAATAAAATAAAGGTGCTGAGTTTTTGGTTTTCTCCAAAGCAGATGGATTTGACTTCCTGAAAAAAGGGAAAAGGAAGGAATGTATATGCATATGTATATATGGATACATACTTTTATGGAAGATATCTCTCTATATATGGTTTTCACTTAAAAATAGGACTTTTTGTACCCAGGCCTGGGAAAACCTAAACCTTTTTTTTTTTCCTGTGAATGCAAAAAAAAAAAACAAACCACCAAAAAACAAAACAAAACAAAAAACAACAACAACAACAACAAAAAAAGAAAAACAAACAAAACAAAAACAAAACCAAAAAAAATTATGCAAAAACCATGGTCCATAATCTCTAGAAGGATGTGGCAAAACAAAACTCCCCTTGCCATGCCATTTTCGGAGTGGGTATCCAAGTATTTCAGACACCTTTGTGTTTGGTTAGTCTTTGTTAAGAATATTTCACTGGAGCTCTGAAGCCTAAGAATGAAGAGCCATCCTGTACTTACCCACCCTGTAACGTCTGGAAGGAGAATTTTGTGCCTTTTTCTATTTTTGTTGAGATGCTTTGACTGCTCATGATTTTCATTATTCAATACTATCATTGTGAAATTTTAGCCCTTTACTTGAAATCAAATACAGAACTTTGAGTTCAAAAAGTGTGTGATAAAAGTAAAAAGGAATGCAAAAATCCTGTTATTTCTCCAATTATTTTCCTATGATTTTGCTCTAATGATCTCATCCATTTTTACAGGATATGCAGAGCTCAGAGCACTTATACCCCTCTATACTTTTTTACTGCTGTCATAATGAAAAATTGTATTTACTGGAAGAAGTGACATTTTTTTCCCTTTGACAAATTCACGGAAATCTCTTTTTTTACTTGCAAATATTTGCAAAGTAAGAATTGATACCTTTGCACAGATCTGCCTTGTGAGGTGCTATGACACTTTGAAGTCCTTTGATCATTTCACATAGTTTGTCACACTCCAGGCTGTTTAAATATATTTGGGCATGTTGATAGACTTATAAAACTGGCTAGCAGGGCTGCCTGTGGAGCAGAATTCATTATTCTGGGGCTGCATGTAATAGTTAGAACAAAAGATTGGAAGTTAATAACAAGCATTTGCAAGTTTTACAGCAGAATTTGAAACCAGGTGACACTCCAGTCAAACCTGAATGCACAGCTGTCTTTAATGGCATTAAACAAATTGCAATGCAAAGCACCTGTAACCTGAATTTAGGGGATGTTTCCTTCTGTCAGTGCCACATTATTCCTTGCATAATGTACATGAAAGTCTTGCTGTTGATGAAAAGATTTCTGCAGTGATTTCTGTGGAGCTCTCCCAGGAAAGCACAAGGTCAGGGCAGGATAAAGCAGTAACAGTGAATTTATCACCATCATCATCACCAGTTGCCAGAGTACAAGAAGAGCCTTTTTAGGATGTTGCTGTGTGGTGGGTGAGCCTTGAAGACAGAGAGCCCTTGGCCAAAGGGACCTGCTGGGAGCAGCTCTGGATTGCCAACACAACAGCTCCCATCACTGACAGGTGGGGCTGGTTTGTGTTGCAGCCCAGATGAGTAAAACATCTGTGCATTGACCTTCACAAACCCAACGCTCCAGATGTGTGCATGTGTAACTTTTAAATGTTTTCAGGTTGCAGTAATTGTATTCTCTCCACAGAGAAAATATAGTGCCATAACTAATATAATACTGTGTTCTGTAGTAATTTGTAATTTCTGTCAGATTGGGTCTATAAATACATAAATATGGAAAGTATTTGCTTAAAAAGATGCCTGCAGTGTTTTCTTAAACTTGTATTTATCAGTGTTTAAGAGAGGAATAATTAAGCAGGCAGATTACTCAGCTGTACTTACATACTTCACTGGAGAGCTCCAGGTCTTCAGCTCCAAACTGTAAAATTAACTACCAGGCAGTTAAAAATATGTACCTAGTGCAGTATTTCATATTTAATGGAAATTCATCAGAAATCCATCAATCAAAACAGAGGTATGGAAGGAGAAGTATTTTTCTGTCACCTTCCAGTTCTTTCTCAGGCTCAGCAGGACCAACTGCACCCCTGCAAGGGCTGCTGTGGCTCTGGCATTTGGTGTAACTGAGCTGGTTTGTGCCCTCTGAGAATCTGCACCACCCTCATTAGTGGCATTTGTTTTGCTTTGTTTTCCCTCTGGTTATACTCTGATCTATGGAACCTGAACAATTAGCCCAGCAGAAGTGTTAGGGGATGTGAAACAGCTCTTCACTCGGAGAAAATGGGGCTTTGTTGCCACCATAAATTTAGTTCACATTTCATTTTCCTTTTGGCATGTTCAAAAGGCACCTTTCTCTTTTTTCCATGGCTGAGACTGCTTTCTCTTGTAGCAAATGTCTGACTTCCAGTGCGCCCTGCGAAGCTGAAGGATCCCTTCTGCAGGGAAAATGTCTCATCTGAAAATGATGGCTGGGCCCAATTTATAAAAATGTGTCAACATGACTAATTGTCAGCTGAGTGGTGAAGCTTATTATGTGCAGCACAGTGCTGAATATCTTCACTGAGTGCAGCAACATATTTCAGCTGTGGCAGGAACATCTCATACCCTCTCTCACAGCAGGTCAGGAAAATAAATGTGATGCTGCTTCAGAATAAATGCCATAAATGGTTCCAAGCCACATGACAACTGGCAAAGGGATGTTTATTCTGTTTAAGAACTGAGTAAAATTTTAAACATGTATTTCACAGTGGTCATAATTTTGGTTAGAAATCTTTTCTGTTTGCATGCAATTTTGCTAGATCCTTTCTGTAACACTTCCTGCTTGTTTTTCTCTGTGTTTTCTTGGCCTCCTAGGACAAAAGACAACACAATTCTTGAGGGAGAACTGAAATGCAGCTGTTTCTACTGTGCTGGTACTGCAGTTAAACTACTAATGAATACATATTCCCCAAGAGATGTATTTCCCAGGGATATTTTCCCAATTTGGCATGTGTTAAGAAGAAAGGGAAAATGAGAAAAGAAAAATTCTCCCACCTCTAAAAAATAGAAAAGAAAAATAGTATCATCTTCCTATTATTTCAGAAATAAATCTAAACAGAAATAATTACCTGATGTATCAGTAGAAAGGCTGTCACCAGGTATCAAAAGAGCTGAGAGAACACACTCCAGACTTGCTCCCCTCTGACTTTAACCCTCTCAGTTTTATAAAGTGCTTCTTTCCTTCACCAATCATTGACTCCAGAGGAATATGAAGTTTTCCCAAAATGTCTAAAAATCAGTGTTCTGGTTTTAGCTCGGATTTTCCATAGGTGGTAAGTCAAGAATCTGATGATAAACACATAAATCACTTTCCCAAAGATTTTTTTTAGTTTCTATAATACTTTTTTATCTTTTAACCATCTCTAGAATATTTTCCATTTGCTTAACATTCAGAAGCTTTTCTTTGTTCATGGTTTTCTGAAACCATTCCCTTTCCTTTATAGCTTTCCAGAGGAGACCTGTCATTCACTTCTCCCTTGTTGCTGGGCAAATAAGATCCTTTTGCATGCACAGATTGATGCTTTTTGCCTCTAAACCTGTGACTTTACCAGTATCTGTGAGGATAAAAGTTAAGGAAGTCCAAGCAACTATTCCTGTGCTCTGTACAGTTATAAAGGTGTGGGAGGGCCAATGAGGGAAGCTGGGGTAGGTCAAGGATAACTGTTGAGTGTTGAACACCATTGGCTGTGGAAGTTCAGAGAAACATTTTTGTGACGGCACCATTTTGATCAAATCTTCTTTTCTCTAAAGAGGACAGTCCTTGGAATCCAAAATATTTCACATGAATGCCTTTTCTTTCCCAGTAAAAAGGTCTTCAACATCTTTATTTTCTCTCTGTCATTGAAGGCACTCCATGAGCTTTATCAAAGCAAGAGTCTAATAAATTATTGTCACTTCTGGAATGGATCTAGTATGATATTTACACATCAGGGCTGTTAATGGCTCATATTAACTCCCTGAATGGGTTAAACCCAAGCCCCTCTCCATGGAGTTTCCAAAAACAATCACCAGTGTCCTCTAAACAAATTCAGCTCCTCCAAAACTTCTTGAATCTTATTTCTCCTCTCAAGCTCTTGGTAAAAAGCAGAGTACAAATTAATTGCCTGCTGTAATACTTCATCTGTAGGGATTACCAGGGAACACAAGCTCCAGAATTGCTCAGCATCTTGCTGAATTAAGTCCTAACACTTTGCTTTGCCACCTGGATGGCTTGATCAAGTCCCAGGTTGCCATTTCTTTGCCTCATCAGCTTTCCATCTGCTTCTTTCTCTTGTCTGAAAACCAGCTCTTCATTCCATTCCCAGGTTTTCTCCTTGTACTAGTGGTTGCTTTTTGTTTTAACCTTTTAAATTCTATTTTTTTCAGCTATGTAAACAAGCCAACTACTCAGCTAAAAGGACAAAACCTTTAATACCTGAGGTTGTTTTAGTGCAGAGCAGAACATGACCCATTCAGTAATTCTTTCCAGGCAGAGCAGTTTATTATAGACTGGAAGTGTTGCATAAAACTCAAAACCTTTGCTATGGATAAACTTTCAAAACTGTGCTTAGATGAACAACATTAGGTTGGCAGTCAGGCTGGTAATCTCTTAACAAGAGTTTCTCCTTAATTTTTCAGTATTTATTGGTTGATTTGGGGCAGATTAAGGTGCCAAAACCACAAAGTATTTATTGAACTCCAAATTATAATGGGTGAAATTGGACAGTGAATCCTGACATACCTTTGTATGAATAGAACAAGCTTTGATAGCATAAAGGTAAACTGGAATCTCAGCTTTCTGCCTCTGTGCATTAGTTCTTTGTTATTAAAAACCCACCTATCTAATATGGAACTCAGTTTGTTAGGAATACATAACTCTGAACAAGACAATATTCCTATATGATACTTTACAAGAAATAATATGTGTATTCATGATGTACATCATCTCATAATCACAGCAGGACTAAATAGTTTAAATTAGTCCTGTCAGGCCTGGCCCTTTAGTACCCAAAGACCGTGGTGTGATACAGAAGGAAAGATGTTCTTCAGCAGGTGTGTGATTCCCATTAGTCAGTGGACCATTGACTTTCCCTCCATAAGTTCAATTTTTCTTCAGATATCTCTAAAGCCCTGAACACATTAAAGGTCTCAGTAAGAGAACACCCCAAAGTCCATTAAATTTAACAATAACAAGTCCCCAGATGAAAGCAATTAAGCTGCAAGGATTTGCAGCCAGTTCATGGGGATGCTTTTCCTTGTCTCAGAGAGAAATCACCCAGGCAGCAAAGTAGAAATGAAAGGGAACTAAAAAGCAGCAGGTTTGCTCCAAACATCCCAGACTGTATAAAATCCACTGCCTGAGGAACAGCCACGGGCCTGTGGCCAGCAGAAGGATTTTAAATCTGCACCTCTCACCAGGCAGAATATTTGCCAGCTGAGAGTCAGATGATGCATTTCTTGCTTACTCAGAACTCTTGGAAGTTGTGCTCATGTGTGCACAGAGATGTGTTGTGGCCCAGTGTAGAAATTTATACATCATCTACACTTGCAAGTTTGCAAGAAAGGGAAAAAAGCAAAGGTGCTGCTCAAAATGTGTTTTCAGCCTAAGATTTTTCCAGCCCTCTCCATTTTTCAAAGTTTTTGCTAAGATAACTGGCTTGCTGTGCAGAGTGTTTTTACAGTTTGGTTCTTTTTGCTTGCTCAAGAGTCTTTTAAAAATAAAAATCCACTTCATGAAAAAATAATTTTCATAATTATTATTTTAGATGAGTTAACATAGTTTTATGGTTATGCATATGGGATGGAAAGTGGTTATTCTTGACTCTTGTTAGAGAGCTAGAATTAATTTCCCCACTCTCACAGTTTCTATAGTAACTGCTCTGGAAATTGCCTATTTGGATATTTTTACTCTGAAATAACTGGAATTTTCAAAGTAACTTCAATTGCTTCCAGAGTGTTGCATGTCAGAAGAAGGAAGATGCCTCAGAGAACAGAGTGTGTATGGAGATACCAGGAGCATTTTCCATTCCTGCCCTTGGCATGTTTTACTGAGGTAGTCCAAGTGCTGGAGGTAGAGCCCACAGTGCAGCTGGAGAGAGGACACACAAGGACAGGTCTCTTAGACCTTCTCCCCACTTTGAGAAACAAATCAAATCTCAGATTTGTGTTTGAATGAGCCAACTGGTTTAGCTTGAAGTGGGATTCTAAGACAGACAACATCTCAAGGCCCTTTTTTCTGTCAGTTTGCTGATTGATATGAAAATCATGCATGATATGCAATATCTGGAATTTTAATTCAAGCTAGACCAAGCTAAGACAAAACCATCTCTGAGGTGCTCCTGATTTATTCAGAGAAAATAAATTATGTTGGCTTTTTTTTTAATTGATTTTTATTTTCATCATGTAAATCATGTGGGATTTATCTCACCAGGTCTCTTTAAGACCCACCTTGTTTTCCTTTGTAAAGGGAGGATAAGGAGCTTTCAGAGCTCTAGATGCCATGTGAAGGTAGATGTTTGAAAGAATATGAATTCTGGAAACCTTGGAAACCAACTTAAATGCTAATTTACAGATGATCTCAAACTGCCCTTGGTGTACATAAAAATAATCAGACATGAAATCAGTCACAGCTGCTTGTGGAGAAGGTTTAAAGGAAGAGGCATCTCTTCCCACCTCTCAAGCACCTTGTTTTGCCTGTGTTAGACTTGAGAAGCTGACAAATACATGTTTTGGTGTTATCTACATAATTATTATTCACTGTTTTCTGGGAAGAGTCCTAGTACTTGGGAAGCAGATTCTGTCTCTTAACCTATTGAAGGCATCAGTTCTTTGTTGGAGTGTAATGTGAAATAATTGTGCTTTCCAGTTTTTTATATTAACCCATTTTCCTAGTTAAGTGAAGAACTTTTTAATAATTCCATTCATTTATCAATTTAATTACACACTCTGGTTTCAGGTTTATAGATATAGGCAGTTTTCCCTACCATAATATCAGGCAGCTTCCTGATGTCATGTTTTGTTAAGTCAGTATTTGGAAATCTGGATGGCATTTTTCTCAGATGTCAGTGACAGATTCTTTTCTGAGTTCATTAGATGGTATAGTTGAAATGCTATTTAAGCTTCAAAATCCCAGAGATAAAATGATGATGTTTCTAGTAATAAGGAGGATGGAAAGGAATTCAAAAAGGCAGCTGTTCTCATACATTACAAAGAATCAATATTTAAATCAAAGCAGATGATCTGAGTTGATTCAATTCACAACCACATGTTAGCAGGAGTTATTTTGAGGATCAATGCTGCAAAGTAAAAATGATGCTTGAAACCAAAAAAAGAACATAAATCCACAGGTGCCCTTCATGACTTTAATCTTATTCAGGATTTCTGATTGTGCAGTTCTAGAAATTTAAATTATTGTTAAAGATCCATTTCCTTTAAAACTTAATTTATGTCTTTATTACTATTTGGAAAACAACTTTAATTCTTCTGTCACTTCAGGTGGTTTTAAAAATGGAGCAGTAAGAGGGAGAAAAGTCTTTGCAGAACATGGACTCTGGTATTGGCATCATGGACACATTAAAAACCCTTTTGACTCTTCCCCACTTCCCTCTCTGTCTCTGTCTCTGCCTCCCAAGTGCTGAGGCCAATTGTCAGAGGTCACCTCTGTGCATGGGTTTCACTAAAGGATTTCAAAGGTCTTTTCCACTCTAATTGATTCTGTCATAAAGTCCCCACTGCCAACAGGGTGTGGGAATGGCCTCTGGGGACTCTCCATGGAAAGCTCCAGCTCCCAGCTCGGCCTGGAGAATTATTTGGGGGTGTGCAAATCAGCCCAGGCCAGAAACATCCCCTGGATTATTTTCACACTATACAGGGCCATATTTATTGCCTGGAAATGGCAGCATTAAGTAGTGTTGATGTAGCCACAAGTCCTATGTGGAAGAAATTTCCCTGCCAAAGCACTGCATAAACATAACAGCCCCCTGCTACTGAACAATTAGGTTTGTGGTTTTGATGGCTGATGACAGTAGACATTGTAAAGTGCTCTGAAATCTAATGATAATAAGCTGTGTGGAGCTGTGTGATGTTAATTGAGGAAGTAAAACTATCTTAGAGATCTGCACTGCCGTGGCAGCATCACAAACGGCACCAGTTCCTCTTCAGATGGTTTCTTTGTTAACTGCTCTGGCTCAGATCCCTCAGGATACTTCATCATTCAGCTTACCAACATTGCTCCAAATGTTCTCTTTCCTAGTGAATGGAATGGCTGGGAAATGAAAGCTTTGAACTGACAGTTGAATCTTCCCATCACTGAGAAGCTCATTATTAGTTTGCAGGAGCTTGTGGGGAATTGCATCTTGATTGCACCAGTTGCAACTGCACATTTAACACCCTGCAAATATGGAGCTAATTCTAAATATCCACCTCAGAGTTTAGAAGAACCACGGGACAAATAAGGGTTCAGGAGCAAAGTTGTTCAGCTTTTGAAGCTTCACACGTGGTGATAGGAAAATTAAAATGGAAATATTTCAGCCAGAATAAACAGAAGGATTTATCAATGCTTGTTGAGCTATTCTTGCCCAGCATTGGTATAATTAGAGAATACATATATATAAAGGGGGGGAATACACTAACTATATATTGCTACTATGTCCTTTAGCTCTGTAGCCTTAATTAGAACAGATTTGCTCTTACATCAGAACTGTCTGTCCACCAAAGCCATTGGTGTGGCAATTATAGTAAAAGATCTCTGAACTCCACTGATTAAGGAAACATGGTCCTGTGAGCAAAGAGAGAGTTTCTGACTCAGACTTGTGCATTAATGTGTAATTAACTGATACATAATACATAATCCCTGACCATTCAGATGCAAATGCCTTTGATCAGACCACATAGAACTCAGCTGATGGTTCAGTATGCAAATGGTCAGTGTCCTTGAAGCTGCTAATTAAACAATTCCTTTTTGTACCCAGGCTATGCTTTGATGTGTGTTTTACCAGTTGAACCCACATGTCATCTCTCTGCTGTGCATCCCTTTGTTACAGAGCTGGCTTTGGAGGCAGCTTTGAATATCAAAAGCTGTTCATCTCTGCTTGTTCATCCTTAGCCATTACTTGTCAGTTAGAGAAGTTCACATCTTTCTAAAGAGAGCGAGTGTGGAGAAATTAAAAACAGTGTTATTTTTGTGGCATCTTCAGAGGTGTGTTACAGCCATTCCTGGTGCTGTGGTTGGAAATAAAGCAGCTCATCGTGCTGAGCCAGGTTTGATGCAGGAGAGAACACACAGCTTAGGATCTCTTCTGGTTTGGTGCATCCCTTCCACTTCATCATGGTGTGCATAATGCCACAGGAGGAAGAGACAGGATTCAGTTGTCTGAGTAAAATGAACTGGTAGAAATGCACACCAAATAATAAGTTAATGTGCTCCCAGTCTGGATAAACAGCTACTTCCAAATCCTCTTGGTTTCCTCATGTCAAAGGTGCCAGGTTTTACAGTTCACATAGACAGCTGTTTGGGGTTTAATTTGCATTGAGGGAAACATTGAGATCCAAGAACAAAGAGCTCCCTTGGGCAAAAACAGCAGCAGAAAAGATACTTGACAGGACTTGCACACATGCAAGGCCCTGCTCTTTTTGTAATCTCTGGTAGGGGTTGAAGCCCATAATATTCATCTTGTGGTCATTTAAAGAGACTCCATTTAAGTGATAAGGGGCTTTCTGATGATCTTTTGGCAAATTAAAAATAACAGATCTAATATATAAAATTTTATTAGTACTTTTCAATTACCTTTCAGTTTCCTTTCATTAATCATGCATCTCCATGAACAAGATGATAAATTGTAAGTGAATACTCAAATATCATAATTTTAAAAGTGAGTTTTAATAGGACCTCGTGGCTGAGATGAAATACCCTGCAGGAAAGTATAAAGAGCAGTTTTGATAATTCCTCAGGTTTGTTTTCTCTAAATTCTCATTGATTTGCATCAGTGACACAAGAGTCTGATCTTTATGCCTGGTTATGTTCTTGCCTGTTTGTGAGGGAATTTATAGTATATTTTCTGGAGGAATTACAGCTGGTATGCAGATAGTGCTTAGAGTTTCTGCATAACTATTTATAGTTAGACTTAGTGAGTGGATCAATATTTGAAATAGGAGACACCAACTCCATATGTTCCCCTCCTACTAGAGATGAGTGTTTTAACTGGAAAATTATTTAGGAAAAATCGGTTTTCCAGGGTAACATAGAGTTGGAAATGACAAGAATAGTGGATCTGAATGCAGGTGCCTTTCTCCTGCTCACCTTTCAGGTGGAGCTCTGCAAAGGCCCAGGATTCTGGCTGGGGAAGGACTGAGTTACCAAAGATGTCTCCATGCCAGGTAGGACAAACTCAATCATTTAAAAATTCTCTGACTGAAAACCTGAAGCTTTAGGTAAGTTAGCAAAAATATTGGATTAAAAGATGACAGCTGTACTAATTTAGATAATGCTTTTATCTAATTGTACTATATAATCCAATATATTCAACTGAAACAAGCTTGTAATAAAATAAAGCAGGACTTTTTCATTCCACAATAGTCTGAAGGAGTTTCTTGACCTTTTCTATTACCAGTACTTGTTCCTTTAATTTATCCTCTAACTAATATTGATAAGCACATCATTAAATGTTCCAACCTTTGCAGTTACTAAACCCTTTCAGAAAGGTGTTCCAAATGAAGATTCACACTTTTTCAAGGACCTCTGTAAGTTTTCTGGGGGGTTTATCCTTTAATAGAAATAGGAATTATAAAATTAGTCATTATTGAACAGTAAGAATAACAACTCACTTCTTCCCCTCAACAAGATTCATCTTTTCTTTATCCTTTATCAGTGTATGAATTTTGGTGGATGAAATTAGTTTTAATCCATGATTGTTAAGGCTTTTCAAACACATGTATGTGTGGATGGCTCTGAAGGAAGGGTTATGGAACTTAGTGCTTTTATGATAATGATTTAAGGTAAAAACTCTGCTCCTCTGAACAATTTTAGGCTTTTTTCAGAGAAAAAGGAATTTGTGCAGGACCTTTAGAAAAGACACAGGGCTGAACTTTCCCTGTGCTGGTGTTAAGGAGGTTTATAGGAGCTACTCAGTGTCTTTATTTAATCACTCTGAGTAGTTAGGAAAGATAAAAGTAGTGACAAGAAGTGTTTTAATTACTCTCTAAGAAGCCTTATAAAATAAGACTTCCAACTGTTCTTGAGCCAAATAGAAAGCCCTTTAATCTGAAGTGCACAAAACAGTTTGATGTCCCATTTCTTTTAGACTCCATTGTTCTATTAATTTCCATAAAAGACAAACAAATGCAATTAAAAATCTGGAAGTAGTTTAAGTAAACAGACATTCTTCTTGGCTTCAGTTTGATTGGTTTGCTACTGAGTAAAAATGTCCTTTCTTTTAGATAAGATCCACAGTGTAAAAGCAGAATGCTAAATTCTGAAGGTCAGCTTTGAATCACATGAACTTTAGCTTAAAAAGGCAGTCCTAGTTCTAAGATAGTGATTACTATTAAATTCTCCATTTTAAAATGTATGAATCTCATGTGTTAGAAGCAGAAGATCAGACAGGGAATGCTTTTGTTTTCCTTGGCTGTACCCTTCAATTTTTATGGTGTCTGGACCAATAGGTCAGTCTCCTCAGAACAAAGGATGAGAAGGAAGGCACGAAGTGTCATCTCATGGAGTGTTTATTTGATCCTCTCCTCTTTATTCCTCTTTCTCAGCATGGAATGTTCTTCTTGTCTGAAAATGTGTAAAGGGTTGTACAAATATGTAGTTTTATATTCATTTAGGTATATTTTTGTATATAAAAGAGAACATATCTATATAAAAATATAGATATACTTAGGAGACATTCCAATGAACTGAGTTTTGGCCAGTGGGTAGGAATTTTCTGCCTTGCTATTCTGTCTTTTGAATATTCCTGGATTGAATATTCCTGGCCTCGTGTTCTCACTGTGTAGAAAGGGAGGAAAATGCTGTCATGAGTGAAAGTGCTGGGGTTTTGTTGTTTATTTGGTTGGGTTTTTTTTTTCTTTGCTTACCTACAGTTTCCTTTACAACTCACTCAAGATGAAAGCATTTGAGCTGTGCAATGGTTGCATTTAAAAAAAAAAGGCTTAGAATACAGGAATGTGTTGGGTAAGGGATTGATGTTGTGTTTGAAGAACAGCAGAATGGTGGGTTGACTCAAATACAGATCCTCAGAAACACTCTGGACTTTGGCCAGAGCTGCTTTGGACTCTCCACCATGAAAGCATTTCCACAAATATTCAAGAACTGCCCTTTCTTTTTTTCATATCTCTTAGACTCTCTATGTCTATAGTATCTCAGCATCTTCCAGCAACCAGTGTAGGACCTTCCCTCTGACTTTTCTTCACAAATTAGCCCTTTGAATAGTCTTTTGGTGCCAGCACAAATATTTCTCCTTAAAATATGTATTTCAATTTTTCTTTCCTTCTATGGCTGTTTGTAATTCCTGGCATGAGCCTCTTTGGTGACATACTGAGAGCTGATGGATCTTGTTCTGGGTTGGGTCCTGATAGTGGTGAGCTCTGTCAGCCCAAAGGTGTGGTGGGACTCCAGGTTGAGGTTGCTGGGCAGCTGTTATGGAAGGCCTGGCACCCCTGGGAGAAAACAGGATCTCTTCTCTCTGGGCACCAAGACAGCCCAGGACACAAAAACCACATGGCCCCCAGTGCAGTTTCTCTTGAAACTTGTGCAGAGAACCTCAGATGTTTTGGAGTGAAGAAATCTAGGGATAATTAAGTCCTATACCATGACAGAGTTATAAATTGAGTATAACAAATTTGCAGGACTTGGAAAAACCTGTTTGTGACAAGACAAACACATTTGAATGCACACACAGTGTCTGTTCATATGTGCATGGATATTTGTACACACAGGAGTCCAAACTACCTGGGAAACATCAGCAATGAGAAATCCTGATTTTTTTATGGTAGTTTAGGGCTTTGCAAACAGATGTTCCCCACTGAAGGAAGCACACAGTGCTGTCAGGTGCTTCTTTCTGACTCCTACCCTTCCCCATGTCTTGCTCAGCTCCACCAGCAAGACACTGGACTAGCTGGTGGTGCTTCATCTGGTGTGAAAGATAAATAGGACTGACTGCTCCCTCCATATGGCTGGGATTTGACTTCAAGAAATCCCTCAAGAGCAAATGAAATTGCTGGAGGACAGAGAAGCAGCATAAATTTGAAAAGGTACACTTATAAAATAGTATACTCTGTTCTCTGAACTATTTTCTGTGGATAAATGACTTATTTTTTTAGACAGGTGGTTGTGTTCAGATGCCTCTGAGGGTGTGAGTATGTTCTGTGACCTTTAGCTGATGTTGATTCATTAATACCTTTATCTGTTCGTATCCAGGTCTAATCTGGATATGAGATGTAGAAGGTTGGCAGAAGAGTAAATTATTCCATATGACTCTTACCTTTGTCACTGGAAGGAGGTTTGATTCTGCTTAATGACTGTCAAGTCCAGATACCTCAGCAAACAGTCTCTTAAAACCTACATTGTAGTTTATAGCTGTCTTCATTAACTGTACATGATTGAAGTATTTCCCACAATAGTTTCTCTTCCATTTGTTTTTTATGCTACAAATATTTCATTAAATGCAACACAGTTGAATGTCCAGTTGCTGCAGGAGAACTGGAGTTAACTAAGTACAATTAAAATGAAATATGAAAAAATTTGATATTTCTGCACACAATTGAATTTCACTGAATCATTTACTTAAATAAGACTGATGAGTGAATTGATTATGACACTAAAAGTTCACTATTGCAGGAAAATGCCACTTGAAAAATAAAATGGTGATATTCAAACACAAAAAAACCTTTGGCATCAGTAAAACCACATCTGAAGTGTTCACCAACAAAGGAATTTGAAGCCTTCTTTTTGCAATCTTTGAATGTACTACTTTGATTTTTGGTAATGATTCAGAAGTTATAGAGTGCTGGGGAAACAAAAATTCCTTTTTTTATTTTATTTTCTAAACAGACTTGTGATAATGATTTTTCATTCTTATTTATTTTTTATTCTAATGGAGCTTTGAGCTGTAGAACTGACAAATTTTGCATCAGGCATTCTCACCAACTTTCATATATGTTAATTTTATTCTCTGATCTCTTACTGTGTGAAATAAAGTAAATGTTTTTTTCCTCACCTTTGTTCTTTTTTTTTTCTTCTAGAGGGTAGAGATTTTATATTATTAATGAAGCTGAAGAGAAACAGACCCTTTAAACCTTTGCTTTGTATTTGATCTTCTAACATACATAGCAACACTTTTCAATCACCCACTGATTGTAATTCTTCTGAAAGTTCCAATGTAACCCAAAAATCAATATTAACAGATGTTGTTTGCTTAAGTCTGACAACGTTCCAGAAAAGCTCTCGTCAAATGCATCCCATCTATGGTTTCATAAAGTTTCACCTTCTCAGAATCAATATCAGCAGCTGTTCACTACTCTGATTTTATTTTTTTTCCCCCCAAGGCAGTGCAGAAGTGCCTCTTGCAGCATGATTTTGGCAGCAAAAGGAGCCCCCCAGGTGTGTGACAGCCCTTGGTGCTGCTGAGGAATCTGGTCCTGGAGGGACCACGTTGTCTTCCCCAATGTCCCTGGAGACCAAGGATTAAACAGGAGAAGTGGGTTTAATTACCACAGGATGGATGATTGTGCAAATCAATGCAAAGTGTGTTGTCCATCCACATTAAAGTCCGTGTTAGGGTTGGATTAATGTCTCTTTATCAGTGAGTGTTAGTGCAGAAAGGAAATATTAGAGAGTTAGGGAGGAGGAGGGTAAGGAGGAGCTCACCTGCCTGGTTTGGGCATTGCTTGGTTTGGTGTTTGCTGTACAGGGCTGACATGAATTCTCCAATTTTGGCATAGACTCTTCCAAGGCCTCTGTTTTCAAGAGTGAGTTAAGAGATTTCTGACTGCAGAAAACAAGGCCATTAAAAAAGATAAAAGAAAAAAAAAACCAAATCACCTTTCTGGGCAGTTTGAAGGAAGGAATAAACTGGTTTATCCCTTTCCCAGTATGCAAAAAATGCAGTGGATGTAAAATGGAAGCTGATCTATGTAATGAGGAAAGTGTAATCTGGTGCAGTTTGGATTTTGCTGAGTGGGGTTGTTTCCTGGTTAAAATAAAGTGATATAAATGACTGTTCTTCTCGATGAATATGTATAATAATTTCTGATTGCAATGAGGCAACTTCCTAGAAACAGCAAAATGCATCTACTGCAAGTTCTGGCAAAGTGATCAGCACTTGTTGGAAAATATATTCGAGATTAACAAATATTTTTGCTGTCTGTAATAACATTTAAATCTGCCTCATTCACAGTAATATATTAAAATGAAAATTGCTTTCTAATAATTAGGAATATAATAATAAAGAGATAAATTGCAGCAAGATAAAGCTTCGAGGCAGATCTTCTTTAATACGATTACATAACTTATGTCAGTAAATTTTCTACAAATGGCTCCTTTCAGTGCTTACAGCTGTTGGTTGGTAGAATTAGACAGTAACTTCTCCAAGCTGATCCCAGGTTTGAGTATGTCATGGTTATAAAAATGGGGAGCTTTTGTTTGGGTTTTTTTGTTGTTGTTGGTTTGGTTTTGGGCTTTGTGTTTTTTTGTTTGTGTTTTTTTTTGTTTTGTTCTTTGTTTTTTTGTTTTTTTTGTTGTTGTTGGGGTTTTTGTTTGGTTTTGGATTGGTTTTTTTGGTTGTTTTTTTTGTTAGTGGTTTGGGTTTTTTTGTTTTGGGTTTTTTTTGTTTTGGGTTTTTTGTTTGTTGGTTTGGGGTTTTGTTGTTTTCCGTTTGTGTTTTCTTGGGCTTTTTTTTTGTTTTTTTGTTTGTGTTATGGGGAGCTTTTAGGCTTTTTGTTGGGGGTTTTGTTTGGTTTTGGGTTGGGGTTTTTTGTGTTTTTTTGTTGGTGGTTTGGCGTTTTTTGTTTGTTGGTTTGGTTTGGGGTTTTGTGGTTTTTTGGTTTTTTTGGTTTTGTTTTTTGTTTGTTTTTGGTTTGGGGTTTTTTTGTTGTTGTTGGAGTTTGGGTTTGGGTTGGTTTTTTTGGTTTTTTTTGTTGGTGGTTTGGGTTTTTTTTGTTTTGAGTTTTTTGTTTGTTGGTTTGGTTTGGGGTTTTGTGGTTTTTTGTTTTGTTTTTTTTTTTGTTTTTTGTTTGGGGTTTTTTGTTGTTGTTGGAGTTTGGTTTTGGGTTGTTTTTTTGTTTGTTTTTTTGTTCGTGGTTTGGGGTTTTTTGTTTTGTTTTTTTTTTTGTTGGTTTTGTTTGGGATTTTGTGTTTTTTTTGTTTGTGTTTTTTTTGTTTGGTTTTTTGTTTTTTTTTTTTGTTTTTTGAGGTTTTTTTGTTGGGGTTTTTGTTTGGTTTTGAGTTGTTGGTTTTTTTTTTTGGTGCTGGTTTGGGCTTTTTTTGTTTTGTTTTTTTTTTTTTGTTTGTTAGTTTGGTTGGTTTGTTTGTTTAATTTAAACCTCTGGTTTGTCTCTACCCTACATCTGGGACTGTCGTGTGTGAGCTCTGAGCTCCAAGGAAACTGTGCCACTGTGTTAGCACAGCAGCAACTCTGCCCAAATAAAGCTGCCTCCCAGCAGGGTTCATTACTGCAGGCAGCACATCAGGCCACTGCAGTTAGAAAGTCTTTTTTCCAGGCTCACAGTGTGCCTAAATCTGCCTGCAATGCATTGCATCAACATATGCCAGGAGACTTTGCCCTGAGTTGTATTTATTTCAACCAAATCGTGGCAGTTATGAGGCCTGGTTATTATATTCACATTCAGAATTCTTCAGGAAGAAGCCAACACTCATAAATAGGACTTGGTTTTTTGGGAGTTTTTTTTTTTTTTGGAGAGAATTTATTAACAAACTGTACAGTTTTACAGTAGTAGTTTTTTTTTCCCACTTTCTATATATATGTATCTGTGGCAGCTCCAGTGTGACTGCAGGTTCAGTATATGGTGCATTTTATTTTCATTGCTTCTTGTAGGGTAGAATAAAAAGAAAAAATACAAACCCCTTTTATATTTTCACAGTAGACCTCAACTTCTGCAGGAGATTATTGATTATAAAGTTTCAGTATTTCTAGGACACCAGTCAGTAGTTTGTTGGAGTTTTTTTCCTCATAGACATAGTTCATTTCCATGATGAAAAGTGGAATTTTTAGAGTAAAAACAGTAAAGATGTGGAGAAGCAGAAGAGTTTTGATACTCTTTGAAAATATTTTGGTCTTTTATTTAAAAAGAAAAGCAAACATTTTTGCCAATTTCTTGCAGCAAAAAAGTTTTTTTCTGAAACAAAATGGAGCCACAGAACCTTGTCCAGTTTTTCTTAGTTGAATTGCTGCTGGTTTGGAGAATAAAAACATCTCCAGAACTTCTCTCCATCCTTCTACTGAATATGGAGAAAGTTGTCATCCATATAAGCAAATCTTCATACCCTTTTTCCATCCTACCTGTCCATCATGTTAGCAAAAGAAATGAAGTTGGACTCTCCAATACTTCCATGAATTTTTCCAGGTGGATCTGTGGCCAAACACAGGAATTCTCATTATGTCCTCACTCAAATATCAAAATAGAGAGGGGGTTTCTTTCAACATTGAAATATGTAGAAGCAAATGATCTTACAAGGCAGCACCTTTGAGCTATCAGTCCATATTAAACATTTAGGAAACAAGGAATGTTCTGTATTTATTACTAAAATAAGTGTCAGCACACAAGAGAAGTTTTAACAGGCTGGGAATCCATGGTGGAGGCAAAACCATCCTGTTTGCAGCCAGGAACATAAAAACTCAGTAAATTGTTTCAGCTCATGGGTGACTGCACTGCATTTGATTATAAGAGGGTAGAAGGTTGTTGGGAAGTCCATAACAAGTGTAGACCCAGCTGATAAAAAGTAAGAACTCTGGGATTAGCCATGTACATGGAGAACTTGTAAAGTGACTTTTATTCTTTGAAGTTTAGAAAAATGCATTTATTGAGATTTACTGACTAACAATAACATGAATTGATTAATTGTCCAGAAATTGGAGCACTTATTACATTTCTCTCACAGTCACCTCTGTCATCTCTGTCTGGTTTTCAACCAGTGTTAAATTTCTCAGTGCTGGCTCATTTCTAGGATAAATAGGTATAATTCCTATTGCCAGCTGCCAGGGACTACTGTATTTGCCAATAAATGGGCATCAGGAATAGCTGAATGAAGAGATGTTTGATTTGGGGAGAGAAAGTTTAAAATTAGCAAACATGATGAATGCTGTGATATCTAAAGTAATTTCTCCCCAGATTCGTCAAGGGCACAGCTGCTGGAGGGTGTGACATGAGAGAAAAGGCAAGGAATGTTTCCTTGGTGGAATGAAATATAGCAGGAATTTGCAGATTACATTAACCGAAATAATGTTGCATGAATACTTCTTAGGGGTTGTGAAATAATCAGAAAGAAATGGAATAAATATTTCACAGGCAAACCTTCTCTGGGACAAGGAGAGTAAAGAGGAAGCTCTTTAGAAAGGTGCTGCAGAGATCACAAGTTTTGCTTAAGGACAGTTTTGTTTAGGGAATTGATGTATTAGGACTTTAAATCCAGAATAAGCTGTACCACATAAAAAGCAAATTTATTATTCTTTTTAAGAATTTCTCTAACAGTTATTTTTCCTGTTTTCCCAATCAGCTGAAATTATCAGTTGCTGATAGCCTAAGAAATTACTGGGGGGCAGGGGGAGAAGAAATTTTATAATGACAATCTGTATTTTAAAGAATTAGTAGATTTTATAGCACAAAGAAGTTCATGAGGCTTTGTAATGTAATACAGTAATATAGTCATGGAGCCTCTCAAATTGATGGGCACCTGCCTGGCAGTGTTGTTGGCAGCACAACTTCTGGCTTAGGAGGATAATTTTCAGCCAAGGAGGAAAGGTCAGAAAGAGTTTTGTGACTGAGAGGCTTGGCCTCCATTCAGTGCTGAGCTACAGAAGTCACAGACTCTACTTAGTAAAAGAGTTTTTGCTTTTCATGTGGCTCTGGCAATATATTAAATTAATTAACTCTAAAACTGTGAATGGTTCTGTGACTTTTCTAAGGACCCTCCCCTTGAAAGGGAAGGGGTGGAAAGAAAAGTCTGTTTGGGATTAAAGATTATAAAATGGATTGTGCAAAAAGAATGATGAGTTCTTAGATGAAGTTATTAGTTCTAGAACTTGAGTGGTGTAGAAATGAAGTACTCAAGGGTAGTGTGGGAATTTAGGCCTTGAGAACTTGAGCAAATTTTGCAGATATGGAATAACTTTGCTCTATCCCAGAAGAGGAGGATCCTACCTTGTGAAAGAGGATAATCTGGTCAGGATGGGCTGCTGGGTTTCATATTTAAAGAATTGGGGAAGTAAAAATTTTGGAGTGTTTTGGAAATGAGAAAGGAAATAATTCTAAATGGCGGGAGAGAATAATGAAATTCAGGCTGCTGCTCCTATTATTTTTCAATTAATTTGATGACATATTAGAGAAAAGGACACATTATAAAAAAATTGAAACAAATAAAAATAAGCTGCCATCTCATTTTCTTTTTATTTCATTACTGTTGAAGAGCTCAAATCCCAGGCCAGCTGCTGGTGGGCAAAACTACTCCTCTTTTTCAGCAACCTTTTCCAACAGGCAAATGATAGAAAACTATTGACCCAGAATGTTCCATTGCTCTTCCAGATGCTCTTTTGAAACCACGCAACTCTTCCTCATGTACATTCAGTATTTTATTTGCCTTGTTCAGGCAGAAAAGTTGTGCTTGTTCAAATTGTGCCCTTAGAAAGGGGAAATGGAAGTTCAAAACAGCTTTGTGAGATCAGCAACTACTCCGTGTTTGATCATTTTTGCTTAGTTGGAGGAGTATTCTTGGTCCTCTGTACTGGAAAGACTTCTCAGATGCCCTGTCAGAATTCAGTGTTCTTTTCCTGGCTTTCCCTCCCCAGGACACATTTGTTCTGGGGGTTTATATGTGTGCTCAGCTGGGGGATATTTATATTTTCAGCCCCATGCCACAGCTGTGTCGCTCCCAGTTGCTCTGAGCCACAGTTTGCTGAGGTTGTCAGCTTGAAATCATTCCTTTAAACCATCTATTCATCTCTGCCCCGGGTCTCTGAATGAGCTGGGGAGAGATTTTTACATTTTTTGGCTGTCTAATAAGAATGATAACAATGTGCACATGGTAGAGACTGACCACATATTTAATGTGGGATTCATTACAGACTCTTGTCCAAAAAGAATTCTCACTTGAAGCAGCATCTTCTTTGCTCTCAGCTGCTGGAGCTGAAGCTGCATGGGCTGGGTATGTAAATTCAAGGCAAACTTCTTATTTAGCATTTCTGCCTTGCCAAGTGAATCAGAGACAGGAAGTCACTCAGCCTGCCAAAATTTATCATACTGTGTCTCCAAAAGTGAAAACAGGTTTTTCATAGAGCAAAGCAAATGCTGTGTTTTGCCACAGATAATATTTTGAAAGTTGGTACAAGGTATCTTTGTAGTACAGATATATTTTTTTTCCAAGCTGATTGCATACTTCAAAGTACAGAGCTTTTTGAGATCCTCTTAAAACTAATTAATCAACTTTGCAAACTGCATATCTTCCTTTCAAGTAGAACCCACAATCCCTCCACCTTGGGGAATAATTTTCTTGTTTTCCCAGCATTTTCCAAATCTAATTATTGTACCTCTAAATAGGAGATTTGTTATTACACAACGTGATTAATTAGATACGTTATTTCTTTATCAGGTGAGAAATCACCACAGGATTGATGATAAGCTTATGAAATCAACAAAGACTGTATAAGGCAAAATGCAATTACTTCTCAATTAAAAATCCATTTGACATATTTGAGAGATTAATAAACAAATTGGATTTGTTTCTAACAAAACCGATTGGATTTTTAAAAAAGATGACTCTCATTTCATGCACCTCATCTGAATCTAAAGCATAAACCAAAGCAAAACTCTAAACTTAGTCAGCCAGAGGTAGAAGAGACTTAATTTTTCAAACATGAACTCAAAAATGGCTGAATCATAAGTCAATATGGAACCTGGATGATGCTGTATTTATTAATTTGCCACTTAATCACATTTAAACTCCTTGTTTGAATTTAGGGGCCTTGAATTCCTAAATTCAAAGTGCAGGTCCTGCACTTTGGCCACAACAACCCCCTGCAGCGCTCCAGGCTGGGCACAGAGTGGCTGGAGAGGGACAGGCAGAGGGACCTGGGGGGACTGAGGGACAGGAAGCTCAACATGAGCCAACAGTGTGCCCAGGTGGCCAAGAAGGCCAATGGGATCCTGGCCTGGATCCAAACTAGCGTGGCCAGCAGGCCCAGGGCAGTGACCCTTCCCCTGGACTCTGCCTTGGGGAGGCCACACCTTGAGTGTTGTGTTCAGTTCTGGGCCCCTCAGTTCAGGAAAGAGATTGAGGGGCTGGAGCGGGGCCAGAGAAGAGCAACGAGGCTGGTGAAGGGACTGGAGCACAAGTCCTATGGGGAGAGGCTGAGGGAGCTGGGGGTGTTCAGCCTGGAGAAGAGGAGGCTCAGAGGTGACCTCAGCACTGTCTGGAACTGCCTGAAGGGAAGTTCTGGCCAGGTGGGGGTTGGTCTCTTCTCCCAGGCACTCAGCAATAGGACAAGGGGGCACGATGGGCTCAAGCTCTGCCAGGGGAAATTTAAGTTGGAGAGCAGAAAAAAATTCTTTACAGAGAGAGTGCTCAGGCATTGGAATGGGCTGCCCAGAGAGGGGGTGGATTCACCATCCCTGGAGATTTTTAAATGCAGATTGGCCGTGGCACTGAGTGCCATGATCTGGTAAAGGGACTGGAGTTGGACCAAGGGTTGGAATCGATGATCTCGGAGGTCTTTTCCAGCCCAATCCATTCTATGATTCTGTGATTCTTATTTATGCAACCTCAGAAAATACCTGCAGTGCAAATAGACTTTACAGCTTTCCCTGCTCCTGGGACATCCATATTTATATGGAGAGAGGTCTGTGAAATAAAAGGCAGTATATTCAGTTTAAAAACATGGGCATGAAAGAATTATGTAGCAGACCATGTATTATGTTCATTGTGGAAATTAGGAGTTTGTAAGATGTAGGAAATCAGCTCTTTGCCTCCTAAGCAGCTGTAAAACAACCTTAGCAATGCCCAGTGCTACGAAAAGGTACTACAGCAGTTGCCAGCTTGCACATTGGATCTCTTAAAAATATAAACACAGTAACAGATTTAATCTTGCCACCAGCACACCTGGTAATGCCAAAGATCCTCTCAGCTTCATCAAAAATCCTCCTTTCACCCTGAGTTCCTACACCCAGCCTAATTCCAGGGATTCTGTGTGCTTGCAGCTTCCACTGACTCCTCTTGTGCCACTGAAGGTCAAAATAGGGGCAGACTGTCTGTTTTCACTGCCAAAATTGAAGGATCCATTTGATGTGTCATTTAGGAATCAAGGGACTTTTAAAATAAATGGGTATTTGCCCATTTTTCAAACTGTAGGAAACAGAAACACCTTCCAGTAGAACTGCTGCTTAAATCTGAACACATTTCCACCACATTTCAGCAGAATTGCCCCATTCTTGATGCCATGTTTTTCCAGGGAGAGTTTATTCTTACAGCAAGAATTTGGTGACTTTTGAAGAGCCTGGAGAACTCTGAGGAATGTTCTGTGATAGCTGAACATCTCCTGGCCAATGAGAACTTTGTTCTGATGTTGGGGTTATTAAGGCCCATTTCAGGGTGGGAGGGAAGAGTCTGAAACTGCAGGATTTGGATCAAAGAGAACTTTCATCATGCTCAGGATTATCTGGGGAGCCACATGGATCCCTCCCTGGAAACCTGCCACTTATCAACATCTCATCTACCCCTTCCTATGTCTTCTTCTGAAAGCCTCGTAGTAAAGACTCACTGATTTTTCTTTTCAATCCTCAGTGATCAAATAGGCTTTAAAACAAGAAAAGGTGGGATTTCATTAGTTTGGATTCATAAATTCAGAGTTAGTGAATAGCTTCTCCCAGACTTTAGAGAATGGCAAAAGACTTTCATCCCAATATAGAAATCATAATATGTGGGCAGAAAAAAAAATGCATGGTAGGAATTCTTCCTAAATTTTAGTCCTAATTAATCTTAAAAATACTGTACAACAGAAGCACAGTGATATTTGGTTCCAGTCATTTCTTATGGTGTGTAGTAAGTGGAATTATTGAATATCTTTTACTAAATATTTATTATATTAAAAATGAAGATTTCAGCAGACCACAACTATATAAAAGTCTCTGTCAACTTTTTTAAACTATTCTAGACAGAAACGATTTTGGCTGTTGTGAGAATCCAAACAGTCTGATGCTTTTAAGCAAATATAACTTAATATAATTTATATAATTATGTTTAAATATAATTTTGTATAATTTATTATATAATTTATAACATATAAATGGGTTAAAAAAACAAATTAAGGAACATTTTCTCTTAGGGCAGGTGTTTACTACTCAGTTACATTCTTGCTAATAAGTGAGTGCAACTTCAGTGATTTGACTCATGCACAGCCTGAATGATGCGGGATGTGTGTAGCTTTTTATGTGCCAGTTTGCAGGCTGGAATGTTAATAATCTCTCTCTTATTTTATGTCTATTTCTGTAAAATATTTCATATTTTATCTACTGGGTTCCAAATACAGGTGGGCAATGGAACCCTCCCTAATCAAAAGCTGAAATCTGATGCTTTTCAAAGTTTTAGCTCCTAATGCAGTATAGGAATCCTGACTGAGCAGCATGTGTTCTTCGTTCCCAATTCCTAATTTCTTCTTCAAATGGAGAAATTTGCATGTCTCTGCATAGTTCTTTCTTCAAGTGTTGAGTCTTTCCCACTGGGACCTGCTTGTGGTTTGCATCTGTTCTCAAATTCTCACAGTACTCCCATTTCTTCCATCAAAGGTGGGTGACAAGAACCCTGGAGGAGTAAAGTGGAAGAGATCTGTGCACTCAGCATGGAAGAAGAATAACTCCAACAAGTAGAAAAAAGAGATTAAATTTTTTTGGCAAAAGGGCATTTTGTCTAAATCTCTTTAAAATGTCTTGGCTGACCTTGAGATTAAAAGTAGTTCAGTCAAACATCCTGCTGCCAGTATCTGACATCAGGAAGCATTTGGGTTCCTCCAAGGGTTTGATTTAGGCTGAGGCTGCATCTTTGCCCTGTGACCACAGTTAACATTCCTCTTGCTCATAGCAAGCCCTGTGCTGTGGCACATTTTGTTTCTCTGTTGTAAAACGAGTGTTTGAATTCCATCCTGCCTTCCACTTGGAACTTCTTTCTCTGGGAATGACAGAGAGGCTGTGCCTGTGAGTGCTGCTGCACTCGGAGCTGCCTGCTTGATAAATGGCAACGTGGGACAGCGCTCTGGGGTTTCGTTTCATTTCAGTTTACTAAAGGCCTCACACAAAACCTAGGGAGGCAACAGGAAAGCTTTTGTCTTTGGATTGGGCCCTAAAGAATTGCCAATATCTGTTGAAAAACCACGTTGTACTTTTCAAATGAAAAGATCAGTCACGATTTCTAAGAGACTGCAGTAACACCTCGATTAAAATAAGATAACTTGGTATTTTCTGTTATTAAAAATGAGATTTCTTGCCTTTGATATTCCATAAGTCAAAACAGACTAAAAACCTTAATGCGTATGAGCTAACAACTTTTATTTTTTTAATGTATTCTTAATGGTCTGAAGCTTTGGATCTCCTCCAGTTTCAGCAAATGAATAATACCTGGAGGGACAGAAATTTCATATACTTTTTTTTCCCCCAAGGTTATCTATTCTGCTGACTGCATGGCTGTCTCTCTAAACCATCCTATCAATTGCTCAAGTGTGAATGCTCTGTAATATATTTTATATCTGGAAGGTTGAAGCTTTCTTCTCCTACTGGGAGTTTCATATTTTGATTAGACAGTCTGACTTTCTTTCTTTTTTTGCCTCCTAGGAATTCCTAAAAAATTATCTTGTTCTACAAATAGTTTGGCAACTGCAACTTTATAGTTACTTGTGTAGAACTTACTTTCCTCAGTAAAATAGGAAGAGCTACCTGTCAATTTGAATCACCTTCCACATCAGTAATGGCAGGCTACAAGTTTGCTGTAGTAAATATCAAATTCAAATATGTATTTTAAAATATTACCTTCTCTAAAGGTCTTATAAATGTGTTAATTTATTTATATTGCATAAACACTGTTTAAAGCTCCTCTTGGTCAGCAGCAATCCAAGAGTAGAGAAAATTGTCTGTGATTTAGAGGTCCTGCACTATAATTGCACAAAAGCAGACCTGGGAAATGTGGTTATTCTGATTTATGCAGACAAGGACAGAGGACTCCTGCTCTGCCTGAGGACACATTGAGGAGCAGTGGAAGAGTAATGAGTACGTGAATAAACGAAGCATCACACTTAGCACTTACCCAAGCAGCAGGAGTTAACAACTCTGCTTGCTCAGGTAGTGAGGGGATTTCAAGGATGATTTAGTCACAATTAAATTCTTCTATCCCTGTTCTCTCAGAAGCCCCAAAACCATCATTCCTGTGTTCTGGCTGTGCTCATCATGGCTCAGAAGTCCACACCAAGGAAGTCCTGAGAGAGTTATTAAGAGCTGATGTGGAGCCCAGCAGGTTTCTGAGCTGAGAATGGTTGGAGGCCAAGAGAGCACCAAGGGGAAGGACTGGGAGTGCTTGGCCTGGCCTTACTCTCAGCACAGGACACTCCTCTGTGGCTGTTGGTGAGGAAAGGACAATGAGCTCAGTGAGCTTTGACTCAGAGTATTTTGCTCTTGTTTATCTTTGTGGTAAAGGATAGTAGAAGGAAGTCAGGAATGGTTCTAGTGATTAATTCTGGTTTGGGGACTTGCTTGGCTCTTGGATTTTTAGTGACCTCAGGGTCTTATCTGTGGGCACTAAGGAAGAACTCTCCAAGTTTACCCAGAGTTCTGAATTCCTGCTCAGAAAGATGAGCATAACAGCAGGGAGGTCCCAATTGCTGGAGTTGAGCCAACCTGGCCCAGGGCCCTCCTGTGCTGCTGACTGGGGCATGTCCCAGTGGAGAAGAGGACATGTCACAGCACTGGAGGTGGTTTTTAGCCACAACAGGACATGTCACAGCACTGGAGGTGGTTTTTAGCCACAACAGGACATGTCACAGCACTGGAGGTGGTTTTTAGCCACAACAGGACATGTCACAGCACTGGAGGTGGTTTTTAGCCACAGCAGGACATGTCACAGCACTGGAGGTGGTTTTTAGCCACAACAGGACATGTCACAGCACTGGAGGTGGTTTTTAGCCACAACAGGACATGTCACAGCACTGGAAATGGTTTTTAGCCACAGCAGGACATGTCACAGACTGAAGATGGTTTTTAGCCACCGCAATGTAGAGGGTGCTTATTGCAAAGGGAGAGGTCTGTGTATGAACTGCTGCCCTTGGGGTGAGTGTGACATGACAGAAAGTTCATTGATAAATGGGGGAAACCCCTCTCTCAAACTCCCTCTTTCTATTGCAGCTGTCAAAACCAGATCAAACTGAAATTTGGGGGGGGTTAAAGACTGAAAAGACTGTGTTTCACTTATTGACCAAAGGAGATTCTTTGTGACTTCATGTAGGGGCTGAAAAACATGCAATCCATGGCACTGTGATCTGTCCCATGTCTGTTCTCTGTGCTTTGCATCCTTTCCATTTTCCATGTGTTTGAGGGGTTTTTTTTGGTATTACTCGTACTTTTTAAATGCTGTATAATTTAGAATTAGATGTGAGACATAAGAAAGATGCTTTCCATGAAACAGCCAAATGTCTTCTTTTCACTGATGTGATTGAGAGCAGAAAGACATAATTCCTGAAACACAAATAAGCTTTTTAGTTTGCCTTCGTGAAGAAAACAGATGTTAATTTTAGCAAAGAGAATATCAGCTTCATATTTAGTACTGGGGATAATATTGTGGATTTTAAGGACTGTACCATTAGTAAAGAAAGAAAATTTGAATTCTGAAGAGACTAAATCCACTCACTTATAATTTCTGCCACATTAAAGGAACTGGGTATAAATTCATTAGATTATGCGAATATAATGTTACATTCTTTTCAAATATCTGTTATGTATATATAATTTAAATATATTCTATATATTCACAGAGTTTGCAAAATATGAATGTGATTTAAGTACTTTTTGCATTCACAATGCTGCACACACTCTATAGAATATCTTGAGGGGAAAAAATCTGAATTCTTAGACTGGGTCAATATATATTTTAACATGAAATGTGTTGCATTTTGGGTTTGAAATGTGATCTGTGTTTCCAGACAAGGAGAGTTCTTCATCCCAGAAATATTAATCCCTTACTCAAGATTATCTGACCTCATCAGTTCTTGAGGCTTGTCCTGAAATGATTCCTCTGCCTCTTCCAGTTGCCAATAAATGCAGCAAAGGGTTATCTGGCTCCAGCTGTCACAGTCCTGCAGCTCTCTGGGCACAGTTCACTCAGAGCTTCTGCTGATGTGTCTGAGGAACTGATCCATATTTTGAATGTATCAAAAGTCTCCCAAGTGCAGGGATTTGAGAGCAGAATGTTTGGCCATGAAATAAGTGGGCTGGGGATGCTTAGCTACAGATTTTTAGGAAGTCAGCAGGTTAGATTCAGTTCTTTGGGAAGAGATGGAGAACTTGGGAGGATTTTTTCCTTGCATGTGAAAGGGACACCAGCATTCAGCAAGAACACCATGGACAATAGAGGATTTTTAGGGAGTGTTTGGTGGCTAAGCCAAAGATGCATCAGAAAGGCCCCAGATGAACAAAGCTGTGTAGTTGTTTATGCAGTGTCTGGCAGAGGGGTGATGCATTTGGTTTTTCCCCCAGAACCATGCTGTTCCACCAGGCTGCTGAGGACTTGAGCAGCAGTAGGACCTTCTGCAAGGAGCCTTCCAGATCAGCCCTTGGTGATTCCAGGTAACATAGCAGGAGAATTATCATGTTGCTCCAGTGGACTCAGAAGTCTCAATCCCTGAGCTTCTTTAGGGCAAAGCTCCTTAACGAAATCCCAATATTTGGATGGCACAGTCCCCAGGATAAGTAAACATGTTGTCTAAACAGCTGGTAAATAATTGTCAATGTTTATTCAGGCTCTGAGTCAGGGAGAGGCAGATTTTAACACACTTTATGGTGGGATCTCGGCAGAGAACAAGGTTGATCCTCCTGCTATGGAAGGATTTCAGAGCTGCAGTGCTCTTTTTTGAGGGCACTGATTTACTGTGTGCTGGGACAGTGATTTCTCTGTGCATTTGTACCCTGCTTTGCTCAGAAGTTTTGTGCTAATATTGGAATTTAGATGATTATTGGGTCTATTCAGAGAGCTCCCTGAGACTCTGTGCTTTCAACAGACGGCGTGATCAAACCTGAAGTCTCAGCACAGTGATCCCCTAAACAAGGCTTGTTTGAACCAGTTTGTGTCCAAAATTCCAGGCAAGGGTTTGCACTTGTTCTAATGCCACGACACAGCGTGCAATGGGAATGTTTGCTGTAATACATCTGTACACTTGTATGCTGCAAGGAGCCTCAGGTTACACTTGATGCTCCACACAGAGCAGGATTTATTTGCAGGCAGAAAGATGTTCCAAGTGGCAGAGCATGAAGTCAGGAACAACGTGGGAATCCACTAAAAGGAAAACAGGTTTTAGATATGTATTTTGTGTTTATGTGTTTTCAGTTTTGCACTTTATATTCAGTTTTGTAAAGTGAATATAAGGAGGGAAAACCCCCAAAGCATTCCTGGACCTTGTGAGGAATTAATTTATGAGTGGAAGATCTAATTTTCACATTAATACCACTTATTTGATCTCTACTTAAAACAAAGTTTTTGAATTGGTACAAAATTAAAGGTTTAGTTTTACTTCATGCTTTGATGCAGACGTGAATTTTTCATTAAGAGTTATATGAATACAGTGAGATCAGACATGCTTCCATGTCTTAAAAGTCAAGATCCAAGAGGGTAAATATAATATGAAAACTGTTACTGGCTATATGATCTAAATATATGCAGTGTGACTGCTCTTTTCTAAATATTAGCTGTCTGACTTAGTGCTTTGCACTGTGGCACCGTGACAGCGTGAGACCTGATGTGATATAAATGATGCCAATCTATGCACCGTTGGCATGAGCATCTGTCTCCTTGGCAGCCTCCAAAGGCAGCTCCTGGCAGCTTTGGAGTTGCCTCTAGGTCTGTCAGATGGGTAAGCTTCTGACTTTTCCTCTTTAGCTAAAGTCCACTCCATCTGGAACCTCTTTAATTCTCTTTCACCTTTGATTCTGGAGAAATGTTTATGGTAACATTCTGAACTGAGGATTCTGGAGTTATTTAAATGTTTATGGATGTTACACTTCTGCTGAGATCTGAAACACACTGTGGGTGTGACACACTAGAACTGAAAATCTGAAAAATGGTGAAACCAAAAACACTCTTTCATGTAAAACCAGTGAGAAAATTACAGTGAAATTTGTTTTTTCTTTTGTGTAAGTTTTTATTGTGGTTATTTTATGGTCAGTTCAGTGCTGCTGTAGAGGTGTCCTACCTCTCTAGGCTGCTAGACAAAATCTGGCATGCATGGCCAACAGCAGGGAGTGGAGGAGGGTAAAGACCAGCACAGGTCTGGGAGAGCTGTGGATTTACCTTGGTGGCTCTCACAGTTCAAGGCACACAGCAGAGTTATCCAATTTATCCAATGGTTTAATTCAACTATGACATTCAAGCTTCAAAGTTCTGGTGTAGGTCAGGGCCATATTGTACTACATACCACAAAATTAAATTAGTCTTATTCTTGATTCTCAGACCAACTTTGCTCTAAAGACCACATATGAGTTGTTTCCTATCACAGCTCTAGTGGGATCTGGCTTTCTGGAAGGGATAAACTAAAGAAAGTTTTCCAAAGGGACTGAGAAACTGTCAAAATGAAGTGGTCATTCCTTTTTTATTAAGCCCTGTTGTTTCTTTCCTGCTCCTCTCTTGCCATTTAAACCACCCTGTTCCTGCACAATCTCCTGCTAACAACAATGTCTGGCACATGAAAAGGGGAAGGGTCATCAAAAGTGGGATGTTTCAGACTCATAGTCACTGAAATGCACCACCTTTGGGGAGAAGTACAAAACCAACAAGACGAATAAAGTCGTATCCACTGGGAAAAAACAAGGAGAGTGGAGGATGGGAAGAAACAGCTTCAGTGTAGCAAAAGCAGACAGCTTGTTCACTCATCCTCTGCAGCCCAGCACACTTCTAAGGTCTCTGTGACATCTGGCTCTCTTGCTGTGGTTTCTCTTCCCTCTTTCTCTCCCACCAGGAGGAGGCTGTACATGCTGCTCCATCCTGCCAAGCCAATTACAGTCCAGGGATAATGGCACTGCCTCCATTCCAGCACTGTCTCGGCTTCCAGCCCATCAGACAGATGGGCACAAACATGGGAGAGACTTCACTGTAACTTTGAGAACTGGGATCTGAAAAACTAGAAACTTGTATTTCCTTCTTGCCTGGGTACAGCCTGGATTTTCACATTGCTTTGCTGTGGTAGACCCAGATCTTAACCAAAATCCCAGTTATGGGCTCTTTTTCTGGCTTGACTAATGTGTTCCATTTTGTCTCTCTCTGAGGATGACCTATGTGAACAAAGATGCCCTTGCCAGCCACTGTGTTGATAAACCTTACCTAAAGTTCTTCATTCTGCCTTCCCAGGCACAAACAGTGCATCTGAAAGCTTAGATGTGAATTTTCCCAACACACCTTGAGCCTCATTTGTTTCAGTTGTTCTCTGATCATTTGGATTGGTCCAAGCAACCCACAAACCCAACATCAACTTGTGTGCCAAAGTCACCAGTTCAATAAATAATGACATTAACCACGTAAAGGTTATGTCCCTTTAATATTCATCTCACACTGTGCATTTTTGCATCTTGTTTGACAGTCAGTTGTGGAGACAGCAAGCCTGAAAAGCTTCTTTTGAAGAGAGCAGTGTTGGGTGCCAGGTTGTCATGCAATATGTTGTTTCTCCTCCTCTGCTGCATATCAGGGAGGTGAACTCCTGGGATAGAGATGGCTGAGGAAAGACGCTAATTTGGAAGTTGACATCTGACAGAAAAAAAAATAGAGGCAAAATGAAGAATGCTGTTACAGATATAAAAATAAGCAAGAGATCAAATTGAGGATTTGGTCAAGACAGGAGCAGGTGACTCATTGTGAAATAAAGGAATCCATTAGGGATAACTTGCTTTTGAGTCTTCTTTTACTTTGGGGCTTTCAAACCATTGCTGATTCCTCCTCAGAATCAGTTCTGATGATCCTGATACTTGGGAGTGAAAACCTTTTGCTTATTCTGCATCTTATTTACTTCTTAAAGTGGCTGCCAGGTTATATAACTGCCACATCATGCAACTCCTACACAAAGTCCCAAGAGAAACAGGATTAACTGAGGAGGTGAAGACTTCATCAGTCGGTGTCTTTGCAGATCAGCAACTTAATAGCCTTTAGTCTGTGTTGCTGTCTTCTTGTTGTGTTTCAAACTTAAAAAGAGTTGGTTTAGATTAGATATTAGAAAGACATTCTTGGCTGTGAGGATGGTGAGACACTGGCACAGGGTGCCCAGAGAAGCTGTGGCTGCCCCATCCTTGGGGGTGTACAAGGCCAGGTTTGATGGAATTCTGGTCAGCCTGTTCCAGTGGAAGGTGTCTCTGTCCATGGGAGGAGGGTTGGGAACTAGATGATCTTTAAGGGCTCTTCAAACCCAACCCATTCTATGATTCTATGGCTATAAGAAGGGGTTAGAAAATCAGAATATCTGTAAGTTATCACGTAAATTATCTGCTACTTGGTAGATAATTGTAAGATCAGAAGACTTAGAAAGGGATGCAGCAGTACCCATGAAAATACAAAGTTGGCAGGTTTATGAATAAACAGATATTTATGGAGAGAAAAATATTTCAAGGAACTAACAAATGTTGTTAGAATAGCAATGACTCTCTTGTACTCTCCACTTGGGAATCCTTTGGTGTAGATATGTCACCTTTTTCTTGATGGATGTATTTTGTTTAAGGCATCTTCTGGTAATAGGTGCTGTAAGTGCAGCTGCTGCACAGCACCAAGGGCCATCTCAGAATAATAGAAAGTTTAGAGTTTGAATCCATCCATCACAAGAAAAGACTACCTAAGATGTGTGAATCAAATAAATGTCTGTACACAGCTCTAAAACTGACAGCAACTTCATTTCTTTTGTGCTTAAAGGAGATCAGGATAACTTTCACTCTAACTTCACCAAAATAGCCCTGGCCTTTAAACTTCATGTCACCAAAGCCAGGAATGAAGGAAGATGGGATAATTTTTTTGCACTTCATTGCTTTATCTATGCTTGATTTAAGATTCTCCTTTTTTGAAACAAACAAACCGAATCCACAATCCCCAAAACAACAAACCCAAACAAACAAATAAAACTCCACAAACCAGCAGCATGAAAGATGCAAACAGTTTTGGGTTTTTTTATTATTCTACAAAGAAATATTCCTTTTATGGTCCAAGGGAATAAGTCAATTTGTGCTAAAAAGGAAAGAACAGGAAATGTGCCTAAAGATGTAAAGGTTTATTATGCCACAATATGTGCCCCTGGTCATTCCTATCAAACAACTAAGGAGTGGTAATGGAGCATGTTCTCCACTTTATTTGTCGATATTCATCTTCTGTCCCTTTGCTGCTGCTCTAAACTAACAAATTTAGAATATTCAAACCCCTGCAGTTGTTATGGCCCAGTCCAGGGATGGGATAAAATCTGAACTCCAAGAAAACCCAGCCCCATCCTAGAAGTCAATGGAGGATGTCTCTGGTCTGAGCTGAGGATATGAACGAGTTTATTCTGTGGTCTTCCCTGTTCTTGGAATTTTTGGGGAAAAGGGGCAGTAGAATGAGAAAAGAAAAAAAAAAAAGGTCTTTTTTATGCTGGTTGAGAATAAGAGTAAATTATATTTTCTTGGGGAATAAACTCTTGAAGCTTAACATAGGTTTTCCTCTGTAAAACTTGTTAATGATCTGTTTTGAACACATTTAGAAAAAGTATCTTCCCAGTAGGAGGCATTTATATTAGACAGACTTTCAGTTTTTTGAAGTGTTTGATGAGAGAGAATAGGATATATGAGAGAAGGACTAAAATCTGAGTGTTGCCTCTCTCTTTTAAACACTTACATAAACAGCAAAGATCCTACTAAGCCAATGTTTCTTTTCAGGGGGAGATAATACACAATTTTGCTTTCATGTTTCAAAGGGGTTATGCTGCTTGTATAGGACCTTGCAGACAGTCAATGCCAGAGATGGAAACAGAATTCCTAATTTTCTATCCCACACTATGCTCAAGTCACTGCAGAACAGGCTGGTACAACAGGCCAATAATGAGCCCTACACTCAAAATACAATAAATCCTTTGGGGTATGTCTGTCTTTTGAAATTATTTTGATCTCCCTTGAATTAGCAACCCTTTTCCATAGTAATTTCTCTAATCATTACTCTGTGGGTTTTTAGAAGCTATTTCAAGAATGGAAGAACCACAGGAATAAAATCCATATGTGTCTTTGGAACTTTTCTTTCTTTAGATTTAAGTGAATATCCACATGCCTAACCAGGCCTGTGCTCTAAAAAATAGAGTAGAAATTAGAGTGATAAAGAAATAATTGAAAGAAGGTGTGGAATTTGAAGTGAGATAAAGAGTGTATAGCAGCATATGGGAAGAATTATATGTGGAATGTATGGCAATGAACTTTCTGCTAAGAATAAGAGGAAAACTTGACAAGTTCTGCAAGGGGGGTGTTAGGGTTTACTGAATAAATTTTCTCCATGAAAAACCTGTCTAAGACTTCAAACAATAAATGCTGAATCAGCCAGATAGTCTGTGCAGTGAATAAATGCTCTGTAAACTCCCTTTCCCCCAAACTCTGAGTGAGACCCACCTTCTGTCCACCTCCCAGTCACTTTGTGTCACCTGCAGCTGTAAGTGCAGCACTGACCCTGCAGGGAGGAAAAGGGAGGGCAAATTGGGAAAGGTCCAGAGGAGATGGTGAGCTCTCACTGGCCCTTTTATCTCCATTAAAGTAAGACATTAAATATGCTTTTCAAACTGGTGGTGCTCCTAAATTACCAGATTTGTCTTCAGAATAACATCCTGCAGTACCAGGTAGTGCCTCCAACACTGAGCTGATTCCCTCCATTATAGGAATACTGATTGATAGTTATTTTTGCTGTCACATGTTGCTGAATTATGAATTCTTTATTCATCTGTGCAAGAATAATAGTTTCAGTATAGGGACCAAAAAAAGGAACATGAAAAAACCCTGCATGGGTTCACATCATCTCTATGTCAAAATTCAGCTTGTCCTCACAGAGGAGAGAAGTCTGCTCGGGTCACTCACTCTCCTAAGTAGCTCTTGCCTAAAATACTGATGTCAGTATAATGGATGAGGACAGGCATGTCAAACTCAATTCCTCATTTAGCTTAGATTCAGTTTCCTTGATGGCTGTAGGATCATTAGGGAACAGAAACTTGATATGATAATGAAAATAAGTTTTGATATAGATACTAAACTGATAAATCACCAAGAGATTATTTTGTGGCTACATGATACAGTAGGTTCTGAGAAGCTCAGGGGTAAACCTGACACCTTTCTAGTTACTAAACATATTTGGATATTAGAAAAAATCTTAACAGACGGATAAGGTTTTCCTGCAGCTCTGGAATTGCTTACATATCAGACATTTGGGGTTATAAAGAAAGAAACAGTGATATTATCACAGGAAAGCATTGAGAGAATCATCACTGCCAGAGTGGAACATAAAGGGCAATGACCAGGTAGGACAAGGATAGACATGTTGTGTCACCTTCTTCTGCTGGGAAGGGGGACAAATTAGATGCAGATAATTCAGAGAAGGTCTCCCAAACTTCCCACAGTATTCTGTGATGTCTAATCAGAGTTTGACTGAGTAGGTTTTGGTTGCTGCACACTAATTTATTCATTTCTTCTATTCTAAGAATTGATGTAAGTGCTTGTTGCTTGCATGGCAGTCTGTCAGCCAGTTAGAAGTCAGGACTTCAGAAATGAAGCTTATTGGGAAAAATGAGCAAACCTCTACCTGCTTCTGCACTGTGTTACTGAAGTATTGCTGGTTTTCACTAGCTGAAGTACTTGGACTAGTAAAAAGCAACCAAAAAGGCCATAATTAGTGTGACTTTGTTCTTGACTTTGAGCAGGCAAATGGTCTTCATGGTTGTTTGTGAAATATGTACCAGTCTGGCAATTAAATGATGCTGTTTGGCCTTACTTTAGTTGTTTCCAGGAAACCTGGAGCTCTGAATGCTTTGAGCTTGTCCCTGAGACACTTGTTCCATCTCTTTTTACTGATTAAAGAGCAACATTTTACACAATTATGGTGCCAAATTGATCAAACCTTGGTCATATTCTCATTTCACCAAAAAGATGATAAGACACTCTTTTTTGAGTTCAAATCCCATTAGCATTTCTGTGTCCTGGCATTGAACAGCACAGAAAGTAGGGATGAAATGACCCAAGAAAGGATGTTGAGAAAACAAGACAAGAGATGACAAGATAATGTAGAGTCAAGGTCAAGGAGACATTACTGTGTGAATCAGAGATGTTCTGAAGCATGAAAAGAATACAAGGAGGAAGAGTGGAAGGAGGAGGAGGTGGAAAGAGCTGATAGATGATATAATTTTGCCTTTCATGAATTACTGGGCTCTTGAGATGAGCAGTTAAAAAGAAGGTGCTGTACAGAAAAAGCCATTATGCTTCCCTGAACAAAGAGTTAATTGCTTTGTGAGAAATGCAGTCTGGAAGTGAATATACTTTATGGTGAGGGCATAAAATTTGCTTGAGTAGTCATTGGCAAACAAAAGGAAGTTTGAAGGGAATCAAAAGAATCTGGGAGTTCAGACTGAATTAAAGACCATTTCAGCCAAAAATGAAGGAAGAAGGAAGGTGAAGGACTACTCCAAAAGAATTGTGCTTTTGGGTTGGTATTGCTGTTTCATTTCAAAGTGGTTTGCAATTAATTTTAACCTGCAGAATAACTGGGTTTTTTAAGCTTAACAGAAGCTGGTAGTGTATTTTTTGGTTTAGATCAAAAGGGCCCTAAAATTCAGTTGTGTGAGATTTTGTTTGGTTTCTTTTAAACAAAATAGGTGAAAAATGCTTCACTTTCATGGCAGAATTGGGTTTTTTGGACACAGCTCTGGGTAAACTCTCAGCACACTGTTGTTTATATGTACCATATGTACCTGTCACAGTAAGAAATTCAGGAAAAAAATGCCTTTTTCTTGGAAATGCTCTGAAAATAAAAGGAGGATGAGAGTGCTGAATTGTACAAAGAATGCTAAATGCTCATGTGTATTATTCTGAGTGCAGTAATGGTTATCAGGCATTGTTCTCATCTTGTGCAGTTCAATAACACACTTAAAATCGTGACAAAGAGAAGAAAGAGAGGTCATATTTCTGAGTGTTAGGAAGTACTATGGAATACTTTAATCCTGTCATAGTACTGAACTTTTAAACTTTATAAACAAATGAATCTTTTTTAAATGAGTGTAGTCTCCATAGATCTTTGCAACTTCTCCCTGGTTGTTTTCTCAGTTATTCTGCCTTGAGATGCCAACTGCAAACATGGTGGGAATGAGGATGGTGCAGTTTATTCTCCATAAGCTCACATAATTGTTCCAGTCATGTATGATCCATGATTGCCATTGAATGGAATTGGGAGAGAGTTTTTTAAATAAATTATTTGGGTTTATAAGTATTTTAATACTGGTGAGCTTCTCCCCAGGGTCTGAACACCTGGCACACAACTCAGAGCAGAGCAGACACCCCATACTACAGTTCTGAAGGATATTTTGATTATGTCTTCTGGTGCTGAAGGCTCTGAGTTATTTTGTCAGGTTTGATAACCACCAGAGCACTCACCTTGTCATAACCAGTGCTTTTGGGGCTTCCTTCTGGAAGGAACAGACAGAATTTACCTGAGAACTCAAATGTCTGTTGGAAAAAACTTGATCCTCGGTTTAACCGAGGCATTTAAATAAGGAATTCACTGTCCAAGATACTTGAAATTAATTCATTGTTAAATTATTGTATTTTTTTTTCTGTTTGAGTTCTAGTTACTGGCAAGAAGGAGTATGGAGAAAATTAAAGTCTTTTCTTTAGATTGTTTTTTGGCTCTTATAGCTTCAGATTTTCCATAACAGTGAAAATAAGAGAAGAGATAGAGATATCATTGAAGTTATAGATGCTGTTTTATAAACTGAGAACAAATAGAAAACTGTCTGATAAATCTGCCAATTCTGATATGATAGACAATACTGGCCATACTGACAAGTAATTAAACATGTATCTTAACCAGTGCAGTTTCATGGGAAAAAAAATAGCATCCAAAATATTTTATTTTATTAAAAATACATAAAACCAAAATTGCTAAAGCATTGGGAGTATTGTATTAAAGTTTGTAATCTAAAAGCATCTCTCTTTCTTCAGCTAAGGGAAGTTTTGTATGGACTAAATAGAAAACACTCCTTGATTCTCTTTCTTTGTCCATTTTGACAGTAGTGATGGTGGTAGAATTGGCTCTTCCAATGGAGAAATAAGAGAAGGAATGAAGTTTCTTTGTTTCATTTGAAGCCTTTTACTGCCAAGCTAAAGGTACATGAAGCAAGAGGGGAAGAACAAAGCAGAGGAGAATAGTTTCTGTTTCAGGTGTTGAACCCAATTCCGACATCCAGTGCTGTGGTGAGAAGGATGGGACACAGTGTCTTTTCAGGCTCCCAGAATGAACCTTGTTTCAGGTAATAATCTCTATTGCCTTTCTGGTAGGAATTCACAAAGGTCTTGAGAGAAATGGCTTGCTAAGCCATTCAAATTAAACTGAGAATAGGGAGGAGTAGAAAACCATGGAAGAAAAATATGGTGTAAAGAGAAGAGACTTGAGATAGAAGGTGTAAAAAGTGGCATAAGGCTCATTTCATCTGCTGTTCAGAAAGGCTGGCACAGGAGTTAGCAGTGCTGCTCACATGGTATCTCTTTAATTCTGAGAAAGCACTTCTGAAAATCATAGCAGAAATACAGAGGCACAAATGATCACATTCCTTGCTCTGTTAGCCTCTTCCTTCCTTTCTTCCTGCATGGAGAGAACAATGAGCAGGGGCAGAAGAACATCCTTATGCAGCAGGTATTTGTGACTCGGGTCACTGAAATCCAGCTCCTCATTCCTTACTTTTACAAGTTGCAATTTGAAGTCTGGTGCCATAGCAGATGGATTTGGTTATGTTATCTAGGACAAAATATCTAGGACAATTTAAAAGGCAGACTTGCACTAAAAAAAGCAGAGTATTTCACTGGAAGCAGATGTCATTAGTCTTTTACACAGTCAATTAAATTTCCCCTAAAATGATCACAGAGTATCAATAAATCTGGTCTATGGAAATCTTGATTTCTGATCATATTTCTGTATTCCAAATCCTATTATACAAATGTGTGTGTTCATTAAACTTAAGTTTTAGCACCAGAAATGTATTAAGTAAAGGAAAACAAGATTTCCTCTATGTGTGTATAATAAATATATATTTATAGCAAAGTGGAAGAGTCTTATGGAGACATATTGGCTGGATGAAATGGTGGCTTTTATAAAATCATTTCCAAATATGATAGGAAATTTCCAAAGCAAAAAGAAAACAAAAGCAATGTCCAGTTGTTAAATGCTGTCATGAAATAAAATTGCAGGAGCCATCAGGGAGGATGACATTCATCTCCTTATCAGTGTCTTGTAAACAGCCTAGGAATATTCCCTTGGATAAAGGAAAGTCAGGATGATTCCCACTTGCAAATTTAAACTCCTGTGGTCAGCAATGGAGAATGTGCTGGAAGAAGTTGAACTCCATCACCTGCTGGGATGTGTAGCTCCTTCAGGATCTCTGCAGTGCCATGGGAATAAACCCCACTTGGTTCAAAATCCTGGGGTGGGGAGAAATGAGTGGGGTTTGGGCTGGGAAAGCAGAGAGCCCAATAATTTGTATCATCTCTGCACTGTGTGTGGTGCAGCTTCGAACTCCAGCGGGCCCCAGATGGTGGTTGGGCAGAAGGGCTGCCAAAAGTGAGTGTAGCACATTCATCTCCCTTCCACCACAGCACACCATCTGCTGCCAGTTCCTTGCGTCTGTTAAGAATAACAAATAATTAATAACAATTGAAGTAATTTAATTAATAAGTTCCTGATTGATTGGAACCCGTTTTCATCGGGGCTTGCTGCTTTTGTCTCATTTTTTTTTTCATGTGTGCAGGTTACATAAAAATGCTTTAACACTGTTTCTAAGTGACCAAAGATAGAAGTGAATTGTGTGTCTCTTCTGAATGCTGATATATAAACTCTAAAAAAGCAGCTTTGCCTGGAAAGTCACCTGTCACTGAGGCTGAAGAACAGATTTTAGAGTTTTTGCTGGATTTTGATTCTAATGAGTGCACTCATGTTAATCTGAGGTACAACCTGGCTCCAGGAAGGTGGTGATCTCTAACTATTGTTGAATTGTTCTTTCATAGTCAAAATTACACTCAACTTGGAAAAGATAAAATTCTCCTTCAGTTTACTGTATTTCTCCCACAAATGTACATTTCTCATTCATTTTTATTGCATACATTATGCCCTTTACGATGTTGTTTTGATTATTTCTCTATAACTCTTCACCTGCTGTTTCTGAATCATTGCTCAAAAATTTCTAATACCATAATTTTGTGTCAGTGATACAGGCTTTTAGGCATCTAAAATAATTTATTATGGGTAATAACTACAGATTTTGCATCTTTTTCTTATAAGTGCATTTTCAAACTTAATAAGGCATAACCATATTTATAAGAGGATGAAAGGTTCCAAAAATAAGCACAAACACTGTTCCTCAGGATTTGACTTCTTTAGATATGTATGTTAATTCAATAATTTTCCCCAGGCATATTTAGTTACTTATTTTATTTCCTTTTACATCAGATTTTTGTTTTTCCTGTACGATGCTTTATGTCTATTTGCTCTTTCTAATATCAGAGCATTCATAGTTTTGTCAAACTGTTAAAAATTCAAATTCACAGGCAGGGGGAGAGGCAGAAATAAGATTAGTCCTGCTATTTCCTCCCTGGGTGTGCACCAGCCACCACTGTACTCACACAAGGGAGTGTATCAATCACTTCTGATATTTTATTCTTTTAAGAGGTCACGTTGGAAAGGCCAGAACTGAACCTTCCCCTCATATTTACTCATCTTTTACACATTCCCAATGTATTACCACGGTATCAGTTTGTAATATAAAAGCATTGTTTACTTTTGGCATATATTAAGAAGTGGTTTGATTGATGTCATGTGAAACAGCCAAATTATTCTCTGATAGCAGCAGCTGCTCCTTTGTTTTTGACAGATATTTACAGCCAGGAATCATAATCCCATAAACACTTTTTTTTTTTCTTAGAAAACAGGTATTATTCATTCCATAGTACATTGGGTGCAGTTTATCATTATCAAACTCACCTGTATTGCAGGTGCTGAAGTTTCTGAAGGGAGAATTGCCCTTCCTCTGTCCTGCCCCACACCTGAATTCAGCTCCTAACCTGGGAAATGCCAAGCAGGTTTGCACCTGGGGGGGAGTTCTTGCATCAGAATCTTCAGGAGGACTTTTAGGGGTTGAATTTAAAAGTTCCCAAAGAAAGTTTTCTTGGAATTGTTCTTTTTAACCTTCAGGGTTCCAACTGCCCCCAGTGGAAATTCTTGCTTTTAAAAATCCACTGGACACAGAATGATGCTCCAGAAAAATAAGATTGGAAAAGAGCAATGGCCAGAGGGTTCAAAAATTCTCGTTTTGCTTTTTGTAACAAGCTATTTCAATGAAATTTGATGACTAGTTTGCAACAATAATTCTAACCTACTATTTTCTCAAAATGTTTTTTTCTACAAATATCAGATCTTATTTTGCACTATACTGGCAGTGAGAATCTTCAAACTTTAATAAACTTTAAGGTTCAAAATGCTTTAAGTTATTGTGATAAATTATTAATCTCTTTCTTTTTGGAGAAGAGTCTTTGATAAAAAGTTTCCATAATACAAGTCTCAGTTTAAATAATATATGTTTGTGTGTGTGTGTGTTTATGCACAGAGCAGTTTCTAAACCTTGAACATTTCTGCTTTATAAAATAAATTATGTCAACAAATTATTCACGGAGCAGAGAGTGTATGAACTCTATGCATGTATCAAAAATATTCTTCAGGTAATTACTGGAGAGTAAAATGTTGTAGAGCTGTCATGAAGTTCTCCATATCTAAATGAAATCTCCCTCTTCTGTGACACTTAAAAATCAATTATTTCTCTGTGTCTCCCATTCTATAATATCAAGTCTGATCCTGATTATTGATCACGTACTATTTCTGAAAAGCGAAGCAGGAATTTTATTTTTCCAACAAAGAAACAGCAAATAAAAATAATTTTTGCAGTGCTGGTGTATATAAAAGGTGTAAAGACTCAACAGTGTGATTTGGGGGGAGAAAAAGTGGGGGCAGAATGGTTTGCAGGTATCAATAGGGGGTTTCATACATAGTTGTCTCAGCTCTGGATTGTTCCCATTACTGACCATGCTGAGGCTCCAGGACATTATGGATGTCTCACTACAAGGAAATACAAAGAAATTATTCTGGTTTTTTACTCAGTAAGTGTTTCTACATCCCAACAATCAGAGGACACAGGGAAAATCTCTTTTCTAGCCCTTTGCTTTTGGAAGGCTGAAATGTAGATACACTGCAGTGATCTGATTCAGAGTAATGTAAGGGTTATATCAAAAATGAAATAAGATATTAAAGAGCCATATTGAAGCCTTGGAAAATAAGTTTCTTGTCTCACCATTTTCTCAGGTTTTAGTAGTACTGCTCACATATAATCCTTATTTTGTCTTCCAAGCCAACAGAATTTGTATCTGTCTGTGCTCACAAGAGCTGTGTAAGGAGAATATCAGGGCTGAGGAGCAACAGGAATTGGATGTCATTTTCTGTGCCACTTGTGTAATCTGTAATAACAGAGGCAACTAATAACCTGCATTTCTTCCTGACAGCTCCCTGAGCTGGAGAGCAGTTCCTGCTGCTGCCCAGGAGCTGTTTGAGTGGCTGAACTGCTCCGAGTTGGCTCAGATTTAAGGGTGTGCTGAATTATAGCCACGTGCACTAAGTAGAAGGCCTGAAAATCTGTTTTAATTATGGGTTTTACCAATACATGAGTGCAGAGAGAAAATTCCCCTCTTTCCATGTGCTCACAGGAAGGAGGGATGAGATTAAAGCGCAGCTGATTCTTACAGCTCTGAGGTAGTTGTTCCACAGCCTGTGCAGTGTTTTTCTGTTCTGAAGGATTGTTCCACTGTGCCAGCACATGGAAATGTGTCTTACAGACTCTGTCCTACTGTTTGAGTGGTTTTAGCTGTATTTTCTAATTTGGACCTTAATAGAGGAAAGTCAGAAATGGTTTTGAAAGCTTCATGTCAAGACCAGACAGACCAGTCAAGGACTGAACTCGTGTCTTCTTGCACCAGACTGTGTCTGTGTTTGGGACCTGGTACTGCATCTAGTCAAGAAAAACGAATGTGAATGTTATTTAATAAGATTTTTTTTTTAAATCTTTAAGACTGGAATAGAATATAATTCATAGAGATGTTTTATTGACATAAATACAACTTTGTGGTGCCACCAAAAGACCTGCAACATAGATGTCTCTTGTGGAGACATCTGAAAGCCAAATCATTTTCTCAGAAATTTTGTATGATCTGTTGAACTTCTGATTTGATTCAGGCCAGAGGTGCCTTTGAAAATCTTCATTTCTGTTTGCTCCAGTGCCATGGGGGAAGAGTTTGCTGCATTTTGAGGGCTGTGCTGTCCCCTCTCTGCCCCTTCCTGTGGACCAGATCCACATCTCTGTGTCTGGCTGAATGAACCCTCCTGTATCCTCAGGGTTCAGGTCCTGAGGAAATCAGAATTATGACTGTACCATAATAACTTCTTCTGTACTCAAATTTTTATTTGTTTATTTTTTTTCCACACAGTCATATTTTTTTAACATCTGAGCTGCTTCCTTCCCATTTAATTCTCTAAAAAATTAAAAGCTGATTATTAGTGCACTCCTCATTTTTAACTACTTTAATCTATGTCATTCTTGCTACAAACATGAATCCAACCCTTGGCTTCCTAAAGCCTGATATTTGTCATTCTCAGCTCCTCCTGAGCCCATGCCCTGGACAGAAGTGTTCTGCCAACATTACAACTGGCATGATACTCACAGAGTTATACAAGTACTAACAACACATTTTTTTTTTTTTACTTGGTAGGAAGTAGATTTGACAGCAAATACTGAAATAACTGATTTGTCTTTGTATAATAATGAAGCTGTTGAGAAACTGAATTTTAAATCAAAAATAGGAGTTTAATCAAAAGTTATACATCAAGTTTGGAATGCTCTTAGGGTAACAGCTTTGGGGTTTCTTTCAGCTGGGTGTTCATCACCCACCTCAAAGTGAGGTGTCTCTCTGAGTTCATCCTCTGGGCTCTGTCCTGGCCCAGGGTGAGCTGTACCTGCCTCCTGTGGGTGTTCACTTCACCTCAGATATTATTTTCAGGTGTTCTTTTCTCTCTGCAGATCACAACTAAGTCAGAGCAGATACTCCTAAATAGCTCCAGGTAGATGTCAGGATTCACAGGCACTGTTCCCAAAGTTAATTTGGATTTCTGGATGCATTTTAGACTTATATATGTACATATGTAGACACAGCTTTGTAAAATGTGGACTCCTTGTGGTCTTGCCCACTGGGGTGGTCCAGGTGAGGTTCAGAGGCTGCCACTCTGCAGGATTCTTCTTCCCCTCCAAAGTAGGGCAACTCAGCATAACAGTGTGCTCAGTTGTCAAGGGAAAAGAGATCCATTTTTGGTATATGAAAGAGCAAACAGAAAGAATTAATCCGTATTTCAGAAGTTTTCCATAGGAACAGATTTGCTGCTGGACTGGAATGGGTATTGCTGTTCAGTTTTGCATTTTGGTGTTCCTGTAGATGCACTTATGTTCATTACCATTGAAATGCTCCTGAAATGTCTGGACAAAGGGAATATTGACTCAGGCAGAATGTAGAAAAGGTTCAGTGCCTTTCCAGCTTCCTATACGTGTTTTATGAGGAAATAATAATCCTGTTATTAATTCATAACTTGGTCCCTTATACAACCCAGCAAAATAATAGATAAATATTAGTCATAAATCAAATAGCTTTTTGCCATGTAGAGGGGTTTATTCTACAGCTGTTCTGCTCTTATTGTAGATGATGTTTCTTTTGTATCATTTTATCCTATTAGAATTTGCTGTCCTAAAATACATTTTTAAAAGGATTTGACAACAAAAGCAATACAGGCTGAGGACATGTATTGCTCTTATGTTAATGCAGGATTTAATTTCTTATGCTTTACTTTATGCCAAATCAGAGAAAATACCTATCTTGTTCCATTCTAATCTATCCTGGGCTTTTTCTTTCTAATGTACCAAAATTCCTTACAGTAATTAAAAAAAAAACCAACAACAAACAAACAAAACCCCCAAAACACACACACACAAAAGGGAAGGAATAAGAGGGATACATTTCACTTCTATTCTTGACACAAGAGCATGAAGGTCAAACCACTAATATCAAAATAAAATAATGAATGGGTAAATTTCCTCCAGATTATTCCACAGTTAAAAACTTTCTTTTTATTGTTTTAGTCTGGATTGAAGTGTCACAAAAGGGGCAGTTCTAGTTGGCTCTGCTCCCATTTCCATTTAATCTTTCATTATTGACAAGCTACAAAATTAATGAGAAACTTGGGGGGTGGGGGGGTCCAGCCTGAATTAAAATTAAAAAAATCAGGAAGGTATGAGGAAACATTTTTTTCTCTTTCAGGTGATTTTCAGAATTAAATTAGTAGCCATATTCTGTTCTGCAAGATCATTTCTCAGAAAAAAAAAATTCTAACTTGTAACCTGCTGGATTATACAACTTATATATTATTTAGAATATAATTAATAATTATACTATTGTTAATATTAGTAATTATTTTATCCTTTTAAGCTCCCTATGCAATGTCATTACTCACAGTGGGGACAGTATTTGTTTAGAATTCGTTGTGTGCATATAAAAAGTAAAAAAAGGTATAAAAAGTATAAAAAGGTTCATTTTCAATATTCAGAAAAAGAAAATAACAACCAAACAAAGAAGGAAATAAAATTAGGTGGAATGTGCCAAGTAAGTTTGTTTTGACATGCAATATTGAAGCCCTTTGTTATTGCTCTGAATGAGAATGGTAATTTGATCCCTTTCGGAGGAAATTATAATTTTTAGACTTTTGCAGAAAATATCTCCCATATTTTATAAACCCCACAATATTGTTTTCTGAGCATTTGTTGTATCTGCTCGAAATTGCACTTTTGAAATGAGTTATTGTCTTGTTTTGATGAAAGTCGAACATTTGGTTCCCTTGTTCTCGAGGCGTTCTTTGAATGCTCTGCCAGTTTCGCATAGTTACACTGAAATATTGTTGATATATTTAATGTTTGCTTCTGACATTTCAGAAAACACTCTGCATATTGTCATTGGGGAAGGGTTTCAATGCCTGTTCGAGCAGTTGCACCAACACCAAATTAAAACGTCTGGGAGTTTTCACACATCCCATTGTTCTTTCTACATGAGGAAGCTTTGCCTTCTCGAGCATCTCTCCTTCCTGCAGACATCTGGGTGGATAATTTACATATGCAACCTCAACCTGATTAATATTTCGACAGAGAATATGGTTTATAACTTCTCTTTTGCAAGCAGCAGCAGTTTGTTTACTGCTTTATGACATAGCACCCGTTCTGCTGTCAGATACAACTCCCTGTGTGTTGCAGGTGTATCTGAAGGGGCCAAGGCTGCCTTTTGTCTGCTGGTGCTGAGCGAAACTTTCCCTCTTCACTTGAAGTTTCTGGGGTCTAAGTGATCTACACGACCGAGGCACATGTTTGCACATGCAGAATTTCAACAAAAGTCATTTCCGTCACATCACACCGAAGCAGGAGGAGAGGACAGCTAAAAGTGTGACCCTAAAGATGCGTTTTGAATAACCACAAGTGAAGAAAAGCTTTTAATTCTTCGATATTTGCAACACAATCGTTCCTGTAGTTTATTTTAAGACACTCTTTAGTGGCATGAACAATGTGTGGTGGATGGAAGGGGATGGAGATGCACATTCTCCTTTTCCCTGAAGAGTTATGACTAATACCAGGATTCTCACCTGTTCTTAAAACTACTGAGGGCTTACAGATCTATGTCCACAATGAATTGAAAATAATAGTAATGATATTGATATTATCATTCCTTTGACTTCTGCTTACTTCTAACTCTTTCATTTTACATGTATCCTTTGTTTGCTACAGACATAAGAACTGTTCCTGTAACAAGAGGCAACTGAATAATCTTTCAACTCATTTATTTGCCGATTCTCCTTCCTCTTTCATTTCAGTCACTTCTGTAAGTTTTAATTCTTTTCAACTTTATCAAAGAGTTGTCTTGTAAAGGCAGCAATAGCTAAAAACACTGAGGAGAAAAGGGTTTGTTACAGTTGTTTATAAAACAGATGTTTTAATCAACTAAGTCTGCAATCTGTAGAAGTATAAATTTTAACTTCCCCTTTGAGGAAAAAATCAGGTGCTGATTGGAGTTATGTTTTAGTGATTCTTCTAAGCCTTAATCCATTTTCCACTTGAGTGTTTCTGTATTTGGATTTAACTATAATATTAACTAGAAAACCAAATAATCAAAGTATTTTCAACCCCAATAGACCACCACTTGAAAATTGACACAATCAATGAAATCCACATCAGTTCTTATTTTGCTGTTTGTGGTGATGGAATGTTCTCCTCTTAGGTATGTGCTAATTGTAGTTGGAGATACTTTAAGTATTCTCTACTGGAATTTAAAAATCCATTTTAGTCCTGAAAGGGTTTACAGTGTCTTTTATAGTGAAAGTATTCCTGTTATCTCATACTGAGACAGTTAAGGAGCACTCTCAAAGGATGAATCTGTGGATTCTGGACAGAAGGGAATTACTAATATTAGGATTAAGAGAACCTGATGCAAGCAAATACATATAAGAAAGACTGTTCTTTTGTTAATCCCAACAAAACAATCTCTTGGTGAATAGAGTATGAAGATTTAGAGCTGAGGAGTTCAGTCTTCCTTTACTTCAAGCACTAATAAATATGCAGTAAGTGACAAAGGCTGGAACTGCAGTGAGGAGGTGATAAAATGTATTTTGTACAGTCTTGTCCTCATGTTATTGCACCTTGCTCAGCACATTATTTATTATGTTGCCTCTTAATAAATAATTGATGGAGAACTGATAATACAAAATTTACTGAATATGTAGAGTGGTTTATTATAACATTAATATGCTACAGGTGTGTTTTATTGGTCAATTAACATATGCCTGGAGGTGTGGGGTGATAAATGAGGCTGGTTGGGTGAGGTTTGGATTGGGAGGTTGGTAAAACACATCCTGGATGGTTTTAATGGGGTTGGATAGTGAGGAAAGGTGCTCTAGATGGAAATTGCACTGTGGTTTGGATGTGCAGGCTGATGTTGAACGAGGAAGAGTGAGCTCTGGAAGGGACTAACAATAGCAGTGTGGATCTTTGATGGAAGGTGATTTACTCTGCTATTTGGGACAAACTATCTTAGGGCTAAGGTGGTTTCCATTAATTTCCCAGCTTTCCCAGAAAAGTTGTAAAAGTTAGTTCATCTCCCTCATGCTTTATTTACAAGGCCATGTACAACATAAGCTTACTTGTTATCCCTGAGTGCTGCTCTTAATTAAGTAATGGTGTGATTGCAGCCCAGACTTCAGCTTCTTTGGAAATTCTTCTCTTATTAATAGTTTTCATTATACACAATGGGTAAATGTTTGGAGGGTGAGTGGGGTTGGTTTTCTACTGTTTGGTGGTTTGGGGGTTTATTTTTGATGGCTTCAAGTCTTTCTTTTTTGTATTTATGTGATACTTGTTTTTTTTTTCTATACCTTTTGAAAAGGTTTGCACAGTGTCCCTTGACTATCATTAGGTTTTTCCTGTCTTTTCTCTTGTCAGATTTTCATTCCACACACAACAGAAGACGAGTAGCTTTAGGCTCACTTTTTGAGTAGAGTGGCTGGAAGGGAAAATGGAAAACTGTCTGTGTATTCCTGGCTGAAACTGCCTTAACTACATGCAGAGGGCAGAGAGCTCCAAGAGCAAGAGGATGTTTGCAACAGGTCAGTCCAAGAGTCCTGCTGACCCTGGAGGAATCAACAAAGCCAACAGGCAAGTGCTTGAAGAAGAAGTGTTAAAGCAGAGCAAATGTACAGATAGTTCTCTAAGTAAGGCTCTTATATTTTTGTCTGCAGAATTCTTAACCAGAATATTATATTCAGGCCATTTTGCTTAACAGCTCTTGAGGGAGTTCCCTTCCATTTGTCTAAGAGGTTTTTAATCTTTTTACATATTAACATCTAACCTGTCCTTTTGGAAGGTATTCCATCATTTTAATTCTGAATTTTGTGGGAGAACTTGGATTTACATCTCTGCTCTTTATTTTAAACCTGGTGCCACCTGCTTTCATCACACCCTATGGGTCTTGTGCCACAAGGTGTGGGGAATTATCAATCTATATTCAGTCATCCCGTGTTCCCTCAACTGTGCTCTTACCCATGTTGAAGAAGCCTCAGCTGTTTTCAGCTTTCAGCAAATTTTGTCACCATATTCTTCATTCTTTTCAAGTAGCTTATGAATGTATTAAATACCAGGGGCTCCAGCATGAACTCCTATGGAAAGTTACTGAGTTTCTCCCCCAATTTTTAATCCCTCTAACTTATTTATCCTGCCTTCTACCAGTTTATCACCACACAAGGGAAACTTCCCTTTAACTCACACTAAACCAGTCATTATTCTCTAGTATGTATAAAGTAGTTATTTTGGGAATCCAGATGTTATCATGCTCATAAACTTTATTTAAGGTGCAACTGATTTCTTTGGGGAATGGTTTTAGGTTTTAAGAATGCTGTGACTGACTGCAAAAATCAGGATGACTTTTTGCTTCTTATGTTTAGCAACATCAACAATTTTTTTCTTTCACATATACAACCTCTTTGGCCAGTCTGGAGTCAGGTTTACTCATTAGTATTTCTGCATATTCTGACTAGAAACTTTGCAATCAGTTGATGCCATCTTTGCCCTGTTCAAGTGATCTCAATTTGCCACGTTCAGCTGAAGGTGAGAATGGGCTGTACAGACTCACCAAATGTTCTTAGTCTGCACTGGATGTTGCTGCTTGCTGGGCCAAAAGAATGAAAAGACCAGGAAATGCAGTTTTTATCATCTTTTACACAGGTGGAAGTCCCCAAAAATTCCTCTCTGCTCCATAACAGAACAGGTACTAGAGGGGGAAGGTTTATTTTGAAGTAAATCTCTTCCCTCATCTCCCATTCTGCCAAGCTGATCCTCGAAGTGCAAGCACTGCATCTACACCTCAGCCTACCTGCTCAGAGCTGTTTCTTTCTGTGCTGAAAAGGCAGATGGGCTACTTAGAAACATTATTTTTGCTTCAGCAGGTGATTGCCCAATTAAATGCTATACCTGATTAAATGCTGTAAAAAGTATTTAAGATCATTAGTGGTAACAAGCTTAGCAGAAGGGAGGTAGCATGTAGAATAAAAAGATCCTCCTGCCCTCCTCCACAGCACTTCTCTGAAGAGACAGGTTGAAAATGAAGATTTTGAAGGAAACTGGACTAGTATCAAAAGCACCATGACCTGCAGAATTTCAAAGCAGTTGCATAAGCCTACAAACCAAATGACTGTTAATTGAAGTTGATTTTCCCTTTGTTGAGGGGTCCAAGGCATGAATGTCATTGCTGAGACTGAAGTGTTCACTTGATGTATAGAACTGAACTCTCTACATTTTTCTGGTTTGTTTATTCCTACTTTGCCTTGGGCTTGCTGAAATCAATGGAATTCTTTAGCAAAAAGGTTCTGAGTAGAAACCAGGGGGCCAGGTCCTGGAGTTTGGAAGGGAATACTATCCAACTGTTCCAGTGCATGTAGGGCTGAGTCCTTCTTAAAAATAAGGTAATTTGAGAGCAAACAAGTGCCTCAAAGTTTGATTCAATGTGGTTGGTTGTGGGTTCCAAGCCTGTGCTCACCTACTGAGCACACTTGCAGCTGCTGCTCCTGCCCAGCCAGCTCCTGCCAGTCTCAGTTTGACCCCAGGCATTAAGACAGTTTCTTTTATTTATTCATTCATGCTCTTATTTAATTTTGGCTATTGCTTTGTCTTTTCTGGGAGATAAGTTTGTTTGCACCTCTTCTGTTGTGGTCCAAGTTGTGTGTCTGTGACCAGCAATGGGGGGGATCTGACCTCTCAAAACTCTGTGATTTGCCCTCACTGTCCAAATTGTTATTATTGTGTGGCTGAAATTAGCAGTCTCATATGAGTCATCTGGGAGGACAGTTCTTCAACATCAAAGCTCTACTCACATAAAAAAATTGTGTTCAGATGACTATTTGAGACTTTGATATTTTAATGGGAGTGAGGATTTGCCAAAACAAGGTGCCATATAAAGAAATAATTCTAGGGAGAAAAAAGAATTTTCTGCTCAATATTCACACAAATCATGTTGTGAATGACTAATTTTTAAAAGAAAAATATTGTTAATAACTTATTGGGGAGGCAAGAATCTTTCCTAGCCCTGTCTGGAAGATAAAAGGGCATGATTGGAAGGTGGCTTAGCAAGGGAATGTGATATCTAGACAAGATATCACAGCTCTGCTCTTGACTACAGATGAGCCAAAGTTGTTTAGAGCGGATACCTCTGAGCAAAAAGTTCTTTGAGGAATACTGGCATTTTGGCTGTCAGATCTGCTTCAGGTCCAGTGATTATCAACATCTTAGCTGCTCCCATTCCCTGATGAGCAGGAGTGTTATAGATCCCCTCACAAGTCTGTGCTACAAAACCCTGATGATCAGCGATGCAGTGACTGCATTTATGGGAAGAAAAGACATCATTTCTGGGAATAATATGAGGATGTATCAACTCCACACGTCTTGATTGCAGGCTCTGCAGGTAGCCAAGGTTTCTGTGGTTTGCTCCTTGACCTTCACCTTTGCTTTCACAGACTGCAAACTTCTCAGACACATGCCTGGTGTGAACTGCATCTTAATAGCCAGCCTGCCTGATGGAGAGATTTCCCTCCATTCCTAATTGGCAGAGAGCTGCAGCTCTGTCATCCATCTTCACAAAGATTTGCTGCTCCCTCCTTGCAGCATCTCTGGGGAAAATGTGACAATTTATAACAATTAAAGTTGACTTGAGAGTCCACATTTACATTAGAATCTATAAATATTCCAACACTTCTGACAGATGTTAAGTTTTGCTATCTTTGCTTTGCTTTCTCTTTTATCCCACATCTCTCTACTCCCTTAAACATGCAATAATTTGTGTTGCCTATTAAGAAATGATAAGGGAGAAGTTCAGTCCAGGTGTTCCCATGGTGTGCTCCCCTAAGGAGAGGACATGGATGGGGTGGCAAGTCTAGTGGGCCTTCAGCAGACAAGTATCTTCACTATGACTTCACCAGGAACAGTATCTGCCTCCTCTGTCACTTCCATGAAATCTATTGATGAAGATTGTGTATTAATGGTAGATATTACTGTTCAGTTCATGAGTGTGTTCATCAGCAACCATAAAGCTGTGAGATTGCTTAAATCATGTTGTTTTCATTGTCACACACTTTGTCTTCTACTGTTTTTCTGGTTATTTCTGGGAAGTAACAGAAAAAATGCAAATTTTTGGAGGTGCCTTGTTTAGTAGGAAGTTTTCATGCTGCAGATGGAAGTGCTGCTGGGTTTCCTGTATAAATTTAAAGGGAAAAAAATAAGGTTAAATCCTTGTGCTGTGTGTTTCTGACCTGTGGGGTGTCCATGCATGTCAGATGCTGTTGAAAATTCCAAGGCATTGGACAACAAGGGCTGTTACACACACTACAATGTCTGTCAGTTCAGGAAACCCAAAGACTGGCAAAAGGCAATACAATGAAAAACCTGGTGGGTTATTGTGTCATTTAAATTTGGGGGGTTTATATCTATTAACACAGCTGCTTCTCCTCCTGAAAGCAAGAAAATGAAACTGAGTAGCCAGGCTTCCAGCTCTGCAGGACAAAGACTTATTTCTAAAGAGAGTGTGATATCTCACCTCCTTCAGAGTTTTACATTATTACTGGAATTTGAGCTTTCTCAATAGGTCAGGTTGCAGTTCTTTGGATGGTTTATTTCTACACAATGAACAGTTAATCAGATGTTTTGGCTTGGTGTTTCTCCTCTGGCTCATCCTACCTCCAAGGTCCAGTTCCATATGTTAACCAGACATCAGGCTAATGGACTTTGGCAATGTGCAAATTACATCTCCAAATCTACTTTACACTTAACTAAAATACATGAAAACCACTCTGTTTTTAAAAAGCTGTATTAAAACCCAAGTAACCTACTAAAACAACAGCAGTGTATTTCAAATGTTTGTTATATTTGTGGTGTTCTCTTCATGGTTTTTTTTTCTTTTTTAGATCAGCTACAGGCAACTCACAAAAAAGGAGTTTCAGTTGTCATTAGGTGGCAGAACAGAGATTTCTCTCATGTTCCCATGGAACTTTATCCCATGATGAAAACTAAAGACAAAATTAAACAAGCTCCTGAAGTAATCCTAAGAAATAGAATCTTCAGAACTTAATGTTTCTCCCTTTTTTTCTTTTTAAGCCTGAAGTATATTTTCTTTCTTTTCTACTAAGATGGAAAAATGGCAGGATTTTTCCCCCCCATGGCAGAGGGATAACCAGCAGGTTGTTTTCAGGCCAGGCAGCCTTGCCTCCTGCAGGCTGCTGGCTGGAAATTTGGGGTGTTTGATCAGAAATGATCAATTCTTTGCCATTCGTGAGGGTCATAGTACAGGATAAAAGCAGCCACTGGCAGCAAACGTGGTGAATTATTTAAGATATGACCAAACATCAGTAAAAATATCTGTAGCTTGGTCAAACCCACTTGTTTTAGGAGTGACCTTTGACTCTCTGAAGGCAGGCAGAAAGGGACCTGGGGGGACTGAGGGACAGGAAGCTCAACATGAGCCAACAGTGTGCCCAGGTGGCCAAGAAGGCCAATGGGATCCTGGCCTGGATCAAAACTAGCGTGGCCAGCAGGCCCAGGGCAGTGACCCTTCCCCTGGACTCTGCTTTGGGGAGGACACACCTTGAGTGTTGTGTTCAGTTCTGGGCCCCTCAGATCAGGAAAGAGATTGAGGGGCTGGAGCGAGGCCAGAGAAGAGCAACGAGGCTGGAGAAGGGACTGGAGCACAAGTGCTGTGGGGAGAGGCTGAGGGAGCTGGGGGTGTTCAGCCTGGAGAAGAGGAGGCTCAGAGGTGACCTCAGCACTGTCTGGAACTGCCTGAAGGGAAGTTCTGGCCAGGTGGGGGTTGGTCTCTTCTCCCAGGCACTCAGCAATAGGACAAGGGGGCATGATGGGCTCAAGCTCTGCCAGGGGAAATTGAAGTTGGAGAGCAGAAGAAAATTCTTTTCAGAGAGAGTGCTCAGGCATTGGAATGGGCTGCCCAGAGAGGGGTGGATTCCCCATCCCTGAAGGTTTTTAAACTGAGCTTGGCTGTGGCACTGAGTGCCATGATCTGGTAAAGGGACTGGAGTTGGACCAAGGGTTGGACTCGATGATCTTGGAGGTCTTTTCCAACCCAATTGATTCTGCGATTCTGCCCCAAACCAGAGGACACTGCAGTGCCCTGACATCAACCAGCACTTCCCATCCACTCAGACCTCAGTGAGGTGTTATCAGAGCACATTTCTGCAGCCACATTTCCTGGTTCAGATGTTGTGAACCTCTGCTGGCACCTGCTGTGATCAGAGGAACTGGGATTAGGTGTAATCTAAATTTCTGTGGCACAGACAGTGAGATTACACAGCTCCTGCAGTGATAGTTTCTTGCACTACCACAAATTACAAAAGAGCCCAGGGGCTAATCAGTTATGAAACTCCTACAAAAACCAGGGAGTGAGGGAAGAGAAAATAACAAAAATATTTGTGCTGCTGTCTGAGTGATAAACTCTAGTAGAATAATAGCTAAATTCTTCCCCTAATGAAACACACAGAGGGTAGAAAAGCTTTCTCTAGGAATTTTGCCTGCTAAGAGCAAGTGCAGCATTCCCAGGAAAGGAACAATCCAGAGCATTTCAGTGGAAAATTTCAATTGCCTTTCTTTTCCTGGGGAAAATATGATTTTTGGTGTTTATTCCTTGTGGTTAATTTGGAGTTCTAGGAAACTATCAACCTGTATATCAGATAAGCAGCTACTTTAGTTCAATTATGTGTATCATTGGGGGATATATGACAGCACAGTAAAAGAACACATGAAACTGAAAAAAAATTAGGCTTTTAATAGCTAGATTGAGAGAAACCTGATGTTCAAGACTGCAGGAAAGATGAGGCTGATGAGAAGTCTGTCCTTTTGAGATGCTGAGTTCCCTTACAATGTGTTTAATGGGAGCTGAATCTTCAGAATGGGGCACTGAATGATTTATTCACTGGGTTGTTTTCTAATGAGACAGAAGAAAAGATCACAGATGAGAAAAGTAAAATATTCAATAGTTTTGTGATTGCTCTCCAGAAGAGAATCCTCACAGTTAATAAAACATGGTGATTGCTCCCAATTTAGGTTGGGCTAATTTTTTTAGGCTCTTTCACTCAGTTAGTATGAAAAAGCAAAAATTAAACATTAAAAACATTTTTTTAATGAAAAAGTGAGAATAAAGTTCAAGTTCATTAGGTTTTCTTATGGAGCAGAGAGGCTGTGAAAATTCTTTTAGTAGTCTTATCTCTATTCCATTAAGCTCAGGTGTTGAAAAAGCAAAAAATCTCTTTGGGAGAAACTTCTTAAAGTAATCTCAGGGTTTTTTTTCCTTCCTAATGATGTCACAATAAAGATAATAACATACAGATGAATAAGTAAGTTAGATAAATATAGATAGATAAATGGATAACAAAGATTTATAAACCCTTTGTAAAACTCTCAGTAAAAGGTAGTTTGCATTTTTAAGTAACCCTTAATTCTAACTTGCTGCCCTAATGCCAGCCCTCAGCACCTTGTCCTGGGAGGTCAGAAAAAAACCTGAAATTATTCTATCTTGCTTTTTCTGACTTCCAAGAGGTATTAATTTTAAAGGCCTTTCTAGTGGAAAATCTAGTCCTAGAAAAAACAGATGGAAAAATTATAGAGGATTTTGGGATAGTCAGATTAATATACACAGGGCTGCACAGTTCTTTCCTGGGCATTTATGGAAAGATGGATATAAATATGGCAATTTTTATCACACATTAGACTGAAACTCTCATCCAAGTCTATGCAGCACTAATAAAGTCACGTTGCATTATATGAACCAAAGAGGCCTCCTCTGACTCTTGCAATGGGCAGAGGAGGTTTGATCACAACCCTCCTTAGCAACATGATAAGAATCAACCTGGCTTTTACTCAAGGGTTCTTTTTTACCCTGAATTCTGTGAGCAGTTTGCAGCTGTTGATGAAATCCGTGCACAGATGAAGAACTGAGGAGGAGCAGCTGCACTGCTGGCCCGGTTAAATCAAGGAATGTGCACTCGGATGAGTTTGGTGTGACAGGAGCGAAGGCAGCAACTCTGGCAGTCACACAGCAGCACCAGGAATGCACATTAACTACTGTGTATGTTGAATAACAAATTTATTTAACAAGAAAATAAATCAGATCCCATCATATTGTTCTGTCTTACCTTGGTACTGAAGAAGTGCAATATTGAACATGCAGGATGAGAAATCCAGAGAATCTTGGGCCAAAATACCTGCCCAACGTGCTTACATTTCCCTCACAAGCCTCTTCTATCATTCTGAATACTTTCTTTATGTCAATAAGGTGAAGAACAAACTTATCAGTATCTTTGTGAGGATTTATAGGCTTTCTCAGAAGCCCTTCAATTTTCTGAAATGTCACCTTGGTATTTGCACCCTGCCCAGCTCGCAGCCATCTGCATTCTGGCACACAGGTCACTGCCCAGAGAACAAGGTGTGTGCTTGCTGGTGGAGAAAAAAGGGAGGAAAATGTCTTTTATGTCAATCTTGTAGCTGCAAGTTGATGGCTTTTTCAGTCAAGTCATGCTCACTAATCTTGCTCGGAATTCTTTAATGTCTCAGTTGCTCCTGAATCGTTTCCTTCGAAAGGGCATTTACTCAGTACTTCACCAGTATAAAATGATCATGTTCTGTGCTAGATGCACATGTGAATATCCAAAATTTAGTGACACACAGGTTATAACTAGAGGTGAAATCTTTATGTATACTGGATTAGATTTAGCAGTTTCTTTAGGGCAAAATATTTGACAGGTGACACGGTGACTGTAGAAAACCTGAAGGTGCATGAACAAGGGAGAGTTCGGGTTGTACATCCATCATTTCCACTGCTGAGATTCCCCCATGCCTTCATTTCTGCTTTCCATAAGGTGTCTTGGAAGCAAGAACTCGAGACTGAGCTGATGAGGATGATCTGGCTGATCATCAACACATCCTGAATCTGACACATCCCATCAGTTATTCCTGCTCTGCTCCTCGTCCCCAGCTTGCCTTGACAACTGTCACCCTCGTGGCTGCTTTCCACAATGTGCACATCAGGATGGAATTTTGCCCTTAGATAATATCATTATCTTCAGGATCAGACAATTGTGCTTCAAAATTTTGAAGTCAGTTGCCAAAAGAAGAAAGTAAAGTGTGTGTGGCTGATGAGCCAGATGGACAGGTAAAACCACAGAAGTGGGAATCTTTGAAGATACTGTGAAATGCAGGTTTATCTCAAAGGCAGTTCCTGTTAATGATGGAACAGCATCTAATAATGGCACCATCATATATTAAGACTTTGTGTGTCATTAGGAAAGCATCACAACTTCAGTAGATTCAATTTGCAAGGAAGAAAACAAGATGGATTGTCCTGGAAGACAAATCAGCTGGTACAGGGTTTCATATGGTAAAACCTGATTATTTTAGTTAGCAAGCAATAAGAAAAGATTGTATGGATATATGTGGCTGAAATTAAGATGTAGATTCCCAGAGAAAGGATTGGTAAGAAAGACTGACAGATGACTGATGCTGTGCTTTCCCAGAGAAGGAATTATTCAAGCTCTCAAACTTTCAGATTTTCTCCATTATCCCTCTGATAATTTGTTGCATACCTGGTTTTGTTTTCGTAACATTTCTCTGAGAGGGTTCTGAGCCATCAGTTTGGAGATTGTGAACACTCTGAAGTTCTGTGTCTGGCCAGCCAGCAGAGTGTCCAGACTGTGGGAGGTGGGGCAGGATTCCTGCTCTCACCTTCCCTTGGCACTGCCTGGGAAAACAACCTTTTCCCAGGAAAAACTACACTTTCCCCTGGAAAAACTACATTTTCCTTAGGAAAACAACCTTTCCCCTTGAAAACAGGTATTTCCTACATTGTGATATAGTGATTGGTGATGGTACCTACACAGACAACAAATCACTCCTTGACATTATTCCACACAGTAAATAATTTTAAACCCTGAAGGTTTTAATTGTAATACTTTTTTAAGCTCATGGCCTTTTGGGAGTAACTTCTGATTATTCTGATCATGGAATTATAGGAAGTATTTCACTCTTTCTCTTCATCCTTGCTCCTTCCCTTAGCTGGATTTGCAGTGGATGCATTTAGCTCATAGAAAAAGAAATTACAAGGGTATGAATAATTGTTTTTAAATGCTATTTAAAGCACTATATATAGCATGAGCTTCCTGGAAATCTTGCCACATATTGTTTGGTAGGAAATAGTTTCCAAGCAGGTTACAATGTTAATTTGATAGCTAAACCCTTCCCAATAGTCGTGTTCTTGACTTGCTTATAAAAGAATTCCCATTTTAGGCTGAGTGATTACAATCAATTTGCTGTTACCAAGTTATCAGAGAAAGGTTATTATATTACCACATAATAATATGAAAAAAAAAAGCCCAAACAATTAATGTTAGCAAAAGCATTATTTAAATTCAGTGTTGAAATGCACAGTTTAGGTCAGTTTTTATCATAACTACTCAGTAAAAAATCCAAAGGGAGGTTAATATGATAAAATATGAGACTACTTAAGCTGTTAATTTGCTAGCCAAGTTTAGATGAATCTCATGGACTGGGATGCTGAGAACCATCTAGCATAAATATTTAATGACCAAATAAAGCTGTCAAAGGCAAATGTGTATTGCACATTATGGATGTATTTGCTTTAGGTGGATTGGGCAATTAGAATCCTTGGCTGCTCTGGCCTCGAAGGAAGTCTGTTTTCCACAACTAGTACTTTTTAATAGTCTGCTCCCAGGCTGTTTTGGAGGCAGCTGGAGTGTTGTGTGGCCTGTTCTCCAGGCCAGAATTATAGAACCAGTTGTCTAATTCTTCAGGCTTTCCAGGCTTGCAAATGTTTTTATTGTCCAGTCCAAACTTCAGCTGTAAAATTTCTACCAAACTGAAAGACCACAGAAATGAGGACAAAAGTTTCCTCTTGTGTCTAAATGGAGAATTTCCCAGCCTGGAATATTTTAAGGGATTTAACAGAAAGTTGCAACTTCCTGTGGAGAGGAAAATTTTGTTTCTACATCAGCTGCTTCTGCCAAAATCCACAGAACATCCTCACCCTTACAAATCCAAAGATCCACATCCTCTATTTAATTATAAACTTTGAATCATTTTCTACAATACGTTGTTATAACTCCCTAGAACTCCATGTTTTCATTTCCATTTGGATCTCTTTCATATAAGGCATTATTGATTTTCCATCCAACATGGAACTTGGAGAAAAAAACAATAACGATTTAGTCTTTCACTCTGGATTCTTCTCATTTAAAGGCCTGTAAAATGCTTTTGGAATGCTGACTCACTAAGCTTTGGGGTCTAATCCCTACCAAAACCCCTATGCATGTAGTGAGGAAATTTTAATAAATTTTAAAATTATGTGCTGAGTGAAAAGATCTTTTCTAAGCCTGGTGAAGGTGATTTTATGCATTTTCTTCAGCACATTAGTAGAAACCACAGCAATTTCAGCAATTCCTTCTGGATAAAAGGGCATAATTTTTATTGCAGCCTTCCTACAAATATTTTAATCAAAAGAGTTAACTCTGAACCCAAGGACTTCGTTCTATCAAGACCTTCTGAAAAGAAAATGAACATTTCTTTGGATATAAAAGATAATGTGACATTAGAGTCGGAAAAGTTGATGTTCGTTGGTATAGAAATAAATGGCCCAAACCTGGCCAAGAGCATGTTCTACAGGAAAATAAATTAGCCTGGCATAACTGCAGTGACTGCTGATTTGTACTAATCATTTGTAAATGAAATCCTCTTTTCATTAGCATTTCCATGCTCACATGCATAATTTACAGCAGAGGTTTGCAGGCACTAACACAGTTTTCACAAATTAGTGGTAATTTTGTTGTTGCCGAAACTTGGGAAACTTTTTAACGCAGTAGAGTTTTTGCATGTGAAGAAAACCATAACCTTGATTTCCTAAAAGGCAGATTTAGTGTTTGAAATGTATGGAAGGGGCTTGTTTTCCATTCTATATTCCCTTCTGTAGCAGTCTGGGTGCAGAGTAAGTCTAAAAAAATGACCAGAGTAACCAGAGAAAATAGTAAGTTTAGAGCCTGTTCCCTGTAAAATGCTGGAAGTGTTTTCTAGGTGGGCATGGGCTGAGAGTTTTAGTTTTCATTTGATGGCTGCTGCTACTAAGCCTTCCCTGGCAGGTGTCTTGCTAACAAGCACCATATATTGTTGTCACTCATTTTGACCAGGTCCTTTTACTCTCTGTGCTTTGTTTTTATTTTTTAGGTTTTGTTTTCTCTCCCCCATCCCTCACTCTCATTCCATTCATCCCTCAGAAATGTTTCCTTTCCATTGGATTGGGGCACACTGGCCCAACAATGTGGGGAGACTTTAAAGCTTCTGCAAGCTGATAAATAAAAGATTGTGATTGCCAAGGCAGATCTGCCAATGTGTCATCTTATTGTAACAGTGGAAATCAAAGAAAAATCAACTGTGTCCAGGACTGAAGCTATCTGGAGGCTGAAGAGAAACAGGGAGAAAAGAAAAACAAAACAAAACCAAAACAAAACTAACAATCCATTTATTCTTGGAATAGTTTCATAGGTAATCTAAAAAGTTTGGAGTAGGTACACAGCTCCAGGGATTAAGTAGAGCTTTACCCAACAGGAGCAGGAAATGATACAAATCCCTGGGATTTTAAATTATCTGATGGTGAGAATGCTGATCATTTTCTATTTTTCCTGTAGCAATTCTAAAGGGAGCAGTTCTTGTAGGAAACCTGGCCAGGTTTATACTTTGAAAACATTTCCTTGGTGCTTCCAGTCCAGAAGTCCTGGATTCTGCCTCTAGAAATAGGTTGAAAACCATAACTCTGGATACTCATTTGGCCACTTTTTGCAAAGTAACTACATATTTGGTTTTCATATTTTCCTGGTCCCTTTGCTCTTTGTTTCACTTGTCCAGATGCCCTTGAAATAATGAGGAAGCTCCTGGGAGCTGGGACACAGCACGGTGGGACATGGGCAGGGGGGTGTGTTCTCCTTTACCCCTTTTCTCCTCAGTTCTCCCTTTCTGCTCCCAGTATTTGTGGAAGGGAAGGAGGCAGAAAAGCTATTTCTGTGTTCCCATCTTCCAGCAAAACCCAGAGAGGACTAAAACTGTCTGGGATGGAATGGCTAAAGAGCCTCTGATGAGATGGAATTGCTTTACATCAGAGTGTGTCTAAACCCTCTGCAGTGCTGCAAAGAAGTGGCTGCTCGTGTGCTTCGTGTGATTAGAGCCCTGTTCTGTGAACTGCTGGGCAAAGAGTGCATTATGGATTATTTCTATGATGCAGAGGCCATTTAGAATTTATAGGGTGTCTGTGCCATTGGTTTCAATGCATTTTTGCTTAGTAGGAAGAACAAAATAACACAGTGTTGTAATGGCACTGTGGCTGCTCCTGCATCTTAGGAGATAAGAACAGTATTGAGGCCCCTATGAAGTTATGTGGCCATTAAAACACAAGGAAATTAGAAATTGGAGAGCCTTTCAAACAGCATCATTATTTGATTCCAGAAGGTGAAAACATTTTGGGTTATGGAAACAGTAATTTATGTGCTTAAAGTGGTGGCCACTGGATTCCATAGTTTGAGGATGTGCACGACATGAGATATAACTCCCTGCACAATATGATTGTTTTGAGAGCAGTTTAAGATCCTTCTCCTCTGCATATTCACTCTCTGTTTCTTGGGAGCTTTGGTGGTGTAGGTAAGACAAGAATATAACACAAAAAATGAAATGCATTTATCTCAAGAAGACTAGAATTTTAATTTCACGGGTAAAGGTGGAACAAATCTTTCCTTACTGCTCTGATTGGGAGTGGGGTGAGGGGTCACTTTAATGCCCCTTTTTTTATCAGCATCATCCTTAGTACACCTGCATGTTTAGCCACTCAGTAGGAACCAAATCTCCCGGCCAAGCTGTGCCCTGCAGTCATGGTGTAAGTCACACTGAGGGTTCCCACGTGAGTCATGCACTGAGCCCTGCCAGCTGCCTGGAGATGCTGTGCTGAGACTCTGCTAGTTGGGGATGTAAATTGAATTGTGACAAATACACAGAGAAGTGCATTGCCTGAAGACTGAAATCAATGCTTGCATGTTCTCAAACAACATTATTTTTCACTTACACTGCTTTTAAGTGAAGTCATTTTAAAGGGGTTGCATATTTCATAGTTTATGTACATTACTTTTTTTTTTCTTCCTGCAGAAAAATATCAGAATAATAAATCATCACTTGAGAAAGTTTTCTATGTTTAGTGATTTCATTAGAAATATTTTTCTACCTATATAGCATGCAAATATTTCTCAGGCACAGAGGAAACGAAGAGATTGGCTCATTTTATGTCAAAGATATGAGTGTAAAAGTCCAGGAGTTGCTTTGTTTTCTTCCTACATTGTCTTTACATACCAAATGGGTTAAGAGAAATGTGTGCATGGAATTTTGATCAGGTTCAGAACTTAAATTTACAGCACCCGTTACATGCAGTGAAGGATGTGCTGTGGGTTTTGAACACCACATTTCAAAGTGTTATTTGGGCATCCTTAGTGTGGAGTAATGAGGAAGGATTTTAGTATAGTGGTAAAATCTCACAGCTACTTTATGAGAGAGACAAATGCAGGTTTCTTAAGCAGCATATTATCATGTAGATGTTTATAAGACATGTTAGAAAATCAAACTTAAAAGTCTGTCATTTTCTTTTGAGAGACACTTCAGATCACAACATTACAAAAACCAATCTTATAACTCTAGTTAAAGTCAGTGGAAAGAAGTCCCTCTAAAGTGCTCAAGCAGTTAAACAGCCTCTCTTTAAAATTCATTACTTAAGTGGAGATAAAAAAGCCTTAAAATATCTACATTCAGACATTAAAAGTTTGAGAAATTAAAATAAACATTGAATCATTCCTCGTGCTTTCCTTGAAAGGAAACCAAAGCCCAACTTCCAAAGAGCTTAGAAACAGTTTAATTGGCCTCTTGGTGTTTCAAAGCTCAAAATATGTGTAAGAATATTATCCAAGATTGGTTTTTCCAGTGACACTTCTACACCCAGCGAAGCTGTCACATATTTTTGGAGGCAGACCAGTTTGGCTCACTGGCATTTCCCATGGAGAATTTCTCCAATGATTAGAGGAATATTTTGAAATCATCTAAGTAAGTCAGAAGAAGAATGAAATGGAAAAAAACCACTCTGTTCACGCACTTTTGAGAAGTTTTGGGGGGTTTTTATCTGCTTGGAATGGACACAGAATCTTCTGTTTTTACGGAAACAGAATTGTCTTAACATGTGTCTGCCTGTGTTGGTATTCCTGGGAAAATTTGTCCAAACCAACAGAAATCCACTGAAATAATGGAATGGCTGTATAATATCTGAGATTCTGTTCAGTCCTGGGCAGAACTAGTGAGGATATCGATAGAAAATCACATCCTTAACCTGCAAAGCTCCCTCCCACCCCATATTAAACTAATTTGCTGATTTTTCAACACATCTTTTAAGCTTAAGTGCTCCAAGGAGAGGAATTGCCATGAAATTCCTCCATATTCAGCCTGGTGTTCCTTACATTTTACTTTCCTGGTTTCAAGAGTTTAGTGCTTAGTTATAATGAACAGGACAATTCCACAGTAATAATAATAATAATAATAATGATGATGATGATGAGAATAATAACAACAACATTATTTAATAATAATAATAATAATAATAGTAATAATAAGAATAAGAATAAGAATTAGAATAAGAATAAGAATAATAGTGAAATGCCACTGAATTTGGGTGCCCAATTTTAGACTCCTTTAGACCTGCATTTCAGGAGAAAGCCCAATTTCTTTAAAAATCAGTCCTTTTGGGGAGGTCTCAAGGTGCCCACATTAACATAAAACTTGTTTTTATGATTCAGAACCCCTTAAATGAAAATCTGCCATACTGGGCTTCAAAGTCACCCTTTTTGTCTCGTTGCTGACCTCGTGCTTAAGTAAGAAGAGTTGAATAAAATTTATTGGCAGCTTTTGTAATTGTTTTGAAACCACTCTGCCTTCTCACTTTGTAAGTGAATGAGTTGGCAAAGCTTTCCAAAGGGCCAGGGAGGTCACTGGAAAAGAGCTGGCCTCAGCCTTACTTAAAACTACGTCTGTTAACTTATGTTACATCTTCCTTAAAAACAAATTAACAATGTAAAACAGTGGTACATTGGTTGGCCAATTATAATGGAATTTCTGTGAAGTATATACAGCATTACCTCCTCATTAATTACACATTAGTTCTTCGTTATTGCATCATTACAATGAACATCAGAAGGATTAATAATGTCTGGCCACAGTGAGTGTTATCAAAAATCATTCCCAGTCTGGGAACTTATTTTGCCCATGGTCTTTCCACACATGCACTTTGTTTCAGTGATCCAGGATGCTCCTAATGACATGGGAAAGGAAGGAAAAGAAGGAATAAATGCTGCAGTCACCTTTTGAGGCATCAGCTGTGTGGTACCCAAGGAAAACAACCTGTGAAGTGTCTCAGCCCCTTTCTTTGCCTGGGACTGAGGTCCAACAGAGCTGTGTGAGTGGACTCTAAAGTGCATTACAAAGTACCTGGCCTGCCTTTTTCTAGCAGAGTATTTCCATTGTTCTGTGATAAATTGAAAAGCTTGGAGAGCTGTTGAAATCAATGCAGTGCAATTTAAAAAAAAATCCAACAAACAGCAATTGCTGACAGCTCCTGTTTAAAAAAAAAAGTTTACATAAATATCAAACCAGATGAAATCTCATTTGCATTCTACAGAATTAGAAAGGTGATTGGAGAACACAATACTGTGCTTGGAAATAATAAAAATTATAACATGTTTTGAATTTTAAAAAAATTCAAAGCCCTTCTTTATGTCAAGATGAAATGTTTTAACCTTTTCAGAGTTGTTTTGCATGTTTTTCTCACAGGAATGTTTCAGCAAACTCTTTTTAATCACTGCATCTGCAACTTCCACTGCAAGTTTCTGATCAGAACCATCACTCCATTCCTCATAAATCTTCATTCCACTTCTCCCAGCTGATGGATTTGTAGGCTGTGGAGGGCTCTTAGGAATGCAGTTTTTGCTCCTCCTGATGTGAAAGTTTTAGGACACGACCTTTTCTAAGAGAGGGGGACAGGGTTAAAAGGGATGGTAAAATGGAGAGGTGGCACATTTCAAACAGATGGTAAAAGGGAGAGGGTTAAAAGAGTTTCTTGGAGTCTGTAAAGTCAAATTTGCTGCCTCCTGGACCTGGGGAGGCTCAGTTTGACTCCTTGGGACCCTCTCATTGTAACCTTGGGAGCATCACCCAGGGAGCTGAGACATGGGGACTGTGTGTAAGACAAGGAGAGGGGGCCTGTCCCTGACAGGAAGCTCAGCAGGAGCCAACAGTGTGCCCAGGTGGCCAAGAAGACCAATGAGATCCTGACCTGGATCAAAAATAGCGTGGACAGCAGGCCCAGGGCAGTGACCCTTCCCCTCTACCCAGCACTGGTGAGGCCACACCTTGAGTGTTGTGTTCAGTTCTGGGCCCCTCAGTTCAGGAAAGAGTTGAGGGGCTGGAGCGGGGCCAGAGAAGAGCAACGAGGCTGGAGAAGGGACTGGATGTGGCACTGAGTGTCCTCTTAAACACCTCCAGGGACAGAGAATCCAACATGTCTTGATCCAACCCTACTGTGATTACCAGCCCAGGGCACTGAGTGCCCTGGGCTGGTAATCACAGTAGGGTTGGATCAAGGGTTGGGTTTGATAATCTGAGGTCTCTTCCAACCCAACTGAGAAGAGCAACGAGGCTGGAGAAGGGACTGGAGCACAAGTGCTGTGGGGAGAGGCTGAGGGAGCTGGGGGTGTTCAGCCTGGAGAAGAGGAGGCTCCGAGGAGACTTTATCACTCTCTGCAACTACCTGAAAGGATGTTGTAGCCAGGTAGGGGTTGGTCTATTCTCTCAGGCAACCAACAGTAGGACAAGAGGGCACAGGCTCAAGCTCTGCCAAGGGAGGTTTAGGTTGGATATCAGAAAGAAATTCTTTCCAGAGAGAGTAATCAAGCATTGGAATGGGCTGCCCAGAGAGGGGATGGATTCCCCATCCCTGGAGGTTTTTAAACTGAGCTTGGCCGTGGCACTGAGTGCCATGATCTGGTAATCAAAGTGGGGTTGGATTAAGGGTTGGACTTGATGATCTCAGAGGTCTCTTCCAGCCCAACTCATTCTATGAGTCCACCTTCTGTATGATGGCAATGCCAGGCAGGAAAGTTTCAGCCTTATCAAATGCATGGAATAAAAAGTAAGGTGCACAAATTCATCAGCAACACAGATGGGAAGTTTCAGCTTAAAATACCCCAAACCCTTGAGAAACAAGTCCAAGCTAATCCAAAGCAACCTGTTCTTTCTTGTCATTGTTTTCTAAAATGTTCCAAGCAGACCCTGAAAGAGTTATAATTCATAAAGACATACCTGGCACAAATACTTGATGTTTGGACTTTTTTAATAACTAAACATACTCTGGGTTTTTTTCAAGTCTTGATTTAATTTGTCTCAGTTTTAATATAAATGATTTGAACTTGTTCATAAATAACGAGAGTGTCAGAACTGATGCATTAGTTGGAAAAAACCCTTATACGTTTTCCAGTGGTAATGAGGTTTTATTGTTATTATTTTTCATTTTTTTTTCAGAACATGTAGCAAGAATTGTCAATATTTGCTGTTAGTAGTGTAGTGAGGCAATCCTAATGGAAATGATGTCTTTCTTACTTAAAGATTCCCAGGAGAAGTGTTAGGAGAAAAATACTCACCTTAGAATGGAACAAATCAGACTAATTCTAAGCTAAATAAAAGAGTTTTGAGTGGTGTATGATGCATAAGCTTAATTAGGTTTTGGGAAAGACAAACTGAAACAGCAGCCCAAAAATAATTATAAAAATATGATTTATGGTCAGTTTACACCTAGGAAATGTAGTGACAGAAATCTACTGAATACAATACTGCTATTTGTGTATGCCAGGATTAGAAACTTTAAAATTTTCCTGCTGTTCCAACCACTTTGTTTGTTACCTGAGTTACTCAGAGGAATTATGGAATAATTCAGTATCTGAAAGACTGATACAGAGTTTTTCAGCTGTCTCCTGACTGAAGGAACAGTTGCTAAATCTTGTTAGAATTGAGCACATACTGCAATACCAACAGTGTGCAATATTTCTGTTTTGAAGCCTCTGGAGGTAAAAAACAGTTGCAACTTTGAATGTCTCACAGAACCCTTGTTGTCATGTGCCTAATTTCTCTGGAGCTGAGGATCTTACACAATGAGATGCTCAGGATTATTCTGGACAAGGTTAACGTTGCAAGCAGAAATGAGTAGAATTTACTCAGGAAAAGGAGAAACTCTAGGGATCATCTTGAAAAATAATCATAGAATCATAAAACCATGGAATCATGGAATGGTTTGGGTTGGAAGGGACCTTAAAGAACGTTTTGTTCCACCTCGTCCAGGGGCAGGGACACCTTCACCAGCCCAGGGTGCTCCAAGCCCCGTCCAACCTGGCCTGGGACACTCCCAGGGATGGGGCAGCCACAGCTTCTCTGCCCAACCTGTGCCAGGGTCTGCCCACCCTCCCAGGGAAGACTTTCTTCCTAATATCTCATCTAAACCTGCCATCTGTCAGTTTGAAGCCCTTCAACTGGTGTAGAATGAGACAGTGGTGTAAAAAAGGATGGCTAACTTAGTCTTGTTGTGCAGTTATAGACCCCCAAATTCTCAGAGAACAAATGTTGCTTATTTAGTTCTTTCCTTTAGCCTATGGAAGAAGTGGAGGGTAAACAGATAAATTCCTTAAAATTAATGAATAATTTAATGCATGCATGGAAAAGAGTCAGGAAACAATTCTGTAGTTTCATGTGAGACAACATAGGGCACCACTCAGTAAAGCACCATTCAGTTATTGTTGGTAGCAAATGATCCAAATTAGCACAAAGTCCTAAAAAATATTTGTACTGCCTGAATTGTTTGTTTGTTTGTTTGTTTGTGGTTTTTTATTTGTTTGGGTTTGTGGGATTTTCGTGGCTTTTTGTTTTGGTTTTTTTGGGGTTGATTGGTTGGTTTCTTTTTTTTTTGGTTTTGTTTGAGGGTTTTTTATGAAACAAGATATATTGATGTCTAGAGATGTCCTGCACCATTACATCACAAAACTTAGTGTCAGGCCATTTCTAGGCTTATAAATCACCTGTGGAGTGAAATCTGTATAAGGACACATTTGTGTCGGCCTATCCACACATGTGGATTTTCTTGGGGGACATGAGAAATGATTGTAGCAAAATTGCAATGTCAAACTTCCAGACTTTACATATTTCAAGCCTGATCACACTAATCCTTGAGTCCCACTGGCAGGTTGGCCCCTGAACTGCAGCCTGCTTGGCTGAGGGTCCTATCAGCGTGGTGAGAACAGATGGAGCAGGTGTAGCTGCAAAACCACTCCAAGTGCCTTTGCCAAGGTGCTCCTTCCATCCAAGGTCTTGGTTCTAGGGTGGCCAGAAAGGAGAACTTCTTCCCTTCGTTTTCCTGGAGTGGTTTAAGTAATTTGTAAACTGGAGGAGTACAAATTTTTCAGACAGTTACAGGTGCAGGAGACTTCAGGGAGAGGCCAGAGTCAGCAGCAAGGGGGAATGAGGATAAAGGAGCTGGCAGACAAATGGTGGTGTATTGATCTCAGCCTGCCAGAATGTATGTTGGATGAGGCTGGAGACCTGCTGCCTCTGTCCTCTCCCAGAGACTGCTGAAACATTCAGATTAGGAGGCCTGGGAAGCAGCAAACTAGAAAGCCAGATTCTTCTCAATAAAATAATTCTGATTTCAACTCATAATCACATATGCAAAGATTTCCAAATTTAGAACACAATATGGGCCTAAGGAGTTCACTGTCTTTTTGGACACATTCTTAAAGATTATGTTATATTTTCTTTCTGATGAGCTGCTTGGGATTACAATTTTTTTCTTTTATGTGGCTGTTTAATTTCTATAATTCAAATGAGAAGAGGATACATCTACTGCAGAGAGAATAGATTTCATTACTCTTGGCATGTTATTGTTCCCTGCTGTCAAGAATCAAGGTGAGTATCCTGGTCCAGATCTTTTATTTGCTGTAGTCAACCACAACACAACATTTTACTGGCTCTTTCTCAGAATGAATATTTTCAGTGACTGAAGAGAATCTGGGTCATGAAACTTGGAATTCTGTCATGATTTCAGATGTGTTGACAAATCTAGTCCACGTATTTCAGAACACAAGGGAAATTGCTCACAAACTGGAGGTTTTTATGAGCCATTATACGAATGGGAATTTTTATTATTCTGTTTCTTTTATTCTGAGATATCCCAGTTTTTTATCCAGCTTGATCTTAGAAATTAATGCATTAAACAGAAATTATAAAATAATATGTGCTTGTTTAGCAGAACACTAGGGCTGTAGTAAGAAGGTGAAAGCCACTTTGGTTTCCTCAGGTGTCATTTTCTTCTGAACAAGTAAAGTAGTGGATTCCTGTTTATTCGTCAATATAATATATAAGGAATAACCAAGAGAGTGACTTAGAACCATTATTTTATTTGCATAGTGAAGGAAATGAAGATCCTGGAGTGCAAGATTGTAAAGGCAACCCAGAGCCACAGATTGCTGTAGAAACCGATCCAGAGCTACCCTTGATCTCCATCAGAGCAGCCAAGCTGTGATTAATGGGGCAATTAGGCCTGACTGTCTTTCCTGTCTACTCCAGAGCTCCTCATTTTTTCTTACCTTTGTCCTAAATAACACACACATTTCATCTTCCACACTGCCTTTTTAACAGCCTTTGTAACATAATCTTAAATTGTCAGTCATCTGCACTCTGCCTGTGTTGCTGAGTTCCCCCAGGTCGGGTGATAGAACATATGTTTCCTGTTAGGAATAAAAGCTCAATCACCACTTTAGGTAGTGCAGGTGAGAACACTTCAAACAGCTTCTGGTTTGGTGCCTTAAGGCAGTGGAGAGGAAATTCAAGTGTGCTGTCTGTGAGTGCTTTCCCTCCTCAGTAACTGCTCTTAGTGAGGAGGGGAGCCTGTGTTGTGTTCTGAAGGTACCACAGGTATGATTCCATATGTGTTTTTTAATAACCAGAAATGTTTTAAACTCAAAGAGTTCTTTCTCACTATGCTACTACAGACTGAAGATGAAATAGTGGCAGAGTTTTGTTAATAAAAGATGGGTTTGTTTCTAAAGAGTTATCTGAGTAAGGTCTGAGTTGAGCTTCCATGCTGATGTACCTGAAGTTAACATGTCCCTTGTCAGAAAAAAATGCTGTGTTGCTAAATGAAGCTACTTGTTCTTGAGATCTCATCTCCTGGTAGCAGACTCTGAATAGCCCACCTGGACAGAAAATTCAGCTTCCTCTTTGTGTCCAGATTTGCTGCCCTCCCTACAAGGAATCCAGGATTGCCCCCACAATTAATAGTTGCAGTATCATCTTCTAAGGAAGGCATCTCCTTCAGAGAGATGAAATTATGTCTGTATATTGTAGTTCCATTATATCTGAGAACATAAGCTGGTCTTGGTGCTTTAGTTTCAGTATCTCTTAATCAAACCTCTGTCACTGAAATACAAATTAGTTCTAAATAGCATAGCACTAGTTTTATTATCCTTTAATGAAGAAGAAATTATATACATATGGAAATTTCAACATATATTGTGCTTTTCAATTTGAGTATAAATCACAAGCAAATTTTTGTTCTCTTGCTGGACCTTTGTTGATGGCAGGGGTGTTTTTAATAAATGTTGGGAAGTGTTGTAATGAAACAAGTATTTCACCCTGGGTTCTGGTCTGAACAGCTGTCTCTTCTCCTCTAGCTCTCTACTAAATAATTCCAAATTATATGACTGCAGTTAATTCATCTTTTGAGGTTCTATTTCTCCTTAAATGTGCCTGTCTAAGGTTTAGTGTCCTGGAAGAGAAGCTCACAGCAATATCAAAGGGGCATTGTCACAAGTTCATTCTCTGATTATTTAATGTGAAAAAATCAGGGATTTATTGTTTTCCTCTAGAAAAGTTTTTCCTTCCAGAAAATTATTGTAGGCAATAATTCTGAGGTGCCCAGAAACTTGTGCCTAAATGAGAAAGCAATTAAATTAAATTTAAAAAGAGGACAGCAGGAAAAAAAGTACAAGATGAAAATTTGAATGTTTAATAACACCAGAAGATGAAGGTTGGTGACCAGCACTTTAAGCCAAGTTGTCAAAGTCAGCATCGTGCACTCTGTGATGCTGAGCCACAACATCTGAAAATCACCTCAGAGTCAGATTTGATGGGAATTGATTGGAGCCTTATCATTGCCAGTTGGTTATCAGATAGGGGCTGCTTCATGGCAGGGGGTCGTTTATCTGGAGCAGATCATGCTGCAGAGCCTTTCACCTGGCTGGGAAAATGAGATATTTCTTCATGGCAAGAAGTGTATGTGGACAGAGAGAGAGAGGGAAAAGTTGGGTTTTGATGCATTTTAAGAAAATGAAAAAAGGAAAAAAAGGAATGGATTTGAAACACGTTGGTTTGGGATTTTTGTGTCCATGCTTTCAACTTAAATAACTTTACTGCCAGTTTACATGCAGTCTGTGTGCAATATAGTAATTTATTATATAGTTCTCTGAATGAATAGCAAATAGACCTGTGGAAGGGTTTAATAGTTGTAAATTAATGTCATGCTGACAGTGTTAGCTAAAAGAACTTGCCACCAGGGTTAGAAAGAGCTGAGGGGAAAATGGAAAGGTGAAACAGTCATTTTCTTGTGTATTTTTATAACTTCTGCCTTAAAGGTTCTTATTCTCATGTCCTTTTGGTCACTGGGATCTTATGGGATGAAGGACAGGAGATGATGAAAACATTCAAATCAAGTTTCTGGCCTGGGAGGTTGTTCTAAATGGCATTTGGTGCCCCAACTATTCCCCACCAACTATTCCCACGTGCTCGGTGTTTGCCATCACAACTTCAACAACTGTCTTTGGACAGGCAGAGCCCAATTAGGGAAGAATATTCCTTAACTCCTCATGGATGGCCACATTGCCTGAGAAACCAACATGCAGTTTTATTTCAGGGGGAAAAAATGTTATTTTCCCTTAAATAGTAACACATTAAAGCCTGAACCCATAAAAACCAAAAGATCTGTTTAGATTATAAAACTCCCATTACTTTGTGTTTTAAGAGCACAAATGAAGCCGTGGAGAGCTGTGCTTTATTCTGCATGAATTGTAATGCTCACAGTTGTTCATTTAATAACCCCAGCCACTGGCCAGAGATGCCTTTAAAAACAAAAATCTGAGTATTTTAAAATATCCCATGTGTTCTCTAAATGTATTTAAAGTATTGTAAATTACTTCTCTCAGGAAAGAATATTTTTCTCTGTTTATGAAGTATAGAGGGCTAGAATTTGGTTAAATTTTATTTACAAATAGATAAAATTGTATTTATATAATTTCTGTAAATGTTTAGAACTTTATAAAACACTTAATGAAGTGGAAGCCAGGCTGTTTGATGAATAATTGAGGCTGGTAGAATGACTCCCATCAGCCTCCTCTGCCTTTTTCTGAGATATCTCTTGTAAAATCTAATGGTTCTTTAACCCACATTATTTGTGGAAGTTTTTCCTACCTCTCCCTGCCCTCTTGCTCTTTCTATTTCTTTGTCACACACAGACAGAAAAAGGACTTTATCAATTAAACTACCACAACACATTTGTCCTAATGTGTCAATCTTGTTTTCCAATCTCATTATATTCAGGTGCTGAATTATGTCAGCTTCAAATTCCTGACATTTTGTTTTGTGTCCTGTCACCACTTGTAGAAAGCAAAGAACATTTTCTTCTGATCAATACCCACCAAGAAGTCCCTCCTTTTAAATAAGGAATAATTCTGTACTTCCTTATTGAATTTTTATAGACATATATATAGATATATATAATATACTGGTCATGGGGACTTGCATCTCTTTGACCTCACAGAGAATGTGGCACCTGAACTTTGAGACTTTTTCAGGGGCTCAGCCCATTCTGAAAATCAGATTTTCTGTCTTGCCCAGAATGTGTCTGGGTGTCACCCTGGCACTGGAGGAGATCTGCAGGAAGTGGTTAAAATATAATAGTTTGTTTGCCAGGAACAAGAAAGACATTTGGAATGTTCCACTGACTTGCATTTAGAATAATAATTGAGGGTATATCTCCTTATTTGTTTGAGATCCAATAGTTTTGCATAGGAGTAGAATTCTAGGAGAGAGCTAATTAACCTTTATAAACATAATTCATTAGGCTTGCAAGGCACAACAAACATTTAAGGCAAAACAAGCTCCTGGCAGCATGCAAAGCCTGGCTCCTTCCTTTTTTGTGATCTGCAGAAAAGGAGGAGTTGGAAAAGATGTTTTTACAGCTGTGGCAACAAAATCAGTCAATGATTTATTTTGATTAAGTCTACCCATTTTTCATTAGTTCTGTATAGGCTTTTGAATCTTGATTTTTTTTGACTCAGAATTTGATTTTCCTGCAGTATAGAAAAACTGATTTATTGTAGAACAAATTTATTTTCTGTTCACCTGGTTTACACAATGAAATCTGGGCAAATTGGATTTCATTCGGAGCTCAGTAGCAGGAACAAAATGAAGTGAACCTCTTCATAATGGTCATGAATACATCTCCTGATATCTATTTCCTCTATACCTTTTATTTTTTTATGGTTTTCTCCTAATTACCTAGATTTTCTCTGTGAAGTCTAGAAAATAATACCAGCAGGTTTTACACTGGGTGATATTCCAAGTTAAAATTGAACTCCACAGGATGTATATGGAATAGCATGAAAGTGGAACAGCATTTTGAGTTCTGTGAAGGAGCCTAATTTTGAAAAACAGTTCCTTGTGTCCTTCTGGTTCTTGTTTGCTCCTTGCTAGTCCTTCTGACTCATGGAATTAATGGAGACAGGAATTCAGAGGATGCAGATATTTTACCTCTAATAGGAATTTTTAAAAGAAATTAATATAGACAGAATCATCTTCACAACTGAATATAAAAGCCAGTTTTCTATTTCTTTATGGTGTCGTTTCTCTTGGAATCATTTTTCTTGGTGTTTACCTTTGCGTCTGTTGTTGCTGGAATTGGGTTTTGTTTGTGTGCATCTCCTGATGGGAATGCAAATATGTCATTCCGTAGGTTGGCATAAAAGGAGCACGTGTGTTTGGAGCACTGAGTGCTGGGGGAGCTTTTGTGTGTCAGGTGAGAGCCTTTTGAAAAGCACCGAGAGCACTAAAAATGAAAAGGCATTTTCAGAGTATTTATTTTACTTATTAATGGAAATAGCAAGTCTTTTCTGTAGCTTTTTGTTTTGGCCTTTAACTTTTCATTAATTTCCTCTGTGAAACGAGCCTGTTCAAAGAAATAGTTCAAAACACTCTTAAATTGCATTTAATATTAATATATTTTCACCTTTGATGTTTAATGTGCTGCTGCCATCAAAACATTGACCTGTGCTGGGGGCATTGGCAGACTGGCAGTTGTGTGATAATTAAAGGGGTGTTTGGTGGATGTACAAACAGTTTGGAGAGAGTTCCAAGCTGACTTCCCTCTTCCCTGGAGTCCTCCAAAATGGTAAATATTTAGCTGGCAGTGGATGCCAAGCAAAGATTAAGAGAATTTGCTGTCCTAAATCTCCTGATGGGTCCAGGCCCACCATTCTAGTTGTTGATCCAGAGCTGTCCCAGCCAGAAACAGGATGAGTTGTCAGGGTTTGTGTCCTCAGTGCTCTGTTATCTGTGGCTCTAGTTAAAGATAATCCCAACCCATCCCAGATGCCTGTTACTAAACATGCACCACTATCTCCAGGTGCCCACTCTTGCCAGCTGATTTTTAGAATAAAAGGAACTCCAGTGGCTGACTGGCCTGAAGGTGAATTTCCTCAGAAGAGAAGCTTTGCAGAATAAGTCCAATTGGCCACTTGGGTTTGCCTTCTCTGTTCCCTTTACCCCACACACACAGTTTTGTGAGACTGGATCTGCTGGTTTTCCCTCATGATTTTTTAATGAGTTTTGCTCTCTTGCTCCCACTTGACATATTTGACCTTTTTTTTTAAGATCTGTAAAAGTTCCACAGCCATGTGTGGCTCACACCCAAAAATCCTTTCCAGTAGCACTGGGCTGGATTTCAGAGAGCTCCAAAGGGAGTGTGGGAAGAGGCAGCAAACCTTTATAACTGAGGATTGGTGAGTGCTGTCTAACATTTGATACCCCAAAGAGGGACCTCCATCCTTCTGCAGCAGGTCATGAAGTCCCCAAAGTATCAGATGTGATAAAATACGTGTCTGGCCCCTCTTTTGTGCCTGATCTCTACTTTTCTCCTTTTATTTAATATGAGACCTGCAAAAACTCTTCCTAAGGCTCATTTTCCCTATATTGGATCTCCAGGACTGGCTGATTTTCATCATGAATTAATCACTTTAAACTGCCCGTGAGTTCATTGCTTGATAATAAATTTTCTGCTTGAATTCATGATATCATCACTCTTGAGTGTGTGCAGAAATGCTGCTCTACTTGAAAATAGCTACTTTTTTTTTTGTAAAAGTAAATGAAGAAGGTTAAATGATAAAGGATTTTCTTCTACAGATTTAACATTGTTGAATAACAGAACATTAATTGAGGCTCTTTGTAGATAACTTATGCATTAAGTACTTGATGGCCTTTCTGTTTCATCCCTAAAATATAAGCAAATAATCTAATTTAATAGATTAAAAATCACAGAAATCCTGTGCAACTGTGTTGGTTCCACAGTGTCAAAGCAGAAACAGAGGCCTCCTTTGAGACCATGAATAATATAGCCTGGATATAGTGAGGGTCGTGCAATAATAATGTATTGGAGAGCAGTTCTTTCCCATGCACTCTATAATCTGTTTTACATTACAATAACCATTTAAAAACAATTTTTCTCTGAATTTTAAACTGATAGAGGCTGCATTCTGGTTCAGCTCCTTAGAAATTTGCTTTATTTGGAGTACAGCCTCTAATTCCAGAGGATGTGGGGTGATCTAAAAGCACTAAAAATCTGTCCTGATGTTGCACATTATATTTTGAGGACAGAGTGTTTGGATAAAAAAACTGAAATGGTTATTTTTTTTTTTTTGCATGTCACTCTGTTTAATTCTAGATGCCCATAAACAAATGAAAGGAATTAAATCCAAGGCATGAGATGCCAAATTCAGTTTAATAAGAGTTCACTGAGAGCCTGGAGGTGACAAACTTCAGGAAGTGTTAGGGAATATGTGCAAGCAAAAGGCAACTTGTGACTTCAATAAAGAAATCTCAACAATATGCCCTCTGAGGAATCTGGAGCAGCTTCTCCAAAGATTTCTACCCTCACACTGCCTCAGTGATGCTGGGGAAGAATATTTCTGCTTGTGATGTCCCCGTGAGCAAAGCCGAGTGCTGCACTCACAGACAGCTCAGACCAGTTGGCTTTCATGTGACCACTGTGTGGTTCCTGTGCTGGCCCTGCAGCTGGGGCAAGCTGGGCATGAGGAAAGCAAAAATCATAGAATCATAGAATTGATTGGTTTGGAAAAGACCTCCAAGATCATCGAGTCCAACCCTTGGTCCAACTCCAGTCCCTTTACCAGATCATGGCACTCAGTGCCACGGCCAACCTGCGTTTAAAAATCTCTAGGGATGGTGAATCCACCCCCTCTCTGGGCAGCCCATTCCAATGCCTGATTACTCTCTCTGTAAAGAATTTTTTTCTGCTCTCCAACTTCAATTTCCCCTGGCAGAGCTTGAGCCCATCGTGCCCCCTTGTCCTATTGCTGAGTGCCTGGGAGAAGAGACCAACCCCCACCTGGCCAGAACTTCCCTTCAGGGAGTTCCAGACAGTGCTGAGGTCACCTCTGAGCCTCCTCTTCTCCAGGCTAAACACCCCCAGCTCCCTCAGCCTCTCCCCATAGGGCTTGTGCTCCAGTCCCTTCACCAGCCTCGTTGCTCTTCTCTGGGCTCGCTCCAGCACCTCAATGTCCTTTCTGAACTGAGGGGCCCAGAACTGAACACAACACTCAAGGTGTGGCCTCCCCAAGGCAGAGTCCAGGGGAAGGGTCACTGCCCTGGGCCTGCTGGCCACGCTATTTTTGATACAGCACAGGATCCCATTGGCCTTCTTGGCCACCTGGGCACACTGGTGGCTCCTGTTGGGCTTCCTGTCCCTCAGTCCCCCCAGGTCCCTCTGCCTGGCTGCTCTCCAGCCACTCTGTGCCCAGCCTGGAGCGCTGCAGGGGGTTGTTGTGGCCAAAGTACAGGACCCGGCACTTGGCCTTATTGAACTTCATCCCATTGGAATCAGCCCATCTCCCAAGTCTATCCAGATCCCTCTGCAGAGCCCTCCTGCCTTCCAGCAGGTCGACACTCCCTCCAGCAGGACTGCCGTCCTGCAGCCCTGCTGGTGTTGGTTTGCATGGCAAGAGAGGGTTTGGGTTGTACAGCACTCAGCTCATCACACGGGGAACTTTCCTGCCCTGCTGCACGTTGCGTGAAGGTTAATGTAGGAACTTTCTGCTGAGGAGCAGAGTTTGGCTGGTGGCAAACCTTAGGGCTGGCTGCTATTTGATAAGGCTGAGGGGGATGTGTGTGTGTGTGTGGCTCAGCTTCGTGAACGAAGATTTGGGCAGGGCTGTCCCCCCCACGTGGGGGCCCTTCCAGCCTGCGCAGTGGATTTTAGGTGAGGCTCAGCGTGCGCAGAACTGGCCCCACCGTTTAACTCCTGAGGTTCATCTGCCATGGCCGAGCGAGCTTGGACGGTGCCAGTGAAGTTCCTCAGGACTAGAACCTACAGCCCCCGGCATTTCCCAGGAGGGCTCCCATCCAAGTACTAATCCGGGGCTGACCCTGCTGAGCTTCCGAGATCTGACGGGATCGGATGTCAGGGAGGCATTAACTGCCTTTCTGAGGGGGATAAAGTGATGCCAAAAGACAGCTCTGGGTGGGGCTGCATGTCATGGACAGTCCCTTGGAAGATGATGAAAAAGGATTTTCTTCTACAGATTTAACATTGTTGAATATCACAACGTTATTTGAGGCTCTTTATAGATAACTTATGCCTTAAGTACTTGATGGCACAGCTGACACAGGCAATGCCTTGAATCAGACAGGAACACTTAGAGAAACATAGCTGGGACAAAAAACTGAATATTTGTTTCAAAAGAGTTTGTCTATTACAGGATGTTCGTGATAAAATGTGTTTTAAAAAGCTTGTCTGCTAAGCAGAAACATCAGAGCTGCTCAGGGCATTCTGAGCCTGGCTGGTCTGTAATAACAGGGTTTTGCCCAGCCCCACATGCTTTTATCTGTTCCAGGCCCAGATGTGACTAAATGAAAGCCTTCACTTGCCTATTTTGCCTTTCATTTTAAAAGCAGAAAATATCTTAAAAAAAAAAAGGGCTGTATAACCTTTTACATCTAACCAAGGCTTTCAACAGATCAAATGTATTTCCCAAAACAAAGATAAAACAGAATGTTAGTTTGTGAATCCTTGTATTGTTCAGTATTTCAGCCACTTAATACACTTCAAACACACAATCAGGACAAGAGAGCTGGCCCAGAAATTATAAGCAAATTGCAGCTCTTTGAGACAGCCTATACATTTATGTTTTGTCCCCAGCTGCATTTAAACAATAAGAGCTCTTCCTTGTTTTGGACATCCTTGTTTTCATGTCTGTTTAAACCCATTTATCCTGAGTAAGAAATTGAATAGACAGATAATTAGCAGATTGCAAAGCAGTGGCTTCACGTTCCTGCTCTCCTTAGCTGCAGAAGAGCCTCTGCAAATACCTTTTCTGCATAAAGCCAGAAGTTCACCAACAAGTAAGGCACATGCCATCTAGTGATACACACAGGAATTATAACTTAAAATTAGATGTAGACTCATGATATCCACTGAGGGAATGCTTCTCAAATGAAATATTTTGGCCATTAATATGTGAAGTTTGAAGTTGTGAGCTGTGAAACTAAATGTCTGTTGATTTTTCTTTAATGAATGATGAACTGTGCAGAGACTTTTCAGTCAAGTGTAGTTTTTGGTTTTCTGGGAGCTTTCTGTACTGGAGGACTCAAGGAAAACTCCTAAGTGCTCAGTGGTTGCAGTCTGTACTTTTACAAAATGTTGCCTGTTGCACTTTAAGTGTTAATTGTGTTCTTTTGGAAGTAGTTCAAGTTTTAGGATGGACGCTGCCAGTTTTTAAAGCGATAAAATGACAAGTGGTTTAAGAAAATTTTGCTTTTGGCTGCTGAAAACTCAGAAAATTCATTAAACCTCAATTATAAATTTGTGTTTCTTCTCTCAGGCCACTTTTGAAAGTAGTTTTTGGTGGGTTTGTGTCTGGCTGTGTAGTTGATGTCCTTTGTGGTGGCACAAATGGACATTACGCAGCTGAGGAGGAAGGTGAGATTGCTTTGAACTTTGCTTTTCTGTGATTTTTTCAGATTTCCTGGTTCTTTTCTGAAGTCCAGTAAAATGAGTGCTCCTGTAATTAAGTTTGCTGTCAGTAATCCCTAAGGCCATTGTAGCAGTAAGAGAAACCTTTCCACACTGAGTTTGTCTCCACTGCCCCTTGAGGAGCAACTCCTGCAACAACTTTTCACAATGAAATGATTTGTCTTTGAGGAAACTTCCAGGTACCAATTAAAGCTGGATCAATTTATGGCTTTCCTTGGACACGAGGCTGCAAACCTGCAGTAACAGATCTGTGCTTAGGGAAGATTAGTTTAACTTCACCAATACGCTACCTTGGGTTTCAAAATTTATCTTTTATTATTCTTTCAACACGTTAAATATGTTTAGAAATATATACTTGGGTAGGACTGTTCAGCTTGGAGAGTTTCTAAAACCTTGTGATATAAAAGTAATTTACATGGAGAAGCTACACAGTCTTTTTCTTCTGTACACTGTGAAATATTTAACTATACAACTGTGAATTCAGTGTGAGAGGTGTGAAAGAAGAGAGAATCATTACTTACTGCAGGAGGGTTTTATGAGGCAGACTGCAGTTATGCTGCTGGACAAAGTGCTGTAGATCCCTATTAACTATTTAACAGCTATCTACAACAGCAGACACCTCAGAAATTAATAGATATGCTCAAAACACAGAGTGGCTGTAGAGGAAAAGCTCAGAAAAGGGTGTAGATGAACGTCCAATTTAGTGGCTACAATTTAATATGGGCTATCACAGTTCTGGGGGTTTGTAGTAGCAGAGAAACAGGTTTTTGTGGGAAATGGTAGAGATGATCCACTTCTAAGGTCCCTTCAGCAACTCATTTTCCTAAATGATGAGTGTCTATTATAAAACTCAGACATAAATTATTCAGATGCAGAATCCATCACTATTCTGCAGGGAAAGATGGTGCTGCAGGATGAATGGAGAGTGGAAGTGGCTGACCTGATTGAACACACGTGTGCTGCACCTGGCAGTGCTAAAGAAGAGATGACAGCCAGCAATTCCTGCCTGGCATTTAAGGTTAAAAGTAGGAACATTAAATTGTCAATAATTAATTACAGCTTTATTGAGGACTTAATTATTATAGCCTTTCTGGGTGCAGGAGGCTGCATGAATCTTCCATGCTGAGGTTTAGTAATTGAGATGCAGTTTAGCATTCCCATCCTGTCACAAAGCAGAGAGCAACTTATTGCTTTATAAACAGAAATGCTGATACCTTCCTGCATTAAAATAAATATCCTGCTTGGTTCCAGTGACTACTTCCTCAGGGAAAAGGGAAGGATGGCTTTCATCAGGAAAAGTTGAAGCAGAGCAAAATACATTTCTGCCAGCACTGGCTGGAGTGGTTCTCATTGTAAGAAACAGATTAAAAGAAATATGAATATTTGAACAAACTGAGGAAATGCTGAAACTTGGACACCTGGTATGGATGACATCTCTAAAACATAGTTAAGACTACCTGAGGGGGAAAGTGGACCCAAGGCAATGGATATTCTGAGAAATTGGGGAATTATTCTTGTATTATTCAAGGACTCAAATGCTTCTGCAGGGATGTTACAGCTTCAGTCAGACCATGATTAAAAGCATTAAAGCAAATTGGTAGTACATCTCCCATTTGTAATGAAAGCTGGGGAAAAGATGCTACTGGGCCATGTGTTAACTTGTCTGGAAGAGCTGAAACTACATTTCTCACCTTGCTCCAATATGGTGTGTGTGTGTCAGGATTCATCAGCCACATCCTCTTGCCCCAGAGAGAACACACAGAGGTGATGGTTCCAGGCATGGTACAGATTTTTAGTGTGAGGGTTCCCTTTGCCTTTGGTATCAAACTGGCAAATCTGAGTTTAATCTCTCTGTTCAGACCATCAATTATGCTCTACCTGAGGTTCAAATATCAGAGTGCTGAAAAGTGTAAATATGTAAATGCACGGAAAGCAGACCTGGAAGTTCCTCCTTTGGGGTAGTTTCAATGATTTTTAATACATTTTGATAAAGCACTTGACTATTTCTGAATTGAGAAGCTGCTCTTAATATTTTAATTTCATGGGAATAATAGTGAGTGGATAATTTAAGTTAAAGTGATTGCCACTTTAGAGCACCACTTGAGCTCACTCATGTCCATAGAAAGACTTCTAATGACTGTGCCATCCTTTCTAGTTTTTTTTCCCCTTTTTCAGTTTCACTTTCAAGACTGAATATTCTGGCTAGGACTCTTTCTAAAGTTGAATTTATTTATGCAAAATTTTAATTTGAGAGAAAATGTGTCCTTTTTAAGGCCATCAGCAATCATTCTGTCTTAGGAGTCTGAATGCCATTGGATATATATCATCAGCTAGTGGAGTTCATTCTGCTAAATAGACCAATACTGAAGAATTTGGTTTTTTCTCCATGTCAAAAAGAAGCCAAAAGAGAGATATGTTCACTGCACCAGAATTCCAACAGAAAACTTGATTTTTGAAAAGCTCTGTTTCAGAAAGAGCACTCAAGTTCTGTAGAAGGCAATTTTCCTAAGGGAAAAATCTGTCCTCTAAACACAAGTGAAGCACCTGCACTTGGAGACTAAAACTGGTTTAGAGGTGCTAGACTAATTTAGCAGAGAAGTTTAGCTAATTTTGCTTGTAGTGAAGCATAAAATTAGATGAGACTAAATACCAGTGTAGCTTGTTCAGTTTTTATGATCCTTTTTCCTTGCTGCTTATCCCAACATCTGAATAAAAGCACTTGGCTTTAGTGAAGCTGCTGAGGTGTGAGACCACGGGGTTCCAAAGAGGGCAGAACCCTCTGTGGCTGCTGATGGGGAGCAGCATCTTCCAGGGATGGAATAACACACTCAATGTGCTGATCTGCCCCCAAAACAAGTGCTGGGAAGGAAGAAGCCAACAGAGAGTGGCCATGAGTGTTCCCAGAGATGGGGGAGGTGAGGCAGGTGAGCCAAGAGCTCTGTCAAATACCTCTGAGGCTGTTGTGATGAGCAGCCTTTAAAATGCTTGATGGCAACAGAGTTTTAGTGATTATGTCACCCACGGGTGGAGGTCGTGCTGTCTAGACAGAAAGAAAATTCCAGCTGTCTCTTCCCCTGCTCCTTATTATTTGAGTATCGTGCTTTAAGCTGACCACGAAATGCCAGAGAGACAGAGATTTCAGTCTGGGTGGAGAGATACAGGACTGAATCAGAGAATCAGATCAGCAGATCATAATTGTCGAGATGAAAGTTGAAATTATATTTATGAAAAAGATCATTGGAGACAAGATTTAGAGCAAAGGAATCAGGGAGCTGAGCCTGGAGCCAGCAGAGCCCCAATGAGTGCAGTCATTGGGAGGGCCCTGAGGGTTCAATTAACCTTGACAGCCTGGAGTCTCTTAAAAGGAGCAGAGCTCAGGAATGAAATGCAATGAAAAATTACTACTTTTCAACTATTGGCAGTTTAAAACCTTGTCTCGACAGCAAAACCTGCTGGACAGACACCTCTAAGATGCTGTACGTTAAATGTGCTCTAAATTTATTCTCCTGGCAGGTTTATTTCTTCATTAAATATTAAAGTTAGATGGGGTTTAGCATATGCAGGATGCTGCTGTAAATTGAGTTAGAAATTTATCAGGTTAAGTCATGTTTGAGTCTAAAGGTCTCATTCTTGAATGTTCAGTCGTGCAGCACAGAAGAGAGGACCTACAAATAACAGTCCTCAAAGACAAATGTCAGAAATCTGGAGAGGCAGCTCTATTTTCCAGTCAAATCATGTAGGTATTTGTTTGGGGGGTTTTAATATACATATTTTTTTTCCTTTTTCCCAGTTCTTAAATGTTGCATCTGATTGGGAACAATTTTCTCACCTTTTTCTGTGATAAAAGACGATTTGTAATAAAAATTCACAGTTGTGCAATTAGTCTACAAGAAGAGGATCTAAATTTTCACCAGACTGTCTCTCCTGGAAAGTGAAAAGGAAGGATGTATTGCTAAGTTGTTCTCAAATAACTGTTTTCTTTTATGTTATATGGAGCCCTTTCCAGCATCTTGACAAATGAGTTCTTTGGCTTGCTCTGATATATACAGAGCATCACCAAATATTTGCCAGATCCATAATTCTCCATCAGTGAGTGACTCTGTGAGGTTTCCTTTCCATTGGCTCTATTTTTGTGCCATCACATCCATCCTGAACTACTTATATCTCACAATTAGAGAAACAAACGGGTTAAAGAACTAGAATAAGAAACAGGTGAAACAGTGCAGGGCCAATTCTCAGATGGAGATCCTCCAAAACCTTTGGAATATACGAAAATCCTCTCTGGTGACCAAAGGATATGAATATTAACAAGTAAAATGGCCCCATGAGCTACAGCACAACTTGTGTGTTCTTTTGGGGAGGGAGAGGGAAGGAGCCATCCACAAATCAGTGCATTTGTTACTTGAGCAGCTCTAGCTGACATTCCAGTGCATAAATTCTGCAGCTAGGAATGCCCTATGGGATGTTTGCAGAAGGAAGGAATTCTGTAACATCTAGAAACCCCATCTGTGTTTCTGATAATATTCTGGAACAAATTCAGTGGTGATCTTAAGATCCATATGGATCTTATTATCATCCTCTTGCTTTGGGACATTCTGGGCCTTGAGGTGAGTTGGAAAAGATCATTAGCTAAACTCAATGTGATTAATTAAAACTTCACATTCCTAGCTTTGGTGGCCTCCTGTATCTTGTTAATTAAAAGGGAAAAAAAGGTTATTTGAATTCTCATATTTTTTTAAAGAAATGTGACATCTTTTTCCTCCCCTTTTCTTTGGTGGATGGATGTAGGACAACTGGAATAGAGTAATAGAGCATTTGGTTTTGGTTTGTTTTTTCTTTTTCATTAACAGAAGAACTGCTACCTCTTATTTTCATTAATATGTGGATTGCCAGCAGAAAAACTATGCCTTGAAGTTTTTACCTTTCTACCTGCCTATGATGTAGCAAATTAGTAATGTTAAGAACTGAAGCACAAACCAGAGGAAATGGCTGTAGACATAAAAGGGTTTGCTTAGAATTACTATTTATTAAAAGCTGTACATTTTAATTGCCGTAATTAGAGTTGTTAGAATAATTATTTGCAGCTAAACTAACAAGTATCTTGCACTCAACTGCCATGTAAAATATTCCTGTTATTTCCTAATCTCTTTTTCCCTGCTGGAATCCCACAGGCTGTCAGAGCACTGTACTATAGGAGAAGTAACAGAGAAATTATTGTGATGATTCCTTCTCTGGAACCTCCAAACTCATTTTCTGATGAGTATCTCAGTTTGTGGCATTCACAGTTACATTGAGGCTGAAAAGCTGAATGTGTGTCCTGACTTCTCTGTCTTGAGTGCTTTGTGTCATATGAGATGTCACAGAGCACTTATCAGGCAACAGCTTTTAAGAGGAAAAGGACAAATGCTCAGGGACACTGGGCAGTTTAAATGCCTACCCTAACTAGTTCCTGTTCTGGATGTGCTGTTATCACCATACAGTGGGATTTCCACCCAAAGGAAACCTCAATCTGCAGGTAGGAAGTGGAGGTTGGAGAGGGCACCATGAGCACCAAATACATCCCCCAGTTTCCAGATTCAGAGGATGCCTCTTTCCACAGTTTAAATAAAGCTGCTCTGCTTTTTTGTCTAAACTGTCAAATTTATACTCTTTAGTGACCATAAAATCCATCATTTGTCATTTAGCCCGATCACTTCCACTGGAAAGATTTCTAATTTTTAATTCAAACAATTTATGGAATAAAGAACTCACCATAAATCTTGATATGTTGCTCCAGTAAGGGCAGGAAAGTGGCCCCAGTATTCTGCCTCTGACAGTGACCCAAGAGCATTATATGATACATCTCCCAATACATACACAGCTTAAAGTATTTGAAGTTTTGGAATTTCCTAAACCAGATGGGACTCTGTGGTGTGTCTGAGCCTCGGGGGTTTTGTCTGATCTCCCCAGGCACTATTCATCTCCTTGGTGTTTAAATAGATGCCTTAGTCCCTGTGTGAATCAATCATGATACATAACAGGTACAGCTTTTGATGTTGGAAGATTTTCAGTCCTCAATTATTAAAAATCTTAATACAGTAGCGTCTGAAAAAGGCTGCCTTGCTCTTCCTTTTGTTATATAAAGCCAAGAAAACTTATTTGATTCTTGTGGAGATTAAGAAGGTAGACAAAATCACAGATAAATAACAATTTTCCCAGACAGAAAGCTGGGAGGAGGCACTTAGATGAGCCTTTTTTTTTTTTTTGGTAGAATATTGGAAAAAAAAGTCAGCAGGACCATGAGAGGTGGGAAATAATCACTGTTTTCCTTTTCACAGCCTCTGTTGTAATTGCACTGGGCATGTACCTTGCATATGTAGAAGTCCAAGCAGCTGAAGGCAGGACCCACCTGCACTTATAACACCTCATGTCTGTGTTCTGTGTGCATCACTCACTGCACCACTTGTTTCTCACAAGTGGCCAGGGAACAATGAATGTTGGAGCAACACAGCAGGACAGAAACCATAAATTGTAAGAAAAGGATGTAAGAAGCACATTAATACTAATAAAAAAATCCTTCAAGCACTCAACACTTTGATCCTCTATTCACAATGAGCATTTGAATTCTGTGAAGCAATCATTTTCCAACTCACCTGCATGACAAGTGCTAACAATGAAAAATAAACATAATGATGGTCTAATATGTGCATCTGAGGAGGTCTTGCATGCATTATTTGCTCCTAATGCCTATTGAGAAAATACAAATTATTAGGATATCATGTCAGTCACATTTCTCAATACTCTAAACTGTTAGCATTTAATAAGCCACAGGTAGGAGTCTGGGGAGTGTGAGAGAAACCAAATCCATAGTCCTGTCTAGGGTGAAATAAAAGACCAAGATTTGTCCATATGAATTCTTCCAAACAGACCCAACACCTAAAAGCTTCTATCACTTCTTATGGGTGCTTTCCTTGTGGGTCAACAAACAAGTAGGGATATTTGGTGTCTTTCTGTCATGGCATTTATCATCTTTAAATCCTCTAATTTTGGTGCTTTCTGGATTTTTGTGCTAGTGATGAGATCCAGTAAATGGTAGGTCTATTTTTTCCATTTTAGTAGGAGTTTGAAGACATCACAGGGAATGTAGGATGGGCTTTGTGAGTCCATAAGTTGTTGTTTACATTTGTATCAATAAAACACATTTGATTTTCTTCTGTTTTACATCTTATAAGGAATGACTAATAGGAAGAACTAGCTTGATATCTGTCCTCGTGTGATTACTGTTAGCAAGAATTAAGTACTGTCCTGATAGGCAGCATGTCTTGGAGGTAAGAGATTGGAAGGGAAATCCAGGGGCTCACGTTTGGTTCTGTGCCAGTGATTTGCCATTCATTTCAGCTGTGACTACTTGATTTCCCTCTGTCTATTGCTGTGTTGCCATCTCATTTTTTTCCATCTTCCCTATCAAGTGCAAGCTTTCAGCAGATGTTTTTATTGCTACATACCTGTTCAAACGGAGCTTTGAGCTCAGTTACACTCCCTGTTATTACGCAGCTAAAAACATTAAAGGACTAGGAAGCAATTGCATGAATGTTGGAGACGAGCATTTGCCACCCACAATAGCTATTTTTCATCTCTCTCTTGCCTTAGCCAGAGTGTTCCTCCTGGTGGCACATGGAACAAGTGTTTTCATGTTGAGTTTCCCCTCTGTGTGGTTATCTCTGCCATCCCTATGGTGCCAGTTCACTTTCAGAAAGTCCTCTGCCCCTTTCACTGTCTGTCTGAGCAGCACTGCTTCATTTGAAGACTATACTTAGAACTAGTTCATTGTATGAAACAGTCATGATAGTAATTCGTTTGGGGGAAATTGCTTTTCCAAAGGTGGAGAAGTTAATTAAGTGTGTAAGAGGAGGAAGCTAAACCTTACTAATTAGCGAGAAGGGTAACGATTATGGGAGAGAACAGATGACACTTGGCTGAAGATGAACTCAAGAAATTGCTTTAGCCAAAAGGAAGTTAGAAGAGTGAATAGAAGATGAGCTTTAAGAAAGCAAAGGCTCTGTCACTGTGTCCTGATAAATTACACCTCATTTATAGTGTGTCTGCGAGGTATTAATCAATAATTTGTCGGGATGATTCTTCACTCGTAGGCACAGACCCTGCTTTGTGTTATATAGAGTTTCACTGCAATCCTTTAGGTGCTCTGCAGGAGGATGTAGTGAATAAAAGGTGACAGCTCTTACAAACCACTGCAAAAATGTTTAGAGGGAATGTGGTGAGGAAAGTGCAGCACCGTTCTCTGCTCTGCTAATTCCTTGGAAAGGCAAAGGCAGTTTGTCCTCAGAGGCCAAGCAGCAGTGAATTAAACAGCTGTATCACACCAAAATCAGAGGCTCTGTTCTCATCTCCCAGGATGCCACATTTACCTCTGAATGGCAAAGAGATGTAACACTCAGGGAACAGAATTGCAACCCTCCAGCTCAAGCAGCTCCCCGTTCTAAAGTCACTCTTGCTGGTTGTAGCTCCAGACAACTGCAGGCAGTGGCATTGCTTCAGAGAGGGGAAAGCCACTATAACCCCTTGATTTTTGTTGTCAGGGGGATGCAAAGACCATATTTCCTGTTGTTTTGCTGCACACAACTCCAAGCTTTGACCCTTTGTATCTTATTGCAGTTGTTCATTGGGAAGTGTTAGAGGATCATCAACTCACTGGTGTCCTCCTGTAAGGGAGAACTGCAGATTAACTGCAATGTTTAATTGGGTTCTCTGCATCCTCCAATGCTGGGCTAAACTTGGATTAGTGAAAAGCCTCAAATCCAAGTTCATATGCTGTTAAATTCTTATTTCAGAGTTTAAGTGGGTACTTCTATGCTGTAACAGAAGTTGATATCACCCTTCCTGACTTAGATTAGTTAGACTGAAATAATATTCAAGCATGTGGATGTCTCTTCAAATATATATATTTGGAGTTTACAATAGGAAAGATAGCTTTTTTTTCTTCTCTTAGAGATGTTCAATTGCAAAATTCATTAATAATTTTTTAATGGTCCAGAAAAAAAGAAGCAAGTGTGAAATTTCTTTCCAAAGGAAAATTATTTTTTGCTTTAGATAACATTTACTTTTTGTAATAGATAAACTTCAGTGTCTTTGAGGCAAAAACATATTGGGCAAGTCATCAGAAAGGGTAAAAACAGAAGAGTGACTATCCATGAAACACTTACAACCAATAAAATTTATTTATTTATTACAAAATTGCATGATGGTGTTAGTAAAACAGGTGGAAATTTCAACACCAAAAGTCTCAGTTTCCAAACCTGAGACTAGACATCAAATTATAAACAAATGTAGCCACTAAAGAAGTGAGAAATTCCAACTAGGAGGTGTTAGACACTGCCATTACCTCTCTCCATTTCTGGACTGGTTTTCCCAAGTGTTGTCCATATTTTCACCCTGTTTATTCACATCAGTGAGGAGCATTGCATGAAATTCGGGGTTGTGTTTGGGCCACAGTAACATTTTTACTTGTGGTGTGCAACCATTCACACCTCACTTTTAATGGGGTTGTTCTCTTTGGTATTTTCTGCATACTGCAAGGAGTAATGTAAATATTGAACAGGGAAATACTTTCTCAGTTGCCAGAGGATTCCCAATGACAATGACATGATCTACCTACAGCAAAATCAAAACAATAGTCCAGGATTGAAAATGTTCTTCAATAACAGCTGTTTTATAAAAAGAATAAAAGTATTCCTGTTATACTGAAGTATACTAAACTCTTTCTCAGCACCTCCTTTCTGTCCTTTGCCTAAACTTAAAGCTCTATTTCTCAAAGACTATCTCCATCCTCATCCCCAATGCCTATTTGTTTAACCAGATGAGACAATTATAACATTGACCTACATTGTTATAATGATAAATCAAATTCCAACTGCTCGCCAATACTGTTGTATCTTGTCAGTGTGTAGCATCAAGGCTGTGCTACAAGAAATCTCTGGCCTGATTTATTTTTGTTTTGTTTTGTTTTTAGCCATGTGCCTTCAGCTTTCTTTAAGGCTCCAACTCCAGTGTACCATAAGCAAATACCATCATAGTCTTATGACCTTTGGGTTCATTCTGCAACCAAGGACAAAAAAGTGCAGCTCATCTTTATTTGCACTATTTCTTTCCTTTGAAGCAATAGGTCCCTTTCATCATACTGCAACCAATTCTTTCTTCTTTTCTTTGGAATTAATTGATTGTCAGTGTTCTGGAATGAATCAACACAGAAGGGGAAAAAAACCTTGTTTTCTTTGCTCAGTGTTTAGTTTGTGATAAGACAGACAGTAACATTACAGCATGGAAAAGGCAGATAAGATGCTTTAAACTATTAAATTTCAATCCTCTTTGTTTAGCAGGTGTTTTAGTAAGTATTTCTTTAAAGAATGATCTGGCCTGAATTCTTGAGCTCTTCTAAATAAATAGTTTTAAGAGAGTTCTTAATAATAGCCCAAGATGGCTCAGCCCTGCAAAGGAGAAAGAACTGTGCCCTTGGAGTCCTCACACTGCAGTGCTGTGAGGAAATTGCCTCTTTGAGGTGGAAAACTTTTAGGGCAAAGTGTGTAATTTAAGTTTAAACCAGGTTTTTTATTAGGAGAATTCCTAATGGAAGGTGGTGGGAAAAAAATGGAAAAAGTAATCAGAATATATTAATCATTTAAACTTCCTTGGAGTCTGGAGCACTATAGTTTTAATTAGTGATGCCAAATAAAGTAAAAAAGGTTCCCTGGTAAGGATAAAGGATGTGGAAACCTCTGCATTTTGCCAAATATACATAAAATTCATGTGATATTTATTATGTCAAAGTTAGGAATTTATGGTGTACTTTGTGCCAACCAACATGTTTATGTTATAAATCACAGCTGAAAGAGATTTTTAAGCAGAGAAGGTTATTTAAGTGTTTATCATTCACTAAGTGTTTGTAAGAATTTGTATTTACTCACATTAGTTTGTGTGGGCTGCTATTTATTTGCATTACTGTAGTGCCTGGAAGCTTTTCTTACTATATAGTCCATATTTTTTGTGCTAGTTGGCTTGTAAATGATGCTTGTACATAGAGAAAAAGGATTGAGTGTGTTTATGGACAAAATTGTCTGTTTTCTTAAGGAAAACTCTTGAAATTTCTTGAGGTCTGTGTTCCAGATGAAAAGAGAAGCTAAATTTTAGATAGAAATCCAAACTCAAAGTAGGAACATATTCCTTCTGATTTGCATCAAGCCTTTAAAGGTCTTGTCACAAAGGCCTGTTAGAGGATAAGAGTTTAAAATACAAATTTGATACCTTTTACTCTATGCACACATGGAACTAAGAGAATTACACACTATTTTAAAATCCTTTGCATCCCTGTCCATCAAGAAAATAACATCTAAAAGCCTTCTATTGCAGGATGCAATAAAGAACAGCAAAACTGATTATTTTAGAATTTATTTAGAGGGGGAAAAAGGCAGAGGTAGGAATGAGATTAACAAAATAGCCTAAATTCATCTGCAGATAATAGGATTGCATCAGGGATAAATTTTGCCTGATTTGTTTCCTGAGCTTTTTATATCTGAAGTTTCAATTCAGATCAATAGGAAAAGGTACAAGATGCCCATAAGTGAGTTACAGGACATGGCAATGCCAGATGAAATGTGTTTAGGCTTTTCATTATTATTTTTTTTGGATTGTGTTATAATGTAAAACATCCTCTCAGAGTATTTCACATCCCTCTTTCTACTCTTCTGCCTTATCATAAATTATTTTAGAAGTTGTGGTGCTCTAAACTTGTGTCAGAATTTGTCAGAATTTGTGTCTTTGAGACAATTCTGTAAAGCTGCTCTGAATGGTGTGTGTGTAGCCTCTTCCTAAAACAGGGAACTGGAATGGTCAGAAAAAGGGCCATGAATAGTCTTTGTTGCTCTTTCACGTTTTCTGACTATTGGAACATCACCAGAGGAAGAATTGCAGGTTCTTGTGAACTGGAGGAATTCAGCCACAGCTCTGACTGACCCTTAGACTGTACCTGTAAATGTTCCATACCAGTCTCATTCTGCCTTTCTTCTCAGGTCCTCCAGGAGGCAAAGAGAAGTATTGAGATCAGGGAGTAGAAGAAAAACACATCTTTCATTTGAACTATTCAAAATTTCTCATTGAGTTCTGATCTTGGTAATGAGTTGACTCCCCTGCATTCTAATTCTGTTTAAATAAGTCCTTCCAGCCGTGGCTGATGAGACAGAGTTTCACTCTTTGTCCATTAACAAAACGCAAACTGATAAACTCTACTAATTTGTTTCATGTTTGCAACATTTGCCTTTTTCTCTGACTGCTTTTATGCACAAATGAACTTGCAAACATTGCTAAAAGTAGTTCACTGTACTCTGTGGACTTGCCTGATCCCAGGAGGTTTTCTGCTTGTAATTTGAAGGCTTCAAAGTCATCTTTCTTTGAAGTGAAACTGGGTAGTTGATGGTTTTGTTTAAAATGTGGTTTTTTTTAATTTCATTAAATGTCATCTACAACTATTTGTTTGCAGACAAAAGACTTGGTTTTTTCCTCTCTGTTTCTTTTTTTTTCCTGTTTCTTTTCTTCCCCCACTCTCCTAGAGATATTCAGGAACTTTGCTCTGGGTTAGTGGAATATTTTTGTCTGCTGTTTTAAGGCACAGGTTTTTGGCTGTACTGGAGCAATGTGTGTTAATAGAAGGGCTGCATTTGATCTAATGCCACCTTTCCTTTCAACTGTCACTGTCATATTGTGACACCCTCCGAGTGGTTTGAGCTGCCTGACAAGGTCTCTCAGAGGATTCCTTTCAGCAACCCTGTGATTAAACACAGTCCTGCCACCCCCAGAAAGGGGATGGAGTGTTTATAGAGAGCCCACCCCTGCCAGGCGCTTCCCCAGTTAGAGACGGAAGACAGAGGCAGATCTCAAACAAGACATGCTCCATCATTCAGGTCATTTTTCTGGCTGCCTTCTGAGACCTTTAGAAAAGGTAAATACAGCAGCTCTTTCAACTGTATTGAAAGCATCTGACTAGTTTTTCACATTTGAATAAGACTGACAAAGCCATTTGTCTGCCAAATTTCTCCCCTTGCCAACCTTTCTGTGAAAAGCAGGCAGCTTTCAGGGTGGAAGGTCATTAATGAGGACAGAGTAGAACAGTGTGGGTAAACTTGCCCTAGTCCTGCCCTCTGTTCATAAGAACAAAAGGTTGAGGACTCCAACGCTGGCTCTTGCTGGAGCTTCTTCTCTTACCTCCTCATGTATGAGTGTTATGTTTGCCTACTGAAAAGAAAGCAATGGCAAATAAGAGAGAAAAATGAAAAAAAGAATGACCTTTTCAGGCTGGAGTTGTTCATCACACTCAGGGCTTTGGAAGGTTATAGACATTGCTTTTAATAAAGCTGTAGGGCATAATTGAAGCTTTCTTCCTTGCACCACCCAAGTTCTCTGTGCTGCCAGGCTCAAATCCTGAGGCACTCGAGGAGTGTTGTTGTAACTGCACAGCTCAGACATAGGAATACAAAAGGTGAGTCCTGCAATTGTAGTTGCTTTTATGTTGGTTTTTCAAAATACTCTTTCTCATCAGGTGAACTTGACAGCCAGTCATTTTTATTTGAAGAGGTTTTTTTACATTTAAATAATCAGTACAATCACTGACATTATAATGACTTAAAAGCAGCCATATTTCCTTAGGAGAGTTATCTAGAAACTCTGATTTTGATGCTTTAGATGCAGAGAAGTTGATGAAATAAAATGTCTAGGTTCTTAAGTTGCTAGTATTTATATCTTTGGAGAATCTTCTGCCAACTGGCCAGTGAAAAGCCAAACTTCAGAATGACAAATCAAAAATTCAGTGCCTAAGAAAGTCACGTGAAGACACCTGTGTCCACTTGGAGCTCTTTCTTGAGGAAATGCACTCATACAGTTGGTGTGAACTGATTCTTTGAGGCTTTGCTGCTTTCTCCTGAGCAGTGACCACAAAGGATGGTGACAAAGGTGGCACTGCCCGCTATTATTTCATTCCCAGGATCTGCAAACCCCATGGTAATCCTTACTTATATTTATATTTTCTATTCTTAGCTTCTAAAAAACATCCCACAAAAACTGTGTGTCAGTATTCACTGCAAGGGAGAGTAAAAAATGCTGGATCAGACATGCTGCTTCCTGCTCTGCCTTCCAGAGGGAGTCCTGGCTCCTCCCTTCTGACTTTGCCTTAGCTGTAATAAGTAGATTGCAGAAAAATACCCCACAGCTTTGTAGGTTAGTAGATAGATATTCTATAGCTCTTATTACACATGTTCTACTTTCAAATATATTTCTTCCAAAAGGAATGTCCATTCACCAGTTTGGAAACATTTCAATCCATGTAGATAATCCTGAGACTGTCAACAAATTGGATTATTTCCACTCAAAATGCATTGCAAAGCTCCCATTGTCTTCTCAGAGCTCAGGCTGTGGTCTTGGTTGAAATGATGAGATGCTCTGTCTGAAAAGGCTCAAGAAAACAGGCAAAGAACAACTTTTCAGCTTCCTTTGATGATACTGTGTCATGTTTAATCAGTGAAGATTGAACCAGTCACCTTGAGATTCTGAGAGCATTGTTCAATAGCATTTAAAACATTGATTTTCTGTAACTGTGAATCCTCTCAAGTAGTCATTAGACAGGAAGCAAGTTACCTGGGGGGGTTCTGATGCAGAAAATGTTGGAAAGATAGAAATGTTGCCTGGAGGAGGCAAGCTGGAAACTGAAGAGCAGTTTGTCAGACCTGAAGCCAAGGTACATCTCCCAGGACTGGCAGGGGTGATGGTATTCAATTGATTCTCAGAAAGAGCTAGAACAACTTTCTGACCTTACCTCACCTGACAGCAATACTTTTTAGATGACTAAAAATGGACAGACTGGTTAAATTAAAAAAAAAAATCTTGGTAGATATGAAAAGCTAAACCTTAGATCTCTTTTTCAGAGCTGGCATTAGTCATGAATGTTTACTGCCAACAGATGTTTCAGTGTTAAGGCAATTACTTGAAAACATTGCCCAAGATTATGTGAACCTTTACTTCAGCAAAAAGTTATTTTCCATAATCTCTCCTGGTGCTTGAAAATGTTGAGCTGAAAAAGGATGGTTATTGCAGGTGTTTGCTGTCGTGTTTCGTGCTCCTGGTTAGAGTGATGGAGCAGCACAAGCACAGTCTTGTCAGGTGATGCCTAAATTGCAAAAGAGACTTGGAAAAGCTGCCATAAGGCAAAACATCAACAATAAGGAAAAAAATGTATTTATATTCCTCTTTTCTAATGTTACTTTTATTAGCTGTCTGCTGCTGACAATTGCTATTTACCTGAATTACAGCAGCACCAGAACTTGCTGGAATCTTGATCTAAGAAAAGCCTCTAAATAAAATGGTCTGCTGCTATAATTAGAAGTAATTTATAGGGATATCCATGTACATATATCTAAGCTATATTGGGGTTTTGTATTGATTTCATCCCTGTGGTGTGTGTGGTCTGAACTGGGTACTCTGAATCACAGAGCCATTGACAGAAACAACTGTGAGTTAGTGGGTTGTGTTGTACTAGGAAAAAATAATGGAAAATGCTTGAATAGTCCATGGCTGCACAATGAGAGGGTGGGTTTGAAGACTGTGTTTGGCTGTGCTTCAGCTTGTCTTTGACACCAGACATGACCAGTTCTGAATCTTATTTTGCAAGTGTTTTACTCATCCAAAACAGTGAAAAGTTTGAGATAGAATCATAGAATCGATTGGGTTAGAAAAGACCTCCAAGATCATCGAGTCCAACCCTTGGGCCAACTCCAGTCCCTTTACCAGATCATGGCACTCAGTGCCACGGCCAATCTGCGTTTAAAAATCTCTAGGGATGGGGAATCCACCCCCTCTCTGGGCAGCCCATTCCAATGCCTGAGCACTCTCTCTGTAAAGAATTTTTTTCTGATATCCAACTTCAATTTCCCCTGGCAGAGCTTGAGCCCATCGTGCCCCCTTGTCCTATTGCTGAGTGCCTGGGAGAAGAGACCAACCCCCACCTGGCCAGAACTTCCCTTCAGGGAGTTCCAGACAGTGATGAGATGCAGCAGTTTGGGTTCTGTCTGGCTGTGCAAATGCAACAGGGTATGGACATTTCTGTTGGACTGGGAGAACTGTTCTGGTGGACAACTTTGTAGAATCATGGAATCCTAGAATGGCTTGGGTTGGAAGGGACCTAAAAACTCATCTTGTTCCAACCCCCCTGCCATGGGCAGGGACGTCTTCCACTAGACCAGGTTGCTCCAAGCCCCACCCAAGCTGGCCTTGAACTTGTGATTATTTTGTGGGTGTCTCTGCAGGAACTGCCTGAGCAGAAAAAACATCAACTGTGTACTAATAAACTCCAACACTTCTCTGTCTCTGCAGTCAACAATAAAATAGTTCATATTCCTTCAATATTGAAATGCAGCAAATGGAACCAGTTTATCAGTGTTATGTAAAATTTGTCATTAATATTCTCTTTGCTGTCCTGCTAACTCTCCTGGAAAATCTACAGACCTTAGTGAAGATTATGCATCATAATTGATTGCTGGATTGTTGCAAATGGCATAAATTTACCTCAACCAATTAATTTGTTAAAGTTTCCAAACATTTCTTTTCCTTATCCAACATGGTTCTGGTAGTTTTACATTTGCCTTTGAGGAGCTTCTTTTCTTCAGCATCTTTTGTTTTAGTGTAGCAAAACTCAATTGGAAAAAAAAAATGAGGGATTAAAAACTAATTTTAATTAGTCAATTTAGAAAACTTTGGTAGCACAAACAGGTTTTTAAGGTATACTGAGATAGGACAAAACAGTGAAGATACTGTCTAATTGCCTCTCTCTGATTAAGAGGCTTGAAAAGGAGCTTTATAAAAGCTACTGGTGATGGTCTTTGCTTATTGTGTGCAGTGATTGCTCTGGTCTAGTGGGAGAAGATCAACATCACTTTACCTGACTCCCTCTATGTATCTGCTTGAGAACTTACTAGAAAACTATTTGTGAGCAAATATAACTGACCTCAGCAGGGACTAATTGCTTCATTAGGAAAAAAATCAAGGGAGTACAAAAAAAAATAGTGTTGCAATTAAAATTGAGAGCTTTCTAAGGGTTAAAAACATTCTGTTGCAGGTTGATGGGAAATTTGGCAGTGGCAAAAAGGTGGAAGTTGAAAGCCAGAAATACTCTATTTAGAAAATATTGGAACGAAAGGCATTGCATGTTCTTTCCATCAAAATGAACAGCTTGGTGACAGTTGCATGATTTCATATAAACATTTCAGTTTTGTCATAGCTTTGGCTTAAACAGGCACATTAAGAGAAAATTGTACTTCACTATGAGATGTCGATCTGATTTATTTTTCCTCCTTGTCACAGTGGGCCTTTGGTTTTTATTTGCTTTGGACAAGGATCAAATTATTTTTTCCTTTTCTCTTTGCCTATTGATATATCTCACATTGGTTGCTGTTCTAGAGGTTGCTTTGCTGAGATATCAACTCAATGCCTCATTTTGAGTAGGTGGGAATGAAGGGCCAGTCATTTTTCACCTTAAATGTATCTTAGAGAGCATGTGATTAATCTGTCATTAGCTTTGATCAGCTGCTCTCAGAGATGTCTTCAGAAACCCAGCAGAGGCTCCACAAATCTCTCCACAAAGCACAAGTTTGTTTGTCTTTTCTTCTGGAATGCTTTTCAGATGACCATAAATCATATCTCCCTGTTTTGAACAATGTTCATAGAACACTGCTGAAGTTTAGGTAAATTCCATGTGTCTGGGATCTGGCTCTGTGCTTATTTTCTTGTGGTCATCCTCCCAGTATGCAAATACCGTGAATAATAACAATAGATATCCCCTCCTCTACAAAATAAACCTTAATCTAATGTAGCAAACATATTTACCATGTATGAGTCAAAAGATATTTGTAGATTCAAGATCCGAATTCCATCAGTTATTAATGCTTTTAAATATTTAATATGAAATGAAATATTCACTTGAAATTACATATATGCACAGAGGGTAAGCTTTATTTATTTCTGGACTCCTGTTTTTTCTTAATTTTTTTTCTTTTTAAATGAACCCTTATGTTTGTGTACATGGAATATCTGCAGCTCATTTCATGCTTCTAAATTCATACATTATTTTTGTACCTTGACACTTCATTGAGCAACCCTGGGCTAACCAGGAATGTAATCTCTAATAAATCCACACTTCCAGTCTCTGTTGCTTGGGTGGGAGGTGGGTGCTGGGGAGAATATTTGAATCAGGCAACACTTCAGCCTTTCTTTCCTAATATTGGTCTACTTTTTGTTTGTTTCCTAAAATTGGCCAAATCATATTCATCATATTAAATACTTCTTGTTGTTCAGGATTTCTATAGAAATCAGCTCATTTCCAGAGCAAGCCTATTTATCTGACCTAGGTAGGAAGTAAGGCTGGTACTTCTTGAAGATGCAAATAGTTTTATCCAAAAACATGTAATGCTAATTAGGTGTGCAGTTATTTATTATGTTAAAGTAAAATATGCACATTGACCTTTGTTCTGTGATCTCATTTGCATATTGATATGTCATCAGCTGTTCAACTTTTTCATGTACAGGGTAATTAATTCTCCCTTAGACTGTTTCTAAAAGAGCTTCATTTAGCACTCAGCTGTATCTGTGGCAGACACTAGAGCAGAGTCACAGAGCTCTATAACTATTTAATAATTCCTATCTGCCATTTGGTACATTTTTCGTTATTATTTTCATCTCTTGCAACCAATGCTATGGAATTGTCATGTTGTATCTGCCATACTGTGAGTCATTGAGAAAAAGCAAAGAGAATTAATTTGGTTCTGCTTCGTTTCCTGCCAGGTTTATAACTCCTTTTCCAAGCAGCTCTGAAATGCTCTGTGCAATGAACTGGGTCACAGCTCACATGATGTTTGCTAAAGACAGAGCTGAGAAATCAATAGATGCCAAATGATAGGCATTGTCACCCAGGCTAAGAATATCCATCAGGGAGGTTGCACCCTGCGGTTCACACACAACCATGGACAAGGATGGGGGAAGAAACAGTCCCAGGACTCTGCCCTGGAAGGGTCAGGGTTACTGGCACAGGATGCCCAGAGAAGCTGTGGCTGCCTCATCCCTGGAAGTGTCCAAGGCCAGGTTGGACAGGGCTTGGAGCAACCTGGGCTAGTGGAAGGTGCCCCTGCCCATGACAGGGGTGGGACTGGATGATCTTTAAGTTTCCTTCCAACCCAAACCTTTCTGTGATTTTGCTGATGATTTGAAAGAACTATAAACCAGTCCCTTCCTTTGCTGATGCTCATTTACCCATCTTTGCAGCCTCCTGCATTCTAGAGAGTCCCTGGTGCAGCTGCTGTGCTGCCAAGGTGCTCCTGCTGTGCCAGCAGCTAACTCAAGTTAAACCAGGCTTAGACAAACCCGCCTCGCTCAGGGCACTGCTCCGACCCTTCCCACAGGGCCCAGCAGGTTGTGCCAGCAGGAGCACAGTGTCTGCTTTTGTCTGCCCAAGGAACTCGGACACTTTGGTCACAAATCACACTTCATTACACAGCCCTGCCAGAACTTTGTCGAGTAGAACTTGCCTGGGGCACGAAGTCTCCCAGAGCTATTTCTGGGCTGCTACATTTACACAGTGCCTTTTGTTCAAGGCTGTGCCTAAAACCACAATGAAGCCCTTGCTTCTAAACAAGCCCAACACCTTAATTCTTTTTTTAACATTTCCATTTTCAGTTCTGACATGAGTACATTTTGTGGCTTCTAGGAATTAATCTTTAAGCTTTAATGTTGTTAATAGATCAGCCTTTAATTTACCTGTGTTGCTAGAAGCAATTAATAATACCTTACTGATTCCTCATGAATAGCATAAAATATTGATGTAAGAGAAGAAAGACTATTTATACTCCTGGAATTATATACCCTCATTTCACTTGTCTATAACAGACAACTTTAGTAAGACTTGGAGGAGAGTTATGTTGGCTTCCCATATATTCTAAAGCATTTGGTTCTAGTCTGGAGTGTTTTATCATTAGCTATTTGATCTGCTTTAGTTCCAGATAATGTATTGGGTTCACCAAGGTGCAAATTGGTAATTTTTTTATATTTTTTTTACCTATTTCCTATAGCACATGATACCAGATGCTCTTAACATGCCTCTTGTCCTTAACATCTCTAAAAAGACAGAGAAGCAGGGCTGGCTGACAGACTTCAGCTCAGTGATCAAGCTGAAAATTCTGCAGCAGAAATGGGTTTGAGTCTGTTTTGAGCAGAAAATGTTTGGGGGGATCAGCAAGTTGCTATAAATCTGGAGGTGAAGTTAAGCAAAAAGCAGCTCTCAATAAGAAAGGGCTTTTTTCTGTCAAAGCTTTGCAGGTAAAGAGTGATAGGGAATGAGAGAAAGGTGGGGCACCCATTCCACTCCCATTGCTCCTGAATAATAGATGCCCATTTGACAAGCAACGCTCACAGATCATCCTGCAGAACAGAATGTGCCTATGATATGAATGTTACTTGGGAAAGGCGAAGATGGATCACCCCATCCTGCTGAATAAGTCATCAGAGAGGGCAAAGGGAAGGATCCATCCTGAAGCCTGGCCCTGTTCCACTGCAATGAGAAAAAGGCACAGTTCATGTGATTTGGAGGTTTTAAACCCCTAAGTGCCTACACTTTCATTCTGTAGGTATTTGTCACAAATTCTGTTTTCTTTGAAGCTCCTTTGCAAATATACCTTTTCATATGGATTATGTACCTTTTGCCCTCATCTCCTCTTTAATTTGCAACTGGAGACATGCACTAAAAACCCAACATTGTCCTGTCTGAGTCCAAATTGACATCTGGAGCTCAGCTCAAAGTGGGGAACCAAGACACGCTTAAGTCATAAAGAGAAAACCAGGCCCTACTGTTAAAAATCTATTATTGCAATGCCTGTTTCCTAAAATACTGTTACAACTCTATCTCCCAACCAACAATGGATCAATGACACATTCAAACACTTTATTATGATCCTCACGATACCATTATAATATTATACAACTCAAAATAAAAACATCGGAATGACTGAGAAATACAGTTCTATTTTGTATTCCTTTATGCCAGTCATAAGAACTCTGAAAAGCCAACAGTATATTTTGTAGTGTATTGGAAAGTTTCATAATCTCAGTAGAAAGGGCCTGTGAGAAAGGACAGGCAGTGAGTGAGGGAGTAGCCCAAGGCTCACATTTGTCACTTTTACACCTTTTCTTGGAAACAATTTTGCATGTGAAATTGGAGAGTGGCTCATTCTCAGTGTCCCTCAGTCCTGTAGGTGGGAATGGAGCTAATAGAGTTTTTGTGTCTCACAGAGAAGATAAATTATAAATGACTGTGAGGTGCTCAGATTCCACAGTAAAATGTGTGTGAAGTGTGAAATATACCCAGGCAGGGAGAGTTAATGTTATTTTAATAATCTCAAATCAGGAACCTTCCCTATCAAAGCAGGCTGAAGCTGCATGTAATAATGGTGCTGATGTGTCACTGATTACTACTGTTGCAATTATCTAGTTCTTTACATTGCCAACACACTTAAAGTAGTTTTATTTTGCCAGAAAAAAACACTGAATTATGGCAGGCTGAGTTGCTCATTATTATAAATATTGAAAGAAAAGTTTTGTTGCTTTTTGAGCTTCAGGACAATATGAAAAAAAGGAACACTATTTTTTATAGGGAAATATATATTTAAAAAGAGTGTGACATTTTAGAGCAATAGGGAAAGGTTTCTCACTAAACCTTTGTAAGGAGCTCCAGGGATCCAGGAATTTCATGTAATCTTATTGAATGGAGCAGGTCTTACATACATTGCTCAAGATAGAATTTCCTTCCTCTTCCTCTCCCGGGAGCAGATGGTTTCAGTGTTCTCTTCCTTTGTTTTCCTGTGGATTTATGATTATTTCATTCAGTTGCCAAGACTTTCTTGTGTGAAGATTGCAAATTGACCTTTTCTTTTAATCAGGCTTTTCTTGTTGCTGTTGTTTAAGAGGCAAGAACATTCCAAACTCTGACCCCAGGAACATGCTGGGGGTTTGGTTTGTTTATTTTTGTGTTGGGATGTTGGTTTTGTTTGTTTGGGAGGTTTTGTTGGTTTGTTTGTTTTCTTTTTTAATTGAGAATTATGGAGTTTATTCTCTTACAACTCCTCCAAAGCAGAAATTGTGTGCGAGCACAACCAGCTCTCAGCACCCACTGAGTTAAAGGATGAACCCAAGCAGAAGGGGAAGAAGAGCAGAAGTTGTGAAGGTGTAAATGGTAGATGGAAGCACAATTCCCTCAGAAAGGGATTTCTGTATCTCACCCAATCTCTTTTACTTTTCTGTACCATGTTTTGTAGCGTCAGTGTGGAAGGACAAAGCCAAGTGAACAGCAAAAGTCCCCTGGGAGTGAAAGGCTGTGGGGCCCATATGTGTGGGATTTATATTATTTGCAGTTAAAGCTTTATTTTTTTGTGGTCTGTTGGCCAATCTGCAGTTCCCTCTATGGAGGTGTAAGATCAGAGTGAGGAGGGTTTGGGTGCTGTGGGTGCTCCTGCTTCCCCCAGCAGGCACCTTGGGTGGCTTTGAAAGCTGAAGACCCATAGTTGGGATCCCCTTTCTGCTTAGAATTTCATCAGAAGAAAACTCAGTGCAATGACATTTGGAAATTATTGCAAATATTTGTGTGAAAAACAAGACCTGGTGGTAAACAAATTGCTGTACTATGAAGTCCTTTTGGTCTTTTGCTTCTGACACACGTGGCATACTCAGACCCCTCTAAAATTCTGTGTAAAATGTTATATATGATGCTTGGCTCAAGTATCAGGGGACACGCAGTGGTTTGAAACCCCAGTAAATTAATTCACCTTGTCATCCCCTTTGGGCAGAAATGCAAGAAGTGATATTTAAGTAGATTTTAAAATAGCAGCAGTATTTTTCTTCATATTGCCTTACACTGTGTGTCAGATGTGATAAAGAGAGAAACATGTTGTCTGTTTGTGAGTATGGCAATATCTCTGAACAAATCCAGATAACTTCTGAGCTGACAACTGAGATAGACAAGTGTCAAAACATAATACACATTAGACCAGCGGGCAAATGTCATCTCCTGCTCATTTCCACATCACAGGTTCTGCTCTGTGCTTATTGTTGGGAAAGCAGCAGGTATGTTTGGGGGGGTTTGACAGAAAAGCTTAGACCAGATGGATGGATTAAATTGGTCAAGTGAAATACTCCCATTTTAATTTGCAGTTATTCAGCTTGAGAAGGGCAAGGTGAATTTATTTTGGTTTTTCTGTGGGGAAGAAAATGAAAGGCTAAGACAGAGGTGATTTAATTAGCTGCATAATTCTTAATATTAAAACAAATGCTAAGCAAGATAGCACAAAAAGCTGTTATGTCTTGAGAATGATCCAAATGCAAAATTCACTTTTTTTAAGGGCTGAACATATAGGACAATATCTATGGAAGGCAACTCGATAGCCTAGTTAGAAAGGCAATACCAGAATATCTATAAAACAAATAGAAATGGAAGTAACATATTTATGATCACAGAGCAGTGTAGAATTCAATTCAGGAGAACTCTTAGTTGTGTTCAGTCTTTGACTTTTCCAGGTAAGCTGCAGACTCTGTTAGGTCACTTTTCCACAAACCTCTACGGAGGTTTCAAATTGTCACCTGACTTCAGTTAACAAACTGTCCCAAAGCAAAATTAGTTGCTAAACCCCTGGGAATAGCTTTGTAACAAAATTCTGGTGTTCTCTTTTGGCATTTGTGAGACAGTTTTGTAATGAAACATGCAAATCACACCAATGTATTCAGTATTTTTTGTGGAAACCATTTCCCCTTTCCATATACCACCTGGAAGAAATTACTGAGCTTTCATTCAAAAATATGAGTGTTTTCAATCAAATTCCATTTTGCCTTGAAATGATGATAGATTTTCACACTGATGTGATAACAATTGCACACTCAGGTTCCAAACAGATGTTTCCCTGAATTGGTGCATTTTGCAGCATTGAGTTGTTTTCTGTGGTTGGTTAAAGCAATTTGTTTAAATCACACATGATGGTAACACTTTGTTAATTTATTTGCAATAAGGAATATGCTTTGCATTTTGCAGAATTGCACATGTGAAGCTTTTTAAAAAAACACTCTGGCTTAGTTTAGGTTGTGGAGTGTCCTTTTTTCAAAGGTTCTCACTTCTGTAACCTGTGTAATGTAAAATGGATTTCTTAAGTAAAACAGAATAAATTCGAGAGACCAGCTCAGAACTTTATTAATTCAGATACAATTTGAACAGTGTTTCTTTGGTAAATCCTCAGCTGTAGATGGAAGGTTTGTTTCTTGATTAACAGTTGGTTTAAACAGTCATAAAATTTAAATTAAATTCCCTGACCCAGTCACCTGTATTCACATAGAAGGTCTGCAAGCCAAACTAAGAGCACTGGGCCAGAACATTTTGTGCTGGGACTGACAAAGAAACCTCTTAACACAACGACTCTTGCAAAGCACATTGAGAGAGTGCTCACAGATCTCCCCAAGGTTATCCCTGTTTACAGGCAGCAGAGAACAATGCAGCCTTTAAAACAACACACCTATGATTACTTTTATTGTGAAATTAAAGATGATGAATTTGAAAGAAAAGAATTGAGCGTGTTATGTGTTATAACAAATCCTTTCATTTCCCTTCAGCCATTAGGAGGGTGCATAGAAGCAGTTAAATTAAAGCCTAATAAAAGTCACAAAATACTGAACTTTTACATGACTTATTGAAATGCTTTCATGAGAAAACACCATAACTGTATATGCAAAATAGTTCTCAGAAAGCAAATAGGTGATTATGTGTGGAACAAAGGCTTCTCTTATATCCCTTTTTTTGTATGGATTTGAATTTATTTAGCATCATATCCTGCAGTCTTCTGTAATCTGCTTTGTGTTCCTTATGGATGCACCTCCACTCTGACTGCACCAGAACTGTCAATGACCTTTGCTTTCCAGCCCAGCTGTACATCCATCTGAAGGGCAGAAAGACAAACTGGGCCAGTTTGGGATGACACTGAACAGAGCAGGGCTCAGGGACGAGGCTTCCCAAAGTGTCCCCACGAAGGCTCTGCCATCCTTCCTCCTAAGGACATTCAGCAATTCCTGCTGCCCCTGCTATGGACACACCTGCATCAAGGACAGTTGCAGGTGCCAGGCTCCTCTGTGCCCTGAACCACCCAAATCTTGCCACACATCTCAGTGAACTGCAGCCGTGGGGTGTACAGCCAGTGAGAGAGTCATTAGACCCGAGCAGGACTAAAGGGAAAAAAGTGTGAGTAAAATAATTGGAGTTGGGTTTTTTGCAGAAATGTGTCTGTTTGTTGGAGCTCTCGCCACGACCACATTTGTGATCAAAGTGAGAAGTGGCTGGAGTCCCTGTGGCCCCAGAGCAGAGGCAGAGACTCCAGCCTGTGGCCACATCACAGGAGCAGGGGCAGCATTTGCAGTCACTGCCTTGTCCCCAAAGAGCCACTCCAGCTTTCTGCTGCGTGACAGAGCAGCTCAGCAGTGAAGGCAATGTCTGGAGGACAAGACAACTTTTAGTCCTCACTTCAAACAATGAGCAGGGATTTCAGTGCACACACACTGCAGGTGGAAGCTCTCACTGCTGAGCCTTCTGGCTGCCTGTGGTGAGCTGCTCCTTCCCTCTTCCTGCTACAAACAGGCTTGGGGTCATTCTGACAGAATCTAAAAACTTCAGTTATATTCCTGGGATGGATTTTTTGTTTTGCAGGCAAAATATAGTCAATTAAATCGCTTATTTGAATTTGAAATCAATGGTGATACATCATACCCATGTCTTATACAATTCCAGTGATAGCAGAGGACTAACATTTGATCTGAGTGAGTTGCAGCAATAAATATATTTTAAGAAATATATTTTAAGAATATATTTTAAGAAAATCTATGCCGACTTCTCCCTACATTTTTCATTGGGGTTTTTTGGGGGGGTTGGTTGGGTTTTTTGTTGTTTTTTGGTTGTTTTGTTTTTTGTGGATTTTTTTTAGCACTGGAGGAGATAAGCACCCTGTTTATCCCACTTTGGAATGAAACTGGAAAAAAACCTTAAAAAAACCCTTATTCCCCAGGGAGACAAACTCAAGCAGAAAGGAGAGACCCAGAACAACACATTTTACTTTCCTGAGATACCCTGTGAGCCAGTGGTGGGCCTGGTCCTCTCCATCCCCCCTGGGACAGCATCGTGCGTCCTCCCAAGAGGAAGGCTGAGAAGTGACCGCCTTAACCACTCCCACACTGGTTCCTGCTTCCCTGGAGATGATGCCATAATGTGGTATGGAATACAAAGTTACTGGCTAGAGGAGGTCAGCTGTTGGCTCAGCCCAGCTCAAGTCAGCTGCCAGCTTCGGCCTAGTCCAAACTTCAGAGCCCAAATCTAGGCCCACCAACGTGAACCCATAACAGCATCCAAGGAGTGCCCCTGATGGGCAGGAATTGCTGATGGGCACTCAGTCCTCAAAAACACATCAAAATTAGTTAACATAAATTAACCCCAGCGTGTGTTATGGGGCATTTCAACATCTTTTAGAGCCACTTCTGTTACATCACGGTACAGATGTATCCTGAATTGACTCGATTTCTGCCGACTGTAGTGGAAGGGCATTTTGAAGTACTAGGAAGGATATACAGTTACAATTATGACATTTTTTATATGAGAATATGATATTGCAGAAGAGAAATCACCCTCCAAAATGTGGAGTTTTAGCTGGACAAGGCTGAGGGTTTTTTGGGGGGACACATAGCAGTTCACTGTGGGACTTGATGGTAAGATTTTCTAATGGAATATTCTACAAGTACAGTGGGTAAATACAAATTTCATGTGTTTTTTTAAGGATGTTGAAACCAGTTCTGCCTGTGATTTTAGATTTAAAGGTCAGTTGGAAGGAGAGATTCTTTGATGTCAGTGGAGGGGGTTTTCTTGGTGAACCTCTAAGATGAAGTAATATTTGTCCTTTTCTATTCCTTTTTCACTCTTTATGTTTTGTATTTTTACATTATCATTCAGTATAACATAGCAGATGAAATGCTCAGAAGAATTTTATTGTTTAAAAATTAAAAAGTGTCCTAATAGTGTTTTCATTTTTTAAAGAAATCAAGCAGTTTCTGGCAGAAAATTGCTCTTTCCTTCATAGGATATATCTAGTTAATGTTTTAGCTCTGCTTGGATTTGACTCATTCACTTTTCAGGAGTGCACTGTCAACTCATAATATGTGTAATGTTGTTCTTTGTGTTATTATGGGATTTTCCCTCTCTTACCTGGGGGAACTGGTAGGGTCTACATGTAAATCTCAATTTTCAAATGTTACCCTGATAGAGTGTGTCTCTTACCTTTGTCTGTAGGAAATAAAAGCTCATTTTTAGGTAATAACATTGTCATCTCCATTCTCACTGCCTGACCTTATACCATCTGAGGAACTGAGGTGGGTGTTCCCTTGGCAAGAAAAGTGGAAGCTAATATCATTATTATTTTTTTGGCCTGAGAGTTTCAATCCTTGAACTATTTCCATTTGCACAATTTATCTGTCTTCCCATTCTTTTAATTGGAAGGATAATTTGAGGTATATATAGGTTTATAATTTTAGTCTCACTCTTGGTACAACTCCTGTTGCGAGAATTTATCCCCCAAGAACTATCTGATTAAGGTCAATTCCCTCTTTGTGTCCTTTGATGCAGCTGTAATTTTTTGGTCACATTTTACATGCTCTATTGCTGTTTAATTATAAAAAGGATGAATTAATTTGAATTTTCATCTTCAGAGGTGATACTAAAATCTTGCAAGCCTTCAAATGAAATTCTGGTGTAGTCAGTCAGAAACCTTGTTCAAAACATTTATTTTTAGAGAAAATCCAGTGCTATTTAGATCTCATCTGTAGTTTTAGTTTCATCCATTAATGTTGTGCATGGGTTTATATTGATTACATACTTTAGAACTCTCATGGCTCTGTTTCAGTTTTGAGAAGGACAAGGCAAAAATGTAACTGGATACTTGGTGTCTCCATTTCAGAAAGAAAGAACTTGGCTCCCATCTTCTGAGATCTAAATTGAGTGAGTAGCTGCTGTTTCATTCAACACTTTCTCAGAATGAGAAACAGGAGATTAAATAATGAGCTGTTGTGTTCTTAATGATGCCACATTTGTTGTGCCAAGGGTCACAGACATGGAGGAATGTTCACGGGATTTCATAAGGGTAATTTCGGACTAAGTCCCATCTTGGTACTGCAGAGGAAGGTGTTTGGTTGTTTTGCTTTTGGGGGTTTTTTTGTTTGTTTGTTTGTTTTTTGTTGTTAACCGTTAGCCTTTCCATCTTTGGCTGAAAATTCCAATTAAATTATTTTTTCTGCCATCACTTCTAAATAGTTCAGTATTTTTTAAAGGATTTTATACCACTTTTTAAAGTCAAGAAAATCTGTTTCTTCCTGAATTTCAATGGGTTTCCTTAGTTTCTAAATTAGAGGTGCTGGTTTAGATTTTGAGTGCATTTTGGTATTGATTCTTTTTAACAAAGAATGAAGATTTACTGCAAACACCTCGGGAAGGCAAAGGATTACTTGTCTACTGCAACTGTGCCAGTGTGTAATGTAGTGTTTTTAATGTTAAAATGAGGAGTGATAATCCCTGCCAGAGATTCCTTAATCTGCTTGAGAGGAAGGGGTTTCCCTTTAGAGTTCTTTGAAACAGAACCATTTTGGAGCGCTGGGTTTGAGTCTGTGTTAAATCCTTGTCACACCAGCAGTCACTTGCCAAAGGACATTGTTATCTGAGAGTTACAGGACAATTCACACAAGTGTTAAGTTAGAATGGACCTGAAAAAGTTAACTGGTAATCAGAGCCTGAAGGTGGGAGGATCAATGAAATCCAAATCATTCCTGAAAGATGTGAATATGCTGCTTTGCAAAAATGTCAACTAAAATTCTGTAGGTTTTTTTTTTCCCCCTATGTAACTTAATCCAAGTTTTGCCTCTCCTCAAAATCCCCAAGGTTTCCCCAACACCTCACCCTGGTGCTCATTATGTGCAGTCTTAATAAGGTTGATATATGGTATAATTGGTCACTTATATGGTATAATTGGTCACAGACCCCTTACTGGTGGCATATTAAATGCTGGAAGGTTGTTATTATATTTTTATGTTCTTAAGCAATAAAGTGTAGAGTTCTTTCAACATTTTTATGGTGACTGAAGCTTGAAGTTTTCTGGTTTTCTGCTTGTCCTTCTTCAGCTTTCTCAAGTGGACCCAGTGTGGTTATGCTGAGGGTTTATCTAAGAATAAGGAAGAAGAAAGTATCCAAGGATAAACCCATAAGAGTGAAAAATTATTATTTTTGTCTTGATAAAACATTGCCAAGGTGTGTTCAAACTGCTTAACAGATTATTATGATTCTTCTTCTCAACTGAATTGCAGTTTCGTGGTGCTTCTCCTCCCTTTCACCTGATCCCAAGTTTGTCTTTCCCCCTCTTCAGTAACCAGACTTCATAGAATGGATTGGGTTGGAAAAGACTTCCAAGATCATCGAGTCCAACCCTTGGTCCGGCTCCAGTCCCTTTACCAGATCATGGCACTCAGTGCCACGGCCAAGCTCAGTTTAAAAATCTCTAGGGATGGGGAATCCACCCCCTCTCTGGGCAGCCCATTCCAATGCCTGAGCACTCTCTCTGTGAAGAAGTTTTTCTGCTCTCCAACTTCAATTTCCCCTGGCAGAGCTTGAGCCCATCGTGCCCCCTTGTCCTATTGCTGAGTGCCTGGGAGAAGAGACCAACCCCCACCTGGCCAGAACTTCCCTTCAGGCAGTTCCAGACAGTGCTGAGGTCACCTCTGAGCCTCCTCTTCTCCAGGCTAAACACCCCCAGCTCCCTCAGCCTCTCCCCATAGGGCTTGTGCTCCAGTCCCTTCCTTCCCCTGCTCCTTGAGACATCAATCTGCTCAGCAAACTTTGTGTAGCTCTTTCTCTGTAAGTGACTCTCTCACTGAAGAACTTGTTTGTAGTTGATTCTGAGTGCATTCAGTGACTTTGTTTTCAATCATCACATAGAATTGTTTGAAGTAACACCGGTGTCCAGTTTAACCCCAGGTACCATCACAGGCAGTTTGCAGTGATTTTTGTCTGTTAGAAAAATGTTATCCCACTTTTTGGCACAGAAGAGTGCAAGGTTTAGCTCTGCTTCATTACACAAATCCCAGCCCCACAGTGCTTTTGTCACCTGCTCAGAAAAGAGATAGGGCAGTTGCCAACACGGCAGATCAAAGGATTAAATATTTAATCTTTTGGAGGCTTTGCTCCTCAGGATCTACAATCAAATGATAAAGTCACTTCCTTTTGCTTTGAATGGCGAGTTCCTTAATCATGAATGTCAGGAGATGCAGTCTGGAGAGCAGATGAGCCAGAGCAGTCAGGAATAAAGCAGGGTTCAATATATGTAATCTTGATGAAGGTGGGGTATGGAAGGCACAGCTCTGCCCTCTGTGATGCAAAGATGAAAACAAAATGCACTTCTATGCAGGTTAAGAATTACTCACCCAGGAAGGACAAAAACAAAACCAAAATGTTCTATGCTCTCTTGATATCTGTGCTTTTCTAGCATTTTGTCATTCCTAATTTCCACAGATTCAGTGATAAAAGCACATCTCAAAAGGCTACTTAATACCCTTTCTACACCCTTTGAATTTTTGTCTTTGAATGCTGGGTTTGTCTGAACACCAAGGAGAGGAAGGTTTTTATTTTTAATGTTTGCATAACAAAGCTGGTCAGTTCTTGTGTTCTTTGTGGCAAAGCACATTTGCTTGGAATGAGAGGGAAAAAAAAGGTGAAGAAAAAAGTTCCAGCCACCACAGGTTGCACAGGAAATGCATCCAAGTTCCCTGGAAAAGCAGCTGTGCTTTTGGGATGGGCAGGAATCATGTCTGGGCAGGAGGGTCTAAGCAGAATAAGTGCAGTGTGGGGTTGGGTTCCACACTGCTCTGTGCCTTGTAGTGGGTGATAGTACCCCAGGCTATGGAAATGATCAATAAATTAGTCATGTCAGGTTAATGGGGTAGAAGGATCTTCCAGTCCGTGGTCAGTGATCCTTGTACAGCTGGGCTGGGATGGACACGTGTGCTCTCTGCTCCTTTCCTTTAGGGAGGGAAAGAACATAAATACAAATCCCTAACCCTGTAGCACTCCTGAAACCTGAGAAGAGATGATCATCTGGTCACTAAGTATGATATTCATTAGCATTTAGCTAACTGAGTTAATAAATTAAGGGGAGGAGGAGGAATATGTGTGTGTGAAACACAAAAGCAGAGTTAATTTAGTGACATCTCTGCTGGCATTGAGTTTTTCCAGTCTGTACACGGGCAGATGTTGTGAGAATCTACCAAACCACTGCTGAGAATCACTTCAGCTCCTGAAAATTTCCATCTCATTAAATTTCTATGTATAGAAAGCAATTTTTTCACTGTAGATAATAATTTTATTAACACAGCTATTAGCACTACAGACCCTGACAAGGAAACCAGAGTGTTAAAGGACATTTTCTAAAAATAAGCAAATTTACATATGTTATAACAAACTCATGACTAACCCTTCCTAAACATGAGAAAAAGGAAAAAGGATTCCACATTAAATAATTAAACTGACAGAAATAAAAGATCTAACCAGAAAAAGCCCAAGCTTATCAACATGGCAATGAGATTTTCATGCAACTCTGTATGAACCTCACAAGTTTTATGAGATTTAGTGCACAAAATCTGTACCTCAATAATATATCCTGTAGGTGCATTATTTTCACCATTCTTCTGAGTTCCTTATTTTCCAGAACCCAGTAAGGCATGTTAAATAATGTGTGCAAGTAATCCATCAGAAACTTATGTGGATAATTCCCAAACAATAGGAACCATCAAATATTATTAATACAAACAATCCTGAAAAAATAATAATCATGAATATAACCACAGAAATTCAAGTATTTCATAAGATAAAGGGGTTCTTTCTCATAGAATTAAATCTCATCTGATGGAAATGATGAAAAGCAGCCAGAAATGGAAAATGTGCCTTCTCAGGACATGATCCAAAGCACATGGAAATGATCAGGAGTCCTGTCTTTCAGGTGGCCTTGGCTGAGATCTACCAACCCACACAAATATTTCTGATAAACTTGACTTTTGCCCTTCCACTCAGGAAATTGTTGGCACAAAATGGTCTGTCCTTCATCTGCACCCAGTTCATTAGTGACCAAAACTATCTTCCCTACAGCATTATTGGCAGGAGGTGCTTTCTCTGAACCTCTTTTTGAGAAGAGTTTTTGGTTGGTTGTTTTTGTCTTGTTCTTTAGCAGAAAACTGAAGGTAAGTGTGGAGCAGTAAAGATGGGTGGGAGCAGATTTCAAGCAGACTGGGAGATATATGGAACAGATAATAGTAAGCAATGATGGCAGGTGGAAAACCTGAGGGGATTGGCTTTCAGAGATAACATTAAAACAATGAAAGAAAGCAAAATGACCCTATTAGTCTCAACTCTTCATATATTGACTTACCTACATATTTGTTTTCTTCCCCTGACCCTCTCAGAGGTTTCAAATATAGGTCCAGGCAAGCAAGGCAGATGTTGGCAATATGACCAAGCACTTGCACATATATCTGTATTTGTAGAGGAATTGCTTTCAAATTTGTGCCTTTACATTTTCAATGCAATATGGAGAGTTTTTTCCTGCTTGAAAATTCCTGTGAGTGTCTGTTCCCTACTCCTGCATGTACTGCTAAATAAAAGGGTGGTTAGTAAATGCAGTTCCCATTTATTCTCATTTGCTTAGCCCTTTATAGCAGTGCATTTTAAAGTTATAAAACAATGGTCAAATATTCTTATTTGTTGTTATTGAAACTCAAGAGCTCCACAAACCAGCAGCAACACACCAGGGACAGGAGAACACAGAGGCTGAAAACAAGCATCATGTGGGCTTTCCAATTCTGACCAAAATAAACAATGTTTTTCCTGTCTCTGAGAAATTGTAGAAATTAAAAGCTAATTTCTCAGAAAGTATTTTTAAGATAAATGAGAAATACAGTGAAATGACTCTATATGTTTGTTTGTACCTATAGACACACACATATGCACACACACACAAACACAGAGACTCCCAAATACATATTCACATGGTGCTAACAACCTAGACTAAATAAAAAGCAAGGAAATACAAAATTCAAGCTGTTTGCTTTGCCTTATCTGTTTCCATTATGCATGGTAAATATTGCAGATCATATGGTCTATAAAAGCTCATGCTGTTTGGAGGCTCCTTCAGAGCTTTGCCACAACAGGGGTCTGTGAGGATAGATGCAGTAGCAGGCCCAAGTTTTCCAGACTTTTTCTTATTTAGTTGGACTTTTCATGATATCTGAATTTAGTTTTTTGCTTGGGAAGTTCCTTTATTTCCTGTGGTTTTCAATTTACAAAAAAACCCACCCAGACAACAAAGACAAACCCAAAATATGTTGAGGGAGGGCAGCAAATGGAAGTTTTGAGGCTTTTTTTCTTTCAGGATGTCTGACTTTTGAAGGAAATAGAAAGCACAAGTGAATAACAGTGGATGATTAGATAAAGAGGTTTCTTCTGGCTCTTGCTGGGAGCTGTTGCCTGCTCAAAGTCTGGGTCCCAGTGAGAATTTTTTGAGTTCCCTCAAATCTCAGGGCAGCTTGAGGTGCTTCTTATTAGAGCATTTAGGCTTTAACTGACCATCCAAAATTCATAAGAGGGCTGACTAATAAAAGGAAAAAATCCTGTTCAAAATCTAAGGCATGTAAAGCTATTCCCTGAAATTGTTTTAGTGTGTGTGCTAAGTAGGTGGGTATGTAAAGAAGGAGCTTCAAAGAACTCTGTGTTTTGCAAAATGGTTATTTAATTCTCCCAAGTCAACACCACCACTCACTTCTCTGCCTGAGATGAAATAGTTGCCTCTATGCCTGGAATAATGTTGATGTTATCATAGAGGATCTATGCACTTAGTATGGTTTTCAAATGATTTAAGGGTCAAGTTTGATTTAAAGCCAGGGGTTATTGTAGGTTGTGATGGGTAAGGGCCAGCATTTGTTCAAAGAACTGTTAAAAAAAGGTGAGTTCATTTGCTGTGTTAGACATCTTAGCATTAAGGTTATTCTCTTAAGGAAGTTCTATTTGATAAGGTACATAATATTTTTAGGCAGAGCTGGTAAAACTATGACTCAAAAGTAGCCATCTCCTTTAGCTGGTTAATTACCTCATGCTATTATTTTATTATCTTAAAGTCAGATGAGACTAAAATTAGCACCAAGCATTAGAGCAAGGTAGTACAGTGTGATGTATGTTTTGGAGGTGATATGTCAGTGGAGTCAGTGCATCTGCACCCACAGCACAGCCCATAATTCTCTGGGCAACAGATGAACTGTCCTGGCTCCTGCTTGGGCTTCAGTAAGAAATTCTGTCCTCAGTTGGTAACTGCAGTCTGCTCTCAGAAGTCCTGGGGATTTCACTGCTTGTTTGATCACTCTCTGACTCATTTTAAACTGATCCAGTTTGCAAAGTCACCACTGAGAGTAAATTTACACTTTTCCCTGGGCTCATTGACTCAAGCAGGCCAGCACCTACAGAGAGAAGAAATTCAGCCTCCAGAACTGAGATTCCATCCCTGCAGCAACCAGGAGGGTTCAGCTCATAACTGCATTATATTTTAAATGGTGGTGATGGTTGCTAAACAAGCCTGAGGTTTTGCCTTTGCATTTTGGGTTCCTGTGCATCTGTTTAAAAAGCTGAATTTCATACCATGGTTTTGCACAGAGGACGGTACCACCTTGAGGTAAACACGTGCCAGTCACTGGTGGCTCATCGTGCAAAATGTTCCCCTTCTCATGCTGGTCGTTCATTGAACAGTCATTTTCCCATACAATATAAATATTTAACATGCTAATATGCTGTGTTCAACAAAAGACAAAAAGAAACTATCAAAACTACGCCTACATAATTTTAGAGAAAAAGAAAAACGAAAAGTAAAAAGAGATCATTTTCTTATGGAACAGTGAAAATGAGAAGAGCTCTCAATAGATGTGAATAAGGCTGGAAATCTCAAGAGAGGCATTTTTTAATTAAAAAAACCTTCTATTTTATTTTAATGAATCAATAGTAAAGTTTCTTCTGATGACAGTTCTTTAATGTTATGGATTACTGGAAAAGGAGACATCTATTTTCTATGGCTGACTTTAGCTTATGATTACTGCACATGTGTTAAAAATTCCCATGGTTCCCCCTCAATCTCCAAGATTTCTTTCCATTAGTTATAAAAACACATAAACTCCTCTACATAAATTAGGATGCAGTTTGATTTTCTCTGTCTTATGAGAACATTCTCTCCTTTTACCAGTACAAATATCTGCATATCCAATTTCCTTCGGAACTTTCCGGCGCTGCTCAGCGAACCCAACAAAGGGATTTTGCACTGTGTTGGTTTCGCTGACTTCAAAAGCATCGTGTCAAAGTGTGCGTGGAGTCCTTCCCAGACAGCTAAGCAGAGAAAACCTTTATTTCAGGGCTGCTTTGAGGCTCAGAGTAATGAGTTCTGTTCCTCCAGCTGCTGCTGAGATGGTGGTACTGCCGCTGACTACGCCCTGAGTGAAGGAGCACTGCCACAGTGCCTGATGGGAATAAATTCTGCTAAAATGTGAAATGGTTCAGAGCTGTTTATGCTAAATGCTCATTATTCTGTTCACATTGCCTTTGCAGCAAAGTTCAGGGAGGGTGAGGAATGGCTAGGAAGCACTCTAATTAATGTTTAATATTTTTATCTGACTAAAGAAGGGAAATAGACTTCCAGCAATTTCAGTGTTTCAAATATTCTGAGGACAGCCCTGCTGGAGAAGAACTTGGGGGTGTTGGTAGAGGAGAAGCTGGCCATGAGCTGGCCATGTGCTTTTACAGCCCATAAAGCACCTGTGTCCTGGTCTGTGTCACAATGAGTGTGGGCAGCAGCTTTGAGGCAGAGAGTTCTGCCCTTCTTTCACAAGGGCCTGCAGTGACAGGACAAGGAGAAATGGTTTTAAACTGAAAATGAATAGATTTAGATTAGATATCAGGAAGAAACTCTTGACTGTGACAGTGGTGAGGCCCTGGCACAGGTGCCCAGAGAAGCTGTGGCTGCCCCATCCCTGGGAGTGTCCAAGGCCAGGTTGGACAGGGCTTGGAGCATCCTGGGCTGGTGGCAGGTGTCCTGCCCATGGCAGGGGGTGGAAGGAGATGATCTTTAAGGTCTCTTCCAACCCAGGCCATTCTGTGGTTCCTTCTAGGATTTTACCTTTCAGCAAATATTAAAAATAAAGGGCATTTTCCAGCATGCTGCCTATAGGCAAACCACTTGTTCTACTTCTCAGTGTAGATCAGCAGCTCTCATGCAAATCTTGGAAAAGCTGCGCTTGGAAACATCATCAGCTGCTTTCAAAGCAAAGTTAAAAGTCTGGTTTAGAAGAACAGCACTGAATGTTCACATGGAAAATATGAAAAGAAAGGGGTTTCTCTTTGCAAGAGGTTCCTGCATTTCATCCAACTTAAGGTTCATCAAGTCTTTTTATCTGTGACAATAATGACATCTATAATGGTAAGAGAGTAGAGAGAAGTTACCCTGAAGATTAAAAGGCAGTGATGCTGATCATGGATGTAACCTCTCAAATATATAATTGCAGCAGATGTAGCTTAAAAAGAGAGTGTGGCAATGTGTTTACTGGTGGGTTTGCATCAGCACAACGATGCAGAAGGCTGGAGCTCAGCTGGCAATCTCAGTTCTGGTTCTGGGTGACTGGTGAGAGGACAAAGTGTTCACTAGCACTGTCATTGTGTTTGTTACCTACATTCCAGTTGCTGTTAATGCCATTTATGATGACTGCAGCATCTGCTCAGCCTTCCTTAAATTAATAGAAGCCTGTTCTTGCTTTGATGGTGCCACTGGAAGCAAAGATCATCTTCCCTTCCCTTGCTAAATGATGTGAATGCCATCACTTCAAGTTGTGTTGCAACCTGCCAGAAGTAGAAGCCATTTCCTGGTTTTCTGAGCTCTGGTCCCATTTAGAATGGAATCCTATAAAATGAAGGGCAGCTTCTTGCAAAAGATATACCAGAAAGGAAGAGAAAAGGGTGATGGGTGTCAATGTTGGCATTGGCTGAAAATTTGGGGTCCAGCAAGAACCTCTTTGTGCTTCAGCACAGCCATAAGGATTTTGAGCAGCATTTGTCCTCAGTGAGGAGCAGGAACAGCAATTCCTACACTGGAAACAATTTCAGATATAAATTCTGTGATAAATCTGGAATATAGAGGATGGCTTGAAACATTTTCCTGCTAAGGATACCTTTGAGCAAGTACAAATCCAACTCAAAATTACTTTTGATCTCCTGACTTGGAGAAATGGAATCTACTTCAAGGGAAGCAAATAAGCAGATTTTTTGAAAAACTTTTTTTTTAAAAAATGTTCAAACCCAGGGAGCTGCAAGTGGAAGTGAGGTCAATAAAGCATTTTCTATGAACAACTTTTATGGAGGTTGTTGAAAATTTTACCCATCTGTTTAGTGTCCAGACAGTGCAGAACAGCACGCAGCTTACACAACCACTAATTATAATTTATTCTGAGAATAGCCTTGATTATTTTTTTCTCCCTTATTATTAATATGTTCCTAGAATAGAGAGGAGAGTGCTGCTCATGTGTCCTGGCTGTTATAGCAGTGACAGGTGCTTTCAGAGAGAAACTGTTTACTAATACATGGACTTTGCTGGGGGGGACAAAATGTGACAGCAGTTTCATTCCACCTGGACCCCCCTTTAGACTGTCACATCATTCAAAGGCGATGGTGTTTGTTTATACTTGGCTCCACAGTGCTGCAGGCAAGACACAAACCTGGAGCTGGAGTACCCAGTGAGGGAGGATTTGGTGTCACTTGTTCTCTCAGCAATGCAATTCATGAGCCTTGTTTATGCACCAAACCTCACGGATACTCCAGGATGGAAATTGCTTCCTCTGCAGCAAAAAGTGGCTCTCTTTGCTGATTTGATTACGTGTCATACCAGCTCCAGACACAGGGATGGATCTCTGTGACTCCTGCAGCACATGCCTGTGCTTCTCCTGCCTGAGTGGCACATCCAAGGTGATTAAATAATCAGTGCCATCACCCCGGAGGAACATCAATCCCCAAAGCAGCCCCTGAGAACTCTGCTCTGGCCTTGGAAGCAGGAGAGGCAGCAGTGCCTGTGCCATGCACAGGGTGAAACATAAATGAAGTCTCAGCCCCTGCATGGGCTGATCTTTCAACTCTTTCACTTGTTTGTCTCAATTGCTGCCTAATCATAAAATACTTTTTTTTTCTTTTGGTGTTAAATGGAAGTGACACATCAGTACATCTTAAAATGGGATGTTGCCTGTTCCTTAGTTTAGGATGGGAAAAAATGGGATTGTCAGTCCCTTAACAAAGGGGGATTTATTGGTATGTTCAGCATCACCCTTTAAAGTTTACTCAAAGAGTGTTTTAAAGTTTCAGACTATTTTTAAAACTTCATCAGGCAGAACTCCAAATCCAAAACACAAATAGACTTTGAGCACTCATGAATCAAACAGCTTTTATTAGCAGCATACTGGGCAGTGTGAGCAAATGAGTTTTATATGTTACTGTATGTATATGGGTATTTGTGGCTTCTTCTATAATATTATTGATTGCAAACCACAGAGAGGGTTAGACTGACTTTGCTGGTATTTGTTACCCTGATTGCAGAAAATGCAGCTTACCTGTGCAATCAGATAGTGTGGAAATCACAGCTATATCTTCTCAAAAATACACAGTCCAGACAGAGTTCAATTTAAGAAGGCAAATTAACCCTTTTTATCTGTGTTTCTTAGTTGCTCAGGGCTGTGAGTCTTACACTGCCACTGTGAAACGCCTTTTTTAATAGGTGGGGAAATATTTTCTAGGAAAGAAACTTGCTTGGGGGAAAAAAGAGGGTTAAGATTTATTTATGTCTCTATATTGTTTTATGCAAATTTAATATGAAAATTTAATGGGGTTTTTAAAGAAATGTAACAATAGGGTCAGCAGTCACAGTTTGTCTTGTGTAGTCTAAAATGCAGCATAAAATTAGCAGTTGAGCAAAGATGGAAGAAAAACAAGTGGAATTTTCATCTCACAATTATTGTCTCAACTGAGCACTTTTAGAAGAATGCAGAATTAGAATTAAAGGTCCTTGGGAATGTGCTCGAGTTGCAGCTGAGCCTCAGGGCTGCTGTACAAAGAGTGGGCTACCAAAAACTCACCAGTTATTATATGCTATCTGCACCTCTTCAACTGAGCCAGAGGTGGAATGAGAATATTTTTAGTCTTTCTCATATTTCTGTCTATGGGAAAGTCTCTTTTGCCATTTAGAGGCCTTTATATCCTTTTGGTACTTCCTGGTGTGGAGGAATCACTTGGGCTAAGGGCATCTTCCCCAGAGCAGAAGGTATGGGATGAACTTTCTGAAAGCATTTGTGCTGATAGAGCAGTTGCTATAAAAAAAACCCTCACCAAATCCCTTTTATTTTCCTGCATTGAGGCTCCTGCTATTTGGTAGTCTAAGAACTAACATTGTAACATATTTTGAACTTTGGAATGTTCCTGCTTCCCTCAGGCACAGAAATCATCCTGTGGGTTTGTGTCTTCATTTTTCTCAGGTATCTCTCTGCAATTTCATGGGTTTTATTTAGTTTACCAAAAAGTTGATTGCAGAATGTGACTAAAAATAGACATTTCCAAGAATGCTTGAGTGGAAATATTGTGAGAAGGCTGTACCCAGATAAATCAGTCACTTGTACTGACTTTCCCCTCTAAAACTTTCCCTCTCTTTTGCTGATTAAGGTCTGCTGTCTATGAAGACATGGCTTGGTTTGCAATAACATACTGGAAAGGGCAGAATTAATGTCCCAATCCTGGCATTGAAGGTGGATTTTCTTAGGTTTGTTTTATTTCTTTTTGTCCTTAAAGATGGATTTTACACGCTTTGCCAGTCTCTGGACAGTAACTCCCAAGGGGGAGGATCACAGGATGGCCCTGAGGGCTTCCACCTTCCTTTGGAGGTTGGTCCCTCCAGTTTTCCATCCAGGAATCACTATTTGGCCTCATCCCTCTTTTAGGGATTTGCATTCTTTATTTGCACAATGAAATGTGTGCCAAGAGTTCCTGTCATGAAGGTATTTGAAAGGATAGGTAGAGGCAATAAAAATATAGACAATAATGAGATTAGAACAAAGGAGGAGGGATGATTTCCTTTGGGATTTTTTATTCTTTGGATTTAAGGAGCACACCATGAACTCTGTGTGCATCCTATGGTAAGATGATCAGCTTGCTTATTTGGCATCAGTTAAATCTTTAGTAATATGTTATAATCTCTCTGTTGATTATATGAGCTTTTCTAGAATCATCTTTCTCTGTCCCAGGATATTGTGATCACTGTTAGAAACATGAGTTCCAGTTGGATTTTGCCTGTGCTTTGCAAGTTTGTCTGAAAGACTCAGGATTGAAGAGTTTTTTATTCTCACAAGGCTGGCAGCTCTACAGGCCTTTCCAAGTCACCCATTTCATGCAGAAAAAAGATCTTGTGAAGATCAAACATCTCTAAGGTAAAATCCAAAGGAGTAATTTTTCAGCATATTTCAGGAAATGGGTCCCTGAATAGATTAATTATGGAGATTAATAATTTTAGATCTATAAGTTAAATTCAGTAAATACTTGCAGCCAAAATGCTTACTCTTTAGTTAAAATAGAGAGCTATTTAGGATTTTTAAAAAATTAATTACCAAAGGAACGTGGAGATTTCATTCTTTAATTAAGACCTTTTTTTGTTTATTTCTGTTAACAGAAAATAGAAATTTAAATATTTTTAATCAAATATATGTATGTGTATATACGTATTTGTTTACTCTTCTGGTCTCTCTGAAAACTAAGAAAAATTGGTTTTTGCCTGACTTTCCTCTGGAAGGTAAGAGACTTATTTTATTCCCTGATCAGTTGTCTTTGCTGAGAGTGCTGAACACAGGACCCAGCTCTCAGCTCGACTTTTTTGCAGTGCAGACATTGCTCATTGGAAATTGGATGATCCCATCAAGCTCAGTCCAAGCCATCAGAAAGGATTTCTCAGGCCTGATCACGTGCTTGTTTGTGTGGCTGTAGCTCCTGTTTCAGTGGCTCCCAAGAAGGGAATGGCTCCACCAGTCTGGTCGATACCACAGTCCCCTGTAAGGAAATACAGCTGCACAAAAGTCTCTCCATGTTTAGCAGGTGTTTATTTTTACCCTCTGTGACAGGAGCTGTAGCTCATTAGCAGCCCTGCAGTCAATGAAATTAGAGCAGTGTAAGTCCAGCATAATTAAAGAGGCTTTGTATCTAACATTGGATCACTATAAAAGTCTTTATCCTCCAGAGCTCCTTCAAAGGCAGAACTTCAACTTGCAAGCAGAGCTGTTTCATTGGTTTGAGAACTCACCCTGTACATTCAAGTGGCACATTAGAAAAATACAGTATATAAAAAGTAATGTTAGGGATGCCTAAAATTTGGCAAAACCAGCATAGACTTTCTTAATGCATATTAAGAACTGAGGTAGCAGAGATATGTTTGGTGTATTTTTGTATCTTTATGGTCAAGAGAATTGTTGTTAGAGGATAAGGGTGATATCACTCAGTTTATTGCTGGATAGGCCTTGTCACCTCTGCTACTAATTCCTGTTTAAGTTGGTTCTATTCCAGAGTCTGCCAAGATGTTCTTTGTGCAAAATCCCTTTGGAACTGTGTGTTATACTGGGCTGTTGAGGCAAAAGAATACTGGGCAGTTCTAAACATGTTTTGCATTCCTTATTCTTACAACGAAGAGGTTAAGTAGAATGAGTGGTCATCATTTGCATACTAGATTTATAAGTAAGGCATTGGAGGTCATCACCAAAGCAGAGTTAAATTACTTCTTCCATTGTGTTGAAATTTTTCCTCCCTCTGTGACTTAAGTCATTGTTTCTGTATTCCTTGTGCAGTGGCAAATAGAAAACAAAGACTAGAATGCAGTTGAGAGCTGTGCTGAAACTTCCCTTGACTTTCAAAAGAGCAGCATCAGGACTCCACCTCACTTTGTGGATGATTAGGAAATGCAGTGTTAATGCTAGAGGATAAACTGTTAGACAAAATTCATCAGTTGTAGTCAATTACTTGCATCAAAAATCCCCAAAATGCTCCCAAATAAAAAGTGCAATTTTGCACTGAATGATGCCATCTATGCCCTGATACAGCACAGTCTGTCACTGGGCTGATTGCTTAATGTGACTTTGTGCTCTTTTCTGAAAGATCCCTTGGACAGAATGAGTAGTTCCAGTTTTTGGGATGACTACACATCTCTGAGGAGAGCAGTTAGTGGTGGTTTATCTTGGAATCTCTTGCTGCTGTGCAGGACACGGAGCATTTGCACTTCATGCTCTGCACACACACACTGTGGTTATAGCCTGGCTAAAAAATGCCTCTGGATATTCAAAAAAAGTGACAGGTCAGCCTGGGACTAACCAGGCTCACAGTGGGATCCAGAACTATGTACTCTCTTGAAGCAGAGTAAGTTATATTATGACTAAGTATGTTTAAAATAACTTAGGATTTGGAGGAAAAGAATTAGTGAGTGAGCCCATGGTGTGCACGTAGACATCCCTTTAGTCAAGACACCTTCTGTGAATTAGCATAAGAATTATGCAGATAAGCTCTTTATCTGGCTTCTGTGTAGTTCTTTGAAGTCTTTAGAAGTTTTGGAATTAAGCTAAAGGAAACTGAATAAGCAAGAGGCATTTTGTTTGTACAAGAGATTAACTTTGCTTAAATATAGGTATGGCTTCACATCACTATCTAGTGACAATCACTCTTCTGTGTGCCCATGTAAAATTAATTTTATATCCAAGATGAGTTTTACAATTCACAGTGTGTTGCTGTGAGTCAAATTCAAACACATTTTTAATTTCTTCAGAAATAAGGGGATGATAATTTTGGGATAGTGTTACTATTTGTGGGACTCCCAAGGACAAGAAAATAAAAGACAAATCACAGCAGCCAAACATTAGATATACTTACAATTAGATTTGGAGACAGCAAGGGAAGCAGTCAGAGATATCAACCAAGACAGGACTATGGGAACCTAAATTTTGCAAAAAGAATAATTCCAAATGAGCTTAGTCCCCACAGGAGAATGTTGCCACAGTTTCATGCAAAAAGGAGTCCAATCTTTCTGACAATCTGCACACTAATTCCAGTAGGAAATGGCTGGAGACCCTGTGGAATTCCACCCCAGTCACCTCCCTGGCTCCAATCCTCTCAGCATGGCCCTGTGTCTGTGTCCTGCCCCAGGATCCTCCTGTCAGCTCATGAATTATTGACTCAGTTCTGTGCAGGTCAAAGAGAAGGAAACAGGAGTTCCTCCAGATTCCTCCTTTTCTCACTGGAGCTGTTGCTCCTTTAGAGCCTCTGTCACATGTTCAGTCTTTGTCACACCAAGATGGATCCCCAGTTGGCAACACTGCAGTGCTGGCCTTCCATGGTGACATTTTAATGTCATCTCCAAGTGTGCTGCTACAGTCTTTGCACAGAAACTTGTAGCTTTATTACAAGTTTTATGTCACTAATCTATTAGTCATTTTTAAAGCAAGTTACACTGATTTCCCTTTATTTCCTTTGAGATCTTGTATTTTAATATCTCTTCCATATATGAGTAGTGTTTAGTAAAACCTTCACTGTGGCAAGAGTTATTGAAAAGAATGGTGTCCTGGGTTTGGCTGGGATAGAGTTAATTTTCTCTCAGTAGTTTTGGATTCATTATGAGAATAATGTTGATAACCCACTAATGTTTTGGTTCTTGCTAAGTCAGGTTTATCCTAAATCAAGAACTGTTCAGTGTCTCATGCTCTGCCAGTGAGGAGGCACAAAGAAAAAGGTTTTGAGGGAGCACAGCTGGGACAGGTGAACTGGCCAGAGGGTTGTCCCACACCACAGAGTGCCATGTCCAGTATAGAAACTGGGGGAGTTACCCAGAAGTGGGGCCCATCAGGGTCTGGCTTTTGTCAGAGAGTGGTGAGCAATTATATTGTGCATCACTTCTTTGCTTTAATTTTTCTTTTTATTATCACTATTGCTATTTACTATATTTTTTATATTTTGCCTCATTTCAGTTATTCAACTGTTCTCTCAACCTGTAAGTTATACTTTTGATTCTCCTCCCCATTCCACTGGGCTGGGGCAGGGGGATGAGCAAGGATTAGTTGCCATCTGGGCTTGAACCACAACCGAAAGGTCACCCAGTGCTGACTCCAAAGCTGGTTTTGCCTTTGCTGCAGGCAAATGATTTCTCTGCATAGGTAGCAGGTAACAGTCTTAAAAAATCAAAAGCAAAACAAACTTAATTTAATATAATTCTGTTCTAGGAACACACATTTCCCACTGAAGTAAATTTATCAAAACAGATTATCGAGGCTTTATAATTAACTTCCTAGCAAATAAGAATTAGCATATATTATATGAGTGCAGTACGTTAATCAAATATTATTTAGTGCTGCACCCACCTATGCATGGCCAGGAATTACCAAGTTAATGAAAGACAACACGACGTGAAACTGTAGCTAATTAAGCAAGACACAAAAAATTCTGTAGATGTTTGACTGAATATGTTAGAATTAACTCATTATCATATTTACATGGTGAGTTTATTCCAGTATTTAAGTTTGGCAAACTAAGCTCTTTAAAGTTAACTTTGTTTCTGCTAGGCAGGTACACACTCACTGGATTGCTTTGGTTTGCAACCTCTGCATTTGAAATAAAAAAATAAAAAAATTAAATACCTAAAAGGTTTTTACTCTAGATAGGCTGAATTAGCCCATGAGGTTGTTTTTATTTCTTGCTGAAGAAAAGTTACAATCATTAAGTACTCACAACCAATCAAGAGGCTGCCACAGGTTAGATGGACTAAAACAAGGGATCAAAGAAGTATCACAATCCAGGGACTAAGGTGGGTTGGAAATAACAAGCTACACTTAGAAATCTCTTTAGCAAAAATTCTGCAATTTGTGATTCTACATTTAGCTTTTCCCACTTATTTATACATAGATGTGTGTACTTAAAATTAATTTAGCAATGCCAGTAATAATTCCTCCTTGTAGAGGAATGAACAAGGAGAATATAAACATCCAAAGAGTTTTCTACATCATTTTCTGAGAAGAAAAGTGGTTGTTTTAAAGGTATGCAGAATAAAAAATGCCTACAATATCTCTTTAATAAGTCTAGGTTGCAAAGTGTTCTGTAGACACTAAAGTAGGATGATGAGATCACCCAAATTTGTACTTCTCACAATTTGTTCTCTCTCTTTAGACTGAGTTGTACTGCACACTCCAACATTAAAACAGAAATGTCTGACCCTGCACTACCTCTTTTTTTTTTGGTCTGATGCTTCAAGTAAGCATTAAGAGAATCATGTGAATATATTGACAAGATGTTTGTTTGTTTTAGGGTCATGACAAGCTGTTAAAACTCCCTTCTAGAAAGGAAAAGTAAAATTATATAGAAAATCATCTGTGATTCTCAAGCCCAAATATGTGCAATGGAAGAGAAATTCAGATGAGAAACTAGCACTGTTTGTGTCCTTATCTAATTCCATGATTTTCTATATGAGAATGTGGAATGCTCTGGCTGGTTTTAATTAAACCTGCAAACTGAAGACTGTTTAAAAAAAACTTGTTGGTTATAGAGCATATGTTGTTTTTGTAGGATGCAAGCTCTTGCTGTTCAGATGTACTTGAGTTTCCTTTGCACACACTTGGAGCTTGTGAGGGGGTAGTTGGTTGCTTTTTTTTCCCACCGAAATATCTTTGGGAAGCGAAACCCATCATTTGAAAGCACCTTGACTGTTGATCCAGCAGAAGGTGAGACATTTGAGATGGATGGCTGGTCTGTGCTGTGGCTGCCAGACACAGCTCATGGTGGTGATGCCACCAGATCCTCAGCCATCTGCATAACCAGTGCTGCAGTGAGGATCTGAAACTCAGGAATTCAGACTCTCCTCTATCACATGTCCTGTTTCCTATGGATTCACAGAGGCTCTTCCTTCTATCCTGCATCTGAAATCTATTCTGCAGTTTTTATGCCTGCTCCTGTGTTCTCTGTCAGCACACAGCAAGGTGCCAGTGACTTTCTTCATAATATCTTTGTTCTGAACTTTACTAAGAAATGAAGATCAGATCAGATCAGACTTTTTTTCCCTGTATACCTTTTTCTAATGCTTTTGGAAGGATAAAGCAAAGGCCTTTCAAAGGAGGTTGGCTTCACTCCAGCATCAGACAATGCATTTGATTATGAGGCCCTAAGATCAATGCAGATTCCTGAAACTACCCTCAGCTTCAAATAATGCCTGACTGAGATGTGCAGATTGGTTTGATCTGCATCTTTATCTATATTCTGTCTTATGCAGATTTTTTTTCAAATAAAATGTTAGAGGACATTGTCCAAAACTTTACTTTTCCAAGATGATAATAGAATTAAGACCTTATTTTGTAATTCACATTTAACCCCTGATTTCAGACTGAGTTTTGCTGTTCCACAGGAATTAACACACTGTCTCAATTTTATAAAGGCTCAGCAGGAATGGCCAGTGATGATCAATTCCTAAAATCACAAGCCTTGAAGATGTTAAACCAGTGAAGACAAGACTCTGATTTTTAATTTTCTTTTTTTTTTCCAGTCAGGGTCAAAGTTTTTCCATCTGTTGCCAGTTTTCTTGATTTTTTTTTTCTCCTGACTTGAATGGGAGGCAGTGTGATACTTCAAATACTCTGCTTTCTGCAGGCACCTGATTAAGAATCTCTGCTCTTACATTTTTTACATAAAAGAGGCAGTGAGACAGGAAGTGTATTTATCTTGCTACTGCAGTTTACCTTGCCATTGTGCTACCAAGAATCTATATAGTGTATAATATTTTGATTTTTGAATATCACTTCTTGCATATTTCCATTCTGGTTTAGTGAATTGGAGGCAAGGTGATGAAACAGAAAATACATCTGAATGAGAAAGTGGCCAGAGAGACTGAAAGGTAAATCAGTGCCACAAATTGTTATTTCCACAAGCTGTTAGATAAGGCAGAACCAAGAAAGCAGGTAATAAAAGTAGAGCAAAATGGAAAAACAGGAGGTTATTGACATATGATCTAAATTAAAATGTCTTGTGTTACTGAAAACAGTTTTTCATTGTTTAAGTATTCAATTTTTGCCACTTTCAAAAATTAATAGCAGTTGCCAACTGTCTCCAAAAGGGTTTAACACTTCAGTGTCTGTATATTATTACTCCATATTCTGTCTTTTATAAAAAGATCAGAATAGAGCCAATTTTAAGATTTCAATATATGTATTTCTAATTCTATTCTTCATGAGTAACCATACTATTTATTCCCTTTTTTTTTATAAAACTTGGAGAATTTTGTGAGTAGTGGTAGTAGCAAAAAGACTGAAGAATGTTAATTATGTATGTTCAAGTATTAGTAGATAATGGCCTATCACACCTTATATCCACAGCACAGAGCTCTGTTCTCAAGGGATTTAACACAATGACTCTCAGACTTCAGTACGTATGCTTTGGATACAATCTCTGAAGATTAATAAAACTCAGTGAAATATTTACCTTAATTGCACTTCAGCCTCTTTCTTTTAATCATCTCTAATAGTTGTAACAGCAAGGGCTGCTTCCCACGAGTGGTTTTCCCATTAGCACCCTATTGGAAATAAAGCTGGAAGATGAAGGTTGGCCACCAAAGCAGCAGAGGGTTTAAGGTAACATTCCCAGGGTTTTTCCATAGGACATTCACACAAGCCTGGCAATAAAAGCTGTATCAGAGAATGACTGAGCTTGGCACAGAGCTCTGCAGACTGTATAGTCTATATAGCCCTGCTGGGAGCAGGAGCAACTGGGGCGTGTTCCTGGACAATGTCCAGCTGGATTTTGAATATATTTAAGGAGACTTCATGACCTCTTTGTTTGACCACTCTTGTCTTAAAGAACTTGGTTTGGTTGTTTTGTTTTTTTCCCATGTGTTTAAATGGAATGATTTATATTTCACTTTCTTGCCCAACAAGAGAAGAAATTAGTATCTGGGTTTGATTCAGCTGTTTTACAAGTGAAATTGCAAACAAATGTAGAATTTAAAGGAGGATTACAATATTTTTATTTATGCCATTCTGCTTGTTCAATACCAATAGCTTCATTCCAGAGAGAATAAATACAGCAGACAGCAGTAGATCAGGATCAATATTCAGTTCAGGACACCAGAAGTGTTCACTTGTAATAACTTCTGGCATCCACTTTTTTATGATGCCACAAAACTAATGAAGCTTTAACTTTTTTTCAGTGTCTGCAGATGGTGTGAAAAACTCACTTGTGTCACTGAGAGATAAGAATGAACACCAAAGGAAAGGTACATCTAATTCATATGTTTATGTGTATATAAAAGGGTATGTATATATATATTTTAGAGATTAAAAAAGTGTATGAGGAGAGCATTATTTTTCATGAAAACTTAAAGGTTTCTTTAATGCAAACTCAGGAGCCCTTTATTAACTCTCCAGGTAGAGAAGAAGAGACATGTACAAAGAAGAGACTTTTAGTTCCACTGAATAGTTTCCTGATATTATTCCTCACAATGGTAAAATTTTGCTCTTTACTGTGTATTTTGACTCTTATCTTACTTATCAGCCAACACCTGATTTCAGCCTATAACTCTCAAGCAACACAAGTCACCAAGGAGTTTTGTAGAAGTTGTAGCGCTTCAGAAAGGTAAACGTCAGGCCAGGCTCATCTCTTGTTCTCAGATCCTCCCAGCATTAAAATTGATGAAGAGAAGATTTATCAGGACGAGAAATATTCCACTGTAACACGCAGAAATGCAGAGCTCCAGGTATGTCCTCATTTGTCACTGTCATTAGTCATTCATCATTGAGGATCCCTCCAGCTCTAACCAGCAACGGTTCGAGTTGTGTTTAGAAACAGCTCCCCTTGCACCTTTGTGGAACCCCATTCAAAATCTCTGAAAGTGGAAATTTATTTAAGACAGGGACTTAATGAGGCTCTTTGCAGCCTCAAACTCACACTTAAATTTATGCAGGCCAAACCATGCTATTATAAACCATCTGCATTCCTTCCTTCAGCTGAATGCAGTTTTTGCTAAGCAGGAAAGGAAAATGTATCCTCATTATTATTTTTTTTTTCCAGAGAACAAAGTACTTGAAAATAACTTGAATTGTCAACTGCAATCTTGTAAATTTTCCGAGTACTTTATATTAGGGTTAATCAGCTGATAAGAATCAATGCAGTTGATCATCTGATTAGTTGAACTAAATTGTAATTAAGTGCTAATGAAGATCATTTGTAAGCATCTGGAATGCATGTAATTCTTAGGTTTGATTTCTAAAGCTTGACAGTCTTCTGTTCTCCTAATTTTTTGAATGCTGTATTTCCCTCTTGCTTTTGAGACAGTAGAAAACAAAATATCTGTGGGCTCCTCAGTACAGGAGGAATGGACACACTGGAGTGAGTCCAGCACAAACCATGGAGAGGGATGGAGAGGAAGCTCGTTGGGCTTGGTCAGACTTGGGAGAAGCCAAAGAGAACATCCACACCTGCATAATGTGGGTGTTTTACAATTTGGTAATACCCAGTTCAAAATAAGGAACAGAGTGTTGTAAACAGAGAACTGTCTTTGGGCAACTTGATGTCTTTTAGAAGCAAAAATAATAATAACCCATGTTAAAAAAAATGTAGGACCAAATTAAGTCTAAAAAGACAAAACACTCAAACTCCATTAAAATTCAATGCACTCTGATTTCACTCACACAAACAAGGTTTCTTGGTCTTGAAATTAAAGGTAATTAACGTTTGTTTGCTTGTTTGTTTTCAATTTAAAATAATGATGCAGAGTTAATTCTCTGCTGTCTAATATCTGAGTCTTACACACAAACCCACAAAACTTCTCATTTGCACCAAGATTGTCTGGTAATGATTTTGATCAGAGAATTACATTATGGTTTCATTAACTCCAGAGAAAGCTTTTGGTTCTTGTGCTAACTCCAATTATTTTGTTTCAATAAATGCATGGGTTGCTGTACCTTTTTTAGGGCTGTTTCTCATTGGAAAAACAAAATATTGAGTAGTTCTGTCAGCATAGTTACTGCTCAACAAAATTATAGTTAAGCAGAGTTCTGTGCTTCCAATAACTTGAAATTGCTTGAAAAAATGTCATTACAGAGGACTCAACCCTTCTTTAGTGTGGGTTGGCTACTACTCCATCAATAGGGCAATAATAATACTAACTTGAAAAAGTAGCAAAGCAATTTTGATATCATGATAAATGTTTTGGATAAGTTGCTGTCTTATGCACTGACCTTGGCGAGTGCCTCCATGGCAGTGTTGGAGGTTTAGATACAACTTGTCAAACAAAACAACAGTTTATGAACTTAAAAAATTAATTTGCCTCAGCACAATTTAAAAAAATGGGTGAAAAAAGACAATAAATGCAAGTAGCTGTTCAGGTCATATCTTTATTAATAGCATGTCATTAAGCAAACTAAAAAGCGTGAACTGTGCCATATTTAGAGATTAAGTGGGAGCAGAACCTCATTAGCTCTACCAGGAAATCTCAGTCAGATGATTGCAGGGCTGGGAGCACTCCATGAGTACATCTGTGGAGTCCAGCCTGATTAAAGGGTCACACAGAGAAACCAGGAACCTTCAGCATTGCAATATTTGGGTTGGCTCAGTCCTGTAGAGGGACTACAAGAACCCACTTGCCTGTCTGACTTGAAAATGTCTATTGTTATACAGGTTAGAAGAAAGAATTTGTCCAGGGTGAGCCCAAACTGCTCAAGGGAATAATTTCTGTGTGAAACCACCTTAGTGGCCTCTTGGTAATGGACAAGTATCCTCATCCTCACCACCAACACACACTCCCAAAATGTTTTTAATTGTATCCTCTTCAAGTTTCTCAGTACAGTTTGTTTCTTCCCTCAGTTGCTCAGCCTGGTGTCCTACATGGACAGCCTTCACATTCCTCTAGGAATGCTCTCCTTTCCCTCTGAACCAAGATAAGTCTTTCCTATTACAGTACTTTGAATTTTCCAAAGGACTGAGTTCCTAAGGCCCAGTTTAGCCAGTCACTCCCATGGCTGTGCCATGACTGTGTCACCCATCACAACAAGGGTTAACTCCTGCCAGAAGAGTGAGGAAAAATCAGCCCTTCTTGCCTGGGCCATCTGAAGTGGCATTTATGGAAAACCCTTAAAGCATGAACACAAAGACAACCAATAGGGAAGTTTAATCCTAGGGAAAAAAAACCCAAACCAACCAAACAAAGAAAAACCAACCAAACTAAATCTCATTCCAGCAGTATAAACCTTGTCAGGTGACCATGTGCCTGTCAAGCTCTCCATGGGGCCATGAAAACTGTCATTATCAACCAGTTTTATTCCAGAAGGGAATCCAGTATGAGCCACCATTATCTATTTATAGTCCAGAAATATTGCAGTCTATCTTACAGATACATTTTTTATACCTGTAAGTAGCTGATGAGTTTTAGAAGTCTGAATTTCAGTAAAGCCCCATCCAACCCTCTAAAATGTAACCTTTTTTAAAAAAAACTGGTCTAACTTCACTGCAACTATACACTGTCCAAAAAGGAAACTAAAACATAAATATTTCTCAGCTGGAACACAGAGCTACTTGATCTCTCTCAGAGTGACATATTTTACTTCAGCTCCGTCTGACTACACATTGTCTCACCTATAAATAAAGTCATTAGATGGTCCACAGAGCCTTCCAGACATGTCTATAATCAGCAGTGTTATAATCTGAACACTTTCTGTATTGGGAGTTTGATCTATACAAACACGGATACAACAGTAGAGGGATTTTAAAAGTCAAATAAATGTCACTGGAGTGCAGTAGTAAATGTGTCCGAGGAACGTGCTACCTTAATTGAAAATTCAAATTACTGAGCATTGCTCCTTTTCAATAAAACATTCAGTGCTGTTGAATGAAAAAATCAATAGCTGCTTTATAGTGCATTTTTCTTAAGCAGTAGGCAAGCACTCAATTCCCCTTCAAAGGATTTTTATTCTATCTTTAGGATTTACTTCTCTTCCTCTTTTTCTCTCCCTCCCCAGAACAGTCTTCGGTTTCTTTTGTAAACCAAAAAATAGTTCACTGGCAAAAACCAGAGCATGTGGTATTCAAATTTGGTTGCCACTGTTGTATTTTAAAGTTCTTATGAAGTCAGGTGCCTGGATACTTCTTTTTTTCCCTGAGTGAACACTTAATTTAGACTTTGTCTACTGAGATTTGGAACGTTCTAGTTCACATTGGAATGGGATAGGATTTAAATTTAAGGCAGGAGCTTTAACATTCTTGTAGGATAATTTGAGACTTGTCCTTGATACTCAGGAAAAAAAAATAGAACAAATATGTAATAGCTCAACTGGAAATGGTAAAATGTGCTGGAGATTTGTGGGTTGAAAGGACATTGTAAATACCTGTTAAAGCAGAGATCTTTGTGGAATGTGAAGTTCTCAGAGAAGATTCTCCATGATGCTTGATAGAGAACAAGAGTGATCCTGTTGCTTTTGACTTTTGACCTGTACTGTTGGCAGTCCTCCATCTGGGTAGGCTCTAGACCAGTTCTTTGTGTCACTTTGTCCTTTCTATTTTCACTGGATTTTGTAAAGTTATCACAGAACCCACGTCATTGTTGAGCTGCACACAAAGCAGAGCTGGTACACGTTCCCTTCTCTTCTCCCACCTTCCTTTCCTGTACCCTTGTGAGTCAGTGGGGCTTTAGAGAAGTTAAATCTGCAGGTTTGGGGGTTTGTGGAAGGACATAGCACACTTTTCTGTTATTCCTCCCCCAGCTTTGTTCCAGGAAGTGCTTATTTAAACTACTGCAATAATCTGGACCACAGCAATGAGTAACATTTACAGATTTGCTGTACAACTTGTGGCAAGAAAAGCTATCCTGTTACAGACTGCTGGGCATATAGACTGGTGGGGCTTTTGAGTCAAAATTACATTAATCTTTGAAGATAAGTATGTAAGAGGTCATTAAATTTCAGCATATAATTCACAAATATTGATTGTAGCTGGTACTTGAATGCACAATGTCACTACATGTGCCATAGCCTGAAGTTCTGTGTATATTCCACATTCTCACAGCTTTAAGAATTAATTCTAAGCATCACTGTTTTCCAAAAGAGGAGAGAGCCATGCCACTAAGTGTTACTTAGAGAATAAGCTCCCAGGGCAATGTGCCTTGCTAAAAGACCAGGAATGAGCTTTAATTTAAGTTTGCAGATCAAAATAATTCCTTGGAATGTAGATGAAAATTGTGTGTGCCAATATAGACTCGTCCGTTGGAATGGAACTTGTCCTGTTGCAGCATTTCCCTGATGTGACTTAGCAACAAGGCTCATTAGGCTCCGAGCTGGAAATTGGAATGAGCAAAGAGCCAGTTCAAAAGCAGGGAAACCACTGCTGGGGCTTGTGCTGGAAGTGCTATTGCACATCTTTATCTCAGAGTGCTTCTTACACTCAGCCTTGTCATTACCCCAAATGCTGTAAGCAGCCTCCTTTTCTTTTTTTTTTTTTTTTTGTCTTATTTTGTGCTCTGGTTTTGTGTTCAAATTAGCAGGTGCTTGTTAAGAAGCATGTGAAGAAAGCCAAAAATTCCCAAATGCTGTAGAGACTGGGTGTGTGGAGTGATGCTGAAATTCTCCTGTGTACAGGAAATGGTGAAGGACCGACGACTGGTACCCCAGGGGCAGAATCTGCTCTGTGTTTGTGACAACAGCTGTAAGTTCTGGAAGCTTTTTCAGTATCTTATACAGTTTGTTTTCAACCAGCTGAAAATGCAAGCTTGATTTTTGACTCATCAGTGAGGTGAGAGAGTGGTGAAAGAACCAAGTCTGTTATTTTGTTCGCTGCAGAGTCACTGTCCTTAAGTGACTTCTGACTTTTTCAGTCAGCACATGATGCTTTCCTGGTTGTGCTGAGCATGAGTGATAAGCAGAGTTCAAAGCAAGTTCAGTCTGCCCCTCTCCATCCTCACCTGCCTGGCCTTTACACCAGAGCTGCTTTCAGCCAGGGATGTCCTGGTTCAGTGCATGGCTCTTTGGACACCTCCGTGCTGTGATACCTCTCTGGTTCACAAACCAGAGTCAGAACAAATTCCTCTCCCTGCCCTTCCTGCAGCCTTGGAGAGTGTCCTCGTATGTGGTCATCCTGGTTGGAGAGTTGTGTTTAAAGCAAAGGACAGGCTCAGGCTGCAACATCCTGCAGTTCTAGTCCATCTCCCAATATTTAATGATTTGGAAGTTGAATTTTTTTAATTTTTATTTTTTCCCCCAGGAAAAATCTATTTTCTCTCATAAAATTAATAACAGAACATAGAAAGTAATCTACCAGCAATTGCAATGGGCCAGAAGAGATAAGACACTGAAAAAAATCCAAAACAAATAAACATGACAGAAGGAAAAAAATACACAATAAATGATTGGTAGCAGTGAGGGAAGGTAATAGTGAAAGATGGATAAAATCCCAGTTTAATTCTGAGCAGGTCTTGATAACAAAACAAGTCATAGAAGATGATGTCTGGAGGGCTAAATAATTATTAGGTCATCTTTGAACTTGGCTTAACCTCGAAGAATTTAATTGAAGTCAGTGACATTGTAAATAAGTTTAGTCAAAGTATCTTTAGTCTTTTTCAAATATAAGTCAGTGACATATTGCTGTGAAATAGAAGGAGGTGCAAAAATAGTAGTAATGCCAATTCTTCTTACTGAAGGATTTGGTAAGTTCTGAGAAGTGTGTAGAAAAAGAATGTAAAAAAAAAAAAGAAATGCAATGTTTTATTGGTTTTATTTTTAAGACAAAAAAGCAAGAAATGTTAACATTTCCTACATTTTTTCTAAGCTCCTAAAACCTAGATTTATTTATTTTTACTCTACAGAGCTATAGATTTCCATCATTTGTGATGTTTGTATCAAACAGGATAACTGAGAAATGCTAAAAACAAATCAAATTGCTTAGAACACGTTTCCCCAGAGTGACATAAATCCTGGCATTTGAATGCTGTGTTCTGTTACCTTACCCTAAGCAGCAAAACAAATGGCTATTGCTGATACATAATCTTATTCTTAAGCAATGCTGAACAGCGTCCTCAAAATTAATTTCAGGCAAGACAAATGATCCGGAGGAGCCAAGCCAATCCCCCCCTGACCTCCCCTGGAGGCTCTTCCAAACTGCCACTGCTGCTGCTTGTAAAGCCAGTCATGGGAGCTGTCAGGGGCTGTGCCAACCAGGCGGGCACAGAGCCAGCCCCGGGGCTGGAGGCCAGCCAGGCTCCCTGGCACTGCCAGATGTTTGCTGATAGTCCTCCATGTGTGGGTAGAAGGCTCCAGGAAAGAATTCCTGCCACAGCAAAGACAGCCAAGTCGGATGTTTTAGGGTAGCGCCGTGTGTCAGATGCCTTTCCAAACCCTTGTTCCTGTGAAGTGCTCTCAGACTGAAGCACCGGGAAAGGTAAAACCCCAAAGTGAGGATTTCCAGGCACGGATTCTAAGGGAAGGAAGAGAAAACTCAGACTGAATTGGCTGGCTACACTGTGGTACTTTCTAAATCTTGTGGAACAGATTCATATCTCTTTATATCCTGATTTTCTATTCTGCAATAAATATGGATAGAAAGGGAGCCTGAGTGGTTTTGTGATAGTATGATAACCATTCCAGAGGTTCTTTCCCCCCATTCCTACAAATCCCACTGTGTGAGCAACAGAGAAAAGCAAACAATACTCAATACCATATAAACATTTCACAGCAATTTCAAACACCAAAATGTGTCTTCTTTGTTTTAAATAATTTCTTTTTCCTACTCGAGCACATGAGATGTTATAGCTGATCGTAGAACCTACATATGACTTTGTTAGGTTTGACTTCAACATCACCAGAACAAAATGTGCTAAACTGCATTAAACATTAACATCAGAGGGTGGCCCAACAGACCACATGCAGCTCTTAATTAGACACAGGCAATTCTGTGGGAGCTGCTTGGCTTACACAGAGTTAAAGGAGAGCAGAGTTTGACCTCCTGACTGCAGAGTGCTAAATCCTGTAGCACTCAAGCCATGGTAACACAAGACCCAGTGCTAACCTTCCCATGGAATACAGTCCATTGTGGCTGGTGCCAACTGGATCAAATGAACATTTGCAAAGGTGTGTTAAATAGTAGCCAGATCCCATTCTCTTAATTATGCAGCTTTCACCAGTGTGCTGCACTAAATCATCCTTGCCCAGGGGTGGTATAATTACTGCTGAATAGCCTGCTGCTGAATAACTTAATATACTAGAGGCAATAATTATTCCCAGAATGTGTCTGTTCCACTTTGCCTGTTTACTTGTGTTCTTCAGAAAAATTATCCCATGCCTTAAATACTCTTTAGGGCAGTTCTGGTCCTTGCCTTGACTATTTTGGTCACAAGCTCAGCCCTTTGAGAGTAAGCTAAAAGACTTCTGTAGAAGAATGAAATGGTAATGGAATAAATAACTTCAGTAGCTCTATAGAACATATTTTTTAATTCTGTCATGGTCGTGCTATTCATTTTAATTTAATCTCTACTGCCAACCCATTGCTTTTGAATTGCTCAAAATTCTTTCTTCCTGCTTTGAAAGAAAAGAAAGCTAAACTTACAAACCCCAATAACCAAAGGTCACTTTTATCTTTAATATTTTAATAACTCATTATAGTTTACATTTGCAACTGGAGAATTTTCCTCAGATCCAATTCTAGATATGGCCCCACTTCTTTCAGGCCCGTGGTCCTGTGCTTGCTTTGTGCCTGCTGGGAGTGGGAGCAGCTCATTGCTCTCATCCCCCCCTCTCCCCTTAACTGCTGCTATGACATTTGTGTTGAATACTCTGCTGCTGCTGGAGAGCCTGACTTTTCACTGGTGTGTCTCAAGGGTTTGCAAGAAGCTCAGCCCACAAATGCTGCTGTGACAGGAGTATTTCCTCCAGATGAGTGTTGTGAGCACTGCAGAGTGGGACTAACACTAACCCTTGGATGGTTTTTGCAACTGAATATGTTTCAAAACTCTTAGTATTTGTTATCATTTTAATTATTTAAAAACTTTATTGTTTGCCAACTTTTCATCAGAAATGCTCAGTTTTGAGTTATAAATGGGTAGTATTGGTCTATCAGTTTGTATTTTCCTGGCAGTCTGTCCTCAGCATTGTATGCTTTTTACCTTGGGATGTAACCTTTGGGTCTCTCACTGATTTGACAATTATATTTCATGTAATGTTGTTTATTACTGTCTGGCTTTAAGGTGTGAAAGATGCTCAGCTGAAAGGAACCCTGGGAATGAAGAGTTAAGTCCCCACTGAACTGTGTGAATATGGCTCTGTGCCCTCAGTGCTGTGTTTGCCCAAGGTACAAACTCCTTGTACGTGACCCCAGACTGCATTTCTGGGCATGTTCAGATGTTGCAGCAAACAGTTAAACTCCTGAGAATAAGTGGGGAATGGATTATATTCCTTCAGCAGACACTCATTCGAAACCATATTTGCTTATAACCTTATCTGAATAAAGGCTGCCCTGGTTCTGAAATCTATAATGTTATTTCATTACCCTCACATTCAAACACGCATACAAATCTGACAGGCAGGAAATTCATTGGCTGAAAGCAACTTCCACTTCAGCTGCTGTATCTATTTTGGTTTATTGTCTTGGAGGCTGTGTCAACCAGCCTCCCTATTCAAGTGTTCAGTATTCAAGTGCTGAGTTTTTGACTGGGAGCAGACTAATATTAATCTTCAGTTATCAAAAAGTCTAATTCATCATCTATTTCCCCAAGTCCCCAGTAAAAAGAGCTTTTTTATATATTTAAAGTCTGACAAGAATTCTTTTTTATTTGCTGAAGTAAGATTTTATTTAAACAAAATTACCACCCCCAGAACGGGATGTGAAACTAAAGAACTTAAGTGTCTGATGTTATGGCATGTGAAATCAAAAGCATTCTCTGCACCTTGGAGACAAGACCTACCAGATGAAAATCAAGTAAACTAATTAGTGTTGAGCAAAGAACATTTTATATATTATGGCTCTCTGGGCTAATTTCACCCCTTTCCAACTACTCATTATATAAAACTCCTTAAATCAGTAGGACATCAGGCAGTGCACTGAGAGCAAGGTCAATGAAACCAGACTCTTTTGGGATATAATGAATGGAGACAGAATTCTCCAAGGGATCTTCTTAATGTATGTCAGGAGCACAACAGTTCACAGACTACTATGGATTTTTTGTTACCCCCAACTGCTGTTTCCATATTTTCTTCTTGAACATTTCTGAACTGAATATGGGGCAGTTTAATGGAAAGTTCTCATTATCAAACTGCCTTTTCATGAGAAAAAGGTAAAGGTGGACACATGGAAAAAAATCAGGAATCTGTTTCTATTGGGTTAAAAACCTGAAGCTGATGAGCAGCCATGTAATATGACTTATTCCTTATTTTATGGAGGTACATTTTTAATGTTTATCTTTTATTGCAGAGCTCCTTCAAGTTGGCTGTCTGAACATGCAGAAGGAAGGCTGCAGTAAACTCCTGAAACTCTTTTCTAAAGCAAATGATCATCTAAACTTATCCATTTCCAAGTACATAACTTTAAAAGGAATGCTTTGGAAATAGCAGTCTCTGAGCAGTTCTGGCAGAGGTTCTTCAAATCCAGGTGAGTCTTTCTTACTTTATTTAGAAATACTGGGATTTGTTCTCATTTGGAAATGCCTGTGATGAAACCCCCACTTGGCAAAACTGTTTGTCTTGTGCTGAAATGATAGGCCAAATGAATTTTGCTGAAACTCTAAGGTGATCTTTACTCTTATTTTGCACACAATCACAGCATTCTGTAGCAGCCTCTGTGGGGAAGGATCAGGGAGAAAAAAGCAAATCAAGCAAATGAACAGAGAGCTATAGAGAAAATACAGAAAGATCTGGTTTCTTACAAGAAGTCAGGACAAACCTTTTCAGACTTGAGAGTTCTTGAACAAACTGTCATGAAATTAAATCAGTTTAGTAGAGTTAGCAATTATTTTGAAAACAAAAAAATAATAAAAGTAGCTTAAAAGAGAAGTCTAAACCTTAAGTAATCTTGCACATTTTCTCTTGAAATAATATAAAAATTCTCAGTGTTTTTTGTTTTGGGTGCATAAATGTTCATTTAGCCTTAAAGTTACCATGATGAAAAAACAGTCAAGAAAAAAAAATTCATAACTCATCCTAATACAGGTTATCCATTAGATTTCAGAGATGTGCTGGGCCCATCTAAATCTAATAACTTCGTAGAATCATTTTTATTCCTTCAGGTTTATTACTTATATGAAAAGCCTGACTTGTCCACACTGAGCATGAGAAACAAATCTCTTTTATCGTACAAAGCACAAACTGGCAATCTGGAATAAACAAATATATATACAAAAAAATCTGATTCATGTCTGAAGGCAAATCTGAACAAAATATTTGATTTAGCATAACCTTGGCAGTGTTTTTCAGGCTGCCTTCAGCCACAAAGGCACATGAGCTCCTATGCTCTGGTCTGTCTCTAATGATTTTTGATGTGCTTATCCTTAAGAAGTTATTTCTCTGTGACCTGCTAAAAGATTTTATACCCTGAAGTGCCTCTACTTTCTCCATTCATAACTAAATTGGAACACTCAATTTTGAAATAATAGTTAGTGTGATTTATTATTTACCAAGGCAGCAATGAAGAAATGTTTTTGAAAAGAAGCCAGTAGCAAATTACAATCGATTTGCACAATATAACAAATAAAATGTTTTACAGAGGCAGACTTGCTGTTTGAAATGATATGTGGTCCATAATCATATTTCCAAGATGTCTGCTTCTTTATTACTGTCAACAATTCATTAATCATCCTCCTACAAAAAAGGTAACTCCCCTTCCCCCATTTCAGACATCTCAGAAAGTGCTGATTGTGGTTCTGCAGCTTCTCCTCCTGTTTTAGACATTCTGTTGTTTAAGTAAAATATACATTAGAACCTCTAGATGTCCCTTCAGGTGCCCTGGGAGCAAAGGAAGGTAAAATTACTTATGCTGAGATGGAACCATAATAGTGATTATGATGCTGGACTGCAGTTACCTGATGGGTTGAATGGCAGCTCTCAACAAACACAGAAACTGGAGTGACCATATGCATAAATCATTAAAATCTTCCTAAAATAGTGTGTGTAGATAGACATTCTTGCCAAGTTCACTGCAAGTAGGCATTCAGGTTTGTTTTTTTTCCAAAAAGGTGAAATATTGCATTTTTATAACAAACAAACAAAATTTGGTGCAAATCATAGAATCAGTGTCTGGTTTGGATTGGAAGGGACCTGAAAGATCACCAAGTTCCAGCTCCTCAGCTGTGGGCAGGGACACCTTCCACTAGCCCAGGTTGCTCCAAGTCCCTCCAGCCTGGCCTTGGACACTCCCAGGGATGGGGCAGCCACAACTTTGTGCTGTTTGTAACTTTTTGCTCTTCATCCCCAAAGTTGTTCAACCTGCACTTCCTGTGACACAACTGTGCTCTGTGCAGTGCTGTCAGTTGGGAAAGGACACTTCTTTCAGGTGCCCTGAATGTTGCAGATGTTGAGTTAATCCATAATAATTTTTCTAACAGCCTTATTTAGCCATATTATCCTCCTCTTCCCATGTTTTAGTGTATGTTTGCCTGGTTGTTGGTGTGTTTCTGAGGAAGAAAAAGCAGCAGATGCCAAAGATGCCTGAGCTAAAAAAATGTTCTAGCCCAGTGATAGAAATGTGCCTAAATGAGAGAGACTAGAGAACAAGAAGGGTTATTGAATCCTCTGCTGCTCCCTGTGTGTATCTCTGATTGTGCTGGACATTTCACTGCAGCCCTGAGATAACACAGATGAGTTGCAGAGGGATGAATTTTCTGCTCCTAGTGAAGTCTAAATGAAAGATTAGATCTACAAAGATGTTTAGGCATGTAAAGATGCAGATAAATGCTGACAGGACCATCAGAAATCCCATGTTTAGGCCAGTGAGTTTATTCAGAATTAAGTACATTATCCATGCAATTCACTTCTGAAAATATCATCCATCACCAAGCTGGATGTTTAAATGCCACTGTAAATCTGCCCCAAACTATTCTTTTAAGAAGAGGAAGACTGAGGAAGACCAACTGGAAAATCTACAGAATAGAAATAGAGCTACTGCTTTATTTTATCCTGGAAAAAACCACAAGCTAATTTCCAAACATAGCTCGTTACAGCCAAAATCACTGAGTAGTGCACTAAGTTATCTAAAAAGCCTCAGGACCTCCTTGGCCAGACAGCCCAGTCTGTTAAGCCAGTCCTTTGATATGCTGTGAGCAGACAGAGAGCAATCTCTCTGTGGCCATTCCCTCTGTTGGTCTCCCAGACTGCACCTTGTTGCTGTTCCCTGTATTTCTGTGCATATCCATCCCTAATGGATTCCCTTCCATGAATCCATGGAGTCTATCCCGAACCAGTGCACGGGAGGAAAATGCAGGGTTAGAACCCTTCTTTCAGTCAAACTGAGCTGGAAACCTCAAAATGTGACATTGGTACCGATTAATTGTAACCATCAGCAGGAGGTTTAACCCCACGTTTTGCTACATTGTGCTCCTTAGAGAATGGAAATAACAACCAGGAGAGAACAAGGGGATAAAACCTTCTCATTCAGGAAAACAAGGTGCATTCCCACTGATGGAATGAATAAAAGCTCTACCAAAATCTGGAAGAATGTTTGCTGAGACAGATGTGGCTTAGCAGCATTTTCATGTAACTGTAACCAACCACAATACTTATATATTGATATAATTGCTGCTATTCATTGTCTTCATTGCAGGTGCTCCCAGGAACACAACGTGGGAACAAACAGTATGAAAGAACATCATGTGACCAGAGCAATGTTTTCCAAATTTTTCTTAGTCATTGAATTTTAATTTGCACAAGAAACCTTTCATATGAAAAAGGGCAGCGCTGATTTTTTTATTATTACTATTATTTTTGTTTGAATGCAAGTCATTTGCTTTTGGAGAACCTTCACGGGTTTTTCAAGTCTTTCATTTTGGAATTAAACTCTGCCACTTGGATAAGGCAGACAGGCAGCTAATTAGCTGGAAAATGGCCATTGAGAGCTCTTGGAAAAAAAAAAATCACACTTTTGTAAGTAAAATGATTGCTGAGGATATGGTATTGATTTGATAGTTTTTCAGCTGAAAAATGTTTGCTAATTGGAGAACCAATTCCCTATTTTTATTCTCAGCACAGAATCAAGAAGCTTCTGAATTAAGCATCAAGAGCAAATACTTGCTGAAGGAAAAATGAATCCAATAAAAGGCCAGGATGTGATAGCAGCTGATATGACAAGCTGGCAGCCCTGCTCTGGGCATCCTGCAACTGCCCTGTAAATGGACAGGTGGAGATAATCACAAACATGAATCAAAATTTAATATCAATGAATGCTGGTAGGCAATTATTGCTGGCCAAGATAATAACATTTTTCAGCCCTGGTTTTCATCAAAATGGTCCATGGGGTGATAAGTACATTTGTTGTAGTGATTAACAGTAAGATATAAAACCTTCTGATGTGTTGTCCTTGCTTTCACAGAATTGTCTCTTTTTCTGAAAAATGATTGTGATAGAAATGGGCACAGAGGAAAACTAAAAATGTCAAATGTTTCTTGACAGCCTTAAAAATTCCAACAAAATATGTGAACAATGTGAGAATTAGTTCAAATTATTTTTAAATGATGCCTTTTTTCATTTCCCTCTAGATAACTTTATTTCATCAGGCAGTGTTAATCCTGTGTTAATGCAATTTTCAGGAGAGATAAATCGTATCTCTTTTTCTGTTTCAGATGTCATTCAAATAGCAAAAAGCGTTTGGTGATCTCTGGGAGCTGAATATTTGCAGGCTGCTGGTAACTGCTGAGAAATGACACCAATCACTTCCTCACATCTGCATTCCCTCTTTGAATTTTCTCAGGTTTGTTTGGTGTCGTTGTATTGATTTTTTTAAAATATATTTTTCTTTCTCTTCCAAATCAGATATTGACATTGCTGAAAATATGTCAGCCACTAGTTTAATTTCAATAAATATATGTGCAGCAGTACAAGAGCTGTAGTAAATCCCCCCAGCGACAATATCCCCACTTTCATACCCCTCTGTAACGCTCTCCATCCCCCAGTAAATAAGATATCTATGGAGCTGTGGGATGCTTGCTGGGAAGATAGAATAAAACATGGAAGGATGAATAAACGAGTGCTTGTTTCTTCCAATGTGTGTGTCTTGTGCTGTTTTATATCCCTTTCCTGTCCCTCTTTTCATCCCTACTGTCTCATTCCTTTTATTAATTGCTCTGCTTTTATTCTCCTTTCCTTTTTTTGGCCTCTCTTCTTCTTCAAAGGCATAACTTCTGTTCAACTCATTCATTTCAGCTCATTCATTTTTCTTTTCTCCATTGTCTTTTGACTGTGCAAGTCTCCTTTCCTCTACCCCAGAGAGATTTTCTCTGTTCTCTTTTTTCCGTCCTTATGATCTGTCTGCTCCTCCTTCTGGCTCTAATTCTTCTGATTTCTTTGTCACATGTGCCCTGTCTTACTGACCCCTTTCTTCTGCATTCTGCTTCTGCTCTTTCTCCTTATGGCCTGATTGACTTCATCCCTTTGGCCTTCTGTGTAACTGTTTTAATTCTTTTCTGTGCCCCATGGTGCACAGCTGGCACATCTGCATGCCCTGATCCTTAGAATATCCTGAGGTGGAAGGGACCCACAGGGATGACCTAAACCCAGCTCCTGGCCCTGCACAGACATCCCAACAATCCCACCCTGTCCCTGTCCCATTGTCCAAACATCCCTGGAGCTCTGGCAGCCTTGGGGCAGTGCTCACTGCCCTGGGAAGCCTGTTCAGTGCCCACCACCCTCTGGGGGAAGAACTTTCTCCTGATGTTCAACCAAACCCTTCCCTTGCACAGCTCCAGCCGTTTCCTGGGTGCTGTCCATGGTCCCACAGAGCAGAGCTCAGTGCCTGTCCCTCCTCTGCCCCTCCGGAGGAAGCTGGATCTGCAATGAGGTCTCCCCTCAGTCTCCTCTTCTCCAGCTGAACACACCAAGTACCCTCAGTGTTCTCACACACTTCCCCTCCAGGCCCTTCCCCATCTTTGAAGGGCTTCTTTGGATGCTTTCTAATTGGTTTCTATATTTTTTTTCTGTCCTAGTACCCAAAACTGCTGCCAGGATTCAAGGAGAGCCTCCCCAGTGCAGAGCAGAGTGGGACAAACCCCTCCCTCACCTGGCCAAAGATGCTGAGAGCCTGATGCCCCCAGGACACGGTTTGCCCTCCTGGCTGCCAGGGCACTGCTGGCTCGTGGCCAACTGGCCACTTTCTGTAGTTCTATCATTGTGTCTGGGCTCCTTCTGGAGCCTTCCACCACCTGGTGGGCTGCACCTTTAGCTGCTTTGGGTTATCTTGCTGAAGCCTAAAGGACTCTGAGTGCCCTGGAGACTCGTTGCCTTCCAGAGCAGGCTGAGGAGCTGAGGTGTCCCTGCTCCAGGGTCCTCTCCATGTCCAGCAGAGCATGTGGGGAGGGAGGGGGACCAGCCCTGGAGCCCACTGTGCTCTGATTGTCCTGCACTTCCCAGAGCTGTGAGAAGCAGAGCATAATTAGCTCAGCACTGAAGCTTTGCACAGCCTGGAATCGTGAGTGCCACTGATGGTTCTGTACAGTGAAGGGCTGATTTTATGGAAAAAGGAGATTATTGAATTGCTATATGTCAGTCATAATAATTAGCAAGGCCTGTGCTCACTGCAGCACAATGATGGGGGTTGCTTTTTCCATTTAGTGGGTTCTAACTTAGCTAACAAGTATTTGAAGCTTCACCTTCACATCAAAGCCTGCTTATGTCATGGGAGGGCCCACACTGGATCCAATAGCTTGGGACCGCTAAATTCTCTGTGCCTGTGACACTGATGGACTGTCGGTGTGGTGGCTGCTCTGCAGCAGACTGGGAGCCCTCTGTCCATTCTGGGCAATTGGTAAATGCTTGTTTGCCACTTTTGGTGGTTTAAGTGTCATCCACCCAACCACGAGTGAGCTGTTTGGGGATTTCCTCAGGCCAGGAACCAGCTGGGGTAGGACTGCCCTGCTTTAGAAACAGGAATTTAGCTGAATGGGAATGAACTGTGCTTGGTAGTTGGTCCAAGGGTCTGAAGTTGTTCTGTTGTGAACAGTAATGTGTTATTTTTAATCTGTTCAGAGCCAGTTCTGTAGCATCCTATGGACTTGAATTCAGGAAATCATTCACAGTGGTCATTTTGTGTCTGGAGTGCCAGACTTGCAGTGAGATGGATTTAAACATGCCAATAAGAATAGAATTTTCTAAGGGTGGAATCAATTCCCCAATTCCTTCCATAAATCGGTATCTTCTGTGGATCTATCACTCAATGTTCTTTATGAGCTTTGTTGAATTGGTAGAATGGGCAGCACTAGACCTATGTGGAACATCTTTTTTTTTTAATATATATACCAAATAATTTTGTCTTTTTTTTTTCCTAGTAATGATGAAAATATAAATGTTTTCACTGGTTTTGTTTGAGCATCAGTTCTCTTTGATCACTCTCATCCATCCTACACAGGTGAAACTCCATGAAATGCTGCTAATTTATATTACCCCAGGTTAAAAAAAAAAAAAGACAACCATAGGCAACTCAAAAGTGTTTTTACATAATATTCATATTTTTATGTAGGAATTCTCTCCTGTCCACCATTCTTCCCATGTGCCCTTGAAATGGGAAAGGCCTGCAAGTGTCAGAGTGTTTTCCCATCCTCTTGTACAAGCAGGTTTTAAATATGTTCCACATTCTGAGGTACTGAAAGAAGCAGTTTCCTTTCCTTTTTTTTCCACCTTAGGCTAATGTTAAGAAACTTAATCTAGGATGTTTTTTAGTTTCATTTTCCTTGCATGTTACCAATTTTGCAGTTGCTTGTACCAATGCTACTTGTAAATACATTTCCAGTCAACCCCCCAGTCCAGCCAGGAGCGTTGCTGTATTTATCAGAAAGTTGTGTGTGGAGAGTGTGCTTATCATTGACCCATCTCCTTCACCTTTCCCTGCAGGAGGAAATTATGTATTTTATTCAGAAGTTAATATTGGATGTGTTTGCTAAATCTTATGTTTGACAGTCTGAGGAGTTAAAAGTTCAAGATGGCAATGTAAATCTCAGAGTACTTGCCCAGCATTGATTTCAGTTCTGCCTATTCTTTAAGTACTGTTTATTCTTGGAGACAGGATCCCCTGTGATCTTGCATCTGAGGTAATTATACTGTGGTAGTGTTTAATGCAGAAAGCATTTCTGGACTGCCAACATACAAGGTGATAGGAAATCCTCAGCTGATCTGCACTCATTTGCATTTCTGCAAGACTTTTCCAGAGCATTCCCATTCCAAGCAGGGGTTGAGATGTCCTTAAAGCAACCTGAGAGTAGTCTCTGTTTGCTCTCAAGAAGAAGTTTCTGACCTCTGCCCAGGCTCCCATTCCATATTTTTTGGCTCTGGGTGCTCTCCCACAGTGCCTCCTACACTGTATGGCTGTGCTGATCCATTCCTGACACGTTTCCAAAGTGCTTCCAGGAGTGACTTGCATTCCAAGTGGGCAATTAGAGACAAAGGTGGTACCTTTGTTTAATGTTTTATATTTAAAAAATCTTTAAAGTATCTCCTAAGCTCTAATGACAGGGTTATCAACAAACATGAAAAAACCACAATATGAATTATTTATTCCTCCATCTACCTCCCAACCAAATAAAGTCTTGTTTAGAATCAAATCACAGCTCTGGCAGAGACAGGTACTATGGTGAAGGAGTCAAAGATGTGATGACAAAGTTATTTCTTTCAGCAAAACTCCTACAAGGAAGTTGTTAAATAATATATTTACATTTCCTTATATTTGCATATAAGTTTATTTATCTACATCTCTTTCTAAATCATGTTCTTGCGTATGGTACATTTTTATATATACAGTTTATATAAACAAATATATGAAGGGTTTATCTAAATATATTTATAGTTTCATTCTCTGACTTAAAAATATTTTTTTTTCCATAACAGACTTCAGTAATTGGCACATTTGATAGTACTTTTTCTCCACTGAGATTTGCAGACCATTAGAAACTGCTCTCATTCATTGGGATGAATTGGAATATTGAAGTATATCTCTATTTCCCACTTAAAAACTGCCTAAATAAATTGCAAAGTTTTTGCCATGGAACTTCTAACTGGATAAAAGGCTTTGAAACAGAACATTCTGGAAGTTCTGTAAGAGCCTCCCACTACCAAACCCTTGCCATGCAAACCCAATACAGCAGAGAGTATGCAGATTCCAAATTCCAGTGGTTTCTAAATTCTGGCACCTTATTTTACTCTGATTGTATTGACAACTTCATCTGGAAAGGAAATGGAGGAAAATATTCATTTTGAGTAAGTTAATTCTGTTATTGATTTTAACTTTCATACCTACACACTTGTAATTGTTCCTGTCATAGTTTCAGAATCCATGATGGTCAACTAAGGTGCTTAGGTTGATATTGCTTTTAAGTTATCAATTAGTTCTTAAAAGTGATTAAAAAGAGTAATTGCCTAACTTAGTAACTCTGTGTAAAACCTCTCAGACCATGACTAAGCTATTCATCATAAAGTATGCTCAGAATTCACTGCATTCATATTTTAAAAACCCTCTCTTATGATCTCAGTTTGCACAAAACTGTGTAAGAAACAAGATAATGTGCTAAGAGGGTGTGGGTAAATAATATTCTGGATGCAATGGAAGCAGAAAAAGAGCAGAGAAATCAGACTACCATGGATGTTTTAGTCTGTTTGACACTAAATTCCATCCAGATGTCAGATCAGGTCACAATTACAAAGGAGTTACAGAATCAGTGCATGGGGAATGAGTTAAGCAACAGCTGATATTAACTCTGAATGTTTTTCCTTCTTCAGTTTATCTTCAGTAAAGGTGGGTGGGTTTTTGGTTAATAAAGACTTTGTATTTTCTTGCAGAATTTTGTTGTATTGATTCTGATGTGAACATCATGTAAATTTAAGGTCTGCCTTCTATTTGTGGTATTAAAGTGTTGGTCAGCACTTATGAGAAATGCTGAGCAAGGAGTCCAATTGCCAAAGTGGCCTCATTTCACTGATGTTGCAAACAATTCCTCTGCCCAAGAACTACTGTTACCTTCTGATCTTCAAGTTCAGTTCCTAGTTTGCTTTTCCTTTTTCTTGAGTTTAGCTCAGCAGGATTTATTCTCTCTTGAACAAAATGACCCACAGTTTCAACTGTGCTGTCTAGAAAAGATTCAGCAGAATATTTTATACTTTCTTTTCTGAAGTACTTCAGACATTTTAATTATCAAAGTCATAATTTTATGATCCAAAGTCACAGGAAAAGGACAAGCAAGGAATAGGTCTGGGAAATTATTAACATCAGCTTCATCCAAATATAATAATGTTTTAATAGACATTTTCTTTTAAGTCTTTTCAGATATTTTACCTAGGAATAAAATTAAAATAAAGTTACTTAATTACTCATTTGGAAAATAGGGGTAATGTAGGCATTAAAGCTGAATTTATTCAATTACCTTTAAGCATCCAGGAAAAGTCCCTAAACCCAAAAGGGAGGGATCCCTTTTATATCCAGCACATCAGAAGACACGGGAGACTATCCCAATTATCTGCCAACCAAGGAGAAGTTCACCTTCCAGCTCCTCCTTGAGGAAACAGGGGAAGACCAGAATGATGGATGGCACATGCAGGACAGAAAAGTGCAATTCTTTTTTGGAATAGGATGAGTCATGCAGAGCCTGGTCCTCAGCAGGTCCCATTTACCTGAATGTGTTAATGGCTCTCAAACATTTTTTCTTTTTTTACTAAAATGCCCTCTAGAATTTTTATTTCAATAATATCCATCTCATAGGCCCTTACTGATAGAGATGTTGGAATCTTCGAGCTCGATTATCCCTTGCATCAAAGCAATGAGAAGACACATAAAATCAGGGGGCACATCTCTCTTTTGTGCTGAATAGATGCCTTCTACCAGCAGCAGATGGAGAAGAGCCATAAATCCAGTCCTGGCTCACTCAAAATATGTGTCCAGCCACATTTTGTTTGAAATTCCAGGTCCTTCTCTAAGTCCTAAACACCCTTTTGGTCTTTGTCCAAGCTGCTAAAGATCTGAGAGGGTCAGTATCCTCTTTGGCTTCTGCTAAAATCATTTGTTCTTGGGCAGCTTTTCCTTACCAGCTCCAAAACCTGCCACACTGGATTATTTTTGCAATTGGCAATTTGGCAACTTCTCTTATCTAAAGATGCCACAGATGCTGCAAACTCATTTAATCAAAATTGAAGATTCGTTTTCTTTGTGCTTTGAACTGCTAATGTGCCATTTCAGTCCTTTGCTGGTTGTCCCATGAGTACATCCCCAGATGATAACAAACACCAGTATCAGTTTAGGCTGGGTATTCTTTTGTTTCTTGCTTTAAAACTTGGACAGAGAGCAGACAGCTTTTTTTTTTCTTTTCTTTTTTTTTTTAATGTAAAGATTTATAGTCCCCATGATATTCTAAAGGAAGGATTTAAATTCTCTTTGTTGTTAAACTCTTGATGGTTTAAAAGAGTAACCTACAGGTTTTAAATCTTGTGACAAGTAATCACCAAAGTATTTGCTACCTGGTTTTAAGAATTACTGAAAGCAGGTGGAGCTGTGGCAGTTCCAGAAGTTCAGGGAAGCCCTTGGTGATGCTGCTACAAAAATTGTTTGGGAGATTTGGCCATCACTGGTCACATTTGCTGTGAACCAACCAGTTAATAAAGGAGGAAAATCCACCTCAGGTACTCTGGCTTCCCTTCTCACTGCATCTTTGTTTCCTAATCAGGGCTTGATACTGTGAACAATTTAGAATGTCTGTATTGATTAAACCTTAGGAGTCTTCCCTTTAAATTCTATCTGGTATTCTGCAGACTATAATGAACGTTACGGAATGCAGGGTGTCTTCTGGGAAACACCTTGAGATTATCAAGTTTAATTTCCCCCAGGAAGTTCTTACAGCAGTGCAATCAAGCTGACTTTTACTCTCTGTAATGGAAGGAGATTTAATCTACAGTTTTTCAACCACCACCATTTCCTAATTTTCTTCTTTTTAAAAGGAAGGTTCGCTCTGGTTTTAGGTTCCTGTTAGACTTTTTCCCACAGTGCAACTCATGAATATTCCATCCCTTTTTAGTATGCTGAATATGTACAAGCAGCCTAAAGCCTATGGTTAGGAAGGAATTTCTGTCAATATTGCAATTAAATCTTGTCTGTAATAATAGGTGACCTTTAATCTAGTATATATTGAGTCCCCTAATCTCTCAGATTGTAATTGAGTGATGGAGATGCAAGACTTTATGAAAGAAAGGCAGATCATAAGAAAATAATTATATTTTTGTGTAAACTATGATTTTCCAATTACTACTCTCAGCTGGGACAGAAAAATATCTCACTCATGGTATGCTCTGATCCAAAATTAATCCTTTTTTAACTGTGCCTTTTTTGATTAAAGACTAATTTTTCTTTCTTCCAGGCAAAATCCTCAACCCCTGTGGTAATTTTAATGTAACATTTTTTCTCTTGCCCAGGATATTATTAAAGTATAAGCATATTGATAAATACAAGTTTAAACAATATTGGAGGTATCTAGATAAATAATGATTAGAATTATATTATTATCTGTAAATATTACTTTGATGGCCAAGTGTATCTGTTACATGGGGGGGAAAAAACCCCTTTAATAGCAATTTTTTTCAATTTCTGAAATAATTATCTAATTTTTAGAATTAATATTTTTAATATATTAAAAATGGTCAGGGCATTGCTGAACATGTCTTAGAGCAATGCTCCTTTGCTCAGGAGGAACAAAGCCTGGGCTAAAAGCAAATCTAAATTTGCATGAAACAGCTTAAAAATCCATACTTTGGAATTTACTTTTTACTCTCTGTATATTAGAAAACTACATTTAAAAAAAGACAGTAGTTTATACTTCAAACCTCAGGGCATTTGACTTGCTTGTGCTCTACTACTATGGAAGTTTAGATCAAAAAAATACAGATTGAATCTCTTTTTTTAATCCTTGAAACAGAATTTCATTTATGTTGATACATAAAGATTTCAATGAATTTTTTTATTACTGTTTTTTTTTTCTAAATTCCAGGGAGGGAAGTTCAGCTCAGAAAATGCCAAACCACCCTCTTTATTTCTTTTAAATCCACTCTGGTTAAAAAACTATAGTTAAGACATGAACAGCCCTTGTAGGCTGTAAATAAGATCAACTCACTTCATACACTTAAAAATAATAAGAAAATCCCTTTTAAGGTTGAAGTGTTTCAATCCCCTTGGGATGGGCTATGTCAAGAGAGGCCCTCACAGGAATTTGGAAGAAATCTGTGCAGTCCCCACCCAGAAATGAAAGAAGACTGATAAATATCCTCTGAAGGATAAATTAGAGGTTTGTCAAGAGAACCAAGGGAGACAAAGACAAAAGCAAAGGGGGGAAAAGATTTGAAGTAAATGGCATGTCACTAAGTGTGGAAAAGGGTTGATGGGTGAGCAGGGAGGAGGAAGGGACATTCCTTCTCTATTTCTACTTCAAAGGGACCATTAGAGGCTTAGATTGGTTCTGGTGCAGTGAGAGGGATGGGTCACTGCTTTGAGAGAGGGATCTGAAGATGGGTGGGAAATAAAAAGCTTTAATCAGTGTAGAAACAAGACAGAGACAAGAAGTGAACAAATAAAACACAGAGAGAGCAAAGGAAGAATTATTTTACAGATGAGTGAAGTTCTGCTTTCTTTTGTGGCAAATGGAAAGAGCTACGAAGGGGCCACAAAGGTTCCTGTGCTTGGTTTCTCCATGTTGACACCCACAGGCAGAGAGGGAAGCAAGAACAACACAACAGTAAAGGAGATAATCAAAAGCAGTGGAAAGGTTGCTGGGTTTACAAATAGCAGAAAAGGATTAAAAATGACAGTTGAGAGTTGCTAATGCCCATTTAGAAAAGTGGGAGACATGAAAAAGAGTGAATCTCTGCCACTGTGGGTGTACCATGACACTACTACGGGTTGTCCCAGGTGGTCAGTGGCAGCAGGGGCTGGACAACACCAAGGCAGCTCCAAAAGAAGTGTGAAGAAAAAGATTTACCTGTAGGAGGGGGCAATCCAACATGCAGATCTTGCCTAAGACTTTTTTTTTCCTCAAACTGTACACAAATGGTTCAACAGGAAACCACTGCCATGCTAAACTTGGTTCCTCTGTGTGACTGCAGTCCAGAAGATTTCAGGTACATATTTGCCCTCCTTAAGTAATTTTTTTTACTGGAAATATTTGTTTCCTTACTCTCCAGTCCTTGTAGCTGTTTGCTAAAAATAAAAGGACCTGATGGTGAACACCAGTTTCATAAATGCCAAGATGATCTTGCAGGATGAATTTAAAATGTGGCTTGAATTAAAATAATTGATATTTTGTAGGTTGTTCATGTTGTTTATGTAGGCCCCTAATCACTTGAGGTATGTTGAAGCTTTTTAACTGATACTTAGTGCTTTCAAATTAGTAAATTAATCCCCTGGGTGCACAGCAGCTCAACATACCTGGGGTCACAGGGCATACAGTTATTTTTTGTTGCTCTCTACAGATTGTCTTGACATGTAGCATATACCCACAGGGTCAGAAGAATTGCCCTTTGATTACATGTACAATAATCTGGATCTCCCAAGGTATTCAAGTGGTTAATTAAATATCAAGTAATTGCTAAAACTACTAAGTGACATTTAATTAGTATGTTAATTGATATCAAATTTCCTCTCACTATCTTGTTTTATGTTAATAAAATCCCTAAACATTTCTTCCAAGTAGATTAGGAAACAATGTTCTTCAAATGTACTAATGCAAAACAGCCTTAAGCATCACTTCTGCTTCTGGAACTTCTGACTTAAATTCTTATCCCAGCTGTTATACTTTCTGTATCTTTAAACTTACTTTGTGTTAAGGGTGTATTATATTTAGTAGTACAGACCTCTCTTGGAATTGATTTTGACTTTTCTGAGCCTATAATCCCTCAGAAATCTATCAAAAGTGTGATGACTGTTGAATCTGGAGCTGTGTCTCTTCCCTCGGGCATGGAGAGAGCAGAGATAGGAAGGCACATGGGAACGTGCAGTGCCTCCATCTGGCTGATGGGAGGGATGTGTTCCTGCACTGCCTCCCCCTGTGGAGTGTCAGATCTGGGCTTCACACAGAACACAGCATTGCCAGCCCAGTATTAGGTGATTATTCTGATTATTCTGCAGCAGTGAAAGCTGCCTTAGTGGGGGTTCACACCAGGAAGGGTGTTCCCCTCCTCCCCTCCATGAGCTCACCCAGGAAACAGCCCTGCTTTCCCTTTCAGCTTGAGCCTTCCCAAAATTCCCCTGCTTGCCTTGACTGAAGAGCCCAACTCTAATATAGAAAAGAGATGCCTTGAGGCTTGAGTCCAGAAAAACACTGACTGAACTCCAGAATGACAACAGCCCTGAGCTTGTCCTTCCTTTCAACCACTGAAGTGTTCCCAGTGGCCACATCAGGAACAGGTGAACAGACCAAAGCTGAATCCACTAAGAGAAAAAGTTGTTTTCCTACTGTTTAATTTCAGAACATACTGCAAACAAACAAACAAACAAACAAAAAATCCCTATGAATATTCATGTGAATTTTTAAATGAATTCCTTTCAGCTGTGCTCATGCCTTTTGTGTGTCAGCTTTCTGTGGAGCTTCTGCGTTTTATTGGTGCCAATGCACAGAGAGAGTTGGTTTTACATTCAGGATCACAAAAAAGCAAAGTCTAATTTATTCTCCATGAGCATTCACACCCAGTTACTTCAGAAGAGTCCAACTGGGGAATAGAAACAATGGTGTATGACCACGTACAGGGAAACTACACAGCTCTGATGCTTCCTCCTCTGCTTCCAAATCTGGAATATCCCTGGAAGGACTGTAAAGGGAGCAGGTTGAGGAAGGACTGTCAGAGAACTTTGAATTGTGAATAAAGAAAAACTGTGACCTGTTTATTTGTGGATGTGTCACAGGAAAAAAAAAAGAGGCAAAATTGGTGAATAAATTATTCATAACAAAGTAGTCAGCCCTATTTATCTGTCATCCAAATACTACAGTAGAACTAAGAATGCAGCAGATAGACAAAGTATGACACTGATTTTCAACTGGTTTTTATTGATTGATTTGAATTTCTGTGGCTTATATATGACATTGATGTCATATATAGTTTCACACAATATACCTTTCAAGTTTCCCTTTGGACATATTGTGCTAATCCACATTTAAAGTCTTTCAACAAATGAAATATTTTAAACCTTCTGTACTACAAAGTGGATTTATTGCTGTTATTTGTTTGTAGCCCCTCTCTCGGTTCAGAATGTCCTCTGCAAAGTTAACACTAGTTGTACAACACTGAAGTAATGACATGTATCACTGTAAATATGAATAATACATGTGAACAGCAGCCTATTTAGGAGCTGTGTAGACTTAAATTCTTGAAAAATAATGAAAAAAAAATCAGAATTGAGATGTTTACCCATAAAAACCTTCAAGCGAACTTATCACAGGAGATAAAAGCATTGCTACCACTTTGAGTGCCCTTCTGCCTTGTCCATTAGCCCTGGCAGAGAGTGTCAGCCCCAAGAGGATTTTAAAAGACATTCCAACTCCTCACTAGCAGATACAGCTGTTTGTGGTCACTGCCACCAGCAAATGCTCTCTGATCTCCCTACAGCTACACCTTCTCTGCTTTCCACCTCACCCTGTTCAATGTCTTCCTTTTCACTTGAGTCGTTGTGGTCCCCTCTCTCCCTGGACCTCCAAGAGTCAATAAGCTCCACCCTGATGTCCCTCCCCAGCTCTCTGTCCACCCCACCCTTCCTGAGCACTGAGGAAGTCCATCTGTCACCATGTCTCTCTCTCCTGTTTCATATGAAGCAGTTCCAAGCCATTGCCAAGTCATTAGGCAAATGACTGTAGGAATTCAGTGGAAGCCTCTGCTCCACACAAAAGGGAGTCTCAGCTCATCAGCTGCTCACCACAGAGCAGCAGCTCTGGCTCCTGCTGAGGGGCTGGAGAAGTTACTTGGTGCCCAAACAGCTCCTTGCTGGGGATCCCAGGAGTTCTGCAGGGCCTGAGCCCAGAGCCAGCCTGGAATGGCCAAGGTGAGGGGCACAGGGCACTGGGACCTGCTTTAGACAGACAGACACAAAACCTACTTGTGATGAGAGTGTGGAGAAGAGAAGGCTCTGGGGAGACCTCAGAGCCCCTTCCGGTGCCTAAAAATGCTATAAGAGAGCTGAAGGGGGACTTTGGACAAGGACCTGGAGTGACAGGACAAGGGAGAATGGCCTTAGGCTGACAGCAGGCAAGTTTATATTGAAATAAATTCTTCCCTGTGAGGGTAGGGAGGCCCTGGCACAGGTCGGGCAGAGAAGTTGTGGCTGCCCCATCCCTGAAAGTGTCCAAGGCCAGGTTGGATGGGGCTTGGAGCAACCTGGGCTAGTGGGAGGTGTTCTGGGATGACAGAGGCATTGTAACCAGATGGTCTTTAAATGTCACTCCCAATCCAAACTATTGTGGGAGTGACCCATTGCCTTCAGCCATGAGACTGAAGGTTGTACCTCCCCAGGACCTGATACTCAGAGAGTGTCCTCAATTCTGCCACTGCTCTTCCCTCTCCGCTCCAAGCATCCCATGGCTGCAGCTTTTCATGCTCTTATGATTCCCAAACCTTATTGGATGCATTTTACCTCCACAGCCTGTCAGGATCCCCAGGGATTCCATCTGTGGCATTCCATAGGCTTTGCATACACCTTTATGGTATCTAAAGGAATAAGTATGTGGGTACCAAAATCTTCTGACAATGGAAAGATGTTTTCCATGCAGTGACTCTGACAGAGGGATGGCAGTGCTTCAATCCTTATTTCATTAGTTTATCCTTTGAAAAATAACATAAGCTTGAGATTAATTTACTCATTTTCTTATGGATATTTTTCTAAGTTATTTTAATTTTTATCTAGAAAATATTAACATTTGATTACTAATTTTTGTATTCTATAGTCTTCTGATAAGGGCACCAGTATGAGAAATGTCTTTATTAGATATGATTGCTGGTTGTTTTGAGGCTAATTTTGAGTATGTCTTATAGGAAACTGCATAGCTGGAAACTGGTAGTGCTTTGGGCTATAAACAAAGCAATGCTGGCATTAAACCTTTACAGTACTGCTGGTTTTTCATTTTTGTTGCAAAATGAGAAGAGTGACCAGTGTTTACCAGGAGTTAAGCCAGTGGTTTGATTATTTCCTGCATGGCTAATATGATTTCAATTGTTTCAATTATAATTGTTCAGGCATGAAATGCTTTGTGGATCGTTCAGCTAATTAAGAAGAGATTGTAATTTACTTTAAGTCCTTTGTCCAGCAATGTTAATCTAAGCCCACCAGTTAAGAACTGCCAATGGTAAGTAAAAGTTGAAGAATCCATCTGTATAATGAAATTGGCCTTGTAGCCCTGCCTGCAGCAGCACAGTTGCAGCAGGTCATAGTTTGCATGTAATTAATAATATATTGTACTTACAGAAAGTTTTCAGATATCTAAAAGTCTGGAAGATTTGATGCTTAACTTATACATATATACAGTGAGTGCATGTGCCTGTGCATTGATCCTCGTGGGTCCCTTCCAACTCAGAATGTTCTGGGATGTGTTTGGATAATTTTCTCCTGGCTGCTTTTTTGTGCTGTGCTCTGTGTTTGCAGTGTGTGGATCTGCCAACATTTACAGTTCCCATCTATCCATGGATTTAAGAACAGTGCCCTCTCCCTGGGAACAAATACAGATGCACAGAAACTTGTGGAGTGGGAACCTTCAGGTGGAAATCTGTCCCATGCAGAGTCACTGACAGGCTCACAGGTGGTTTGTTTCTCCTGAAAGATTGGAGCTAAACCTTCACCAAAATGCCTTACTAAGGCAGAGCCTTGTATGGCATGTTCCAGATTAGCAAATTTGGGGGAAAATGGAACCAGTGTTATAAATGTGCCCAGTACTCTTAAAAAGGCTAATCCTGCCAGCCCTGCCAACAGAATCCCCAGTGGATATAAGCACAGCTTAAACTGGCTGTAAAATACAGTCCTGAAGGGTGGCCCAGCCTGATTAGAAAGTTTGGAGTGGTGTGAAACTATTCTAAATAGCTGCTTATACATTTAATTGATTTTTTAGCACAGAATTCAAGGATCCTTGCAGTACTGCTTGTAGTCTAGTTCTGAAAGGGGTTTTATAATTTCTTGCTTTAATAAAATAACTTTAATGGGGTTTGTTTAAGATTCTTATTGTTTTCAGGACGTGATTGAACATTTATTCCATCATAGCAAATCTTCCACAAAAGGAGAGTGAATGTGTTGTTGGACATAGAAAAAAATAATATCTATATAGAATCCATTTTGCAAGATTAAAAGCAGGCTTTGAAATACCCAGACAAGATGGATTTTTGGAAGGAATTAATTCAAGTATCCAGTTCCTAATGACTCTATTCCTCAATTTCAGTTGCAAATTCTTACCTGAGACTCTGGTGAATGAAGTGAAGAGCCATAGGTATGGTGTCTAAAGACATGGCAGAGGTAAATAAACTGTGGATCTTGCCCTGTGGGTCTGCTCTGAGTCTGGGGAGAGGTCAGGAGAGTTGCTTTCATTGATTTAAGTGGGCTGATAAACAATTATTTGATGAAATATACCATCAAAATCCTCTTGAAGCCAAATGTAAAGGGAAATCTAACAGAATGTATTATGAACAATTCTCCTTCAGCATTTTAGTTACAGAAGGAGCAGATACATCACATTCAATCTGGAAATAAGGATATTTTCCTGTACCTCTGCAAGTGTCTGCAGAGAAACCTGATTTCTCCTGCTGATTTGTAGCTGTGTTAAGATAGAATTGTGTGGTCTCTGGGGCTGCTGCTCTGGGTTGTTCCATGGGCATTAGAATGTACAGTACAGAAAAACAACAAACAGCTTGGAGATGAGCTCTCCTGAGGTCCTCTCGAAGCTCCCGAGGAACCCTGAGCAAAGGGATGTACTTTGTGCTGCTCTTTCACGTCTGAAAGCATTTCTGCTTTAATTCATTCTCTTTACTTCTGCTGTGCTGACTATTATTATAGTCTAGTGAGTTCCTAAATGTGGAAATGCCAAACAAACAGGTGTCAGACTTCAAAAGAAGCATTTGTCAAGACTTAATGTTCTGAAGCTAAAGGCGACAGCTCAACCTAAATAAGCTCCTCTCAACAGGATTTAAGTTTTGCTAATAAAAAAGTAATAATAGAAAGTAAAGTGTGAATCCAACAGCAGAGAGCTTAGAAAAATGTGCATCTGACATGATATCTTGATTTAAACACTGTAGTACAGAGCTCAAAGTCCAAGAGATCTACAGTTCTCAAATCTTTTCTCACATTACTGTGGTTTTTCCAGGTTTCATTTTGAATTATGTCATTTCCGTGCAGGATGAGTCAGGAATTTCAGTTAATATGGTATCAAGCAGGATTTTTTGTCCCTCTCAGAAGAGCATTGTTGTCCAGCCTTGCACATGGGTGGGTTGGAGCCAAGGCTTGACTTTACTGGCATGGACAGTCCACATGCAGGTTGTGGCAGAGACAGGAGGAGCAGCTGGACTGGGTGGGCTTAGGGGACATCCCCTCCTATTCTCCTTCTCTCCTTGCAGCAGAGATTGTGGCAGTCATAATTCCACCTTCCAACAAGCTGAGTGCAGGGACAGAGAAAGGCTTGGATGTTTGCTTTTCACTAATATTAGCCGAGGCAGTATTTTATATTAGGTAGAGCTATCTTTTCTATCAGCTCCAGCAAACACTGCCTTGTTTGTTCAGGCATCCCCTAATTAAAAGGCACTGACTATGATGGAAACAGTCAAATGAAATGTGCTCTCAGTGTGCATTTTCCCAATATATTTGGATGTATCCATCAAACAAATGTCTATTCTGATTCTTTATGAGCAGCAATTCAGGAATTAGACGTGCATGCCTGGTTCAGTCTGCAGCCTGTGTGGGGATCAGCATGAGGGGTTTGTAAGAAAAAATACAGTCTGACCCTCACAGCAGTGCTGAGCAATGTCTGAAGGGATAAATATAGATATAGGTACATAAAACACTCATATATATTAATGAGATTATTTGTGGCCTTCTAAGATGCACAGGATTGGACTCTTGGCTGGAACAGATGCACCAACAGAGCAAGTCTGTATTTGTGTGACAGTGCTGTGTTAAGAAACCTTTAAACTCAGGCTTTGGAGGCAGGAGGACAAGGAGCTACAGGTTATTGTCATTATAATGAAGGAAGGAAAAGCAAGAATAGCTGTGTGCAAAGATTCCTGTGCTGTGCTGGAATGTTTGCTTTTCCAGGACAGCACCGTTCTATCTTCTGTTTGTCTATTGAATGATAGTAGGACTGAAAATCCTCCATAAATTCTGGTGGCAAAGTCCCAGGCACAATAAAAATAGCTGAATTTTACTGATCTTCACCCTTGAGTGGCTCCTGTCCAGTCCTTTTCTCAGGATTCCATTCTGGGCATGTACAGCTTAGCAGAGGAAAGAGGTTTCTGTGAGAATGAGCAAAGGATTCATTTTTCTGCACAGGTTTTGTTCCTGCTTTCCCACACTTGTTTCCTGAGTCTTCAGTGGACACTCTGCACTAAAAATTTCTTCACTGCTGGAAACAGATCAACTCAGACTCTTCAGAAAACATGAGAGAGATTTTTGAAAGATAATTCCAAGTGCAATAATTAAAATTCTAACCATTAAAAGGAATCCCAAAGAAGCTACACCAGTATCTGTACAGCCCCAACCACTGCAGTCTGTCAGGTCCATTTGTAATACTTGATAAAATCAAGACATTTAAAGGGAAGGAAAGCAGAAGTTATAAATGTAGAATTCCAGTGAAATAGTTCCAGGCATAATTGCTGCCCTATAAATGAACAATAGCATCTCATATTCTACCTCTTTTAATACAAGTCATTGTCAGAAGTTGTGTTCTCTGGGCTTGTAAAGATGGAAATTGGATCTAAATTATAGATGTTTTCTACTGACCTATATGGTAAATGATCAAGAATTACAGAAGTCTCATGCAATTGTCTGCTCTGCATATATATTTAAAGAGTGAATATTCAAAAATGATTGTTTCTCCATTTCAAAGAAAAAAAAAGGAAATAGAGCTGTTCTGCTGCCTCTACATAAAGCATTTCTCCCAAGGTCAGAGGCAGAGGTCAGAGCCAAAATAAAAGTCACTCCTGAGAGTGATTTGCCACGTGATCTTTTCTATGTTTTGAAAGGTCAGAGTCTATGTGGGACAAATTTAATAAACAGATCCCAGAAGTATTGCATTCAATTTCCGAGGAAACACTCCGGAATGCGAGAATTGGGATTTTGCTACACTCAAATGCCAATTGGTTTGTGATGTTTTGTCTTATAATTATGAAGGTGGCTCAGCTCCAGCTGAACCAATGATTGTTATGTCCCTTCTCAAAGAAAAAAAAAGCTATTTAAAATGTCTGAACACTGATATTAGAAACGGTTAAAAGTGAGTTTGGATCTGCTTTCTGCTTTCCTGTGCTGAGCTTGACAAAAGAGTGAATGGCACCAATAAGGAGCATCACATTATTAACCACCTGCTGTAAAATCAGCAGCTCAAAGTGCTCTGCACCTTTTGAGAAACATTGGATGGGCATTTCTTCTACATGAAGAAAATGGCCTGATAAAAGCTGAGAATGTCAGGTCGTTTCTGGGGCATTTTGCTATTAAAGTAAGAATCTTTAAAAAAGGAAAAGGAAGAATAAAGGCAGTGCACTCAGAAATATCCATCAAAGTTTTCATGTTAAGAATTGCTTTACATCATTCTGTTTATTTATAATATTATTTATATAGTTGTAGAAGATCTGGTAAAAAAGATGATTTTCCATCCTTATATATCTTCTCCCTTAAAGTGATCTTACACAACAATATAACCAAATATACTTTCTATGGAATACAGGAAGTTTTTCTCTCACCTTTGCTTCTGGCATTCCCAACATGGCTCACCACTGGGTTTGTGTCTCTCTTTATCACAGGCTGGTTTTTACCCTGCAGGTATTTGTGGGCATTTTTCATAACAGCCACAGTATGTACAAACCTGCTGTGGCAATAAGAATAAATGAAAATCAGATTATTGACACGATGTTTCTGCCCATGTCTGTTAATTAAGTGTGTTCTAACAGGGGCCATCCAGCCCAAAGCTCACCAACTATCTGTGCAGTATCTAGTCCAGATCCTTGGGGATGGAGAAATCAGAACAGAGCAAATATAGCCTTGGAGAGGGAGAGTTGGAGCCTGCAGACAATGTGGAGCATTCCTTTAGAGGAGCAGAACTTGGGCTTGGGACCGAAACCAAAAGGTAACAACTGAAATTATTTTAGTGTTGTTCTTTCAGCAGAAACTTCCCAGAGCCCCCAGACACTTTTTATTCCTTCCCCTGTGCCAGAAGCACCAATTCATTCCCACACAGGATTCAAATTCTGCAGCTGTTCCCTCCATAACTTCCACAATGCAGTTAGTTATTGCTAATACAAAAAATCTATTGCATGCTATAAAGTGGAAATATAATACCATATATTTAGTGGCTGGGTACCTCCTTGAAGACTTAAGGAAGCCTTGCAGGAACTGTGAAGGATTTGAATGGCAAATTTAAAATTTCCTGATGGCAAAGCATCAACATAATTCATTTTATGACATCTGCTTCCTCTTCCCAGAGGGAGCAACTGGAGTTGATGCAGGAAGGAAAATGAGCCCCAGTTTGAAGCTGGAACCCCTGAGCTGTGCTCACGATGGGGAGATGCTGCTGCAGACTCACCTGGCTCCTCCTCAGCTCCTGCAGCACCAACATCAGCTAAAGATCACCCTGAAGAGTGAAGTGGAACACATGGGAAATGTGCTCAGTGTTTTCTTGTAGTTACCTTCAAAATTTCCTTTAACTGCCTCCAAGTTGCTACTTGACTGGGAAATTTAATGGACATCCCCAGCCCTGTCTGTGGTGAAGTGTGAGAGATTCTCTTTCTTTACCTGTAAAACTCTTAGTGGTAGATAAATAGAAACTTTTTACTGATTAATCTTAAGTATTGCTTTCCATTTCTGTTATTTAAAGTGGGATTCTTCTTTCTCATTGAATTCTGGATTATGTTATTTACCTTGATGGAACACAGAGCAAAACCTCATCTGATGGAGGATGTTAAATAAAAAAAAAGTAGCTCTGCATCTACAGATTATACTCCTAATTATTGCAACAGTCCAGGAACTTACAGTTCAAGCAATTTATTACATTACATATTGAAGTAATCTAACCTGATACATCAAGTACTGACATTTATTTTCTATTTGCTGTATTGATTTGAATTCAAAAAGCAGAACCAAGAATTTGAATTTCTATTAAAAAAAAAAGCAAATGTTGTCTCATGGCTATTAAATTAATGTGCATCTTCTGTTGTCACATTTGGTTTTAAAAAAACTGGAATTTTGATATAAAATCACAAATTTGTCACAAATGGTTCTGCTACATTCAAAATGTAGCTTGTCTTCATTTATTAGTTAAATATGGGCTGTATTTTTTGGTGTCTCATGACCCCATCTACATGTTCCATGAGTTCCTTGAGTGTCCTGAGCCCATCAGGCTATAAAAAAACCAGCAAAAGTGGAAATAAAAGGTTTGAATCCAGAACCTTGATGTATTTGACAGTTTTATGCTTGTTGTCAACCTCTTCTTTGCTCTTTAATGAGTCCATATATTGTCATATATTGTTCTTCATCTTCCCATAAGGGAAAAACAGAAGCAATTATAACTTAATAACCTCCTCTCTGCTAAGAATGTGTGGTGACAGATAATGAGGTCCAATACACTGATCTGGTTACAAGTTGCTCTTTAGATGTGGGACAAATAACTACAAGATGGCAATGTCAGAGCAAGGAAGACTTCCACAATGAAATATTAATGAAAATACATTGCACTTATGTCTCAATGACATCTAAATGGGAATCAGTTATCAGATCTTGAGTGTTTGCAACAAATTTCTACTCTGTTAAAAAAAAAAAAAAAAAAGAAATCCAATGAACTTTAAAAATGTCAGCCAGCAGGGCTTTCAGATACATAATTTACTAGTTTGTTGGCTCCCTATAAATGGATAATAATAAACTCCTAGCTAAAAGCAAGCTCATGAATGCTGAATCAAAAATGTGAAGAACACCATGAAATGACAGATGTGGGGCTGAATGGTGGTAATTTTCTTCCAAGGAGAAAATGTGGTTGTGGTGTTAAAAATGTGACTAAAAATCTTGACATCCTGATAGTACAGAGCAAGGTTTTCTCAGGGAAAGATCTGTGCCATTTAGTTTCTCTATTGCTGCAGCAATGCAGGAGCAGCAGTGCCAGAATTACAGCTTAAGTTTGATGGACTCCCATCTGCAGTTTATTTTCATATAGTTGGACTCACCTCTTTGATACACTTTCATACTTATTTATTTAACCACATGAAAAATAGGCTGTTATATTAATCAGAGGGCAGAATGAAGTCATTTCTCATAAAGAGGTTTTTAATCTTAATCAAAAACTGCCCTATGTGTTATATTTTAAAAAGGCATATATTATTGAATGGTATTAATAGAACCTTTAATGTTAAAATATTTGATACCAGCCAAAATTAGATTCTATTTTAAGCCAGTACTCCAGGTTGAATGACGATAAAAGCCTCTCATTTCTTGGTTTGATTTTAATGGCAGGCAGAGCAGAGTTGAAAGGCTCTGTTCTGCTGATCAGTGCTCCTCATGCTCCCTGACACTTTGGTCTCCTCTCCATGGAACACCATCTCCCTTGCTGGGTACATTATATTAAATCAGGAGGTGTGACTTGACCTGGGCAGAGCAGTGAATGGAACAAAACTTCCAAGAGTATCAGGTCATGAAGACTGTTAAATCTTTCATTTGGATAAATTTGTCTGAGGCTCTAAAACACCATTTCATGGTCCCCTGGCATTGTGGGTTGGGATTGCACTCTGGAGCTGCCACAAAACCGATGCCCTTCACACTCTGAGGGCTGAGAGCACCCCCTGGGGCTCTGAGCATCTCTGGGAGGGAGGAATCCTGGATTTGGAATGGAGAGATTTACAGCCTGATCTCCTCTGGGCATGACTTAGGAATGGGTACTCAGAGTCACGCTGTGGGACATTCTATACAGTGACAAGTCAGCTGGAAGAGGTTTAGGAATTCTTCCTTCAAATATTTATAATGCATCATAACAAGAAAAAGGAAAAATACCAAATGTTTGGTATAGAAGCATTTAAGTAAATTGCATTTATGTGGAATAAATCCAAAACCTGAAAAACTAATTGACAATTATATCAATTTTTGCAGGTTTATATTAAAAAAGAAAAAAAAAAAAGAAAGCTTAGACTTTGAGTTTTCTGTTTAAATAAAAGGATCTGCACTATTATAACAATGATTTAATTGGGTTTATTTCCTGTTCCCCTAGTTTTTTGTCATAAGAATGAGCTACAGGATTGTGGAATATTAATGTGGGATATATGCTTTTTTCATACTACCTAGCCTTGTATCCAAAAAATAATTACGTTTTTTCCCACTATAGTAAAATATTCTTGGAATAAGCATTAAAACCTCCAACTTACCCATGCTAGCTTTATATTTTTTAATTATTCTAGTATCTAGCAGTATGTTTGATAGCTTCCCCAGTGGGAGATGCTGAGGTGACCCTGGGTTGGGCAAGGTGATCTCACAGGTCGATTCCAACCTCTAAATTTCTGTGATTCTGTGGCATCCACTGCCCATCTGCAACGGGGGATCATGTGGTACAGAGTGATCCATCTGAAAGCCATGCAGGATAAAGGAGACAAGCTGTTCAGAGGATGGGTTCCAAGATGGGCTGTGTTTTTGGAGCAGAGCTCCCTACCCTGACCAAAGCACACGGTGCTCTCTCATGCTGAGCTGTGTGGAACTGCAGGGCAAAGTCCTTAACAGCCTATTTTGCTTTGTGAAATGCTGACTTGTCCAATATATCTTTCTCATGTGATATAAGTAAGGTTTCAGAAGGCACCCAGATCTGCTTCTCTCCCACGGTGATTTCTTTCTGAGTGGAAGACAAGTCAAAGATGTTTCTGTAGGCATCATTAGGCAACTCAACCTGTTGCCCAGGAAGATGCCCACAGTTTACCCACAGCTTTATTGATCCCCTGGACTGCCTCGTACACTGTACACAGCCAGTCAATAAGGTGATGATGACAATCAATAGAAAGTTTAATAAAATAATAAACTTGACTGAGAACAGCAGTGACACAGTTAGACCTTTGCATTTAACCTGTGAACTGCATTTACATTCTCCAGGCCCTTTCTCTATTAAAGCTGAACTCCAGTGGGTTTGGAACTGGGTTTCTTTTGTCACTGAGAAGGGCAAAGGCATCCAATCAATCTTGTGTCAAACATATTAGTGGAATGATGTTGTGAAAGCATCTATTCCTGTTATTTGCATGCTGCAGTTCCTGTGCTCTAAATCTGACCATTTAAATCCCATTAAAGAATTATCTGTGTGGAAGATGCTTTAAGTGATAATATACACAACACATCTTGGAGTGTATTCAGTCTTTGCTCTTGTATAATGTAACTTAGTCTCTGCCAAAGGATTCACTAAAAAGAATTATTGCAGGTGGACACAACTAAAAGTGAACTAAAGTCTGCATCTCTTCTTCATGCACTATGAAGCCTGTAAAACATAATTTAAATTACATAAAGTAATAACTCTTCTCTATAGTATTATTTGGGTATTTAGAATCATAAAATCATAGAATGGTCTGCGTTAGAAAGGACCTGAAAGATCATCTCAGTCCAATCTCCTGCCATGGGCAGGGACAACTCCCACCAGCCCAGGCTGCTCCAAGCCCTGTCCAACCTGGCCTTGGACACTCCCAGGGATGGGGCAGCCACAGCTTCTCTGGGCACCTGTGCCAGAGCCTGCCCACCCTCACAGAGAAGAATTTCTTCCTAATATCTAAGCTAAACCTACTGTCATTTTGAAGTCATTTTCCCACCAATAATAACACTTTAATATGATATATACTATTAAAAGTACTGTGCAGCCTCCCAGGCTCTCTCTGTGTGTTGCAAAGGTGCACAGAATGTGGCAGCAGCTGCTTCCAGGCTGCCTCAGTGGAGGGAAGGAGCCAGGAGAAGCCAGAGTGGATATTTTATGGAGTAACACATTACAGAACACATTCAATAATATTTAAGATGTTTTCTTCTATTACCATGTTGTATCCTCCCTTTTTCTTCCCCCTGGCCTTCTGCTGCCTGATTCAGCACACGGGAACACTGCCCAATTCCTGACTGAGTGTTCAGGCTGCATCCCAACACTGCCCTGGGAGTACACCCAAGTTGGGGCCGAATTTCAGACTAGAATATATTATTGGGGTTTTTGGCCTGAAGCACAGGCTTGGGGGCTCCAGGGAAAGGGCAGGGGGCTGCAGGCAGTCCCAGGGGAGGTGGGACCTGGGCCAGAGGGTGTGCCCAGGAGCCTGGTGCCTCCTTAAGTGCACCTGAGGTGGAGGAGGAGCTGCTCCCAGCTTTGATCTCAGCTACAAGGACCTGCCTGGGAAGGCAAGGGAAGCAGTGAGTAAAGGTCAGTGAAGCCATTATGTTTCCATGGATTAAATAGCTTTTCCTCACATATATATGAATCTATAGTGAATCCCCTGCAGCCTTAGATGCCAGTAATTATTGACTATGGTGTGGTACAGCTGTGGTTTTATTGCATCATTAGAGGACCTTCTTCCACTCTGGTGCTTCCAGTGATGTCTCCAGTCATGTCCCAGGGTACCTGTGATATTCACTGGAATATACATTGTATGATTTCTTGTTTTCTTAGAGGGAAAATACCTTGTGCATATTTAATATTTTCATTCTCCTGTTAGTTCCAGGCAGCTTACCACTCAGTATTGAGGGTTTTTCTTTTTTGTGGGGATGGAGAGCAGAGGGTGTTAATGCAGCTCCTCATCCATGCAGGATTGTCCTCTCCATCAGCCTGTGGTGCCTCAATCCTTGCAGTGAGGGTGATCTGGGCACGTGCCCAAACACCTCTGCAAGCAGCAGGAATCACTTCTCCTGTCACTGAAATGCTGCCACCTCTTAGATGAGACCTGGAGACTCCCAGGGAGTGGTCAAAAATGTTAGATGAGTGGAAAAGGGAGGAAAAAAGAGGACACAAGGCCTGAGCAGAAGGTTTGAGCTGGAATATATAACAATGACCTGTACTGGCTTTGCCTGAAATACATGAGCTCCATATACTCCTGCTGGCAGCAATGGCAGTGAATATTTAACACAAGTCACAACTTTTACACCTCCATGTTTCATATTCAGTATATCTTTCTAAGTGTGTTATTCATCGTGCCCAAAGTGAGATAAACAAATCCTGCTCTGCAGGCTGCTGTTTACTCTGCAAGTGGCATTTTAAGAGCAAACCCCCCTGCCATGGCATAGAGCAGTGACAAATTACAGCTAATGCTTCCCCATCCTGCAGGAAGGGAGCAGAGCAGTGCTCAGGATTTACACAGTGCAGAGCTGGGCAGCATATGTAAGTGCCTGGCATTTTTAGTGCCCTGCCTTGATTTTCAGACAGCTTTGGCAATACATAACCTATCTGCTTTGTCCTTGGCTATTTAAGGCTTGGATTATCTGGGTTTTTTTTCTTGTTTGTGCATTTCTTTTGTAAACCCAACAAAGCCTCAAAAGATGTATTTGTGATACATAATATGACATCTTTGTACAGTCTGAAAGGACATACTTAGGTAAGGGGGTGGGTGGAAATGGAAAATATGAATGGGAAGAAAGGCAATAAAAGATATTTGGTAATAGATATGATAGATCAAAACCTATAAAAAATATATATATTAACATAAAACATTTCATTCATTTGCCAGTTTCTGTGTTCCTCTGAGGTTGCCTTTCAAAGGCATTGAATTGTGGCAGTTTAATTTTTCTATTGTTCCTCATCAAAAATTTTCTTCATCCCAGCACAGTAGCAGCAGATATTTAAAATAAAATGTCTCAGAAAACTGAGAAATTAAGTCTTAGATCTTTCTTGAAAATGAAAAAGAGTTTGATTCTACTTAAGTGCAATCTTTCTGATCACTCTGATAAAGTGCAGCTGAAGAGGACTCTGATAATAATCACAGTAAGATCAGCTGGTGTATTGGAAAATAAATAAATAAATAGAAAGGACCCACTCCTTGTGAGGACTAAAATCTGACAGAACAAAGGCAAGTCAGAAATCCTCAAAGATGATGCAGTCAATGGAAAGACTTAAGGAATCCACCTTTTTCCAGGGGTAACTTGAAGGTTCCTTCTGAGGTGTCCCTGCCATCCTTCCCATTTCTGCCTGTGTGACACTGAACTGAGGTGGCATTTCTTAGGATTAACTGAAAATGTCACTCAACTTTTCAGCTGTCCTGTGTCCTTCTGATAGACAAACTCATCTCAAAAAGTATCTTTGCCTGCCTGAACCAGGACAACAAACAAAACCCAAACCCGTGTGAGATGGGAAGGAAAAAATGCAGCATAAATAATTCTTCTCATTAAAAAGAACTTTTAGTTGAAGATATTGGGAAAAAGTAATTAAAGCATGTTTCTGCTCATGATTCTTGCCCAGATAGAGCCTGTTTCAGCAATAAGCTTTTTTCATGTTTAACAAGCTATTTCAGGAGATAAGCATGATTATGAGTTTTCTCTGTTGATAGAAATTACAATTAAGTATTGAAATTCTTTTCCAGGGTGGCATTGCCCTGGAACAGTTACCTGCTTTGACTTGAAACAGGTCTTTTTCTTTATTTTTTTTCCCTTCCTTGCTTCTTAAAGGCAGACAATCTTTTGAAATCTGCAGGGTTTTCTTTTTTTCTCCTCCCAGAAGCCATTTCTTTAATGATATGTTTGAAAACACGAAGTGGTTTATTTTCAGTGCTTTGCAGTTAATCAGTTATTTGAATGTCTAACAGGGTTTTATGCCTGGCAAACCCTACTTTGAATTGGAAGAAGAATTGGGATAATCAAAGCCTTCTCTTAAATTTCTTTTTTTTTTTTCAAGGTTGAAAGTAAATAAATGAATACATAAAAATAAGTTTTCCTTGAATGAGGAGGTAACAATTTCCCTGCATTTTTTACAAGGTTTGTCTTGTTTAACTTTGCACGGGGAGTTTTTAAAGGCTTTATATCCTTTTGGAAATATTCTTTTAGAAAGTTGTTAAACTTTATGTTAAATCAAACTGAACTTCCTTAAGTGAAATTTTTAGGAAGACCATCTTGCAAATCAAGAATTGTTACCATCAAGAATTTGTAGAATTGTACAGAAACTGTTATGGAGAATGATATTTCCCTAGAAAGAAACATTAAAAATTCATTTGTTTTTTTTCCAATGGTGGTAGCCTGTTTCCAGCCCATGGAACTGTTGGCATCCTGTGATGAAATCCCATTTTTGGAGTTCCAAATAACTTGGATTGACTCTTGCTGCTTTGACTGTTACTTGAAAAAGCCAAACATCAGTTGAAGGAACAAGACACTGGTGCCATATTTCATCAAATAAAAAAGGCATGAGAGGAAAGCTGTAGAATTTATGTCAAGGTGTTCCCAGTTCATGGGTTTGTTTCCAGAAGTATTTGATTTTACTTGTCTGTTAACTATTGATTTCCTTTCTCACGTTGCTTCAGCTTTGAAAGAGTTGTTTAATTTCTCTCTCTCTTCTTTTTTTTTTTTTATTTTTTATTTTTTTTTTAATGTGGAAACCTTGGATGATTCCTACTAAGATGCAAAATATTTGAATCAATTTTACTTCAGAGCTTAATGAGCAGGAATTGGCACCACAAAAGCATCATTCCTGTGAAATACAAACCCTGTTTTACTGGCACAATTATTGACTGAGATAACCCACCAGGACTCCTTGCTGGTTGGGTCTATGAATGAGACTCTTCTTCCTTAGGGTTTTGTATTCAGAGAGTTCCATGAGCATCAAGCACTGCTAAAATCAAGCTTAGTCACTGTGCATTGCACATTAAAGCCCCTGGGAAGGTTTTATTATTTGAACTGGAATAAGAATGCAACTTTGCTGATGTTTGAGAAGGGAAAAAAAACAGCTTAGAAAAATCATAGAATCGATGGGGTTGGAAAAGACCTCCGAGATCATCAAGTCCAACCCTTGGTCCAACTCCAGTCCCTTTACCAGATCATGGCACTAAATTGTTTACTAAATCAGGAAGTAACAAACAGCTCTATGAAGTGGGTTTATTTGTTGTTTGATTTTAGTTGTTGTTGTTTCTGAGAGCTACTTAGAGTTTTCAATTAAGCTGAACCTGTTGTTGTGTACATCTCCTTTTGAAGCTGAACATCCTTCAGGTCACTGAGATTGCAGCATTTTAAGCACCTGCTGCTGCTGATTCTCTGAAGGTGTTGGCTCAACAAACGTGCCCGGCAGAGCCCTCTGACAGGGTCCAGACTAACCACAATCAGGGCTCTAATGAGGCATTTATTTGTTCCCTTCTCCTCGGCCTTATCCATCGTTACATGTTCATTAAGTCATAATTGTCATTGATCGACAGGCTTGGGGATGGATGATGGTGAGAGAAACAGGGCTATTAAACCTTCACAAGTGCATGCCACAACTAATAAGGCAGATTAATGAGAAGAATTAAACTAAGGATTGTTGTATTAGGGACCACTTCCTTTCTTTTGGTTTGGTTTATGATTGGGGTCAAGTGTGTGATATCTCAGACCTTCAGAAATAAAAGTATAACAATATAAAATCAAACTGTGGTCCAGTATGTGCTATTCAAGTGCTCCTTGAACCTCACCAGCAGCTGGTCATAGCTGTTCAAATAATTCAGTTACTTTGGTGTTTTCAGATGGGTTTCATAAATAGTGTGTGGATCAGCTGAAGTAACAGGACAGGACTGTACCATCTATTTAAAATTTTCTCACAGTTCTTTCTGATTTGTAGTATCATTTATTTATCAATGTTCCTTTGGCTTATTTTGCTTTATCAGGTAACAAAGTTGATGAGTTTTGAGCACAGGAATTTCTTCTTTTCACTGTGGCCCCAGCCCTCCTGCAATCAATCTTTTAATAAAAAAGGAAATGCCTTTTGTTGGTTTTTAACAGACTGAAAGGTCAGGACAACACTTAAGGAGAACAAAAGATGAAGCAAAATAGGAAATGGAAGGGGGTTAATTAAATACAGTTATTTCATTAATTTTAAAATGCCTGTTTTAGTGCTTTACAAATGGAGCTTTAATTATTATGCTGGGTAAGAAAACTACCCTAGGTTAGGTTCTGCCAGTGCTTTGCCATTGATTGCTACAGAAATCCAATACTGGAGTATTTCCTCTGCCACTGCTGCCAGGGCTGGCTCAGAATATCTACTGTAACTGCTTGGCATTCAGCAGCAGTAGGAACTCTGAAGCAAAAGTTTCCCAGTCTGCATCTCAATCCCAAACCAGTGAGGATGAAAAGCTCAATAATTACTTTTAAGTCATAAGGATGGCAAATAAAAAAAAAAAATTGTTTGACTTCTTGAAAAGATTCCTGATTATTTTCAATCTCTTTAAAACCAAAAGGCAAAACTATAAAAATGTGCATTGTATCCCAGCTAGGAAAGGAGTTCTGAGTCTGCCTGAACATGAGCTGAATGGGAGAACAGAGCAAGATACTTGAAATACTGTGGGATGTGATCCCCAGCTCGTGAAATATTCCTCTTGGCTTACTGGGAGTTCCAGGGAGAGGAGTTGGTTGTTTGTAAGGGATGATAAACACAATACACCATCCCTTTCCTTTACAGCTCCAGCTACACCAGAATTTCAGGGGAAAGAGGAGACAGGATTAATTCATTAATTTTGACACAGGAACCACATCAGCACCTTGCAGAGTGGGGACAAAAAGCATCTAAATGGAAGAGGTTTGGGCTGTGAGAGAAAATAATCAAGGTGCAATTTTTAACAGAGCAGCTGAATAAATAATGAGACAAACCCCATTTAAATCCCAGTAAGTTTATTGTCAGGGTGGCAGGAACAGATCTGAGAGAGCTCATAAATATCCATACCAAGGGAACACGATAGACTAGAATGGCCAAAAGAAGAAAAAACCCCATGATTTGGGTGCAGTTCTCTCATCCTTAACTCCATATGAAGAGAACATACACTGTATTTTCTCTAAGGAATTCTAACCTGTGCTCACTGGGAGAAAATAAGAGGGATAACATTATCTGCAAATATGAGGAGAAAAATTGTTTTCTAATCTGTTGTGGAAAATGTACATCTGCAATTAGCTGTAAAATACTTGTGCTTGTCATGGCTGTTATTAAACTACAGAGCTCTGTAATGTAAGAATAGGTATATTAAATTATGGATATTTATAACTTGTAGCTTAATATTTTTTTTAGAAAAAATTAAAATCACATGCAAGAGCAGAGATGAGGAAACACTCAGAATTTCCTGAGGAAAGGAAAAATAAAATAGAGTCTGTCTTCTGTATATGGTCTTTGGATGAGAGCAACATTTAAAGTTTCAGACAGCTACATACAAAACTACATCATTTTTGCAGAATTTGCTTTTAATTTTGAAACTCATCACTTGAAAACAAAACAGAGGAAAAAGTTCTATCCATATATTTTTGTTACTGTGATATTAGTTATTAAAATAAAAATAAATATAAATATTCCCAAAATACTGTTCCTGGACTTGAATGAGCAAAAGAAGCCACTTCTATTTTTTCATTTGCATTATCACATCTGTAAAAGTTTGTAAACTCAACTTCTTTGGAATTAATTATTTAGGAGGCTTTAATGAGTGTTTTATAGAAGGTAAAAATCCTCTCTTTGTTTTCAGTTTCGATGAAGAGATTAAAATAATTAAGCAGTGATTAGACTTGCAGTGACCTTTCCTAACAAACCTGCTTATAAAAACTGACAAACCTCAAAACTTTTTCCCTTTCCTGGAAACAACTTTCTGCTGGAGAGCACCAAAGGGCATGAACTGGCCTGGAATGAGCCACAACTCAGACTTTCTTTGCCCTAAATAGCAAAGAATTCATTATTTGGAGGACAAAAATAATAACTTATTGACATCTAGAATGATATTGTCCTTGGGCATTGGTAGTACCTCATTTTCCTTCACTGCCTTAAACTAAAGACTCGAATATATTCATTTTTTAATTTTAGTGTCTTGCTGGCAGGTTGTCATGTGGAATGTTACATTAAAAATGTTTAAAATATCTTCAAAAGCATCTTTTACCTGTTGTTATTTTTTTTTCAGAATAGGTAAAAGTTCTACATTTAACTATTACTTGCAAGCCATTCTTGCTTTGGTTTTAGTTTTCTTATTTGTTGTATAAACATTGAATATATTTGTTAGTTAATTTGGTTGATACTTTTTGCTTGCCTAAGTTAATATAAAAACTTCTTTAGGATTGAATTTTTTAAGGTTATCTTGAGAATTCTTAGGTGGCCCCAAGCCTGTTTAGAACAGATGTTGTTAAACCAGATTCTGGAGTGCCTTTGTCCTAAATGATATTTCATTCTCCTTTATGTATTTTTGAAGTTTCTCAGTGTAGTAAGTGCTGCTGACACCACACTGGTGACTTGTTTCTTTATTTGTGATAAATACAAAGCAGATCCATGTCCATGACCCAGGGAGATGGAAAGCACCTTCAGGGGAAGAGAAAGCATTTAAAATTCATATCTTAGATTCATTTTCATCCATACACTCAAAATGTGTTGCCACACAAGATGTGCCAGAGCTGATGTAAAGGCTCCAACCCTCTTCTTGTGCCAAGGATCAGCTGGGCAGCCTTCCCAAGGAAAGGTTTATTTCCAAAAGTGACTTAACTCAAGCATTGAGATGACTCTAGTTGTACTCAGAGCATTGTCTGCTTTAACACTTGCCAGAGTGGCCAGAGAATAATCCAAACTAAGCAGAATTTAGGCACTTATGGTGTGAGCTGCACTCTCTCTCTGCCTCTTCTGGGTCACCAGAAGCACTTTCTGTTTGTTGCTGCACTGCTTTTATTTTGAATTGCCTGTGTTGAAGGCATGTTTTATAAACATGATTATTCAAAACAAAACCCCTGAACTTCAGATGTTTCGGATCAACCATGATTTTATCTATTTTTTGACACTGTTTCCTTGGTTACATGATATCAAAGTCACTTCATTTTAAACACAGATATGTCCCTATATATCTTTTTGAAATGTGTTGGCAGAGTAAGTCCACTGAAGTCACTGCACAGTTTTCTGGCTAATGAGGTTACTGCTTTATGATATTGGTATTATTCCATTTGGGGGGATTTAGCCAGAAATGAGTACAGTCCAGAGCCCTGTTCTTGGGAGCAGCATTACTGAGGAGAATAAAGAAAGGGAAGACATGGAGGGGAGCAAAAGCAGGGAATCTCCAGCTGTGTGTTTACTGGTGTCCAGTCTGAGCAAAATAATCCAGCTCTTCCTCCTAAAACCTTGTGTGGAAGGTGTAGACACCTGTCTGCCTGCACTGGAGGCCAAGGGGCTGAATTCCAAAACTGCTTTAAACTCTGAAATGAAGTTTTACAGAAAGAGATAAAAATGGTAAAACTATCAAGAAAAAATATGCACAATGAAAGGAACCTTTTGGAAATAAATATCCCCCATAAGAGAAGTGCAGTGACTGAGTGTGGTCACCAGGGATCTCTGCAGAGGCAGAGCCTGTAGGAACTTTGTAGTGCCTCCCATTTGCAAAGTGCTTTCATAATTTCAGCATGCACTGAATTATTGCTTTTCTATTATTTATAGCCCAAAATATTACTATAACAATATCATATGCATATTAATAACCTCATCTGAGGTTTGATCTCTAATTGAGAATAGATTTTTCTATTTGATGCATATTTAATACAGAACCAAACTTTTCTGATTAAAGACAAGTGATTACTTATTATTTATTTTAGGCCAGTGGCTCTTTCTGCAGTCTGAGCTCTGCCATGTTATGCAGTTTCCAAAGATGCCTTGTAAGATGGGCCTTTTGCACAAAAAAAAAATCAGAAAAAGGTTGGGCAGAATTTGTGGCTGGAGACAAGAGACCCAAACTGACTTTTGAAACAAGTGAAATGTTCCAGTACATGAACCCAAGCATTGTGAAAGTCTGGCCAGTGCTGTCACTGCCTGCCCAACCCTTTCCTTCTTCTCTTCTGCCTTCAGAAGAGAAAAGTGATGTCTCTGAGCTGCCCAAGGTGGGGGAAGGCTGGGCCTGCAGGAGGCACAACCCCACAGGTGGCAAGAAAAGATGGTGATGGTGTTGATGAGGCCACAGTTCACTTGTCACTGTTTCAGGATTGAATTGTATTTCTCTATCTCTCTTTTTCCATTTAAGTCTTTTCATTTGCTATCATACTCTCAGCAATGCATTTGAAAAAAATAAATTAGTTCTATAACTCAGAATTAAAAAAAATTAATCTGGACTTTACCATAGCATGAGTAAGTGCCAGATGAGATGGTTGGGCTCAGAATCTCTTGCATTCAAAGACGAATTCCTACTTCACATCCTCCTAGGGAGGTAGTTCCTTTGAGAGCTCATTTTAATTCAATACATGCACTTTATAAGAATTGATTTTCATTTCCCATGTAGGAATGTCATTCACTGATGAAATGCCAAAGCCCTAAGCTGTGAGGGCTGCTGCAGTTTGGCTTTTTTCCTCCCCAGATGAACACATTCTCTTATTTCATGGATAGCAGGATGACTCATTCAGTTCACACTTTGAGTTAAAAACTCCAAAGTTACATCTTTGTACCAGTTCAGCACCTTTCTGAAACAAATAAAAGGAGAAAAAGGTCTGGATTATATGCAGAAGTTCATGTGCTCTTCAGAAGGAACAGCAGTGATACCCTTAGGATGTTATTTGACTTAAATAACAAACATAAAGCAATCCCATCAGACTTCCCAGCTAAGAGAATCTGATACTCCTGCTGGAGATCTCAAGTTAACAACAGGAAAGGCAAAATTTGGGAAAGTATGAAGTTGTAAGTGGGGCATTTTAACCCAAGTGTTTGAAGATATTCTCAAGAACAGCAAGAACCCAGAACTGCTTGAAGAGAAATGAGTTGGTCTGTCAGAGAGTTCCAGAGACAAAAAGAAACAGCACTTAATTCTAACAGTGACATTTGGGTGAGAGATAACACACAATAAATCTGTGAGTAGCTGGTACTTCCAAGAGTTTACTGCAAGTGTTACAATTAAACAAAGACCACTTGTGCAAATTCAGATGTGACCCTGCAATTTTGGAATTGCTGTTGTGAAACAACCTACAGAGTGCTATAGTAGGTGGGTAAGAATACATGTTAAACCTTTCTCACTCAAGGGGGAGCTTGACCTGTGTGTAGAGTTCTGTATGTTCCTTATGGGTACTGTGGCTAATGAAGTTGCCTTTATGACAGATTTGTGTGTTTTTGTCCAATACTTTTTACATTGGAATACGGGGGGGAATTTCCCCTAAATCTTTTCATTAATAAAAAAGATTATTTAATTAGTGGAAGGTCAGTTTAGCTTAATGTTTCTTCAGTTTTTAATATCTCTGCTTATATTTACTGTGGAAATTAATATAGGAAAATGGTGGTAAATGGCCTTTAATCTGTGAACTGGAAATGTCTCTAAACTTCCTCCAAGATCCCAGATAAATGCAGGCCATTTGTCAGCTCTCTCAAGACCTGTTGGATGGCAAGGTTCAGGTTTTGCTCTCAGGTGTTTGTTATTTTCTGCTTTAGGTGTTTCTGTTCTTTCCTGCTTGAGCTCAGTCAATGCAACTGCTCCTTCACAACTCACAAAGGCCTTTTGTGTAACAGAGTCAGTGCTCTTACTACTCCTTAACACTGTTTTCAAAAGATTCCTTGGAATGTTTCCCATCTTTCTCATCTTCTGTAGCACTTTCAGTTAGCATTTATTTTCATCCCTGCCTGGGCAGTGTGCAAATATTTTTGCTCATAACACTGAGTTGAATTTCTCTGGGTTGAGCTTGGCAGAGGCTGCACCCAGTGCTGCTCTGGTATCTGCTCTCCTTATTTCTGTGCTACAAACACAGAGGTCTTCTTTGTATAATCCTTATTAATATTGAATTCCTGAAAAAAATTGCATTTCTTTGAGCCTTTCTGAGTCAAGTTACATTTTTGTTCAGCTCACTACAGGCTTCTCCAGTCCAGATCTCCAATTAGTAGTCATGAAAGGCAACTCCTTCTGAATTTCTGCAGCTCAATCATTCTACCTCTGCAGAGTTTTTCTCTGACACTAAAGGGAATTCTGAATTTTTAGATTTGTGAACTTTTACGTGCCACGTGCCAGGGTAGGTGCTCAAGACAGCACATGGCATTGAACCTCAGGAAATTTCAGCTGTGAATTTGCTGCCATGCAAACGATGGGGTGCAGGTAACGAGACTCTCAGCATTCACCAGAAGGGTCTGAAAACACAGAGGGCTGTTTTCACATTGTGAGTAAACCTTTGGTATGGTAATTTTAGATACGTGAGTGACAAAATTGTGATCTGCTTTCTCCCCATGGGACAGAATGATAATATATAATTCTGTCAGAACAAGATGTGTAAATGAGGTCATTTAAACTTCAAGGGTGCTCAGGTACTTTGATATGAGTTTTCACACTATACCAAGTAAAACTTGGCTAAGATTTATTTTTAAATGCTAGAAGCAAGTGTAGTACCAATTCCAGTTGGAACTACCACCAAGAGTATCTGAAATTGTGGACTGCAAATGAAAAATCAGACTAGTGGAAAAGACATTTTATCACAGAACAGACCTTTCCCATCAGGAAAGATCTCCTCTTCTGTATTGGATCTAAAAAATATGGGACTGCAGGGGAAGTTGGTTCAGCTCAACCATCCACTGGAAAGATGATGCTAAAAACAGTAGTGTCAAAGCACAGGGTGGTCTAACTCACTGGGATTGCACAGAGGTTCCATCTGGTGCCAGAGAAAGGGAGTGCAGAGGAAGCTTCTCTTTCTGGGGCATCCTGTAGCTGAGGGATGGACAGAAACAAGACCCTTGGAATCTGGGTCTTGCTTTACAAGGAAACCCCACCTTCTGAAGCAGTAGGTTTGTGGCTCTATATTTAGTTTTTATTTAAATTATAATATAAAAATAATGATATAATATCATTGCCCCAAATAGGGATCTTTCTGATGTTTTCCCTCTGAGTTTTTCCTCTAAAATGTACATACTTAGACCTCATAGTCTTAGTGTGATTCCACTTATTAATTTAGGATTGCATTAAGTAACATTTAGTCAAATGTCAAGTAAAAGCAAGCAAAGAAACTAAAACAGAAATACTCAATACCTTTCTAAGCCCAAAATTGTGAGATTTCATTCTGAAGTCAGCTCAGGATGCTTTTGATCATTCTGTTTTCAGAATGTTCTCTGTAAACAAACCAGAATGTCGTATTTTCATTCCTGATTTTTGCTTTTCGTTGAGTCACTGTTGAATCATTACCTGTGGCTTTACTAGGAAATCTCAGGTAGTTAATGCTTCTGTCAAACACCTTTTGTACAACTCTGACTCGAAAATATCCATCCTACCAGAACCAGAAAGGGCAACCTGCAGAAAACAGGCTGTGACAGCCTGACTATCGATGTAAAAAATAAAAGATGATAATAATGAATGTTAGTTTACTATTGTGTGTCCTTCAGAGATGTGTGACAAACCAGGTTTAACACTCAGATAATAGGGAAGTGCAGTGGAAAGCTGCTTGCAATCTGCATTAGCGTGCTGGGATGTGATCCTACAGCTGCATTCCCCCAGCACCTGCGCCCCGACACCAGGGATTGCATTCCCTGCCTGGTGATGCTAATGTGGATATTAATGAAGCTCCTTTCCCTCTGATCACTGCTCGGGAAAGAAGAAAGGAAAGATATCAGCTTTGCAGGTCTAAGATCATTTCTAAAGAGTGAAATTGCATACAAAATCTGCTAATGCATTTATATTTTTTTTACCAGCCATATGTCTCCGTATCTAACAAAAATGCCCTGGTGTATTTTGTAATAAGACCATATTTAAAAGGAGTAGTTACATATAAACTGTGATAATGCATTTTTATTCTTTTTTTTTAACCAGCCATATGTCTTGGCAGCAAACATCTGTGGCCTTTCACTTTCATATTGTATTTTTTGTGTTTAGAATTCCTCTTTCTAGGAGCTCAGGTATGAACCTGTCCTTAATCGGTCCAAAAAAACTCAACCAAAAACCAGTAAATGAATAAGAATTACACTTTGAACTTTTGCTCTTTGCAAGTTGTATGTGTTGCAAAGGGAGCAAACTGACAGTCTGCCTCAGAAAAGGCCAGAAACTGCATAAGCTCCCAGATCAAAATGTCCATCCCACTCAGCTCAGGTGGCCATTTAAGCTGCAGAGGGAAGGCCCATCAGCACAGCAGCGTGAGGAAGCCCACCCGTGGGCTGTGTGTCTGCTCTGTGCTGATTGAGGCACTGGGGAGCTAAAAACCATTCACACACACTCACAGTGGGACTCATCAATTAAATATAAACCATTCAAACAAAGGCAGGGAAAATAAAGCTTTCCACGGCTGGGTTCACATTTTGCTGGGGGTTTTCTCCATGATTGCTTCGCTTGGCTGAGAGGAATAAGTGCTTGTGACTGGCAAAACTTGGAGGTGGAATAAACATCTTTAAAGTGATTCATAAGAACTGTTGGAATTAGCACAGAACGGTTTGGTTGGAAGGGACTTTAAGGATGACCTGGTTCCGCCCTGTGCCATAGGCAGGGACATTGTCCACTATCCCAGGTTGCTCCAAGCCCTGTCCAACCTGGCCCAGGGATGGGGCAGCCACAGCTTCTCTGGGCAACCTGTGCCAAGGCCTGCCCACCCTCACAGAGAAGAATTTTTCACTGATATCTACTCTAACCCTACTCTCTGGCAGTGGGAAACCCTTCCCCTTGTCCTGTCACTCCAGACACTTGTTCAGATTCCATCTCCAGCTCTCTTGGAGCTCCTTTAGGCACTGGAAGGGGCTCTGAGGTCTCCCTGAAGCCTTCTCTTCTCCAGGCTCTTCTCCTCTGAGCATCGTTGTGGCTTCCTTTAGTCATGCTCCAGCAGCTCCACATCCCCCTGATGTTGGGGGCCTCCGGGCTGGACACAACACTCCAAATGGGGTCTCATGAAAGTAGAGCAGAGGGGAAGAATTTCCTCCCTGAATCTGCTCATGCTTCTTTTGGTGCCCCCTGTGCCACTTTGGCTTTCTGGGCTGCCAGTGCCCATTGCCAGGTCACATTCAGCTTATTGTCCACCAGTGCCAAATCCTTCTCCTCAGAACTTCTCTCAATCCTTCTCCACCCAGCCTGTGTTTGTGCTTGGGATTGCTCTGATCCAGGTGCAGGACCTTGTGTTTGGCCTTGTTGAGCTTCATGAGATTTGCATGGCCTGTTTCTCCAGCCTGCCAAGACCCCTCTGGATCCATCCCTTCCCTCCAGTGTGTTGACCACGCGCAGTCTGAGGTTGTCAAGCCTCAAATCTGCTGAGGCTGCCCTCGATCCCGCTGTCCATGGTACTGACAGAGGTGTGCAAAGTGCCAGTCCCAACTCCTGAGGTCACCACTCCACCCCTCCCTGGTCACCACCTGGATATCGAGCTGTGAGTGTGACCACCAGCCAATTCCTCCTCCACTGCCTGGTCAGTCCATCACCTTCACTTCTCCTCATTTTACAGACAAGGATGTCACATGGAAGAGTGTCAAAGGCTTTGCAGAAATCCAGGTAGAATTTGTGCTCCAATCTGTCAACAGCACACAAAAATCAACCATGATTGTATCTCCTGTGCTTCCTTTTTATTTAGTGCTGCAGTTGAAGGGGTTAAGGAAGTATTAAAAACTTATTTAGTATTTAAGAAATGATAGGATGAATAAATAATTAAAGCCAGTCAGAATATTTTTAATGTATTCATTGTCCTAATGATATGACTAACTCCATATTTATATCATTTTTATTATTGCTTTGCAGTTCAGAAATGTGAAAACATATTTCAGGCTTATTCTCACCTTTCAGAAATGTGTAAGAGTTGTCTAACAGATATTTTTGTAATAATAACTTGTGGAATATTGAGGCAATTACTAATATGAATCTGGGTATGACTGAAGCCTTTTGAAATGAACATCATTTTGCCAAAAGGGGGTTTTTAAATGTGTTTTGCATGACATAAAACAATGTAATTCTTCTGTCTATAAAACAAATGGCCATTTTTTTTTAAATTCTTTGCTGGTTTCCCTACCTCTGCAGTGCTTTTATTAGTTTGTAACACACTGCTCTCAGGATAGCACCAGATGGATTTGAATATATGATGTCTTTTTAACAATAGTCTGTCATCAGTGACTGCTCCTCTAAGAGCTCTTTCCTTCGTTCAAAAGTTAAATGGACTCTTAAAGCATGAAAAAGAATAGATATGCATCTGTTATTATATGAGTTTTATTAAGATAGAACTTGCTAAGAACCAGATAAATTACAGTAAATCATCTCAATCCAGTTGTTTCCTTAAATCTACGAGGACAGAGATTTCTTTTTAGGCACTGTGGACATCTGCCCTCACTGTGGTGCATTTCTTCCCTGCTTTCCTGTCACAGGCAGCATTTACAGGTACACTGAGCAGCAAAGCACAGCCACAGGATTTGTTTCATTGTGCATTAAAGTATCTGTCATACATGAAAGTTGACAATTTTACCCACCTGAGCCAAAGTGTTGCCTCCCTCTGCAGATGTGCAAGCAGAATAAGCTGTCCTTGCTCCCCAAGCCTGGTCTCCCACTAGAAGGAAGAGAGGCTTTGCCAGAATGGATAGGAAAAGGAATTTCAAGGCTGCTGTAGGGATGACTTTACATCTCTTGAATTATATTAACAGAATACCTACTACTTCAGGCAGAAAGGGACCTTGGAGTACTAATTGACAGGAAGCTCAACATGAGCCACCAGTGTGCCCAGGTGGCCAAGAAGGCCAATGGGATCCTGTCCTGTATCAAAACTAGCGTGGCCAGCAGGCCCAGGGCAGTGACCCTTCCCCTGGACTCTGCCTTGGGGAGGCCACACCTTGAGTGTTGTGTTCAGTTCTGGGCCCCTCAGATCAGGAAAGAGATTGAGGTGCTGGAGCGGGGCCAGAGAAGAGCAACAAGTCTGGTGAAGGGACTGGAGCACAAGCCCTATGGGGAGAGGCTGAGGGAGCTGGGGGTGTTCAGCCTGGAGAAGAGGAGGCTCAGAGGTGACCTCAGCACTGTCTGGAACTCCCTGAAGGGAAGTTCTGGCCAGGTGGGGGTTGGTCTCTTCTCCCAGGCACTCAGCAATAGGACAAGGGGGCACAATGGGCTCAAGCTCTGCCAGGGGAAATTGAAGTTGGATATCAGAAAAAAATTCTTTACAGAGAGAGTGCTCAGGGATTGGAATGGGCTGCCCAGAGAGGGGGTGAATTCACCATCCCTGGAGATTTTCAAATGCAGATTGGCCGTGGCACTGAGTGCCATGATCTGGTAAAGGGACTGGAGTTGGACCAAGGGTTGGACTTGATGATCTTGGAGGTCTTTTCCAACCCAATCCATTCTATGATTCTATGATTTGAAGAAGCATTTTGAATCAAAGCCCAGAAAGATCACCTGCTTAAAATGTAATTTTGATACAACCAAGGATCTGCATTTGGAAGATACTGAGATGTCAGAGAGAAGGCACTGTTTGCTTCCTCCTGCTTTCCTCCTAACAGAACAGTAAATATTCCTGCCTACACAGGCCATGCTAAACAGTTTATCAACATGCAAGGAGCAGGTGCAGCTCCTGGTGGCATCATATTTCAGGAGAAATAAATAGTACTCTGAAATGATGAAACCTGTCCCATCCGGCCCCACTATCTAATATCTAAAGCTGACTTCATTTCCAAAGGATATAGTGCCTTGTGCTAAAGAATCCTCTTATTTAAAGAAACCTGCAGAGATGCAAGGGATGTTTTAGGATCTGCTTTTACTGCAATGACTGCTAAGGTAGGGATAGCATGAAAAACTCTCCTGTACACAAGAATAAACTAACTCCTTCATGATTTAAAAATATGCTCCTTCTCCAACTGTGTCTTTATGGTACCATAGAGGTATCTTGGATAAATATACCAAATCTTCCTTCACTGTTTCACTGGTGTATGACAGATGCAAATCTCTGGATGTGCACCTTGGCTCTGTCACTGCCCAACCCCGCTCAGTGCATGGAAGGAAATCAATCCATACTTCTGTTTTTCACAGGGAACCAATTTGATTTGTTTAGGTTTTGGGTTTTACTGTCTCAGATTATAGTTTTACTAAACAGCAAAGCAGTTCTCACTTGTTTTCTGCAGATTCTCTCTGGCTCTGTTTAAAAATCCTCACACAAACCCAGCCTATTCTGGGAATTCTGGCTGGAGGAATGACTAAGTCAAAGCCATAAAGCATTTCTTAGATCTCACCAACTTTCATCAGAGCCTTCCCTCTAAATCAGTTTGGGAAATCAGATGGACCCCACGGTGTGGTCTGGCATTGGAAATTTTTCCTGTTCACCCCTCCCAGAATCCAAATCAGTTTGTACAAACCAATTTATAGTCTGGTAAAGGTTTGGAGAAGTGATCTGGCAACTCATTGAGCTCATTCTCATCCAGTGCTACTTTCCAACCAAATGTTTCCTACCCTTCTGAGGGAAAACTTCCTGGCAGAGGAGATGACCCACCTGAGTGGTGGTTTGCACTTCGAGGGTTTTCTATATTCTACTTTTAGTCCCACGCTTGTACTTTATCTAAATAATTCTTGAGATTCATCCAACAGACATGTCAAATATTATAGGAAAAGGGGACTTGACTAGGAATATATTTTGATCTGATTTATAACTGAGTGCTTGAAGAATTATGAGAGTTTAAAGTGGCTCGATGTAAATCTGTATTGAAAAGTATTGACAGCTGGACTCGATTTTCTGTTGGGTTTTTTTAATCATTGCATTTCCCTCCCATTGCACTGGTGCCTTTGATCCAAGCTATACAGCATTGAATGTCTCTGAATATGTCATTTAAATTTTAAAATAATAAGGCTGTCAAGTCAGAAAGAATCCTTTTGCAGAGTATCTTAAATTTGACTTTTTATGAGAATTACTTATATGGAAGTGACAGTTAATAAATTACTTGTTCTATATTTTTGATAGGCTTCAAACAGCTGAAATGTATCTCTAGCTTGAAGTGTTCATAAAACTAAAGGGTGAGAGGGTCCTCTTACTGTGCTGGAAGTGCAGTGGGAGAGCTGGGAGGTGACCTTGGGGTTCTCACACAGTTCTGCACTGAGAGCCAGCTCTGTGCCAGCATTGGATTTCACACCAGATTTATGGGCAGGAGAATAAAAGTCAGTACTCCTGATGCACCACTGGCTTGGGTTGGATGAATTAAAGCCACAGAGATCCCTGGAAGTCTTTCTTACAATGGATGTGTGGGATCAGATCCATCCCTAGGGACAGGGAACTCTCTTCAGTGTTTGCAAGTCATAACCTACTTGCAAAGATAAAAAAGCTGAGAAAGGTCAGGCTTTAAATTTGAATAGTTAAGTGTGGAGTTAGAGATGATGGGGGGAAATCCCTACAAGAGTAATTGGGAGCAGAATAACTAAGATAGGAATTAATTTATAAAAACTTAAGGACATTGCCCAAACAGTGATAGAGTTTCTTTTGAGTTCTAGGCATTTCTTTCTCCCTCTTTTCTACCAGTTTGGTGGTGCCAATCAAGACACAATTCCAATTTATGTGCCCTCTTCTTGTGCTTCCCAGACTACTGTCAAAACTTTCATTTTCCATTTAAAGTAACGTAACAATGAACAACATTAATTAAATAAAAGGCCTTTTGCAGATAATTGGCAAAATGAGATAGAGGTTTAAATCATTAAAACTCTGAAGGGTTCGTTTAGGTCTGCAGTGCTGGATATGATAACGTTATTTGCAAAGAAATGTGAGTCACATCTTTCAAAGGCCACCAGGTAAATAGTTAGCGAGAAGTACAACTTTAATTACTTTTTAAAACAATGCTCAAATGCTCTTTTTAATTATAAAGGCAAACTTTGTTATCTCTTTTGTTTTGTTGGATTGCCTTTTTTTTCCTCCTCGTTCCTAACTTAGAGCTAAAAGCTGTAAGGATTTGCAGATCAGCAGCACAAAGATTCTTGCTACAGAAAATCTTGGGAAAGGACTGATTAGGTGTTAATTGACTTGTGATGACAAGGCCAGGAAAGCACCAAACTCTGTACTGCAATAGAACTTAGAAGGCAGATTCTCTTGAATAAATTATCTAACAAACTTTTTGGAGACAACTTTTACAGAGGGTAGAATTTATCCATTTAATAGAATTTTTTTTCTCCAATTCCTCCTCTCTTTTTCTGTCTAACTTATTTAAGATCTAAAGAAAGATTTTTTTTGTCCTTACAAGGGAAAATAATGGTGTTTTTGCCAAGAAATTTTGGACTCTGAAAGGTGAGAGTCCAGTGAGTCACTAAATCTTCCAGCTTGCTGTATTTCTTATACTGCCTTTTATCTTAGAGTAAAAGGTTCTCTGAACTATATAAATAACACTAAAACTATAACACTATAAATAAATATAACATTATATATAACTGTACAATAACTAATAACACTATAAATAGCAAATAAATATAACACTATAAATAACACTCTTTACCTATTTATTTACAGTTTCATCTGCATCTCCAAAAGACCTTCTTAGTTCTAATGATGTGTACAACAAGTTCAATTTATGCTCAGGCATCTGATTATAACTCACATTTCATTCAAGACTGAAGTGGGTAAACAATCTGGAATTTGTACTTATCATGACAGTCTGAGGGACCAGGAAAACTCTCTGAGTCTGCAATTGCAAAGCTCCTTATTTCTGCATCCACCTTGGAATTGCTGCAAAAGTAGTGGAGTAGATATTCTACCACTGCAAACCATATTTGGGAACAGTGTGGATTTTCCTTAGGGAGAATCTATTGCATTTTTGTTCTTGAGGATATTAAAGGTCTCTAATGATCTCCCAAAGTAATACAAGGCAGCTAATTATCTTCTTGAAATAGTCTCATTTCAGCTTTGTTCACTTCCATGGAGTCCTTACTATTGCCAGGAGAGCCCAGGGAAAAGCCCTGTGAGCTCTTGGCCGTGAGAAATGCATATTTACTGTGTTCTTCAGCCAACGGCTTCAATTACAGGAGGAAATTTCCCTTGCAGGTGAACTGTTTATTATTACAGAGGAAGAAAGGACTTTTTTTGGTATCCTGTGAATCAGGAGAGAGATTTTAGTACTTTTGTCTGAGTTTTAGTAGGACTGTTTGGCTCTGTATATGAGGCTGACTACTGGGTCCTGAATGCCTGCAAAAAACCAAGGAAACAGAAGAATGGGGTTGAAAATCTAGAAAAGGGGAAGGTGGATATGTAGGACTCATTTACTCAACTCTTACTTTCCTCTAGCTCTTTATCTCACCTAACTTTGTGTGATAAAAGCAGGAGACCTGCCATTTCTCTGCTCTGCTCTGAAATCACACACAAATCCTGTCAAATTACTCTCAGAGAAGACAAACCCTTCCTTGACCTCAGCCAGGAGAAGCCCATCAAATACCACGTGAAATACTTTTATGGAGGATGATTTCTTTGCCTTCCAGGCTTTTGACTCACTGCCTAATCTTTTGTCTTCAGCACCAATATATTTTCTTTAATAGTCTCCATTAGACAAAACTCCCTTTTCCAGGTATTTTCCAGGAGAAGGAGGGCTGAACAAGCAGCAGGCAGTGAGGGGCCCTCAAGGCTGTTGGGAGTTGGCTGCTGGGGACACCTTGCAGGATGTCACCAGTGCACATGAAAGGAAGACAAATTTCCCTTCACCTTCTTGGCCATTTTTCATCCATTGTCTCTTTAGGAGAATACAGGGAGAGAAAGCAAGACAGTTCTGACAGAGCAGAATTTAGGTGAGCACCACCAAGTCATTTTTTGTTCTACTCTTTGAGGACACTTGGTTGCTTTAGAAATAAAACTTAAACTTTTGGGTTCTCTGTCCTTTCACTGCTATGGACTGTAGCACCTGTAGCACCAGGGGATAATTCTTTTTCTGAAGCTTTTTTTTGCTGTAAAACAAAACTCTGACATCTTTTAACAGCAGCAGAGAGTCAGAATAGACCAAAGCTTATTATATAATTAAAAATTACCCAGATTTAACACCTGATAATAGGTACTACCTGATTATTATAAACCCAAAAGTGTGTGTTACCTAATGTGGATAATAATAATAATAATAATAATAATAATAATAATAATAATAATAATAATAATAATAATAATAATAATAATAATATCATAATATCAATAATAATATCATGATAATAATGATACTGATAATAACAATATAATAATGGTAATAATGACAATAATGATAATAATTAACAATAATAATTATTATTAATATTATTATATCAATAATAATATGATAATAATTATATTGATAATAACAATATAATAATGATAATAATTAATGATAATAAATAATAATAATCATTATTATTATCATAATACAATAATAATATCATGATAATAATGATACTGATAATAACAATATAAGTATAATAATGATAATAATGATAATAATTAATAATAATTAATAATATTATTATATCAATAATAATATCATGATAATAATGATATTGATAATAACAATATAATAATGATAATAATGATAATATTTAATGCCAATTAATAATAATAATAGTAATAATAATAATAAATAATAATAATAATAATAATCTTGCTAGCATTATGTAAAGGAACTGCATGAATTGTTTATTCACCAGAGACAGGAGCAGAAATTATTTTAACAAATGTAACTGCAAGGAACAGGGTTTTTCTTTTATTATTTTCTTTTTCCTCAAACTGGATCTCATCATAACAAGTTTGAGTTGGATGATGCTCCTGGAGATGCCATCAGGAATACATCCCAATTTGTATGTGAAATGCAGCAGCAGATCTTACAAGAACACGGTGCAGGCAGAGGGGAGTTCGTGGTGCATGAATTATTTATGGCTTCATTTGGCTGGTAATGGGTGGAGATCCTGTGGATTGTCTGCCCTGATATCTCGGGAGCAGCTCCTTCACTCCACTGCAGAAAACAGGATTGGTGCAGAGCAGCCGAGTTTGTCTGTGTAGGGAGGAAAGTTCTGAAGTTTTCCAGGATGAAGGGAAAAATTAGGAATATAATGAAACATTCTGTGAGTAAGAAGAACCAATTTGCTCCAAATTAAATAAATATTCCTCAGCAAGCAGGGATAGTCTTTTTGTAAAAAAATTAAACGTTGTGCATCAGAGACCTGATCCAGTCAGTCTTCTCAGAGATTTCTGGTGGGATCTTAGAGATGGTCCCTGTGGTTTTGTGCTTCTGTGCATGGAGTTAGTGCGGATCGGGCTCCTGAGCTGCTTCCAGCTGAGCTCTGTTGTTCTGGGGTTTATCCCATTTAGCTTTGTCAGAAAGCACCACCTTTTTCTCACACCAAACAGGCCTGTTCTGACTCAAGCACATCCTCAGCAATCCAGTCTTGTAATTAAGCTATTTAATGACCCCAAAGACTATTTGAAAACCAGAAATAAATGGTATGCCCCTGATTTAACATAATTAAAAAAATAAAAGTAAATTAGTTTCCTTCAAAAATCTCATGCCTTATTTTGAAGCTGGCCTTAAACACTGTTTAGAGGTAAGGAAATGAAATGGAAAATCCTGCAATCCTTTTTAGTGTCTCTGGCAGGCTTCCAAACACAAAGCCCAAAGCCAAATACTCATTTTAACCAGATTTTGTTTGGAAAAGATGCTTTAAGCAAATTAATGCAGTTTAAATCTGGAACACTTTAATAATGTGTGGCTGCTGATGTTGATTAGAATAAATATTGTGCATCTGAAACAGAGTATTCTTGTCTGTACCAAGACATAGTTACTGGACAGTTATAAAAGGATGGGGTAGATTGGTTTCAGTTCTAAAAACTTTAATTGTTGGGATTCCAACATTAATGTAAAACATTCAGTCTGTGTCTGTTTGTTCTCCATTGTGATTATGTGAACTTTTAATTTTGCTTCTGAGAAATTCAGTGAAAATTTGCTTAGTTTCATCAAAAATCATGTCCAGAAGTTGGATTTAAGGAGGTCAAAGTCTCAGACCAGACCTGCCATCTCTGATCCCTCTGGACAGATCTGATTGTCACCATCTCCCAGCAGAGACACAGGCAAGTCTGGGACCTACAATTAAACCCATTTAACCAGGGGGAGAATCTTACATTATGAGGACTCCTGATGTAACTTTGGGCAGACTTTCTTAGAAGGTTGTAGGAAATCACTGCTATCACTGTGCAGCTCCACTTTGAGGCCAAGCTGAGGTGTGAGGAGCTTTCCCCGTGGTGCCCCTGCTGTCCCAGTCCTGCCATGTGCTGCCCAGTCAGTCAGGCTTTCACCTGAGTTTATGGCTCCCTCTAGGACTATTTCCTCAGCTTTTCCAGCTCCATTTGGGTATGAAATCATCACTTTGGTTTGCTTTAGACATCACTCTCTGTAAATCATGCTGTAAAATATCAACTTACTGAGGTCAATCCATTTTGTCCCAGACAGCATCAAACTCTTCCCTATGAATTCCACTTTCCTCCAGCATGTAATTTATATCCAGATTAAAAAAAAATCTGAAATTAATGTTTCCTCCTTCTTTTTTTGTGGTTTTTTTTCCCTTTATTTTTCACTAGATTTTCAGATATAAATAATAAGATGTACATTTACAGCAGTAGATATCACAAACCATAGGCCTGCAGTTAGACCTGGAGAGCTGAAACCCTGGAAATGCCCTTTTCACCTCTCTGAAGAACAGGGAGTGGTTGTCTCACATACCCAGGACATCCTGCCAGATTTTTATACCTGGTTAAGCTGTTCCTGAGGATCACTTGAGTAACCCTTCCAATGCTCTCATCATCAGATTGGTCAGCTGTGACCTAGAGGTACTTTTGTGGAAATGAATAATATCCAAGTGAAACAAGGACAACTTTCTTCCATTCCACGGGAACCTGCAACAGGAAAGACAAATTAAGTTACAGTAGGTACAGAGTTCAGGGTTTTGTTTGAATATTATATCCAAACTTTCTCTCTCTATAAATGTTCCAGTTGAAGATTTTTCTAGAAATGAGATTATTTGTGATCTTTCAAAGCAGTAGATGCCAATGTGATGTTGATAATGTGGGTCAGCCCATTCTGTCGGGGGCTTAGTGCCTTCATGTGAATATGCTCAGGCAAGCAAAAAACACTTTTTAAATGCCAATACACTGAAAATCCTGGGTTTAAATGATGTTTTCCATGATTGAGCAGCAGCTCTGCAAGGAAGGCCACTTGCCACTTTTGCAGGAGACCAAGTGAGTGAGCTGAGGATCCCCCAAAGCCAGGACAAAGTAGGGCTCTTATCTCCACGGGACTCATTGATTGATAGTCATTGCATGGAAACAGTTATTTTTAGAAATTCAAATTAGTTTCCATTAAAGCTACTCCTTTTAATTATAAAAAAATAGATTTACTGAAATTGAACTCGTAATGTGAGATTTAATAAGGTTGAGTATTGTAACTCAGAAAGAGTTGGGAAAACACAGTTTGCTTTAAAGCTTTTATGTTGTTCTGAACTGAACAGACTCTTCCCTTTGATAATATTTTCACCAAAAATAGTTTGTGTCTTTACACGACCAAGATGAAAATATAATTTCAACAGTTATTTGAGAAAGGTATTTATATGAATTCGTTTTATATTATGATTTTTTTAAAAATACTTTCTCTCTAAAATTTGGTCTTTAGAAAAACCTTTGGAATGTAAAGATGATAAAATTCTTTCCTGGACCACTCAACACATCATGACAATGCTTGAAAAGGCAGAATTAAGTAATAAAACATTTTGTATTTTTTACTCATGAAAACATCTTTGAAATACTAATTCATGCTGATCTTCTCTATGAGATCAGTATGAAGGAGTATCTGAAACCAGTTTATTCAAATAGTTTTCAGCTATTTACATTTCTGTTTAAAATTAGAACAAAATCCAGCTCTTCATTGCACTCTGGTCTTCTCAAAAGATATTTGTGCAATGGCTTTTTAGTTTCTGCTGTCTTTTTAAGAAAAAAAGTGTCAAAGTTATGTCTGTGGATAAATGAAACACACAATTACACAGAATATCAAGAAGTTATCTCTGTTCAGCCAGGATGTAAATCCCTTTTGGACTGAGGTAATCAGTGCCAAGAAAGAAACACAGTAATAAGCTCAGGACAATTTTATATTAAGGATTCAGTTCTAAAATTTAACATAATAAATTTAAATTTAAATTAGTAACAAAGATTTTGGAAAAAGAACTAAAAAAGCTCATAAGCAAACCCAGGGAACTGGTACAATTGCAGGATTTTTCAATCACATTATTTGAGATTCCCAAGAGCACTGGAGGCTTCTGTTTTCTAGAGGAAGTTACAGATACTGTTTCATTAAATTTTGTGGGAAAAGAATCTGAGAAACATATTTTTAATAGGTGGGTTTAAATCTTTCTCCTCACAGCACTGATGTAGAATGTGGGACTAATCACAGATGAAATCCTTTCAGAGTCCAGTTTTACCTTGTCTTTGGCAGCAAAATCTGGGTTAAGTTTTCCCTTCCTTACGTCTTCCTTACCTTCCTCAGCATCTTCTTCCTGACCTGTCATCATTTTATTAAGCCTTTTTTTTTTTTTCATCTAAGACTTCACACAAGTGAAGGAACTATCCCAAACTTATTTGCCAGACACTTGGTTAAAAGTCACACTCTGAACCTCGTAAAAATAGCTGAGCACGGGGAGAGAAAGGCAGGACATAACAATGATCCAACACAGCTGGTCGAGATCTGTAAAGCAATTGGGAATTCTTAGATTTGTAATAAATGAAATAATAATAATAATAATAATAATAATAATAATAATAATAATAATAATAATAATAATAATAATAATAATAATAATATAACAACAATAATAACAACAAAATAATAATAATAACAATAATAACAATAATAATAACACTAATAATAACAATAATAATAATAATAATAATAATAATAATAATAATAATAATAATAAACAGTTTGATTTTATTTTTGTCCTAATGTGGATAAATCGAGGACTAGGTAATTTTCTTTCTTGTGTTTACTAATATTTCCTAAATTCTAAGCTTGCAGGACCTTAAAGTCTCATTTCTTCTGTTTCTTTGGGCATTAAACCTTCTGTCTCCCATCCCATCAGTGAAAAGTGTGTAGTAGGTGTAAAGAGCAGTTTATTTTAGGAAGAGAGAAGGTGAGAAAATTCGTTTAGCAAATCCCAAAAAGAATATTGTGCTGTCAAGCAGCAAGAAGTGATAAACACTTTATACTTACAGAGTCTCTAATTTATAAAAATGTCTGTATGCAGTGCCCCAGGAACACTCAGAACCCTCTTCTTTAGCAAGTGTAAAAGATGAGTCGACCCAGTGTCACCATCTCCCAGACTGCTGGAAATGGGAGAAGAGATCAGCACTTCAGGGATGTTGAAGCAAAAGCCTTACCAGTGGATGTGTCATCCCAGAATGCAGAACTAATTGCATTAACAAGAGCCCTGGAACTAAGCAAAGGAAAGAAGGTAAATATCTGGACAGACTCTAAATATGCTTTCAGTGTGGTTCATGCCCAAGGAGCAATCTGGAAGGAGAGAGGCCTGTTAACTGCTCAGGGCAGTGGAATCAAACACACAGACCAAATTAATGCACTTCTGCAAAGCATTTGGAAACCAGGAATGGTGTCTATCATTCATTGCAGAGCTCACCAAAAGGGGAAAACAGCCCCTTGATGCCAAAGGGGTTTTTGATTTCTGATTTTCACATTTTGTAGATATTAGGAACACAGTAGTTGTAGATTTTAGAGGGTTAATATTTCTAACAGTTTAAGTTTAATGCCTTTCTATCACTACCCCTGTCCCAGAACAGGGAGCTCAAATTCCTTTAGTTAATTAATCTTGTTTAGACTCCTTTCCAAGGTAGAGCTGAAGGATATCAGAGGCCCACAGAAAGAAACATAAACACAGGTCAGAGTGACCCAAAAGCCAGAACTGGATGAACTCCAAGAGACCTTTGTGTGCCTGAGGAAGAAGAGCTGATGAAGACAGAGGGTCTTAATGACCCCAGACCCAATTCCAGGGGTTGGACCAGGGGTGGAACTGGGGCTGGAGTGAGAAATGTGTAAAGCAATGATTGGAGGGATCTTATTATAAAAGCCATGGAAACAAGAACTGGGACACATGCATGTCATCCTGTATTCCTGTGGGCTGTAGGGCTGGGATATTAAAGGACCTTTATTTTTTATCTTACCCTGCACTAACGTGCTCAGAGTCCTGTTTTTGGGGAGGGTCATTCACAGCATCACCTGAACTGGGAAATCATTTTGCTGATCAGGCAGCAAAAAGGGCTGCAGAAAAAGGCATCCTGCCAGTAATACCACAAAAAAAAAAATTGACTTGACAGGATTCACCCCAAAATACCAAGAAAAAGACCAGCAGTTAATTAAGTCCCTTAATGCAGAAATTAAAGAAAGTGGATGGGCGGTTACACCCCCAGGACAGGTCATAGTTACAGCCCCAATCCTTAGAGAAATAGCCCTGCAGGAACATGGAGCTACACACTGGGGAGGTGAAAACCTTCTAAAGCACTTAAAAAAGGTAATCATAGGGACAGGCATGACCAAGGTCGTGCAATCCACTGTTAGCAAACGTGAAATTTGCAGGCAAAATAGTCCTGACACAACCAAGAGAGTGGTGCTGGGGTAACAAAGGCTGGAGACTTTCCTGGAGATTATTGGCAAATAGATTTTGCTGAGTTACCACCCAGAGAAGGGTACAAATCCATACTGGTACTAGTTGACACATTGAGTGGATGGCCTGAGGCACAACCCTGTCTAACAAACACAGCAAGGGAAGTGGTAAAAGCTCTACTTAACCACATAATTCCAAGATTTGGAGTTCCTCTGGGAATGTCATCAGGGCACTTGTAACATCTCTGTTTTTCTGGGGTTTTCTGTTAAAAATCCGTGTATGATGCCACTCTTTTGTACCCTCTACACTCTCTTCCTGAAAAACTTCAGCTGAATCATCAACAATTTTAAGGATGTCCTCAAATTTACTTAATTTTTCCTGCAACTGGAACTATTGAATACTGAGTAGTCAAGAAAAACAGTCATGGCAGAGTGTGAGCTCGTCATTTCTTATTCTCAACAAAGGTCTTTGTGCACAAAAAAAAATGACAATAACCAGAGCTCAACTGGAGTGTCATAAATATTCTGGCAAAACAGTTGGGAAGGATCCATGCTCCAGTTTAGGGAGATTTTAATGAAAAATGATTCACCAAGAGCAATTCCTCTTCCATAATGAGGGAACTTTCAATTTCCATTGATCTCAGCCATGGATGTATCACACAAAATTCTTGTAAGTAACGAGATTTAAAGCATTAAGCTTAAGTTGACATTTTCTCTCTTAAATTTAGCTGTAACTTGTCACCCTATTTATATACTTCACAAAGCACTAGGCAGCTTTGCATGGGACTATTCCCAGCAGGAGATCATATAAAACTCCATCTTCCAAACACTCTGTCTTACTCAAACCACAAAAAAACCCACAGTGTTTAAAAATAATTTTAGCCATATTTTCTTCTCAAGCATCCTTCAGTTGCCTCACCCAAACTCTGGTAATTCTTTCTGATTTTGTCATCATCTGGAGTGATTCTGTTATTCCTTTTAACTTTCTCTCAAACCCTGGTTTCTACAAGATAGATTAAAATGTATAATTAAATAAATAACCTTTTGCTAAGGTTCTGTGTGATGGCCAAAAAGAAATAGGTAGCACAGAGTAAAAAAATATGGTCTAATTAGTAAATATTGCAAATATTTTTTATATTTAGTTGGCTATATTTGGTTTTCAATGGTTTATTGACATGGATGATAATGAAACTGTCCTTGGCAATCAAGAGTGAGATGCTCTTGAGCATCAGGAAAGATGGAGGAATTCAATGCAGAATTACCAACCTCAGCTTAAATAAGACCAAATTGCAATTTTAGCATTTTGTTTTGGAAATCCATTAACCTCAGAGATGTCAATGTGTTGAAATCTAAACACAAGAACAGAGTTTAAAGCTGTCAGAAACACCATGTCAGCAGGTTCTGTTCCTCTTGCAACAAAATATGAATTTGCCTAAAACACTTCCAGACATTCACCCTTTGACAAGAAGCCAAAGACTGAAAGTCCAGGATTTAAAGCACATTCTTGGTGGTTCCATCACCAACACTTTTTAAACCCACTGGTAGCACTCTGGTGTATTCTACAAACACAGAAACCTCTAAATTAGAGGATTACAGAACATATTATTGGCCATTTTTGTACATCAAGAATTGTGCCAACTATAGAGAGAATTAATACAGAACAAGGATTAAAAAATTAACAAGTATATAAAGGAGCAAGACTTCATAATTCTGTCTTGAACTAGAAACTGATGGTGTTTTGTCTTCCAATACTGGATAAATACTGCATTTTTATCATTAAAAATGCTCTGTTTCTTGGTGTTGAAAGGACATTTCCAAAGCAATGATTGGAGGATATTTCTGATATTCCTTTCCAGATTGGGCAGAATCTGTTATGCCTCTCCTAAAGCAACCTGTAGAGTTACTGGATCAGGAATTTGTATCACTGGTAGGTTGTTTCTATCATATCATTTTCATTTAGAAACTTGAAAGAGTTCTTACAGACCTTGTAGAGGAGCCATTCAAAAGTAGAATTTCCACAAGGTGTGGGGATTGCACAGTAATGTTAATGACATTAAGAGTCTCTATTATGACATTAAATTTTTGAGTTAATATTGAAATTGAATTTTAACAAAAAATTCTATTTTCACAGAGCTGTGCCATCTGGAAAGGCACTGGTGATAGCTGTGAAATAAAGGTTTCCCCTGCTGTAATATATCAGGTGAGTGGTTTGGCACTCCTGCTTAATGCAAAAGCACATCCTTATGAACCCACTGCTGAGAGCTGAGAACTGATTTACTGCCCTGGAGCTGGAGATTCCAGAGGGAACATGAGGAGTTGGTTTTAATCCCTTTATTCCCTTCCTCCCTATTTATACAGAGCTTCCAATTCTCACTAAAATTAAAACTAAAAGAAAATCCGAGTTGATGATGTGTTATGGGTTCACCCAGGTGGGCCTAGATTTGGGCTCTGAAGTTTGGACTAGGCCGAAGCTGTCAGCTGACTTGAGCTGGGCTGAGCTCACAGCTGACCTCTTCTAGCCAGTAACTTTGTATTCCATACCACATTATGACATCATCTCCAGGGCAGTAGGAACTAGTGTGGGACTGGTTAAGGCAGTCACTTCTCAGCCCTCCTCTTGGAAGGACACCCGATGCTGTCCCAGGGGGGATGGAGAGGGCCAGGCCCACCACTGGCTCACAGGGTACCTCAGGAAAGTAAAATGTGTTGTTCTGGGTCTCTCCTTTCTGCTTGAGTTTGTCTCCCTGGGGAATAAGCTTCTTCTTAAGTAATGTGTAGTTAGGACAGTAGAATTTGTGTGTTCGTTATGAAGTTGAGGTGGGGAACTTGTTGTTCCAGACTTGTGTGAGTGTATATTTGTACTCTCTTCTAATTGTCTCTTTCTTTCTGTGAAAAATATATGTAGTTTTAGTATAAATGCGGTTTGAAGTGGTTTTTTTCTTTCCCCTCTCTTTTCCTCCCTTTCCCTGGTGTTAGGAGGGAGGCTTTTCTCTCTGTGCTTGGGGGGGTTGGCAGTTGCTGATCTCAAACCAAGACATGATGTGAGTTTAGGAACTGGGGGTTTCTGACTTGGTCTTTGTGCTCTTGCTCTGCCCAGGGAGTGAAATGTGTTTGGAAGGACAGAGACTCCATCTCTGCCACGTCAGGTGCCAACCTGAGCTGGCTCCAGATCCTCCCAGAGCCAGGAGCTGCCTGGAATAGCACCCAGGACTGGGGAATTAATCTGACCTGCTGAAGTGTGTCCCTCAGTGCATAAATCAGCTGCAATAATGGCACTGATATGCAAGGAGGATGAGAAGTTTGAAATGAGCCACAGCTGAAAACCCTGCTAATGGATAAGGCCTTAATATTAAGTGACTGAACAGTCAGTGGGAGTCAGTTTTGAATATTTGATTTCCTCAAGGTTTCGTAAAATGTATTTTTTTATTTAAAAATAGTGAACATGTATTGCAGTCCAAGTGATTGTTTTCATCCTGGTGTGATGTGCATATTTATATGCACCTTTCAGTGTTTTGAATCACAACCATCCTGACTTCAGCTGCCACTTCAGTGTATTTTCACATCATCACAGAAGGACTGGAAAAACGCAGTGAAAAAAGAGGTTAAACACTTTAGCAGTCTGACAAATGAAGTGCAATTTGTACAGCAAATCATTCTCAGGAATCTACACAAATGTGGCTAATTCAGAACTCTAAAATTCTTCCCACTGGAAGGTTAGAAAATAAAGTGCACTCATATTGTGGCAAGGAGTTTGCATTACAAAAAAAAAAAAAAAAAAAAAGGAGAGGGGGGATTGCAGAAACCAGCAGTCAGTTTTGTATCCTGTTTGATGCTTTAAATAGTTAATGCTTTCCAGCACATTTACTGTACTACCAAAGCTGGATAATTTGGATACTTTTCTAATTCAGGCAATCATTAGGTGTTTATTAGTACAAAGTCATTATTGCTGACTATTACTTTAAGAATAAATGACCACATAGGACATGAAGTAATTTAATAAGTGTGAAATTTGAAGCTATTTTATTCCCCACAGACAAAAATTGGTGTTTTCTCTGTGGCTCACAACAGGTTTAATGGATACAGAGAGAAGCCAGTGTGCAATAAAGTATGAAGGAAGACATTAACTGCAAATAAATAGAGGATTTTCTCCTCAGTTACGATCGTTTCAAGCTTTCAAATGTCATGGCATCCAAAATTTATATTATAACAGTTAAGGGTGCAAGGCTTTCCAAAACTCACCCAAAGCCTGTGGTGTTAGAAACATGTCTTTGTGATTTTCATAACAATGAAATAGGAGATATTTATTTTATTAGTGAGTGACAAAGCAGAATTAAGACTTCTGGTCCTGGGTTCTCTCTCACCTGCAACAGGTGAAAGCTTCTCCTTGTGGTGAGGATGTTAAACAGCTGAAAGCAAGAGCTTATTGGGAGCACCAATTAAAACCTGAGGTTGTGGGTTAAAATAAATTTGAATTTATAGTGGTGAAAAACTTTGCCAGGGCAGTGAGGAATAGGAGTATGGTGGGATGACCTCGGGCAGCTGACAGGCTCCCATCCAGCTGCCTCCAGTCACCCTCCTCGTTTGGAGAGCAGGAAAAAAGGGAAAAACCACAAGTTCATGGGCTGAAACAAAGACAGGGAGATTATTTGCCAATGGCCATGACTGGAAAAGAGACTCCATGGGCTGCAGGGAAAACCCCCTGCTCCTCTGCAGCCTCTCCATGGGCTGCAGGTGAATCTCTGCTCTGGAAAAATGAGCAAAGTTTAAAATTCTTCTATTACAGGATCTCCTAGACCAGCATCTGTCATGGTGAAATGACTTTGAGAAGGTAGGTCTATAAAGGGGCATTAAAACAGTTTCAAAGTGACTGTAACTTTCACACTTAACAAAATCAAAGTATCTTTTCCATCCCAATTCAGTGCCCTGGATACTGAGCATGTGAAAGGGGGAAGCCATGGCAGGTTTTCTTGTAGAACATTAACAAAACCTGAGCTGACAATCAGAAGCAATAATTTCCAGTGAGGGTAAGAGGGAGAAGGGAGAAAATATGACACCATAACATTTGTTTGAAATGCAAGATGAAAGGGGGAGTTGTTTGATCCTCTGCAGCTTCCCCCCATCTCTCTCTCCTTTGTAGCAGAGGTGCAGATGCCCCAACTATAAAGAGAAGTAAAAGAAGTGGTCGGTTATCAGACTTCATCACTTTCTCTTTAATCTCCTTATAAAGATGATTAATTTCAAGCTCTTTCAACTAGAGAGCATTCACCATGCAGGGGAGTAGAAAATCAAGACCATCTCAAGAAGCTGTTTCTTACATACTGCAGAACTTCACTCTTTTTTTTCTCTTTCCCCCACAGGTTTGCAGCGAAATCAGCCAAATGACATTAGCTATGCTTTAAATTTCAATTTCCACACTTCTTTCCTTCTGTATCTCGCTCCTTTTTTCATCTCCCCACCTAACTTCCTCAGAGCTTGAGTGGAACGAATCTCAACCTCCTGTGAATAAAGGAAGAGAGAAAAGGAGGAAACTCTCACAAGCCTGGGAATTTGTGCTTCCCAGGTTCTGAAACTTTGCTGGGGTTTGATGATATCCAGGCACTTCACACAATCATTCTCACTCTCCATTGATGCCAAAGGGGTTTTTGTTCTGATTTTCACATTTTATAGATTTTAGGAACACAGTAGTTGTAGATTTTTAGAGGGTTAATATTTCTAACAGTTTAAGTTTAATGCCTTTCTATCACTACCCTTGTCCCAGAACAGGGAGCTCAAATTCCTTTAGTTAATTAATCTTGTTTAGACTCCTTTCCAAGGTAGAGCTGAAGGATATCAGAGGCCCACAGAAAGAAACATAAACACAGGTCAGAGTGACCCAAAATCCAGAACTGAATGAACTCCAAGAGACCTTTGTGTGCCTGAGGAAGAGAAGCTGATGAAGGCAGAGGGTCTTGATGACCCCAGACCCAGTTCCGGGGAGTTGGACCAGGTGGGACTGGGGCTGGGCTGAGAAATGTGTAAAGCAATGATTGGAGGGATCTTATTATAAAAGCCATGGAAACAAGAACTGGGACACATGCATGTCATCCTGTATTCCTGTGGGCTGTAGGCCTGGGATATTAAAGGACCTTCACTTTTTATCTTACCCTGCACTAACGTGCTCAGAGTCCTGTTTTTGGGGGGAAGGGACATTCACGACATCACCATCAATAGTTACTGACCCCAGAGAACACAGCAGCAGAAGTGGAAAGCCCCAAACCCTATTAATTGATCACAAGTCCTTCTCAAAAAGATTTGTTAAAGTCATTGCCACCATCAGATTTCAAAGGGCTTTTCCTCCACAGACATAGAATGAGATGACACCGTTTGTATTTCTCTTTAATTCCAGCCAAAACTGTTGGAATATGGACATTGTTTAGTGTTTGTCATCTGAGAGGGGGTTATTTTTGATTATTTACTAAGAATCACTTTACAACTTTGGTATATTCTAAGGGGTGATAGTGGCTATGTGGGAAAGATGAGGTATGGCACACAGAAATACTCCTTATTTATAAAAGAAATGAAAACTCTCTGGGCACAAAGGTTTTCCTTTTCCAGGACAGCTTTCTCCAAGGTATTGTATTTTAAAGACAGAAATTACATTCTTTCATATCAATGTCCATGTATTTTAACCTGAAGTGTCTTTTTATCTTCATCTTAAAATAAAAACACCACCATCTAAAAATCCAGTTTCTCAGTTTTTCTGCAATGAGAGATGAAAGCACAGCTTGGGGTCTGGGTAACCAAATATTGTGGATTTCTACCCTGTGAGTTCTGTATAAACTCCTGAAGTTTATAATCAGTGAATAATAACCCCAAACCCTCTTTCAATTACACCATTGCAAATATTGGGTCACTCAATTTAATGCTGGATCTGTTGCAGATTATCTTGTGGGGTTATATGTATTTTGCAATGCTAATGGAAAAAAAGTATAAAAAGCATTAAATGGTTACAGATAGGTTAGAAAAGTTTGGTGGCAATATTTATGGAGAATTATACCATCATAATGAAACAAAATAGCAGAAAACCTGTTTTTACTGTAAATAATCTGATTTAAGGTATAGTTTATATTGAACTGTGATGCCAATTGGGTACAGTGAGTTCCACTGGATATGAGTTACTTAAAGCAAATATCATTTGTGAGAAACCAAACTCTTCTAATGTGTGCAAGAAGAAATGTTCTTTTTTGTTTCCTTTGGGGATAACCTGACTGAGCAGCAGTGGAAGGGGTTTTACACACTGCATTTTGTTGCCCCCTTTGTTTCCCAAGATCTGCATCCTTGCTTTTCAAATTAAGGTGGCATCATAGGAATTTGCAACTTTTTTTTGGACCAGCAGAACCTCATAAAAATGATCTCTCTTTGCTTCATTACAACACCTGCTTGCAATAAGATGGGATCTTATCCATCTCTGTAATAAAATGCCATGGTAGAGCTGTGCTCTTAATTATCCTACTAAATAATGGGACACATTTAAAGCCTTTCCACTCCATCTCCCAGTGGTCATTAGTGTCATTTGTGAGTTATTTGTCTGCCAGTTTTTGCTTTTTTACCAAAAAAATAGTCTTAAATGCATATTCTGCTCTAAAATGAATGCATAATTAATAGTCCCTCCTGTTTTAGAAATGACTCTCTAATAACAGAAGAAAGACCAAGTGTTTCCCTGAAAGCAAATCCACTGAGAGGTAACCAAGGCATCAATATTTCAATGTGTCTTATTGTTGGGGGGAAAAAAAAAAGTACCTTGATACAGCAGTTTTAATAGATTAAACAATAACAATTAGATAATTGTTGTATCAAGTTTCTTGTTCACTTGGCACGTTGAACAAATGAGGTGTTTTTTTGAGTTGTGACAGATTTGCATGTACATTGTCAGGGAGCAGATATGGACTGAATGCCTTATTGTGCAAATGTAGGATGAGGGGAATGGCCTAATTATTAGTCTGAATTCTTCAATTTATAATGCTTAGTGAGTAACACTCAGTATCTTGCTACCAGATATTTTATTATATTTCAGTAAGTTGTTTAGCACCTACAAAGTTCTTGAGAAGTGTTAGCAGTGCCAACAGGAGTTAGGACTGATTTGTTAAAACTTTATTGATAGAATATCAATAAAAGATTTATAAACTGACAATAGAGTGCCCATCACTGAGAATTCATAATTAGAAGATCCTAAAATAAATATATATGTCAAATTAGTTAGCACACTTGGACTGTCTGATGTTAAATGGCTGGAGCAAAATGTTAAATGGAATTCTGTTAAAGAAAATACCTAATTTCTGTTGGTATCTGCTTTCAGTATTGAGGTTTGCTCAAGTATAAAAACTGCCTTTTCTGGATTGTTTAACCAAATGTTAGAATTGCCTGGTTGTGTGTAATTCATTCAAGCAGGAAGAGATTTGGAGTATTTACTCCTTTCAGAAAATACAAAATTGCCCCACAAATGGCTTTGTCTTGCTCCCAGGGACAGGAGTTGTCTGTGGGGCAAACAGAACAGGAGTTTGGTTTGATCAGTAGCTCAGAACCCGAAAAAATCAGCTCTTAGGACAAAATATTGAGAAATACAAGCTTTCTAACCCATATTTCTTAGTCTGGAGGGAAGGACGAAGAAAGTCAGTGCAAGAGGCTTCCTTACTTTCTCTAAATCCAGGGGGTGGCAATCCTGGGTTAATGCCAGCAGTGACAGGAAGGGAGAGAAGAGCAACAAGAACTATTTCCTTCTGGTCATGATAAACAGCAACCTTTAACTAACCATTATTATCAGAGGATTCACTAAAGCTGGGAAAGGCCTCTGAGCTCCCTGGGTCCAACCATTAACAGGCCCCCCATGGCTGTTGGGGTGGCACAGCCTGGAGGGCTGTCCTGGCTGCAGCATCTCCACTGGTCCCACCCCAGCGAGGAACAGGCACTGCCAGGGCAGGGAGCCCTTCCCACAGCACATGAACCAAGCAAGGATGCACCTGCCATGGGAAATATGAGCAACTGGAGAGCCTGGATGCACAATCAGAGGGTGCAATTCCTCCAAGAAAGGCTGTTACTGAAGCAAGTGTGGAGCTGTAGGCTGCTCCCTTCCTTGTTGTGCTTCAAACAGGTCACCATGTCCAGAGCCAGCACTGTTCCAAAATGCAATTTCCTGTGGGTTCTTTAAGACCTCTGTTGGAAAATGTACATTCTGTTATTTTACTCTGCATAAACCATAGATTTGTGTTTCACAGAAGCCACAGAGCTTTTGTATGAGTGTTGTTTTGCTTGGGTTATTTTAATTTGGTTGGGTTATTTCTAAACCAAACAATGAACAGGAAAGGAGTTGGAAAAGCAGGAGAGAAAGTCACATAAAAGAAGGAATAGAGAGAAATAAGGAAGAGTGATAAATGATGGAATTGCTAGAGGGTGATTGGCCTTTAAGAATTAATGACTTTTTCTTCATCTCGGGTCATTGAGGCTTCTTCCAAAGGTGAGAAAAAATAACCTTTATGACTTGCTAAATCAGTGCTGGTGGGAGGAAAATGGAACCCTTATTTCTTTTCTTTCTTTTTTCTATTTAACTGAAGAGGAAGTTTAAATTTTGCAGACAGGAGACAAAGTGGTGTCAAAGAGAGTACAGAGCAGAACTGCAGAGCTGGAAGGTGCCATCCCAAGATGAAGTTTGACAAGTAGCACCACGTATCTCAAGCACAGAGCTGTGTGACGTGCTCACCATCTTCCCTTGCCTGCCTCTCACCAAAAAGGGTGTGACACAGGCCTGGAAGAACACCTGCATAGCCCAAAATTGAGAGGAAACCAGATGGGACCTGTGCAAACCAAGAAACTTTTTCAATATCCTTCATGAGTCTCAATGCACGAGGTTTCCTGTGAGAAAAATGTCTTTGAACTTATTTTTAATGTTAATTCATACAAGGGTGGTCAGAAGGGCTCAAAGACATTTTAGCTGCACAGTCATCAGTTCAGGGTTAAGTGTGGGGTTAGAAGGAAGAAAGAAAAGTGGAAGTTCTCAATATTTTGGAAAATACAAGTAATTGTATCATCCTTAGGGCTGGACTAGAAGGAATTCAGTGTTGTTTCATTTATGTAGATTATGGGTTATTTCTGACATCTTCTTATGTCTTCCTTTGAGATTGTGCATCTAAATTTGTAGGTTGAAGCTTATCTAGGACAGGTTTATCTTGCTGTGGCACTAATAGCAGGATCTCTGGTGACCAGCCCAAGGAGAATTCTCACAAAAATCCCTGCATACAGTTTGGTGGATTAGCACAGGCCAGAGGTCCATCCCAAAAAGCACTTTAAACAGGATCATCCGTAGTGGAGTAGGAGCAAGAAGGACTTTTGTAAACAGGCCATGGCACTTGATCTCAAGGCTGGCCAGCATTTCCTGGCACTGGATAATTTACAGGAAGAGACATCCCAGAGGGGATGTGCTCCTGAAAGCACTGAATGCTCATTAATTATGTTCAGCATAACTAATACTGAGCGACAAATTGAGCAATGATGGCATTCCAAAACAGAGAAGATGATTTCACATCTCTCTTTCTGATATGTGGGAGTAGAGATAGTGATGCAGATTAAGGAATAAATTCCTGATTTGAGTCTCATGAAATGTCACTAATGGAACTTGGTGTAAAACTGACAAATATTAGATTAGAATCAGCCTGTGAATTCCTATAATTATCACTTGTCTATTTACTGAATATAAGATAACTGCAACTAATTAGTGGTATGGAAGAAAAGAAAGATAAGTGTGTACAAACATCACAGCAGAGATTAAAAGTGTATTTATTATATGCTGTTAGTTTTAGGGTAGAATTTCTTTACAAAACATTGCTAAAGCTTTCGATTACAACCAACAGATCTGACCTGCAGTTGTCTGATTATATATCTAAAGAGATAGAGTAAGTAAAGGCAATCAGAAAACAAAATGCCACAGCCCTGGAGACACAAACTGATAGTGCAACATACTGCAAAAGCCTTTGCATGGATTTGGATTTCCCCCTCAGCTTTAGGATTGTTAATTTAATAAAGCACTAAAATGTGAAAGAGGATCTAAGGTGGAGCTGCTTAAGAAATCGATTTAGATGCTTTGATATCTCCAGTGATCAAGTAACAGGTATGCCTAATGAAACAAATTGTTTATGTGAATTCAGCCCATTAACAAACACAATTTTGAGGGGGTTTCTTCCTTTTTTTAAAGATCAACTCAATGAGAAAAATGAGCTCGCAAACACAACAAAGACTTTTCACCTTAAAGCAATAAAAATAGAGATGCTGAAAACACTTGAGAAGGGATTTTTCTCTCATGCAAATGAGGAGCAGATATCTGAAATCAGTCCTGGATGCATTAAATAATCCTTGCAATATTTATGTATGTATTAATAATACACAGTCTTATATTGATATGGGAGGAAGTAACACCATTGATGCCAATGAAGTAAATCATACTAAAATTAGAGTAGGATGAATAAAAAATGAGGCTCCAACTTACTAATTATGCAGTACATGAAAGCTATAAATAAATCTAGAGCCATGGAAACATCAATTAGATAGAAGCATGTAGTGCATAAAGGCCAAACTCTAAGAAATATCCTGGACCTGATGCTTTAGGTTCAGAGTTTAAGGTTGGGTCCTACACTCTGTTGCTTTCTCAAAGAATAAGGAAGTAATTAATAAATTATTCAAATTGACTAATAACTAGCCCAAGGAGGAGCTACAGCACTATAACCTGAAAAGCAGAAGTGGCAACCTAGAACTGCATGATTAGAAAAAAACATAGGCTGGGATTAGAAAAAGTGGTTGAAATCAGTGATGTAAGAACAGTGTTGACTGTATTGAACCTGCAAACAAACCAGAAATAAGCATTAAATATTAAAATCACAGGCTTGGAAGCCTTAGATCATCTTCTGTCCTCCTGTCTCTTGGGAATTTATCCTCTTCTTTAAACATCCTTTTTCTACCATAGGTCTCTTAAATTGGAAAACCATTGCAAAGTTTTCTTAGCTTTAAACCCAAAATAATGCACTGAGCTGTGAAGTCTTAGGTAAATAAGTTACAAATTCCCACAGTGTGGAGTTATTTTCACTGCTGCTCCAACAGGGACAGTGCAGGACTAAAATCAACGAGTTTTTCTCAGCACTTGACTTTAGGTAGAAAATTCAGACTGAAGAAAAGCAATACCCAATATTGCACAGCCCAGAGCTGGCAGCTCTCACAGTACATCCTGAGGCACTGCTGTTGTCCTGCCTTGACCCTTCAATTCTGCACCAACTGTCCCACTGCCCACGACACTTGGAAGTCTCTGCCCTGTGTCCCTGATTTCTACCCCAGGAATGAGACTTTGAGGTCGAGTTCAGTGAGTGAGGACTTTGTCTCCCTCATCTCAGTCCTGTGAATAGTCCAGAGATTAGCCTGGAATAATTTATCCCAATATCATATCAGTCAGCTCTTTATTTCCTGCTTGTCCTGTATTATTTGATTTCCAGCCAAGTATAAGTGGCCAGCTGTAACACATTTTCCAAATGAGGCACTTAATGAACGTGTTTAGTGTTAATATAGTTATTTATGTGTTATCTCTCACTGGTTTATTGCAGATGATAGGAAAATAGCACTGTATATTGTTAAAAGGGGGTAACTGGGATGTGATTTTATATGTTTCTAGAAAACAATATTAAATTCAGCAAGTGGGAGTTTCTGTTTTAGAAAAATGAACTCTATAGGAAGTACAGAAAAAGGGGAGAGAAAAAAGCTGACAATTAAAGCTTCAAAGTGCCATCAAGTACAGTTTGGTGTCAGATATATAGAATTATACACGACAAAATAGCAACAAATAAAAGCACAAAGCCATAAAAAGAGAATTCTGCAAGTCTACTTGTTTATTTATTTCATTTGCTGGAAGATAGAAAGCACACTTAGAATATATAAATCAACTCACTGAAGATACTGCAAAATAAAACATTAGGGACATCTGAATGCAAAACAAGAATAATCAACATTTTTAATTTCAAAGAGCTATATTATGTGTAAACAAAAGCATATGAATGTGACTATTAAAACAGGATAATGCCATTTTATATGAAAATATCTCAGCTTTGCACAAGGAAGATTTTTTTTTGCTGCAACACTGAGGGCCTAAGAAATAAGTAGCTAAATCCTCTTTGCTTCACTCAGGTGATCAGTCTTCTTTAAAGATCAGACATAACAAGTCCAAAAAGCCTTTTTAAAACAATCAGAAGTATAAACTGTATTTGAATATATAAGCAGCTTTCTGTTAGCTTGTCATTATTGTACAGCAAAATAATTTCTGCTTCTCGTGCACTTTTTATTGGAGTTGTTAAAACAACTTCTAAATATAAACTATCTCTACTCTTAGGGTTGTTTTATTGGGTGTTTTATCCAACAGCTTAGCAAGGAGGTGCAAACAGTGGCTGCCTGCTGAGCGTGTGGCTGCATTAGCTCCAACTCCCAAGCCCTTGCTCAGTCTCTGTATCAGCTCAGACCTATTTCCAGCCCCAAGGGCGTGCAGGAACATCCCTCCTTTACCTGCAGTGTGCTCTGTGACTGTACCCTGAATAATTCTGTTCACTATTCCTGATGGGCACAGCTCCTCTGGTGTGTTCTTTGGAACCTTAAGAACAGCAAAGCGAAGGGCAGGGTGTGGGGAAAGGCAAAGATAAACAGTGGACGAGGCAGGCTGTGTATTGCAGGGCTGACAACACTGAAAATACACCTTGCTTTGGAAACAGCAATCAGAGAGTATCAAGAGGAAGTGATAAAGAGAGAACTTTGGGGTTTCTAGAAGACTAATTTCAGTGTGATGTAGGGAGGTGGCAATATTTGTTGACATCATGTGGTTTCTTTCATCTTGCCATTGTTTCAATTGAGATGTTACAGCAATGTTCTAAATTAAAAGCTTTTTCTTTTTTTTCCTTTTTTTTTTTTTTGGTGGAGCAATAGAAAATTTAATCGATATAGATTAATTTAGAGCAGCTGCTATTCACTAAGTAGGGAGAATTTCATCACTGAAGAATTTTAAATCCAGCTTTTATACCAAAACCTGTGGTGCATTTGAATATATTCCCTTGGTCTCTGCAGTGCTGTAATTCTGCTCAGCTCCATGAAATTTATCCTGTCCAAGACAATAAGCTGTAGATCTTCACTTGTTTATTTCTCAGAAACTTCTGTTTTTGTTGTAACACAGGTCATGTAAACCCCTTAAAGCTCGTGAGGGAGGTGAGGAGGATGAAATGTGGGGAGTGCTGCAAACTGCTCGGGGTGAATCAGGATTGGGATCCTGTGCTGTGATTCCCCACAAAGGCTCAGCTTCCCCCTCGCTCCTCCAAGTGGGGTTTGCATGGGATGTGCAAATACTGTGTCTAGTCAAGGTTGCCTGAAGGTTCTCCCCTCCCAATGCACTTTACAGAGTCTGAAATAATGCACATCATCTTAAGGTGTGACTGTTGTTCACCACCCAGTAAATTTTACCAGGCTCTTTGGATACAGCTGGGAGCCTACAAACCTGAAAGATGCCCCCAGCTGAGTTATACAAGGAGTTTGGGCAGCCTGTTTCCTTTCAAAGCATATTTTATCGAGGGTCCTCAGAGCCTCTGTGGAAATGTGTGCAAGTGCAGAGCTCCCATTTCAGTCAAGGGCACCTGGGTGGTGTCCAAACCTACTAAGCATCTTAGAATCACAGAGAGTATTTGCACTCCTTGTAGCAAAGATAACACAGAGGTAAATCTTAATCTAGTTTATGTACAGCAGTGCTGGGCTGTCTCTGTAACTCACAGGAGGAGTTAAACAGTCCAGGTGCTCTAAATTATGGCAGTGGCAGTGGCTTAATTGCCAGTGGAACAGAGGAACAATTAGGGAGCTGTTAAGTCTATCCTGACAGCAGTGGCACGTCCCTCTGTCACTGTTTAATTTCCTGTCCATGATGGGTCTCTCCTGGGGCAGCACTTGTGCTGCTGAGGGGCTGTTATCAGCAGGGCTCTTCTCTGCCTATCAAGCAAAGTGGTTTCTAAGAACATGGATTACTAATTTCAATATAGGTGTAAATCAGAAGCATATTGATACAGAGCTATGAATCAGAAGTAAGTTGTTTTTACCTCTGAGAATTTCTGCATGAGAAGAACTGTTTGAAGCAGCACCAGGATCAAACGCTCTGATTTCCCTCTATACATAAAATTGTTGGTGCAGAAGATCACCCCAGAGCTGGGGAGGGACAAAGGTCTGACTTGAATTGTGAATCTGCCTTGAGTCAGTCACAGTCCTTGTGTGAATGACAGAAGGGCACCCACAGTGCACTGCACGTGATTATTCCAGGTTAAATATAAATGAACAACATCATTTTAGGAATGGAATATGAAAATTGACAGCATCACTTTCAGAGTATTATGCAAACTTAGCATGAAACTTTTGTCTTCGCTGAGTGGCTCTTGTCACGCTTCATTATCCTCTTTTTAACCCTGTAACTCTAACTTTGGCTAAAGCAATAAATCTTTATTTTTCCTTCTTACTCATCTGCTCCAGCCTTGTGGTTCTCCAAGACTGTCAACTTTGCTACAGTTATGAAATGACAGCACCATAAATTAAACATTTATATTTTGCTTATCTAGATGGATATTCTTTGGATGAATAGAATTTGAATAAGTTTGGGGGCTTGAAAAAATGAAGAACAAAATTCAGATTATTCAGGCAAAGATGTTTTCTTTCCTAACACATACCCCAGTGGAGAATGTGGATTTGGGCTTACCTTTCAGGATCTGCTGAGTTGACTGGATTCTTTAATAAAAGTACTAGGTATAACTTTCAGATAAGGGATATTGCCCTTCTCTCAAGTTGCAAATTTGCTTAAATGAACTAAGAAGTTAGTCTTGGTCACATGTAGGATGATGGATCTCATTCTTGCAACATCTTCACTTGTAATTGGCCATTTTACAATTGAGAAATGGCTTCCCCTGTAGGAAAAACAAACCAGATTAGGAACTGAAATTAATATGCCAGGTTTTTGTAACACATTTGGAATGTCCTGCACAGTGACCATTTGTGTTTATGTTGGGTTACTTATGTCAAACTATCACCAGATGAGTTGTGTGCACTGTAGGTATAAAGAAATTTGTTTATTTACTGAATTTTCAAGATGTTTGTAAGTGAACAGTTTAATAGTTTACCCATTTAAGGGGTAGCTGAGCTTAAAGGAGGGCAGAGCTCCTGTTGCCTGCACTCCATCCTTTGGTCCCTGTGATTGCACAGGTGGACTCTGTCATTGCATTAGATTTAATATCAGAGAGTTTAATGTCACAGAGTCTTCTTTCTGACCTTCCCTAGAGCACTGGTAGCAAATTTGATCCAGTTACTCTCTCTCAAGCCATTCTTTGAGAAATAAAATCTACATTTAAAATAGGAGCAAACTTGAATTCAGGACTTCTGCAGTGTGACTGCTATTTATAAATTATTCCAATGAGTGTTGCTTTTATAAACATGTCTGACTTCCAGAATCTATGCACATAATATGAACTTCTGCATTGTCAAATACTGCATTTAATTACTGAGCTATATTTAAAAGAAATCTTTCTATATATACATTTTCTAAATATTTATTCTTTTCATTAAAATCTCATCAGCTGAGAAATCCTTTCAGCAATCTGAGCTCCCAACGAAATGCTGAGTATTCCACATTCCCAAGAACTGCAAGACTGTGAATTCCAGCAGCTCAGCAGAAGTCCACTTGATGTCTTACTAAACACCCACATTTTTTCTGTAGTGGCAATTTGAATATCAAAACAACCCTTCAAAGTTGATTAAGAAACAATTCTACTTCATAGTATTAATAGGCATGAAATTGGATAATTTGGATTTAATTACATTGCTAAGTTTGCTTTCACAGTTTATAATTCAAAAAACACCTGTTTAGATTAAAATTCAGTACTTTTTTAGTTCAGACTGTTACTCAGATCTTTTTTTTCTTTATTTTTTTTTTAATTGCAAAGGAAAACCACAGATGTACTTGGTTGGGATGTTTAGGGAGAGTTTAAAGATACAGAAAATGGTTTGGACAAAACCAATTTATTGCAGCTGTGGAAATACAAGATCCACTTTAGCCCAAATGCAATCTGTGGCAGGATATTGGCTGGCAGTAGATTGGCATGAAATTCCCAGCTGAAGCAGATAGGGAGAAAGTAATTTTATGTATCTGCCTTAGAGATGTATGGAATGTTATGACCATTTTAGAATTAGCTGGACAAATGAGTTATTATAAAGTGAGAGGCTGCACGAGTGTGTGCTCACACAGAAGAGAGCAATTTGTGCCAGAAAGGTGGGAAAATGCACCAGTTCCTTTTCTGGTGGTAATAAATCTGCTAAACCTCATGATTTTCCTGCATTTCAGTGCTGTGTTCCTGGAGACTCTCAGTCAAGGGGACACCAAATCCCACCCCTCATTCCTTAGGATGCTCTCAGAGCATGGGAATATTCCAATTGGTTGTTCCAGCAGCTCCCATGGATTGCTGCAGGTGAGTCCAGGCACAACCACCACAGGAAAGAGCAGTTGGTTGGATTATTCAAGCAGAGGGGTAAAATTGATGGGGGAAAAAAAATAATGACACTTTTAATAGAGCTGGATAGAAAATAAAGAGACAACTGAAGTTTATTAAAGCATAAGTGGTGTCTGTAAACCCAACACCCTTTTCCTTTGTAAGCACAACAAAAAGCCACGGGCACCATCCTGGGGGAGCCTTTGCTTCAGGAAGGCCAATCCTCTTCAGCCTCAATGGCCTTTTCTCATATTCAAGATGTTTTATTCACACTGGTGGGTTTATTTTTTTCCACTGGATAGACTCCTTTGCTTTGCTGTGACATCCAAAAAGTACTAAATACAAGATAAAATTATACAATTTTGGGTGATTTTTAGGAAGACTTTATTTTATTAATTCTTCTTTCTTGTTATTAACTTGTCTGTTAAGGTGAATGATTTAGAAATCACAATTCTTGACAGAATAAAATTAAAGAAAGAAATAGGCAATGAATGAGTTTGTCAGTCCTTTGGGACGTGATACCATGTTGTGTTTGTTCCCTGTCAGAGGAGATGCAGATTATTCCTCTCCTGAGAGATTTTACCCTGAGATCTGATGCTTTACAACAAAAACCTTTAAACTTAATCTTTCAGTTTAGAGTGGAAAGCTCACTGCAGCTTCTGAGATACCTCCTAACAGCAATTTGTAATTAGCTCACTTTTTATTTTATTTTAGGATATTCATGTTTTGTTAAGATATATTGTCAAAGAAATAAAAAACATCCCACCATCTGAATTTATTCTTAGAGACAATTTTAGGTTAAAAAAGAAAAAAAAAAAAAGAAAAGAGGAAGCAAAAAAGAAAAGAGAAAATTTTACATAGGTCTTCCACAACTGCTCCAGCAGTTAAATCATGCAGAGAATCTGGATGGCTTAGTGAAGTTTTGGGAGAAATCTGATATATTATTGACTGTATTAAAAGTATCTCAATGTAGGTTTCTTCTTCTTTTTTTTTTATTTTACCAGGTCTCATATATACCAGTGTAACATCACTTTTATGCTCCTGAGCTTGAAATTATTTTGTTAATTGCATAAATGGTTCAGTTGCAGTTTCTGGGAGCTCCAGCCTCATCCAATCTCATTGATTGCAATGACACAATTTTACAGCATCATTGTTATATTCACCCAGCTGAGTGTCTTCAACCCAGGTGAAAACCTCAACCCAAACCCCTTCCTGGAGGGAAATCCATCCTGTGGCTGCAACACAGTCAAGGAATTTTTCAGTGCTCCTTCCTCAGGTACTTGGAATTTTTTTTAATCTTAACAGTGAGCTCTTATTCCTATTTAAAATTAAGAAAAATACTCTGCTGTAAAAAAACCTGATTTATGAGAAAATGGGCATTTCCTCAGCTTTTAAGGCTGTAATTAAAGCCATACTTTTTTCCAAAAGATTTCTTAGACCTGGGGACTGTTTAGTGTCAGGGCTGAGTAACCAGGGCCAGAGTCTCACTGGGGGTGTTTGTGCTGTCACGGCACGGGTGGACCAAGTCCTGCAGGAAAAGGGAAAGTTCATTTTTGGCTTTGCTTTTGCCTTTTAAACCAGAAAATTTCTAGCTGAGTGCACTTAGGAAGTTAGGATGTGTGTTTGGTTTTGCTTTGTGTGTTTTTTTCTGGATTAACAAGTCTCAGAAGAATTCACTAATTGGGATCAAAAGGGATAAAGAAGTAGGTGAAGAAAGAGTATGGAGGAAAAAAGGCATCCATGGATTGGACTTCTTTTATATTAGAAAATTCATCAAAAAAATTTCTAGACATTTGTTTAGAGAATAATATTTTGAAACCATGTGAGGGTTTTCCATATGTGTCATACACTAAGTTTCAATTTTTTTTTTTTGTTAAGAATGCTTAAATATCTTACTTAACTACGTGTTCTTAATAACATACTTAGTAAGTAATCTTTGGCTCTGAGTTTTCTATTTGTTTGATTATAAACATATGAATTTTTTGGAATGTAAACTACATATATATTAGCCCCTTCTGAGAATTGTGCTACTCCTAAGAGACACCCAGAGCCTTCTCATTGCTTAACTGGGTAGGAAAATTCCGAGTATCAGTATGAAGTGTCTAATGAAATTAGAAACATCTGTTCCTGCAGCTTGTTGCTCCTCCCTCGAGGGGAGAGAGGGAGCAGGATGAATGGAAGAACAAAGGAAATGCAGAGCAGAACAGCTTTTGGAGGGAACACAGAGCTCTCTGAAGCCTCTTGCTTTCATTCAACTTGTCCCCCAGCCAGAACTCTGTGCTGCGAGCGGAGAGCAGGGAGAGAAAAGATTCTGAATGGTCCCCCAGCACAGGCAGTCCTTGAAAAGCCTTTTCCTGATTTGATCTTTGCCCATGGAAGGTTGTTCTGGCCTGCTGTGAAGGAAAGCTCCTTGCTCGGTTTGACCTTCCCTGAGCTCCCTGCAGAGCTCAGGGGCTCCTCCTTGTCCTTGGCTGCTGTTCCTGGGACACCCAAGGCAGGGAGTTCTGCCTGGCCTGAGCCTCGCTGGCTCCACCTCAGTGCAGAGCAGGTGTTGGTGAGAGCAGAGTATTTTGGACATCACCCTTGCATGTAACTTTTGGTTAAAACTTGGTTGTAATAATGCCAAGGTCATGGGTTCAATCCCCTGTGTGGGCCATTGACTGAAGGGTTGGACTCGATGATCCTTGTGGATCCCTTCCAGCTCAGAATAGTCTGGGATTCTGTGAACACACCACGGTACAAAAGAGCCATTGGGACACCAGCACACCCATGGAAATGGGAGCCCTTGGGGCAGTCCCTGGTTCTCAGGAACTCACAGTTCACTGCAGCCTTCAGAATTGGTGCTCCTGAAATTGTGAAACCATCCCAATTATTCTATGCTTAATTGCTCTCCATCTGGTTTAGCTGGTCTGGATCAGTTCACTTGGTAAAACAAGAAATGTTGCTGGGCTGCTGATCATGGGGCTTGAGCAGTTCTTATGTTATTTCTCCATAGAGTATGTTTATATAATTGTATATGATTGTAGTTCCAGTCTTGTGTTGATTCCATCACTTCCAGAAAGTGTTTGCAGAGCAAATTTTGGTAAAGCAAGGATGGAAGAGGGGAAATTTTAGCCTTTTGTTTTTCTGAGCAAAAATTCCTGTTGAATCATAACTTTGTTGTATTGAAAGTCCAAATTAGCATTGCAAACTTCCCCTTATAATTTCTAAAATTTTACAAGTGAGAAAGTATTGTCATGGATTCATATTTTCAATTTATTTGTGCCACACCTACCATTTAAAAAACCCCTCTAGTTTCTAAGAAAACAAATTAGACTTAATCTAATCCTACACACCACTATTTGTCTCGGGAGTCTACTATTTCATTTGTAGCTAAGAAAATTTGCAAAGTCTGACTCTGTGAAAACAGAGTTCCAGTCACTCATTTTGCTCCTTGAATAGTTCTATGAAAATTTGCCTCTTTAGCTTTCCAGAATGTGCTTGTTCTTCTGTCAGTCAAATTTCTTGAAGCAGTTGGGAAATTTATTCCTTTATGTGTTGAGTGTAGCTCCAACACAGGTAGTGCTGCTTTCTTTGTAAATGCAAACATCTTTGAAATAGCAGGTACATAAATGGGGGGGAAATTCTGAATATAAGCTATAAATATTTCAGGCTGCAGCTGCAGAGAACTTACACTGAGCCTTGTGCTCTGGTGCCTGAGTGTTTATTAAACCTGAGTTTTCTCCTGCTGAATTGAAGTGAATCTGTGCTGCATTTGAAAAAGGCTGAGAGGTTTTCTTTCTGTAACTCACACACACTTCTGCATGCAAATATGTTGCAACATTGCTAGAGAATGCATTGGTGAGCCTGTAGCATCAGAAAAGTTTGTGAGGAGATCATGGAGGAGGCCTGCTGGATACCAAAGATAAAACAGCTATGCACATATTTATGCCGTGATTGCTGATATTCTATTATTCTGTACTCATGAAACAGAAATTTCTCTGCATTTTTGGGTGTTCTGTGATTAGCAAATTGTGTATGACCAGATGGGGGTTTTGTTTTACTTTGGTCAGTGCAATTGCTTGCAAGTTGCTGTGATTGTATCATGGGGTGCTGCATTGATCACACTGGTGGCCTTGAGGCAGGAGAGAGAGAAGCTGCACATAAAATATTTTACAACCAGTACTAGTGAGGAGTCCAGTCCTGAGTCCTTGCACAAGACACTGAGCTCAAAGAGAACTGTCCCTCACTAGGATGTCAAGGCTCAGCCACCAGTGGTTAAACTTCACAGACACTGCCCTTGAGACCCTCCAAAATCTCCTTTCTGTGCTCTACATCCCACTGAGTTTATGAAAGCAAAGGACTCTCTGAGAATGGCCCCAGGACTCTTTATTGAGCACACCAAACTAAGCTCTCACACACGTCTTTCTGGCTGCTGTTTGCTTGCAGCTTGGGAAAGAGAGACAGGAATTCTCTCAGCTTTCTTATTTAGCCTTTGAACCATGGAAAAGGCAACAGCTTTACATTCTGTACTTAGAAGAAGTACATCCTTCAAAATGTGCTTTCAGTGTGTGCTGACAACAACCTTGTCATTCTCACCTTTAGAAGATGCACCTCCCAGAGACAATCAAATTTCTCAGCAGTTTTTCAAGCAACGATTTACATTAATGAAAACTGAATGGTGGCCCTGTCAGACTTCAACATTCACTGCAGCCACACAAATGCCCTTTATTTAGCACTTGAAGTACCAAGAAACTCAGTTTTCAGGTCATTGTAATGTTATCCAATTTCAGTAAGATGCACCAGCTTTCATTTTAACACAATAAATCTGTAAGGAACAAAGAGCAACCATGAAAATAGGAACCACTTCATACACACACACACACTGGATGCAAAGAGCTGAATCAGAATTGTAAATGTAGGTGCCCCCACACTCTGTGTTCTGGAAGTTTAAACATAAATTAGAAAGAAACCAATTTTTTCAAAAAGAGAGAAAAAAAAAACTTTGCAGAGCTGGAACCCATTGTAATGAATAAAATGAAGAAATTATTTGAGCTTCCTGGGTCTAGAAGTTGGTAAATAAAATTTAGTGATAACATGATGAAAAATATGGTCTTCTCAGGTCACATATGAAGAGCCAGTACAAGAAATTCCTTACAGGCTGTGCAAGCAGAGGTTGAAAGTTCATGATAAAAGGTTGCAGTTTTTAGAGAGTCAAGACTAGCTAAGAATTTATGGAAAATTGTCTTTATATACAACATGTCTTTCTACCTCTGCTCCTCTTTACATGATTTTTATTTATGGAGATTTAATGGTACATGTCCATATATTTGTTCAACAAAATCTTAATTTTCTAAAGCAGCTTTGGTCTGCCCCTTATTCTCTCTTTTGCTCCCATCCTGTGTCTTAGAGCTCTAGAACAGAAATGGCATTATCCTGTTGCTCTTTGCCCAGTGTACCTGTGGAGGAAACCCCTTTTTACATGATACTGTTGGAAATCTGGTAGCCTCCTTTTCATAAAGAAATGTTTTAAGTGCTACATCAATGACCCTCTAACACAGACCCCTCCATTCCCATATTTAAAAAAAAAGGGAATAACTCTCTTAGATTACAACTCCAAAATTTGGTAAAATGCTGAAGTTCCCACTCTCACCATTTTGCCCGAGGTAAATGAGATGGATTGTAGGACAGGGTTAAACTCAATTCAGCCAATCAACCAAACCTGACAAAGAGCTGAAGTTCAATATTCTTTGGTATTTTTGTGCCATGATTAGGGTGTTTTTTTTCTGTCCTCAAAGAAAATTGCTTCCATTTGAAGAGATGTCTGGACCAGTAGTAGCTCTGCATGCCCCAGTCATTACCTGCTAAACTTGTCTCTTGGATGTGAATCCTGACACCTTTGAATGATCTAATTTTAGAGCACTTTTTTTTAATAACCATCACTCTTTCCCAAAGAGTACTCATATGACATTAGAAATATCTTAATCCTCCTTCAATAACAGGAGGGAAGATAAAAATTGCCACAGCTATCATTATTGGAAGAAATAGTGTTATATTGAAAGGATAAAATGGACTTATTCTGTCTAACCTGAAAACCACTTACAGGATGTATTTTCTGACACAGTCTCTGGGACTGGTTCAAGTAGATCTCTCAGAGGCAGAGTCTAAATCAAGACTAGGCCCCTTATTGCCTCATTTGTTTTATTTTTGCTTCCACTGTATTTCAAATGATTTATATTTATAAAGGACTGTGAAAAAATAGTGGAATTTTACAATTATCATGGTGGGGTTGATAAAGAATTCAGTTTATTTTTAATATTCAAGTGTGAGAAAAGCTTGTTTGTAAAACAGCTCAACACATCCAGTTTACTTCACCAATCTAACACTGTTCAGTTTTGTTACCTCACCTAATAGAAACCATCTAAACTAGTTTGAGACAGTTGTCTAAGCTCAGTCTTGATGTCTGATATAAAACAAATCAACATCCAGATGTCATCTCAAAGGATCCAAAATTAAAAAAAAAAAAAGAGGGAAAAAAAAAGAGCTTCTAGAGAGATTTGTGTCTCTTCACTAACTAGAAAAAATACCTACTAATACCTAAAAAGAGACATCTAATGGTTATTTGACTGGGATTGGGTCAGCTGAATGTCCCAAAGGAGTGGAAAACCCAAGACTCAGCACCTCAAAGTGATCAACAACTGTGCCCATCCAACTATTGGTTGCCTGCCATTGGAGTCAGGCAAATTTGATTAATGATAATTAATTCAATAAAAGACTGAGTCCTGCAGCTCATTAATAAATTCAGAGCCTTCAGGATAGCACCATTGCTGTGCTCAGTCCTGTCCCTGTGCTATATATTTAAAATCTATTTAAACCCCTCCTGCCAAAGGTTTCTCCTGGCAGAGCAGAACAAGTTTTCCTTCTGGGAGGTGGTGTGGGATTCTAATTCCTTTTAACTCTGCTCCTGGGGCTGCTGCTTTCTCCCTTTATATCAACAAATTTAAGGCTAAACTATTTGGCAATAGCTGTGGGTTGTGTTTTCAGTGCTCACCCTTTGCATGGCTGAGGGTGTGAAGCAGCACTCGTGGAGGAAGGACTTCATGTATTATTCACCTTTTATTTTTTTGCATTCTATCAAAGTGTTTTAAAATCAGATGCTAAATTTTACATGAGTATTGATCATAACTTTATCATCCATTATAAATACCCTCTTTGTTTGCTCACACTCCTTGTGCAGAACTGTGGAGAGGGGAAGAAATGGACATTTAATTAGGGTGGGTAATTTCCCAGCCTTGTTTGAAAGGGATGTGCTCAGTTCCCTGCAGTCTCTTTAGGTGTGGGAAAATGGTATCAAATCACTCTCAGGCCTGTTCCCAAGATGAAAAGATTATATCCCATTCTAAAAAAGGAGTTAATTTACATTTATAAAAACGAAAGAAAAAGTCAGCACTCCATTTAAAGCGAAAGGTGTTTAATTATTGATATTTATTCATCTTAATTTATTTTGCTTCACAAACTGTGTGTTCTTATGTCTTTGGTAACTAATACATGTTCAAATACATTTGGCTCACAAGTTTATCCCTGTTAGTTCAAATAATAGACTGAAATATGACTAACAGAACTATCCAAACAGCCATTGCTATTTTGGGGAATTTGCATGGCTCTTGATTGTAAGGGAAAGACACTTATCAAATCTGCTCAATGATTATAAAGGAATGTAAATAGTTTTGCAGGATATAAATAGCAAACCCATTTTTGCAGAAAACTGAAGTGCTATCACAGCAGAGAGTCATTTTTGATGTAGTGAAGGGGAACAAACAGTCAAACAATAAAGCAAAGTCCAAAAATACTGAAATATTCTCTGGCTTTCAATGAACTTTTGGGGAAAATTATAACCCTGAATCTCATCCAGTTTTAGAAATGAAGATATTTTGTATCAGAGGCATTATAGGGCTCAGAGCCAGATAACATTTTCTCTATTGGAGTTTGAAGAGCAGATGAAACAAATCTAAGTATGGTTTGTAAGATATCAACCAATTCCAGCTGTAAGAACTCGAAAGAAAGAGGTTATATTTTTAAGAATAAAGTATTAGGATAAAGTCAAATCAATTCCAAAATGAAAAGGATAAAAACCAACCCCCAAACAAAACCTGCATAAGAATCAGCACATCTGCAACAGTCCTTTTCCTCCACAGGGTTTTCAATTTTCTGTGTTCTGTATGTGACCTTATAAAAATGATAACAAGGTTCAGCTTCTGAAAAATACACTTGAATCTTACCTGATGTTTTCTTAAGGCAAACACCAGAATTGAGACATGTGCTCCAAAAGTCCCAGAATGTGGTTTTGTTCACCTGCTAACTTGAGGCAAAGGAGAATGTTCTGCTCTTGCTGAATTGTTTATGAGAAGTGATTCCTTTTCCTTTGGCTTCTGAAAAGCAGAGAAACTCAGTTTACCCAATGATTTCTCTTAGCTGTGGAAAAACTAACTCCTAATAAACTAAAGACTCTTCTCCAAGTTTGTGAATTTCCAAGGACAAGACTTAAAGAAAGTGCCACCAAAACTGTGGTTTCCCAGGAAAATGATTTTGGAACTTGAGGTGTCTATAGAGCTCCCGAGCTGCTGGTTTTAGGGATTAAAATTAAAATACCTAAAAGTAACACTTTAAATGTTTTGAGCTCTTTTATTCCTTTTCTCATTATTAGTTTTAGTTTTTATTTGAGGAGGAACCAGGATTTCAGGTTGATTCTTTTCCAACCTACATCATCCACTCAGTCAAGCCCACAAGACAGAATAAACCTTTTTTTTTCTATTTTTTTTTATTATTTTGAAGGAATGAATAGTTTTATATTTCTCACAATTTCTGGAAACATTTCACAAACAGTAAGAAATGCCCTTAAAAAAGCACAGGTCTGTTCCACCTTTGTGGAATCCTTGGCACAGGTGGATAAATGTGATAAATGTTGCCTTTGTTACATATTGTGGATTTTTCTGTATTACAGTTGTGATGTTTGTTGTTCAAGGGGAGCAAGTCCATGTGGACTGTCCAAGCTGCAGGGGGTGGCATTTGGTTTTTTGGGGGTTTTTTTGTGTTCCAGCTGCTTCACTTTTCATTCTGTTCCACAATTTAAGAAGAATTCACAAAACTTGCCCTCCTATGTCTTGCATCAGAGAAAAATATCCTTCTGCCAGGCAGTTTGTTGCATTTTGTCAGTGCTTTACATTCAATTTTAGCATTTTGTCAGTGGTTCACATTCAATTTTAGCATTTTGTCAGTGCTTTACATTCAATTTTAGCATTTTGTCAGTGGTTCACATTCAATTTTAGCATTTTGTCAGTGGTTTACAATCAGTTTTAACTCCCAACCTTTAACTTCTGTCCAGCCATATTCTGAATAGTTTGGGGCAGTTACCCAACAGAAACACCCTGTTAGAAATAACTATTTTTTTGTCTGAATTTTCCCTGGAATTTTTAGGAAACATGGAATAAAAGTCAGGCTACAATTGTACTACTAATTACCTGTACCTGTCTCCAAATAAAATAGGAAGCAATTAAAAATCCTCCCAGAAATGAGATGGTATTAAACAGAAGATAATTAGTACAAAGGTGAGAAGAGGTGATCCCATTTTTCCAGTTGCCAGAATGGTGCTGAGTTTGAGATGTTTGGCACTCAAATGCAATAAAATGTTATAGTTAATTTTAGCAACAATCCTTTCTTCTAATTAAAAAGTCATTTACAATTTTTATTACTTTTTAATAACGATGAAACACAAACAAGATGTCTATGGAGAGGCACCAAATGTAACTAGACAGCAAAACACAGGCATAGAAATACAGCTTTGATATTTGAGTGATTTTTTCTGACAAGACCAAGGAAGATATTCTAAAATAATAGAAAAATAGAAGAAAAAAATAGCAAAAACTGTCAGGGTAACCACATACTTTTTTAGATTGAGCTTTGCTCTACTGAACCTTATCTGTCTCCAGGCTTGTGTATTCCTGTTCTGATTTTTGTTGTACTTCTGGGATTTACTTTGCTTTTGTTCCAACAGGAAATCTGCTACGTTATGACTTGCTTTGCAAGAGGTTTTTTTAAAATAATTTTCAAGTGATTGAGGGCACAACTGTTGGTCTATAGTTTATGTGAATCCATTTTCCAGAAAGATAAAAATGCTGGGCTGTTGAGTGCAAGAATTCAGTCTGGTTTTCAATCTCTGCATTAGCCTTTGAGAACTCTAAACCAGCACATCAATAATACGAGAAAAATACAATTTTTTTTCTCAGAGCTTTGCATGTTAAATGCAGTAGTTAATATTTGGTCACGTTTGACATTGATGGACCAAAGTTATTTGAGTGGCTCTGCAATGCCAAGGGCTGCTCCAGGTTCTGGTGCAGAACATTAGGCAGTCAATGAGCTGGAATGATGGGCTGGGACCTTCTGTCAGGGAGAGGAGGGCAATGGAAGCACAAAATCACTTGGGGAGACTCATCCTTCTGGTTCCTACAGGGCTCAGGAGGCAAACATTTTGGGTTGTGTGCTAAAGGTGTCCCTGTCCTCCCTTTCCCCAGCCTGGAGCTTGCACAGGTCTGTCTTCAGCATCCTGGAGCTGTGACTACAGTTGGAGTTTTAAGTACCAGCTTTATATTTCCTTTCAGAAATGAATGCACAGCAAGCTCTCTCTGACCATCATTTAGGTATGAACATTTCAGTGCCCAGGTGGTGCTTTCATCTATTATTTAATTTTTCACCTCTGTATCTGCATGTACAGCAATGTGCAAATACAACATAAATACTTGTTTAGCAAGAATTGCTATTAGTTAATAGACTTTCTTAAAAGAACCCTGTGGATATGTTGACCTTCCTTGTGTTCAAACTTTGGGCTGAACTTTGACTTTAGCAGAACATTTTTGGACTGTTTATAAATATATTTGTGTCTGAATTTACTGGGTACAACATAAATAGATATGAAAAATGGGTATATTTTCTTAAAATTAGCTACTCTTATAGGTCACATCCTTTTTTTTTTTGTTTGTTTTTTGTTTTTTGTCTCTCCCTCCTGTCAGCTCTAAGGAATTGCTGTTAAGGTGAAACAGGCCTTACATATATGAATTTTAGCAAGAGTAGATCAAAAAACAGAAAAAAAATCCAACCTATTGTTTTTCTTTCTCCTTCCCTCTGTAAAATTTGGTCCAATAAAATTAAGGAAGAATAAGACATAAGAGAAAGTAACTCTTTAGGAAAAGAGAGAATGGGGAGCTCTCCTGTTATTCTGCCACAAACTTTCCAACACAGTGAAGGAGGACAAACTGGCAGTAGGTCAACTTTACAAACATCTGTGTAGGCAATTTTTGATTAAAAAAAAAAAATTAAAAATCCATACAGCAGAATAGCTGAAGTTGATAAATTCTGAGGGGGAAAAAGGGGCTGACTGAGGATGAAGGCAGATGAAAGAAGCTCAGGCCATTGATCTGCACATGGACTTCAATCAAGAAGGCACAATTTATTTTTCCAAAATGTCACATTTAACCAGTTAGAGTTTTTAAAGGAATAAATAATATACAGCTTTATATAACGTATTTTTGTAAAAAAATTACTGTATTTTTCTAGCACCTACTTTTACACTCTGCTTCCCAATTCTGTTCCTCTAAACATCATTTATTTAACAAAAGAAGCTCACATAATGATCTGGGTTGCATCTTTGAAGTTGACACAACTTCTTACCATCTAATGCAAGGTAATATTCTCTTTATCACCTATTCTCTTTTGCACAGCGTCGCTCTCTGCAGTTTTGTGTTATCAGAAATCAGTCAGCAATTTGACTTGCAGTGCACTCTGGCAAACTTTTAGTGCTCATGAGCAAAAGCAGGAGATGAACGGGCAGGCTTGGAGGTTTCTTCAAAGGGACAATGGGTGTGCAAAGCAAGGATGTAAAAGCTGAGCCTCCTCACAGCGCGGGGGTTTGCATGAAACAAAAGCCATCAGTTCTTCAGAGCTCAGCACGGATCAGCAGAGATGTCTGTGGTAGGGAGGAACTTGCCTTACAAATAGGTCTTCAAGAGTTTTTCTTTGGGAAGTGACATCCACATCTCGCTGTTGTTTCTCATGAGATATTCGATGGGATGTCTCGGAATGGGAACTGAAACAGTCCCCAGAAAATAAAGTTCAGAGCAGACTGTGATCAGAAATCATTCTGGTTAGGGATGAAGACAGAATCTTCCTTAAGACATTGTCTTGGTTTGAGATAAGCAACTGCCAACCCCCCCAAGCACAGAGAGAAAAGCCTCCCTCCTAACACCAGGGAAAGGGAGGAAAAGAGAGGGGAAAGAAAAATAAAACACTTCAAACTGCATTTATACTAAAACTACATATATTTTTCACAGAAAGAAAGAGACAATTAGAAGAGAGTACAAATATACACTCACACAAGTCTACAACAACAAGTTCCCCACCTCAACTTCTTAACGAACACACAAATTCTACTGTCTTAACTACACATTACTTAAGAAGAAGCTTATTCCCCAGGGAGACAAACCCAAGCAGAAAGGAGAGGCCCAGAACAACACATTTTACTTTCCTGAGATACCCTGTGAGCCAGTGGTGGGCCTGGTCCTCTCCATCCCCCCTGGGACAGCATCGTGTGTCCTCCCAAGAGGAGGCTGAGAAGTGACTGCCTTAACCACTCCCACACTGGTTCCTACTTCCCTGGAGATGATGTTGTAATGTGGTATGGAATACAAAATTACTGGCTAGAAGAGGTCAGCTGTTGGCTCAGCCCAGCTCAAGTCAGCTGACAGCTTCGGCCTAGTCCACACTTCAGGGCCCAAATCTAGGCCCACCTGGGTGAACCCATAACAGACATCAATGGTGATACAAAATGTAACATCTGAGAAATGATCTGTTTGGTGTTGCTTTAAAAGAGCAGCACGACTGGGGTTTAAAGAACTTTGTAATCACAGATCACTAATTGAAGTTGTCTTTGTATAGTAAAAAAGAGGACTCAAAGACAGAACTCAAAATAAGAACCCAAATGCTTCCAAAAGGATTGAATGCTTTATGATGGATGAGATCCAGTGGGTACAATAGGAATTAATGCAAAAGAAAGAATAACTTATGTAGGCAGTAAAGGCAGAAGACAAGCCTGATGTTTCTGAATGTTTCTTTGTCTATATAACTCTCTTTATCTCAAAAGTTTACTCCTGGAATAAGCTTTTCAATTTTTTATTAGCTAAATTTCAATCCAATTTGAATAATTTTATTAAATTGTAGCCTGAGTCTTACCACCATTATCTAAATTCACTTTGATGGGAAGTCACAAATAATTGCTACAGAGACCTTGAATACAGCAGGTCTGTCGATGTGTTTCTGGAAGATTCACAGGGTGGGAGGAGGAGAAACAGGAGGAATTGTGAGCAGACAAACCTGGTTTCTCCATGTTCTGAGTGATGTGTCCCTCAGGAGCCACCACGTGGTTGGTGAGGAATGCAGGAACCTCTGCAGGAGAACAGCTGCTGTCCCATTCCTTTGGTTTGCTGCCTACCAAGATTCTGTGCATCTTTTTTGCAGCAGATTCTGCTGTTCCTCCCCTTTCCATCCTGAATCACTGAGTCATATTCAACTACTCTAAAACTTACATTACATTTAATTCAGGGCAAATGGGGAAACAGTCAGTATAAAAGTAAGAAAAAATAATAAAATCACAATAATTTTTGCAATCTCTTAAGTTGCTTTTATGGATTTACCTACATAATTTTAATATTTTCCTCAACTACTTATTTATATCTGTTGGCAAAGGGTATGCAACTCCCAACATCACTCATTTCTTTCCCTAGTTTTGCCTCCTATTTCAAAATTTTATGTCCAACTGGATTGTAAGTGGAGCTTAAATAGAAATGCTGCAAACATTCCAGTCCAAAAGAAGTCTGATTATTTCAAAATCTCAGTCTCCAGCATTTCAAGAACATATGGCCATTCACCCAGGATCATTTTTTGCTAAAAATGATTTTAATTGAACGAGTCAGTGAAATTCAAGACTCCTTTTCTGGCAGCTGGTCCTCTGCAAATTCAAGGTCAATGCAGAGCTCTGCCAGTCCATCCACGTGCTGCAGGTGTCAGTCATGGTGAAAATAACCACACTAATTATGTGTTTTTTCAGTCAGATTCAAAAGGAAACTCAACAGAAACAAAGCTGATTAAAAGTCCCTTTTGGGATAGGACTGAGCCACCAAGTCTCTCTGCTTTGAGGAAAGCACATTTATTTACCTTACAATGTGCATCTCCTTGAATGTTGTGCTCTACCTGTGTGTTCATTAACTGCTTGACATCATTAAGATTTAAGTGATTGCTAATGACTCATAACTGAGCTTTCAGCTGGAATACTTTCAGGACATCAAAACCAAGATGCAGAACTCAAATCCCAAACCCTCCAAATGGCATTTAATTTGATAAATCCTGGGGTTATGGTGTGAAGGGAAAACTCTGATAGCTCTAATACAATCAGAAGGAGGGAAAGAGACTAATACAGAGAAATGAGAAAAGCAGGAAATTCAAACTTAGTTTCAAGTCTAAAGGTCACAGAAATGGCATGATTTCTGGAGCTGATGTGCTGCCAAGTTCCTGAGAGAGAAAAAAAAAAACCCAAACACTAAGCAACCCAAAACCTGAGATTAAAGAAAAAAATATAAATATTAAAAAAAAATAAATCTCCAACACTCCTAAAGGATGGAGCAGTTTTGCCCTGAGGTAGCTCTGCCACACTCAGAGGGAATTTATGGCATAAAAATATCCTTGGAGTGCAGGCCAGCTCTGTTATGTGCCATGTCCTTCTAATCACAGCAGCAGAAAGAGTGGGCAAGGACACCCTGTGAAATTAAAGCCAGTGACAAAATTGTGTGATGGTCTGGATTTCCCTCACCTGCCTCTGAGAGATGCCCATAATGAGAGAAATGTTGTGCCCTTTTCTCCTTTGTGCAAATTGCCTGGTGTCACTCACAAAAATTTTCATAGCTGAAATATGCACTTTTGTCACCACAAAAAGTCCTGCACAGCATCGAGACTTGGGTGTTCTCCTGGACAGATTTCAGTGACTTATAGAGTCATTTTTCAGAAAAAAAAACCCATGAGTGTTTATTTAAGTGCACCTTTTGACCTTTTTTATAGATAGTGGCACATAAATCCTTGAAAACACACATGCCTGGAAAGAACTCATATGGAAATAAAAACAAAACAAAAAAAAAGAGTGATCTGGTACCAATAAAAAAAAATCTAAACTTGAATAGAGCTTTTCCTATAATGCTTCTCTTAAAGGAAAAAAATGAAGTTGTTTGTGTGTTTTATTGTTGTGTTTTTTCCTCTCAGCTGGTGAGTTAGTTTAGTTTGTAAATAAGATGTCATTTTTAACTTGAAAAACATAAATACTGAATTTAGTTATACCAGCTGTTATATTTACCTTGTGAGCCTTTCTGCTCACTGCTATGTTTGCCTGTGCTTGGTTGATGTGGTTCCCTTTCCTGTATTCCAAGTGCATGATGTCAGAAATGATTGATGAATCTACTTTGCAGATATGCTACTGGAAAAACTACCTTTTATTTTGGGGATAGGAGAGTCTCTGCTCTTTCAGTCCAGAAGAGTTTAGCCTTTACTCTTATAAGTGAGGTCCAGGATATTCTCCTTGTTCTTATTCACCTTAATGCCCCAGAGAGATGGACTGAGATTAGAGTTTGGCTGCTCCATATTCTGGTCTAACAAACAAGGACCAAGGGTTGGACTTGATGATCTCAGAGGTCTTTTCCAACCCAATCCATTCTATGATTCTATGATATTAAGTCATGCAACATTATCAATTGGCTTTTGCCACTGTTTCCACAGTTAAACTTTTGAACCTTTGTAACAAATGGAGAGTGACCCCATAATGCACAGTAAGGGCTTGGTGCTGAATTTGGCTCCAGTTCCTAAAATACTTTGACATTATTAAAACAAAATAATCTAATGGTACATTTTATTGATACAGCCTTTATTGGGAAATGGGGCTTTTCAAAGTAATAATGTGCTGTGTTGAGCTTCAGAGCTACTTAGAGGTCTTGGATAAACTGTGAATTATCTCTGTAGTAACACATTGAGCTTTTCCCCTACAGAGAGTCTTTGATCCCATCCAAATTATTTTAACACTATGTAGCTGTCTAAAGTTCCAGAGTCCTACAGTCTAATAAGCAGTAAATTCTCTGGATAAAATTTTGTTGGGAAAGAGATGCCATTGCAAATCACTGCCTTTTCATATTTGTCTGAGTTATGTTCTTTTAGCTCTAGCTATTGCACAGCAGTTGATACTTTGATGAGGAGGTCTAAGATAACACTTTTGTATTTGGCAAAATTTTGTGCTTTGCACTCTCTTATCACCACTGGAGAGGTTGCACAATGAAAGACTCACATTTTTCTCTTTCAAATTTCTTGGCATTTAACCAAAAGGCATTATCCTTTTCCAAACTACTGCAATGGCAATTTGTATTTTCTGTATTACCAGAACTGGAATTTCCCCCCAAACCTGAGTTCTCTGTTACTGATGGTTGGGGTTTGTTTGCTTTGTTTTCAATTGTTATGGCTCACCTTTCTGGGTGCAAGAATCTTTGGTGTGTTTAGTGTCCCACAGTAACTGTTTGCCTTCCACTGAATGTATTTCCTACTAAAAATGATGAAAAAATATTTCTTAATGTGGTATAAAATCTACAACACTCAGCCTGGCAGAGCTCGAGAAGGGTTTGGACAAGGCTCTCACTCACATGGTGGGATTCTTGGGGCTGTCCTGTGCAAGGCCAGAGTCAGACTTTGATGACCTTTGTGGGTCCTTTCGAGCTCAGGTTGTGGCTCATTCTGACCTAGGCAGGGTCAGGCAGACTCTAATCCCTAGGAAAAAAAACCTCTTCTGGGTAAATAGCAGAATAATTAATTATATATACAGCAGATCTCATAAGTCTCTTTTCTTCAGAAAGTGCAAATTTTATTTATTAACAACACAGCTCTACATTGTGTATGTGCACACAGCAGGTTCTGTAGCACATGAGGGGTTAGAGTGTAATTTGTTATTGCAGAATAATTTAAGCAGGGTCACAGACTTTGGTGCTTTCACACTTGCAAAGGCAGCTAAGACAGCCTTGCAAAAGGGTCTCATTGGCAAAACAATTGATTTCCAACTTCTTGAGCACAGAACCTTCCCTGCCTAGATCATGTACAATAAAACTGACATCTGAGGGGAGAGCAAGAATATACTCAGCTCTCCTAATCCCTTGGAGGCTTGTGAAATTACTGCCTGAAAACTATAATGAGAATGGGATAATTTGTGACATTTCCCTCTGCTGTTAGAAGGTATTGATTTTATGACATTTTCATTTCTTATTATGTATTACGAGCACAAGACATCAGAATGTTAATATCAGATGCACAGAATAAACAAGGATGCTGCCAGGTAGCACTTTATTTATTTCAATTATTTTTCAGTTTTATGCTGTAGCTATTTTCCCAAATCCCTGCAGGCTGCTAGCAGATAAACAATCATTCCTAAGCTCTGAGAATTCAGAATTAGAGGAGGCAGCCCATACATAAACTTATTTCTTCCATGAAGTCTCCCAGCCAAGCAAGATAACTTATCCTCACCATGCTGAGTTTTGACCTCCCTTGTTTTGCATAAGACATTCAATTTTTCAGCCACTTTGTCTGTCTCATTTAGGCTGTTCATGCCTTGAGGTCATTGTCATCTTCCTCCTCACATATGAGAGACCTGCTGGAAATGTTAATGTGTTCACAACAGGTCCAGGAGCATCACTTGTATTCAGTCCTGCTGCATTTTAACTGGCAGGTCTTTGTGAAGGGTGAATTCCCTCTCCAAGTGGTAAACCCACCAAGACAAGGTTTTGAAGGACCCATCTCACCAAGGCTGTGTTGGAATTTCAGTGCTGACCCCTTAGTTCTGCTTACAGCTGGGTCTGGGCTCACTGCAAACCTCCCTGACTTTTGGGTTTGTGATCACTCTTCTCTGTTCTTGGCATGATCATCCTCCTCTTCCTCATGCCATCATGAGGAACGGCCCCCAAGGAGTGAGCAAGGTCTGAGAAGTTCTGGCAAAAACCTCAGGAGGTTGCACTGCCAGAAGGAGAGACAAGTACGTGTGAAATGTAAAACAAATCTTTTTTCTCCTTGGCCATCTGCATTTAAACTGATACATTATATGAAAAAACCCACAAGCCAACTTGAGGAACAAAAATTTGATCCTAGAGTTGATGAGGATATAGTGGATTTTAGGGGTTTGTTTGTTTGTCACTTTGCTTTGGTTTTATTTAAGTTCATTGCAGGGGAATTGGTAGCAAATGGACAATAATGTGCAAAATAAGAACTGAGGTATAAAGAAAAAGAGATTGTTATTTTCATGCCTTGTGCAGTTGACTAAGTTACAGAAATTGTACATGAACTATATTTATATCAAATTTACAGGGAGCTTTCTCACAGAATGGTGTGGTGAAGAGAAGGGAAAAACAATATAATAATAAGGTCAGAGGATGAGAGAATAACAGAGTTGTCCAGAAAATAAAGACACACAGGGATCTCAATAAACTGGGATATCAAAAACATTCTAAATACCATTCAAAAAGTATCAGCCCCTTGTGGGCACTTTAAGTGAGCCAAGCTTGCTTTGTCTGAAATAATGCTTTTCTAAGGAAAATATTACAGCCAGGGAAAACTTTCCTTGGATCCCTTAACAATAAGGTCTGAAAACACACTGTTATTGAAATTCTTTTTCTGTGTGCTTCAGAAACAAACTCATTTTGGCTTTCTTTAAAGAAGCACAGATTGTGTAGATCTTATCTGACTTCTACAGTGTAATCATATTTATATCAGAATTTTTCTGGTTTGTAACAATGGCCTTGTAAATATTCAGCTCTTTTTCAACAGAAAGGCTTCGGTTTCTGGGGGTCACAATTTGATCTGAGTGCAAATTGCTTCAAGCAGCAGAGGGCCAAGCCACAGATAAATATTCAGGTTTGGCCCCAGATACTAAGGAGGTGCATTTAAATGTACAGAGAGTGTTCCTGCTGCTGTGGAGCTGGAGAACCAAAGCCATCAAACATACACGTGGTCCACATGGCACATTCAGAAAGAGACCAAAGGAGAGAAAAGGAAGGAAAGAGAGAAAGAAAGGATGAGAAGAAAGAATGATTTGGGGCTCTGGTCCAACAGAGCTCAGTCTGTGCTTGTCTTGCACACTCTCAGCAAGGCATTTGTGAATTCTCACAAATTTAGCCTTGTGCTCTTGTCTTCTTTCTACGTGGGGAACATAAATATGAACTCTTTGGACTGGCAGCAACCCTTGTGTATTTTTATATCTCTCCATGTTCCTTCCACAGAGCTTTGCTATGGGCAGAAATCCCAAAGAAAATAACATTGCTGGGAATTCCATCAGGATGAGCTACCAGGACTAGAGGGGGATGAGGGAAGAAGAACAGATGAGCTTAGTTATCATTCTAGTGGGAATTCAACCTCCTTGGCCTCTGCAGAATCCACAGAGGAAATTGCAGACACCTGGTGATGAGGAAAGCATTGATTAATTAATTAGCTTTTGCATTAATTGATATTGCAGCATTTCAGGCATCAATCATTTATATCTCTCTCCTATGATATCTTTATATCAGATATATGTGCAGCTACATTCCCATGGATAATGGGAAGCACAGGAACTTCTGCCATAACTCTTCTGGAAAATTCCCATATTCCCCAAAAATGTATTCATAGAATAATTTCTACTCTTTAAAGATATTTAGTTCTGAGAATTTGGCTGCTGGTAGAAATTATCTGAAGAAGTGCCCCAAAGAAGGGAGTTTTAGTGGTAGGTTGATTGACCAGATCTATTTCCATTTACCAAGAGACTGTAATGTGGATTTTTTTTCAAATGCAGATATAAAGCAAAGCTCAAACAAATGGAAACCAGAACTTAATAAATTATAAAATCCTTTTGTCAGGGATCTATATCATGGTTATTATCAAGGATTAAAACCATGAAGTAAGAATAACCACAAAATATTGAAAAGTGGCTAGAGGTTTGAAAATGGCCAAAAATTAATATACATGGACATTAAACTATAGACAACTTGTCTTCAGCAAGTTGCTTCCAGGGTGATGAAGAAAATCAAACCTTCCTGTCCAGTTTGCTGTTGTGCCTTAGGAATGGAAGGAAATCTTGCAAAAGGAGCAGCCTGGGATCTCTCAGAAGGGTTGTCTCAGTCTATACCTTGGTGGAACTCAAGGACAGTAAAGAGAAAGCAAATTCTCCAGCAAAATACCCTGAGTCAGTGATTTTGGATCAGATACTCAGTTTTGGTTTTTTTTAGCATGAACACAAATGCTACTTGTACTCTTGACAAACATCTTAAAAGCATTTTAGGCCCTTTGCAGCTTATTTGTTTCTGCTTTTATAAGTTTTTATTTTGTTTTGCTGATTATTTCACAACATCTCTTTTTGTCTTTATGTCAAAGGCTTTTCTAATGAATTCAACAATTTCAAGGGGAAAAAATAAAAGTGAAAACAAAATACTTGTATACCAAGAGTTGCAAGACAAGCATTCTTATGAAAATAACACCTATTAGGAACATAAATATGTGCAAGTAGAACAAGCAAATGGTGCTGTTTCCTCCAATACTATAAGGAAAAAAGCTTTGCCTGAAAAAGTGTGACAGAAAAGGGCCATGGGGTAGACAAGAGTGGATTTAAAAATTATTTACCTGCTTAGATGATTTCAGATAAAACAGACATTTAGCTCTATCTTGATTACTTGAAACTAAATATTTAGTGCAGAAAATGAAAACAGGTTGATTAAACATATTCTCATGGTCACTTTGTGCCCTGCTGGGACACCCTGGGCTGTGGGATCCATCCTGTGCCCTGCAGGGGCACCCAGGAGTGTGGGATCCATCCTGTGCCCTGCAGGGACACCCAGGAGTGTGGGATCCATCCTGTGCCCTGCAGGGACACCCTGGGCTGTGGGATCCATCCTGTGCCCTGCAGGGGCACCCAGGAGTGTGGGATCCATCCTGTGCCCTGCAGGGACACCCTGGGATGTGGGATCCATCCTGTGCCCTGCAGGGACACCCTGGGCTGTGGGATCCATCCTGTGCCCTGCAGGGACACCCTGGGCTGTGGGATCCATCCTGTGCCCAGTGTGACACCCTGGGATGTGGGATCCATCCTGTGCCCTGCAGGGACACCCTGGGCTGTCGGATCCATCCTGTGCCCTGCAGGGACACCCTGGGCTGTGAGATCCATCCTGTGCCCTGTGTGACACCCTGGGCTGTGGGATCCATCCTGTGCCCTGCAGGGACACCCTGGGCTGTGGGATCCATCCTGTGCCCTGCAGGGACACCCTGGGCTGTGGGATCCATCCTGTGCCCTGCAGGGACACCCTGGGCTGTGGGATCCATCCTGTGCCCTGCAGGGACACCCTGGAGTGTGGGATCCATCCTGTGCCCTGTATGACACCCTGGGCTGTGGGATCCATCCTGTGCCCTGCCCTGTGTGACACCCTGGGCTGTGGGATCCATCCTGTGCCCTGCCCTGTGTGACACCCTGGGCTGTGGGATCCATCCTGTGCCCTGCAGGGACACCCTGGAGTGTGGGATCCATCCTGTGCCCTGTATGACACCCTGGGCTGTGGGATCCATCCTGTGCCCTGTATGACACCCTGGGCTGTGGGATCCATCCTGTGCCCTGCTGGGACACCCAGGAGTGTGGGATACATCCTGGGCTGTGGGATCCATCCTGTGCCCTGCAGTGACACCCTGGGCTGTGAGATCCATCCTGTGCCCTGCAGTGATACCCTGGGCTGTGAGATCCATCCTGTGCCCTGCAGTGACACCCTGGGCTGTGGGATCCATCATGTGCTCTGCTGGGATACCCTGGGCTGTGGGATCCATCCTGTGCTCTGCTGGGACACCCAGGAGTGTGGGATACATCCTGGGCTGTGGGATCCATCCTGTGCCCTGCTGGGACACCCTGGGCTGTGGGATCCATCCTGTGCTCTGCTGGGATACCCTGGGCTGTGGGAACTCAGAGGGAATGCCAGAAATGCCTTCTGGGAGTCATCTCCAGCTCCCCCAGCCACTGAGCTGCTCCAGAACTCGGAGGGTTTTATGCTTCAGCAAAGCAGATGGTAGAAAGGAGTTATTTGTAAGGAAGTCTTGTAGCTGAGTCTGATTTCTGCAAGTCCTTGGCGTGGTTTATGGCTCATGAAGACAGGATTGGAGAGTGATGCTGAGCTGTTCTGAGAGTTATTCCCTGGCCCTGCCACATGGCACTGTTCCTCCTGGAAGCAGCTGCAGTTGGTGCACAACCCTGAGCAGCATTGCCAGTTGTGTGGTTACATTACAGGGAGCACATAATTAGGCAGTTTGCATCCACTTTTGCTTTATTTTGACAATTAGGAAGTTTAACAAGAGAAGGCTGTGGAGGAACTGTGAGGTTACTCCTTCAGTCAGAGCATAAACTCGAGAATTGAGGAGCGTGTGCTTCTCACACCCCTTCTGAGTTCAATTTGAGTTGAACTGGCACTGAACTAACAGATTTTCTGGATGTTTTCACCACAGATGTAGTTAAATGTCTGCTGTAAATGTAGTAGAAATTAAGGAGCTATTTCCTTGGGAATATCTCAGTTCTTTCTGCGAAATTCCATTTCAGTCATTCAGAAAATATCGGGTATTCTCAGTTTTGTACAATATTTATAGTAGTGTGTCATATGAGTGAAAAACAGGGAAAGGAAAGTAAAAATAAAAAAAAATCTGAGAATATAATGGCAATTCTGCTTTGCAGATATTGTGGTCTTTACCTTCTGTACCAACCTCTACTTGCATGGCCTAATATTCTAAGAATCAAAGCAAACCCTCCCCAGAGAGTCTGTGTTATGTAGCTCAGTCTCTTGATGAGGAGATTGGTTACTGAGAAGCTTCCACTGTACATATTTCATATGTTAACAGCACAAATCCCAGCTCCTAATAAGCCATCCTTTTTATTATGTGATTTCCTCTTTGTTTCTATATAGTATTTAATATCTTTAATGCTCATTTCAGCTAGAAGACAAAAGGGATGTTACCTGGCAACCCAGAGATTGATTGTCTACCTCCCTACTGACAGATGTAGTGACTAAACAAAGGGAATAAATCTCTTTTTCTAGTTCCTTTAATTAAATGTTTACAGCTATTTGAACCTTGGAAAGCAACTCTGTCCCATAATGACAAACATTGAACAAGATCTATTTTTCATGACTGACAATTTCTGTTCTTTTTTTTTTCTAATTCAAATTATTACAGCAGAAATTATTAATATAAACATCTTTAAAATAAAGGGTCTTCTAAGACACCTTCTGGGCAATTTCCTGAGGTTAACTTGAGTTAAGACTATGGAAGGGAACATCATCTGGTTCTCACAGAATGTGGCATAACAGAGGAAATACAGGAGATGTTTTACTACCACTCCAATTATTTACTTCAACTTGTTCCGGCCTGTTCCTGTAAATATAAATTCACAAATATTATAAAGCAATACATAATAAGGAGAAGTCAAGTCAAAAATGTCTTTATTCGGGTGCCTTTCAGAAAAGATAAAATAGCAAAATGAACCCAAGTTAGTTCTCAGCTTTATCTTTCACATTTTTGATGGATAGCTCAAGACCAAGGCTCTTGTTCACCTCCACACACAAAGCTCTTTATGCTATTAAAGTGCAATACTGAAAATGATAATTTATATAAACATTTATTGCAAAGGTTGGATGTGTCAAGTGACCTCCTTTCCGGCAGTGCTTCCTGCAGCACTTTGATTTTCTGCCACCCACCTGGAACAAAATCCTGGATGGAATTTTACTTTTGGTCTCCAGATGCTCCAACTCCTTGGAGCTTTACTAGTCAAGTCAAAAATAAAGTCATCTATGCAAAAATAATAATTTATAGAGACAAGTGCTTATATTTAGAAAACAAAGGACCCCCAAAAGAACCAAACAAACACCAAACAACTGAACGAAAGAACAACTTCACTGGCAGAAAATTGTCATCTGCAGTACAGAGAGTTCAGCAGAGTTTCTGGACAGACTGGATTTAATTGCAGAATCTGTTTTCTAAGGTTGAGGAGCCTTGTTGGAAGTCCCCTGCCTTCATCCATGGTCCAAGACTCCTGGAATGGGATGGACTTACTGGAGATGGTGGACTGGTCCCCTGGAAGAGCCAAGATCCTGCCAGCCCTTTGGCATCCAGGTGCCCTTCCTCATGGACTGACTCCCCACCCTTCCCTGGTAGGTACCTTTTCTTTTATCACTTGGCCTTTCTCTATGCTGAGAGATATTCTTATCAAACAAACCAGTCCAACAGAATGAAACATACCTTGAACCTTCTGTCAAAATCTGAGTCTAAACCAAAGACTTCTGAGGTGTCAGAACTTCCCTTTTTCCATCTTTTAGGCTGACATATCACAGGAAATGGAGACATGGCAGTTCTATTGCCAAGGCTCCAGGACCAGATTCTGCTGTGAAATATTCAGGTTGAATTCCAGGCTAGAAAAAGAATAGTAGAAGTAAAGTGAACATTTACATGAAATCTGAGCGAGTCGTACTTAGACTATGCAATATTTCGCTGCCAATATTTAAATTGTCTCAATTTTAACTTTTTCTAATTTCAAAATTCCTTCACTTTCATCTGTTTTGTCAGATTTTTGATGGGTCTTGAATATAAAAAGGAAAAAAAATCCTTGTGGGAATAGCATAAGTGCTGAAGCAGTGGGAGGGCTGATGTCCCTCCAGCCAAGGGCACGAGGGCTGATGCAGGAGGGCTCACAGTGGTGCTGTGGGTACCCCAAAACCTTTCTCACACCTCTCCCTCACCCCTCCCCGCAGTCTTTGCCCTTCTTGGAGGCCCCACCAGCCCTGCTGATGGTCCCAGCTGTGCCCTGTGTGTCATGGGGCCATTCTGGAGCTGGTCCCTCCATGTGTGGCACCTCCTCACAGAGGGCACCACCACTCATGTGGCTTTGCTGAGCCAAATCCCCATCAATGCCTTCATTTCTCTGACAGAAAAAACACATCCTGCTCATGAATTTGGAGGGAAGTTTGTCTCTTTTGGACACAGGCTGGGGTATTGTCTGAGTTGGACCATAACTCCATCACATCTTAAGGGCTCCATCTGCAGTTACGTGGCCTGTTTGCCAAGATGTCCATAAACACCAATCCTGCTCTGGTCCCAAATGGTCTCTGGGTTCACCCCAGAGAGGGGAAAGTTTTATAGACATAGAACCAGGCACCAGGTTTGCCTTTTCTTTTCCTGGGCAGTGGCACCTGAGCAAGAAAAAATGTCAACACAATCCTGGTTGAACTGGGAGGGGAACAGCAACAGGAGCTTGTTGGTGAAACAGGTATTTTAATATAATTTCCTTTAAACAGGTGGTAGAAAAAGAGCCAAGAAAGCCCTGCTTTTCTTGCAGCATAACAATGTGTGGTGCAAATGCTGTCAGATTTAGAGGTCGAGTGTTTAAAGTGTTGTCCCCTGTGGGAAAATATGCTGGTGTTCTTTGGAGGTGGAAGTAATTTGTTAGAGCTGGGCTGTGGTCACAGTGGTATAAATCAAAGCTAACCTGGTAGACCATAAACAGCTTTTAGTAACTGTGCAGTGTATTTTTAATTTGACACTGGTGTGTTGTGAGCAGTCAGCTCAATTGTCCTTTGGGGTATTCCCAAAGATAATGGGGGGAAATGGAAGATTAAATGTTTATTTCTCTGTTTAGGAAAACAAACTTATTTCTCCCCAATGAAAAAAAAATAAAAATAAAAAGCTGTGAAGGGAAATAGTATTGCTCAACAGTGGTATAATTATAATACATTACTGAATTAGATATTAAATAGTCTGCACCCACTTCTAGTGTAGGTCAAATAAGGAAGGCTCTTTGCACATGGGGTTTAGATGAAGAAAGGAAAGAAAATAAGCTTGTTAAGTCAGAATTACTTGTTCCTCCTGTCAGAGGTTTCCAAATGCATCTGGGAGAGTGCTCTGTAAAGTTTATACATCTTAAGTTACAGAAATGAGAATAAAACAGCTTATAAGTGGAGTCATCCTTTTAGCTGAAGAACAATAAAGAACAATAAAGACAAAGTTAACTAGAGGAAAAAAAATTCCTACATAAAAGACAATATCCTGTACTTTCATTGTACTAAAAATCAAATGCTTTCAAGAAATGAGCACAAAATGAAATATTCCAGTAGCTAGATGTTGATCTTCACTGATAATTAGTTTTTAATTTGGAATGATATCTCAAATTTTCATCATAATAATTTATCTAGGGAAAGCTTATGAAGATGGTGGAATGTATTGGTGCAATTATTATTATTTTATTGAACAAAGCTATCTAAATATCTTCCCAAGTTACTTGCAGGTCTTTAACTTCAGAGAGAATGGTGAATGTCGATTTTCTTTGGAAAAGAGACCACTTTTATGTCCTTGAAATTTTCTTCTGAAATCAGATCTGAGTAAGGAGAGTCCTATCAACACAAAATTTCATTATGCAACTAGGGCAGAAAATCACATTAAAGTATCATTATCATTAGTAGTAAGAATAGCCTGGCAAAAAACATTTACCCTGATAATCACAGAATTGGGTCAATTGGGTCCTGCAGATTTGTTGATTTCTCCTACTACTTCTGGTCCCAAAATGAAAAAAGGAAAAAATGCTGTTTGCTATTCAATGCAATTCCCATTGAATGTCACTGAGAAAGTAAAGTCCACGTTAATAATGTTTGCAAAGCATAAACCATGTTCTCTTTCAAGAGATGTCTAAATAATATTATTCTGCTTCAGTGAAATGATGAGCTTTTGATTTCTGTGTTTGGAATTAATGAAGGTATTTGCCTCTCCTTTGAAAGGTAGAGGTGCATAATGGTCAAAGCCAGATACAGTTATAGGAATATTGATTAAAACAACCCAGTGTTAGGCCCTGGGTTTCCAGCAAGGACTTTGTCACTTCAGATAAAAACATATCATCTGCTTTTATAGGTCTCTTCATAATGAAATGGGTGTTTATATAGTGTGTACAGGTTTATGTGACCATAAATACGTAGTTATGTATAATAGTACATCTTTCTAATTTCTTTCTTCCAGCAATATTTATCACTTCTCATCTTTCCTGCGATACTGCAGAAATTTGCATATTCTTGCCAATAATGCAACTTAGAACAAGCAGTTAAGACCTTGCTTCTATATTTAGTAGAATTACTGTAATTCCTTTTGCCAGCACCGTGTCCTGGGTCACTGCAACAGTCTATGAGTTCTCATGTGGAGCAGGAAAAGTCTCATTTTTTTATTTTCAATCTGCAACATGCTAATTTTCCTGCTTTCTTTGGTTTCAGTTGACTAAGAGCTCACTGTTTACCTCTCTGCACACAACTCCAGCACTTTATCATCAGAATCTTTGCACTTGGAAATACCTGCTAGTGAATGGGAGTTGTTTCCTTGATAGGAGTACAAGAGAATTATATTATTGGTGCTCTTTAACAGGAAATCTTTTGGTTGGTGGGTTTTATTTATCAGCAAACCCCTGTCACTTAGGCCTGTACCAGAATTTCTGTGATGTTTAAAGCTCTGGCTCTGGGGATGCCTTGAGCCACAGACAGACAGAATCACCAGCACTGCTTTGTGGTGCTATTTCATTTTGCTTTATGGTTGTGCTCTGCTCATGTGCATCCCCTGAGCTCCTCATCTTGCTGACTGCTTCTCTTATGATCTATGGTTGCAACATGTCATCAGTGTGCTGTGAGAACCTATTATGGTGTTATATATCATTAGAGACCCTTCTCTCAAGACAGGTTACTATTATATATCATTAAAATGATGGCCAGTAGGAACAGGCATCCCAGGGAGGGAATCTTAGAATTTTATGTGGGGAAAAATAGCCTGGTTTATAGGTGAGTTGGGAGGAAAAAAAATACAATAGGTGGGAGTTGTAATATAAACATTATTAAAAATAAATGTTATTTTTATATAAATTTTGTCTCGAAAAGGAGTTTCTAGATCGTAAAAATAAACTCATGCACAGCAGAAAATGTTTATAACTGGGATTTTTATACATGAGACCTGCTGGGCTGTAACTCGTTGATTTATGACAGGTATGGCCAGTCTGTGCAGAACCAAGTCTAGGAATCATTTTGCAATGAAAGGGCATTGTAGAGTTTTTCAGAATCTAAATAAGTTCAGAATTCCCAGCCTGAATTTCCCTGTGCTGCTGCACTGCAGCTGCAGAACCTCCCCAGTGCCTCCCAAAGAAGCATTTGAAGTGATGACAAGCCTGAGGAGCTGAGTACTGAGAGGAAGCTGTGCCTCGTGTGCTCTGAGATCCCAGACATATGGAAACTGTGAGCAACTGTGCATGCACACACAATTCCCACTGGAGGTGCCAGGAATTAACTGAAGTTGTGCAGGAGTAGAGTTGGACATGGTATGTTTGCTCTAACCTTGTTACTCCACCAGTCTCTGTCAGCATTTCTGGTTGGTGAGGATTTTGTGCTCACACACCTGTTAGCACCTTTCCAACACAAATGTACTTCCTACTTTGCAACATAAAAGGGGATTGCTCCTCAAAAATGATAAAAATGAGGACTATACCTCTGTCTCTTTGTGGATCTGGGATGGGATGCTGTCTGTCCTTCCACACCACTGATGTTGTGCTGCAGTGAAAGAGGCTGCTGAAAGCTGCCCCTGCTCCTCAGCACAGTAATTCTGTCACAAATATTTACCTACCAACCAAATGGCTAAAAAAACAAGACTGAAACTGCACAACATAGTCTCTGTCCTTGGACATTTTCATTGGTTTATATCTACTGAAACGTTAGACCTCATTGCTTTCCTATCAGCTCTATTAGAATTAAATACTGGTGCATTTCCTGCACACTGGGGATTCTGTGATTCTGAAATCTCTGTTAGAATTAGATATTGGTGGATCTGCTGCACACTTGGGATTCTGTGATTCTGAAATCTCTGTTAGAATCAGATATTGGTGGATCTGCTGCACACTTGGGATTCTGTGATTCTGAAATCTCTGTTAGAATTAGATACTGCTGGATCTCCTGCACACTTGGGATTCTGTGATTCTGAAATCTCTGTTAGAATTAGATATTGGTGGATCTCCTGCACACTTGGGATTCTGTGATTCTGAAATCTCTGTTAGAATTAGATATTGGTGGATCTCCTGCACACTTGGGATTCTGTGATTCTGAAATCTCTGTTAGAATTAGATATTGGTGGATCTGCTGCACACTTGGGATTCTGTGATTCTGAAATCTCTGTTAGAATTAGATACTGCTGGATCTCCTGCACACTTGGGATTCTGTGATTCTGAAGTGCATAACACAGACCTTGGAGAACAGAGATTTCTTTTTGTTTGTTCCTGCATCTGCTCTTGTGATGATGATGATGAAAGGATTTTAAATCTAAAACCAAACAAAGAGTCATGTCCTCACATAAAGTTGATGAAAGTGTTACAAGTTTAGATTATTGTCAGATTCATTTAATATTTTTTATTTTTTCCATTGTAGCGTTTCCTTTATTCAGTTTTTCACTTTGCTTGAATATTCCCAGACTTGTTAAAAAAAAAAACACAAAATCAAAACACACAACCAAATCTTTGTCCTCTTTTAATACTATTTTTACTCGTGTGATTCACTTACTGCAGAGTTGTGGTTTCTGATTTATAAAACTCGTGCTAATATTAGGAAGGAAAAAAATTTTCAGAGTAAAGGAACAAGAAGAAGAAATGTTGTGATATGTTGAATTTGATGTTTCAAATTATCCATAAAATGTTTCAAAAAATCTCTGTGTATCTCATCTCTGAGTTAGATATATGAATATAGATATATTCATAGATATATGCACAAAAATACTGTTTTTTCCAGATATGAATGCTGAGCCCTAAGCAGTTGATAGACTTTGGAGGGGGGCCTGGGTGTCCATAACTCCCTGCACACCTGCATGGAGAGTTCTTGGGTGAATGCACTGACTGCTGTTAGTGTTGCTGATGCTCTCACTAGAAATTAAAGCTTTATACATCTCACAGTCCCATAGAAGAGCCAGGTCAGGTCAATCCCAGATTTTCTAGAAGTATTTGCAGCCTTTAAGAAAATTGTACTAATTGTATGCACCTGTCCTGTGTCTACAATACAATGTACATATTTCTTGCTGGGTTTTTTGACCATTTGGAAATTTGTCATTTCTAGCATAATGATTAATTTTTTTCTTTTTTCTTCCCAGTTTACCTGAGGCTCGTGCAGTAATGTTGATATCAACATTGATTTGAATTATTCTTGAGAGGATTAGTTCATTGTGAATGAGATTATAGTATTTACTAAAATGCAATATTGTCTCTGCCATTTTCAAGTCATCCAACGATTTCTTTGCCTGATGAAATTAAAAAATTACTTTTGCCTAGCAAAGCCCCTTCCCTGGGGACAAAGATGTTCTGAACTGAATAAAAGGTGAGGGGAAGAGTTAGATAATAAAATAATGCTGATTGCAGATAAGATGTTACTTCCATCTGCTTCACACCAGGATGACGTGGTAGTTTGAGTGTCAGCTCATGAGACTATAAACTAAAAATGGCCCTCAGACAGCACCATCCCTTCCAAATGCATTTCTTGTATATATAAAATATAATTTCGAAATCAATGAAGATGCAAGAGAGCATTTTGAAATGAGGAATGATGATCTTCAGTTCCTATGAAAAAAATGAGTATTGTTACAAGTTTCTGGCAGGTGTGTAATCTTAAGGATATATAAAATATTGTAGAAGGTTGAATGCTATGGAAGTAAAGAAAGATTTTCTGGTGGTCTGTGCAAGCCTTGATAATTATAAAGTATAAATAATTACAGGATAAGAAGGAGTCCTTTTGTTACTTCTGCCATATACTGAATTGCACCTTTTTTTGCCAGATCTAATGTTGCTTTTGAAAGTCACTGGTAGCAGCGAAGATAAACACTTTTTGAACAGTAGTTGACAGTTTGGAAAATAGGAATCTTTAATTTACTACTATTTATTGTGAATATTCTTGCCTTCCACTGGAGCATATCATGTGCAAGTCTCTCTCCTGCTTCTCTGGGTATTTCCCAGTGGGTTTCACAAACACTTGATTGTTACTTATTTCAGGATGAACAGGGATTCTTCCTAATAGTTTCTCTGTTTCTCATAAATGATGAAATACCTTTTCCAGCCCTGACAAAGGAACAGCAGAGTGCTCAGACTACTCAGGACGTTCAGCCTTGTGCTTTTCTAACGTGCACAGCTCTGATTCATGGCACAGTTCAGGACACATGGAACGGGTGACAGACAAACATAATGAATGAAACCACTAATGACATGTCACTTCACTGCTGTTGGACTTGAAGTGCATGTGTTGTATGCATTTGCAGCCGTATTTTTTAAAAAGTTATGACACATTAAACATCTTCACAGAATTTTGCAGCACCTCATCAGCAATAAAAAGCACTGGGTCCTTGTGCTTCGCAGGCAGGAGTGTTGTAAAGAAGCATAAAGCTGCAATAGCTGAACAGCTGGCACTCATCTCAGGGTGCCTGTACCCTGGGCATCAGTTGAGATTTATTTTTACCATTTTCAGTGTTGCTTGCCATCTGGATTAAAATTGATATTAAATATTTGGTTGTAGCCTCAAATCCTCTTATGTTTCCTAAATATCACATGACATGATCTACTAATGCCAGCACTTCTGGTAATGGAACAGTTGTACTCAGACAATCTCATGGACTTTATTTGCCTGCTGCAAGTGGAGTGAGTGTTTGGCCTTTTCTCTGCTGCCTGCACAAATGTGTGTCACTGGAGAACTCAATATTGAGAAGGGGGCACTCCATCTGGAGATATCAATTCCCATTGCTCTCTTCAGTGGAACAATCCTGCTTATTGATCTTTCCCATCAAGCAACAATGCAACAGAAGTTTGAAGTAACTCAAGATGAGGATGGTAATGCTGTAATCTCAATGGGCCACGTGGCATTGAAATGACTTCGCTTTTTAATTCAGTTCAGTGACTGACATTGGGGTAGTGCTGGTGTGGTCAATACAATATAGTTTGATCCTGGTTTGAGGTACTTTCTGGGGTTTATTAATAAAGATTTGCTTGTTCTTGTATTGATCACACCACCATCAGGAATTTCTTTACTAGTTAAGCCCCAAACCAGCTACCTCTAAGTACTGATTAATGAAAGGACTCTCCTGAGTCACAGATCTGGAAAACAAAGATTAAAGGATGAGGGAGCAATGATGCAGATAGAACTTACTGCACCTATTAAGTGTACATAGAGACTGAAACGCTGGGATTCAGTGTGTTGGAAGGGAGGGAAGAATCAAGGGGAGAGAATTGTTTAATGAAAAATGCTGAGTGACTTCTGTGCTGTGCTTTGGACAATCATGATGCAAAGTTGATACAATCATGTAAGAGTGAAATGCGTAAATTCTGTGTCTCTGAACTCCTTCCTTCAGCCCACGTACAAATCTCTTATCTGAAAATAATTTCTATGTACTTGTGCAGGAACTAAATAATCTGAGGGAATATCTGTGTGGGTGGGGGAGTGATAACAATTTCTTTACACAGCTTCATCCATATGTTTAGCACTCCAAGGGAAAGCCAAACCCCTCAGTCTGTGCCCATCTGCCAGAGCCTATCAAGGTGGAAAAGGCTTCCAGGGAGTGTGAACAGAGCAAGCCAGAAGCTGTTTTTCTGACCTGTCCAGCTGTAACAGTTTCAATCATGATTCCCTTTACTTGCAGAGTAAATGCTTCCTCTTGTTTCTTCTTGTGTTTTGAAACTGGTACAGCACTACGGCACCTCTGAGCAATAATAAATGGAAAAAAATGTGCTGAGTTGGAATGCAAAAGAGAAACAAAGAGGATGTTGCCTTAGTTTGAGGCTTTTGCATATTGTGGATGAAAATTTTGCTCACTGGCCTTGTTCAAAACCCAACGAACTAGATTAAAATTTAAATTTAAGGGTAGGAATTTGCAAATATTATTACCAGTATTTTGTGACTGATATTCTACCTCTTGTCTGAGGCACAAGGCAGGAATTAGTGTCTCTTGAAGGGCAGGCAGCATTTTCTGTTGCCATTGCTTGCCTGTTTTAAGTTGCATCTGTACATAGAAACTTCTAATAACTTGGAATTTCTAGAGGAATGTGTAGCCCATGTTTAGGCATTGACTCTGCTGAGCACTGGGAAACTTCCCTCACAATGTATTCTGCTAAATTCTGGTCTTTGGCTATTACAGGGTAGGAGAATATGAACTCTTGAACTGGCACAGGTCTACTCAAGCAAATTGCAGAATTCTTATCTAACTCTATGTTATAGTTTTATAGACACCAGATTTATCACCTTTGCAAATTCAGATATAACAAAAAAAAAAGTATTTTCCTAGTCAGTAATTCCAGGGCAGTGTCCAGGGAAAATCTAATCCAGGTGCAAATAAGGACTCAGCACTGCTTAGAGGAGTTGGCAAACATACATCTAGAGATTTTTGGATCCAATAAAGTGCACTGAGGCATAATTGAAAAAAAAATTGATTTTTTTTTCTTTTTTAAATGTAGCCTCTGATCAAAAAGTCCTTGTGATAGAACAGATCCAGCAATTTTTCATCCCCTGTGTTAACGCTTTGATCCACAATAAGGAAATGCAAAAGAGGATCTGATGACACATCAAAAGTGCATCTGCTTGGTATCTTGAACTGCAGGCCTGTGCTGCAGAGATCTGTCAGCTCCTGCTCTGAAGCTGCTTGGCACCTCTGTGATGCCTCTTTGAAAGAACATGCTGTTGGACATCAGCACTGCTTCCCTGTGAGCAGCACAGTCCTCTGGCAGCTGCACAGCAAACAGCCTGGTGGTGGCATCGCCTTCTGGCCCCTGCTCTGTCACAGACACTGCTCTCAGTTGAGCCTTTTGGGGGCTTTTCAGGGGCTTCAACCCCCGTAGTTCAAAAAGTCACTTGGCTGCATCTAATTTTATGAGGTTTTACTCTTTTTGGCAGTTCATTTCTCAATTGTTTTCATCCTGAGTTACAATATTGTGGAGAGAAGGGAACAGAAGAAGAAAGGGAGATCTATGTTTACATTAACAATGTTTAAATTGTCCTCATGCAAAGATATTTAAGTTTCAGGAGTGACTATTCAGAGCTGCTTTTTCACACAGTTACAATCTTAAAACTATACACACCATGCAAACTATCTAACACCACACAGCTATAGCTAATTATGAAGTAATTCATATTTCCTAAAAATTGCTGGATCTAAACAGTCTTAATGCAACTTATTTTAACTTTAAAAAAGAGTTCTATTGATGTTACTCTGTGGGGCTTCTGCAGACTTTTTTTCTTGCTTCTGCACCAGCTCAAGGTCTCCAGAGAAATTCCATTCTTTTCTTAGAAGCTGGCACTTGCAAACTTGTTTTGGCTTGCTAACTTGAAAAGGTCTGAATCCCAACAGTGCTCCCCCTGGTTCCAGCTCCTTCTGGATGGCTCTTTCCCTTCTTCTCACAAGGCTGGGGACCTGCAGGTTGACTTTATCCCAGTGATTTCCTTTGTGTGCCCTCCCAAGGTGAGGATGTTGTGCTCTCTAAGTAAATATTTGAGGAGTGGAGCAGTGAAACAGGGTCAGCACTAAACATGCCAGTTTTCAGCCAGTTGTTGTTCTGGAAATAAAGGCAGAATTTCCTTAGGATTTAGTTCTACATGGCCTAACAAACCAAGACAGATGTTCTCATATCTTTATGAACCAAAGTAGAAGTTAAACAGATAAATGGTTGGATCTTCAGCCCATGGTCTCCAGATAAATCACTGATGTGCAATTCATTTAAATTTCCTTTCCAGTCAGTATGGAGAGAAGGACAATTTAGCAATCTTACATTATTCATACAATCTAACTTAGGCATTTAAACTCCCTGAAAAGTTAAAAAGTGCAATAGAATTTCTAAAAAATGTTAAAATGCAGGAGACAAGAGTGCTGTGCTGCTGTGATTTGAAAGGAACTGTAGTTTCCCTATTGTAATTGGTACTTTCTAGGGGAGAAGCTGTCATTGAGGTTGACTTTTAGATAGTTGGGAATAAAAACAACCTCTGTGGCCCTCTGGCTTTTTTTATCTCTTTTTTTCCCCCCCAAGGAAATTTTGCCTGAGTGCTCTTTCTTTAGTATTTACCTTAAACAGTGAAAACTAACTACAGATCAGTCCCTGCCTGCATCTCCCCTTCACTGTACATGATATAATCTGTATTTCTGGGTGTGAAAATGTATCACTTCACAAAACTATAGCTGTGGTTAAACAGGATTGTGACTGAAATTATTGTCACTGGGGTTTGGCTTCCACTCTCTGTCACCACCTGAGGCTTCCAGAGGTCACTAGTCCTAATTTGCTTTGGATTTTAATTTGGGGGGGAAAGGAATGAGCTGTTTACTTTCCTCATAACTCTGTTTACAGGTGAATTTCCCCATGGTTTTGAGTCTAGTTTTTCCTGACTTGTGAAGGCAGAAAGGCTGCTGAGGAATGGAAGGAGACTCTCAAAGTCCTCTTAAAGAAAAAGAAAACTCCAGTTTTATTTTATTTCCTTTCATAATATTTCTCTGACTCACCTTGCACATTGGGAAGTATTTAATGCACAGATGTGACAGGCTGCAAAGTCCTACAAAGTGCAGGAAAAATAATGATGTTCAAGAAAACACCCTTTGATAATTGTATTTTAAAATTCAAGCCACAGACTGTGATTCTGATCTTTTTGGTCATTAGTGGAGCAGATTAAAAACAAAACAAAAACATGCATCTGGGAAAGGTAATGAAATATTCTGTTTGATCTTACAATTTCCTGTTTGACACCTCCACTTTGTGGTATTGATTTCTGTACATCACTGCCTGGATAATCACATTATTGAATAAAACAATCCTAACAAAAGAATCAAATCGGTATTTGATGTTTCCAGGAATGTTAAAATGACAACCCCCCTCCAAGAGAAAAAAAATAATCATGTCATTAAAAAAAAAAAAAAAGAAGTTAAAATGTAGTTTGATGTGTGCTCTGGGTTTTTCAGTATTACATACTGAAAATTAGTAGAACTCCAGAAAAAGATTTTTATACTGTTTTGTATTTCCCCATAAATAGTGAGCCAAAAAACCTTCAGCCTCACAACCCCAAATCCTACTTTTACAGCACATAATCCTGTTTATTTAAAACCACAGCAAGCCAATGTTACTACTGCTTTTTGGACCTCTCAGTGCTTCCCTGGTTTTTTTTTTTTTTTGGTAGCTGAAAATGGAATTGCTGATTTTACTTTTGTATTAATTACAGAAAAAGAACAAAAGTCTGTTTTCAATAAGACAGCCTTTTAATATTTTCAGAGGCATTTTCTGTACCAGGTGCTCAGTGTTTCTCACCCAGGCTTTATTAGTGAATTATCTGTTAATTTAGGTATCACCCATGTGCTGTTTCTCCTTTCCTGTTTATGATTTTACCTTTCCCATCAGAAAGAAGGATCATTTTGTCTTCTGTGTCCCTTTCCTAATGTGTGCTTTGCTTTGCTGGATTTTGCCCTGGAATTTATTGCCACTGAGACATTACAACTGCTGAAGTTTTTATGGAAATATGTTCCTTCAGACACCCCTTAGCTGTTCATGTTTGTGTCAGAGCATGTGTTGACACTCGGTTCCCTTCAGAGCTGCAAATTTGGTGACAGACCTGCAGATGTGAGAGATCAAAGCTGAACTCCTCAGTGTTGCTTGGGGGCTTTAATTTATTCCTTTTATTTCTTTTTTTCTCTTGTTTGAGGTCACTCAAAAATCACAGGATTCACTGGAAACTCTGCTGTGACAGCTGTCAATGTTTTCTGTATTGACCAATAGAATAAAGTGAATAATTCCACTTTCAAACATCACTGCACCACATGCAATTAATATGAAGTGGGTTTAGCAATAAAGGTCATTATTTCCCTATACACAAATAACAGAATTATTTAGCAAATCCATAGGTGCTGAATCTGCCAAATATTCCCCCAACTGCTGCAGTGGGATTCTGGAAGTGCCCTCCTTGGCAGTACCTTTGTTACAGATTCCTCCCTTGTCTTAGACTAAACTTTTTGCAGTAATTGAGGTCCACAGGTCTCATTAACCAGGGATTGCTGCTGAGCCACGTGTTGTGTCTGTGCAGGGATATCCTCCTGCTGCTGGGACAGGGCTCCAAAATGCAACTGAAAAGTCGGGTATGTGTATAAAATACATTTGGTGAGAATTACTGTGTTACTGAAGTTAATCATTGTCAAATATTGTCATTCTAATGGTGGAAATTAAAACAAGGATATATTCACATAATCTGGTGCTGTGGACTTTCAAACACTTCACCAGAGGTGACACAAGGACATAAAGATTTTGCTCTCCATGCATCTTTCTTCAGCCTTGTTCTCTTGCCAGAGCACCTGCTGGGGCTGTGATGTCTGGTGTGCTGAAAGGAGCAATCCCACCTGGGGAAGGCTCACTCTTTATTTAGTATTGCCCTGGTAGAAATTCAACTGTAGCCAAATTTACTATTGATCCGAGAACTGTGAGATGCTGAACTATGTTGTTGATAATCAGGATTTTGTTGCTGCATCTTAAATCTCAGAAGAAAAGAAATCCAGTGACAGAATGCAAACAGGGAAAGGCTGCCACTGCCTTTCATGGGTTGGCACTGGGAATGGTGGGACCCAGGTTTGGGTCACACTGTTTTTGGGCTATTGTAGCAGTGATTGAACCCATGAAGAGTAATAGGAAATTACCTCAACTCTCCTGCTCAAATCCCCTCTAGGTGTAGTCGAGGGTTTGTTTAGTGCTGTAGCAAATAATTAAGCAAATATCACCCGTCCTTATTGTCATGTTTAACATGTCAACACCTTTATTCCAAAGGAAAAAATAGTAAGGCTTAAGAAGCACCATTTCTTTTTAATTTAGAGGCAGAATTGTGGCTGAGGAGGAAAGGAGCTGACAGAGCCATCCATAAACCTGTGTGGTCTGGGGGCTCTGCAGGGTGGTTTGTGCCCAGCCCACACACATGGCACCGACTGCCAGGTGAAGGTCTGTGGGAAGTCACATCCTGAGGTGTTGAAACACTCTGAAGTGCTGCTGAGTGAAAAGAAGTGTGGGTTTGCTTTGACTTTATTCTGACAGAGTCTTCATTTCTGAGAATAAAACTTTTAAAGCTTTGAGGGGCACAGCCACACACAAAAGGTGGAATCAAATTTGTCTTGGATTTAGGAGCAGTCTCTGGTCCCCTTAGGGATCACAGAAGGCAGTTCCAGATACAAGACAGAAATCTTTCTCTCTGCCTTAACCTCAGCATGAATTAAAAACTAATCAGTGGATTTAAATCAGATTTTCTGATATCTGCAAGTATTTTAAGTCAAATAACATGTGGATTAGCCCAGTTTAGGGTGAGAGAAAGGAAGAGAAACTCCATGATAGTTTTGCTGCTCAGTCTTTTAGCAGCTCATATTAAAGACTTATCTGCAAACTATTGACCTGGGTTAGCTGTAAAAAACAGCCTCATGGTGATTATCCTTTCTGTTGCTTGTATGATATGGGAAATGGGGGGAAAAAAAAGGCAAATGTAATGTTTATGCCAAAAGGTTTCAGGGATTTTACCTGAGGAAAGGGTTTGGTATAGAAATAATATAGGGGCATAAACAGAAGTATAAAATATGGCTTGAAAGAATTCAGTTGAGGTGCAGGAGCACAGGTGATGAGAAGAAAAAGAAAAATATTTAATGTAGTTTTGACGCTGAAAGGGGACAGTGACCACTCAGTATCTGGTAACTCACAGAGTCAGTAAGAGTATTGAAAAAGGAACCCAGATCTGATGTAACCAGTGCAGTGTATTGGCTGTTGGAGGGTCCTTAAAGATGAGGATTAAACACTTCACCTTTGGCATAGTATGTGGGTAAGTTGCTTTGCTCTGAAAGGCACTAAATATCAAAGCTTTAAATAAAAAATAAAATAGCCAAAACCACAACCAAACCCCCTCGGTTTGTCAGTCCTTCAGTCATTTTCTGAAGAGTATTTTCAGTTGTGTGTGAGATCCATGAGCACTGGGGGTATGGATTGAAGAGCAGGGAATGAGAAATTCCTATCTAGATGGATCACAGGAATGCCTATTTCTGAATCTGTGGATTCAGACAAAATGAAAAAGTGTGATTACATCTAGAATTGTTTTTATAAAGAAAATGAAATAAAAACAAACCAATGCTGCTTAGTTTTATAAAAGTGAGTTGCTCCTGAGCCTGCCCTGCTATGGAATTCTGGGCACCCTGGGATTCAGCACAGCAAACTATTCAACAAATTCATCCATTCAGAATTAAGGCTTTCAGAATTTAGAGGCCTTTAGGAGAGGTTTGAATGTCACAAGTGTGAAGTCACAAATGAAGAACCTTAGGAAAAAAAAAAAGTGGTTTTTCAACATTTTTCTGTCAAGCTGATTTGTTCACCTGTAATGGAAAAAGGTTTAGAAATTGGATGAAGTGCAGCAGTCTTTGTCCTTTTATGTTGGGGACAATGAAACATCCCCTGGTCTTTCTAAACTTTTAGTATAACAGGGGCTGTTGATTCTTCTTCATCTGCTCAGTGTTATAGGAATTTCTGTTCCCTGGAAATTTAAAAAAAAAATCAGGCATGACAACAAGTCTGTCAAAACCTTGGCTGAGAGACACACACAGACATTGGCTGCTCAAACAGCTCCTCTAAGGACAGAGCCAGAAAATCTTGAAAACTTAGTGCTTTAAATATTCCCATCTTCCAGGCTTTATTGATGATTTCTAAGAAGGGATGGGGCAAACTGAAGTAGGGAAAGGAGGTGAATGGTAGGAAACTTTTGTTATGTGCAGCAGAATCCCAAATATTCGTTGTCTCCCAAGTGAAAATGTACAAAGAATCATCATAGCTGACTTTTCAGGCTGGATTTCTTTCTACAGTCAACGAGAATTTAATGGGAATAGGATTAGGGTTCCACATTTTGAAATATTGTAGAAGATATTTACTGTCTGACTGGATTTTGAACTCCTGTGCTAAATGGAACAGTTTGTAATAGTGCTGCACAATTTACAAGAGAATTATAATAGAATTTAGCTAATTAAGATGTTTGTCTTCTTATGATTTCTTATTATTCACTGTGTCTTTCCCCCATTAGGCTGCAATACAACAGCTCTGCAGCATTTCATCAATAGGATGTAATTCTTTGTAATAGCTTAAGTGTTTCTAGATTTATCACTGAAATAAAAAATACCACACTTCCAAAGTGAAGACATCATAAAAGGAAATGAATGGAGATCCTTTCTACTGCATCTTTCCTTTTACAAATCCACATTGTTATTAATGCCATGCATTAATTCCACATGACTACATCTTTTCTTCAATGAAGAGGAGATGCTAAAAACTCTTGTGTAGTGGCTCTATAACCAGCCATTCTCATTTCCTCTGGTCACTGTCCTCTCTCAATAAATTTAATTCCAAATAAAGAATGCAGGAGAGCTTTAAAAATAGCCACTGTGTATTATCAGTGCAGTAGTGTCAGATACAGCACTTCTGAGATCCAAGTGTTATGACAAACATATTGTATAAAACACTAAACAAATAGGAAAAACATCTTTGAACTTCCTGCACTGAACTGGGTGACATCTCTGGAGAGTTTGCAAGTCCTCCTGACCACCGTTACAAAGCAGCACAATGAGGAGGGAAAAGCTGTAATTTACTCTTATCCTCTGACTGTTGGGACAATAATCCCATTGTGTGGGCTTTTTTAAAGTCAGAGCTGGTGCTCAGCTCTTCATCAGACTAACTTGGAAAGCACTGTGATGTCTAGGCAACAGGAGGCACACAATTTGTGCTGCTGATATGCCTCGAGGCAATTTATTTTGACCTTTTGTGCATTCTGCACAGAAGAGAAATAAGACTGAACCCCCTCACTGCTACACTCCATAAGCAGAGCACTCTTTTACCAATTCTACTGTCTTTGTATTTCTTTTAAATTCACCTCAGTGGATGAAGAAAGCTTTAAACACCTTATTAGAATAGCTAAAATAATACACAGGAATAATGTAAACTGTGAATTCTGAGGTTACTTTAGAAACCTGGCCCCTCAGCCCCTCCAAACTGCAGTAAACTGGAATGTGCCCAGGAATGTTGGTCTTGGCTCTTCAGCTGCCAAACAGCTCAAAACATCAACAATTTGAAAAAAATGTATCACATTAAACAGTAAGAACAAACGTAATTTGCTGCTACTTTTCCAGTTTTGCTGGACCATGGACAAAATTACAGGTTTTACAAAGTCCCTCATGTGTGGGTTGGGCTTTGATGTTGGTTTAAATTTTAACTCCTTTTTTGTTGGATTTGTTTAAGCTCTATTGAGAGAACCCAAAATACACCAATTCTGCTTTAAAGGTTGCAATGGAATGATGTACTGCTATGGAAAACCAACTCTCATTAGAAATGGAAAGAAGTTTAAAACATGATCAGATATCAGAGTTACTGCTGAAAAAAAAACAGTAGAATAAAGCATGATTATAAAAAGAAATATGTCAGCTCTACATTTGAGAGTGAATATGAAGGGAAAAAGGGGAGTGTGTGGCAAAATTACATTAATGCAGATCCATTGAAAATGGCCTTTTTTTCTTTTCTCTGTTGATATATTTGAACTGAAGAATGAGTGATGCTTGGCCCTTGGTTTCACTGCATTTGACCCTCACTTCAAGCATTAGGGCAAGGACTTCACTGCATTTTCACTACAGAGTGGCTTCAACTTCTTCAATTTTTTTCCACCCACCTCTACCTTATGTTTGTCTTTCACTAAACAATTTAACTTTTTAATTACTACTACAATGCTACCAATGCATCATCCACAATCAGCTTAAGGTTTAGATTACAGCAAAGTTTGGTTTTTTCACTTATTCCACGTGTACTTAAATCATTTCCCAAGTTAAGGACTAGGGCAATGAGGAATTCAACATTTGTCAGAAGTGTACAGGCAATGCACGAGCAGAAAAGGAGCCACTTCTAATCCTTCAGACTGAAACCATGTGGGATATTGCCAAAGTTCTTATTTGACCTTGGGAAGAGAAGCTTTTTTTCCCCTGTGACATCAATAACCTTCTGAAATCCACCCCCAATACCATAAAGATGTGCTGTATAATTCCCTGAATTAAGATGGTAACTTCAATTATCAGGAATTGTGCAGTAAGAAAGTTTACTCTGCAATTCTTTTGCTTACAAAACCTTTTAAATTAAGAAAGTAGGTGATGATTGTTTGTTTCTGACATAAATGCTATGAAAAATGTACAGTATAAAAGTCAAACATTTCAAATTAGCAAGTAGCTTATTAAACTTACTAATTAAAACAGAATTTTATTGATATGACATAAACTTTATCTCCTCACTGCATATTCCAAAAGCCAGTTTGGAACAAAATATGCAAAATATGATGTAGAAACATTCTATGTGCATTTACCTTTTCTTGGATATCATTTAGCTAAAAACAAAGTGCTGATTTGCTGTAATTTGTGGGAATTTAAGAGCAGGAATGGGAGGCCTAATTAACTGGGTGGAAAAGTGAGAGTTGTAGGTACATGATCCACTTCAGGCTGCCTTTGGTTTAATGTTCCTCCATATTGACTTGGTGGAGTTTAAATGTTTGGGGGCCAAGTGAAGACAGAGATTCAGATTTCCTGGAGTGGGGGAAGTTTTGAGTAAAACTGTGGCTGTCAAAATTCCTTTGCCCAGTCTTTCTTCAGTTTTATCTGTAGCTTATCCAAGGAAAGGGAAAACCTTGCCTTCTAGGAATTAATGCTAAATCCCCTCAGCCACCAGATCCAGCTGGTGAAAATGAGCTTCAGGAGGCAGAACTGAGAACTCAGCTGTGAAACAGGAAACAGCCTGAGAAGGGCTTGGTCAGGTCTCCTTTTCAGGGGCACCCACCTGGTTGGGGAGCTCCAACAGGATGATATCTGAAGAGCAAGGGAACAAGGAAGAGTGCAAGAATATTTTGCTGTGGATGACCCCAAATCATTCTGTCTTGTGAGTAAAAGTGGTGTTGATATTGAAGTTTAATGAGTTGCTGTGGCCGGGGCAGAACTTGCTGTGGCCGGGGCAGAACTTGCTGTGGCCGGGGCAGAACTTGCTGTGGCCGGGGCAGAACTTGCTGTGGCCGGGGCAGGACTCTTGCCGTGGCCGGGGCAGGACTCTTGCCGTGGCCGGGGCAGGACTCTTGCCGTGGCCGGGGCAGGACTCTTGCCGTGGCCGGGGCAGGACTCTTGCCGTGGCCGGGGCAGGACTCTTGCCGTGGCCGGGGCAGGACTCTGGCCGTGGCAGGACTCTGGCCGTGGCCGGGGCAGGACTCTGGCCGTGGCCGGGGCAGGACTCTGGCCGTGGCCGGGGCAGACCACCTTTGGGGTTGCATATGGGACAGTGCTTATATTTGCATCACACTATGGAAGGAATCTTGTTTTTTGGTAAATGTGTCTCTTCTTAGCTCTGAAATATCTTCAAATGTTTAGGAAAAAAAAGTATGATGAAATATTATGCAAACAAGTGTCTAAGGCTGTGACTCTACTGACAATAAGCTGTTACTCAAACTTTTAGTGGTGTAGCTGCCATGACATTAATTTTACATCTACTTCAACCTGATTTTTAAGAACTTTATTCAGACCTCAGGAATTACTAAATGCTCTGCTAAACTGGGGATTGGGATGTAGATTTTTCCCTATAATATTCAAATATATTGGTATTTGTACCAGATTTTTTTTATGTGTGTAAATTAAGTAGAATCGGTTATGGACAGAGAAGAAAAGCACTTTAAAAGATGGAATATTTTGAAAGGAAAATCTGAAATGAAGGGAAAGTTATCTTGAAAGTAACTATTTGTTTAAAGTTGCCTCTTCGAGATGTAAATACTTTTTTAGACTTGATTCTCAGTGATTTCTTTTCTTGTGTGTGGAAGATGAAAAAGGAACTAATTAAAGAGCAGGAATGGCTCTAGCTGTGAGTTTACAAGTACATGAAGAGTGAGCAATTTCCCCAGAGCAGTGTCAGGTCGTGGTTGAGCTTTGGGGATGCCTCCCCTGCCTCTCAAACAAAGCATTTCTCTGTTTGGGAAGAAAGGCCTTTTTCTCCAACACTTGTACCTGAAAGAACACGACATTGTCCTCCTGTAGCCTGAAAATTGCTGCTTTGAAAGCCCCTGCAATTTACTGCAACAAATGTTTACCTCTATCACAGCGACTTGTATTTCTTGCTGTCTTTTGTTCCCTTTTTCTGTTGGAATGGTACATTGTGGGGAGTTATTTTGGTTGGTTGGTGTTTGTCCCAGCCCAGAGCTCCAGGCTGGTTTTATCCCAAAGGAAAGGCTTTGCTGGGCAATATTCAGCATCCGGATTTCTAGGACAAGATTGAAATCAAACCCAAACAAATGCATAATTCTTATCTTTATTAGCATTCTAAGTTTTTTTAGTTTGGCCTATTTGTAATTTCTAGGATCTGTTATAGCTACTGGAACTGGAGATCTGGAGTTGAAGGCAACCCTTTGCTTCTCAGTGTTATCCCCAAATTACAACTTGGTTTTCTGAACATAGGACTAATTCATTTGGGGCAGAGTGCCCTGTTTTCATTTTCATTTACTGACACCTGTGCTCTGTTTTACTGTTTTGTTTTTTTTTTCATTTGTATTATAAGTAGCAAATGTCTCTGCTGGCTCCCTAAGTACTAAAAGGTCCTAATTAATGCAGATTTGATGGAGCTGAGTGACTTGTGTTTCCCTTTGAATTGAGTCAGTATTCAGCTTTTAACTGCTCTTCTTCCCAGAGCAAGTTTTTTATAGCACTGATAATACATTTATTGCAGAAAGGTACCTTGTACAAGCATATTTGGTGGTTTGATCTGTGGTTTTCTGGAGAGGCTGATTTGCAGGTGACAGGACTAGTTATTCTGCCTTTCTAGTTTTATGGGACAAAACTCCCCCCCCTCTGTTTTGGTTCCATGACATAAATAACAGACAGGAAATCACTGTTTTTAATAAACTGCTTCAAAAAACCTTAAAGATTTATTATTTTTTGTTTTGCAACATTTTGGTTTTCATTTTCTCTAGTTTCAATTCATTATTTCCTCAGGAGTATTTCTTTTAAATATATATTTGCCATTTAGCCAGTGCTTACATGTTATAGAGCTCCACTGATGCAGTTTCTGCTCAGAAACTGCATTTTGGGGGCATTATGTTTGTGTTTAAAAATAAACAGATGACACAGATTCCAAACCTGTGTTGTGGGTTTCTGAAATGAAGTGTGGAACCCCAGTGGATATTCTGAGACCAAATATTTTAGTCTCTGTGGGTAACAAAAGCCCTTTTAAAATAAAAAATTATTGATCATAATTTATACAATATGCTGAGGAGAATAAGTTGTTTCTGGGCTTTTACAAATGTACAGTCACTTGGGAATTGTCTGGATAAATGTAGGTTTCTCTCTTTTATCTTTAAAATCAAAGATTCAAATGCAGGATTTAAAGCTCAAGGACATCCTGTGGATGTGTGACATTTCCTAAAGGAATTGTAGATAACAAACCACTGCCTGGATTAGCACAATGAGACCCATTGTAAATGTAGAATTTTCGAGTGTGACACATAAAATCTTGCCCTCAGTACTTTTAATAATACTTAAAAGAAGCACACTTTGGTTTGTTCCCCTCACTTGAAAGCGCAGAAGGAATAAAATACATTCCTAGCTATAATTTGCTGTAAAGTGTGTCTGAAACTTGCCTTGATATTGTTTAAAAAATATCATATATATATATGTACACGTTTCTATGTAGTGGCATGCATAGAATTCTGTCCTCTCTCAAGGAGTTTTATATAATAACACTATTATTTATTGTTGATGGTACAGACTATCTGCAAACTTATTAACTTGAATGTTTGTGAAAATCCACCTTTTTTTCTCCCTGGAAAAACTCTGTTTTGGGGGATAAGCCTGTACAGCATATGGAAGAATATCTGTGAAACAGGTAAAAATACAGGTGGATGTTGCAACAACTTAATGACTTGAAGGTTTGGTAGGAAAAACTGTATTTGCATCTCGTGCAAGTGAATTAGGAGTAAACTTTGCAAATGTCACAGAGCAGACTGTTATCAATATATATCAACATCCTCCAGCTCCTCGCTGGCAATAAATGTCAGCAGAAGTTTTTATGGCTTTTACAGCTTATCTGCAGTTTGTACTCAGCCTCCTGCCTGGCCCCTTCTCTTCTGAGGGAGAACAACTGTCAGAGGGCTGTGTTTGGAATGTCAGGAATTCCATTAGCACAGGACCAGGGGCTGGGGCTGAACTGCCTCCAGGTTGCTGCCTTTGGACCATCCTGCCACAAAAAGGTCCGTGCTGCTTTCATTGCTTCTTCTTTACCTTTTTTAATGAATAATTGAGCTGACATTTTTTACAGCCTCATTATCACTCCCCCATTTCATTAACTAATCATTACAGAGTTGCATTTATGGCTTTACAGACGAGGAGGCTGCAAGTAGGAACCAGCAGCTTTGGGTTACGTAGCAAGAGCTCTGATTTCCAAGCAGAGCCTGCAGCACTGTGTGGATTTTGTGTCATTAGGAATCTTTTCATCTTTCTCCCCTTTTTTTTTTTTGTATTTAAAACAGAAGAAAAGATTTTAATTCTTTCTCAAAATGATTCATATCCTGTGGATTTTTCCTATTAGGCAATGAGTCTATGATATTAAGATTGAGTATATAAATAATTCTCATAATTCACACAGAGGAAAGAGAAATAATTACCTCTGAACATTTCATTATGAATGGAATTCTGTCAGAAACTTTAAGAAGGGGGCATTAATACAAATTAAGGTCTTAGGGACTCATATTTTAAATACTTAATTCTGTATTTTATTTAACTTCTACCAGACCAATAAGAATTTTTTTAATCAGCAAAATGAATTGCTGAACTGGAAAAAACATTAACTATAGAATGTAGAATTCCTTTGATGAACAAATATCATATATTACATGATTTCTGTCACTGCAGAGTGGCTGAGCCTGTATGAGTTACCAGCTCTGTAGAGCTGACCATAAACTTTGAGTTTCAAATGTCCTCAATATTAGCCCAGGAACAGAATATATCTCATTTAAAGTGATTGTGCAAAGCAGTCTTGATCTGCTTGTCTCTTCCATTCCAGTCAGGGTATGCTGGAAGATGAAATTCAGCTGCATGTTTTAGTCTTGAAAAACTGTAAATCTCACGACATCTGCTGGGAAAATGGAGCTGGTGAGTTTTGGAGGTGCTGGTGCTTGAACAGAAATCAGGAGGAGTGGAGGGTTCTCTGCTGTGCAGATTTCAGATGATAAGGACAAGGTGTGATCCTAAAGTAGCTGAGGAAGCTCAGACGTGCACTCAGGCACCTGAGGGGCATTTCAGGAAAAGTCAAGATGTACCCTCATTTTTAAAATTGCCTGTTTTAATCTTCAGGCTGAGGTTCCAGAGCTGCTCTGCTAATTACTGCTGATTGGTGTGGCTTCAAAGGCATTTCTGCAGACAGACAGAAGCCTGGGCTTGTACACAAGTTCCTGAGCCTAAAGAGAGATGAAGAGAAGTATTTCTGCTCTTTCCAAGATTATTTTTACCTCAGGCACCTCCAATAATTCAACCTTTTCCTACCAAATTAACTTGTTTATAGAATACACAGCCAAGGCTGCTGAAATATATGTGAGATTCCTACAAAAGTTTGGGCAATATCTTAGACATTTTGCTTAACTTCCTAATAAAGAATAAAATGAAAGAATCAATCTCTCACTTTCTTATTATATTCATTCTGAACCCACTAAAGTGAAGGAGTTTTGGCCTTGGCAACGCTGACATCAAGATAAAGGAAATTCTACTTTAGATCTTTGTTTGGAGCAGTGAGATGAATAGAGATTTTTCATTATGATGCAAAACAATTGTTACAATTTTATACTATAATTGTAGTTCCTCAAAGAGTCAGCAACATTCTCCCATGGTGAGGTAGAAGGCTAAAAATCTTAGGGATGTAGAACCTCTTCAGTTGTCCCTGGGTTTCCTTGGAGTGTGGTGTGTTGGCATCTCAGCATCTTTCCTTTTGTTTACCAAAAGCATATCCTCATAATTTAGAAACTGGTATTGACTGAGACACGGAGCTATTCACTTGGATATTTAAATTAGGAATTAAATTTTCCTTAAATAACATCCATTTCTTTATGGAAATATTTACCTCTGCTGCAGTAAATAATAATTCATGAGCACATGCCATTTGTATAGCTGTGGAGAAAAACCAACACTGAAGAGTTTTGTGCATCCTGCTCCCCTTTTTGAACAAGCTGAGGACAAATTGGGTTGTGCTTCCATATCCTGAGTGAGTTGCTGACTTTGGTGCTGCATTTTTTGTGTGCACTCACTGTGGGAAGCCAAGGAAGGCTAAAGTGGAGCTTGGAGCTGCCTGGGATCCAGCTGAGGGTCTGAAGTCAGAATTTACCTGAAGAAAACACTGGTGTGAGATGTGCTGGAGACTTAAAAGATGAGGAGGAATTTTGACAGGTTTGGGGAAGGGTTTTGTTTTGTCTGGTCTCTATTTAAAGGCAGGAATTGGAGGTGACTTCAGTTTTATGTGAGTTCTCAGCTTCTGAACAGCTTGTCATAGTCTCTGTCTGAGGCTGACCCGCTGCTCCATCCCAAATGTTGCCTTCCAGAGCACCTGGGGGTTGACTCTGACATGCACCTTCCCCCTCCTCCTGTTTCAGGGGGTTGATGTTCCAACCCCTCATTATTTAGGACCCTCCACTGAAATCTCCATATCTTTTTGCACTGTAATTGTGATGTGGTGATTATTTACAGAAGGCCATCAATGCATGGATGCACTGGGATAATTTTAATGGATAAAACTCAATTTACTGCTCCTCCTTTTCTTACTGATCCCTTGTTCATTCCCCTAAAACGTGGCATAGAATTTTTCAAGCCTAACCCCATTGGTTTAGCACTGCATAAAACTTTGCCACTCCCAAATTTATAGCAGAGTGGGCAGTTTGGTTTGCTACATCTTAAGAATGCATAATCTAGTTAGAAAATATGTGGATAAAAGCAGTTAAAACATTTCAGGAAATGCTGCAGCAGCTTTCCAAGGAAAGGCTAAAAAGTTCAAGCTCTGCTTTGTGGAATATGGTCATGGAGCTGAATGGTAGAAATGGAAAACCTGCATGGTCCTATTTGGAGATTGGGCTTACAATAAATAATAGATAAATAATAAATAGAGCAAAATAATAAATAAAAATAAATAAGAATAATAAGAAGAAATAGAAATATTTTCAGTCAGTGAGAATCTCAGTTCTAACCTTGCAGATTTTGCTTTTTCTGATATTGCATTGGTAATTTTTCAGCAGTTTTAGGTATTTTGAACAAATTTCACAGAATCAATCTCAGATAACTGAAATAGTGAGAGTTTTGTTTCACTACTGCATTTGAAGTTGATGTGGTTTTATTAGAAAAGTAAATGGCATTAGTGATTAATTAGTAATTAATGGTATTAGCAGGCAGTCAGAATTGTAAGCTCTGCAAAACTCTGACCTTTACTCTCTGCTATGAAACTTAGATTAGTAACTGAATGTAGACAATGCTCTACTAAGAAAAACACCAAACACATTTTACCTGCCAGAAAAATTACAACATTGCTTTGATTGTGAGGATTTGAAGGAGAAAAGCATGATGGAAATATGAGTTCCTGAGGTCCCCAAACTTCAGGGAACTTCTCGGATCAGGCATATTTTCCAATGATGAATTATCCAGACTTTGAGGAATCAGAATGTCTGCAAAAAGTTAAGCTGTGAAAATCAATGTATTGTGTCAATGACTTGCTCAGCTTCCAACTGTGCCAGTGGGTGTTTTGTGCTGCCAGACAGTTCCAAATTATCCCTCTGAAGGAAAAAAAGTGTCTGGGCAAATATTTTCATGTCCAGGAAGGAACCAGAAACCTCCTCCTGGAATCCCAGGAACAGTCCTGAAGTCTTGCATGGACTTAACAGTGTAGAAGGCACAGAACAGTGAGAAGTGAGAACTGTTTTTGCAGAATAGAAGCAATGCTGGAGAAAATCCTAAAATTAAAGGGAATTTCCCCATCTCCAAACAGCACTGCCCTTTCCTAGATACAGCCCTTACTGCAGGAGGGGCTCAGTATAAGCCCTTTGCTCTTCTCAGCCCAACTTTAATGATTGTTATTTCATCATAACAATTATGATGTATCAATAAAAAATACAGTATGGAATTCTGAGAAAGGGATGCAATGAAATAAATTATTATAAACTGCAATAGGTAAAGTTCCTGTAATCCCTTGCAATAGTTTGTTGTTGATTTATCTCTTGCATATAAATAAATAAAATGAAGTTATTCCGGGAAACATTTTAAAGGTGGTAATAAAGCAAAAATTAAGTGTTCTGGGGTACAGTTGATTCCAACCTATTTGAGCTGTTAGTAAGTTCCTGAGGTTTCACCCTGAACAATGGAACTGCAGGGTCTTGCCAGATATCTTTTGGTTGGTATAACATTTAGGAGCTCAACAGCTGTGTTTATAGCTATATGCAAAATCAGAGAGCTTATGATCTTTTTTTTTTTTTTAGTAAAGCAAAGCAGTTTTAGAAGAAAATAACATTTTTAAATATCTCATGAAAATTTACTCTATTTATTCAGTTTGCTTTTATAGTTTGGAATGTGACAGGAGGAATCTCAAAAGACTTTGTTATTAGATCTTAGACAAAAGTCTAATCTGTCTCAGGCTTTTTCAGCCCATGGCTAAACATTTCCCTGGAAGCCTGGACATAATCGAATTCAACATGAGAATCTCTACAAGTTCAAAGCATTTAAGTATATTCAGCATAACTTTATGTCTGTGCTGCCTTCTGGTTTTCACATTCGTGGCTGCAGCTTTTCCTGGCTAATCAAATAATGTCACTTTACAGGGTGCTGTGCAAAACAAAGAAGAAATGGCTTTTAATTCTTTGTGCTGTGCAAGTACACATGGAGGTATTCTCAGCCTAAACATCTTTTTTTGTCCCTTAACTGCTGCAAGATTTCAGCTGAACTGGGAGATATTCACCACTGGGATTGCAATATTGCCATTTCTCTGTGTTGTTGGGTAGTTTTTCCAAATATTCGTGGCAAGAGGGGCAGCCTCCAACTACTTGTGAGCCCAATGAATTTAAACTCACTAATAGATATTAATAGGGTTTGTGATTTCTGTCTGTGGGTATGATATTTTTAAATTTCTCTTGTGTGCATCAAAGTGTAGTTTGGGATAAGAACAGTTTGTTTGCTTTTTTTCACATTCACATCTATTTTGTTAGGAAAAAACAAAGCTGGAAAAAGAAAAAAATTAAAAGCCAAAGCAGACTGAAAAGGATGGCAGAGTTCCAGCATGGCACACAGGGGGAAAACAAACTTAAAGTCATTGGGAAGCTTTAGGACTAATTTCACTAAAGAACAGATTTTTGAAGATGTTCCAGATCAAATCCTGGAACAGATCATGATATTTTCATTTTTAATATGCGTAATAAAATAAAAATACAGGGATACATTTCCATGCTACAGAGATTTACTTCAGCTCTAATTTAAACAATAAGTGAATAAGACCAGAGAGCATAATTCCTTTTCCCTAAGAAACAAGAGTATAATTTTGAAGTTATTAAAACAAATGTCAGTGTATGACAATGAGAAAAACCCGACCCCTTTTTAGCATTGCAAATGAATAGGTTTGTTCTGAAGCGAATCTGGTGGCAAATTGATGAGCTTCAAACCTGGCTCTGCTGTGGCCACATTAGTGTTTATTCTGCCATACATCCCTTGCTTAGTAGTGCCATAGAGCAGGAGGTGGCAAAGAAATATCTGCAACCCAACCCAGAGTCAGCTGCAGGGAACCACCTCCCTGGGCTGGGGTGAAAATACCTTATTTGTTGAAGGCAGCTGTCAGGTTTTGCCAAAAGTGGGAGAATAGTTGAACGTGCCAACTCTAAGCAGTGCTTGGTATTTCAAATCAAGGCAGTTTCATGTAGATATTAATGTTATTTTGAAATCCAAATTTCTTTTCAAGCCACAGAGAAGAAATTCTAATTGAGTAGCAAACAGTGACCCTGAATTATTCTACTGAGTATTTTGATAAAAACCAAACAAACAAACACCTCATTTTGAAATGACAAGGTTATATTTTCCATGTGACAAGAAATGTTGTTGACAAGCAAAATAATAATTTCATGAAAAATGGTAGTTGTATACCAGATCTAACTATTATATGAAGATTAAATATCATTAATCTTTGGATTTGAGCTCTGGGTAAATTCAGCCTGACTTTTTGCATTGTCTGTCTAGAGAGATTCAGAGAAACAGCACCTGCTGTAGTTGGTGTGGGTCCTCCTGCTCTGCTTCCCTCCTTCTCCCTCGCCTTTAGGGAAACAACTGCGAAACAGAAGAATTAAATTCTTCACCTGGGGGAGCTTTTCCTGAGCAGCTCAAAGAAATACTCCCCCCACTTCCACTGAGAGGCCTCTCAGGCTGCATTTGCTGCCCAAGTAAATGAAATTGGGGCCATGCTGAGTTTTGAAACATAAGCAACAGATGTGAGTTGTGTTTTCAAAATCCAGCTTCCTTATCAAGCTGTTTCCTTGAAGTGCTAGTAATGTAACCTGGTTAGTGAACAGTCAGAAATATGTATTTTGTTGGAAAACATGCTGGACCTTGTTTAAAACATCACAGGTCCCTCATGGTTTGCCTGAACTTCTGAGCCATTTCTGATCAAACAGTGCTACTGGGAAGTGTTGCAACTTGTGGTTATGATGCTTTAGCTGTTGTCCTGTGGCTCCCTTTGGAGTTACTACATGGAACCAATTCCTATCAGCACAATGTAGGCATGAAACCATGAAAGACTCCTTAATTATTAATTTAATAGGATTCTGTTCTATAGGAAAGCCTGACTTTGATCCAAAGTACAAACAAATAAACTTAATAAATCAACTGCAGGAAAATTATACTTGGTACCTTCTAATTTGACTATTTGTGGGATTTTATGTTTTCCTGTTTAGTTCTAAAATGTATTTAAATACCAGTTGTCTCAGCCAGGTGGGATGATCAACTACCTGAACACGGTGCATTGGAGAGGCACAAAATCCTATTATGTTGCTTTTTATTTGGGTCAGGAGGAACTTGTCTTGGTTTTACTTGCAATTCCTCTCACTGAAGTGGAAAGTCTTTCTTTCTGTCCTTGTCCTGTTGTATTTTAGTCTTATTTCACAGGTTTCAGGAAGGGATCTTATACAGGTGCACATTTCTTTGCTATTATAAAATTCCAGTGGCGGTGTAAAAATAAGGAGATATCCCAGATCCTTCAGAATATGTGTCTAAATCATCCTAATTGGAGGTTAAATAGGATTTTTTTGAAATGAAAGTGACTTACTCAGGAACCCAGGACTTGTAACCTGGCTAAGACTAGCACATAACTTAAGACCTTATGAGAGGTGGGTTCATGATTGGCAGCTGTGGCACAAAAATAGTGCAGAGAGCAGCTTTTAATAATTTATTGTTGTTCAGATTAGCTGGTAATAAAGCATTGGTGGCTTTTAAATGATGGTTTGGTGCCAATTCCTCAGTGTGTTTTTGGCCCACAAGTGATCTCATTCTCTAACCTGTATTTGCCTCTCAAGTCAGGGAATGTGTGGAACAACTTCATGCTAGAAACATTCTCTGGAAAATCTTGTGTATTTTATTACTAGAGCTTTCCTAGGAATTGTTCCCTTTTCTGCAACTTGATATTTTTCTTGCTGCATATTTAAAAGTACCCAGTATTTTTGGTCCCTCACCAGATGTTAGTTTTCTTCTGATCTCTTTCAGACATCTGGAAATAATGTCATTATGAAATGTAACTAATTCTCTATACCCAAAGACTGGTCTGAAATCCTGCAGAGATGCATCTGCTACATCTGCACTGGATGAGAAGTGATTCATTCAAAGTCTTCTAAAACTGGGCTGCATTCTCAGCCAGTAGGAATTGCTGGGACCTTTCCCTGGGAGTAAATTGCAAGTCTGCTCTGTGCTGTCAGATCTGTGCTAGTACAGCACTCTCAAGACATTCGGGCAGTTCTGTTGCTGCAATATGTTACAAAGTCCTCTGTGAATGAAGTTTCTGGCAATGCCTCCTTTGTTCCAGTCAGCAAAGTCAAGAAATATCTTCACCCAAAGTCATTTCTTCATGGTGTTTTCTTTCTTTTAACTCTTTCATGCTTTTTCTTTTATTATTTTTTTAATCAATGGCTGTTTTACTGCGTGTTGGGAGATCACCTTGCACAGAAGAGCTGTAGGGTCAGGGCTGTCTTTGTGCCAACACGAAGAGCTCAGTTCTTCCCCTCCATGTTTAAAACAGCCTCAACTCTCTCATAACTTTATTGCAGACATCGAAGTCACTTCACTCGTGTCGATGCAAATAAAAGGAGAACTGGAGTCTTGGGGATGGAACAGAGCTCCTGTCACAGGGTATTTGCAGCCCAGCTCCTGCAGAGCTTTCCTGCTGCACGTTGTTGGTCTTGGTTCCCTGTTGGAAAGAATTGCTCCCTCTCCTGCCAGTCTTGGGGTGGTTCTTTGGGAACTATTAGAGCTGCTGTGGAAGTGCAGCAAGACCTTGTGTTGCTGCAGTTGGAGAGGAATATGTTGCTTTTTTATGGTTGCCAGTGAGTCCATGGAGCAGGGGGAGTCAGTGACCAAATCCTCAGTGGTTAAATCCCTGTGAATTTCAAACTTGCAGCAAATTCTGGGGACCTCTGCCTCTAATCTTGTTTTATTCCTGACACCGTTTCTGCAGATGTATTTATGGTATCTGTATTCAATTAATAAGTGAAATTTGAGAGTTTTTTTACTTGAGGTTTTGGGGATTTTTTCATAAATCAACAGTGGTAGAAACTGGTCCATTAATCTGTTTGGGTTTTTTTTAAAAAATGGTAAATAGACTTAAAATTAAAGTAATCCAACTTCTTTAGCTAATCTTAATTTTCCTTAAAAGTACCATTAATGGGAGAGCACACAAAATAGTCTGGCTTGCTGCTGTTTTCTTAGATTCTTATAAAAGCTCTTCATCATAAAAATATTTCTATTTTAAGAGAATGTAGGTTTGTTGTTAGTGAAGAGCACAAGATGATCTCAGGTACACAGATTGAAGAAAAGATAAAATACACAGAAGTAGTGACTGAAGTGAAAATGTACACAGTAATGGCCACAGGGGAACTCTTCTGATTTAGTGTAACTGGATTCAGGTAAATAAAATTCTCATTGTATGCAAAACTCAGACAATTGCAGAAATAAAGCACTTGCAATTTATATCCTGGAAGTTGGAACAAAAGAAATCTGGCCTGTCAAGACAAGGCAGAGCTAAGAGTGGGTACAGCACTTTGCAGGACACAGGTGGATGGTGTGTGTCCCATTTGGGGATGGGAATGTGCTTTCCACAGGCAGGTCTGTGCATCATGTGCCTCACAAGAGCATTGTAGGGCTGAAATTGTGTTTCAGAGATCCAGAGTGGTTTTGTCTAAAGATGCCCAAGGGTACAGGTTAATCCTACAGTATAAGGTGGTGCTGCAGGGGATTTTTAATGGTATATTTTGGTGAGACTCCAGAGAGGCTGGAATTAGTTGGAATTATAAAGGAGTTGGTATATTTAATGGAAAAGTGCACTTTTTATAAAGTATATTTTCACTTTGTAGAAATTACGTCAGAGACTGCTATTCTGAAAGACATTTTTTGTCAGCAGTACTGATGGCAAATGTATGAGTTTGCTTTGCTGAACATACCATTTAAAGTATATTTAAATTTAAAAGTAGAGAGGAATTGATGTGCAAAATGATCCCATTCAATAACTTATAATCAGAACAAAGCTGCTGCTGATGAGCAAGTTTGTGGAAAGTAGTTCAAGGGCAGAAAGAGCAGAAATTTCTGCTGTTTGCAGATTTATTTAGCACTTAATCATTTGGGATTCATTTGTAAACAGTTTATTTAAGAAGCAGTTGGGGGATTAGCTTTGCTTTGTTTGATGCCAACCCACAAATGTCACCCCTTGGCAGGTGGAGGGAGAGTTGTCTTGGAGAAGGAAGGAAAAGGTGGCTGGGAGCTGCCAGGGTGGTGTTTGGGATGTGCCATGGAGCAGGGCTCTGCCAAGGAGCTGCCAGGGTGGTGTTTGGGATGTGCCATCGGGCAGGGCTCTGCCAAGGAGCTGCCAGGGTGGTGATTGGGATGTGCCATGGAGCAGGGCTCTGCCAAGGAGCTGCCAGGGTGGTGTTTGGGATGTGCCATCGGGCAGGGCTCTGCCAAGGAGCTGCCAGGGTGGTGTTTGGGATGTGCCATCGGGCAGGGCTCTGCCAAGGAGCTGCCAGGGTGGTGATTGGGATCTGCCATGGAGCAGGGCTCTGCCAAGGAGCTGCCAGGGTGGTGTTTGGGAAGTGCCATTGAGAAAAACTCTTCCAAGGAGCTGCCAGGGTGGTGATTGGGGTGTGCCATGGGGCAGGGCTCTGCCAAGGAGCTACCAGGGTGGTGATTGGGATGTGCCATGGAGCAGGGCTCTGCCAAGGAGCTGCCAGGGTGGTGTTTGGGATCTGCCATCGGGCAGGGCTCTACCAAGGAGCTGCCAGGGTGGTGATTGGGATGTGCCATCGGGCAGGGCTCTGCCAAGGAGCTGCCAGGGCGGTGTTTGGGATGTGCCATGGAGCAGGGCTCTGCCAAGGAGCTGCCAGGGTGGTGTTTGGGAAGTGCCATCGGGCAGGGCTCTGCCAAGGAGCTGCCAGGGTAGTGTTTGGGGTGTGCCATGGAGCAGGGCTCTGCCAAGGAGCTGCCAGGGTGGTGTTTGGGAAGTGCCATCGGGCAGGGCTCTGCCAAGGAGCTGCCAGGGTGGTGTTTGGGGTGTGCCATGGAGCAGGGCTCTGCCAAGGAGCTGCCAGGGTGGTGTTTGGGGTGTGCCATGGAGCAGGGCTCTGCCAAGGAGCTGCCAGGGTGGTGTTTGGGATGTGCCATCAAGCAGAAATCTGCCAAGGAGCAGCCAGGGATGAGGTTTGGCAGCTCCTCACAGGGGGGAACCCAGACAGAATGAGGCCTCCCCAAGGATGGAAGGGAAGGTGCTCATCCTTTGGTGACATCACTCCTATGGCATCCAAATATGTTTTATGGAATGAATTATTAATGACTTTCAGATTGAAGAGAAACATAAATAGGGACCTGGGGACTACCTGTTGTCTGTGTACCCCACATACAACTCTGATTGGATTTAAAAATAAAGGGTGGGGGTTGAATCATGGAAAAAAAGGTAATTTGAGTACTTAATCTGTTTCCATAATTATTCTCCCGTGGATGAAGATAGACTTGCCATAGCTAAAGCACCTCCATATTAAGCATATTTTCCTATCATGTTGCATTATGGCCTGAGATAAATGATTAACCTACATAAAGAGCTTGAGAAGACAAATGAACTCTCTGCTTTAAATGTGCTTTGTTTCTCGTTCTATCTGTTAATGAAAAATAATGAACAATTTTATGGGAATAAGCAGGAAATACACACACAAAATTAAGTAAATGTGAAGGTGGTTCTGTGGCTATTTCTTTTATTTTTTATTTTAAATTACTTTTATTTTTATCTTAACCTGTTTCTGGAAGCACTGCTTCATACAGATGTTTCCTTTTGCTCATTTATTCTAAGCATCTGCTTTGTGGGCATGGAGCAGAATGTTGGCACCAGGTTTTTCTGGCACCACCACGATGGCAGGAACTAAATGGATTAAATGCGCAGTTGAGAATTTCCTGATTATGGCAGGAACTGGGAGAAAACTCTTCACCTTGATTTAGAACACCATGAGCAGAATTTTTCCCCTGAACTTGGCTTAATATCTGTGGGATTTTGTCTGTGCCACTCATGTCTGAGGCCACACAACACTGTAAAAAACTGCTTATTGCAAAATTTTGTGGAACATGATGGGAAATTAAGCAAAACTCTGCCAGGCAGAAACCTCTTTGCATGGGTTTGCTTTCAGGTGGTTGAGACATCCTGGTTTATGTAAAAACGGAAAGCTCAGAAGAATAATGAGTAATTAGAATTCTTTGTCTAGTGATCAGGTGACTCCTAATCAGAAAGCTGATAGGTCAAATAATATGAATTTTGCAAATGGTAATTACTGATTGATTAGGAAGCACCAGAGAGAGGGGGTGGATCTGTTCAAGTTAAAAGTAGCCCATCGGTCTGAGATTTATTAGAAGGCTCATATTCTGTGTAAAAAGAACTGTAGAAACCTGCACTTTAAATGCTTAGCAGTGAACCATTTTATTATATATGGGGCATACATATTTACATAGAAATAAAATTACAGGGATCCTGCTAAATTTATCTGAGAGCATAAAAAGTGGTCTTCAATTGCAATAAAATGTTTTGAGAATGAGTAATGGGGCTGTTTAGATGAGATTCTAAAGCCCTTTAGGATTACCCAACTTCCATTTAAATTATGTAGTAACTGATGAGGCTGCTCTCGGAATCAGATTTTTCTCTGCTTGCTGATGCTGAGACAGTTCTCCTCAGCATGGTGTCTTCAAGCTCTCACTTATTTAATGATTCATTGTTCCAGTCAAGAAGAAAAAAAAAACCCGAAACACAAAATAATTACCTGACAGCTTTTGAAAATTAACTCACTTGGGATCTAAAATTTGCAGCAATAAATTACACGTTGTAGATTCATTCCTCTCTAGTTCTGCTCGTGCCTTTTGCTGTTGTGATGTTGATGGCAGGAGTGATATAATCTGAGGGTCTGAGGGTTGCCAGAATTCCTTTGGACTAAGCCCTGATGAGGCCCAATCCTGGTTGTTACAGAGCACTTCATCTTTTGTCAGGAACATGAACTGCTTTTGAACAGGGTAGGTAGTTGTCAATCAGCAAAAAAATGAGCTTTACCTTGAGAGGAAAACTCTGCCTTGTTCTAATTTGGTCAGAAGGAAAATTCCTTTTAGCGCCAAAATAAAACACTTTGATTGGCCATGTCAAAAATGGGAGTCACTAGGCCAGACCTCAGAGAGACTGGCCAGGGTTTGTTGAAACTGTCCCATAAGTACTGACAAATCATGGAATTGGAGAAATTTTGCCTCAGGGCACCAAGTGAGGGCACAGCTCTGCCAGCCTGGCTGACTCCCCCTGAAGAGCAAAGAGGTGGGTTGTGGAGGGAAAAGTAAGTAAAATAATGGTGGTAATAAAACTGTAGAGGTTTCCTCAAGACACTCCAACTTAGAAGTGTCCCCTATAGAGACTTCCTCAAGACACTCCAACTTAGAAGTGTCCCCTATAGAGACTTCCTCAAGACACTCCAATTTAGAAGTGTCCAGAGGTCATCCTTTTGAAGTGTCAGTCTAAGGAAAGCATCAGAAAGAGCAAGTCCACAGGAAATGTCTTTCCATTTTGAGTGCTCCAGTCCCGAGGAAAGCAGAGGCTCCCAGGAATGTGGCAGTGGCACCACTGAGGCTCAGTAATGCAGTGCAGCAGGTGCTGCAGGCTGTGAGAGCCTCAGTGCACTGGAACAGGCAGCTTCTGCCTTTCTGAAGGAACCTCTGAATTATGGATGGGAACAAACTATGCCTTCTGATGGCAACATTTCAATAAGAGGACAAATACCCTTCTGCAGAAACATCGAGGACACTGTACAGAGTTTGCTGAGGAATATCAGAAGGCACAAATTTCGATGGTGTAGTGATAATTTATAGCTGGTGTAGTGATAATTTATAGCTCAGTGTGTTCTCCTGTGTTTCTTACTGTGGCAGAAATACATGTCGATATTATTCTTCAGTTAAGGACACTTTTCCTCACCACTTGATCTGCAGAGTTCGAGCTGAGCCCTTCATGAAGTGGTCAGCAGCCAGTGAATCAATGCTGAGAAGGAATTGCCAGCAGCCAGGATGAGTTTGTCCTGTTTAGCTGAGGGCTGGGTTCCTTTAAAGGAAAAAAACTGCTCTTATTCTTGCCAGTGAGCTTCAGCCTTTACTAAAATAAACCTTCTCCCAGAGGAGAGAGTAGAGAAAATTCTTTAGAGAATCACTAATTCTCATCCACCTCAAGTCACTTCCATGTCCTTCCCAGAGCACAGACTGAATCATGTTATGTGTGTCTTGTCACTGCAGCATTCCAGGGCAAGGTGCCTGGGAATTGAGAGGAGCACCTGCCTTTTATTCTGTGCTTGTACTTCTCAGGCTCTATCATAATTTAGGAAAAAAGTTCTTCACAGCTGAACAACTATAAGTACTAAAACCAAAAAACTTCAGACTGTTATTAGGGGTAGCATCAATAAGTACTTTTTCTTCCTAGATGTTGCTAAATCAGGTCTTATGGTGTTTCAAACTAGTTAGGGGGGGAAAAAAGGCTAAATTAAGGGAATTTTGATCAGGGCTGACTCCTATAGCATGTCCTATAATCAAACATAGATAGGAATTGGGGAAAAAAACCAATTGGAAAAGGGCAACTAAACCCTCCACTGTGCTGTAGCTCTTGAAATATGGAAGATATCACAAAGATTTAAACAGCTCCTTAATTTCTGTCAGCAACTGTTGCCTTCAGCATGTTGAAAGGAGCCCTATTTTTGGGAACAGCCAGCAATGTATTTGATGTCTGCTGATTATCAGGCAGTCTTGGAGATATTTGGAGAAAACAGGACTACATGAAAAAAGATTAAATAGGAAAAATTTTAATTCTTAGTAATTCTGGTGGGTTTTAACACTAAGACAAAATGGTTATTGGTATGACAGAGAAAAATACTAACCTGTATTGCAGAACTGTTGCTCAGGGACTCCATATGCTGGAGTCAGGAGACCTGGAAAACTTATCAACTGAAATTCTAAGTAGCTCCCAAATTCAAAGAGATTTCCCCTATGAAATCACTATTCCTACATCAAATTTAAGTGAAAACAACTGAAAGATTGAATTGGATAATTCCAATATATAAATAAGAAACAGGATAAAATTGATGGGTTTACAAAGTTAATGTATCCAGTTGATGTTACATTTTCTCATTTATAAGAGATTATATCCCATTCTTTCCCTGCTCCTAAACAAAAAGAGGAATAGGAGTAGCCTTTGAGATGTCTTGGAAGAATTAGCCTCCTAACAACCTAATAATAAAAGGAATGTAACAAATAGTAAATCTATTTCATAAATATAAACAGAATTCAACATCTTGATAGTATATAAAAACCCCGCCCCAAATATTATCTTCGTATTAGTGTCACTTCTCTGAGCAGTCCTGATACGCTTTATTTTGACCTATTTTCTGATGTGCTTTATGTATCAGAGTGTTGATAGTGAATATTTGTATTCATGGTTTGGCTGTATGACTAATTGAAGAAATTTGTAATCTTCTCGTCTCATGTTGGCATTACATTACATTGTTTCATATTAAATACGCTGCCTCTTTTAATCTGTGGGTTACAGATGCTTATTTCTTTCCACATTCATGGTAGTATTATCCTATTAAGGGTATTTGTGATTTATTATTGTCTCTGTAAAGGCCATCTCACAACAATATGCAGTGCCACGTTTGGCTGCAAAAACGAATTTGTTTTACTAATATGAAACATGTTTCTGGACTGCTGTGCTGGCTTAGCAAAGAGAGGCAGTTGGGTTAGAGCTTTCCTCCAGCCTGATGGAGATTTAATGGTAGCAGACTTAGGAAGAGCACTGGCAGCAGGTCAGGGAGGGGATCCTGCCCCTCTGCCCAGCCCTGGCAGGCACATCTGCAGGGCTGTGTCCAGCTCTGGCTCCTCAAACAGCAGGGCCATGGAGCTCCTGGAGCAGGTCCAGCACAGGCTGTGGAGATGCTGAAGGGCCTGGAGCAGCTCTGGGAGCAGGAAAGGCTGAGGGAGCTGGGGCTGTTCAGCCTCCAGAGGAGACACTGAGGGGGGACCTTCCCCATGTCTGTCAGTGTCTGTGGGGAGGGGGCAGAGGGTGGACCAGGCTCTGCTTCAGGGTGGTGACCAATATGTCAAGAGGCAATGGGTAGAAACTGCAGTCCAGGATGTTCCACCTGAACATGAGCAAGAACTTCACTGTGTGGTGACTGAGCACTGAGCAGGCTGCCCTGAGAGGGTGGGGAGACTCTGGAATATCCCCAAACCTTCTGGACACACTCCTGTGCCACATGCTCTAGGATGGCCCTGCTTGGGCAGGGAGGTTGGACCAGATGACCCACTGTGGTCCCTCCCAACCTGACCCATTCTGTGATCCCGTGTAATGAGTGTGTGCTGCCTGTGGGGCTTGAGCTCATGGAACTTCAGGATGCTGGTGGCAACCCTTGATGGGGCAGTGCTGGTGGGTGGGCAATCCCTGGGTGAGGTCCTACAATGCAAAAACATCAATAAAAAACCCCCATGAAAACCAGAAACCAAGCCTACAAATAAAGAGAACTTTTAGAATGGTTGGTCTAGAGGAGCTATTTAATTGCATATAAGTTTTGTAAGATCACAACTAGATTTTATCTCTTACTTAAGTTAGTTCATCACAGATGGTCGTACACTGGGGTATAATTGATATACACAGGAATGGAAAAATAATTAAGAAATTAGTTAATTATTTTTAATCTCTTTCAAACATATATATCATTGTAGGTGAAACTTTGGCATCTAAAAAGATAATATTACAAGGGTGTTATTAATACATAAAGGGTTTCTTTGTATTTGTTTAAGCTTTTTTTTAATTTAAATTACCTTTAGAGTATCAATAGAGGTAATAGGTGTAAAGCCAAGAGATTGAAATAATCTTAAATCCAGTCAAGCAAGATGCCACGAGGGTCTGACCCCTCTGGCTCTTAGAATAGAAAAGCAAGCAGTGGAACTCAGAATAAATCATTTACAGCACAGACTGTCCCCGAAGATGCAGTCAGGGCTCAGGAGGTGTCAGATAGCAGAGTACCAGCCCTGATTTAGAACACAGCACAGTAGGATCTAGGCAAGTGTTTGCTGCTGAATAGTAATCACACATGAGACTCCACAGTCTCGGGAGACTTTCTTCTGTTATCTTCAACAAAGCACGTTTAAAAGGATATGAAAGGCATGGATTGGTGCTATCCTTGCAACTTCAAAAGTTGCTGTAGCTTCACTTAGGAGGAAAAGCTGAGCTTTCTGCTCAGAATTCCTGTGTGCAGCCATGGAATTTGCTGCAGTGTCTGTGCGAGCTCAGCCTGTGATGGACAATTAAACTGCAAGAGTTGTGGCCACTGCACTGCCCTTTGCTCTTGCCATGTGCCCTCCCTGAGCCCCTTCAGCTTCTCGTAGCTCTGCAGGTAAAAACATCTGTTCATTTTTTGGGCAAATATCATAACAGTGTTTCCTTAAGGCTTCTGTTTGGGACCTGTCAGTGTAGATCTGACCAGTGAAATGAGTCTGCAATTAGCTCCAAATCTTGGTGTTTGTATTTAGCTCATGGAATATCCAATAATTCCCACTCTCTTGCCACCATAGTGAAAGATAACAAAGCATTTTTGTTTTCTGGAGAAGCTCAGCTTTGAAGATAATTAGCAGAATAATTTTCGCGTGTATTCTGTATTTCTCAGGATGCCATGCAAGATTTTGATTATAAATTGAACTTTCTCACCAGAAGAACAAGGGGCATTGGAATATTTATCATTTGGAGAGTCAGTGTGTAACAGATGCTTTACAAAATTAAGTGTTTGGGCTTATTTCAGAATTGATCAAAATACTGTTAGGCTTTTACTAAATCTGAAGTTTCAACAGACTTGGATGCCAAGAGTTTGTCAGTAAAATTAGTTCAGTGCAACCATTGGCTCTGGTTTTTCTACGTCAGAAAGCAGTGAAGTCCAACGGATTCTTAGTTGGCATTCATACTTAAATTTACTCTGAATTAATGATCAGAGGGAGAAACAAGAGTGTTTCTGTTCTATCTTGGTACATTACAGAGAGGACTTTTATTCACGATTTGTCATGAAAAGTGTACTTTATCTTTTGCTTAGACTACTTAAGACAGCCATTTCTTGATTAATCATGTCCATGGAAGAGATTAGCAAGTCTGAAAGTAGTTTTCAGAAAAAATTGTGAACAACTATGATATTAAATTTATAAACAAAGCATGGCACGTCAAGGGAATTTTAGTTTCTTGTTTCTAGATCAATGAGTGCACATAGAAAGCATTACAGTTAAGGCAACATATGAGAGGTATTAAACCTCTTGGGGCTTTGTCCCTGCAGTAATATTCATTCTGTAGGAGTCTTGAATCTGGATTACCTGGAATTTGAGCTGCAATTCACTTCTTGGACAGCTTTGTGACTTAGTTCCTTGGGGTTGTGTTGTTTTGTTCATCACATGCTGAAATAATTCTCTCCTGGCATTTCATATGCTTTGACATTTGAGCAGAAAACTGTCTTATTTATACTGAGCAACAACTGGGAATATCCTACTCAGAATAACTTGCTTTGCAGCCTGTCGTTTTGCTTATCCTTTAATTAGGAGGCTAATTGTCACTATCTCCCTGTTTTTTAGGTCTTGTTTAGTTTAGAAGAAACTGATGGATGGGAGAGGAGTTGACCACACACACCACCTGTATCTGTCATATTTAGATAACATTCAGACCACCAAATATGTTAATTATTGCCTTTGCAAGTGCAGGTCTTCATTTAAATAATAAACTTTTATGGGCTCTGTCTTCATCAAGTGTCAAACTGCCCTGATGTCCCAGATCCTGAATAGATATGTATTTAGGTCTCTGAGATCTCATGTTTTCAGCTGGAGCACATGTTAGGCAGACAGCTCCCTGTTGAGTAAACATCTAGGAGGCTCATGTTTAATTGTTCACTCCAGCTGTGATGAACAGCTCAGAGCAGGATTTCTGTTTCATCAAACTCCACTTAAAGGAAAATCGGAGCACTTGGGGCCGGGGGCTCTCAGTTCCTGCTCCTCTGCTCCGAAACTCCCTCTGTTCCCACCTCAGCCTGATGCACCAGGACTTTTTCCTTGCACCAACCTTCCCTCTGCTGCAGCCACCCAGTGGCCACCAGGGGAGAAGGAGGAGTGACCTGCAAGAGAAAGGGATGATGTATGTTATAGTGAGAGACACAGGTCATGCTGGATTTGGCTAAGATGGAGATAACCTTCTTCCTAGTACGTTGTCCAGGCTGTGTGTTGGGTTTGAGGTGGGAATAGCCCACTGGGGATGGAGTTGTTGCTGTGTTGCTTATTCCAAGGCCTTTTCTTTTTCCCAAGCTCTGACAGGGAGGAGGTGCACAAGGAACCCAGAGAGAGCTTGGCCCAGGACAGCTGGTCCAACTGGCCAAAGGGATATTCCATACCACAGAATGCCATGTCCAGTGGGCCAGGAAGGGCCAATTACTGCTCAGGAACTGGCTGGGTATCAATAATCAGGTGGTGAGCCCATAAGGAATATTGCTTTGTGCCAATAAGGTTTAAAACTTGTATGCATTTTTGTAGACAATACCAGGATGGATATGTCAAAAGTGATCAAGTTATTCTAAATTACCTGTTTGTTCCAGTGCAGCAGTAACGAGGTTCTCTGAATTCCATCAGAGAATTTACATTCCACCAAAAATCAGAACACTGCAAAAGCATGTGCAATTGCATATATATAAAATAAATTGCAAAATTTGTCCTTCTGTTATAACCAAAACTCAGTGTTTTATTTGTTATTCCTGTTATCTCTTGGTACTATATGTTGGGTGCAAAGGTTTACATATCTTAAGAATAAGCAGATATTTTTTCATATAATTTGGAAGTTGCTTGCTTCAGGTAGATAAGAAGTTGTGTTGTCATACTGCCATCTTCATCCTAATTCTGGCTGATTTCTCTTGCTTCCTTTCCACTTGGGTGGGAATATTTTAAATAGAGTATTTATACAACCTGTCTATCTAGATAGGATAAGCCTGAATATCTGTCTGTATCTCCTATTGCACTTGTGATCATAGGTGCACTTAATAGCTCTGAAAATCAGGCCTAAGGAATTCATTATAATGCCAGCTCCCTTGAAGTGTTCTCTAGGAAAGATGCTTTGGAGAAGGGCTTGAAAATATGACATTTAAAACTAGTCTCCCACTGAGCCATATTAGCATTAGCTTTGAACACAATTGTGGTTTATTGTAGGTGGATCTGACAGTTCTGGGAGAGGCAGGAGCTTGCCTGTGAAGCTGCACTTTGACACACCACTGGGTACTCCCCTGCATTTTTATATCCTCTCCCTACTCTTCCTGAGCACACATTCCAAGTAGGAATTCAGCATTTATCATTTGCAATAAAAATACTGCCTTACATCACCTTGGAGCTCTTCACCAGGATAATCTTTCCTAGCCCCCTGGTATACGGGGAAACTGAGATGGAAAGAGAGGGTTTGTGAGAAATCTGTGGCACAGCTGGCATCAAATAACACTTGCAATGTGCAAATTTGTGCTTAAATAAAAAGCACATTCATTCAGGAAATCAATAGCTCCCTTTCACTTTGTGCTGTAGGTGAGGTGCTGCCTGATGCTGATCCTCTGCACCTCCTGCAAAGAGCAGAGAAGGTTCACTTGGTCAAGAACATTTGTGTCCAGCAGCCCTTGTGCCTTGGGATGTGTGTGGGAGGGCTGGATCCAGCAGGGAGGGAGGGAAGGAAAGGACTAATGAGCTTTTCTGGGTTCTCTGATCTCATGGACTAAGTAGCTTGTCAGAGGGATTGAGAAGGTCCTTCAGAGGGACCCCCTCTTGATTCTCCCCACTTAACTTGTCTTTTACTCAAGTTGCAAGGCAGTCCCAGCACATCAGCTGTGGGGGTTTGGATGCAACTAAAACAAGGGATGTGATGCAGGAATGGACTTGGTGCATTCTGACTACAAAAGGATATTTAGTCCACAGGAGAGGTTTTATGAGCCATTACTCAAAGTTCAAAACTTCATTATGAACATACCTATATTATTTTGATTTCCCTGTGGGAGGATGTCCTCAGCACTATTTTGTTCTATAAATCTGTTGGACTGCACTACTCGCTTATGTAGGTATGGCTGCAAAATTATTAGGTTTTTTCTATTTTCTTTCTCTTAATTTGCCTTATCAGGTGATAACATTAGTCTTTTGTGGTCATATTGAATTAAAAGCTATATTGGTGATAACATCTCTTGTGTATAATTACTGAGGGCTGTTGTGATTGAGCTGTATGGGCACTGCTCCAATGGCTGCCTCATCTCAGGTGGCATTACAGTCAACAGTGTGGACCTCCTCACCCTCCAACTCCCTCCCAGGAAGTTGTAGCCTGGTGGAGCTCAGTCTCTTCTCCCAGGGAACAAGTGACAGGATGAGTGGAAACAACCTCTGGGGAGGTTTAATTGGATATTAGGAAAACTTCCTCATTGGAAAGGCATTGGAACAGATTTCTATGGGAAGTGGTGGAGTCTCCATCTCTGCAAGTGTTCAAAAAATGTGGCTGTGGCAGCTGGGGTGGGTTAGTGGTGAACATGGTGGTGCTGGGTTAATGGTTGGACCTGATCTTAGAGGTCTTTCTCAACTGTCATGACTCTGTGATCAATACAATGATTTCTTATTTTGGTTGTGTTTGGAATATGATAATCTCTGATATAAAGGTATATTGTATTAATGTGACTTACCACTCATATAATTAATGTCATGCTTTAACCCCAGATGGCAACTAAACCTCTCTCAGATGTTCACCTTGACTCTGTGTGGGTACTGCCCAGTGATAATGAAAATATCCCTGTGTTATCAACACTATTTCCAGCCCAAAACCAAACCACTGTCCCATGCCAGCTACTGGGGAGAAAATTAACTGCAGCCCAAACCAGCACAGTTAATGATAACAGCAATCAGCATTTATGGCTGGTATAAAAGAAAGGTGTTGTGGGGGAATGACAGCATTTCTAGAAAATGTTAATCAGCTGCATTGTCTTAGAACAATCTAAAATGTTGATTGCTCATTGACTAATCAGTTAAAATTGGGGGAAAAGAAAATTTTCACTTTAAAAATATCTTCTACCCATTCAATTTTTCCTTTCCCACACACTGAAAACTTGTTAAACTCTCTGTATACTTAAATAGACTCATCAGATAGATAAATTGCTTAGATGTATTAATTTGACTCCCAGGTCATTTGCTCTATTTGATCTGTTTGAAGTGATATCATGGATATAATTTCGAACTGCAGTTGTTTTTTATCCCTCCTAAGGTACTTCCATTTGGTCAGGATTAGCAAGAAGTGATATCTGGTTTTACTTCCCTCAGTTATGTTCTCCTTTACTTTCTTAATCTGATTACGTTTTTCTCTCTTCTCCCACGACCTTAACCTGTGTTGTCATTTAAAATCAGATACAGAATTTTAAACAGTGGGAAGAAGAAACATTGAATATAAAGCACTTTGGGAACGAGGAGTTTTCCATGTTACCAAAGGGAGAGGTAAAGCTTAGAGCACAGGCACTAAAGAATCTTTGCATTGTCAGATGTGACTGTTTCTTTGCCTCTCACCATAGAAGAGCTGCAGAATTTTATAATGACTCAATAGAAGAACATCAATTTCTTACTGTTGAGAAAAACTGGATTTTATTTTGATGAATCATTTTAATCTCTATGTACAAATTTGCTTTTAGCTGAACACAGTTTAAAAAGCTGCTTTTGTCAGTAGGAGACTGAACCTGTGTTGGCACAGCTGAAAATACTAATAAATAGAAGATTATTTATAGATGCAAACTGCTCTCAGAACCCTGATGTTTAGCTCTGTCATTTTGGGAGATCATGGAACTGGAAATGCAGAAGATGTTTTTGAAAGGATTTTTCTAGGTATGGCATTGACAAACTTGTACTAGTTCTTGACTTGTTCTTTACAAAATTTGCCAGCTTAAGGCCATTTTTTAATAACATTTAGCTATTGTGACTGTTCTCTGCAGTGTTGACTGTCCCAGTCTGGGACAGGGGCATTAATAATTGCATTGATTTATTGGAAGATGCAAGAAATGCCCTCCTTGATGAGATGGATGGTCTGTGCACATCATTATGCTGCCCTCCACAGTGGCAGGATGAGATGCTGTTTAGGGCAGTGTGTGATCCTGCCCACTCCCTGTGGTCCACACCCCTCCTGCCCTCCAGCATTTTCAAGGTCATTGGAACAGGATAATATTGGAAGGAAATATTCATCCTTGTCTGCTCTCCTCAGTGTTCAGACTTGTTGTCTGCACCATGGAATTTCTTTCAGGTGTCATCAAGAGGGGACAGACTTAGTTTTCCTTTTCTGCATTCACTTGTGAGACGTTTGAGTTAGATTTGATTCTGGCAGAATCTGATTTGTAACAAGACATACAAACTATTTTGTTAACCCCTTACTATTCAGTGCCTTTGAACAACAAAACTAAACAGGCCACAAAACAAAGAACCTGGTACTGAAAGCTGATAAGAGTTGTAACATTGTGATATGTTTCATGGAAATACAAATATTTAAAAATTTGGGATCAGTGGCTTAATGGCATTTGTCATTTCTAGCCATAGAACCCAGAGCCTGATGTGAGAACCCAGAGCCTGATGTGAGAACCCAGAGCCTGATGATGTGTCTTTACTGAATAGTTTTGAACAGGCATCTGATTTTGCATGCTAAGAGTTTAGGTTTTTTCTCTTTTTTTCCTTGCATTGAAAGAAAAACATGGTTGAAGCTTTTAATATGCAAAGAATGAGGCAACCTCTTACAGAACCTGATGGTTTATGACCTGTCTGTAAGCTTTTCAAATCTGGGAAGGTTGGACAGTGTAGGAATTAAGTATGGGATGGAACTAACAACACTGAGAAGCAAAGAAATCTGGTTGATGTATTCAAAAGATGGAATAGCTGCAGGGTCAGTTACTGTCAAACAGAATGAGGCTTATGCCAAAGAAAGAGTTTCTTAAGATCTGGGAGAATTAGTGAAAAGCAATAGAGCTTCAGGTACCTTTCTGCTCCTATCAGTTTTAAAGCCCAGCTAACTCAGCTTTCTTTCCTGGTCCTGACAGCTCCCCCAGAGGCAGGTTCCACCACGGGCACATTCACAGCTGTTCAGATGGCTTTGTGGTGAAGGCAATGGGCACACAGAATTGAAAGGGTGGGCTTGTAGCCAACCTGCTCTCTCCTTGCAGGACAGATTCTCGCTCGGCAAACCTGCCCCGTGGGCACGTTGTCCCTGGGCCAGGTGAGGTAACACAGCAATGTTACATTTCATTTATTGTGCTTTCCCAAAAGGTCTGGTGGCTGCTGCTCTCAGCACCAGCTGCTGTTTGTCTGCTCACTCCTGCTAGGGAGAGAAATCGCCTCACCCAAGTTGCTGTGACATCTTGGGGACCTCCCAGCTCCTGCTGCTTGGATGTGCAGGGTTGGCTCCTCTTGTTTCTGACAGGAAAATGTGGGTTTGTCCAGGAATCACCTGGAGTTTTGTGTCAAAGGAGCATGTCTGGCTTTCCTTACTATTTTTAAAAAATACTTTTTAAAACATGTTGTGACACAGAGTAAGAAGTCAATTAGTGTTGATTATTTATGCTAAATTTTTGAAATTGGAGAATTAATAGACTCACATGGTGAATGTGGACAGGTCTCTTCCAGGCTCCATTGTTGACTGGCTCTTTGCCCCTTTATTTGAATTTCCTGCTTAATAAGTGGTATAGATAAATATACTCATCACAAAAAATAATCTTTCTAAATCTTGACTTAGCTGGGTCAGGCCACTGTTGCCTTCAAAATGTTGTTATTCTGTTCTAAAAAATGTTCAAATGTTTTTTTCTGTGTTCACGTGGTTCGAACCTGCAATAAATACAAATCTACTTGATAAATCTGGTCAGAGAAAATGTAATTAGTTGGTTCAATAAATACACAATATCAGTGACTCCCTCTGGAAACCATTCATGGAAACAATTATTTTACTTATAATTAGCACTCCTTAGAAGAATGAGAGTTTCCCAGTTTTCAAACTCGTTACCCTGTTTTTCTTTGACTATGATGTTATTGTCTTTATTTTCTGGTTTTTGAGAAATCCATTTGTAAATAGTATTAGGCAAACATGAATTTCTGTAGCATCCACAAAATTAAACAAAAATAGGTGGAATTTGGACCTTTTAAATTAGCTTTGCAGTGTTGCTGTTCCATTTCACTGGGAGAACTATCCAGCACCTTGTGGGTTTTCTGGAAAATTATTCTCCATGTAAAAACTCTCTTGCAGTAGTTGCTACCTGGGGTTAATCAATCCCAATGCTCTCTATAACTGTGGCCTGGGGCCCAGATGAAAATGTTCCCCAGTGCTGAAAGATTCCAAATATTTCTGCTGTTGAACATTTGTCATGAGGAGGAGACACCAGCAGTGGAATCGACAGTGCTGAGTAATTCCAGATGTGGTTCACCTGGGCATTTCTGCAGCTCTTTGGCATTATGTAACAATCAAAGTGCTGGGAGCAAATTAAAAGTTATGACTCGTGCTCAGAGCTCAAAACTCAGTGACTGATTTACTCTTGCAGTGGCCACATGATGAGATAATAACCATTGCTTTTAGAAATCTATATTTTCCCTACATCTGGAACCATCCTGCTCCTCACACCCCCCTCACCTCTGGGAGTTTGGTTTGCTTGGCACTGTGTGCCCTGCCTGTGCCACTCTGGAGCAGCTGCACGTGGCACAAGTGGCAGGACTCAGAGAAGGTGGCATATCCTTTCTCTTCTGCTGTAACTATCTCAGGGATCTTTGCCACAGTGGCTTCAATTTCCTCTGCTTGACAGACCTTCTCTTATCAACAGCTTAAAACACATTTACAAACACAATACAATCAGAGTTCTGTGCTTTAGATGCCAAATTATGCTCTAAGCCATTGATCTTTATTACAGATTTGCAAGGTGTTTTCAAATACATCAGTAATTACACATCTGGGCTGTCATAGCACCTACTCTTGGGCCATCTCCTTTTCTCTTGGGTTTCATTGATAGTAGCTACAGACTTGGTTCAAAATGAATTTAAAAATCCCAGAGCTGGCACACAAACCAGCTCAAGTTACTTGAACTTTCCAGCCTAAACCTGAAGTGGGAGGGTTGCTGCTATAACAAGGATTATTTAATCACATACCAAAGGCACCCCCAGCATTCATTTATCTTTTCAAGGCAAGCAGAAAGGTCTGGATTTCTAGGAAAGGGCCATCTCTCTGCTTCCAGGAGCACAATGTTAAGGAATAGCTGTTTAGCAGTCTAAAAGTAGTAATAATTTTATGGTTTGTTGTCTTTCCTTCCTCAGAAAAAGAGAAGGAGTTCATATATGCTACTCTAAAATATTAATAGGTAATAGGTTATTTCTATATGTGTGATTAATCATATCAAATAACAAGGTTAGCTATAAAAAAACCCAACAAACAAAACCAAAACCAAACCCAAAAATGAAAAAAAACCACATAGAATTAAAAAAAACCCTCATTCCATGAGAGTATATTTTGATATCTTGACAGTGGTGAGGAAGAGCAGCTTCTGTTGAGGAGCACAAATCCTGGAGCTTCAGAAGCTTTGCTTTATGTGACTATGAAGGACATAGAGGAGTTTCTACTTGCACAAGAGGAGCAAAGATCTGTAGATCTGAACACCTTTAGACAGCCCAGCCTGGAAATTTTTCAGGTGTGATCACCAGCAAGGGCAGGAATTTGCAGCTGTTGTATCCAACACCTTCTGCACAAGGTGCTTTATTTGCAGCAGAATTCCCTACCAATATACAGAAATAAGTGAGGCTTATCCCCTCCCAATGTGCAGGTGAATTGTGTTTCCCACACCTTGCATGAAGTTTCTGTTGGAGCAGATTTGTTGGCTTCAAGCAGATCTCCTTTGGAAATAAAAATGTGCAAGTGAAAGATAACTGGGATGAGAACCTTGCCTTTTTTGAATATATATATATATTATATATATATATATATATATATGTTCCTTATTCTGATGCCGTGAGTGACACATCCCCCCTCCCCCCAAAACAGGACTCTGAGCACGTTAGTGCAGGGTAAGATAAAAAGTAAAGGTCCTTTAATATCCCAGGCCTACAGCCCACAGGAATACAGGATGACATCCACGTGTCCCAGTTCTTGTTTCCATGGCTTTTATAATAAGATCCCTCCAATCATTACTTTACACATTTCTCAGTCCAGCCTTGGTCCAACCCCTGTTCCACCCTCTGGAATTGGGTCTGGGGTCGTCCAGACCCTCTGTCTTCATCAGCTCCTCTTCCTCGGGCACACAAAGGTCTCTTGGAGTTCATCCAGTTCTGGCTTTTGGGTCACTCTGACCTGTGTTTATGTTTCATTCTGTGGGCCTCTGATATCCTTCAGCTCTACCTTGGAAAGGAGTCTAAACAAGATTAATTAACTAAAGGAATTTGAGCTCCCTGTTCTGGGACAGGGATAGTGATAGAAAGGCATTAAACTTAAACTGTTAGAAATATTAACCCTCTAAAAATCTACAACTACTGTGTTCCTAAAATCTACAAAATGTGAAAATCAGAACAAAAACCCCTTCGGCAACATTCTGATAAATCTTGTAAAATTAAGTGAAGGTTATATTGAAATGGAATTGTGGATTCTGGTTTTAATAGTAAAGCTGCACATCCAGCTCCCTGTATAAAGCCCCTACATGAGCTCCTGGACATGTTGAAATGCAAGTTCTGTCCTGTATTCAAGAAGCTGTTAAAAGAAATTGTTTCTCAATTCAATTTGAAAACTGAGTTTAAAAGCTTCTATATTTTGCTTTCATCCACACAGTAAATTTATTAGCAGAAAACTTTCAACACAGCACCTTCTGTTTCTCTGCAGGCAGGAAGCCATTAAAGTTTTAACAGTTTAGAAACAAAATTCACCTGGAGAGAAGCACAGAATTGTTTTACAGAAAGGTACAAACCCTGTTAAAATGAGAGAGAATTCAGAAAGGTCATATTACTGAAAATGTAAACCTTTAATGCATGGATTTACTTCTTTTATTAAAGTGGCAACATTGTCTATTTTGTGTCTGGAAAATAAATTAAAGTCTTTTCTGTGTGAGACGTTTGCCAAAATTTTCCAGTGCTCTAAAAGTTAATAATTTTATAAGAGAAGAATATTGTGGTTTATTTTAAGGGAATCTAATGTTTATTTAGCTGTGTGAGTCCAATAAGGAATTCTTTTCTTTTTGCATCAACAAGGTAATTTTTGCTGGTAAAATGTTGGTAATTCGTGTCAGTCATTAGTAGTTTCCTTCTGATTTTGTTTCTTTATGTTTATTTTATGCTTATTTTTGTTGCTGCATTGGTGGTGAAATAATGAAATTGAGAGGAAAATGTCGTAATAAACCGAAATATTTCAGTTGCCACGTGAGATTGATGGAAATCCACTTTTATCCTCATTTTTTAATTCAGAAAATGTGTTAGAAATGGTAGTTGTGCTAGAGGAGCATCAAGCCCTTTCCCATGTTTCATTCCCTCTCTGGACATCTGATTCTGTTGTCATTCTATGACAGCTTTAATTGCTTCTTTAATCTGATTATGTGAAGCAGTTTCTCTTCCTTTCAATTTAGTTAAAGTTTATAAGGGTTTCTATATTTTCTCTCCAGAATTAATATTCTCCTTCCTTCTGTACAACATCCTGGTTTTTCTTGGTGTGGTTTGAGGAACAGGTGTGGTATTTTCTTTCCTATTTGCAGCTGTTTTTGCAGAATTGATGAAATACATGACTCCATTTCCAATAATGTGAACAAATAGATTTTTTTATACTTTTTTTTGTTTCACAACAAGGAACCTTTGCAGACTCTGAAGTTAAGGCTTGTCTTAGAGAAGTCGCTTTTATCAGCAGGAGTATTTATGAGTTTAAAAGGAGTATTTGTGAGAATTCTCTTCATTTCAACTTTACAAGTCACAATTTTTATAACCACTAAGGGAAGAAGAAATTTCTGGACATCAGAGATCTAAAAGTAGTGAGGTTTTTTTCTGAAATTTGTGTATTGATAAATTAAGTAGGCATTGCAAGATATCATTGATAAACCTCTTCCATTTTCTCTCCTTTTTGGTCCATGTTTCCTTGTTGATAACAAATAATCCTGACTCTCTTCAGTGGCCCTATTTGTGTTTCAAACTCTTTCTCAGCCACATGTTCCTATCTTGGTATTCTTCCATTTTGCTTTAAAAATACTTGAATTTTATGAAGATTTTCAGAGGTTTTATGACACCTCCTCCTGTCATTCTGTATGGTCAGTGAAGCAAAAAACCCCAGTACCTTCTAAAGACCAGGGTTTGCCTCATTTTTATACCCAACTCCAAAGGAAGGTGTTGCTCTGAGGGTTTAGATCCAGGGAAGAATTTCCAAGTCTGACAGTTTGGAACCTTTCACGTTTTCTCAGCTCTGTTCCAAAGAGGAGGAAATCCCTGTGTGGTATTTCCCTGTGGGTTTCTCTCTTGCTTCCTTTTTTTACAATATTGATAATCATTTTTTAGGATCTGATACTTAAGTTCACATCAGGGCTTACATTTGCACTGAAACTGAAACAATCTCTCCTGTGCTTTGAGACCTTCAAGGGTTGGAAATCTTGGGGTTCAAATGTGTTTATTCATTTTGGCAAACTGAGCTTCAAAGAGCACATATTATTGGCATGGGTTTTTTTTTGTCTTGATGGGGTTTTGAGTCCCATTCTTTAGTAGGATCATTCAATAAGAACAAAAATGAAAATGAGTATCATTCATATCTGTTGTACAATTATATGTACATTCTAAAATGTGAAATGCAGAAATGCAGCTGAGTCCCCCCAAGAAAGGTCTATGTAAGCAACATAAAACTCATTAAGTTGGTTTTCCCTCAAAAAAAGAGGATGATTTTTAGCTTTTCTTTCCTCTCTTGAAAGCACAAACAAGACATTCTGTAGGAATCTTCCCAGGCCTGGGGCAATGTGGAGAAGTCTCTGACAGGCAGGAGTATAATGAAGGAGCAAATGACACAGATGAATAAGTTTTTCTTTTGTGAATTCTTGTTGTTTGTGGATTGCAGAAACACGGGAGACAACTGTGATGACCTTCCTGCTTAGAAATTCTCACTTTTGTAATTTTGTTTAGTTCTCCAGTGCCGCTTTTCCCTTTTTTGTACACACACAAATCAAAGCTCACCAGAGGCAATCTTGCATAAAGTGACAGCTGTTTATTTAAATTATCTTTGCCTCGTTTTATTTCCATCTTTCTCTGACAGACATATGTTCAATTGGTGCTTTAGAAATAGATGCACATATTGTTTGTCATCCTGGAGGAACTGGGGACTGGACAATACCAGTTGTTCAGACAGTTGTATTATATTTGAGATCTATCTATTTAACAAGAGATGTTCTTAGTTTTTATTTTCATCAGTTCAGTGGCACAGATGTTTGAGTAAATACTTTGTTTTGTGTTGGGGTATATGATTAATTAGTCATAAAAACATTGGGAAAATACCAAGAGAATACAGACCTCAAGTATGGAAAGGGTTAAAACTGGCCTGAGTTGGCTACAAGTGCAGTTTGCAGGGTATGTGGAGGTAAAAGATTTGCCTCCATTTGGAATTTTAAGTTGGATTTAAAGGAAAAAGGAGTAAAATAAGTCTCTTTTTTTTGCTGTGTTGAGAAACACTTTCAGAATCTCACCATCTAAAGGGGCTCATTTCTCATGCCAGGTTTAAAAATGTGCATCTTTATTTTTCCTGAGGGATTGCAAAGTGAATATACCTGGAAGACCAAAGGGAAGGCAGAATTATTTTTACTCATGGAAAGGAAACACAGGAAGCTTTTCCACCACCAGCCAGAGCTGGCACAGGCAAAAGGGCTGACCTGAGAGGAGAAAGTTCTCAAGTTTTCAGTGTAGCTTCATTAACCTTTATTATTTAGTCACTGCTCTGTTTTATCCTGTTTCCAACATATCTGCCACTTGTCTGCTGTGTCTGTAATTCTGTTGTAAGTGGCATCAGAAACATCCTAAGGAATTGCCATCTCCACATGGACAGCCTTGCCAAGAGTTTGCCAAGGATGGTTTGGGCATCCTTTAACCCTGTAAAGGGTACCTGTTGCCCTAATTCTGTTGGTGAGCCAGATTACAAAAATAACCTTGGAAGTTTTAATGTACTGAGTCCAAATCAATGTAATTTTTAATTAATATTTGCCTCTTCCTGCACGCTGTTGTAGCATTCTGATCTGTCAGATGCAGTTCTGCTTGAGAGCAAAGGACAAACCAAGCTGACCTCACACCTTTTGCTCTGAATTTAAATAACTTCTTAATTTGTACTTTGATTTTTATTAAAATATTAGTGCAATAAACATAACTTGGAAAGTCTTCACATACTGGAGTTATTTGCAGAGGCTTTCTGGCTGTTCAGATTTGTTAGATGTCAGTAGAAGTACTACTGAAGTATTTCTGGAACTCCAGATGTGTCCTCAGATATTGGGTCTTGCTGGGCATGGATTGCAGTTGCAAATCTGGACTCTATTAATAGCAGCAGGCACAGAATAAAAGTCCAGTTCATGAGGAAATAAACTTTTTCAGAAGTTAGTCATTTGGAGGAATGTGATCATTTAACTCAAAAGCAATGCACTTAAATTTAATACATTTAAATGTAATAAATTAATGTTTTAATTTCATAAATTTAAGTTTGAAATTAGCATTTGAAAAAATTCTCCTCTGTGGAAATGCTACTTTTTAAAATCCCTGAGAAGAAACTTCAATCCTGGTTTGAGTCAGGGTGACTCTTTAGTTACAGTGCCATGATATAGAGAAGATTCAAGGAAAAGGCTGGAGATTGTTCTTGCCTGATCCACTGCCTGCAAAATCCATGTGAATAATCTCATTCATGGGAACATCCACATGAGATTCTCTAGTCTGTGTTTCCTTGAAATGCTCCAAGTGACTGTTGTTATTGCTCATCACAGCAGTCCAGAACAGCCATTAACAGCTAACAGCATTTCCTTCCTCATCCACAACCCGTATAAAACATTGTTCCCAAGCAATGAGCTTGAATTTCTGTTTGTTCTTCCCTACTCATGGCCTAAAACCTTCCTCGCTGCTGCCCAGAGATAGTCCACGAACCCGTGGAAAGGGAAGTGGGGGAGTGGCATAAGGAGTTCTGGGAAGTTTGCCCAGGAACATCAGAGCTCAGCACTTCATCATTTACTTTACAGTTTGCAATAAGCAAAGACCTTCTCTGAGCAGTGAAATGAATTCTGTGCATACCTGTCATTTTCCCTGGTTTTCTTTAGACTCTCCTGCCTTGAATATTTATTGATTCCTACATTACCAGTTTGAGACTCTTTCATGCCTATTATCTATACCCTCTACAATTTGATTTCCAAAAATCAATATGCTGGAACTAAAAGATGCTGCTCCTTTCTGCTTACAGAACAAAAGCAGGAGCCCAGCAAAGTTTCCATCTGAAATAAGAATACAGAAAAAGTTTCACATTTTCTTACAACATATTTTGAGGTTAAGGTACTGGATTAGCTCTGAAATAAATAAAAGACTAAAGTTGTTACAATCCTTTTCTTTATTATTACGTTTCTCTTTCAAATTTAAAATACTATGTACAACAATAATGATCTTTAGAATCCTCCTTTTGATTATGGAGTTTATCTTCCAAATTCAAAATGCTGTTTGCAACTATAGTAAATTTTTTCCCCAAGATTAATTTGTAAGGAAAAAATTGGGATGCCACCATTGCTGAAATACTTCTGAAATGAACCACTTTGCTCTTTCAGTAGGTATTTTTAGCACTACAACTTTGCCTGTTATAAAATACAACCAAATCATTCATTTGGAATGACTTTCCTCTAAATTTCCACATTTACTCCTATGTAGAGCCTGAGGGGCTTTCTCTGGTTTCAGTTCTTTCCTACTTTTTAACCTTGAATGATGGAAGGGAAAAAGTAAACTTACCAAAGCTGTGGATGACAATGACCTGGAAGGGCCTGCAAATAATTTGGAGGACGAGGTGACAATTTAAATTAACCTTCATAAATTGGAGCAATGATACCAATCACACAGATAAGGCTCAGTAAATAGAAGGGTGAAGTTCCACACTGGGCAAGGAGAAATGAAAAGCATAAATACAACAGGAGGGAGCACTGAGTGGGCAAAGGGAGTGTATGGGTGGGGGTAAAGAATGAATATTGTGCTCAGCTGTACCTTTAAAAGATTCCAGTGCAGAGCTCTGTAAATAAAGGTCTGTATAAATGAGTGTATTTAGTGCAGGAAACACCACACAGAAGTAGGTTGGTGAGTCTTAAAATGAGTATTTTAATAACGAGGAGAAATCAAATGTGGTCTATGATGTTCATGATTAGGATTAATTTATATTTAAAAGTTTTTATAACTGTGGTTATGGCAGTGAGAGGTCATGAGTGTCAATATTCCCCCAGAGATCACGAGTGACAGAAGAAGTTACTTAGAGAAGTTGTGGGTTTGCTGTCAGTGATATAATATCACAAAGACAAATTACCTTTTCCATTCTTTCCTCAACCTGTATCACTAATCATAAACTTCTATAATCTTTGCCTTTTAGACTAAAAACAACTTAAGAATGTGGCAAATACTGTAAAGCCCTTTGTTCTCTTTCATTGGTTTTTTATTTCAGCCTCTGTATTGGAATGCTTACAAATTTTATGGATCATTTGATATCTCTTTCCTTGTTTATGAAAACTTTTGTGTTCAGTGTTACAGCCCTGCACTCCAAATGGATTTCAGCTCAGCAGAGAATAAAGGCTGCAAATTGCCCCACCCACATCTCCTTAGTTTATTTGTTCTATTTAATTAATTGCAGATAATGAAAGTAAATTATACTAAAGAAATTGCCACTCAGTTGTGACAGGTGCAAGTTGTACTCATTAATCAGACTGGTGCAGAGGAAAACAAACAAATCTAAAAAAAAAAAAAGAATTTTCATGTTTACTTTAAAATCATAAGGCTCCTAATTAAAAATTGAGCTGATTCTCTGCTTTTCATACTGGAAATTGGGAAAAAGGGATCACTTAACCTTTTAAGGGGTGGAAGTGAGAGAAAAAACAGCTTTCATGGGGACTGGTGTGGCTCTTAGAGCAAAGTTTTAGGAGACAGTAATTAACAGGCATGGTCTTGAATTCTCCCTTTTGCTGCTTCCTCAACCTTGTAGGAATAAACAGATTTTTATCTTTTGAGTCAATGGGCAAATTCTTTTCTTCTGCTTAAAATGAGTTAGAAAACCACAAAGATTTGGTCTTCCAAAAAAACCTGATTTCAGCTTTTAAACACAGAATTTTTAAGCACAATTTTGGTGTAAAACTGTCTTGTTTTGGGGGGGGGGGGTTGGGGGGTTTGTTTATTTAGTTTTAAGAAACAGCCCCATGAATGTGACTTTTTGAAGGTCTGACGAGTTGCAAAAATGTTTATTTAAAGGAGAGAGAGAAAACACTTTTTCCCATGGAATTATTTATCAATATGATACCACCTGAAATGTGAAAATGGCAATTAGAAAGGTCATTTTAATTAAATTTAGCACTATCTCCAGACTCACATCTCTTTAATTCCCCAGTGAGGCAGATTAAACCCAGAGCAATCCAGGCCAGTGTTTTATACCCAGGCTGTGAGGATAAGAATCATTAATGTGCTGCTGTTTGGAGCTTTATTGATACAAGGGTAAAGTTTCAGGTTTAAGGAAGGTGGTTTATTCCTGAATTTACCACTGCTTTGTTTCTGCTCTGCACCTTAAGAGCTCCTCCTAGGAGGTATCTGGGGTTCTGACCCTAAGACAAATATCTGTGTTGTGTGTGTGTGTGTGTGTGTATATATTCATACGTGTGTGTGTATATATATATTCATATATGTGTGTGTGTATATATTCATACGTGTGTGTGTGTATATTCATACGTGTGTGTGTGTATATTCATACGTGTGTGTATATTCATACGTGTGTGTGTGTGTATATTCATACGTGTGTGTGTGTGTATATTCATACGTGTGTGTGTGTATATTCATACGTGTGTGTGTGTATATTCATACGTGTGTGTGTGTGTATATTCATACGTGTGTGTGTATATTCATACGTGTGTGTGTGTATATTCATACGTGTGTGTATATATATATTCATATGTGTGTGTATATTCATACGTGTGTGTGTGTATATTCATACGTGTGTGTATATATTCATACGTGTGTGTGTATATTCATACGTGTGTGTGCGTGTGTATATTCGTACGTGTGCGTGTGTATATTCGTACGTGTGCGTGTGTATATTCGTACGTGTGCGTGTGTATATTCGTACGTGTGCGTGTGTGTATATTCGTACGTGTGCGTGTGTATATTCCTATTTGTGTGCGTGTATATATATATTCGTACGTGTGCGTGTGTATATTCCTATTTGTGTGCGTGTATATATATATTCGTACGTGTGCGTGTGTATATTCGTACGTGTGCGTGTGTATATTCGTACGTGTGCGTGTATATATATATTCGTACGTGTGCGTGTGTATATTCCTATTTGTGTGCGTGTATATATATATTCGTACGTGTGCGTGTGTATATTCATATGTGTGTGCGTGTATATATATTCGTACGTGTGCGTGTATATATTCATATTTGTGTGCGTGTATATATATTCGTACGTGTGTGCGTGTATATATATTCATACGTGTGCGTGTATATATTCATATGTGTGTGCGTGTATATATATTCATACGTGTGCGTGTATATATTCATATGTGTGTGTGTGTATATATATTCATACGTGTGCGTGTATATATTCATATGTGTGTGCGTGTATATATATTCATACGTGTGCGTGTATATATTCATATGTGTGTGCGTGTATATATATTCATACGTGTGCGTGTATATATTCATATGTGTGTGCGTGTATATATATTCATATGTGTGCGTGTATATATTCATATGTGTGTGCGTGTATATATATTCATACGTGTGCGTGTATATATTCATACGTGTGTGCGTGTATATATATTCATACGTGTGCGTGTATATATTCATATGTGTGTGCGTGTATATATATTCATACGTGTGCATGTATATATATATTCATACGTGTGTGCGTGTATATATATTCATACGTGTGCGTGTATGTATTCATACGTGTGCGTGTATATATATTCATACGTGTGCGTGTATATATATTCATACGTGTGTGTGTATATATATATTCATACGTGTGCGTGTATATATTCATATGTGTGTGCGTGTATATATATTCATACGTGTGCGTGTATGTATTCATATGTGTGTGTATATATATATTCATACGTGTGTGTGTATATATTCATATGTGTGTGTGTGTGTGTATATATGTACACCCACAAACCCATTGGTTCCATACAATTCCATTAGCACTCATTATTCTTTCTCTAATTGCCATTCCTAAAGAAACTTTGACTTGTTGGGTGTGCTCTTGTTTTCAAGGCAAAGTGTTTCTACTGAAATAATACTGAATACAGCCTGGACATCTCCTTTTCTATAAAGCTCATAGGATTGAGCCCATAAATTATGGACAAACAAATCAAGTATTTTACCACCTGTACTACTGATATATTTCTGATACACTGTCAGCATTCTGTGACTTTCATTTGTAAAGGGAATCTTTTTATAAGTTTGTACTTATTGCAGATGTTCCCACCTGAATAAAGGCAGCTGAAACCAGTTGTACTGATAATGCTGATGATAATAATTTTTAAAGGATTTTTGAGTGTGTGCTAGAAGTCTAACAGCCCCCAGCAGACCTGCTTTAGTACCCCTGCCCCTCTCTCCTTCTCAGCTGAAGCTCCTGCACACGTTGCAGACAGTGACTATTGTTGAGCAGGGCAGGTTTGGATCTTTAATTCCTGTTCCCCGTGACCTTCTCAGGCTCACTTGGAGAAAGATAACAGTCCTGCACTGATAAGGGGCTGCCTTCAGGAATGTATTCTCAGAGAATTTCTCACTCCCCAAACCCAGGCACAATGAGACTTCTTTGATTTTTTTTTTTTCCTGAGCAAGTTTAGTTCTACCTGTGGCCATGTGGAGTGTCAGTGAGAAGAGAGCAGAGAATTGCAGGGGACACACAGGACAACCTGGGGCCATAGAAACCTCAACTTTCCCATTTTAACAAATAAAAGTCCACTTTAGGAAGATAAAATAGCTCATGTTTAGCTCAAGCAGCCAATGTCTAATGATAGTTTCCAATCTCCTTCTGATTCATACAGACTTTTTTTTTTTTAATTTAGCTTTGTTCTGTTATGATTTTCTGTCAAATTATTCTTAAATTTTCTTTATAAAACAGTGGTTAATTTTCACTTTTGCACTGGTTTTCCACTTTTGAGGATATTGCCATAAAGCTGATCATGTTAAACAGAAAGGCTTCCAATATTGAAGCAAATCCTGAAAGGGATCAAGGTCAGCAAGTGGAGGATCAGGAGGAAGGATGGGTGGGGCTTAATTCTCATTAAGGTAGAACAGTAACATTAGATGGATTGATGAGAAAGAATTATAATATATGGAAGTAGCAAAAACTTGGAGGCTCAAGACCAAACTCAAATGGCAGCAAAGCAACAATATCCAACCAGAACCAAGTTAAAGAGAGGATGAAAAAGAAATCATTGGGCAATTTCAAATAACCTGTCCTACCCTGCCTTCCCCTTTGCTAATTAAGGCAAACCTTTCAGGGGTTATGGAATTGCTTTTTCCATCATATATCAATGGTTTATGTCATCAAGACAAGCTCATCATACAAGAAAGGCAGGAAATCACCCAGAAGTTCTTTCAGGCATAACAGACTTTGCTATTTTATTAGAAATCCAAAACAATTGGTTATATTTCATGTAGTCAGGAATTTAAAAAGAAATAAATATATAAAAATAAATTACATCCCCACCATTATTATTTTCTGTATTTGGTCTCTACAGTGCACAGAATCCTCCTTTGATGTTACAGCAAACCTTCAACTTTGGGAAGTTATTCTTGGATTTTAATCACTATTTTAGTTATATGGTTGTATTCTGGTTACATTGTATAAATAAACTGTACTAATAATTAGTGATTTAAGCAATCACATAAAACACTTATATGTAACCTTACAAATATTTAGGTGATATTACTGAGAGATGGGGAAAATAACTGAATTAGATAATATTTATGGATTATCACACTGAAACTTGCTAAGCAAAGACTTTGCAGCAACAACTTTGGAGTGTCTTCTGAGTCAGCTCAAAGCACTTGGGGCTCTGGAGTGATTCTTATTGAAATAACCCAAGATCAAAGACAACTGGAGCAAAAATATTTACTTTTCTAAGCAAATCTCAGTTTGAAAATTTCTACAGGCTTGAAACCTGTAATGGAAAAAGTTTCTTGAACACGAAAAGAAACTTAAAGAAATATTTCTTTTGGTAGAGTTTTGTATTCTCTCTAAATGTGGGTTGGTACAGCAGAAATTATATTGGATGTACAAGGGAACTGTAGGTGCACTTGCCTGGCTTTGGAAAACACAATATTTCCAGGGATTTTAGCACATAAATAGTCAGATTATCCAACCACAGTTAATAAAACTTTAAAAAAAAGGGCTGTGGAATTAGTACAACAGTGCTGGGCACACATTGGCTTGTACATTGAATGATATGCTCTGTAAATTAACTTATCCTTTACATTAATTGGTACTAATTAACTGCAGATCTGTTTAATATTAATGTGTTAATCTGTAGATCAGTGACTGGAATTGCACATTAAATTCAGCCTGTCAGTCTCACTTTCAATTCAGAAAGTCCCTGATAATGTAATTTGTAGTTTATGTTATCACTAGAGGGAGAAAACATGCAAAAATTGGGGGTTATATGAGGCTGATTATCCTCTGTGTGTGTGGGGGGAAAGGAGGGAATGATCTTAATTCTGCTTGGGCCAAAGGAGTGAGCAAATTCATCCAAACTGGACTGTTGGTTTCTGATTTCTGCCCCTCTGAGATTGGCCAATGGCCTGAAGAACTGGGAAGCATCTGAAAGTTTCTACAATTTCATTTTAAGACCACAGATAGAGATACCCTGAGATTCTAAGCCTGCAACTGGCTTGTCCTAAAATAGAATTTCTAAGACATCTTTTGATTTTCAGTCTCTTATTCACTTTATTCTGAAAAATTATGCAATGACCAATTAAGAGGATAGCAAAGCCAAATACCTTTTAAATTTTAAATTGTTTTCATATCACTGAATTATAGAAGGATATTTACCATAAAAACATACAAATTTGAAAAAAAATGTGGTGAAAATGTTGAGAGTTGCTCTAATTTTGCCTTGCTTAGGCAAGGTGTGGATTTTGGGTGGGTGTTTTTGTCACTTCCTCAGGTATCTACACTTTTTCATCCTTTAAAATGCACATTTGAGCAGGACTTCAACTGTTGAGCTCCCTCTTCCTGGGTGTTTACTCAAACCCCAGAGATTCAAGTGTGAGCAATACAGTAGTTCTTATTTATGGGTATTATATAGTTCAAATGTACCCTCAGTGAAATTCAAACACATTCAGAAAAACTTTGGTGATTTAGAAACACATAAAGTGGTGATAAAAGACACACATTCTACAAAGAGCTTTCAGATGACCTCAGATATTTATACTCTCTTTCCCTCCACCCCAAATGATTTGAGGGGAACAAACATTTGAGACACAATTTCTGGGGATATCTGAATAGAAATGCAACTGTAAATTATGGCACACAATGTTCAAGAAGTATTAAAATAACAGTTTTTATAATTACATTGTATGCCTTGCATTCCAATATCTATTTTTTTTCTACTTTCATCTAAAACCTCATAAAAAAAGCTGTTAAAGTTAACTGAGATAGGCACTAAAGTAACTGTGACAAATTTACCTTTAGAGCACTGCTGCAAAGATGTTAAATCACGATGCTTAAACCTGGGCACAATCAATAAACATCTATGGAAAAGTTGCTTTTAAAATTTTAAAGCGTGGCCTTTATGGACTGCTCAAAAAAAAAAAAAAGGTGTTTTTAACATTTGAACTCATTGTCTCAGCTCTGACCTTATGTCTGGGTATAACATTAAAAAGGACTGGCCAGCCCCAGATTGGAAAAAAGCAAACAGGAGGGTGTGTGGTTTAGTATTTCTTTTTTATTTATGTGTTAGTGTACAAGAGAATCATGCACCTGAGTTACCAAATAAATTAATATTTTTATATTAAGGTTTTGTTAACTTTATAAACAGCCTTTAAAATGGTGGAAATTTCATTGCACCTTTAAAGCTTGCAGGGGTTTTTTGGGTTATATTTCTTAACTGTTCATGTCCTGTGTGCTCAGTGTTTCTGGATGTCTGCCCAGGATTTATTTCACACTGGTGCATTCTTGCCCTCTAAGTTGTAAATATATATATATATATTTATATATATACACACAGAGAAAAACTCCAGCCTCAGCATGTCCTACCTATTGCAGGTAACACTCTCTCAGTTATTTAGATATTTAAGATACAGAAATCCTTTTTTCTCTTCCATGTTTTTCTCAAAGTATCAAAACTCCTTAACCTGAAATAAAGAAAAAAAAAGAGACAAAGTCATAGTTTACAAATAACTTTCTTCTTAGTGCTTTTTGTCTAAATGAAGACACAAAAAAGTGATGTGGAGTTGCTCAATATGTTGAGATTTATGTGCTTGGTGACAGAAAATTACTCATAGGAAGCCATTGGTGAGATTTTAAAAGAATGTTTTCCTGCAGAAAGGAAAACAACTGTAAAAAGTTACAATTTACATTCCACTGAAAAGGTGGAACTCTCTGCTGGGCCAACACACTTTATAGTGAAAATCTCCTTAAAAAAAATAGTAAATCTCCTTAAAAAAAATAGTAAATCTCTTTAAAAAAAAATAGTAAATCTCCTTAAAAAAAAAGTGGGGGTTGAGCAAAGCAAATGCAAAACTCAGTGTTGTGTCAGTAAAAAACTGCAGTGGGGTGTCCAACTGGCTGATTTAATCTTTAAAATAACTTTACTCGCTGTAAAGCTGTTTTATGGGCAAGACACAGTTTTCAGTGGAACTGCATAAAAGAGATATATTAAAAATAACAAGGAAGATCTTATTGGGGCAATTTTGCTGGAAAGCAAAATCAATAAAGCAAAGTGAATTGTCAACAATGGCTGGAGATTCATAAATCTCCCTTTTATTTATTATTGGGAACCATCATGCTGATCTCACAGCTGTGATGTCAGTGCTCACTTTATTTAGCAAGAACACAGAATTCCTTTGGTCAGAAAAAGAACACGACAGTTCTGTGAAAAGGGGCTGGTTTTGCCTTCAAGATTAATTCTAAATCAAGGTTTTCCAGATGCTTTAGCATCTGAAGTAACATGTTCTTAGCATGAATGGGAAATTAAATATTTAGTCTTTTTTACTTAGAAGAAAAAATATCATTTCTTTTGTGCCAGCAGTTTGATAGTTGCATTTCTCCTGCTGTTTTGCTGTGGATGCAGCACTTGAAGGAATTATCCCAAGCAGAGTAATTTTCCCTTAACTCCTGGTTGCTGTAGAAGTCTGCCCAGATTCATATGGATTTCCTTTAATATGGGAAAAGCCATTTATGCTGCACATGGTCCCTGTGAGACAAGCAGGGCGTGGCAGCCTTTTCAAACCTGGCAGGAGCAGGGAATTGAAGTTGTGAATGTGACACGAGGCAGAGTCAGGTTTGGTCTGTGGTTCTAATTGTGCTGAGAGGGGTGTCAGGTGTCCATTGTCATCATCAGAATTAACAAAATATGGATCTGCACCTTCACTCCAAAGTTGCTTTAGTTCTTGTAGGAGCATCATCTCGGTGTAGGTAAAGCAAGAAATCGGTGGCACGAGTTCACAGGGGTGTTAAACTGAGCACTGGCTGATTTGTCATCTTAGTCTTCCTTTTCATTTTGTTGCCTTTGAAATATTTCCTATTCTGGTGCCAGGTCAGTGGCAATATCAAATCCAGGGGCAATACACAAAGATTCCTATGAAACTGGAAGGAATTGCTGGTCTGTCTAATTGAACATAACATCAACATGCTTAATAATTCTCTGTGCATCTGAATTCCTTCAGACCTGCAATTTTCTCCATAGAAACTTCTCCAGAGTGAATCTGCCCTTTGGAAAAATGTGCCCTTGTACTGGGAATTTTTTCAGCTTTGCAGGGAATGGACCACTTCTAAAAGCCCTAAAGATGATTTTAAAAAACAAAGTAAATTAATAAATGCAATGTAGCATTCCAAGTTATCTCAGAGGTGTCAGCATCCCTGGCAAACATTCTATACATTAATAATAAACAATTAGGGTTTTTTTCAGACTGATTTACAATAGGCCAAAGGGGAAAGATGCATGACCAGCTATAAATTAAAATCACATATAAAATAATCACAAATTGAGTTTTATTCGTGCAGAATTGTTGTAATACACCAGGTCCTGTCTGTTTAAAAAGAAAAACAGGCACAAAACTCCACACAGTCACAAAACTCAATTTTTATTCATCACTGATAAAGTACAACCTGTGGACATTTATACAGAATGTTACAGGCTGTAGTTAGTCATTCTGAAGCATTATTAGGTTAATTATGCTGGCCTGGAAGACACCAGATGTTTCCATCAAAAAGAGAAAAGAGGATCATTGCAAGAGCTAAAAGGGAGCAAAATACATTTTCAATTATAGGACTTTAGTTACAGGATCTTTTCCAGCAAATGAAGGCAGCAAGTAATTGTTAAGGGTCTGTAAAGTTTCTCATAAACAGCAGAGCTAATCCCCTGATCTGTGCTGCTTGCATGGAAAAGGGGAAGAAAGTTAAATTAGCTCCACTGTCATTTAAAAGCAATATTCCACTTTCTCTCCAGACAGCAGCAGGGCTGATGCATCTTCCCTCGGTGAGAAAACACCTATTTTTCTGCTCAGTTCTGAAAGTTTGTTGACCTTGTTTCTTATCTAACATGGCAGGAGCTGCTGATCGGGACTGCTGCTGCTTTCCCAAACTATGTGTGTTATCTCCTTTGATCTCCTTGTAGAAAGCCAGGCAGATAATTGATCTTTTTGGCTTGATAAGCTGAAGAAGACTAACAATGAAACACAAACCAGAAAAAAAATATTTTGCAGCAACATGAAATATTTATTTGAGACATACAGGTTTGTGTTTACTTTTCAAGGCCTTAGTTTTTCAAGCCAATTTAAATAAGTTACTCTTTAAGGTCAGAGAATGAAAAATAGATATATATATAGAGAGAGAATGAGCCCCTCAGTTCAGGAAAGAGATTGAGGGGCTGGAGCGGGGCCAGAGAAGAGCAACGAGGCTGGAGAAGGGACTGGATGTGGCACTGAGTGTCCTCTTAAACACCTCCAGGGATGGAGAATCCACCATGTCTTGATCCAACCCTACTGTGATCACCAGCCCAGGGCACGGAGTGCCAGAGTAATCCCAGTGGGGTTGGATCAAGGGTTGGGTTTGATAATCTGAGGACTCTTCCAACCCAACTGAGAAGAGCAACGAGGCTGGAGAAGGGACTGGAGCACAAGTGCTGTGGGGAGAGGCTGAGGGAGCTGGGGGTGTTCAGCCTGGAGAAGAGGAGGCTCAGAGGTGACCTCAGCACTGTCTGGAACTGCCTGAAGGGAAGTTCTGGCCAGGTGGGGGTTGGTCTCTTCTCCCAGGCACTCAGCAATAGGACAAGGGGGCACGATGGGCTCAAGCTCTGCCAGGGGAAATTGAAGTTGGAGACCAGAAGGCAATTCTTTGCAGAGAGAGTGCTCAGGGATTGGAATGGGCTGCCCAGAGAGGGGGTGGATTCACCATCCCTGGAGATTTTTAAACGCAGATTGGCCGTGGCACTGAGTGCCATGATCTGGTAAAGGGACTGGAGTTGGCCCAAGGGTTGGACTCGATGATCTCGGAGTTTTTTTCCAACCCAATCCATTCTATGATTCTATAAAAAATTGCCTTAAATTTGCAAAGATGATTATTTATAAAACTCTACATTTAGCTAATTTGCTGATTCATCCTCATTTTGCCCCTCTCTGCTTGTTTGAAAGTTGGAGCCCAGATTTTTAGGATTAAAACCTGTACCTTTTCACAGGATTTGCAATTAGTGGCTGAGACAATTTCCAAGAGAGTGAGGTGGGAATTTGCTCATGGATGTCACCTCTCCCTGGATCTGGGTGAACCTGCAGCCAGTGGGAAGTAAAGGGATTTTTCCCTCCGTGTTAATGGGGTCAGGAATCCATCACATGCCCTTGGCACTGGGAGAGCTCCAAGTGCAGTCCTTGAGGACAAACCTCATGGCTACACCTGCAGCAGATGTCTAATTTTCTCCTTATTATGTTGTTTTCATGCTATTAACTGATCCACTCAAAGAAGTCAGGAAAAAAATCTTGGCCTCGTGCCCTGAATTCTTGTCAGAGGACTTTGAAGCTTTTGTGTTTTATCTGGCAAACCTAAATCTTTATTGATTTTCTTATTTAATCACATTTCCCACAGAAAGCATGGGGAATAAGCCACTAGACTGAGGCTTAAGAAATTTCAGCTTAAGCTCTTTTTTTCACCAGTATTTCTTGAAGTCATTTAGTTTTTAGTACCTCAGTTACTCCAGTGGAATAGATAACATTTCACAGTTTTACAGGATGTTTGTAAGGATAATTTCATTAAAGATTTTAAAAGTGATACTACAGTAAAAGGCCATCTGACTGCAATTTCCTACCAAAAATTGGTGGAAAAGCACATTTTTTTAAACTTTTTTTACCATACTGATATGAGAGTCCCTTGTTAACTTACCTGAAATAAAATTCATCCAGACAAAGGCAGTGCAGACTCTGCTTGACAAGTTCCTGCAAAGCAAATTTGGTATTTTGGGGTGTTTGGGCCAAGTCCTTGAGAATGGCAAGACTCACATCCTGATGAATATGTGGCTTTGCAAACAGTGAATTAGAACAGTGTATGGTCAGCAATTCTTTTCACATGAGAGGAGGTTCCATTCACTCTCTCACTCCTTTTCTATCATATATGAAACTTGCATTATATTCTCAGTCTCTTGTGCTTTTTGAGGTGTCCTTTTAACAGTGGAATGAAGCAATATCAAGGGGTGTAAATATGTTGAAATCTTTTAATTAATGTCCAGGTTTGGGGATAATTCTTGTGTTCCAGATGTAACTCATTCTTTGGACTAACAAAATTGTTTTAAAAACTCCAAATAAATCATATGTTTTTAGACTTCTCTGTCTTACCCATTATAGAGCCAAAGAACCACATTCAATAGACTTGTTTCTCTAATCAAGACATCACAGAGGTAATTGCCAATTGTATCATAATTTATAAACCTGCTGGAATTTATAATGATCTTAAGATACTATTTTCTAGCCTTTATTTTTAATTAAACCATATTTATCCTCAGTCCCTGCCTAATGTTTTATTTTTAAAGTTCTCACCACAAAACCATTCTCACCAGATGTGCCAGATTCAAAATAGATAAATAAAATATAGAGAAAGAATACATTTGCTGCCTCTGGAGAGGGAGATATTAAAAACCAAAATGCTCCTGTTAGAATTGTAGTCATAAAGCCATGAGAAATGGATGAATATTAAGCCACCAACTTGGAATTAAACTAAAATACAAGAGAAATTTAAACCAAGACCAACACAAAGAAAGAGGCAAAGAGTGTTTCTGCTAACAGCAATAAATAGGTTTTTAACATGTACTGAATTATGAACCCCAAATGGAAACCAAAACCAAGCAAATTTGCTGTAGAGTCAATCAAATCATGTGATGGTTGTTGGCTGTGCAGCTCCTTGGAAAGTGTAGGTACTGTCCTCTCTGACCCTTTAGTTTCCAGGTTCAGCTTTGCCTCTGGGGCCCAGGGCAACCCTATTTTCCTGTTTCATCTCAGCTCAAGCTTGGAGAGAGTCCCAGATCTGGGAATGGCCCTCAGATGGCCTGGGAGGGTCAATACTGGTCCTCCCAGAGCATTCTGAGGCTGCTGAGCCCTGTGCTGACGAGTCCTCTGGTTGGTGAGTGCTGGTAGGGATGAATGGGAAGGAATTATCACAGAATCACAGTGGTTTGGGTTGGAGGGACCTTAAAATCTTCCCATTCCATCCCCTGCCATGGGCAGGGACACCTTACACTGGCCCAGGTTGCTCCAAGCCCTGTCCAACCTGGCCTTGAATTCTCACACCCTCTTGGCACAGTGACAGAACCCCCCGACTGTTGCTGTTCCTGGGACATACTGAGGTGTCCTCATCAGCTGAACAGGTCTGGGACCTCTCTCATATTCCCTGTACATGTGTTTTACACACAAAAAGCAGCACACAGCTTTCTTCCTCCATGGAATGGGAGAAAATCCTATTGTTAGCAGAAATTCAGGCTGTGAGGCACCCCAAGCTAAGCAAGTGATAGATGTAAGCATTTTGGCATGGAATAAATGAATAATAGATAATGAGGTAGTTCATTATGGAAACCACCTCTTTCAAACTTGCTTGGTCTCAAGTATGGACTTTTGAGATAAATTCCTATCTGCCAAGACCACCTTAGCATAGAGATCAGTGTTTTCCAGTTACAAAGTGGTTGTTGACACCAGATTTTACTGCACTTTAAGTATCTGATGGTGGTTTCTCAATCAGAATCACTCAGAAAAAAAAATAGTGAAAAGGATGTCACAGCCTCCTTACTTTTAAATTTTTGCTTCTTGAAGCAATTAATCAATTATACCTCAGTGAGTGTAAATGCATGGCTTAAATGCTAAGAAGAAATTTAGCATCAAACAAGTCTGTTCTATCAAGAATTTTGTCTTTTTCTGTGTGTAGGGAAATAGAAGTTCATAGTTTACATTTTACAAATGTTAGCACGTATTCTGGTTGTATTTGATTTCATTTACTTTTCAAACAAGAAACTGCAGACCTTATTCTTAACCTGAAAAGGGAAATATAAAGAAACTGAGAATAGGAAAAAAAAAAAGCAGAAGAAAAATCACTTGTTTAGGTAGGGGAAGCAAAATCTGGAAAATATTGCCAAGATTAGTCAATACTTTTCTTTAGTGAAATACTTCAGATATTATCAGTTCTCTAATCCTTTACTTCAGACTCAGCTGATAAAAATCTCATTTTACTTATTAATCTCAGCCCCAACAGAGTTTGTTTGGACACCTGCACGTTTCATGCAATGTCACAAATATAAATATCCATGGATGTGCATTCCCTATATTTCTGAACACAGAAAAGTGTGTTTCTTAGGAGGATAGAAATGTCACACAGGGTTCATTGCACAGAAATGTTTGAATATTATAATTGTCACTATGGTCTTGACATGTTTTAAATTTCTTTGAAACAATTGCAGTGGGATAAAACTTTGGAGCATTCAGACCTGGTGCTTTTTCTGGGCTCTGTTTTTGGAGCTCGAGCATTGCTGCTTCTTCCACGGAGAAATTTCATTTTTATCAGAGTGAAACGGAAGCTGTGCCTGAATGCACAAAGGTGGAAGTTACTCTGGCAAATGTTATCAGCTGTTATTGGCAATTAGCTTACAGAGGATTATATATATATTTTTTAAATGCTTAACTAGGAAGGTGATACATTGTGTGTTAATGAAAGGGAAATTTTTAACCAATGTAGGTCATCTTTGAGCAAAATTAGCATTCAGCAAAAGTTGCCTGTTATGTCTCAACTTTAGGAAGCCAAGCCTAGAGACTTAAAGCGTGGTAAGATGCTGCCCTCTTCTGATTCTAAACTCAGAATTTCCTCTGCAGTGGCTGCTGTGCCTCTGAGTACTCTGGTCTGTGTGACAGACACTGGTAGTTGTTCTTAAAAAAAATAGATTAAATAAAGCAAAAATCATGTTTCTCAACACTTTTCTCTCCTCCAAATGTAATATGTAGGGATTAAATGATAAAGTTGGACTTCAAGCTGTATAGGGTCACTTATCTCTTTGTCTGGTAATGAATTTATTACCCATTATCTGTTGTGTCCTCTTGGCAAACCTGTCCCTTGCAAAGTAGCACAAATTACAAACAACTGCCAAAACTTGGGCAGGTTTGTGCTATAAATTGGAGCTGCTGTGGGTATGAACTCACTGCTGGCACTCACAGAGAGTTCTAAGCATCTGGGCTCAGATTTTTTCATTTAGAGAGAGAGCTGCTTTCATTTCCAAAGGAGAAATAATGGCTTTGTGGCTTAAAACTGCCCTTTAGCAAGAGGAGATCCTGAACAGAAATGTGCTCATGCATTCCCTTCACCTCTGCTGTCACCAGACACTGGAAATGATGGCAGTGAAGGCAAGGGAAGGGATGAAATAAATTCATTTGTTGCTTTGTCCCTGCATTGCAAATTTGGCAATTTGAATTTGTCAGCAGCTCTTCAGTTCAGGTACAGCTCCAAGAAGCATTTCTGTGTACTTTGTTACAATCACAATGGAAGTGCAGTGTGTCATAAAAGTGTTTTCAGGCTTTTCAGTTAGTAGAAATCTCCTTTTTTTAAGAACAAAACCTTTTCAGAACAAATTTCAAAAGAAAAATCTGGCATTGGTGAAGACTCTGTCCCTACCCACCTTCAGAGAATCCTTCCCATTAAAAGGGTTAGATTGCTTACCCAGGACATATTATAGTTTTGCTATTGCTTATCAGGTTGCATTGTCTTCATCTTCACTGCAATCTAACTAAGCTAAAGAGAAAGCAGTCCCACCAAAACTGCTGGAAGGCAGGAGGGCTCTGCAGAGGGATCTGGATAGACTTGGGAGATGGGCTGATTCCAGTGGGATGAAGTTCAATAAGGCCAAGTGCAGGTCCTGCACTTTGGCCACAACAACCCCCTGCAGCGCTCCAGGCTGGGCACAGAGTGGCTGGAGAGGGACAGGCAGAGGGACCTGGGGGGACTGAGGGACAGGAAGCTCAACATGAGCCAACAGTGTGCCCAGGTGGCCAAGAAGGCCAATGGGATCCTGTCCTGGATCAAAACTAGCGTGGCCAGCAGGCCCAGGGCAGTGACCCTTCCCCTGGACTCTGCCTTGGGGAGGCCACACCTTGAGTGTTGTGTTCAGTTCTGGGCCCCTCAGCTCAGAAAGGATATTGAGGTGCTGGAGCGGGGCCAGAGAAGAGCAACAAGTCTGGTGAAGGGACTGGAGCACAAGCCCTATGGGGAGAGGCTGAGGGAGCTGGGGGTGTTCAGCCTGGAGAAGAGGAGGTTCAGAGGTGACCTCAGCACTGTCTGGAACTCCCTGAAGGGAAGTTCTGGCCAGGTGGGGGTTGGTGTCTTCTCCCAGGCACTCAGCAATAGGACAAGGGGGCACAATGGGCTCAAGCTCTGCCAGGGGAAATTGAAGTTGGAGATCAGAAAAAAATTCTTTGCAGAGTGCTCAGGCATTGGAATGGGCTGCCCAGAGAAGGGGTGGATTCCCCATCCCTGGAGGTTTTTAAACGCAGATTGGCCGTGGCACTGAGTGCCATGATCTGGTAAAGGGACTGGAGTTGGACCAAGGGTTGGACTCGATGATCTCGGAGGTCTTTTCCAACCCAATCAATTCTATGATAATCAAATTGTTTAAATCCATCCTTGAATCCACCACCACCTTCCCACTGCAGCACTTCCAGCAGAAGGGCTGTGATTCACAACCCAGTCAGAGTGGCTTTTGCAAACAGAGTCTTTGCACATATTCTGTGACATTCCTGCAATGTATCACCAGGCATGAAAAATGTCCACTGTCAGAGCTAACACTGGGAGAAGTCACCAAAGGAGCAGGTTGTTATTGTGACTGCCATGAAATGGAGCTGCTTAAAGATGACTCTGGGGCTCAGGCTGCAGCCTGGCAAGGGCATGGATTATCACATGTTATTTCCAGGGTGCTGATTCATTAACCCAGGGAAATCCATAGCAAGTGGAATGCTTATGGCTTGGTTGAAATTTAGTTATAAAAGCTCTGTTCAGTGACTGGGACTGTAATGACTCTGCTTCTCTGACCAGTGCTGCAGGAAGTGTATCTGTACCAGTTTCCAACAACACTTAAAAGCTGATATATCCTCAATTTTAAATCAAGTGTCCTCTTGCAGACTAATAGAAGTGTTTTGGCAGTTGAAGCTGCCAGCACTGAATTACAAGTATGAGAGAAGTGGTAAAAGACAAGTGCTTACAATTACAAAATTTTTTTGAGAAAGAATGAAAATTCTGCACAACTTGTTTGCTCAGTAATGAAATGTTGTCTCTTCATATCTATTTTAATGAACAATGACCTTAGAAATGACTGACCTATGGATGGTGTTCTTGGTGTCCCCATAAGTGGGATTTGAGTGGTCAATTTAAATCAGCTTAATTGGACTTAAGTATAATTTTGAATTGTGAGTTGGTAGAGAGGAGTGTAATGCATTGATAGAATAGTCCTTGGTTTTTATTAACATGGAAATAGAATTCTGACTTTTGGATATATGATTCTATGTTAAATGTTTATTAAAACAAGATCTACAAGTTTCTGGAGGCAACAGCCCAGATTTGGCCAAGCATGTGAACACTATAATAGCAAGGGGAAAAATCATCCCAGACTGGTCAGTGAAGTTATTCATATGTTTAACTTGAGCATGTGAACCACTTTGTGTTTATTCATCTTTAAAAACCCACATTTGAGTGATGAGATCACTCAGTAGCACCACTCTGTCCCAGAGGGCTCAGGGAAATCATCATGTTAGTGGCACAGATCTGTAAAATACAATTAGAGGCCATTTAAGGAGTAAATGCTAAACAAGCTTAACTATTAACTCAGTGAATTAACGTGGTTGCCAATGTTATAGTGACTCTTAGAATTGCCACTAGAAATGGGACATTGTTCTGGCTTTAAGACTGATGCAAAGGGACATCTCACCCAGCAATTTCGCTGCTGAGGAGGCTCATAGTGGGGACTTTGGATTCTGGGGCTGAATTCAGGGTTGAAATGTTTAATCAAAGTAAATAACCAGTATTTTAAATGATTGTGCTGTCATCAAGGGTCTGTTGGGACAGAGTTGTCTTTTCCAAGATCTCTAAGGAAAGTCAAATAAATGTCTCGGTATAGTTTGTGCCTGTGGCTGTTTCATCCCATGAACACTCAAGGGATGTTTCAGGAATAACCACAGAAAACACAAAAGTAGGAGCCAAAAGCAGAGCCAATGGTCTGCACCCCCCAATACACTGCTGAGAGTAAGAACAGGCTGATATTTCTGAATACTGAAAAAAAAATCGTTTTAATCACCATATTGAGGCTCAATATCTCTGGGACCTCTATCACATATAGTGTATTTTTATTGCTGTTTTCTGTTAGTGTTGCAAAGGTCAAATGCACCACTGGATGATTACAATGCAGAGCAGAAAAATTGCTCACATGGGTAAAACTTAAGAGAAGCTAAAATATTTGCAAATAGGAAAAGATTGTTTATTTTATTCTAAGTAAATTTAAAGACTTAGCTATTCCAGTATCAGCAATAAATTTTCTTGAACTCTGTAGAACAGAGAAATATAGATGTGCATATTCATGTGGAAATGATGCTTTAAAACACATCAAATGTGTACATTATCCTTTCATTAGGAGACCTGGGCAATTGACTTGTAATTTAATCTTAATTTTAGGCCTGGTGGTGTGAAATACATCATTTCATACATAATGAGTCACAATGACACCAACCTTTCCAGACTGTCCCCAGGAGAGCTTGTGCATTCTCTCTGCTGGTGAAAACACACTGAGCAGGTTGAATTTGGTGCTCCTGAGCTCAGGTGTAGCTCTAGAAGAGCTCCACATATCATATCCCATGATGAATCAATTACTGAAATGACAGGATATTTTCAGCATAAATACATTCTGAAGGTGAGAGGGAGTGAGTTTGGTTGGGGCTCTGTATAAGTATTTGAAAGTGAGTTAAATGGTGCCAAAGAAAATAAAGAAATTCAAAGTTTGTGATGTTGTAGAAAGTTTATGCTGCCTTGCTTAGGCAGGAAAACTGATGGGGAGCTTAGTGCTGCTGTGGTTCAGACATTTCAGTTCCATAAAACTGGGAAGTGATAATGTCATTTCAGTGTTTAATCCATTGCAATCCACGTAACTATAGAACAACTTCAAATGTAAACCACAAACTTTCATTTTGATTGTAGTTAAAAGTACCTGAAAGTTTCCTTTCCTGTGTCTGCTGTTCAGAATTACATACAGAATTAGGAGCAATGTTTGAATGCTCTGATTTGACTACAAGCAGGGGGGGAAATATCAAGGAATTTGAATAGCACTGTGCAGTGATAAAATCTCTTTAAATAACTATTATTTGTTTGACAAACTGTCTACTAAAATGTGACTTTTCCCCTCTCCTCCAACCATGTGTGTTTAGTGGTGCTTCAAGGACCTGTGAAAATTAAAAGTGCAGATTCCCCTCCTTCAGTGGGGACAGGCAAGGCAAGTGCAGAGTGGCTGAACTTCTCTGTGACTGTGGGTGTGTGACCTGCTGAGAGACCTGGGAGAGGAAAGAAGATGGTTCAAGGGCATTAAGGCTCTTTCTCTCCCTTGTGTCCTCCATCAGGTGTGTCTATGAAGTCTTTAAAATCCAAGCAAAGCAGCACTTGTGCCCTTTGCTTCCCCACTGTTTAACCAGACTGAGTTTCTTGAACAGCAAACTGTCTTAAATATCTTTTATTGATATTGTTGATTGCCATCATGTGTAATGTAAGGCTGGAACAGCTTTAGGCCTGCCCATGTTTCAGCCAGAGCATATAAATGGAGTAGCAGTGCTGGTGCAGGAGGAGTACAGGGGTGGGTGTGGTTGTGCAGTGGCTTTTGCCAGCAGTTTGGTTTAATGAATGAGCTTGTTCTTGCTCCTGGAAGCTGTGTCACTAAAGCAGCAGCTCAGAGCTTGGGTTGGATGATTTGTCTTCCTTTGCATTCCTCACAAATCCTGGTAAAAAGGTTTAAGAACAAAGGGAGGGTTGCAGGAAATTATCCAGGCCACCTCCTTTGCTTTTCTTTCCCCTGCTTGGAGGGCGAGAGAATACAAAGCATTATTATGTTATCTCTCTGTTCATTATGAACATGTGAATAGAGCAATTTCCTTATTCACACATCTTTACAAATTGCTGGCTTGACTTCCTGTCATTTAAAACTACAAATGTGTTGAACAAAGACGGTAATAGAATCATAACAATTATTACAGGCATGAGGGTAATATGGCTTAATTAAAAGCTGATTATAAAAGTAAAGGTCTAGGTTGCATCAGCTGGGAAGTGTAAGGAGAAAGTAACAGCAACTTCACAACATCAATTATCATTTTAGAAAGGAAAGAAAGCTGTTATTATCTTTATTTTGGTCTTACAACTCTAACATTTTTGCTCTAGCTTATTTTCCTTATTAAAACCAAAACACACACAACAAAACACCCCTAGGAAAGGCTGGATTTTTCCAGGCCCTCAGCACTCTGAATGCAAATCCTGCACAACTCTGAGGCAAACACCTGATGTGTTAAGCACCCACACAGACCCATCAAAGTCAGTAGAATGAAGTGCTCAAAAATAAAGCATCTGTTTAAGTGCTTGGCTGATTTGGGCTACAATTAAAGATTTAGCTCAGCAAGCACAGGTATAAACTTAAAAGTGATATGTATTATATTAGTCTTCTAGGAGCTATAAAATTAATGAAAATTTGCTGCAGACTGGGGTTTTATGAGGTGGTAGTCAAATGATGACAGATCCCAGTGGCACAGTTGCTTGAGGTCATTTTCCAACACTTCTTTGCCAGGGGCAATTCAGCCTAGGAAAGATTATACAGATTTTATCGAGACAACACATCTTACAGGACATATTTGCTGAGCAGCACCATTCTACCTATAAAAGATAACACCAGTGGGATTGAGACCTCTTGAAGATGACTTTGTTTATTTACTTCCCTGTAGAGGAGGTGTCATTAAGAGTTCCTGTTCAGTGAGAGTGTACAAGTTGGTTTAGCTTCTGTCCACGGGTGGCACAGAAATCTGGATTGTTTTTTTCCCCCACACTGGTGTTCAGTTCTAGAGGTTTCTCTTTGGGTCATTGTGGGGCTTTCTCTTGCCAAAGATGGCATTAAAAGACCTGTAGGGTTCTGAATTTTATAGCAGATTTTCCTGCAAACTGGGGATGAGGCCCAACACTTTGTGTACCTGTAGCTCATCAGCTCGTGTGTTGCTTCTCTAGACACACGTGGGTGTTTCTGTTCCTCTTCAGATAAACTGCCACAGGTTCAATTACCTTTGGTAATGTCTTATCATGCATGTTTTATTTCCCCTCAAAAAGGGCTGTGATCATCCACAGCATTAATAGGGAAGGGTCTCAGCTAACGAGTCAGGGAAATAACCATTTGAAAGGTTTCAGTTTTTTAGGCCAAAGCACATGTTTTAAGGCAACAAAATTCCTGCATGGAAGGAGACTGATCAGTAGGAATGCTTAAAACACCCATTCCAGGCCCAGAGTTCCTATCTAATTGTGGCATGTTCAGAACCAGACTCATTAGGGCACCTCCCAGGTCCGGGGGAGCCTTTCCCTGCAGCAATTAGGGAGGAACCCGAAGGGATGAGGAGAGTCACAGCTCGGGCTGGTTGAGCTTTGAACTTTTCTGTCACACGAGATGGTTTCCTTTGAAGATGCTTTGCAAAGAGAAGTCAAACACTCCTCACTGGGCTGACAGTACTGCCCACTTCTGCAGGGCTTCACGTGCAGGAAAAAGGGGCACCTGTGTTTGGTACATTCTCTGTCCCTCCCAAATGCCCCTCTGTGGCTGCCTGGCAGAGACAGAAGGTCCCAGAGCCTCAGCCTGCCAGGCTCCTCTTCTGTTTCCACATTAGAGTCCATAAATTATCATTTCAAGGCTGTTACATTAAGAGGAAAATCTTTCAGAGCCTCAAATCTTTCCATTTCAAGATAAGATTTCTGGGTAGAGGATATTCTTTCTTTCCTCTGGTTAATTTTGCCTTATAAACAATTTTATTTGGAAAAAGGAACAAAGGCTTTCAGGAAAAAAATAGAACAAGTTTTCAGGTGAAGTCTTCCTTCAGATCTTGAATAAAAGAAGCAAACTTCAAAGATGAAGATAAGTTGAATTTAGCTGTATTAGTTTATAAATGATTTAGCTTTACAAACTTTAGTAGGTCATTTAAGGAACAATGTCTACCTCTGGTGTTCATGAAATAATCTTAAAAATCATTTAGTATTATTGTGATGACAAACTAGTTAGGATTTCTTCACTTTTTATTTTACAGGTAGAGCTTCTTTAACAATTTCATAAAGAATTGCTCAAAAGTCTAGTATTTAAAACAGCTGATATTTTTATATATTCCATAAAATTGCAGGAGTGACAAAAGGGCTGTTCATGTCTCTCAGCAGAATGCCAGAATCTTGAGGACCATGAATGACAGATGGATCCCTCTTCAGCTAAACCTGCAAAAATATCTTTGATCCCTGAGATAAATCTGATTATTCTTTGGCATAACAAAATATTAAATCTACTCTATCAATATCACTGAAGGAAGAGTAGCAGTCTGGCTTTTGAATGCCTTTAAAAATGCTCTGTAAGCATCTCTGTGAAAAGAAATCTTGGTCACTTTTCTTAGTAGTTACAGTTAAAGCAAAAATATCTTTTCTTTTTCTTTTCTGGTGGCTGAAATTCTTCCAGCTCTTCTAAAGATTTAAATTGGATTACCATTGATTTGAATATAATATGGGTTAAACTCCCCAGTTATCATTCCCCTTACATTTATATAGACTTCAAAAAAGTTTTGAATAATTCATTCTACAGGATTATATTTAAGAGTCTCACCTTCCATGTTATATTGTAAATGTAATAAAATCTTTATTGGACAATTCATAGTCCATTAGAAAAAAAATTAATAAGAGAGGACAAAAAGTTTATTAAATCCAGGTGATAGTGTCCCATGGACACTTAAAACATCTTTAATGTATCATAATAGTTTAGGAAATTCTTAATACAAATTCTGAAAATTCTTTTTCTTATAAAAAGAACACTGACATTCTGCTGATTTAATCTGCTTGAAGGAACTGTGGCTGTTTTAGGAGGTGTTACAGAATAAAAGGTCAGGTTGGATGGGGCTTGGAGGACCCTGGGACAGTGGGAGGTTTCCCTGCCCAGGGCAGGGGGTGGCAATGGATGAGCTTTAAGGTCCTTTTCCATTCCAAACCAGTCTGTGATTTTCTGATAGTTCATGTTAAAAACTCTGTGTATGGTGTAATAGTTATTACACTGACATCTTTGTTGCTGTAGAATTGAAGCCCAAAAGCTACAAATTTGAAAATCCATGTGAAAAATTTGTTTGACTATAAAGAACGTGGCTGTTGGGTAATCATAACATGCAAATCTCTCCTCTGTTTGCTGTACTTGGTGGGAAGTCCTTCATCAAACATTAACACACCTGGTCTTGCAAACTGAGCAGCATTTGAATTAAAAATTGAGAATAAATCTTTGGATTTTGGTTTCAGAATTCACAACACTAAATTTCATTTGCTTTTGTACCTGTTGTGAATGCAGAGAGTCACCAGATTACCCCAGTCAGAAGCAGAATCCTCCCTAATCCCAGTTCATTTTAGCTACTTAGAACTTTTTACCTTCCTAAAAGCCTCTGCCTGTTGCATTTTAGGTTGTAATGTTGTGTTTGTTTGTCTTCAGCTTTGGAAAACCACATTTCTAAGCCATTGTAGAGTTCTGTGTCACTGTGACTGACTGTAGAAAATCCAAATGACTCAATTGCATGATAGGAACTTTTTCTCCAGGGGAGATTTAATGAACTGCTCTATTCTAAATCCAAGTTTCTCTGGAAGTAGATCAGCATTATTACATTTTTACTGAATTCTAGATTTAAATGCATAAAATTTAATAGCTGAAAATTATATCCTTTTGGTTATCACTACATTTCCTATGTATATATAAACTGAATTAGAGTGAGGAGGAGGGCAAATATAAAATGTATAATTGTACAAAAAAGCCACAATCCTTTTGTCTCAGTCAAATGCCCAGCAATTCTGATCTTAGGCACTCCTTTGCAGCCAACTGTAAACTGCCTTTAAAGCTTTAGGAAATAAAATGTATTTAAATATTATGGTGGTAAAATCTATCCAGATTATTATGAGAAATAAAATAGCTATACTGGGGGCAGTAATTTTATTTTAGGATTTCAGTAAAAATAAATGAGGATACAGAAATCATAAATGAGCAAGCAGTGGTTTAATCACTTTGTTAGTTGCTAGAATGGTCTTTGAATAAAGATAATTTCTCTAATTCAGCTGTCTCAGCTATTGTGGGGAAATTGGTGTTGCTGATCAAGCATTTCTAACAGTCCTCCCATTCCCCCTCCTTGAATATGAGATCTTCCAAATGTTTGTACCTGCAGAGAATTTTGAGCAAGTGGCACCTTTGCTCTTGGATTTCAACACCAAACACTCTTGGACAGGATGAAACTCTTTGGGGCTCACAGAGGGCAGTGAGTGGTGTTGCTGGTGGTCCTTCCAGTGTGGGGAAGGAAGAGGAATCAGGGATGGTGCCTGTGAGGAGTGGAAGGAATTCAAGTAGAGAGAAAATGTCATCCTCAGGAAACCTGAATATTGTTTTTCCAAGCCTGTTTCTGGAGCTATGAGGGAAGCAAATAAAATGCATTCTGTAGTTTTGCAAAGCTACACGAGCAATCCTGAGCCAACTGGGGAATCAAAAAGTCCCCCAACACAGTGAGGGTCCTGCAGCAACTGGGCACCTGACCCAAGGCACTGCTGCAGAAAGGAAAGAATGGGAACAAATCATCCTCTCCCTGGTTTGACAACAGCCCTGATGGCAAAGATTCCTCCTCGCAGTCCCATGTGCCTTTTATATTCCCAGGAAAGGGTGGCTTTGTGGTGATTGGTGTTAGCAAGAGGGATTTCTTTAGGGTGGAGAGTCCCATCCTCTGCCTCCACATGGAATGGGGTTATATCCCATCTCTCAGAGTAGTAACTGAGAGATATTTCAGGAAAATGTTAAAACTATCTTTTCTTATTGATGCTTCATTGTTTTTATGGAAAATATGGCCTGGATTATATAATAGAGTCATAGAGTGGTTTGGGAAGGAAGAGACTTGAAGATCATCTCATCCCACCCCCCTGCCATGGGCAGGGACACCTCCCACCAGCCCAGGTTGCTCCAAGCCCTGTCCAGCCTGGCCTTGGACACTCCCAGGGATGGGGCAGCCACAGTTTCTCTGGGCACCTGTGCCAGGGCCTGCCCACCCTCCAAGGGAAGGATTCCTTCCCCATATCCCATCTAACCCTGCCCTCTAAGCCATTCCCTTGTCCTGCCACTCCAGGCCCCTGTAAATGTTCTCTCTCCATGTTTCTTGTAGGTTCCTACAGGTCCTGGCAGGAGGTCACCCCAAAGCCTTGTCTTTTCTGTACACACAAATACATGTGATTTGTCTTACACATACATATGATCTGTCTTATTTTTTAAGCAATTATGTTCTTTTACTGTAATGATGGTTTATCTTCTTAACCTCTTGCTTTTCTGTAACCCCAATATTATTAGAAAGAGAATTCTGTCTGTTCATCACAATTTCTTAGCATGGTATGTGAGATGGATAAGCCATAGTTTGGGACTTATTTCTTCTGGCTTTTTTGTAATAACTTTTATAAAAGTCTGACAAATGAGTTGACAGAAGGAATTCTGAGCTGCAGGGAGTCGTTCAGCTGGCACTTGGTGTGCAGAGCAGTGCATGTCTTGTACTGGTTTTCAGAGCAGAGATGTCAAAATGTCTTAAAATGCACAGTAGTTAATTTTCAGGGTTGGGAGTGCAATAACAATAGCTTATTAAAAATTCACACTCTGTATTTTACAAACATTTATAATTATAGTGAGAAAGATGTTCTCTCATGAGTTTCAAGTAATTTTTTTTACTTGTTTTTGTAGCATTGTGCACCCTTATTTTTAGTAAGATCATTATCAGACCAAGAAAACCCAACTGCTGTTTCTTAATAAGTGCTAATAACATGTGTTTCAATAGCATTCTGATTATTTTTATTTTTGGATGAAAGTAATTGTGTATCTACATTTTGTGGAATGATGAAGGAGCACAGAAGATATTCCTGATTCACTGAAGGAATAAAAGAAAGAGCCTTTCACCTTTTTCAGTTGTATGAGTAGAATCAAAAGGCTAGAAATGAGAAATTCATGGGGATGGAAAACTGAATTATTCCCACTGACAGATGCCTTTGAGCTTGGATTTTTGTCCTGCAGTGGCTCAGAGTTCCTGTTAGTGATGAGACAAAAGGAATTATCATCCCTGATACAACTTTTGATCTTGCAAGAATTCTTCTGGACAAGTAAAAACTTTACTATAAGAAGGAATCTGAAACAATCCCCCCTGCCTGAAATATTTAAGGATTTTTTGTCTTAGTAAATCCAAAATTCTTTGTGTGGCTCAACCTCCAAACTCTATGGCAATAACCATATTAGGGGGAAGGAAATGCTGTCAGTGATTTTATGGAGCTCAGTTTCTTAACTGGTTATTGGGTTTTACTCAATGGAACAGCATAAATTATTTTTCATAGGGTTTTTTTTAGCTATAGTTCTATAAATAATATTTTAAAGACCACATGTAGTACCACAGGAAAGGCCCCTTAGATTCAGGTAAAATACTTGGCCCAGGAGAAAAGCAACCTGTGTGTTTAATTAAAACCAAAAGACAGGAGCCCTAATGTAAAATTCTGCCCCCACAAGGACTAAAAATGAACAGGGAAAAAAAAAAAGCGCATTTTCTTTACCAAAGGTAAATTTTTGTAGGCCAATTTTGATTTTGTGACAAGTTCAAATTATTCTCTCTACCAAACATATTGAGAGACAATAAAATGGCAGGTTAATGTTTGAGGGAAAATGTCATCCATATAAAACCAGGCGTGCAAATGGGAACTATCACATCTGAGCCTTTAGTAAATCAAATTCATGAAAGGTCATATTGCAGAAATTCCAAATGCAGATCTCTGTCTCGTCAGATCCTCAGCATAAAATTAGAGATGAAAAGGAAATAAAAGGCAACACTTTCCTGACATAACTCACTTAGGGAGAGATCACTGAATAACGCACAACAAGGGGAATTTAGAGGTGTAAAAGTTTTGCCCACTTGGACAGGGGTCCAGGCTGCAATTTCAAAAGTCAAAGGATGTAGAAATCAGGGTTTAATTAAGGAAAATCACCACTGATGTGTCTCCTCAACAGTGTGCAGAAAAGAGTCACTTGGGTTGGTTTGTGGACACTCCTTTAAAGCCCAAGGGCAGAAGCCTGAAAATTCAGGGCTTCAGAGTGTTATTTAAAAACTGAGATTGTAATTGTCCTCATTTAAAATACTTCTTCCTACAGAAAAGGTTATTTAGTTACCATCATGCTATTCACTGTCTTCAATTTTTAGTCTACAGGACATAAAAATTAAGAGGGGGAGGGAAAATAGAGGGGAAAAAATAAAAGCATTAACCACAAGCTGAAACAAGGTAATTAATTCTTTACTTTCTCAATTAGAATAAATACAGTAATGTAAAATACCAAAGTCATCATTTTAGTTAATTGTAAAGCTGTAGGAAGACTTCAGATGCACATTTTTTTCATTGTGAATTGGTAATTATTTAAGAACTAAGTGGAAGTTAAGATATGAACAGCTGGAGGTGTCACCACCTATTTCCCCATATCAGCAAGTCAGCTGGTCAGAATCTGAGTCCTCTTTCTCCATTTCTTATGCTTATGAAACACTGGACAGTGTTCACTGGTGTTTTCCAGTGCGATATTTAAAAAATATTATATGTATTTATATATAAAATCTTGGTTTTGGAAAATATTAGTGGCTTTAAACTTTGAGTTGGGTGAAGGGAACCTGTCCTGAATGGTGCATTGTAAAACATTCATCCCTCTCATCATCTCATCGTTTCAATCTCCATGCAAAGGGTGCCAAAAGTGGCTGTCTTATCCCAGACAATATTATTGAGGAGATGACTCTGAACTTGTGACACCATCTCGAGGTCACTCATGTCCTGCATATGATTTGCTCCTGCAGAACTTCTTTGGTGTAGGTCAAAGGCTTTATCTACTGTGGGTTTATTTTCCTTTCTCCAGTTGTAATTAGTTTAGTTGAAGTCTCTGACTTGTGAGCCTTTGGGTATTCTGTAGATATGGAATTTCAGTTGAAAATCTGCTTTGAATTAAACATGAGATTTTTTCATTAATTCAAAAAAATATGTATCAAGCAAGTACCTCAAGAATAATAAGCTGAGTGCTACAGGAAGGGAGATTCCTAGGACTGGTTTCAAGTTTGGAAGGAAACCACAAGGAAAATACAGTAGAGGAGGAATTCTGTAATGCCAAGCTAAAGAAATTACTATGTAAGTGAATCTCTTCAGTGTCAGTTCTGACAATGCATTAAAATTCATTATTAGTCTCTATTGCTCCTCCCACCCCTGGATCTGTTCAGTGCTCAACCAACCTCAGGGCACTGCAGAGCATCTGAGGGAATGGTGGAAACTGGGTTTGTTTCTGGGGTTTTGAGGACCTTTTCAAGCTCAAAATGATGATATGCTTTATTAACTGTTTCTGTCACCATTAATCCACTGAAATTCTTTCCACACCTTCTATATTGGTAATTTATTCCCTAAGATAAATGCTGAGTGGGACAGTGCAAAGAGTAACAGGGATTTGGGGATGGGGGATTTATGTGAGATTTACTGGACACTTAAGAAAGAGGCAGAAAAGGAATCTGAGTTAATTCCTACACAATTCCTGTGACCAGAGTCTCAACATCCATGACCTGCTGACCAAGTCTGTGGTGGCTGAGTGAGAATACAATTAGCAATCCCTAATCTGTTGTGTTGATTAGTATAACAGCCTATTATATATGTATGTATGTATATAAATATCTTTATATCAGCCTAATAATCAGTCTGTAGGCAACCAAGGTTGGAGTGCAGTTGGCTGTTGTTAAATATGCAGCAGAATCACAGCAGCTTTAACATGCTGCTCCTTAAAGAGGGGAAATAGCCTTGTGAGCTGAGATTCTGCAGTAAAATACTATCTTGGGACGGTTCTTCAGTCATTTCTCATCTGGGAGAGGAGCTGGTTGGCTTGAAACCCATCAGAAATTTATGTGGGGAGCTTAAAGTCCTCCTGGTGCAGGTTCCATCAACCCAAACCCAGGCTGCACGTCACTGTGTGAGGGGTGTGCTGCTTTGGGTTGATCTGGAGCCATGTCAGGGCAGATCCAGTGCAGACTTGGTTTGCCAGTTCCTCTGGAAAGCTGAGCTGCTTAGTCAAGACCTCAGAATGATGTTTTGGACATGGATGTTCCATGTAAAAGTCCTATTCCTCTTGCATCAGGAGGCACAATCATAGGAATCACAGAGAAATGCAAAACTCACCATTTTTTGGGACCACCTGAAGCTGTCTGGAGTTGCATAAAAGCTGTTCAAACCCAAATGGTTGTGTTTTTAAACTTACAGAGAGCTAGAGCTGTGATTTCCCTAGACAGCCATAAACCACATAGATTTCCATTACTTTTTTTTAACCTTCCTTTGGGCCTTTTGTACTACTCCATTTTCAGTTTGTTGATGCTCAGCTTGTTTTAAAAGGGTATATCCGAATAAATACAAGTTAATAAAGGACAGAGGGTGCAGTGGGACTGACTGGGTCATGGACCTCACTTCCCTGCAATTGGAGGCAGCCAGATCACAGAAATACCTCTATAAATTGGGCTTGTTTTCAAGAACCTGCCTGTTATTTTTGCCATGCTACTTGTGTTTTGAAGCTGTTAATGTTCTTACAGGCTCCATTGCTTGGAACTGTTTAGCAATTTCCATTAAGAGCCAGACAGGTTCTGCACGTGAGTCTTCCATTTTCCATTTAGTTGAAGTTAAGCTCATAGAAAAGTCAACATATTAAGTTTCCAGCCTTTATTTAGGGAAGATGTACTTTCTTAGAAAAAATAAGGTGCAAACCCACCATCTGCTGTGGTTAAAAATTCAGTTCATTTTGATAATTAGTGGCCATAATCACAAGGTCTGACCAGCCTCTGTCAAAAGGGGATTAGTGTTCTCTCTCACTGGGGTGGTTCTTAGGATTGGGTTTGAGACACGCAGTGGGAAAGTTACCACAGGAGAACATGGATGGGTTGGAACAGGAAAATCAGCTCATCTCACTTTACTTCATTAATAAGCATGAAAGAAAGAGCCCCAAGGCAAAAGGGTAAAGATGGAACCTCCCCATTTCCAAAAAAGTTGGGTGGATTTAAGAGTTCTGCCTCAAGAAGAGTTTCCATTTGGCCCTGAAGTTCCCCATACAAATTTTTACATGGACAAAGAAAGAAGCATTTCATAACTTTGTGCTCAGTCAACTCCCAGCACAGCAGAGTTTTGGTTCTACCCAGGTGTTCTGGAACGTTCCCTCTTCAAATTTCTGTAAATTATTAATGTTAGTAAATGTACAATTTAATCAGAGCTCTCATTTGACTGAGTTCTACTGATTTGGTTTAACCAGGAAATTTATTCTCTGTAGTTTGTATTTTTTGATATTCCTTTTATAACTTATAAGTGATTTATAGGCTATACAATAATTTATTTGAGGTTAAATGCAGATTTGGGTTCAACATGAGTGAAGTGATTTCAACTTATCCTTTTAGTCCATAGAAGAAAAAAACCTCTTAAATGATAATAGAATAGAAATACATTGTCAAACCAGATGAGTTTGATGTCAGGCTAGAAAGTTTAGCAGAGTGTTTTTCTTAGCTGTTATTTAGCCCTAATAATTGCAATGAAGAAAAAAGGAATATTCCTGTGGAAAAATACTTTCAAGATTGTAAACCTTCAGGGATTCAATCTTTCAACCTCAAAACTTCCTTACTCCAGAGACATTAACTTTGTGAGGAGTTTGTTCTATAAAAGAGTTACTGTTCTGACAAAGAATCTTGAAAAACTAGCAAGAATTTCTGATGAAAGCACGTTAAAGCATTTGATGTAGATAAATAACACACATGAATATTCATGCTGAAAGTTATTGCAAAAGTTTGATAAGACAGCAGTGAAAACAAATAATTATATCAAGTGAAGATTAATTTGTCAAAAGAAAAGTAAACTTCAAGATGAAATAAATATAGTAACTGATAATAATTATAATAAACCCAAACTTTACCAGGGAATATTCATAAGGTAAATGGCATAAATTTATTTCTTAATCTCCCAAAGGTGGTTTGTTGAGATGCTTGGCCATTATTAAGTTGATCTGTAGCTTTTATTTGTCTTTTGCCCCCATGGCTCTGAAGGTGCTGTCTGTGAACAGAAAATCTGTCAGAGGAAAGATGCCAGTAATTCTTGTCATCCTCCTCCTGGCTGTGCTGTCATCATGCCCTCTCCAAAGACATCTTTTTTTTTTATTATTTTGCTCCTCTTAATTGCAGTCAAGATGCAAATTCTGCATAAGCTCTCACAGTGAGAATCTCTTCAAGGAAGCAACTACATGTTTTTCTGTGTTTGCAGCCAAACTGGGACTGTGGGTATTTCATCTGCATACTCTGAGCACAGAACACAAACATTTCCTCATCCTCTACCAAGGGAAATTCAGCCTGATTGAGAAGTGTCTGAACAAAGAATTTCTCCTGCCTTCCCTTCATATTCTTATGTCCTGTATTATTAGCTTTTTTTATGGTGTAACCTTAAAAAAAATTGCTTTTAGAAGCCCCAGCTTCCCCCAGATTCTTAGGGAGCAGTGGATGGGAGTGGAAAGGGTCAATGCTACCAACCAAATTCTACAGCTGGAAGTTCTCCACTTTACTCTGTTCCTTTGTCTGTCTCTTCTGCCCTTGCTTCATTCCAAATAAACTAAATTTCTGAATAAAAGCACCTCTGATGAGCAGCACCAATTTAAAGTAGTCATTACTTTAATAATTATTATTTTTTTTTTAGTAAATAATTCATCAGCTTTGAGCTGATGTTTTTAAATAGTCTGATCCTGGAGAGTATTTTTACAAAAGGAATTTGAAAGATGAGTTGTAGGTGAAGCAGTTAAACCCAACAAGGGGATTAGCATGAATCCAAACCTTTGTGTGGAATATTAGTTTTGCACTTGCAAATGCTGCTCCTAATTGGTGAAGAACAAACGAGTGCAGTGGGTCATAGACATGTCTGGTGGTTGGATACAGGATGATGGAGAGCTGTGCCTGCTGTGGTTCTCCAGCGTGTCATGGACTCTCATGCTATTGAATGCCTGACTGATCTTGGGCCTTAAAAATAATTTTCTTTGTTCCATACTTGCATTTAATTCAAACAAGCCATGCCTTATGATTTAGCCTTTTACTGCTTGTCTAAAGAGCTACCCTAAGGTGGCATAAAAATCAAACAGCTCTTTATGCTGCTGTGTATGGGATATTTAGGCATGAAGGGGGGAGGGAAAAGGCAATAAAATGCAGGTTGCAAAACTCTGTCATTTCATATAAAACCATTGACATTTTTCAAGTGTATCTTTTTTTGTTTAAAAATTCTCCCCTCTAATAATAAGTTATTCTAGAATGGATGCCATTTGGTGCAGTGCTGTGACTGCTGGGCACGATTCAGTTCTGCTGGAGAAATGTCTTAACTCTTGTAGGAAAATGGGCTTTGTTATAAAAGCCAGTTTTCAATATCTCAGAGGAAAGTCTAAGTCTTACCATACTCTAAATTTCCTTGAAATCAGAATTGCTCAGCTGTAAGAACTGCTGTAAGGATGTCCATGTGCACACATTTCTTGTTTGTGGTCGTTGAAAACCACAAATTCTGTATTCTTAGTTTTTCTTTACATCAGTTTACAGCCACATTAGGACATGTAAAATCATATTTAATAAAAGTTAATCTGATTTCTTTGTCTAGGATAATATACTCATAAAATAAATTATCTAGTATATGGGTAAAGATTATGTTATAAAGATCTTTGATAGATTATCTAGGATATTTGTAATTTTTTTTCTTTAAGTTTTCAGTTTAACACCCTGAGTTGAACTGATAAATGCTGATAAAGAGCATTCGAGAGCTATGAAATTGTTGCTGTGAAAATGGTAAAATTCTGCATGAGAGTGGCATGGTAATAGGTATTTTCACTTGGAAAAAAAGTTGCTAAATTATTTTAATAGTTTTTGCAGGTCTGGAATGACCTCAGAGGGCAATTCAAAAGGTCTCTCCATCACGAAGAGCTTTTTTAAATACACATTTATCTCTTTTTTTGGACAATGCTGCTGTCATTTACTTCTAAGGGCTCTCAGGCTCACAGTGTTATTTCAGATCTCATTGCAGAAATTCTGCTCTCTGTTGCTGACCCCCTTTATAATGACAAAGTTCAAGCTGGTTTTGATGAAGATTCCTGTCAATTGGCTTGATTTCAACAGATTTCATGTTTCCTGTACAAAAGGGAACTTGGAAAAGTGAGAGTCATAAAATTCTGCAAGACTACTTATGTAATTATGGACTGTCTTGCCAAAGATTTCTTTCTTCCTTTAGCATTTCTTCAGGTTAGTTTCTGAACAGTAAAATTTCTGAAGCAGAATTTCCCCTGAAAACAATAATCTGTCAAGAGCCATTCTCTGCACTGTTTCAGCTGTTGCAGTTCTTCACTTTAAACAAGGAAAAGAATGTTTTCTGTAGGTATTTGGGGAAGGAGAAGAATGTGAATTAATTCAGTGCACCAAGACTTAATTTTATCATTTACTGCCTTTTCCAGTGAGTCATTTGTTGGACAGTTAAAATTGCTCTGGTATTTAATGGAATTCAGCACATAGGATGCTTTTGTCCTTGTCATGGCTAAAGGAAATTATCCTTTCTGCAGTCCAGATTTACTGCTCTTTCCATTAGATATGTGAATTTTGCCAACTGAATTATGAATGGAGTTTTAACAGACTCCTTCTGAGGGTTTAGAAACAACTTTAAATTTCAAGTAAAACGTAATCTCTTCATTACTGTTTTGTTGTAACATTTAATTTGGGTATTGCTTTATTTTTCCCCTGAAGAACAAGGTAAACTCAATTCTTTAAAGACTTTTATATTGTCAATATTTACCATTCCTTTCAGGGATTAATATATCTGGTTACAAGGTTTCTGGATCTTTATTTTTCTGATGTATGATATTGATTATAAGTAGAATTCATTGATTTATAGACTCTGAGTCCCCATGAAGATGTTCTTGTGTTTTGTTCTCTATTTTAAACACACCTGATCAATCATCCTGTTGTGCCACTTTATCCAGTCTTAAAGGTTCAAATATTCAAATTACCTTCTCATTTGTAACCATAAAAAGCATTTTACTGTTTCACTTACCTGCCCTGGGAAAATTTCTCCCAGGATTGGATTATGTGACCTTTAGATTCCATCAGAAATAGTGAGGCAGGGAGTTATTTAATTCAGGCTTTTAGTCCAGTCTGGCTCATCAGCCTGTCTGTGTTCTTGAACTCCAATCTTGCTGGTGATTGAACCTGCTGCAGTTACTGATTTAACAATGCAAATTGTCAGAAAGAATCTGCACTTAACTGCATAAACAAAATATTTGCAGGAAGGTACCACCCAATTTCCTCTCCATTTGTCTGGAAATGTGATTGAAGAAAATGATATTTTAATTCAGATGCAAAACTAAGGGAGCTTTTATCATTGAAATGCCAAATTTAAAAGCAGGAGTGTGCTTAAAGACAGACACATGATGAGCTGTGATGTCTTCTGTCTTTCTCTTCCTCCTGAATTCCAGAAGCCCATTTCCCTTCACACATTTCCAGTGAGACCACACTGTTGTTAGCAGTGCCAGTGACTCCTGTGCCAGGAATCACACCTAAGCACATGTTCCCACCGGTCCTGCTTCCAGCTTGGGACTGTTTCCAGTGCTGGAATTCCTCATTGACCAGTGACTGATTTAGGGAGAACTGGCCTTTGAGTTCCTAGGAATGATGTCAGAAATTACTGTAAAGCTTGAAAGAATAAACTGGTATAGCCAGAGATTATTTTTTTCTGTAACATACTCAGTGATCTCCTTGTGTGCCTGGCTTTGAGTCATACACACAATGTATGGAATCTAATAGAAATATAATATTTAATGAGCAAAGTGCATTTGAAGCTCATTTGGAAACTCTGTAAGTCCTCCCATGATTACAGAAAAGACAGAAGTCAAACTGTAGTAATTTAGATAAAGTTCCTTGAGCTCAGCTCAGCACATTTCCATGAAAGCTGTGATATTTATGAATGAAATGGATTAGAAAACACAAAACCATCTTTGTGGTTTTTGTGCTTTTCCAGTTTCCTTGCTTGCCTTGATCTTGGCCATGGTGCTTGTCATCTCTCCTATGCATGTAATGTGGGCAAAGGCTGTTCCTGCACTGGGAGTGTCTTGTGTGACTGAGTAACTTGAGTTCAAGGGAAATCCATGAAGGATGGATGTGGTTGGAGGATTTCTTTCTCAGGAAGCTCATTTTTCTGAATGATTTCTTGACATTTCTTCTTTTATTCCCAGCTCTCAACTTTTAAATTATAGGTAATATATTGGTGATGTGTTGTGTGTGTTAGATACTTTTTCCTTCTCCAAAGTGTCTATAAATTCAAGAATTGATGATATGTTTGTATATCAAAACTTCAGTATCCTTATTATATTTTTATGACTTTTATTAACATTATATTCTTCCTGGTAAAGTTTCTAAATTACCTGTAAACATGTCTATGTTTCCTCTCTTTTCTTCTCCCACCTTCAAATTAGGGAGTAAATTTTTAATTAAACTTGCCTTGACATTTTAAGGACACTGAATATCTTTGTCATTTACACAACAGATAACAAAGTAATCCAATTTTCTGGCCTCCCACAAATTATCCCTTCAAAGAATACAGCTCTTGCTTCCCGTGTTTAAAATAAGCATCACCCTCAGCCTGGCAACCACTGTCAATTACTAATCTTTTATTATTGGCTCCAGGGAAGATTAAAGGCAGAGCTGAAACATAGCTGACAGTTTGGTTATCACATCTGGAGTAAATGAAAAGCATGGCCTGAATCCATCAGGGGAGATTAGGAAAATGTGAGAAAATTACTGATGTCCTTTTACACGTGTAAATTCCAACTCATTCAGAAATTGAGGTCTCCAACTTTTGACAGATCTCTGCTATTGCTTATTTTACTGAGCAGGAATGCAGGAGATGGCAGAGATAAAGAGGAAATGTGTTCTCCTCAGTGAAACAAAAGCACCAACGTGGCTTTACGGTCTCAGGAGAGAGGAGAACGTGCCAACAGTGCATAAACCATTCCAGCTCCCAGCCACACTTGACAGCAGGAATGCTTTGAAGGAACACTTGCTCTCTGTCCCTAACAAAACTGACTAATTAAACATTAATAGCTTAAACAACTTCCTTACTGAATCTTGTTAAAAGCTGTGAATCTTTCTGCAAAGATTTAATAATATTGCAAAGGTAATTTCAGGATATGTTGAAATCAAATTAAATTTCTATAAGTTATAAATTTTGTTCAGATTGTGGCATAAATAATATCTGATTTTGTGTTTGCATATCCTCTACTGTGTTGGGACATTACTCCTGACCTGAACTTGGGTGCTACTGCAGCACTGGAATAATCCTTGGGGAGCAATTGTGGCTCTTTAGAGTAGGTAATTTCTACTCAGATGCAATGGTGCATTAAAACCTAAAAGTCTTCTTTTGGAACTTCAGATCTTGCATTTTATCAAATTGATCTTTTTTTTTTCTTTAATGTATTGGAGGAAGTAGGTTTACTTCCTGCAGATGGATCTAAAATCCCCAATTTGTGACACTTCTATTGAATAGCAAGTTAGTATATTAAAAAAAAAAGAAGAAGAAAAAAATAAAGGAAGTTGTAGGAATGTTGGTGCCACTGTGATGGAAATATTTAGAGAAATTGAGACATCAGGCAAACCTCGAAGCTTCAGAGAACCCTTTTTGCTCAAAGTTCAGGCAGTCCATCAAATAATGAAGACCCAAACATGGAACAAACATGAATTAAGCGTCAGGTTTATAACATAACCCAGGTGTGAGGCTGTCTTGGGGCTGTAGCCATTGGTGGTTCTCCAAGCTGGGGTGGAGGTGGCAGAGACAGACCTGAGAGCTCTTGCACATGGACAACCATGACCAAAGCAGTGTTTTCTCTCTTCCCAACCTTCACTGCATTGGTGTTTCTATGGATTTTGTTCTGTCAATCAAGACCACTCTGGACCCAAGGATTCTTTGGTCTTTTCACTTCTTTGCATGTGTCAGGACCTCTGTGGTTTGCTGAGAGGTGTTGACCTCTTGGTTGGTCTCAGTGACATGGTACCCACCACCTTAATTTTTCCAGCTTTGTGCAGGCAGATAACACAAAGCAGTTTGCTTTTTTGCTGTGTGCCTGTGCAAGGAGACAAGCATGACTTGGAGACCTCATGCTGCAAGCCATTCCTAGCCCAATATTCTTGTAATATGGATATCAGGATGTGGAAGAGTGGATATTGTGTGATGCAGAAACAAGCAGAACTCAACATGGTGTGTGTTTAGTGAACAAATCTTCCATTCATTCCTATTTCAGTAAAAATGAATACAATTATTTGTATCAGGAAGGTTTAGGTTTATTTTCTGTTCCTGGTTAAAGGTTTCCTTTAGTCTCTGTCAGACACAAAACCTGTCACTATCCTTAATCTCATTTGACTTTAATAGGAAAAATGACAGTAACTTTCTATTTTAAATCTCTTAATTCATAATTTTAAATAATAGTTCTCTTGGGATGAAGCAAATATCACATTGTATAAAAGTGCTGTTCTGAATTAAGGTTTTAAGAACCTGAACTCTGTTTCTAAACTAGGATGGATCATTACTGAAGGTCTGTCTGGTTTTTGAGGCTGGAAAGCACGAGGCTGTTACTCTGTCGAGAAGTTTGCACATCAGCAGGACACTCTGACTGACTGAATCTTGTGTTTTGGGGTTTTTGAGATCCTGCCAGGGCTGTGATGTTCTGGCTGAGATGGGCAGAACCAAAACCACCAAAGGGACACAGATAAATTCAGAATCTTGAGTGACACAGAAGATGAAATCGGCTCTTTTGTGGCACATAAATTCCACAGGTAGTCAAATAAAATAGTTGATGTGTTTAGGTATAATCTTAGGTTATCTCCCTATTTAATATACTTTGAAAGTTTAAATGCCATGATTTCAGTCATGCTTAAGAAGGGACACACCAGTTCAGGGCTGTGCCAGCTTTCCCTCTAAGCTTTGGAGCTGACTGGGAATGAAAACTGAATGGAAGAAACTTTGATCTTTGCAGACTCGGAGTCAAGAAACTCCCCGAATGGATTCATTCCCTTCATGAAAGCTTTACCTTTCTGACTTTCTGCCAAGAACTTTAAGGAACTCTAAGATGATAATAAGACCCAGAGATTACATCTGCCAAAGATAAATGTAGCTCAGAAACCTCTGTACAACCTCAGCTCAGAGGTTACTTTAACAGGCTTCAACATCACAAGTCATTACATTCTAAGCAGTTTCCAAATTCCACGTATTCATCATAAATCAAAGAAATCTCCAGTGCAGATGTCAGTGATGCTTAAAATTTTAGTAAATGCCAATTTTTTGACTGAAAAAGGAGGGGTTTAAATTTTATTTATTTTTCTAAGTGTGCAGTTCATGCTGCTTAATTATTTCAGAGACATCTTTATCTCACAGGGAAATAATGAACCCTTAACCCAATATTCTGATGTTCTTGAGGTTTTCTATTGACTTGTCTGAATTTCACAGAGAAGTAAAACTGCAAAACTTGCCTTGATTACCTGGAGGTCTCAGGAGCTCCTAACACAGGAATACTCAGTGTTGTTACAGGTTTTTTCATTCTGGCCCTAACACAAAGATGACAGTTGCAAGGCTTTAAAAGGAGTGTACAGTGGTGAGCAGGAATTGATTAACTTTGATATTAAGAAGGGCTTATTCCTTTAAGGAAACCTGTCAGGCAAAAGGATTGAGTAAAAAATATTAGGAATCAGCCATCCTTTGGTCCTTGCATTTCCAAAACACAATATGTGGATCTTTTCAGTTCAGGTTGTTGACAATTGCTGCCAAACTCACAGAAAACCAGAATTATTGTGCTGTTAATAATGTGCTCCTTTTACTTTGCAAACTTAATCATGTCTGTTAATTTTTATATAACTTTCAGCATTAATCTTTATAAAATTTAAATTTATATTCCCTAACATTCCATTTCACTAGAGCACCATGACCTGTTCTAGATTTAGTTATGAAATTCTTATTATTAAGAATAAAGCATAAGATAATTAGAGGAATAGCTTTAATATGAATAGAAATTCTTAGCAATTTTATGGTCCAATAGAAAATCCAGTTGAAAATCTTGCACATATTATAATTCTCTTTTCTGGTTTTCCAAACCTTGTTTGCTACCAAGTCTTGGGGATCTTGGGGAATAAATTCAAAGAAGATAAAAGTCTGGGTTTTTCTCTTAATTTTAGTATGTCATCTGAAAAGGGATACACAGATTTATTTGGTTTCTACTTAGAAGGGTCTCACTCTTTTCCCACTAAACACGGGCCTCTCGTCTTTTAGGAAAGTGAACCAATTTCTCACACATAAATGTGCACATTTGGAGCAGCCTCTCCTGTTGAATCTTTAAAACCCCAGTATCTTTTTAATTCAAATTTTACTACGTTTAACTGCATTGATATTAAATTTCACAAGCCTTCTGGGAAGCCTTCCAAACTCTGCACTGTCTCTCTCTTAGATGTGTGGAAGGTCTGAAAGTTGACAGAATAATGGTTTATTCACATCTCAGACTACTGAGTCAAGGCAGTTCTTCAAGGGATGCAAACTGATCCCTGGCTGAGTTTCACTGCAAGTGCACACATTGTGAATGGAGTTGGTAATCAGGCACTCAGATTTTATTTGCCAAATTTAAATAATCACCCACCATTTATTTCTGTTTAAGAAGTCATTGGCATTTTAATTTATTAATTCTTTGCTTTAAAATGTTTCTGAATATTTCACAATGTAAGATGATGAATGCAGAAGTCACAATAGCTCTGCATAGTTCTTTTTTTTTTCCCCTCTGTCTTCCAGTGCTTCTCTTTCCTGCTTCTGTCTTCCTAATGACTTGACTTCTTAGTTTGGGTCTGATGACTCCATCTTGGATGTTCCAGAGGCCACACTGCCTTATTCTGTCTGGCTGTCCCCCAGCCTTCCCATACTGCTGCTATTTCATGTTCAACAGTTGATGTTAAATGGCTTTTCATCCTCTGTCCAACCATGGAACTCAAGTGCACAATTAATCCAAGTGCATTATTGGGAGGGTCAGTCAACTTCCATGGGACATGTCACCGGGGACAAGTGTGATGAGGAGCAGCTGAGGGGGCTTGGCCTGGAGGAAAGGAGGCTCAGGGGGATCTTCTGGCTCTCTGAACTCCCTGCTGGGAGCCGGGGAGGTTCAGGCTCTGCTCCAGGAACAGGGACAAGAGGAGAGGGAACGGCCTCAGGCTGGGCCAGGGCAGGAGCAGGTTGGACATCAGGAGGAATTTCTTCATGAAAAGGGTGGTCAGGTATTTAAATGGGCTGCCCAAGAGGAGGTGATGGAGTTCCCACCCTTGGAGGTGTCCAAGGAATGACTGGACACAGCACTCTGCTCTGGGCTGGGGACAAGGTGGGGATCAGGCAGAGGTTGGACTTGGTGATCCTGGAGGTCTTTTCCAACTTAATGGTTCTGTGATTCTATGTAGAAGAATAAAGTGAACCTCTAGATACTTCCTACAGATTCCAGCAGGACTGGCTTCACTTCATGATTTCAAGTTGTGTTAGTTTTGCCCACACCAGAGCTAAGGGTAAGAGTTTATTGTTAACAGCTGCTGTGCTTTGTGCTGTTGGTCCAGCGGTGAATGGCTCGGCTGGAAACTTTGCCAGCTGAGGGAGTTTGCCCTGTTGGGGCAGCAAGAGGAGTGTTTGCTGGGCTGGCAGCTTTGCCAGCTGAGGGAGTTTGCCCTGTTGGGCAGCAAGAGGAGTGTTTGCTGGGCTGGCAGCTTTGTCAGCTGAGGGAGTTTGCCCTGTTGGGCAGCAGGAGGAGTGTTTGCTGGGCTGGCAGCTTTGCCAGCTGAGGGAGTTTGCCCTGTTGGGCAGCAGGAGGAGTGTTTGCTGGGCTGGCAGCTTTGCCAGCTGAGGGAGTTTGCCCTGTTGGGCAGCAGGAGGAGTGTTTGCTGGGCTGGCAGCTTTGCCAGCTGAGGGAGTTTGCCCTGTTGGGCAGCAGGAGGAGTGTTTATCTGGTCCTTCACCCTCTGCTCAACAGCATTTTGTCAGAGAGATTCTGAGAATTCTCTTTGAGTCTCCGAGTTGTCCTCCAGGGCAGTTTGTCATGAGAAGTTGTCACCCAAACAGAAGCCACTTAGTGACTCTCACTCTGTGCCTTATAGACCCTGCCTGAAAGAGCTTCTTAAATACCCAAATTTCCTTTGGCTTTGCTGAAACATTTTATGACAGCTTTGCAAACAGACTGCATGGCTTTCATTCCCATGGAAGGAAAGAGAAGCTTCTGCTAGGAAATAGCTATTTAAGTGGCTTTGTCTATGAATAAATGATATTTCTCAAAAAAAGGAAAAGAAATATTTAATATTCTGCCCAAGGGCATCTTGTTTCTGACTTCTACATTGCACATTTCTTCTCTGGGTTTGTGTTTGTGATTTTAAAGAGATCTTGAGAGCAGTGACACTAAAAAGAGGAGCTGGTGTCCATACTGAGAGATGTTCAGAGAAATAAAAGATACCATATCTCATTACTTACTCACCTCTGATTTTGCTTTGCCTTTTTTCACATTTACTGAGGTTTGCATTCTGGAAACTAAAGATTAGTAAGTAAATAATAGTGTCTACTCTGAGGAGGGAAAGGCAAGAGCACTTGGAGCAAGGTGGCTGCACAAGGAACCAGAAAAATCAAAAGGGACAGGAAGACAAAGGGGCATTAAAATACAAAGATAAATCTGAACATACTTCAGGTTCACCATGCCTTGCAATTACTCTGCCAGAATATCAGAGCTATCTCTGCTCCTTTGTTCTGTGTGAAATCGTATTTAGAGTTTGCAGAACATCAGAAGACGTTCAATAATTCTACTCAAAGTTTGTTGTTCTGGGTTTTTTTTCTGGTTGGTTTATTTCTGATACAAATTGGTGTCCAACACTCTCACTGAGAGAATATGGTCAGGTCATCTTTCAGTGCCTTAGTTCTGGTTAGCACAGGCCAAGAGGGGTGTTTTCTGAATTAGTATCAGTTAATAAGAAATTCCCCAAAATCTCCAGGATTTCTACTGTCCTCTGTCCTTTGCAGGATAAATGCTGGGTATGGTTGGGGTGGGGATTTTTGCTGCTTTCTTTCACAGAGATATTTAAAATAATTTCTGTCTTAGTGGCCTGAGACCAGACATGCAATCAACACATTTTGACTGGGAAGAAATAAAACCAAAGCACCTTTTCCTCATCTTTAATAAAACATAAAATTGTACAGGTGTCTTAGAAGCAAAAGAATGAATGTCTCAAATCTATTACCCTTCTCAGCGTGTTTCCTGCTAATTAATTACTGCAACACTCTTGGGAATTCTGACCATGTAAATAATCCTCAACTAAGCTGATTTGGTTTGGACAAAAAAAGTTTTACTGATCATGAGTTTCATAATGCCTGAGAAGGTTTGAGGGACTAATGGTACAGCTGAAAAAGTTTGGAAGATAAAAGGGCTGTCTCACATCCTATTTAAAGTCATGGATAAAATCAGCATAAAAATAAAATATACAGTAGTTGATGAAATAGCTCATGGCCTAAAGTAAAGTTTAATAATGAAATTACAGAAATTGAAATGTCCTTCTCCTTTATCTTATTGAGGTATGATTTTATCTATGAGCAGGTACAGTAATAATAAATGAAGTGTGGGATATTGAGCCTTTTTCTGTGGTGGGGCACCATCCACTGTCTATGTTTGTGTTAAATATCAGCTTTCAGCATCCCACCTGCTTTGCTGTCATTCTTTAGGTAACTAATATTAACGAGAGAGGGTTTTATCTTGGATGAGGTTTTGTACTTTTATACTTGTCTTATCCTTTAATAAAATTAATTGAATAAATGACAGAGGTTTTATATAAAAGATTAATAAAAATTCCACTGGGTAGTGGAATTAATATTTATATCTTGCTCATGTAAATAAAAGGGGGTTATTTATTTATTTATAATTTGAGGACAGCTATGATAGTAAGCATAATTCAGAGGGGAAAAAAAACCACAAAACCCTATCCTTTTGCCTACTTACCTTGAAATTTAATGCTGCATCAGTTATAAAACATCACCACAGAAACACCCAAATTTGAACACTAGTGCTGAGACTCTCCCTGGTAATGCCTTTTTTATGGAGCAGGGAAGCATCAAAGGAGTAGAAAGAACAGCTCTGCACGTGATTTACCTTGATCTTTGAGAAGCACAAATTGGTTTTCTTACCTTTTCAAACTATACTAAGATGTCAAGCTCATAATTCCCTTCTCCCTGTATGACTAGAAATTTGAAATTTTATAAATGGTAAAAAAAAAAAAAAAGAAAAGCCAAACCAAACAAAATCTTTAAAAATTTCTAATCCTGATAGATCTATATATTTTTGGGGGCTGACAGAAGTTTTCCTGGCCTTTTTAAGAGCTCACTCTCAAGACTCTCAGTGTGTCCCGAGATCAAATTTAAGTGTGTTCTGAGATCAAACTTGGACATCTTTTATTATATAGTTCACACGCTTTGGTTTTTAGCTCCTGCAAATCCTTCTGTGAGCAGCAGTGAAGGGAAATTAATATCACAGAATTCCAGTTGCTTAACAGAATTGTGGTTTCAGTGATTGTCTACCTGTCTGAATTTAACTTTCCCTTAAAGATTTACCTCGAATCAGGTCAGTAATTCTGTTTCTACTGACATAATAAGCTGAGTGATCTGTTTTCAAACAAATTCTGCCCATTGGTGAATAAAGAGAAGGGAAATAGTTCATGGCTACAACCTGATCATTCTACTGCCCATACAGATGTAAACCCACTGGAATGGATTAAATTAAATGGAATTAATTCTTATTTCTTTCAAACTGTGCCACCTAAAGATTGAAAAAATCAGAGTTGTGAATAGAAATTTTTATTTATAAATCTATCTCACAAGAGCTGTAATTAAATGAGTTACTTGTGTTGATGTTCACTGTGGAAGAGACTGGGAGATGTGTGGAAATCCCTAATTCCAGGGGGACCGAGGCAAACATGTCACATTACTTTCTGTAGTCTATACAAGATGACAGTACAAGTAGGATATTGGATAAGAACATAACAAAGATAAAATAAAAATAAAACATCCATACAAGCAATGTACACAAGCAGTATTTTAGGGAATTAAAAAAGCATATTAGTTATATCTGTCAGGAAAAGTTGCTCAATACAAGTATTTTTTGTGTCTGGGATAAGCTGGTGCTTTCAATTACACCCTGAGATGAGCTCAGTTGGTTCAAACTTGGCTGTAACAATGCCAAGGTCATGGGTTCAATCCCCTGTGTGGGCCATTGACTGAAGAGTTGGACTCGATGACCCTTGGGGGTCCCTTCCAGCTCAGACTGGTCTGTGATTCTGTGAATTGCTACTTGACCTTGATTTGGAAATTTATCCCTGCGACCTGTCAGGAATTGTTTTGAGGAGGGAATTCTAAGTGTATGGAATGAATATGGAACACATTCTTGAAAACTTTTAGAGAAGGGGCAAGTGTCTAGTCCAGATAAGAAAGCCAAATATGGTTGTGAATCTTAAGGAAATTAAATTCTTTAGGAAATATTATAAATCTCTCAGAGACCTAAACTTAAAAAAAAAAAAATAAATATTGCTGCCACTGCTCTTTCCTGCTTTGCTTAGTTTAATGTTGTGGCAACACTGCACAGAAACCTCATCAACATGACTTTGTTGGAATTCCAGCAGCTGTTTAATTGCCTGTCATGACCCACAATGAGATCTTGGGAACTACCAAACAATGTCTCATCTACCAAACTGGATTAAAATTGCTGATTTGGTAAATGTTATCGTGTGTTTTTAGAGACACGTGCTTGGAAGGAATCAGTGCATTTCTATGTTTTCTACACAAGAGTGAAAACAAATAACATCTGAAGGAGGCAGTGGGTTTTTTCTTTTATAAAATTGACATATTTTGATTGAAATTTTGAATGTGACTTTTATGAAATGGGAACAGCTGAAACTGAACCCACTGCAGTGTAACAAGTGTGGCCAATGAAAAGCTGTGCTGGTGATTCCTCTCCTGTTCCACTTTGCATTGCTGGTTGAAAGGCAGAGCTTTCAGAGCATCTTGGTATTCAGAGCTTTCCCCAGAATCAGATCTATTTTCTGAGTTAGCAATCATGTTATGATATTATCAGGGGTTTGGTGTATTTGTTCATTTTTCCCTCTAGCATGACTGACAGATTTATACCATTACAGGGAGATAAATTAAATACCAGAAAAACAGTGCTAAAAAACAGGCTATGGAAAAAATCTCAGGGACTTTTTACATTGCTACAAAATTTCCTTTATATTAAATTTTATAAAACTAAGGGTGGGAAGATTTTTTTTTGTAGCAGATGACTGGCCAATATTTTTGTTTGCCCTCAGTCTTTTGCCTTTATATTCCAGTTACATCTTTATATAATCATTAAAATAAGTTGTTATTTGTTTGTTCCCCCAACAAAAAAGCTCCAATATTTATATGGACCTGATTTTAGGATGGGGATCACCTGTTGTTCCATGGGCAGGGACAGCTCACTTAGAGATAATCTGAAAATACTGTACTTTCAATATCTATGAATTCTAAGCATGATTAGTGAATTCATATTTTACATGTCTTTAGCCCCGTGGCAGAATTTGACTCTTTAATATCCATTATTTTGATCATTTTCTTAACTAGGAAGGAGGATGTGGGGAACAACCAGCACTTTTTTCTGCTGGAGAAAGTATGTCCTTAATTGACCCAAAGAAGTGTAAAAGAGTTAAAGATCACGGGGTGTTGAAGAAGAATTAATTTCTACCTTTTAAAAAATATTTGGAAGCACAGACAAGCCTGTACAGACAGTTTTATTTGAGTCTCTGAGATAACATCTCATTTTCAGTCTAGACACTCTGAATTACCACCCACAGCCTATGGGAAGAAATTACCATAAGGAAAATCTTTTTGAAAATTTATCTTCCCATCCTTTTGTCTTCTACAAGAAGAAAAGTTAAAACGAGGGCTTCAGATTTTCCCTGAAAATTAAAAAGTCTTTTAAAGATCTCAGGGGGGAAAATTACATTTTTTTGCTGATAACCAGATTTGCTTTAGTCTATCCAAGAAATCACTTTGAAGGAAGTGTTGATCATGTTGTATTACCACATGGGGTCACATGGCATTAATTATATTTAATAAAGAAAATGTAAAAATTTAAACTTTGCAGTTGAGGTTTTCTGCATTCAGAGGCACATTGCCAGCTAGGGAAGGGAGAAAACAAAGTTACAAGTTTCAAAGCTCTGTGACATTGTTTGTGATAAGCATTTGCATTCAGGAACTTTGTTAAGCTGCTGTTCCCATATGTCATGTTGCATTCTGGAAACTATTATGTATAAAATTAGCATAGAAAAAATCTTTCTAAGCAAAATCCAACTTGTTAGAAAGGTAAAAAGGGATTGTGTGGTTTACAGAGGACCGAAGTATCTCGGCTGAATGAGGACCTGGGGGGTGTCCTGGGTTTTTTCTGATATAGTTTGGGAGCATTTTCTCTGGGCTGGACACACCATGCAGAGGGTCCTGCAGGCTGGACACCACCTTTCCAAACAGGGGGATTGGATGGATCAGCTTTCCTGAATTTCACTGGGAAATGATTGCTGGGTGTTTGTGTCAGCCTTTTTTATGGTCCCATAAGAGCCCAAGACATTTCACCTCCGGAGAAATAGGAGAATATTGGCATCTGTAAAAACATATCCTGATATAGCAGATATATGCAGTGCAGGTGGAGAGATTAAGTTTCAAATAAGTTACTTCTACAAACCTCATTTACTGTTAATGGCATTTGGGGTTGCCTATATTTTCTGCCCTTGGTGCTTCCTCTCATTAAGGGAAATGAAAGAGTTGAAGTTATGGATCTGTAATTGCTCTTTAGGTAAGGATTATTCATTGTCTTCCTGAAGAATGTGATGCGGAATAGAGCCCTGGCATGCCAAAAATGATCCTCAAGCAGAAAACAACTGCACTGAGCATTTCTGAAGGTGCTGCACATGATTAATCCACCTCAGAGCAGTAGTATTCCTCATCTGCAGTATGCTGTTAGTCAGGAATCGTTGCTGTTTTTCTTAATGAAGTTTTAATAAAGTGTTTAAGCTGCTGAAGTTACCTGAAAGTTCAGCTCTTTGCTGTTCAACACATTTTACTTGGGAGACAGTGGAGGACCATGTGAAAAGTGGGTGACTGGTGGAGAGCAGCTGGATGTGAGCCCAGGTGGGAAAGAAGGCTGAGGGCACCTGGGTTGGATCAGGAATAATGTGGGCACAGCCCCAGGGCAGTGAGTGTCCCTGTGCCAGCTCTGCTGGGCACCTCCAGTGCTGGGGCACTCCTGGGACCCTCAGACAGAAGGATATTGAGGGGCTGGAGCCTGTCCAGGGCAGGGAATAGGTTGGGAAGGGGCTGAGGGAGCTGAGGGGGCTCAGCCTGGAGAAAAGGAGGCTCGGGGGGACCTTCTGGCTCTCTGAACCCCCTGCCAGGAGGGGGGAGCCAGGGAGGGTTGGACTCTGCTCCAGGTACAGGGACAGGAGGAGAGGGAACGGCCTCAGGCTGGGCCAGGGCAGGGGCAGGTTGGACATTAGGAGGAATTTCTTCCTGGAAAAGGTGGTCAGGCATTGGAACAGACGTCTTAGCCTAGCAGTGGAGTCGCTGAAGTGTTCAGAAACCTGTAGGTGTGGCTCTCAAGGTCAGGGATTAATGGTGACCACGGTGGTGGTGCTGGGTTGGACATGACCTTTTCCAGCTTTAATGGTTCTCTCTGCTTGCATTTGTGCCCTTCCTCAAATAAGAAACAAAGAAAAATGTAATAGCATTTTCTCACACTTTATTTCAGCAGCTTCAAGGTAATTCTGTGTATAAACACTTTGCAGTGCTGTTGAAAATGCCCCATTGTTGGACACAGAAGGCTCCTTTAGTGCAATGAGGGATAAAGTGGTGTGGGAGCCACGGTGGGTTCAGCGGGGTTTGTTCCTGCTGCCTTTGGAACACAACCAGCCTTTTTCACACACACCACAGATTTGCTTGCTAAAGTTGCCTGCTTTGTCTGGGGAGGAGGATTAAGGCTTAGACTTTTTATGTTTGATCTGTCTGTGTCCAGGAGGTATTATTTATATGGCTTGGGATTTAGTGCATGATTCACATTTCCAGAAGGAATGAAATCACTTGCTTTTGGTGTGAAGGTTCAGCCTCTGAAGAGGCAGATTACAAAATTTTGATACAATTCTTTGGAAGGAAAAAAAGTAATTGTAAGAGCTTGTATTTAGACTTGACAAGCTAATTAAATGCTGTCCAACTCTTAATTACTAGGACTCTGGTAGAAAAGGAATGTGTAAGTATTTTGTAAATCCATATTTGAACAAGCAATTTTATTTTTTTAAGATTATACATGTTTGGGGTTGGTTCCTTTGTTTTTATTATTAGAATGATCTTAAAAACAAAGTAGAATTTAGGAAAATAAATCGATTAATTTACAAGATATTATGAAAGTATTGTTCACTGGGAGGGTGGGCAGACCCTGGCACAGGTTCTGCCATCCATGGGAGTGTCCAAGGCCAGATTGGGCAGGGCTTGGAGCAACCTGGGCTGGTGGAAGATGTCCCTGCCCATGGCATGGGGTGGAATGGGATGTTCTTTAAGGTCCCTCCCAATCCAAACCACTCTGTGATTCTATGATTTTTCTAATAAAAAGCTCTTCAAATAGACAAGGATGGAAATGCCTCTTTCAAATGGGACATCAAAATAAAATGAGACTGAGATAAACATACTGAGGAGAGAGGGAAAATCAACCCTTGGGCTCACAATGCCCTCCATAAAACACTGGGAATTTGTCATTAATGTCCTTTTTTGTGCGATCTCCATGAGCTGGACACACTCCAGGTTCAGCAACCACCAGCAACCTCCCAAGGCTACAGAAACAGGGATCTGCCACCTACTTTTGTCTGATGTGGGAGAGAAAACCAGAGGACAGACTTGTCCCAGTGCCACCTGGCAAAAGCCAAGAGCTACCAGATTAGAGCAGGAACCCTGGCTGATGTCCACCAAAACAGGGGGTGTTGCTGACCAGGAGGACCATGCCTTGCAAGTGGAGGTTCCAAAAGGAGTTATGCTGAGAAAGGAAATTAGGAGGAGATTTTTGGAGCTGCTCCTGGTAGATATTTGTTTTGCACAGGAAGGATTGTGTGAGATCTTGCAAGGAGGTGTTTATTTGGATTTGTTTTTCATTAGCTGGGTATATTTGTTGTCTATGTGCACACAGACAGAACTGCTGAACCAAGAATAATTGAGAATATGGGATTTTTCTTTGATGAATGTGTAACTCTACTAAAAATGCCTTAATTTGTAAATGGGGTTTTTTTGGAATATCCAGCAGCACCCACCAGTATCCAAATTAAAAAATTGAAACTGGTAATTTTTTGGGTAGTTTATGTACATATTATGGAACTATAAAGTAGGAAAAGTCTTATAAAATAGCAATGATAAAAGTGTTCACAAAAAAAGGAGAATACTTTCCATTAATGAAATCAAGAGGTAAAATATTTGAAGCAAAGTAATGTAATGAAGTATGACTCAGTTAATCTTAGCACTATTAAAAACTTAAAATATTAGAAAAATTCTATAAAATGAAATTACAGCCTTGCAGTAACATTCCTTTTATTCAGTGCTATTTCTCATTTATCAGGTTTCTGCTAATGGCCTTAGAGATTTAGAGGAAATAATCTGAGTGCTGTGCTTCCAAGGGAACTCAGTTAAGTCTGCCTTTTGGATTATTGTTTTGGGATCTGGATGATTTAAAATGAATAAAACCTCCCTGTATAACAGTGATAAAGATTATATGGTTAGCACAGTCTCTTTCAACATACAGCATTTAGGGGAACCTAAGAGTGTAAATTCCTCCAGCATTTGTCATGAAATGAAATAAGGATTTGCATCTGGTCCTAATGGAAAGAAAATCAGCTCCTCTAAAATTTTTAATAGAGAAAAAAAGCACTTTGTTGTTACACTTACCCTAAATGAGTTACGTTGTGTGTTTCAACCTGATGTGCTCACAATTGTCCCAAGAAAATGGAAATATTACATTGAAAAAAATACTTGTCATTTTCAATTTCTGAATATTGTTCTAGAAAAAACCTGAGGTTTTTTTCCATTTAAATTGCTTTATCAATTAATGACATTATTTGGGGTTGTACCACTTTGGGGACTGGTCTGTTGGGGAAGTCAGAGCCGTGAGAACTGAGTGGCCAAGGCTGGGTGTGTTAAAGCACCAACCAGCCAGCAGGGAAATGGGAAACCAGGGGGGAAATCCCTGTTTGCTGACCAGGTAATACACACGTGCCTTTGAAAATCAGAATATTTGGGGGAATACACATCATTTTTTAGATGGTTCTACCTCCTTTGATGTCAGTCTTGGCTCTGTCTTTAATGCCAGTCCTGCAGGAAAGCTGCTCATTTGCTGTTCCACATCCAGCCCATTTTCGAGGTGTATTTTACTGTCACCAGGGGAAATGCAGTGAGAGATTTTACTGCACCTCCACTGAACTACAGCATTTTAAATGGAGGATAATGAGCAACAGCTTTTTTTCTCTAGGATATTTATCAGAGGAAATTACCGTGTTTATGCAGTCTAATACTTAAATATTCTCAAATATTTAACAAGCCACATGTTCTCAGGGCCAGGGCAATTCAATCCTTTGCTCCAGGATATCAAGAGAACTAAAAGCAATAAAATAGGAAATTCAGCAGTAACTTTAATCGATGTGGCTGTTGTTGTACAATATGCTTTCCAAAGCCATTCCACTCTTTTACTGTTTACATAAATGTTTCTATCCACTGTAAGTGTTGTAAACTATTTTCAGTCAGTAACATTATTTTTGTTAGGTAACACCACTAACAGCTTTCCTTTTGAAGTGCTTCGAGTGCCATTGTTTATGACACAAAGCAATCCCTAAATATATTTACAAGCCACAAAGCAACTTGAAAGTTTCCTTTTGATCCTTTTGAGGTTCTCATACAAAACTGTGTGAAAATTATCATCTCTGACGGGTTCCTTGGCTGCAATGGCAATATTTTATGGAAAAGCTTGAAATGCTCTGAAAGGCTGTCTCATCGTGTTTTTGTACTACAAAAGGCTCTCGTTTCAAGCCCAGCCTCTGAAAGTTTCCCCCATCCTGGGCTTCACCAAATTAAAGCCTACCTTCTTCCCCCTGCAATTCTTTTATAATTCTTTAGGTATACAGCCTCTTGTAAAAGTATATAATCTAATTTCAAGCCTAGTTTGCTTCTAATTATCTGTTTATCAGCGATTGAGATTCTTTTTTTCCTCTTTACTCATAAATTCGAAGCTTTTGGAAGAAAAGAACATCTGGTATCGAGAAGGGAATGCATTAATTATCTAGTCTCTAATTTCCTATTTAATTTAATTTTGCCTTATTTTAATTATGAGCCTTTAATTTTGCCTTATTTTATTAATGGTCAGAAAGTAGTTTGTTTTGAGATTGCTGTTCCCAGAGTTCAATTTTCCTGTTAAAAAGTAGACTCTGAACTGGATGAGAGTTTTATATGTTTGTTTGTATGTCATAAATCAATTTCTTGATAGAAGCTGTGACTAATTCTTTGCTTAGCAAGCTCAGCCTCTTGGGTTTCATATGGAGGGTTTTATTTGATCCTTTTCATGAGCTGTTCATAGTCACAGTGTTGATTAATTAAAGAGGTGTTGGGTTTTTTCCCTTTTAATTTTTATTTTTTCATTTGTTTTTCGTGAGTGAAAGGCACAGTGTGAACAAAACTTTCTGTGTAAAAGCAGAATCTGCATTCTAAATAACTTGTGTGTCTGAAAAGAATTTGAATGTTCATAGAACCTTTTGAGATACATTGATTTTTCTAATGATGGTGAAATGTCTTTATCCAAAATTTAATAGAATAAGGCTTTGTTAAATGTGTTCTCTTTTATCTAACACTGTAACAAAGATTCTACAGTACCTCAAAGAACATTTTCCAAACACTTCATTGGTCAGTGGGTCATGAGTTCTCTGGTACTTGGTTTTTATTCAATGTATCTGTTTTTCTAAGGAAAGTCTGCACAGGATCCAGGAGCTGAAGTGTCATTGTATTAATTTGAATGATTTGGAGAATGGTGAATATTTTTATAGGAAAGACTTCTTAAAAACTCTAAGGGATGAACTTTGGATGACTCCCTAAGTGAAAAATATGGGTTTGGAAGTGAAACATTTTGGAAAGAAAGTTGTTTCTCCTGCCAAATCTTCATTATTGTCATTCTGCTTTGGAAGAAGGTGCTCAGACATTCTCTCCTTTCTTAGTCTTGGCAGCACTAAAGGAAATGACTTGCTTTGTAATATTCATGAGAAATCATATCCATGATTTTGGACAGTCAATTCAGCTCTGCTTTCAAGGAAGAACAGAGAACTAGATGCAGTAAAAATATACAAAATATAATAGTGAAAATCAGGCCCTCAGAAAGACCAGGCACTATAACATCAGTTTTACTGCATTAAAAAAACATTGGTTCTAAATTCCTTGAGATTGCTGATCTTATCACTTTAGGTGTTTTTAGTTGCCACTGCCAAATGAAAATATCTTTTCCTATTTTAGTGTTAAACTCAATTAAATAGAGAGACACAGTTCAATAGGCCAATGTTTAAACAAGATTTGAATGTCAATTAAAGTCACAGACTCATTATCACAAATAGACTTCTTGGATTTTCTGCCATTCTTCAGTATATTTGTTATAATCCATTATACCAAATTTCCCCAGGAAGTTATTATTTTAATATAACCTAAACAATTTGGATTCTTTTTCATTTTCAAACATGAAAACAATTTTATTTATCTTTAACTGACATACTTGTCATTGCCAAAATCTTGGTGATCCTTTCCCCTCTGCCTTTAAAGCTCTCACTGAGAAGCAAAGCACAAAGAAATAAAACCTTACCTGGACAAATAATTATCACTTTCAGCAAAGAATTCTTTCTAAAAATAGTTTATTTCATGGTCTATGTGAACATTAACACCTTCAAGACCTGTTTTGGGTGAGAGGGGGTGATGAAGGAGAGCAAAGTTCCAGTGGCACCTCAGCTAAAAATGTGCCAGGCAATTTTACTTTGTTTAGAACTTTATTATTTGAGACAGAAATCAGATCAGAAGAAAAGTGGAGACTCTGTTAATGTATTAAAGTGGCTGGATGGAAAGAGCAGAAACAAACAGCAATAACAGAGTGCAGAGGCAAAGGAGGTGACACCAATTGTGATTTTCGATGCATTACTGAAATCAAATGTGCTGGTTCGTATAAATGGAATATTAATGAAAATGAGTAACTCAAGAGAGATTTGGAGGGGTGGTGGTATGTCAAAGGAATCTTGGTTTCTGGCATGCAAAATGAAACTCCAGGGAACACAGCAGGGAAATCTTTGGGAAGTGGCAAATAATGCACAGGGAAAAAAGCTGGGTGATCATTTCCCTCTGCCTGCTAATGCTGAAGGACACAGAAATTAAATTGGAGGAGGGATCTCAAAATTTGTGGAGTTATGCTTAGAACTGACCTTGTAAAATACTAAGATCAAAGGAGAGAATGTACAGAGAACAAATGAATACTCATTTGGGGAAGTCCAGATTATGTGCATCCTTTGAGTATTGAGGAAATTAGCTGGAAATACCCTGTGGAGCACTGAGAATTTCCCTGGGAGAAGTCACGTTTTCCTGGGAAGGTAAGCAAATATTAGAACAAAGGAAAGAAGTGACAATTTTCAGAGGACAGAGGAGCAAACCTGGTAATTAAAGATAATTTATTTTAAAGGACCAAGGCTTAGCTCACAAAAGGCATTTACAGTAGAACTGGAACAGAATAGAGGCAGTTGGTGTCAGGAAGTGTCATCCTTCTGCCTTCTGCCAGTGCTTCCCAGGGCTCCAGGAAGGTTTATCTATCCTGGTCTGTTTTCATACTCAACATTGTTCTGCTGTATCACAATTTATTCTCTGTTTCACACCCTGCCCTAGGGGAGATCTGTTGTTATTCCAGGTTCCTACTATACAGAAGGAAAGCCCAGATATCCTCACACCATCCCTGATATCCACAGTGCTCTTCCTTTCCACTGATATGGATCTGTGGGTGGCCAAATTATCACCATTCCCAGAAGAATTCAACATAATCTGGCTATAAGGCAAATAAATAAATAAATAAATAAAATATTATGCACAAAAAACTGTGTAGAAGATCCTGGAAAAGCAAGGTTTTGTTTTGGTCAGGCTCAAAGGGTTTAGATGGTTTAGTGGTTTCAGAAGAGTTGGGACTGAATAGTGGGATAAGTAAAGGAGCAGAGAGTCCAGTAAAGTTCAGGGTTGCTTGTGGTAACCAGAGTGAAGTGAAAAGAAAACCATAATCAGCCAGACAGGTGAGGGCATCCCCCACCAAGTAATCAACCCCAACAGCCAGAATGAGATTTGCTCAGTCACAGGCAGATGTTTGGGTTGCTCTACATGCTTCTTAGTGATGATGAATGTTAAAACAAGGCTGAAAATTATGCATATGTTCATGTGATCCTGACAGCAGCAGCTTCTCTGTTAGCTCTTGACTGCCATGACTGATTTCCCCTGTGAGAAAAGTTGCCTGTGTGCCGAGGTTTCAGAGCTGACATGTGTGACAGCCAGTCCCGTGCCTAGGAAAGGGTGAGCCACCAGTGGAGCCAACATTCCTCACTTCCCAGGGCCCTCTTCACTCATACTCAGAAATAATTATCATACTCTGCCTAACTGAGATTTTTGAGATAATTTTTTTCTGTCTTATTTTCAATAGGAAGGTTTTGAGGATGGCATAAATTTGCAGCTAGAAATGAACACTTAAATCAGCTTTGAACCTTCCTGCTGTATCTGACGTGCTTTGACTTCATCTAGAAAGAAAACACCATTATTATACTTAGAATTTTTCAGATCTATTCCCATACCCACTCTTTCTAAATAAAGAGATGGACATTCACTCTAGAGCTGGTTAAAAATTCTGAATCCTGACAGGAGGCCCAGAATCTTGAACACTTGAGCTTAGTGTTTAAACCTTGGCAGAACAGACTTGTTTTCCTTCATCCAGGTAGAACCACTTTGGGTTTTTCCTGGTCAATACACTGGGAATACCATTTGGAGCTATAGAACCCAGCTAGACACAGTCACTGACATTGAGGTTGTGGATTTCAGTGAGAAATCTAAAAAAATAAGCACAGAAAATAAGAGCAGTAAAAATAAATAATTTGTTGAAGTCCAGTTAAGTTGCGGTTGTGGCCAAAGTCAAAATTTTGTGTGTCATGATAATTCTGGGGTTAATCTAAGAGCAATTAAGACCTTCAGTCATGGGATAACTTTCTCTTTCATGGTAATATTATTCTGAATGCAGCTTGCTAACGAATTGTGAATGGCAAACAGGAGCCATCAAGCAAATGGCACCCAACAAAAGCAGATGAATCCAGCCTGGCACCAGCCTGGCAAGGGATGTCAGAGAATAATCTCACCAGGGCAGATTTGCATGCTCAGACCCCGAACTGCTCTGACTGTGTGGATGTGTGATGACAAACTGACAATTGTGCCTGAAGAATATTGAAATTCCAGCATTTCAGGAGCAAAAGAACAAGCTGATTATGGTGCAGGAACAAGGTTCAGAGCACGGAGATGGAGTGAAATGTCATTCAGGAACTCGGATGAAACAGGATGTTTATTTTCTGAATCACAAATGACAGCAAGATTTCCTTAACAAAATATTCATGATTTCTTGGAATTACTCATAAAACGGAGCTCAGAAGAGTATAAGCTGCAAAATTATGTATCATTCATGTAAATTTTCCAGATATTATACTCAGGTCATAAAGCATAATGCCAAAATAAAATAGAATGGCAGTAAATACCAGAGGCATTTGTTAGACCATCCTGATAATTAGAGAGTTTATTCCCACGAGAGTGGAATTGCTGTAATGTATGCAAGCAGGATGGTTGAAAACAGCCCTCTTAATAAATGCAGTTGACAGAAAATACACTGCAGAAAGATTATTGGTAAAGGCATGTAAAGTAAGAGGTTTGGCAGGAATTTTGGAACACAAATGTGCATCACTCAAAGGGAAAGATTTGTGTCTGGGGAACAAGCTGTCTTTGTAAACAGGATTATACCCAGAACAGGCATCTAAACAACATGTATGAATTCCCTCAAAAAGTAAAACATCATCCAACAGAAATAGGGGCTGTGAGGAATATTTTGGTGGCAGTTCCTTCAGGTTGTTACTCGAAACAGTTAAAATTGTAGAATGAGTTTTATTAATTTTTGAGTTTAATTGTTTATTTAATTGTTGCATTAACCAGTCACTTTGCTTCTCTCTGCCCATAACAGATGTTCATTATAAAAACTGAATACATTAAGATGATTACATTATTCAAACTCTTTGATAATTCATTTGTATTAAAACCATAAGACTCTGTTGACATTTCCCTAGGGTACATTTGGTGAGGTTAAGCAGGATAAATGTCACAGTTAGTAATGCTGTTAAGATAAAAACCTTGCAGAGGAGCTACATATTATTTTTCTGCTTCATGGTCCTTAACAGCAACTTTTAGAGCTGTATTTCCTTTTTAAATGATGTATTATACCTTGAAAAGTAAAATAAAATGACCTGAAATTATTAATCTTGCTCATTTCCTCAAGAAAAGAAATGAATAGGAGAACTATTAAAGAAGTATGCATGATTTTTTTTTTAAAGTTTTGAAAAAAAATTGTTATGCATAAGTGTAATGGCCATGGGGAGATGAGGTATGGAAGAGATGAGGTATGGAGGAATATGTCTTAAAAAGAATGAAAGGTTTGTATTAATTTCAGTGAAAACGCTTCAAAAAAGGGAATTGAGCCATAAAATCACTAAGATTCAAGAGGTATCTCAAATACAGCACATATATCAATATTTTGGAAATCCCTCAATACAGATCATCATGTAGCTGGAGACAAGATTAGGTTGGATGAGGTCCCTCATTTCATCCTCTTTCTCAAGCCAGGGCTAAACACCAAGAATAATTGAAATAAAACTATGCCCGTTCCATTTCTATTTGTAAAGTTTTGGAAGGAAATTTGGGTTGGTCATGGATTCCTCCAGGTTTGAAGAAGTGGAAGAACTTGAATGGATTCTTCATTTTGCATCATTTCTTTTGTCCTTGGAACCAGAGCAGGACATGCAACTTCTGCCTCTCCCAGTTTTCCCTCTAGAATATTCTTGTTCCTGTGAGTATTCTCAAATATTCAGTTTGTGCCTTTCCATTAATCCCAAGGTGTTGCTCAACCTTCAGTGAACTGGGATTATTGTAACAGTTACTTGTTGATGTTTCAGGTACTGGAAGTTTTTCTTCAAGCCTTGGTTAAAACCCATAAAAAGGAAATTAAGGTAAAGAATAATTGCAGCAGCTCCAGTTGGCAAGAAGAATAGATGGATGAAGAGGAATATAAAAAGTTTTGCTTATTTTTTAATTCAGAAAAATGAACAAGGGGACACTTAATAATGAAAGTTAATTTGATACTGCTCAGCTGCTTATGAGGGGGTTTAGGTTTGATCTCTTTTCTGTGTTTGGGTCATGCCCAATAACTGATTGAAAAATTACTTATAAATATTACTGATTATCAAACAAGTGACAATTTCACTGTTGCCCTTAATTACAATATCTTTGACTAGACTGAGGAGGAACAAAGTTGGTCCTGAAAAGAATCTTAATTATTAATAGAAAATACTTATAATGCATCTTTTGTGAGAGGAGAGCCACAGTGTCAGAGGTTAAAAACGGGACCAACCAGCTAAGAAATCAAAAAATGCCATACCGTAGTTGTACACTAAAGGATCCACTTGGATTTGCTATGCAGAGTCTTAAAATTTCTAAATTATTTATTTAAAATTTATCTTTTTCCCTCCCCCACATGCCAGAGTGAAAGGTGATTGCTTATAAATTAATAGGTAATTTTAAAAATTGCTGTTAATTTCAGTCGTTTTTACAGATGTCCAAATGAGAGGCTTTTTAAATCATGAAATCCAAAATTGTCTTGTATCTTAAGCATATAAACAACTCATTGTGCAAACTCTTCAAACGGATTTTTTTTCCCACAATTAGTTCTTCTGTTTCATGCAGTGAAATGAGACCTGGGGTTTCCTTTATTTCCTATTTATTTCATTTTATTTCCTATCTATTTAGTTTTTTACTAAGTGTGTAAAATAGGAGATTTTCCTATGAAATATTCTGCTACTAAAATTAAAGAAGTCAGTTATGAGTTTAAATGATAAAAAAATTAGTTCTGAAGCATTTATTTTATTTTAATTGCACTGAGATACAGGATTTTACCAAAATTGCCCTTTAAAATAGCTCTATATTGTAGTTGATCGTTTTATAGGTGTAAAAAAAGAAAGTATTTGGATATTCCAAGGCTTCCTGTGGCATTTTCAGTGTGAACTCTGAATCTCTCTTGAAGGAAATCAGTGTTTGAGGAAAAGGAGATTTAGAAAAGACTTAATGACATTTTAGGAGTTAAATCTGCATTGTAAACAGACAAGTTGTCATCTGTGAGGGGACTTCAATCCATGATGGTTTTTAAAGTTCAGTGAGTTGCAAACCAATGAGTTACAGTGGAAACTATTTTTCTATTCTGCTCAATCTTTTGTTTCACCAAAGAGAGAAATACTTATTCTGGAATGAAGAAAGGGAGAAGGTGATACCTGCCTGGTCAGTGAAGCCTGGCATTCAAATGGATTTCCACTCCAGTTAAAACTCAGTTTATTTTAGAGATTTCTTTACCTAAAAATATCCTCCTGTAATTCTGGAAGAGCAGGTACAGAGCAGAGCCCAAGGCTCAGATTGTAAGGGTTTATCATCTATGTTGAATGCACAAAGCTGCTCTGATTAAGTCTGATTTCAGAGGAGTTGTGTAATCATCAACATGATTAAATTATCAGCTTGTTTAAGTAACTGTTGTGGAAATGCCAAAAGCAGAGTGTGTTACAGGCTATTTTAAAAACCTCAGCAACTTGCAGAAAACCTTCCATATAAAGAACATCCTTCCAAGGACTGAAATACCAGTGCAAACCCTCAGTGCTTTTCTTCCACATTACAGCTAATTTTCAAGAAGTTAACAGGAAGTTTGTAATCAACTCCTCAAGCCCCATGAGTGCAAATTTTCAGCTCCATATGAATTTTCCAAAACTACAGGGAGGGAACAAGTAGATGAACAAGATGGAGAGTTGGTCATGGCCACCCACAGATTTCCCTTCCTGGATTCCTGTGCCTTTGTCCCGAGGTAAGAGCTGTTCCTTTTGTCCCTCACAGGCCTCTGCTCCAGATGCAGAGCCCGTGTTCCTGTTCTACATGGAGATGTGGGTCCTCCCACCCACACCTGAGCAAGGCCCCTTGGTTGCCCTTTTCTAGTGCTCACTGGAGAACTTGAATCAAAGAATGATTGGGCTCAGAAGGGACCTTATTGCTCAGCCAGTTCCAACCCCCCACCCATCCCATACCCCTCTCCCAATACACCAGGTTGCTCCAAGCCCTGTCCAACTTGGGCTTGGACCCTTCAAGGGTTAAATGGAACTTACAGCCCTGTGTTAATTCATTGTGGCTGCACTCCACGTGTCAAAAATTACCAGTATTAAGCATCCATGCCAGATCCCGAATTTCCAGGTGTTCATTCCGCTTTCTCCTGTCGGTAGGTTGTAGATCAGCAGCAGTGGATACCTTCCTGGGGAGCAGGAAGTTGTTCAGATTACTCTAATCCCAGAATGAGCCCCCAGGGTAAGTGAAATGAATGTTGCCTTTGAAATATCCTCATGCTTGGTTGCTGTTAATGGTGAATGGAGGTTTATACTCCAAAGAAAAAGGCATTTTCCAGGGAGCACCACACAGCTTTATCAAACCCCTTCAGCCCAGAGGCAAAGCTGTCCAGGGCAATCTTGGATAGGAAGCTTGGATGGCACAGCAAGATACAGTAGGGGAAATAAATGCAATGCTAAATACTCACCCTCCACCCCAGCCCTACATAGAGCTTGTGTTTACAGGTTGCTTAATTTTAAATCTTCTTTCAGCATAAAAGCACTACAAGTTTATCACTAACTTCTGCCCCCTTAATAATTCATTTGTGCTGCAGTTGTATGGGTTTAATTAGCTGCTTCTGCTTCGGTGTTCCCATGTCATGTTGTCTCTTTCATTAGATGTCTCCCCTTCATCTGTGTTAGATGTTTGCACATTTCCTTGCTTTAAGCAATGTGGGCTATAATTGGGATCTAAAGTTGGAACATGTCTTCAGTTACCATTTTGTTAATTCCCTTTATTTTCCTGTCAAAACTGTATGTTATCATGGACTGCCAATGAAGTGGAAGAGGAGTCAAAGGTAATCCACATCAACTTTTTTGCTTCTGGCAAAGGTTTGTGTCTTTAGACTTGTTTTCTGTTATAAATGTTCTGTGAAAATATCCAGACTATTTTCAGGTTCTCTTTTCATAGAGACTCTGCACAAGCATGTTACAGAATGCTGGAGGCTTTTAAGCTTTTAAAATCAAAACTATCGATGACATGGTTTGCTCACATTCTCTGCAACTCTTTTATCACTCTTTTCCCTGTCACATATAAATTTAATTTACTTTTTTTAATAATATTAAGCTGGCATTGGAATAGAGTGGAAAACTGAGTTGAAATCTTGCTAAAGTTGGGTTAAAAGGAGAGAAAAGAGAAGGCAGAAACAGCAGTTTGGAAGCTGGAGAAGGTGATGGAACACAGGAAGGGCAGTCTCAGCATGCAGGTATTTGATCAGGTGTATGAAATGGGCTTTGTTTTCCATTTGGAATGATTTTGGGGCCAGATCATGCTTTGATTTTGAACAATGAAATTTTCAGGTGAAAAGATGTGAAGACAGGATGTTCTGCAAAGTTTTGCTCTTAGGCTACTGAAACCGTGGAAGATTTAAATAAAAGTAGTAATGGAGAACACCCTTGTTTAATAACTTAAAGTAAAATTGTGTTTTGCTTTGGAATGCTTGGTTTCCTCACATTCTCAGGCAGGATCTGTGCTCTGCAAATATTCCTGAGGTTGAAAAGCAACTGAGCACTCAGTGTCAGGTGCAGCCCCCAAAATCTTTTCTGGGCACTCACAATCCCACACAAGGACTTGCTCATGTTGACCAAAGCCCCTTGCAGTGATCCCTCTTTTTCTGTGGTTTCCAACTCTGTCTTCTTCCAAGGCTGTGACAACAATTCCTACATTAGATTTGGTTTAAATTCTTCCCAACAACATCTCCTATCTTGATAAAAATCACCCTGAAAAGTCAATTCCTTACATCTTTATGGTTTGACTCAGTTCTGTGCCCCCTGATGTTCTGCACAGTCCTTTACCCTCTTTCAGAGTCGATGCAGTTCTTTAATAGAATTAATGAGGGCAGTTTCACCACCAGGTTCTGCTGCCACACTGTGAATATGAAAAAGTCATGATTTCTGGTTTTTTTCTAAAAAAAGGAGTTTCTTAAATCAAGACAATAGGATAGATTTATAGGCTAAAGAAGTTGTATAGCATGGAGGCATTTTTAATTTCTTAAAAAGGAAATCTTAAATTGATTCTGGTTGAATTGACTGTTTCATTCTAAGATATTTATAGATCAATTACATGAAGTAAGTCTTTGGTTCAATATTAAAATACAAAAGGATAAAATGGGTGGGAATGTCCATATTTTAAACTGTGACATGCATACTAAACTCTCTCAATGAAAACAGTTTCTCTGAGATGTACAGTGACCTCCCCTGGAGTCAGCACTGAGGGCCAAAGCATAAAAATCTTGGTACCAGAATCCAGTAAATAATTCCTTGCAAAATGTTTTTCTCACTATTTTGTCAGGTAATGTCTTGACTCAAAATCCAGCAGGAAATGAATGTAACATAGATGATGGTAATATATATTACCCAATAATGTGCTTTAAATAGCATCATCAAATCAGCCTTTTTATAGGCCATCTATATATAAAATTAAATATGAGATTTTATTTAGAAGGTAGAATTCATCTGTTGGTGAACCAAATAAAAGAATCACAGAAATTCAGGTGAGAAATAACAAAGATTTTGTCTTATATATTATAGAAGGACACCAGATTGAATAAGGATGATTTCCACTTTTCAAAGCAGGAAATTAAAAAAAAACAAAAACAAAAACAAAAAAAAAAACAACAAAAAACAAAAAACCACATAGTTAATTAATATTATAGTTAAAATGAGGTATTAAAAACACATTCAGGGGTTAAAGTACCTCAAATATATCTATATATATGCTATAAATGGATCTGTGACCTGGCACAATGGGCTGACACACACCCTTCTGTCCGTGGATGAAGTTGCTCCTGGAGTCGAAGCGCAGGGTTTCGGCTCCAAGAGAGGTATCGTGGCCGTTGGCTTGAAGGGATATCAGCCCTTTCAGGCACCTATCGAAGGCAGGGTCAGCTCCTCCCGCACCCAGCCCGGCGCAGCTCCCCGGAAAGGGCCACACTCAGAGCCAGGAGTCCACGAGAGAAGCCAATTTTATTGGCGAATGCGGGATTATATTGGGTCAGGGTCGAACTTTCTGGAAAAATGGGAGCGGGCAAAGGTCTGATTGGCTGAGGGGTATGCAAATGAGGAATGACGAAAGGAACCAATGGGAGAACGTGGCATAAACAGAACCATATATGGGAGAGGGGGGCACTGCACCAAATCTGAGCCAATGAGGGAAAGGTTGGCGGGAAAAAGCCCTGAGGGTCTGTGGGGAGAAGAACCTGGATAGGGTTGCTAAAGGGAAATATCATGGATAGACACGATGACCAACGCCATTAACAGGGGAAACATCAATGTATGAGGTGATGTAATGGTTTGACCCATGGCTTCCTCAGTAACCACTGTATCTAAGGAAGTTACAAGTGTTCCCCACCTGTCTTCCTCGTAGCAGAGGGGGACTTGTTTAGGTCTTCTTCTTCCTTGGCTGGGGAGCTGGTGGGAGTTGGTTGGAGTCTGATCCCTCTGGTTGTTGGTGGTTCTCCTGTCCTGGGTGAGATTGTTTCATGCTTGTTCCCCTTCTTTGAGGTTTTTAATTGTGTTTGTCTGATTAATTTGTTTCTTTTGGTTTGGTTTTGTTTTCTTCTCAATTTTCAGTCCCCTTTTTCCCTTTCCCTTTCCCCTGAGGGTGGGATCCTATGTACCGTGTATACAGTGTGATTGTGAATATTAGAAAATACAATTTATTCTTTTTATTCAGTTCAGTTTCTTTTGAGTTCGTTTCTTTTCAGTTTTTTTCCATTTCCTTTGCTGGTAAAGTTCTGGGAAGGGGAAGGGGGGCCAGTCCAGGGTTAGTAACAGTGAGGCCAAACCTGCGACAGGTGAACTGAGTAGAATCTTCAGAAATTGCTCTCAGCTTGCTTGGGTCTGCAGCAACCTCAGCCCCCCCGACCTCTATGTCCTTGTCAATCCATTGTTTATAGTATTTCTGCCACTTGATAAAATCTGGGTCTAACCCAACACCCTTCTCCTCTTTGTGCCAGGACAGGAGCCTGGCACAAATTATTGAATGTGGATTCCAGTTTAAACTATTTTAGGGGTATTTTTATTAACCTTCCAAACACTCAGGCAAAAAACACTGAATGAGTGGCAGATTAAATGTTACAGACACAACCAGAGATCAAGTTCCAGAATACTTGTTCATATTCCTCACTAAAACAGGGAGTTAGGTTTGGGATTTTTCCTATGTCATAATATCTTGGTTTGGAAAAAAAACAAAAACCAAATAAACAAAAAAACCCAAACCCGCAACACTTGGCAAATAATATTCCTTAAGAGCAATCCTGACTAGAACAGAGGAACCAAAGAGTACTTATTTTTAAACAGTTGGGTCTGAAAGGAAGAAAAAGAGGTAGTGGCGACAGGGCCTGGAAAAAAGCAGCATGACAGGGGCAGGAATCAGGAAACCACTTTGGGGAAAGGCTGTAAAACCCATTCTGTAAGGCAGTGTTTTGTTCTGCTCCACTTTCCATGGACACTTTTAAATAGATGCTGAGATTGTTACTGTTATGGAGAGAGAATTCCACCAAGATCTGTGTCGTTACAGCAGAATTGCATCTGCACATCTGGAGTGGAGCAAGAGCTGCCAAGAATGCCAGAAACTTGAGGCTGCACTAATGGATTCCTTCCTCTGGGTGGTCAGGGAACAAACAGGAGGGTGTCCTGTCAGCTGGACAAAGAGAATAACCTTGGAATAAATGATTTTGTTGCATTTTCAGATAAACAGAAGGGTAAACAAAACATGTTGGTTACTGAGGTTTCTAATTCCAAAAGAGCAGACTGAGAAACTAATTAGTGAAGTCAAGATTGAAGTGCCAGGGGACTGAATGTGAAGGAGCTTTGGAATCTGCAAGAAAGGCTTCAAAATCTGTCTGAACTGCAGCACAACCAAGGAAGCAGCAATTTGCTGAAAATGGAATTGTTTCTTCAACATTTGTTTGGAAACCCAATGGGGTGGAAGATGGAAGCCATCAAAAAGGTGAGATGGAATTGGTTTTCAAAGAGAGGCCTTTCTTCAAGAGAGAATGGCCATGGTGCTGCCCCAAAATCTGGCAAAGTTATGCTTCACAAAGGACTTCTTGGGTACTGGATATCAGCCAAAAAAATAAAAATGAAAGAAAGGAGTAATTAGTTTGAGGGAGCAGATAAATGTGTTCATAAATGTGATTTTCCAAATTAATCCCCCACATTTTTATGTTTTGAACCCAATTTGTGTGAGAATGATGGAGTTTTCCAAGGCAGATTAGGAGCAGGTGGGAGCAGTCAGTGCCTCTTTGGCCTCACAACAGTGTTCAGGCTTCCTTCTGCCCTCCCATAAATGCAGAGCTGTGACAGTCACAAAAATAAACTCCTGGGTGGGCAAACAAACCAAACAAATCCAGACATTTTTCCTGATTATTTTTATTGTAAAAGAACAGCTGTTGGAAAGATTTGTGATGTGCTTCATATATTCTGATGATTAGATGAATGATTTGTTTTTACCACTCTGTCATTTATAAGTAGTTTCTTTGATTTCAATACACATAGTTTAACAAGAATTGCTTTTAGAGGGTCTTATTTCTTAAATTTTCCTCTGATCCCTCTGGGCATAAGTGTAAAGCTTGATGGGTTCTGAAGCCACCATGCTAGAAAAAAAGGCAGCTTAACCATAAATACTGTATTGTAATGTAAGATGGGAATTCATAACCTACTTACCTTGCCTTTACAACATGTAATGAGCACTATATATTTTGGCATACACATCTTAATCATAAAAGTAAGTTTTTAGCATCTATTTTAGTGTATTTCACCAATTCTGTGGATTTTCCCCTCTGTAGCAGCTGGTTTGGGGGTTCCTTCTCTGCAGATTTACAGTCAATTCAGGGAAGTTTTCAGGATCAGCAATTCCAAGCAGCTATTACAGATATAATGGGAACTGCTGAAACATCCTCGTAGATCAGGTAGAAGAGGAATCTTTCATAATTTGAAATTTTAATATTTTAAAGCAGTATATTAGGTCACACATTATTTAAAGCACTCAAATTTATTACATTCAGGCATTTTCTTTCACTGCTATCGAGTTCCCCAAGAGCAGAGCTGCTGCTTTCAGACTGTGCTCCACAAAGCAAACCCCTCCTTGCTCTGCAGCATCCTGGGCTTGGCTGCTTAACTTTGGCTTCAGAGCCCACCAAAAACTTTATTCCTTTCAAGAAACCTTCAAAATTTCTGTTTCAAGAGGAAAAAAAAAACACCAGTGATTAATTGAAGAAACTAAACTTCTTCAAGCAACTGGTTAAATCTCAAGAAAGTCTTCAGAAAGGTAAAATAAGACAATGTTTTCAGAGTTCAGATTGACACATGATCATCCAGCTCCTGATTGTGGCACAAATGCACTTTCTGGCCTTACTTATCAATGATGCTTATTAGAATATTCAGTCAGTATTGATTATTGCCTTAACCTGTGATGCTTTTCCTCAGGATTTATATGCTCCAAACTTCTTGGTGTTGTTTTTTTTTTTTTTTAATTTAAAAAAATAAAACAAAACAAGCAAAAAAAATCTCCAGCAATAATTAAAAATCTGAAGTACATGGTTACCTGTAACTTAATTTTCCTCAAAGGGAAATGATGAGTAAATGAGTTTTTGATGCTGGAACCTTATAAAGATGTGTTAACTCCAGGGAGCCTTGGTTTGCTGAGCTGTCTCACCTGTACTCAGACCTCTGTGCTCCTCAGAAGTCCTTTAGTCTTTCCAACCCTAAGATCTCCATCTCCAAGGGTCTCAAATTTCCCAGGCTCCAAATAAGTGCAAAGAAATCCTGCCTTGCTTGTTTCCTTTCCCACTTCTCAAGAACTTCTCTGGCTGTTTGCTCCTCAAATTGAATTTTGATGAAATTTAAATATTTTCACTCTTGATTTTCCTGTTCTGGGTTGGTTTATTTTTAAAAAAGATATTTCTGCTTAATACTGAAGATAATGCTGTTTCTCAGGATGGACATGTGAATTTAAGAAATACCCTAATGATGCAGATAAGAATTAAAAGTTAATATTTTTAATGCATGCTGTAAAATAATAAGTTTAGTAATTGAAGGCTTTCAAGAAATTAGAAGAAAAAGAAAGAATAATTTCTTTTTGTAAAGGGTTTTTAAAGTTGTTTCTACACAAGAAAAAAAGGTGTTATTAAGATACACTTTTTGAGTCAACTGCAAAGTATTGAGCAGAACCAACAGTGTTTTGGTAAAGGATTCATTGCACTGGCAAAATAAGCAGAATATTAGCAAGCAGCCTCTGGTGTTTTGGGAGTGCTGATGGAGTAAAACAACCAAAGAACTTTCATCTCAATTAGCAGTACTCTTTTTCACTACTCTTCCCTATTATTCTTCGAGCTGTATATGAATGGGGTGTCCTGTCTGTGCCCTCAAGAATCAGGGCTGTGCCCAGGTCAGTCCAGTCTCAACCATTTCCCTGCTGCCATCACTGCCAAGTCCAAATAAATGTTCAGCTGTGGACAAATTGGGCACAGGTCCTAATAACTGAGGGGGTTATTTTTGTCATTTCATCTCCTAATGAAAGAATTCTTCCTAAAGCAATTACTGTCCTGTCTAGAAAAGGACTTCGAGTCCTCACACAAGCCAAGAGCCCACGGTTGGCTTGACATCTCCACATAAAATTTAAAGTATTGGATGCACTTGATCGTGTTTGTAGCATAATAATCACATATGTTTGGCTAATTTTCTGTCTCTGTCCTGGTCTAAGAAACTTTGATTAATATTTCATTAATATTTGAAAGAATATTGGGCTACATGGGGGGAAAAACTCAAGGTTGGACAGTGGCTTTAGCCATTATTAATCAAATTCTTATTTATGAGTTTAATTAAGAGAGAATAAAAAGGCAGAGAACTGTAGTTTGTAAAAATGGGATGGTTCTCATGCTTGTTGCTGGGGCAGGAGTTAAATACCACAGGACTGCAGTTCTGCTGTTCTCACTGGAGCCTTTGCCTTAGTGGGGGTGCTGAGTCTTTATGGGCTGCTGTGCAATCCTCTCTGAATAACAAATCACTGCTCTTTCAGTGCCAGCCCTGACCTTTTCCCACTGAAATTCTCTCACACCATCATAAACCAACGTCGACGCGATGGAGACTCATCTGCACCACGACGAGGGATCCTCCATGTGGGTCCTTCAAGAATGAGCCCTCCAGTTGCAATGGGTGACACCAACCTGCCAAACTGCCTGGAAAAAACAGCAGCACAGACTAAATCTGGGTTTTCTGGAACCTTCTGAAGATGTAGAGGAGACAGACACAGCGTTGAGCATCCTCAAAGGTAAACCCAGGAGGTTCTCTTCAAAGCAACGCTGCTGTCGTTGATATTAGTCAGAATAAATACTGAAATCAGGTCTTTCTTTAAAGATGTTGGTGTGTTTTCAGATCAAACTGCTTTTGAGAGCTCCCCACTGGTCTACTCCCAGCAGGGTTTGGGTCTTTTTAGGCAATGAAATGTATTCTGGACAATGCTTGATTGCATTTTTCTCTCTGGAAAATTATCAGGTTTTCATGAAGTTTTTATCCACTTTGAACAGGCACTAGGTATGTGAAGAAGTTCTTTGCATTGGATTTCTTAACTCTCAGATAATTTATTCTCTTCATGTAGTCTTTTGGTGTATGGATTTTTGACAAGGTAGTGACTGTAGTTGTTTTATTTATTACAAATTCCAGATAGTAAAAGAAGTTCAAAGAAAGTGAGGGAATTGAAAAAAGTCATATTAATACATATCTGTGATGAACTCCCAAACTTGTACTACTTTCCACTTACCCTCCTACTCATGTGTGCACACAGATATATATTTTAAAATATTAGATATAATATGGAAAGAAAGAATATGAATCTGTGAGGAGGTATATGGAGCCCAAGGAAGCTGGAGTGGTGCTTTCCTCAAGCAGAAATGAATTTAATTGAAAAGAATATTTCTACTCTTCTTCCATGTGCATTTTTTAGTAATTTCTGTCATTGGAACCACAGTCCATTAGTTCTCTGTGCACCTTCACAACTCCCTGTGTTGCTCAGCACTTATGTATGATCTGTATAAGTTATCTGTGACTTGAAGAACTCGTGTGAGTTATGAAAAGTCCGTGAAATTTTTCCTTTTCCTTTTTCCCTGCTCCATCATGTCCTGCCTGCACTTAACCTTTCCTTATTTAATCCTACTTTAGTCATAATTGCAGACTCTCTGCCCCATTCATTTGGCATCATTCAATTTCTGTGTGATCTTCCCATTTTGTACTATTGGAAAGTAATCTCACAAAAGTTTCAAATGTTTCTTCCACTTGCATTATGACACAAGAATAAAAAATATCACCAAGGAAACAGGAGACTTCAGAGACAATTTATTCTTTTAAGTCAGACCAAAGTTTAATTTAGATGAAAATCCTGCAAGACATAATTCCTCACAAAGTCAGTAATGTTCTTCTCATTACCTGGTAATGATAGTCTAATTCTATCAAAAGGAATTTTTAATACTATAGCTGCATGTCTGAAACTTAACAATTTAGACTGAAGATGACACTATCCAAAAGCTTATGAAAACACATTAACTGCAGCTGGAATAAATCACCAACAAAGAACATTGTCATTTTCTCAGCTGATATTTCACCTTTTTGGCCCCATCCCGATACAGCTTTTACATTTTGAGGTAGTGGCACGTCAGTGACTGGCACATCAGTGACTGGCACATCCAACCCCACGGGAGGGCACAGGAGGTCACAGGGAGAAGTTTCTTCTGCTTCTGGTGTTCTTTCTCCCTTGTTTGCTTTGTATCCAGCAAGCACCATCCTGCTTTTCTGGGTAGCTTTGCCACATTAAACCCTGTGTTGCTGAGGAAGGTCTAATTCCTGGAGGTGGACAGGGTCCTTCGTGCAGCATTTGTGTGTTGTCCACCACAGTGGGTCTCACAGGTCACTCTGGTTGGTGACTGATGAAACTCCATAAAGGTGGTCAAAGTTCCCCTTCTGCAGTGGAGTTCCAACAATTTAAAAGAGCTTTAGTCTGAATGTGTGCTTCGATTAGACAATAAAAGGGGTGTGCCCTTTTTCTCTTCATTGAAATGTAGGAATACTTAAAAAAGGAACCCACGACTTAGTTTTGCAAATGCATTCACAGCTCAAAACCAACTGTATTTCAAATTTTTTTATTTATGATTCAGATTGTTAACTTATTAACTGCAATCATAGAGTATAAAACTTCAGCCTGAGTTATAAAAAAAATTTGTTATTTCCCTCTAAGTGCTAAAACACACTTGGAGAAACAGGGAAATATATTAAACATTTCACCTTCAGACTATTAAAGTAGTATTTGTACTTTTGTGTTTTCCCCTTTATTATTATTTCTCCTTTCTTACAAGCAAAATATGGCAAGGAATTTCCAGTTCTTATATGCTTTTTGATTTTTCTTCCATACATTGTGTGAATATAGAAAAGGCTGAAAGTTTTCATTTCACATTTTTAATAAAGAAAATAAGCTTTGTGATTCATTTTATGGGCCCTTAATAGTGCTCTGCATATTGGCTAAAGCTCAGAGTCAGAGCTGAATTTCCTGTCACAGTCATTTAACCTTAGAATTTAACCCATGAGAAGCAGATTCCAAAAGTATTGATATTAAAGACTGAGTTTTTGTCTTAATTTTGCTGGCAGTGTTCTATAAAATTAGATTTCTGCCAAGTCATTTGACTTTTATTTTTTAGCCCGTTATCCTGCCCTTGTTAGTCTAAATTTTGTTTGCAATTGATAGTCTTCATCCATCCCCTACATGAATTAAATAACTTATCTTTTCCCAAAGTACCTGCATCCTCTTGTAAGTGGAATAATCAGCCTATGGAGAGTGTCTGTCCTTTCATTTCAAACTGGAATAATCAGTAGTAGCAGGAGAAAAGAAGGAAGGATCTGTTGTGGTAATGTCAGCACTTCCTGGGAAGTGTTTTGTAGTTTTTTGTGATAGTGATGCCTTTTCTCATATTCCTGTCTGAAGAGTTCTTTGCATGATCACAGAATAATTCATGAAAGAACCCAGGAGACACCAACTCCATATCTCTGAGAGGATGCAGCCTGAACATCTGCTGAAGCCTGTGGGTTGAAGGAAAACCTGCAGCACTGGTGCTGCCCTTCCTTCCCTTTGTAAATTCTTGTTTGCCGTATGTTTCTCCATCATGACTGAGATGCTGCACCTGTGACTGTACAGAAAATGCCAGGGAGCTCTGGCAGCTTTCCAGGCTGTTTGTGAGAGAGCACAGCTTGGAGGAACTCATGAAAAATGGTCCAATGGATGGACTGCTGGTTGCTTGCAGTGTAGCTATAAACTTTCAGGAGGTGAAATCCTAAATCAGATATAGTATGATAAAGCAAAACCCATCTGGGTTTCCATTGTAGTGTTAGGTCACTTATATTTTTCAGAAACAATTAGCCATCTTTGAATACTTGTAGAACATTCATAAGAAAAAAATCTGAAATTTAATACTGGACATTCAAACACAACACAATTTTTGTTTCTACACGTTGTCCATCCTAATGCTCATGGTTTATTCCAGTTGTAGGTTGGAAACTGTGGGTGAGGTTTATCAGTTAATGCCCTTTGCTCCTTTCAGCAGGACTGTTGTGTGTTGATCTCAGAGTACAAATCCCAAAGAGCTGTGTCTCACATTTGTGCCTTGGGTTTGGTTTTACATGCTCTGGAGTTCCTCACTAGTTCATTACACTGCCTTAAACCAGCTCCTGAGAGATGCCCTGATGAAGGAACTTTTACAGTCACTACACAAGATCTGTTTCTTCCCTAATGCCACATAATTTTGACACTGCTGATATACACCATGCAAGGTCCTGTTGTGTTATAAAATATTCATTCTGCTTAACTTTTAACAAATAATACAGAGACTAAAATATCCAACTATGGAAATAATTCAACAATGAGCTGGCAAGAGGCTTCTCAATCTCACTGTCCTTTCCATGGATGGAACAAAAGGGATTCTAACTTGAAGACTATCAGTTATTTAAAGCTCAGAAAGTGGAATTAGGATTGTTCTTAAGTACTTCTGGCAAAACTGGGCCATGTTTTTTCCTGCAACAATGTCTGAGGCAGCTGGAATAAACAGGGTCATCTGAGGGGACAGTTGAGATGATGATCAAGGAAAAAGCAATCAGAGAGATTTCCAACCAGCCTTCATTAGTTGAGGGCAAATACATTTTAAAGGACGTAAATCTAAGAGGAAGTTTGTTGTGCAATGGAAAACTGCCTGGATGGCAAGAGATTTGGAAGATGGACTTTGGATTTGTTCTGGTTAAAAACCCCAAGGTGTGTGTCTGACACACACATGATGTGGGGAGGCAGAGCAGATGCTTTACTGAGGGCCTGGAATATAAATCAGTGTGGGAGTGTTACCCTGGGCACAGCTGAGGGGAGTTCTGTTCTGAACAAAACCTCTGAATTAGAGGAGTTCAACAAGTGGGATTTCCCTCTTATCCCACTGTGAATTGCAGGAAGTTTTATAGTAAACCAGTTTAATCCTCACTAAAGTTAAACCTTGGGGTGGAATGTGCTGATTCAGCACATTTGTACTGGATAAAACTGCATTTTTGTCGACATCTCTTCTCTTCTAATTCTCCATTATTTGCTTAATCAGCTAATCCTTTTACCTTTCTGTGAATGTAAGAAACAAAAAAACATCATTTCAATGTGATGGTTGACATCAGTAAAATGGTTACCCTTCAGTCCACAGGGCCACAAGTGAAGTTTGACAGGTTAGTAATTAAACATTAACCCCCCCTAAACTCCACCTCTCTCAAAATTGTAGGGAAACAACAATTTTTGTTACATCACCTCAATGATTAACTTCTGAAATAGTATATAAAAAATAGAAACAGTGCTTTTCTATTTTGTCCCTCTTCAGCCATGGCACACATTGCCTTTTTCACTCTGATTTCTTTTTCAATTAATTATTTTTAATGAAAATAGCTGCAGGTATCACTCTGTCCTCAGCACTTGAAATCCAGGAGTGTTGCAAGAATTTGCAGCTGCATCTCATATATTTTGAGGCCCGTTAATGTTTTTGGTGCACTCTCCAAGGAAATTTGCTGTTCTTTTCACCCATTTTGGGGAACTCTGCATTTATTCTCAGCATCATCAGTTCAGTGTCTGTTCCTTTTAATTCAAGCTGGCTTAGATTCTTTAAACTAGTCTTGTAAATTAGAAGCTTGTGTTTTACTCTTGCTTTCTTAAATATATATTCATTTTTAAAGTAGGGTTTATAGACTTAAAAAAGGTGTTGGGTTTGGTTTGGTGTATTTGTTTTGTTTCAAAATGTCTCGTACAATTAAAAACCAGTGGGTTGATAAACTTTGGATGTTTCTGGGGTTTGGGCTTTTTCATTTTTTTTCTTGGATTGCTTTGAATTGCTTGTTGAAAATGGCATTATGCTGGAAAAAATATTTAATATTCAAGGATTGGCCACTGTGAGTCATTTTGAGGTGTAGTAACGTTAGAAATGGGAGATTAATGGGTAAAATAATATACATTATACACTTTTGCTTAAGGGTGCAATGACATGAAGAAAGGTTAAGATGGAAGAATCTAAATGAAAATGCATGAGTTCTGCAGCTTCCTGGAAAAGAATGCCAGCAGAATACTAAAAGCCTTTTTTTGGAATGATCATGTATTTCTATCCCCACTAAAAATGTCTTTTCCAATTTTATTTCAATATTTTAGAATTAGGAAAATGCTTATGAAAATACCGTTGGGGTTTTTTTTTTTTTCTTGCTTGAGGTTAGAATTGGAGTCTTTTGCTCTGACCTTTTAAAATACATTTGTCTTTGTTTGTGTTTCCATTTAATATTTTCTGGAGAAATAACTAAAATGTATCCATCCAACTAAACTATATCCATCACAAATCCATACCTGGTTAGTAATTCTTGTCTTTGTCATATCTCATCAGCAGAATCAGCTTATAAAATATTTGACCAGTGACTGGAGAGTTCCCATTTGTTTAGTTTGTAGACAGGTGGCTTGTTTTAATAGCAAAATTAATGACATGATACATGATTGTCAAATGAAGTATAAATTTCAGACAAGACCTTGTGTTTTAAAACAGGCTGGGTAGGAAGAAATGGCATAGCAGCATTGCAGCCATTTTTAGCATCACAGGACAGTCTGGGTTGGGAGGCATCTCTGGAGACCATCTGGTCCAACCTTCTGTGGAAAGGTTATCCCTGTCAAGCTCAGGCAGGAATATTTCCAGCCAGGGAGATTCCACCACTTCTCTGTAACTTATTCCAATGTTGTTGGCTTTTCTTGCAATTGTTTTCTTATTCCAGACCAATATTTCCCCTTGAGCAACTGAGGCCTCTTGTCCTCCATCATTCCAGAGTTGCATTTCAGGTACTGGAAGTTTGTGATGTTTTTTTCCCTGAGCCTTCTTTACTCTTTGGTGAACAAAAATTCTCTCATCCTTCCAAGTTCTCCAGGTGTCTGATTATCTTTGTTTTCTCCTGCTGTACCTTTTCCCTTTTTTATTGTCTCCTGGAAACTGGAGGACCAGAAGTGCACAGAGGCTTCCAGGTGTGACCTGGTGAGTGTCCAATGGCTTGGAGTGATCACAGCCCCTCATCTTTGTGCCTTTCTCTTGCTGATGGAACCCAAGACGTTGTGAACAGTTTTGCCTGTCAGGGTGTATTTCTGGCCAGCCCATTGTTCATAAAAATTCCAAATTAAACCCAAATTCCCAGCAGTAATGATCCCTGACTTTATCATATCCCAGGAGGTGCCTCCAGGCCTGCCTTTGGAGACTTAACATTTTCCTTTCTATGAACAAACCCTGATTTCTCTTTGTAAACCCATCTGAAGGCTTTTATTAAAACAACCAATATATTTCAGAGCATGTTATTTACACAGTCCCTTTACTTAGACTTGATAATTAATACAAGATGCCATTGGATTTTTTAATTTATTTTTTTGCTAGTGATTTTAAACCTCCTTTAGTGGTTGGCCAAAGAAAATGAAGATTTATTGATATACTCTATTTACCCCCTATTGTATGTAACCTTCACACAATAATCAATCCTGCCAGGACTATGGATCCTGAGTCTACCACTCAAAGGTCAAAAGTGAGAAAAATTGATCCTCTGTTGTATATCAAGATATATAGTCTTTCTCCAACATGCCTCTCATTAACATTTCTAGAATAACACTCTTTTAATAGAGTTTTTCAGCTGAAGTCTCACATCCAAACTTTTTCACCAGAATTATACCAGAATTTTAAAATTACAGTTGGAAATCACAGCCAGTTATTTTTAGTACGAGAGGAACCTGTTAGTTACAGAAAGAGAAATCAACCATTATGTCATTTGGAAGTTTTTACAATTAAAAGTTTTATTCCTGGAGGAACTGAAAGACAATTAAATGAAATGCTAACAACAAATTAAATGCTTTATAGGTCAGTCATCCCATTAGGTCTCTTTAGGGAAGCTGTTCTCATATAAAGCATGCCATAACCTATTTGCATAATGATTCTATCTTAACTGTGCCTTCTGCTCCTTTATGGTGTGTTGTTTATCCTCGTGCAGGGCTGAGAGAGTGGAATTGCAAAGGAAGGAAAGGTGCTATTTATGGCAGACAAAACATTGCCCCATCCCATGGATTATGCAGGACAGCACCCAACCTGCAAAGGTGATTTAATACACACAGACATCATCCTTCCCTCACTGCTGTGCCTTAATTGTTTGAATTATATATACCAGATTACACTCACAAAAGCAGTCCCAGCTTAGAGCATGGGGAAGCTTGGGAAAGAAAACACAACGTTTCTAAAGACAGTGCTAATGGTCTGAGCTGGTTTGGAAAAGCAAACCCTTCTCCTAGAGGGTAAAACCATTTCTGAGAGTGCTCATCTCTGAATCACACCGACACCAACATTGTTTCAAATTTTTTGAGGAGAAGAAAATTCATAAAATGAGTCTTGATCTCTGGCTTTGTGTTATAGCCTTGTTGTTTACAAGATTGGCTTTATCTCTCTGATCAGAAAGTGAAGAGCTAAAAATCTTGGTCTGCAGTCAGAAACCTCTGTCTTTATATTTTTAACTATACTGTTTTCAAAATACAGGAAAGAAACATAAACAACTCTGTTAAGTAACATTTGAACTCGCAAGTGTCAACTTACTTGACCAGCTGTAAGGAGTTCCTAAAGCTCATTTCCCAGAAACCTAATTTCATCCCTCTGGCTTATGTATTACCCCAGAAAAGTAATCAAGAGTCTCAATATTCACTTTCCTTGCTCCTCTATCTAAGCAGATGTTCTTTGATCTCCACACCAGTTGCACATGGAAGGTACTGGGTGCATAATTTGCAGGAATTGTTGTGATAAAGCCATGGGATCACAAGTCCTTGGTGGCACCAAGTTTCTTGCAGTTTACCATCTTTACCTGATTAACTAGTCAGTCAATTTTCTATTCCAACACAAGGGAAGTGAATCCAAGAACAGGACTGAACCTCCTCTTTCAGTGGCAGAAAACCCTTGGACAGGTTTCTTTATCCCCAAGCCACACATCAGTGACAGCAAGGTGTCCTGCACAAGCTCTCCCAGCGTTACAGCTGCACTGCAGCACAGCTCCCGCTTGGGTTTTCAAGGTGTTCAAGACTTTGGGGTGTCTGACTAATTCCTGAAATAGTTCTGCCTTTCTGTTTGGGAGTTCTCAGTTCACAATAGCTTTAAAAGTAGATATTAAACAGCTTCAAAAGTAGGTATTAAATAATCATTATTTACAAGTGGCTTTTCCCAGGACTCTCAGATTGCTAAGGAGGAGGATCTTAATTTTTAAGTTCTTTGTGTTTCAGTCATCACATTTTATAGGGATTTTCTGTTCTTGAGTTGATGCAATGAAGTCTAGACTCTCTTCAAGAAAGACAGTTTTAAACTCTATTTTGGCATATGCTGCAAACTTTTGTCTCAACTGTCTTGGCCCTGTAGCTGAAAATGCTCAGATTTGGCACTGCCTGTGACCCTGCCCTGGGTTCTGTGCCAGGTCACACAGTTCAACTGGTCCTACTGATTTTACTAACGAGGACTTTGGATTTTTGCTTTGTAAGAAAGTCTTTCCATGCATGCAAACCTCTCCTGCCACTGGCATGAAGCCTTGGTTCACTTTCCAGACCTTGAGAGCGCATCACCCACAGTGCAGCCAAGCACAATTCCAGTTGGAAAACTTCAACACTGGATACAGAAGTACCAGGCACAGCCAATATCTTTGTTGCTGTTGGCCAAAGCACTGATCTATCTTTATATGTTTTGCCTGAGTATGAGCAGGATTTGGACCTCTGTGCAAAAAGCTGAGAATTGCCTTATATCCTTTAATGAATTATTTCCTTCCAGCTCAATGTGTATTTCTCAGCAGGAGTATGACACTAAATGTCATGTAAATGAATTAAGCAATTTCCTCCAGAGACTGGAAATAACTTCCTTCTGTTACTGAGGAATTTCAAGGAACATCCTCTGGTGGACCTTAGCAAATTAAAAAGTGGTGTCTCAGCCCTTCCCTCAGCATATATCCAGTATTTACCTTTCCTCTTTATAGTGTTCAAATGTTGGCTACAAATCTAACTTGGGAAGAAAATAAATCACTACTCTGTTTAGAACCAAAGGTGATGTAGATGAGATTACTCTGTATATTTAAGGTGAAATGAATGTAGACAATTAGCTTCTCTTCAAGTTAAGTGCACCAAAATGAGGCTTCCCTTAGTTCTTTATTTAGAGCACATCTGAAATAGGTGTTTTGGGTTTAGAGGGACCTCCCTGCTGTGGTCCAGACTTTTAAAGAATGAACAGATTATCTGACTTGCTTTTAAGTGTCTCCAGTGATAGGAAGTCCTGCAACCCCTCCTTCTGCCAGGACTGATGTAAGGATTGGCTTCCCAATTTTGTCACTTGGGTGTGACCCTTTGTGTTCTGTTTCCTGAATATGCAGATTTTTAAACCATTTTAGAAACTTATAAATTCCAGAGCATACCAAGTCCTTTATTTGGTCCACTTTCTGTCAGAGGATTTCAGGTGTTGTTGCTTATGAATGGAATATGTGGGTGTCTCACAAGTAAAGATGAACATTTTTAACTCCCTTGTTTCATCATAAGCTGATGTGAATAGCCTTAAGCTTATGATGCAACACTTTCTCTCTGTGCATCATGTTAAGTGGAGGAAACACATTTTAGTCCAACAAACTCACTTTTTAGTCCGACAAATTATGAACAGTGAGGGAAAAGTGCTTTTTCTGGTCACCTATTTTTGTTCTATTCAAGATAGAAAGAAACATCAAATGGAAAATACTACGTAATGTTTAAGTTTTAAAAAATTCTCTTTTACTTACCCAATTAGATGTTCAGCATTCATTTATTTTCCCATAAATCCAGTATCATTTATGCAACTGGATTTTTGCATGTTTATTGCACTACTTTTGATTTATTTTTTTTTAATGTGAGTTCTCATACATAAAACACTTGATCTTACTACAGTGAGGAATAAAGGGCAAAAGAGGAGAACAAATTTACATACAAAGTACAGTCTGAGGCACATTCTGCTGGATTGTGCATCTTCAAAGACTTTCTCTGGAAGGATCTTATAAACAAGATTTCTTCCTGGTTACAGTGATCCAAAGCACTATGTGCATAAATTTTCCCCCACTGATTTAAAGCAGAGGATGTTTGTTGAAGCTGTGTTTTATCTGCAATATACTGCATAATTTAGACAATTATTATTATAGAAAACATATCATTGATATGATTATTTGCAGGCTATAACAGCACATGACACTAAACAGAGCTCGTGCATGAGATGCCATTCCAGAATTATGTCTAAGTGTTTGAATTTACTCAATTTGAAGACAGACATTTGTGTGGACGCCTTGTAAGTTTGTTATGGCTGAAATAACAAAAAAAAACAAAACAAAACAAACAAAAAAAAAATAAAACAAAAAAACACATTCCACCAGGTTTTGATTCACTGTTGTAACACTCGGCACTCAAAGCAGCACAGAAAACCACCAGACTAAACATTCCAAGTCCCCTCTGCTGATACCAGCACTGCCTCCCTGCTTTTAACACCCTTCATTAATGACCACCCCGTGCCAGATGTGCCCCTGCTTAAAGGGCTAAAAATAACCCCTAAGTTGTTCCCTGGCACAGGCTCAGCTGCCACAAAGAGGAGCTTATGGCAATAATTATTGTGCTGCCTTCAAGGTTTATGTGGCAATTGAACACACAATTTGGGATTTCTGCACTGAGAATGGACTTGAGGCCACTGCCCAGGATGGCAGAGAAAAGTTGGGATAGAAAGGGAGGAAAACACAATTCATTTTGTCCAAGAGTTCTACTTAAAGCAGAGAACAGACGGACAGTTTGTAAATCTGAAAATCCCATCACTTGCCAGCTGTAGTATGTCATATACACCATGTCTGCCTCAAAGATACAGGAAATTCCACTTGAAGTGTTGGCAGGAATCAGGAATATTCTGCCAGTTTTTTACTGTTACAGAAAGATAATTTGCTGTTTCTTACAAACTAATATGTAGGATGAGGGAAAAGCTGATATTTAATATTTTAGTTGGAGGAGGAGAAAGAAACAGGGCAAGGAATAAAATAAATCCTTATAGAAACTTCCTCCTAAGGATTCTTTTAACACATGAAACTTATTTTGAAGTGCATGTGAACATTATATATGCAGCCTTTGAAGTGTCCAAGGCCAGGTTGGAGCAACATGGAATGATGGAAGGTGTCCCTGTGGGACAAAATGAGCTTTAAGGTCCCTCTCAACCCAAACCATTTTGTGTTTCTATGGTTTAATCAGTTCTGTTCTCTTAAGTACTCTGTAAATATTGGTTGAAATTTAAGTCTATTTTCCCTGTGTGCTTTTTGGCTCTTGTACAGAGCTGGAATCTATACAGTCTCATAATTTAAAAATTATAATAAAGGTAAGTGAAACTATTCCCTTTTAATTCTTCTGATCTTGACTAGCATTGGGAATGATGTTTCCCACATTCTTTGCATGTCCATTTACAGGCTGACATTTGAGTTATTTAAAAAAAAAAAAGTATTTTTGTTCTTTGTTTTTCCTTTTTTTTTCTTCCCTTCTCAGTTTGATCCTCAAGGCAGGAAGGACAAAGGAAAACGAAGCTTTGAAAGGTTGATTGTCTTCTGCTGTCTCCAAAAGGAAAATCTCAATAAGGAAATAAGTTCTAAGTTCTGGTACTTCTACAGAGAAAAAGTAATGGAGTCTTTCTGCAGTCCTGGAAGTAAGTTCTCCCAAAATGATTTCTTAATGAGAGCCTCAATAATTCCCCCCCAAAAAAGACAAAATCAGTTGGCAAAAGCAGTTGGAATCACTGGTACGGTGCTCTGAAAAAATACCACATTTCAAATGCAGCACTCAAGATTATAATGGTGTTTTGAAAGACATTAGATTGACAATGTCTAATACTGTCCTCATTTTGTCCAGAAACTGTACAAAATTTAAAGTTAATCAAGTTTTTAAAAATATGTTCTGATATAGTTGACTTTTCAAATGATCTTTAATTAGCATTGAAATGTCATGGCTGGAAATTTAAGTGTGTACAAAGGTACAAATTTAATCCACGTGCTGTGGCAGCACCAGGTTATGAATCCCATCAGCTTTTACAAACTGATCACAAAACTGAGTTTTACTGTGAAAACCTTTTGTTCTTTTCATATATTTTTGGAAATATGTGCAAATTTGTTCTCAAGCAAATATAATTTATGGGCACAGGTTTTGCTTCTTCTCTCCTTAAACTTCATAAATGATTTTTGAAAGGCAGGTTTTCTTGTGAAAATCAACATTTATTACTATTTATCCTCTAAGTAGGAAGTGATGACATGTAGATTTTATTTGGGTTATTTATCCATGCATTTTGATTTATATTTTGCTTTCCAGTAGTTGTGTATAGATGTGAACGTAAATCCAAACTTTCAAGGTGTCATATAATTGCAAAAAATAACATTTTTCTGGGTTTGAGTGTGTGTTTTACACCTGGAGTTGGCCTTTTGTTGTAGTTTTTATAGTATTTGTAGTATTTCTACCTTATTGCAGCAGGGCCAGGATGGCAAAGGAGCAAACCTTGAGCTTGGAGAGGAACTTTGGGAAACTTCTTCTTCCCCAGGTAACAGCAACATTTCTTTCATGAAAGACAAAAGAAATGAGGCACAGAAATCACTAAGTAGAACAGATTATGCAAGAAGTGTGAAACTGAGTTAAAATAAATTGAATAAAGTGTGAACATGAATATAAGAAATAGGAAATTGTTAGCATGGTGTCTGCTTAATTTACAGGCTTGGGTGTAGATGTGCAGCAGATCAGAAAAGGAGTTGTCTGGGGAGAAATATGAGAGGCCAAGCTCAAGGAAATGTATTAGAGGGCAAATTTGAAGTTCTTATATTAAACCAAATTGAAATGGCTTTAAATCTCTAAATAAAATGTATTTGCAAAAAATGATGAGGAATAGTGCCCTGTGATTGCAGGGGCTTATCTAAATCTAGCACATGTAAGCTCACTTAAAAATCATGTGCTTTTGACATCTGCACCTTTTATAGCTCAGCAGATTACTGGGAATACAAATAAATAAGTCCATGTGATTCTGAAAATAAAAGAGAAAATTCAAAGATCACTGATTTGCCTTTAATTCCTAATGAGTCCCCAGAGTGTAGTCCAGGATTTTGTGTTAGGTCTGAGCCTCCCAGAGAAGGAAAACCACTGGCTTGGGGAGCTCATTCCTCTGTTCTCTGCTTCCTTTCCAGGATTATGCACAAAGCTATTTATTCACTAGCAGTGGTACATGTTTTTTGAATGTTCAGCTGCTCCTAGAAAAAATAAAAGGATAAATAAGAGGAAGAAAAAAAATCTAATTATTGTTGCTTCTTTAAGTGGAATTCATGTTTCATTTTACTTTAATTCCACAAACTGCAACTTGTCATCAGCCTGGGATTGGGCTGACTCATTTCTCGTGTGCAGAGAGAACCAAGTGTGGTACAAGCCACAGCTAAAACAATAAAAACCCTCTCTAGGTCAGTCAAGAGGCAACTTTCCATAATATCTAAAGCAACAATACTCAGAAAGGCAATAAAATGCTGTTACTACACAGCAACAGGCAGCAGTGAGCCCAAACCAGTGGAGTTGAATATTAAACCTTTCCCTTAACAGAGTTTCAGTCATACAATGTGATAATTTTCCATTCCATTGGCCATCAAATCAGTTTATTTAATAAACAGTGCTGGGGTTCTGGCATGTGTTCAGGATTTACAAGGTGCCTGTTTTACTAGGAGGGATCCAACAAGTTGTGGCATGGCCTTTCCATGGCTGCTGGGGAGAAGGTGTCGGGTTGAGCTGGAAAATGCCAACTGCCCAATACAAAGTCAGATTCCCTCCCTCTGGCCAGGAAAAGGGAGAAGGAAAAAACTAGGAACTCATTTAAACTTGAACTAACTATATGTATATTTATAGAGAAAAGAGAAAATTAAGAGTAAACTACAATATGACACACACTTACACAAGTTCAATATAACAACAATTTTCTACCTCTCACTGCAGACCAGATTCCATCACTGTAGATGTATAAACACCCCAAACAGCCAGCAAGAAACATAAAGTATAAGAACCAAATGTTTCTACTTTCCTGAACTCCAACAAAATGCAAGTAGCAGCAGCAGGGTCCACTCCAGTGAGGCAGCAGCTGAGTGTCCTGCCTGCACTTGAGCCATGATGGAACTGAGTGAGCACTTAGAATCATAGAATCAATTGGGTTGGAAAAGCCCTCTGAGATCATCAAGTCCAACCCTTGATCCAACTCCAGTCCCTTTACCAGATCATGGCACTCAGTGCCACGGCCAAGCTCAGTTGAAAAACCTCCAGGGATGGGGAATCCACCCCCTCTCTGGGCAGCCCATTCCAATCCCTGAGCACTCTCTCTGCAAAGAATTTTCTTCTGATCTCCAGCTTCAATTTCCCCTGGCAGAGCTTGAGCCCATCGTGCCCCCTTGTCCTATTGCTGAGTGCCTGGGAGAAGAGACCAGCCCCCACCTGGCCAGAACTTCCCTTCAGGTAGCACTTCCCACTCCTGTATTCGTATCTCAGGTTTGCATCATCTGGTCTGAAATATTTCTTTGGTTGCTTAGTCAGGTGATTCTTGTCTCTCCTAATCTATGTAGATTCTCTGAGCCTGCTAATTTGAGGCCTGGCTAAAACTACCACAGGTGGTCTTACTGAGAGATGTGAACTCCCCCAGAGGGGAAGAGCAGCTCCCTTGCAGCACGTGGCAAAGCCCAGAGGTTGCCCTTGTGACACTGCTATGTCATCTCATCAGGCTTGGGTCCCCATATGTAGAGCCTCTTAGGGTGGGTCAAAGGTAGAGCTTTCTGATCTTTCTTTTTGATAGTTCAGTTTCCAGATCCCTCAGTCACTGCCTTTGGTGAGGTCATGTAGAATCACAGACTGGTTTGGGTTGGAAGGGACCTTGACATTCATCTTGTATCTTCTAAAATAACTGCAGAAAATATTACATATGGATACATAAAACTATAAATTGACTTTCTTTACTGCACATTTGATGAGTTTTTTGGTATGAGAAGTCTACTCTATTTCACCCCAGAGCTGACCACTCTTCAGTAACTTGTGAGATGCCACACTACATTTCAGAGGGTTTTTTTCTCTGGCTGAACACTTCTGTGTTAATATAATTCTTTTATCTGCAGTTTCATGACTGAAGAGGTGACTTTATTTTTCATTTTAACCTTTCTTGGAAGTGAAGAATATACAGAATATTTGTACATTATTCTACTCTTCTGGTATCAAATATATGGGATTATTTCGTTTTAATGACTGGAGAGTCTGAACTTTTTTGGGCAAAGAGTTAGAAAGGCTGATAAGGAAAAAAATAATTTAGAAATTGTAAACATAGGTATTGCTGTAGCCATAGTTGTCCTTGTGTTAGTATTCAGCAAATAAATTCATTCAAACTGCTTTTAGGTTGAGACTCTCAGGAAAGCCACAGGAAGTCAGGAACCAGCACCCATTAAAATACATATGATTTCCAATTGTATAAAGGCAAAACCTCCACACGTAAAGACGTGAAGAGAGTCAATGTTGAATTATTTATGAGGATTAAATTAATAAAGCTTTAATTCTGCAGTAATGGATAAAATTTAAGATATATTATTAGACTAAGAGCACTGGTTCTTGATTTTTGCAAGTGCCACATGTTCTCTCAGTTACTGATATAATTAATTAATACCAAAGTGCTTGTATCATTTTGAACACTCTTTTCACGTTGCTCCTTTGCTGGTGCATGTGTGTTAAGTGGGATTTTAATGAGTATTACTGTACACTGAGCATAATTAATGGTAAAAATGATGAGTTTATAACTAAAACCAGAGAAAAGCAGAAATGCTGAAGTTCATATTCCTGAGTCTGTGTCTCACAGGGTTTACCACGGTGAGTAACTGCAGGAACTGAGGGTGTTTTAGAGGTGCTCTGTGGGAAATATTTTAGTTTTTCAACTATTTTCTAAAGAAAGTTTCATATGTTATTTACTATGCAAATTAAAAAGGGAATTAAGCATCCAAGATTCATCAAAATTTAAACAATTTACAAACAAGTAAATATTTGTCTAAGGAAACTGTCTCTTGTGTGTACTATATGTGGAGGAGCAGAACAATTAAGGTCTGTAGATTTTATAGGGTTTTATTACTTAAAAAGAAGAAGGTGGGGAAAATAATTAGGAAAATAATAACCAATTTTGAGTATTTGTCCCTAATTTCTTTCAGGGCAGCAAACATTTCAGCCTTAGCTGCCAAACTTACTGGTTTTAATCACACCTTAAATTCTGACTTATTAAAGCTCTTCCGGCCTTGCACAATAACCCTTAATCACTAAGTTTTAATTCACTGCTCTCTGTTAACAGAGGTTTGTTTTCAGTACATAACCAGCATTTGCTGGATGTGGATCTGTAGAAATTCTTTTCTTTTACAGGAATGTGTCTTAGCAACCATGTGCTCTGGATTCCTTTGGGGACACGGGGAAAGAAATTAAAGTTACTTTTCTAATTACCATAGTGCAGTTAGTCCACACTGACAAAGGGGTGGCTGTGCAGCTGTGACTGAGGGAATAAACCAAATATGTCAGTTTGGATAGAAAAGTAAACATTCCTTGTTCAGCACAGAACTCCAGATGAATTGTCAGCACAATAATTATGTAAGTGTAATTAATGTTTAGGCTCGGGAGTCCCAGGAATTGCCAAACACAAATCTGTGGGTTTGTCAACATTTGTGCAAGGGCAGGAATTCTGAGGGTGCTGTTGCACATAATTAAGTCAGCAAGCTGCCTGCCTAGCAGCTAAATAAAGTGATTAATGCCTCTGACCCTGGGAAATTTTGACACTCATCTCCTGTGAGTGTGAAAAGGCTGTTTTATCAACAGGGGATTTTGATTTCGTGTTGTCTTGTCTGTTGGGCCTTTGCTTTCACCTTGCTCTGCAGGCATCTCCTCCACCTCAGGCTTGCAACTTCAACCAAAAAGGCAGTTGTTTAAATGCTCATAATTAGATATATACTTATTGCAATTTACATTGTTCAGACTGAAATATGGAATATTTGTTCCAGCACAAGCTCTAATTTTTTAATATTATTACTTCAGCTTGAATGTGCACACAGAGCTGCTCTCAGGAAAATTTCAGTCCCAAATTTTATTTCCAATATTTTTTAAAGAATACAAAAAATGTTATTTTGTTGAAATAGTATTTAAGGCTGGGAGAGAGGATTTATGCTTAATTTGTTCATAAATCCTATTTGTTAAAGGTGGTGGTGGGAGAAGCATAAAGGAAGGAGGTAGCTGGGGATTCCACTTTGTAGGGTGCTCAGCTGAAGGGCATTTCCACAGAGGAATTTGGAAAATTGAAAGAAATGAAAGATGCTGGATCCTGAAGGCACACTCATACAGCTCAGGAGGAAGAGTCTTCTTGGTTTTGTTGTGAGTCACAGGAATAAAAGTTTGGAAGAGAAAAAACTTGAGGAAAAAAAAGGTTATGCTGATTCTGTTTTAAATTTATCCTGAGAGATGTCAAGATTTAAAAAAAAAATAAGTATAAATTAACATTATAGAGATGAAAGTCAAAGACTGAGAAAGATGAAAATGTGAAATAAATTCCACTAATTGAATGTTGTTTTTTCCTTTCAGACACTGTCTGTAGTCCTTCTGCCAGGCACAATTAGGTCCTCCAGAATGCAAGGACTTGCTTTGGAGGACACTCCACTTTGATCAGCTCAAAGCCAAGTGCTTTATTGGATGTAAATGCCTTCAAGTGGTGTGGAAAGTCACTCTCACTTTGGGGCTCTCCAAGGCAGCCCAGACAGCACAGAAAATCTTCCTGGGCTGGGAACTGCAGGAATTGGCATCACTGCCACAGCTCAGGGTATGGTGATCCCTCAGTGTGCTGTGCAGGGCAGGAGGATTCCAGCCTGTGTTCAACTCTGGGAATCTTTACTCTGAAATTTGGCCTTACTTTGGCACAACTGGTTTATATTTTCCAATTCTGACAGTTGTTTAAGTATTCAACAACTCCCATCTAAACAGCTTTAAAGTAATTTCCCAATAATGAAAAGAATATACAAATATTCTTAATTTCTGAGGAGCAAAATTATGTTGTGTTTATTGTTGCTTCAGTTCTGATTCAATTGAATTAAGAGGATCAGCTGAAATAAAGATACTTACAACAATTTTAAATGCATAATCTTTCCAACTAACAGGAAAATTGGGTAGTGGTGCCAAAGAGCAGAAGAATAAATGTGTGACAAAATGCATGTTAAATATTCTGGGTAGGTCAGGGAAGGAAATAGTTAATTTTTGGCATGAGGTGTTGGTGTGTCTGGCCATGGTAGAGCTGGGGCAGGGACCTGGCAGGCTGCAGTGCAGAATCTCCCTTCTCAAACCTCATTGCAGTCCTCTCCATTGGTCTCCCATGATCCAAAACTTTGTGGGTGCTACTGTAAGAATATGGGGCACTTGTTTTCCATGAATCAACATCACATGTTTTGTGGAGACCTAAGAGATGTAACACACTATGCACCTCTTTTTCCCCAACTTGGTTCTTCCTGTTTGAAATTCTTCCCTTCTCATCCCCTGGTTTTGGTTTTTTTCTCCCTGCTCTGTGTGTGGATGGAAGGATATTCTTATTTACAAGTTGTTGCTATGTGTGTCTTCTCTATAAATTCTAACAGTGATTTTGAATTATTGGACTTTGTCTCAGTGTTTAAAATTTGAGCAAGAGGCAGATATTACATTAGACTGTACACCAGTAGTGCTTTTGAGTATTTTTGTTATTGCTGGGGACATTCCCTCCCCTTCCACATTGACCTCTTCTGACACTTGAGGTCTTGTGCTGGTCCCTGTAGAAAAGAGCACTTAAACTTTCCTGAGATGTTGTTCTAAAGGACACCATGTGGAAATAAAGATGCCCAGATGCTGCTGGAACTGGGGCCTTCCCAGCTGGAAAGAAGGTCTGGACATCCACTCTGAATTTCAATAATTGCAGTGCAGAGGGCAAAGCTTCAGGGGGAGGACAGAAAATACAGGTAATTAATAATGAGAAAATATATTTGGATTCATTCTTTTCAGTTTTTTAACTGTGTTCCTTTAGACATTATTCAAATATTTGGATGAAAGTAATGTTAAACTAGAATTTAATGTCTCCAACAGAGCTCAGTTATCTACATCCTTTTCAGCACGAACACACAGAGAAATTCCATCTGTGAACCATCCCAAACAATTCTTTCATTCATGTTTAAGAACCTGAGTCATTTCTCTTTGCATTTCAGATTTGAAATGTGAACTGAAATGTGTTTCTGTAGATAATAAACAGTAACAATGAACACTATAAATAATTTAGTTGGCAACTCCACCAGATTTGTTGCTGGAAGCAAAGGTGATGCAAGGATATGACTGTTGAGATAAGCTACAGGAACATCCTTACCTGGTTGAGTTAACTTCATATTGCCAGGAATGACTTAGGAAATGCTTTGTGTCTTCCAAAAGAAAGCTCCATTCCTCCCTGCACAAACAATTGTACAAATGCATTTAATCTCTATTCACCTGCTGGCTGGTTGTCAATCCCTGCAGTTCAGGTTACTGGAAAACTCTTTAGGACATTCTCCTCTGCCATTCATGTGTTACTTTAGCCCCAAATTACTTCAAATATAGGGGGGTTTCCCTCCCAGCAGCATTCCTTCCAAGATGTTTCTATCTCCACATCTATTGCTTCCCTAAAATGCCATATGTCAATATAGAAATGGTGTTAAATTTCCACCCATTAATATACACAGACATGCACAATTTCTCAGCACATGTTCTCAGAACGATGCCTGTTATCCTAATTGTGCACAAAATACAGTAAAGAATAACCAGAAACACAGCAATCCAAATGCTGAAACATATCTGGGAGAGAGTTTGCCAGACTTTGTCCTGAATAAGTTTTATATTGTATGTCAGGCATAGAGAGTGAAATGAGAAATTTATCAAAACCTGTGTGGATAGAAAACCTTTCTGCCAGTCTTATTTCACCTTTTTTGTGCATGTTCAGCACCACGTACTATTATATTTTATTTTTCACTTGTAAGTGTTACCTGGCTATGCAGTTAAGAGTTCACAGTTGCACAGCACAATGTTCCGCAAAGATATTAACAGTGTAGCACTGATCATTTCAGGATATCATCCTCTGGTTTCCAGATAACACACATGATGATATTCAGTCCATATTTCTTTAATTAATGATTGCAATATTAAAAGCAGCCAGCGTGGAACAGAGCAGTATTTCCTGGAGTTGATGCCAGTCACTCAGTAGAAATACAATGGGATGCCCACATTGTCCTTTCCCTCCACCCGTGTTTGTCTTCAGGAGAAAATAACCTCATTATTGACAGCTAATCCTGGCAGTGCTGACAGTGTGTCAGCAGAGAGGAGCAAAGCCAGGCCATAGCTGAGAACTTCTTTAAACCTCATAGCCAGAAAGGATCCAAATGAAAAACACAACTCCCCATTTAAATCACACAAAGAAGTTTATGTAAGACATGCAGGAGATGCCTGATGTGCCCACCCTGAGGTTGGTGGTTCCCTTGGACACGGAGCACAACCTGAGCCTTGGGGAGGCAATGCCAGCAGGGAACCCACGTGAGGTCTCTGCTCCACAGGAGGGTCACCATGAGGCTGGTAGGACTCTCCACAAGCAGGGCAAGTCCTGCTTTCCTCTTCCTTGGCTTTCAAACGTTTCTAGTTTTTCTGAACGTTTGACTATGAGAATACCCAGAGTTTACTACAGCTTGTAAAGCAGGAGCAAATGGCACTGCACCCTGGTGTGCCAGTGTGGAACCAGGACACTCCTCCCTGCCACCCATCCCCTCTCCATGCCTTTCTCCATGAGGGCAACCACTGTTTCTGGGTCATGGTAAATAATAACAACCAAACTGATAATAGGGCAAGAGATAAAAAGTGCTAAAGAAGTAGAATCTTGACTCTTTGTGTTTAGTACCTCATAGTGCTTCCAAACTGGAAAGGAAAAATGAGATTTTTTTTTTCCTTTTTCTAAAAAAAGTAAGAAGTGCTTAATAGCAAATACAAAATAAAACTTTGAATAAAAAAATCTCCAGATGGTCATTAAATATGTTAAATGGCAGCTTGCTTTCAGCCCACCAGGCACCAAGTTTATTATTCTAATAACATCTTAAAATGAAAAAGATAAAGTCTTATAAAAAGAGGCTGTTAACTTTGATGGGGCTTAATCCAGGCGACTTTTAGAATCCCCATTAATGTGCAAAGATACCAAACATATATTGAGCACCACAATAGTTCTCTCCTGAAGGGCCCTCAAGCAGGCACTGCCAAACTTCTCCTTTGCATGAAGGTGCTTTAAAACAGAGAGTTTCAAAAGAAGAGACAGAACAACCCCTTAAAACAAAGCAGTGATTTATAGAAAAAGTCAAAATTTAGTTGAAAATGAAGAAGAGCAGGAAAACCACAATTTGAAAAGGTTTGCAGTCTAAGCTTTGCCATATATTCCATACACATGTTTTAAAGATTTTATAGATATGCCACATACATATTAATTCTATTAATCATGTAATAAAGTAAATTCTTCTCAACTACTTTACATTTCACAGTCTCTTACAAACACATCCAGTTTATGTGTAGTGGCTTGGAATCTCTATTAATTTTGGGACAATTATATATATATATATATATACACACACACTTATATATTGGTTTGGTATGAGGTACATAAATATCATCAGGTTCCCTTTAGGTTTTCAGAAATTGAAAGCAGAATCCTGTGATCTCTGTCCATTAAATTTATTTGAGGGATCTGGATGTGCAAAGTCTGTGATCCTGGACTGGAAAATCTCCTTTTCTAAAAGGCCTCAAGTATCTCCAGCTCTGATTCCATTCAAGCCTCACTTTCTGTAAAGCAGTTTTAGGATACTCAGTTTATATGGAATTCCAATTGCAGTTCTAAGGCCATAGAACCTTCCAGATTTACATATTTAATAAGATTTCAATATGGGTTTAAGAGTGTTGTATCACTTTTACGGTGTATCCAAAGGAGCTTTGCTCATTTCTTTGATTTCCCAAGCTGGATACCATTGCAAATTTTTCATACAGTCTTTATAACTAATTAATACTTTCCTATATTCATACAATGATTTAGTTCTAAAATGTTGAGTATTTATTATTTGGAAAAAGTTGAATATGTTGAAAAAAGTATTTAATACATGATGACTCCCAGTCAGTCTTTGGTTCATTGTGTACATGTGTATCAGCTTCTCTTAATGCAAATTAGGAAAATTATTGAATAATGCCAAAGAAATAAATTTGATCACTTTCTTTCAAAGATCATTCTTCTTTTTCTATCCTTGTTTTATTCATCTCGCACCACCAGATTGAGCACTTTGGTCTAAGTGATCATCATCCAGTTACCAATTTTCTCCACTAATTTTCAAAATTATGTGAGAATCACAAAGAAAACTGTGGAAAAAAATTAACTATTTCCTTTTATTGGGGAAAGACAATTTTTATATCCCTTATGCAAAATAGCCTTACAAATCATTAAAAAATCTTTCCTCTAAAAAAAAATTCTCCTGTAAAACTTCAGATTTATTAATTGAAACATCTTCTGCTCTTAATAACAATACTGATATTAAATTGTATACTAAACTTCCCAGTTCCATGCCTGGAGAAAAATTTAGTTTGATAATAGTTTTCATGGCATATACAAGTTTTGTAACAAATGTAAGATTACAAGACTTGATATCAAATCAAAATGCAAGAATACAAAATTGCAGCTTTGGTATCTTTTAGTGTTACCTAAAAAGTTAACAAATATTGAATAGGTGTCATTAATGCAAATTCTCATATATTCCAGTTTCACATTCAGCTTCATTGTAAGTATAACCTTTTATATTTATTTTATATTTACTTTTTCTGATGAGTGCAATGTCAGTGTAATTGCCTTGGGGTGATGGCAAATGAAGGAAGAGATGGACCCGTTCCCAAAGTTAACACACAATTTTGAAGGTTTTCTTTCTTAGTAATAGTTCATATTTTTCAATTGTGATACAGTTGGTTTTCATTTTCAAGTAGGAAATGTGTCAAACACAGTTTGCTTTTTTTAAAAAACTCACTAGGGCTTAGATGCAGCTTCATTTCTTTCAGTAACTGAAACTTGTCCTCTTAGTCAAGTTTCATCATTTTCAAATAATGAAATCTTCCAGCAGTCCCATATTGGACTGGGAAGCAAAGTGTTTTGTAGCTTTGCTCTCAGGGTTGTGCAACACTGTTATCACCCCAAAGAGGGAGGAAATTTTGCTTATCTGAACCAGTCACATGTTGAGATTCAAATAGAAAAGTCACAAACCATAAGGGTATTATGGAAATAGCAAACAATACCTTATATCCTACACTGGGACTAAGTCAGACTACCTTAGCCCTGGGAAAGGGAGTGCAGGACTGGAAATTTATGTTTAAATAAATACATAAGGCATCATTCAAAGTCTGAGCCATTGGTAAGTGTCACAACTAATCCTGCTCAGGGAGTCAGGCTGCTGCTTTTGTTGGAGTAACGTCCCCCATCTCTCTGCTGCATCCCATCCCACTGCCAGGCTCTCCCACCGTCAGAAAATTGAATTAGCTCTTCTTTCTGCAGCAAATAGATGCAGATAAATGTCTGATACTCTGCCTCCAGCAGTGGCTAATGCTGTGTGCTTCAGAGAAATAAACCCCTAAATGTCCCCTAATGCCCCTAAGTCCCCTCTGCAGTGCTGGATAGGAGATAACACGCTCCCTGTTGCCTGCAGGGCCCAATCCTGCCCTGCCTGAGCCCAAATTAATCTCCTCCTAAGCAGTGTTGGGTTGGAAGTTGCTGCTGGGCCATTCTGCAGCTCCTCTAACAATTCCCTGCTCAGCTTTGTGCTGCATAAGTGATTGTTTCCTGTTGGGTGTTCTAGGACTGCTAACCATAAATCTTGGGGAATAACCACTTGTTTTCCTGCTCTGACAGGGGCTCCCAGGGAATGCTGTTCCAGGGAAGAAGGACTTGTGTGTGCATCTGGTGCAGTCAGCCCCAAAGCAGATGAAACACTAAACACCGGTCAGAGAGTTTGCCTCCTGATGCTCCCAGGGGACCATTCCCATGGGATGGGAGACACTGGGAAGAGCAGCAGGTGAGTCTGCTGTGCTCCCAGTCCAGGGGGTTTCTGGACAGGTCCCACAGTTAGAGCTGTGCTGTGTCACTCATTGTTCAGCAGTTAGAAAGGTAAAAATAACACTTCGTTCTTCACAAAGTGATCTTGCCAGTGGCTAAGGTAAAACAATTGATATTATAACAAAACATGGAAGAGTCTAATCATTTTATAACTCAGGTAGGTTTTAATGCAGCATCAAAATGCTTTAGTCTTTAAAAGTTAAATGCAAACTGGGAATGAGGAGCATAGTTATGGTCACAGTGGTTTTTTACTTACATGTGGGCTTAATTTTTCCTCTGTTAGAACAGCTAAAAACCTTGTCTCCTCCAGTTTGGTTTTTCATGATTTGTTCTTCAGATTTTGTTTATTAATCTATGATGCTTAATCTAGTGTATGTACTGTGATGTATTTATTTAGTCATTTCTTACGTTGAGATGCTGAGTCTGTCCTTTATGTTGTTTACTCTGGTGCAAAATACCAAAAGTTCTAGTGGATTATCTCACTGTAAGAGAGCAAATGCACAGCCCTCAATGCTGTAAAATCATGCAGATGAAATTTGGCAATCTTTGCTTTTAGTGATCTGCAGTCTATCATTTCAATAAACGAGAACAGACAATTCTTTCTTTACTATGCAATCAAATAGCTAAACATATTAAAACTAGAATAAGTTAAGGACTTTTAATAGACTCTGGAAACACAGCAATATCAAGATGGCCCACATTAATTATTCTTTAATTATGTGTAGTATATTTAGCCTAAAGAAGTACAGACATTTTGCTTTGCAAAATGTGGGTAGGGATCTATAGAAAACAAACCTATTAAGAAAGCTTAGTTTGTAAGATGGAAAAGAGAAAATGAGATGACTAATTGTGTCAAAGTTGAAGCAGAGAGGAAAGAGAAAGACACAAGTAAGGGCAGGAACAGAAAAACAGCCAATCTGAGGTTTTATAAAGGGCTACAGGGAGAGTTGAGTGGGCAAGTTTAGATTTTCAGACAAATCCAGAGAATTAAAAGAAAAAAGCCAATCAGGGGAGGCAGCCAGCAGCTTGGTTCTTTCAGGTTTCACACAATATAAAGGCTGTTTTTTCATTAAAACTTCAAAAAGCATAAAGCAATATGTATGAATTCTTCCCCTGTGGACACGAAATGCTTTTCCATTGCAAGGTTTACACAGGGAGTCCCAACCTTGCCCTGCCCCTCTGACTGTTGCATTGCAATGCACAGCTCTGAGCCTGTAGGTGAACATGAGCAATAAACCCCAGGGCTCATAAACTCCCTCAGCCCCTGCACCTGGGCTGCATTTTAATGCCATCTCTCTACTTTCTGTATCATTAAACCTGACACACCAAATTTTATTCCCTTTAGCAGTGTTGTTAGGTTGAATGCCTACTAAATATGAAGCCTAAGTGAAGATGATTTCACCTTGGTGCTGAGCTTTCCTTGCTTCAATTACCTTTAGCACTTTCCTTGCTTCAATTAACTTTGCAAGATCTCTGAAAAGGTCTCCTTATTACTGGGAGATATTTTTCTAAGGAAGGAGAAAATATATTTGGGAATACACAGTGATTCAGAAATGAATTAAAAGAAATGGCATTTCTGGCAGGTAGGAGCAGATAAAGGCCAGACTAAAGGAATAATAATTGTTATAATGTATTTATAGTCCTTCTTTAAAACATAGTCCTTTTGCTTAACTATCTACAGACACTCTCAGGACAGAAATGTCTTTACCTGCCTTGTCCCTTTGCTCCTTATTTATTTGAATTTTACTTCAAACTTGTCAGGGCAGTAATCATGTCATTTCAACAGTGAAATTCTTGTGTGGTTTCTACTCCAGGCATCTTACCTGTGACAGTGGACAGGTATTTGAATATTATTCTCTAATAAATTGTTCATTCACAACTTGAAGGAAAAGCTCCCTCATTGTAACGAATTTCTCATCATTGAGGTTTAAAATTTTAAAAACTTCTGTGATTTTCTCTCTATCTGTGTCATTTTAATCAACAAATTATGCAAACAAATATTTCTTGTTTTCTGAATACTTTTTTACCTTATAATTAACTGATCCTTTGCTATTAAGCAAACCATGAGTCACTTTAGTAATTTCTTCATTAATAACCTTTGTCTGGTCCTGATATTATGTATGGGACTAAAAGGCTTAAATTAACCTGAACAGCAGCTCTTCCTCATTACCTTTTGTATTAAAGTTACTGCACAGTATCAGACTTATTTGCCAATGTGCATTTCTGTAATTTTCTCTTGTTTTGGAGTGATCATTTACAGCCTGGTGCAAAATTATGATACACCCTCTCTTATTTTTACCCCTTTTTATTGGTAATTTTCTACATAACCTTAGGACTTGGCCTCTTCAGATGCTCTTGTGAATAAACTTCAGCCCACATCATGAAGATTCCTAAACTCACACAACTCTTCACACTTGGGAGAAGGAACAGTGAACTCAAGATTTCCTATAACTACTTTTTTGAAAAAAAGTAATCAAGTAGCAGGATAGTTATACATTTTAATTAAAAACATGAAAAAATATTATGTCACATTTTCATACTTCATGCTTTTATCATTATTATTCTATCCTATTTCTGTAGTGATGTTCTGTGCCATTACCTTGTTTTATGAGATCTGTGGTTTATTTTCCCTCAAGGTGAGCTTTATATGTGTATATATTTCTAATATACAGTCATGAAACAACATTCAAGCTTGTTGGCTGCATATAAACAAGTGGCATTCCAAGGGAGGAAATCTGCCAGGAGCTCCAAGATTTGTGACTGGTTTTTTCAAAGTCAGTGTTCCCAAACTCTCCGAAGAACATTTGGGAATGTGCTCTGTAGGGTGTTTGGCACATTGCTTGTTTTTCTCATTGAGATGCAATTTTCCTCATAAATCTAAACACTCTGCTAATGATTTGTGTGGCTTGTAATTGGCTCTATATTTTATAGAAGGATTTATTGTCGCTGTAGTGTAATGAAGTTATTAATTGTTGTGTTTGCTAATCTTTGTCAGCCTCGCTTTTGGTTGCCTTCGTATTCCTGAAATCATTTCTTTTGCTTGACTAAAGCAGAACATGGGTTTGTATTGAAAATGTGACCTCTCTGGAGCAGAGTTGGCTTTCCCTTTGGTGCTAATTAACATTCAGGGATCCATTCCTGGCTGGACAGTGTACAAGGTGTACAGTGCTGAATGAACAACTGTTTTCCCTCCTGCACTCCAAAGATCAACCATGTAATGAATGTGCTCAAGTGCTGTGGCCTGAGATAAGGGAAGTCGATCCAAACGTGCGTTAATAACTTCAGCTTCAATTAATTCTCCTCACAACTGTCATATTCCTCCCAGTGGCCCAAACGCTGTTGGGAGATGGCTGGCTGGGTAGTTTTTAATGAATTGACAAGATGAAGAAATAAATGGGCAGAGGAACATTCAGAAACCTCTATAAAAATGTAATCAGACTGTTTTCCCCATGGTCATTTGGACTTAGTGTAGATGTCAGTCACTGACCCCAAATGAGGGCACAACAAGTATGAAGATTATAATATTCTGGGTTGGGTTTTGTTCCTATAGATTTTTTTTTTGGTTAATTGTTTTTCTGGTATGAACAGTCCATCAGCAAGGCAAGGGGAAAGGGGACAATCCTGCCTCTTGCATTGCTGTCAGTGGTCTCTAAAGGGTCCTCCCACAAAGAAAAATGTAATTCTTGGTTTATGTCTCTGAGCCTAATTCCCTGTTGTCCCAAAGAATATCCAAATGCTTGAAAATAAGAATAAGAGAAAACTTATTTATATATAAGCATGATTTGTCTTCACTAATGTCAGATGGAGTATCTTAATAATGTGATAAACTAATAGAGCTGAATTGCTGCACTGGATTCTCATGACCCAGAGCCAGCCCAGGTGAAATCCTATGTGGGCTCAAACACAGGCAGCTTTAAGCTAAATGGGGAATCCTTTTGCTGCAACAAATGGAAGAAAAATGTAGTAGATAATTAATTAAGGTGTATTATAGAGACTTTTGAAATTTAAAAAATATAACTAATGAAAACTACAAGGGATGTGTCGGCTTTTCCCTTGTACATAAAATATATTTCTCTGTCTTTGCTGATCTCTCTTTTGATATAATACACACAGGAAATATCCACACAACAGATTTTATCCAGTTTGTGGGGTGGGAGAAAGACTTTGGATCTTATCCTCAATGTAAATACGAGGAATGTCAACACACTCAATACATGAAGGCAACTTGATGTGCAGCCATGGAATGCAGGATTATTGCAGGTTTATTTGCTTAGGTTTTGTGTGTGTGCTGTGCCATGTTACAAGCTGCTGTTCACCAGGGCAACACTCACAAGTTCTGCTATGGAACAAATCAGTTATTTGCTTCATAACCTTTCTGTTTTTCCAGTATTTCTAAATTAGGTCCCTTGGATCTCTCTTCAAGGTCAGTGGCTTTTTCATTAAGTGCTGAGAGCCTTAGCCTCTCCTGAGTCACTTAAATTCCCTGTGCTCTGGGCCACTGATTTTAGTCTTAGTTCTCTTTCCTTTTTGCATTTGGCCAAAGTTAATCTAACAAGCTGAATGTGTTGTCAGCTTTTTATTTCCCACCCTCTCTTTTTCAATATGAGAGCTCATCCCTTCAGTGTGAACAGATCACCTGCCTGATTGCTGGACAGTTCAGTCCTGACTCTGTCTTGAGCTTTCAGTAGGTTGAGAACACCAAAGATGCAGAATGAGAGGGTTTTGCGTTATTTTTGATGTTACTGTTTAAATTTATTAATACAAAAGGGACAGACCTCTGAAGTTACCCTTCAGAATAGGGCTCACAACATCAAAAATTTCAAAGCTCCAACTCTTTAAGTTGGTTGACTTGATGAGAAAAACGTTCCAGCAAAAGGATTTGGATAAACTGTTGTGTGAGTAAAGACTAAATCTATAGGAAATAAAATTTCCTTCTTCCAACTGTACACCAAGTAAGACACTTGTGTAAATCTGAAAAATCACATTTGCCTGAATTCTCATGATAAATACTCAAGCTTCTTTAACATCTCTTATCTCAGCATGTTTTGAAAGTTTGAATTCTGTCCTTCAGTTCCCCTGCACAGGAGGTCACAGTTATTATTTCCTGTGAAACAAGTGAAGGAACTTCAGAAAACACACATTATTTTGCTCAATAATATGTGATGAATAAATGACAGAGGCAGAAATAATATCCTGCTGTTCTGGCTGTTACACTGTTACATTTCATGGCTTGTAATCCCATGGGAAGGGAGATCAACACCTTGTCAGAGTGACTAAGCAGTTGGAGGGGCTGTGTTAATGTGGCAACATCTCCTCGGATTTGGTAGCACTTGACAATTACATTCAATTAGAAAACACCACCAAGTGACTTCTCAAGGTTGTGATTTCACTTGGTGTGATTTCCAAGGAAGAAAAGCCCTGGAGGAGATGTTATTAATTGTCCTCTTCCCACAATGCCTGAGGAGCAGCCAAGGTCAGAGCCATCATTGTGGGCACTGCAGGTGAGTGACCAGGAGCTTCTCCACTTCAAACTGTTCAGGATCTAAACGGACAGAAACAATTCCCTGTGGCAAATGTCATTTATGGAGATAAGGACAGAGAGAGGAGCTTCTCCAAAGAGAGTGAAAGGTGATGTCAAGAACAAAGGTTTTGGGCAAAACTCTTGAGCAAAGCTCTGATTGTTCCTTCTTTGTCACATCAAGTTCTTGTTCTGATGGGCACGGAGATGCCAAGTGCGGTGGCCCCTCATGCTCTTCTTTCTTGGTCTGGTTTTCTCACTGTGGACTCTATAGCTTCCTTGTACTTGTTTGGTGTTTTGTTTTGGAGGGGTTTTTTTCAGAATTGAAGGTGTTTCAAGGCACCAGATGTTTATGGAAAGACCTTCTGGAAAGTCCTACCACTGGTCCAGTTGTTGGGATTTGGGTTGATTTTGGTTTTTTTTCTGTGTGTGTGTTTTGTTTATTTGTTTGTATTTGAGGGGGTTTGTTTGGTTTTTTTTTGTTACTTTGTTGTTTTCATTATTAAGGTCAAGTTGCAGAGACATCAGCTCATGAGAATGACAAAGAAAAAAATACAATTTTGAGAGATATCCTCTTAAGATAACACACCTCTACCTTGTTGCTTGCCAGTATTTTGTAGCATCTTAAATCTAATTTTTCAAAGCCTCTTATTCCGCCAGGAAGGAAAGAAGACAGTGCTTAGTTCTGTAAGTTTTCACTGTAATTTTATTTCTTTTCCAATGTTGGAACAGCTTCTCAAGCAGCTGAGCCAAGAGCACAAGTGAGTCAAGTGTTGAGATTAGCCTGGACCCTGCAGGGAGCCTGGAGGGAACCAGGCTCTGCTTTGTTCTCTGCTTCCTCCCCCAAGTGCCCACTTCCTACTCTCCAAGGCAAGAGTCTCTCCAACACATCTTCCCTCTGATGTGATCCTAAAGATGGTGCTTTAATTCAGCAAGGAAATTGAAAATGTGTTTCAAGTGTTTGGTTGGAAGAAAAAGCCACAAATATCCATCCTGTAGTAATTGGTCAAGTTTCCCCTTTACTGAAATCTGCTCTGACAAATTGTTATCCCCAAATATTGTGCAAATAGTGAAGGAAAAAAGTTGGAATCATCCCACAATTTCTCTCAGAAGTGTTCATATAGAATATCACTTGAGAATAACTGCACATAGAGTAAGATTCTATTTTCAAAGTAAGACACCCAAATGTAGTTTTCTTATAAAAAGTACAATTTTTAATGTTCATTGGAGATTTTCCCTGCGTGCTTTTCCCTGACATTCCCTCTGCAATGCTCAGCTCTCTGTGTGTTTAATGGAACTGAAAAACCTCAGCCTTTCAGTCCATGCATTCAATTCACTGCTAATATGAAATTACTAATAACCCTAATTATAATATATTAAATAACAGGAAAAGTATTGTCATGTATGAAGCTGTGAATGGTATTCCACATGTAGGTAGAAGAATTCTGCACCTGAGTTTTACTCAATTTGTCAGAAACAAAACTCTCTGAGACAAGAATTCAGAACGTGCATCAGGACACACTTAGTGAAGTAGTTCAAGGTCAAAGCTCAGTCTTAACAAGTGCCAAATTATTTATTTATTTAAAATGTTCGTGTTTTAAGCCAATCAACAATCCAGGTTTCCACACAGATTATTTTTGTAATTAAAAGTAATTTTCTGAGGTAAAAAACAGCCTAACAGCACCATCTTCTGACAAACTCCAATTTCTGCAGTAACCTTGAAAAGCACTTGGAGTCCTTTGCATACATGTTTTGGTTGCTGTCACAACAGAGACTCCAGGGGAAATAAATGTGAGTGTAATCCCGTGTTTCCTTGCAGGAGACATTGGCTGAGAGTCCTGAGCAGCCACTTAACTGTCCAATTGCTTATCTTAAAACAGAGAAAGAGTTTCACTCAACTGCAATTGTACCTCAAATTGTTGTGGAAAGGTTGGCTGCAAAACCATTTCAGAGGTGTATTCCTGTCAAATGTTTGGAGAGAGGTAATTTATATGTAATTTGAGCAGCAGACAGTTCTACCAACCTCAGATATCCTCCCACGTTACTGTGAGAGTGGAAATATTATGTAGGTCCAATTTTCTGCCCCGACCAAAATCGCTGTCAGTTTTGTACTGAGGAGCACAAAATAAATGAATATTGAGAATTCTGCTACATTTGATCCGTTTAGGACAGCAATGCCATTAGGTGGTTGTAGTGCTTTTATTCATGTTTCCCTTCTGTTATCCATGAGCTCATGCACTTGGTCCCTTCCCATGGAATCCCAGGAGCAAAGCTGAGGTGACTGCACATTCACAGACACCAAAAAGCAGGTTCCTATTTTTTTCATGGCTCATGATTTCCTATCTTTGCTTTTCAGAACTGACACACAACAGCTACCCCTATAAACAGCTTCGTGCCTGCTCCTCCATCAGCTTGTTACTCACAGTAATCACCTTAAAGGTATGGGCTTCTGCCTTCTTCCTTACTTTACTTTGGGATTGATACATCCCCTGTTCTCCTTAACTCTCAAAGTGACAACTGACCATTCAGGATGAGTTTGGTTCTTTGGTTTGGTTCAGCTTGAATTCAGTTCCAGTCTTACTTCGTGAAACTGCATTTCAGTTTGGGCTCAATCTTTCAGTCAGATCTCGTATTTCCCAGTCAAAATCCATCATAACATGCAATCTAAATAATTATTCATACATATAGTTACAGATGTTCGTATTTTTTAAGTTTTAGTTGAATTTGAGCTGTGGTAAGCAGTGGTGTTCTATGGAATATAATTTACACCTGATGAAAAGTAAATATTTATACTTTGGAAAGTTTGGTTATCTGCTTTGTTAAAACAGAGAGGTTTGATTTGGCACAGCAAACTCCTGGAATGTAAATGTCATGTGGAAATGTTAGATACACTTTTGCTGCTGTCATGGATGCAACTATAATGAAAGTTTGTCAGGTTTTGATAGAGAATCATCCACTCTCCTCAAAAAGAAAAAAAAAAAAGTGATAATAAACACAGCCCTGAAACAATTTGTGGAACAGCAACTTTGCATCTCGAGGGAACACGAGCTCCATTTCGTGTCATTCCAAGTAATTTGTGAGTGTACAAGTTTACATTAGAAACCTGCAAGGTGTTGTTTTAGGTAATCACTGTTTTCATATCTATTCATGAGGTTTTATCCAGACAGCTCATCCCTGTGCTCCTGAGTTACACATTCCCACGTCTAAATGTTAGTTGTGGCACCACTGCCTTAATGAGGAAATAGATGCTCTCCACAGCTGTAGTGCCTGGAAGTTTGGAGCAGGAAAAACTGAAAATATTCAGAGTCTGTCATCATGAAATGAGTGTGTTACTTAGGGAGGGAGGGAGGGAGAGAAAAAGTATAATTTTCAGTCCTAAATTAAGAATTGAAGAATGAAACTTTATACTGCATTTCCTGACTGAATGATAAGGAACTCTGGGGAAAGAAGAGATGGAAATTTGTTATTATTTTGGTGGCTGTGTTCCAACATATTTGAGGTTTGATGTGCTAGGGCAGGGCTTACACCTTAGAGAATCTAAAAACAGTAGAAAACTAGTATTTTTGTGCTGAAATGGAAGTTTAGGAATATTTTGAAATCATTCCACTACGACTTGAGGACAGTAATGCCTTACTGTTGCAGCTGTGTACTTGGCCAAGGTATTGATTTATTGTATTGATTTTACTTCCAGAAAAAAAGTCTGTACTTGTGGAAGAAAGCAGAGCTTGACATTCATAAGTGCACTCCATTTTCATATATATGTACCAGGGGAGGAGAGCTCTGCTTATAGGAGTCAATTCAGCTCGAGAGATCTGTCAGTCAGCTCACAAATAATTCTGTTACACTTTGCCAAGTCAAAAGTTAGATGCCTGTTGCATTTGATTTCAGAAAGGGTATTAGACCAAAAATATTGATGGCCATCTGATTATCTTTGTAGTTTTTCTCATGAATATGTTACAAAAATCTATTATTTTGAGACAGAACTAAATGGTCTTTAAGGTCCCTTCCAACCCAAACCATTCTATGATTCTCTGACTTTTCTACAGCAGAAACTCTGGAACTTTTTTCTTGAGTTTCTTTTTATTAAATTGCATAATCTGTTAATAATTAGAATGGATAAAAATTATGCCTTACTGATTTTTGACCAACTCTTCAATAGGTAAGTATAAAATGCTGGAATGTCAGTTGGGTTCACTCACTGAAGCCTGAAAGTTTTTCTTTATTGACTTCAGGTGGCACCTTCTTCAGGACATAAAGTGAGTCATGAGAGAAGTTCATCCTCAGTTTCCTTCAGGGCAGCAGAGGTACAACATCTCTTAGCAATATAATAATGTTATTTTCTCAGGCTCTATCCAGAGTGTAGGAGGGATGAGCTCCAAAGTCTCCTGCCCTCAATGGAGGGATGAGGGCAAGAAGGAGAGAAGGGACTTTTAAATATATGTTGACAATTTGAGAGAAAATTGTGCTGTCTTGGAAACATTTAGAGAGTAACAGCTTCAGGTAAAAACAGCCAGAAATAAACAGATATTACATTACACCATAATAATGAATTTCATTTCTTCTAGGTATTTTATTTATGCTAAAATATTTTATTTCCTTTGGTTTTGTTTCCCCTTGCTACTCTTTCATCTGTTTATACTTGTATGAAATGCAAGTAAAACAAAACACATAAATCAATAGATCTAATTAAGGGAGACAAGAGGAGGTTGTATTTTATTTCCACAGCTGGAACCTGAGACTTTCAAGTTTGACAGGTTTTCTGACAACTTATTTGTTCACATCTTCTAAAAATGTAAAATCTCCCCTGAGATATTCAAGGAAAAAAAAAAAAAAAAAAGAAAAGAAAAAAAAGATTATGTGTTTGTGAGTTTCTTTGCAATAATTACAAATACAGTGTAAGTTAAACTGTGTGAGGAAAAGAAACCAAACAAAACCTAAACCTTATTGTTACTAGCAACAAAATAATTTGCTTTCTTTGCATTTAGACTTAAGAAGCAGAAAAACCTGAAAAAACCACATATGCATGACAGGAAAAATGGACATTTTCATTTAAAGTAATTAAATGTAATAATTCCAACCTGTCACTTTCCAAAATCTTCTCTTTATTCTTCATAATAGTATGTTGTGTCCTACTTATTTCCTCAACCAAGTCCATACTTTGCAACTAAATATTTGAGCTGCAGCTTTTGTGGTGAGAAAAAAGAGTCTCCAAGTCGTGGTTGGTACATAAAGCTCTTGTATCAGAGAATGAGATCCTGTGTCTGACCTAATGATGGGCAATTCTGGGGATGCTTCTCTTGTCTGAATGATTATTTGGATTATTAAAAATGTTCAATCTGTCATTCTTTTATACTTTGTTTAAAAAATTATCTTGCCTATTTTTTCAGGAGAGGTAAAATTTCTTGCCTGTCTTCCCTGAGACAGCCTGTGATGATTCACAGTTGATAAAGATGTATTTCACCTCCCTGTATTTCAGAATATTATACTTGCAGTCATTTGGGCTCCAGGAACATACAGGACTTGAGTTAATGTACAAAATAACTGTTTCCTGATTTTGTGCTATAGAAAATTGAGTCACTGATACCACATCTATAGAGAAAGATTGCAATATCTTGATATTCAAGTGAAAAAAAAATCATTAACTAAATTAGCAATATTCCCCTAAACATTCATGGAAAGGCTGTTAATTTCTGAAGATGTGTTATCAGATCTTAATAAATGTGAACTACACCTGTTGCACTTGGGCATTAAAAAGAAAGGTGTTTAAAACCCCTTTTCATCTCTGAAGTTCTCTAAGGTAAACCTAAAGCACCTGGACCTAACTTGGAATGCCCTTGCCTTGTCCAGGCTTAGGTCAGACCCCGATATTATTGGACCATACAATACTTTGCTTAGTTTTGGTGTGTGAATCTCTTCTTTGTTGTTTTTCTCCCAGACTCAGAAAACAAGGCTGTAAATCCCAGTGGCGGAACTTGAAAAGTTGAGTTTGTGTGGTTGGAATCTTTTGAAAATTCTCTAAAGCAGCATGAGACATTGTTCTATTCAATTCCTGGCTATTGATCCGCCTGAATGCTTGTTTGGAGATTGCCTTTGCAGCTCTATTTGAGCACAAGAAATACTTTCTCTTTAGAGATGGGGGCTGTGGGGACTTCACTTGCGGGGCTACGTTTCATGTGTACAGATTTCTCCTGCTGAGGGCAATGAAATAGCTCTGCCCTTGAAGTGAGCTTTGCACCTCCAACCTGCACGGCTTTGCTGGGTGTTAATTACCAAAAGGATGGGGAGAGCTCACAATTGGGAAGATGAATGAATGCCTTGGCCACCAAAGGAAAGGAGCTCTGATTAAACACGTGTCAGCCAAGCTCCCCTGCTCCTGTCCCAGGCTCCCTGGGATGGAGCCAATGTTGGACAGAACTCTGGATGCTGAGCCCAGCAAAACCTGGGCCTGCCATAAAGATGGAGAGAGTTTTCATTATAGCACGAGGTATGAGTTGGCTTAATTGCACAGTGGCTGCTTCACTGCTGTAAAGGTCATACAGAATTCTATCCAAAGGGTTTTATTCATGTCTGCACAAATACAGGTTTCTCAGAAATAATTACAAATGCACTAATTGCACCCCCTTAAAACCATGTTTCTCTTTATTTTTCCTTTCAAGGGAAGGCAAATAAACCTATGGTCCTATTTCTTTTTGACTGTTTCCCTTTATATTTTTTCAAGTCATGTTCATTTGTTATGTTCACTTATATGTGTTTTATAAAAATATACAGTGAGCTTCTGTGAACTAAGAATTGTGATGCAAGAGCAAAGAAAACACTATTTCTAGTAAAGCTGCTCTGTAAAACATTCTCAGGAATTAAGGTCCTTGCTGCTCATGTGAAAATTCAGAGTTAGACTAAAGAGAAGCATTGAAGAATATGCAGAATGCCACACAGTTGGATTTGGACAATTTAGGTTGACATTAACTCAATTCTTTGGGTTTGGGGGGCTTTTTGGACACTAATGTGTCTTTGGGCTGATGAAAATTTTTGGCATTTACCAACTTTGGTGTTGGCCAGTGCTGAATTAGTATCTTTAAACAAAATTTCATACCTTCACTGGTCCTTTCAGGGTTATTTGATGTACAGAACTGCATTGTATTACAAGTGAGATAAAAATACAGTATTGACTTGGTGTTTCATACAGTTTTATAGGCTTATAAAATGGTATTGATCCATCTTTAGTTTCGAAGGTCAGCATAAAGTTTACAAAGAGAAGTATATGAGGGTAGGAAACATTATGCAGTAGTTGCCCATTAAAGTATTAAAATGTGACCTGCTGTTGCAGGAGCTTTCAACAAATCTTTCAGGATCCTCATCAGTCCCAAGCTGCACACACGGGAGTGAGGTTTGGGCTAATAAAAATTAGCATAATGTGGCACTAATTAGGATATTTTGCACCGTAATCATTCTTTGCTTGGAACAGCTCAGCATTCATCATTGTGCATTTCTTCTAAACATGGAGTTATTTTGTGATGCAGTAAAGCCCTTCCAGACTTGGGAAGGGGGAACATCTCATTTGGTGTGTCTTTTTTTCCCCTGGTTGTGCTTGGATTAGCTCAGTTGGTTAAAACTTGGTTGTAATAATGCCAAGGTCATGGGTTCAATCCCCCATGTGGGCCATTGACTCAAGAGTTGGACTCAATGACCCTTGTGGGTCCTTCCCACTCAGAACAGTCTGTGATTCTCTGTGCTTCTTGTGTAGAGCTGATGCCCTTTGAAATGCAGAACCCCTTGTTGTGCAGTCCCTTGAGAGAGGCAAAGAGACACCTCGAGAAGGAAATCAAGTGAGAATTGGACAATATTGCATTGAAAGTCAAGCTGTGAACTTGCTAAATGAAAACTTGGGGGATTTAGTCTGCAGCAGGATATGGAGACTCCTCTGGTCCTTTCACTGAGCACAGGGCAGTTGTGCTGCTCTCCTGAGCTCGGGGCTCTGTGATGTGCTCTGTGAGTACAGAAAGGGTTGTAGCTGTGCCCATATTTTAGTCCAGACTGGGAACTTGCTTTTGGAATGAGCTTGCTCATCCCATTTGTGAAATTTGACAGTACCAGGGACTGGTAGCAAAAATAGGAATAGCAGAGAGCAGAAATCAGCAGGAGAAAAAAAAGTAAAAACTGTTGGATATCAGAGGATCCTCTTGAAGCCTTATCATTTTATAATCATAGAAACAAACTTTTGAGTGTCCCCTTAATCATTTTGAGGGGAAAGCAATGAGGGTTTTGCCTTCAGATTAATGCTGTGGGTTGTAAAAACTATGAGTCTAAATCTTGCTTCCCTTTGGAATGCAGAGATCTCACACTCACTGAACTCTAATATTGTCACAGATATTTTTGTCAGAGGAGATGAACTGTGTTTCCCACATTCGTCATCTCCCCAAGGCAATCACAGGGCAACTCTCTCTTGTATTTGGATATTTTGGGGTACTCACATATCCTGCTGGACCTTTATAAGCATTTGTAAGGCTTTTTTTTTTTCACTTAGTTTTCAGATAGACAGCAGCCCCATATTATTTTTATTTTATTTTATTTTATTTATTTTATTTATTTTTATTATTTTATTTATTTTTTTATTTTATTATTTTACTTTATTTTATTTTATTTCTATTATCTCTCTATCTACTTATCTGTCTGCCTATCTATCTAAATGAAATCAATATCCATAATTTCTTAGATAGAAATGGAATTATTATTGCAAAAGGTCAGAAAGAACTTCTGTTAGATACTGAAACTATAAAAGTCTTTAGTGTAGCTCGTGGATGAAAGATTTCAATAGGTGTTGGGTGGTGCTTTATTAGTAGAACTTAATATTTCTGGCTCTTTTAATACATTGTTTTTTTCAGGCAGCTCAAAGGTGGTTGAAATTAACCTCACAACATCAGTCTAAGGTATTATTTTCATACCTTAACATGATGATTTTCAGAGAAGATTTTCCATCTCTGTGTTATATAAATGGTAGACAGAGAGTGCAGTTCATTACACTGAAACTCATCTTTTACACTACAGACTTCTGTCACTTTGGTGGAGCAGCTGCATCATTTATAAGAATAAATTGTGAAGTATATAAAAATTTAACATTTGAAAACAGGTTTATGTCTGGTTGTGAAGATTGAAAGCAGGATTCCTCTTTCAGATGAGTCTTTTAAGACATCAAAATTCGATTTCCTTTTTCAGATCTGTGACTATTTACCTGGATACAGAGGAAATGGTGTTTCTGCAGAAAGAGGAAAAATCACTCCTAAGAAATCCCTGGGCTCGTTGGAACAGAAGGATGTGAGGTGGGAATTGGGTGCTTTGATTATCGCCCTTGAGGAAACCAGGGCTCTGCAGAACAAGAGCCTTTGATGAGACAAGAGCAGAGGAGGGTCTCAGGGAGCTGTTAAATGTTTGCAGCAGAAGGTGGAATGTTTGGCACTTTGCAGCACAAACCTGGGGGTTTGTCACGTTGGTCAGAGCTCGAGGTGCTCCTCAGCCTTTGCTGGGCCAAAGTGGCATCACTGAAAGCAGAGGGAGACTCTGCCTTGGAACATTTACTTCAAGGTAATACATTTAGTAAAAGCCCAGCTTTGGGTTTAAAGTCTTCCAGTTCTACTCATAACCTTTACTCAACAGGCCCTTTTAAAACAGAATATCCTCAATAAATCCTCTTACTCCTGGTTCTACCCATAACCTTTACTCAATGAGCATTTTTGGAACAGAATATCCTCAATAAATGGAGAGGGGGAGATTTTAGCAAACACTTTGCTATAAAAAGTGTTTGATTACTGACTTTTATTTTAAAAGTGCGAATAAATAAAGATATATAATCAAATAAGGTAAGGAGCTGGTAATTCTGTCTTGCAGTTTTCTCTGTCTAAGCTTCCAATATTTATCTCCAATAATCATGTAAAAGAGCTTTGCTTTTTGGAATATTTATCTTAGCAAAATTGTTTGCAGTTGCAGAAGATGCCTTATTATTTGCCATTTTTCTACTATATTTAGGAGAATATCTAAACAGAAAATCTGAAGTGCTAAATATTGATCTAAGCTATTAGCAAAGTCTCATAAAAATCTAAATGATTCCCAGCAGAACAGGGATGAAACTTTTATAATCCTTGGTGACTCTGTTATCCTTGTGATGCTTTGCACTTAAAGTTTGTGTAATAAGTGCAACGTTCACAGAGAGGAGAATGGCACCTCATTGGAAGTGTTGTAATAGTTTAATTCATTGCTTCTGTGGTCACATGACTTTATATTAAACTTGGTTCTTGTGGCCAGACTTCCTTGCACTCTGCATGTGTGCCTGGAACACAAGGAGACCTTTTCCAAATTAACAGTGTATATTTCACCCATCTCCAGGTTTTCCAAGGAAAATATAATCCTGTGCCTCTCAAAGATTTTACTTTTGGAAAGAAAAAAGAATTCAAGTTGCATGCAATGAAGATGCAGCCTCTCACTGGTAATTTCATATATTATTAACAGGTTGTTATAATTCAGTCATCCTCATGTTTCAAACAAAGCTCCAGTCATCAGGATGATTCTTTCCTTTATAACTTTCATTGAAATTAATATAACAGCAAGGATTTTTTGACATGCTGCTTTTTTGTTTCCCTGCAGAATTCCTTTTTTAAGGAAAATCCATTTTTCATTCCAGCTGGTAAGATGCTCCCCATACTGTGCATGCTGCAGTTTTTGAAATGGATTTGCATATCAAGCTGCAGAAATTATTTAAATTGACTCTAGAATGGTATTGGTTTGTTCCTTAGTCAATATTTTAAGTTGTCCTACAGATCTGTCTTAATAGTACAAATACTGATCAGTCTTTGTTTCTGAAATGTTGTGCAGAGAGAAATGAATTTATGTGACCATTCCAGGCACAGTAATACAACTTCAAACAGAATTTTTACTGTTGAGATTTTGCTCTTCTTCATTTCCCCCACAAAGGAGTCCCCATAAACATCAAACAACTATTACAGATATTTCTCATAAAGGTGGAACTGTTACCTTTATGCAGATTATCTGCTTTGTCTTCAGTCTGCCTAGAAATCTCTAAACTTTATTTACTGCTCACATCAATCTGGGCCTTTTAATCTCACTTTTTTTTCCCCCTGGGATCACTTCTCACACATCCAAACAGAAAAATTAGAAACTCAGGGTAGAATTGGTAAAACATTTATTAATGCATAGGAGAGAATAAAAAGATATTGCTGTTATTTTAAAGAAAATAATATGAATAAAATTTGACATAAAATTAGACAATTTATGCAATTGAATTGTGTGAAAAAGACAGGAAAATACTGGTTTTAGGTTACATTGGTATTTAGAAGGGTTGCTTTGCAGCTTTCACTGCATGTGGGATTATGATTTGCTTTGGGTTTGAAAATGAACCTGTTGGGAAAATATATTTATAAAACACGTTAAGAAAACTAAATAGTGCTTTAGTTAAAACTGTCATGGCAAAAAACATGCATGTTCTTTGGTCTTATTTGATAGAAGGTCCATGGGGTAAAATAAAAATAATGTAATTAGTTGTGACACTCAAGTGGGAAATATTTTTGCACGCAGTGTCTCGTTGCTGGTTATTTTATCAATGAAAAGTGTTGGAATAGAACTGCTCCTTTCTCAAAAATTTGGAAATCTTCCTGGCTTCCCAACGCTTTCCACCCTCGGGTTTGCCAGGAATGTAGACAACCAACTGAGTGTCAAACTGATCACAGCTATCAAATCAAGGGCAATGTTTTCTTTCAGTTCATTTTTCATGCTTGTCCTGTTCCATCAGTGGCATCGAACTGTGGCCCTGGTGCCACAGCCCTGGCTCTGCACGAGTCAGGTGTGGCTGCACTGCAGTCAAGGCTGGCACAGCAATGCAGAGCTAGAGGGAAAGGAAGAGAATTCCTACCCTTGTGAGAGCACTTTGTGGCTGTTTAACATAAACCAGAAGGATGTTGAGTTTTGATGTTTGGAATTTTTGTTCTCTCCACTGGAAAATTCCTTTTGCTGTTACAGTCACACAAATGGAATCAGAAGAGGTTTATTTGCTAAGTCCCACTCAAGGCAAGGCTGCTGATACTGAAAAGGTAAATCTTGTAGTCATTTTGATAGGACCATTGTGGGGCACACAGAATATCTTGCTTGTCTTTCTTCTTGAGGAATTATATTCTCTCCCTTTGCACTGGTGAGAGCTCTGAAGTCCAGCACTTGGGAAGAGCATGGCATGTTTTCTGGAAAACAAATAAATCAGACATTTCCCTGGATTTCTGAGGAGAGAGTGGACAGGGAGGTTCTGTCACACTCCCCGTGTAGACCATGAGTGTCTTTAGAGTGTGGGGTATCTTTCTTTCCAGAGAATGGTCTGGGATGAAAGGAACCTTAAAGTTCATCCAGTCCCACCCCCTGCCATGGGCAGGGACGCCTTCCACCAGCCCAGGTTGCTCCAAATCCCATTAAGCCTGGCCTTGGACACTTGCAGGGATGAGGCAGCCACAGCTTCTCTAAGAACTTTATCCACTCATTCACATCTTCATAATCTTCTATATTTCACTTCCTTCATTTGTTCTTACACTGAACTTTCTTCTAGTTTAATACTCACTTTATTTTCTTCTAGTTTAATATTCACAGTCACTTGGCCTGCTCAGTGTGAATTCTGAGCTCACTGAGGGATCTGTCCTCCTTTGGGTTTTCCTTCCTAAATGTTTGACACTGCAATGTTCTCCCACCTTACATCTTTCATTGGTGGCTGCTGTAGAAATGATGTGGTCCTTAACACTTAGAAATCTGTCATATTCCTTACACTTCTGCAACAATCATTCTATCCTAAATATGCAGCAGTGAGTTTGTAATGAGCCAGCAGCCTTAGCTCAGTTACACGGGGCTGGGGATGTTTTATTTGATGACAGAAGGATGTCTTGCCTTAGGGAAGCCTCCTCTTAATTGCAATTTTTTGCTAGCCAGATCTTCTCTCCTTTCTGTGACAATGGGCTCCCTCTTTTCAGTTCCCAGGCTTGCAGGCTCTGGAGGCAAATATGCCTCTCTAGCAATAAGATAATTTTTCTTTTTCCATATAAGTTGGGGAAGTTGACATTTTACAGGGCTTAAGGACAGAAACAAACCCCTAAAATTTCAAAACCAACTTTATGGGAATTTTGGCTCATGGCAAAACAGGATATGACCTACAAAAAGGTGTTCAGATAAAAGAAAATTACTTCACTAGAGCTTTAAAATGGCTGGAAATCTGATGCCTGACTTTAGAGTGGCCATCAAATGGAGATGAGGAGCTCCTGAATATGTGTTGGACACTGGAATTCGTGCAGGTTTATGTACAAGGGGATGTTCATTATCCCACTTGCCTGTCTCCATTAACTTATTTTCAAAGAGTTTAAAGGAAAGGCTTACATTATTTATTTATATCAAAGTTCAGAATGTTTTTTACAAGACATCAAGTGTCAGGACAAAACAAGAGTGAACAATAAAAGGCAGTTTGCTGTGAAATTACATTTATGTTAAACCATATATATAGTGACTTCAAAGGCAGTGTCTGTCCTTCTGAAGGTATTTGTTGTCCCATCACTTCAAATTTACAGACATGCAGTGTCTGTAATAACAATATCAAAGGCAAATCCTTAGCTCAGTACATTAAAAATGAATAAATACTGGATTTTTTTTTAGAAAAAATGCTTTCAAAATAAAATGTTAATTATCTATGATCTTGTAAAAATGAAACAACAAAAACCTTGCTGCAGTAGTTGTAATTTTGGGGGTCTGCAATGATACAATTACAGCTGTAAAAAACCAATATGGCATTTCTAATCCAAATTAAAATATTTGTTTAGTGCCAGAAGAAAGATTTGGTCTTCCTTGGTTTTAAAAATTTCTGTCCATGGGAAATTCCCTGTATTTGATTCTAAACAGAGAGCACTGAACTTGTGTGTCTGGAAATGAGAAGAGAGCTGTGAGTCAGCCCTGAGCTGTCCTCAGTGTTGCTGAGCCATGTGCTGTACCCCAGGGGGCACTTGGGCTGCCTGATTTATTTAAGAAAGACACACACACACATCAAGGTGGCTTCAGAAACTAAGCAGGGCTTTGGAATTGCTAGAGGGGAAAATTGCCTGCAAGAGGGAGAGTGTAGAACAAAATGGAAAAAAAAATCCATCCCTGACTTTCTGCTACTACAGTTGGTACAAGTAAAAGAAAATGTTATTCAAATATGCACATCCATGTTCCATCTTCATTGGAGTGGAGAATTTTGTATTACCAGTGAGATCAATAGTGCTCTGATGATCTTTTACCCTGTTCTCCATCACAGGTAATGCTTGGAGTTTATATATTAAGCCCTTAAGGAAAAAAACCCCAACACTGTGATCCAAGAGTGCATCACACACCAGTGCAGAGGCTCAAAAATCCTGTGCCCTCTGTCTTCATCTGGACAAAATCTGGGAAGGTGCAAATCTTTTGTCACAGCTCTTCATTTGTGTGGTTGCATCTGCAAGGTCTCCCATTATTTCAGGTAAGATTTTTGCCTTGCTCCAGGTGCAGGGATGGAAGGATTTGTTTTCTTCTTTTCCTAGAACATCATGGCTTTTGCTTTCCTTAAAACTGCAGGTTTGCAGAATTTGCTTGTATGAGGAAGTTTTTACAGGAAGCTCACACATTTAATTGGCACATAATCAGGCTGTGGAGCTGCTGTGCTTGGCACAGGGCACCTACAGTGGCTTTACTCTGCTCCTCACTCTAGAACAGGGAGTTACAGGGTAAAGGGATGATCTTGAGCTGCTGTTTGTCACAAGTACTTTGGAGAGTTGATGCTCCAGAATTTCTCTTGTTTTGTCTGTGAGAACAGATCCAGGTGTCCTCAACAGCAGAGTGAGATGGCAGAAGGCATTTCCCTCCAGAAAATGGGTGAGGGAAGGTTGGCAGCTGAGACCTCTGGCACTTGAACAGCTCTGCAGAGGTGACTTGGTGGGAAGCTTTGGACTTTGGGGAGGATCTGCAGGGGTTGGGTTTCTCTCTTGTACTAAACACAGTGATACACTTGAAGTTGAACTCCATACTCAGGCCACAGGTATTGGGATAAGAAAGGTCCTTCCCCTGTGGGTGCTGTGTGGTGACAAAGAATCACAGAATGGCCTGAGTTGGAGGGGACCTTAAAGACCACCTGGTTCTAACCCCTTGCCATGGGCAGGGGCACCTTCACCAGCCCAGGGTGCTCCAAGCCCTGTCCAACCTGGCCTTGGACACATCCAGGGATGGAACAGCCACAGCTTCTTTGGGTATCTGTGCCAGAGCCTGCCCACCCTCCCAGGGAAGGATTTCTTCTTCATGTCTGATCAAACCCCACTCTCTGCCATGTGAAGCCATCCCCCCTCATCCTCACACCACATGCTCCTGTCGATGGTCTCTCTGTCTCCTGGGCTCCCCTGGGCTCCTGCAGGGTGAGTTCTGTTCCCCCTCACTCCAGGAGGCTCCTTGTCCCTGGGCAGGGCTGTTTTAGTATTTGTCACAAACCCAGAAACATCAGCTGCCTACTTTAAAAAACAGATAAATGCTCTTTCATTATATGTATGGCTACATAAATATATCTTTTTATTTATGATTCAGTGAGGAAAAAAGAGGAGATTTAGGAAACCATCACATAGGGGAGACCCTGCAATGTTACCTCTGATCTTTTCTCCGAGGGGTTTTGCTGTCTTCAGGTTTGTTTTTCTAGCTTGACTAGTTGGTTAAGTGTTTTCATCTTTTATAATTATTGAAAGAATTTTACAGCATATCTTCTTAGTCTCTTTTCCAATTATAAATTGAGATCTTACTATGTTTGATAGCTGGGAAATGCTGGATCAGAATTCACCATGATTTTGGACAGAGAGCAAACAGCAGTTCTTAATGGCACTTAGTAATTATTAACAAAACCTCTCCATGTCCTTGACTTTTTTGACACTGCCAATCAAAATTAGTCTTCCCTTTGGGCATGTCTTATGAGCTACTCAGATTCAGAATAATTTATAATGAGTAAATCAAACAATCCTATAACATGTTAATGGCCTTAATTTCCTCCTTCTCCTCAAGGTCCAAAGATTTGATTGCTGTGTTGAGAATATAAAAAAGGACATTATAAATTGAAACCTATCAGAGATGGTCAGAATGAGAAAAGTGCTGATATAAAAAGAAATGTTAAAGGTGCATAAAAGTGGAAGACTTCTGGCTCTTGTTCATACCATGCCCAGCAAATATCTTCTCAATTTACATCATAGTAAATACAATTTATTTTCATGAAATGTACACTAAATGGCACTGAATCAAAGACACAAAAGGTGTAATAGATATGCTGTACTTTAGCATATATAGAATAATTCCTTTTGTTGTGAAGCTGTAAAAGGTATTTGCTTGCATTTTGTGTGTGAGGGAAAACTGATGATCCAAAAGAAAATTATGAAAAGAATAATCTGTGTCCTGGCAATGTGCAGTTTAGTTACAGCCCATAATATGAACAGTATATCAGTGAAAATAAAACTGGGGTATAAAAGCAATCATATTATGAGGCTTTGTCCAATAATTTTGTATTCATTATAGTTTGTAACAGAGGCATTTATGGCACTCATCACTTAAATTTTATTTTTTTGCATCAGCAGAATATCACTTTAATTCCAGCTTGGAAGGCGCTCTGGAGGTCACATCCTCCAACTCCTCCGCCCCCCAGATAGTGGAGAGTGTAGGTTGCTCCAGCAAGTTTGAATGTCCTGAGGGATGGCAGTTCCTTGGCATCTGTGGTTCACATGCCAGTGTTTGAGCATGTTTTGGTAGGGAAAAAATAATCCTAATTTTTAATCAGAATTTCCTGTTGCCACAAACCTTTGTCTGTCTCCTCCCCGTCTTCCCAGTGGGTGGGTGGCTGTAAACAGGATTGAGATCTCTGAACCTCCTGCTTCAGGCAGAATAAAGCCAGTTGTCTCGGCCTCTCCTCAGGTGTGGTTGTGTGGCCATAAGTTCTGTCCCCCTGGATCATCCTGGTGGCTTCTGGTGCCTTGATTTGGGGATGTCCATGTCACCCTTGCACTGGGCAGCTGGAAACTGGGTCCAGCTTTCCAAAGGAACTGTCACACAGAGACCCATCAGAGTCCTCAGCCTGGTGAGAGCAACTTTACACTAAACTCTGCAAGCCTGGGGCAAAAACTTGGAAATTCTGAGTTACTGGTGATGCTTGATGGAAAAAGACACAGATGGCAGCACCCAACAGTGATGTGGTAACACTTTGTTGGCACAAAATGTAGTGTGGCTGCCGTATCAGAAGCCTAATTGTTGCTGAATGTTTTACTCTGTAAGGGAAAAACAAAGAAAGGGAAAATCATTTGAGGTGTCTGTGAATCCTTTAGAACACCCAGAGTAGACTCCATGTGGAAATGTATGAATGCTCTTGGCTGGAAATGGAGTGACTCAGGGAGGGTCAGGAATAAACTGGCCAGAAGGGTTTGGTAGAATGGGGAGGTGACCTTGGAAATGAAAGGATGATAGTAAAATAAGGCCAAGAGGTTAATGCTGTAAACAGCTCAATAGGCTAGAAAATCATCTTTCTTCAAATGGTCCTAGTGGATAAGGCAGAGGAGAGCTGAGTGCCCAATATACTGACAGCCTGCACACCTTGTGGGAAAGGAAAGAGCAAATCTTGGATGACATGGAAGGACAACCTGCAGATTTTTGTTTATAGGATATGAGAGAGCATTTAGAGAGAAACTTGTCAAAGGTGATGGTGGAGTTGTGTGAGGGATGGGTGTAACCTTCCTTACAGTAATTAAAACCATAAAAAGTAATCTGTAAATGTGAATGTGCTTGATATCTGATGGTGAGAGTGTTCATGGGCCACCTAATGAGAAATGTGTAAGATCCAGTGCATTTACTGCAATAATATCAGTGCCGAAACCTGGCAGTGCTTCTGCACTGGATAATCTATTCAGTCATTAACATACAGCTTTAATTCTGTCTGTATTATATCCCATATGCTTTATACATAGTTTCTAAGGAATTGGATGAGAAAATCTTATTTGTATTTCTGTCTCTACATCAATTAATTTACTGTGCCTTGTGAAAGGTGAGTGACAATTTCTTTAAGCTCTACATTTAACGAGGAAGCTGCTTCTCAGTGCCCATCCAGCTCTGGGATTCCATCACCACTTCTGGAAGCAGCTGGGTGTCATTTGTCTCCTTGAATTACCCTTGTCAGAACTTGTACTGATAAGGGTCAGAACATGTATCCCCATTATGGAAATCTTCCTCTTCAATTCCTTTTACTGTCATGTCAAGCAATCACACAATAGACACACACTCAGTTCACATTTATGGTTTTCACGGGTCTTATGTGAAAATAATTCCCCAACCTGTGTACTCCCTGCCCCCAGATGGGAGGGACACACTGATCCTCCTGGGATCCTTTCTGGATCACAGGAAAGAGCCTGGAAAGGATTTAATCCCAAAATTTCTTCTTGTTTTCCTGAGGCCTTTTAAAGAAAGTTGAATATTTGCATAACTTATATTGTAAGATGTGCTTTTAACTGTTTTCCAATTAAAGCAATAAAAGTGTGTTCAAGGTAAATCAAAAGGAGCTGTTAGAAATCTTGGATGGTAAAGTTCTCCTTCAGCAGAGTGTTTATGTTGCAGAGATTTTATTTTTCAGTTTACTGTTGTAAAATTAATTTGTTTCCATCTTCAACAAGGTGCTTCAACATTCCATTTTGCTGACTTGAAGCCACTCTGCATCTTGCATCTGTGCTAAGCAATTAAAGCCTCCCCACTAAATACTTTCTGAAGTCTTGAACAAGTAAACATGGGATAATAAAACAAAGGCTGCTTCTAGCACAGATGGAATAAGAACTGTTTTGATGACAGATTAAGTTTGTAATATTTTTTAATAAATGGCTTTTATTAATGTTGAAAATAAATGAATCTGACTTAGGTACAAAATGAAAAAGAAATTAAATTAGTGATATTCATCATATTCATGAGTTGTAGCTGCCCCTTTCCTGGGAGTGTCCAAGGCCAGGTTGGATGGGACTTGGAGCAACCTGGGCTAGTGGAAGGTGTCCATGCCTATGGCAGGGGGTGGAAGGAGATGATCTTTAAGGTCTCCTCCAACCCAAACCATCAGTGATTCCATAATCCTATATCCTATTTCATCCTTACATGTAAAACTTTGATATAAAACTTTATGAATTAATAGACTTGGAGAAAGCTTTGGGGGGTTTTGTCCTACCACCATTTCAGGGACTAGTGGGAACTTTACCAGCATCCCCTACCTAGAAATTTTGTGTGCACCAAGCTCCTGCCCCCCCATCTGATAGTTCAGGTTTTCCCCAGGTAACAGCCTTGGCAGTGCTGGTTTGCTGTGCTCTGCTTTGGGAGGGTGGCACTGCTGGGCCTTGGAATGAGGATGGAGCGAGCCAGGAGATTGCATTAAATGGCCTTTATAGGGCAGCTCTTGCAGGGCAGGAGTTGCTTGAGTGGAAATCTGTGCTGAGCCTCACATGAAGTTATTACATTGCCATTGCAGGGCCAGAGCTGCTCCGTGGAGACCACATTATTATGTCATGACAGGAGATTACGCCTTGGCACTAAATGGGTTCAGGACAAGCCTGCAGAGACCTAATTACGTTGCCATTGCTGCTTGAGAGGGTTGTTTAACAGTCCAGCACTTTTTGGGGGAGCTCACTTATGGTGACAAAATAAAATGAAATTATGACTGTGTATTTTCTGCTAAAAAAAATCCCAACAAATAAAGAAAAATTGATTATAGTGTCAAATTAAACCATAAATAAACAGTAAATGCTGAATTTACAGTCAACCTAACTTCCCTCTGACTTGCTGTGACTGAAATACACAATAAATAACAGTTGTCTTTACATTCCCACAGCAAATATGTTTTTAATTGTGAAATCAGTTATTACTTCATAGACTCCTACAGTAACTCTTAGCAGGCAATTTTATGCCCCTGTAACAATGATGGGATTGGTTTCTAAAGACCAGCTCCTGTTCCAAACTCTTTAATACACCCGATGGTGCTAAACAGAACTTTTGATTGAGGTGTTAAGTGGTCAGCAGCAGGTTAAATTATGAATTTATGCATCGTTCTAAGTGTATTAGCAAATTAATTTTAATGTATCTTTGCTTTATCTGGATAGAGAAGAAATTTTTTTGCTATGAAAATGAGATTAATACTAATAGCAATCTACACAACACGTTTCCCAAGGCAGAGGGCAAAGCAAAGGTGAGATCAATTCTTGCAAATGTTTGTTTAGAGTGTCTCTGTGCCTATGAAGATGTTGTTCATTACCTGGGCTATAGATGCAGTGCCTACTTTAAATTGCTATAGAAAATCAATGCTCTGAGTAGGAGAAAAGACACCCTCCCCTATAAATCACAAGTACAGACTTTACTGCTATAAATTTAATTCAGAAACAATGAAAACAACTCAAATATCTCTTTACCATTTTTGACTTAATAAAGAAAAATGGCAAAGGTTTCATAGAACAGCAGGAACTTGTACTCAACCAAAATTCAGATTTTCCCACAAGAAAAAAAACAAGATCTAGAATTAAATTTATGAAATATTCTTATGCAGGCATTTGCCTGTACATAGATATCTCAATTAACATATAAATAAGTCTAAATAATTTTTAGTTTATAAAAATCTGCTTTTTATGTATATAGTCAACTTCTATCTGCAGAAGTCTTCTGTCTCTTAAGTCTTCATCAACTAAATGGAGGAAGCTGCAACGAGGCACAATTAGTTCTACAAATTGAGGAGTTGGAGAAAATTGGTTGGAGTTAATAAAGCTGGGGTTTGGAGAACAGTAAAGGGAATATAATACTCATCAAGTAATCAATCAACCTTAGCACATACCCTGCTAATTCTGCCTGTCTAATGTATCTATTTTGGTATATCTAATGTATCTATCACTGCAGTCCCTACACAGGGTGTGACAGGCTGAGAAAGCCTCATTAAACATAGGGTTTAAAAATTCAAAATAAGGCAATAACTGTTTTCTGTGATACAGAATGGTGGGCTTGGAAGGGACCCCTGGAGATCACCCAGTCCAACCCCATGGCCAAGGCAGGGTCACCTGGAGCAGGTGGCACAGGAACACGTCCAGGTGGGTTTGGGATGTCTCCAGGTGGGTTTGGGATGTCTCCAGAGAGGGAGACTCCACATCTTCCCTGGGAAGTTGTTCCATGGAAAGAGGTTCTTGCTCATGTTGTGCTGGAACTTCTGAGGTTTCAGTTTGTGGCCATTGCTCCTCATCCTGGTGATATTGGTGTGGAGTGATGGGGTCCCTTCTCACACAGAAAACCAGTAATAAATACATATATATACCTATATATAGACCCAGAAATTCAGTGATAAATAGCTCTTTGTAGTTGGTTTTTGTTTGGGTATTTTAATGGGTGTGCTTTCATCGCTTGGCTAAGTACTGAAATATTATTTATTTATTTGCTTCTGGTAGTCTGAAAAAAATGAAAAGAATGGACTAATCCCTGACCTGGAAAAGCAATTGCTGAGGCATAGCCAGGGGTGGGATTGTCACCTGTAGAGCTCTGCTCAATGTAAATTGAGATTTCCTGGTGAGCTCCTGCCTGTGTTGCTGTTGACTCCCAGGTGACAAAGGCTCAGGGTGATGTGACAAGAGTGACAGGCTGAGGAAGGCTGTGATAGAGGCAAGGACCTGGTGGTGATGTTTATTTAGAGGAAAAGAAGGGCCGTGTGTTCCAGGATGGAAAGGGATGGAAGGAAGTGTTGGGAGGGAGATAATCTTACCTCTTGTGTTTGAAATTAGCACAGTTCTTGAGTAACAGCACAATCATTAGCATGTAATGACATGTAAGATAGCACATAATGGGAATGTAAAGACTGAGCCCTTCTCAGAGGAATGTGGATGAAATATTATCATTTTAATTAAAAAAAATGAATTAGGCTGGGCTAAAAAAATTGGAAACTGCCCTTTAGGGACGAATCTGGGAATGATAAGGACAGACTTGAGGGAAAGAGCCCCTCCTTCAGCCTGTCTGCAGCCTGGGCTCCCAATTTCAGTGAATGGAGATAACCAACATTCTCATTTACAATGTCCTAGACAGGGGCTAAAACCCCTAAGAACCACTTGACACCATTTGTGTAGGACAGAGCTATCTAAACATCAGGTTATTAAAAACATTGCCATGCACAAATATTCATTTTTATAATAATTTCTCCTCCATCACCTTTTTCCTCCTCCCTCTCCCCAGCCAATTAACTATAAATTGTGTAAATACATCCTCATGATGCATTTGCTGTCATTCCAAACAAACACAAATGACAATGGTAACCTGCACTAAACTATGATATTGGAATATTATTACTAAAGTTTTAAGGAATAGACCTGACTAAGAATTTAGATCATAGTTAGAGGAAAATCTGCAAGTTGTAAAGGACAGATGTTGAAAAATAAAATTTCTTGGGGAACAAATTTGGCTTATAAAACATCCTTCCCAAACCTTTCAGGGTATTGTATCTGCTCAGTGAATATAAACTCAAGGTATTTATCCACTTGTACTGGGTCACTGAATGCAGGAATTCTACACCCATTTTTCCTGGAATTTGTTGGCTACTGAAATACAAAGAACCAATTTTGTTTCTTTCTGGTTGTTTCAGTCACCAGAACTCGTTGGTATTTTTAGAGCCAAGAAGTCTGCCCATGGTTTACAAGGTGTGCTCTTTCTGCACCTTTTGTCATTCTTTGGCTTCTGGGAAGAGTTTCACTTCTCTCCCAAATGTGCAATTATGGGCCAGAGAACTTTTGTTCTTCACAAGAGGGACAATAATGGTTTCTCCACTGCTCATTAACATACGAACCTCTGAAATTAAAGAATTCCTGCCAGGAATCTGTATATTACCTTAGTTAGTGAAAAACTCCTTATGTTTGATTTCTTGTTTCCTTTGAAAATTCTTTTGGGTCTAATCAAGTCAATTGAATTGTGCAATGAACACAGTTTTTCAAGACAAAAATTTCACAGAGATCCTACAGATCTTTACCTCCTGAAATAAATGATCTTTGTGAAGCTTTCAGAGTTATTGCAGGGAAAATGTTATAATTGAAGAAGTCATTATGCATGTGATAAACTATGATGAAAAGGCATCAAAGCTGATGACTGAGAAGTGAGGAAATGCTGGAATTAATGTTACCTGCACAAACTAATTCAGGCCAGGGTTTATTTGAATGCTTTATACTGTACAAAGAGTGCATTTAATACTATAATATTGATTACTAAAGCAGCTCTTCAACAGTTGGTTCATAGGCTCAAAGTGGGACCTGATTTCTACTATTTCCAAACCTTCAGGCCCCCCATTTTGCAACCTGATGGACATTATTTCATGTGAGATGTGAATGTCCTCCAAACTTTATTACAAAACCTTAATTACACAGACAAGTTTGGCCACTAATTGGTAATTACTGCATGGGATGTTGGAGGATTGGTACCTTCAAGATAAACAGGAGAGCTCTCAGAAATTTCAGCTATAAAATACAACTTCCTTTCTGCTTTTGGCACGTGAGAGGAGAAACTCTGACATAATTGCATGGCATAATTAGATTTTTGCCCTAGTGTAGCATCTATTTGCTTTTTAAAATGTAGAAAACTCTCCAAACTGCCTAAAAAAAATCTTCTCTGGGGTCAATGAAAGACACACCACACTCCTGATAATGGACCTTTCCAAACCCAGTGGTTTCCTCTCCTCCCTTTTTATATATTTCTCTGTATTGCAGTAGTTTTATTTTCTGCTATTTTAGGCTGTTTCCTACTTGAATAAAAGCTGTTGAGAATGCAGGGGCTGTACAGACAGGAAATCAGTTACGTGCCAGGGAAGTTTTAACTATATTACCCTTGAAATTTTCTATATTTTAATGCATCAACTTTAATACAAAACTCTAACTTTCCCCATAAAAGTCTAATTTCTGCCTGATAAACTCAAATTAGTTTCAGATAATTGCTTTTCCAGTCTTCTCACATACATCTACTGTCAATTTTTTACAGCTCCCTGAGCCATTTCAAATTATGTCTGGTTTGTCTCGCAAAATAAAAATGAGTGATTAAAGATGATGAGTCTTTCTGTATCTAAACCTTTGTTTTTACTTCGTGTTACAAATATTTTTCATTTTTCTCTTTTTTTTCCATGTGTAGTGTCTTCAAGAGTCCTGCTGAAGGCAAAAGGACTCTTGGTTTGCTGCACTGAACTGTTTGTATCTTTACATACAATCCTGGAATTCTTTGGGTTGAGAGGGAATTTAAAGACCATTTAGTTCCAAATCCCCTTCTGTGGGCACAGAAATTTGAAAATACCTTAGAATTACTTTTAACATTTTAATTTTTTTTTTCCAATGGACTTTGAACTTGTAGGAATTTCATAGAAGCACAAAAGAAACGGTTGCTTTGTATTGAAAGATTAGTGAAGCTGGAGAGAAAACAATGATATTCAAAACAATATTGCTGAGTAAATTGAGGAAAAAATGTTATTTTATATGAAAAAAACAAATGAAACTTTCTTGCTGTTTTTTGGTTGTTTTGGGAAATGCTCTATAATTCCTTGGATAGAAATATGAATGTTAAGTTTTGCTTTTAGCCTTAGTAAAATATAATGAGCTAATTGTTGCTGATATTTGGTCTTCATTAACAATTATATTAACTGGGACTTAATATTCCTCCTTTCATTCTCTCTTTGCTTTTAGTGCACAGCAACACATAACTCAGTAGCATGTGAAAAATGGTTTATTTTGTGGGTCTTTAATCTCTGTGGGGTAGGAACAAACTTCCCAGTCATTATTTTTCTCTTCCACATTCTTGGATAACCAAAGGGTGCTTTGTGTCCTTTTTCATCACTTTTCTCCTCTTGTGTTGTGTAATATTTTGTGTATTTACAGTGTGTTTAATCTGAGATCACAAAGATCATTAATGTAACAGGTTTCTGTGAATGTGCTGTATGTAAAGAACATGAGGTGGGTTATAAACTCTTATTTTTAAAGAGATAGGAATTTAATAAATATCTAATTAGTGTGAAGGCTTAAGACAAACAGAGACTTCTATTGTACAAATTATAGGATATTGTTCTTCAGGGTTTTTCCTGAATAATGACAAATTATCCATTTTATAGAGAGATTAATTTGCCTGAATAAGTTTTAGGTTGGTTGGAGTAATTTTCAAATAAAATCTGAAATCAAGATGTTCATCCATTCGTGTTCAGCTGTGAGGGAGAAAAAAATATAGATCAGTATAAATCATCACATAATAAATGTGAACACCTTCTGCAAGTCTACAGAAATGGTTAAATGGAAATCCTTTCTTCAAGTGCTCTAATTATTAAATCAGTAGATTCCTGCTGCAGATATTTCAATATGGGAAAAGTACTTGATTCAATGTTATATTAAATTCCCATATAATAAGATAAGTAGGAGGGCAAGAGTCAGTCCAGCAAATGCTCCAGAGACACAGGATCAGTTTTATTCTTAATTAATATAAATCAACTTCATAAATGAAGATTTTATGGCCAGGAAATGTATAAAATATCTCCAGGAGGCTTCCAAAACATCAGAGTTTATATTTATGGGCAACAGGAACTCCTAATGTGAGTCCTTTCCTCCTGCAAAGGTCACTTGGGCTGGAAGGCTCTTTGGTTCCTGCCTGTCCCAAAGACAGGAGGATCAGGATGCTGAATTTGCCACATTTCAGAAATAAGGAATTTATTTGTGTTAGACCCAAGACCAAGATAGAGACAGATTGGAGTCCAGTCTCTACTAAATAGAATTCAACTCTCTGTAGATGCAAATCAAGTGTGTTTGGTTGATATATAGGCTGTTGGCAGCTAAAATGTTTGCTTTTGTTTAACATAAATCTGCATGTGCATGGACTTCATCTTGGCAATTTGTGACTGTAAAAGCAGGAAATATAGAAGTGGAAAATACTGGCTTTTAAGGCACAGAAAAAACTCCCCTGTACAAAAGCATTAGTAAAATTTAGGGAAAAAAAACCATAAAACAAGTGAGAATTGTTCTTGATTAGAACAGCCAAAAGCTTTGTGGCAGTAAAGAGTTGGAACAGACTTTGAGATAAGAGAGGGAAATCAAATTTTCCCTTTTTAATTCCAATATTATTTTATTTATCAGCTTCTAACAAAAGCTAAAACCACCAAAACATCTGCCTGGGGAGAAGCACCTGTTGCCAGGTAAAAATTTACAGCTGTTTGGACTGTTCTGTGAGTGGAAAACACATAAATAGTATAATATAATATAATATAATATAATATAATATAATATAATATAATATAATATAATATAATATAATATAATATAATATAATTAATATAATATAATAATATAATAATATAATTAAATAATATAATAATATAATAATATAATATATAATGTGATTAATTTAATATAATTAATATTATAATATACTATATAATTAATATAATGTATTTTAATACTGATATAATAAAATAATAATATTATAATAGTAAATAACTATTTTCAGTGGGTCCTGTATTAATTTTGACAGAACATTTATAAGTCATTTTTGGTTTGCTTACAGCACCATTTTTAGTGTCCATCTACACACTGAGACTGATTCTCCAGAACTCTTCAGAGCCACCATTTTTCTCTATCAGATGAATTAATAAGTGCTAATTGTGTCCCATACCATTGCTGTGTTCATTGATGGGATACAAGCACGTGCCTTTCCAATACAATTACTGAAAATATGAATTAGCAAAGATGTTCCCAAGTCTTTAATTCTAACAAACTTGATCTGTCAGATGTTCATCGAAAGCAAAGACATATGGCTATGGGTGATTAATTTCAGATTGCAAATTGGTTGGAGTATTTGGCTTTTTCCGGGGTCTTTCTGTGATTAGTTCTGGATAATCAATACCTACTGGTAATTAATTATTCCAGATAATGCAACTGGCAACTTTTGCTTCCCAAATTCCGTTTGTCAGTCATTTCTGCCAAGACTTTTTTAAATTATTTTTTTTCAGTGAAACTTAAAGTAAGTTTTTAATCAGAAAACTTGGCTTTTTGCTTGCTCTGAATCAATGTCTGTACAAAATAATGGACCAGGATTTTAATTACAGTTTGACTTATATGTGAGTGTGGCCAATTTAAGGCCAGTGATTTGCAGGGTAATGTTGAGCAGCTTTGGCATGAAATTGCTGTTTCTGACATTGCAGTTCTTCAGGCAACTCTGGGGCTGAAAAATCCTCAGCTTTTTTCTCTTTATGATCCTGTGGAAAACACTAAACCTGCCATGGCTTTTTGTTTCCTTTGTCCTAACAGATAAATATCTGCCTTTTCCAGGACTCGATATTTGGGTCAGGGCAGATGGTTCCTTTTCCCACTTCCAGATTCCTCCCTCCCCTATTTTTCCTTCACCTTTTATTCTCAGTCACTAAGTCATTATTTCCATGAGTGTAAAATGAGCTTTCACAGGGAAGGAATTCTGACACTCCCAGATGGGTTTTTAGGACCAAACTTTCCACCATGAATTTGAGTATTTTTCTTTTTTCTTTCTTTTCTAACAGAAAGGACCAAGACCCTCCCACAGCAAGTGACACACAAATACACTTATATACATAGAAGAGAGAAAACTGATTTATATGAAATAAAAATCCAGACAATTAAAGCCATCCCTTGCTACAAAATACTAATATTTTTACAGAAACCATGCTGTGATATAATTATTTTATTATTACAGACTATTCTGAATGGAAGGGACCCACAAGGATCATCAAGTCCAACTCTTAATTCACTGGCCCACAGAGGGGATTGAACCCATGACCTTGGCATTATTCCAACCAAGGTTTAACCAACTGAGCTCATCTCAGGGTCATGTTTCATAAAAGCTGATTTTTAAGCATGTGCCTGTTTAACAGACAGGATTATAAGGTTTCAGTTTCTAGGGGGGGAAATAGACAGTAAAAGGAAGTTTGGAGGTTAAAAATTATAGATATATAAATTGATTTGGGTTGGAAGGTACTTTAAAACCCATTAATTCCACCCCCTGCCATGGGCTCCCACCATCCCAAGTTTCTCCAAGTCCCATCCAGCCTGGCCATGGACTTTACTTGACTTTATTGCTGACTTTCAGTTTTGGGAAAGTGTGTAATAATCCCCACTGATGTCCCCACTAAGGATCACAAGTCACCACTGCACTGTGTGATTGTTTCCATACCCTCTGCCTGTGCCTTTGAAGGCACCACCTGTAATTAGACAGCACCAGGAAAGTGTGTGTTTAAAAAGGAAAAAGGTTGTTAGGGAGCTGCTCCTGAAGCAAGTTCAAATATAAAATGGAGATTTAAAATAACACTTTACTGTAATGAGGAGAAATCATGACAGGAGAATAAAGCATAAGAAAATATCCTTGGGGCATAAGTGAGATGATTAGAAATATCATTAAAGCTAAAGCATCTGTTTGAATCCTTTGTGAGCCACCCAATTCACCCACATGCACACACAAATGAGGGCTCAGTTTACTAATGCTGCAGTTTGAACACTAAATATAACATGGTTTGCATTTAAAGAACATGCAGATGAAATATGAGCTGCCTGTGAGACAAGGGAGCCTGAAGGAATGACTGGCTGGGGACCTCCAGGCTCCTGCAAACAGGCAGATGTCCAACAGGAGCAGAAATTGTCACATCAGGCATCTATTTTACACCACAAATGGAAAATAGAGAGTGGTTTTTAAAGGTTTGCAGGGAAAACAAAACATATTAGCAAAGGTCAGGGGCAAGGTGAGAACCTGAGAAAAATGAAGTGGGCAGAGGAGAAGTGGGGAACCAGCAAACCCAGCTGGGGTTGGGTTGGGAGAGCCTGGGCTGCAGGAGAACATCTTCCTTCTGCTGGAGGAACAGGCACTGAGTGCACAGCCCTGAGAAGGAAAGAGAAACCAGCTGAAAATTCCATTTAGACACGTGGATATTTAACACATATCCCCTTCCTGTCTCAGGTCAAACAGCCCAGTCCCAGCCTGGGGGCAGGACAGGCAGGTGTGGGAAGCTCTCCTCGAATTCCAGCCTTTGGAATCCCAGACTGCATTTTCTGCTGCCATTAATGTTCTCCACTCACATGGGATGTCTGCACAGACCCCAGTCCAACACACAGCCAGCTCTTGTCTCATTATCAGCTGCTTCGTTATTGATTTTTAATGATTTCATTAATTTCAAATGGAACTCATAAAATCATTTCTGAATGGGATACTTAGGAGTCTTTCTCTCCAGATGATTACTCTGAAACTAACTAAATAAAGCGAGTAAAGACATAGAAAAGTTTAGATTATTTTCAAACTTAACACATAGGAATTGTTGAAAGAACAGAGGAGATCATCTATGGTCTCCTGGAAATATGGAATTTCATTAAGAATCCATTTTAATTTAAGTTTTTTATTTAAATGTATTTTTCAACTACCTTGAAACTCCATTTGCAGATCAGTGTCCATGTCTGTCCTTAAGCTGCAGCAGGTCAACTAAATCAAGAAAAGGAATGCTTAGTTTATTCTGATAAAACCAAAAAGAAGACACAGAATTTTTATCTCCATTTAGGGGGGGAAAGCCCAAATTGTGTATAAATCACTAATGCCTGGCTGTGCTTGCTCAGTGGTTGCATGGCAGTTTCTATTCAGATTTTCTCCATAATAGATATTTATATTTATTAGACTCAGAATTTTTACATAATGTATTTTACCACCAATTAATTTATTCCCCCTTCTGTGAATACACAGGAATGGTAACTTGGAAGTCTTTGCCTGCCTTCCCCTGGTCTGCCCCATCATTAGTGAACCATTGAAGATGATCTGATCCAGACTCCTACTTGAAGAGGAATCCCTGAAAATCTCCAGGGGTCAGATTCCATCACTTCCAGGGCATCACCAGTCTCCTTGTGGTTCAGGAAAACCAGAGATGAAAGTTAATGGCAGAGAACAAGAAAAAAAAAAAGGTAAGTCTTTGTGATTCTCGGGCTGTTTCTGCAAGTCTCTGCTGAGTTGAAACAGCACAAGGTGTGAGGCAGCAGCACAAACTACAAAAAGCTTGGAGGTGGATCTTATTCCAATAGAACCAGACTGGATTTCAACCTTTTCCCTACATTTAAAGCATTTCATCAGTTTAAAGTAAGAGAACAGTTTTAGGGTAGATGGTCTTAATTCTGTGCTTTTCAAAGGAATTTCAAAAGAAACCCCAAACCTTTACCCAGTCTCTACTGATAAAATGCTCTTCTCTGCCTTATCTTTAAAAATATGTGTCAATCCTTAAGAACTCCTGCACATGAATGCAAAGTCTGGAATGTAATGAAAGGATAGCTAGAAAATTCCTCTTAGTCATGGTTAAACCTCTTTGCAGAGCAAACCCCAAAGAGTTTAAGAATGCTTTTACCCTGATTTTTGGGTCTGCTCCAGTGCCTTTGCTGATACATGATGCTTATGAGCATTGGTCACAATTCTGTGATCTCCTTTCAGAAGGTCAGCAGAAAAATGATTCCTTTTCCCTACTGGTTTAACACTTTTGCAACATGTGCTTTGGAAACATAACAAGAAAATAAATATATTCTTGCCTGTAAATTCCCAGCTTCAAGGGTGGAATGTTACGTTATCACAGGCAGAGACTTAAATTTATGGTTTTGTGATAATTACTTTGTTTTGTTACAGGCTCTCTTACCACGGTCCTTCTTACCCTATTCTGAAGCAACACGAAAGTTCATTTCATTGGAGTCTTGCCTACTGCCAAAAGGTGGTTCTGTCTGTGCTTTCAGTCAGCAGCAGCTGCAGGAGGTATTTCAGAACTCTGTACATGTTCCACTTACACTCTAACTGGTTCTCCCGGCATTTCTTTAGTGCTTGGTGATTGATCATCTCTGATTTGTGTTTATTCAGCTGAGGTTTGTGGTATTAATCTGCGTTGCACCCTCAAGCCTCTGCTCTCCCCATGCTGGACCCTTTGGAATCCTCTGCTACAGCTGCTGATTTCCTTCCAGAGCCTTTGGAATCTGACTTGCCAGTGGCACAAAATCCTATTAAAACAACCCAGTCATACACACATCCTTATCCCAGGGTTGTTAAATAGTTATACATGCAAAGTAATAGTCCATTAAAGTACACACTGATATGTGTGGCCATAAAATGCCTGGAGATTGTTTTTAATGCCTCTCAGTTACTGCAACATCATCAGTATGTCCCTGAAAGTGTCTGGCAACGGGGTGGCAAAAGACTGTTTGCTGCTGGAAACACCCCCCAGAGGGTCAGGATTCTTTCCTTGGTGGAACTCCTCATTATTGTCGGTTTAGGTCTGGTTTGCACAGTCTGTCCAGCACCAGGACACCTGTTGGTGACATTCTGTGCTACTACAAGGATGTGATTGCACGAGTTATGGGAACCACCCGTGTGCTTTTTGCATTCCACACTCAGGGCCAGGTTTATGCCAATCTTGTAACAAGAGAGAGTGAACAACAGTTTCCCAGAAGGATCATCGTGGAAAAACCAAGAGGTACAAGTTGTTTTCTACTTCACCTTTTTATTTATAGTGAATTGTTACAGACCTTTGCACACACACCACACACCTGGCTTTGGGCTGGTTCCTCACTGCTGATAAAACACAATCCATGTCCTTACCCCTTCTGTGGCTGGAGAGCTAAAATTCCTTAAATTTTCACTCTCTCAGTCGTTAAAACTGACTTGAAAAACATCAGATGAACAAAAGTCATCTCAGTGTTTATACAGGATGAATTAACAGACCTTCAGTGCTGCCACTTCCAGGCACTCACGTAATAACTGTATGAAAATAAAAATAAACAGTGCTAATAAACTTTGCTATCAGGAATGCAGTCACTGATACTTTTAGCCCTGAATCCTGAAAGCTCTAATAATTATATTTAAATGTTCCCAGCGATTTTATATGAGTTCCTTTTCGAAGGAACAGATTTTTGCCCTTAAGGCCCACTCAAGTGGCAGTGATTTTAATTAGTGACACACACAGCTTCCTTCAGCTCACTCCACATGCACTTTTAGGAATGTTTCTCTCAGGGACTTAGATATCTACAGCAGTTTTCTCAGGGCCTGCTGCTGCTTTTCCTTCAGTTTGCCAAGTCCTTCATGAGACACAGGACTATTTTTTTCAGAAGAGCTGGAGTTCTCACATTCCTGTGCTTTCAGGTGTGTGTGTGTGACACTAAGCTATTTATTTGAGTCCCTTCTTGTCCTGTTTTATCTTACTCACCATTCAGCTTTAAAAGTGTACGAGTGATAAATTAGCCCCTGGGTGAGAAAGGACAATTGTGCTCCCAAAAACATGACAGGGTTACAATGTCTGGGTGTTCTGAGCTGCTTCTCCTCCCCTCTCTTTCTTACTCTTGACCTCTTCAGCTCACCACTGAGCTTTGCTAACACTTTCTATAAAGATATTTGATAAACTCTCATACAAAATTTATGGCTGGGTCTTCAGCATCAGAGTGAAGACCTTCCTGCCTTCTTCTTTTTCTTTTCTGGGCTGTGGTTTCCACATCCTCAACCAGCCCACCCAGAGACCACTCATTCCTGGGGCATCACAGAAAGCAACTCCTCTTTCAGTCTTTGGCCCACTTTCATGCACTTAAAGATGTTTCTTTTACTGTATTTGCTGCTTGAACAGCCAACTCCTACCCAAGGGAGAGACAGACACACTCAGTCAATTCTCTGGATGAAAAAAGTTCTTGGACCTCAGCTGCAAAGTGTTGATGTTATACCTGAAGAACCAGAAAAGAAAGTCTCTTCTTCTTAACAAAGATGAGAAAAACACTGGAGTGATGAGCAAAAAGTATGTAGAAGTAGAATTTATCTGGCAGTTTTAAGTTAAATTATTCTAGCAGCATTTCAGGGCATCATTTGATGTAACAATGCAATAGAATCATCATTTACACAGGCAGAAAAAATTGCTTTGTACTAACTCCTATGTTGTAATATTAAAAGCCTCCAAATCTCAATATAACATACAGATATGAGTGACAGAAGCAGAAATAGGGGCAGCTGTAATCTCAGTAGATTTGTTATGTGTTGAATACTGATTGAAAATTGAACCTGTCATGGATTTTAGAGTCTTTGATTTTATAAAGGCATCCTTAATTTGTTAGATTTCCAAGAAACATCATAATTTCTTTAAATGTATATAGATTTGCTTCATATGGTTAAATTAAAGTGGAAAGGAATCTAGAGTCATTGATGTCTCTCTGAGATTGCTGTATTTACTGATTTGTCACAGCACAGAAATTATTTATTTTGGTTATCAAAGTTATATTGTCATCAACAGGTCGATTGAAACAATTCCAAGGTCAGTGTTTTCATTAAGTTGTCTGAATTCACAATTTACATTTCTTTTTCGTGCTGGTTGGGTATGTTTTCATACAGACAGTCTTGGAATTCTAGTTTGGTGTGTGAGACATTTTGAGAGAAGAGCAAAGCCCGTCCTATAACCTGGGTAGGTCACACATCAGGTTTGCAAGACGTATTTTAAGTTGGGTTAGGGGAGATTCAGGTTGGATATCAGGAAAAATCTCTGCACTGAAAGGGTGGCCAAGCCCTGGAAGAGGCTGCCCAGGGCAGTGCTGGGGTCACCACCCCTGCAAGGGTGACAAACCAAGGAGATGTGGCACTTTGGGACATGGTTTATGGACAGGGGTGGCTTCAGCTGAAGGTTGGGCTGGATGATCTTGGAGGTCTTTGCCAGCCTTGCCAATCCTACAACCCTGTTTGGTGTTGGATCAGAATTAAAACAGGGATCCTGGATTTTGAATTCATCCTTTCAGCTACACTGAACTCTAAACAGAAGTTAAAATCCTTGTGCTGAGACCTGACAAGTTTTGATTCTTTTTTTTTTTTAATTTTTTGTGGCATAAATGTGCTGGGTTTGACCTACATAAACACTCCTACCAGTTCTCTCTCATTTTCTCTCTCATTCTTGTAAAATAATCTCAGGAGGATATAGGAGCAGGACATTTAAAAGAGTTTATGTACAATTATTACTTTTCTAATTAAAATAATGTAGACATGTATAGTTATTAACATGCTAAAGAAAAATCCAAAAATACCCTTTTAATCACTAGAGTGTGACTCAATAGGCCTTTTCTGCATTATAATAATTAAATGAGATCTATAAAGGCCAGAAATGAATCACAATCTTTTTAGGAAAAAGGCATTTTAGTTTTGGTGAAGAAGCAAATAATCTAAGAGAGGAATTTTGTTTCTAATATATATGAGTATGAATTGATTAAAAGAAAATCAGTATAAGAAATCAGAATTATTTGCAGTTATATCTTCTTTATTGTGATCTGTAAGTACTTGTTATTTAAATGGGCCTGTGGGTTAGATATTTAGAGGAGGAAAAGTAAAATTTGCACCACCATAAAAGTGAAAAAAGTGGTTTGTCTTTATTTGAGAGATTTACTGCAGGTTAATTCTCTTCCTGGATGAGTTTCTTTCCATGCTTCTCAACTTTCTGCTTTAACCTGTTCAAACTTTTGATCAAGTGCAAATAATTCTTTAAAAAATTATTTTTCTGGCTTTCATGAATCCCTTGGACTTATAAATTATGCTTCAGTAAAATTCTATATATTCAAATATATAGAATATAGAATTTTTTTAAGAATTTTTAAATATTTTTTTAAAAAAATTGTATTTTAGTATAAATATTTCTTGGGAAAGATAAAAATTTTCACAGGGAAGCTAAAAAGTCACTTGGCTATTTCACAGGCACACACGTGAAATAATTTCAAGAGTTTTTAAATCTTAAAATTGATCTACACTAAAAGGAAAGGCATCATATGGTTTAGTAAAGACTCAGCTTAAGTGAAAGGTTTGGTTATAATGGCATTAATGAGTTTTTACCTCTTCATATATCATTCATTCTGGCCACAGCACCAGCTTTGCATCATTAGATGCTCACGGAGCAGGAGGATAAACTGGATCCCCCACATGATCAGGATTAAAATACAAACTTAAAATAAATTTGCTGGTCTTTGGTCTGGGTTTCACTCAGGTCCTGGCTGGCAGCTCAACAAAATGCTTTGGTGCTGGTGCAGCAATCCTAAATATCTTTTTCCTGGTCCAGTAAGGGTAGTTCCTTAAATGGATATCATTTAAATCTTCTCTTTGTGTGCAATTTAGAATCCACAGCTTAAATGCTCTCCAAACAAATGCAGGAGGGAACTGCAAGTTCACCTTTCACATACTGGCTGTGTCACCATCTCCATAAATACAGCTCTGCCCTCTCTGGAATTGACTGTAAGACACACCATCTTTTCCTCTGTTACCCAATAAAGCCAAAGGCAGTTATTTGATGCTGTAATAATGGTCTAAAAATGACAGAAATTGAATTTTAGCCCATTGTTATAATAACAGAGTTGACCTGCATGAATTTTCATCATCTTCACTGAGCTGTGGTGGGTGTAGAATGAAGGCTGAGGCTGCTTTGCTGTTGCATGAAGGTCCCCCTGTGTTGTGGGTGTTACACCCAGTGTGAGCCATCCTGCTTTGGGGCTGGGAGAGAATTCAAAAATTAAATGGAAATATTTCTAACTCCTGAAAGGCAATGGAAATCTTTCCTGCTAACCTTTTTCCTTCACCATTTCTCTCTGTTAAAGGTGAATAGTCCTTTATTCATCTTTTAGTATCTCTTTACCAGCTGCCTGGACAAAGTCCAGCTCTCCTTGGAATGCCAGCCCACACCCCGTGCAAACAGGAGCATTTGTGGCAGAGCATTGTAAATTCACAGTGTTTCTGTGCACCTGGCACTGGGTTTCAACCACCTGAGATAGTTAAAAATGCACCACTTTTAAATATGCTGAACTTGTCTTTCTTAGAAGAAATGAAAATCGCATCCCGGTATAGTTTGGGGAAAACTGTGCCTCTATTTGTGTTTCATGCCATCATTCACAATCTTTAGATATGGCTCTCTCATTTGAACATGTAAATAAGCCAGGAAAGAAAGGTAGAACTGCTGGGGCAGCTGCTACAAAAATGTTGAAGAATCACCTGACATTCCTTTTTAAACCAGCAATTTTTATGAGCATTTCCAGAGAGTGTTGTCAATTAAAATACTTTTCTTTACAGATCTGATGCCATGTTCATTTTTAACTCTTGACTAAGAAGAAATCCATGGATAAGGTCAGATCTCTGCTTAGCAGCATTTTGATGTATGATCCCCTTTCTGTGTGTGCATCCAGAAAAACCCAGCTTGGATAAGTGCAAAAAGAGCTGTGCTTTCCTCAGGGCACTCCCCATCCAAGTGACCATAATTGCAATTAGTAAACAAAGAAATACCCTGTCCATGATACCTAATTAGTGTAGTGTCACACAACTCAAGGCTTACATAGAAGTAAATATTTAGCATAAACAAATAAGAAAATTTAATTTTTTTTTCAGTTAGCCAGATAAGCTTATAGAGAGGGATGTGACCACAAAGTCATTCTCCTCCCTTCTCCAAATTTTACCATCCCACATGAGCACTGGGAGGCTTGGACAGAGTAGTTACTTTCAAATCATAATAAAGATGGTTTTTTAAGGAGCAGAGTAATATTTGTGTTCAATTGAAGTACAGAAGAAGGAATTAAAAACATATACATTAGGGGAAGAATAGGAGTGTCTGCAGTGGTTTTCCTGAAAGGAACATTTATAAATGCACACAAAAGTGATAGTAAAGAAAGGAGGGCTATTGACAAGCAAGGAAATTAAAATGAATTAAAAGTGTCAATATTTTCCTTGAGTAATTAAATAAGTGCATTCTTGTGCCTGCTCCTTTCTGGGAGAGGGAGACTGTGGGTCACTGCAGTGCTATAAATTACTGAAAGTCAGGTGAGGCTCCAGTTTGATGGGTGCAGTGGCAGACTGGCCTTGGGGCACGTGCTAAGCTGTTCAGTCAGCCCATCCTGCCCTCTGAGAGCTGCCAGCCAGGGCTTGACAAAATCCACACCAAAAAAAGAGCAAATTTATTTTATCTGTGTATTTTAATCCAGGTCATGTTGGGAATCCAGTTTATCCTCCTGCTCCGTGAACATCCAAGGATGCAAAGCTGGTGTTGTGGCCAGAATGAATGATATATGAACAGAAAGAAACTCATTAATGCCATTGAAAGCCAAATCTTTGGGCTCTGTGTACAGGATATGAACACAAGGTATCTTTCCACACAGCAGTTACACACTTTAATGTAAATTGGAATGTGGATCTGAGTGTATGAGTCACATCCTGCCCCCACAACTTGCACTTCTCCAGTTCTCAGGGGATTCCAGAGGAGTTTATTTTATTTTATTTACCCCTGGGCAGAACAGAGATGCTGGGATTATAAATACTCACAGATTAGTTTGCAGATGTGCTCGTGTAATCCATATAGACTGTAAGAAAACAATTCCAGAGCAAGATTGTTTCTGTTCCACTGATGCAGATGAGGTTTATCTTTGCAATCCCCAAACTAGATTACTTGCATGCCAGCAAAAGGTCTTTTTCTTGTTTCTGTAAATTATGGAAAATGTTAACATCAGTCACATGAGTTCCTGGAAAATGTTCTCAGTTTTGAAATTCTGTTGTGTAAATTAATAGCACCATTCACTAGAGGAAAGTCTTGCAAATGTATTTTGACATCATAGAGGTGTAGAAAACTTGTAAGGGAATATATTTTCTTTGAGCAAATACATGTCAAATTAGCTGAGCAGGTTTTAACAAGCGTGTCCTCATTCCTTCAGGAGCTGAGTGCAGGATTCTCAAAGCAAATTAGGCATTCAGCTTCACTTAAAAACAGAAATAGGTAATAAAAGATATTGTGCTCTTCAAGATTTGAATGAGCTTGAAAATTCCACTTCATTCTTTAAGAAAATACAGTGGTTTAGTTGCTGCACTGTTTGTTCTTACCTATCTGTTTGTCTTGCAACTTTTCTCTCAAGATCAGACATTAATTTTTATCCCAGTGGTCTTTAAAACGTGTGAACTTTGCTACAAAAGACACTTCGGTGTGAAAAGGACTGTTAATTGCAGTGCTGTGTCAACAGCTTAACCTCTTACTCTAAGGCTGGAATAATTTAAGGTTATGGAAACTCCATTTCTGCTGCTCTGAGTTGGCTTTTGAGGAGGTGTTTAACTCTACATTTGCAATAGGTTGTTTTCCTGCCCTTCCATCCTGGGAGAGGGAAATACTGACAGGGAGAGGAGCATTTGAAAGCTGTGACAGGCTGTGCAGTGTTTGCTCACTGTGCCCCAGAGAGCCCCAGGCAGGAGGAGATGGGCACAGTGCTGGGGCCAAGGTGCCCGTGTGCCCTTCCAGCAGGGAGCAGCAGGGCAGGGCAGGGCTTGGAGAAGGATGTCTACAATGATGTCTAACAGCATTCAGGACTCAGGAAATGCTTGGGAAGACAAAGGTGACCTCTGGGACAACCTGAGGTGGTGCCTTCCCACTGAGCAAGGCACTATTGGCTCTTTCACTCTGTGCTAAGAGATAGAGAAGAATAGAGTGAGCTTTGTGATGTTTGTTGAAAATGCATTAGTAAATTGAAACAAAAAAACATGCAAACAGCTTTCCATAATCTTTTGGATGCTGAGTAATAAAAATACAGTGGGGATTTTACTGAAGTTTGAGCTGCCCCTTTCCTCAGCTCACACACAGCCCTGGGGTGTGATTTCCCATCCCACACTGTCCTTAGAGAGGTCAATGTCACCCAATCCTCAACTGGGTGACAAAATCATCTTTAAAAAATATTCAAGACATGCTCACCAAGCCCCTTAATTTCATGTTGAAAACATGGTTTAAAAAAAAGACAAAATACTACAGTATTGTCAGTTTATGGCACAAACAGGTTAAAATAGTAATATTTCTTCTTCTTCCTTCATCTTTCTTTAGAAACATCAACTGAGGATTGCACACTTCAAAATAATTGGCCAATATGAGTTGACAGATCTGATCAGAGCAGAAGGGTCACCACCAGATGTGATGAGCCTGATCTTCTGTCTGGAAACAAAGATTACAGAGGACTTGCAAGGACAAAGGAAAAGTAGCAGCTTCCTCCTCTCTGTGGATATTTTCTGAAGGAAGAGATAGAAAAAAAAGGTAAGACACTGACTTTAAAATTAGCAAAACTTCCTACATAAAGTCTGTGACACTGAAGTTGATTTATAAATTTATTGTTGTTGCTCAAGATCACAAGAACTTGAATTTTTTCCTGTGCCATTGTAATGCCTCCCAGAGCTGTCTCACCTGCCTGGGACACTTTTCATCTCTCATCCATGACAATCCTCCAAAGCAGGGAGTTGTCATTCCTGGGAAAGACATACCTGAGCTGCATTTGATTCATCCTTTTTGATTGACAGTGATTAATAATCATCCCACATGGGGTAAACTTCATCTGAACAATCTGGTTTGTGTTTGCTCACGAGAGGATTGTGTGAGACTGTAAAACACTGAGGTCATGAAGAGTTATAGAGTCTGGTTTTCTCTTATCCCCAAGACCTGTCACTGCACTGCAAAAAATAGTTTCATGGGTTTGAAACAATTTATTCTGAAAAAAAACACATGTTGACACTTATTTGTGGTACTGATATCACCTAAATGTCTTACAAATGTATTTGGTGCCTGTTGCAGAAGCTGAACCAAAGTAGGTTTTTATTTACCTTTATTTAGGTTTTTATCTTACCTTTTGTCTTTTAAAATTTTCTCTTCCCTTTTATCTGCCTTCTCTAAAGGGTTGAGCTGCTCCAAGGAGCATTTCATCAGGCTGTGTTTATATTCATCACACATAAAAATAAACCTCATGCTGGAGCAAAACTGAATTCAGAGGCAAATAAAATTAACTGTTGGGTTCAAACCCTTTACAAAATCTGACTGTGAATAAATGACAACACTAAACTTAATGGTTTCTTTTTTACCAAAACAAAATTATCCTCCTATTAGAAACAAATCACTGTAATTGGCCAGTCAGACTGCAGAGTAAGTTGCTCATTTTTTTCCTAATAAAATACTTGCAAATCTATGATTTTTTTTATGTTTCTTCTGTTCTCACTATATGCTCATAAAGTGTACAAATCATTAACTTAAATAAATTTTATTCAGTATAGGAGTAATTTGCTTTATGGCTTATTTTAGGAACAAAGCTTTAGGAAAAAAATTACCCTAAAAGTAATCTTTATTTATCATCTCCTCTGAATTAAGGTATATCCACATTTTAGATCTTGATAACAAAATTAAGACCTGATTGTTCTAATATAAGTTATCAAAAACAAAGTAATCTAATCTAATTTCATGAGCATGGACAATAATTCATGTCTTCCAATAACACATGGGGATTTTTAATAGAAAAATTAATGTTTCATTGGATTTATGCACACAGAAGATGAAATAAATGTGGTTTAAAATGTGTGTAGTTACACTGAATGAACAATTTAGGAGCAATCGATCTGTCACCCACTTTAATCTTTAAAACAAACATGCAATCTAATAGTGGTTTGGAAAATTACATTTGTTTTTTAAACTACTGCATCAGAATATGTATCAGATAAAACACTTACTGCCTCTGAATAACGAGTTTACAATAATTTGGAAATAAAATAGGCAATATTTACTGCAGTATTCTAAAAAGTGGGGGGTTTAATGCATTGGGAAAGATAATACAGGTAAAAGAGTAGATATAAAAATAATAGAGAGAGGAAATGCTGATATTGCAGATTGGAAGGTACCTCTGGCCTTTTTTACCTGTACTTATATAAGATCCTGATGGACAGAAGCAGAGTAAACATGAAATCCACAATGAATATATATATTAATATCTTGTTTATCATCCATTTTTTAAATATGGATATCCTGCTAAATTCTACATTTCTGCCTCACAGGCCATTTGCAAACCACAACTGAGTGACAACTCTCTTGCTGACACTTGATGTAAATCCTGATTGTAGCACAATTTTGGGGGGTGTAGGAAAAAGTAAAACTGATGATCAGTCGATGATTCTTTTCACTGCAGAGCAAACCCCAAACCAGAGTCCTTCGAACCAGATCACACAAACATTAAGGAAAAGAAACTATTTAAAGCTGCAAATCGTTTCTGTGCTTGTGACCAATATCCAGCCAGAAAACCAGCTTATTTCTTGGTTTTCAGCCACTGGAAAACTTGAGCTTGAGAGAATGAGGCAGGACAAATTTTAAGGATCTGCATAATTATCCTGCACTTAAACATGTGCTTGAGAACATTCCTGGAGCTGAGCCCAATGACCTCACCTCTCTCCCATGAAAGTCAATGGAACAGAAGCCATTTGTGTCTAATACTGCAGGATGTAACTTTTGCCATGTAACTATTAAAAAAATTAAATTTTAACCTTGTCCTGCTAATTCCAGCTATTACTAGAGCCGTATTTGTGCCACAATTTAAAATGCAATTTATCACTTTGATGCTGCTTTAAATCTTTGATCATCTTCTCCCTGACATTGTTCTAGACATCAAATTATCCCCCACTAGATCAGCTGATGTTTCTTCCAGGTCAAAATCACTAAATAGCAACTCATTTTAAGAATGAAGTCTCTTCTCAAATTTCATTACATTTTAAATTATATGGAAAAAAAGACACTCAAAATAGACTTATTTCTCAAAATTTTTGGTAGATAAAGTTCTCCAAAGGTAACTAGAGGCAACCTAAAGTGTTGAGGACATTTGCATTACTATTTTATGATAAAGATCTGCTGGCTATTCCATATTTAATTATTAGTTTTAAAATATTTCTCCTCGTGATTTGTCTATGAAAATATCTAGAGGGTTTCAGGATGTTTTCTTGCCCTTGGTCGATTCCAGTTTTACATTTTTTCCCTCAGTTCTCAAACCAACAAATAGAATAATGTTATTAATTATTTTCAATTTTATTATTATATTTATTATTATGTATTGGGTTTGCTCATTCTTTTATAACTCTGGAGTGTGTCTCAGTGAAAGGTTAGTCCAACAGTCTGTGCCATTTTGGGTGTCTCTGTGCCTTGATCCTTTGAAAATGTGGAGAGCTGGGAACTTTTTTATGTCTGCCCACCACCACTGGTTCCCTGCAGTATGGAAATAACTCCTAAAATCACAGAATCCCAGAATGGATTGGGTTGGGAGGGAACTTAAAGCCCATCCATTCCACCCCCTGCCACGGGCAGGGACACCTTCCATAGCCCAGGGTGCTCCAAGCCCTGTCCAGCCTGGCCTTGGGCACTCCCAGGGATGGGGCAGCCACAGCTTCTCTGCCCAACCTGTGCCAGGGCCTGCCCACCCTCACAATAAAGAAATCCAAACTAAATTTACCTTCTTTAGCTGAAATCCCTTCTCCTTTGTCCTCTCACTGCTTGTCTTTGCAAAATGTCCCTCCCCAGCTCTCCTGGAGCCGCTTTAGACACTGAAAGAGGCTCTAAGGTGTCCCCTGAGCCTTCTCTTCTCCAGGTGAACCCCTCCAGTTATCCCAGCCTGGCTCCAGAGCAGAGTTGGACCTATAGAACATATTTTCCCAATTCAGAAGGGTTTTCCTGCTCAGTTCCAAAGCTGGAGATGAACAGCTCAGCTGCCCTGAGCCCACTGAGGGGATGGAGGGCACTGGCTGAGCTTTGGGGCTGCCCTGGCAGTCCTTTGGAGACACTGAGTGATGGAACAGCCATGGCAGCTTCAAGGCTCAGGTTTTACTTTCCTTCAGTGAAAAATAAAGGTTGAAATGTTGTGCTGAGTGTCTTCAAGCAGTGAGCACAGTTTAACTTGCTGCATGAATTCCTTGGATAGAGCCAGGGACATAAATCTGAGTGCAGGTGGCACCTGGCTGGCAGTGCCCAGGTGGGAGCAGTGGTTTGGCAGATCCAGGATGCTGGAGGGGGTGGGAGCTGGGACTGTTTTTCCCTCAGTTCCCTTTCCCCATTTCTCAGACAATTATTTTTAGCATAGAAAAAAAAAAAGGCAACAAAAAAGTATTAAATTGGATTGGCAAGCACATTTCAGGCTTAATTTAGACTATTAAACCATGGCTTGTGCAAATAGAGGAGTAGCTAATTATCATAATGTTGATTTAAAAAATGAAGAATTTTCTTTTAGTAAGATAGATGCAAATCCAATTCATAGAGATATGAAAAAGTTATATATATATATATATATATATATATTTATGTCATATTTTTCAGTAATATCTTGACACACAGAATGCCTTCCAGTGACCAGAAGTATTTCTGAATCTGCCACTTCTGCTGAGCCCTGTTGTCAGAAATCAAACTATTTCATATTTCACTTCAACCAGAGACATGTCATGAATCACAGAAGAATCTGGTACTGCTTATGTTTTTATTATCTTACTGTTCTTTGCTCTCATATTTCTTGTCATAACATGTTAAGTTGTCCTTTTATATGACTGTTACTTTAGACTAGATTGAAACTAGTATAAATTTATCTGAAAAATAGGTCTGTGAAGATTATTGATATCTTAGCCCTATTCATGAGCAGTAACCAGACACAGGGAAGATTGAAGTCTATTCAAAACACACACACAAACCTATATAAAATAATACAAGGTCACAAAGTTTTCTGAATGGCTGATCTCACACTTAAATTTTCTCTTTACATAAAAGCCCCAAATGTCTAGAAAAGTGTGGCAGTGTGGATTTATTTGTTTGTTTGTTCATTTATTTCCTAAGTGGATCGAATTACACAAAACCAAAGATGTAATGACTGTAAATTCCTGGAAACCCGAGGCCTGTTGACTGTACTCTGACTTTATTTCTCTAATGGAAAATGCAAGGAGTCAAAGTTTTCATTTAGACTGTTGGTTAATAGCTTTGGCAATTTTTATTGTGCAACAGTTATGTTTTTAATTGCTGGATGCATCCTGAGCAATGCTGGGCAATAAAAAATAGGAAGATGTGCTTTTATCAAGCCTGACTCACTTAATAACCTTGAGTTTAATATGGATTTATCCAGCCCTCCTATTTATCTCTTATGGCAACTTTCAGTAAATACTAATAAGTCATGAGATGTCACTGAGTGAGGCTTTGGTTCACTTTGCTTCCTGAGTGTCCTCTGGAGCTTCAAGCAGAAATTCCTGAGTCTCCTCTGGAGCTTCAAGCAGAAATTTGCAGAGCTGTTGGTATTTATAAGTTCAGTTTGCAAAGCTTTGATATCCAGAGCTGTTTCCATTGGAAAATCCATGGATCTGCCACTGATGTTTTCAGGGCTTTTTGGTGTGAGAGACTTCAGCTGTACTCCTTGGTCAGATTAGAAATGCCAGGTTTCTGCAGAAAATATTAATGTGCCAGACATAAAGTGAAATGGCATCAAATTGCTCTTTGAAAACATGGAGAATGCATAAATTTGTGTCCATATTTCAGGCATTTCATTCCCCTTTGGTCTTACTGGAGCCTCTCCACCTTCACTACTTTTCTCTGGGAATCTCACTTTAAAACTTCCTTTTCCTTCTGCCTGGCACTTTTCTGAAGGTGTTGCGTTGCTCCACATGAGGACAGCAGGAGTAGAAAAGCAGCTTTATGTTCTTGCTTTGCAGTGTTTTCTACTAAAGCCTAAAGGAATGTTGGCTCTTCATCTTGAGATGCTCCTGAGAGTGGAATTTTGACTAGAAACTGATGCCTTTAATCAGCAGCTATGGAAATGCAGAGTGGAATTTTAATTACTGATCACAGAAGGAGAGAAAAAATTTGTCTACCAAAAGTCTGTCTTCCCCCAAAGAGGTAAGAGGGCAGCCCTGACCTGCCCAGCAACAAGAAATGCTCAGCCTTTTGGGGACATGCCTTGTGAAGTGCTGCATAAGCATTTCATTCTGATGTATAAGAGACAGAGGAGGAAATGTGAAACTCAGGCTGTTGGAGCAAATTAGATGTCAAATCTTTTGACACCAACATATCTAGACAGGCAGAGAAAAGCCTCAGCATAGAGATGACACTTGTGAACTGTTTGGTGGTTGCAGGGGGGCCACACAGAGCCCATTCCTTTGTGTCTGGAGAATGTGAAGTCCCTGCTCCAAGTGTCAGCACCTGTCTCCCAGCAGGTCCTCCTGCTTTAGCAGGAGTCACTCCTCATCATCCAAGTCCATTAATCACATTTCAGGAGGCCAATTTCCTGCAGCAGCTCTCCATTTCTTCCAGGGATTCGAGACAGATTTAATTTTTCCCCTGAATGCATTAACCTGAAGGAGCAGCCTACTTAATTAAAACAGATATTGTTTCACTGTCTTTAAATATGCAAATGTCTTTATTAGACTAGGTGTCATGTGCTGTACTTTCCTGCTTAATTAATCTCAACCTCAGCTTAATTTGCCTCAATGGGAATAGAACTCTCCCATTTATTTTTGGTGACTTACCTCAATCCCTCCACCACAACAGGCTGGTTTTCATGAGCAATCTCTTTTCCTACATGCAGCAGATCATCTGTGCAACACTAAATATATTTTGTGTAAGTGTCTAAGACATGACATAAATATGTAGGTAGGTCCCAGTGGGTTGTAGTTGAGCTTTTGGGGTTGCAGTGAGTTGGGGAGGTGAATCCCTACCACGTGGGACTCAGCAGCATCTCTGGGCTCCACAGCTCTGTGCCTAAAGGGGGATGGAGGTTTTCACCTTTGAAATTTATTTAGTCCCCACCTAACGAAGGATGGAAAATAAGGGCTAATTTTCTAGTTTTTGGAAATACTTTAATGTGTTAAAATAGTAGAATAGGATTCCCAAAGGAAGAAAGATAAATTCAAAAGGTAGCTGTGGGGGGTTGTTTTGTTTAAACTTACATGTTTTGCTACTATAGTTGTTGGGTTCTTGGGCAAGGAAAGGGGTGAGATAGATCAGTGTTGAGGCTGAATTGTCCTTCAGTTGACTGTGTGCTGTCACCTATTGGAAAGCTTCTCCTGAAATCCCTCTCTGAAGTTTTTGTTGATCTTTTCCAGGCATTTCAGTGGTGCTGAGTCAGCTGAGTTGCACAAGCTCTCTGGAAGCAGGACGTGCTCTCTGTTCCAGCCCCTGAGATGGATCATGCTCATCACTTACATATTTATGGTATGACAATCTTCATGGCTTTTATTCCTCTCCAGAATAAATTGATTATCTGAGTTACTATGAGAATTGATGTTTCCATAGGTTTTCAACAGAAGGATTCACCCCAGTGTTGGCTGTACCATTCAGGACTGGCACACAGAAAGAAACACAGTCCCTCTGGGTCTTGCCTCTGCTTGGTACTTTCCTGCAGTCATTGAGAAATGTTTATAATTTAGTCTTCATTTGTGTCTCCTTCTCTTTTTGCTACTTGGTGTCTTGTGCACCTTGACTTTGCAGCTATTGCTATTCTGAGCCCAATTCTTCTTCCTTTATTTGTTTTTTTAGATGTTAATATGATATATTGTAGGAAATGTTTGGGCCTGGTCTCTCAGCACTTGTATTTGATGGTATTGCCTTTTGACTCATCTTCTTCCCAACACCCAGGCATCTTCTCTATTTCTGGTCTCTTTGTTCTCTTTCTGCCCTTGTTTTAGCAAATTTTGGGGTAGTTCTGCAGCTGGCTCTGGTAGCTGGAGGATTCATTAACCATCTAAAGTAAGTAGAGCCTTTTCAGGTCATGCATGGAGTAAAGGCATAGTCTGTGCCGTGCATTTGACAAGAACAAAAGCTATTCCTCTCCTTTGTGTAACACTAAATACCTCACACATGGAGGAAGCCCCAAAATCTCATTGTACAATCCATTCTTTTCATCAGTGTGTCATCTGAAGAGTCTGTTGCCTTCTGTCTGTTGCAGTATCTGTTCTGTCACAGAAGATTTTTGGACAAATCTTGTGCCTGCTGTTAACTTTGTAATTACAAATAACACTCAATGCATCATTATGACTTGGTTTACATGATAATGGGGAATATTTGCATGGAATAATTGTCTTGGATGACAATTGTATTTGAGTAATTACATTGCAAGGCCAGATTCTGATCCCATTTACATTTTAACAACTCTGGAAGGGATCATATCAGTGTTGGTCCAGAATAACTTCTGTAACTGAGATGGATTGCTGGACCACATTTCCTGCTTAATACACATGCAAGAATCCTGCTGGTGTCAATATTATTCATATGAAGATTTAAGTATTCATAAAGCCTCTAGAAAATAAAGTTAATTAACTATCTCACAATGAATCACAACTTTAGATTGAAATAAAATGCTTCAATATCTTCTTGTACCTCCATGAAATTTATATCAATAAACAGAACTGGCTTACTTTGACCTTATTTTTCAATTTAATTTTGTTAGAATTCCAATTAAACAGACCTAACCCCACATACTTTGACATCCTGCTGTATTGGCATCCAATCTGTGTAAATACTTCCACTCACCCAGTATTGTGAACTTGTCAGAGCTCTGTCACGTGGCAGAAAGTAATTTGTTAGGCTCAAAATTCGTTACACAAACAAATCAATGCGCTCCTAATAGTGGTTATTGGGCTTCTTCATTTGACTCCTTACTTGTCTCTCCCTTGGAATTACTCTGCACATTAAAACACTAATTAATACAGCAACACTTCAGCTTAGTGTATACAGTTGTTGGCTCTGAGGACCTTGTGAACTTCTCAGCCAGATTTCCAAAAGGAATTTTCTGTGTCTGTTTTGTCTGGAGCAGTTTGATGCCTTCCTCATGGTCTTTTCGTAGCTTCCCCCCCTTTCCAGCACAGCAGGCAGTAGAAACCTACAGTTCCATGCAAGGGGTCAACTTTTCTATGCACATGGAATTTTCTAATAGATTAGAAATACTGGAATCTGAGGTTTCATCCCTATTTTTCCAAATTTCTTTGGAGTGTCTGGAACTCAACCTAAAGTTCTATCTTTAGGAAATACAAAAAGAGGAATGACACTTTGATATCTGTGGACAAGTGAAAGGTATTTATTGTATTTATAATGGAATGGGAGAGACCAAACAAAGTCTACTTTTTGTAAGTAACAAAGAAATTCTAAAGTAAATGTTAGAAGAAATAGAAGTAAATAACCACTGTTGGAAAGAGCATGAACTGTGACAAGAGCCTGGGACCTCTGACAGTCCCTTAACTGAGGAGCACCATCCTATTAGTGCAGTTGGGTTTAAAACCTGGATTACAGGAGTGCTGGAAACAGGAGACAAGGAAGTTTCAGTCCCATTTATTTTAATCTCCATTGTAAAGGGATTTATACTAATGGAACACAATTACATTAGCCCACAAGATTTTAGAGGAGAACTGATGTATAATTCCAATCTATATCGTTTGTAGTTGTCTAACTAATTAACAATTATAAATAATTCCCTTTGGATTAATTGCTTAGAGAGCATTCAGAATATAAATCTTGTCTCATAACATTTATATTACTCAGACTGAAAAACCTACTTTGATTTTATCCTTGGCTGCCTTTGAACCCAGGCCACTGAACCAAAGTGATATAAATCACCTATTCCTACCCAACTTTTCCTCCAGTCTTAAGCTATTCTGTATTCTTTTGATTTAAACTTCATCCTAATCCTAATTACTGAGAAGGAATTTTAGTCAAAATAAAAATAATTGCTTCCAAATAGATTAATGAAATTTGTTTCTGCCACTGAAATATCAAAGATCTCAAATCAAAGATCTGTGAAGATACACTAAACTTTGGTTTATGTGCAGTGTTTCTGGACAGTGTTTCTGGGCATAAGACTCTTCTGAATGCCCTGTGTGGTCTCTCTTAACTCTCTAATGGTTTAAATTAGAATTCATTAAATACAACTCTTAATTTCCATAACTCAAAATCCTTCAGAAGGATAATACATCATTTTACAGCCAAACAGGAGTTTCAAAGGATCATACAGGTGACACCATATCACTATTTGGAAAATAAAGGAACTAAATTATAGCCCATCTTCTTTTTAGTAAAGAGCCTCCAACTGTGGAAAGCAGCTGCCAAGACCTTTCTTTCTAAAAAGGCCAAAAATTTCAAAAGGCAGTTTAGCAAAGGACTTGGATAGAAGCTGGAATGTCTGTTCTTTACCTTCCTGCACTTGTGCTTATAAAGCCTGAGCTGCCTTGGGGTGGGAATTGTTGGCTCCTCTCCTGGGAGAAACCACAGTCTCTGAAAGGGAGTGAAGAGCAGGTGAGGAGGGAGACCAAAGGACAGGGACAGGAGGGGTAGTGGTGCAGCCAGCCTTCATCCTCACCATCCTCACCATCCTCATCCTCCTCATCCTCCTCACCATCCTCATCCTCCTCATCCTCCTCATCCTCCTCATCCTCCTCATCATCCTCACCATCCTCATCATCCTCACCATCCTCATCCTCCTCGCCATCCTCACCATCCTCATCCTCCTCACCATCCTCATCCTCCTCACCATCCTCATCATCTTCACCATCCTCACCATCATCCTCACCATCCTCACCATCATCCTCACCATCCTCATCCTCATCCTCACCATCCTCATCCTCACCTTTGGTTTGCATCCCCCTCTAAAGCTTCCCTGGTGGGAAAGCACCACTGCACTTGCAGGGAAGAGTAAGAAGCAAACAAGCACCAAATAAAAGCAAAAGTTACTCTTTTGCAAGAGAAATTCTCAAGAATTGTCACACTTCAGTCTTCGCTCCTCTGTCCCTCCAGTTGTTTACTAATTATTAGGAATAAAAAGGAAATTCTTAGGAATAAAGAGCAAATATTGCTGAAACAAACGAAAGTTCAGTGGTGCATTTCCCATGGAAAAGGAGGGGTTTGTGGCACAGTAATAAAATACTGTGGGAAGTGTTGGAGGAAAATATGCATCATAACTGCTCCATAGATTAACAATGTCTGCAAATTGCCTAAAACAAACCTAGTGTTTGTTTCCCAAACAGTTGCACTGAGGAGAATACATTACCCAATTAAGATGAAAGGGATAACAATCTTGGTGAATTGTTATTGTAGAAAATAAAGGATATTGCAGTAATGGAACTTAATTTTATCCTTATATGTATTTAAATTGCCTTTTATATACAACCATATATTTATTTGAAATAGATTTAAATGCAAATATAAACATGTTGTAATGGTTTGCAGAGCCTTAAAATCATTTAAAACATAACGTTAAAGAAATATTCATTTCCTTTCATTGCTAGGAAGAACTGGAAATTATCTGCATTTTTGATCTATGTGTTGCAATTCCTGTTGTCTCCAGCCTAATTCAGCCCTCTAGAATCCAAATACCTTACTGGCTTAGGAGCAAGGCCCTGGAGGAAAAGGAAAATTCCTGAAATGGGGAAGGGAAGGAGTGTATAATGTGTGGGTTCACAATTCTTCTCATTTGAGGAAAATATGAGTGTATTTCCAGGTCAGCACTCCCATGGAAACAGGTGGAGTCTCCAAAGCACTGTGAATATTCGGAAGGTTGAGTTGATTTGTTGGCTTTGGGTTTACACAACACTCAGTTTCACCTTGTTCTCTTGTCTTTCCAGTTGGTCCCAGCCAACAGGTCACTGAGATCCCTCCCTGGAGCTGCCATTTCTCTGTAGAGCTCAGAGTTCGTTTTAGGATTAAGCAGTGCCAGGTTTGCTCTCAGCTCTTCTGGAAACTCTCACAGACTTTAAATCCAGCAGTTTGGGGGTGTCCCTTTGACCATGTGCCATGTTTTCATGGACTTGTTCAGAGTTCAGCAAAATTATAAAGTCCTTTGCAACTAAAACTGTAGCCCCTCATTGTCAACAACATCAGTGAGTGAAAAGAGTTTCAAATACAGTGACTGCAAACGTGGCATCAAAGCTCTGGGAGGAAGGACTGTCTGTATTTGTGTGAATCCAGAGCTCCTCACCATGGGCAGGTGTTCCTTTGAAGATCAGCTGAAAACACGAGTGTGTCACATGGAGAGAGGAACCAGAGCTGGTCCCACTCTGGGATCTCAGATGGTTTGTCTGGAAAATGGAGCTGCCAAAGCCCAGGGGACCAAGGGAAGGAGAAAGGAGCTCCACCTGGTTCTAGGCACGTGGTGAGTGAGTAAATGAGGGACTGAACCCAACCCTTCAGGGAAACAATCACTGCTAAAGATGTCTGTGTCCAACTTCTGGCACTTCACCATAAACTGGTCTTCAATTTACTTTTATATTTTTAAATGAATGGAAAGTATTGTAAGTTTTCTCTAAGTATTGTTTTTTGAATAAGAGCATCTTGGGTTGGTTGAAAACCACCTCTGGAGCTGCCTGAGGTTGAAGGTGATTTGTGAGGAAATCAAGTGTGAGGGTGCAATTTGTGTAGGAATTGTCAAATCTAATTTCCTCCTGTGATTGTATGCAAAAATATTGCAGTGCATGTGTATTAGATACAGATATGTGGGGGGGAGATATATCTCTTATTTTTCTGAAGAACACATGTGAACCCACATTAAACTTGCAAAATGCAATTACTCTGTTTTCAACAAAATGACCAGCTATTTACTCTTAATAATTTTTTATATATTGCTATTCTTTAATGTTTTGGGACACTGAACTTGAACTATTTTTGCTGTTTACTGCATGAAAGCCACATTGTGCTAAAAATGCACCTGCCTCTGTATATCATATATTGACATGTTGTCTTTTAATTTTCAAATTTTGTTTTTCATAAAACATTATTTTTTTCCTCTACTCAAAAGACCTACTTTCCCCAAAGGCAAATCTTTCAATAAGTGCTGACAGCTGTTAATATTTCCAAGTATTAGAGACGTTTCTGGACAAGGTCTTTTGGAAAGTGAGACATCACTGAAGTTTATCTGTGTACACAATGAGCTTTACAAAGTATCACTTTTCTGAACAAAAGCTGTGTTGCCTCATTAAAGATACCTCATTTATTCAAGTGCCTCCTAATACATGAGGGTTTTATTACAAAATCTGCTAGTTTGCATGATAAGCAGCCAGACTTCCTTGCTGTAATTTTCCATATCTCTGCCACAGTTGTCTTTGTGGGAAATTGGTGTCATATTTGCCCCTGGCACTGAAATATCTTTGTCTGTTATTGAGTCAGTTTTGAGTTAAATTGCAGTGAATAATTCAACTGTTTCATGCTTGAATTCTTTTAGAACTCCTGGGTAAAATACTATCCTGAGCTGGAGATTGCTCTTCAAAATTCTGCTGAATTTCCTCTGTGGTCTCTCCTACCAGGACTTAAGACAGAATTTTGTTGTGTTCCCTGTTTCCATAAACTGTGCCAGAGGTTTGGAGTTTTTTTTCCATGTTCTTCACTTAGAAATTACTTCCATTTATTGAAGGATGCTCTAATTGATTTATTGTCCCTTTCTGATTTCTTTAACCACAATGTAATTTCTATTGTTTTGCTTATTTTTTGTAGAGGTGACTCTCTCTCTCTTTACTTGGAGGTACAGGAGGACTTTGGAGGTTCCTCCCTCCCTCTGCCCCATTGGTGTAAGTTTTTTCTTAGAATTCGTGTCACTGCTGCTTACCCCAGAAAATGTTCTTAAACAACCTCAAGGTAATTCAAATAAGTGATTTTAAATAACATAAAATAACTTATTTAGCAGAGTATTTCCATGAGCCTTGCAAAGCTTTTATTTTTAGATGACAAAAGTTGAAAAATGCTCCTGTTTCTTCTGGTTTTCAGACAAGTATTTTGATTTTTTTGCTTCATTACAAGCCTAGAGCATGTTCTCATTCTTCCTCAGTTTGGACTAGCAGAAAGCTTTGTGTTTGAATGCAGGCACTGGCATTGAGATCTCACTGTCATAAAGAACCCTCAAGATTAAAGACATAAAAGTAAAGTTTTCCCTTGAGTTCACATGATTTGTGTGCTTAAAGTTGAGAGCTGCATTTTCCCTAAAATTTACAGTTTAGTAGTAACATAATTTTCACACAATATTTCATAGAATAAACATCCATTCTAATCCATCCAGATATATATTATATAATAATAAAAATACTGTTTCTAGAAAGGATACTTGTCCAGACATCTGAAAGAAGATCATTTGGGGGGCATTAGAGTAACACTTTGCTGTTCATTGAGCTTTATGGAAAGAACTCCATTTTCTCTTGGAGTTATGGAGAGATTTTGAAAGCTGTGGCCACGTTATTGAACAGAAATAATAATGTTGCTGAAATCTCCTGCAGTGCAGTTGGCAGAGTGGGAAGTTGCCTGTGAGATCCAGGGATTCTTGGGACACCGTTGGCTGCTTAACTGCTGGAAAAGGGGTGAGATAAGAGGATTCTTCCTCTGTTATAAAATGCCTTCTCCTTGATGACATTGGAGGTCTTTTCCAGCCTTAATGAATCAATAAAAAGCATTGAATGTGTAGAAACAGGGGAAAGTTCCCCAGGAATGCAGACTCAGATGTGTCTGAGTCTCACTGAGCAGTCAAGTGTTCACCACAGTCCTGGACTCCAGTTCCCAGGGAAGTTTTATTTTATATATTTCATTGATTCTGACAATTATATCCTGAACAAGCCTTTCTGGAGGTGTTTTTGGTTTATGTTGTGGTGGGGGTGTCATGTGAGTGCTGTGGAGAGGAATTCAGGGAATTGGTGAAACAAAAAACCTTCTACTTTCCTTTCTTTGCTTTAGGTTCCTGTAGTTTTGTGTTAATATGAACAAACTCTCATAAATATTAAGTAACCAAAGTAAGACTTTGATAGGAAAGAATGGTTTACCCAAGCAAATAATATAAAGAAGTTGGTAAACCAAGATTTCTTGAGATGGAACATCTTACTGGCTGATCAGCTGTCACTCTGAAACACAAAGCAGAACTTATTTTATCTAATATAATGCAAGATGATGTCATTAGCTCTCTTTCTGGAATGAAACACAAGACAATTTTAATTAGGGAGAAAAACAGGCTACAAGAAATAGGAGTTATGTGTGGTTAATCCAGCATTAAAATATGATACAAATAAAATATGCTTCATGCTTAGCTAACACTAAAAACAGCTTAAGGAGGTAGTTTATGCACTATTTTTCTAGATCAATAGCCTGCTTTGTAGTCATGTAACAGCAGCTGTTTCATAGGAATAGTCTCATCAAAATTCTGACAGCAGCAATTTTAAAAAATGCTTGAATTATTATTTCTTGGTTGCTCATCAGAAAAAGGCACGGGATGGGTGTTTATGATCCGCTGCTGGCACAGGCAGAATGGGAGATGTGGAACTGCACCACTTGAAGGAGAGTCTTGTGCTGCTCAGGAAACTGGGTGAGTTGCCTTTCCACAGAGATTTGAGAGAAAGGAGCAGAGTTCCAGTGGGAATGTGCCACCCCCCCATCCTGGCTAAGCAATTCCTCAGTCAGGTACTCAGGAGCAGGTGATTCATAACCCTCTGCACCTATGGAATTGAATATGGAATTTAGAAACCTTGTGTATCAACATCCTACAGTTATCCCATCTTGGTTCTCTTTCAGCCTGTTTGCACTTGCAGATCATGCTAATATTTGATGAGAATGAATATAAGGCTTGAATTGCTGTGCTGGTGGTCTCAGGATTGCCCCCTTTGCATAATGAATGTTTCCACAATGAAAGCACCAATTTCATTCTGCTTGAGAAAATAAACTTAGTTTAGGACTAGTTACTGTTTTCCAAAAGGCAAACACCAGTGTGGGGAGATAACTTGAAGGGAATTTTATTCCTATATGAAGCTCTATCTTTTGGCAAGAGATAACAAGAACCATTCCATGTGGTAGTGTTAAGTCTGTTTGCCAATATATTTATGTGTTTATTCAGATTCTTCCTTGGGAACCTCACACATTTCCTTTTAAACTATTTCTCTATAGAAACAAAGGTTAAAGATTCAACTCTGCTGTCATCAGTGCATCCATTTTTTGAAAGAAATTGTGTCTGTAGATTAAAACCCAAAATGTGTCCAGTGTGTGCTGCTCTCCTGACTTGATTTGTCTCTGAAAGGATGGCCTAAGTTCCTCAACAATGCATATTTCTTCCCATTCCTGTGTTTTCACACATCCTCACTGTGCATCTTCTTTCTGGCAGAGACTTAATTTTCTCTCTCTAGAGCATCATACTCTGGGTCTCAAATTATTGCTCACCCTTCCACATAACTTAATCCTCTTCTGCACGTTATTCCCAGTTCCTTCTTTCTTAACCAGGCAATCCACTTCCCTTGTTATTCTTGTCATCACCTCCTCCATTCTGTTCTTCAGTTAAGCTAGATCTCCTTTTCCTTCCATCCTCTGTGCTCACTTCCTCTTCCAGTCCTGTCCCTTCCTTCATGTACTCACACACCTCTCTGGGACTTCTCTATATAATGTTATTTGATTAGTGAAACACAAAAGCAATGGCTTATTCATATTAAAACTGTAGATTACAGGGCATGTTTACCCACATCATGCAAATGAAATGAAAGGGGGCAGTTCCTCCAGACCACAGAATATCTAAAGATATCCCATGTCCCATATTTCTAATGATTGCTTTGTTTTGTTCCATTTTAAGCCCTGATGCTGAGGGATGGTACTGGGCACAGGACAGAGGCAAAAAAGGCTCACTGTTTATTAATTGGGATTGTGTAACTGGAAAGAATAATGAATTCACCAATTTTCTGGCTGAACTGCTGAGTTTGTTTAATGGTGAATGTTTAATGTATGGAAATCCATTAGAAGCTGCCAATGGAATGAAGCTGCTAATAGGAATTTCACTTGAATTCAAGTGTATTGATGATACAGGTCTAAGGACTAATTTGATCTCCTTTCAAATTACTGGGACTGGCTTGTGCAGGGGCAAAGATGTCTCCATCAATCCCTGCCAATCTGAAATAAAACTCTTAGGCAGCTGCATATTCTTTGGGATTCAAGGCTACAAGACCTAATTTTGGACTGTGCCATTCATTGTCTGATTTGAAATGCATTAGTATTGTCTCACAAATAGTAAAATTTAGACATAGGAAACTTCTAATAGTACCATCCCATTCAAGGTATTCCAGTGCTGTTTTAAATCCACAGGAACTGATGAATCAGGTTGGCATTTTATCTCCATATCCAGCACTGTGACAGGTCCATACGTTCCCTATTTGTTACTAAGCAGTAACAAATGTCTCCTATGGTGTTTATTTACTGCTGTGGTTCCTGAGATGTATATTTTTAAAAGAAAATCACAGAATTCTCATGATGAAGCATTTGCAGTTTTGTGTTTTTACCAGTTTTAGTCACAATCATTTGTTTTGCAGAGGGTGGTTTCAAACCTATCAGCTATTGGAAGTTTAATTTAAAAACATTAAAGCAAGTCATCTATGATGGCTGCTGCTCCTGCATTCATTTAATGGAGCTTTTAGCTGTATCACTGTATTATTGGCTTCCTTTTTTTAAGTACTTAGAATGTATTATTGCCTTAATGCACTTCATGGAACATTGCAAAACACTCAAATTATTTTACTAATGCTAAGCAAGGGTTGCTGCATTATTAAACACCAGAGGGTAGGCAAATTAGTAGAAACACGAGTTTAAAGCACATTGTTCAGGTATCTGAATGTTTATATATCATGGCAATAACACAGAAATTTATAGGAGTGCAACACTACCAGCAGAGTGTATTCTAAGTTCAGATATTAGTGTAGTTCAAAGTCATATTTAGTTTCAGCTTTGTTCTAATTTCTGATACATCATTTCATCCCCAAATGAGCTGAATTAAAGATGTGAACTGCAGGAAGTAGTGCATGCTCTGCAAAAGCAAAGTTGACTCTACAAATGCTCCAGCTATTTTTGGCCCCCTGTTCAGAACCTCTGAAAAGCTCCACAGATTTGTTATTCCAAATGGTGGGTCCTGTTTTCCCTCTGCTCCTGTGTCTTTGTCTTTACACATAAGGAAACTCAACTCTGTTTTTTCCTCAGCTGTCTATTCTAAAATTCTTATTCCCTTTTCCTCTCTCCTCCAGTTTGTTTCCAGTTGACAGCATCATTTTGAAGATCTGTTTTTCAAGCCTGGACAGAGTACTCTGGATCTGTCAGCAGTGTTGTCTTTACCAGAGTAATCATTTCTTGTGTCCTAAATCCAACGTCATTCTGGGATAAGATATCCCTGAAAACTTTTCCCTCTAATCTGGTGTCACACCATTCACTTGCCTTTCTTTGTGATGAACTGATGAGTAAAATCCCCCAGTGCTTTTCTGCCCCACACATAAATTATTCCCCAATTTATCTTTTCATTATCCCTTAGAAACAATTAAAAAACAGTGTTTGACAATACTGAAAATGTGCAGGGAAATGAAGAACATAATAATGTTTTTAGTGACAGCAACAAAAGGAAATGCCAACAAATGGTGCAGCCATTCTGTATTTCTCCTTTAATCAGGTCAGGAGGTTTCAGCACAACCTGTTAGACAGGATTGCCTTTAAAAAATATTTCACAGCATTTTACAGAGCCAAACATCTGATGCTGTGGAATTTCATATATATGCCAATAAAATTCTTAAATATATTAACACATAATATATATGTTTTTTCAAGGATACATTTTTTCTTTAAAAGTGGTATTGTCTTTTTAAGAAGCAGCATTTAGGAAAATACCATTCTCTAACATTCTTATTATAATCTTACATTATAGAATTTCTGTTCTATTCAATAGAGAGTGCTAACCATATTATATATTCTAAAGCTGTAATTAATAGCACAAAGTGTCCTGGTTACTATTTATTTAGGATGTCTCTAGCCCCAAAATTTTAATGTTTCAGTGTTAGCCAGAATTTCTATTTACATGGGGAAATGGGTAGGAATTCAATGTTGAACTGTACTGGAGAAGGGAAAGGCTGATGTTAACCAGTGATTTTATCCAGTCAAAGGTGAAGAAACCCCACACATAAATGATATAAAGTGAAAAAGGATAACAAGTGCTAAACCTTGGATTTTCTAGTGCACAGACTCTTTAAATGTCCAGCAAGAGCTCTTGACCCAATCTCTCACTATTAGTGAAACCATGCACAGCCTCCTTGGAAGAAAATAGCCATAACTTTAGAAGTAATCTATACTAAATTTGGAAAGCAGGGACACAGCTTTCCACAATTCATGCAAAATACTCCAGGAATAGACCCCAGTACCCTGCAAAGAATCCCAAGGTTCAGCAGCCAGACTGTCTGTTCCTCTACAGGCAGAGCCTGCAGTTCAAGCCACCAGCTGCAACTGCTGCCTAATGAAAAATCATAAAAAATATGGTTCCTGACAGTATTAGGTCACTAAATTAGGTTTCTAAATAATTATCCATTAGGGTTTCATAAGATAATTACAAGTGATGTAATAATTAATAATGCTGTGCAGTAAAAGGGTCACTCACTTGTACAACCCAGGCTGGGCTTTGTAGGAAGTTCAGTGATGGCAAGTTGCAGTTAAAAGCTCATCACAATAACAGGCTGTGACCACAAAGTCCTGTGGCTGCTTTGCTTTATCTCCAAGCCTGGCTGGAGCTGGGACAGAGGCACACAAAGGAGTGGCCCAGGCCCATTTCCAAGGGGCAGATGGCATTATGTATGAAACAGGTACAAGCTCAGGACAGCACTGCAGCAAGGCTGGAGGCACCTGCACAGCAGCACCTGAGTGTCCTCCTCGAGCAGGTGAGGCCAAAGCCTGCAGGAACTTGGAGAGGGCACTGCTGATCTGGCCAGATGAAATGGGATAAAAATGAGCTACAGGAAATAAAGGACAAATTAAAAGTCACTTACAGAACAGAGGGAGTGTTGTGCACATCCATCCACACAAGCAAAAAAAACACCTGAAAATCAGTTATCACCATGCAAGCCACAGGCAAATCGAGTCTCTGTTAATCCCTTCCTCTACCACAGTATGCAGTGCAAAGACAAATAATTTGATAGAGACAAAGCATAGTTTCCATGAGATCTAATTAGAAGTGCTCAGCTTGGAGAAAGGGAGAGCAAGGGAAAGAAAATGGCATTTTAACTGTAGGCACTTACTCAGCTCCTGGGTTGCAGGATCTCTCTGCACAGTTCTCTTGGTTGCAGAGGAAGTTAATTGTAGAGAAGCATTGCCCCTTATCTCATTACTTGGTATGTAATATTGAGGAGTTGGGGGTTAAAAAAAGAAAAAAAAAGTAGTTGTATCAGCTTTTATCAAATCATGGCCTTTATCAGAATGAAGCAGTTTCTGCTGTTGGCTCTAATGTTTAACTCTTTGCATTTAATAGAATTCTGTGAGAGAACACCAAGGAGTTTTGGTTGCTTCACTGGGATGCTTTTCTCATGGAAGGAGAAGAATGGGCTTGCTCTCAGTTGTGGACTGAGGTAGGACCTTTTCCCTTCCTCCTTGTGTTGATGTCACACTGTGTGTCTGCTCCCAATCTGTTCTTTGCATTCTTGCTGTGTGTGCATGTCCAGTCAAAGCACAAAGGGACTTTTGCAGGGCCTGTTGTAAAACCCACTTCTGATACACAAAAAAAACCACTCGACTGATTCCCCCAGTCTTGATTTTAATTTGTCCAGTTCCTTAACTCCAGCTAGAGATGCATATTCCTTTTCAAACAGAATTTCCATAAGGTGTTTTTTAAAAAAATACAGTGGCTCCCAAAAGGGGGAGCTGTGAATACTAAGGAAGAGGTTAAAATAATGACAGCCCTTAACAGGAACAGGTTAAAAAACAACTCATCACATTCTTAATTAATGTCAGGATATTCAAAGATTAGATGCTTTATCTCAAGTAAGAAAGCAGACCTGTACAGACTCAGGAAATTAAAATGAATTTAATCTCCCCAATATCTTTTATAAACAAGAATATCATGTCAGAGCTTCCTGAAAAATGTCCTGCTGTTGGTGTATATGTTGAGACTTCTAATTTGAAAATAGAAGTGAGCATAAATTGCACAGCCACAGAGGGCCTTGGGATTGGATTCCCCTTGACAGCCAGCAGGACCAAAGGGAGGCATGGTCTGAAATTCCCAATCCAGCCCTTGGATTTGGGAATCCATGGAGCACTGGGTTGTGCTAAGCCATCTCTGGATTAATCAGAAGTCAGAGAACAGTAACAGAATGATCTCATTTCATAAAAAAGAGCTCATTAACATGTTGGCTTCTCATCTCTTGACAGCAAAGCTGTTGCTGTGAAGGATGGTGGGTTTGGTTCTTTGTTTGGTTGATTATGTTTCTCTTTTATCAAAAGCACAATCAAGGACTCTTCATGTTTCTTAGAGTGTCTTTCCCTTTGGAATTTAAGCAATGAATTTTCCTGACTTAGTCTGTAATATAAGAGGTCAGATGTCCAAATTACCTGGCATGGATGTTCTGTCAGGTACTGGAAACAAGAGTGGCAGAGAACAGACTGAAGTTTATCCTCTGAATCTATAGAAACACAAGTAGTGCCTGCACAGCTGCCACATTTACCTCCAGTGATGAAAACTATTGCAGTGAATCCACACTTAGAAGTCACCCAGCATAAAGTCTCAGTGGCTGAATAATAGAAATTTCCTGTCCATAATGCTGTGAGATGTGCAGATGGTTGAAAAATGATATGTGATCTCATGCAGTGCCTGCTGAGTTAACAAGAGAATTTCATTCAAGAAAAATAGTACATTTTAGTTCCACCATATGTGAGATGATGTTTTCTTCATACCCATGGAGAATCCCTGATGTTAGAAAGCAAACTATGATAGCCCATTAACATGTCCTCTTTTAAATAATTTATTTAAACCCAAGAACCTTACATTTGGGTAAAAATAACCTACATGCTCAGCAGTTGGGTATTCTTGGGGTTATTTTCTTTCCATAGGATTTTAAGCAGAAAAAGTAAAATAGAAATTCTGCCTGTTTCTCATGTACAACCAGTCCTTGGGTCCAAACACCATTACTGGTAAAACAAAGTGCTGTCAGAATAAGAAATAGAAAGTAGAAACAGTTTTTTCTTGTCTTTTTCACAGACTTCCTCACCAGAAAACTCACTCAGCTGCCTTAGGGTAAGATTTTGTTCATCAGAACCAAATTTCAGCTGTTGCATTGAGAGTAACTCACACTATGTTTCCCTCAGTCTTCCACAACTTGAATTTCATCTTTTAAAGTTTTATTTATAGTTGTACAAAAAATTTGTTTTGTATCTGGTACAACAATAGATATGGTACCCCTTAAAATCACAGAAGTCTGATTTGTTTCCGTACAAAAAGATGTGTTTGGAATACTGTGTGAAAGGATCCATTGACATATTAGAATTAGTTTTAAATATGTAGAAAGAGGGGGGTTATAATCCATAATTGAAGAGAAATCCTTGGAAAATGCTACAACAATATTTTCATCAAGGTTTTATGAACACATCAAATATATTTTCCCTTTCAGTCTCCAAGTCTGGACAATGAATTTCATATCATCTCGAAAATTAATAAAATAATCATTTAGGCCAAATTGCAAATGCATGGTGGAAAAAGCAAATGCTTCATTGGCTTAATTTCAGACTTTATGTCAAAAACTAAAAAGAGATGTGATCTCCTGATAAATTATCTCGGGGTGACAAATGATCAGCTGGTCCTTCTGAAAGGCCTCTCACATCTGTCACTTTAGGTGATGAGATCCCACTTGTCCTTTCACAGGAGATTAACCCTGGTGAGAGAGTTCCTGTTTTCACAGCAGAACCTCCAACTGTCTGAGCTCCCACATTTTCTGCTTGCCAAGGTGGGGAGCTGATGAAGATGGAGTGGCTGGCCCTGGGCAGGCCCCTGGCACCTGTCAGTCCAGTGCCATGTCTCCTGAGAGCTGTCTCCAGAACGTTCCTCATCCTCATCCTGCTCTTCACACACTGTTGAGGTCCCAGATGTCAGTCAGGGCTTCTCTCTGTGCAGGAACACCAGGACTCACCCAGAATATTTCAGCAGCTGCACTGCATGGGATGTTTTCCCTCCCAGTCAGAAGATCATCCCAACAGCAGCAGCACCAAGAATAAGAGAACAGTAAGGAAAGGTCTGTGGTTCTTTCCAACTTCAGCTCACCCTTCCAAAGGTGCACAGCCACTTTTTCCATCTGGAAACTTTAGCAGCCCAGGATTTTGTGCTAAAACTCTTTGATTTGGTTCAGCACAGTCAGTGCAGCCTCCACACGTGTCTCTTCCAAGGACTTGCAGTTTTCTTATCAGCTCATTAGGATGTTTTGCCCTGTCAGAGATCCACAGTAACAATCTGGTGCTGCTGCTGTTGTATGTTCCCACAGACCTTGGGGGTTCTTTTGTCTTTTTTAGTCTTTGGGTGCAAACAGACACCTGCCTTCAAAGAAATTACATTCCCTAGTCTCAAAGTCTAAGCAATTCTAGTCCATCCACAATTGTGAATGAAGTTTACACTTAATTAAAATGTCTGGTAAAAGACCTTTTATATTCTGAAAAAGAGTGTGATGAGAGAAAGTGCATTTACTTTCAGTTTCTAGAAACTTTTATATTCTTTAGTTTTGTTAAACAAATTAATTTTATAAGGTATTGTTAAGCAGATATCCTTTCTGGGGAAAGAGTTTGGAAGCTTGTTCAGGGGGTGTTACCCATCATCTTCTGTACTTTACATTTTGGAAAAACAGGAGTCTGTGTTTTCACAGAACAGCCTTGGCAGAAAGATCACAGGACCTGGTATATTTTAGCTCCCTCAAAAGTTCTTCCTCTGACACAGCTTTGCCTGAATTCCTCATTTTCTGTGCCCTGGGTGTGCAATCTTTTCCTTTTTCAGCTCTGCATCTAAGAACAAGCTCCTTTGGCTCTGGTGGAAGTGGTGGGAGTTTGGGAAAGGAGGTGCAGTCTGGAGGCTGAGAAGGTCCTGGTGCTTTGGGGCAGAGCGTTTGCAGCTCTCAAGTTGAATTGTCTCAGCCCTGATGGGGCAATGTTTGTTGCCTCCTGTGTGCCAAAATCAGGCTCTGTGCTGGTGAGGGATGCAGCTCCTGCTCCTGCTGTCACTTAACACAGTGTTGCTGTCTCTTGGAAAAGAACTATCTCAGGCTGACCAAGGACAGGAATCAATCACTTTTGCTGACAAAATATCCTTGGGCAATCTTTTCTCAATAGTAATATTTTCATCTTGTTTTCAGAGAGGGGGGAGTTGCAAAAAGAGGCTGCCCAGAGTGACTTTTTTCCCTTGTGTATCAACTTTCTCCCCTCCCTGTTTCACACACTTCATTTTTTAAGCAGAGAAATGTTTAGAGTTGTTTTGCTTTAGCTTAGAAAAACAAACTCTCCTAGTACAAAAGCTGCCAAGTTAGTAGAGCTCAGAAGTCTCTTCAGGTGTCAGTGAAGCACCAGGAGAGTACAAAGATGCCTTTGTGTGTTGCTTTGTAGTCTGTGTTGAATGCAGATGCCATTTAATGAAGTCAATCCTTCCAACATCTTCTTTTCAGCTTTTTTTTGTATAGTTTGACTTTACATTGGTAACTGTCAGCCCCAAGAGGATATAAAGAGGGAAGGCAAATGAGGAAACTTTGTAGTTAAGATGTGCTTGTACATCTGCATCCAGTTATCAGCACCTTCTGATTTTGGGAGTGATATGGTAGATTTTCAGTCTCTCCCACAGTTAGTTATTTGGGGAGGCAAGGTAGCAAACACTGGAGATATCCCCCATTTTCTCATCCTGTGGTTTCAGTAATCTCTGGATTAAGCTGCAGTGCAATGTAGGCATCATGAATGAGGAGATCCTATAAGCAGGGAGAAAATAGCCCTGCATCCCAAAATATCATTTTGCTTATAAATATAAATGAGATGGCTAGAAAAGAACAAAAAACAATTATTTCCTTTGAAAATAAGTTTTTTATCTCTCCCTGCATAATGTAAAGTGTGACATTCAAAGATGTTTTAGAACATGGAGTTTAGCTCAAAATATGCGAGGTATCAAATAATACTGTAAAAAATGGGAATATGTGTATGGTGTAACAGTAATTTACATCTCCATCACATCTCTCTCCAGATCCTCAATTCCCCAATGCCTGGAAAGTCCTTTAGCTTGTCCATGTCAGTGAGCTGGAAATTATCCTGCTGTACTTGTGAATAAAGCAAGACATGAAGATGAAATGGAGTTACTGCAAAGTGTATGGCCAAGCAAAGGGCAGAGTTTGTACCTGCTGGTGCCAGGTTTGTGCTGTACCCACAGACACACTGCTGTGCCACAAGGGGCCTGTGTTTGGGCACAAGCAAACCTAATCTGTGTTTTCTCTGTTATCAGAGTGTGTGATTAGGTTGGTAGAACCTGATGTGTATAATTGTGTGGGAAGAAGAATCCTAAAGAACTGGCACAAGCTGCTGTTCTGAAGAGCTTTCTGAGTCTCTGCAGTTCAGGTCCTTACAGGAAGAGCTCCACTGGTAACAGCAAACTAATCAGTGGTTGACAAAGTGCTGTCTTCCCAACACATGAAAATAATGGTTTCCATAAATATCACAAATCAGTTCTTCATATTGGAGATTGTCAGGTGGAAATTTCCTTCTTTATTTGGCTTGAGAGAGCCAATCCTTCAGATGGAGTGAGAGGAACACTGGAGTGACTTTTTCCATTAACTTATTCTGGCTCGAGTGGACTCTCAAGTCCCCACTGTGAAACTTTGTCCCCAGACTTCCCAGAAAAAGAACAGAAATTCTCTGCACAGGAGACAGCAATGACACTACAGCAAAAGGTCACTGAGCACAATGTGCTCTGACTTCTGAACTTGAAATTTTAAGGGTTCCTGTGGAGAAACACAGAGGACAAAACATGATTTTCTATTCCATCGTTGCTGCAAACAAGGCAAAGGGGAATTCTCCAACATTTGGGGGTTTTGCAAGGATGAACTGAAAGGATGTGACATTTTCAGATATTTTCCTGTTTCTACTTGATGGCAGATATAAAATATTATCTGGAGAGGTAGGCAAGAGTTGATACAAATGTTGAGGAGCTGTTCCTTCCTTGCCAACAAAGTTTCTTGAGTTTTGGCTTTTCTTTTAAACATACCACTTTAAAAGAAAAGATCAAAGATTCCCATGAAGGGAGGCAGGCTACTCCCCCTAAACAAGGTTATCTTCTGGGGAGTATTGATATATATGATGTGAGCCTCTGTTTATCATTGCAGCAAATTCTGAAGGTTTATGTTCCTCCTTAAAACCCTGAGCCAGTCCGGGTTTTTTCGCCATTCCAGTTTCCAGTGAAACTCCAGTCCGGGTTTTCCCCCATTCCTGTTTCCAGCAAGACTCCAGTCCGGGTTTTCCCCATTCCAGTTTCCAGCGAAACTCCAGTCCGGGTTTTTCCCATTCCAGTTTCCAACGAAACTCCAGTCCGGGTTTTCCCCCATTCCAGTTTCCAGCGAAACTCCAGTCCTAGTTTTCCCCATTCCAGCGAAACTCCAGTCCGGGATTTCCCCCATTCCAGTTTCCAGCGAAACTCCAGTCCGGATTTTTCCCCATTCCACTTTCTGGCCAAATCCACTCCGTGTTTTTTCATCCTTTAAAGAAAAGTAAATAAGCTTTTAGGTCCAAACCCCATCTTATGCAAGTGGAGAAAACACAATGTGTTTCTTACAAGCTGAGATTGGTGCTGTTCACAGGTCTGAATAATATTACTGAGAATGGAAAATCAATTCTCTGCATTTGAAAGAAGAAAAAGTATTAACTTATTGTAAAATAATTATCCAATTGCCTTCTAGGTCTTTCTAGATCCTTTACACTGATTTATTAAGAGCCTGTTTGGAGTATTTGCATTGTCAGTGTCCCTTTCTTGGGAGGTTAAGTGACTGGACTGGTGAAATTCTTCAGGTTTTTTCCCATAATAGCACTTTTTTTTTTTCCCAGGAAAATCAACTATGAGTTTCTTTTCAGGTAGGAATCATAGGAAAAAATACGGAAACTTTTAGGATTTTCTTCTATTTTGTCAGGAGTTACTTTCCATAAGTAATAGTAGTAATTGCTAAAACTCAGTAATCTGTTTTTCTGTGTCCAAGAGGCATGTGAGCAACGTGTTCACCTCTTGCTCAGGAGTACTCAGGCACTGTAACAGGATGATCATTGCAGGTCCCTTCCAACTGAAATAGTCTATTCTGAAGTTAAAAAACCTTTCACTCTCCTTTAAGCATTTTTTTTTTAATTCTCTTTTTTGGCCCAGCTTACCAAAGTCAGTAGTTTTGCTTCATAAATTGGTTTGGTCACACAGTTTCAAACATTCTAAACCAATGACTTTGGTTTAAGAGTGGGGGCTTTGGCATCTGTCAGCATATTTGTTTTGCAAGTGGCAAGGTTGTGTTCAAGGGGTTTCTGGCTGGGACAGAAAATCATGTTTAGTTCCAGCTTTGGGGTTTGGGAGGAGTGGGGGCTCCTTCCTTCACCCCTGAGTCTGGAGAAATGTTCACCTGGGTAGGATTTAGTCCCATGCCATGTCAGAAGTCAATGAAATAAACACTGACTTGGTCATAACCTGATTTCTCCATTTCATTGCAAGTGTCACATCAGAATATTTAATGCCCTAATTTCTTTCGTTTCACAGTGCAAATCTGTTCTGAATAATTCTGAATAATTCCAGAAAGAGATTTGACCTTAGATCTCATCTGAGCTGCTGTAGCTTTCATGTTCAAAAATCCAGCATTTTAACAGCCTCATCTCAGCTCCATGAGACATTTTTAGAGGGCCACAGAACAGAGCAGAAAATGTTGGTCCTCCCTGTTTAGTCTTTCCAATCCTGCAGAAATGGCACTCTGAGCTTTCATATTCATTGTGTCCTATTCATTTCCAGTGCCATTGCAGTTTGCAGAATCTTTTTCTCTCCCTGCAGCCTTTTCTATTTGGGCTCTTTCTTTTCAGTTTATGCATAACAGGCCAATTTGGGATCTCATCCATACTTTTGCCATTGAATTGTCTCGAGGCTGTGCCCTCAGGAACACTGGTGGGAATTCATTGGGAGTGATTGAGTGATGCTCCCATGATGCCAATAGTGAATTATTTTAATATAACACAAGGCACAAGTGTAGTTCTGTAGCTACAAGTGTGGGTCTGTAGGTAATGCTGAACACTCAAGTTGAGTTTCTGCTCTTTTTCTTCCCTTTAGCCTTGAATCATCTTTGCATGACTTTATATCTGCTTGTAGATTTAATTCTGGGGTTGGAAGAAACTTCATTACCCCACCAGGGGTCCTGTCCATCAGTGGGAAACCTTCACAGATGAAGTTCAAGTTATATTTCAGAAGAAGAAGAAAAAAAAACTGGGGACAGTGATGGCAATTATGAAAATGGGTGAGGACTGACTGGAAGAAAGGGTTTATTTGATTAGCACAGTGACAGGATCTGCTGGCTAATGAGCAGAGTATCATCAGTAGAATTTTTCCATTCACTTCATTTGTAACATAAAAATAAGAATTTATTCAGAACAAACATTTTCTTTTATCTTGCTAATCAAAAGACCTCTGACTAAAGTAAAAATGACACTTGACATCTCAAAGCAAACATAAAACTGGAGTGGAATAAAAACATTGCATAGGCAAATTAAAGAATTCCAAATGCCCAATTAAAAAAAAAGTAACTTGTGACTGATTATTCTTAGGCACAAAATTCACTTTTGCAAATTATTGTACTGAAGAGCAAAAATAATCCTTTTTGCTTGACATCAGCAGTACCAGCCTGTGGTATGTGAGAGCTGTTGTCAGTGGTGGCTCTGTCATCCTGAACACATCAGAACATCACAGGACTTGTGCACTTGGGTAATTTAGCACCAGATTTTCAAAGTCACATCATCTTCTAAAGCTGAGAGGGACTGGGAAGAGCTTCCAGCTTGCCGTGGGCTGGGCACAGGCAGCAAGAGGGTGAAACTTGAGCTCCATTTGCCAGGTGACAGTTACACCATAATGCAAAAACTGTTGGCCAGATTAACCCATCTGCCTTCTGGTCTCTGTGAGCTGCCAGAATAATGGGAGGGTCTGGACCAGTAACTGGAACATATTAGTTACTTGCACTCCATCTTCTTGGCAGGCAGATGTTCTATTAATTAATTTTTTCTGTAGTAATTCATCACAGAATGTTTAAGTCTTGTGGCTTGTGGCTTGGAAAAGGAACACTCATTTTCCCAGTTCATGAGGCAGAAAGAGAACAGGAGCAGATGGTCCAGTGTGGCAACACCAGGTAGCAGAGAAGAGCTGCATCGAGATCACCTCAGTCTGCTGCAGATTGGTGGGGGACACTCTGTGTGTGCAGCTTTTCCATGACATCCACTCCTACAGGTTGCAAACCACTTGCTTTTCTCAGTTCAGAAAGATGGTGGGAAATTACACTGTGAAGTGTCATTAATTTTGTTAAACTTTTTCTCTTCTCCCTCAACAAACATGACTGTGGCATCAGGGCCAATGGCCAGGACAGGACAGATCTTTGCCTTTCACTCACTGAACATTCACAGAGCCCCATTTGCAGGGGATTCCATCCCAACTATTGCAATAACAGTGACATTCTGATTTTCATCATGCTATTTGTGTATGAGCCACAGCAAAGGTTTCCAACATACAAGGTGGTGTTTCCTTTCTACACTAAAAAAACAGAATGGACATCTAATAAAGCAGCAGTGAAAAAAAATCATTTAGATAAACACACCTGTAAAAGAGATCTTACTTTTTACTCTGGATTAAAATTAGTAAATTAATATTTTTATTATTTATTCTCAGGCTTAGCCCAGGCATGTTGAGTACCACTTTGCATGCAGAAGTATTTGGGGTATTTTTGCCCCCTTTTCTCCATCTGCCTTTTGCCTCAATAAAAGTTTTTGGAAGAAGTGGGAGGCATCAAAGCCCACCAAGGATATATCAGCTGATTTCAGAGTTGAAATAGAACCAGCAACACTGTAAAGTACCATCATCTTAATTATGTTCCCATATTCTACATGAATCTGTAGATTCTTTTAAAAGAACTTATTCTCCAGCTGTGTTTTACTCTTCCAACCTGATATTAAACTTTTCTGTTCTAATCTACTTTTACATTCAAATTCCTCCATAATTTTCTGCAGTTTGCAAATTTTAAATTGATTCTTGCTGGCATTGAGATGTAAAAGTTAATTGCTTATCTGAGAGAAAAAAGAACCCAAAAGCAGAAGATTAAAATGAAGTCATAGGATGGATTTAATTTGTGCAAGTTCATTCACACCCTTTGCTGCTCACGTTGCATAAACTGGGGTTGCTCTTACCTGTTTACAGAACACAATTACAATTAATAGCTCCAAAATATTATGCATTTTTCCAGTGGGTTTTTTGTGCCTTTGCTCTCTTCATCTAGATTAAGTTAATATAATATTTTTAAACACAAAAGAATGATGATGATATCAGAAAACTGGTTTCCAATTCATACAAATTATGTACCTCTTTAAACCCAGCCTTGCAATCCTCACTGGAAACTCAGTTGATGGATGTGTTGGGCCCTTGGGGATGGGAAGTGTTTGGGAGAGGTAAATGAGAATTCATTTCAAATTTGGGGATTCAGTTATGATATCTTAGTTTAAATTCATGGAAGCCAAAGCTTCTGCTCTGCTTCCTGAAGCTCAGAGACCTTTGATGCTCCATGTGACTCCTCTTTGAGAGGAAACGAAGCTTTTTCTCTGGGGGATGTTTCAAGGTGTAACAGGAGACATTATCAAAAGGATTGTCTGGTTCATTCTGCTCCTTGGGAAAATCCTGCTGGATTTTCAAGGTTTCTGGGACTCATTTTTCCTCTCTTGAACACAGAGTTTGTGGTGCCACAGAGAAATGTCTGTGTGCTGGAGAGATGACACCCACTTAAGGTGCAGGGGGGGAAGAGACTTCTCTCAAAGGAGGGGTAAATTATTCTGCAAGGGATGTTTCAGGTTGATCTTTAGGTGCCTCCAACACTCAGGGATTGCCATAAAACCCAACACAGAGCTCCTTAAGCTGAAGGATAAATACCATAAATGCATAAATATAGACTGATGTTTAAATGTGATCCTAATCTGTGGCCTGATGCTTTTTCCTCCTTTGTTCTCAACTATGCTCTTCTAAGTCTGCTATGGTAGAAATCTCTAGGGGGAAGAAAGTGGTTTACAAAATTTCTTTTCCTAGTTCATTTTTTAATCAAACTTTGTGTTATCTGATTAGGTTTACAAGTGGTTTAGTCTTTGTTGTAGCCAAATTCTCCAGCTCAGAATGGGTGGGGGTATCACTAGTAGGATTTAAATGTGAAAATCAGAAATGTGTTTTGTACATTGCAAAGACTTCAGATTTATTTTGTTAAACAGCTATAATGGAAAAAAAAATCACAGACTACCTGGGAAAACTGTTGAGACTGCTCTGTAAATCAATTCCTTCCAGGAGTAAAATCTTTTGGTAATTGAGACTGAAACTATAACTTTCTCAGAGGGCAAATTTCATTTAAAGTGGAAATGCTAAATAACTCCAGGGATAAAAAAGAAAGAGTGTGATTCAGGAAGATTGCAAAACAACTATGCAAAAAGTACATTTGAAACTGTCTTATCTGCACACAAGTGTGTTATTTTAAGAAAGGGAGGCAGAGTGATGTCATGCACTCCATTATATTTTCACAATAAGGTAATACCTGCGATTGAAAACATTGCAAGGAAAGGAGGATAATTTTGCAGAAGTGATTTCAGGAACTCCCTTGGATTCACAAGTTTGGCTTTGCTGTAATAAGTGATAATGCAGAATCCATTCTCCTGTAGCAGCAGTGCTGCCAGACCCCTTCCACAAAGATGGGAATGGGATTTTCAGACTCTTTCTTGGCCAAAAGCAAGGGCTGAAGTCTGAGATTTACTCAGTGGGCTTTTAAGATATGTGTAAAAATAGCCCTTAAACCTTTCTAGCACCATAGCCCAAAATGCCACATACTTCCTTTTACTGTAATCTTCATTAATTCACTCTAAATTATATTAAGGATTACTTTATATCTTAAAAATAAAAGAAAAAAGACATACCATTTGGAGATGCTTTTAAAACTTTAGGAAAAGGATGCAAGTCTTCAGTCAGTGACCTTCCCCAGCATGGCTGGTTCCCCTGGATGGATTTACACCATTCTCTGTCTAGAGAGGAAGTTTTTAAAGACGTGGAGTATTTTGATTGCAAGCAAGACTAAAAAGACTTTTTATTAAAAAATTATTGGCTGATTTAAATGTAATCCATCAAATTATTTTATTTTGCCAGCTGCTCAAATACTTAATCCTCTTCTAAGGCATAGAAATATTAAAATATATTTTAAAAGGAGTCCAACCTTAAAGTCCAGTCTTCTTAAACCTGCTTTAAATCAGCTCAGAAAAGGTTCTGTCTTTTCTGTAAAGTGTTAGAGAAGCCCCTGATACAAGATTAGTCCACAGGGCTTAACAACTACCAACAAAGTCACTGATATGATGCCACTGACTCAAAGACATTTAAAAGTGCTACTGACTGACATAATCTGAGCAGTTCATGCCATTTTTTATTTTCCTTTTTAATAATTGTATTTATGAATTAATTGTGGTTGAAGTGGCTATTCCTGATGGCTCACCCAAGTGCCTGCAGGACACCTCAGCAAACCCATTTCTGAGTACTGGCACAAGGAAATCTTGTGTTTGACATTTCTAGAGCATAAAACTAATTCTGTGTTTCTTCTGAAATTAAGGGCAATGGTTTGTTCTTCCAAAGTAAGGACTGAGATTCTGGTCTAGAAATTAATTCGTTGATATGAAAAAGTATTCATCGATTCAGGTAATTCATTTTTTTTTCTCACCAAGTGCAGATGTTTGTTATTTCACTCATACATTCCTAGCCCATAGTTAAAACTTCAATTCTTTCTGTCCTAGTCAGAAATTCAGATAATTCTTTTTTTTTCTCTCACCAAGTGCAGATGTTATTTCACTCATACATTCCTAGTTGGTATTTAAAATTTCAATTATTTCTGTCCCAGTCAGATCATGTAGGAGTGAGACAATTAAAAAATACATTAACTTGTCAAAGCTCATTCTAACAAAAAAGGGAAAGATTCCTCCAGTAATAAAAATGGTTGTATTTTATGGGGATGTAGTAGCAGGATAGTATTTAACTACCACATAACAGACAGTGTATTCCAACAGTTTATTGCTATTTTTATTATTATTATTATTATTATTATTATTATTATTTTATTATTATTATTGTTGTTGTTTATATTATATTATATTAATTATATTATATTATATTATATTATATTATATTATATTTATTATATTATATTATATTATATTCACTTATGGACTGGAAGTGTCAGGTACAGCATCTCTTGTTCTGAGGCTCTGTCATATTTAATTTATGCTGATTGATTTATTTGATGCCATTACAAAGCATTGCACCTCTGAGTGGGTTGTAATTAAGATGCCTGCATTCTTAATGGACCTGCTTAACTACAACTCTTCCCAAAATCAATAGGATCTCTTAAATAAAGGATACAGGCAATTTGTTCTTTGCTGCAGAAATGCATATTACAAGTGCCTGTGCTCAGCTAAGACAGGCCTGTAAAACAGTAGATATGCAGCTATAACTCCATCTGAAATCTTTGTCTTGTTTATGTTTGTCCTGAGATTCTGTTCTTTTGCCATTGCAGAAGTTTATTTGCATTTTCAGCTGACAGTTGCCCAAATAGAGCAATAATAGGAATGGGAGTCATTGCAGTGGATCATGTGTTGAATAGGGAAAATGTTATTTTTTTCAGGAAAATGGTCTTACCTGTGATTATTGTTGCTGAATGCCTTTCAAATAGTTATGTTTGTGTTCACAGGCAACTCCTCTGAGAGTGCAAAGACAAAAATGGACCAAACTGTAAGTAATTTTCTGCATTTTGTCTTTAGAGTGGCTTGCACAAGTATTCATGGAAATGTCCAGGAACAGTGAATTAAATGTCAGTAGAGCAATACATTTTACATTCTTTACATCATGGTTGTCTTTACCAAGTGAATTGATGATCCTTTTATGGTCTTTATTAAAGATAGCTGAAATATCTAATAATAAGTCTAGAAGCCTTTTTTCCCTAAGGTCTGAGGGTTGTGATGCCAAAAAAATCTCCGTGGTCCAGACCAGGTAATTGAGGTGAATCAGGTCCTGTTTTCACCTTTGGGGCAGCCAAACTGTTGCTGTGAATGTCCCTTCCCCCCAAAAACAGGACTCTGAGCACGTTAGTGCAGGGTAAGATAAAAAGTAAAGGTCCTTTAATAACACAGGGCCTACAGCCCACAGGAATACAGGATGACATGCATGTGTCCCAGTTCTTGTTTCCATGGCTTTTATAATAAGATCCCTCCAATCATTGCTTTACACATTTCTCAGTCCAGCCCCAGTTCCACCCCTGGTCCAACCCCTGGAATTGGGTCTGGGGTCATCAAGACCCTCTGTCTTCATCAGCTTCTCTTCCTCAGGCACACAAAGGTCTCTTGGAGTTCATTCAGTTCTGGCTTTTGGGTCACTCTGACCTGTGTTTATGTTTCTTTCTGTGGGCCTCTGATATCCTTCAGCTCTACCTTGGAAAGGAGTCTAAACAAGATTAATTAACTAAAGGAATTTGAGCTCCCTGTTCTGGGACAGGGGTAGTGATAGAAAGGCATTAAACTTAAACTGTTAGAAATATTAACCCTCTAAAAATCTACAACTACTGTGTTCCTAAAATCTACAAAATGTGAAAATCAGAACAAAAACCCTTTCGGCATCAGTTGAAAAGCACCAATTACTAAGGAAAAAGAACACTGGATCACTGATTACCCACTCAGATTCAGAAGGGTGACTTTTTAACCTGTTTTCACTGTAAATAGAGCACTTTGGTTCTGCTAAGAAATAAAAAAATATAAGGAGTATTATTAAACAGGTAGCAGGAATTACTGAACTGAGAGGATACTATTTACTTTGAGAAGAATGTTTGCTTAAAATTGGACCTGAATAGTTAATTCACTCATGAGAGGTGAAATGGTCAAATCACAATAACAAACACAGCCTGTCCTCCAAGGAACAATAACCCACCACCCAACAGAACCTGCCAGGTGCATTTAGAGCATTTTTAACAAAGAAAGGCAAGTATTTCACTTCCCATTTCCATGGTCTTTAGTTCCCTCCAACCATTTTGCTAATTGCCTACACAACACTACAGAATAATCACTGTTGTTATCATAAAAAAAAAGAGAGTTATTTAATTTTCTTTCATAAACGTCAGGGTCATTCAGATTTGTTAAAAATGGCTCAAGATTTAATCCAGGAAGCTTATCCAGGGATATAATTTTGGCCAAAAATGTACTCATTCCTGTTGAAATGTGTCTTCATCAGCAGTGAAGCTCCAAAATTGGTCTTCCTCAGTCAGCAGTGCCATTGTAGAAAAATTGGTGATGATCATAAGAGCAAAGTTTGGAAACAGATGATTTTTCTTCCCCACTACATTAGGACTCTTGAAGTCTCTCCTTCAACCTAACCCTTCATCAAAATGTAGATAATTGAAATATGAGCTTTTCATAAGAGTTCTGTCCTTTCCATAAGGATTTCACCACCTTGAATTCAAACATTTCAGCCATTTCACCTTGGTTTAATTTTTATCTTTATGTACATAGATGGGGGTGCTTCTCTTTAACTGGATTTTAATCCATATGTAATAAAAGGTATTGATGACAATGGGAGGGAAAATCACTTTGCAAATAAAGAATTCCTGACTCTCTTATCCCAAGAGATAAACATCCATCTGTTACTACACGTAAAAAAGGAAGCAATTACAGAGTTAATGCTCTGAAAAACTTGTTAATTTGTTGTATCATTAAAGGTGGTTGTAAAAAAAATAAAGAAGAGAATTGTCTGCAAAAGACAGTGCAGCACTGATGATAAGCAATGATAAATGATGAGCACTGGGTGGAATTTACATTTTAAGTATATAGATTAGCAGAACAAATTCCCCAAAGTTGTACACACAACACACCTTTCACACGTGCTGAGTGTGCCTCCTGCTGCAATTAATGCAGCTTTTGGGGTTGGTAAAGTGTTCTGAGGCATCCCTAGTGGTGATTCTGGGGTTGCTTCAGGCTGTTCATCTTCTGTTTGCTGACTCACAATTTCACACCCTTGCAGTGCAGTTTCTCTGTTTTCTTGGGGGTTTGCATGGATTTCAGTCAGCCCTTGAGTCACGTGGCTACTCAGTTGTGCTGATGCACAAATTAAGGGAAAGTGGGTACTTTGATCACAGAATTCTGAGCTGGAAGGGACCCACAAGGATCATCGAGTCCAACTCTTCAGTCAATGGCCCACAGAGGGGATTGAACCCATGACCTTGGCATTATTACAACCAAGTTTTAATCTCAGGGTCAAAAGCCCTGAACTTTCTGCTGGTGCCTTTGAGAGTCATTGTCTTCTGCTTGCCTGGACCATGCAGGGTACAACTTCTCCATGGTCATGGTTTTCCCACCTGAGCAGGAGAAACTCTTGCTCTGGGAGTTTAAGAGAATTGAAATGCCCTTTGTCAAGTGGGGTCATTCCTGAAAGCTCAGTCTTGTCTTACAGTGCCTGTTGAGTTTGTTTGAGTTCAAATCAGAAGTAAAGACCAGCTTATAATAATTACAGATATGTCAGGGACACTACTTCAGGTAAAATTAAAATGAGTAAATTCTTTCAAACTGCAGGATGTTATTACCTAATCAGGGAGAGAAATAACCCTGGCATGGCCATTTCTGGCTCTCCTAGTAAGTGGTACCAGGTGAATTTGAGACTGCTCAGCCTGCAGGGAAAAATGCACCTTAATCCTCTCTACAATCAACATTTCTCCACAAGGGTCCAGGGACTGTTGCAGTAAAGACAGAGTGTAGTTAAGGTGAGAGCATCAGTGATTTTCTGCATAGTAGAGCTGTTAATAAGCTCAATTTAAACAAGAGTTTGAACGTTCACCTCAGAAGGGGCCAGGTATGGAATTTGTGTGGCCACTTCTGTGCAGTCCTGACCAGGGTGACTGTCACCCTTTCTAAAGTGTTGCTGGTAGTTATGAGACACAGAAAACCTCCTCAGAGGAAAACTGAGCATCAGACAGTAAACACTTGGTATTTTTGAGTTCCTTTTTAGTCAGTCGTGTAAATGATGAAGAGCTTCACTCTCCTGAATTAGCAGTTTTCCATATGCAGAACAGTTACATTTTGCCCTCATTTTAAATTAAGTTACTAATGTGTTTATGGTACTGATAATGGGTTGTTCAACTAAATGCATCATTAGAAATCTGTGTAACATTCTCCTGTTTGGAGTTACAGGAGGCAGAACCCCTGACAGAAAGGTTATAAACAGGCTATTACTGGCAGCCTTTTTTTTTACAAATGAACAAGTTACGGTTTGGGAAGAGCAGAATTTGTGCCAGAAAAACAGATTTTGATAACTGAGCCTGTCAGGAACACCCTGAAGGTCAGCAGATCTGTGGATGGGACCTACTGTAGAGCAAACAATTGAGTGGATGATTCAGCAACATTTCTGGAGGAGTGTCTCATTCATCATCGTTACAACAACTGCGAGGCAAAAACGTGATGAATTCCTTTCTAGTATTTTGTAGATTTGGGAAGCATACATCACTTTCTGTGTTCATCACACAACTCATTTCTGAAACAGAACTGAAGCCAAAAAACCCAGAGCATTTCATAGGAGTACCATTTGAAAGTTGCCTGCCAGTTTGGGGGGTGGGTTTTATTGTTTCAGATCACAGCATGAATGTTCTGAGTTTCCAACATTCCTGATGTGGCTGCTGATTATATTTTATAAACTGTGTAAATCCAGGGGGTATTTGTGCCAGTTTGCAAAGTGCTTAGGTAAATTGGCCAGTTTTTGACAGGGACATAAAAGAAATGAGGGGTTGGTGGTTGAGTGGAAGCCAGGCTGTGCTAGGGCTGGGAGAAGCACATTGTCAATGAATGTGGTGATAAAACCAAATGCCATTATGAATAAAATAACCATTTTAATGCTACTGGCTTGTCTAGGGTGACTTGGCATTCCTATGTCTTCTGATTCTCTAATGGTCACATTGCAGTATTTTACTTTTCCACAGGAGTGTCCCTTCTATTATCAACTGATAAACTACATTTTTGTGTCCCTTTCTTACACCCATCAGACACGGTGGTTTGCCAGAGGAGTTTTATGAATGGAATATACATAAACCTTTTGGTTTTTACTTTTTCTCCCCCCTGTTCTTTCAATGTTTGGGCCCTGTTCATCTGCTGCTCTTGTTTTACTGACACACAAATCCAGTTCTCCACAATCAGCTGGTGTGTGTAGAGGCTTCTGTGGTTAGAGAGGCAAAGATAACTTGTCTAATAAGGGCCACACTGAATGAAAGTGTTTCCCTCCCATGATTGTACATGTTTTGCTGCAGTGCAATGCACTGGATGCTCACAAACTGCTGCTGCCTCCAGGGTATGAGGAATCTCACCTGGGATGAGGAGATCCTTAAAACTTGGTTGTAATAATGCCAAGGTCATGGGTTCAATCCCCTGTCTGGGCCACTGACTTAAGAGTTGGACTCGATGATCCTTGTGGGTCCTTCCAACTCAGAACAGTCTGGGATTCTGTGAGATGCTGCCCTGCTGGGGAGGAGTGACTCAGAGCTTGGACCAGGCTGTTCTCTGCACTCCTGGACACACAATGGGCTCCCAGAGGGAAGGCAGAAACAAACACCCTCAAAAGGATCCACAGAGAGGGACTTGGGAGATTTGCAGCAAATGATCAGCAGAATTTATCAGCTGGAAAGCGAGGCTAAAAGGATGAAGTGGGCAAGAGTGAGATTGGATTGCAAGACCCTTTCATGCTTTCATTACCAGCAGAAATGAGGTTCTCTATTTAGAAAGTCCACTTTCCCATCCTGAGTTTGAATTAAATTCAACTTTAGAACCTCCAAGCCTTTTTTATTTATTTTGGTGTGCTCATGGAGAGGAGAAAAGGTGATGGCAGGGGCAGCTGAAGTCCTGGCCAGCTCAGTTGCAGGCTCAAGGTAAATGCAGGCATCCAAGCAACTATGATTTGTAGGGGTTTGATGATGTGTATTGCATGAAAATCTGTGTTTCCAGAGCTTAATTTAAAAACTTTTTTGTTTATCAAACTGCAGCCTGAAGACGAGGTTTGGCCAAAGAAAGAAAACCTAATTCCTACTCAGGACAGAATGGATACACTTAATTTCTCTCACAAAATGATGGGTTATGTCTAGACAGTATCTAGAAAGTGGTAACAATAATCTTTGTTAGTTGTTTGTTCATTGTTTCAACAAGAGCAGTTTCTAGGAGAATATTGATGGTTTTGACTCTTCCTTTCCTTACATCACTGGGAAACTTTCTGGTCTTCAGTTCATTCAGGTTTTAGTTCATATCTAAGAATTTCTTGCAATTTTTATTAGTGCCCCACAAAGTAGTTTATTATTTGTACATAACACCAAGCAAGTTTTAACGTCAAGTTTTTGATATCTAATGAAAAGATATTTCTAAAATCCAGGAACTTGATCAAAAAATACTTTTGTGATTGGGCTGCAGGGGAGATTCAAACTGAGATTTGCATTAGAGCTGACAATTTGGCAATCAGACCTGGTATAACAGAAAACATGACCTGAATCCATCACAGAGAATTAAGAAACTCTAAATGATTCATTTATGTCCTTCATGTT